>NC_142504.1:65506079-68006079 GCF_057876585.1 Rhinolophus sinicus
TCTGACCTGGGTCTCTTGTATATGACATATGTATGGGTCTTGTTTTCTTATCCATTTGCTACCTTATGTCTTTTGATTGGAGCATATAATCTATTTACATCTAAAGTGATTATTGATAGATATGTAGTTATTGCCATTTTATTATTCATTTTTATGGTCTTCCACATCCCCCTTTTTCTTCTTTTTAAAGAAGACCCTTAAACATTTCTTGTAATACTGCTTCGGTGGTGATGGACTCCTTTACCTTTTTTTGGGTGTGTGTCTGGGAAGCTCTTTATCTCTTCTTCAATTTTAAATGACAGCCTCTGTGTAGAGTAGTCTTGGTTGTAGATCCTGACTTTTCATCACTGTGAATATTTCATGGCAATCCCTTTCTGCCTGCAAAGTTTCTGTTGAGAAATTAGCCATTAATCTTATGGGAGCTCCCTTATAAATAACTCGTTGCCTTTTTCTTGCTGTGATTAGGATTATCTCTTTGTCTTTAACCTTTGCCATTTTAATTATAATGTGTCTTGGTATGGGCCTCTTTGGGTTGATCTTGCTTGAGAGTCTCCGCACTTCCTGGGTTTATATATCTATTTTCTTCATCAGGTTCGGAAAGCTTTCAGTCAGTATTTCTTCAAATATGTTCTCTATCCCTTGTTTTTTCTTTTTTCCTTCTGGTACCCCTGTAATGCAAATGTCGTTATGTTTTCCTTTGTCCCAGCTCTCTTAAACTACTCTCATTTTTAAAAAATTCTTTTTTGTTTTTGCTGTTCCTATTGAGTGTTTTGGGTTACCTTTTCTTCCAAATCACCCATTCAGTCCTCTGCTTCATCTAGTCTGCTGGTGATTCCTTCTAGATATTCTTCATTTCATTTATTTTACACTTCATTTCTTTTTTTTTCTAGTTTTTCTTTTTTTTCATTAGTTTCTGGTGCACAAAACAATGTAATAGACATTTATCATTTATATCTCTCACACTGTGTCAATCCCCCTCCCCCCATTCACTATTCCTCTTACATCACACACAGCCATTACATTTCCATTGTCTACATTCCTAATGCTGTATTCCACTTCTTGTAACTATATACATAATATATACACTTGTAGTTGACATTCATTATTGTTCACCTTCAGCTTCAGGTGTACAGTGCAGTGATCAGGCATCTACATCTTCCCTGAGGTGGTCTTCCTAATGAGATAAGTGTCATCAGATACCCTATTACACTTCATTTCTAATTGATTCTTTTTTATGGTTTCTATGCCCTTGTTTTATGCTTGCTCTCTCTTTGTTGAAAGTCTCACTGAGTTATCCTGTTCTTCCCTTAAGTTTATTTATCATTCTTATAACCATTGTTTTGAACTCTGTATCTGGTAGGTTGCTAGCCTCCATTTTGTTTAGTTCTTTTTATGGAGTTTTTTCCTGTTCTTTAATTTGGGATGTATATCTTTGTTTACTCGTTGTGGCTGCCTCTCCGTGTTTGTTTCTATGTATTAGGTAGATCTCCTATATCTACCTCTTTTGACTGGGTAACCTTATATAGTAGGTGCTCCATGGGGCCCAGTGGCACAGTTTCCCTGGTCACTTTTGCCAGGTGCTCCAGGTGTGTGGTTTGTATGTGGCTTCTTGTTATAGTTGAGCCTTGATTGCTATTGGCATGTTTGTGAATGGGATTGACCCTCATGCTGACTGGCTGTGGGGTTTGGCCACATCCACAGCTTATGAACTGCTGTGCAGGAGTTAACCCTGGAAAGCATGATTTGCCCCAGTGGGTTCTAGTGCCTGTTGAGACCATCCTTTGGATGTGCTAATTGTGGGGCTAATTTCATGGTCTCTGCAATGGTCTGAAGTCTACTTCCAGGTATGTTGTTTCTAGGGCCTCTTTGGAGGGGCTTCATTGCAGGCCCAGGTTAGCCACTGCATGTAACTGGCCAGGGACTACCTGGTAGAAGCTACAAAGTAATCTGAAGTTGGCCATTGCCTTTGCTAGGACAGGAAGTGCATGGGAGAGGCCACACTATGAACTGAGGATAGCTGCCACCAGTACTAGGCCTCAGGTAGCTCTGTAAAAAGCGCAGGAAACCCCAAGGTCTGCTGCTGCCTGATGGCTCCCAGAAGGCTTAGCCACTCATCAAGCCTCATGCAATACATGAGTTGGGTGAGGTGGGATGTCAGGGAGTCATCAGGATGGGACAAGTGGTGTTCATTAGGTTAGATTCTGGTTTGGTGCCAGTGCTGAGCCTGGAGCTACTCATCAAAAGTCTCAGAGTACACTGAGGCTACCTGCCACTCACCTAGGACCTATGGACCCCTGACAGACAATTGTCCAAGAAAGTGCAATATGGGTCAGGTTTACTGCTCCCTGAGATATTGCCTCTGGCATTGCTCAAGTTCTGTGGGGCAAGTTCCCAGGGTGGAGTAAGTAGGGTTCACTAGCCCAATACTGATCATTATTTGACTGTGCAGGGGAGGGTCCAACACAGGAAAGATGGTGCCCACCTGCTGACTGCATGGGAGTGCCATTTTACACAGGGAAAATGATGACTGTCCCTGTAGTCCTCATCTTGAAGTCACACAACTCAGTCTCTCCCCATATGTCTCTGATGCCTCCAGAGTCACTGTTCCTTCTTCATGCCTCAGGTTGAGTGCCTGCAAGCAACAGATTCTGTGTGTAGTCCTTTAAGAAAACGTTTGAGTTTCCTGTCGCCTTCTGATTCCTGATGGTTGGAATCCTCACTGTTTTTCTCATCTAGATGGGCTGGGGAGCCTCGTGTGGGCTGGGGTCCCTTGCTCCTCCAAGGAGGACCTCCATGGCTGAGATAGCTCTCTTGATTCTCAACCACCACAGCAGGTGTGGGGCCAGCCTGTTTTGCATCTCTGTCCCTCCTACCAGCTTCAATGTGGCTTTTTAAAGACATCCTTAGTTATAAAACTTGTGTTTCAGAAAATCAAGCCAAGGGGAATGAAGAAGAGGGAATATGCAGATGTGTTCAATGTTGCTGTATTTCTGAGATGATGTGGATACTGATCATTAATATGCAGATGTGTTCAATGTTGCTGTAGTTCTGACGTGCTGTGGATACTGACCATTAACTTTGGTAACATGAATATCATTGGTGGCTTGATAGGAACAGTTTTAGAACAGTAGGGACAAAAGCTGGATTTAAATGGGTTGACCAGAGAGTTGGAGAAGAGGTATGGAATTTGTGTGTGTAGAAGAAATACTCAAGAAATTTATAACAGAACAGAGAAATGGGGTGGCAGTGTGCTGTGGTCTAAATGTCTGTGTCTCCCAAAATTGATATGTTGAAACCGTAACCCCCAAAGATGATGGTATTTGTAGGTGGGGCCTTTGTTAGGTGCTTAAGTCACGAGGGTGGAACACTCATAAATGGGATTAGTGTCTTATTAAAGAGATTCCAGAGATCCCTCACCCTTTCTGCCATGTGAAGCTATAAGGAAAAGTCTGCAACCTAGAAGAAGTTTCTCACTTGACCATGCTGGCACCCTGATCTCAGCCTTCCAGCCTCCAAAACTACAAGAAATAAAATTCTATTGTTTATAAGCCACTCAATCTGTGGTATTTTGTTATAGTAGCAGAACAGATTCTGGCAGTCTTGTCACTGAAACAATAAACAAGTCAGCACCTAGAGTGTATATGAAGGAGAGAGTTTCGGACTGTGGAAAGTAAAGGATTAATAGTTTATTTGTAACTCTGTTCCTTACTCCCAGCCTTGATAAAACTTAAGGGCAGAAGGATAAATGAGGATGTTCCAGGGAATTCCATGTATTAATTTCTCATCTAAAGCATTCTGCTAGTACAGATGATTTTTTATTTAAAGAAACCTACAATTAATGACTGTGAATGACAGCAATGCTGATAAATGGAAATTAATTTGTGTAGTCCTAGAGAGACAATAAATTTAGCAATTGGTTCGTCCTGTAGACATAGAGCAATTCACTTCAAATCCAAAATTCATACCAGGGGGGTAAAAAGGAGATTTATATCTCATGGATTTGTGACCTCCCAGACATCAATGTGTTTCTACTTCTTTCTTGTAACTTTTGTTAATCATTAGGAAGCTTGGTACTGGGTAAAACGTGAGTTATATGAATCTGATTGAGAATTTTCTCCTTTGTAATAGAGAAAATAGAAAAACAGTATACTGTAGATGTCATTTTTTCCCCTAAAGAATTCATAAATTTAATGTAATGGCCATAAGAATGATAATTGTACATGTGAAGGATACATTGGGGGTAAATGAACATGTCAATTCTGAACTTCAATATTAAAAATATTCAAGTAAAACTACCCAAAATTTTCAGAAGAAAGAAGGTGAATGAATGGGAATAGCTCTACCAGGTGTTGGAACATAATATAAAACTACATAAGTTAAGACTGCCTGATAAGGTATTAGTTAGGAGAGGCTGGCTTGTGCTGAAATAACAAATCATCCAATTACCCCAAAGATTTAAATAACAGATGTTTCTTTCTTACTTGTAATATATGTCTTTCATGAGGTAGCAGGATGCTCTTTTCATCATAATCACTCAGAGACTCAGGCAGGCAAAGCAACTATGGTGTTAAACATCTATTGTTGCTGCCCCAAAAGACAAAGTTCTCTGAAAAATCTCCAAATGGCAATAAATGGTACTCAGTAAAGGCTTGCTAAATGAATTAATGCATAGTGCATGTTTTCTCATTTTTTTCAAGTTTTCTTTTGCTTGCCTCAGAGCATTAAAATTTTTCTTTAAATGAATCTTGATATTTCTTGTTGAGTTTATTCCTAGGCATTTTATCTTTTGATGTCATCGTAAGATAAAATTATAAGGGGTCTTTATTGCTATTCTATCTTCTAGTCATTGTTGTTGATATACTTGAAGGATACTGCTTCCTGTATATTAATTTTGTACCTAGGCACCTTATTAAATTATCATATGATTGTAATACATGTAATTTTGGATCTTCCAGGTATACAATCTTAAAACTACAACTATGATAATTTACCTTCTCTTATCTATTATAATAATTTATTTATTTTATTTTATTGCATCAGCTAAGACATCCACAATAGTATTATATAATTGTAAAGGGTATGTAGTTATGATGTTAATAAATTGTATGTGAGTTCTTCCCATTAAGCATGAAATTAAGGTTTGGTGTAAGCTTGGTATGTCAGCATGTAAAAAAATATATCTTCCTATTTATATCTTAGTATAGATAGTTAAGACAAGAAAATTTGTTCAATCATACTTAATATGATTTTTGAACCCATGAGTTGTTTTATAAATTTTTTCTTTAGATCTACTAAAATGGTGAAATACATTGACAGGTTTTCTGATTTTGAAGAATCTTCTCATTCTTAAAATCAACCTCACTTGGTCATGGCATATAAATTTTTAAAAGATTTTTATTAAAAATATAGCTACATACAACAATATATCAGTTTCAGGTATACACTATTGGTGTTTAACATCTGTATACCTAAAGAAGTAATCACCATAAATCCAGCAACCATCAGGCACCATACTATGTTATCACGATATTATTGATTATATTCCCTATGTTGTATGTCACATCCCCAACTTATTTGTTTTATATCTGGAAATTTGAATCTCTTATACCCCTTCATCTTTTTCCTCCCTTAAAATATTTTTTTCAGTTATAGTTAACCTTCAATGTTATTTTATATTAATGTCAGGTGTACAGTATAGTGGTTAGACATTTGTATAAGTTAAGAAGTGAGTCCCTGATTAGTCTAATACTCACCTGACATTATACATAGTTATTACCGTATTATTGACTATATTCTCTATGCTTTACTTTATATCTCCATGATTATTTTGTAATTACCAATTTGTACTTCTTAATACCTTCACTTTTTTTCACCTTTCCCTCAACCACCTCCCCTACATCATCCCAACAAATCTAGTACCCATCTGACACCATACGTAGTTATTAACCATATTATTGACTATATCACTTATGCTATACCTTACATACCCATGACTACTTTGTAACAACCAATTTGTGCTTCTTAATCTCTTCCCATTTTTCACCCACCCCTTTAATCCCCTTCTCATTGGGCAACTATCAAAATATTCTCTGTATCTATGAATGTGTTTCTCTTTTATTTGTTTATTTTGTTTTTTAGATTCCACATATAAGTGAAATCACACTGCATCAGTTGTTCTCTGTCTGACACTCCACTCAGAACAATACCTTCCAGGTCCATCCATGTTGCTACAGATGGCAAGAACTCATTCCCTTCCAAGGCCAAGGAATATTCCATTGTGTATATGTACCACTTCCTCTTTATTCATTCATTCATCAGTGGACACCAAGGCTGCCTCTGCATCTTGGCTATTGTAAATAATGCTGCAATGAACATATGGATGCACATATCCCCTTGAAGTAGCATTTTGGGTTTCTTTGGATATATACCCAGAAGTGGAATTACTGGGTCCTTCTTAGTCTCTTGTTATAGACTTTGTTTTAAAGTTTGTTATCTCTGGTCTAAGTATTGCTACATCAGCTTTAAAAAAAAAAAATCCATTTTTATGATATATCTTTTTTCCACCCCTTTACTTTCAGTCTGTGTGTATCTTTCAATCTGAAGTGAGTCTCTTGTAGGCAGCATATAGAAGGATTTTGTTTTCTTATCATTGATCCACACTGTTTTTGATTGGAGCATTTAATCCATTTACATTGAAAGTAATTGTTGATAGATATGTAGTTATTGTCATTTTATTACTCATACTTTCTATCTTTTTTTTTCTGTCTTAAAAAAGTCTCTCTAACATTCTTTGTAATACTGCTATGGTGGTGACGAACTCCTTTAGCTTTTTCTTATCTGAGAAGTTCTTTATCTGTCCTTTGATTTTAGATAATAGCTTTGCTGAGCACAGTAGTCTTGGTTGTAGATCCTAACTTTTCATCAGTTTGAATATTTTCTACCAATACCTTCTGGACTGCAAAGTCTCTGTTAAGAAATCAGCTGACAATCTTATGGGAGCTCCCCTATAAATTGCTAGTTGCCTTTTTCTTGCTGCTTTTAAGATTCTCTCTTTGTTTTTAACATTTGCCATTTTAATTATGTGTCTTGGTGTGGGCCTGTTTGGGTTCATCTTGTTTGGGACTCTCTGCACTTCCTGGGCTTGTATGTCTATTTTCTTCATCAGATTAGGAAAGTTTTCAGGCATTATTTCCTCAAATAGGTTCTCAAATCCTTGTTTTTTTCTTTTTTTCTCCTGGTGCCCCTACAATGTGAATTTTGTTATGCTTGATGTTGTCCCAGAGGTCTCTTAAAATATTCTTATTTTTTAAATTCTTTTTTCCTTTTGCTGTTCTGATTGAGCATTGTCTACAACCTTGTCATCCAAATCATTGATTTGATCCTATGCTTCATCTTGTGATTCCTTTTAGTACATACTTCACTTCAGTTATTGTAGTCTTCACTTCTGACTGTTTTTTTTTCTTGTTGTTGTTTTTGATATGGTTTCTATATGCTTTTTTATGTTTGCTATCTCTTTGTTGAAGTTCTCACTAGGTTCATTTAACATCCTCACTACCATTGTTTTGAACTCTGTATCTGGTAGGTTTTTTGCCTCCATTTCGTTTAGTTATTTTCATAGAGTTTTCTCCTCTTCCTTTATTTGGGACATGTTTCTTTGTTTCCTCATTTTGACTGCCTCTCTGTGTTTGTTTCTATGTATTAGGTACATCCCCTACATCTACCTCTTTTGGCTGGGTGGCCTTATGTAGTAGGTGCCTTATGGGTTCCAGTGGCACAGTTTCCCTGGTAACCTGCACTGGGTGCTCCAGGATTGTCTCTTGTGTGGGTTGTGGGTGCCTTCCTGTTAATTTGAGCCTTGATTACTATTGTCATGTCTATGGGTGGGATTGACCCTCAGTCTGATTAGCTGTGAGGTTTGGCCACGTCCACAGCTTATGGATTGCTATACAGCAGGCTTACCACACATAGTGGGATTTGCCCCAGTGTGCCTGTTGAGACTGTCATTCTAGTGTGCCATTTGTGGGGCTAATTAGGTGATGCTCTGCTGTGGTCTGAAGCTAACCTCCAATTATGTTGGTTCTGGGGCCTCTTGGGAGGGGTTCCAGTGCAGGCCCAGGACAGCCAGTGCCTGTGATCATGTGGGGACTACATGGTAGGAGCTACAAAGTGGTCCACAGTTGGTCTTTGCCTGTACTGTACCTGGAGGTGCATGGAAGAGGCCACACTGAAATGAAGATGACTGCCACCTGTAGGGGTAGCGCTGCAAAAAGCCAGAATACTCGGAGAACTGCTGCCAGCTACAGATATAGAGTTGGGTGTGGTGGGGTCTCAGTGAGTCACCAGGGTAGAGCAAGTCAAGCTCACCAGACAAATTCAGATTCAGATTTGGCCATGGGTGTGGGGCTGGGTTCAATACAGGAAAGTTGGCATATGCCTGCCAGCTGCATGGGAGAAGGATCCCACACAGGAAAAAAAGGCAACTGTCCTTCTGGTCCTCATCCTGAAGCTACACAACTCAATTTTTCCCCATATGTCTCTGCTACGCCCCCTCTTTACCGAGTCACCATCCCTCTGCCAGAGCCCAAGGTCAGTGCCTGTGAGCGAGTCTGTGTGGGCCCTTTAAGAGGATATCTGGGTTTCCCAGAGCCTTCCATCCCACCCAGACAGTTGGAATCCCTACTGTTTTTCACAGCCAGCTGTTGTGGGGACATCTCTTCCTGACACCAGTACTCCTGGCTGGGGAGCCTATTGTGAGGCTGGGGTCCCTTGCTCCTCTTTGGGAACCTCTGTTCCTGAGATGTCCCTCCCAATTTTCAGCTGCAACACAGAGGTTTAGAGACAGCCTGTTTCGTGTCTCTGTCCCTCCTATAAGTCTCTATGTGGTTTCTTCTTTATATTCTTAGTTATAAAACTTCTGTTCATCCAGACTTCAGATGGTTCTCCAGGTTGATTGTCTTATAATTTATTGCAATTTTGAGGTGTTCATGGGATGAGCCAAGCACAGTATTTATCTACTTCACCATCTTGAATCCATCCCATGGCATTATTAATTTTTAATGACTTTTTAAAAATACATATATATATATATATATATTTTAATTTATTTTTTAAATTTATTGGGGTGACAATTGTTAGTAAAATTACATAGATTTCAGGTGTACAAGTCTGTATTACATCATCTATAAATCCCATTGTGTGTTCACCACCCAGAGTCAGTTCTCCTTCCATCACCATATATTTGATCCCCCTTACCCTCATCTCCCACCCCCACCCCCCTTACCCTTTAATGACTTTTGAATTCCATTTGTTTATATTTTATTTAGGATTTTTTACATTGTGGAAAAAAAAATATACGTATCATATATATATATACATGTATAATATATACATATACATATATATTATACATATATGTATAAATACATATATACATATGTACGTATATATATGTGTGTGTGTATATATATATATATATATATACACAGAGGGGGGTCTTTTGTCAGGTTTTAGGTTCAATATTATGCTCTTTCATCAAAACAATTTGTGACTTTTTTCTTTTCTATTTTCTATATAGCTTTATAGTTACCTGATCTTTACAGGTACAGTAGGATCCATTTGGGCCTGCCTTTCTTTTTCATAAAGGATAACTTTTTAAAAACTATATATATGTTACAATTAGTCTCATTAGATTCATTAGAGTTCAATTTGTCATATCGTGTTTTCTTACGGAAGTATACATTTCATTCTACAGTATTTCCCCGAAAATAAGATCTAACCAGAAAATAAAGTCTAGCATGGTTTTTCAGGATGCTCGTAATATAAGCCCTACTCCAAAAATAAGCCCCAGTTAAGATCATCAACCAGAGGGTCACATTTAGTTCATCCATTGAAACACAAGAGGGATGTATTGAATTATAAAATAATAATATTACTATATAATTAAATATAAATAAATAATATCATTGACATTAATACTTAAAATAAATGATAATATAAATTATAATTAAGTATTTGTAAATACCCAAGCGGGCGCCCTTGGACGAGAGGTAAACGCCAATGTAAACAGATGAACTTGAGACTTGTTGTCCTATGACCAACCGGAGTACAGACACAATGCACGAATAATGTGAGCACTTGGTAACAAATAGATGTGGCTGTGTTTGATATGAATCTTCATAATTCAATACATTGTGTGTTGTAACGGACGTACTTAATGCACTCCTGTGAAATACTGAAACGTTTTCCGAATTTTGGTGCCTGCAATTTTTCGTCGATTTTGTGTGGACCATCATTCTTAACAGTCATTATTTTTGTTGCCACTTCTGTCTCATGTCTTCAATTAACACTTAATTAAATGGTATATTTAAAGGGAATAATATTTTGACCCCCAGACAAGAGGAGTGCAAAGAAAGGAGCTATTCCGTCAAGTACAAGAAAGTAACTGTGGAGGACTCCCAAGAATCTTATGATTTTCTGCAAAGAGAAGAAGTTCGATCTCAGAATGGTCTGAAAATGATGAGCAGAGTATGATAACCTCAGTCAACAGGTGGATGAGGGAAATGCTAAGAAGCGCAAGTGTGGATCAGGATGGCAGCCATTATTTCCTGAGCTGGAAGAAATCATCATGAATGGATTGCTAACAGGAGAGCAAAGGCTTTGGTTGTGCCCAGGACTGATATTCAAGCATTTGCTCTTGCAATGGCACCACAGTTAGAAATATCCCCAGAAAAATTCAAAGGATCACAACACTGGCTGGATGGCTTACTTCAGAGACATGAACTATCTCTAAGATCGACAACACTCTTGAAGCTAGAAGATACTGAAGTTATTAAACATGCACTTGCGTTCAAGTCCTTTGTTGATGGCATCGACTTTTCTAAATACCCACTCTCCAACATGATTGCTATGGATGAAACTGCATTGTTTATGGGCAAAAAATCTCAAACGACAATTGATGGGGGGGGGGTGCCTCGTCAATCTACATTCCTTCCACTGATTATGAAAGTCCAGGTGTTATCTGTATTTTGGCAATTCGTCTGGATGGAAAGAAAGCCCCACCTCTAATCATCACTAAGGGCAAGAAAGATAAGGTTGAACGTGTTTCAGACATTGATGTTCTTGAAACCGAAAAAGCTGGTGCACACCAGCAATTATAAGGAAGTGGGTCAATTTAATGTTGCTACTTGTTTTGTGAGGTGGCCAAAGAGTTATGCTAGTCTGGGATTCAGCCAGCACTCACTGTGCTAATGACATGAAGAACGTCCTTGCAGAGAGAAGAATGATCAAATAAAAATTCCTGCAGGAATCATGACACCAGGAATGACTACCTATCTCTAGACTCTTGATACTGCAATAATGAAGCCATTCAAGGATGATTTGCACATGGAAATCAATGACTACATTGAAAATAGAATGGAGAGAAATCAGTGTGGAAACTTTGTGAAGCCGGGCCTGCAAAAGATCGTGACTTGGATGAAGAATTCATGGGATAAAATCACTGACAGCTGTGTTGCCAATGCACCGTGAGCAGTCTACATGGACAAGAAGTGATCATTTAAGGAGAGCTCTATTGCTGGACATGAGAGATTGGTGCCAATGGTTCTACAGGAAATGGAGTTGCAAGAAATTCAAGCCGGAATTTGGGGTTTGAAGAGTTATGACGATGTTCCAGAAGAAGATTACATGACTTTATTTGAATAAATGTAGATTTTTGTGCATGAATAAATTAATAAATGTAGATTGTTGTACATGAATAAATGTAGATTATTGTACCTAAAAAAACTAAGACATCCCTTGAAAATAAGCCTTAATACATCTTTCGGAGCAAAAATTAATATAAAACCCGGTCTTATTTTCAGGGAAATACGGTAAGTTTCAAATTTATTTACATAGAATAAAGCAAAATAGTTTCTTATCCTTATTTTGTTTAATTATTTTAATTAAATTGTGTCTGTGGTCATTTTACTTTTATTTTTTCTTATTGTATATACTAGAATTTTAAAGCTAAGAAGTTATCTATGTTTTTCAAAAATCAAGCTCTTTAGTTCATTTTACTGTTTTCATAATCTTTGTTTTATATGGTTGAATCTATGAATTTATTCATCTGTTTTGCTTTGTGATCCAATTTGACAGTGGGTAAGTGTAATCTATTTACGTTTACACATAGTGAAGCTTCCTCTTACTTATTTCTTCTTCATCCCTATTTCCGTCTCTCTTCACCATCCACTTAGACATTTTGTTTAACTCACCAGTGTTAGTATTCATATTTACATTATTAAATGGAATTATACTTCTACTCCTTGAATTTTAGCCTCTCAATTATTAAAGATAAGAAAATCAGTGAACTGACACTATTTTCCACATCCCACTTCTCTTCTTTGTCAGTTTTAATGTTTCCACATTTTTTTTCTGTTTTTTGACATTCATAATCTGTTTTGGAAACATAATTCCCAGATTTACGTCAGTCTTAATCCATCAGTTAAACAGGGTCAAGGCTCAAACTGGTCTGTTAAGCCATATTTCTGTCCCCAACACTTTCTTCCAGGCATCTCCTGGTGCCTCTAGAATATCTCTTGGATTCTTCAAAAAGGGTCCATGGGAACAATATTATCTGAGTATTTTTGAAAGTTCAAAACTTTTTGTCTGTTCCTCCATACTTTCATTAAATAAGGACAGGTAGTATTTTTCCTTTCCTTTAGGATCTTATAGGTATTAGTTGTTGTGGAAAAGTCTGCAAATGATTTGACATTATTGTCCAAATGCCCTAAGGACTCTTTATCTTTAAAGCCCAGTCCTTCTGAGATCTGAATCCTGCCTACAACAACCAGCTCCTTCTGCCCTTTTTGGAATGTCCTCTTTTCATGTCCTGGTTTGATTTCAGATGCCCCTGTGTTTCCCTGGAAATGGAGTTTACATTTATTTCTTAATCTTCTTATGTTGTTTAAGTAATTTCCAAGAATAAAAGATGTAAATGTCAAGTTCATGTTACCATATTCAAGCTATAAGTGACACTTTGTGTTTTGATATTTTATTTTTATACATTTGAAAGAAATTTAATCATTCTAGTCATTTACATAGAAGAAATTTTATTCTATAGTGTGTCATGACAATAAACTTTATTTATGTCTGTGCAGTAAGACTATTTTAAGTCTGTGTTTTTAGTGTTAAAATTGACAATAACCTGGAGTGGAAACTAGTGAACGTATTTCCCCTTCCCTTCCCTAAGGATGAATATAGAAATGAAAAGTTTTATACCTTAAAGGCTTTGCTGGGTCACTTAAAGATTTTTGTGAATTTCAAATTTATAAGTGACACTTTGTCTTTTATGATAAAGTATTTGGGAATTGCAAAGCATATACACATGTGAGACATTATTAGTTGTATCTATTGTAAGGAGAAAGAAGAAGACTGAAATAAGGGAGCCAATCTTGCAGTTGAGATATAAGGATAAAAGAACTTGGGCTAACTCCGGAACAAACCACTTTATAGAAAAACAGACCCATTAACCTCTCAACTCTGCAAATGTCAGAATCATTGAATAAATTAAAATAAAAACAATCAAATTAAATAATCAACATGAAAATAAAACAATGTAGTATTGTGAACTGAAGAGCTATCCTAACCAATGCTGTGACTGCAGTACGGAGGCTGACATGGCATTTTTGAGCTTACTTTACACATTAAGTTTACAGACCATGTTACTACTCAAAATACCACATGTAACATTTTCAAAAGGCTGTTGTCCATAAGACTGAATAGGACAGCAGTAGGATGCATCATGTTCAATGGAACGTTTTTACCTTTAACGTAAATCTTTTATGCAGCAAAATGAAGAAAATAATTAATTTAAAGTCAGGCTCAACTCTGTATGTAAGAAAAAAGTATTACTGACAGAGAAGCGGGATAAAGAAATGACTCCTTTTGGTTGGATGGGTGGTCAATAGCTTGGCGTTTGAATATTTAAGCAGACAGAACAAGGATTAAAGCAAAGGACATAATGGGGCCCCTCGGGGACTAGTGCCTGGAGAGTGGAGACTTGTGTACACAGGCAAACCTCGCCTATCTTTCCTAGCGGTCTTGATCACTTCCAGAAGTGGGTCTCAGGGCATATACGGTAAACTCTTTCCAATCAGAGTAAAACTCCTCTAGATACTATTTGTAAAGCAAGATGGGTTAAGGTTTCTCTCTCTTTGAGGAAGTGTAGGTGATAACAATCTATTTAAAATCATACTTCAAAGTGTGTGACCTCCGTCTATATTTTGCTCAACATACCCTCTGTTTTTTCTGACCATGGGTGTACTGCCATCTGTGAAAAGACACGTTTATTTTTGTAAAAATAAACTAGTTTGTGCTATTTATTTACAAGGAATAAATACAGGCAGCATATTTGCAAACAAACAGGAATCAATGGGGAACCATATAATTCAAGTACTTGCTGTTTTGAAGATTCATACTATCTTTCTATTTTCTTTAATTTACTGTACTTGCTCACTGTTAAACATAGCAAGCATAAAGGACTAACTTACTTTGCTGAAGAGAAAGACAATAGATAGAGGGTCTGGCTTTCATGCAATCAGCCCTAAGAAGAACTGAAGTTGTTACAGAAATACGGGACATTTTGTCCTTTATCTGGGCAGTAAATTCTATGAATAAAGGAACAAGTTTCAACAATACCTGGCATCTAATAGGCCTACAAACACTATTTCATGAATTCTAAGTCACACGTATTTTCGCACTCAACACTCTGAAATCAATGTGCATCTTTCAATGATGGCTCTTAGAGTTATAATTGAAGTGTGTCCTTTTTATTAGAAGAACATGAAATAAGAGTGAATATGGAAATCTATGGTGTCTTGGATGAATGACAGTATTGTGAAATAAACGAAGACACTGAGATAAGGCAATGAATTAACCACAAGATGTTCTAATTTACCTTCCAGGAGATAAACCCCTCAATAATCTCTCAGTAAATTTAGGAATCAGCATTTCAACTTTCTGCCTGATTTGTGAATAAGAAACTCAGTTTCAAAATCCACAAATCGAGTATGAAACTCAGTTTCACTGGCCTTAATAAGGACAATGGTCTATTGAGAACATCACACAGAAGAACAGTTTGGGTCTCTTTCCTGTACCACAAAGTGAGGTGGAAGGTTATACAATTTGCAATGAAAATGATGGCATTTATATAAATAGCCTCCTGGGTATGTTAAGACATGCTCACCCTCTCACCTCACTTTTTAAACCTCAGTTTAAAGGGGTTTTGCTATTAGCTTGTAATACACATGTACTTATCTTCTCACTCTCCTTTCTTTTTTTCTTGCATGTGTTTAAGACTTACCTTCTTTGGCCCTGTGGCCTGGCAGCCACAGAACCTAAAACAAACCACGACGTTCCTTTCTGTTTGTCCCATCTGCATACATCTAAACCATATGATAGGCTGAACCCAGCTGGGAGCATTAGTCACTCTCTCGTCACAGGAAGCCTTGCATGCACACAAGAAGCCTGGGTGGAACACTCCTCTCACTCTCTTCTATCAGGCTCCACACGGAGGGCAGCAGCACACATGCTTTCTTATGCCTTAGTCTCTAAATCTGGCCAGAGGTCTGACTACCAGCATCTCTTGTTTATGTGTTCCAGGTGCTATAATAAATATTAGGAAAAACAAAAACAAATGGAGTCTTTTCCTCTCCATGTATTTGAGAGTGTATACAGGAATGATGAAGAATCCACGTGTAGACTTATAAGGCATCACTGTCCAGTGTTTCAGGGGTGAAGTCAAGTCTTAGAACCCTACATGGGAGGGAGATATATAAACTTTTACTTTGCAAATGCCTTTATGTTAATTTCCTGCATTACATTTATAGGGTGTAATACATATGGTGTATTTCTCCTGTACATACAATATAAGCATTCATTACAGAGCCAACATTTTTCACAGGTGGTGTAAACTGTGCAATGTCGTGATGCAAACTGTGTGACATGTTGCCATGTGTAAATATTGCTTCTATTTGGGATTTTGCACACATGTATGCGTTTTTAAAATGCAATATGTAGAAAGCATTAGGGTATTTATTTAAAAAGGGATCATGACCTTTTCTACATAAAATGAAAGAGAACATTTAGCAAATTGCAATACTAAGCTATAAAAAAAATTTTGTGGGATGATTTCTGTTAATATTCTTCCTGTGTCTGTCAGGATATATAGCTAGGTCTACAGTGATTAGCTATTGCAACTTCAAAAATGATTGCCAAGCTCATTACAGTTCTGTTAAACTTATTTAATTTGAATCATCAAATAATCTTTCTTCTTTTTTTTGAAACAAACAATACACAAGTTACATATATAACACACTGAATGGAAGCTATGGATTCGTGAGCAGTCGATTTCAGACTTGCTTGTTTTAAAAGCAGGGCTGTGTAAAATGTGGGTAAAGAGACTTTAGATTCAAGCCAGGTTGGCTGGAAGTTTCTCTGAGGTTTATAACTGTGGGCCAAATATTGAGGAAATCAGGACTGAGGTTTGGTTTGGACAGGAGCCAATGAATTCATAGTCTAGAATGGAAACAACGTAGATTATGATAGTTTTACATGGTTTCTTTCCAGAACAAGGTAAAACTTCAAACTGCAAACCACCAGGAGCCAAATCAAAGAGAGCATTTCATAAAACCATCCTGGATCTTGGTGACATCTCCTACCAGAAAGTGAGTAGCATAACTGTCACCCTGGGTGGACAGTGGCTTGCCACATCCAGGAAAGTATAGTTTTCTGTTGGTTTCATACCTGTGTGAGATTCCAGCCAGGAAACAAGAAGAGTTCCTCTGGATTTCTATTGGCAATTTACCTAAGGCATTGCTTTTGCTTCCTGGTTCCATTGCTTGTGTAGTCCCAGTTGTAACATATGTGTGCTGGGGCTTCCAGTGTGGAGGACTGAAAAGGTGAAGCCAGCCACACAGGACAAGAGATGAGCTGACAGAGATGAGCTGCCTACTTTGGGATTTGGAAATCTAAACCAAGGGTCCACATGCATTTTTAGTGAAAAATCACTATCAATGAAACATTTTAAAACATATGTACTATGAATTTATGTATTTATAAATTTGAGAACATTCTGTTGTACAGGCATATTTTGTATACTATACATTTTAAGTAAAATAGAAATGTATAAAGGTTAACAGAAAAATGAAATTTTTCCGTGAAGTGGTCTCCCTAATAAGACAAGTGCTTTGTACATCTGAAACTAATAATTTAAAAAGAAAAAAAAACCAAGGAATTTTTCCTTTTACTTACCAATGTGGCTTCTGTTGGGAGTATTAGTTCCTCCACTTTTTTGTTAACTTCAGTGCATAGAGAATTGTCTTACTCTGTGGTTTCTTTTGCTACAATCAATAAAATATAGATAAGACAATCAGTAAATTTGGGGCCCACATAGCTAGTGATGCATTGCATGAAGCTAAAGTAAATCAGTCAGTGAAGCTGTGCCTCCCCACTTCTTGCTGGTGTGACAGGGACTGATGCTCACATCAGGTGAGGACCTATGTTTTTGTTCATGTTCGATGTGAAGGGAGTCCAGCTTTTCCTACTTTTAAACAGAGATAAAAATGGATGTCAGGAGATGCTTGGATACTTCTATCCAGCACTTCATTTGGCACCCCTGGGGTACACGTGCACCTCTTGGAGAACTTGCTTCTAAATCTCCAAGCATAAGAAAACAGTGGCATGTGGCCCAACTGCTTTCTATGACGAGGTTCACTTTCACTTCGAAACAGGATGGTGAGGAGGCACGAAGGGCACTGACGGGCACTAGGGAAAAGATCCAATTGGGAACTCGTCCAGAAAACTAACACTTTTGGGACATCTTCCCTGCATCCCCAAAGTTGAGTCTGACCTCTCCTGGTGGGACCCCAGTACCTTGTGACTACCTCCATCAGAGCCCAATTTCAGGCCATTGTAACTGCACATTTACTGGTTTCCCTTTCACTGCTAGTCCCTTGAGGAAGTAGGAATTATGTCTTACTTTTAGGTTCTAAGCATCTTGCCTAAGGAATAATTCAATAAATGGTTACTGAGGAACTGAATGAATGAGGTAATTGATCCATTGTGGGTCAAGCCTTCTCTCAGTAGGCTGCACCTGGGGTCAAGGCCCAGATCCACTCAACAGAGGACAGGATAGAAGAGGGTGGTGGGGATCAGGCCAATGTTAAGCCTGATGAGCCAGTTACCTGTGTGCATTTTAGGAATAGAGGTTTCATTTTTATATTCAATTAAGAATCTTATTGGAATATTAACCACAAGTGAACCACAGTATGACTCCAAAGGCTGGCAAGTAACTGCAAAGAGGGGGAGCTCAATAGATAACTATAGTGTTCTGAGGTGAGAGTCTACTCTCCCAAGAAGCCCTCACAGCACGCTCTCGGAGTAAGACCCCTACGTAACCTCTGCAGACACAGTTTCAAGCCCCTTTCCAAGTGCTGCCCCACCCTCTAGGTGGCTAATCACGAAGTCACTCCCACACAGAAATTGTCTCGAGTATGTGCTGGTGTCAAGGGAGCAGAAGGGGAGGATGATGAGTGGGGAGAGGAGTGAAGAGGAAATTCCAGAAGTTTCAGTGCCTGAGGTTGCAGGAATGGGCTATTACAAGGGATGAAGAAAGCCCAAACTTCTAGATTTTTCATGTTCCAGAAAGTTTCTGGGTGGGAGTGAGAGAAGTATCTGCAGAAGAGAAGAATGGGAGTGGAGAAGACTGCTTAGGCCCTGCTAATATGCACCTGACCCATCCCCTCCATCAGGGTAACCCTGGAATAGTTGTAACTTTGTCCGTGGCAATCCTAAGGAGGGACATGGATGACTGACCTACATAAATGGGCTTTGATTCTTGCTGAGTTCTGTCTTTGACCTTGGGTACAGGGAGGCCTTTGACAGTAGAGATGCACTGATTCTGCCTGCACTCTGGGGTCTGTGGCCCTGTTAAGCTAGAAGCTGCCAGTGTGCCCCATTGCAGGGCGTGAGAGAACCACATGAGGTCACACAGTGCTGAGAACACAGAGAAAGAGCTTTGAGTCCCTTAGCTTGTGCCAACCCAAGTACAGAATTCAGAGAGTATTATAGGTATAGGTGTTGCCCCGGGAGACCCAGCATATCAGAGAAACTACGGGAGGGAGGGAGCCTTTTATCTTGAAAACTTTTTATTTTGTAGTTAATAAAGGGTATGCCAGTTCTTTCTAAAGTTTGTACTCCAGGTCCAGTAAAGGGAACATACAATACTATGGGTGGGGAACTGTAAGATGTTATATAACTAACTGAGAGAGACTATTACTGGGAATGATCTGATTTATTGGCCACAGCACAGCATAACACACAAAAATATTAGGGTGACTATTGCCTCCTATGTTTTAAAGCTTTCTTTATCATGAAATCATTCTCTATTTACCATTTTTATTCTTATCTTTGCCAAACTGTAGGCTCCCATATCAGTTCTTTGCTACACACCCTCCATCATTTCAATTCATCTAGATTCACTAGGCTTCGATCATTCCACTTACCTTTATGGAGGTACTGCTTGGTGGCAAGCTCTATCTGTGCCAAGCACTGGGGACACAAATAGGAAGGACATTGCTCTTGCCTTTGAGTAGCTTATCGTCTAATAAGAGACAAAAGATGTATATGTGTGTGTGTGTGTGTGTGTGTGTTTTACAGAGTTACTGGTACTAAAATAGAAATATCTACACAGATAAAGAAGAGTCAATTATTTTAGGGAAGATTGTTCCAATTGAACACAGCTCTTCCATCTGCCCGCTTTTAAAAAGTATTTCTGGGATTATGGCACAGAAATAGTGGTGTGAGGAATGCTTCTTGAAATGTCTCCTGGAATTTACAACAAATTGAACAGCTATAATTTAACAAAGGACTCCCTGCATGGCACACAGTCATGTCTGAGAGACCCACAATTAGAACCATGTAAAGGTGGGCAAATTGGGTGAGTGGGGGAGAAGAAAAGGGGGAAGTGCAGGTAGATGGGAACCTGGAGCTCCCTGCATTCCAGAGTTTACAGCAGTCACAGGAGAGGGTAGTGCACCCCTTACAGCCCACAGTCCCTCCTGAAAGATCAGCATATAACACAGCTCAGAGCAAAGACTGAGGGAAGAAGTGTGAGAATGGTGGTTTACGCACTCACTGCCAAGCAGAGGACAGGAAACATAGGCATGGAGCCTAGCCGACTCCTCCTGGTTTCCAGAGCTCCCCCCACCTCTACCCTCCCAGGGCTAGATGCGGACTCCAGAAGAAACAGTAGCACTGTCAGGTCAAAAGAACAGAATATTTATGACTTTGACAACTGTAGCCCCACAGCCAGACTCACAGTGCAACTAATTCTGGCAAAAGGGAAGGAACAGGGGGGAAAGGCAACTCTGCACTGATAGTCACCATTGTTTGGAGCCACCTCTCAAAACCCACCCTGCCATCACCCACACCTATCTGGGCAGATCCCTACAGGGGTAAACAGAGCTGCAGACATACACAGTTTCTGAATCTGGTGTAGGAAGAGCTTTGGGACTTCAGAAGCACTCTACTTCCCCCCATGGAGGGAGTGCGCTGTGACCCAGATGATCCATTCACACCCATCTCCCAGGGAACCCCCCATCACGTGAGAAGCTGCAGCAGTACAAGAAAAAATATAATGCTACAGTGTGAGAGAATAAAAGCCTGCAGCAGGAGACAAAATAAAACATTCCACCAACACCTACTAGAAAGTAAAAGAAAAACCTCTTTTTATCAACTTGTTGCAGAACTCGCTTATGTAGATGCCTAGGAAGAGAAATAATAATTCATTAATTGCTGTGCATAATAACAGGGCAGCTCAGAAAGAAAATGAAAAGTCTCTAGAAAATGAACTTAAAGACATGGAAGTACGTGACTTAAATGACAGAGAATTCAAGATTGCAGTTCTGAAAAAACTCAATGAGATGCAACAAAACAGACAGGCAGTTTAATGAACTCAGAATCACAATCAAAGAACAAAATGAACATTTTACCAAAGTGTGGCCACACAGCAGCTTAACCGTTTGTCTCCTTGTACTTGCCCCCAAAGAAAGGAGAGTCTGCGACACAGATCCTTCAGGGACTTTGATAAACCTTTGTGTTTGAACCCCATGTCTCCCTGTTTGGCCCCAAAAAGATGGCTGGTCAGCCAATGACGAGTAAGATTCCCCCCGTGGGCGACAACTCAAGCCAGGCGCAGTCTAGTGGGGACCAACAGGAGAACCCATGGGGTTCATAGAGGAGGGCACAGCCCCCCACCTTCCCCAGGCTAAGAAAAGCCTCTGCCTCCGTGGCTGCATTCCTTCCCAAAACCTGCAAAAGAAGAGATTCAATGATGTGCTCTCCATCTATTCATATGCACATAGGTTTTGTCCCTTGGGGAAGTACAAACCTCCTGAGACGTATGTCCAGCTGCCTGTAGGCAAGGGTGATTGGCTTGAATCAGTTTCCTATTATAGTGTATGGAATTCACAGCTCTTGAGATTGACAAGGTTTATCTCCTTTACTTCTTCACCTAACTAATAAAAGCTAATGCGCAGGCCTGATTAGGCACCCAGCCCAGACCTTGAGGCTGCTGGTCCCTTGGCCCTCACACTTAAACTCTATTCATGGCTACTGTCTTTTCTTAACCCTGCACTGCTCTCCTCGCTCCCCACAACCCTTGCGCTGGACGCGACCACAAAGAAGTGAGATTAAAAAAAACAAAAAAAACAAATAGAAAGTCTGGAGATGACGAACTCAATTAAAAAAAAAAGAAGAATGAAATAGCCAGCTTAGGCAATAGAGCTGACCAAATGGAGGAAAGAATCAGTGACATCAAAGATAGAAATCTGGAAATGACACAGATAAAAGAAAGGAGAGACTTGAGAGCTAAAAGAAATGAAAGAACTCTACAAGAACGTTCCATCAGAGAGAGCAACATAAGAGTAATGAGAATACCAGAGGGAGAAGAAAGGGATAAGGGAACAGAGAGTATATTCAAGCAAATAGTTGAAGAGAACTTCCAAAACTGTGGAAAGAACTAGATCCTTGGATCCAAGAAACAAATAGAACACCTAATTACCTCAATCCCAACAGGCCTTCTCCAAGACACATTGTATTAAAGCCGTCAAAAATTAATAACAAAGAAAAAATTCTCAGGCAGCAGGGCAAAGAAGACAGTAACTTACAAAGGAAAGCCCATTAGAATATCATCAGATTTTCAGCAGAAACTCTACAAGCCAGGAGAGAATGGAATCAAATATTCAAAATATTGAAAGAGAGAAGTTACGAGCCAAGAATAATATGTCCAGCAAAGATATCCTTTAGATATGAAGGAGGAATAAAGACCTTTCCAGACATACAGAAGCTGAGGGAATTTTTTTACCACACGACCTGCATTACAAGAAACACTGAAGGAGGCTATTCGACCTGAAACAAACAAACAAAAAAAACAAAAGAATACAAAACTGTGAGTAGTGTTGTGAACAGACAGACAGAAGAAGGAAATGGCAACACAAAATAGGAAACTATACACTTAAGCATAACTTACAGGGTAAACAACAACAAAAAACACTTACAAAAAAAGAGGAGACAGACAACTTGCTACTGCAATGAACAAATCAGCTCACAGCATAAGTGGGGATAATTTGTGACAAAAAAGACATAAAGGGGAGAGAGTAAAGGTCTGAACTGGTCAAAAGGAAATGGAGAAAGGAAGCATGCTGAAGAAAAAGGAATACTCTAAATATGAAACTTTCTTTTACATAAACTTAATGGTAACCACTCAAAAAAAAAATCCAGAACTGAAACATATAACATTAAAAAAGAAGAAACAGAAGGAAAAATCATAGAATACCACCACAATAAAATAACAGACAGCAACAAAAGGGCAAAGAAACAATGGAGACACTGAGCCACCAGAAAACCAAAAATAGAATGATAGGAAATCTTTATATATCAATAATCACCCTGATTGTAAATGGATTGAATTTACCCTAAAAAGGCACAGACTAGCAGATTGGATCAAAAAAACTAAACCCAGCCATACACTGCCTCCAAGAGATACATCTCAACTACAAGGACAATTATAGAATCAAAGTGAAAGGGTGGAAATTGACACTCCAAGGAAACGATATTCAGACAAAAGCAAGTGTAGTCATATTCATATCAGATGAAACAGACTTCAGGAAAAAACGATAACTGACAAAGATGGACATTTCATAATGATAAAGAGGACTACCCAACAAGAGGACAGAACAGTCATCAATATTTATGCCCCCAATCAGGGAGCAGCATAATATACTAACTACTAACAGAACTAAAGGGAGAAATTGACCAAAACACAATTATAGTTGGGGACCTGAATACATCATAGACAGCTATGGATAGATCTTCCAAACAGAAAGTAAATAAATAAATATCAGCCCTAAATGGCACATTAGATAAAATGAACATAATTTATATTTATAGAGCACTTCATCCTAGAACATCAAACTATACATTCTTTTCTAGTGGACATAGATCATTCTCAAGAATAGACCATATATTGGGACATAAAATTAGCCTCAGCAAATTTAACAAGAGTGAAATCATACCAAGCATATTCTCTGATCACAAGGCTTTGGAATTGGCTATCAAATGCACAAAGAAAGCTAGAAAAACCACAAATATGTGGATACTTTTCTTCATTCCCACACCTCTCACCCTGCATCTGTGCCAAAAATTTACTTTTCTTGAAGGGGGGGTTGTTTCTCAAATGAGGTATTAATTTAGGTTCTTTTTTAATTAAAGTGCATTGGGGTGACAATTTTTGGTAAAGTTACATAGGTTTTAAATTTACAATTCTGAAATCCATCATTTATATATTACATTGTGTGTTCACCACCCAGAGTCAGTACTCCTTCCATCACCATATATTTGATCCCTTTTACCTTCATCTACCCCCTTTCTCCCCCTTACCCTCTGGTAACCACTACTGTCTGTGTCTATGAGTTTTTCTTTCTTCATTTGTTTGTCTTGTTCCTTTGTTGTTTTCCATTTTATATACCACATATCAGTGAAATCATATGGTTCTCAACTTTTTCTGTCTGACTTATTTCCCTTAGGATAATAATCTCAAGATTCATCTATGTTGTTGCAAACGGCACTATTTCATAGTTTTTTATGGCACAGAAGTATTCCATTGTGTATATATCCCATATCTTCTTTATCCAATCATCTATTGAAGGACAATTTGGTTGTTTCCATGTCTTGACCACTGTAAATAAAGCTGCAATGAACATGGGGGGCACATATATCTTTATGGATAAATGTTTTCAGATTTTTGGGGTAGATACCCAGGAGAAGGATTGTTGGGTCATATGGTAATTCTATATGTAATTTTTTGAATAACCTCCACACTGCCTTCCATAGCGGCTGCACCAGTCTGCATTCCCACCAACAGTGTATGAGGGTTCCTTTTTTCTCCATAGTCGCTCCAACACTTGTTATTTGTTTTGTTGATGACAGTCATTCTAACTGGTGTGAGGTGATATCTCATTGTGGTTTTTATTTGCGTTTCTCTGATGATTAATGATGTTGAGTATCTTTTCATATGTTCATTTGCCATGTGTATGTCCTCTTTGGAGAAATGTCTACTCATGTCCTCTGCCTATTTTTCAATTGGATTGTTTGTTTTTCTGTTGTTGAGTTGTATGAGTTCCTTATATATCTTGAATATTCGCCCCTTATCTGAGACATTGTTTGCAAAAGTCTTCTCCCATTCAGTTGGTTGCCTCTTTATTTTGTCTATGGTTTTGTTTGCTGTGCAGAAACTTTTTAGTTTGATATAGGCCCATTCATTTATTTTAGCTTCTCTTCCCTTGCCTTTGAGGTCAAATTCATAGAATTCTCTTTGAACCCAAATACCATACGTTTAGTACCTATGTTCTTATGCAATTTATTGTTTCAGGTCTTATGTTTATGTCTTTGATCCATTTTGAGTTAATTTTGGTACATGGTGACAAAAGCAATCTAGTTTCATTCTTTTGCATGTGGTTTTCCAACTCTCCCAGCACTATTTATTGAAGAGGCTGTTTTCTCCATTGTATATTTTTGACTCCTTTGTCAAAAATTATCTGTCCATATTTACGTGGGTTTATTTCTGGGTTCTCAATTCGATTCCATTAGTCTGTGTGTCTGTTTTTCTGCCAGTACCATACTGTTTTGATTATTGTTGTCCTGTAGTACAAGGTGAAGTCAGGGAGTGTGATACCTCCACCATTGTTCTTTTTCTTAGGATTGCTTTGGCTGTTCGTGATCGTTTGTGATTACATGCAAATTTGATGATTTTTTTCTTCTATTTCTTTAAAAAATGCCATTGGGTTTTGATGAGGATTGCATTAAATCTGTATATTGCTTTGGGTAATACGGCCATTTTAACAATGATGAAACACAATATGTCTTTCTGTTTTTTTTGGTCTTCTTCAATTTCTCTTAAAAGTGTCTTATAGTTTTCAGTGTATAGGTCTTTCACATACTTGGTTGTTTATTCCTAGGTATTTTGTTCTTTCTTTCTTTCTTTTTTCTTTTTTTCCCCGCAATTGCGAAAGGAATTGTTTTTTAATTTCTTTTCCTGAGATTTCATTGTAAGTATATAGGAATGCAATGGACTTTTGTACATTGATTTTGTAGCCGGCAACTTTATTGTATTCGTTTTTTGTTTGTAATAGCTTTTTGGTGGAGTCTTCAGTGTTTTCTATATGTAACATCATGTCATCTGCAAAAAGTGACAATTTAACTTCTTCATTCCCAATTTGGATGCCTTTTATTTCTTTCTCTTGCCTGATTGCTCTGGCAAGGACTTCCAACACTATGTTGAAAAGCAGAGATGATAGGGGACAGCCCTGTCGTGTTCCTGAACATAGAACTAAGGGCTTCAGTTTTTTACCATTAACTATGATATTAGCTGCTGGTTTGTCATATATGGCCTTTATTATGTTAAGGTATTTTCCTCCTATAACCATTTTATTAAATGTTATAATCATAAATGTATTTTACCAAATGCTTTTTCTGCATCTATTGATATAATCGTATGATTTTTGTCCTTTCTTTTGTTTATGTGGTGTATCGCATTGATTGATTTGCGTATGTTGAACTATCCTTGTGCCCCTGGGACGAACCCCCCCTTGATCATGATCTATAATGTTCTTAATGCATTGTTGCATCTTATTTGCTAAAATTTTGTTTAGGATTTTTGCATCTGTATTCAACAGAGATAGCGGTATGTAATTTTCTTTTTTGTGTGTTATCCTTACCAGGTTTTTGTATCAGGGTAACATTGGCCTCATAAAATGAGTTAGGTAGAATTGTCTTTTCTTCAATTTTTTGGAATAATTTGAGTAGGATAGGTATTAGATCCTCTTTGAATATTTGGTAGAATTCACTAGTGAAGCCATCTGGTCCCAGACTTTTGCTTTTGGGAAAGTTTCCAATGACTGATGCAATTTCCTTACTGTTGATTTGTCTATTTAGTTTTTCCAGTTCTTCGTGATTCAGCCCTGGAAGGTTATATGTTTCTAAGAACTTGTCCATTTCTTCTAAGTTATTGAATTTGGTGGCATATAATCCTTCATAGTATTCTTAGATGACCCATTGTATTTCTGTGGCATCTGTAGTAACTTCTCTTTCATTTCTGATTTTGTTTATTTGTGTCTTTTCTCTTTTTTTCTTAGTGAGTCTAGCCAAGGGTTTGTCGATTTTATTAACCTTTTCAAAGAACAAGCTCCTTGTTGCATTGATTTTTTTCTATTGTCTTTTTGTTCTTTATTTCATTTAGTTATGCTCTGATTTTTATTATTTCCTTCCTTCTGCTGACTTTGGGTTTCATTTGTTCTTCTTTTTCTAGTTCTTTAAGGTGTAACATGAGGTTATTTATCTGAGATTTTTCTTCTTTCTTGAGAGAGGCCTGTAATGATATAAATTGCCCTCTTATTAGTGATTTTGCTGAATCCCAATATTTTAGACAGGTTGTATTTTTGCTCTCATTTGTTTCTATGTATCTTTTGATCTCTCCTCTTATTTCTTCTTTGACCCACTCATTCTTTAAAAGCACGTTGTTTAATCTCTACATATTTGTGGGTTTTCCAGCTTTCTTTGTGCAGTTGATATCCAATTTCAAAGCATTGTGATTGGAGAATATGCTTGGTATGATTTCAATCTTGTTAAATTTGCTGAGGCTAGTTCTGTGTTCCAACATATAGTCTATTCTTGTGAATGTTCCATGTACACTAGAAAAGAATGCGTAGTTCTAGGGTGAAGTGCTCTATAAATGTCAATTATGTCCATTTCATCTAATGTGTCATTTAGGGCTGCTATTTCATTATTTATTTTCTGTTTGGATGATCTATTCATAGCTGTCTATGATGTATTCAGGTCCTCTACTATAACTGTGTTTTGGTCAATTTCTCCCTTTAGTTCTGTTAGTAGTTCCTTTGTATATAATCGTGCTCCCTGATTGGGGGCATAAATATTGATGACTGTTCTGTCCTCTTGTTGGGTAGTCCTCTTTATCATTATGAAATGTCCATCTTTGTCAGTTATCGTTTTTTCCTGAAGTCTGTTTCATCTGATATGAATATGACTACACTTGCTTTTGTCTGAATACCGTTTCCTTGGAGTGTCAATTTCCACCCTTTCACTTTGATTCTATATTTGTCCTTGTAGCTGACATGTATCTCTTGGAGGCAGTGTATGGCTAGGTTTAGTTTTTTTGATCCAATCTGCTAGTCTGTGCCTTTTTAGGGTAAATTCAATCCATTTACAATCAGGGTGATTATTGATATATAAAGATTTCCTATCATTCTATTTTTGGTTTTCTGGTGGCTCAGTGTCTCCATTGTTTCTTTGCCCTTTTGTTGCTGTCTATTATTCTATTGTGGTGGTATTCTATGATTTTTCCTTCTGTTTCTTCTTTTTTAATGTTATATGTTTCAGTTCTGGATTTTTTTTTTTTGAGTGGTTACCATTAAGTTTATGTAAAAGAAAGTTTCATATTTATAGTATTCATTTTTCTTCAGCACGCTTCCTTTCTCCATTTCCTTTTGACCAGTTCAGACCTTTACTCTCTCCCCTTTTATGTCTTTCTTGTCACAAATTATCCCCACTTATGCTGTGAGCTGATTTGTTCATTGCAGTAGCAAGTTGTCTGTCTCCTCTTTTTTTGTAAGTGTTTTTTGTTGTTGTTTACCCTGTAAGTTATGCTTAAGTGTATAGTGTCCTATTTTGTGTAGGGGTTGCCATTTCCTTCTTCTGTCTGTCTGTCTGTTCACAACACTACTCACAGTTTTGTATTCTTTTGTTTTTTTTGTTTGTTTGTTTCAGGTCGAATAGCCTCCTTCAGTGTTTCTTGTAATGCAGGTCATGTGGTAAAAAATTTCCTCAGCTTCTATATGTCTGGAAAGGTCTTTATTCCTCCTTCATATCTAAAGGATACCTTTGCTGGACATATTATTCTTGGCTCATAATTTCTCTCTTTCAATATTTTGAATATTTGATTCCATTTCCTCCTTGATTGTAGAGTTTCTGCTGAAAATCTGCTGATAATCTAATGGGCTTTACCTTGTAAGTTACCGTCTTCTTTTTCTGCTGCCTTGAGAATTTTTTCTTTGTTGTTAGTTTTTGACGGCTTCAATACAATGTGTCTTGGAGAAGGCCTGTTGGGATTGAGGTAATTAGGTGTTCTATTTGTTTTTTGGATTCAAGGATCTAGTTCTTTTTATAAGTTTTGGAAGTTCACTTCAACTATTTGTTTTAATATACTCTCTGTTCCCTTCTCTCTTTCTTCTCCCTCTGGTATTTTCATTATTCTTATATTGCTCTTTCTGATGGAGTCAGAAAGTTCTTGTAGAGTTCTTTCATTTCTTTTAGCTCTGAAGTCTCTCCCTTTTTTCATCTGTTCCAGATTTCTATCTTTGATGTCACTGATTCTTTCCTCCATTTGGTCAGCTCTATTGCCTAAGCTGGCTATTTCATTCATCCTTTTTTTTTTTTTTTTAAATTGAGTTCTTCATTTCCAGAATTTCTATTTTTGTTGTTGTTGTTTATTTCACTTCTTTGGTAAAATGTTAGTTTGGTCTTTGATTGTGTTGCTGAGTTCATTAAACTGCTTGTCTGTGTTTTGTTGCATCTCAATGAGCTTTTTCAGAACTGCAATCTTGAATTCTCTGTCATTTAAGTCGCATATTTCCATGTCTTTAAGTTCATTTTCTAGAGACTTTTCATTTTCTTTCTGAGCTTCCCTGTTGTTATGCACAGCGATTAATGAATTATTATTTCTCTTCCTAGGCATCTGAAGAAGTGGGTTCTGCAACAGATTGATAGGAAGAGGTTTTTCTTTTGCTTTCCAGTAGATTTTGGTGGAATGTTTTATTTTCCCTCCCACTGCCACCTTTTATTTTCTCTCACTGTAGTGTTATATTTTTTTTCTGTGCTGTTCTGGCTCTCACATAATGGGGGGATTCACTGGAAGGTAGACTTCTCCTTTGTGAGCTGGTTGTCTGGGTCTCAGGGCAGTGCCTCCATGTAGGGCTGTGGAGAGCTTCTGAAGTTCCAAACTTCTTCCTGAACCAGTTTCAGCGCCTGTGTGTCTTAGCAGCTCTGTTTACCTGTGCAGGGATTAGGGGCAGGGGTGGGGTTGTTGTTTTTCAATGGTGTTTCTGAGTGATTGCAGCAATCACTAGCACAGCTAATCCAAGGCTCACTACCCTTTGCCAGAACTACCGTAGTTGGGCAGTAAGTCCATGGCTGTGGGCCACAGTTCTCAGAACTGCAAATATCTTTTTTTTTTTTTTTTTTAATCTGAGATTGCTACCATTCTGCTTCTAGCACTGGAAGAATAGGGGTGGGACGAGCTCTGGGAGTGTAGGGAGGGGGCTGCTAATCTCCTTGCCTATGCTTTCCATCCTCTGCTTGGCCGTGAGGGCTTAAATCACCATTTTCACCCTTCTTTCCTCAGTCATTGCTCCGAGTTCTCTGCTGTGAGTTTTCGGTTCAGCTGTGTTATATGCTGATCCCTCAGGTGGGAGTGTGGGCCATACTGAGAATGCTAGCAGTCTGAATTCTTCCCTCTACAGTGACTGTGGTAGTGCCTGGAATTTAGGAAGCTGGGAGTTCCGGTCCGCGTCCTGCAGCCTCCATGGCTTGTGTCTCTGCATTTCCCCTTTCCCTCCTCCCCTGCTCGCCCAATATGTCCATCTTTAGATGATTTCTATTGTGTGTCTCTTAGTCTTGCCTGTCTGCTGTGCAGGGAGTCTTTTGTGGAGTTATAGTTGTTCAATTTGTTGTAAATTCCAGTGTAGATTTCAGGAGGTTCACCTCATGCCGCCATTTCTATGGTGTAATCAATATTTGTTTCTTCAAAGAAAATAAAGAATAGGGTAAAAAAAGGACTTTCTTTGCAAAATATTTTATTCCTTTGATAGTCCCCTTGGGGGGCATGATTTATCTTTTATTTCCAGGGAAGTAGATTAACATACACTGGCCCAATTTTTCAGCCCCTCTTCTTCTGGGAGGCAAGGATTACATAGCAAAAGGAGAGAAAAGTGTCCAAAAGAGGATGGCAGGTATTACACAGCTTACAACTTGAAATCCAAAAGAGTTCAAAATCACTCAGAACTATCTTTTTCTCTTCACATAACCTGAGATTTCTCTCACTGCCTTTCAGACCCAATGATACTTCCTGATGACTACTCAGGGGTACTCCATTTATTGCGGAGATGACCCTTTGTAGATGGGACATTCATTTTGAATGGTCCAGATTGAGTCGTGGGTGGGGGATTGTGCTGACCTTTCTGATCTAGAAAGTCTGAGATCTTCCATTAGCTTGGTGTGCTGTGTTGCTTATCTGGCTATAAAATGTCAAGTGGGCAATTAATACATAATTGTTAGTAGTAGATTCATTACAAGATACTTTTATAATGCACTGAAATGGTTTCTTCTCACAGACAGCTCAACCCCCATGGGATTCATTTGCAATTCTCTGGTCTAAAGATGTCTGGATCTAAATAAGCAAGTTTGTGTTTTTGTGGTTTGGTGCTTACTCTTAAGTCCCTTCACATGGCATTTTTGACCTGTGACATGCAAAATGCAACTTCCCTTAGACTCCAAATGTCTCAGTGTGTATAAGTTGAGGACCAAGTTTCTCTTGAGAATTTTCTTAAATATAACTTGGTTACTGGGAGGAAATGGCCTCCCTAGAGATGTGGCAGTGGCTATGTTATGCACAAAGTTTTAAAGATAGACTGGGTGGTCAAAAATCCCAGTTTGATGTTGTCTCACTTTTATTGAATTTGTCACCAGGTAATTTCCATTTCCTAATGAAAAAGTTGATGGGCACTTTTCAATCTTTCTCTGTTCAGTGATGAAGTACTTCACTATGCCTTATGAAAATATCTGACTGGATTGTCAGATAGTTCTCCTGGATTGTAGAAACCAGGTAACCTGTGTAAGTTTTGAAGGAAAAAAGGGGAGACACCAACACCATGATTCCACGTAAGTTAGAATTCAGGAGCTGCAAAAAGTATAGCAAAATGGAATCAGGGGCTAATTGTAGATAATGTTAGCACAGACAATTTTCAAATTTTCAATATCAAGCATAGTAATGACCTTCCATCAACTACATCCAGGAAAACGCCATCACAGCAACTCCAATATGCCACCACACACTCTATGCTGTCCTGCTGGTCTCCACAGACAGACTCTTCACACCATCATCCCTGCTGTAGGTGGTAGATGCAATGGGTGCCCTCTACCTTCTCCTCTACCAAGATTGTAAAATCCCTTCCCACCATGCTGGGAGTGTTGGTTCCTAACAGCTCACTGCTGCCTTTCTCTGGAGAACCGTCCTTAGCCTCAGGGGAGCCACATTGCCCAAGAGGGCAGGTATGTATTATACATACCCTCTCCTCAGACTAGCAAACTTGCTTCATTGGAGACAACACCCATCACCCCCCAAACCCCACCCCTGTCAAAGATCAGGACAAGGATCAACTTTATCTAAGATGGCACCCTGCTGGTCCTTGTCCCTCCAATATCCTGCTTCCATCTTCCCCTCACAGAGTTGTAAGAATAGGATTTCCTGCTTCTATCCTACAATATCCTGCTTCTATCTTCCCCTCACAGAGTTGTAAGAATAGGATTTTCTCAATAAATCAGACACACTTGAAACCCTGTCCCAGGCTCTGCTTCTAAGGAACTTGGCCTAGGGCACTGCTAGAACATATGCTCATGCCCCATTGCTGGAGTCTGTGTTTTATGATCCTCAGAGTTTCTGCCTTCATCATTCCTACATCTTGGATAAACACCTTGTACTTCACTAAGAACTCAGTCCAGTCTCTCCTTCAAGGGAAAGAGTCCTATAAGCCCACACTTCGGAGAACCATCAGTAACTACGCTACTTCAGGAGCACCCTGGAGTTGCTGCCATAATGTGTCTCTCCCTCGATCTTGAGTCATGGATTCACTGAGGATTCTGGCTGCACAGAGTTTCTGCTCTGAAAGGTGAGGGCTGATGGCATTTGGGTTGCATTTTTCACTAGAAATAATTATTTAAATAGTCGTTAGATAATATAATAATCCAGATTAGCCACATTCTGGGCTATTTATTCATTTAGCACTTATCAGAAGAAATGCTTTTTTCACCCCTATTCAGTAATGTTCCACGCACTTACCAGTTTACCAGACGAAAATGGGTATATTAACATGAAGATGATATACAACCAAATGAAAGGTAATTATTCCTAAGCCTATGTGCATGTGGTTATTTGAATTGAATGTTAATTTACTATTGAGCTTCCTAGTAATCAAGGCAAAAAGCCCCCATGATGGTTGCATAATTCTTATCATTAAATGCAAAAAAGCAAGTCATTTTGTTAGGAAAGGACAGGTTTTTACAGGAAATAAATTCTCTGACTATATGTGTCTTTCTAAATGAGGAGCACTGTGACAAAAATTGCATGAAAAAGTTAAATGAAAACGACCTGAACTTTTCACCAACAATTCATGGTTCTTGCATAACCACAGTGCACCAGTTCACATGGCACTGTCTGTGAGGGAGTTTTTAGCCAATAAACAAATAACTGTATTGGAACACCCTCCCTGCTCACCTGATGTGGCCCCCAGTGAATTCTTTCTTTACCTGAAGATAAAGGTAATATTGAAAGGAAGACATTTTGATGACATTCAGGATATCAAGGGTAATACGACGACAGCTCTGATGGCCATTCCAGAAAAAGAGTTCCAAAATTGCTTTGAAGGGTGGATTAGGTGCTGGCATCAGTGCATAGCTTCCCAAGGGGAGTACTTCAAAGGTGACCATAGTGATATTCAGCAATGAGGTGTGTAGCACTTTTTCTAGGATGAATTCACTAACTTAATTGTCTGACGTCATATTTGTCATCAAAATAATATGGAAAAGTACATAACATGAGGGGCAGGCTTGAATTAGGCAGTCAGCTTTACACGATGAGACCTGGGGGCCTCCTAGGCCTTCTTTTCTTGGCAGTGTCCCAAGCTCTGTATCTTCTGCCACTCAGATTCTGGATATGAGGCCTCTGCCCCAGGATGCTGCTCAGTGCCTGACATGCATCATTATGAAAATTAATTCCAGTAAAAGCATTACTGACTGGAAGCAGTCTCTTTCATAGACTTTGTGTATATTGAGTGAAATATTTTGCTAATTTTGTTATCAGTAAAATAACATTTTAGTGGATAATTTCTCAATTAGTGACCCATTTTTATTACAAGCCAGCTTAGTGGGTTGTATAACTGAATATTTCCATAACAGTAATAAACTTAGCTGGTATGTGAAATCACCTCTTACATATTTCACAAATCCACCTCCTCTGCCCCATCCCCTCTGGCATCCCCCCACCAACTCTTGACCAGGTTCTTGCCACAGTCCCCCACCTGATCTCCCCGGCTCCAATCCTGCCATTTAAATGCAGCCAAATGATGCTTTTCAAAGGAAGCTCCTCTCAGTTTTCCCCTGAAATCTCTTTTCTGGCTTTCCACAGCTGTCAGGATGAAAACCAAAAATTGTAATAAGGTTGTCAGGCCCTCCATAAACTTGCCTCTACCTACCCCTCTAGCTTTGTTTTCACCCCCAGCCCTCAACCCTTGTATTTCACATCTCAAACTCACTGAATGAGTGCCTTTCAATTCGTCTACCACTTCATGCTCCACGGACACGTTCACGTTTTTCTACCTGCACTTGTAATACCCCAGCCCACTCTGTGCTCAGCTAACTCCTGCTCAGTCCTCAGGCTTCATTCAGTGTAGGAGGCATTTCTTCTAGGTATACAACTCTGCCCTTGCTTTTTGCTTCCTTCTTACCCTTTCTCCTCTGTGGTAGTGTAAGTCATAAAGCATCATTGATATTTTTGGTTCCTTTTCCTTGCTAAGTTTCAAGCCTAATGTGTAGTTGTCTATTGGCCACCACTAATAATACCTTAAAATAATGATACAACAACAATAATATTTAATATTTATGGGGCACTTACCATGTGCTAAGTATTGTTCTAAACACTGCATACATCTTTCTCTCATTAGTACTCGCTTTCAATGATTAATAGCTATGATAATATCCTTATTTTACAGATGAGGAAACCAAAGCACAGAGAAAATAAGTAACCTGTCAAAGATGGCACAGCCAGGAAGTGGGGGAGCCAGAGCATCTATGAGAAAATGTCAATTGCTTTTTGAGTGAATGCAATTCTAATTCTTCAAAGCAGGTATTCTTGTCCTTATTTTACAGATAAGCAAGCTAAAATGCAAAAACAGTAGTACTTATCCAAATTGAAGAGACTGCAGAGCTGGGCTGAAAACTCAGGTGTGCCTGACCAGGAAGCCTTTGCCCCACCCCCATCCAAACAGCTCTATCAGTGGGGATCCTTACATGTCAAAAAACAAAAACAAATAAAAAAACATATCTTATAGTTATAAAATAAATAAGATACAGAGATGTAATATACAGCACAGGGAATATAGTCAGTAATATTGTCATAATGTGGCATGGTGACAGATGGTTACTTCACGTAGTGTGGTGATTACATCATACAGTATATAAATGTCAAATCACTGTTTTGTACAGCTGAAACTAATATTCTATTTATGCCAAGTATACTTTAACAAAAAAATTAAAAATATTTTTTTCATGCATATCATTTTGTTCCGTGAATATTGTAAAAAAAAAAAAAAATCCCTGAAAAGAAATAAGATCACATAGGAAGGAATCAATCAACACAACAAAGAGATTTTGTTTGTCCCTGTCACCTGTTACCCATAGGCAATCTAGACATATGGTATTTGAGGTGAATTAAACATACTTTAAAATTATCTCCTCTTCTGTTTAATAACTGAAACTTCTGAAAATATATTTTATATTTCAAATCTTTAAAAAAATCTATAGTTTAAGTTATTAGAAAGATCAAATTACAAGGTATGCTATAAATTTTGTTAAAACTGACACATTTTAACAGATACAATTCTTTTTTATTTTTAAAAAGTTTTAAATAAAGACCAGGCTTCTAATTAGGATGGTTTTAATTGTCTGAGTCTGTTACTTGTTGGAGATAAATTGCTTGATTTAGTGATATTATGGTATTTAACATAGTCTGTTTTTCTTAAAAAAAACAACAACAACTTCCTTGCAAAACATTCTAAAGCAGCATTTGATACTAACCAGAAGTCAAGTCAAGTAGATTTATAAAACTGAAGTAAATGAGAACTTCTCAAATAGGGATTCAGCTTGTGATTTTCTTGGTAAATTTAATTTCTCATAGAAAAAAGGTGTGGGAGTTGATAATCTAGGCAATTTCTAAAATGCCAAGAACTTAATTCATACTTTGCAATTTTTGTTTTGTGTATATGAGCTCCTAAGAATAATTGCATTTAGCTGAATAAATCAAGATAAGGTAGCTGTTTAAGGATGTCTAATTCTTAACTTTAAGATGGTTCTTGATTTCAATTTCATATTTTCTGGAAACAAATATTTAAATCAATGTAAGATTTAAAGGGCATAGAAATATATTAACTGAAACAATATGGACCACAGCTGAACAGTAGAAGGAAAATAAAATTACAAGATATCAAAAACCAAAATTCCTACTCAAAGCTCATGTCTGATTTTTTTAGAGCTCTTTAGTTCTTTCTTTAATTGTAAGAAAATTTTGCAGTAACCTAGAAGTTCACAGTAAACAAACTCAGACCTTTATTATATCCTAGGAAAATCAGTGATATATATTTTGGAAATCAATCCATGAGGTGATTTGGTTGCTTGTTCTAAAACAAGCAGTTAGATGTAGAAATTACAGATCTAGGAGATTGCCCGAAAGCAGAGATACTTGTAAGGTTCTGTTCAAATCTTTGATCTTAGCTAATTAAGACTGGATTTCCTCCTTGGTGAAAAAAAATCTTCCGTAGAAAGACCTCTAACAAAGGTTAGATTACAGTGCAAAATTTAAAAAATCACCAACTTTTTTGGTTTACTAATAAAAATTCGCCCAATGTTGTGGTCTTACGAAGCTGAACAATTCAGAGAGCCTCCAAAATTCTATTCAAGGTGTTCTTGGTAATGAAGATGTTAATAATAAATGAATAAAAGGCATGAATAAATGATTTAATGACAGACATACTAGATCAAGGGTCTGCCTCTTTTTGTGAAGAAAACTTAATTGATTATAGTCAGGCTCATTTGTTGACATGTTTGCTAGGGCTGCTCTCACACTACAATAGCAGAATGGAATAGTTGCCATAATATGGCCTGCAAGCTGAAAATACTTACATTTACAGAAAAATTGTGCCTGGACTGGATGATCAGGAACTTGAACTGTAGTATATAACAGTGCTGGCAGATTCGGGTTCTCCACTCCCATCCATCTACCTGGGGCAATGGCTTCTATTTGGAGAACATTCCCTCACCATTGATAACTCAATTTTTTAAGTTAACTTTTTTGCTTTTTGGATTTAGAGTTTATATTTATGGTTTTTGTTTTGTTTTGTTTTGTTTTTTATCAGTTTCTAGGTTTTGCTTTCCAAGGTTCTTTCGATTTTCCAATCTGAATTTGAAGTCCTATAGGCTTCAACAGTATATGTGGTAGGAAAGACAGGGTGCCCCCCTGGGGCCAGCAAGTGTGGACTGTAGCCCAGTGTCCATCCCCTAATGTAGCTGTGAGGCCACTGTCAAGGTGTTAAAATGCTCTGTTCTTTGGGTGCCTGAGAGGCAGACTGAACTTGATAAAAAGTTGTTTCTATATTGCAGTGAGAGTGAGATAAAAATGTGGAAAAAATTTTTGTTGGAAGGTCAGAGTGCTATTTTAACTAAATAAGGATTTCTGGAACCAAAACATGGAATATCTTCAGAAGAGAAAGCCAAATTAATACATATTTATTGAGTGTCTTCCATGAAAAAGGAAATGGAGCCTAGTTGAGGAAAGGAGAAAATCTTGCCTCATTACCATGCTGCCTGTTGACCCGAGCCAGCTGGGGTTAGGGCATCCTGTGAACGTCCTGAGCCACCACTGAACAGGCACATCTATCCTTCCCTGTAATTTTTCTTTCTGAACTTCCTGAACTTTGGTGAACTTGGAGTTTCCAATTTGTAGGTAGAAAACTGAATGAACAGTTGGCTTCTCCCCAAACATGATCTTAGCTGGACGGAAACCTAAAAAGCACTGCATCCAATTTCATCATGGAGCACATCATTTAAAATGCGGTAACTGAACATGACTTGGCAGTAGAAAAACAGTTAAGAGCATACCTTCTGCTGTGAACACTTAGCTATCAGAAGCCGTTCACAATGATGTGTCTACATTTTTAAATGGTGAATTTGATTAGGAAGGCAAGATTAAGCCATGCACCATCTTGTGGCTTTAGCCTGGTTCTCCTTTGAAATTTAGTGACAGATTTGAAAGCTCCACAATTCAGCTGATGTTGGTTATTTTGGAATATTTTTTTTTAATCTAAATGCTCAATACTAAATGATGCTTGGATGCCTTCTCTCTTTTTTTTTAAAGCTCACTCTTATTTCAGACAAACTGCCAACTCTTTTACTCTTTCAATTTCTTCAAAATTCAATGGGATAAACAATCAGTTCCCAAAGATTTAGAAAAACAACGTAATTCAAGGGATTATTCTTTTGGTGTTTTAACAGTGGGTACCGGGAGGCACCCAATAATAAAACATATGTTATTATTAAGTTAATATGTAAATAGATACCTAACACATAAATTAATCTGCTTTTATGGCAGAACAGAAGTAAATAGAAAAATATAATGATTTTACCAGTTCATTTGATCTATAACTTTAAATATTCTATACTATTATTTGTTTTAGTTAAACAACTTGACATTCAAAACTATTTACATGTCTCTGAAGGCATTAATTTGCAATTAAAGCATACTTCTGGAGCTCTTTTTTACTGGCTATTTTCCTCTCAAGTTAATGCAATAGGAGGAATTTTTAAATTTAGCTTTCTTCTCTGACATGTTTTACTTACACATCGAGAGGCTTCTTTTCAGCCTTCCTTTCTCTCTGCCTCTTTACAGCAATCAGATCAGCTGTCCTCTCCCTCTCTCACCCATACCACTTTCCATCTTTGTTCTCAACTCTCATCCATTGGTTCCTGAGATATGTTTTCCTGCTCTTGTCTCTATGGTAGTTCCTTCTGAGTTGCTTTTGCTGGTTTTCCTTTTTAGATTCCACATTAAAATACAGGTTTCTATTCTCAGGTTATCTTCTCACACAGTGTTGACTGTTACCACCTAAGTGCGACTCCCAAACTCTGCCTTCAGTCTGACTGATCCAGACTTCCATTTCCAGCTGCCCATCAGGCAGCTCCACACAGATGTCATTACAGGACCTCGACTCAGTGTGTCCTGAATGGCACTCGTGATCTTCTCTGATCTACTTCTCTCCTTACTAAAGTCCAATAAGAGAGACTCTTACTTTCTTATGCCTTTTTTCTCAGCAAGATGCAGGGGCCTTCTCCCAGTCACCTAACCAAAGAAAAACCTGAGTCATTTTTAAATTCCTCTCTGCCCTTCATTCCCTTTATCCATTCACTGAATTCTGATACTCCCTGTATTTCACTTATCTTGTATTCTCTTTATTAATCCCCCACTGGCATAGCTCTAGATCAGGACTTCTTTGCTTCTCACCTGAATTGCTCATAGTAGTTTCCCAAGGAGGCTCCTTCTCCCAGTCTCTTAACCACCGCCCTGCCTGATTTTCATGAGGCCCCACAGTTCTTTTCCTAGACACAAGTCCAGATGTATCACTGTCTTCTCGTCAACGCTTAAAGCCATAAGAATAAATCTAAACTCAATCCAATAGCAAGACCTGTCTTAATATTGTGCCAATCTAACTTTGGTGTCTTATATCCTATTATACCTCATTCCTCTGTGTACCCTGAGCATTTCTAAGCATCTGAACATACTTTTCTGAATGTAGGCTCTGTTTTTCAGCCTCTTGGTTTTTGCTCAGAGTGTTTTCCTCTGTTATACACTTTTTATTTCACTCTAAGGATCCTTGGAAATTGTGTCAGTCTTCATGGGCCAGTATAAATGTCACCTTCTCCCTGATTCATTCTCCAACCCTCCTCCACGGATGCCCAAGTGAAATGCTGAAATTAGTCTCTATCCAAATACATTCAGTGGCACTGCATTTGTATCTTTAGTCTACTCATTATATCCTGATTTGAGTAGAACAATTTCTTCATCAATTTTTAAATTCAACACATTCAACTCAGGGTTTACTATGAATATAACATCAGAACATCCCCCTCCTTTTTAACACAATCTTGGCAATTAGTTCCTTTATCTATAAAAACTAATAACAATACATATTTGTTGTGAGAATTTTTGATGACAGAATTATTGATTTATGATTACAGCTAATTTTATACAATACCCTCTTCTGAAATTTTTGGCATGTCTCATGCATTGACATATGTTCATTAATTTAGTCTCTAAAAACATCCTTTAAGGTAGATATTTTTTTGTAATCCTCAATTTAAAAATGAGAAAATGAGGCACAGTGAGATGAGATTGTACAGCTAGTGGCAGAGCTGGTATTTGTTCTCAGAGCCTGTGCTATTAGTTACAAGAATTGCTATCTCTTTATTATTATTAAACAGCATAATGTATATAATGATATACTTGCATAACACTTGCAATGTAGAAGTTATTGTAATAAAGAGTAGCAAACATTCTGATTGCTCTAAGACTATGATTTAATTAATAATACCAGTCTTTCAGATCATGGAGATACTATATTTAGCAAGAACTTGGTAAACTCTCTTTAATTTTTGGAAGTAAATAATAGTTAGAGCAGAAGAGCCACATGATAATAAAGAGAGATGTGGACAGATGTCAAAATATCCTTTTAGATTGTTTTTATTGTGCTATCTCTATTTTCAATTGAGCCCAATATTAACATCCCCAAGTTTAGTTTTTGGAAAATAAAGACCGTAAGTCAGGAGGTGGACATCCTCCGCCGTGTTGATGTCATGCACCGCCCACTGCCGAGCCCTTAGGGAATTCTGAGCCTCTGGAGGACTGTGCCTTTTCACCCTCCTATCTCTAAACAGGTGTTCCAGCTGTGCTGTTGAAGATATAAATGAATGGCCCATGAAATAGATCAATGGAATGAAAAAACAGGAAGAAGGCAAGTAAATCAGAGGAGAGCCAAGGAAAAGGAGCTTCGACTAGTGTAGCCTAGGCAATGGTTAATACAATGGTTAACACTCAATTTAATAATAATGATAATAATAACAACAACAATAATAATAGCTTGTGTTTGTATAGTTACTTATTTCAAAGTATTTTCACAACTAATAAACTCAAAAAGTAATGTTTAGTTCTTTAAGATATTATATTTTATCCTAAAATAAAGATGTACATTTTATAGGGTAGATATTATTCCATCCATTTGAAAGATGAAGAAACCAATGCTTGGAGTCATTAAGGACCTTGTTTTTGGTACATAAACCACTAGACTTTATGTGTTTCTTAGAGATTGAAAGGTGTGCTGACTGGGAGTGAATTCCTCACTGTGCTAAATGTGACTGCGTTGCTTTCATTCATTCAACTAACATTTACTGAGCCTCTGGGTTAAGATTCCTGTTTTCCGGGTTGTAAATATAGCAAATAAAAATAGGTAAAAATTCTTACCTTTTTTGTATTTACATTATACTGGGTGAAGATAGACAGTTAAACAGCTCACTTAATAGCTAATGCCTTGAGTTTGATTATAGCATCTAGGTAACACATGAAACTTTTAACAAATGCCTCCTTTTTTGCTGTTAGAAATGCAAGAGAAAGTCAGTAAATAGTAATTCACTACTTATAAAGTCTACTCTTATCATTAATGTCCATTACCCACTACTGGACCCTAAAATAATAGTTAATTTACATGGCTAAGAAGTTGTGTGAGGAAAATTCAAAAAAGAAAAATGAAGGCATTGATGGAGTAGCTGAAATAACCCTGGACAACAATGTTCTTGCAATCCTCATCAGGTCCTTTAGCATGACTATGTAACTTCAGATATTGTCCACAGACATAACTATGTGATTAGACATAGGTAATATACTAAAAGTTTAAAAAATGAAGATGGTTATAAAATATGATGGTAACAGTCTCTATGATTTGGTTTTTTCACAGCAGCAGTAAATGACCTGGTGAAAACCCAAGTCATATCATGTCACTCATTTGATTAAAGCCTCCTTTCACTTACTTGGAGTGAAAACCAAAGTCCTTACGGTCTCTCTGACTGCGTCCCTTCTGCCACACTAGCCATGGGCTTCTTTGCCTCTTTGTATCTGCCAGACACATGCTCATCTCCTGGAAAATTTGCAGTGGCTGTTCCCTCTGCATGTAATTCTCTTCTCCAGATATGGGCACAGTCTACTCCCTTGTTTCCCAATCTGTTTTTTTCTGTTTTATCCCTAGTACCCAAATAGCGTACGTCACATGGCATATACTTTTTTTTTCTATTTTATTTTTTTCAAATGAAGTTTATTGGGGTGACAATTGTTAGTAAAGTTACATAGATTTCAGATGTACAATTCTGTATTACATCATCTATAAGTCTCGTGTGTTCACGACTCAGAGTCAGTTCTCCTTCCATCACCATATATTTGATCCCCTTTACCCTCATCTACCAACCCCCTCCCCCCTTACCCTCTGGTAACCACTCAACTATTGTCTGTGTCTATGAGTTTTTGTTTCTCATTTGTTTGTCTTGTTCATTTGTTGTTTTTGGTTTATACACCACATATCAGTGAAATCATTTGGTTCTCTGCTCTTTCTGTCTGACTTATTTCGCTTAGCATTATAATCTCAAGATCCATCCATGTTGTCACAAATGGTCCTATTTCATCTTTTCTTACCACCGAATAATATTCCATTGTATATATATATCACAACTCTTTATCCATTCATCTATCGAAGGACATTTTGGTTGTTTCCATGTCTTGGCCACCGTAAATAAAGCTTCAATGAACATTGGAGCACACTTGTCTTTATGGATAAATATTTTCAGATTTTTTTGGTAGATACCCAGGAGAGGGATTGCTGGGTCATATGGTAATTCTATTCGTAATTTTTTGAGAAACCTCCACACTGCCTTCCATAGCAGCTACACCAATCTGCATTCCCACCAACAGTGTATGAGGGTTCCTTTTTGTCCACAGCCTCTCCAACACTTGTTACTATTTGTCTTGTTGATGATAGCCATTCTGACTGGGGTGAGGTGATATCTCATTGTGGTTTTGATTTGCATTTCTATGATGATTAGTGATGTTGAGCATTTTTTCATATGTCTATTTGCCATTTGTATGTCCTCTTTGGAGAAATGTCTCTTCAGCTCCTCTGCCCATTGGATTTTTAATTGGATTGTTTGTTCTTTTGTTGGTTGAGTTGTATGAGTTCCTTGTATATTTTGGACATTAATCGCTTATCGGAGGCACTGTTTGCAAAAATCTTCTCCCATTCAGTTGGTTGCCTCTTAATTTGTTGATGGTTTCTTTTGCTGTGCAGAAGCTTTTAAGTTTGATATAGTCCCATTCATTTATTTTAGCTTTTAATTCCCTTGCCTTTGGAGTCAAATTATAAAATGCTCTTTGAACCCAAGGTCCACAAGTTTAGTACCTATGTTTTCTTCTATGCAGTTTATTGTGTCAGGTCTTATGCTTAAGTCTTTGATCCATTTTGAATTATTTTGGTACATGGTGACAGATACAGTCCAATTTCATTCTTTTGCATGTGGCTTTCCAATTCTGCCAGCCCATTTATTAAAAAGGCCGTCTTTTCTCCATTGTATGTTTTTGGCTTCTTCGTCAAAAATTATCTGTCCATATTTACGTGGGTTTATTTCTTAGTTCTCAATTCTATTCCATTGGTCTACATGTCTGTTTTTCTGACATGGCATATACTTAACATTTATGGATGAATGAATGACTTTGATTAGTGGACTATGAAAAGAAGAAAGGAAAAGAAAGAAAGGAAGGAAAAAAGGAAGGAAGGAAGGAAAGAAAGAAGGAGTAAAAGTTTGCTAGGTTGTTCAATTTAGCATAAGTCTATCTAATATTTTCAGTTAATCAATAGCTTGTATTTTGCATATTATTTCCACATAGGATTTATGAAATTTTCAGAATATAAATATGTAAATTTAATCAATATTATTTGCAACAAGCATTTTCAAATATGGAAGCATAAGTTTCAAGAAAATACTAAATGTACTGTGAAAATGGTTCATTATCTATTTATAAGATAGGAATGGAGAGTTTATGCTCTACGACTTTTGGTTGAGAATGGTAGGAAGCCACTAGACCATGTTCATGGAAATCAGCCTTTTCTTAGGTCCTCCTCTTGAGGTAAAGCTGTAGCTGGATTCCTCTTTTTTCTAAGTTATTATTCAATCACTAGTGAATGAGCCTGACAATTACATTAGAAGGTGAGGGTGAATTTGTCTTCAAACAGGTCATAGAAATCAACCTGAAGGCTGGTGGAACCCTAGCTTTTCATAAACTCAGGAAAATCTCTTGGGAACACTCCACAAGTGGCACCGTGAGAATGACAGTTGTATTACACATACTTCTAAAACACTCCCTTTCAAGGAAGCAGCAGTTTCTTTAGCATCCTCTGGAGTAAAAAAAAAATAAAAATAATTGCCATAACAAATTGATTAAAAGGAACATGCACAGATACTGTTCTTCCCTCTTTCAAGAGAACAATGAAATATTAAAATAACTGTGGATAGGAGCTGAACAGAGAGTTTGAAGTGGTGGCGGTTAGAAACTTGGAAAGGACTCAGAGCAGTGAAAAAATATATAGGACCACAAACAGCCATTTGGAAACTGGAGTTTTGATGGGTCACATCCTGAAAGAGCACAATGAGAAACCTTCCAGTGCATGCTATGCTTCTGATTAGCTTTAAGTTTCCTCAAGTGCACTAGGAAGTTAATCCTAGATGGAAACGAGCCATCATTCTAGATTTTCTCTCTGAGAGATTTTACCTCTCTAATGATGTCCTGCTCTGTTTCTTGTTTTCTTTCCACTTTGTGGCAATTAAATTCCCATCTAACTGCAATTGAAATCCTACTAATTTTGGTTTCTTTCTTTATTCATAAGATTCTATCTCTATTTACTCACTTGCATCATTTCAGTATTGACATCATTTGAGTATGCCAATTTCGGTACGTTTTAATTTTTTTCCTTCAAGCTCTATTGCATAGTATACATCATTGCAAAGAATTATATTTGCTCTTGTCTTGTTTCTGAAAGTTTCAAAGATAAGGAAGATTATATATATATATATATATATATATATATATATATATATATGCATATTATATATATTATCTCCCATATATATATATATATATATATATATATATATATATATATATATATATATATATATAACTATAGTAGTAGTTCTCTGTAATCAGTAAGCAGTACTGTAAGCAGTAGTTAGTTCTCTGTAATCAGAAGTGTCTGGACGCTGATGGTAAGCATTTTCAGCACGTCTTGTAATTGCAGAAGTCAAATGCAACTTGTATTCATCTTTTGTTATTGGTATATATTAAGTATTACAATTAATACAGTTTTTCCTTTCTTAAAATGTGTACACATTTTTTTTGGCACCTTCTACATATGTATAAGACCTGACAATTAAGTTCGAGAACTTGTTGCAAAGATGTTGCTAACCTTTCTTTAATATCAGAGGGATTATTCATTATGAATTTGTACCAATTGAAAAAACAGTTAACCAAGTTTACTATTTGAAAGTGCTGAAAAGGCTGTGTGAAAAAGTTAGATGACCTGAACTTTTTGCCAACAATTCATGGCTCTTGCATCACGACAATGCAGCAGCTCACACGGCACTGTCTGTGAGGGAGTTTTTAGCCAGTAAACAGATTACTGTATTGGAACACCCTCCCTAATTACCTGATCTATGTCCTCTTCCCCCACCCCCATGACTTCTTTTTTTACCTGAAGATAAAGGAAATATTGAAAGGAAGACATTTTGATGACAATGACATTCAGGACATCAAGGGTAATACAACAGCTCTGATGGCCATTCCAGAAAAAGTTCCAAAATTGCTTTGAAGGGTGGACTAGGCTCTGGTGTCAGGTGCAAAGCTTTCCAAGGGGAGTACTTCGAAGGTGACCATGGTGATATTCAGCAATGAGGTATGTAGCACTTTTTCTAGGATGAGTTCACGAACTTAATTATCTGAACTCATGTGAGTGTGTGTGTGTGTGTGTGTGTATGTTTGTGGAGGAAAAAATTGAGTATGTCAATATGAGTGGATATGAGATGGAGTGGGGGGGGAGAGAGAGAGAGAGAGAGAGAGAGAGAGAGAGAGAGAGAGAGAAAGAGAATAAAAGGAGAGTAGGATGAGTCATGACAGGCATGACATGTATAGCAAGTGTATAAATGAGAAGAGCAATTTAAAGTAGGGCATTGGAAGTAGCCAAGAAGTCCGTGCTTACTTTTAGGTGCTGGTGTAAGAGACAGCAGCATCATGTTGGCCTCCAGGTCTTATCAAACCCTTCCTGGGCATCAACTAGGCCTCTCTGTGTGGTCTCCCAGGAATATATGCACTGGAGCCATGCTCCAGATATCTGTGAGGATAGAGAAATGAACAAGACCATTCCTTCCCACAAGGAGAGAGATTGACAGACATATAGGTCTCTGAGTAACTGGAACATGGAAGATTCTAGAATGGTTTAGAAAAGAAAGGCCTTTGTGTGCTACATGGGGAGATTGGGAGAGCACAGACATGCACACCTCAGGGAGGAGAGGAAAAAGCAAGGATAGAAGAGATGGAAGGATACTAAAGACACACTTTCTAATTCTCAGCTTTACCTCTTATTGTCTCTATGTCTGAAAAACAATAATTAAAGATGAGAAAATACTGCCCACTGTCAGTTTTACCTCAAAGAAGACATGGATCACACCCTACAAACAAACTCTTTTGTGTTCTGGTCATGCCCATAGCATAGGTTTAAGTTGCTGTGACAGTATGTACTGAAAAACTATGCATATGTTTTAAGAAAGGTTTTTTTAAAAAAATCCAAAGCCTTATAAAATATCAATATTTCAAAAGGTCCTTTAAAGTTGTAATTAATAATTAGGAAAAAAAGCTCCTGTAATTTATTGAAAAGCTCAATATTACAATATTTTATAGTGTATTTTACACTATAAAATATTTTACAATATTTCTATTAGCATGAAAAAAACTATGATTCATTGAAGCTGTATCCTTATTGGTTACAAAAAATAAAAGTTTCTTATATTTTTTCTGAAATTCAGAACATGATATAATCACTTTCTGGACATGGTGTGATTTAATTAGATTTTGATATTCTTTCTTGAGAGATGGAGCTATGGCACCTGAAAATCAGGGTTCAAGTTTGTCATTGGAAATAGTGATTCAGATAAAATGATTCAACAAGGAAGAACGCTGTCCTGTGTTTCTTGGCAAATTCATGTAATTTACTTTTACTCTGCCATTTAAAAAATAAGGAAGTGTAACCCAAATATTAATTGTTGAAAGTTTCAAATAAGCACTAAAACCTTACTATTTTGTATGAAACACCTATTTTGATGTCTTGAAGACATGAAAGCCCATGTTACTCTAAGATTGTCAACCATTGCCCACTGTACATAATTTGCTTTCTCCCTTGTCTATTTCAATTGGAATTAAAGGCACAGCCATTTCCCAAGTCTGAAATATCAGGAATACTCTGAGAAATCTTTAAGGACATCAGTAATATAAATCCTGCTGATAGAAGATGATATCCTTTTCTCATTTTATAATTGGAGTGAGACATTTGGTTTTCAAGGATATTAAAAAAAAGATTTGGAGTGAAGGAAAAAACTAAAAATCATTTATTTAGTGAACACTTTTTGTTTCCTTTCTTTGATTTCATGGATGACACAAATTAATTTCATTTTAGAAATGTGTTTTAATACATAATCAACATTCATCCTTGACATTTTTAATTTTATGGCTGGGAGATAGAAGGTTGAAAGATATAGACTATGATGATATGATAGCTGAGAAAATGAGCACAATGTTTCAACTTCATCAGCCACTGTCATCTTTCTGGCTAAAACATCATAACCCTTTTCACTGTTTTCTTGGTTGATTTTTTTTTTTTGAAACACAATGAACAGACTTCTAATCATAGAAATAAATCCTTATTAAAATATTTGCCTTATAATGAAATAAAATCCAAGTGCTTTCAGAGTAAATCTAATTCAACATGGGACAATACTTCAAATCATTTATAAGGCAGTTCCTTACAGATTGACTTATGTTTATATATGATTCTGAGAGGTAAAGTGCAAATCAAATGGTTGGAATAGATTTTGTAAAATGAAATTCACATACAAGGATAATGATCACAATTCAAAAGAATCCCGTTATCTTTGAACTGTCCTTGAAGTCTGTCCCAGGCTACTTATGTCACCTTTTTCTCTTGCTTCAGATGCACTGGGGGTTCAGCTAGGAACTAGAGATAACATAATTAGAAAACTAGGGATCTACTGATGTACGGACAAGACTGTGCTTCTAATATGAGAATGTTACTGATAAAAATGTCTCAAAGTTTGGCTTCTATAAAATGTATTTTTTGAAACTTGGATTGTGCAGGGGATGCACACTTATTTATGCTAATGTTAATATTAAAACAATTTTTCAGCCATTTTTAATACATACTAGAAAGAAATTCATGGGTGACAACCACTCAGTTTGGGATTGAAAATACTCTATGCTTTCCCAAAAGAAAAGTAGTATTCTTTAAACACTTTTAGCAACATAATTATTTCTAATTATGAGCGGCCCAAGAATGTAGAACAATACATGAAAATCAGTCATTTCCCTCAATGACAATTATTTTATTAAATATTGCAATTATATACTTTCTAGAAAACATTTTAACATTGTAGGATGTGGGATCACCAAAGAACTGACTCTAGCAGCCACTGGACAGAAGCTGTGCACTCATTGACATTGTTTGTGACAGACCTTTCATTATGTGATAGTGTCAAAGTATTTGTCTTCTGTTTACTAGCTTGATTTTCAAGTTATAGTGCTATTATTTGTTTTGTGGGTTTTTTTTTTTCTGTTTCACAACTTCCCATAGAAGAGCAGTCCAACATTTTTTCTCCCCCGTTTGGAGGCAAATGTGTTCAAGTGCTGAAAAGGGATAGTGTTATTGTTCTTTGCTTAAGCCATGGCCAGATGTATTTCTGCTATTTTATCCATTCTCTCTTCAAAGTCAAATAAGACTAAGACAGCTTTTCTACCCATTGTTCTAATTTTTAAAAGACATTTCTTTGTTTCATTTCAGAAGTTTTGTCAACACTGCAAAGCATGAGTATGTGGGGTAGTGTGTGGGCAATGACTGCCAAGTTACCCCTGTTCAAATGATAACCAGCTTATCCCTCCCTGTCAGCAGTTTTCTTGAACTCTAGGGAAAGCTTTTCTTCATTTTTAATTCCCCTCTGAAGCATGGATTGTACTTTTCCTCCTGGATCTTTTTTCAGATAAAGAGCTTAAAGTTGAATCCACAATATCCAGGAGACATATATTCTCACTTCTTCATCAGTAATAAACAAATTGACATGGGAACTTTTGGTGTTGAATTGCAGGGCAATAAATTTGTCTGGTATAAATACAACACCACTTCCCATGATTCATGCTTATTGGTAGCTTTAATTTTAAAGGTTTGTAAGAAGCTATTGGGGAATCCCAATCTCTTCTTGTGCAGATCAGTCAAACCCTTCTTCAGTAGGTTGCACATACATCAAGTGAAGGACACCTTTGTTCCACCCGAAAGATGATGGTACAGCACAAATTTAAACGTAAAGTCTGACTTATAACTTTCCTTCAGGGCTAAAGAAGCTTTCTGGTTCTATCTATCTATCTATCTATCTATCTATCTATCTATCTATCTATCTATCTATCTATCTATCATGTACCTATCTATTATCTACTATCTATCTGTGTAAGGGAGAGCTTTCCTCATTATGAAGAGAACCTCTTCGAAGATGACTCTTGTCTTCACTTCTGAAAGATAATTGGATGGATGGATTGGTGGATGAATAAATATTTAATCCCAACTTATCAGGATCTCATTATATACTTTGTTGGCAATTATTTTATTACTCCTTTTTAACCCCGACAATTAGGTTGTTCACTTGAAGTCACTTTCCAAGTTCTGTACTATAGTATTATTTTTAAATAAAATAATTGACTTCTCTCGGCATTTTTTCCATTAAAAATGATAGTATCAAGATACAGATCCTTTTCATGAAAAGATACTTGATTTTATTTCTCACACATAGAAAAGATATCAGATCTCATTGATTGTAAGACAATTTTTTCACATTTTATTATAGTGGAAACCATGAAGTTATCTTATGTTTGGTGAAACATACTGTATAGTCCTAGTTAGTCACCATCAGAAATATGTTACTATAGAAAAATGGCTAAATAATGTGCTAAACATCTTGAATTTGTATTAATTAAAAACTTAAGTGGATAAAGGTAAAAAACATTCAATGGCTTCAAATAAGTATATATATATTTGGGGGTAATTGTTTTAGCATTCTCAGAAATCCTAGGGATTTTAGATGATTGATAGTTTGGAGATAATTAAATCTGGTTAAATGTAATATGTATTTATGTTTAATACTATATGCATATATATAATATCTAGTGTGCATCACATACAATATAGTTAATGCTACTGATTCTGAAATGCATGACTTAATATAATGTCTGAAATTTGTACTTATTTTAATATCTGTTATCTGAAGACCCTCTAGAGCAGACTGAAAACTCAGGACTTTGTTTTCTCTTTTACACTTTTTTGTTGTTTCTGAGTATGAATTTATGCATTTATTTCAAAATAGAAATTTATAATAATACTCAATGGAGATGAGTTTATGGTGATACTGTTGTATACAACAAAATATAATTAAAATACCCAAGCAATAAATTAATCAAATTAGCCAAAGTTAGAAGAAAGGGAAATGTTTGTATTCATGTTTAAGTTGAATAGTAAACTATACATCATATTCTAAAGTTAAATTCAGGTTTTTACTATAACTTGAGTTGTAAAATCATCTCATGTTAACCTGAAGTGAGAGGATTTGGAAAACAAATTCAGTCAAAACTAGGGAACACAAAGCATCTTCCTTTGCAGAATATACTGCATGTTTCCTGTTACCCCTCATATACATTATCTCATTACAGCCTCACAATGGATGATCAAAGCAGATAAATGCACATTCACTCCTTTTGACAGAGGGGAAACTAAAGCTTAGAATGGTTGTATGACTCATCAAAGATCATGCAACTTTGTAGGGCCAAATTTCCAGTGTAGGTCTCTTCTGATTCTAATGCTTCATACACCGTCTTTCTACTGTGGGTTTTGTGGGTCTCCCATCCAAGGAGCACTAGTCTATCTTCAAATCAAACATTCCAGCATCCTAAGAGCCCTTTAATCTGCAAGTGGTTTAAACAGTAGTTAGGTTGATATTAAAATTTCAAGTTTTGCTGGATGCACTTGGGATCTAAGGGAGAGGCATGAATTGAGGACATGACCAATTGGAGCATCAACTTTGACCTATCCATCTTGTTTATCAGTGCAGCAAAAGTGGGACCTCATGAAGAGAGTCCAGCAGAGGATGCCACAGGGAGGTGCCACAGCAGGGGGTGCCACAGGGAGAAGTGCTACTACAATTGAGCTTCTTCACCTGCCCTTCTACTCCAAGAATCTCCTTCTTCAGGAACAACCTTCTCTCTATGACTCTTAGCCTCCATGAATGGTCCCCATGACTCATCACCATGGCAACAGCTGATGGGAAGGAGGACAGATGACATCTTGCTCTCTCAAAAGATAAAGAAAGATACTCTGAATTGGACTATAGGACTATATAGTGGTTAAATGATAAAGCAAAGTGGCCTTGATTAAATCACATCCCATCTCTTAGCCTCAGTTTCTCATCATTAAAATGGGTTTAATAATAATGTTGCCACCTAAGATAGTTCTGAGAATTAAAAACAAAACAAAACAGCAACAACAAAACATCTCTGTAGGGCAATTGACAGTGACTAGCACACAATAAGCACTCAATAAATGCCAGCCTTCTAAGATCTATTTAATAATTATTTGTGACCTTCTGTGTCTCAATTCCTTTGCTAGTTTTTGGAGTACAGATGTTGGTCCATTGCTATTCCTTACCTTTGACGTTTCCATGGTGTTTGGTGGAATGACACACAGAAATATCTAGGCTTTCAGCAAGATATGGACCAAGTTCTAAGGACCATCCAAGCCACTGTTGTGGCTTGGGGTACATCAACTAGTCTTCCCTCATTCCTATACTCCAGTGGCTCTCACTAGTGTCCCTTCCCATCCCCCCCTGAGGAGGAGATTCTGGGCACATTTTTGGTTGTTACACTGCAGGAGGGAGAGATGTGGTACAATATCTAGTGGGTCAAAGCCAGGGACGCTGCTCAACATCCTATAGTACATAAAACAGACCACATCACAAAGAATGGGCCAGCCTCAAATGTTAAGAGGGCCAAGGATGACAAACACTGCTGTATTCACTCAAGAAATATTTATTGAGCACCTACTGTGTGACAGGAACTTTTAAATTTTTTAATTTTATTAATTTTTTTTTTTTTTAATTTCAATTACAGTTCACATTGGGTATTATATCAGATATATATATTTGATATATAGTTTAAAGTGTATATCATAGTGGTTAGGCATATGTATAACTTAGAAATCGATCCTCCCAATTAGTTTAGTAACCCCTGACATAGTTTAATAACTATGTATGCATAGTTATTAAGTTGTTATTGACTATATTTCCTATGCTGTGCTTTACATCTCCGTGACTACTTTGTAATTACCAATTTGTATTTTTACTCACTTCAATTTTGTCAACCACCCCTCAACACAGCTTCAACCTGACAGCCATCAGTTTGATCTCTGTATCTACGAGTTTGTTTCTGTTTTGTTTGTTCATTTATTTTGGTTTTTAGATTCCACATATAAGTGAAATCATATGCTATTTGTCCTTCTCTGTCTGACTAATTCCACTTTGCATAATACCTTCTAGGTCCATCCATGTTGGTGCACATGGTAAGACTTCATTCTTTTTCATGGCTGAGTAATATTCCATTGTATGTATGTACCATGTCTTCTTTATCCAATCATCTACTGATGGTCTCATAGGGTGGTTCCACATCTTAGCTAATGGAAATAGTGCTGCAATGAACATAGGGATGCATATATCTTACTGAATTAGTGTTTTGGATTTCTTTGGGTAGATACCCAGAAGTGGAGTTGCTGGGTCATTAGGTAGCTTTACCTTTAAATTTTTTTGAGGAAACTCCATAGTGTTTTCTATAGTGGCTGCATCAATTTGCAATCCCACCCACAATGTCCAAGAGTTCCCTTTTCTCCACATCCTCACCAACACTTTGTGTTTGTCAGTTTATTGATGATAGCCATTCTAACTTGTGTGAGGTGATATCTCATTGTGGTTTTAATTTGTACTTCTCTGATGATTAGTAATGTTAAGCATCTTTTCAAATGTCTATTGTCTGTCAGTATGTCCTCTTCGGAGAATGTCTATTCAGGTCCTCTGCCCATGTTTGAATTGGATTGTTCATTTTTCGTGTGTTTTTGTTTTTGTTTTTTGGTGTTGGGTTGTATGAGTTCTTTATAAATATTGGATATTAACCCTTTATTAGTTGTATCACTGGCGAATATCTTCTCCCATTTAATTAGCTGTCTTTTTATTGTGTTGGTGGTTTTCTTTGCAAAAAGTTTTTAGTTTGATGTAATCACACTTGTTTATTTTTTCTTTTGTTTCCCTTGCCTAAGGAGACAGATCAGGAAACTATTACTAAATGCAATGTCAGAGAGTTTAGTGCCTATATTTCCTTCTAAGAGTTTTATGGTTTCAGGTCTTACATTTAAGTTGTTAATCCATTTTGAGTTTATTCTTGTATATGGTGTAAGAAGGTGGTCCAGTTTCATTCTTTTGCATGTATCTGTCCAGCTTTCCCACACCATTTATTGAAGAGATTGTCTTTTTCCATTGTACATTTCTGCCCCCTTTTGTCATAAATTAAATGACCATATAGGCATGGGTTTATTTCTGGGCTCTTCATTCTGTTCCATTGATCTATGTGTCTGTTTTTTATGTCAGTACCATTCTGTTTCGAGTACTATAGCCTTGTGGCATAGTTTGATAACAGGTAGTATGATACCTTCAACTTTATTCTTCTTTCTCAAGATTGCTGTGACTATTGGGGTCATTTGTAGTTCCACATAAATTTTAGGATTATTTGTTTTAGGTCTATAAAAAATGGCATTGACGTTTGATAGGGATCACATTGAATCAGTAGATTGCTGTGAATAGTATGGGCATTTTAACCAATTCTTCCTATCCATGAGCACAGTTTATGTTTCCATGTATTTGTATCTTTTTTTTAATTTTCTTCAATGTCTAATAATTTTCTGAATAAAGGTCTTTTACCTCCTTAATTAAATTTATTTGTAGATATTTATTTATTTTTGGTACAATTTTAAATGAGATTATTTTCTTAATTTTTCTTTCTGATAGTTTGTTATTGGTAAATAAAAAATGCAACCAATTTCTGAATATTAATTTTTGTATCCTGTTACTTTACTGAGTTTATTGATCAGTTCTAGTAATTTTTGGGTGAAATCTTTAGTGTTCTCTATATAATATCATGTCATCTGTAAATAATTACAGTTTTACTTCTTCCTTTCCTATTTGGGTGCCTTTTTTTTCTTGTATATTCTTGTATTTCTACTTGCTGTGGCTAAGATTTCCAATACTATGCTGAATAAAAGTGGTGAAAGTGGACATCCTTGTCTTATTTCTGATCTTAAGGAAAATGTTTCAAGCTTTTAACCAGTGAGTATGATGCTAGCTGTGGGTTTTTCGTATATAGCCATTATTATGTTGAGGTGTATGTTCCCTCTATTTCTACTTTGCTGAGAGTTTTATCATAAATGGATGCTGGATTTTATCAAATGCTTTTTCTGGATCTACTGATATGATCTTATGATTTTTATCCTTCATTTTGTTTATGTGGTGTATCACTTTAAGTGATTTGCAGATATTGAACCAACTAACCAATTGTGCATCACAGGAATGAATCCCACTTGATCATGGTATACAATCTTTTCAATGTATTGCTGAATTTGGTTTGCTAATATTTTGTTGAGGATTTTTTGCATCTATGTTCATCAGGGATATTGTCCTATAATCTTTTTTTGTAAGGTCTTTGTCTGGTTTTGGAATCAGGGTAATGCTGCCCTCATAAAATAGCTTGGGAGCCTTCCTTTCTCTTGAATTTTTAGAATAGTTTGAGAAGGATAAGTGTTAATTCTTTTTTTAATATTTGGTAAAATTTATCTATGAAACCATAGGACTTTTGCTATTGGGTATTTTTGATTAATGATTTGATTTCGTTAGTGGTTGTCTGTTTAGATTTCTGTTTTTCTTGACTCAGTCTTGGAAAATTGTATGTTTCTAGCAATTTATCTATTTCTTCCAGATTGTCCAATTTCTTGGTATATAATTATATGTAGTATTTTCTTACAATCATTTGTATTTCTGTGGTGTCAGTTGTCAGTTCTCTTTCATTTCTGATTTTGTTTACTTAGGTCCTTTTTCTTTTTTTCTTGATGAGTCTGGTTAAAAGTTTATCAGTTTTGTTTATCTTGTCAAAGAACCAGCTCTTGGTTTCATTGATCTATTGCATTATTTTTAGACTCTATTTTGTTTATTTCTGCTGTTTTTTTATTATTTCCTTCCTTCTACTCACTGTGGACTTTATTTGTTGTTGTTTTTTTTCTAGTTCCTTCAAGTATGAAGTGAAAGTTAAATTGTTTATTTGGTATTTTTGTTTGTTTGTTGAGATAGGCCTGTATTTCTAGGAATTTCCCTCTTAGGACTACTTTCGCTGGGTTCCAGAGATTTTTGTGTCATTGTGCATTCATTTTCCTCAAGGTATCTTTTGATTTCTTCCTTCATCTCCTTGTTAACCTATTTATTGTTTAGTAGCATGTTATTTAGCCTCCATATGTTGGAGTGTCTTTCAGTTTTCTTCTTGTAACTGATTTCTGGTTTCATACTAACTTGTGGTCTATCTTGGAAAATGTTCCATGTGCACTTGCAAAGCATGTATATTCTGCTTATTTTGGCTGAAATGCTCCAAATATATCAATTCAATCTATCTGGTTTAATGTATCATTAAGGGTCACTGTTCCTTATTGATTTTCTGTCTCTATGAACTACACATTAATGTCAGTGGAGTGCTAAAGTCCCCTGCTATGACTGTATTACTGTCGATCTCTCCCTTTATGTCGATCAATATTTGCTTTATACATTTACGTGCTTTTATGTGGGTGTGTAAATGTTTACAATGGTTATATCCTCTGTTGGATTGTTCCCTTCATCATTATGTAATGTCCCTCTTGGTCTCTTATTGTAGATTTTGTTTTAAAGTGTATTTTTCTGGTATATGAGGTCTGACAATTAACATCACGAACTTTCCACCATGCACTTACATTGACAGCACTGTACACACAGCTCAGTAAGGTTTCATAACCTTGGTATATCAGTGTCTCACAGCTGTGTTCATGTCGACATGTGGCGGTGTTTTGCTGAGTGGTGTTCATTATTGTTATTGCATGTTTGTTTGTTTTTTTCTGCCGTCGCGAGAATGTCTGAGCTTGAATTAGAGCAATGAATAAACATTAAATTTTGTGTTCAACTTGGCAAGAGTGGAAGTGAAATGAAGGACATGTTAGTCCAAGTTTATGGGGGTAATGCCATGAAGAAAACAGTAGTGTACAAAAGGATTAAACGTTTTTCTGATGGGAGAGAACATGTCACTGATGAAGAGAGGTCAGGGCAGCCAGTAACGAGCAGAACTGATGAAAACATTGCAAAAATTGGTCAAACTGGGTGTCAAAATTGTCATCTGACTGTGAGAAGCATAGCAGACCAATGAAACATCGATAAAGAAACAGTTAGTGTAGGGACAGAGCCCCAGAAAGTAATTTGCAGGCTCTCGGCCTCACGTGGAAGGGTGCTGGCTCGGGTGGTGAATGGCCGTCGGCTGTGGCTGATTGGCCCTCGGCTGTGGCCGGTTAGCTGATTGGCCGCTGGTATAACTGCTGCGGCTACGAAGGATTGCCGAGGAGCCGAGCAGAGCCAAGCAGAGCTGAAGAGAGCGGAAGAGGAGGGCCGAGGAGAGCGGAAGAGGAGAGCCGAGAGAGAGGAACAGAGGAGAGAGTGGAGAAGAGTTGTCGGTCAGTCGGTTGGCGGAAAAGCGGACGACAGATCGGCGTCCGGTGGGCCCAGCCTCCAGTGAGACCGTGGTGGTATGGCTCCCCTACCTACGGCTCCGTGGGTGTTCCTTTTCGGCCTCACCATATCCTGCGTTCTTGTGTGGGGAGCGGGAGCAGAGACCCCGCAGGCCGCCCCGCCTGAAAGATGGCGCGGCTAGAAGGCCTCCGCGCACGACAAATGGCGCAGCGAGCAGGGTACAGTGCCGGCCAAAACCTACCTAAGCATGGTGGAGAGGTTTGTGCGTGTGAGAGCCCAGCTTCGGAACGCCCATGAGGAGCGATACCGGGAACGGGAGGCGCGGTCTGCCTGGGAGACTCAAGCCTCCAGCTGGCACATCACCCTCTTGGCCATGGACGGCATTGCCTTCATTTTGGTGATCTGCTGCGGCCTTAAGCTCCAAGGGTGGTGGACATCTTACACCGAGGCCTCCACCCACTCAGACACCTGGCACGGTGAGCAAGATTCCGACCAGGTAGGAATGGTGTCTGACTCTGGGCAGGAGGATGTGTGGCCCCCACACAGTGTATGGTGTTCGGTGGCCACTGTTCTCAGGAGTCGGACCCCCAAGGAGGGGTGGGAGGACATGGACGGCTCTCCGGCCAGTGTGGAGAGGGCCCTGCAGGCTCTGGCTGAGCAGTTGCCGGAGGAGGAGAAGGCTACAGCCGGCCACGTGGGCTGGATGTTCCTCAAGGCCTTGAGTCTCAACACGGAAAATGGGCTTAATGAAAGGGCCCAGGTGCCTGACTAGGTGTCCCGGTTGGAAGCGCTGGAAGCCCGGGTCCACCTGTTAGAACAGGGGCCCCAAGGTGGAGACTCTGAGGCAGAGGCGGAGGAAGCAAGTGGAGACAATGTAGCTCCCAACCCCCAAGCCCGGCCAATCTTAAAGCAAAGGGTAAAACGTGAGCAACCTTTGGGCCCTGGGGGCATTGCTGCCGGCAACCCAGCTGTGACTGAGTTCACTACCTACACCCCTTACACTCCCACTGAGTTGCAGGAGCTGGGGAGGGAGTACAGACAGCGCCCTGGAGAGCCAGTCTCGGCTTGGCTATTACGTTTATGGGATGAGGGAGCAGACAGCATTCTCTGCTCCCCAAGCGAGATGGAAAAGCTACCCTTCGAGACAGTGCATCCGTCCCTCTGACAAAGGTTACAAAACTGCCATAGGTTGGCCAACAACCAGGGCAACCATTCTCTAATGGCGTGACTCACTGCTGCGGTATGCACCGTATGGGAACAGGCTGGCGAGCTGCCAGACACTGTGAGTCAATGGCAGTCATATACAGAACTTACGCAAATAATCCGTGAAATGGGTATGAGACATGCTATTTTTAACCTCAACATGCAGGGCCCAGATGACGAGCTTTTTACTGCCAGCATGAGAGATCTGGTTTTGGACACTGCACCTGCGAGTGCTTTTGGATCCTTGGTTGCTATTTTTACACCGTATGTAGGGTGACGGATCCATGAAGTTACAACTGCCATGGCCACCCTAGGGGATGTTGAAAGCCGGAGGCGAAGGAAGTTAAGACAGGAGGTCCGCACAGTTGAGACCTGGAAGCCCAAACCAAAGGTAAAGGGGCGAGGTCGCAGGCCTCAGAGAGTAACACGTGCACAGATGTGGCGTGATCTCGTGGCAGCAGGGGTCGATAGGAAGAAAATAGACCGACAACCCAATGCACTCCTGCTTGAACTTTGGAAACAGTTGCGTCCGGAATAACAATTCCGGAGAAACATAAAGGAGGAGTCTGGGAAAGCGCGACCCGTGTCCCTCCAGGACTTCATGCAGCCGCTTGAGGCTGACCCCTTTCAGCTTGATTAGGGGTGGGGCCAAGGTACCCGGTCAGAGGGGACGAGCAGGGACCGGAGGCCCCACGTGGAACTGTCCATACATTGGTCCCCTTCGAATGTACAGACGGTTTTGGCTCTAGTTGACACTGGTGCTGACTGCAGTCTCGTTTATGGGAATCCAGAACTGTTCCCTGGACCAGCAGTCTGCATTGATGGCTACGGGGGAAAAACTGTGACTGTGAAAGCCGTTTCCTTACCACTGGGTATAGGAAGGCTTCCTCCACGTACCTACAAGGTTTATGTCTCCCCCGTTCCGGAATATATTCTAGGGGTGGACGTGCTACATGGCCTCAGCTTACAGACGTCGGTAGGAGAGTTCAGTCTCCGGACCCGGGTGGTGAAAGCAGTGACACGCGGGCATGCTCACCACCCTCCTCAAGTGTTGCCACAGCCCTGGCACGTGGTTACAGTGCGACAGTACCGCCTGCCAGGAGGACAGGAGGAGATTGGTCATACAATATTGGAATTGGAAAAGGCACATATAGTGAGGCCAACGCACAGTCCCTTTAACTCCCCAGTATGGCCTGTCAAGAAGCAAGATGGGACCTGGCGAATGACTGTGGATGATAGGGAGTTAAATAAGGTGACGCCCCCCTTGCACGCTGCAGTGCCTTCAATTCATGATTTAATGGATCGTCTGACTGTCCGCCTGGGGGCATATCACTATGTGGTGGACTTGGCCAATGCTTTTTTCTCCATTGACATTGCACCCGAGTGTCAAGAGCAGTTTGCTTTTACGTGGGATGGGCGTCAGTGGACTTTTCAAGTCCTTCTGCAAGGATACTTGCACAGCCCCACTATCTGCCACGGGCTTGTGGCCCAGGATTTGGCACAGTGGGATCACCCATCCTCTGTGGCCTTGTTTCATTATGTTGATGATATTTTATTAACATCTGATTCGCTTTCAGATTTAGAGCAAGCAGCTCCCTCTCTTCTCCGCCACCTGACGTCACGTGGCTGGGCAGTGAACGAGGAAAAGGTCCAAGGCCCTGGCTTATCCGTCAAGTTTTTGGGTGTTGTGTGGTCGGGTAAGACAAAGGTTATACCTGAGGCAATCATTGATAAGATACAAGCCTTTCCCCGGCCGACCAAGGTCTCTCAACTGCAGACGTATTTGGGTCTGCTAGGATATTGGCGGGCGTTTATACCCCATTTAGCACAAATGGCGAGGCCCTTGTACAATATGATAAAAAAGGGGGCCTCATGGGATTGGACTGAGGCTATAGAGCAGTCTTCGTTGCCACGAAACGGGCAGTGCAGCAGGCACAGGCTCTGCAAGTAGTGGACCCCGGCCGCCCATTTGAACTTGATGTTCACATAACCCAAGAGGGGTACGGATGGGGCCTCTGGCAACGGCAGGAGCGTCTCCGGTTGCCAGTGGGATTTTGGTCCCAATTATGGAAAGGAGCGGAGGTTCGCTACTCTCTAATAGAGAAACAGCTGGCTGCTGTGTATGCAGCCCTAGTGGCCACAGAAGCCATCACAGGAACGGCACGCGTGTTGGTTCGAACAAGGTATCCTGTCCAGGGGTGGGTCCATACATGGACCCAGGGACCCAAAATGGGGGTGGCACAGACCACCACCCTCGCCAAGTGGGGTGCCTACTTGGAGCAACATAGCACCCTTAGTGCAAGCCCTTTGAGCACAGAGCTACAACAGGTCCTGGGGCCTGTGGAGCTTGTAGCCCAGGCTGAGCCAAGCACTATGCCTAGAGGGGAGGACTTGGAGCCCTCGCCCTACAAAGAAGGACAGTCCCCAGTACCTGAGGATGCCTGGTATACCGATGGTTCTAACCAAGGGGCTGCAGCTGTTTGGACGGCTATTGGTGTGCAGCCCAAAACAGACACCATTTGGTTTGATACTGGGACGGGCCAGAGTAGCCAGTGGGCTGAATTACGGGCTGTGTGGATGATAATCAGCCACGAGCCTGGGCCCCTAGTTATTGTACTGACAGCTGGGCGGTGTTCCGGGGCCTAACATTGTGGCTGCCTACATGGATACACCAAAACTGGTTGGTGGGACACCGTCCACTGTGGGGTCAAGCCATGTGGCAGGACCTCTGGAACCCAGGGCAGAGAAAGGAGGTGACCTTAATGCATGTCACAGGTCACTCCCCCTTAGTGTCCCCAGGTAATGATGAAGCAGACGCCCTAGCACGGGTACGATGGTTAGACCGAGCTCCTGCCACTGATGTGGCCCATTGGCTGCATAGGAAATTGCAGCACGCTGGAAGCCGAACCATGTGGCTGGTGAGCAGACGCTGGGGCCTGCCTTTGAAATGGCAGGAGATAGCAGATGCCTGCTATGACTGTGCCGTCTGTGCCCAGGACAGCCCCCAAAGGCGGAGGCTCCCCTGGGAGACACAGCATATTACGCGAGGGAGAGTACCCCTCACTCGCTGGCAAGTGGATTACATTGGACCCCTGCCTAAGGCCCGCAATGCGATATATGCATTTACAGCAGTGGACACTGCTATGGGGTTGATGTTTGCTTGGCCCTGTCCGGCTGCGGATCAGCGGCATACAGTGGTCGCCCTTACATGGCTGTGCGCCCTCTATGGGCGCCCCCAAGTCATTGAAAGTGACAGGGGTACCCATTATACGGGGTAAGAAGTGCAGCGCTGGGCTGCCAGGATGGACGTGCAATGGTTGTTTCACAGCCCTTACAATCCACAAGCAGCTGGCATGATTGAACGCTATAATGGCCTTTTGAAGCAAGGTCTCCAGGTGTCAAAACACCCTCCCATGATGCGTGACTGGGCCTCGCGTCTATGGGACGTCCTGAGAGTCCTGAATGAGAGACCACAGAAGGGAGGGCCCGCACCAGTAGAAGCTCTGCTACATCGAACGGCCGCTCCCATTCAATTACAAGTTACCACTAGTGAGACTCTGTTAAAGCCAGGCTACGGCAGAAATGGGAACATTTTGCTGCCAGCACCCACATGCTTGAAAGCAGGGGAACGGCAGCAAAGGACTTGGCCCTTGCAGGTCAAAAGCCCCCACTGTAGGTGGTTAGGTCTGATAGCCCCATGGGGGGGCCGGTTTGACTCATGATTTTCAAGTGACGCCAGGGGTGGTGGCTGAGTGGCCACCGCAAGTGACTGTAGTATACAGAGGTCCCGATACCGGGATGATTTTGCGAGGAAACTATGTGCTCTCACTATGGCCTATTATGGGGTCCCCTGTTCTGTTACATGTTGAAACTATGCAAGGGACCCCAAGTTGAAACTATGCAAGGGACCCCAAGTACTGCCATAAAGGTCTGGTACCACAAACCAGGAAAGGTGCCAGTGGCAGCGACCCTCCTTTCCCAGGACAAAAAGCTGGCATGTATCCTCCCTGATGGGAGGGATTTGCCATTGTTGGTTCCTAAGACTACCGTTTCTTTTCGTTCGTAGGTGTCAGTAGGCTAATACGGCACAGGGACCCTCACGGAAGACGCTTGTCGCGTAGATTGTGAGGCGAGACCCTGTAGGGGTGGAGTGTGGGGACAGAGCCCCAGAAAGTAGTTTACAGGCTCTCGGCCTCACGTGGAAGGGTGCTGGCTCGGGTGGTGAATGGCCATCGGCTGTGGCTGATTGGCCGTCGGCTGTGGCCGGTTAGCCGATTGGCCGCTGGTATAACTGCTGCGGCTACGAAGGATTGCCGAGGAGCCGAGCAGAGCCGAGCAGAGCTGAAGAGGAGGGCCAAGGAGAGCGGAAGAGGAGAGCCGAGAGAGATGAACAGGAGAGAGTGGAGAAGAGTCATCGGTCGGTCGGTTGGCGGAAAAGCGGACGGCAGGTCGGCGTCCGGTGGGCCCAGCCTCCAGTGAGACCGTGGTGGTATGGCTCCCCTACCTATGGCTCCGTGGGTGTTCCTTTTCAGCCTCACCATATCCTGCGTTCTTGTGTGGGAAGCGGGAGCAGAGACCCCGCAGGCCGCCCAGCCTGAAAGATGGCGCGGCGAGAAGGCCTCCGCACACGACAAATGGCACAGTGAGCAGGGTCTCCCGCACGACAGTTAGGAGAATCTTAACTGAAAATCTTGGCATGAGAAAGGTGTCTGCAAAAATGGTCCTGAAGGAGCTCACCGAAGAACACAAGCAAAGGAGAATTGAAGTTTGCCAAGACCTTTTGGAGGGGCAAGACGATATTTTGGGCCATGTTATCAGTGGTGATGAAACATGGGTGTGTCAATATGACCCTGCAACAAAGCATCAAAGTGCACCTAAAAAGTCAGCCAATTCTCCATGACCAAAAATGTTCCATCAGTCCAAATCAAGAGTCAAAATGATGTTGCTAACCTTTTTTGATATCCGAAGGATTATGCATTATGAGTTTGTATCAATTGGACAAACAGTTAACCAACTTTACTATTTGGAAGTGCTGAAAAGGCAGTGTGAAAAAATTAAATGAAAACGACCTGAACTTTTCGCCAATTCATGGCTCTTGCATCACGACCAGCTCACACGGCACTGTCTGTGAAGGAGTTTTTAGCCAGTAAACAAATAACTGTACTCTCCCTACTCACCTGATGTGGCCCCCAATGACTTCTTTCTTTACCCAGAGATAAAGGAAATATTGAAAGGGAGACATTTTGATGACATTCAGGACATCAAGAGTAATAAGAAGATAACTCTGATGACCATTCCAGAAAAAGAGTTCCAAATTGCTTTGAAGGGTGAATTAGGTGCTGGCATCAGTGCATAACTTCCCAAGGGGTGTACTTCAAAGGTGACCATAGTGATATTAGCAATGAGGTATGTAGCAGTTTGCCTAGGATGAGTTCATGAACTTAACTGTCAGTCCTCATAAGCTTTGCTCCCCCAGCTTTTTAATTTTTTGTTTCCATTTCCATTAAATATTTTTTTCCACTCCAATACTTTCAGCCTGTGTTTCTTTCGGTCTGATGTGAGTCTCTGGTAGGTAGCATATATAAGTGACTTGTTTTCTTATCTATTCAGCCACTGTATATTTTGATTGGGGTATTTAATCCACTTACATTTAAAGTAATTGTTGATAGATAGTTAATTGCCATTTTGTTATCTATTTGTTTGTTTGTTTGTTTGTTTGGTTTAGAGAAGTCCCTCTAAGATTCCTTGTAATTCTGGTTTGGTGATGAGGAACTCCTTCAGCTTTTTCTTGTATGGGAAGATCTTTATCTGACCGATTCTAAATGATAGCTTTGCTGGGTAGAGTAGTCTTTGTTGTAGGTCCTTGCTTTTCTCACTTTGAATATTTCCTGCCAATCCTTTCTAGCCTGTTAAGTTTCTGTTGACAAATCAGCTGATGGTCTTATGGGAGCTCCCTTGTAGGTAACTAACTACCTTTTTTCTTGCTGCATTTAGGATTCTCTCTTTGTCTTTAACCTTTCACATTTTAATTATGATGTGTTTTGGTGTAGGCCTGTTTGGATTCATCTTGTTTGGGACTCTCTGTGCTTTCTGGGCTTGTATGTCTATTTCCTTTGCCAGGTTATGGAAGTTTTCCATCATTATTTCTTCAAATAGGTTTTTAATTCCTTGTTCTCTCTCTTCTTTTGGTATCCCTGTGATGTTAACATTGGTACACTTAACATTATCCCAGAGACCACTTAAACTATCCTCATTTTTTTGGACTTTTTTCTTTTTGCTATTCTGATTGGGTGTTTTCTACCCCTTAATCTTCTAATTGACTAATTTGATCATCTGCTTCGTCTAATATACTGCTGATTCCCTCTAATCTAAACTTTATTTCAATTGTTGTATTCTTTATTTCTGAATGGTTCATTTTCATGTGTTCTAGCTCCACTTTTATGTTTACATCTCTTTCCTGAAGTTCTCCCTGAGGTCACTGAGCATTCTTTTAACCAGTGTTTTGAACTCTGTGTCTGGTAGTTTGCTTGTTTCCATTTTGTGTAGTTTCTTTTCTGTAGCTTTGTTCTTTTCTTTTATTTGGGACATGTTTCTTTGTTTCCCCATTTTGGCTGCCTCCCTGTGTTTGTTTCTATGTATTAGGTAGGCCTGCTATGTCTTCCGATCTTAGTAGAGTAGCCTTATGTAGTAGGTGTGCTATGGGGCCCAGTGGCACAGTCTTTTCGGTCACATGAGTCAAGTGCTCCAAGTGTGTCCCTTGTGTGTGTTGTGTGTGCTCTTCTGTTGTAGTTGAGCCTTGGTTGCTGTTGCCATGTCAGTGGAGAGATTAACCCTCAGGTTGATTGGTTGTGAGGACTGGCCATGACTACTGTGAAAGAGCTGTAGTGCTGGGCCTGACCCTACAAAGCTGGATTTGCTTTAGCAGGGCTCTGATACCTGCCCACCACCTAAGAGGGAACACACTGCAGGCCAAGTTCAGCCACAGCCTGTGGCTTTCCCAGGACCACCTGGCACAAACCACAAAGTAATGCACAAGTTGCTGCCACTCATGTTGGGCTTGGAGTTGCCTTGAGAGGTCAAGCCATTAACTGGGGCCAGCTGCTGCTAGTGCCATGCATGGGGCTGCTCATCAAGTGGCATGAGACATGCTAAAGCCAGATGTAGCTTTTTGGGGTTTTGTGAACCTTCGAGAAATTTTAGGAAAGTCCACAACATGAGACAAGATAGGCCATTCATATGGAAAAGACAGTGGAAACAGCTTGGGTGGGCCTGTAATTTGGGTGGGGTGAGATCTCAGGGAATCACCAGGGTGGCATTAATGAACAGTGTTAAGCAGGTTGAGGAAGACTCATATATGGCAGCCACCCACATCTACATGCAGGGCGAGGAGAAACCTCCACATAGATATAGATATAATGGATTCTGCCAACATTTCTTTCTGGGAGAAAGCTGCCCATCCAGCCCTTGCCTGAAGCCAGACAACTAAGTTCTTCTTGGTATTTCCTGGGTGCCTTTTGAGATGCTGCTCCAGAGTTAGAGCTCAGACTGTGTGATTCTGTCAGTGAATAAGTCTATGCGCAGGCCCTTTAAAAGGATTTCCTGGGATTCCATCTCACCCAGCCATGATGTCTGCTGATTTGCACAGCCAGAAACTATGGGGCCTTCTCTCCTTGGCACTGGGACCCTGGCCTAGGTAGACTGGTGTGGGGCTGCGATCCCTCATTTCTCTGGGGGGGGGGGACCTCCACAGCTGAGATATTCCTTCTGATTTTTAATAGTCACACATGGGTGTGGGGCCAGCTCATTCTGCCTCTCTGCCCCTCCTACTAGCCTTGAGGTGGCTTCTTCTGTATGTTCTTTGAGGTAGGACTTCAGTTCAGCTAGACTTCAGGTGATTTTCAATAGTGGTTATTCTGTAGTTTAGTTATAATTTTGATGTGGTCATGAGAGGAGGTAAGCATAGCATTTACCTGCTGTACCATCTAGACTGGAAATCTGTTGTATTTCTTCTTTAACTTTGAGTTGCTCATAACTGAGCATTGGTGAACTCTAGAATGAGGCCTTTTTTGGTGGTATAATTTTCTTATCAAATTGACCTCTTAAAGGTCAATAGAGTTTGGCAATAGAAGCCCAGATAAAGAGATAAGTGACAGCTTGAGAATTTTCTAATGGAGATATTCTGAGAATGCTTACAGATACTATTTATTATTATCATTCAAACAACTGTTAGGACGACACCTTCATACCTCCCTCCACATAGGGCAGAAACCCCAAGTGTACAGTACAGCCACTCCTGGAACATCCTTAAGGGCTGCAGGAGAGTATTCAAAATGCAGGCAAGTGATCCATAAGAAATAATCTCCAGTGTAGCCAATTAACCAAACATGCAGAAATTGGGAAGGGCAAGCAGACACTGTTCTTTCTCATCACTGTCCCTTCACACTCATTTTCTGAATGGAATTTTTCTTCTTATTTTTATTATTTTGCAATTCTTATTATTTTGCAATCACTATTAGATAAAAACAAAACAGTGTCTGTTTTTCATGTACCAAACTCCAGTTCAATTTAATGTCAACTTTCAGATCTTGAGTTCATTCACAAATGGAGCCCAACTCAGCCAGGGAAGCCTGCAGTAGGACGGGATCATGGTTAATTTGTTTTCTCTTTCTGGCCTCACTTCCTCTTCCACTCATTAGCTGCTATTTTGGTAACAATATAAAATTCTAGTTGAAAGTTTGAAAGAGAGAAAAGGTACATGAACTGTGTTACTTATGTGATAAAATTGCAATCTGGGTCTCATAGATGCCAAGAGTTGATCCTTTCTTTCCCAGGGGATCTTCTGGATTCTTTTTGAAGACCAACCCTGTCATTGGGTTGTCTTAAGTGTGTCATTCTTTTTTGAATTGGTTGATTATGATTTCCTAGCCAGACTCTTGTTTCTTGTGATTCATCCCTTGTTGGGTGTAAGTCACCCTTCAAGCATCCTCTTGAGTAAACTGTCTCTCAAGATGACTTAGCCTGGATCAACACAGTGGAGTTCACATTTAACCCACAAAACTTGCACAAACTTTCCTGCTTAACTCCAATGTCATAGAGTTTCATTTCTCCTCCCTCCGCCATCTTAAGGTAGCCAGCCATCTCATGGCCTCCCTTTACTGTTCATTGGTTTGAGCTAGTGATGCAAGTCCATGTCCTTCAAATTCCAGGGAGCAGGTACCAACTTGTGGTTCTCTGGAAGCCACCTTCACTTGGAGTATACTTCAGTGCCCAGGGGGGAAAAGACATAGAGCTCAGTTACACTGATATGCAAAGGAATTCTAATTGCTCTCCCCTTTAGTCTCCATGGGGAATGGTTTACTGTCTCTTACACAGTCTGGAAGTGCTGTAAGAACTCATTGAATAATATCTTAGCAAGAGATGTGTAGGTGGTCTAATGGCTTCTCTTATCCTGTGATCAGACTTGGCATCTAACGTATGGTCTCAGACTTTGGGGCTTTAATCAATACTGCGATAGCAGGAAAAATAATTGTAAGTCTCTTATATCTGCATCTCTCCTCCTTCTGGCTGAATCACATCATTTTTCTTGCTGATTCCAACACAGCTCCCTTCAACCCCTGTATATCCTCCATGCTTTACTGTGTGAGCTATTATCATATTAGAAGGCCCTAAGTATAATAAAAATGGATTCTTGTATTCACAAATGATCTATTAGAGAATAATGGACTATATCATCCAGTGAATCCCATGCTTAACACAGCATTATTCAACCATGGTTCTGCCATGGTGACAGAAATGTTCTCCCACTTACCTCTAACTTTGAATGGATAAACTGTACACAGAGAGAATTTGACTGAAATTGTTTTGGCAAGTGAGAAACATGAGAGAGAAGAAACAACAGTTCCATAAATCACAAACACTGTTATTTCTATTTCTAGAGGTATGTTTTGCAAAAAGAAATCATGAAGTCAGATTCTGGGGTAGGAAAGGATTTAATGATGTTTTAGACAAAATATTCAACTGGTCCAGAGATCAAAGATTAGTGTTTTCCAATGAACTTCATTTGCTTAGAATTTTCAGAAAAACACTCATTTTGTAACATTTGTTAACTTTCTAGTGATAACAGGCTAGTAATTTACTAAGTCTTACTCTCTATCATGTATATGGGAATAGATTTTTTGATCTGTGCATGTGTGTGTATTTGTGTGTTGTGTGTATATTGGGGGAAAAGTAGGTTAGTATAAGTTCGATCTAGAGAGGAAGGTAAAATATCACTAACAATATACCTTAGTTATATGTGGGACACACAGATACATCAAAAGCTAGTAAAATGGAGACCAAAAGAAAATTTACCCAGCATTCCTTTCTAAAAATTGCCCTCCCCAATCTCATATGATTATTGTGGGAGCTACCATATCAGTAATGTAACCCTACATTTAGACCATTATTTATCTGTCCAGAATGGGCATGAGGTCTAACACAGGTTAATAAAAAACCACTTAAAGAATTTTGGGAGGAAAACAAACAAAAAAGAGTGAGTCAGTCTCTTTTGGGCATCTTCATCCTATGAACAATTGACGGCCAAGCAGACCAAAGAAGCAGAGGAAGCTGACTATGGAGAAAACGAATAAAATAGATTCACCAAAACAGAGAGAGAAGAGAGAAGGAGAGAAAGTCTTGATGTCAGTTGAGTCTGGTCCCAGTTGAGCCTGAAACTTAACCACAATCCTGCCCTTGGTCTTTGACATCGCAGTATCTTCATCATAAGTATGCTTGAGGTGACTTTGTATTATTGGAAAATCAGAGTCCTAACTGCTGTGTATACTTAAATAAACAAAAGAATGCGATCTTGAGCTCACAACTACGTTTAGCCTCAGTGAGTCCAGGGTAACCAGGAGTAGGTGTGTATGCCCATGGGGTGGTAGGAGATTAAACACATCAACCTGTGATTGTTAAATTTTGTATCTTTTCTGGTCAGCCTCTCATTTGTACTAAATGATCACATTGAAAAAAAATGAGGTATTCTTAAATGTTCTCACATGCAAGAAAATTCATAATTTGAAATTGCCAGGAACAGGTGAGGGCCTCCTGTATAGAATGATAAGAGAAGAAAAGAGTTAAATATACGAGAGAAGTGAATCCTCTAGTATCTCAACAAAAGAGAGCACAGAAAATACTGAAAATTGATGATACTTGGCTAAAGGATTTCTTGGATCTGATAAATAAGAATTTTGCAAAATAAGCATATATGCCAGGAAAGGATTTAAAAACCCTCAACCAAAGTGTCCTTCGATAGATGATTGGATAAAGAAGATGTGGTGTATATAAACAATGGAAAACTATTCTGCCATAGGAAAAGATAAAATAGTGCCATTTGTGACAACATTGATGGATCTTGAGATTATTATGCTAAGCAAAATAAGTCAGATAGAAAAAGTTGAGAACCATATGATTTCAGTGATATGTGGTACATAAAACTGAAAACAACAAATGAACAAGACAAACAAATGAAGAAACAAAAACTCATAGACACAGACAGTAGTTTAGTGGTTACCAGCGGGTAAAGGGGGAGGGTGGTGGCAGATGAGGATAAAAGGGATCAAATATATGGTGATGGAAGGAGAACTGATTGGTTCTCCTTCTGGAAGGAGAACTGGTGAACACACAATATGATATATAGATGATGTATTACAGAATTGTACTCCTAAAACCTATGTAACTTTACTAACAATTGTCACCCCAATAAACTTTAATAAAACAAACAACAACAACAAAAAACCCTCAATTAATACCTCAGATGAGAAACTCCCAAACAAAAAGTAAACTTTTGGCATGGAAGTAGGGTAAAAGGTATGGAATGAAGTATCAGCAATGTGAAAAACAACAGAGTGCCACAGATTTCAGCTGAAAAGCACTGGCTACCAGGGACTGTGAGCAAACAAATGCCAGTTCATTCTGCTATTTAAATCTATCTCTGTGTTAATGTTTCATAGCAATAGTTGTTTTGTGGTATGCAGATATGAGTCCACAAGCAAAGACTTTGCTGAAAGCATAGGGGATCCCAGGAAATGGAGTGTGTGTGTGTGTGTGTGTGTGTGTGTGTGTGAGAGAGAGAGAGAGAGAGAGAGAGAGAGAGAGAGAGAGAGAGAGACAGAGAGACAGAGAGACAGAGAGACAGAGAGAGACAGAGAGAGACAGAGAGAGACAGAGAGAGAGAGAGAGATCCTAGTTACCTAGTACCTTATAATTATGATATTGAGCAAAATGCTTACATTTTTAATTCCCAACTTGATTAACTAAAGATTTGATGGTCATCTGTGGGGCTTAAAACAACCACTGTCAGCAACAATAGCAGATGGATGGGGGTGGGGATCTTTCAAAGAGCCGTGGGCCTTGACATAACTGGCTAGAATGGCAGGTTCCAATCAGATGGCAGGCACCACAATAATTGTGGGCATTTTGGCAGCCATGATGTCACAAGTCCTTTTCTCTATGTTCTAAGAACACGAGAAAATGCAGGGTTTGCATTTCACAGATTACTGTTAACATTTTACAGATGAGAACTTGGAAAAACATGGAGAGGTGCTGACATAATTTACCATAATTTCACAGTGGTTCTGTGCTGGAGAGTGGAATGCAGACTTGCCTTTGATCCCTTCAAGTAATCTCATATCTCAACTGTGCTGCTGCCAAGTTGCTGGAAGGAAGAGATGAGGCTATAAATGGAAGACACAATGCTTCTTACTGTGTGTACTATAAAAAGTGAACTATAATGATCTGATGATTTTTGGTGCATGTCTCCAAGTATTTGTGATTCCTAATGAGAGGTGTGTCTCAGTACTCGAAAGGAGGTTTTTGAGACAAGCTTAGTTGTTACCTAGTTGTTACCTAATACCTTATGATTATGATATTGAGCAAAATGCTTACATTATTAACTAAAGATTTGATGGCATTTCAATATTCTCCAAATGTAATTTTGCAGCCAACGCTCAATAATTGAGGGGCTGCACTTTATGGATTCTAATCTTTTTCTTTCTCTTATTATCTGCTCCAACTGCTCTCCTTTTGTCCAACTCATTGAATTATATAATTTCCATAAGAGATTGTGGTGAGAGTAGGAGGGAGATGCAAAACTCAAAATGGCCATTTTGCTTTCTTCTTTTGTAGCTCTGGGAAATGGTTTGATAGAACAGGTATCTATTGCCTAAAATACACTTTCGGTTTCACCCTTATTCACATTGCTTCTTCTTTATTTTTTCTTTCTTCTATCACCTGTTCTTCCCCTTGCCCATCAACTATACACGCGCGCGCATGCGCGCGCGCACACACACACACACACACACACACACACACACTTCTTTGCAGTGTACAACTGAGCATAAGTCATAGTCATCTAGAAATCCTCCTTAAGGAAATAGAAAAATATTTAAGAAAATCATACTATACAAAACCTCTAGACTCAGAGTATCTTCTGGACCAACCAACCACTAATTAAAAGTTTGACCTTGGGCATATAAATCATAAGTTCTGCACCTCACTTTCCTCCCGTGAAGCTGAGAGTATTGGATTCAACATCGTTTATTGTCCCTTCCAGTTCTGTGGCATTCACATGAGCAAACTGAACTTTGCACCCCATGGGCATAAAGAATATTCATTTGATGCTTTAAGTTGGAGTGTTTTTTCTTTGTTCTCCAACAGCTGGAAATAATTAATTGCAAATTAAAAAAAAATGTCTGCAGCCCAGTTTTAGAGATGAGACTCTTTGTAGATGATATTTCCATAAGCTTTGCAAGATTTATTAGTTGTGGAATATGGGCTGGGCTTGCCAGAACCAACTTCAAGGATGGGGTTAGTCCAGTACGTACTTATGGAGGCTAGGACCTACCTAGGAAGAAGTGACACTGATTGTCTCAAGGAACCTGGGATCTCCAGTTATAATTGTGATAGTAAAACCAGTAGATGTGTGACCCAACAATTAAGCTAAATATTAAGGTTTTGATTTGAATTTTTACCAGAAATAGAAAAATGTTTTTTTCATTTTCAATCATTTGGAGGAATTTTATTCGAACATTTTCAGAGCTTGAATCCATCTTTCAGCAGTACATTTTATTTTCAATTCCACATGAGGAGACAGGTCTATTAAACATATTTAGGCAGATGACATTAGGAATGTTGAGCCAAACAAATAAATGTTTATTCCTCAAAAGGATGATTAGAAATACTCTTTTACAATTCTTTTCTGCCATTATTTTTTAAGATTTTTGGCAGGGACATTATTCCATAAGACTATTTCCCCCTCAGTTTACCAAGGAATAGACTAGAGGCCTAGGATTTTCAGACTGTGTTAACACAAACATTTAGGACAAGTATTAAGTAGTCCTTAAGTGTTAGATATTAATTTATTTCTACACATCTCGGTTCTGCTAAATATTTCACACGTTTGATAGAATTATCACAAAACAATGGGGGAAGTATCTGTGTATGTTTCTATGTCTTTTTTTTTTTTTTTTTGAGGGATGTTGGGAAGAAGAGGGAAGAAAATGTGATTGGTTGGTTAATTAAGACTGACATTCTATATCCTTAATACATATTTGGAATTTTTTTGTTGGTCTACTGTCTAGTGTGTCCCTCCATAAAAAAGTCCTTCCTAATTGCAGAAATGTCTTTTAATTCAATTATGAATCAAGAACACAAAACATATTTTCAATATTCTTTACTCAAGCACACTGTAGTGATTTTGATATCAAAAAGTTTGCAATGATCATTTTCGAGTATATTAGTTTTTAGCTTTGATAAAGAGGGAATTGGCGTTGGTCAAATGATAACTTGACTTCGCATCCCTTTGGTGGCATAAGAGAAATGCTAAGATAAGGATTATCAGCTGCCTTACTTTATCAAAGTTGGGATATTTATCAAATCCTTGGATTGGTTTCCAAAAGTCCCACTTCTTGAGTGTTGGCTTTTTGCTTAGAAAGAATTTCCTTTATTCAAGGCAACCAACAAATGTGTTCAAAGTTTTTCCTGTTTGGTTTTATAGCCAACTTTACAAATATTGTTCTTAAACCTGGATATCCCTCTTCTGAGAGTAATTTCTTGGAGAATTTTGTGTCTGAATGGTTGCACTTCCCCACACTGGTGACTAGCTGACATCAGTTGGAGTTGATTTTCCAGGAGTGGAGATGGATTTCTACTATCATTAACACCCTTACAGCTCACACCTGTGTCTAATGGCCCATGTTGGTTGGGTCTCCCTTGTAGGACTGATTTTCTCTGTGTGAAGTTACTGGTGTGAGAAATTAATGCACCACACTGCTCTGACACACTAAATTAACCTTACTGATGGCATCGTTGTAAACTCTGCTCCCAAAGTTTTATGTCTGTACATTGATGAATTATCTAGATGTATGAATTCAATTGAATCCAATTAGCAAGTGTATGGGAGGAAAATATTTATCTATTTCTTAGATTCATTGCCAGGTGCCCTGAAAATTAGACTGACAAAAGTCAGATTAATAGGAGAAAAGCATACAAATTTTATTTCATGTTAACTTTTACATGAGGAGGAATTCTTTCTAGGGCAGAAATGAAGACCCAAAGATGTGGATAGGCCTGAGAGCTTGTATATCATTTAAACAAAATGTGATAAGTTATGGAGCTGTAACATGATAGAAGAAAAAGGTTTTGGGGCTTCCAAGGGTGGAAAACTGTAGGAAATTAAATGAGCAGAGGAAACTAATGTAAATAGGGCTACCTGAGCAAGGTTTGTTTGCTCAGGTTCTTTTGGTGCCAACTTTTATCTTCTTCATGGCCACACTTCTTTCAAAGGGGAGATTTATGGCAGTCCTTGTTTCTCAGGAGTTTCTGCTTTTAGTCAGACAAAGGAAGCTACTACCTTCCTGTTCTTCCTAGTATGGGAATATTACTACTTTCCTTTCGAACTTATTTTGGACTCTTGCTTCTAAGTGGCAATTTCCCTTCTTTTAAAGTTTACTTTTTCTTTCCAGTTCAGTTCCCAATCTTTTAAAAGGGTTTTTTTTTTTTTTTCATGATAATAAACAGTGTTTTGTTTTTATTGAGCTCCAATAGGAGTGACAAGATGTTTTCCAACACATTAGGATCAATTTAATAGATAATGATGACTTCTTAGTGGGCTGGCTCTTCACTGGAGAGACTTCATCTCAGGGCTCTGACATATTGCATGGCCAGTTCTCAGCAGCCTATAGATCTATTTCTTATTTTCAGACCATTTAAAAGAAAAAAAAATTGAAGTTTATAGATTATTAGAAAGGCCTTTTAAAAAAATTTAATGGTTGAGCTTAAAGAAAACACTGTTGTGTGTGTGTGTGTGTGTGTGTGTGTGTGTGTGTGTCTGGTGTTGTTAGTTGTTTAATACAAGCTTTATATTAAACTAGTACAACCTAGGGCATTTCAGTATGGTTAGAACAGGAACTACAGTCAAACTGCCACAGCTAGTATCCTGACACCTGGGCTAGGTGTTTAACCTCCTGGCACCTCAGCTTCTTCTTTGAAATGAGGACAATACAAGTCCTTAACCTGTGGAACTGTTGTTAGACCTAAATTAGATAACACATGTAGAAAGCCTAGAACAATGAAACAGTGCTTGGCACATGGCAAGAATTCAATAAATGTTAGCTCTGAATGTTGTTACTGTTATTATTAATTATTAATTAGGACTATTATTATTGACCAAAAGTTTCAATTTCTCATATCCTCAAACCCTCTACTTAGTATTACGCTGACATCTATAACTGGATATCTAAACATTATTCTTCTATCACCTCAAATCAACTAAAAATTAAGTCACCTTTTTTTTTTGCCTTTTTAAAATTTTATTTATTTATTTTTCAAAAACATTATTGGGGTGACATTTGTTAGTAAAATTACATAGATTTCAGGTGTACAATTCTGTATTACATCATCTATAAATCCCATTGTGTGTTCACCACCCAGAGTCAGTTCTCCTTCCATCACCATACATTTGATCCCTTTTACCCTCATCTCCCACCCCCAACCCTCCTTACCCTCTGGTAACCACTAAACTGTTGTCTGTGTCTATGAGTTTCTGTTTCTCATCTGTTTGTCTTGTTCTTTTGCTGTTTTTGGTTTATAAACCACATATCAGTGAAATCATATGGTTCTCTGCTTTTTCCGTCTGACTTATTTCGCTTAGCATTATACTCTCAAGATCCATCCATGTTGTCACAAATGTTCCTATATCATCTTTTCTTACTGCCGAATAGTATTCCATTGTGTATATATACCACAACTTCTTTATCCACTCATCTATCGAAGGACATGATGGTCCATGTCTTGGCCACCATAAACAAAGCTGCAATGAACATTGGAGCACACGTGTCTTTATGTATGTGTTTTCAGATTTTTTGGGTAGATACCCAGGAGAGGGATTGCTGGGTTATATGGTAATTCTATTCGTAATTTTTTGAGGAACCTCCACACTGCCTTCCATAGCGGCTGCACCAGTCTGCATTCCCACCAACAGTGTATGAGGGTTCCTTTTTCTCCACAGCCTCTCCAACACTTGTTACTATTTGTCTTGTTGATGATCGCCATTCTGACTGGGGTGAGGTGATATCTCATTGTGGTTTTAATTTGCGTTTCTCTGATGATTATTGATGTTGAGCATTTTTTCATATATGTCTATTTGCCATTTCTATGTCCTCTTTGGAGAAATGTCTCTTCAGGTCGTCTGCCCATTTTTTAATTGGGTTGTTTGTTTTTTTGTTGTTGAGTTTCATGAGTTCCTTGTATATTTTGGATATTAGCCCCTTATTGGAGGCACTGTTTGCAAAAATCTTCTCCCATTCGGTTGGTTGCCTCTTTATTTTGTTGATGGTTTCTTTTGCTGTGTAGAAGCTTTTAAGTTTGATTAGTCCCATTCATTTATTTTAGCTTTTACTTCCCTTGTCTTTGGAGTCAAATTCATAAAATGCTCTTTGAACCCAAGGTCCATAAGTTTAGTACCTATGTTTTCTTCTATGCAGTTTATTGTGTCAGGTCTTATGCTTAAGTCTTTGATCCATTTTGAATTAATTTTGGTACACGGTGACAGATAGCAGTCCAGTTTCATTCTTTGCATGTGGCTTTCCAATTCCCCCAGCACCATTTATTGAAGAGGCTGTCTTTTTTCTCCATTGTATGTTTATTGCTTCTTTGTCAAAAATTATCTGTCTATATTTATGTGGTTTTATTTCTGGGTTCTCAATTCTATTCCATTGGTCTATGTGTCTGTTTTTCTGCCAATACCATGCTGTTTTGATTATTGTAGCCCTGTAGTACAAGCTAAAGTCAAGGAGTGTGATACCTCCAGTATTGTTCTTTTTTCTTAAGATTGTTTTGGCTATTCGGGGTCTTTTGTGGTTCCAAACAAATCTGATGACTTTTTGTTCTATTTCTTTAAAAAATGCCATTGGGATTTTGATGGGGATTGCATTAAATCTGTATATTGCTTTGGGTAATATGGCCATTTTAACTATGGTGATTCTTCCAATCCATGAGCACGGAATATCTTTCCATTGCTTTATGTCTTCCTCAATTTCTTTTAAAAATGTCTTATAGTTTTCAGCATATAGGTCTTTCACATCCTTGGTTAAGTTTATTCCTAGGTATTTTATTCTTTTTGCTGCAATTGCAAAAGGAATTGTTTTTTGTATTTCTTTTTCTGAGATTTCATTGTTAGTATATAGGAATGCAATGGACTTTGTATGTTGATTTTTTAGCCGGCAACTTTACTGTATTCGTTGATTGTTTCTAATAGCTTTTTGGTGGAGTCTTTAGGGTTTTCTACATATAACATCATGTCATCTGCAAAGAGTGACAATTTAACTTCTTCATTCCCAATTTGGATGCATTTTATTTCTTTCCTTTTCCTGATTGTTCTGGCAAAGACTTCCAACACTGTGTTGAAAAGCAGAGGTGATAGGGGACAGCCCTGTCGTGTTCCTGAACGTAGAGCAAAGGGCTTCAGTTTTTCACCATTAATTATGAGATTAGCAGAGGGCTTGTCATATATGGCCTTTATTATGTTAAGGAATTTTCCTTCTATACCTATTTTATTAAGTGTTTTAATCATAAATGGATGTTGTATCTTGTCAAATGCTTTTTCTGCATCAATTGATATAATCATATGATTTTTGTCCTTTATTTTGTTTACGTGATGTATCACATTGATGGATTTGCGGATGTTGAACCATCCTTGTGCTCCGGGGATGAGCCCCACTTGGTTGTGATGAATAATCTTTTTAATGCATTGTTGTATTCGATTTGCTAGAATTTTTGTTAGGATTTTTGCATCTGTATTCATCAGAGATATTGGTCTGTAGTTTTCTTTTTTGTGTGTTGTCCTTACCAGGTTTTGGTATCAGGGTAATGTTGGCCTCATAAAATGAGTTAGGCAGTACTGTCTCTTCTTCAATTTTTTGGAAAAGTTTGAGCAGGATTGGTATTAGATCTACTTTGAAGGTTTGGTAGAATTCACTAGTGAAGCCATCTGGTCCTGGACTTTTGCTTTTGGGAAGGTTTTGAATGACTGATTCAATTTTGTTACTGGTGATCGGTCTGTTTAGATTTTCCAGTTCTTCATGGTTCAGCCTCGGAAGGCTATATGTTTCTAAGAACTTGTCCAATTCTTCTAGGTTATTGAATTTGGTGGCATATAGTTCTTCATAGTATTCTTGGATGATCCTTTGTATTTCTGTGGTGTCCATGATAACTTCCCCTTTTTCATTTCTGATTTTGTTAATTAGTGTCTTCTCTCTTTTTATCTTAGTGAGTCTAGCCAAGGGTTTGTCAATTTGGTTAATCTTTTCAAAGAACCAGCTCTTTGTCACATTAATTTTTTCTATTGTCTTTTGTTCTCTATTTCATTTAGTTCTGCTCTGATTTTTGTTATTTCCTTTCTTCTGCTGACCTTGGGTTTCATTTGTTAGTCTTTTTCTAGTTCTTTAAGTTGTAACATGAGGTTATTTATTTGAGAGTTTTCTTGTTTCTTGAGATAGGCCTGCAATGAGATAAATTTCCCTCTTTAAACTGCTTTTGCTGCATCCCAAAAATTTTGGTAGGATGTATTTTCATTCTCATTTGTTTCTATGTATCTTTTGATCTCTCCTCTAATTTCTTCTTTGACCCAGTCGTTCTTCAAAAGTGTGTTGTTTAATCTCCATGTATTTGTGTTTTTTCCTGCTTTCTTTTTGCAGTTGATATCCAATTTCAAAGCCTTGTGATCAGAGAATATGCTTGGTATGTTTTCACTCTTCTTAAATTTGCTGAGGCTGATTTTATGTCCCAATATATGGTCTATCCTTGATAATGTTCCATGTACACCAGAAAAAAATGTATAGTCTGATGTTTTAGGATGAAGTGCTCTATATATTTCAATTATGTCCATTTCATCTAATGTGTCATTTAGGGCTGCTTTTTCATTATTTATTTTCTGTTTGGATGATCTATCCATAGCTGTCAATGATGAATTTAAGTCCCCTAGTATAATTGTATTTTTGTCAATTTCTCTCTTTAGTTCTGTTAGGAGTTGCTTGGTATATATTGGTGCTCCCTAATTGGGGACATAAATATTGATGACTGTTATGTCTCCTTGTTGTATAGTCCCCCTTACCATTATGAAATGTCCATCTTTGTCTCTTGTTATCTTTTTCACCCTGAAGTCTGTTTCATCTGATATCATTATGGCTACACCTGATTTTCTCTGGGTACCATTTGCTTGGAGTGTCAATTTCCTCTCTTTCACTTTGAGTCTATGCTTGTCCTTGTAGCTGAGATGTGTCTCTTGGAGACAGCATATGGTTGGGTTTAGTTTTTTGATCCAATCTGCTACTGTGTGCCTTTTTATTAGTGAGTTCAGTCCATTTACAATTAGGGTGATTATTGATATGTGAGGATTTCCTTTCATTCTATCTTTAGTTTTCAGGTAAGGCTGTGTCTCCATTGTTTCTTTGCCTTTTTGTTGTTGTCTATTATTTCTGTGTGGTGGTATTCTATGATGTTTCCCTCTGTTTCTTCTTTTACTGCAGTATATATTTCAGTTCTGGATTTTTTTTGGAGTGGCTACCCTTAAGTTTATGTAAAATAAAGTTTGATATCTGGAGTGTTCCATTTTCTTCAGCAAGCTTACTTTCTCCACTCCCATATTCCGGTTCAGGCCTTACTCTCTCCCTTTTTATGTTTGGTTGCCACAAATTGTCCCTGTTGATGGTGGTCAAATCGCCTCCTTTAATATTTCTTGTAGTGCAGGTCATGTATTAGAAAATTCCCTCAGCTTCTGTATGTCTGGAAAGGTCTTCATTCCTCCTTCATATCTAAAGGATATCTTTGCTGGATATATTATTCTTGGCTCATAATTTCTCTCTTTCAATAGTTTGAATATTTGGTTCCACTCCCTCCTGGCTTGTAGAGTTTCTGCTGAAAAGTCTGATGATAATCTAATGGGCTTTCCTTTGTAAGTTACCACCTTCTTTTCCCTGGCTGCCTTGAGGATTCTTTCTTTGTCGTTGATTTTAGACAGCTTCAATACAATGTGCCTTGGAGAAGGCCTGTTGGGATTGAGGTAATTAGGTGTTCTATTTGCTTCTTGGATTCGAGGGTCCCGTTCTGTCCACAAGTTTGGGAAGTTCTCGTCGACACTTTGTTTGAATATATTCTCTGTTTTCTTTTCTGTTTCTTCTTCTTCTGGTATGCCCATTGTTCTTATATTGCTGTTTCTGATGGAATCAAAAAGTTCTTGCAGAGTTCTTTCATTTCTTTTAAGTCTCTTTCTTCTTCCATCCGTGTCATTTCCAGGTTTCTATCTTCGATGTCACTGATTCTTTCCTCCATCTGGTCAACTCTACTACCTAAGCTGGCTATTTCATTCTTAATTTCTTCTATTGAGTTCTTAATCTCCAGAAATTCTATTTGGTTCTTTTCTAAAATTTCAATCTCTTTCGTAAAATGCTAATGTTGTTCTTTGATTGTGTTTCTGAGTTCATTAAACTGCCTTTCTGTGTTTTCTTGCATCTCGTTGAGTTTTTTCAGAACTGCAACCTTGAATTCTCTGTCATTTAAGTCACATATTTCCATGTCTTTAAGTGCCTTTTCTGGAGACTTTTCACTTTCTTTCTGAGCTGTCTTGTTGCCTTGGTTATTCGTGGCAATTACTGATTTATCATTTCTCTTCTTAGATATCTACAGGAATGGGTTCTGCAACAGGTTGATAGGAAGAGGTCTTTCTTTTGTTTTCCAGTAGTTGTTGGTAGAATGGTTTATTTTCTGTCCGACTGCAGCCTTTTTCTTCTGTCTCACAGGGTAGTGCTTTGTTTTCTCTGCACTATTCCAGTTTCTTACACAATGGGGGATTCCCTAGGATATGGGCTTCTCCTCTGTTAACACGTTGCATACGGCGGGGTTTAAATCCCTCATACCCCTGTGTTCCGGCAGGTTTTAAAAAGAAACTACTTTAAAATGCACTCTTCTCTTTAAAGCGTAAATGCTTCTACTTCATTTATTATTTTTCTATGTAATTTTTTAGGATTTACTCACCTATGATGTTAGTAATCCCTCCTGGTGTGGTACTGCAGAAAGCTGCTTCCTTTGTGCAGCGGGACACGGCAAAAATTGCATATGTACCGAGTTTCACTTCTCACTTTTTTTGATGCGCACACTTTACACACCCGTGTGTGATACTTTTTCTTTCCTCTTCCCACTATGGGCTCCAGATGATGCGTGGCCAAATCTCCTGAGAGCCTGGCCGGATTGTCTTCTTTGGGTGCCCGCTGCGTAGGCACTTTCACAGCTGGTTCCCTATCACCACTCGTCTCACCTCCCTGCCTTGGCCTCTCATTGCTCTCTGCCCAATCTTTTGAAATTCTGAGAAGATATTGTTTGAATCTTATTTTGCTGTCTTGATTCAACGTTTTATAGACCCGAAAGTAATTAAAAAGTGCACAGTTGATCAACCACAGCACAACTTTTTTAGACCACTTTATTGTTTTTCTTAGTATCGTGTAGTATGAGAAATACATGTCTGCTCTGTCAGCACCCTTCATGCAATCATTGTACTTCACAATACAATTGGGCTTCTTGACCATAAGTCCTGTTCTTTTATTCATTTTCCTTGTATCGCTCATGGTTGCATCATGAATGGTCATGATCATCCTAACCTCCCGTTTATTTTTCCAATTCAGGAGCAGGACTTGGCCTTTTCAGCAAAAGCTATATTCCCCTGTTTTCAATTTTTTTGATTCTTTTTTCAAAATCTCCGGAAGACCTCTATTCACTCTAATTGTGCCACAGACTCTTGTTTTTGTGGCAAGAAGAGATTCTGCTATTTTTACACTGTTATAATAATTTTCCTGGTAAACGTGATGCCACTGGCCAAGGCTAGGTTTCAAAACTGATAGGACAGTTTCTTCAAGTTTTTTAACCTCAGCTGCATAAACCTCCAAGTTTGAAATGTAGCCAGATTCACTTTCGCATAACATGCGAACAAGCAGTCCATATTTCACTATCTTTGCTGGGTTGTATGTGCGGAATTTCAGTCTTCCTCTCCAAGGAATCATTGCCTCATGTAGGGATAATTCTTGTATTGGTTTATAAACTGTCTGAAATTTTTCTACAATATAGTCCAACATTGGTCTGATTTTGAATAGCCTATCTACTGTTGTGTTTGAATACAAATCGTTGTTGTTAAAATGCCATGCTTTCCATATATATTCAAATCTTTTTCTAGACATCAATTGCCAGAATATAGGTGTTGAAATAAAAGGATCAGTACTCCAATACTCTTTCAATGACGTTTTCCTTACTTGCCCCATGAGGATTATCATAGAGAGGAACTTCTTCAATTCAGGAACAGTAATGTCGGACCATTTTCCAGACTTAGAAGATAATTTGTATTTATCTTTGTTCTGACTGTAGTACTGGTTGGACTCATCGCACATGATTTGGAAAAAGTCATCACCGAGAAAAAGTTCCACGACTTCAGAGATACTATCAAAATGATTAGGGCTGATTTGTACACCAGGTGTACCTTCAAATTTCTCCAAACTAACTTTTATATCTCGTTTTTTCCATTTATTGGAAACTTCACTGTCAATTTCTTCATCGTCACTATTTACCGAAGACTCACTGTCGCTAATTATGAAAGAATGAATTTTTCTTCTTTTACTCCTAACTGGAAAGTCGCTGTCATTTTCACTCTCACTGCTCTCCTCATTGGCCTCAACAGGTACATCGGATAATTCATCAGCACACAAATCTGCTAAAATTTCATCTTCTCTCATTGTTTGACCTTTAGCTTTCGAAGCCATATCTACACAATCAAACAAATAAAATAACTGCAACAAGAAATTTTATAAGCGTAATACCTCCAGTTCGAAAAAGAATATAGGCACAAGTAAAGAATCCAATGTCTTCTTGTGTAAAAACAACCAAGCACGTAACACAGAAAAACTCGAAAACAAAACTCGGGCAGTGAAACCATATGAGCAAGTGTCTTGAAGGAAACTAAACCCAAACCAAGAATGCCTTGTGAGCGCATCTCATCTCGTGGGAGCACCAAACACGCAGCCGAGTTTGGACGACGAAAGCCAGAGATGCTAGTGTAAGTGCTTTTGGGAGGCCTGAGTTAGTGATAAACCCAAAGAAACTGAGCTTCAAAAGTGTTTATTTATGCGGTCAAATGAATCTGCTCCGTTATTAGAAATGAGGGTCTAGAAAACCGAAACCCAGGGGTACGTCAGCGAGTGGCAATCCGAGGGAAGAGCTGCTTTCGTTCAAATCGTGCAATGGAGAACAATGCGGCTTTGAAAAAAATCCATTCTAATGCGAATGGTAGCATTGTTGCATAGCAATGCATGATATGTTGAACATAGCAATGCATGGTAGCATTGTTGCGTAACTATGGCCAATAATATGCAAATAATTCCTTTCAACTTCCTATAACTTTGCATTGACGAGGTTACAATATGTATTTCATGAGGTATCACCGAAGTGTTAAATAAAATAGTTCGGTGTTTTTCCAAAAATAACATAATTCAAAATCGCCTAAGGGATACTAAGGTTCCAAATGTTATAAACAAATCACTACAGTTCTGGAAAACTCTGTTTATTCATACATCCACTGTTGTGAATGTAACACGTGAAATGACTCACGGGTGAAAAAATGTATCCGATTCAAAATCACTATTTTTTTAGAAAAAAAAAAATATGAATTCTAAAAATTGTACATATGATGCAGACTTTATTCATTAACGACATTTGCCCGTTAGATGTTAACGAAACACAAATAATTCAATAAAATATGCAAAGTAAAAAGAATCAACAGTAAAAACGAGAATTCTCATTATCCATCCTTAGCATGGCTCAGAAAAAAACAAAGATTCTTGTGATCCATACGCAACGTGTTAATAGTTCACCTGGGTCACAGGGCGCACTGTCCGTGTGGGTATGCAGATAGCTTTTGAAGTTCCAAAGCTCTTCCTGCACCAGATGCAGAGCCCGTATGTTTCAGCAGTTCTGTTTACTCCTGCAGGGATCCGCCCACATACGTGGGGCCAGGGGCGGGGTGAGTTGTGAGAGGTGGCCCAGAGCAATGGCAGCAACCACCACCACAGCCTGCCCTGCTTCCACAGCTCCTTCCCCTTTGCCGGAACTATTTGGGCTGCGAATCTGTGTCTGTGGTCCACAGTTCTCAGAACAGCAAATATTCTGTTCTTTTGATCTGACACTGCTACTGTTCCGCTTCTAGCACTGGGCAGGTGGGGGTGGGGTGAGCTCTGGGAGGGTAGGGAGGGGGCAGCTAGTCTCAGTGCCTAAGGCTTCTGTTCTCTGCTCAGCAGTGAGGGCTTAAATCACCATTTTCAGCCTTCTTCCCTCAGTCTTTCTCCGAGGTCTCTGCCTTGAGTGTTGGGTTCAGCCATGTTGTATGCTGTCCCCTCAGCCCTGTGGGCCATAAGCGGAGCCCTAGCAGTCTGAGTTCTTCCCTCTCCCGCAGCTGTGGTAGTTCTGGGATGCAGCGAGCTCGGTGCACTGAGCTAGGTCTGTGTCCTGCACCCGCATGACCCAGTCCCCGCACTTCTCCCTTCCCTCCTCCCCAGCTCACGTGATTTTCCCACCTTTAGGTGAATTCAGTAGTGGCCTCTTCGTCTTGTCTGTCTGCTGTGCAGGTAGTCCTTTGCGGAGTTATAGGTGTTCGATTAGTTGTAAATTCCAGGGGAGATTTACAGAGGCTCACCTCACGCCACCATTTTGATGACGTCCTCTCATCTTTTTTTTTTTTTTTTTCTGCACAAATTTCTCTCTATTTCCCCATTTCTGTCAGATTTAACATCAATTTTCTAGTAACTTAGGCTCACAATATTAGAGTTATTCTTGATTCACTGTCTTGATATTCTTCTTTCCTTGTGCCTTGTTTTTTTCAATTGTTGATGCTAAATTACTCCAGGTTTTGTCCCTTTGCAATGCCAGGCTCACTGATGTTGTGTCCTCGTGGGTCTCACTACCTGCAGGATCCCTCTCTCACTCGCCAATCTATGTTTATGAAATAACAAATTAATTTCCTAACATACTACTTATTATCAAATGGGAAACGTTCGAAATGATCTAACTAGTAATTTGTGTTTCCAACCTCTATTCTGACCCTGAATTTCACACTGAAATGTAATAATGTAATTTCTTACTTGTTATTTCCTCATAGATGTTTAATCATCATCTCTATTTAGCAAGGCCAAAACTGAACACTTGATCTCTTCTAAATCTGTTCCTTTCAAACTATATCCCACCTCATTAAATGGCTCCCTCTATCACTCACTTGATCAAGCTCCAAAACTTGAAATCTACCCACTACCTCGCCACTAACAGGCACACATCATATGTAATTTCACAGCAATCTTCTTGCATCTAACTTTGTAATGCATCCAAATGTAGCCTGGGATATTATGATTTATAATAAGAAATATGTATTTGATCTTTGTCTGTTTCTTAGCACAGAGCTCAGAAAACCCTTGGAATTTCCTAAGTGATGGGAATAAAGGTATCTTCTTTTATGTTAATGAGGTGATTTTTGGAAAGCATCCAAGGATGGGTCTTATCACCAGGAGAACCAACCTTGTGACTAGAGGGTTGGAACTTTCAGTCCCACCCTCCTGACCTCCCAGGAGGGGAGAGGAGCTAGAGTTTGAATCAGTCCTCAGTGGTCAATGATGCCTATGTACAGAAGCCTCCATAAACCCCCAAAAGGACAGTCAGTGTTTGGAAAGCTTCCAGATAGGTGAACACATGGAGATTTGGAAAGTGGCTCACTCTCAGAGAAGGCATGGAAGCTCCTGCCATTTTCCCATACCTTGCCTTCTCCATCTCTTCCATCTTTTTATTCTTGAGAAATAGCCCTTCATAATACACCAGTAATCTAGTAAGTAAGCTATTTTCCTGAGTTCTGTGAGCCTCTCTAGCAAATGAACCCAATGAAGGGGTTGTGGGAATCTCTTATTTATAGCCAGTCAGTCAGAAACACAGGTGACAACCTGGACTTGTGACTGGTGTCTAAAGTGGGAAGAATCTTGTAATACTGATCCCTTAACCTGTGAGATCTGATGCTATCTCCAGGTAGATAGTGTCAGAATTGAGTTGAACTGTGGGACACCCCGGTGGTGCCCAAGAATTGCTTGGGGTGGGGAAAAACCCACACATTAGAATTGAGTGGCAGAATCTGAAACCCCTTCCCATTACTTCCACTGCTACCACTCTGATCCAAGCCACAGCATCTCTCACTAGGCTACTGAAACCACCTCATGACTGGTCCATTCTTCCACTCTTATTTTTCTAGAGATTAATGTCCACACTTTGTCCAAAATAATTATTTTAAAATGCAACTCAGATCTATCAATCCTCTGCTCAAAACCCTCAGTAGTTAACCATATCATGGAGAAAAAATCCAGGCTTTACAATGGCCTTCAAGGCCTTACTGGGTATGACACCTAACTACTTCCCTGACTTCATTTTTTCTCATGTTCCCCTTCACTCTCTTCATTCCGGTGTCCAGTCTTCTTGTTCCTAGGACTTATTGAGCCCACACTTTTCTCACAGCCTTTGCTGTTTGATCCCTCAGATTGAAAATCTCCTACTAGATATCTCCTACTAGAAAATCTCCTCCCAGGTTCTTCTACTGGCTTCACTTAGGTCTCTTTCATGTGTCATTTGATAGGAGAAGCTTTCTAGGATTATTCCATATAGCAACTATTACTACCTGTCCCTCCTACTTCCTTCCCCTTACTCTTCCACAGTCTTCTTCAGAGTACTATTAGACTGTAAGCCCCTGAGACCAGAGGCTCTATTTTAGTCACTACTCCATTCCTAGCAACTTTATTACAGTCTGGCAAATAGTAGGTGGTCCATAAATATTTATTGAATGAATTGATTAATAAGGCCACCCCAACAAGTTAATGAATCAATAATTTTAGAATTAAGTGTACAAGCTTGCATTCCTTTTATTTTTCCCACTTTCAAGTCACTTGAAAGCAGCAAGACTTCATCCAGGAGACTTACAACCATGATGTGTAATCAGAGAATTGATTACACATTTATTTATTATAATTTCTTTTCTCCCCAATTTTCTCTCTACTAACACTGCCTGCTGTCCATTTCTTCTTGGGGTACATGGAACAAGACTTGTGGCCTATTCTTTGTTCCCCATCTCCGGTCTCAATTCATACAAGTGGTTGCAATGTGTGCAATGACAAAAGTTGTTTTATCTCTTTATTGCTCTTTCAAGTTACCTTCCTATCTATCCACAAAAAACAACGTCTTTCCTTCTGCACAATATGCCTCTTATCTGTTGATTAGATAAGGCAAGCTGTTGGGTACCATAATTTCTGGTGTTTAAAAAATCATTGTTATTTTAAAAATTTACATAGAATAAAATGTACTTTTTATTAGTATACAACTCTGAGTTTAAACACATATATGGTTTTTCTTTTTTTAATTAAAGTTTATTGGGGTGACAATTGTTAGTAAAGTTACATAGATTTCAAGTGTACAATTCTGTAATACATCATCTATATGTATCACATTGTGTGTTCACCACCTAGAGTCAGTTCTCTTTCCATCATCATATATTTGATCCCATTTACCCTCATCTACTACCCCCTTCCTCTTACCCTCTGGTAACCACTAAACTATTGTCTGTGACTCTGAGTTTTTGTTTCTTCATTTGTTTGTATTGTTCTTTTGTTGTTTTCAGTTTTATATATCACATATCAGTGAAGTCACATGGTTCTCGACTTTTTCTGTCTGACTTATTTTGCTTAGCATAATAATCTCAAGATCCATCCATGTTGTTGCAAATGGTACTAGTTCATCTTTTCTTATGGCAGAATAATATTGCAACATATGTAAATTCTTGTAATGAACATCACAATCAAGACACAGAATATTTTTATCAGCCAAAAAAATTCCCTCATGTCTCCCTTTGTAGTCAAATCTTCCTCGCCCTTGAATCCCTGGCAATCCTTGATCTCCTTCCCTATAGTTTTCCCTTTTATAGAATGTCACATAAATGAAATCATACAGTGTGGAAACTTTTGAGACATGTTTTTTTTGTTTTACTCAGTATAATATCTTTGGGGGTCATCCACATTCTTTTGTGTATCAACCATTTGTTCTTGGTTATTGCTGTTGTATTCCATTGTATAGAAGTTCCTCAGTTTATTTTACCCATTTACTCATTAAAGGTCATTTGATTTTTTTTCCAGTTTTCAACAATTATGAGTAAAACTACAATAAACATTTGGGTACAGATTTTTTTTTTTTTAAAGAAAGTAAGTGTTTATTTCTTTAGAAAGTAAATGACTAGAAGTGGGGTTGCTAAGTCATATGGTGAGTACATGTTCAGCTTTATAAAAGACTGCCAAACTGTTTTTCAGAGTGGCTGTACTATTTTGCATTCCCACAAGGAATGTGTGAGAGTTCCAGTTGCTTCATATTCTCAACAACACTTGGTACCGTCAAAACAAAACAAAACAGAAACAAAAAACAGAAAGAAACCCAACCTTGGTTATTCTTATAGGTGGGTAGTGATACCTTTTAGTGGTGTTAATTTCCATTTCCCTAGTGGTTAATGATGTTGAACGTCTTTTTATGTGCTTATTTGCCATCTGTATATCACCTTTGGCATCTGTTCAAATCTTTTGGTTTTTTTTAACTGGGCTATTTTCTTATTATTCAGTTTTCAAAATTTATCTTTTCTGGCTCTAAGTTCTATGTTAGGTAATTTGCAAATATTTTATCCCTGTCTATAGTATCTCTTTTCGTTCTCTTAGTGTCTTTTGAAGAGCAAACATCTTTCATTATAATGAAGTCCAATTTATTAATTTTTTTCTTTGATGAATCATATTTTTAGTGTTAAATCTAAGATCTCAAGGTCAAATTGATTTTATCTAGGTTTCTTTTAAAAGTTGCATAGTTTTATGTTTTACTTTTAGAGCTCTGAATCATTTTGAGTTAATTTTCGTATAAGGTATGAAATATAGGTAGAAGTTCATGTTTTTGCATATGATTGTCAATTGTTTGAATACTTTTTTAAAAGCACTGTTCTTACTCAATTGAGTTGCCTTGGCATCTTTGTCAAAAACCAATTGGGGATATTTGAGTGAGTCTGTTTCTGAGCTCTGTATTTTATTTCATTGACCTATTTGTCTATATCTTCTTAAAAACATATATCACGCAGATCCTTAACATGTTTTGCTAGATGTATATTGAAGTATTTTTTGAGAATTATTGTACATGACATTGTTTTTGAAGTGTTGGTTTCCAATTGTTTTTTAAAATCTAGTATAGAATTATAATTGATTTCTAAAAGATGACCTTGTATACTGGGTTCTTGATAAACTCATTAGTTCAAGAAGATTTTTTGTAGATTCCTTGATATTTTCAATGTAGTCTCTGAACAATACCAGGTTTTTTTTTTTCTTACTAATATTTACACTTTCTTTTTCTTGTTTTATAGCACTGACTATGACTTTAAGTACAACATTTAATAGGAGTGTGAAATTTAAAATACCTGCCTTCTTTCCAATCATGGGGAGGGGTATTCAGTATTTTCCCATTAAGTATTATGTTTGATGTGAATTTTTGTAAAAATCTTTTATCAGTTTAAGTAAGGAAGATCTTTTCCATTGCTGCCTTACTGAAAATTTTTATCATGAATGGATGTTGAATTTTTCAAACGCTTTTTCTACTTAATTTGATATTTTTCATGGTTTCTACTTCCTTAGACTACTACTCTTGATTGATTTTGAGTATTGAATCAGGCTTCCTTCCATTCATGGGGAAAATCTTACTTGATGGTGCATTATTCTTGTTTTACATTCCTGGATTTGATGGATTAGTATTTTTTGAGAAATTTTGTATGTTCATGATGGGTATTGGTCTGTAATTTTCTATGTTTGGAATGTCCTTTTCTGGATATCACAGTAATTTTAGACTGATAATACATATAACATATAAAGAATTCTGTTTCTTTAAATATGTGAACACCCAGTATTAAAAGAGATACATGTAAATAACCCCTTCATAACATTCTTTTTAGCATTTTAGTTGTTATGTGAAAATTATATGAATTCTAACATAATGATAACTAGAAAATATCCAAATAGTTGGAAATTAAACAGCGTCCTTCTAAAAATTTCATGGGTCAAAGAGGAAATCCCAAGGGAAATTAGAAAATATTTCAACTGAATATGTTCCCTACTTTTTTTTTTCCCTGAAAGAGATTTATGTAGAATTGGTGTTATAACTTTTCTGAATGTTTGGTGGTATTCTTGGAATGATCTCTGTATAACTTTTATTTAAATAAGGTTTTTAACTACAAGTTTGATTTCTGCAATAGATATAGGACTGTCTTGGTCATCTATTTCATCTTGGGTGGGTTTTACTTTGTCACTAATTTTTCCTACTTTCAAAAAATAGCTCATTTTTTTCTAAATTGTTCAATTCATGTGTATAGGGTTGTTAGTAATATTTCTTCATTTTTGTTATAATGGTTGTGAATTTGTACTGGTATGCCTGCTTTCATTCTTGATATTGGTAATTTGTGTCATCTCTCTTTATTTGTCAGTCTGGCTAGTTGTATATCCATTTTAACAATCTTTTCAAGAATAAGCTTTTTATTTCATTGATTTTTTTCTATTTTCAATTTTGTTTATTTCTGCTCCTATTTATATTATTTCTTTCTGCTTGTTTTGAAGTTTTGTTATTTTTTGTCTGGTTTCTTGACATGGAAGTTTAAAATGTTGATTTGAAATCTTTCTTCTTTAATAATGTAATTATTGAAAGCTATAAATTTTCCTCTAAGCATTGTTTTAGCTGTATCACACAAGTTTTAATATACCATATTTTCATTTTATTCATTTGAAATATTCTCTACTTTTTCTGGAGACTTCCTCTTCAACCCATGGATTTTTTTTAAAGGGTGTTGTTGATTTCCAAGTATTTGGAAATTTTCAGTTAGCATTATGTTAGAATTCATACAGTTTTAACATTGCTGAAATTCTGAACAAAGACACTGTGGGAAAAGTGTACTCAACTTTGTTCAGAATTTCAGTAGCTATATTACTTTTTTTTTTTTTTTTTTTTTTTTTAAGGTCAGGGTTCAGTTACTTAAAGAATTAGAACTTTCATTCTTTTTGGACACTATTTCTAAACTCAAGCACCCTTTGTCCTTCTCTAGCCTTCTGAGTAAAGTTTAACTCCTTTACTGATAATATAATTTTTTTCCAAATTGTTCTACATCTACCACTTCTAATTTATTTCATCTTCTTTCTTACAATAGACTCTTCTCTGTGTAAAATATCCTTCTCTATTTGTTTTCCAAACACAATAGGCTGAAAGTCTAAAAAGCTTGCTGCCTTTTCTCCACAACTGAGCCTTAGTTCTTACACATATTCACACTTTGGTTGTGCATATACTAATGGAGATAGTGATCATAGTCATATACTATCTAGGTCTTAAAAATCATACCTGCAGCAAAGAAATTCAAATGATAACTTTCAGATTAAAAATTATCATGAAACCATGAAAAATGTATGTGCCATTCATGTATGTATGTGTCCACCCACCACCTTTTTTTGGGAGAGACACGTTCCACATATATAAACTTATTTCAGTTTTCCACCCTCTGTCTAAACTTCATTACCTTCTAGCTCTGATCTTTCATTTCACAAGGTTCTACTGTGCTCTTCTCTGGGGAAGAGAAAGAAGTAGGAATTCTCAGGCTGGCAGGTGAGGTTCCGTGACTACTTGGAGTGTTAGAAAAGCTCCCCTTTGATCCCAACTTCCAAGACTTTTCACAAAGAACAGATTCCATTATAACCCGAACCTGTGGACAACTTAGGTCAAACATGCTACTATTCCAATAAGTATGAGTTATTTCTCTTTGTTTCAAGTCAAAATTGTATGACTGACAGTGGATATTTTATCTTACATGGGGTTACTGGATAAGAATAAGTAAGTTAGTCCATTTTGCAAACTGGTGTGTAAATTACTTTTAAAAAATACTTTATTTATTAAGTTTTAGGTTTACAGAACAATACGGAGAACTCCCATATACTTCCTCCCCCGCCCCCACAGTTTCCGCTATTATTTACGTATTGCATCAGTGTGGTAGCTTGTTACAATTGATGAACCAATATCAATACATTATTATTAAATAAAGTCCATGGTTACATTAGGGTACCCTCTACACTACATAGTTCTATGGGTTTGACAAATGTGTATGGTCATGTATTCACTATTATGGTAGCACACAGAATAGCTTCAATGCACTAAACATCCACTATTCATCCTCCCTTCTTCCCCCAAACTGCTGGCAACAATTTATATTTTTATTGTCTCTATAATTTTTCCACAGTGTCATTTAATTGTAATTATAGAGTTAGATCTTTTTTGACTTCTTCCATAAGAGTTTTTATAGTTTTCCTCATATAGATTTTATACATATTTTGTTAAATCTATACTTAAGTTTTTCCTTTTTTTGGTGCTAATATAAATGGTGTTGTGTTTTACATTTCAAATTCTAGTTGCTCATTGTTGGTTGATAGGAAAGCAGTTGATTTTTGTACACCATTTGGTCAGGGTGTATAGTCCTTTAAATATGCTACTTAATTTGGTCTGCTAGTATTTTGTTGAGGATTTTTGCATCAATGTTTATAAGGGATATTGGTCTGTAATTTTATTTTTCCTTGGAATGTCTTTGTCTGGCTTTTGTATCAGGGTTATGCTGGCATCATAGAATGAATTAGGAAGTGTTCCTCCTCTTCAATTATTTGGGAAAGTTTGAAAAGGATTGGCATTAGTTCTTGTCTAAACGTTTGGTAGAATTCACCAGGGAAGCCATCAGTTCCCAGGCTTTACTCCGCTGGGAAATTTTTGATTACTAAGTCAATCTCCTTACTAGTAATAGGTCTATTCAAATGGATTGTTTAACCTTGTATCCTGCAAGCTTACTGTAATCATTTATTAGTTTCAGGAGCATTTTGTTGATTTTTTGGAATTTTCTACTTAGATAATCATGTCACCTACAAACAATGTACATTACTTTTCAACCTTGTGTTATATTTGTGGATAACCAAGAAGCCAGCCCCATTTACCTGACAGCTACAGCTACCTATACTGCTAGCTACCATTAATTTGGTGTGAGTGATCCATTAACTCTTTCAGCCATTAACACTTTCAGTTAATAGCAGTGAACTAAGGAAAAGGTATTTCAGAAAAGGAGGGATAATTTGGACATGGTATAGAGTGCAGGGATGAATGTGTGTGTGTGTGTGTGTGTGTGTGCGCGCGCGTGCGCGCGTGTGTGTATGATCAATTATGATTTCCTGGAAGAAGTGTTTAGTGAGGGGATAGGTGTAAGGAAGGAGGAAAAAGTATGTCAAGAAAGCGATGGAGGAGGAGTTCAAGAAAGGAAAGTGAGACATGGTAAGGAAACACTTTAACATTTCACAGTACATGGATTTGTGAATAGTAAAACTTCTGCACATGGTTTGTACAAAATTCTAAGTTCTTATTTTTCCTTCATAAAGTTAAATTGAATTTTCATTACACCACAGTTTTTCAATTTCTGTGATGTAAGTCAGAAAAATTATCCAAACACTGGAAATAACATTTAAATAAGTGGGTGTCATGAAGTTCAATGTCATTGGCATGAAAGCTAAACAAAGATCATCTTTAGTAATACACATAGTGCAACTCATTATTTCCTGTTGATTAAATGTCGGAGTTAGTCAAGCTTTACATTAACTTGTAGATTTTTTGATAAATGTACAAATAATTTTTATCCAGTGGGACACATAACTCCAAGGTTTTATGGCCCTGTGGAAATTAATCAGTTTTGTATCTAACCAACAAAACATTCTTATCCTTCTATAAATATCTTAGCTTCTAAAATGTTCCCTTAATGGGTCATAACTTCTTACAGCCTCCTTCATATGTTAGCTTGGGCTGCTGTAACAAGAATACTGGGTGGTTTAAACAACAAATATTTCTCACAGTTATGGAGGCTGGAAGTCTGAGATAAGTGTGTCAGCATGGTCTGGTTTTGGTGAGGGCACTCTTCCTGGTTTCTTCACAAGGGGGTGGGTAGGCAAGATGGAGAGAGAGAGAGAGAGAGAGAGAGAGAGAGAGAGAGAGAGAGAGAGAGAGAGAGAGCTCTTGACTTTTTGTAAAAAGGCATTAATTCCATCCTGAGTGTTTCACCCTCATGACCTAATCACTTCCCCAAAACCCTATCTCCTAATGCCATCACATTGGGGGTGAGAATTTCAACATAAGAATAGATGGATTTTGGGGGGGGAAGCAAACATTCAGTCCATAACACCTTATTATTTAGTGATTTAAATATAAATTTCAATATATATTCCTTTTGTATTTGCATGAAAGTCATGATTTTACTCTTGAAACATATATTTGAACTGTTTTGGAGGTTCATTAAAAGGCCCAGGTAGACTCTCCTGACTGAGCCACCTAACCTGTGCCTCAAACTTAGACCAAGTCTGTGAGTGAACTTCACATCTTGTTTAAGACCAGACATGTTTTCCTGGCTTCCTAAGTGAATCCCAAGCAACAATAGAACATCTGTTTCACTGACTCACTTTCTTTGTATTTGTTTTGCTCCTTCCTGAAAATTTTGTTTTGTTTTTGTTTCTGGTTCATATATAGCTGGTAATTTACTCCCATGGGTTGCAGCAACATTTGAGAATTTGGTTTTATGGTCTGACCATTTGATGATATCTGTTGTAGGGATGATGTAGATTTACTCTCTGTTGGGTGAGAGATGATGAAGAATGCAGTTTGTTAGCCTTTTCCCTTCGTTTATATGTCTATTTGTTTGCTCAAATTATTAACAATTTTGTACTCACTGGAAAGAAGGACAATTCTTCCACATTTGGACTGGTGAGTTTTGTGCTTCTGTTGACCTGTGGCTGAAAGGATAGAAGTGAAACTATAACCTCTATGTGTCTGTGGGTCTGTAGTTTAAGAAGGTCTTTGACTCACTGTGTGAATGTGAAATATTTTCTGACCACCAGATGGTATTAATACGTTGGATTATAACGTCACTTAAGTTAAAGGACCTCTGTTCTAATTGGTGTATAGAGCTAAGTAAGTACTTACAACAATACAATATTCACAAATATCACAGAAAATAAATAAACAGAACTTCTAATATTTTAAGTGTGATATACTATTAGGAACAATACATTCTTACAAAAACTGCTATTTCAGAAATGTTAAAGCATCCAAGTTTTTATAATTATAAACTATGGGGAAAAAAACCAGATTGGTTTAATAATTTTGGTTTAAGAAAAAAATCTATAAGCCTTTTTTCTGATTTATGTTAAATATAATACAGGCGTACATTCTGTACAAAATTTAAGTTTATTTCATGTTGAGTCCCCCAAACATTTTATATTAGTTTATTGATCAAAAAGCAATTACTGCTGCTACATCATGAAAAAGATAAATATGTGTTCAAGTAAATTTAACCATTATTCTGGTAAACATTGTATATCAATAGTAATTATGTTTGATAGTATGTCAGCTTAAATAGCCCAAGATCCTTAGATTACTTAACAACTTGATTTAACATTAAATCAACACAATTACTAAATATTGCTTGTATGCCTACATAGTTTCTAAGTAAAAATGAATACTGAGACCTTGCTAAGTATAAGTTAAAATTACATAATTTTGCTTCTTATCTTCATATGCTGTAATGTCATATTAATAAAACTGTCCACTTGGCTATTTTGAAAAGGAGGCAAAGGGATGTGTGGCTTTGGAATATTACATTGTATCTGCTAGGTTAGTCTGCTGAAATACTTGCACATGACAGATAGTTCTCAATTATCTACCCCCCTAGTGTTATTCTTGTAATAAAAGTTAATTTGAATAAAAATTATAATAAATGCAAGTGAGTGAGACTCTCCTATAAGTAATGGTAACAGAGAAATACAACTGAAAGTAAGGAATGTATTTTTCTTTGATATGTTCTTGTTTGTCAAGTTAAAAGAGAATAAAGTATTTGTGTCTGCAAGTATCTGGTTGTTCCATTAACATGACATATGATAATGAACTATGTCTAAAATGACATAAAAAGTTACACAAGATTGCAGAAAGGGATTTTTTATTTGCTTTGAGTCTGAAAGATACATAAAATGTATTAAATTTTTGGCTCATTTTTGATGGACTTACTCATAAGGAGGAAAAAACTTGTGAAACTTTTACTGCCAAAATATTATGGTATATTTTAACTTGAACTTGGCTTTCTCTCTATTGAGGTGATCAATTTATCTTAGAACTCTTAATAGGAGGTAAAAAAGTTGTTTTTTTCACCTTTTCTATAGTTTGCTTAATTGGAGGGATTCCAAATTTCACAGAATAATTTTTGCTTTGTTCATGGGCATTAACAAATTTTGTGTCTAACCAAGAAATCTATGTAATTTTACTAACAATTGTCACCCCAATAAATTTAATAAAAGAAAGAAAGAAAGAAAGAAAGAAAGAAAGAAAGAAAGAAAGAAAGAAAGAAAGAAAGAAAGAAAGAAAGAAAGAAATCTTATCCTGCTATAGATGCCTTAGCTTCTAAAATGCGTTTTGAACTGATCATGGCATTTTACTAGTCCCCTCATTAGTTAATGAGTTAAATAAAATCTGTGACATGTACTCATTTCATATTTGCCTGAGAGTCATGATTTTACATTTTTGAACATTATGCTTTAACAGTTTACTACTGATAAGGAATTAACATATTGATAAATAAAGAATGACATTCCTGATTTTCTATATTAGCATAGATCACAACCGAGCCTGATTTGCAGTGTGCTCGGGGCTAGGCAGAGGTCTGGAGAGCCAGGCTGGCCCAGTAGCTTGAGCTGCAGGCTGACTCAGCCTATAGTTAAGTTGTGGAAATGAGAACAAGTCAGGGAGGCTTGCGGGTTGGCAGCTTTGGCAGAGGCACTGGTGCCCCATGGACAGCCAGCTATCCTTCCAGTGGATGAAGTCAAGGAGGAAAAAGTCACTTGTCAAGTGACAGCTAAGAGGAATTGTGTGAGAGGACATATGCACTCCTGAGACTCCCAGACCAGGTCAAATAAATATTATGAAGGCTGGAATCTTCCAAGTTGGTGGTAAAGGTGGGCCAGAGAAATGCTGGTTTATTAGTGTTGTTGTAATCCCCATTTATACCCAGATTATTGTGTCTTGAAAAGGACTAAAGTTATTGACAAGATTTTGTAATCAATTCCTTGACATGAATTAAAATAAAATGTACCACAGGTCCTGTTAAGAGCAATACTGAGACCTAGTTTAGTTCCATTTCTCAGTAGCTATAAGGCTTAAAGCAAGATTACCTGAGACCCAGTTTCTACTCTGTGCAAAATGGAGCTAATTTCCTTAATAGTATCATAGGAGTGGTATACTGATTACACACGTACACATGTGTATGTCACAATATGTCACATGTAACATGATGAGAGCCATTATTAGCACCTCACTTACTATGAGCTCAAAACTATTCTAAGTGTTTTGTATACATAACTTATTTAATCCTCCAATAACCCTAGAGGATGTGATGTTACTGTCACAATACTATAGGTGAGGATACTTGCCCAAGGTCATGCAGTTTTGTCCTCCTAGAGTCAGGGTTTGAACCCAGTGTGGCCAACTATACAGCGATCCACTTCATTGTGCTGTATTTAACAATGGACCTTCTTAAACACTTTGTAAAGGCTTATGCAAATGTAGAAATTATTTTTTTCTTGGTGTGAATGTTTTTTATTACAAATTTAACTTCTTTGACATACTCGTATACAAGACTATTCATATTTTAAATTTCATTTTGTGTCAATTTTGGCACAAATGTAGAAAGTATCATTTTTTCATTACCCCTGTCCTCAAGGAATTCATTGTCTAACTGGGGTAGTGGGTTGGGGAGTACTAATAACCAAGCAAATGACATCACAAAGGAAATCAAACTGACTGACCCTACCAAAATATTCTTGTCAAAAAGGTTTTGTTGACTTTTATTTTTTTTGCCATTGTTTTTATGACAATGGGTTTTACAACTTTTCCCCAATATAAAATTGTATAAAACTGCCCATCTTTTTTCAAATGATGCATGCCCCATGGAGATTCTGATGAGTACCTCTACATAAGGAGTAACCCACTCATCCCCTCATTCAGAGAAGCAGGCTTCTTCATAAATGCTTATATGTAATTTCTGGGCTGGGCAGAGAAGAATAAGCAACAATGAGAAGTATTTCAGAATAAATAGCCTTGCATTTATAAACACACTTGTCTAGTTCTACCTATGTCACTATGCACTAAAATTGGACATCTTTTAGAAAATTTTAAAAAAATGGTATGCATACACTTTTACAAATGGCCCCCAGATGGGAATGTTGGCACTCAAAGACAGGGTTCACGCTTTGCTGTAGAACTGTTCCTTTGTGGCTCCAGCAGTGATATTTGGCCAGCCCTCCATCCGGCATACATTTCAGGCCAGTGCTGTTGGAAGAAATCCAGAAATGCTGAATGCTCCAGTTAGACTGCCACATGCATGGCCTGTAGCTGGCTGCAAACCTGAAAGAGATGGACCAAAAGGCCTTCAACAGTGTTATTTACTACCAAGGATTTTCCTCTAAAGACCCTGTTTTATCTGAGGGCTTTTATTTTTAATTTTTATGATTTTAACTTTTTATTAGCCAATTCTCTGCATCCTTACTTTTATTATACATAGATCATAAATAACTTTTTTTTCCTGTTAGACAAGTTCAAAAGATACTCAGATGTCACTTGCTTCCCTCATCTGCAGTCTCAATGCTTCGCCCTCCCTGGCTCCCACAAAATATTCAGGACCAGTCAGGGTCTTCGGAAGGAAGCCTTGAAGTAGCTTGATGAAGAAGCAGGTCACTTGGGATACGAATTCTTCCACAGTCTTGGGACAGAGTTCTTATAGTTAATCTTCCTTTGCAGTGGCTGAACCTGTCTTTTCCTCATCTCTTAGCTCATGTCCTTCAGTGAGGTATGCCTTTGTTCACCAAAAACATGTATGTTTTAAATATTTTCCATCTTTTTTTTAACTTGTTTGTGGTATATTTTGCCTAAAATTATTTAAAAATATTTATGCAGCCAAATCTACCATTTATAATTTTTCTGGCTCTGGCTTTCCTGTCATATAGGAAAAATTCTCTATCCAAAATATTTTGAAAGTATTTATGGAAATTTTTTTCACAGATTTATTGAGATGTAATTCATGTAACATACAATTCACCCAATTAAGAGTACAATTCAATATGATTAGCATTTTAACAGAGTTGTAGAACCATCACAAGCTAATTTTAGAGTATTTTCATCACTTCAAAACAAAACTCCATACCCATTAGTGGTAACTCCCATTCCTCCACCCTCCTAACCCAAAACAACAACTAATCTACTTTCTTTCTCTGTAGATGTACTCATTCTGGAATTTTAATATAAACAGAAACATGCGTTGTGGCTGGCTTCTTTCACTTAACATAGTGCTTTCGAGGTTCATCCATGTTGCAGCATGTACTAGTACTTCATTTCTTTTTATTGCCAGATAATATTGCATCATGTAGATACGCATTTGTCAGTTGATGGACATTTGGTTGATTAATTTTTTTTAGTATTATGAATAATGCTATCATGAACATTTGTGTACAAGTTTTTATGTGAAAATATGTTTTCATTTCTGTTGGGTGTATACCTAGGAGTGGAACTGCTGGATCATATGAAAACTCCATGTTCACTGTTTTGAGGAATGGCCAAATTGTTTTCCAAAGAGACTGTACCATTTTACATCCACAACAGCAATGTTAGAGTGTTCAAGTTTCTCTTCACCAACATTGTTATTGACTGTCTTTTTTTTATTACGAATTATCCTAGTGGGTGTGAAATGCTACTTCGTGGTTTTGATTTGCTGTCTCCTAATGGCAAATAGCATTGCATATCTTTTCATGTATGTATTGGCCATTTGTGTATCTTCTTTGGAGAAATGGCTCTTTAGATTCTTCATTCTTTTTGTTGATTTTGTTTCTTTTTCCAGGATGTCATAAAAATAGCATCAAAAAGTATGTAGCCTTTTTAGATTGGCTTCTTTCACTTTGCAATAGGCATTTCATGTTCCCCCATGTCTTTTTGTGGCTTGATAGTTTTTTTGTTTGTTTGTTTTGTTTGTTGTTTTTTTTTGCCATTGTATGGATGTATCAGTTTGTTTAGCCATTCACTTATTAAAGGACATCTTGGTTATTTCCAGTTTCATGCAATTATAAATAAAGCTGCTACTATTATGATGAAGATTTTTTTGCATCTATGTTTAGGAGAGATGTTATTCTCTAGTTTTCTTTTCTTGTAATGTCTTTGTCTGGTTTTAGTATTGGGGTGTTCCTGGCGTATTATAATGAGTTATGAAGTATTCCTTCTGGTTCTATTTTCTCAAAGAGATTGTAGAGACTTGCTATCCTTTTTTTTTCTTAAATATTTGGTAAAATTCACCACTCAAACTATGTGAGCTTGCTGCTTTGTTTTTGGAAGGTAATTAACTATTGATTCAATGTCTTTAATAGATATCAGTCTATTTAGATTATGTATTTCTCTTTGTGTGAGTTTTGGTAGCTTCTATGTCTTAAGTAATTGGTCCATTTCATCTAAATTACAAAATTTGTGAGCATAGAGTTATTCATCATATTTTAAAATTATCTTTTTAATGTCCATGGGATCAGTAGTGATGATCTTTCTTTCATTTATGATATTGGTAATTTGTATCTTCTCTATTTTTTCTTGGTTAGCCTAGCTATAGGTTTACCAATTTCATTTTTATTTTTTTATTATTAAATTTATTGGGGTGACATCAGTTAATAAAATTATATAGGTTTTAAGTGTACAATTTTATAATACATCATCTATATATTGCATTGTGTGTTCACCACCCAAAGTCAAATCTCCTTCTGTCATCCTATATTTGACTGCCTTTACCCTCTTCTGCCTCTGCCCTTCCCGCCTTACCCTCTGGTAACCACTAAACTGCTGTCTGTGTCTATGAGTTTTTGTTTGTTTGTCTTGTTTATTTGTTGCTTTCAGTTTTATATCTTACATGGGAGTAAAATCATATGGCTCTCAACTTTTTCTGACTTATTTTGCTTAGCATGATAATCTGAAGATCCATCCAATTTTATTGATCATTTCACAAAACGAACTTGTGGATTTGTTTTGTTTTCTCTATTATTTTCATGTTTTCAATTTCTTTGTTCTCCTATTTATTATTTTACTTCTAATTGCTTTAGGCTTAAATTCCTCTTATCTCTCTAGTTTCCTAAGGTAGAAACTTAGGTTATTGATTATAGATATTTCTTTGCCGAGATATGCATTTGATACTATAAATTTCTCTCTAAGCATTGCTGTCACTGCATCTCATAAGTCTTTGTGAGTTGTAGTTTTATTTTATTTATTCGAATATTTATTTATTTATTTATTAACACTTTTTTTTATTAGTTTCAGGTGCACAAAACAATGCACTAGTTAGACATTTACCATTTATATCCCTCACACAGTGACAACCCCCCTCCTCCTATCCACTACCTCTCTGACATTGCACACAGCCATTACATTTCCACTATCTCTACTCCTAATGCTGTACTCCGCTACTTGTAACTACATATTATATATATAATTATATATATATATATATATATATATATATATATATATATATATATATATATATAATTGTAGTTGACATTCATTGTTGTTCATCTTCAGCTTCAGGTGTACAGTGCAGTGATCAGGCATCTACATCATCCCTGAGGTGGTCTCCCTAACGAGACAAGTGTCCATCGGATACCCTACAAAATCTTTACAACATTATTGATTACATTCCCAAAATTGACTTTCGTGTCCCCATGGCCATCTTGTGGTTACCAACTGTGCTTTCTAATCCCCTCACCTTCCCCCTTATTCCTACCCCGCCTCCCATCTACCAACCCTCAGTTTTTCTTCTATGTCTCTGAGACTTTTTCTGGTTAGTTCATTCATTTATTCTTTTCTTTAGATTCCATAAAGAAGCATGAAATCTTACCATTTGCAACAATGTGGATGGACCTAGAGAACATTATGTTAAGTGAAATAAGTCAGACAGAGAAAGACAAATAACATATTTATTTGAATATGTAAAAAAATCTCTTTAGACTTCTTTGACCCATGCGCTATTTGGAAATGTGTTAATTAATTATCAATTCTTTTGGGATTTCCCAGCTATCTTTCTGTTCCTAATTGCTAGTTTAATTTCACTGTGGCCTATGAAAATACTTTGCATGATTTTTAATCTTTTATATTTGTTAAGATGTGTTTTATGGCCCAGAGTGTGGTCTATACAGTTGAATGATGGCTGTTCAGTTCAACAATATCCTTACTCACTTTCCACCTGATGAACCTGTCAATTACTGATTGAGAGATATCGAAGCCTGCAACTAGATAGTGAATTTATCCATTTCTCCTTTCAGTTTTACCAGTTTTTATGCTCTGTGGTTAAATGCATACATGCATGAGAGTGAAGAAATTACTCCCTTATCATTATATATGCCCTTTGTTATCTCTGATAATTTTCCTTGTTCTGAGGTCTGTTTTATCAGAAATTAATATAGCCACTTCAGATTTTTTTGGGATTAATGTTTACATAGTATGTTACTCCATTCTTTTATTATAAATATATCTGTATATTTGTAACTAAAGTGGATTTTTTGTAGACAACATATAGTTGGATCTTGAATTTTATCTACTCTCAGACATGCCATGCTCCCTTTTGCCACAGGACTTCCATGGACTGTTTGCCTGGTAAGCAAACTCTCCTCCTTTTATCTCCTCAACTCACCAAACCTTCTACCATCATCCCCCCATAGAAGCCTGTCCTCATCCCCAACCATGTATAGGTTTATAGCCCTAACTTACTTTTAGCCCTCTCCACACTTGTAATTTTACGTTTGTTTTTGTGGCTAGGTGATTGCATTCTTTCTCTTCTCTAGACTGTAAGTGTCACAAAGGCAGGGACCATAATTGTTTTTGTCCTTTGAATCCCCTGTACTTGTCACATTTTAAGTAACGAACCAAAACTGGTAACATAACTCAGTGAACCAATTTTAGGGTTTGAGAGAGGGCTGAGGTATCCTCGGGCCTCTGCTGCTTCATTTTTGGCCTCTATTAATTGGTTCTATGACAGAGCTGTGGCATATCTAGGGATTTTCTGCTATCCTGATATTCACAGGCCGATTTTAAAACTGTAAAGCTAGTTTAGGTTCCCTTCACTCATTGTCAGAAGATCATCATCATTGTTATACCATTGTTCCTTTTATTGAATGCTCACTATGTGCCAGATACTGCGCTAAGTACTTTCTATGTACTATTTACTTAATACCTATACAATTACTATGCATTAGGCTCTATTTTTGTCCTAGTAGGAACTGAAATGCAAAACAAGATTAAATAGTTTTCCTAAGATCACACCATAGCAGAGCTATGATTCAAAGTATGTTTTGAGAGCCTGTACACTATTGTATATATATTTTTTTATTAGAAAATGACAGGCTATAAAATAGACTTTTGTGGGGTGAAAAAAAGAGAAAACACAGTGTGAATAGTTGCTTAAATAGCTTTCTTTATAGATGTATATTTGATAATACCAGGGGTTTTACAAAAGGATTTCCTTAACAATAACTAATCTATGTATAAATACTTAATTTGATTCTGGCAACAACCTATAATTTTTTTCTCTCTCAATGAATAGATGGATAAATAGGGACAATTGCTTTCCAAGATCACTTGGGTAGCAAGGGAAAAATGTTTTTGAATTCAGTTGTTTTGTGTGTGTGTTGTGTGTGTGTCTGTGTGTTCAGCAAAAATGGTAGGCTTTCCATATTCCCCATGCTGCCTCCCTACCTTAACACTAGCAACTTATCTTTTAAAAATGTCCAAGGATGTTCCCGTTTTTTTTTTTTTTTTTCATGTACTGTTTGCATCAACTTTTGTAGATTCTCATAATACATTTTTTACATGTGATCACTTGTGTTATTAGCATCATTTTCATGGCTCACTGTCTTGCACTGTGTCTTTCAGCCTCTGCCAACATTGGATTAAGCTGAGAGAAGAGGTCACCCAACTGGCCCTCCAGAGGCCCAGTCTTTCCAAGATGTCTGTCCTCTGTTCCTTTGAGAGGCTGTAAAATAGCAGTAGGATGCCAAAGGGATTTTAGTATCCTTCTCAGTACTTAAATAACACGCATTCTGCCCACTATTCTTTGACTCTTCTTATCACTTCTTCCTGGGAAAAAAAACTCTGCTGTTTTGCTCAATGATGTGAAGCTATAATTCAGGAGAGGGTGAGAAATACAGTTAATATATTCTAAAGAAATGTATAAGAATTTGTATATGTGAACGATTTTGATGGGGTTCTCCACCTCCACATATTTTCTTTGTACAATATTCTGAACATAATGGGTAGTTTGGAAAGTCTTTTGCTTGTTGCATGGATTTAGAAAAAAAATTCTTATTAATCATATGTTAATATGGAATAGTTTTCCCTTGGACTGAATGACCCAGTTCAATGATCAGAGGATGAGCTGATCTAAAGGCCAATCATCTGACTGCCAAGATATCTGGGTAAGTGACCCTTGTTCCAATTCCACAGCACAGAGTGCGGGAATGTATTTGTATTTGGCTGTGTTCACCAGGCAAGGCTGACTGATGACTGAAAAATTAGTTTGTGCTTTCTTATATGCTAACTGGCATACTGTGTGTTGTATAACTCTGGGATTAATGAAGCGGTCGTGGCCCAGGTGAGTTGGTCTGTGGCATGTATCCATGTAGGACTGATCCAGGACAAAAGATCTGAAGGGGATTATGTTAAGTTTATCAATAATAAATGTGAGAAGCAAAAGTGACATGGTGGACCTGACTTCAGAAGACCTCAATTCTAGTTTAGATCCTATCAGTATGAGCCATGAGTATTAGTAAAGTTACATAATTGCCCTGAGCCTCATTCCTTACCCTACTTCACAGATTGGGAGTAATAAATTAAATGATATATTTGAAAGTACCTAATTACTAAAAATGTGTCAGAGGAAAAAAGATATGAAAGGCAGAAGATAGAAGGCCCTACAAAGTATCATTCAACAAATCAGAATCATTCCAATTTTTCAGTTATCTGTGCATGTCCCAACTTTTGATTTTAAAAATTATTAATGATTTATTTATCAAGTAATATATTAACCTAATTATTTTTATATAAGATTTTATCATTGCAGATCAGATACAAGTTCCTTTTGACTACCACCTTATATGCCAACTCTCTCCCCACATGCCAAAAGTGACCATGGAATCCCATCACACATTTTGGATGTTTTAAATTTAAACAGAGATGGCCAGATTCACTCAGAAGATGCCAAATTACATGCCCATGAACAATAGATCAAAAACACCAATTTCTCCACATCTTTAATTGCATCAAAGTCTTTAGTTTTTCAATATGATAGGTGAAAAAAATAGAATCTCCTTGTTGCTTTAGTATGCATTTCTCTGTTGACAAAAAAAACATATTTTATTTTGTTTATTGATTATTTAGTTTGATTCTTAAGTGGACTTACTTCTCATATACATAGCCACATCACTACAAGATTATTTATCTTTATTTTAATATTAAATTGTAGATATCCTTTATGTATTCTGATAGAAATCTTTTGTCTGTTATCCATCTTATTCTCATTATTACTCTTTTTGTGTACCACTTTCTCTCTGTGCTGGGCAGAAGTAAGATTAACTCTTTGTAAAATTGTGATGCAGGTATACTCATTAGCACCCGTTTTCCTTTTTAAAATCTCTTTTCTGATTTAATAGAAAGACTGCATGAAAATGCAGCACATGGTTACTAGTGTACAAATTATGGAAAACTCCAGAAGTGGCACTTTGTGATTTAGACCTCTTCACCTCAAATTTGTGGTGTGCTGGTACCATTTACCAAAGACTGTGTAGAATGTGGGTCATTTACATTTCTGTTCTTTCCAAAAATCTATGGCTGGAAATTGTAATCTGTACTCTGTTCAAGCCAATTTAAAAGAATGTAGTTGAGCTCGACTTGTTTATGACAGCATTTACAGCACACAAATAAATCACAATAATGTGGTTTTTAAAAGTGCTGAAGTCTTCGAAAAGTGATAGGACTTTAAATTGCTCTCATATGCTCAATGTATTGAGAAAAAGCATTCAGTGGGATATACTAAACAAACTTTTGCCATAATTATATTGAAAAAAAAATTGTCTAAATACGACTTGTAAGTGGAATTGGTAAGGTGGAAGCTCCCATGCAGAAGCTCTATCAATGAAAACTACATAGTACTTCGTGACTATCAACACTCTGTACTTCAGAATCACCCATGATGCTTTTCAAAACAGAGTCTGGGGCCCGCCCAGTGGCTCAGGCAGTTGGAGCTTCGTGCTCCTAATGCCGAAGGCTGCCAGTTCGATTCCCACATGGGCCAGTGGGCTCTCAACCACAAGGTTGCCAGCTCAACTCCTACAGTCTTGCAAGGGATGGTGGGCTGCGCCCCCTGCAACTAAAAATGGCAACTGGGCCTGAAGCTGAGCTGCGCCCTCCACAACTAAGATTGAAAAGACAACAACTTGAGTTGGAAAAAGTCCTGGAAGTACACACCATTCCCCAATAAAGTCCTGTTCCCCTTCCAAAAAAAAAAAAAAAAAAAAAAAAAAGTTTAAAAACAGATTCTGTTGCCCACTTTTAAAGATTCTAATTCAGTGGCTCATGTTTGGAACACAGGCACCTACCTATCTTTGTCAAAAGCAAAAAATCTATGACTCTAGTGAAGGCTTCTCTCCCAACATTTTAACCAGCCACTTTCTGCCTATTACCATAGGATTATTCCATTGGTGCAAAAAATCAAACTCCTCACTTTCTGGCCCATTCCTACCATTTTTCCTATCAAAAGCCTTGTTTTCTTCCAGCCCTCCAGACATGAAATCAGGATCACTCCTAACTATTATGTGTACCCTGCTCCATAATCTGATCAGCTCCTAGGTCTCTCTGATAATCTTTCAATAAATCTATTACATATACTTCTCTCTTTCTACTACTGCTGTTATAATTTACATCCTCAAAATCTCGTCTTTACATTATCTAACAGCAGTCATATTCACTGCAAGCTTACTTCTTAAAAACTCAACTTCAATCATTTAACTTTCCTGCTCAAAATTTCCATTGGTTTCACATTAATCTATATTTGAACAACAAAGTACAAATTCTTTGGTCTGATGCCTGAGGTTTGCCACAGTATTTTTCAGATGATCTTTTTGGCCTAATATTCCACTCCTCTTTTATGTATGTACTATAGTTAAGTTTGATTGTGTGCGGTCCTTAAACACAGTCTATTCTTACATAACATCACCACAATTATACACGTGCTGCCTTTTCCTTATGAAATGTCTTAAGTCCCATATTTCATGGAAGGCCTATCTGTCCTACAATCTCCTACACAAATAAATTCACTCCCTGAGTCAGACTGTAAGTTCCATAAGAGCAGAAACTGTGTCCGTTTTCCTCACCACTTACACAAGGAGGCTAATCACATGGTTTTTCTTTTCTCTTTACTACCATAATTAAAATAATTATTGTATTACTTTGTTGCAATCATCCATAGATTTCTACTCTAGCCCCTTGGAAAAGGAGAAATGGAAAGGCAGAGGTAAGGACTAATTTACAGAATTGCAGTGAGCATTGCGTTAATGTCCGATATCTATTCCACTCTTACCCCCATTGAATATTGGTAATGTGGTTTGAATAAGTCACTTCAGCTCATGAGCTAAGCATGACTGAGAATCCTGTTCTTTTCACTAATTTTTGCTTGGGAATAAGCATATTACCCAATTCTAGTGAATAATTCATGAAGGGTGGTGTGCTAGAGGCTTGTAGGAAAGGTTTCCTAGACACAAGCCAATAAGACCCAACAATTCAAATACATATTTTTATAAACAGTATAATTTGAATATTTGAAGTAATACCATTACCACCAGTTCATGCTTTAAATTGAAATATTGCAAATTCAGCACCAAAAGTTTTTACAATATCTGTTCTATTTCCCCCAAAATTTGTTACTTGAAAAGTATACATATTTTATGTGCATATTTCCTGTCAGTTTCAGCCTATCCATAGTGTTGCTATCAGCTAAGAATGCCTGGGGCACTCACCTGGGCCCATCCTACTTGTGGCAGCTCCCACAGACATTTCACCAACCAGAGCCAATGTTGTGGCTGGATGTTGTGGTTATTATGATTTCAAGACATACCTCAACCCTAACCATCAGGGAACTTTATAAAATCAAGGTTTATTACCCACAAGTCCTGGAGGGTACAGGCATGACTAGAGCCACATAGGAGAGAGAGAGACAGAGAGAGAGAGAGAGAGAGAGAGAGAGAGAGAGAGAGAGAGAGAGAGAGAGAGAGAGAGAGAGAGAGAGAGAGAGAACAGACTGGCTTTGTGGGTTCATTCTTTATTGGTGAATTTAATACATAAGAGCGGGAATTAGGGACCCATAAGGGAAAAGCGGAGTCAATTAAGTGGTCAGTTATCAAGGTTACCCAGGGCTTTCTGAAAGGAGAACTCATGAGTTGGGGTGGCCTGGTTCTTATCTAGTTGGTTTCCTAGTAGTTGTCTGTGTCTTACAGTTGGCAATGTGTTTACTTGAGATGGATATGTTTGAAATGGATGCCTCAGCAATCAATAGCTTAATGTCAGGAACTTACATTACAATCAAAGAAGCTTATTGTCAGGCACTTATACTTCACTGCAAACTGTCCCCAAGTCCACATTTCCAATGTTGCTTCTCAACACTAACTGAATCTGCAGTTTTAGCCCCATGTTTTGAAGAAGTTCTTAAAAATATAGATGTCCAAGCATTATCCCAGACCCTTAAATCCACATCTCTGAAGCTTGACCTAGTTATCTATAATGTTCAAAGTTTCATGGGTGATTCTGGTTCATGGATGGGTGAATGGCTGACTGTGATTCTCCATGAAATTCATTGAACTATGATTGATTTGTGTATATTTCTTAAAGTACTTTATCCCTTGGGTGCCAGTTTTGTTGTTATTGTTGCTATTTTCTTTATTAAATGTTAACTTTCTTGAGGTATTTTGAGATACGTTGATGGTGATCTTTGCAACTTTTATAATGCCTTTTACATGGTAGGTGAACAAAAAGATATGCTCATATACACAAGGATATAACACTTCTGTTTGGTATAATTCCAAAGTTTCTTGTCACCTCAAAGTAAAAAGTATAGCTGATGCCCATTGTTCTTGCCTACTCATCAATGACTCTTCTGATGATCCTAATGTAACATATTTTGTCTTCCCTATGTGGACATGTAACAGATGCAGGCCAGTGACAATCCTAACTTGCCAGCTACTGAATTTTGGTCAAGAGAATGAGATCTAAGCCAGGATAATGGTGAGCTTCCCTGGAATGTTTCTAACTGAAGCTGGTGAAGAGGGAGAATAGGATTTCTCTGTTCCTTGGCCTCGCTAAGTTAAAAGAATGTTTTTAGAGGTGCTTGTGGTATATTACCTTCTCTGTGTATGTTTATCCTCTGCAGGAGGGAGAGGGAAGCTAACCCAGAAAGAAAGCCAACAATGAGAGCAGGAGAGACTCTGAGATGGTAGTTCCTGGTGAATTGTCGTTAATGCCAGCTCCATGGCTGTTATTCTAGAGTTTTGTTAGATTCCTTTCTTTTTCTTTTATTACTTTTTTTAATTAAAGTTTATTGGGGTGACAACGCTTAGTAAAGTTACATAGGTTTCAGGTGTACACTTCTGTAATGTATCATCTATATATCACACTGTGTGTTCACCACTCAGAGTCAGTTGTCCTTCCCTCACCATATATTTGATTCCCTTTACCCTCATCTACCACCACTCTCCCCCCTTACCCTCTGGTAACCACTAAACTATTGTCTGTGTCTATGAGTTTTTGTTTCTTCATTTGTTTGTCTTATTCCTTTGTTGTTTTCAATTTTATATCCCACATATCAGTGAAATCACACAGTTCTCGACTTTTTCTGTCTGACTTATTTCACTTAGCATAATAATCTCAAGATCCATCCATGTTGTCGCAAATGGCATTATTTAATCTTTCTTTTTCATAAGCTAATTAAAAAAAAAACACAAACTTTTATTTATTTACGAGTGTTTTTCCAGGACTCATCATCTCCAAGTCAAGTAGTTGTTTCAATCTAGTTGTGGAGGGCGCAGCTCACAGTGGCCCATGTGGGAATCGATCTGGCAACCTTGTTGTTAAGAGCACCGTGCTCTAACCAACTGAGCTAATTTTAATTAGGCTCTGTTACTTATAGACAATGTCTTTTGATTTACACCACATGAAAAGAAAACTGGGGTCAGATGGCCATCTCAGCTGAGTTTTTTTTTCCCCAGACAGAACACTGAGGGCATTCTGGTCTTACACAAACATGAAGGAATATGACTGATTTCCAAGCCACACAAGTATGTTTGATGTTTGACTATGAATCCTTTACTGTACTAATTTTAGTAGAAAATCCACATCAATATTTGTCCTTTTTCCTGTGGTATCTATCTTAATTCAGAGGTGTAATTTTCACTACAAAATATATCAGAAATATGTGATAAATTTTAGGAGTTTCTTATAATGGGGTAAACTGTCGTATGACCTTTTATTAAGAGCATTATTAAATTATGGCCTATAAGATCAGTTAATGTTTCTACCTTGATATCAAACTGTATATGTATTTCCCACCCCTGCATTCTTTCCTCTTTGAGGGACACAATAATCTATCCCATTTTACATGGGATGTGGTGATATTGTTGATTCACGATCTTGCTGCAAGTGGAAACTGTTTCAGGAAATTCAACTGCAGAAGAGAAAGGAAAAATACTCCATTGTATAAATGTACCACAGTTTCTTTATTCAGTCATCTACTGATGGGCATTTTGGTTATTTCCATGTCTTAGCTATTGTGAATAGCACTGTAATAAACATAGGGGTGCATGTTTTTTGAATTAGTGTTTGTATTTCTCTGGATAGATACACAAGAGTGGAATTGCTGGGTCATAAGGTAGTTCCATTTTCAATTTTTCATGAAACCTCCATACCATTTTCCATAGTGGCTGCACCAATCTGCAATCCAACCAACAGTGCACAAGCGTTCCCTTTTCTCCACATCTTTGTCAGCAGTTGTTGTTTGTTGATTTGTTGACAATAGTCATTCTAACCAGAGTGAAATGATACATTTATACAATGGAGTATTACTCGGCCATAAAAAAAGAATTAAATCTTATCATTTGCAATGACATGGATGGACCTAGAGACTATTATGCTAAATGGAATAAGTCAGATGGAGAAAGACAAATACCACATGATCTCACTTATATGTGGAATCTAAAGAACAGAATAAATGAGCAAACTAAACAGAAATAGACTCAGAGATATAGAGAAAAAACTGATGGTTGCTAGATGGGCGGGGGGGTGGGGATGAGGGAGAAGGTAAAGGGATTAGAAAGTACAAATTAATAGTCACAATATTGCCATGGGGATATGACATACAGTTTGGGGAATATAATCAATAATAATGTAAAGATTTTGTAGGGTGCAGATGGGCACTTGTCTTAATAGGGAACCTACTTTCTAGACTGTGTAGATGCCTGACCACTGTGCTGTACACTTGAAGCTGAAGCTGAATAATATTGAATGTCAACTATAATCAAATATATATATATTCATATTCATATATATATTCATAGGATGTGGAGTACAGCATAGGGAGTGGAGTCAATGGAATTGTAACAACTATATATGATGTTAGAGGAATAGTAAATTGGAGGAGAGGAGGAGGGGTTATCACTTTGTGATGGGTATAGAGATCTAACTATTACATTGTTTTGTATACCTGAAACTGAGAGAGAGAGAGAGAGAGAGAGAGAGAGAGAGAGAGAGAGAGAGAGAGAGAGAGAGAGAAGAAAGAAAGAAAGAAAGAAAGAAAGAAAGAAAGAAAGAAAGAAAGAAAGAAAGAAAGAAAGAAAGAAAGAAAGAAGAAAGATGGTAGAAGACAGTGGACCACTGTAAACTTAGTAAAGTAGTGTTCACTATCTCAATAACCAACTGATGTGATGAATGAGCGCCTTTCAGCCCCCATCCAGAAAGAGAATCACCAGACAGCTATAGCAATACACATTTATACTTTTGCCCCAGGGTTATGTTAATCTTCCTGCTCTTTATTGCAATGTATCATCTGGATGTGTCATAGACCATCCCATTGGTTCATTATATTGATACCATCATACTTATTGCCATGTGTTAGAATGCACTGGTAAGATAGGTGTGGGTTAGTGAATTGGAGAGAAACCCTATAAAGTTTGAGGCAACTATCACATTAGTGAAGCCAATGATCTGGAAAATGTCTGGACATTCCTCCAAAGAGAAAGATCAAATTATTGCACTTTGCATCTTCTCCCACTAAGACAAAAGTGTAGTACTTGGAATGCCTCTTTAAGTTTTGGAGCGAGCAAATAACATACTTTGGAATTTTGCTCCAGTTCATGCACCAAGTGACATGAAAGGCTGCCAGTTTTAAGGGGAATCTGTAAGAAAGAAGGTTCTGCAGCAGGTCTATGCTGGGATACAAATAGCTCTGTCCTTTGGGCTGTGTAACTTGGCAGCTCCCACAGAGATATCTGTAGTACACAAAGATTAGAAGTCCCACTAGGAGAGTGACAGTGCAGTCTCCTAGAATTCTGCAGCAAGATCATGCTTCTGCTGAAGAGGATTAGACATGGATGGGAAAGGACTTCTTGCCATGTTATTGGGCTCTATTAGAAATGGAGTAGGTGAATATGGATCATCACCAAGAGATTCTGTGGGCAAAACCACCTATCGTGAGTTGGGTAAACATATCCATAACCTCAAAATCTTTTCTCATGTTCCTTTGAACTTTCTCTGCCTGTCCCTTCTTCTTCAAAGGGTACGTATGCACTGATGTGCTTTCTGTTACTCTAGGTTAATTAGCGTTTCCTAGAATTTTACATAGAACCATAGAATAAGATTTTTTTGTCTGGCTTTATTAACTCAGCATAATTTTTTGAGATCTACCCATGTTGTTGTATGTTTCAATGGTTATTGTTTTTGGCTGGAGTGGGGCATGGAGTGGTGGCTTAAAAAACAGAAATTTATTATCTCATAGTTGTGAAGGCTAGAAATCCAAGATCAAGGTATGGACAGGTTTGGTACTTTCTGAGTCCCTCTGTTTAGCTTGTAGATGGCCGTCTTCTCCTTGTGTCCTCACATGGTCATCCCTCTGTGTCAGTTGTTCTTTTATTTATTTATTTTGTAATTGCTGAGTTTTCCATTGTATGGAGATGCCAGAATGTTTATCTATTCATCTGTTAATGGACATGCAGGATGGTTCCATTTTTTTATTATTGCAAATAAAACAACTATAAACATTCTTGTATAAGTCTTTATATGGGCTATGTTCTTATTTCTACTGAGTAAATATCTAGAATTTAAATGATTGGATCATATGGAAGATATAGGCTTAACTATTTAAGAAACTGTCAGAGTTTTATTTTGTTTTTTCAAAAGTGTTTATACAACTTTAAACCTACAAGCAGTGTATGAGAATTCCAATTAATTTTTCCACATCCCATCAGCACTTGGTATGGTCAATATTCATAAGCAGAGGCATTCTAATAGATGTGAGTTGCAATCTTATTATAGTTTTAATTTGAATTTCCATAACAACTAATAATGTTGAGCATTTTTACAAGATTATTTGCCAACTTCTTTGGTGAAGTTTGTTCCAATATTTTGCCCATTTGTGTTGCATGGTTTCTTTGTTATTGACTTTTAGGATTATTTACAATTCTGGATGTACGTTTTTTAAATCATATATAAGACCTAAAATATTGTCTCCCAGATTGTAGCTTGTCTTTTTCATTTTTCAGTTTGATAAAGTTACATTCATTAAGTTATTTTTATGGATTGTGTTTTGGTGTCATAGCTAAGAAATCTTTGCCTAATACAAGGTCGCAATGTTTTTCTCACGTTTTCTTTTACAAGTTTTATAGCTTTAAGTTTGGCATTGAGGTCTTAGATTCATTTTGAATTAATTTGGGTAAATAGTATGAAGTATGGATTGAACTTCACATTTTCGCCTGTGGATATACATTTGCTCTAGTACCATTTATTTAATTAAAAAAATAAAATAAAAACTATCCTTTCTCCCACTGAATTGCCTTTACACCTTAATAAAAAATTTATTGTCTGTAAGCATATCGGTCTATTTCTGGAGGTTCTATTTACTGCATTTGATCAAATTCTCTATCAAGACAGCAATGCCTTGCTTGTCTTAAATGCTGCAACTTCACAATAAGTATTGAAAATAGGTAGTGCAAGTACTCCAATTTTGTCCTTTAAAAAACAAACACTGTTTTAGCTGTTTTAGATACATTGCAATTCTGTATGGATTTTGGAATCAGCTTTTCAATTAAAAAAATGTTTGCTGAGATTTTGACTGGGATAGAATTCAATGTATAGATCGATTTCAGAAGCAATGTCATAGCAATATTAATTCAGTTTTCTGACCCACGAACATGGTATAATTTTTCATTGATTTAGGCCTTTTATAATTTCTAGCACCAATGTTTACTAATGTAGAGTGTACAGATGTTACAAATCTTTTGTCAGATTTATCCCTAAGTTTTATCATATTCAATTTCGAAATACTCATTTATAATATGCATATAGAGACACAATTGAATTTTAATATTGATCTTGTGTTCTGCCATGTTGCTACACACATATATTAATTCTAATATACTTTTTGTATATTTCATCAGATTTTCAACATAGACATTCACATTGTCTGAGAATAGAGTTTTTCTTCTTCCATTCGAATTTACAAGCTTTTTTCTTTTTCTTTTCCTTGTCTGATTGCACTGGCTAGAATCTCCAGTATAAGGGTTTAATAAAAATTGTGAGAATAGACATCCTTTGGAGAGAAAGCACTCAGTCATTTTCCAGTAAGTAGCTCTTGGTTTTTCATATATTCCTTTTATCAGGTTAAGGCAGTTCCCTTTTATTTCTAATTTGCTGAAAATTTTTATCAGAAATGGATGTTAGATTTTGTCAAAAGCTTTTTCTACATATATTAAGCAAATAATATGTTTTTTTTAGCTTGTTAATATGGACAATTACATTGCTTAATTTTCAAATGGTAGACCAACCTTTCATTCCTAGGACAAACACCATTGGGTTGCAATTTATTATCATTTTATATAGATTAGATTTGATTTTCTGGAATTTTACTTAGAATTTTTACATCTATGTTCAAAGGGATATTGGTTTGTATTTTTCATTTTTTGGGATAATGGTTTGGTTTTGCTATCAGGGTAATGCTGGCTTATATAATGAGTTAGGCAGTATTCCCTCTTCAATTTTCATTTTCTTTCCCAACTTTAATTCTTTTTTTATTGAGACAATAACTCTAGTTAACATTTGTTACTGCATGTAGTTACAATTTTATATTCTTCTGATGAAAACTTTTAAGAACTATTCTCTTAGCAACTTTCAAAATATACAATACAGTATTATTTACTATCGTCACCATGCTGTATATTATATCCCAGGACTTATTTATCCTATAACTGGAAGTTTAAGCCTTTTGACCACCTTCACTCATGTAGCCCACCCTCACCCCTTTACTTCTGGCAACCATGAATCTATTCTCCGTATCTATGTGTTCATTTTTTTGGTTTGTTTTGGGGGAAATTCTTTGTTTTGCTTTGTTTTGTTTTCAGATTCCACATATCAAATCATACAGTATGTATCGCTCTCTGTCTGACTTATTTCACTTAGCATAGTGCCTTGAGGTTCATCCCTATTGTTAAAATGACAAAAGTAGCACCTTTTTTATGGCATATATATATATATATATATATATATATATATATATATATATTTATATATTTATATATAAAAATAAATATTTTTGGCCAATATGCATATAAAAATTCATATATATATAATATAATAATATTTATATATAAAGTATATATTTTTATATATAAAAATATATAGTTTTTGTTTGTTTTGTTTTAATTTCCCCATATTTTATTTCTCCATTTATACTTTGATAGACTCTTAGGTTGTATCCATGTCTTGGCTATTGTAAACACTGCAATGAACATGAAAGTTCATATATCTTTTTGAGTAAGTGTTTTTGTTTTCTTCAGATAATACCCAGAAGTAGAATCACAGATCTCATGGTAATTCTATTTTTACCCTTCTCAGTCTTCTGAGGTGTTGTCACACAGCATCCTAACCATTTGTCCCTACCATCCTTTCCTTAGGGAAAGAGGGTTGCGGGGTTGTCCCTCTTAGGGGTTGAGTTTTATAGGTTTCCTCTCTTGGTCCCAGTATGCTGGGTCTGCAGTCAAAGACGAGTAAGTTTCCTCAAGGGAGGGACGACTTAAGCCAGACGGGACCCTGGGGACCCCCATGAGTTAGCCTCTGAAACTAGGAGGGATGCCCCTCCTCCAATGTTTTCTGGAAGCTGCTGACGCATGCTTCAAATGTCCGGCACCCTATTGTGCTAAGGAACGTTAATTGAGCGAAACTACCTCGCTCCCCGCTTAGCTCATGGGATAATTGCCTTGAGAGACCTGCTCCCCCAGGGGTTGTACACACCGCACCTTGGTCATGTGGGGACAGCATGCACAGGTTGCTTTGGGACAATATGATTGGGTATTGGAAATATGCTAATTGTATTAGTGGTGTAAGAGTTTTACAGACCCTGCCCAGAATCATGTGATGCCTATTGTAAAAAAACAATAAATACCCACAACAACCCGATTTGGGGCTCCAGTCTCTTGAGGCTGTGAGTCCCTTGGTCCTCTGTGGTTTCTCTGCATTCAGTGTCTCTGGTCTCTTTATTTCTATAATAGACTTCAGCCCTTGCCGCCTCCCTCGCTTTCCCCACTGCTTGTGTTGTGCAGGTCGCAACACTGAGGTATTTCTGTAGAATTTGATTATGTATTTTTTAAACAGTTGGTAGAATTCACTAGTGAATTTATCTATTCCTATAGATTTCTTTGTGAGCATGTTTCTAGTCCAATTTCCTCATATATGAGGTCCGACAATTAAGTTCGTGAACTTGTTGCAATGATGTTGCTAACCTTTTTTGATATCAGAGGGATTATTCATTATGCATTTATATCAACTGGACAAACAGTTAATCAAGTTGACTATTTGAAAGTGCTGAAAAGGCTGCATGAAAGTTAGATGACCTGAACTTCTCACCAACAATCCATGGCTCATGTATCAGAACAAAGCACCAGTTCACAGGGCACTGTCTGTGAGGGAGTTTTTAGCCAGTAAACAAATAACTGTATTGGAACACCCTCCGTACTCACCTGATCTAACCCCCAATGGTTTCTTTCTTTACCCGAAGATAAAGGAAATATCGAATGGAAGACATTTTGATGACATTCAGGACATCAAATGTAATACAATGGCAGCTCTGATGGCCATTCCCGAAAAAGAGTTCCAAAATTGTTTTGAAGATTGGACTAGGTGATGGCATCAGTGCATAGCTTCCCAAGGGGAGTACTTTGAGGTGACCATAGTAATTCAGCAATGAGGTATGTAGCAATTTTTCTAGGATGAGTTCGGGAACTTAATTGCCAGACCTTCCTATGGATGCACACATCCCCTTAAAGTAGTGTTTTGGGTTTCTTCAGATAAATACCCAGAAGTGGGATTATGGGGTTCTTCTTTGACTCTTATAGCCTTTGTTTTAAAGTCATTTTTTTTTTCTGGTATAAGTATTGCTAACCCAGCTATTTTTCTTTCATTGCCATTTTCATGAAATATCTTTTTCCATCCCTTAACTTTCAGTCTGTGTGTGTCTTTTGATCTGAAGTGGATCTCTTATAGGCAGCATATGTAAGGCTTTTGTTATCCATTCAACCACCCTACGACTCTTGATTGGTGCATAAAATCCATGTACATTCAAAGTAACCATTGACAGGCACACAGTTATTGCCATTTGATTATTTATACTTTTTTGTCCTTCTTTTTCTTCTTCTCCTTCTCCTCCTCCTCCTCCCCCTCCTCCTCCTCCTCTTCCTCCTCTTCTTCTTCCTCCTCCTCTTCCTCCTTCTTCTTCTTTAAGTCTCTTTAACATTTCTTGTAATATTAGTTTGGTAATGAGGAACTCCTCCCTCAGCTTTTTCTTGTCTGGGAAGCTCTTTGTCCTTTGATTTTAAATGATAGCTTTGCTGGGTAGCGGCATCTTGGTTGTGGGTCCTTGTTTTTCATAACTTTAAATATTTCCTGCCATTCCCTTCTGTTCTGCAACTTCTGTTGAGAAATCTGCTGATGGTCTTAAGGGATCTCTCTTGTAGGTAACTAACTGCTTTTCTCTTGCTGTTTTTAAGATTCTTTATTTTCCAGATATCTTTATGTTATGGATTTTTAATTTAATTCCATTATGGTCACAGAATATATATTGTATGACTTGGACCTGCTTATTTTAACTTATTGAGACTTGTATTATGATTCAAAATATTGTTATCTTGATAAATGTTCTGATATTCTTGTGCACTTGAAAAAATATATATTTGATTATCCTTGGATGGAGCATTCTGTACATATAGATTAAGTCAGGTTGATTGATAGTGTTGTTCAAATCATGTATATCCATACTGATTTTGTATCTTTGTTTCATCAGTTATTGAAAAAGAGATAAAGAAATTGCCACCTATAAATGTGAATTTGTCTATTTCTCCTTGCAGATGTGAGTTATTACTTCCCTTATTTTGATTTTTGCTATTAGGTGTATAAACATTTAGGATTGTTATACCCTCCTGATGAATTGGTCTTTTGGTTTTAATTCAATATTCAATATAAAACAGACACTTTTGCCTCAGTCCTCATAGCTTTCAATGTTCCACCACATGGCTACTCTTTCATACAATTATAACTGTGTGCTGACAGTGGAATTAGCTGAATGAAAACAAAAGAAGAATCGATGAAGAGCAGTCACCCTCGACTTCAGGAGTATCAAAGTATGATCTGCCCTGAAAGATCTTCTGAAATATAAAAGCTTAATGCTTATATCCAGTGTATATAAGAAGAAGGAAAATCAGCATTTATTAAGCACCTACTCTGTCCTAGGCATGTTACTTTTACTATCAGTACTCCTACTACTAATAATAATTCTGCGGTTTATTGATTTTCTTACTACTTGCCAAGCCACTGTGCTAAGCACTTTACCTAGTCTCATTTATTCTTATAGCAGTTCTGTGAAATATATCTTAATTCCATTTCACACACACACACAAACACACACACAAAAAAAAGAAAGAAAAAAGAAAAGTCAAGGTTTATTGAATTTAATGGATTAGTCAAGGACCACTGGGTTGTTAATGGGAGTCACACCCATGTGTGGTGGGCAGAATTCTAAAGATGATCTTTTAAGCTTCCTGTCCTCTGTTTATTCCATCAAATACTAATCTAGTACTGCTGTAAAGAGACTTTGCAGATCTAATTAGGGTTAATAAATAGTTTACGACAGAACAACCATGCTGGGCTATCCAGGTGGGACCAACAGAATTACATGATCCTTGCAAGCAGAAGAGCCCATCAGAGAATGTGGCACAAGGATAGCAGAGTAATTCAAAGCAGGAGAAGAATTCAAACCACTGTTGCTGGTTTCAAAGATGAGAGAAGAGGGCCATGAGAGAAAGAATGAGTGGTCTCTGGAAGCTGAGAGTGACTGCTTGTTGACAGCCAGCGAGGAAATGGGGATCACAGTCCTACAACGAAATGGAACTGAACTGCCAACAACCTGCATGGTTCAGAAGCAGATTGATTCTCACAGTGTCCAGGAAAGATCTCAGCTTTCCTGACACCTTGATTTTGGGCTTGTGAACCTTAGATCAGAGAACCAGCTGAGACAGGTGTGACACATCTTCTGACATACAGACTGTGAAATAATAAGTGAGTACTGTTTTTAGCCCTAAGGTGTGTGGTATCTGTGAGGGCAGCAGTAGAAAAGGAACATGTCATGTCTGCCTTGCCCCAAAGTCCGTGCTGCCCCACGGATTCAAATTAAAGTGCTGGAAAATCAATTTAGTCATTCAAGAAAAAAACATTTTATATCTGCCATGTAGATGTTAGAAAACTTATTTTAGACAAGACTCTGTAGTATTTCAAGAAATGTATGTATAAAGTAGAAGGTGTGCTTTAACCAACAACTCTAATTTCAAGAAACCTTTAGTGCTTTTTGTTCATTAATATACGGAAAAGACCGTGAGAAGTTGGTTCTACTTAGACTTTATGTGAAAAAAATGGAACAATGAAAGAATCCAAGTGTAGTACAGGGACAGAGGATGATCTGTTACCCTACTCTGTATGTTTTTGTTTTCAATTCACTTTACTTTTATCCTAATAAGTGCTTAGTAGCATGGTATAATAATAGCCAGATGGGCAAAAACCATCCTCTTCCTTTTCATCTCCCAATGCAAAATGCCTGATGATCCCATTCCTTATACTCTGTGCACACACTCACATACCACATGTGCCAGCTGAAGACAGTCACCACAGCTGTGTACCTGCGAGGGACATTCCAGCCTGGACTACTGAAGAAGTAAAAAGTTCACTTAGAAATCCCAATAAAGAAAGAAGGAAAGATTGCCACAGGGTTACGAAAATCAATTTGGGGAATGTAATCAATAATGTTGTAAAGATTCTGTAGGGTATGTGGACACTTGTCGTGTTAGGGTGACCACCTCAGGGAAGATGTAGATGTCTGATCACTGCACTGTACACCTGAAGCTGAAGCTGAACAATAATGAATGTCAACTACAATTATATATATATATATATATATATATATATATATATATATATATATATATATATGTAGTTACAAGTAGCGGAGTACAGCATTAGGGATAGAGACAGTGGAAATGTAATGGCTGTGTGCGATGTCAGAGAGATAGTGGATGGGGGAGGGGGGTTGACACTGTGTGAGGGATGTAAATGATAAATGTCTAACTATTACATTGTTTTGTGTACCTGAAACTAATAAAAACAAACAAACAAATAAATAAATTGCATGCTGCTCAAAAAAAAAAAAAAAAGAAAGAAGGAAAGAAAGAAAAGGAGGAAGGAAGGAAGGAAGGAAAAGAAAGAGAGAAAGAAAGGTCTGTCCCTAAACTTTGGGTATATATGTAGCATTGTAGAGTAGAAAGGACATTGGCTTTGAAAATAGAAAAGGATAGTAGTTTTGAATCTTACCTCCACTTACTGGCGGTAAAATTCTGAGAATTATTTAATCTCCTTTAGGTTCTATTTCCTAATCTATATGAAATGTATATAATAATAACAACAAATGTAAAAAGCTACTATTGATAAATGTATGCAGTGCTAATGTATACAGTGCCTACTACGGGCCCGGCCACTTACTGTATTAATGTAAATTTCTTCATCTAACTCTTAGCTGCAGGTATTCCTGACTCTGAAGCCCAGGTTCTGACTGCTTTCCCAAATGCAGGGCTCATATTTTCATGCAGAGCGTGAGTACTAGACCCATCTAAAGCTCCACGTAGGGTCTGGGGCATTACTATGTCTTCAACAAAATTGGCAATTATTAAAGGACTGGCAATCCTTAGTAAATTAATACAAGACACTCCATCAGTTAGTGTTCTTATATGTAAGCTACAAAACCCCCTTTGTCAGTTAAAGCTGGAAAGGAATTTGTTGAAGGGTGTTAGCATATTCCAGCCTCTCTGGAATGGCCAGAGAGGTAGGCTTAGAAGTATCACAGCAAGGGACAAGCCCACAATGCTCTCATGCAGATGCTCAGGCCCCTGCTGCCAGGGCAGAGTCCATGGCTCATACCACCCATATCAGGCAACAAAAGAAGACTCTCCATCACTACGTCCCTGACTCTGGCTGCCTCTGCCACCACTTTCATCACAAATGGACCCGCAGGCTTCCTTGTCACTGTCTTCTGCACTAAAGTTTCTTATTGGTGTGTCTAGGAAGCCTGTACTACATGAGGCCCATATCTGCAAGGGAAGCGGGAGGTGAATTTCTGGCCCTGTCTTGGGGACATGGGACTTACAGTACAGGGTAAGAAATTCTTCAAATATTAGCCATTCTCTATAATGGCATAAACATCTCCATGGTTCATTTGAGGCTCAATGGAGCAGAGGCAGTTTTATTCTGAACATTTGTATTAGGAGAAAAAAAAAAAAAAGCCAATGTCGTGGGTTTCCTCAATCACAATGTGATCCTTTACCACTACTTAGACTGGCCTAGAGCATTAGAGCTAATTTTCTTGTATTGGAGTGACGTTTGCTAGCACATATGAGGCTATTTATTTCTTCCATGGCTGGAATGAGTGATTATGGGCAGCTGGCACTATGTGGAGAGCGAGGTAACAATGGCACCTTCATTGTCCAGACAACCAAGCTTCTAACAGGACTAGGAATTGCAGAAATAACTATAAGATTATATATAAATTAACTGTAAGATGACATAATTTAAACAAAAATAAAAGTGAAATTATTTTTCATGTGTCTGCTACTTGTCTTCTATTTCACCATTTAAAAAAAATTTCTTTTCCTTGTTTTTCCCCTTCACTGTTTGTGAAAGTCTATATTTCCAGACTTTAGGCAGTTTGTTAGTGCACTAATAATAGTTCTAAGAGGATCTAGAAAAAAATATTTTCTATTATATTGTTGCTAAGCGTCTAAGAGTCATTGCATTGCTGTTCTCTTCCCTTTCATGAGCTTTTTTCTTTATTTCCCTTAAGTCAGAGAGAACAAAGAAAGACTGCTTAAGTTATGTATGTTAAACATTATGATATTTTTCTTCCAATTAGGAGATTTTCCTGTAGCAGGCTGGTATCCTATACCTATTTCTAGGAAATGAGTTTTTTATATTTAAGCTATAATTCATAGAAATTATTTTCATCACTTGTTTTCTACAAGCTTCCAGCTCTTAACAAATGTGTTTATAATTTTTAAGGAAAGCAGAATTTTTTCCTAAAAAATTATTTCATAGCCTGTAAAATGGGCATGAACAATTGTTTCATTTTTATTTTAATTAGAGGTGTATTATACATAATTATTTCTCTACAATTGTTTACATGCTGACTCAAATCAGGTTTTAATAAAATTCTGTTTGTTGGTGACTCACATAAAGCATTGCTGTTGACAACACACTAGAAGTTATCTCAATGACTCTGAGAACAAGATATCATAGATTTCCCATGTAGTACCCTCTACTCCTTCATACTTCTTAACCTTTACTTACTTGTCTCCCACATTTCATGATCTTCCTAGGCGGCTAGCTAAAAATTTTGGTACATCTCATCTTGGATGTGAAGAGTATTATTCTAGTAGTATCTTACCTCTCCCAAGTAACATGAAACATGATGCCTCATGGAACATCAATATCTTAACCTAAAATAATAATCATTAAAAAAATTTCAGGGACAATTATGGAGCCCTTAAAATACTTTCAATAGGAAGATGCATATGTATTGAGTCAGTTCTGATAGTTGGCGCAAGATTCGTTTTCTCAGTCAAGTACAGACCATTTGGAAAGGAATAGGATTGCAAGGCTCAGTGGCCTAGCACACTGAGTTCTGGGATGGGATGGCCAGGATTTCCAGCAAGTCATAAACAAGGGGCACTGGTACAATAAATAGCAATGAAAAGGTTAACTTTCAAATGATGCATCTTTTATGTCTTATTTGAAATAATTAAATAAAGTATATTCATGCAAATATGTTTTCTTAATTTTACTATTATTCAATACTTAGTCAATAAGTTAAAATAATTTCACGGAAAATTTGTGTTTTCCCAATTAAAAGATATCCATTCCTTTCCACCCAACCAGGCTTATAAGTGACATAATACAAAAGAACTTGAGGCCTGGCAGTAGTCAGTTGCTGGAAGTCAGATTTCTGGCAAGATACTATGTCTGAACATTAAAATTCAGCAGTAACATCAAGCCTCCTGGTCTGGATGTCTTTTGTTTAGACTTTTTTTGTTTCTTTTGCCTCAGGATAAAAAGAAACAAAACTCTGCTTGAGCATAGCTTAGCTGGCTTTTGGCAATAAAGTCTCTAGCTCTGAAAAAAATAATGCTTTTAGCTCTTATAACACTGACCTAATGGAATGTAGAATGACATGAAAGCTAATAAGAAAAAGGTGGTAGAGGTAAGACTTGGCTGCAAAGAAAAATTGAATTTATCTCTTTCACCTCACCACACTTCATAACTATACCAAGTAGCAGGCATATTATTAAGAAGACATTTGGGATGGAGAAGGGGAAAGAGCTGGGAGTCAGTTCTACTAAAAAGAGAATGGATTCAATTCATTGTTGTAGAGTGTAATTATATATAGTTTTCCTAAACTAGTGGTTCTCATGTGGGGTTTCAGTTTGGACTCGGAGTTTCTGTGAATTTTTCAAGGAATTCATGAGGCCCAAAATAAACTAAAATGTTATTTGACTTTTTAAACATGTTGACTTTTGTATTTAAAAGATAAAAATAAATGTTAGCAGCTTAGCACAAACCAAGGTAGTGGCAAAAAACGTAAGTTGTACTATTCATTGCCACAAGCTCACAGTTAAAAAAGAATGTCAGTTTCATTTAAGAGTGTCATTGGTGAAACTGTATATATTATTAATTGTATGAGATTTTGGCCCTGAGTATGTCTTTGTAATATTTTGGGTGGAGAAATGGGAAGTGCTGCATGCTCGAGTAGAATGGATGCCCTGTGCAAAAGCACTCATGTGATTGTTACTGAAAGAACAACTGATAAACTGCAGTTTCTCAGACTTGGGTTTTGGCCAAAACTTTTTCAAAAATGAGGTGAGTTTTTCCCTTTAAAGAAAACAACAGACTGTATTTGTTGCCAATGATAAAATGAAAAGTTTCCAGTGAAAATTAGAATTCTTAGAAATTTGTAATAGCCTCACCTCTTTTTGAGCCTGACCTCTTCCCAATTTTAAAGAATGTATAATGAGATTTGTAATCAAAATAACAATTGCAATTTTTTATATTGTGTAATGAAATGTACCAACATTTATAAGTTCAGTGTAATTCTGTGACTCAGTATTTTCCAACTGATGAAGGTATGATGTAACAAAATCATGTATAGATAAATAATTCATTCAAGTGAAAGATAGATGAATGAATTTTGATGTAACAAAAAATATTTCATCAATATCATTACAGATTTCTCACTTGCAATTAAACTTTGATAAATTACTATTTGACAGATTTTGGTGTATTGTCAATGAAAAATACCTACATTACACGGAAGTGGAGTATAGCATAAGGAAAATAGTCAGTGGTAGTGTAACAGGTATATAAGATGTCAAAGAGGTAATAGCTTGGGGGAGGAGGGTTATCACTTTGTGAGGGGTGTAAATGTCTAACTATTATGTTCCTTTGTACACCTGAAACTAATAAAAAGAAAAAAATACTTACATTAATCTGGAAAAATTATTAAAACAATCTTGTATTTTCTAAATATATCGTACATCTCTGTGAGGCTGGATTTTCTTCATCCTAAACAACATTTTGCAACATTTTAAATGTGGAAGCAGATATGAGAATTCACTTACACCCTAGGTTGCTGCACAAAGAATGAGAAACCAGGGAGAGTAGGCTGGTCTTGCTGAGTGGAGAAGGGAAGTTGTGAGTCTGGGGGAGGGCAAAGCAGCTAGACTTCACAGAGGGAATATTGGGAAGAAAGAGCTTCAGAGAAAAAGAGCTCTGTATATCTTTGCCCTTGAGTCTTCAGCTAAGTAGGAATCACTTCATGAGTGTGAAGAAAATACCCAGTGCTGGGGAAAGACCCTCCCAAAAGGAAAAGAGGAAATGAAGCTGGAGCTTTCATTAGGTGGGAATATTTCCTGTTCCCAGAAGCCAGAATGGAACACCTCATAATTCATGGGGCATCAAGTAGAGTGCTCAGAAGTCCACACAGAACATTTATGAAGATGAACCATATTCTGGGCCATGAAACAAATCCCCCAAATCCAAAGGATCCAAGTCATACAAAGTATGTGCTTTGCCCACAGTGAAAATAATTTAAAGGTCAATAACAGAAAAATACTTAGAAAAATCCCCAAATATTTGGAAACTAAGCAGCATACCAAATAATCAATGGAAAAGAGGGGGATGGGGAAATACAAAGTATTTTGAATTTAATGAAAATTAAATTGACAATCATCTTTTCAGACTGATAGGAAAAAAAGAGAGGGGGTAGGTGTAGTGTGTTGGGAAAAACCAGAAATCTGTGACTACACGCCATAGGAGATGCCAGGCCTGGGTATTCTTCTGCTGAGTGGAGAACCAAAGGAGGCAGTCTCTGCTGGGCTTCCCCTTTTCTAGTTCTTTAGCTAGAGATACCATACTTTACTTGGGCTTAAAAAAAATTCCTGTTGTTAATTCTGAGTTGGAGGCCTCTCCAGCACCTGATCTGGGATATCTGAAAGATAAAAGAAAACCCAAGGAACCCACCATCATGTTCTTCCTCAAATTTTCCACTTTTGTTGGTCAGAACAGGGACTATTTCTGATCCTCTGTATGTTCTGAATACTTATTATGTTCTTTAATTCTTTTGGATTATTTTAGTTAAGTCAAGGGAATATTCCTCTCATGTGTGCATTAATTGCACTAAGCTGAAGACTTGATGTGGACTGAAGACCCTAAAGTGGAAGACCTGCAGAACTTCAGCAGAGTACAATGGCATGTCATTAAAAGCCACTCTCAAAATTGTGTGAAACAGAAATCTGGTTCTTCAAAAAGGAATCAACAAAATTGATGAACATCTGCAATACTGACAAGAAATCATCAATATCAGAAACGCAGCAAGGGGATCTCTGGTCAAGATGGCAGAGTAGGTAAATGCTGTGCTCACCTCCTCCCAGGACTACATCAATTACAACTAAACCACAGAACAACCTTTATTGAGAATCATCTGAAGGCTAGCTGAACCGAAGCCCTACAAATATGGACATACAGAAGAAGCCACTTCGAGACTGGTAGGAGGGGCAGAGAGGCAGAATGGCCTGGTCTCACACCCGCCTGTGACCAATAAAAATTGGGAGTGATATCTTGACTGTGGAGGTCTTCCCCTGAGGAACAAGGGGTCCCAAGCCCCTCCCCAGCCCAGGGTTTCAGTAGAGGGGAGAGAAGTCTTCATAATTTCTGGCTGTGAAAATGAGCAAAGATTGTGGCTGAGTGAGACAGAGGGCAGTTTCACTCCCAGGGACTCATTTTTAAGAGACAGCACGTGGACTTTTTTGCTGACTGACTCACTCATTCTGACCGCCAGTGCTGGGGTAGCAGCTGAAAAGTTGCCAGGGACATACAGAAAGAAACTAAATTGCCTGGTTTTAGGTTGTGGACTGGAGGGGCAGCTTTCTCCCAGACAGAGGAGCTGGTGGAAGCCATTTTCCTTTGTTGAGCCCTCCTCCTTCCTGGCATGCAGACGGAGGCAGACATCATACCACATCTGAGTCTCCATCAAACTGGTTATTACCTTTCCTCTGCCCCACCCTAGTCCTTCCATGAGACCATACCCCACCCAAATTTTGGTACACCAAGCTGCTTCCAGTGGCTTTTCTGTGTAAACAGCCAGCCCTGGTTCATTCTGTGAACATTCCTAAAATCTCTCAAAGGTTCACAAAACCCAAACAAACAGCACCTAGCTTCAGCATGTCCTGTACCTCTGGCTGAGCAGCCCGAAGGCCAGCACTAGTGACAAAAAGTCTTGATTCGCAGCTTGGCCTCTAAAGGCACCTCCAAGCACAATGCAGGTGACAGTCACCTATGGATTGTTTTGTGGCACATGCCAGGTGGCCCTAGGCAGGGCAGAGACTATGGCTGACTTGTCTTGCAGCAGGTCCCTTCCCAGGAGGCTCTGGGACTGGCAGCCCCAGTGCCCAGCTTCAGACTGGGCCAGAGCATCACCTGGCCACCTCCAAGGACGACACACTCAAAGTGCTGAATAGGAAGGCATTAGAGCCTTGGTAAACTGATCCCTGCTTCTCAGAGGTCAGCCTTTGCACAATAGCTCCTCCATTGTAGTCACAGCCAGTCCTCACAACCAATCAGCCTGAGGGTCAATCTCTCCCATTATGTGCAAACAGGAATCAAGTCTCAAATACAACAAGAGGGCACACACAACACACACAAAGGACACACCTGAAGGACACAGCTCTGGTGACCAGGGAGACTGTACCACTGGGACCCACAGGGCACCTACTACATAAGGCCACTCTATTAAGACTGGAAGGTATAGCAGCCCTACATAAAAACAAACAGAAAGAGACAGCTAAAATGGGGAGACAAAGAAAAATTTCCCAAATAAAAGAACAGAACAAAGCTCCAGAAAAAGAACAAAACAAAATGGAGACAAGTAATCTATCAGATGCAGAGTTCCAAACACTGGTTATAAGGATGCTCAATGATCTCAGGGAGAACTTCAACAAAGAGATAGGAAATGTAAAAATGGAGATAGAAAACATAAAAAAGTACTAGTCAGAAATGAAGAATATAATAACTGAAACGAAGAATACATTAGAAGGAATCAACAGTAGATTAGATGAAGCAGAGAATAGAATCAGTGATTTAGAAGATATGGTAGCATAAAACACCCAACCAGAACAGCAAAAAGAAAAAAATATCCAAAAAAATGAGGATAGTTTAAGGGGCCTCCAGGACAACATCAAGAGTATCAACATTCGCATCATAGGGGTATCAGAAAGAAAAGATAGAGAACAAGAAATTGAAAACCTATTTGAAGAAATAATGACTGAAAACTTCCCCAATCTAGTGAAAGAAATAGATATACAAGCTCAGAAAGCAGAGAGTCCCAAACAAGATGAACCCAAAGAGGCCCACACCAAGACATATAATTAAAATGCCAAAGGTTAAAGACAAAGAGAGAATCTTAAAAGCAGCAAGAAAAAAGCAGTTAGTTACCTACAATGGAACTCCCATAAGACCATCAACTGATTTCTCAACAGAAACTTTGCAGGCCACAAGAGATTGGCAGGAAATGTTCAAAGTGATGAAAGGCAAGGACCTACAACCAAGACTATTCTACCCAGCAAAGCTATCTCTTAGAATCGAAGGACAGATAAAGATCTTCCCATACAAGAAAAAGCTGAAGGAGTTCACCACCAAACCAATATTACAAGGAATCTTAGAGGGACTTCTTTAAGACAAAAAAATAAAATAAAAAATATGAATGATAAAATGGCAATAACTACCTATCTATCAACAATTGCTTTAAATATAAATGGATTAAATGCTTCAATTAAAAGATACCGTGACTGAATGGATAAGAAAACAAGGTGCTTAACATATACTATCTACAAGAGACTCACTTCAGATCAAAAGACACACACACACACACACACACACACACACACACATACACGCACACTGAAAGTAAAAGGGTGGCAAAAAGATATTTAACGAAAATGGGGAAAAAAACAAACAAAAAAGCTATGGTAGCAATACTTATACCAGACAAAATAGACTTTAAAACAAAGGCTATAACAAGTGGCAAAGAAGGACCCAGTAATCCCACCTTAGGTAATTATCTAAAAAAACCCAAAATGCTATTTCCAAGGAGATGTGTGTATCCATATGTTCATTGTAGCATTGTTTTCAATGGCCAAGATGTGGAGGTAGCCTGAGTGCCCATCAATGAATGAACAGATACAGAAGAGATGATACATATATACAATGGGATATTGCTCGGCCATGGAAGGGAATGGGTTCTTGCCATCTGCAGTGTCATGGATGGACCCGAAGGGTATTATGCTGAATGAAGTATTTCAGACAGTGAAAGACAGATGCAATGTGATTTTGCTTATACATGGAATCTAAAGAACAAAATATACAAACAAAACAGAAAGAAACTCAGATACAGAGAACATTTTGATCATTGCCAGATAGGAGGGGTTTGGGGATGGGTGAAAATGGAAAAGGTGTTAAGAAGTACAAATTGGTTGTTATAAAATGGTCACGGGGATGTAAAGTAAAGCATAGGGAATATAGTCAATAATATGCTAATAACTATGTATAGTGCCAGGTGGGTACTAGATTAGTTTGGGGGATCACTTCTTAAATTATATAAATGTCTAACCATTATGATGGACACCTGAAATTAATACAAAATAGTATTGAATGCCAAATGTAATTGAAAAATGTTAAAAAGGGGGGCAAAAGGTGAAAGGGAATGAAAGATTCAAATTTTCAGGTATAAAACAAGTAAGTCATGGGGGCGTAATGTACAGCATAAGAAGTATACGCAATAATATTGTGACAATGTTGTACAGTGTCAGATGGTTGCTGGATTATGATGATTACTTCTTTAGGTATATAAATGTTGAATAACTATGATGTAAATCTGAAACTAATATAATATTGTATGTTAGCTATATTTTAATAAAAATCTTTTAAAAAAGAAATGAAAGAAGGGATCCTACAATCATTAAAGAATCATAAAAAATACTATAAATGATCCTATGCTTCTAAATGTAACAATTTAAAGAAATGAGCGAAATCCTCAGCAGTTACAAACTACCAAAACTTTACCACATTTACTTTATACTCGTAGATTATCTAAATAGTCCTACTAATATTGATTTGTAATTTAAATTAAATTATAATTAAAACGCTTTCTATTTCATCGATTTTTCTATTACTTTCTTGTTTCAATTTCGTTTATTTTCTGTCTTACTATTATCGCCTTCTACTTGCTTTGAGTTTATTTTGCTCTTCTATTTCTAGCTTATTAAGATAAGAATTTAAATTATTGGTTTGAGATGTTTCCAATTTTTTTTAATGTAGCATTTAGTGCCATAAAAATTTTTCTCAGCATTGCTCTAGCTATGTCTTACATATTTTGGTATGCTGTGTTTTCATTTGAAGGCTAACATCTTTATTGCTATTTTCTTTTTTTAATTTTTTCTTCCTCTCTTTTTTTTTTTTTTTTTTTTGTACCTGTGTCTCTTGTTTGTGACCTGCTGGAAAATCTTGGCCATTCCATCCCATTCATCAGTAGAATAGTATAAACCAATTCTAGCAATTTATGATTTCTCTATTTATACCATAATCCAGTCAGTAGTTGCTTAAAAATTAAGCACACATATGCCATATGACTCAGAAATTCTGCTCCAAGGTATTTATCCCAGAGAAATAACAACATATGTCCAGAAAAATCTCTGACTAACATAGTATCACAAAGATTTTGTCCTATATTTTCTTCCAGAAGGTTTAACATCTTAAGTTTTACATTTTGATTTAATAATTTAGATGAAATTTTATTTTGCATATAGATATCCAATCATCCCTGCACCATTTATTGAATAAGTTATTCTTTCTCTACGAAATTGCCTTAGTACCTTTAATTCAGGTAAAACTGAATTAACAATATATTAGTGAGTCTATTTCCAGACTTTGTATTCTATTTCACTAACCTATTTGTCTATCTTTATGCCAATAGTATACTGAATTGATTACTGTAGCTGTTTAAGATTTGAAGTGAGATAATATAAGTCCTCGAATTCTGTTCTTCTTTTATAAAGTTGTTTGACTATCTTAGGCCTTTTGAATCTCCATATAAATTTTAGAAACCCTTTTTTTTTGTAATGTAAAGGAAGATAGTTCATTAGAGGCAGGAGAAGAGGTTGCAGCTCCTGAGCGGGAGGGGGTACCTGAAACTGGGACTGAGGCAAAAGCTCTTACTTTTATACCTTCCCTTGCCTGTTTGGGGAAGAGGGCTGGAGCCTTCTAATTGAATTCATCTATCAGGTTTGTCCTGTTTGCCCATCCTGAAGGGATTAATGAAATAACCCATTCCTATCTATCAGATCTGCTCCTTTGTCCAGCCAAAAGGGATTTGATGTAATTTATTAACCTCAAGGTGGGGTCTCATATCTTTGTCCTGGAGTGAAGGAGATATTCCAGAACTTGTAGTTTCAGGATATGGCTGCTTTTGTTTATTCCACCAGGGACACCCCACCCCCACCCCACCCCCACCCCTCGTCTACTTAGCCAACATACTAACTATCCTGTCACAATCCCCACTCTGAAGATGAAACCCTAAACTGCTGTTAGGGAGTAGGGGCTACAACTGCTCTGGCTACTTCAGGCTGAGGAGGGGCGTGGTAGAGAGAGACCAGCAGCTAGGGCTTGTCCAGAGGTCTAAGGGTAGATGAAGAAATCCAGATGAGGATGTTGTTGTCTTGTAGGCGGTTATAGCCAACCAGTGGGTAGTCTGTAAGCTGAGATGCATTGTAGGCAACAGCATGAGGTAATACCTATAATAATGGATAAAAGAAAAATGGGAAAAATTTCCTTAAGTCCCTCTAAACTGGGAAGCTAGGAAGTAAGGAAGGCAAAGAATTTTGGTTTTAGTTTAATATTGGAAATTATATTATGAATTTGTTGAACATTATCTTTAATTAGCTGTGAATTATCAGAGAGATTGAAACAGCATACCCCTTTAAACACTTTTTTTTATTTCAAAAACATATGTTGAGATTCTAATCAGGGTTGCAGTGACCACATAGATCAGTATGGGGAGAACTGACATCGCAATCATGTTGAATCTTGACCCACAAACTGGTAGATCTGTCTGTATATTTGTGTTTAGTTTTTCTCAGTAGTGGTTTCCAGTTTTTAGTGCATAAGTCTTTCACATCTTTTGTCAGATATTTACCTGTGCATCTCATTTTTATGTTATTCACTATTATTTTATAAATGGTTGAATTCTATGTACTATTTTTGTTAGATTTTTTTGCATCTATGTTTATAAAGGATATTTATCTGTAGCTTTAATTTGTTTCAATATATTTGTCTGTTTTTAATATCAGAATAATGCTGACCTCATAGAATGAGAGGGCAATATCCTCTAACATAATTTTTTTGAAAGAATTTGTCTATAATTGCTGTTATTTATTCCTTAAATGCTTGGTAGAATGTGTGTCGTGCAGGAGACCCTGCTCGCTACGCCATTTGTCATGCGGGAGACCCTGCTCGCTGCGCCATTTGTCGTGCGGGGCGGCCTGCGGGGTCTCTGCTCCCGCTCCCCATACAAGAACGCAGGATATGGTGAGGCCAAAAAGGAACACCCACGGAGCCATAGATGGGGGAGTCATACCACTATATTCTCTCTGGAGGCACTATACTCTCAATGGAGGCTGGATCCACACTGTCCGCAAACCGCCATCCACACTTGCCAGCCCAGCCGCCATCTTCTTGCTAGCCCCCATTCTTTCTCTCTTTCTTCCGCTAGCGTAGCCACAGCAGTTATATTAGTGGCCAATGGCTCACTGGTTACAGCTGACGGCCAACTAGCCACAGCTGATGGCCATGCAATCACAGTTGATGGCCATTTACTACCTGAGCCAGCACCTGTCTATGTGAGGCTGAGAGCCTGGAAACTACTTTCTGGGGCTCTGCCCCCACAATGTGTCAATAAAAACATCTGGGCCTGGAGTTTCCTTTTCAACTACATTAATAAATATAGTGTTTCATGGGGGGCCTCCAGCAGGGTCTCTGCTCCCGCGCCCCACATAAGAACGCAGGATTTGGTGAGGCCAAAAAGGAACACCCACGGAGCCATAGATAGGGGAGTCATACCACTATATTCTCGCTGGCAGCTGGGTTGGAGACACAGGAAATAGGAACCACACAATCCACAACTACTTCTCTCTCTGCCAACCAACCTCACTTGCTAGCTGCAATCCACCGTACTAACTGCAATCCGCTCTTGCTAGCTCAGCCACCATCTTCTTGCTAGCCCCCCATTTTTCTGCTAGCGTAGACACAGCAGTTATATTAGTGGCCAATGGCTCACTGGTTACAGCTGACGGCCAACTAGCCACAGCTGATGGCCATTTACTACCTGAGCCAGCACCTTTCTATGTGAGGCCGAGAGCCTGGAAACTGCTCTTTGGGGCTCTGTCACCACATAGTGGAATTCAGTTTCTCAAATTCTTGAGCAAGCTTGTTAGGTTGTCTCTTGCGGAATTGTCCATTTCATCTATGTTATTGATTTTTTTGTCATAAAGTTGTTCATATGTTTCCTTTGTTATTCTTTCAATATTTATATAATCTATTATGATGTTACCTATCTTATTTCTGATAGTACTAATTTTGTTTCATGGTGTTTAGTCCATCCAAGGAACAAGGGCACTGATGAATAAGGCTCTATCAGTGTAGCTGCCTCTCAAACTCCTCCCCACACAGGAAGTTCTTGTAAATGACAACTGCCATAATTTTTCATTAAATGCCAAGAGGAACTCTTCCTAAAACAGGTCACTTACTTTTAATACAATGCCCATTATAAGTATTCATATTCAGGGAGTCATTACTAAATTAAATTGGGATATGAAATGAAAAATATATTTACTTAGATAAACAGGTTTATCTAACTAAATATATTTACTTAGTAATATATTTAAAAGTAATCTACATGTAGACACATTTACCATATATGACATATTCAGTGTGGTGATTTCAGGTCAATCATATTTACCTTAAAATTAAACTAGCAATAAAACCTTATCTACGGCATTCCAGACTCAATGGGTACAGACCATTTTTATAACACTTAGGTCAGCAGCCTTCAGAAATATACAGACACGTGTTTTAGATAAGCCAGGTACTGCCAAGGCATGGGATGTCTACAGTTCAACAACTGAAATCTTCATTGTATAATTGAGCACACCTGCAATGCATTTTCTTTAGCCCTATGCAGGTTGTTGTGGCTGCTGACAAAGCTCTTATTTGGTGTTTTTGTCATTTGTCCTTCTAGAGTGACTGCAATTGAATGTTAGACTTTCAACACTAAAAGGCTCTTTCTTTATTTTCTTTAATGTTCTTTCTTCCCAGAGAAGATGAAGTAAACAATGGCTTCCTCCTATAATTATGTTTTCAATTAGTGGTTACCAGAGGATAAGGGGAGAGGAGGGTGGTAGAAGAGGGTAAAGGGGATCAAACACATGGTGGTGGAAAGTAAACTGACTCTGAGTGGTGAACACATAATGTGATATATAAATGATGTATTACAGAATTGTACACCTGAAATCTATGTAACTTTTCTAACAATGATCACCTCAATAAACTTTAATTAAAAAAAATTAATAGGTGTTGCATAAAAAACAAATTGTCTGACTATTTTCCTAAATTATATTAGGATTTTTGTAGCTCCTACATTTTTAGTCATAAGGGTGATGGCCCTTTCTTAGGGTCTTCTCTTTCCTCCCACCATGCAGTTGCCTTGAGCTGGGGTGGTTTGATGCCTGGAGTTCTGCAACAAGAGCCTTCATTCCTTCAGAACTAATGTTTAGTCTCTGCACCACCCAGCACCCTGCTAAGGGATTTGCATGTGGATGCTTCACCAAAGTTAATGTCGTTTTCCTGCTTCACTCTGCACGCAGTTTGAGTATTTATAACATATGTATTTTATCCAATGGCAAATCTAAAGTCAGCCACCTTTTTTTCCACTCATACTTGACTTTTTGTCTATCTAATCAATTGTAAGGGTTTTGTTTGTTTGTTTGTTTGTTTTTTCTTGTGTGTGTAACACACATTTACTTGTATAGCATACTTTATAGGTTAATTTCTAGGGGAGAGAGATAACTCTCAAAAAACAAAGTTTTCTTATCATAGGAGGAATGATCCCTTTGAAAGATGATAAATGGGAGAGAATACATATTCCTAGAAACACGTAGTATGACCTCAGAGAATAATCTCTAATATTTGTTTTTGAGGTACGCTTAAAATGCTTTGGCAGAACTTCCCCCCCTTGGTAAAACCAAGACTTTTTTCTCTTTTAACATACTTAAGCTTCTATTCTCTACTGAAATTTGATTAGAATATCACCATATAGAGGAAAAAGAATCATCCATGATATTCCCTCATTCATAGCTCTCAATATATATTCCCACTTCATCAGTGATTTATTAAGTAGGAATGTACTCTTCTTGCCTTAGTCACACCTCACTATTCTAATCTTAATTTATTAAAACATGTTTTTGTTTGTTTTTTAATGAAAACTAAGTTCCATTATGGTATTCTGATCTGATTAATCACTGTGTAGAATATAAAAGCATTCTAAATGCATTCTTAAAAGATAATCCCTTGTGAAGATTTGTTGTGCTTTACGTAACAAGATTAAGCCCTTCCAGAGAGTCTGCTGAAATTATGCGTTTAGTGGATTTACTCACTAAATCCTTAATATTATGACATTTAGCTACCACAAATTATTTTTGGAACAAAAGTTGATATAAATAAATATGACTATATTATGACATTTTAAGCTTAAAATCTTTTTCACAAGTTAACTATGATGAAAGGCAGGAACTTGACAAGCCAAAATTCTCTGTCATCATTTCTAAAACTGTATAAGAGCAGTTAGTGATTTTTACTCATTTAACATTTGGTCTGATATACATGGCTTTTCTTCCACGAAATGATGTCCTTTACAATTAGTATTCTAACTATAGTATCTCTATTATAATTTGAATATTATAATACTAAGTAAATGTAAAATTGATTTTCTGACATTGTTTTCTTTTTCATTTCCAGGTAGCAATAAGGTCAAATCTTTAAGGCGTAGATGAAATTCAGTGGTTGTCAGTTTTACTGTTTGTTGTTTAGTAAAAACAGAGTCCCTCTGTATGGTAAGCAATCAACAGTTCAGTCCATGTGTGACAGGGTTTGATGCATCCGTCAAAGGTTTTGGATGAGACAATCCTAAAATGGTAATTCTGGCCTGTGTTTTTGATGCATGTTGTAGGTTCCAGTGTTCAATAAACTCCCTTGCATAATGCCTGGTATATAATAAGCACTTGATAAATATTTGTTGAATATATTAATTACTACTGATTATAACCTCTTCGAGTGCTTGACATTATCTTTATTTGTTGCTGTAAACCCTGTTACCTAAATAGCACCTAAATAGTGGATAGTCGATAAATATTGTTGGTTGATGAAGGTATGAGCAGTTGGCCAAGCAGAATTGTGGAATGGTTGCGAAGTTAGGCTCCTTCAAAATGTGCCAGTGTCAGTGTTCAAATTACTGCTCAGCCACATAGCAGATATATGTCCTGGGGCAAAAGACTACCAATGAGCCTCAGTCTTCATACAGATAACATGGGCATAATTATTACATCTACTTCATGAAGTTGTTGTCATATATGGCAGTGCTTATATATAAGTGCTTACTATTCATCAGACACTATCCAGTGTCAGGGGACTGGATAGTGTTTGATGCATAGTAAGCACTTGGTAAAGATTAATATCATGTATCACATTCAAGCATGCTGGACACTACCTTGAGTCTGTTTAGTTGCCTTTCCATCATATATGCTTTTCATTGTACTTGAAACCGCACTTTTTCCCTAGGGTTACTGGAAATAGCAGCAGGTGGCTTTTCTGTTACATATTTGGTGCTGCCAACTGAAAGGGCATAATATTTTATGATGTTTCCTGTTTTCAGGACTCTAAGGGCCTAATGTAACCTACCTATTTGACAGATAATAGAACTGGATCTCAAACAGATTTTGTGAATTTTATCTCTAGAAATCAGGCTTACTGCTTATATTAACTGTTTATTGCTGCTATAACAAATTATCATGAACATAGAGCCTTAGGACAGCAAAAATGTATCATCTTACAGTTCTGTCATTCAGAAGTCTAACATAGGTCTTCCTAGGCTACTATCAAGATGTCATCAGGGCTGTTTCTTCTGAAGGCTATAGGGGAAAATCCATTTCCTTGCCTGTTTCTAGAGGCCACTTGAGGTTCTTTGGCTTGTGGACCCTCCTCCACCTTCTAAGTCAGCAACATAGTATCTCTCTTACCCTGCTTCTCTCATCAGATTTTTTTTCTCTGACCCTCTTCCTTGGCAGCTCTCTTCAGTTTTTAAGGATCATTATGATTATATTGAGCCCACCCAAAAAATCCAAAATAATCTCGCTATTTTAAGGTCAGCTGATTAGCAACCATAGTTTCGCCTTTGCCATGTGACCTAACATATTGATAGGCTCTGGTGATTAGGACAATGGACATCTTGGGGACCATTCTTCTACCCAGTAATCAAAACTTGGGGGCCAAGTGTTCTGACTCTAAATCTAATGATCTTTCAATTGAAGTACTATTTTCAAACTAAAGATTTGCTTAACAGAAATTAAACAACTGATTTTGAAACAATTACGTGCAATTGTAGTCTACAGATAGCTATAGCACAGCCACATGGACTAAATGAAACCAAAGTTTCCAAATCAAACCAGTACCAAAGAGAGAATAAAGAAAGATGTTTCTCACCAGTGTTTGCTTTTGACAAAGAAATTCTAGAGAAATTCTAGAAAGTAGAGCCAGTCCAGTTCTGGCCTTCTTGTTCACCCACAATCCTTAGATTATTTGAGAAAGAAAACCATCTTAGAAGATGCCATTGAATAAACATCTGAGGCTCTGGCCATCCCACATGTCCATGTTTTTCGGCTATCACCAAAGTTCTACTTACATATAACCCAGCACATTTGATCCAAAGACAGTTAAGATTTTAGGAATTTCATAAAATAATAAATAAGGATGAAAAGAAAGTGGATAAGAAGAAAGAACAACTTGACATATTTGAATGTGCTCATTTTTACCTTCATAGCTGTAAACTTTTCTCCCTAGATAAAGCTCACAATATTTATACTGTTTAACTCAGGATTTCTTATAAATCTCTCATATTAACTAATTATTGGATTATATTAATATTATATATTAGGAGTTATTTTTCTGGCATGAAGAATGACAATATTTTAATGTGTTCTACAATATGGTATAAATACGAATATTTTCATCAGAAAAGAAAACAATGAAACAAAAAACAAACAAACAAAAAAGCTACCTAAAAGATTTCTCATAATGCATCCCTTATTATGCTTTCTGCTAAATAAATTAAAATTTTCTTAGATTATTGAACATTTAGGCTGTCACATTATTGTTATAATTCCCTTCACTCTTACCCCCCAAAGTGAATTAAGCCTCTATACATCTGAATTCCTTGTTGATTTGCTGACTTTGCATAGGTCTGTATAACAAAGTGACATGGACTGAAAAAACATCTTTATCGAACAAAGGCAATATATTTTTATGTATTGACTTTTGTGTGATTCAATTTGCAGTATGAAAGTAACCTTTATAAACTGCTCTGTGAACTTAAAGGCAAGTTTGCATTTTGTGGTTACCTTTTCTTTGATTGCATGACTTCCAGACTGATGACCCAGCTTCTCTGAGCTCTTGAAACCTTTTAACCGAGTGATGGAAATGAATGATTTTCCAAATGCTGAGAGTCATAATCTAAAAACCGGGTAGAAACTTTTGAGAAGACAGACCCTATTAATTTGTAATTGTAACACTTAAGTTAGATAAAAGACTAATTATACTTTGTTTGCGTAGGAAGACAATGGATGTTTAAATCTGTCATTCTAAAGAAAGTAAAAATTTCCATAATAAGTATTTTTCATTTGAAAAGCCTATATGAGTCATTCAGTATATTGGTGTTTTATTTTTCTTTCTGCCTTTTTGGCAGTGCGTAAAATTTTACACACTCACCATATTATTAAGCAGTATCCAAATTATGTTTTGAGTCAATATTTCCTCTATACTAAATCATGAATTACATTGGGAATAACAAGTAGTGATTTTATGCTTTTGTTGTATTATTTTCTTTGTTTCATCAGTTTACTCTGGCCTATGACAGATTTATTTGGAAATTGTGGGACTTCTGCTGAAATTTATTGTTATTACTTTTTTTTTAGTTGATGATGCTGGTCTTTTTTTATTGTAGCAATTTTGGCCAAAGTTAATCAAATGCATTATTTTTTTATCAATTGATTAATTTTCTGGTCATATGACACTTCTACAAGTATTTCCTTATGAAAACAATGGTATATTTCTTCCTATATACTGTCAAAAGAACTTATAGTTTTATAACTTTAAAATAGAAACCTGTTCTTTCTACTCTCCAGAATATTTCTGGGAAAATTCAGCATAGTAGCTAAATAATTTGTGCTACTGAAATGTTTAGCTTTGGGTGGTTATTGGTGAAAACCACACCAACAGTATCCTCTCTCGTTATTGTCCATATTTTTTTGTCATTTTAGAACCAAAATCTCTGCAATGAAGTTTTCAGGAGTTACTAATTAATTCTTAGGTTTTAAATATATACCATGTGATTAGTTTTGCAATTGAATGTTGCTTAACCCTTAAAGATGAAAAGTATCAGAAAGGTTATTGTTAATATTATTGCTTTTAATTCGAAAGTTAAAGTGAACCTAATATGTAAATAATTAGAAATTTGCATATCTGTCTATGAATGTTTGTTCTATCAACATTATTTGGCTGAGACTAAATATGGCAAAAAGCTAAATCAAGCATTTGAGTTGAAGATTAGGAGACTAGTCCAAAGTGTTTTCATAAGTCTACTTTATTTCTGGTTTTGCATTACATTATCTGAGCCTAAAATGCTCTTCCATACATTGCATATTGTATTTTTAAACATCCTTGCTCTTGGAAAAATTTCATAGCCATTCTTAGGAATTCGAAACATAGGATTTTATAAAGGATAGTCAAAAGAATGGAACATGAGGGTGCTGCTCTATTTTAGTACACTGATTCAAAGGAGAACTGCATGGGAGTAGATCATTTCTAGGATCCCCTCCAAGCTGTAACAGTCAATGATATCTATAGTGTCCAGTTAGAAATAATTTCATTATTCTAATACATTTTCCTATCACCCTTACATAGCCCCGTTACATTTGTCCTTTTAAATAGTCTAGACTTAGAGATCTTAGAAATATAAGTAAAGTACATGTATCTGATGTTTTCCAAATAACTTGACTCAATTCTCTTCTATGTTATACATTTGGTCTGTTGCATGACACGTGCTATGAACCAAAACTTACAAACCATCCCCATTTCTATAAGGCTCTTCAGAAAATAATAGAAAGCTAAACCTTTGCCCAGGTACAAGGAGTCCTATGCCACAATATTGGCTTGAAAGGTAGTACAACAGAAAAATTGACTGAATAATTTCCAGTAATGCTCAGCAAGACGAAAGGAGACGGGGAGGGAGTCGGAGCGATGATCATGATGCATAACGGTCAAACCAAGACAGAAAAGTCTGCCCATTAAAGAAGCTTTCTGAAGTGACATGGGAAACAGGTTTTAGTCTTTTCTAGAAATGCTTATTGAGCTAGAGGTTTTAACTCATTAATAGAGCACAACCAAAAAAATTTAATGAAATAGAAAAGAACAGAAAATAAGGTACATAGTGTGGATAAATATTGTTCAGCAAAATTTTGTTTCTGGTTTCTTATGTGTGGTCTGGAAGTAAAATATATTTCTTACTGTGGGTTGTGGTTGAAAGGACTTGAATCTTGCTTCCTAACCATTTCAAAATTGGCCCACTTTCTTTTTCAAAAGTACACATGCGTGGGACCCACTGAGGTTTGTAAAGGGTTTTTTTGTTTTGTTTTTTCCCCCTAAATAAGTCCCCAGGTGATAGCACCTCTTCAATATAAATTGAAGAGATTTCACTTGTGTAGAATTGCTTAGGGATGGGGTGGTAGTTGGGGAATGAGGGTAAAGAAGTGCAAGTACTCCCAAAAGACACAGAGGTATGTGTGCTCTTTTCTCTGCAGGGTCCCGACTCTCCACCCGCAGTCTTCCTCAGCCCTGTCATAAGGGGATCAACCCATCTGACGCTCAGTTTGGTTGTATCCGGGTGCCCTCTGAAATAGATCCCACTTTTAGAAACACCTTTGTGTGAATGTGGTTAGTGTAACAAGTTGGATCAAAGCCCAACCTTTTCTAAGAAGAAATTGCTGCATCAATAAAAAGTCAATATTTGGTTATCAGTAAATGAGAAGTTCTGACTTCCCAGAACTGCAATATTTCTTACTGTGGGCACTTTGAAGGAAGGACATCTCTGAGGTGGGTTGGGGAGGGAGTGCCTGCAAATAAATGCAGTCTGATGCAAAGTAGATATTCCTGGAATTGAAAGGTGTCTTAATATTTGGGATCTTATGGTAAGCATATTCTTTGAATCTCCAGCCCTCCCAGTGTCACTCAGTGTTATTCAGTGAACTACTTTCAGGCTTCCTGAGATATATATGGGAATCTTGTGAAGCACTTCGAACCTTTGTAAATTCTCTTATTCTTTGCATATAATACGACAACAGGCTCCGAGGGTGATTTTTCTAATGCCAGAAGAAAATATATAACCATCAACAATTCTCCTAAGCCTCCATTGTCATCAATTACACCTGTTAACTCATTTTTTTTCCACTTGTTTCATTAGTACAAATGTATTAGTGTGGGTAAGGGACTATGCTGTTGGCCACCAAAGAATGTGACAGGATCCCTGACATCCTAGAGTTGAAAGTCTAATGCGAAAAGAAGGCATTAGATAAATAACCAAAATTAATTAGTTAATTAATTAATTAGTTTGTGCAGGGAGGGGAAAACATATTCATTTCTCATTTATGAATCAACCTTTCAGCTAAAAGTTATCAGTCTCCTGCCATGAGGAGAATGAGTTAGACGAGGGACTAAAGGGGAGAGATGTCTCTGTTTCTTAGCACTTCCCCAGCCCGTGTCTCAGCTCTAAACCCTTAACCCTATGGAGCCCCCAAGCTGGCCACTTAGTCTCTCCAGGTTAGAACCTCCACCCCTCCTTCCACCCCCACCGCTCCGCACTCCCCCCTCTCCCAGGGTAAGAGAAGAAGTCATCACTAGATCTCTCAGCACTTGACCTAGATTTCATACCCAGGTTCTCAGTTACTATGCTATGAACTGAGGATGTGTAGGCATTCATTTTTTCCCCTGTTATCCTAAGTTGGAATCTGAAGCCATTTGCTTCACAAATATTGTTTTAAAGTCGGTTAGATTTTTGAAGTTCTGTAATTTAGTTGTATAATGGATTAAATTATCCTGAATGAATTGGCTTATTGATTGATATAATTGTAACCCGCCTCTTCCTATATTGAATTTAAAGCAAATATAACTGAAATGTAATTAAACTTTTGGAACACACATCATTTTGCTAATTTGCACTCTTCTCTTAGATGCTTGAGATAGATTATTCTCAAAAAGAATGTTACTACTGATGGAAGTTATTATGTGTTAATAAAATGAATGGATTTATTGTTATGATAACACTTTAGGAATAATTAAAGACCTTTGCTATCTTATTTCTCTTTTAAAGCAAAGCATATGTTATGAATGTATATAAATGGGGTAATACCCCTATTAAATTACTCCTGTGTTTTGATAGGGATTCTTCAATAAAATTGACAAAACTGTGTTCCTTGAAAATGAACTTGTTTTCCTAAAACTGAGTAAGTCTGGATGAAAAATGAGCCAAAAATGATTTATAAAACATTTGATTTCCTTTCTTTTCTGAGTCAAATTTAAAGTAAACTCAAAGAGAAATGAGACCTTAAGGGTCTACTGCCATTAACTCTGCTAGGCTCAACAAAGAAAGTCTGTGTGCATAGTGGAGGGTGCTGAGAGCCCCTACCCCACCCCATCCTCCAGCATTTGGTAACAAGGATTTGTGCACTCTGCTGCACTATGCCCCAAACAAACCTAAAAACTGCTGAGAATTTGACAGGTCCATAAATCATCATGCCCACTCAGTTTTGCTCCCTGTTGAGTCACTAGCCTGGGTTTAAGGCATTGGGTTTTGTTGCCTGTTTTATAGGGCTAATCCAGAAATTCCTTCTTATGTTTAGCTGTGACTTTTGTGTTCACAAAAGGGGCCATATTGTACCTTCATGGCTTCTATAGTGGCATGCTCTTTCTCAGCCATTTGTTTGTTAAGCCACATGTGTTGTGACATGAAGATTTTATTTTCTAGGTAACATAGCCCTTCTCTCCTTGTAATGTAGCTCATATAACTATTAGCTATATGAAGAGAAGTAAAGTTTTCAAATGAAAAAAGAAATGCAGAATCTTCGATTCCTACCAAAGGGGAGCATCACTTTTTTTTGTAATTTGCAAACCTTTACCTGCTATCTGTTAGGCCCTGCCAGCATAAGGCCCCACAAATGGTCATGTGGGCCATTCTCTGGTCAACACCTCTGATGTCCTTGAATGCCATGCTCATGCTGCAGGATCTGCCTAGATGCCAACACTGGGTTGGAGCAGTGTGAGCCTTCTCCTGACCATACCAGCAGGGCAGGCAATGCTAGAGACTTTCCCATCCCCATGTCAGCTGGCTCGCCTCCAAAAACGCATCTCTGACCGAAACTGGTACCTAACTGTGGTCATCCGTGATGTCGCTGATCCCAGAGGGTTTCCTGTGGACTGGAATGGCTTTTCTTGCATGTCTCTCACTAACCTGAGCAGGCCCACATCCTGGGGCAGCAAGTCGATTCTGAATGAGCACCAGGCCCTGGAGGCACAGAAAAGGCTGCACTGAATCAAATTTGTAGTGTCTTTCCTCTGCTGAGGCCCAATGTAGCAGTGTAGCCAAAGCTTGTCTTTCTCACATTGCAAAATCCTAGATAAGCATTCTGCTATGTCCCTTAAATGTAAAACATCATCACCAAGACATGTTCAGACACCTCCCTTGCTGAAAAAGGTCACTAGCCACGTTGCCCTGGTCCTCACTGAACCTTGGTCCACATGCCATGTGCTCTATGCCAGGGAGAAGTCGCTGTGTCACTTACTCATGTTCTCTGATTGCTTCTCCTGGTTAATTTAAGCCCAGGGAACTGTGATGTAATGACAAGGGACAACACAACCACAGGATCAGGAAGCAAGAACTACTGGATTTTCTGCAGCAATAAATGAGATGGTCTGTCACAGTGCCTCTTGGGCCCCTGGGGCCTTTGACCAATACCTCAATGAGAACAGTCACAAGGTAAAAACACAATACATTAGGTAATTCTTCCAAAAAATTTTTCCAGCCACGTGTTACTTTATTTACTCATATTTATTTTTCATATTTGAGACCTCTACCAACAACCTCCTTCACTTTTTCACTCAATCCTCTGAAATGTGATCATCTTCAATTCTTCTTGGCCTTTCACTCCCCTTATTCACTTATCTTTCTTCTGTGTTTTAGCTGGAATCTTTTCCATATTATCTCCAAGATCAGCACCATTCCATATTGTTGCTAGGAAAAGTTTTCTGACCCACAAAAGGGATTAAGTCACACCTCTCTGTGATCCCCATTTGGTTCCTCTGTCAGCTAGAGCAGAGTCTGGCTCTCTCAGGTTACTTTTGAGGGCTTCTCCTAACACTGGCCTTCCCTACAGGCGGCTGGTTTCCAGAGACAGAACCATTTCTGTATCCCCAAGCATGTTCTTTTATGTCCTTGCTGATAATGAACTTTTGCCAGATTCCCCACTCTCTGTCCGTCACAACTCAGCTTAAACATTGCTTACCCTTCTTCTCTTCCCTCCACTTCTCTATCAGCAATGAGCTTCACTGCAGCCTCACCGAATCTGAGGGAAGAGTAATTGCAGCATGGATCGCAGCACTTTGCCGTTGGGTCACATGCTCCTTCTCTCTGGTGGTCGTGGGCTTCTTGAGGATAGAGAACGTGTATGGTACCAGAGAGACTGATGTTCAAATCCTGATTCTGCTGTTGGTTATTCATGACCTTGGTCATGATATCTGACCTCTTCCCTCTGAACGACCTCCTCTGTATTCCAGCGATAATGATATCTGCCTTGCAGAGCTATTATTAGTTCTAAATTAAACAATGTAACACATTTCTGAACACACTGCCTATAACTGCAAGAGTTCAAAAATGATTTGTTTTTCATACTTATAGTCCAAGAGTGCCTGACAAGTCCTCCACTGAACATTCATTTATTATACCACGACTCATTGAGTGCCAACTATATAGTAAGCACCCTACTGTGTTCTGGGTATACAATGTTGAATAAGATACAGCTTTTAACAGAAAGAATTTAGGACTGAGGAGTGGGGAGACAGCAAGTAAAGAGGGAGTTACAGTTGAGTGAGAGAAGTTACATAATGCAGCTGGTGGGTGGCTGCAGGTGTAACTAATTGCCAGTAATGAGAAGGGAAGTAGAAGGCTGCCCAGCCCACAGTGGGTACTCACTGAATGTTTCCTGAAAACTATACATACTACTGATATTTTTAATTAAAAGAGCACAAGATGAAGGAGGCAGGTTTGTTTGTGGCTTTGTGGTATTGCTAATTTGGTGCTTTTTTAGTTTCTTCTTGGGAGCAGTCCAGTTTTTCTATTTTTCAAGCTGCAATGCCTGTTTGATGCTTCCAGGGGGAATTTCCTGACCTGGACATTGAAGAGGTTATTTCAGGACTGATGTTCCAAGGAAAATGTATTATCACCTGATGGTTCTCTTGAGCTTTATTCTGCTTTGCACTGACTTCTGATGGTTTTTGCAGGAGATGTGGGACCAGGGATGGTCTGAGTCATGTGGAATCGCTTCAGTTGGCAATCTTGAGAGACTTGCAGAGGGAGGAGGTGGAGAGACTCTGCCAAAACATCATGGAATTTACCACGTGGCATAGCCTGAGAAATACAAACATTACAAGAGACACTTAATATTAACTATCGTGGATGAGGGGGGACTTGCCAGGATGTGTCTGGGGCCTAAGTTAACAAATCATAAGTTGCTATTACAGGTGTAAGATATTATGCACAGCAAGTCGGTATTCCAACAGTTATACTTAAAGTTTTCTAAAGCTCTATAGGATCGGAACTTAGGAAATGTTTTGGAGACCTATATATCTCTCCCTTGTTGCTAACATGAGTAAAGTGCAGTGTTTGCTTTGCATTTGATATTCTATGTGATTTCTAGGGCACAGACAGTAACAACGGTGATTATGGGGTTTCCTTTACTTTGCAGATAACTTAAGTCCTTTCCATAAACCTAGTCAATCAACTTACATGAGACTTTTCTTATAAAATATCAATTGAAGATAGGATTAGTGTATCATAGATTGATTTTTATATTTTGAATAGATTGAATGTAGCTACATAGCCTACAGGGCACCCTGAGGGAATTTTCCAATGCATCTCAGTTTCAAAAATTTATTCATGCCTCTCTTAATAGGCTGGTCACTCACTGACTTCTGAGTATATCAAGGGACTTCAGGGACAAAGGGAAGGCCAGAGAAGGGATGGGCCTACGATTCTAGTATTGATGATGTAATATATGACACTCATGGCTGTTGCTGTCACTGGGCTCAATGATGCTACATATTGAACTGAAAGTGGCAGTAGGGCAGTGAAAGAGGGAAAGTAAGGGAGGGGAAAGGAGAAGTGGAAAATAGAGAAGAGGTATGTGAATGGAGCAAAGACTGGTCTCTAAGTGAAAAGTAGACATGGTCCACGTGGCCAGGGATACAGTGACAAATGAGCTTTTGCTTGCTGATTTCTGTCTCCTGAACTTTATTTGTCTTTGAGCTCCCAGAAATATATCATTCTGTAATCTTTTTTCATGGAACAATCTCAGGCACTTTTGTCTACCCCATCCCTATTTTTGAAGATACTCCACAGAGGCTGAATCTGAACATGATAGTGAGAGCTATGAACCAGGAAGAGAAAGGGAGAGAGAAAAAGGGAAGAGGAAAAGAAAAAGTGTGAGGGCGAGTTATATGAACATTTTATCGTAAGGGAAATTCAAAGGTAGGAAGTTACTTTTTATATTCATTGAATTTACAAATTCATGTTAATTTAGTATAATGGTTTTATTGTCATGGTATTGTTTTTTTTCTCTTTGGGAAAAATGGGATGAAAAATCATTTACTACTTTTTCTCTTGGCTTCAGAACAGCATAATACAATTACAAGACTGCAAAAATATGATGTTACATACCATAGCTCTGTAATTACCAAACCAAGATGCTAGGTGCATGCCAAGCTATGCAGTTACAAAATTATTGCATATTTCTCATAAACTTCAGAAAACCTCTTAACAATTTTAAAGTTTTTAAAGTTCTGAAACTTTTTAAAGTTTTGAAAGTCAGAAGAAGCTTTACTTTAGCTATAAATGAGGCTTGAAAAGTGCTAAAGTCACTTTTAAAATATATGTATACATACACACGAAAAGACAAATTAAAAATTAAGACATTTTGCTCACACAGTTTTCTAAAGTCTATATATTTATGGGACATATTTTTCTCAGAAAATTTAATCCTATAAAGCAGTTTGTCACTTGCACCCAATTAAATTAAAAGGAAACATTCCAAAGTGAACAAAGCTTTATTGAGCATCGCTATGTGTATGCTGAAAAAGCATTGTTTTTATGTTGTTCTAGAATTATTTAATACTTAAAGGAGACACTTAAAATTTCATCAACTTTTCAAAAATTTTAAACACACAGAAAACAATTTAAAGGATAATTCTATGTTTATATATCCTTCACATAGATTGAATAATTTTTAACATTCACCATATTTGTTCCCCTTCTCTCTATACCTATATCTATATGTAAATAGATCTATAGAGCTATATAAATATAAAATATAGATAGCTGTAGGTATAGCTATATAGATATAGATATAAATAGGTATAAGCATAGAGTTGGATGTTGCTATTAAGCATTTGAAAATAAATTGCAGAATTGATGAAACTTTACTCCTAAATAGTTCATCAGGACTCTCCTATGAATCAGGTCCTTCTTCTACAATATTATTTTATCTACTAAAAAACCTACAATTTAAAAATATTATCCAATATCCAATTTATTTCCAATATCCCCCCAAAGCCCTCAAAATATCTTTCATAGCTTTTTTCTTGACCAGCATCTGATAAATGTTTATGTGTTGCATTTGGTTATTTTGCTTTTCCTTTTATTTTATAGTATATTCATCTCTCATTTTGGATGTTCCCAATTTTTTCTGATTGGCTCCTCATAGTATCGTTTAACTTGTCCATGTTATTCCTTGAATTTCATGTAAACTGGAAGTCTAGAGGCTTCATTATATTCAATTTAAATACTTCACAGATGTTGGGTTCTTCATATGACATCACATCCAGAGGCACACGATGTCAGGTTATTTCACTTAGTTAAATTAAATTTGATAACTTGGTTAAAGTGACAACTGCCAGATCTTTCCATTCTCCTTCAGCAATTGGCAAAAAATCTTCCAAATGATAATTTACAAATGTCCTATTCTCCAACAACTTTCTTCCCTCCTTTCTCCTATGGTTTTAGGGTCTATTAATGATTCCTGGTCAAATGTGTGTATGTGCACAAAACGGTGATTTTCAAATTCCACCACTTCTTTTATATTTATTAGTATTTATATATTGTTATACATAAAGGAAAACGTGCTCTCTAGCCTCTCATTTAAAAATGTTTTGAATATTAGTATGGACTCATGTTATTTATCTATTCAGTTTGTTAAAATCCATTATAGTTACTATTTTTACTAATGTTCAGAATTCCCAAACTTGACCAGGGCAGGTCCCTTCAAACTGTCTCCTAGGTCATTTTGGCATGTCCATACTTTTTCTGAGCCTTTGATTTCCAGCACAAGATATCACACAATTCACTCTGTACTTTGCTGCCTCAGACCTGGAGTCAGCCATGTTTTCTCTGAATCAGATTCCTCCTAGTGGAAAACGGCTCTTAGAAAGCATTTTTTAATATACCTTTTGGCCATTTGTATGTCTTTGGAAAAATGTCTATTGAGGTCCTTTGCTCATTTTTAAAATAGGGTTATTTGTTTTCCTTCTGTTCAGCTTTCTTGAGTTCCTTATATATTTTGGAAATTAACCCCTTATTAGATGTATGGTTTGCAAATATTTTATCCCATTCAATAGGTTGTCTCTTCACACTGCTGATAGTTTCCCTTGCTGTGCAGAACCTTTTTAGTTTGATAGAGTCCCATGAGTTAGTTCTTAATCTGTGAAGTTATCTAAAACAGAGACTGAGAGCCTATGACCTTGGTATTTTCAGCCCCTATTACAGTGCTTGAGTAGGAACACAATGCAATGGAACTCCTTGCAAACTTAATTTGTTTAATTTGATCATTTGATTCCATGAAACTTTTATTAAGCAATGTCACTAGGATGGCATAAATGAAAAAGTAAAAGAAACCCCAGCCTGCCTTAAGTGATGCTTTGGTCCAATATAGGTAATCAGATAATCATGCTGCAACAAACTTCACCCATTGAACACAGAGAGACCAGAGGATTGAGAGCAGAGTTGGCAAACATTTTCTATAAAGGACCGGATAAATGTTAGGTTTTGCAGGCCATATAGTCTCTGTTGAAACTAACTACTCAACTCAGCCATTGCAGAAAAAAAGCAGTCATAGATAACATGTAAACAAATGAATGTGGCTGTGTCCCGATAAAACTTTATTTAGAAAAATAGGCAGTGGACTAGACAAAGCCCATGGGCTGTGGTTTTCTGATTATGATCTAGAGACATGGCTTTTTCTTCTTTTTTAATAAGGGAGACAAAATATTCTGAAATAGCATACAAGAGAATGTGGAGTGCGGTAGTATGTACCATAAGCATGCATATAAGACAGGGAGAAGCGACAGAGAGGGTTTAGAATGAAAAAGTCAAGGAGATCAGAAGTTGGAGAGATGGGATGGAAGCAAGGCCAACCTTGCATTTCCCCCCAAAGTTCTTTTATTGACCTGTGTGCTGGTAACTAGCTCTGCTTCAAGTTGCCCAAGGCTCCCCTAGTTTAGCCCCGTTTCCTCAGATAACGCTAAACTAATTACTCTCAGGTTCAGGGTCTCCCTTCAGGGAGAATGATGGAATGGATTTCTTTTCTGGAATGGATTTCTTTTCTTTCTTTCTTTCTTTCTTTCTTTCTTTCTTTCTTTCTTTCTTTCTTTCTTTCTTTCTTTTTTTTTTTTCCTTTTTTTTGAGAGAGAGAGAGAGAGAGAGAGAGAGAGAGAGAGAGAGAGAGAGAGAAATGAAGATAAGAGAGAACCAGCTCTGCATATAATCTGTGCTTCTTCTTGATTAGTATTTGTGAGGGTTACTTGTTCACAGGACCTTGAAGATTCTCCTCCATGAATACTGGCAATTTGCCTGCTCTACAGATAAAGCATTAGCGAGATTACTCCTATGCTATTTGATCTCAGAAACTTTTGTTTAGCAGAGCAATTGAGAATAAGTGGCCCCTCATCCAAAGACCTTTGTTTAAATTTCACTAACATTTTAAAAGTCCACAGATACTGCCTCTAAAATCAAGAATCTAAACTCTGTCCATACTTAAGTATTGGAAAGCCTTTCATGAAGGCCAAATGATCTATCTAAGCAAATGGTTTTCATGATTGTAGTGTGGGCAAATTCTCACATTTTGTTTTTTCCTATGGCAGACATCGGCCTAATATGAGACTAGCTTGAATTCCTAAATTATAAATGTTTTGTGGACAGGAATATTTTTCCTTTGTGTCTTTATTGATGTCCTTTCTTCTTTGTAGATAATAAAATAAATTTATCTCGCTTAATCTTTTCTTTTTCCACCAGCAAAGACTTGTTTTCCCTTGTGTCTGTGATTATGAGGTCCTATTATAAGGTAGAAGTTTTGTGGTGAACATCATGGACTGTCCCCTTCCCTGGAGAGCTCAGTCACGCAGGAGCTTGTCCCTCACCTGCTTTAGTGATTATCAATCTCTGTGGTGCTGGGAATGGTCCCACTCACATCCGGTTAGCAAGCGCTATATATGTTTCTTGCCTCTGCTTCTCTGCCGCCTGCTGTGAGACGAGCAGGGGTAGCTCCTAGGAAAATCAAAAGTTCACCTTCTCACATCTCACCGGAAAGGTAATGGGTAATTGAAAAACAGGCAAAACAATCTTCGAAATCTTCAGGGAAAATATTCAATGGTGAGTCTGAGAGTGTTTATTTTTTCTGACACAGTTGCTTCATACAAACATAGCTATTAGTACCACACTATTTCAAAGTGCTCCATACATTTTACCTCTTGATCCAAGCTACCAAAAAAAGGAAGCTACATTATTAAGTGCTTACTATATGCCAGACACTTACCTAAGCATGTTACACAAAGTAGTCCATCTAAATATCAGCATAACACAAAAGCATTGGTGCAATCAGTATCCCCATTTTATTGATGAGGAAATTGAGGATTAGAGAGATTGAAGGCCTTATAGTTAACAAGTGGTAGGTCAGGATTCAAACCCAGAGCAGTCTAACTCCAGGGTCATCTTCTTAACCACGGCACCGCACTGTCTCCCCAAATATTTAGCGAGTATATTTTCTATGCCAGTTTCTCTGCTGGGAATTGGATAGGACTGATGAACAAAACACATGTTTGCAGCCCTCATGAGGCTGTTAGTCCAGTGTGACAGACAGACATGAATCAACATGTGCACATGTGCACACACACAGTTTTAAATAGTGGTAAGTGCTCTGAAGATAGAAAACATGCCACTGAAAAACAGAATAATGAGAGAATGGGGAGAGGGAATGGAAACTACAGATTGGGCAGTTAGGGAGGTGATCTGCAGCTGAGATTGAAAAATAAGAAGACCTGCACAAGAAGACAGGGGCAATGAGCTTTTTGGGGAGAGAAACCAGATGTGTATGAAGCATTAAAAAAAAAAGAACTTGGTGATTTCATGTGGAGTGAAATCAAAACCATTGCCTAGGTACATGTCCAAGGCATTCAGCCAATATCAATGCCCACTTCTAATCCTTTTTTAATATAGAAAATATATTAGAAATCATACTTGTTGTTGTTGGCTTGGGTTCATGACTACTCTGTAAGGGGGAGTTGTCAGACCACATCTGGGCCACCAGGTGGGACAGGATTGGCTGCAACACATTCAACCGGAATGGCCCCACTTGAAGCATCTGTCTGAATCTTGCAGAGAAGTAAAGCAGATCTACTTGGCAACTGTCCACTTGGGCAAGAAAAGACCTGACATGAGGATTATCAGGAAGTGTACTAAATCAAGGAGGAGAGAACACTGGCTTTGTGACCCAATACTTTTTTTGTGTGGGGCCTAGAATGCATACCTCATGGGGAGACTTCCTAAAGGTCCTACGGTGGACTGGACATAGGGACAGATACGCCATGATGCACCACTGTGTGTCCAGAGCCAAGGACAGTGCCTAAAATAGAGCAAATGCTCAAACAGCTACTACATAAGTTGATGGATAAAATTTAGAGTAGTGGTCAGAAGGGGAGGAGTTGTTTGGCCATTGTGCTTTGAGATAAAAGGGAATTTCATAGCTATTACTGAACACCTTGTTCACATGACTGACTGATTTATTATTTTGTTTTATTAGTTTGTCTATGGGTAGCCTGTATATGGTTTATTAGAAGGTAAGGGAAGATGTCTTGGTGAGGAAAGAACGATTCCTTCAAAATGTATGTTCTGGGAGAGACCATCAGTGTCCTCAGTTTTCTGGTCACTAACCAGAGCAAAAGCCACCTCAGGAGATGTCCTCAGCACTTGATTTTTGTCCCTTCAGCAGGCAAGCTCTGAGTATTGGCTGCTAGTGGTCCCAGCTGGCCCTCTGCAGACCATGGTCCTTGCTGGAATGAGGGCTATTTCTCCAGGTAGGGTACGGTCCCACCACATGCCCTGGGTGGCTTGTGGCTAGTGACTATCTGAAAAAGGGCTACAATAGCAGCCCCCTTTCTTAAAGTGGCACCAACTATGTGATGTACTTTGCATTTCTTAGTGTTCCTTGCAACCAGGCTGACACTAATCTCTATGAGTCCCATCCTTTCTTAGCTTGTCTCCTCTGACCACCTGCTGCCCTCCTTCCTCTTCTCTTGAGTGCTCTCTCGGTAAAGCACTTGCACCAGAATGCCCCTCAGGCTCTGCGTCTAGGAAACCTGACCTAAGGCAGCGAGGGTTCATTGTTCTTGACAAGGCTTTGCTCTCTGCGTGGCCTGCCCCCCCAGCTGGAGGTCCGTTTCCAGACTCTGTATGTCTGGGGACCTCATGTTTGCCTCCTTTCCTGTGCCAAAAACAATTGTCCAGGGAAACATTCCCTCTAGGGATTGCCTTGCTAATGGTATCAAAAATACTAGCTGTGTATCCATCAAGTCTCCTTTTCTATTGTATAGTTTTTATTGGATCACTGGGAAATAATTGCTTCCCTCTCTTCATACTTTGCTACTTTTTTAATTGGCATTTTCTTTCTTTAGATCTGTTAGTATCTTCAAGCAGTATAGTTATATTATGTTGGCTTGTGCCTTATTTTGTGTATTTAAGGTGACTGCATGTTTCTGACCTCATCAGTTTTGTGTAGATTTTATAGTTAGCTCTCAAAGGACAGTCATACTCTTATCATTGCCAGGTGCTGGGGGAGAAAGCTTACATTTACGTGTACTAAATACAATAATACGTTTGAATTTCACTTGTTCCCCATTTCACTTCTGGGAGCGAAATTCCACAAACACTTTGATTTGACAAGAAATTGAGGAAGAAGACTTCTGTTGCAATAACTTACCTTCTGAAAGGTATGTGTTATTTTAAAGATAACGAGAATCTGCAAATTGACTTTCTGGTGTAGGTATGACTTGTGTAATAGTGTATCTATGCATAGAAAGTACATCTACTTGCATGGAAAGGATATTTCAATCTCTGGCTCTTAGTAAAGTGGTAAGCTAGAAACTTTTGTCTGGCTTCATTCCTACCTGACTCCCACAAATGATTTGCAAATTAATGAGATAATGTCTGAGAAGCACTCTGAGCTCTTAAGAGAAAGGAACCAGATAAATGCAAGGTATCATCATTATAGTCACTATGTTCTGCTTAACTTTCACACTTCTGAGAAAATGATTAAGCTGCTTTTTCCTTTCCAGCAGTCCTTTACCCAAGTATCCAGATCCTTGCTTTCTACGCATATTGCGACTTTACTATTCTCTCTGGCCACACTTCACCTTCATTACTTTAACAGAAACAAAAATATACAATTTTAAGTAACCTGTCTTAGGTTGTACAGCTTCTAAGTGCACAAACTGGAATTTGAACGTAGATCTGTTTAACTTCAAATCCCCTCCACCCACCCCCTACACTCTTATTTTTCTACTGGAGGGGATTAGAAATAGTTGCCTTAACCTCCGTGATTTCACTGTGAGGAGAAACTGCAAGAAAGTTAATGAGGTTGAATAACATTATGTACCGTGTTCCCCGAAAATAAGACCTAACTGGACCATAAGCTCTAATGCATCTTTTGGAGCAAAAATTAATATAAGACCCGGTATTATATTATACTAAAGACCGGGTCTTATATTATATTAAAATAAGACCTGGTCTTATATTAATTTTTGCTCCAAAAGACCCATTAGAGCTCATTGTCTGGCTAGGTCTTATTTTTGGGGAAACACGGAAGCAATTCCAGCTGTGGCAGATACGTCTGCTGCACCAGCCTAAGACCACCCATCTCAGGACTCCTGGCATGTGAGAAAGATCAATTCTGGTTTGGTTAAGCCAATATTGTAAGGTTTCTATAGCAATAATTATTATTTAATCAGATCTAAGAAGAAGTAGACACACAAATTCAACACTATTAAGAGATGCTTGAAATATGTCTCATTAATGATGATCCTTGCCCTAAATTTGTAGTGTGCCTTGATTTATTAGGTAATGATAGTGAGGTGTATAGATATGTATATGTATAATAACAATATATTACTAAATACAGATATCATATGTAATATTATACATACAACTACTACCAGATGTGCAAAAGACATGCAATACCTATATATAACTTATGATTTAAAAGTATATGGTTACTCATAGTTGGGGGATATGCACAAAACCTTTTTCTGATAGATATGTGTGATCCAAAAGTCTGGAGCCCATTTTTCATAGTCACTAAGCTCTATGGTAATAGTTATACAGAGCTTTATAGTATGTAGTATATTTGATCTTCATAATAACTCTGAGAAATAAGGATTATTAATAGCATTGATTACTTTTTGTAGCTGATGAAACCAGTAAATTTCTGATGCTTATTCCATGTTCCCTGGTAAAGATGCTATGAAGGCAACCGCAAACACACACAGATTTTCTGATTTTCCAGCTCAGGTCCTGTCCACTTATTTGTCCTATTTTTCCATTCTAAATCAAAACTTCTTCATGAAATCACTAATGCTGACACATCTTCAAAACTGTATTAAGTAACACATTGCTCACTCTACAGGGAAAAGAAATGGCCGAAAAGCTACTTTCCTCAAATTTAAGGTTCTACCAAGTTTTCAAGTCTAATAAGATTTGTTCTTCCAGTGCACAAAATGAAAGGAAAAAAGATTCCTGGGGAAAAATATGCTTGATACATACATTATTTGTTGCAGAATTCTTCTCAAAGCTGATAGCTTAAAAGATAAAACATTAAAAATTATGGTAATGATGATAATGGTATTACACATTGGTTTATATTTTATAATTTGCAGGTTATTAAGTATGTTCAAATGTATTTTCTCATTTTATTTTTACATCAACCCTGATGTTAAATTGGGCTTGCATGTGAAGAAATCATAAACTAGTGTCACCATATAATTACTGAGAATATTAAATGGCGTACAAATTTAATCACAATAAAAAATTGTGATCGACAAAGAAACACTATAAAATGTTGCTGCAAACCAAGATAAAAGGGGCAAAATATTATAATTTGTGATTCAATGAATCAAACTGTATGAACTTGTTCTATTGTTTAGCAAGCTTCATTTTATATAATGTAATCATAGAATTTTGGGTTTCTTTAACTTATCAGAAATGTCTCATGACTGACTTTTTCATAATGAAAATATTGAATAATATTCTATAAATACACTATAAATGAAATCTATTAATCCATTTCCTTATTTCTAGATAACCAGTGTATTTCTACTTTTTCTACTGTTATCAAACTATATTTTGAGGAACATTTTATGACAAAAATTTCTTCCTGTTTTGGATTAGTCCTTTGGGTAAGTTTATAGAATTTATGTGCGATATATTTTTCCACATTCCTTTATAAAAGGAGTGATTGATTTTACATTGGATTCAACAAGAAACAAATGCTATGTTTAACCATCATTTTGCCAACATTAGTTATTATATTTTAATATTAATTTATTTCACGGATGAAAAGTTGTACTTAATTTTTAATTTTTCTAATCTTAGTTTTTGATAAGGTTGAGTATCTTCCCATGTGTTAATTTTTCTGCTAGGTAAATTTCATAATTTAAATAATATGGATAGCAACTGCAACTCACTATCATATACGAGGTCAGACAATTAAGTTCACGAACTTTCCATCATGTAAGTGAACAGTGGAAAGTTAGCGAACTCAATTGTCCGATATTTGTGTTGCGAATATAGTCCTCAATCTGTTGTTTTCTTTAAATTTATACTGTCATGATACTAATTCTCTTATGGCTCATTTTTGTTATTGAATTGTTAAAGTCTAATAATATTGAAAAACTTTATGAGTAGGTTTGTGCAATTCTAGCTTCTTGAAGGTGTATGTGGTGAGGGGTAATGGGGAGATTGAGGCACGCTTGGGGTGAGGGTACCAGGAGATCATTTCCCGGGGCCCAAGCATACTATCAGGAAAACCTTGAAACATAGATTTTTTTTTTTTTTTTTTTTTTTTAATCTTGGCAGGTTATTTAGAATGGAAATGGGAACTACATATAATTGGATTCCAAGCAGGTGGGCTATGATAGGTTATAACCCTGTGAGTGGTTGGAATTCTTCTTGGAATGAAGCAACATGTCCAGGTGAACTAACACCAAGAACCACACATGGACACACAGCTGGAGAAGAGGAGCTGAGTGAGGGGCAGGGAAATGACGTGTACCCAGCTGGGGCTGGCTTAATGGGTGTGACCCTGACAAGTCACACAGTCCACCTACCGCCACCAGAAGATCTCTGCACTTGAATTAATGTTCTTCTCCTCCTGTCTTGGAATTTTTAATAATTTTATCTTTGAGCTGGTGTTTTGCAAGTGAAGTCCACAGGAAATGGAGCATGACATGAGCAGAGGAAATATGTACACGCAATGTGCATGTCCACTGTTCTGTGCTGCTCCATTCACTTTTGACCCTCCTGATGCCAATGAGCACAGAATTCCAGTGGACCCACTATTCAAAGTAGTAAAAGATAACTGATACCTATGACTAAAGAAAGGTGCGGGGGGAGCACTGACAGTCCCTAGAGGCCACCCTTTCTGTTTGAACAAGAATCTACTTTGAAGTAAGAAAGAGGGCAATGGCATTGTAAGAACCACTAATGACCAATAAACGCTATCATATCCTTTCTTACTCACGTTACAGTAACTCCTCACTTAACATCGTTAGTAAGTTCTGCAACTTTAAGCAAAAGGACGTATAATGAAACTAGTATTACCATAGGCTAATTGATATAAACAAGAGTTAAATTCCTATGGCATCTCATCAATGTTATAACAAAATGACATAAAATGAAATAACATTGAATGAAATGACATTATTCAAGGACCTACTGTACTTTCCCTGTGTTAGCCAACCACTTTCACTGAACATTATGACATACGTAGAGGGAAAGAGAAAACAAAGGTAGCCCATAGTTCCTTTTCGTTTTAGTCCTTTCTTACTCATCAGTAAGCTGAAAGTAGAGAGTGTTGGTAGTATATGAGTGTACCAAGAAATGAAATCAAAACAGTTGAATTAGTTTTATTGCAGGATGTCAACATTTTTGTTAACAGCAATACAATTCCAATGATTCTTCATATGACTTAATTGCTCTTATATTTGCATTTAAAACTGGCACTGCAAATTATAAAGGTTTATAGTTAAATTCTTGCCAATTACTTAACTAATTTAAGTTTTACTTCATATAGAATGGCATTAAATGGCAAATAAAAATGTCATGGCAATTTGAAGGGAAGACAGTGGAAGAAAGGGAAAAGATTTATATTTTCCCTCAAAAAAGTGTTTTCCTGCTTTTTGAACAAGGAGCCCACATTTTTATCTTGCATTGGGGCTCGAAAATTGTGTAGCTGGCACTGGACACATACAAAGTGAGAGATCAATTATCTTAGGGCATCTCAAAGTTGTTAATGTTTGACGTGTGTAACATCACAAACATATATTCTGGAAAAGACATTTTATAGTATTCATGGTTTGTTCATCTTTAATTTTGTAGCACACTTTGTTTTCTAATGCCTGTTTTCTCAGTTGTTTGAACAGAATCCAAGAAAAGGCATCTTCTCCCCCTTCAGAAAAGTAGGCAAAGTGAACCAAGGGGCCGGCTAGGTGGCAATTGAGAACGAAGACTCCTCTCATTCTGACCTGGAGGGCTTGCTTCAGATTTGGGGAAAAGGAGATGGGTGTCTTATGTTTATTTTAGTAAGAGGGGCCATTTCCTCACATCCCAAAATAAACAAGCAAAACACTTGTTTGAAGGACCTGAAAGAATCTTGGAAAAACCCATGATGTTTATCTCATCATTGGGCAAGCCAGAGAAAGTTACACACTGGAGAAAACTTATTGGACTTTTCGGAGTCAGGAAGTTCAGCAACAGTGTCTGCTTTCCTTGTTTGACAAGTGTGGTGAAGCATTGCTCATAACCACCAATGCCTTCTACCTACTGAAAAAGTAAATGGACAAAATGAATACATTTTAAAGAATAGCCTAAAGAAGAGCATCTCATTAGCTACAGTATTGCCACAGGCCCAGAGACCACGTATAAATACACTCTCTCTGTACAAAGATTTTTTAAAAAGTAGATTAAACACATACAGACCTTAAGTAGGGGGGAAAACCCCCCACAAAATCCAGAAAGATCAAGCAACTTATTTAGCATCATTTCAGCAAGAGGTTGCCAGAACTGCAACACAACGATCCAAGTCTCTTGACTTCACACCAGTGATCTCTGATTGAATCTTGAGTCTGCAAAGAAAAGCAACTGAGCAAAGATGAGCCCATCTAGATTAGTAAATTCCTCAAGTTTCAGGTGTCAACTGTCTTTATTCCTGTACTATGCCTACCTGTTATCAATTATTCTGCTTGTGTTTAATAAATGTTTCTGTTATAATTGAGTTAAAAAGAAGATAGAAAGGATATGAATTGGAAACCATATGATCTGGAAAATTGTTTAAGGTGGGGAGGAACCAGTTGGTAGAATATGGAAATCGACTATGAACTGCTCATAATTCCTTTACCACATCATCCTCTCCTCTGCTTGCAGGAAGCTGGCTGTTCTTCCCGCCTCATAATGTTATCCTTTCTTTCCTCACCTACATAATTCCTTTATTTATTTAACAGGTGGTTAGACAGTGTCTGCTGTGGACCACAGCCTGTTTTAGGTTCTGGGGATGCAGCAATAAACAGAGCAAAGTCCCTGCCCTCATGGAGCTTACACTCTGCAGAATCTAGTCACCCTTCAAAATGCAATGTACACAGCTTCTCAAGGGATCTGTTCTCCTTGGATTCACAGGGATTCAGACTCACCATTTATACTATCCCATAATGCCTTCTTTATAGTCTTTTGCACATGTGTATTATTTATTTGATTATTTATAATTACTTGATTAATGTCTGTCTTTCCTTACTAGATGGATGCTTCATGAAGGCAGTGGCTGTGTATATTCTGCATTTCTGAGCCTATCAGCAGATCACTGACTGCAGTAGTTTTTGATTGTGCTTGTTTTTGACACCAGTGTACTTGTGTTGTTTCAATATACTTTTAGCCAAAAGGTGGCACTGCAGGAGAGTAAGTGAAAGAAGCTTCAACCTAGCTGACTCAACAGTCATTGAACGGGATCCAGGAGTCCTAGTTATACGTTAATGTTAATAACTAGAAATAGTCAATGCCAAAGCTTGTACACTTTCACATGCATACAAACACCTGAAATCTCTTAAAAAACACCAATGAATGAAAATCACTTAGGCTTACTAACATTATTAACATAACTTACTTAACATTTCTATGACCATTGAAGAGATCCTGATGGAGTTCCAACAAATACAACTGGAATCCAAATCTTTCTGAAATGTGTATTTATTAACTAATAAACATCTACTAGGATAAATACAAGGAGGCTTTTCTTATTTCAGTGGTTGCAGGTAAAGCAAAAGAAAAAAAACTTGTAAATTTTTTGCTTAGGAACTTGCTTTGAATTTTTGAATTTTTACATTTCACCACTGAATTGTTGTCCCACTTCCAGTTCCATTCTTAAAACTCTTCTTACACTTTGATAAACCTTTCTGGGTGAAATGATATTAAAACCAGCAGCCTCTTCAAAGGCTTCAGAAGCAAATACACAGAAATCAGCTAGACAATCCCTGAGATAAAAATCTGCTCAGGGTGTTTGCCGTAAATAATGAATGGTGGTTTCCATATTTTAGTGTCAGCCATCTGGGTGCTTGTGTGCCCAAGGCAAGTCACCAACTTCAGTGGAGCACTCTCCCCACAAATTCATAATCTCTTTCTTTGTGTCAACCTTACAAAAAAACAAATAAAATTTCACATGCTCTTTCATTTTCATATGTGATCTTTGTTACACAGTTAAGAATATTTGCGTGTGTGTGTGTGTGTGTGTGTGAGAGAGAGAGAGAGAGAGAGAGAGAGAGAGAGAGAGAAATAAAATACGATTCATTTGGAAACAATATTTTGCTGTGTAGCCTGCGTTTTTACTTACTTTATTTTATAGATGAAATTTAGCCAAGACCCTGAAAGCCTGCAATCTGATTGGAAAAAGTAAGGCACATACATACGCATGTCAGTTAGCTGATTTTTCAAGGTTCTTGAACAACAGACACAATGTTAGCAGTCTGATTCAGATTCTGGACCTGTATCACAACTCACAAATTGTAGCTAAGGATATGGTATAAATTTTATTTACACAGCAGGAAAATTATATGTAAGGGTCAGGTGTCAGAGACAGTGAAATGGGAAATATATGAAGAAGGGTTTGGTGCATTTTTTCTGTAGGTAACTGTGAAAAGTTTGTATGGGGGATAAACTCTTTGGCAGAAGTATAAAATGATGTCTCCTACAAATTACTAGAAGTTGTCTAGTTTATGGAGTTTGGAAACCTTGAAAATACTTCTGCTGTAAACATTAAATTAACAGCTTTTTAAAAAAATTTCAACCACAGAATATATTAGCAAAAAGAAAAAATGCTTTCATTCTGCTTCCAAGTTTTTACAAGTAGAAGAGCCAAAAACCATGTGGCTCTAACTAAAATAACCTCTAAACAAATATTGCGACTTATAAATGAAAACATAGAAATGTATATACCTAAAAATATATTAGTATATGTGTAAGGAGAACACATTACCAATGCTAGAAGACATCTTCAAGTTGGCAAGCGGCACGACAGTCTCTACAGGCTAGATGGCGCCAATGGATTTTGGCAGATTTCAATGGGAGGAGAAAATGCCAGGTTGACAGCTCCTATATTCCTTTGGGAGACACTGTTTTGTAAAGTTACCATTGAGTTCTTCCAAAAGAAGCTTACAAAGTATTTTAGAGGATCATAATTGACATGGACTGAAAAAGATTATTAACTCTGTATTTTCATATTGAGCATGTTAGAGAAAATTAGCATTTGGGACAAAGATGGTGTTTCTGAATGCTTCTGTCAGTGAGTGTAGCATTAAATCAAGTTCAGAAAGATAAAAGCTAAATAGGTGAGATGAAATCCATGCAAGGCACAAAGTGACATTCTTTATGGCAAAAACTCAAACACTTAGGAAAATATCTATCACTCAACTATGCCAAAGTTTTTAAACATATTACTGAGAGCCAGTGCATCTTTCTGAGTATAAGAGTAGGTTGCTGTGTTTCAGCATAACAGTTTCAGAAATATAGGACCAGTCCTTGTTTTCTAATAACAATAATAATAGCAACTAATATTTATTGAATGATTACTATGCACCTGGCTCTTCTCTAAGCACTCTATAAATTATCTCTATCTGTATAACACTCCATATTAGATAGGTTTGATGACTTTCCTCAACTTACCGATGAGGAATCTGAGGCACTAAAGTGTCAATATGATTAAGAGAAGACATCCTTATCCAAGTAGATGCAGAGAGGTACAGGATGACTGGTGCTTAATTTATTACCTGTGCTGAACTTATGGTCATATGCTTTAGGTGCTCATCAAATATCAAAATAATATATTTCAGAGTATTCTATGTAGTTTATTTTCTCCCTGAAGCATTTCCTCCCTCATATCAGGTGTCGGACAAGATCATGCTCAGACTAAGGATGGTCACTAGGCAAGCAGGGCTCCTGAACACTGGGATCAGTATCCTAGTGGGCTGGAGATGACTGTAACATGCAGCAAGGATGGAGAACTCTATATAGGTGTAGTCTAGACAATTGAAACTTCTCCTTCGATATATGTGTTGGTAAGATCAAAAGTAATATCCAGGTGTTAAAATCTCTAAAAAACTAAACAGCTAAATTGGCACACAATGTGGCAGAGAAAACAAGAAGTATATGTGGTAAGATCACCTATCTGCTGGGATTCTTGCATCTCCTACTTAGGCATCCAACATAGTTATTTTGCAGAAATCTAGACAATTGTTAATATGTGAAGCCAACCAAAATCATGACAAAATATTCAGAAATATTGAGGATTCATGTGGTGATACAGTATTATTTAAAATACAGGAGGGCTTTGGGACCTCTTAATTAGGTCCCCAAAACAAGTTGTAAGGGGCTGGATAAGAGAGAGAGAGAGAGAGAGAGAGAGAGAGAGAGAGAGAGAGAGAGAGAGAGAGGTGAAATGATAGAATGAATGAATTACCTATGAACAAAATGCTAGGCTCATGGGGAAATGGGTACAGATTTATGTCACACTTCTACAAAACACAAATTATTGATAGTAGTCAATAATTTGCTGATAAATTAAGTTCCTGTTATGTCCTTTAGCCCTACTTGTTATCTCCTTTAGCTCTACTTACCTTTGGGATTTAAATAACTAAGCTTCTTGAGGGCTCCAGATGGTCTGTTTCGAGGTGTCTTCAGATGATTTCGCTGCCTCCAATCTTCATTAATAATAATAATGATAATAATAATCATAGTAATTCACAGTCATTCTCATAGAATTTGTGAAGGCATGAGCTCAAAACACAAGATTACTACATCTCAAAAAGGAGAGGTGAACACAGAACCAGTGTTTGCATACTGTCCATCAGAAGACTTTTCCATTGTCTCCAACCAACACAAGCCCAGGATACTGGTGCAGAGTGGAAGTCAAATTCTTCCTTCTCTGTTCTCTTGATGGAAATGCTAGTTCTGAATGGCCCTCTCTACAGATCGGAAAGTCATTTTCCTTCTTGTCCAGAGGATCCCAAAGTGCTCCAGCACATCTCCCCCACTCTTGGATAATCTTGAAATGCGAGACGGAGGAACACTGACCTCTCCCAGCTAGAACCAGATTTCTCTAGATCTTACCTAGAGAACAAGAAAAAGGAGGTTATTAGGAGAAACTGGAAATAATAAGTTCTTTTCCCCAGAGCCATGACAAGCAACAAAACAATCTAAGGCAAAAACATGATTTTTCAAAATTTACAAAGTGGATGCACATCTGAAAACGTACCCATTCTCGGAGAGACCTGGGATTTCCCAGAGCCCATTCAGAACTGAAATTTCTCACAAGGTTCAAGACGGACAGGATCACTGGTCTGTATTAATTCCGGTTCTATTCTTAATCAAAGCTAGTAGTGAAGTGTGGTCCAAACACGAGTGACAGTCCTACAAAGTTGTTCAAGCCCCTGACTACTCTCGTGCTGCGCCTGTGCATTTTGCTTTGAATATTAAATACTTCTCTGGGTTTGGGTAAGCTCAGGGGGCACACCCCGTAGACAGGATGCTAGGATGTGTGCGGGAGGTATCTGCAGAATGACAGAACCCAGCAGAGTTGCGGGTTTGGGGAAGCGAGCAGCAGTGAAGGACACGGTGCAGGGGCGAGAGAACGTGTAAAGTACACCCGGCTGGAGGCGCGGGGCCTCTTCCTCCACGCGGGCGCCGCGGATGCAAGCTTGCCCTCCGCACCCGTGCACTGCGCCCGCCTCGCTAGCCGCGCAGGGGCGGGCTCCCCGCGCGCCGGCTCTGGAACCGCCTTTCCATTGGCCCGGGGGCAAGCTCGTCCCCGAGTGAGGCCTCGAAAGTTTCATTGAAGGTGGTGAAGTGAACGGTGAGCGCCCGCCGGGTAGCGAGGGCTGCGTCGTCAGGGCGAGGCTGCGCCGCAGTGGTAGGGGGCACGCTGGCATCCGGGCGACGTTGGGTTTTTATTTTTTTTTAATTGAGGCCGTGGAGAAGGAAGTTGGAGCCTGACCCACTCACTGTGCGCTTTCCTCTTGTTCTACTCAGGCTCGCACGATTTCTTCTGGTGACAAAGGGACTTGCAGCGCCACTCGCGGACCAATAACAGAAGCCCAGTCCCGTGCTGTCGGGGATGGTTCTGCACGCCTGGCTGCTCCTGCCCGGGTCTCTCCGGTTCGAAGCTGTGGGGTGCAGAGGCTGAGCCGCACTGCCGCCCGGGGATCCGCCGCGGCGCCACTCGGAGCCGGCGGGCAGTTCCAGGACCCCGGGCCGAGGGGCGCGCCTTAGGCTGCTTGAGCAAAGGGCGGGAGCCCCGCAGCCAAGGCACGTCGGCTTCAGACCTGGTTCAGCAAAGAAAGCTCCCCTGCCGCCCCAGAGCGACGCCCCGGGAGTCAGGCGAACGGACAGTACGCCCTTCTCGCCCCCTTTCCTCGCTCCGCCCCCTCCGGACCCTCCCAAAGAGCCCCCGCGAACGGCCCGGGTCCCGGCCACCCGCTGAAGAAGTCGCAGCCGCTGGATTGGGGAGCCTACACTTCATGGGCGGGCCGTGGGGGTTCTGGCGTCTGGAGAGGGGGCTACCTAGAGCTGGGTGAGGGGCGGCCGAGAGCCCGGTGAGCGCGCACTCGAAACTGATCGCGCGGCGGCCCTCGTCGAGGCGATGCCCAGGCGGCTGCGAGCCGCAGGCCACAGGAGGCCCTAGGGGGGACGGGCCTAGCGCCCCAGTCCTAGGGACCCTTGAGCCTCTCCCCTCTGCTCGGAGTCGCCTGACCTTAGCGATGGCCTCGGAAGTGGTGTGCGGGCTCATCTTCAGGCTGCTGCTCCCCATCTGCCTGACAGTAGGTGAGTGCGGTCCACTCACTGAGGTTACTTGGGAGGGTGAAGGGGATGCCTGGGGAGGGGGGTGGGCTTCCGAACAATTCAAAGTTAAGGGCTCTAATTCCAGACTCGGTTCGGAAGTCCGCGTAAGGGTCCCGGGGCTGGAGGCGTCAGACGTGTGCTGTCCTGAGTGTCACAGCATGGCCCTTTCACTTCCCGCGCTGGGGCGCACGTTTAGGGTCTCAACCGTCCAGCTGCAGAGTCCGGGAGACCGGATCGGCATGTGCTGGAGACTGCGTTGAATTTAGTCTCACGTGGAATATCTTTCGTGGAATGCTGACTTGTACAAAAAGGATACAGATCTGGCTGGAAAACGATTGTAGACTCCCTTCCTCGGTGCAGTACAGGATCCTGCCGGGGGCCCCTTCTCCCTCTGTCCCCAGACGCACAGCACACTGTGCATCCGGAAGGTACAGAGCCATCTCTTCTCCCCCACATCCCAGAATTGTGACGGAAGAGTTGAAGGACTCCGGTTATTCTAAAAAGAAAAGGAGGGAGAAGTATAGGGAAGCAGTGCCCTAAAGTTAGTTACTTTCCTTTACTCCCACAAAAGCCCCTGCAACAAAGTGCTGGGATGCTCTCAGACTACTGAGACCCAGTTACGCCCTTCAGGCGCCGGGTCTTCAGGTCTTTAAAGGATTCGAAAGCTGAATTGCGACTTTCTGGGACTGGTGAGGGTTAAGGGAGGGCCAGAAGAGAGCTTCATGGACTCTCAGTCAAGGATCTCTTTCTATAGGGCTGGCAGGGTGTTTAAAGAAACTGGGCGTCAGGTCTTAAAGACACTGGCAGCGTGCTTGAAGTGAGAGATTCTGCGTTTCTTCTCTAATGGACGGTGCTTCTTAGATTCGATCCCACTCCTAAGAATGACTGGCAGCGCCTTACTTTCCCCTTCCCCCAGCAGAGCTAGAAAACAGAACCTTTTACCAAGTAGCAGTTGTATTTACAAAGAAAGCGTGGCCTTCGCGGAAAAGGCCACCAATTTGCATTTGCCAGAGGCTGAGGACTCAACACACCTGTGCTGTTTTATTTGTGCAAGTAATCTTTCAAAAGGGGGATTCTAGCGTGTTTCTTGAGGGTTGATCCCAGCTACAGAGAGGATTTTGTAGTCGGTGTTAACATGACGAGTGAGTGAAAGGTTTCAGGGACATCAGCGCAGGGAACCTCCGCGGAAACCTGAGAAGGTTCTCGGAGTAGAATCAGTCTGTGGCATCGCAGGGTGCTAGGGAGCAGGAAGGGCCAGCGCACTCATGCCGGCCTTGGCCTCTAGTGTGCCGTTTGAGTTTCGAGGCAGGACCATTTTTCGGGGATCTTTGTCCTTAATAATCACGCATGTAGATGAGGAGCGCGGCTTCCAGGAAGCTGATGTGGACTTCTCCGCCAGCTGGTTTAAGTTGGAAGAAAAAAGGCTTTGGGAAATCGACTGGGGAAAACAGCGCCAGGTTACTTCTGGTGCGTTACTCACAGGTCATGTCACGGTCTGGGGACTGTCTGTGTATCTGAAACGCCTGGCACCGTGACTGTCTCAGGGCTGGCAGGATATTGAAAGCAACTGGGTGTTACTGTACTATATACAACATTTACTATACACCGAATGGAAGCTAGTGCCCGAGTTGACAGGGGGCTTTCAGTGTGAGGCCGATTTGTGGTTGTCATTACTGATGGGGGAGGAGGACTGTGGAGTGGCACTAGAGTCAGAAGGCCCTCTCTTCTCCATTGGCCCTCCATCTCCCTCCCTCTTCTTTCCCCCACAGTTTCTTTCTCCCCCACCTCCGCCCCCCTTCTCACTCCACTTTTTTCCCTTCCCTCTCCTCTCTCCTGGATGGCAGCTTGCGGTGACTGTCGGAAAAGTTAGGTTGATGGTTATCTGCTGCCAGCTCGATCCACTCCAGTGACTTGCACAACTAGCTAAGGGAAATGACAGCAGGGATTACCCACTGATTGCCAGCGACCTCTCTCGGAGTTTAGGCTCTTGCAGGACCCAGCTTGCCTGCCCCGATGCTCCTCGGCCACTGGGGTTGGGGCATTGTTATTTCGACTAATGGCTGGTGGTCTACACCGCAAAGCCCTTGAGTTGAAGTAGGACTGTGGAGTTCTGCCCTCCAGTGGGGCCTAGGGGCTTCTCCTTCCCAGCTCAGACGCCCCAAGGCGTGAGCCGCAGCTGGCCGCTCCTGAGCACGAGGAGGGAGGCTACCAGGGGCGCCGGGAGGAGCAGGGACCATTGTCCCGTGAATGTGGTCCCGCCTCAGTCCGGCCCCTTTTCCCCTTGTCCCCAGCTTCTTCCCGGGACCCCGTGGGCCCGGCGCAGTGTTCACATCGGTAAGCTTGGGCCCAAGGGTTGGCGTGCTCCCAGCCCAGGACGCATACGTGCGCTCCACTGCCGGGGTTTTCCTGGATCTGCCTCCAGGGACTCAAAGATGACAGCCCCTTGGCCGCCTGCGGTCCTGCTGCCTGGATTCCGGGACAGACAGAGTTGGCCCGGCCCGGACGATTCTAGACTACCTTCGCTTTCCAGTTCATTCCTCTGGATTCCTAGGCGTCTTCTGAGCGACGGGAGGCTAACCTCGTGTGTGTGTGTGTGTGTGTGTGTGTGTGTGTGTGTGTGTATGCGCGCGCCAGGCTACAGGGGGGGTGGAGGCCTCCTGCTGGGTCTAGAGCCTGTTGCTTCCCCCGCCCCACCACCCTTGTGGAAAGCTAACCTAGGGGACGGTGAAGGGCGTGGACCTTGGACTTCACCCCTTGACTGGAAGAGAGGAGAGCTCCTGGGAAGACTAGAGGACTGACCCCCCCTCACTTCCTGGCTGCTGCTTAAGAGAGACAACCCACTTCCCAGGGTTAATGATGCCTTCTAATAATTGTAATTGATGGGACAAGGGGGGGCTGGGCAGGTGTGGCCTGATTTAAACTCATTTCTATAGGAAGTGGATGTTTTCAAGGTTATTAGAGGGTTTTCAGGTCTGCCTACTCCCAAGGTTCTACTAAATCAAATATTCAGGTTTCCCCAATATGCATGGACAGTGCAAAGGTCTGCATTAGAATCGATTTTTACATTTCAGCCATCTATTTATATCGGGGCAAGGCAGCCTTCAAAGCCAAGACTTTGCAGAAGCTTACGTATTTCGCTTTAAACCCATTTCTCTAACATTGATGTTGAAAATTTTATGCACAGAGATGCTCTAGCATTTTCACCTAATAATGGATGTTAAAAATGAACTGTTACTGAGTTTAATCTGATGCTTAAAATTTCTTTTTCCCTATAAAAGAAATTTAGAGAGACACTGTGAGTGACATCAGGCCTCTATTAGGCATTATGTGACTCTTGGGTGTTAAATGCCTAACAAAACCATGATGTAATATTACATGTTGTTTGCCATTCAAAATGAACATCCAGTGACAGATTTTTCCACATCAGTAGAAACTAAAAATTTTAAAGATCTCCTAAATTATCTATAACTGCTTGGATAGCTTTTCTGATGTTTTTCCCTTCAAACAATACATGAAAAAAACCAAAAACCAAAACAGACAAAGCTTTCCTTAATATTATGCAATCTTTAATAATTATAATGATATCTAATCATTGTTGAGCACTTTAGAAATATTTTTACATTTATTTTCTTTTAGCATGATTCTACTGTATAAGCACACCTGAATATTTAAGAGCAATCGATTAAGAACAATATAGTGATACAGTCTATATATTGTAAAACATTAAATTTTGTAAGATTTGCAGATTTAAGTAGTTGTTTCGTGGACCTGGAATCGAGTAAACAAAATAAATCAAACATCCTATTGGATTGAGGCTAAATACAAAGCTGTATTGGAAAACATTTTTAAAATATTTGGCTGTGAGATATAAGCCTATATGATGCTTATCAAATTCAAATTCATCTTTAAGTATGTGATTTAGTCTATTCCTGGGTTGGAAGTGGATTGATATATTTTTAATCACATGCTCCTGACCCATTCCTTACATCTTGCCTAGTGTTCTTTGGAGTTTCCTTAATGTCCTGCCTAGAAGCACTGACTTAACCATTTTCAGCGGAGGGGAAGGGAGCCCGGCTTGGACAAAATAGATTGGTCCAGAAGGGGCAGAGCCAATGGTAGCATCAGTAGCTTATACTTCCCCTAAATGAAGTGACCATAGCTTAGGAAAGAACAGAGCACAATAGGAGACAGTGACACACAGAAAGAACTAACCAACTAATGAGTGCTCTGAGGAAAAATCACACTTGGATCCAATAGTGCAAATCTAGGAAGAATCTCTAAAATTCCCTATTGAGATAGTTGGATTAAATAAAATCTGAGCAAAAATATGGAGTCACTTTTGAAATACGTATGGGTATGGTTATGTAAACAATTTTCTCTCTATTGTATAATATGTTTTTTCACCATATGGAATCTATCATTTTGAAATTACACTTACACATACCCTAAGAATTACAAATGAAGCCTGATCAGAGTTAAGATTCTCCCCTTTCTTTTGCTGTGGCTTTCGAGGGTAGGGGCTTTCAGCTACTGAAGGACGTAGTCACAGCAGTTGAAGTCATTTTCTTTTCTGTCACACTTTCTTGGCTTTATATAAGTAGATCATATTTATCATTTTCAGAGAAGAGAAAAAGTAATAATGAAAAGGATTAGAAATTTTCAGTTTAATTCTAAAATAAAATATTTCATAAACAGAGATGGGCATAATCATTTTGTCAACTGGGCAGTGGAAGCTGGAGCCATGTGTCCACCTTGTAGTTTATCATGGGTATGTCACAATGTAGGCAATGTGTACTGCTCATAGTCAGAGGTAAACAGGAAGCTTTGGATTTTACCTTTGGGGAGAGGAGGGTGTGGTGACTTGGCAATTTAAAGGATCTCCATTCACATCAGGCTCTGCCCTTTACTATGTGATCCTAGAGTTGTTTTTGGTTGTTTCTGTTTTCTACCTGTAAAATGGAGATATTAATATTTCCTTTTATGGATGGTTGTAAAATAGTGTGCTCCACACACCTTCTATAATGCCTGACATTCTGCATGTGCTCAAGAAGGCGGGTACTATTATTATATTTATTAATTAAGATGAGAAGAGCAGGGATGCTTGAGGAATGTGTTCCTAGAAATTAACACTAACAGATGGTGACATTAGTCCTAAGGAGACTGACATGTGTACGTGGATTTACAGGAAAACAATTTAATACCTTCCTCAAGCCAAATTATGCTATGAAAATTGGTGTGTGAGTGGCAGGAGAATTTTTAATTATCAGGATTTTTCTTATCAGCTTTGTTTAATATTTTATGTATCTGCAGTTGCATTCTAGTTAAATAATATGTCCTATTAGAACTATACTGCCAGTGTTTACTTTTCTCTCAGACACCATGCCATAATTTTCATGGTCTTTATTTAATGTGATTTTATTTATTTATTTGTCTATTTTTATATGGCATTTTTAAAGATCCTATGTTACTAACAATGAATTGTATATGAAGTTACATAGTAACAAAAATATAATATTATAATTTTTTCCTTAAATGTTCAGGAGAACTTAGAAAAGTATAAGCACACCTGAATATTTAAGAGCAATCGATTAACAACAATATAGTGATACAGTCTATATATTGTAAAACATTAAATTTTGTAAGATTTGTAGATTTAAATAGTTGTTTCATGGACCTGGAATCGAGTAAACAAAATAAATCAAATATCCTATTGGATTGAGGCTAAATACAAAACTGTATTGGAAAACATTTAAAAAATATTTGGCTGTGAGCTATAAGCCTATATGATGCTTATCAAATTCAAAAGACCCTCCACTTGGCCTTTCAGATCCATTAGGACATGGCAGGATCAAGACGAATGAGGAGACTTGAAGTCAGGTAATTAATATCTGTGGAGAGACTGCATCAGACATACAGCTTTTTAAAAATATCATAATTTTTGAACTGTCCAATAATTATCATAGAACATTTAGGCATAGAACATTTAGCTAAATAACTTTGTAAAATTTAAGAGTGATAACATACAATTTTGCATTTTTTTCTATTTACTGGTGTATTAAAAAAAAACTATATAAAATAGCAATTAAAAAAATGTTTTTCCAGGCTCCCGTGAACGTACAATTTTTGTTTGCTTTGTTTTATCATATAGGATGGTGATGTTTTTTCTGATTAATAACCTGCTATTTTTGAATTCTCCTTTCTTTTACTATATTGGGAGGCACGGTTCTGCATTAAACTAGGACACTATAGATGGGCATATTTAAACTTTTTTGGATACGAATTTCAAATTTTAAATACATTTTATAAAAAAGAATGGATTTGTTGTATCTGTGTGGTTAGTTCTGGCTGTCTGTTGCAATTTCATCAGACATCTGGGGGTAAAGATGTTGCTAATACTTTACTCTCTTAGGGAGTTATTTATTCTATTATCTAAACTCAGATGATTCGCCCCTCAGTATTTTTTCCAGCTCTGAACTCTCTACCCTTTCTCCCTCTCCCCTTTAGGTTAGACTCTGTCAGCACCTTATCTTCTCCCTGCAACCTTCTCTGGTGTGCTCAGTGCAAGTTTTCCCTCTGCTCTTTACTTGCACATTTACAATGATGTTGTTGGTGCCACTGACCCTTAGGTACAGATGCTGTCCAAATCAAGTACCTCCTTCATAGATGTTCTTCTAGGTTTGTCTTTGCTCTTTCATCTTGGTCAACAGAAGTGTTGTTGCAGTGGGTTTATATCCTGTGTGTTCTTCAGTGTTGGAAAACCTGAAACCTATATCTTGGCCTCTTTACATCCTCCCCATGTGCTGAGCCAGTTGTGCCCTCCACTGCTCAAAGCCCTCCAGAATCTATTCTGCAGTTAAGAGTATTTGGGGCTTTTCTCCATGTCAATTACATTCCAGCCTTACCTGAGTCAAAATCAGGAATTATTGCCATTTCTACCTTCAATACTGTGCTTGGCCATCAGCTCAGCAAATTTGTGTTCCTATCCTGGTAGCAAGTCAATTCTTTTCTCCCCCATTTATAGATGGCCCTTGCAGCCAGTTTTAAGCAAAGGCAATTCTGTTCTTCATAAGGTCTCTTTTCAATATAGATTTCTCAGGGAAATGTGTGTTAGACAGAATAAACTTTATTATCTCTCACATGATATTCAAGCTGTAGGGGAACCAAAGTTGGTATGCGAACTGTGCTCTATGATGCCCAAGGAGGATGTTGTTGCTCTGCTATCTCGCAGGTATTGCATTCAATCCTGTTCCCATGCCCACATTAAGCTGAAGGATGGAGGAGGCAAATACAGAAGGGACACCCCTTCTTCACTTTCTGAGGTCACGACCTGGAAGTTGCATGAATCACTTCTGTTCATACCCCATTAGCTTGAATTTAATAATAGTATTCACTTACCTAACTGCAAAGGAAGCTGGGAATGTCATCTTTATTTTGGCTGGTAATGTGCTCAGCTAAAAACAGAGGAATTGATAGTGTTGCAGTGATAAAGAAAGAGAGAATGGATATTAGCATACCAATATCAGTCTATGCCTCTTGTAGATGAAGATAACTTAATGTGCCTTGCAGACACTGCCAACTTTTCTACCCCACCATCCCCACTTTTCTTCTATACCTGTAACTAGACTCCAGTACCAGCAGGCTCCTAAATGTGATATACAAAGTGTGATCCATGAGCAGGTATACTGCACTCTGAAAGAACTGCGTAAGCTTTCTAATTTACACAGACAAAAGTCTGGGGAATATGTGTAGGAATGGGTGTTAAGGGTATGGGATAATGGTGGGGGGAACTTAAAGTTGAATCAGGCCAAATTTATTGGTACAGGACCGCTAAGCAGAGATTCTGGATTCACTGTCATAGCTTGAAGTGTTAGAAAGAGGTCTATCAGTTTGGTTGGTTGGCTGAAGCATGGACCAAAAAGTGACCTATGCCCAATGAAATTAAAATGCCATACCTGCCTTGGTATACCATAGAGGAAAAGAGCCAAAGGCTTTTTAGGGGGAGTGGCATGGTAAAGTGGGTTTATCACGTGAGGCCTGCTCACCTACCTTGTGAAGGTACAGAGAACACACATTTCACCACTACTGTGAGAAATAAATTTGTAACTGGAGGCTTAGCATCCTTGAAGTGCTCTGTGCTTGCTCTTCTCTGTAGGTCAGAAATTATAGTGTGAACTGCTGTCACTTAACTGGAATCTCTTAAGTTCAATGGAAATACTTGTATTCTGGGTGGCAGGGGCCACCAAGAGGCCCACTTAATTGCCAAAGACAGGGTGGATATCATTATCATAATGGACAGTGGAGTCAAAGCAGTAATCAAAATAGTCTGACTCCAAGACCTGTGGCATTTAGCTTGTTAATCATGGTGTTCCTAGAAGTGAAATAGATGTACAGTCCACTAAATTCTGGCTTGATTTGTCTAAGTAGACGAGTTCTAGCCTAAGCAATAAAAGTCTGACTTGAATCACCAACACAGAGCCATTGCCCCTCAATCAATCCCTCAATCAATCCCCAGACTTGAGGCAGTTTATAGACCCAGAAACTTTGAAAGGAGGACTTGTGAAGAACAGAGTTGTGTTTGCTTAGAACTGGCTACAGGGGCCATCTATCAACTAGAGAAAAGAATCTGCTTGCTACCAGGACAAGAATACAAACTTTCTGGGCTGCTGGCCAAGCAAGGTATTGAAGGTGGGAATGACAATGATGGTTTGCCTGATAGGACTGAGATAAGGCTGGAATGTAATTGACACTGAGAAAATCCCCAAGTACTCTTAACTTTAGAAGAGCAGACTAGGTCCCCTTGAAGAAGTACCCCCACTATGTTGGCCAATTACACTTTCATTTCACTCTCCCCATCCCATTTCTTAGAGTAACAAGTCTCTTCCTTTAAGTTGTAAATATTTGTGGAAAGATAAGACTACAACTTGTGGTCCATATATTATTATAAGTTAATTCAAACAGCTTATTTTCCTTCTATCACCTCGTTGGGAGAGAATGGACATTTTAACTGAATAGGGAGAGACAGTTGTTAAATGGTGTTGTAGGCATGGTCTAGATTCCAGGGATATTTTTTAGAAGGTCATAATATCATTGGACATTTAGGGGCTTACCAAGAAGAGTTCCAATACCAAAGGTAGCACATCTTTCCTAAAGCTAGCTTTACACGCAGGAAACAGGACACAAAAATTATTTCTGTTCCTCCTTCTGTTATTTGTATTATGTGGTTTCTGACATCTAAGGGGAAATATACTGTTTTGATTAAGAGCCTCAGCTCTAAAGCTTGAATGTTTAGGTATAGATCTTAGTCTGTCATACTAGCTGTGTGACCTTGATCAAGTTGTTTTACCTCTCTGTTCTTCAGTTGTTTCATCTGTAAAATGGGTTGATAATAATAGTACCTAGGTCAGAAGATTGTTGCAAGGCTTAGATTGACAGTGCTTGTCAAGTGCTTGGGTGCAGTGCCTGACCCATGGTAAATACTCAATAAATCTTAGGTGTTATTAGTAGTTCTAGAATTTAGGCATTGTTATTAGTTAAAGGCTATTCTGAGGACTTGCTCATCGGAAGCAGCATAGTTTCCTGGGATGATAATTTGGACTTGCAGTCAACTTCCAAGGAATTGTTGGAACACGACCCATCGTAAATTGAGGACTGTCTGGTCCCCTTAAGTCCCCCAGTCAGAGCTGGAAGGTCTCTGTGCCCATTTGTTCATTGTTACCTTTGAAATAATGTGACATATTAATTGTCCTTTTCAGGCAGAAAGAATTGTTTCTTCAGTGTTCACCTGGCACTTGGTTCATACGTATTATCACAGAGTTTTGTATTTAGTTATATGATTGCTCTCTTCCCTTCCATGTATCTGCAAATTCAAGGACCCTGTGCAATCTTTGATAGCCTCAGCACTTAACTTACTGCCTAGCATGGCAGATACATTTCACCCTTCTTATCTCCAGGTTCCCCATCCATGGATTCAACTAACTGAGGATTGAAAATATTTGGAAAAAACAAAATCATGTTGTTGCTGATGTGTATTGTGTAGTTAGGTCTATGATGGTTGTGTCTGTACATAATTTTTTTCTTGTCCTTATTTCCTAAACAATAGAGTATTACAACTATTTATATAGCATTTACATTGTATTAGGTATTTTAAGTAACAGAGATGATTTAAAGTGTATGGGAGGATGTGTGTGTAGGTTTTATGCAAATACTACACTATTTTATATGAGGGACTTGAGCAGCCTCGGAATTTGGTATCTTCTAGCTTGGGTAGGGAGGTGTCCTAGAATCAATTGTCCTTGGATACCAAGGGACAACAAATACAAAAATATATACACTATTTTTGAATAGGTTTTTCTGACAGTAAAACTGTATCCAATCATGATATTTCAGCTGTCTGGCAAAGGCTATAATACACAGTGAACGCTAAAGAAATATTTACCAATTGATTTTTAAGAAATTCGTGGATTAAATTTTTTTCTCTTGAATATGTCTGAAGTTTGAAAATAGAGTTAGGTCTAGTGTCTTATAACTATTGGCTTTTACATTTTTGAATATAAAATTCATACCAGTCTAATTTACATGCTCTGTGACTTTTATAAATGTGAATTTTATCAGCATGGCAATTAATACATTTTACTTGCTTTGCAGTGAATAGAGAAGGAAAAACCCATTTGACAGTGGTAAAGCTTGACCGAAGCATCATCCTTGAAGTGCATATTATTTTTTAAAATGTTTTCAGCTCTCCTGGAACCACAGAATTGATCTGTTTTCTGTTGTGGTCAAATCTGCTAGGTCAACAGTTTCGGCCACAGGTGCAGAAAAGGAGCAAGAACGTAGAATCTTAACAAGCTGATACTTTTGAACCAAAGCTCCATGGAAATGCATTATAGATCTATGCAGAATTGAGCAGTCCCCGGTCCTGCTATTTCTTCCCTTCTTCTGCATTCCTGGGACTGTACCTGCCTGCTATTAGCGGTCTGCTTTGACATTGCCAGAGAAATATATGTGCCCCTGCTAGAGAATCTAGGAAGCGAATATTAGGGCCCTGGTCTGAAGGTCTAACAAACAAGTCTCAATTCTGCTAATAATGAGCTATGAAACTTTGCCAATTATTGGAAACTTTATTCCTCAAATTACATCACCTAGAAAAGAAGGAATTCAAGGCTAAGAAATATTTTCGTGATTCTCACAGTAATATTTCTGCACATAATTATTTTCAATGTTAGAAGGTATGACTATGAAGCATTACTTTTTAGCCAACCCTCCAGAATTTTCACATCTTAATTGATCTTCCCTTTTAATAACCATCATACTTACATTATTTCACTCTTGACCTCAAAGAAATGTTAGAAACTGCTAATTAAATTAATTTGTTTCATGTTAGATATTTGATTGAGATTTTTTTCAGAACAGTTAGTAAGAAGGAGAGACAATTTAGCTTAGATTTTGCAATCCTAATATTTCAGCGATTCTCCCTCACTTGCTCCCAGTGCAGAATCACACACACACACACACATTGTCAGTGATGGTGTCATGCGGGAGACCCTGCTCGCTGCGCCATTTGTCGTGCAGGGAGGCCTGCGGGGTCTCTGCTCCCGCTCCCCATACAAGAACGCAGGATATGGTGAGGCCAAAAAGGAACACCCACGGAGCCATAGGTAGGGGAGTCATACCACTATATTCTCTCTGGCGGCACTATACTCTCACTGGAGGCTGGATCCACACTGTCTGCAAACCGCCATCCACGCTTGCCAGCCTAGCCGCCATCTTCTTGCTAGCCCCCATTCTTTCTCTCTCCTCTCCTTCTCTCTCCTAGCGTAGCCACAGCAGTTATATTAGCGGCTAATTGGCTAACTGGCTACAGCTGACGGCCAATCAGCCACAGCTGACGGCCATCTACTACCCGAGCCAGCACTCCTCCATGTGAGGCCGAGAGCCTGTAAACTACTTTCTGGGGCTCTGCCCCCACAGATGGTAATAACAACAAATGGATCATCAAATTTGGTTTAGAATTGGCTGTGTGTAGCTTTGCAGAAATAAAGGAATTTCACCAATAGTTTATGATCAGACATGCCTAAAAAAAAAAACAAAATCACGTGGAGTTTTTGATTGAAGCCAAATTAAACTGTAGGGACATAGAACAGTATAAACAAGATTTTAGTCAGAAAAAATATATTTTGAGTAAAATACTGAGTTTTATCACAACGTGTAGCATTTCAATGACATTGTACACCTTATGAGATCTTAGCCAGGTAAAGGAAATGGGAGGTGTACAAAAACTACAGGTGGGTGTAGGATAGAGTCACACTTGCAGATGTTGCTATCACCTGGCCGCAGTGTAAGCTGTGGGCTAGCTGTAGGCCTGTGAGCTTCCTGCACTTTAAAGCCTCCTGCATCCTCCTCCTCCTTCTTCCCTCCTTCCCCTTGTCCTTTTCCTCCCCCCTTCCCCTTTTCTCCTCTCCTTCTGCCTCCTCCTCTTCCCCTTCTCCCTCTCTCCTCTTTCCCCTCCTCCTTTTCTCTACTCCCTCCCTTTTTACCCTCCTCCCCCTCCCTCACCTTCTCATCCTCCATCTTTTTTAAACTGAAGATTGGAGCTTGCCTACCCCAGGCTAATTCTGACTTTGCTGGTCTTGGGTTCTGAAGTTAGAGCAGCTAGTAAGCAAGAAAGCATTTTTAGCTAGAGCCAGGCTTACCACCTCAGAGTTGCTATAGCACACTGCCTCTGGAGGGTCAGGAGACAGGATGAAAAGTCAGATTACATGGCTATGGGAAGAGGAGTAGTCATAAAATGGAGATTGTATCTGGTGAGCCAGTATTTTCCAGAAACTTCCGGCTGCCTAGAATTTTTCATTAACAACCACAAACCTCTAGCAATATTTTTTAAAGCGTCATCATTTTTGCCTTACAGTCACTGCACTTTTGACCCATGGTGGCATTGCTTAACAAACCCCACCTCATTCACTGGGCTCCGCATATAAGTACTTTGGGCTATTTTCCAACATTAAAACCATCCTCAACATGCAACAATTTCCCACCATCCAGGTTATCTAAAAGGATGTGGCACAGGCCCCAAAGGCATTTCTTAAATTGGATAGGAAAATATTTTGAACAATTATCTTTAGAATAAGGGCATAGCTTCCCAAAGTTACTACCTAGACGGAAACAAATCTTAAATATTATCTTACCCTTATGACACTGATTGGTTATCTATTCCAATATATCCACACTTGGAATTGCGTATTAGATCTATTCCCAGAAGGTGTTATTTAAAATGTAGTGCTAGTCTTTCAAAGAGGGAGCAGTGTACTAGTCAAACAAATTTTGTTTTGAATACCATTGCACCATATAATAATGTATCATAAATTTCAATATGCAGATAATGCATTTTTTTAAAAACATATTTTAATTGTGGTTTTAATAGTCCATTGGTGACTTTGTTTCTTTCAATTACTTTTTTTTGTTGTCCTCTGATTTTGACCAATTTTTCTTGCTCTCTCCCATTTTATATTTCCCAGAATTCACTAAAATAATACAGTAATCCAAAACTGATTCATAATGTGCCCAGCCTTTCCTATCTTAAAATAGCACTTTTTTTTTTTTTTTACTCCTATGTCAAAGAAAACTCATGTCTGTTTTTGTTGTTGTTGTTGTTGATTCATACCCTTTATCACTTGTGACATATTGCTTTCTAGGTTTCTTTTTGGCTATTGCCCAAGATTTAAAAAAAATCTTATCTTTAAGTTCTCCAAATATTACTATTTAGACCTTTTCGTCTGTGTATCCCTGGCTCACTTCATCTCTACCTCAATTCTGACTAAAAACATATGAAAATATACTTTTTGGTCTCCCAATCTCCTTTCTCCTTAAAAATTAAGCAACACAGAGGTGACAAATAAAAAGATTTGCAGGTCACCTATGGTGTCGTACTCAGTGTTGACCTCCAGGCACTGGTTTTCCTTACTCCAGACATCATTAAATCACTCTGCACCCTCCACTGCGTGCTGTGTGAGGGGACTCAACTCCTAAGGGTCTTGTTTCCATGCTAGCAATACACTATTTAGTGTTCCTTAAAAGTCTTGGTCATCATTCTTGTGTGTATATTTCTAGCAAAAAGTAATTAAGTTACAGTTGCCTTGTAAGAAAACCCATCATTTAGCACCACAGTTCCTATATCTCCTTGATATTGTTCCTTGAATGAGTCCAGAATGAACATTGGTTTTGGTTTGTTTTCAACATTTTCCTCTAGAGTGTCATCGGTATCCATCTGACATGTAGCTACATAGATGCAGGGTAAAGTTGTCTCTCATCAAGTACAGGTTTAAAGTCAATAGATAAACTGTCAGAGTGACAGTGCTTCCACCTAGAGCCCATCCCAGGTAAAATGTAACATGCCCAAACATATTTTAGCACCTTCTCACTTCCCCTTCTTGTCCTTCAGTAATAACTGCTTTCTCACCTTCTTTCCTTTCCTTTCCCTCCTCCACAGGCTTCTGGGACTTTTCCAGTAGGTTGACGGGTGAGGGGAAGAACATAGGCTTTTGGGTTAATCAGACCTCAAAGTTTGGGTTTCATACTTTTGCTTACCTCCTTATTAGTGATAAGATGAACACAAATTGAAGTTGTATAGCTTCTCTGAGCCTCAGTTTCCCAACCTGAAAAATGTCAAAAATCACATCTATCTCAAGAATAATTGTAAGGAGTAAATGAAATGATGTGTCAGGAACCTAGCACAGGGTTGACAAATAAAGGGCTAACCAAATGGTCTGTTGCTTCTCTTCCTTTCTACTTCCAAGTGTCTGGGCCTTTCCCACCCCACCTGTCTCCTGAACACTGTACCCTGAATTGTGCCTTGGCTCCTGCAGTTCAGAGCCTTGTGGATTGGTAAGGAATCAAAGGAATGTAATATTGACTCCATGTGTCTCTGTACCAGGGGAACCTGTTTTTAACTAGGAAATAAGTTGTTACCAGAAAGAGGGGGATCTTCTGGGGATGGGAATTCAATAACTGATGAGGATAAAGTAAGGCCAATTGTATTTCCATCTATGATGGTAAAGTAAGCTTTCTGGGAACTCACGATGTTTTAAATTAAGTTACAATTCTTTAAAGTAATCACTAGTAAAATACACAAAAGATAGGAACTAAGGTGGATTCATCTTAAATTGTAGGTACAGATGAAGGTTGTCGAACAGTGAAGTATCTCAGGTTTGCTACATTAAGGCAATGGTGATACAATATAGAGTAAATAAAATGTATTTTCATATCTTATTAAATATCAGAGCTGTATATCTAATACTTGAGTTATATTTCTTGGTTGATTTTTTTTTTTTTACTGTAATTTCAGATACTGAACTTAATAGCCATAAAATATCTTATACATTTTGGACATCTAAATTTTCCTACCTAATTGTAATTCTTGTGACATTTGAATTTAGTAAACATATTCCCAGATTGAGATTTAAGTGATAACAATCAGATACTTTCATAAAAAAACGGAGGTTGCTGAATAATTTCCTTTGCCTTAGTACCTGGTTCAAACTGAGTATGTTAGGTGTCAAACTAAGCCTAAGGGGGCACTTTTTTAGGATTCCTTTAAGGATGGCTTATTTAGTTGAATTGATGTAATAATGATAGTTTTCTGATTTAAACATTTTAAAGGAATTATTTAAGAATGAATTATTTTGTTATAGTTTTTAAGAGGTCCAAATATTGAGAATTCTAAAATGATATAAAAGACTATCATATATGGAGCAATTTAAAAGAAAAGCTTCAAAGACTCAATACCAAAAACAAATAAATAAAAAACTCCAATACAATTAGAGTGAGTTATAGGATCATGGGTTACATGAAGTTCTAATATAGTAGTTCTGAAGTTTAAAGCTGCATTTGCAATTTCACTCGGTATCTTATACAACCTTATTGGGAATTCCACGGTGGCACCTGCAGGCATATTACAAATGTAGGATCTTGTTAATTTCCAGGAACAGATGTTATGAGTTCATAAGTCTCATCACAGATCTCATGTGATGCATTAAAATCGGTGGGAAAGATTCATGGAGTGCAGAGTTTGTCTGAATTTGTTCATTAGCATTTGTGTATGTGATAGTTACCTACCAGATGGTAAGCCAATTTCTCTATGTGGAAAAGTACTGAGCAAATAAGTGAAGTGGAGCTTTGATATTTCATCAGTGTGGAAAATGGTAATTTGTTAATTGAGAACTGATGCCTTAATTATAGTAACTGATTGACACAATCAGGAAATTCAAGTACCCTTGCTAAAATCATACACATTTTCATGTAGTCATGACCATTAATCTGGGTGGTTTCAGAGTGGGTTAAATCAAGGCAGACCTTGATTCTGTTTAAATATAAAGTGATTTACTGGTGCTTCTCACACTCTGCTTTACTATTTTTCCTCCTTACTGTCAATCTTATGCTATGCCATGGAAAGTCACTACATAGAGTTAGTTACCATTTTAATGGCAGCTGAGCATCCAGTATGGAGCCAGCTTGCCTTGATTTGGTCCCACCTCTGCAGCACGGAATCTGTGTGTCATAGGGCAAGCTATTGCATTCTTTGCCCCTTGGTTTTCCCATATGTAAAATGGGGATAATCATGGGCCCTACCTCATAGGATTGTTAAGAGGATTAAACTTAGAAGTGCCTGCCATGTGCTAAATCTAAATATGTAAAATACCTAGTTTATTATAGCCTTTTCTATATAAAACTTGAAGTTCTGTATAAAACATATGAAGTATCATATGAAAAATTATTTGGAGTAGTTGATTGATTTATTCAATCTTTTAATACAATTTAGTAAGTATCTGCTTTGTGCATGTGACTGTGCTAGTGACTCTGAGAAATGCAAAAGAAATAAATGTGCTAAAGGAGAAACCACCTGGTCCTCAGTCCCAGGCATTTTGCATACATTACTTCTTATCCTTTAAACTCCCCAAAGTAGGTATTAAATCTTATTCCGTAGGTGAAATTGCTATGTTTTAGATAGTAACAGAGCTTTATGTTTAAGTGAAGCAAAGATTCCAAAGATTCCAGCTTTGTTCTGCTCCCCATCAACTGTTTCCAACAGGCACAGGCCAGGGGTTAATTGTGTGGACGGTGGCCACAGCAAAGTGTCTCTGCGGGTTTTGTGGGCCAGCTGGATTCTAGACATTGTCGTGTCACATGCTAACTTTGTGATCCTGGGCAATTCTGGTCTTGAACAATCAGCTAATAGAATATGGAGTTCGGCCAGCTATCCCAATTCTAGTGGCTTGTGACTCAATTGTTCACAAGGAGAGTGGTAAATGCCATCCCAGTCATTTCAGGGGTACCCTTGTAGCTCAGAAAGACTGCTACTTATTAAATCATATACTGCTCTTCCTTCCCCAAAGGGCCCTTTGAATTTTATGATGTAATTCCTGTTGGGAAATATTTTCATTTTACATAGACTTTTAATATCTTAATCCATTATTTTATGACAGTGAGATACTAAGAAAGAGTTTCATAATTAGATATTTTTTTGAGAAATGCTGGGCTAAATAAATGTAAAGGTTCTTTTTCTTTATGGCAAGACTAGTATCTAATGCAAATTTTGAATTTCTAAGAATTTGTTATAACATGTAGTGTTTCCTAAACCCATGTAACCACAGAACCTCTACTTGTTTCCCTTGACACTGGTATTCTGGGAAGTGCACACTGAAAAATTCTGTAAGAACTTTGGACTAACTGGTAAATCAATGAGTTTACTTTGGGATAAGAGGGCCTTTCAGAAGACCCCAAATCTCTTTTAGTATGTGGGCATGAAGCCAACACTGATTGGTGGTCACTGTCATACCTACTAGAGGACAGGATAAACACGATTGTCTTTTTCTTACGTATGCTTGCTGACTTATGTTTGTACCATCAGTTTATTTTAAAATCAAAGTGGTCGAAAGGAGAAAAACAATGTTAGAAACTAGATATTCCAGCTGTTGTAAAATACCCATAAATAACCAGGCTATAAACATTGCCAGGCCTAGCAGCTCCATAGTGAAAAAACGATAAGGGGTTAAAAATAAGCCCGACCATGACCTGCAGTCTCCCCCTTGTCACTTCTGGACTGACCGCTGCAGTGGCCTCCTGAGGGTCTTCCTGCTTCATATACCTCTGGTCAAGCCCTTGTCCACGTGTTGGACACATTGATCTTCTTAACATTTAAGTCAGATGATATCCCTCTGCTTTAAAACCTCTAACACTTTCTTGTGGACTTAAAAAACAAGCTCTGAATCCCTAACTTGGCCTGTCATGGTTCTGCACCTTTTAGCCACACTGGAATTACTTTTATTGCTCGGATTCAACTATTTTTGCTTTAAGCCCTTTGCCTTGCTGTTTGCTCTGATGAGCAAGCCTTCTCCTAGGTCTCAGCCTAAATTTTATCCCTAGGGATGTCTTTCTATACCACCTAACACCTCAACTCCTCACTCACTCTAAATCAGGCTCTATAATTATCAATTATCTGATTCCCTTCATTGTTAGTGAGTTTATCATTATCTGCCTCCCAACTCCTTTGACACTCTCTCTCATGCTCCAATTTCACCATCTTGAATAGAGCCTTGCCTACAGTAAGCACACAATAATTCAATACATTAATGTTTACACAACAATGGAAAGAAATGTTGTCATCATGTTCATTCATTCCTCTATTTATTTACATCTCGGTTTCCTCATCTGTGGAATGGTGATAATAGTAGTACCTACCTCATAGGTACTACTATTAGTAGAAATTTAAAAAAATAATGTATTGAAGTGCTGTTCATGTAATATCTAACATATAGTAAGCATTTAATAAATATAATTATAACAATGTTGATCTTTCATTGACTCATTCAATAATCATTTATTGGTCAACCAGTATGGCTCGATTCTATGAATACCAAAAATGTATAAGGCATGATTTCTGCTCTTGAGATTCTCCTTAAAACTTTAGCTGCCCAGATTTGCCGTGGTACTCAAAATGGAAAATTGCTAATGGTGTCCATTCGATTATGCTATGCCATTGAGTATTTTGAATGATGGAAAGTGACCAAGAAACTGAAACAAAGGTAGAAAAAGGAGTTCCTGGTGTGTGAACAATGGCTCTTTAATAAGCCTAGGGGACATGAAGATGAAAAAGACAGTACTTGCCAGCTGGGAGCTTACACTCTAGTGCAATGCAATGCGATGAGTCCTAGAGTAAGTTAAAGGCCAAGGAAAACAGATGGTAGAGTGGAAGTAATAACTGGCTAATAACAGACCATCCCTCACCTCTAAAACCCACTTTCAGAAATATGATATAATAAGCAGAACTGTGACTGAGAAAACGTTTGTGTTGACACTTCTGTGAATCTTTACTTTAAATCGGGACAAAGACCTTAATCCAAAGAAACATATCTCAAGCATGGAGTTTTATGCATGCATTACCTTGCTTTGGCCTTTTGTGGGCATGAACAGAGAGAAGTGGTAGGTCTCCCAGCTGCCCCCGATGTTGTAAGGGCTTGGTTGTCCAGCTGTTCTACTTGTGCAGACTGAAAGCCAACACATTTGGGGAAATAACTAGAGTTCCACGTACTTTGGTTTGAGGTGAGAATATCACTTCGTGGATAGAAGTCCGTGTGTTAGTAGATGTGAATTATCTATCTGTATTTCACTTGGCTTATCTTTTCCCAGACATGCCTAGCCACTTCATACAATCAAGGTTACGAAAGCCACCGCTGGCAAAGGCATCTAAACACTTGAGAAAAACTGGCACTGCTCTAAAAGAGGATCCCAAGTTACTGTTTGCCAGGGCTAGAAGGTTGTCCTGTTTGGGCTAGAGTCTCTTTCTTTGGCATGGAGCTGGAGCTGCTTAATCTGGCTTTTAAATTTCTTTCTTTTCTTCCTTGTGGTTACGACAGGACTTCATAAAAGCAGACGGCTCTTCCCTGAGGGTAATCTTGTATTTAAAATAGAATGTGTCTTGGTTTCCTCAGACATGTTGAGGAAACAATGCAACAACTTAATGAAGTGTGCTGGTCTTTTAGCATGACTTTCTTAGCTAAACAGGGATGTAGTTGTATATGTGATAGGAATTACTTATTTCCTTCCTCAACTATCTTGAGATAATGGCAAAAGTTGGATTTTAAAATTGTTGAAATGCCACATTCATCATTGGAAGTGCTGTGACAATGCTGATGACTTAATAACAAAGCCTTTCATCTATCAGACACATTTTAGTTTATGAAACATGTTCATATACTTTTTGCTTTATAAGCTTAAGAAGGACAGGGACTGTGGTTTTCTTGTTCATTCCAGTATTCATCCCATCCCCCATTCTGGATGCCTGGCAGATAGAGTACTCACTATATATATGTATGCACATGTATGTATGTGTGTATACATATGTATATATAAGTGTTCTCTTTCCCATTTAATACTTGTAAATGCTCTGTGAAACAGGTGTTACTATCTTGGATTTATATACAAAGAAATGGAAGGAGGAAATAGTTTCTACATGAGAAAATGGAAACTCAGAAAAATTAGCCTTTTTGTGTGGTCCAGTATCAAGAGGGTGGTGAACCTGGACCTGGGCCTCACATATTCTTTTTGAAGTTTAGTATGCATTCAGCTACAAAAAAGTGATTCTCAACAAGTAGTGATTCTCATAAATGCTTCTAATCTGGATCTTTCCATCTATTTTCTCCATTACTACCAGAGTGATCTTTGTAAATCCACAAGTCCACATACAGTCCAATGCTTAAAATGTAGCATTAGCTTTTAGATTAGGAGGCATCATTTATTGTGAGGGGCAGGTAAAGGGGCCAGGGTTCCCTGTTGGATTTTCATTACTTCACCAATAGGAAGGCCAGCACTATCATCTCTCTGAGGGTCTTAGCCCTGGGCTTGAACCCTCCTGGAACTGGGCTTATGTTGGCGCACTGGTGCTTGTCCTGGCCACTGTCTAGAGAAGAGGGGCAGATGGAATGAGGTCACGGTACTTCCTCTTGAATAACTGTCCACATTTGGAACCCTTGGCATTAACTGCTAAGGTTTGAGGTGTTCAACATTTTTCACATTTCCTCAGGGGCCATCTGTGCACTCACATGTGCTCTGTACGTGTTTTAAACTAGCATTTTGGGGTTGTTTTTCTATCAGGTACTGCTGTTACATTTCTATGGCCTGACATAATAAATTATTACTTAAGTATCATGGCAAATGTGGGGAGGAACTAGGTAAATTCTTTAATTCATTGTCTTCATTCATGTTGGGCTCTTACATAGCAGCCAGTGTGATCCTAGAGGAATATGAGGTCGGACAATTAAGCTTGTGAATTCATCCTAGAAAAAGTGTTACATACCTCACTGCTGAATATCACTATGGTCTCCTTCGAAGTACTCCCCTTGGGAAGCTATACACCAACACCAGCACCTAGTCCACCCTTTAAAGCAATTTGGGAACTCTTTTTCTGGAATGGCCATCAGAGCTGTTGTCATATTGCCCTTGGTGTCCTGAATGTCATCACAATGTCTTCCTTGCAATATTTCTTTATCTTCGGGTAAAGAAAGAAGCCAGTGGGGGCCACATTAGGTGAGTAGGGAGGGTGTTTCAATATAGTTATTTGTTTACTGGCTAAAACTTCCTCAGAGACGGTGCCCTGTGAGCTGATGCATTGTCGTGATGCAAGAGCCATGAATTGCTGACGAAAAGTTCAGGTCGTCTAACTTTTTCATGCAGCCTTTTCAGCACTTCCAAGCAGTAAACTTGGTTAGCTGTTTGTCCAGTTGGCACAAATTCATAGTGAATAATCCCTCTGATATCAAAAAAGGTCAGCAACATTGTTGCAACAAGTTCACGAACTTAATTCTCAGCCTTTGTAGAAAGTCACTGAACAATCTCGTCTCAAGTGGCTCAGTCTATGAGGCAAATGTTTAGTAACTTTCACATATTCAACTGCTGTTAGCCTGAAATGTCCCTTATTAGACTGTCATTCATTCATTTATTCAACAAATAGGTGTTGAAGATACCTGTCTTCCAGGCACAAAATACTACCTGTACTTCTCTATGCTCTGATTAGTTTATATTTATAGTAAATGAGACTGTGTGGACCTCTGTGTTGTGTAGAGACTAACTTAGATCTGTTTTCGTTCTTAAAAATGAAAGAATTCATTCCTAAGTATTTGGTGGTCAGCCTTTACACTAATACAGAATGGTCGCTACTGATTAACCTAATTTGGTGAAGTTTTACTTATCTAGAATATTGATCAGCTTTAATTCTCAGGGAATTCAATGATTGAGACTTACCTGATTTGCTTTCAAACTCTAATCCCTAAGAATTTTACAAAAATTAAACTATTAGCTTATTATAATTCTGACCATTCTGGCTGCTCTTGGATGAACACAATTTTACCCAAGTATATTATAGACAAATCTTGCTGAATTCATGGACAAGATCTCTGAAGCTTTCCTTTCACACTAATGAGTTTTACCTCATTCTTATTAATAGAAAAATCTACTTGTAAATAATTATTTTGAAAAATTTATTTCAGAACTTTGGTTTGTTTCCTATGCAATAGTACTAATTCCCATGACATTAGATCTAAAATAAAGGGGATGAGCATATGAATGGAAGCTGTGTATGAATGTTCATTCTTGAGCCAAAAGTTTGACGAAGGAAAACTATTTTTAGCTTTTTCAGGTAAAATTTTTGAAATAAAATACTTAGCAATGGTATTCATTGCCATTTGCATCTGTTATAAGAGGTTACCAAACGATTCTTGGCTAATTTTTAAATCAACGTTTTGGAAAGTAAATCTTGATAGTATCTATACGGTCCTGGAAAAGTTGAAAAGTTTTAAATGAGCTTGAAAGAAGTCTTCTCGTTTGGTGCATGACTGTATAATGAAGTTTACACATTCAATTCACATTATAATTGAAATTCGTAATTTAACAGAACAAGGAGAACTATCTACAGATCAATGAGAGGTTGATTACACCTGTATGTTGGTCATGGTAATATGTAGAAACATGTCCTATCATTGCTGGATCTAATATAATAGACATCATTTCACTGCTTAACCACATTTGGTATCAGAGAAGACTGACCTTGCAGACTGTAAAATCTCTTGGAGATTAAAGGGAAGGCCTGCCAAGAGCTATTTGAGAATGTTGGGGGATGTGGCAATTATTGAACAAGCCGAATTCCTCAGATATGTGAGAATGAAATAATATTCCATCAACTTTATTAATTGAGTTGATATAATGTTTTACTGAATTTTGTGTTTTTAATATAATTTTGTATTCACAAATGATTTGTTCAAAATAAAATGTGATTGATTTGATTTGTATATGTTTGTCATTTAAAAAAAACACACAAATACATTATGAATGGAAAAGATACATTCTCTCTCTGACCACAGGTCCCAAAACTATAGATACAATAAAAATAGTAACATGGCCTTGTAGAGATAGGTATTTGATTCATATTTACATGAATATCTTTAAAGCCCTGTAGTCATGATTATAAAGATATGTCATTAGATTTAGATTTGATTTGGATAGCTAAAATTTCCATAAATTGCTGATACTTCTTTGAAGATTTCTTTTTCATTTTTTGTAAAGGTTTTTGGGTCACAGGCTGCTTAGCAGTCTTTGAAATCTATGGTGGGAGGAATCAGCTATTTATTTTTCTGTTTGTTAGCCCTCTCCACTCTCCCTTACCCCCTGAGCACTAATATAGAAGGTACCTAATGAAATGTATTACATTGTTTTCTTTCTGCCAATTTTCTGGGTGGGAACCAGGAAGTGGGTACCATTTGTGCATTTGTTTTGTTTAAATGCTGAAGAGTCTAACTTCCCTCAGGATATGAAGAATGCACCTAAGAAAGTTTAGTTAACAATGTCAAGTAACAAAACATGTCTTTTTGAGGAGAACCTATTTTGTGGTAAATATTTTTCATTAAAAAGATGCCACCAAACCTGTGCTTGGGTCATGGTAGTATGATCTTGCTAGTGCCTTGTAACAGATGTGAAGTTTAAAAGAAGGCTGAGTGATTTATTAGCCAAGTGTAATTTCATATTATTCTGGGTAAGTGGTACTGTGCCAGTGGTCATTTTACCCGCAGCTAGGTTTGCATTGATTGGTGCTATGACTACAGCATGACCATGTAGATGGGGGACTTAGTGCCTTATGCAATTCTGACCGGTTCTGTTGGATGCAGTCTGATTATTCTGATAATCTGATAATAGTTCCGAACTAAAATGTGGAGCAAAATCGACCTCCTAACTTACACTTTGATTACCAAAACTGCTGCAATTTTATAAAATGTCAACTAGTTAGTATTCCAGGCTGTGGTTGATTTTTCATTGCATTCACATTCATACAATTATTTATTTACTATAAGAAACTCTGAAACTATAGTCAAATATATTTTAAGCCACAGAAAAGAAAGTTGTTTTGAAACTGTTGCCTCCTACACTTACTACCCTGATGTGATCTGGCACTGGCTCTGACTAAAGGCAGCGCTTAGATGTGTTTGTAACAGAGAACTAGATTCAACTACATGCAGGTGGCCTGAAGGCTGCATTTATGTTTGAGAACCAAGTTTCATTGTCTGCCAACCTGCTACCTCCACATATGTGTTAATATAAACCATAGAGGCCAAATAAACTTTTAGCAGAGCAAGTCACAAACACAGTTCTTTTAAAACATAGTTAGGCAAAAACAGTTACCAGTTCATGATTTTTTTAATTGAGCCATAACTTGGTTTATTTGTAATCAAATACTAATGTTTACTCTATAGCTTACCCCCCATCAACCCAAAGAAATATTCTTTTAATCTTTTTATTACTGTTATAAATCAGTGATAATGTAGGTTCAATTGCCCTAGCTTCCAACTTGCTCCCAATTCATACCCCTTTAGAGGTTCTACAACATAAACTACAGTTATGTAACTACATGACAGGAGACAAGTTTCCCTAGGGATAGACTATATATGCTTCAATTGTTCTCAAGGTGAAGAATTAAAAATTCTCCTGTAGATTAGTGTTTGTGTTTCTTGCCTGAGTCGTATTGTACCTGCAATCACATCTAAGATATTTACAAATTCTTCCAACAGAGTCAGATGCTTACATCTCTTTGGTATAACTAACCTGATCTGATAAAGTGATTTTTTGACTAATTTTTTAGTTAAAAACTCACAGTGAAACAATATACCCAAGCCAAATTTGTATTTGTGATTTATCCCCCCCAAAATCTATTTTACAATGACATGAGGCATGTGAGGTGTTTTTCATACTTCTCATTCCCACTACTTGATGGTATTTTTTAACATTCTTTCTATTATGAAATATCCCAGCATTGTTTGGCATTTGAATGTGATCCAAAGGTTAGGTGCAATCGATCCTGTCTTACTATTTTGTCTAATGTTCTAATGCTGTTTGGAATAGTTTGTTCTCATCTTAGGCCAATTGGAAATGAATGATGCTAAGATATCTTGGAGTTCTCACTCCAGACATTTCAATCAGTTGTGCAATAAAATGAAAAAGGAAACAGGTGTGGAAGAGAACAAGCTTTGGACAACACCTGCAACCCAGAGCCCCTCATGGGCCTAGCATTAGAGAGGCAGGTTGCCTAGTCGATCACGCACGTTGAAACAAAAGCACTTGGGTTCACATCTGGCTGTCAATGGTTGGTGAGCAGTTTGTATAAGTTGTGCCTCAAATGTGCCCATTTGTAGTGATAACAGTACCCCAGGAAATAAGTTACAAAAGTAGAATGAGTTGAGGATGGACTTAAGAGAGGCAAAAATAAATGTCATTTCTGTGGGACGTGTCTAGAAGTTTACAGGGACTGAAGGAAATATAAAAATTTTTACATGTGTGCTGACAACATAAACTCTTAGCTATCCAACTAGTAAATAAACAGAAAGGTTAATATTCTGAGTCAAAGGAAGAGAAGCCGAAAGATGTTGCTCTTGGGAATGTCTTTGAATGCAGCCTCTGTATCCCTTGGCATTGGAGCTTCTGTATTTGAACACGAATAGCCTCTCAGAATTCAGTCTGTTGGAAGCAGAGGGCACTGACTTCATGTCCCTCTATTCCACCTGGTGATGCTCCTGGTGAAGACTGACACCTAAAGAAGAACCCCATTGATTCCACAGCCTCTTCCCAACCAGCGTTCTTCTAAGGGTTAGCTGGGTCTTTCAAGTAGATGCCACATTTCGATCCCTTAGGCAGACATCCAAAGGCAAATTTTCTATCTGTCTCAACTAGAAATATTTAAATTACTAGGCTTGGAAATTTAAAGACTTAACTGATGTAGGCAATGAGTAAAGTGTAGGGAAAACATTCTACACAAACTTTTGTATTACGCTGAATCTATATAAATCAGTACAGGATCTGTATTTTCTTATCCATGGAGAAAAGTTGCACTTAATGCCACTATTTGTGCTTTACTTTCAGGAATGCCATGACTAGTTTGTAAATGCTTTGGGAATTGTGAGCTTGAGGGTTTCCAAAGATTAAAATGTGTGCTCACCAACCAGCCAGACAAAGCCTTTGTGTTGGCTATTTACAAATCAAATTCTGAAATCTGTTTACCGGAATAATTTTTTTATAGCATCCTTAGATGGTAATAAAATTATGACTCATGTGTCTTCAGCCATGTTGAATGTTTCAGTCAGCTTGACTTATCAGCATCTGTTTCTGCTTGAATTCTAAAGATTTTCAAGTTTGAAGGCCTCCCTGGGATTTAACAAGCTCTTTCAACTATAGGTATCATATTTTGCTTCCGCACATACAATAATCTTCAATTTAGTACCATGAGATAAGGAGGGAAGTTTGCAAGTTTATTCACACTCAAAGAACAGATCAACCAAGCATTGTAGATGGGCATTTTCACACCTTCAGGAAGCCACTTTCTCAAGGTTCCTATGCACACCTTCCATCACTGCCTCAGAAGCTTAGAGAAACTGCCCATCATGGGAGTCCCACACCCTTGGAAGTTTCCAAAATCAAATACAAAATAGTATATGTCAGGGCAGATATTTAAGGCAATGGCACATGTCCTGAACACTAGTCATTTTTCACTTCCATAATTATTTTAAAATATTTTATGATAACTTTTGGAAAATAGCAATTAATGCAGCTACTATATTTTTATAGGGTACTTTCTCAAACTTATATTTATTATTCAGCTCTGAACATTTTGAAAATACATTTCCTTTCAACTGCTTATGTTTCCTCATAAAACAGCTCTGAGTTTATTCCAAACCAATGACAAACATCAATTGTTATTTAAATTTTCTTTTCAGAATATTAATGTATATTTGTATTTTATCATTTTGAGGAATAAGGTTACTTTTTATAGGCGGTGATGCTCTTCTTCACCCTTACCATCTCCACTAAGACACAAACTTGTTTACTTAAATATAGCACTTAAATATTTTGAATGCTTATAATTTAGTGTAAGCATTTTGTCTAATATTAGAGTTGCCAGATAAATACAAGAGAGTTGAATTTCAGATAATCAATGTGTATTTTTAGTATAATATGCTCCTTAATTGTCAATCACCAACTATGTTATAAGTGAATGTACTTTTTTTAAAAATCTCAAACAGTTAAAATATGGAGCATTTATTTCTGAGTTTTGTGTCTCCATGAGTGCTTACTTAACTATCCATAATTAAATCTTCAATCCTAAGTAGCTAGGTTTATATGTACCCAAACTTCAAAGCTCTTAAATATTATGTAGCAAACAATTCATTAACCTGTAAGACATTATCTTGGGGGATAGACAGAAGAATAAAAGGAAAAGGAAATGAAATACCTTAGTAGTTACGAATTTTTATGTTTGCCCTTAACTATAACTAGATTTAGGTAATATCACAACTTCTGAGTTACTCAGTTCAAAGTCAAACTAATTGCCCCTCTATTGTTGATTACATAGCTAAATTGATCAAAGTTTTTACAGATTTAGGAATCTGTGTGCTTAGAAATTAGCTGTCTGTGAGCGGTTTAGTTTCTTTGATGGTTTTGAAGCCCACCAGCCTATCTCACTCTTAGTGATAATTTCTGATAATCTCTGAAACTTTTTTATGTTCAGTAGAGAACGGTACAGCCTAGCTGTTGGTGGATGCCAGATGTTTTTTTTCTAACTAAACACCTGCACAGACTCCCCCATTATCGGCATCTCACAACACAGTGGTGCATTGGTTGCAATCCATGAACCTACACCGATGCATCATTGTCACATAAAATCCATAGTTTACATTAGGTCAAATTTTTAGAAGTTGTCAATAATATATTAATTATTTAAATGAATCTTTGCTACTGTATAACATGGTTTACTAGATAAATTATGTGTATTTCCCCACAAAACATTGAATCAAGTTTTTGTAAAATTATTTGGAAAGTAAATCTCCTGAGACCATATAAAAGTTTGATAAACTTATCCTCCAGAACTATAATTTTAAAACATCTTTATATCAGTTTTGAAATTTTACACCAGTTAGAAAAATTTTATGCCTAAAATAGCACTTGGATTTCAATTTGGTAGGGGAAGAATTTGAGAGTTGGGAGTTGTCATGAATCAAGATTTAGATTTATTTGCCCAATTTTATAAGCAAGGTATGAATTGTCTCTTAGATTTAATAAAATTTCTCTAAATTTGAAACAGTATTCTGATGTACTTTTGAGACCTATATTTATAAGGATTAAGTTTTCTGAAATACGTTTTAGCCATATGGTAAATATTTGTGTTTCACGAAAATTAATTTTAATTTTAGAATAAAGTCATCTTATTCTTAATTTAACTTAACTTTTTAAATATCAATATGTTATTTAGTCATTTTATTTTCTTCTCATGGAATTTATGAAGAATGATTAAATGTTTTACTCAGAAACTGAGCCTTCATTCCAGACATGAAGTCATAACTTGATAGTATTTCATACTATGTGAGTGGGTAACTGCAGATTTACTAAAATGCCTTTTTTCTTTCCAGTGTGTTGTTACAGCATGTTTTCTCAATTCTAGGATTCAGCAATACAAAATATTTCTATATTGATGTGCTCTTTTGCCCAACAGCCTTTCCTTTGCATTAATTATACTAAAATGATTAATAAACATGTAGTTAGTTGCGGTGTTTTCTTTTGATTTCCAGACATTCGTGTTTATAAGGTTGAGAATGTTCTCTTACATAAGCTCCCTTGAATCTTTTCAGGAAAAAAGTCCAGGTGTATACAAACAAACAATAAAATGGTAGTTGCTAAGACAGGAGAGATCTATAAGTGAAGGATGTTAAGCGTAAGAAGGCAGGAAATAGTTTTAAGGTGTTTATGTTAAGGCTATGAAATGCAACTGGACTAGTTTATGACTTATTAAAAGAAGCATATACATTTTGAAGAAGATTATCAACCTGGAACACATATTTGATTACTTAGTGGATTCATCCCATTAATGTAGCGGACTCCATTGTGCATCAGCAAAGTTGTCATAGACTTGGCCTTGCTTAGCAGTTGAAACCACATGAATGTTTCATAATAGTCAAGGTAGAGGTGTGATAAATATTAAAAAGGGCAATGCTAAAAAGTTATGTCTGAAAGGGTTACATAGTCGCAAAGAACACACCAGCAAAATCTGGACACAAACCTGGCCATTCTCTGCCCCTGGCTCTGTCCACTGATGGCCTTTCCTAATTATTGTGCATTGGGAGCAGGTTGGAGAGGTAGTGGCGAGAGGACTGGCACTGTTGTGGTATATTGTGTGCTAAGAGAATAACCTATTTGCTAATATTTGAGTAGTTCCTTCTGCAAAATAAAAACAAAACAAATTCAAACTTGGGAAAGGAGGACATTGTTTTAAAAGATTATTGCAATGGGGAGGATGCTATGCCAGGGTCTCAAAGATCAAGAACAAAGGGCTTTGCTTTCACAGGGAGGAGTAAACAGGTAAACAAGGGTGTGGAGAATGGGATGAGCTTACAAGTAAGTGGGTATTTTGTCCTGATTGATCAATAGGGTCAAGCAGTTCGGCTAATAATTTATGAGACAGAGAATGGGAACTCGGAGGCTCTGTGTTTGGCCCTGGCATAGGTAGGAAAGGGGTTCTCCTGAGTTCAAAGTCTAAATCATAGGGAGAAGGGTACTTCTTTGAAGTGAGCCCTTTCCTGGAACACAAAAGGCTGGGGAGATTTCTTTTTTCTTTTCATCTCTTGTTTTGGATAATCTATTTAATAACATTACTTTTGAGAACTATTTGTACATGTATTTAAAGGTACTTTCAACCCTTGGCTCCATTACCAACTGGGTACTGAAACCAGCCTTGATAGGAAGTGAGCAAAGCTATTAACATCAAAAGTTTGCAAGTCCCAGTATTATTTTACACTGTGTTGGGAAAAATAGCTAAGCATTAAATTTTTTATTGTATACCTGTTCATTGGTTTAGATTGAATTGGCTCAAACTAAATGTAAAGAGACTTCACATATACAAGTATTATATCATGTAGATACATCATACATGTATCTTTTTTAAAAGGATAAAATTTTAAAACTTGATTTTGCATAAATAACCCAAATCTGTTGCTTGCTCCCTTAATTCCAAAGTGTCACTTGGCTCCTTCTTGCCGTCCCACAAGGGGAAGTTCTTAAGTGTTGCTGTTTTCCAGGAGCACAGGGCTGAAGTGATGTTCAATATTGTCACTTTACTTATTGTCAAGGTATATTTCTGGGATTACATGAATCAGCCTACTCAAGAACCTGCTGGGCACAGGCTTATGGGTAAAAATGAGCAAAAAAAAAGCCATGGCCTCTGTCTCTAGGTTTGAACCTAGAGATAAGATTGGCTCTGAGAAAACCCTGAGGAGGTAGTGACAGATGCAGTGGACCCAGAGACTATGTTTAAGAGTATCCAAGGATCAACATATTGGGATCCTGGGCAGCCTTGTTTGTTCCTTCTCTGTAGCACCCCTTTATTTCTATATGTGCACTATTGGAAGAAGAAGAAATGGGGTCCACATTTCCGCTTGAATCCTGGGACATTATTCATTTTCACAGTAGATAGTAGAATAAATGTGCCCTTAGCATAATTTTAAGAAAATTATTTAGGATTTCTTCTGCACCTAATTTGGAAAAGGAGTTAACCTTTTCCAAAAATGACTAAGTGCATAACTCTTTTCACAACCGTAGAGAGATCCTGACTAATATAAAATATTTATGTGGTTTCAATAGCAACAGCAAGGCCAACCTGTGATAACTTTGTCTATTACAACGGACTCACTAACTGATGTGTAATTTGGAGTCTTGAATCTCAGTAATATCATATAAATACAGGTTTGCACTCCAAATTCACCCTTTTGCAAATCAAATTCACCCTTTTGCAAAACAAATTCACCTTTTTGCGAATTAAATTCATCCTTTTGCAGATCAAATTTTTCCACAAAAATGTTTTTGTAATCTTTGTAATAAAAATAAATCGCAATGTTAAGTTGTTAAAATTAAACATTTTATTGCATGTATTTAATAATAAACATAAAATATTTAATATCAGAAATGCTTATTTACTTATAGCTTCATTTATAACGGTTCTGCTGCTGCTCGTGGTAATTTCGTATACATGTTCATAAAATAATTATGACAATCTGTAGGAATAGTAGTTGCAATGGAATGATTAATAAAATCTACTAAATGATGTTCATGATTTGATGGATCAGCCAAAATATTTCTTGTGCAGAACTTAATTTTTGAAAAATGAAGGCTCGATCAAAAGCCAATGGTTAGAGGATGAAATGTTTCTCTAATTGTAGCAATAAACATTCAGGAGATGGTGTGGCATGAAGTAATTGCACATTCTATGGTTACTTCAAATATTTTTTGCAAATTTCTTCAGAGATTATTGCAGAAATTGGATGAAGCTAATCTGAAGAAAGTGTGGTTTGTTTTGGACAATGTAAGCATCCACAAAACCCAGGAAGTATGTGATCTTGTTGGTCAGACAAGACACACTTTATTATTTCTACCACCATACTCTCCAGTGATGAACCCTATTGAAGAGGTTTTTTCAAAAATTAAGTTCTGTGCAAGAAATATTTTGGCTGATCCATCAAACCATGAACATTTAGTAGATGTTATTAATCATTCCTTTGCAACTATTACTCCTACAGATTGTCATAATTATTTTATGAACATGTATATGAAATTACCATGAGCAGCGGCAGGAGAATCATCATAAATGAAGCTATAAGTAAATAAGTATTTCTGGGTTTAAATAAGTATTTTATGTTTATTATTAAATACATGCAATAAAATGTTTAATTTTAACAATAACAACATTGGATTTATTTTTATTACAAAAGAAAACATTTTCGTGGAAAAATTTGATCTGCAAAAGGGTGAATTTGATTTGCAAAAGGATGAATTTGGAGTGCAAAACCTATAAATGATGGCGTGGAAGTGTGTATTTTAGTCGTGACATATTCTGAAGTTGTAGGCCTCTGAGTTCCTTGTGGTGATTGAAATATTGAGGAATAGCTCTTTGGAAAGGAAACCTATGCCTGTAGTTGGACAGATTGGTCAGGAAGTCACTAATTGACCAAAACAGTCATTTCAAACAACTGTTTAATTGATTTTAAACTCAGTCTTCCTGATACCTCAAAACACTCCTGTTTATTCAGAGTTTGAAAACCGTTGTCTTTCCAAACATCTAAATACTGTATCTAGTCCTGTAGATACTAAATATTCAGAAGATAAATTATACATGTATTCGTAAGTATGAATATCTGGGTATTTTGTGTTCATAGGAATTATCATATTCTAGACATCGTATCTTTAATGTTAAATTCCTCTTAGTCTATTTTAATCTTTTCAGTTGTGAAGAGTTCTTTGTTCATATAAATAATATCAGGAGTACATTCAGCAGACCAGTGACCAGACCAGCTTTGTTCTTCAGTAGGACTCAGAGAGGAGAACTCATGGGTACCCATGCAATGCCAGTTTAAGATTAAAACTTTCTTTGAGTTTTTGTGCTTTATCTTAAAAGAGATACTCTTTTTATTTTCATTTATAATTTATCCATAGTTGTTTTGATACAAAAATAATATTTCAAATTACTTTTCCTTAGGAACAACTTACCAGTCAAGATGCTTCAGGGATATGGGCCATGCTTATCCTGTGCCCTTGAGTGCACACTGATACCTGGTTCAAGAAACTGTGTACACTTCAAATTTAAGTAGGGATTGGTGTCATCTGAGAACAGGAGAGAGGAAATGGGGCTGGCAGGAGAAGAATTGGATCAGAATTTTTAAGTTTAAATGCCAACAGGGTACCAGGCAGGTGAACGTGGCACAGAAAGTGGCCTCATTGTCACAGATTTGGGGGGTGCTGACCATTGGATGATGTGGCCTTCTCCAAAAGGGCGAGCTGCCAGAGACAATTGCTGCTATGTGGATTGAGTCTAATTCTGCCAGATGGTATAATTTTTTTTAAAAGAATAGGAAATGTAAGTAGTTACAAAAAACCTTACATCAGTTTGGGATTTGATCAGGGAAACAGAAGACATTTTATGTATTTAAGTAAGGGAATGTCAGGTTTACACCACTTGGAGAGGATGGGAGCAAAGGAAGTTCTCGAAGATTCCCGCAGTTCTTTGTCTGTGGTACTCAGGTGCATTCAGGCATCCTTGGCTAATCTCTGACCCCTCTGAGAACCTCTAATTGTCTCTCAGTTGGGAGCCTCAGTGCTCCATGAGCCTGAAGAAGCTACTGTTCACTGTCTCTACAGCACTGAAGTGGGTAATTCTCAGGGGCCGAGGGAGGCTGCTGAGAGCTTCAGTTTACCCCCTGATCTCTCATCCCTTGTGTATGTTTGCTGCTGCTCTGGAATCATCTCAGCTTTTCTTCTCTTCTCTATCCATGCAGTGCCTCTCATGGCAGAGGCTAACACAGCAGCACGTGGAGTAGATGATTCTGGGAAAATCAGTCCTGGCCTCCCCTTGGTATGGAGAGGGAGCTTTAGACAAGGGTGGCAGTGATTCCAAATGGACCACAGACAATCCAGCCTACTCTTGGACTTTGTATTTTGGCAAGTAATTCAAATTTAAAATGCTGTGTTGGCTAACACTGTGTGTTCCAAAGAAAACACATGTGTGGGCCAGAGGTGCTTGTGGTCAGCTGAATGTGGGAAATGGCAGGAAGCACAGGACCCAGGACTGGATGATAACCCATCAGAAGGGTGGTTCAGAAGAGGTAGCAAGGCACCAAGTCAACCTAACTGAATTAAGGATTCTGCCAAGAGCTGGCTTCTTGCATCCATTTTGCTCCCCTCTCCCCAGCTACCAGTATCTCTGAGAATTAGTGGAGGAATTATCATTTTCCCATCTCTGATTTCTGTTCATTTGAAGAAAGGCCCAGATGCTAGAATGTATAAAGTCCTGTCAGCTAGAATATGGTAGAGGGTAAGGTCTTAGCAAGAATGGTGATCTTCCAGTTTTCTTGTTAAATGAAAGAATATTTTTGTAGAAGAAGAGACGGAATTGAGATTTAGCTTTTAAGACATTTTATTTGTATATTTATTAGAAAAGTGGGATGGAAGACTAAATTTCAAGAGCTGGAGTGTTTCTAGCTCCTCTGACCTTGTCACTTTCCACCCATGGTGTAGATAGATTGGGAAAGAGCCTAGTTTCAGCACTTACATTGTAAAAATGGTAACTTTTTCTCAATTATAACCATCAACATTTCTTTCCAACTTCTGATTTTGTTTTTTTAAATTACTTTGTTCCACTTTTATATGTCTCTAAAATCAAACCCGACTAGAAATTTAGCAACAGAAATGCACAACAGGAAAGGTCTGTAAACTAATATTTCCACCTCTCACCTGTATTAAGAATTGACAGGGGGCTGTCCCGGTGACTCAGGCGGTTGGAGCTCCATGCTCCTAAGGCCGAAGGCTGCCGGTTCGATTCCCACATGGACCAGTGGGGTCTCAACCACAAGGTTGCCAGTTGGACTCCCACAAGGGATGGTGGGCTGTGCCCCCTGCAACTAACTACTGCAAATGGACCTGGAGCTGAGCTGCGCCCTCCACAACTGAGATTGAAAGGACAACTTGACTTGGAAAAAGTCCTGGAAGTACATACTGTTCCCCAATAAAGTCCTGTTCCCCTGCCCCAATAAAAAAATCTTTGAAAAAAAGAAGAATTGACAAATGCATACAACTTTTTACTTTTTGATATTAAATTGCTCTTTCCAGTTACATGCTGAAATGGAGATCACCTACCCCTACCTACACACCTGCCAAATAAATCGCCAAAGGAGCAGGACCACTAAAATATGTGCCAAGTACAGTTATTTTTCATCTCAAAGAGACTAGCTAATTCTGTTTAATTCAGCAATACCTCTGGCCAAAGAAGCTTTTGATGCTTTTTAAAGGGTCATGTGAATCATAAGGTGCTAATGAAACGCCCAGCTGCTCTGGTGTGAAGTCGCAAGCGGGGTGGAGTGCTGGAGATGTGGCTTGTGAACTGTGCAGATTGTTTATTCAGTGTCATTACTGTTCCCCTAGCATGATATCACCTTTTCCCAGGTCCCTAGAAGTAGGGCAGCTCTGGCAGTACAGACACAGCGGGCCAGCAGGTCACCCAACATTAGTGGGGTTGTGCTCTGTCCAAGGAGAGGGTACCTTATTCTGTTGAAAATCTCTTGGAAAGAGTTCTGTGCAGGATGAAATCCGCATGACTCTGTAACACTTCGGTTGGTGATATTTATCTTTTTACTGATGTGTTGGAAGGTAGTGAGGTACAGTGGAGAGAGCATCTTCAACTTGCTAGCCCTGTGCTCCTTGTCACTTACCAGCTGTGATGTAGCTATTCTTTAATCCTTGGTCCCTAAATCTGCATTGAAAATGGGACCAACAAGAACTGCCTCACAGGGTTGTTGTGAGAATAAAAGTAGGTAACTTAATGTGAAAATATGTTTTAAAATAAAACTAAATGTCAGTTGTTACTCTTGCACTTTGTTTAACAACTTTTCCTGGTCAGCACTTTGATTGTGCTGTGATGTTTTTCCCTTTTGAAATTCTGCGGGTACTCTCTGGCTATTTTTTAGAGTCAAAGTGTAGTGATTTTTATTTGAGGCTATAGATCTCAATGTGTATGGTGAATGTGTAGCATTCCGTTCTGTATTTTTCCTTGAACAAATGCAGAGCACACTGATACACTGGACATGGAGTCCAGTGAGAATGTTACATAAGTTATTTGAGTGCAAAGAATTGGTCCCAAGTTTTCTATTAAGTTATTTTCTAACAATGTAATAATTACTAGTGAATGTGAATTCTATGGCTTCTGTGTTTTTGTGGAACCCAGTTGACTTTGATTTTTCTCCTAAATCTGCTCTACTTGGGGGTTAAATCAGAGCAAATTAATACAAAGGACTTAAGTTTAGTAATGTATATTGTATCCTGGAAACCACTGTCAAACTACAAATGTATATTCTGGATTTATATCATTTTTCAGAAACTCTGACAGGATTTGTTTTCCTTTGCTTTTGGCTTCAGTATTACCTTTCATAATCAAATTATATTTCTAGCCCCTCACATCCAAACAAAAAAATTACCTTATGATTCATCTAAATATAAGATGAAATCAAAGGGATTTTTTAGTGAATTCCCTGCAATTGAAGCAGGGCCAAGGTTTTAAACTCACTAATATGAAACTTGGGTCTCCATGATTTTGAATGTGCTATCATGCCATAGTTCAGAAGAATGTCTATGAAAAGAATCTACTCACTATTGCCCAGTAAACCATATAATATTATACATAAAATTAGAGATTTCTTTTGAAAAAACTAACTCAACTGAGTTTTTGAATGTTTTACTTTAGAGAAGCAGAAAAGTGGTCCCTTATCCACCAGATTCTTATATTATTTTGTTCAAATACTTAAATTTTATCTGTTTTCCAGCTTATTGTTTTCCTCCCAGAATTCCTGAAGGTTTATAACCTAATATTATCTTTTGGCATATTTTCTCATACTTTGAGAGCAAAGTAAGCTTCCAACAATATTTTGCGATCTAATGATAATAGCAGACGCCTTCACTATGTGTATTATGCATATTCTAAGCCCTTCACATATATTTAAGCCTCACAGCTTCCTTATGGGATACATACTATTGATGTGCCCCTTTTTTCTCCCCTTAGAAATGTGATCTATCTTTAAGATAATTCAGATATCATTTTTATCCATCCCCCCTCCCTCCAAAAAAATAAAATAGAGTATATTTCTTACAATTGAGTTCAGAGGACAAAGCCCCTGGAAGAGCAACCAAAAATGTTTTTTGTCAAACTGAAAGTTTGTCTGATTCGTAGAACTCTCTCCTGGGGTCCATCTTCTCAGGACTTAGGACACCCCCTGAGGTGGTTTGTTTCTGAGCAGCATTGCTTTGTCTTTTTCCAGTCCCTGGTGCCTATAGCCTGTCATGGAGCAGTCTTTCTAAGTGACTTACCGTGAAGCCATTCCTAAGCCATTCCTTGCCCCCTGCCATTTCAGGGAAAGCTGCATTGGTGTTATCTCTAAATTTATTGTGAAGGCATTCCCTGTACTCACCTTCCTCATATTTCACATATAAGAGAGAAGAAGCTTGAATAGTGCCCTGTGGTTGAATGGTCATGAGGAGATGTCCTTTTGATAAAAGACAACTGCCACATGAGTTTTGGACTAAAGCAGCATTTTTCAGGTATGTTTAAGCACAATGACCAAAGGACATTTAAAAAATTTGTTCATGAATGACTTTTTCTCCCAGGTGCCAAAAAAAAAATGAAACTAGAACTTTTCAAATAAACAGAATGTTTTGGTGCTTTTCAGAAGCCCTTGGATGGACCTAATCAGTCAGATAACCCTATAGCAAAGGGACTAGATGTTCGGGAATATAAGTGGTCCATTAGGTCACTGGTACTTCCAGCTGAATCTTGCCTGGATAGAGATTCAATCTAAATGTGTTGCTATTTGTTGTCCAGTGTAACTTTGCTTATATTTTATAACATAATTTTTACACAGTTACAGTTAAGCCTCAAGAAGCACTGATGTTCAGTGAGACACTCGCCTCCCCAGTTCAGGTCGTCACAGGACATGTGATGCTGTAATACTGTTTTGTGGCTGCTTTCAGACTTCTGTGGGATCGTGTGGGTCAGAATTAAGCATGGTGTGGGAGATTATGTCCATTTCATTAAAACCTCACACCTAAAGCTCCCTAAGCTTATAAAAGCTGAAGAGAATGAGATAAAACTGTGCTGGAGACACTCGGCAAGTGTTAGTTCTAAGTGTGGATGCATGTTACAATAATGAAGATGCTAAGTGCTGGGATGAATTTCTGAGTCAAGCTGTTTATTACAGATCCCTAGTACATTTTACAAATTGGGCATATTCTTATCAATTTATAATAGCTTAGTTTCTATCTGGACCATAGGCTAGAAGAAGAAGTCTGATTTTCAAGTTCCCTTCCACCCAGATACTGTCAAACAGGGGATGTGAGTATTTTGGTTTGCAATAATTTGGCTCAGGGCTATAGTTTTTGGCTGCAAGTTTCAGAAACAAAACAAAATCTTGATTAAAGAAAGGGGGCAATTTATTAGCACTTCCTCAATTATGGCACTGCCTGGGTCCAAATCTCACTTCTTTTTCTCCATTTCCTGGCCCTGCTTTCTTCTGTACTCGTATTGTTGTCATTCTTAGTCAAACTGTTTCTTGCCAAATGATGGTGAATCACAGTTCTACACTAATAGACTTAGAACTGGTGATCCCCATGAGAAGAATACCTCTTTTCTACTTGCTCCAACAGAAGTCCCAGAGATGATGCTTAATGGTCTTACTGGGATCCCACTATGAATCATCATTGTGTTTGGGTGGGATTAAGGAATGGGGAAACCAGGTCATAGCTAAGACTAGAGGTTGTAGTCAACCACTTCTTAACTATATAAGCTGTGTTGGTGTTCCCCAAAGGGAGGAGGTGGAGTTATGCTACAGTAACATACCACCCGAAGACCTCAGTGGTTTGCAAAAATGGAGGTTAGTTTCTTGCTGGCGTTACATGTCCATTGCAGTTCCGCTGCAGCCAGGCCCTGAAGTCTCTTCTTTTGTGGGCCAAGCTGATGGGGCAGCCCATAACAGCACTGTCCACGTCGTGGGGGAGGGAGAGAGAAGGTGGCTGACCATGTTGTAGCTCTTAAGACTTCTGCCCAAAAATGGCAGTCCTCTCTCATATGGCTAGTCACGCAAGTCACAAGGTCAAGGCTCGTGTCAGTGCAATGGGTCATGTGATCCACTTGCAGTGGTGCCCTATGGAGCTGTAGCCAAGATTGTGAACAATAATACAATGTACTAGAAAGGCAGTCAAAAATGGCAACTAGAAGTGTCCAAGTGTCTGAGAGGAGCTCCGCCACATGCCCTAGGATGTTGGGTTGAATGGCGCAGACGCATAGCAAACTCTTCTGCAACAAACTCTCCAGCCACTGTCAATTCTGGGGCCCACCCTTGAAGAGCATGTAGAACAAGTGGGGTGTGGTGACCACAAGAGTGAAGGTACCTGGGATCTTATCAGGTAAGGAGCAGCTTAGGCGAGAGGATAGCTAGCCATGGAAAAGATGGTGAGCATCGCCTCTGGACAGCTGAAGGGCTCTCAACCAACATGGAGTAGACGTGCCTTCTGAGACCTGTGGGATAGAATTAGGTACAGGTGATTGGAAAGAGGACCACAGAGATTTGAGTTCATAAAAGGAGGAACTTTTTACGATTTAAAGCTATTCCAAGATGCAATGTTATCTTGGAAGATCTGAAGTTCCCTCTTCCTGGAGAAGTCTGGTGGGTGGAAGGGACAGGAATAGGCCAGGAAGTAAAGCCAGATGCCTTTTAGGGACCTTCCATACTGAGAAATTTGTCTCTGGTCCATGGTGGTAGATTAATTATTAAACTTCATGAGTACTTGTTCAGGACTTGAAAGGCTGAAAAAAGAATTTTTATAGTGCATGCCAGGTACTGTGAAGTCTATTTCCTGTGACTGGCAACTTATACTCACCAATGAGCTCATTTGCTTTTACGCAAGACTTTTCTTCCTGGAGGTACTCTGATGTGGGTCCTGAGAGTCTCCTGTTGCAAAAGGAAAGCTGAGAGAATTGAGGGACTGGTATTTTCTGTATGCCAGGATAATTGGATTCAGAGCAGCTAAATGATTCCCTCTAAGTCATAAACTCAGCATAGATGTTTGGTTTACTTAGATTTTTCTTCTTAGTATCCAGAAATATTGTCAGTTGCTGCTCTCAGAAAATGGCTGCTTGAGGAAAAGAGAATTCTTAGATAGGTATTGTGGGAGCCAAAAAGCACTGGCAATTACTTTGGAGATTACCTATTCAGATTTGCATATTATTGATTAGGACACAGAGACTCATGGAGGTGAAGAGGCCGACTGAGTTCCACACACCTGGTTCCTTCCAGAGTCAAACTGGATCCTCAGCCAACGATACAGCCGTTGCTGTTTTAACCCCCATCATCTGTCAGTGTCCACTTAGAGATGTTAGATCTGGGTCTGGTTTGTGAAGGACAATATCAAAACTTATCTCTTTTCATTACTTTCTTCCATGAATCTTAATTGCATTTATAACTTAGCAGGAATGTTCTAGATGTCTATAGAGTGGTGAGGTAATTATACATATAAGTTGAACCCAATCACCCCTTACTGTTAAAATAAGAACACAGCATTCAATTTTGTCACAAAAAAATCCACAGGACCTCCTTGGTTCCAAGTCACAGCTGTCTAACTCAAGACTACTTTAGACAAAAGAAGAAAATTCTGGACTATTTGTGTAATCGCAGGAAGATCAAGAAAATGGTTGGCATCAGGGAAGTTGGAACCAGGAATTCCTGTGCTCCCAGGTTTTTCCTTTTAGTTTGCATATTTCTACTTCTCCTTCTGGATAAACTCTCAGATCAGTGCCCTTTATTTGCAAACCTAGACATTTGGCTGATCCAGCCTCAGCTCACTGCATTTCCAAGATCTGTCACTGGAGAGAGATTGAATTTATTTTCCCAGTGACAATTCAAAACCCCCCAGGGAAGTTCTCTCAGTGCTCTTCTGTGGGTCAGGGGTCTGCCCCTGGACCAGTCATCCTAGGCCAGGGCCAACGTGTATCAGGATCAGGGAAATCACTAAGAAGAAACATTGGGGAGGGATCTGAGAATGTTCCCCATGTGAAAAGTTCTGATTTCAGCTGAAGAGGGGAGAGATGTGGAAGCAAACCATGGATTTCTACTACAGTACAGACATCATGCAATTGTTCAACTCTGTGATTTTGGATAAAGAGGCTGTATATTCTCTAAGCTTCATATTTAATAATTGATGTTTCAATTAATGAAATGTAAAACTCATTATATTTAGTAACTTTTGAATGCTTTTTAAGTATGATTCATGATTTTCAAAAGAGTTTTATTTTAAATATGTCAACGAAAAACATCCAGCCTAAGAGAAAACAGAAGAGTTTATTTGAGCCAAACTGACAACAATTGCCAGGAAGCAAAACCTCAATGGATTGAGAAAATGCTCCACAAAATGGCGGTTTGCAGTTTATATTATACATAGAATCAGAGGAGGAGGGTTACATGAAATCCACAGTGATGGAGACAAGACTTGCAAGATCCATTTGCTCAAAATCCATCCAACAGGCCAAACCATGCATTTTTATTGTCATTTAGATCTTGAAAAGAAAGCAAACTCATTTATAAAGAACATTGTTCCATGTGAGCTAGGTCTAAACCAAATGGAGACTATACTGTAAAATGAAAAGTTTAACTTTTTTGTGATTATCTCTTTATAACAATTGACATCATCATTTTTTTACTGAGAATTTTTAGTATGACAATGATCAGGATAGGTCATAGGACAATCATAATCCCTCCATCACTTTTTGCCATAGGTCTAGAAAAAATAATGAGCAGAAATGAAAAAAACAAAGGGTGGGTGTCAAAGAATTTAAAAAGGATGTGGCTTTCATTGGAAAAGACAGATGCTTGCCATATTTTTTATTCATTTTCAAAACATGATGATGTATGGTTTTACATTTGATAGCTTACAGTGAAGATGACAAGTATGAGGGTTTGTGTGTCCTAGAAAATTAGCACTGGAATCCCAGAGGCCTTCTGTCTCACAGGCATCTACACAGAGGCTTCCTCAGAGTTATATCAATGTACCTCTTCTTTCTCTCTCTCTCTCTCTCTCTCTCTCTCTCTCTCTCTCTCTCTCTCTCTCTCTCTCTCTCTCTTCTTTCTTTCGTCTTCACTCCCTCCCTCTTTCCTTTCCTTTTCTTTCTTTCTTTCCTTAATAGTGACCTAAGAGGAAAATGAGCAACCTAACTTAGCTTAAATATTTTAGGAAATTCTTTGTGAGGGTATAAGCACTAAGCATCATCCTCTTCATCTTTTTTTTTTGCCAAATTGACAAGTGAAAAATGGAAATTTGTCGGGAAAATATATTTCTTAATTTAAAAAATTTTAACAACTCTAATTATAATATATTTTAAAAATTATTTATGTTAATATTTTGACAGCTTTTTTTCTTATTGTACATAAAAATGATGTGCTTTACAATTGATGGTCTCTTGTATAAAATGGTATAAGAAAGATTTGCTGAAAACAGACACTTTTTAAACTTTTCTACAACTTTAACAGAAACACTTCCATTCTTATGACCAGGGCCTCTAAGAGGGGTCCTGGGGCCACAAGGGGTGCATGGGAAGGTGTGCATAGTTGATCCCAGAGCCTCTATCAATCCCCAGTCTCTAGAGGGATTTAGAAGTCATGATGAAGAAACTGACGTAAAATGGTGGCCCAAGCGGAGGAGAAGTCCCCAGCCTAAGCCCTAGCCCACTTCTGCATAATCACCCCCAAGCCACACCCCGAGCCAATCACCAGAGGACACCTACCCCTTCCCCAACTCAAGGAAGTCATAAAAACCTGCTCAAAACCTTGCTAGGGGCTCAGTCTTTGGGAAGGATCCCACTGAGCCCGCCGGAATAATAAAGCTGACCTTCCTAACTCTGAGTGCTGCTTGGGTTCTTTCCGGTCCTGGTATCCATCACAGTCAGTAGGAATGTTCTTGAGGATTAGGGAAGGTCAGTAGAGGCTTTGGTTGGCTCAGTCAGGAGGTACCCAAATTGGGCTTGTGTAGGATTAACTTAACCTAGGATGGGCTCTCCACTTAGTCTTGGATAGGCTTGTGAAGAGTCTGAACCAAATCCAGACCCTGTGGGACTTCCAGATAGGTGGGGATGCCATATCATTCAGTGTTCTCCAAAATTGCATCTCCAGTCGGAAGGCCATCCCATCCTGAGTGAACTTTTGAGTTCACTATGGCCACCTAAGGTTGGTCCCTTCTACCCACCTTTGTATCATCCCAGGGTTCCCAAGGCACTGTTGGAGCATTACAAAAGTGAAAATGTGCAGAGCACAATGCTGGAAAGAATCAAAGGGGGATCATGATATATAAAGAAACACTTTTTGACATGATCTAAGTTGAAATTCTCAATGGACAGAACAAATTTTTAAAATGCTGTTGTCCTTGGCTTTTAGGATGGAAGCTGGCTAAGTTCCAGCCAGCTAGATTACCTAAATCATCACTTTAGTTTCAGTGACATCTGACTCTATTACATGAATACTTTTGTGATAATTAATTCCACTGCTTTTTAAAAAGCATTCAAATGGAAGGAAAAATCAAAAGGAGCAATTATTTGAAACATTGATTGTTTTAGCATGATAATCAAATGATTGTGGATTCAATTAAAACATTCTTTCTGAATAAATATGGAAACTCTCTTCCAAATCTAAACTTTTAAATCTTCCCTGAAGAGCAAGATGAAACTTAAGGTATAGGTCAGGGAGGAAAAATTGTCAGTGTATTGGGGCTTAAATGTTTCATTTTATTCATATCTATTGGAAGAGTCATATTGATTCATTTAAAAATACCCTTAATTTTCTTAATATCAAAATAACAAATGTTTTTTATTTTATGATGAAAGACTTCATAAACAAAGTATAAAGACAAAAGACATATCGGGGAAAGACATTTGTAATGTTTATTAATAACAAAGGTTTGCTCTCTGTAATATATTAAATGGTATAACAATTCATCAGGAATGAAAGATAAATAGATAGCCTCCAAAAAAAGGAAAATGATGTTTATCAATAACTTACAAAAGAAGTACAAATTACCGATAAGTCACAGAAAAATAAAATCAAACTCATTAATAATAAAAATATAAATTAAAATGACAAGATCCTGTACCTCACCGCTGGAAAAACATATGGCAAAATAAAATCGACTGATTTGGTATTGCTGAGGTTCATTTAACAAGGAAATTCTATGTGGAGTATAGGTTTTTCTACTCTTTTGGAGGAATGTTTGGTATTATCTATTGAAATTTTAAATATGGCCATTTTATCTTCCAGTACGATGTTAACCTACAGACAGAATACAGGCACAAATGAGCATAGATGTGTGTATAAGACTGTTGAATGCAGTACTGAAACCCAAAGTCCAATCACAGGGGAGTGATTACATAAATCGTGCTAACTATGGAAACTATGCAAACTTTTAAAAAAGAAATGCAGTACATATGTATGTACTGACATAATAAATAGATTGCTTAGAAAAGCAAGTTACAGAACATTGTAAATATGTTCCTGCTTTTGTAAAAAAGCTGATTTGGAAGAATACACACTAAAAATTAATTATCAGTATTTGTGAGGAAAGGAATTCAAAGTAGGGGGTAAAGAACGTTTTATTTCATGAAATTTTTAATGTTGGAAAAGTTTATAAAGAGCATTTATTACTTTGAAACAAAAAAAATTAGAAAGTTGGGACATAAACATAAAAAGAGACAAAAGTTACTCATAATTTCACTACCTACATGTAACCATTAATAAAATCTTGGAATAATACTTACCAGATATATATAATTCAACATATGTGTGTATTTGTATTTTGTTTTCAAATTTTCCCATGTATCAACGTTTTTGGAAAAACATGTTTAATAATGCCATGTTTCCCTGAAAATAAGACCTAGCTAGCCAGACCATCAGTTCTAATGGGTCTTTTGGAGCAAAAATTAATATAAGACCCAGTTTTATTTTACTATGATATAAGACCAGGTATAATATAATATAATTAATATAATATAATATAATATAATATAATATAATATAATATAATACCAGGTATAATATAGTATAATACCAGGTCTTATATTAATTTTTGCTCCAAAAGACACATTATTGCTGATGGTCCAGCTAGGTCTCATTTTCGGGGAAACAATGGTTTTGTGATATCCCATCCCAGGGTAATGTCATAATTAATTTAATTATTCCCTATTGTTGGATATTAAGTTGTTTCTAATTTTTAAATCTTACAAGTATTGCTGAGATTACCATTCTGATACATAAATCTGATTATTTGCTTAAAATACATTTCTAGATGTAAATATCCTGGATTAAACTATATCAGCTATATAAAAATGAATTAATTACTAATTCATTTTTATAGTGTAATTAATGTATTTTAATTTTTAAAATAATAGAACAGAAGACTATGAGGTGAAAAACAAAAGGTTCACATTTTTCCTTTGTTGCCAAAATGTAGCATTTTAAATAAGGGCAAAACTCACAAGTCCACAGATGTCTTCAGAAAACAGCCAAGTGGGTAAACTATTTCTGACCTAGGGATATTCATCTACCATAAAACAGTATTTCCAAACAAAACCAATTATTTAATGACAAAATAATCTTTCTAACAGGTAAATGAGAGTGTTCACACTGTAAGAATAGAGAGAACCTATTTATGTTAAAATGAACTGAAATGGATTTGTAATGAAGCTAATAAGAGGAGAGGATAGGTCAGGTAAAGATGATTTATTTGTTGGTTGGAAGGCTGTTTTCCTCTTAAATAGCTTCTGCTCTCCTCAAACTGTGAACCAGTTCTGGCCAAGCCCTGTGTTTTCTTGTCAAAGGACTCCCTGCTCAGTACTTGCTCTGTTCTAAATTCTGGACTTGATCCCTCTATGTCTGGGATCGGCACACCTTTTCTGTGAAGGCTGGATGGTAAATATTTCAGGCTTTGCACACCACACAGGCTCTGTAGCAAGCACTCTATTCTGCTGTCTTAGCAAAAAGCTGCTGAAGACAATGTTTTAAAGAATGAGTGTGGCTGTACTGCCATGAAAGTTTATTTATGGACATTAAAATTTGACTTTCATATAATTTTCATGTTTCATGAAATATTCTTCTTTTGACTATTTTTTCCCAATGATTTAAAAATGCAAAAACCATTTTTAGCTTGGGGGTGGGATTTGGCCCACAGGATGTAGTTTGCTGACACTTGTTCACAGAAAATGGAGAAAGAAATATTTCCAAGGAAAGGATGTAATTGCCTCATATACAAAAGAAATGTCCTTTGCTGGAGACAGACTTAATTCGTTAGCTATTTTTGTCTGACAGTGTCCTAGCGGAAACACCTTGTTGCCTTTAGATATTTAAATCTTTTTTTGACAAAGCAAGTGAAAATCTGCCACAAGCTCTTATCTCCCGGGGTGGGGATTGGAGGGGGGTCAGAAGCAAGTTTCCAATTTTGCTGGCCATGAGAAAGAGGAAACATAGGAGAGGGGTGCTTTTTATGTCAGTTTTCTTCCTGAGTTACATGGGTGACACACTGTCCTTGCTTCTCTCCTAATGTCTTCCTGTTCCCAAATTTTCAGATGTACTTCCTTTGAAGGACAAGAGGTGGTGGGGGGGGGGGGGGGCTGGAGAATGAAGAGCAGGAAAAAAAGCATAAGTTTGACAAGTTACGTTTTAAAGATAGTCCACTTCCTGTTTCCCTCCGAAATCTTTGCTGAAAAGAACTGGCAATGGCCACATCGATGGCTTCATTTTATCATTAAGGAAATTGAAACCCAGAAACAGTGAGGCGTGCATCTCAGGTTGCCCATTCTTTTGGTGGCAGAGCAGGTCTGGACTTCAGAATTCAGGCTCCTGCATTCCTGCTTTGGGTCCCCTTCTCTTTGGACAGGATTCAGCATTCAAAACCAAGCAAATACCACAGAGCCAGTGAAATGGTATTTGGTAACAGGAATAAAACCTAGTGCCTAGAGCCTTTGGGGTCTGTTTGGTGGACAGTCTTGGTTGGGCAAAAGGCACTGTGATCCCTCTCCTGTGGCTGTGTCATCCCGGCCATATACCATGTCCAGGTAGGAGCCTGGTGGTGCCTCAGACATGGAACCATTTCTCAGAGTATCTGCTGCTGCCCAGGTACCTTGGGCATCAAAATAAGGGGCCCAGGTTGGCTTGCTGGCTTAAAGAATGTGAGCCATTTTAGGACAAGTCCCCTTTTTTCTGGCCCTTCCTCCTTGGAGTTGGGGGGAATACTAGGTCAAAGCTCCATTGCCCCCATGGTCTTTCATTCAGCATGAAAACAAGAAAGGCTTTCAATGTTGAATTTGGAAGGACTGACATTTCTCCCTCACAGCATCTGAGTTTAATTTATAGTCTTCTCCTTCAACTAACTACAAATAAACTAAGGCCTTACTGAACAGCTGGGCCTAAGTATTATTTTTGGAAGTCATGGGGACCAGTAAATGGAAAAGGAGACCAATTCATCTCTATCTCTCCCCTAATCTGCTTCAAGGGGTTTTAGGCTGTTTAGACCAAATCTTCCAACTTGGTTGACGTCCTGATTTAGGATCCAGGAATCATATGAAAGGGGGTTTATGATGAGGTTATTAACTTTTATTAACCACAAAACAGGATATGCCTATTTCTTTCCCATTTCTGTTTAATTCTCACTTGGTATGGATAAAATAATTTTTACTAGTGTTATATGAGTTATGTTTTCCATATTGTTTAGAAATATCTATGATCACATATTGAATTAATTTTAATTGGAAGACGAACAAAGATGTGGGATGCAGTAAATAGGGTACAGAGTTGATATTGACCTGGGTTCTAATTTAGTTCTGACCTGGGGCAGTTCACTTCGCCTCACTGAATATCAATTTACACACTTTAAAAACGAAAGCCACCTAATTCAAACACACCGTAATTCCAAAACACAGAGTTAGGACATTTTTCCTTATAAGTAGCTTGTATCTCCTGTCATGGAAAGGAAGGGGATTATATGTGTGTGTGTGTGTGTGTGTGTGTACACATATATATATATGTGTATATATATATATGTATATATACATATATACATATATACATATATACATACATACATATATATATATATATATATATATATATATATATATATATGTATATATACACACACACATATATACAGTGTTTCCCCGAAAATAAGACCTAGCCCTAGCATGACTTTTCAGGAGGACATCCTCTGAACATAAGCCCTAATGCGTCTTTTGGAGCAAAACTTAATATAAGACCACGTCTTATTTTTAGGGAAACATGGTATGTATATAATTTGTATTTTCTTATTGGTCCCCGGAGATAAAGGAAGGAGGTCAATGTCTATATTTCAACTCCCAGGACTGATTAGATTTATACTTTTATTTGTGATCTACAGAGGGAAAAGGCATGGCTACTGTCCATGAGTCTTCACAGTTAGCAGCCATTTTAACTTAGTCCACACAACACATTTTAGAGTCTCTCTCCCATTCAGAAGAACACAGCCAATGTCATGAACAGACATGTCTCCTTGGAGGAGTGAGCATGGGCAGTGGTTGGGGACCAGAGCAGGAACTCTATGAACCCCAAATGTGAGGTCAAACGGTCACGGTGGTATACACAAAATGAGACTGGGACCCCCTTCCAGTGGATGGTTTTCAGATCCTTAGGAAGAGCTGATGGAGCCCCTGAGACAGTTTTCAGTCAAGCTATCCCTGTGGTTCTTCACGTGACATTTTATTAAGTGCTTCTAAATTTGCAGACTAATGTTTACAAGGAAGAGACGTTTTTATGAGAACTGGAAGATGATCCCGGGCAATGTTTAAAGATATTTTATAATTTATGTAGAATAATGATCTCTTCACCCAGCTCCTGTTTTTCTTTCCTGTTTAGAATCTGTACATAAAAAATTGAGAATGAATGTCTTTACTTTATTAAGAGAAGCAAAGGAACAGCTGGAGTTAGGTAGGAAGGATTGGGTGCTGGTGGATGGTGGGTTATAGTGTCTGTTTTCAGAAGGTGAATAGCAGCCTTCTGAGCTTCTGTGGAAATTATTGATTTTGGAGAGTTGCTGGAATGTTACTATTACCTTCAGGCACTTGCAAGTGTCTGAGTCTCCTGTATTTTGGCACCAGGTATTTAAGAGAATGAAGTTTCTTTACTCACAGGACCAACTGTAAAATAGTAGAAAAGTCATCAATTTGGAGTAAAAGGTCTGGGTTTGAATCCTACTAACACTACTTTCTTTCTATGTGACTTTACGAAAGTCACTTTGTCATATATTCCTCAATTGTAAAATTTTAATGATGAATGCTCATTGAGGAATATATGACAAAGTAACCCTCCCACAATGGACTGGGAGGGTTAACTATTATATACATGGGAAAAGGTTGAACACAAAAGAACTTACCAAATTATTAGAGTGGAAAAGTTGAATTATTTTAGCCATCCAATCCAGTAGAATTATACTGCTGTGTATTTAACACTGTGTCACTGAATACCCTTTTATTGAGTGTTTACAATGCACCAGGCTTTGTGCCAGGTGCTGAGAGTATGGGGGTGAAGAAAAATGATATATTGTTTACTTTCATGGTACTTATAGTCAGAGAGAAACCTTTTGTTTAGCTCTCCAATGCTAAAGATTTAAAAATTTTAAGTTATCTTTAAGACAGTTTAAGATACTGAGTGAATAGATTGGATACCAAAGAGAAGTCCATTTTTCAGCATCTACCCAAAATCTGTAAAGGGAGAATTTTGTAGAAGAGAATATCTGGTGCCCCAAACTTAAGTTGATCATAATCCTCTGATTACATCATCAGAACAAATCTGTTTTCTTCTTGGTGAATTTATATGATGTCTTTAGACTAAACCATATTCAGTTATTGTTTGTTTATTAAATTGTGTAAATTAAAATGAAATGATTTTACGACGGTTTTAAAATCTTCATATTGTATCAACAGTGTTTGCTAAGAAGGGTTTGGTTGGGAACCAGCTTGAGTGGCGGGGGAAGGGGGTATGGGCTACTGCCCCAAAATGGCCGCCCTGCTTTATTCAGACTACACAGAGTTTCCTGAAATGGCAAGTCAGTTTGTAGACCAGAGAGAAAGGACAGTGTAAAACAGACTGAAATCTGTAAACACAGAATACAAATCAATTGTGATGATAATACTTAGTGATAACTGCTGTTATTATTTTTATGTTCCCTTATTCTAGGTTTAATCAAGTGAATATTTAGATATCACTTCCCATGGTACCGTGTTTCCCCGAAAATAAGACCTAGCCTGACCATCAGCTCTAATGCATCTTTTGGAGCAAAAATTAATATAAGAGCTGATATTATATTATATTCCCAGTATTATATTATATTATATCATATTATATTATAAGACCCGGTCTTATCTTATATTAAAGTAAGACCAGGTTTTATATTAATTTTGCTCCAAAAGGCGCATTAGAGCTGATGGCCTGGCTAGGTCTTATTTTCGGGGAAACACGGTATATTAGTAAAATTAAATCATATGCTATACATTTTTTTTTGTAATTTGCTTTAATTATTTTATAATCTCTTGATAAATATTCATCAACATGATTTCAAATGAATGAATGATATTTTGTAATATAGATTTTTCTTAGTATTTTTAACCATTTTTATATTGTTATTTCCAATTCTTTACTTTGGTAAATAGTGCTTGTGATGATGTATTTCTGGTCTTAGACCAGAATACTCTCCATTAATCTCCATCCTCAAATCTCTTTCTACAGAAGGTACCACACAACCTTTTAAAAGCTCCCTTTTTAGGCACCTCTCTGAGTGAAATTAAGCCTGCAACAAAGACTACATTAACCACACTCTCCAAACGGTCATATATTGGAATACTACATAGGTGTGTTTCACCAATAGCGCAAGGAAAACCACTGGTCTACCCATTACTGAACTGGGTGGCAGGACATGCTCTGCTTTAGGAGGTTGTTTAATGGAAGAAGGACTCCTATATTGTGTCTGGGTGGTGACTGACAAGCAAGGCTTGCTCTGTGCTCTTGAGTTGGGGCTACTGCATTTGGGAGCTAATGTACTGTTACTAACCTTAATGCTGAGAGCTGAATCAAGGATTGACCATTAACTAATTTTTATCCCATAGAACAATTTCAATGCTGGTAGGAGATTTCCAATAACAGCAATATGAACAAGAGCAAACAACTTTTGTAGCGCTTATGACTGGCTGGTCATTTTTAGGCATGCTCACATCTTTTTAACCCCTCCCTTGTCACCCATAGGAATAGCCTGCTTATTCCTATGTTGTAGGTGAGAAAACAGAGGCAAAAGGTTCACGCTAAAAGAGTTGATGCTAAATGACTTGTTAAATTATTTTTGTCTTGGAATAAGTTTTCATTATAAACATCCCTTGTTAATACCAAAGCTCAAAACCTGCCATTCTTGTAATTTTTCTCCACTGTACGTATACATTTATTAGGGAATATTTCTTATTTATTTTCAAACAGAGGCTAGAGAGATGACATTTTATGTATGTTAACACAGTGATCCCTGAAACCCTGTATTTGTGGCTTTCTTAACAAATTTATCTTCCTTATGCAAATATACAGTTCTGTCTTTTAAAGAGGAATGTGCCGTGCACAGACTTTTAAAGGAAGTGGAGGATGTGGTTGTGAAACTCTGATTGGAAAGATAAAATGGTTGTGCATCTATTTTTTGCCTTGTATTTATACTTTAAGCTTATTGGGCAGTTTGCCTAGAAGTAATTGACTTCCCTTGCCCTCTCACTCTCCCCCAACACTCCCACCCTTTCAGGTCCAAAATAGGTTTCCATAGCTTTTGGTCAGTCCAGGCAATGGGTATTGTAAAGCCATTAGACTGTCGAACTCGGTGCACCCCGCATTGAGTGGTCTCACATTCATTTCCATTTTCAAGCTTAAAGCCAAATATAAATACTTGTACTTACTTTTCACTTTGTTTTTTACACAGCAGTTTGTGTTTCTCCTTCCCTCCCTCTCTCTCCTTTCTTCCTTGCCATTTAATCTGGAAGACCCAATTTGGAAGCCAGCCTATCGAAGGTCAGAGGGGACTTCTGCAATCTGTTCCAGGAAAAGGGCACCATTACAAATGCTCTGTAATGGAGAATCAATAGAAGGAAAAATCTTGGCAAGCTGAGTTGAACAAGAGGCACAAGCCAACAGAATCTCGGCATCAGGACCGTTATGTCTCTGCTTTGCCTTCCCATCCTTCTCTGCTCGGAAGGGCTCTGCCTGGCTGGTCAATACTTCAAGGCGCATTTTAGAATTTCAAATTAAACTCTTGTGCATTCCCTTCTCTGTAATGTGAAGAGGAATTGGAAAATTTTGACATCTTTTGTCATGATGTTATGATCCCTTTTGAGACCATAGCTCATGAGGTCAATAGATGGTCATCATAGGACTTGAAATGGTCTGGGTTTTTATCAGAGCCTAAATAGTGTTTGCAGTGAAGGGCTAAGATGAAAAGTGCTCCTTGGACAGAGCTGGTAGAGGTTTGTGTTTGAAGCATGACTCACCTCCTCAGACCCTATAGACACAGAAAGGAAAGTCTCCTTTTCCTCTTATGAGGACCTCTGTGAAGCATTCATTGATCAGATAGAATGTTTGAGGAGATGTACCCTTCATCTGTCAACATTCTTGTGATATCAGTTCGATAAACCATTATGTCAATTAGAAAGTTGTGATGGAAATTTTAGGGACTCGATAGGATACCCAGCACATAGATAATGTTTCAAAACACTAGTTTGTGGTCATTATTTTTCAGAAGAGGAATGCCTTCCCCAACCCCCATCTTTTAACCTGAAATTAAGTTACACAAGCTTGTCTCTTAAAATGAATTTCAAGAATTTGAGAAATCAAATTACTGTGCAAACATCCTTTCCTCATTCTTTTCAGAGTCCTGGGGTGGAAATCCACCTTGGGAGGTTACCAAGGCAGTTGGTAATTCAGGATGGAGGCACTAGTCATCACTGCTTTGGATTCTTATCTCTTGGTGAAGTGAATGAATTCTTGAACTCAATTGTCTTTTCTGTTGAAAATGCTCAATTACACATTGTGTTTTCCTGTTTTAGCTCAATTCAACAATAGGTTTTAAGTCTTACTAGGTAGGTCCTCAATGTATCCTGTTAAGTATTCTATTGTCAAAATGAATTAAACTCTGAGAGTTTATAGAGGTGGCTATTAACTATTATGCCCATCTAAATTACCTGGAATGATTTGGAAAAATATACTTGTTGAGGTACTACTCTTGGGGATTTGAACCTAGTGGGTGTGGATGGGACTGTTCAGAAGATTCTGACGTGAGACCATGTAAGGACCACTGACCAGTGAAAAGGATACACATGTATGCACATATCATTAATACTAGGTAGACTAACATTTGCTATAATTGATTTATAAGCAGTACACCAGGAGAGCAGTTTCTATTACTAAATCAAACTGATGTTATTTTTACAGTTGCCAGACTAATTCCCATGGGCAGTCCATTTCTCTGCACTTCCTGGTCTCAGTAGGGTTTAGCCACTGTGGTAGATATAATCCATTTGCTCCTCCAGACCACTGGACATCCTGTGTGCACTGGGAAACTGCCTTGTATGGACTGCGTTAAGGTGCTTTTCTGCCCTTAGGCTTCTTGGTAGGTTTGATAAATGGGAGGTGCTGGCAGGAGATCAGAGGGCAGAAAGAGGGAGGATGGGTGCTGGTGGCTCTGCACTGTTGATAGCCCCTGGTTCTCCACTATTCTTTGTACCTTTTTATAACTCAGACAATATCCTGAATGTAGTATCTTCATTACATTCTCTTTAGTTACCTGATTTGAGTATACCACCTGTGCTCTGTTAGGACCTTGGCTGACATGGTCTTCATTTATAGCTAAGAAATGGCACATATGATAAAGAAAGAAGTTACTAAATTGATTATGATAGGGCTCAAAGAATAAACATATTAGAACATAACAAAACCTATCAATATAATTCGGAATCTTCAATGTCTTGAAAGCTCTCATATGAACATTCTTTATAGAGATGAATGCTGGTTAATATAGAAACCCAATGAATAGAAAGTCATAGAGAATTTTCTGAATTTCTTGTTTAAGAAAATAGTTTGTAGCACTTTGTTTCATCTGGATTTCCTCAATCAATCAATTATTAGAAGAGTATAAAGATAAGAGTTCTTCATTATTCTGATCGACTTAGAATTCAGCTCTCGGGTGTTTATTTCAGGACCTTCTCTGTATAAAGTTCCTGGGGATATAGGAACTAACAGTACACAGTTGCTGCCTTTAGGTACTCAATATTTTGTTTGGGGAAAAAGATGTGTAACCAGATAATTCAAGTGCTGTGAATACACAGAGGTCTGCACAAGGTCTGTGGGAACACAGCCAAGCACATGGCTCACCCAGCATCAGGAGTTCAAGAGATGACTTCCTGAAGGAGATACTTGAGCTGATCATGAAAGAAACACAGGAATCAATATGATTTAATGCAAAGGTGAAGAGAGAACCAGAAAAGAAGCAATAGCAATATGGGCTGCCCATAGGTGGTTATGCCTGGGGTTCTGAGCGTGCTTTTCAGGTTGTCAGTGGAAGGGCAGGAGGAACCAGAGCACACAGTCTCTGGATCGAACGTGAAACCCTTTTATTGCCACACTTGCTTCAGACACTGGAGGAACTCCCCTTGGAGAAAGATGAAAACGTTATGTAGGTAGACAGAAGCACAAATGAAAACCAGACTGAGGATTTTATGTGCTCTTGAAAAGTTGTAGAAAGAGTGAGGTAGAGAGGGTGAGCATAGTGTGATTAGGGGATGAGAAGAGGCACATAAACAAAGTGGGGAATGAATATTAGCTGTATTCATAGATGGCACCAGAGCATAAAGCTGGTCTTTTCTCAATATACATCAAAGTTATAAACTCTTTGTACACCAGCTCTGTGTTATTATTTATTTTATAGGAAAAACACTTTCATTATCTAGACTCAGATAAATATATTTAGACTAACATGAAGAAAGACTGAGTATAATGCTTATGAGAGAGGAGTGCTTGTGCACTAGGATTCTGCCAGCAGAGAAGGTGGGTGGGCCCGATGCTACTGTAATCCAAACTCTGACAGTGTTGGGGGCTGCAAATGACACTAAAGGTGGATTTGACCAATTTCCTGACATCCACAGGCAGGATTGGCCACTCATGTATCCAAACCAAACAAAACTTCATTCCCTGAAAAATGTCTTGGAGTTCAAGGTACAGTTTTGAATTAAAATCCCTGTATCTCCTAATTATGATATTTGCTGCTCCATCATTTCTTCCCATTGAAGAAAACCCAAAACTTAAATTATTTGTTTGCCACATTTTTTTTTTAAGTTTGGCTGGAGAAGCATAGGTCCATTATCACTACATAATAGTGGTTTTCATATCTGTCACTTTCTTCAGAAAAGTTACAGGCAAATTTGCAAATTTTTTCTTGTTGTTTAGGTGTTTTATAACACCAAATTTTCCTCCCATTTATTTTTTCCACTTACCAGTGTCGTTAACCTATTAAGACTTCCATGTTAAATTTTCATATCACTGGAGTAAACAAGATGATGTTTTTAAATGTCAGCCTCACATTAATTTTATGGCAACTAATAATTTAAATATTTTCCTCTGTTGACATATTATCGATCTTCAGTAATCTGTGTATATTGTAATGAATATAATTTTCTTGTATGTCCTGTCAATCCAATTCAATACAACATATATTTATTGATCACTCGCTTCATACCAGAATATTGTACTAGATGCCGGGAATACTGAGGGGATAATTTATAGACTCTATCCTGATTACTTCACAAGGCTTCCTATCACTACATTCAGGTTTTCTTTTTCAGTGTACATTCAGGTACACTTTTCTTTCCTCCTATCCCCTCTCCTTTCCTTCCTTCCTTCCTTCCTTCCTTCCTTCCTTCCTTCCTTCCTTCCTTCCTTCCTTCCTTCCCAGAGCAGTATTTTTTGTCTGCCAGTAAGCATTACAATACAAGTAAGCTTTAAAAACAAGTTCTTATATTTTCAGTGTTACCTGCTGTTTCACATTTAGCCTCCCATTAATGTCTAGGAAATTGCAGCCTTAATAGAGAAGGGAGGAGTAGACTCCGGAAGAAAGAAGGGTAGGAGATTCATTTCATAATTTATCAAGATAGGAGTACTGGCTTATAATTTATGATCAATGAACAGTTTGAAAAAACAACAACAAAAAAACCCTGCGTGTGCTAAGAACCCCCTAAGTCAGGGTGACAAGGTGGGAGGCTGGGGATGGAGAAGTTTACTCAGCAAATGAGCTTGGAGCTGGATTTTGCCAGATACATTTAAAGGGAAAGGAAGAGAAGGGGCATTTTAGGAAATTGTACAGAGCATCAAAAGGAAAAGAGGAATGAAAAATTTTCAAGTATTTCAAGTGAAAAGGTGACTGTTTGGAGTTTGTTGTGTGATGAGGCCTGAAGCTGGTGAGATGGGTTGTCAAATTTTAAGGGGCCTAGAATGTTGTGGATGAGAGTCAGTGAAAGGAAGTGGAAGGAGTCTGAAATTCAAAGTTTGATTCAGTTTTGTTTCTTGTCCTATTATTTCCCAGCTACTAGCATGACTTAGAGAAAAATATTTATTCTTTCAGACCCTCATGTTCATCTTTAAAATAAAAATGGCAATGCCTTATGGGGCTTTGCAAAGATGAAAATATATATTCGTGTGTTAAATCATTCTATCATCCAGTTATTCACTTAGCAACTGCTATGTGGCAGCCTCATTCCAGGGGCAGGGGGTGAAGCCGGCAAGGAAAGAGCCACATAATGTCTCTAAAATAAGAACAACCAATAGATGATGCAATATGTACATGACTAATGATCATTATTACTGTTATTCTCCCACAATTAATTGAAGACAAAGGAGGGATGTAATCCCATTTGTATTCTTGAAAGATAATGCTGGGAGCAGGGTTTCATTCCATGACATCTCAAACCTGATTTTTAGAAAACCAGGTTTTTAGTTTTGAGAAACTAAAATATGCTGGTGGTGTGATATCTAGTGGAGTTTCCAACTTCTCAAATTATTAGAATGGAATTCTTGTCAGAGAAAATAGCCAACAAAAGTAGGGTAGAAGTTGCTAAGGATAAGAAATTAAATCATTTGGGGGCCCCAAACCAAGCCAACTATGTGCATTCAGGCTGGTGGGATGAGAAAGGAGGAAGCTGTGGTTGGGTCTCCATGGCAATGGGCAGCCAGTGTGAAGGAAGAAAGCTTCGAAAATCCAAACTTTGAGTTCTGACTCTCCATCCTAATCCTTGTGCGATTGTGTGCCCTCTGCAAAGGTAGTGATGACAACTCCTACATCACAGGACTGCGGCAAGTATAAAATGAGATAAAGCCTTTAGAATCTGAACAGTGCTAGCAAGTTATTTTCCCTAGCGCCTGATATATGCTCTATAAAGTATTACAAAGAGAAAAATACATTCTAACAGCTATCCCTTTTCTAGCTCTCCTTTCACCTAATTGAATTGATTGACTTTTCTTTTTTAATTAAAGTTTATTAGGGTGACAATGGTTAGTCAAGTTACATAGATTTCAGGTGTACAATTCTGTATTACATCATCTATATATCACATTGTGTGTTCACCACCCAGAGTCAGTTCTCCTTCCATCACCATATATTTGATCCCTTTTACCTTCATTAATCAAAATGGACTATAAAGACTGGTTGTTTTGGTATCAGACACATATACAAAGGCTGTTATATGAGGCCTTCCTGTCCTGTGAGCCCCAGTTGCACAGCCTTTAAGAGCCCAGAACATTGTAACGATGATTTCTGCAACTTCCCCAACTCTTCCTGCTTTGGGGCTTCCTACATCTGTGTCTGAGTTTGGTTCTGTCTCAGGTGAAGTTGAACGTGAAATACAGCACGTTCAGGTACTTTCACCAAACCTTTCTGAGTTCTCCATGTCCCAGGAAGAGGCTCTGCCATGTCCTCAAGGACTTAAACATCTGAGTGGCTTCACCTCAATGCTCAGTTTCTCTCTCTATTTCCTCTCCATTTCTGAAGCCCAGACAGCATTATCCCTTCCAGAGCATTTGTGTCCTTACCTGAATACCTTAAGATCTCTCTTCTACTCCCAAAATTTATCACAGAAAACGTCCAAACAAATATAGTTCTCCTTCTAAGAGAAATTCTTGTTCTAGCTACTAAATTAAATAAAAATATTTCCATCTTGTGATAAAGCATAATAAGTCATGGACTTATTAGCTGGACATAAAATTAAAACGTAGATGTCATTCTTCCTTATAGTCTTCATCTGTAAAATGAACATAATCACACTTGCCTAAGTGAGAAGATTGTCCTTATACCAGCTGTGGGTTAGGAATGAAAAGGAGGAAAAAAGTGATGTGGGATGGACCCTCAGGTTGTGAATTCTGTGGGTTGGCAGACGGAGCACATTGCTGGGCTAACCCTGAGGCGATTCTGCAGAATGAAGGAGGTAATGGTCTCTAAGGTAATTTCTGTGACAGACAGTGTCATCTTTGAATCACAGGAAAATTCAGATTGATTCAGTTCAGTGTGTTTTGACAGTTCTACATCCTAGTGTAAGTGTTTAATACAAGTGCTAGGATCAAATGGTGCTCTTTGTTCTTAAAAATGCCCCCTATTATTGTAGTCAGTCTGGAAGAAGCCGTAGGGAGAGGAGTTTTGGGGCCCTAGAGTGTGTTTCTAAAGGAAGCGGAGGAGGAGGAGGAGGAGGAGGGGGAGGAGGAGGAGGGGGAGGGGGAGGGGGAGGGGGAGGGGGAGGGGGAGGGGGAGGGGGAGGGGGAGGGGGAGGGGGAGGGGGAGGGGGAGGGGGAGGGGGAGGGGGAGGGGGAGGGGGAGGAGGAGGAGGAGGAGGAGGAGGAAGAAGAAGAAGAAGAAGAAGAAGAAGAAGAAGAAGAAGAAGAAGAAGAAGAAGAAGGAGAAGAAAGGCTGGAGTTTGTGTTCCTTTAGTTTCCACGTTGTATTTCTAGGTAGTTTGCTACAAAAACTAATAGGTTCCAGATGATAGCTGAGCAAACAGTAACCTTAGTTCTTTTTCTGAGAAAACAGTAAGAATTGTTTGCTCTTCAGGATTCATTTGTGCCAAGGAGAACTAATCAACTTTAAAATATTAAACAACCTCAATGGTGTACATTCAAAAAAAGAAGATAATTTTTGTGATCTATATTTCCCCTTGCTTGACCTTCTAATTATGTTAATATGAAGTTTTAATAGAATTTACTACATTAGTTTTTACCGATGAAGTTGGTGGGATGTTACTTGATTGTTGGCCATCGTGTGATTTACCCCAAGTTGTTGAAGTTTGGTTTTGACAGGTTCCTCCCCATTTTTAACTGAAAGAGAAAACTGAAGGAAGAAAAATAATGCCTGAGGACTTAAAGGATATGTTTGATTTAAAGTGCTCTTGGGAAACCTTTTGCTCTCAGGACTTCCACACCAGTCCTACCTCTGCTCAGAGCAATTTATCTCCAGCCCCACGCCAAGGTAGACATCTGAACCCCACTCATAGGCACACCCTGGTGAGTGCTGTCCCACTTGGGAACTCAGTCCTACTAGCAGAGAATTGACCCCAAGATGGCTCAGGGAGGTCTGTGAAGTCCTTGCATCTCATTACATGTGTTATTTAAGCACTTGGGATTGATCTAGCTTCTAGTAACATAAAAAATTACACCTGGCTAATTCTTTTTTTGCTTAATGCAGTTCTATTGGGATTAACATTTTGATTTCCTCTTCTAGCTGCTGCCAATTAAGAGCTGTGCTATGAGACTCAATGTTTGCTGAATATGGACATTGGATGGCATATTTTTCCATTTTCTTTCTGTAATATATAAGGTTAATAAATATCTTTCCACCCCCAGAAAGCTGTGGTGAAGAAGAATTTGCATTGAGTCCATTTATAAGAAAAATATGGTTAAGGTTTCCAGTTTAACTTCACATACTCTTTTCTTCCAAGAGAAGCTCCCTGGAGCTTAACTTCTTTGTGACAGAAAAGGTTCATGATTCAAGAGGCTCTCTTGTTTCTTGCATGTTCCTGGATACTGAAGTGGAAATTATTACCCAAATATTATTTTTCCAACAGACACTTTCATGTCATTCCTTTTTAATATTGTTGTTGTAGCCATGTCATTATGTTAGCCAAACTGAATATTGCAGAATAATCTATTTGCTGAAAGCTATTGAACATTTACACCACTAGTCAGATATGATAAATTTTCTCTGATCCTTCTGTTTTTAAGGGCAATAAAAGTTCATTCCTTTATTCTTTCTGCACAGTCATCATGTATTTATGATGTGTAAGGTATTACACTAGTTTCCTAAAGAGACAACGATGGCAAAGCCTGACTCTTAAGGGGCTTACAGTCTAATCAAGGAAGTAACCTTTTTACACCTTGAAATACTACAAAGCCATATGTGGCCAACCATAAAAGTGATAAAGCCAAAATATTAGAAATGGAAGCGATTACTTTTTCTTAGATTTAATTTTATTTTAAAATTTAAATTATACACATACACATTATGAGAAACTAACATTTTAACATAAAAAGCCACTTGTTGTCTCTCCTTACTACCTCTTCCAAAAAGTGACCACTGTTAACAATTTGATATATTCTTATAGATGTTTTCTGTTTGCATAAGAAGAGTAGCAGAATGGAGTGTAAGAGTACAGATTCTGGAGTCAGCTTGACTGGGATTAAAGCTGTTTCACCTTGACCCTGGACAAGTTGCATATCCTTTCTGAGCTTTAGTTTCCTGAAAATGGGGGATATTATTAATATCTATCTTATAGACCTGTCATATTCTATACAGTTTTATAACCTAATTTTTTACTGATTATATTGTAAACACCTTTCAATGTTCATTCACATGTGCATTAAGCATTCTTTGCGACTGTTGCAAAATTCCATGGTATGGCAATCCTTAATGAATTATGCCCTATTGCTAAAATATATATATATATATATATATATATATATATATATATATATATATGTATTTCTTTTAATTCAGAAAAGATTACTTTTTATTGGGCTGATGCGGGCATTTTCTGGGAGGAGACACACTGAGCTGGTTTGAAGGATGCTTAGGAATTTAGAATATACTGTTGGGCAGGGGCATTACAGGTTGGCAGTAAATATTTACTGAATGTTTACTATGTATAGAAATAGAAACTGGAAATAGAGTAGAGAACAGGAAAGAGTCTCTGTTCTAAAGGGGCTAGGATCTGTAGATAAGCATGTTTGGGGAATGGCTAATGGGGTTTGGCTAGAAGGGAGGTTATGTGTAAGGAAGTGCATTGTTGCTTGAGTTTTTCAGAGGATAGGCCAAGAATGGCAGGGTTCTGCAACCTTCCTGACCCCCAGTGAAAATTTGCCAAGTGACCTAGCAAAGACATTTGTGGAGGTAACCCAGCCTCTACAGAATTTTGATATGAACAATCCAGCTTAGCCTCATAATGGCTCATGAGTCATAACTATGTTTTGGAGATAGATTAGGATAACAAAACAGTCTTACTTTCAGAGACTTGGGGAAAGTTTTGACACATTATGGATCATCTAGTAAATACAGGGCATAACAATGAGTTAGGAAAAGTGAAACATCATCTATACCTGGAAATTTAGGAGATCTGAGATGTCTATATTGAACAAAAATCAAATGCTCTCTCAAATCAAGGCCATGCACAGATGAAAACACCTATAGCAAGCTTAAACACGTTACTGGAATACTTACTCTAATTCTCCCAATAGAGCATCCCTCCAGCAATTTTTAAATTACCTTAATTTTCTAATGCAGGAGAATGCGGTGTATATTGAAAATAAGGGCAGTAAGACAGAGAGCTGAAGGTTGAGCAGCCCAGGGAATGGAATGAGGTTGGGTGGGCAAGCCTAAATGTCTCTTTTGTTTTTCACCTTAAGGATTCTTTTGTACCCTACTCCATTTTCAGTAACACAGACTTGTGAGTGATTAACATTCAAAGTGATGAAGAAAAGACTAAATGCAAAGTCAAAGGCTGAGTACTTAGAGACTGAACGAGAGATCTAGTGGAAGAGGCTAATTTTGAGGCATCAGTCCAATTCATTGCTATTTTGGATGTTGTTCTGGGAGCAAGGATTTCATACTGTGGTCAGAGGCTGTTACTCATTAGTGTCGTATCATAAGCATAAACCCCAAACATAGTCAAAGGTTGAATTCATGCCATAGGAGGTGTGTCTACTTCTTTAGCAACAAATATTTGAAGGCAATAGCAATAGCTCCATGTATGTTAGGGAAGAGTATATTCTCAGGAAGAAGCAAGCAGGATGTCAAAGTAAATTAACAAGATAAAAACAGCCATTTTAAATCAGTTTTCAGCTATATTAGTTGTCAAACAAAATATAATGTTGGGCAGCATCGTGTGCTGGAGATGGAAGAAGTATGACTTCATTATAGTTAGCTGAATTGATTTCTTTTCATGCTAATGCACACATTAGTGAGGGAGAATGCTGCCAAGAATAATACAGAATATTTTAAAGCCTACAGCAAAAGCCTACAAAAAAGCTCCTCATTTTACTAAGTTCTTGAAAGAAGGAAACTGTGGCAGGCAGTAAATTAATCCTGCTATTAAAAAATCACTGCTGCTTGTATAAAGCCTTCGTATGTACATACATACTTGTACACATATATATTCCTGACCTTTCCATTCTCCCTTTACCCATAGCTGTCTCAAATTGCTTAGGGATGAGCACATGGGAGGCACTTGAATGTCAGGGGATAGAATGACATTGAAGCTGATTTCTCTTATTTCTGAAAATGACATTTATTCTCCCTGTGTAACACAGTCCAGTAAATCAGTCCCAATGTATTTCAGGTTGAATCACATAAACTTGTCAATATTTAACTATTTTTGGCATATGAAACCATCAAGTTTAATGGTTCAATCTAATAGTTTAGAGCTACTGATATTAACATAGATGGCAGGGTAACTTTTCAAATCTGGCATCTTGATGTGTCTATAAAAGCAAACTCATGAAACAGATTGTGGCATTAACAAGTCTAAGTAAGCAGAAGTCCAGTAAGGAAATTTGCTTTATTATTTGGGTCTTAAGCACTTCTCTTAGGTTTTTCAGAGGACTGATAATGAAAAAATTCAAACTACAGTGAATTTGTAGTATAGTAGAATTTATATACATTAGGAAGATAAGTTAACCTTTGGGCAAATTACAGAAAAGTAGTGTCAATTTAAAAGACAGTGTTAATAAATACAGAGTTAATTAAAAAGCAAAAATGGAATAAAAAAGTCAGTATAAAATTAAATGTTAGTGATAATCAGCTCTCTTACTTCAAAAATAATGTTTTTGCTGAGAAAAATAAGTTTTAAATTCTTAAAGATTAATAGATGTTTATACATTAAGGTTAATTGTAATTGAGAAATCTAAATGATGATCCACTTTCTGCTAATAATAGACTACGAGAGAGGTATAGTGAGCCATGGATTTGTCAACTGTTGAATTACATAAAAGCAAATTAAGACTTTGTAAGTTAAAAAAATACCTTCCTCACATGAGAATAAATGTATATATGAAGGATGATGAGTGATTTTAAGTCAGTAAACGCCATGACACAAACCTACTAAGCAAGCTAATGAGGACTTAACTTTCAATCTCCCAGTTTATAAATACTGACTTTTCTGTTCAGTAGTAGATAAAAAAAGCTACTAAACTGGGAGGGCAAATAAACAATTTTAACGTTTGACCTTTTCTCAGCATTTACTTACCCACCCTAATTTTATCACAATGGTAAGAGAGTAGGTTTTATTTTGGGTAAGCTTAGGAACTATGGATTTAAATGCAGGACTCTTCATACTCTTAATGAAATAGATCTGATTTCTAATATAATTTTTCAGATGGCTTAAGAAATCATCTATTAACATAAAAGCTTTATTTCCTCATTTGCAGTCACAAGAGAAAAATCCATGTCATTTTCTCAGATGGAGGACAGTTATGTAACATGAGCATGATCAACTGTGAGCTTAAGGATTTACATATTACATACAGCTTTCTGATGTGCATATCCCTGATGATTAGTGATATTGAGTATCTTTTCGCATGTGTTGGCTAGCTATCTATCCTCTTCGGAGAAATGTCTTTTCATATCCTCTGCCTCTTTTTGATTGGATTATTTATTTTTTTGTTATTGAGCTGTATGAGTTTCTTACATGTTTTAGATATCAACCCCTTATTGGATATATCAATTTTGAATATATTCTCCCATTCAGTAGGTTGTCTTTTTGTTTTGTTGAAGGTTTCCTTCTCTGTGCAGAAGCTTTTTAGTTTGATAACATCCGTTTGTTTATTTTTGCCTTCCCCCCCACAATGAGATACTACCTCAATCCAATCAGAATGGCTATTATCAAAAAGTCAACAACAAATATGTGTTGGCGAGGATGTGGAGAAAAGGAAACTTTTATGCACTGTTGGTAGGATTGCAAACTGGTGCAGCCCCTATGAAAAACAGTAGTGAGATTCCTCAAAAAAAACAAAAAACCAAACAACCAAAAAAACACCCCAAAGCCCCTAAAAATAGATATGCTATATTACCCAGAAATTCCACCTCTGGGTATTTAGCTAAAGAAAATGAGAACACTAATTTGAAAATATACATGCAGCCCTATGTTCATTGCAGTATTATTTACAATAGCCAAGATACGGAAACAACCTAAGTGTCCATGGGTAGATAAATCGATAAAGAAGATGTGGTGTATATAGTATATGCAATGGAATTTTACATAGCAATAAAAAAGAATGAAATCTTGCCATTTGAGATAACCTGGATGGATCTAGAGGGGTTATGATAAGTGAAATAAGTCAGACTGAGAAAGACGGATACCATACAGTTTCACTTATATGTGGAATCTAAAACAAAAACAAACAAACAAACAAAACAAATGAACAAACAAAACAAAAACAGAGTGATAGAAACAGAGACCAAAGGGATGTTTAATAGAAAGGAGGGAACGGATGAAAAGGGGAAGGAGAATACAGTCAATAATATTGTGATAAGTTTGCACAGTGACTGATGATTAATTAATGGAGTGATCTCATTGCAAGGTATAAAAATGTAGAATTACTGTACTGCACATCTGAAACTAATATAACCAAAATAATATTGTATACCAGCTATACTTAAATTAAAAAAAATAGTTAAAAATACAATTTCTTATGAATAAACTTGTAAAATGGTGAATAAAATATTAAGAGTTTTAAAAAAAGATTCTTTAAAATTTATTTTATGCAAACTACAATGAATCAAAATGACTTCAGAAAACTCAGTTAAACTTCTAATACTGTTACTAATATTGATTTGATATATATATTAAATTAATTAAAAATAGAAAACAGGATCCTACCTTTTTATAATAATTAAAAAGGCAACAGATTTTTAACTCACTTGGCGAAAAAATATAAAACTAAGATTTTAGCGGTCATCTGGTTCAACTCATATTTTACAAATAGTACCCTGGCTTGTTTGGAAAAAGTAGAAAACTTAAATCAAAGGCTTTTATCCTTTACAAATAAGATGTTTTCATCTGAGTTTTCCTTAGATTGGCTTAAAATTTTTAGTCAACTGAGCAGTGGTTATAATTTTCTGCTAATACAATTTGATTCCAAGTTCTTGTAATCTATTACCCTGCAAAAGTCTTGTTTTCCTTGAGGCTTTACTCTAAAATTACATCTTTTAACCAACTTCTTGACTGAAATTAATGTGCAACACACTACGTCTATTTCTTGAAGTGTGAGAAATTCATGACTGATGGATTCACTGTTGTACCGACAAACTTCCTAGAACAAAGTCAGCTTTCATGCATTTCTACATAAAAATGTAATGTTAAAATATAGGGGACTATCTCAAAATATGAAAGCATAATGTGTTCTTATTTGAATAGTATTTTTACTCGCCTTTTTTTGTCACCAATATACGAACATTTTTAGGATACTCATGAAGAACATGATGCAGATGTTGCATGATAAGAACAAGTGGGTACACTTGTACACTTGTACTTGTGTCTTGTGCTTCTGAGTGGTAGTGGGAAAGACTTTCTGGTATCATCTTTCATGAAGAAATAATTTTTGTGACTTTCCGAAGGAAGCATGGGGTACAAGACCGCCAGTGAACGTGGAATTCAGAGGTAAAAGAAAAGGGAAAAGAATGCTTTTGTCTTGACTGCGGCTTCTCTAAAGCATCACTACTTGAGGCATTTATACATTTAACTGGATATAAAACACAGGAGCATATAATGGGGAAAGAGTACTACACAAATAGGCAATGAATCTGGTGACATAAAGCCTCTTTTTCCTGCCTCTTATTTTTTTTTGATAGTTTTGCTTCCTTAAGGAAAAAAAAAAAAAACAACTAATAGTTTAATTGTCTTCCTGTTTCATTGTAAATACTTTGTAGCTGCTGTATTGGTAGTGGTTCTTTTAAAATAAGATAATCAGAATTTTGAGAGGATACTCTTTAAAAAGCAATTGATTGTTTCAGAGTACAAAAGAAAACCATTAAAATCATAAGCAAACAAAAAGTTTCTAGAATCAGTAAATTGACAGGACTATTTTGTCAGTTGCTTATTGTGAATAATATGTATCTACTGCTCTGGCAACTGTTAAAATAAACAAAGCTCCCTGAGGCAATAAAGATCATTTAGAATGTACTTAGTTGAAACGGAGGTTCTAAACATTTAAGACACTGTCTCTCAAGCCATTAATAGTGAGATGTTGTCTGGTCTTGCTAAAGTATTCGAAGGAAGTAGGAGGTCACATTTTGCTGAAAATTCAGCTCTGAGAGCACTTACCTTTAATTACATAATCTAAAATTATTACCTTCAATTATTATGGAAGGGTAAATTAAAGTGTGCATAAACCTCTTCATGATCATATTGTAGTAATAGAAAAATTATTACGTGTATTGCAACACAAATCTTTTTTATAAATGTTATGTGGCAATCCTAGCAATTTTATATTTGCAAGACATTTTTTTCCCCTTTCTATATTGATAAACTTTAAGTTGTCAAAGTCAAATCTACCTTTTTCCTACTTGGAGAGTTTCTCCAAAATTGTGTGCCAACTATCACCTTTAGAAAATGAAATTCATTAATATGACAAGCCCCATTGTTTACAATTCAAATGGAAGCATTGATGTTTATAAAGGACTTCAGTGTTGACCTATTATCTCAGTTTGTAATTGTGAGCTCTCTAAGCCTGGCTAGGTCTTTCATTTGGGAAATTACTGTCAACTGTTGTCATCCTTTGGGGGAAATATAATTTTGGATGGTTGTATCAGGTAAGAACAGTGGAAACTAGGGTATTTGTAGGTAAATAAAATAATCTTTTTCTCTTGATCTGCATTTTAAAATATTATACTGTCAACAGTAAAATTCTTGAGGCAGAGAACAGAGATCCCGGTACTTGACTGTCCATGAGAGGTGTGGGGTATTTGAGAATGGTGTGTAGCCAGAATATGATAGTTCATTACCAAGAGTAATGAATATGCAAGAAGTGTCTCCAGGTCCTGAACAAAGAAAACGGCAAGCTTGATGAAGGAGCAGTTGCTTTTGCCTTTTAAGGCTTTTCTCACTCAAATGTGTCTTATCCACAAGTGCAAAAACATACTTTGTCCTAGATGAGGGTAACTCACTTAGATATGCCATTCAAAGTCCCCAGAAGCTTGGGTAATTCCTGGGCAGCAACTTCACACATATAAAGTAAGGCAGAGAATTCAGCAATTTGGCCATTGTCGTCAAATGGGATAATTTCAGACAAATATGAATGAAGTTGGATTTTTAGAAGGGGCTTAATTTATTTGTTAAGTTGGGTATTAATCATCTATTGCTGCATACAAATTATCTAAACATTTTGCAGCTGAAAGCAACAAACACTATCTGGGAGTCAGAAATGGCTCATGCTCTCTCCCAGGGCACAGTCTTTTGAGGACCTGTTTCCAAGCTAACTCACGTGGCTGCTGGCTGAAGAGGGCTGGCTACTGGCTAGAGACCTGTTTCTTGCTATGTGAGCATCAACCTGGCAGCTGGCTTCCCTCACTATGAGTAAGGGAAGAGGCTGGGGGCAGTGCCTGGGACAGAGCCACCAGCTGGTATCCCAATACTTTTACTGTCCTTGCTCACTGGAAGTGAGTCACCAGTTCCAGTCCACATTCCGGAGCCGGGGATTACTCACAGTGTTGCAACTAGGAGGAGATGATTACTGGGACCCTTCAGAGGTTGCCCACCACAATAGATCATTCTTCTTAAGCTTCTGGACTTTGCTGTAAATAATGGTAACTAAAGGTTGTGATGTGAGAAACCAAGAGTAGGCTCCTTTCTCTCTCCTCCAAAGTTAATCACTGGAAATTTCCTCAATATACACATTTCCACCACACATAATACAAAACCTGACAGAGAAAGGTTCTAAAACGGAAAGCACAAAATACATAGACAATGTTTGTCTCATCCTGTGGAAGGAAGGCATTGGCTCACTGAGCCCTTGACAGTTAACTGGGAGAAGGTAGACAGGTAAGGATGTGGAACAGTGGTGAGGCCTGGAAACTTCCTGGTGGCAGGACAGACTCAGGAACGAGACTCCCCAGGCTCAAACCTCAGCGGTCTACTTAGCTGTACTTCCTCCTTGTGTCTGCTTTTCCGTGTATAAAAAGAGAATAAAATAATATCTGTAAAGGGAGGATAGTAATAGTATGAGTTAATATATGTGAAGTGCACAGATCAGCGCTTGACACACAGTAAGCACATTGGTGTAAACCATTACTGATCTAGATTAACAGCAGATAAATGCACTGTGAATGCTATTTCAAGTGATGCAATCATACAAGTGAGTTCTAGTTTTATCTTTACCCAGAGATACACAAAATTAGGTTATTTTGCTGCAAAATACACACTAACATTTAGTAAACCACCCTAAGGCTAAAAACAAACAAATGTTCCAGTTAATTAAATGTTTATTTTGGGCAATGTCCGTGGTGCTGTTTTTGTGCTACCGAGAATGCTGTGCAGCTTGATACCATGATTTCCTTTTTCGATGCCCTCACGTCTTTCTCATTCCATTTCATGCATATGTTTATTCACTGTTTATTCTTTTATTCACTGTTTATTCCTTTCATGAGCGTGAGCATCTCCTGGGCACTGGGCACTGGACACTGGACATAACAGACAGGGTCACAGACATATAAACAGACGCATGTGACACCGAATGAGAAGTGCTCTGGAAGAGGCACCACGGAGGGAAATGTGCTTCTGTCTGGGGGAGGTAGTGGACATGGACAACATCCCATAAGAGAAAAATGTGAGCTGTGTGGGAATATGCTTGATGGAGAAAGAACAAGCAGGTGTTGTAGTTGGAGGGACGGAATGGTGCCTGCAAGGTCTAGAGGTGGGAAGCAGGAAAGTAGATGGAAGATGCTGGCTGATTAGGGCAGCAGCACAGAGTGCAGGAGGTGCATTGGTGGAAAAGAAACTGCAAGCATAGGCAGGAGTCAGGTCTGTGACCTTGAACCGAGGGTAAGAACCATTACTTAATTGACACCTCAGAGTGAAAACTACCATCCTCTGATCCCTTGCAAGACCCGCACATCTGGCCCCATCCAGGACTCAGCGGCAAACTGGGCTCCCCACAGGATGTTTTGGGCAAGTCAGGCAGACCAGGCCTGCTTCTGCTCTAGGGCCTCAGCTTGACCATCGGCTCCACCTGGCGTGCTCACCCATGAGGTGGCTTGGTTGCTCATCTATCTTACCTCTTGGCTCAAATCTCACCTTCTCATTGAGGTCTACTTTCAGTGCCCCTAATTAATGCTGCAGCTGGCTTTCCCCACCCCTGGTACATTTGGTTCCCCTTTTCCTGCGGACTTCTTGTTTACATAGCATTTATCTTCCAACATACCTGTAATTGACCTTTTGTTGTGTTTATTGTTCATTATATGTCTGCCCACCAAAATGTCAGCTCCCAGGGACAGGAAAGGATCTTTGTCAGTCCCAGTACATAGTATGTGCTTAATATTTGTTGACTGAGTGAATAACCAAATGTCTTTGGATTGTTTTTAAGGAACTTCATATCTGGATGAGAAATAAGAAGCAGAAGGAAAAACTAGAAAGACAATTCAAGCATATGTTCTTGTTTTTTATATTGTCTCATTCATGTATTTTCCTGTCAGTCCAATCAATAGTGTGAACATTTATTCCTGCTTTAAATCTTTCATAAAGAGGTTAGGAATGTCAATGGTATAAAAAGCTACAAATATGTGCATGACTACTTTCGGATGTAAAAGCTCTTGTTGTTGGTTTTTTCCTGCCCTACCATACCATCTCTCACTTTCCCTTCTTTTGCCCCTTTCACAGCCAGCTTCTAGAGCAAGCCATCAGAGGCAGGGGTCCCTGGGCTTGTGTGTGCCAAGCTCCTATTGTCCAAATTCTGTCTTGGGATTAGCACTCCTTGATCTGGTCTTCCGATCTGGGCCTGGGTACCCCGTCTCTTACTCCCGATGTGCATCCCACACTGGACTGTCTTGTGGTCCACGACTCTCCACATGCTGTGACCAGGAGCACCCCAAGGCCTTGCCCCCCTGGGCACACTTCTTGTTTCTTGCTTTCTGGTTATGATAGTGCTTCTCTTGTATTTCCCTACATTGATCCCATCCTTCCTCTGGGCTGAAGCTTTCTTTAGAGGCCTTTGAGGACATCCTTACTGATGGTCAAATGACAAATTTGCCTCTCTATTGTGGTGCACTTCTTCTGTGAAAACTTTTCCTCTTCTGAAAATGGACTTCTCTGTTTTTTCTCATATCTGTCTGAAATCTTCTGCTGCTTTTTTTCTTTCATACCTGCCTGTTTTTCTTTCCACCCGTTGCCCGATTTGTAGGCAGTACCCATGGCAAATGCCTCCATCTTTTGTGCTTCTCATTGCTCTTGCCTCTGGAGAGTTCATTCCTTCTTGTCATTTCAATTAACACCTCTCTCTGCTCAGGACTCCTCTCCATTTCCCTCCAGAATCACTAAGCTGTGACACTGTTCACATTATTACTATTTTCATCAGATCTAAGTCCATGATTTGAATCCATGAATGTGTCTAAAGGTAAACTTCTCACTTTCTTCTTAAATGTCTTATTTTTCTCCACGGCAGTAATCCTTATCATTAATTACCTGGCTTATAAGCCTTCGAGTCACTTTTGTATAATTTCTCTTGACACTTCTCCATATTTATTTTACAAATTTTTTTTATTCCAACTGTTGCTTTTTTTCAATTACCATCATTATTATACAGCCTCTTGTACTCACTTATACTCCACTTACCATAACATTTCTTGCTTCACACCAATCCAGCTCATGTGCAGTTGCCATATTAATCTTTCTGAGATGTTTTCTCCTGATAATTTTCTCCAAATTATCAGATTAGTTATTTTCTAACATGTTAACTCCATATTCCCGTGCCCTCCATTTCTATCCTAACTTTTGTTTCAACATCTCCCCATCATGTCACATCCTTTAAACCGATCTCTTCATCCCACAAACTCATACATACTTCTTCTCATCTTTAGCCTGTCTTCATTCATCCAATAAATTTTAAAAATTGCTATAATGTGCTCATTTTCTTTCAATACAAAAATGCTGCACTTTCTTCTCCCTATCTATAATGAAGATGCTTATGATGATTGCTCATAATTTTTAGGGCTTTTGGTGTATAAGACCCTGAGCCAAGTTTTTAAAACATACTACGTTTATTCTTCACAATAAATCTATGAGTTAGAGACAATTATTATACCCATTTTACAGATGAGGAAATGATAACTTGGAGAGGGAAGGCATTCACTGGAATTCTGTGCTACCTTTAAATAATATAATATATTACTTAATATACAGGAACGGGCATAGGCTGGGAACCTGGCAGATATGAATTGAATTCTCAGTCATTCCCAGCTGGGAGAATTCAGGTGTGTGATTGAGTTTCTCTGGGCATGAGTGTCCTTAATTATAAAATGAGGATTAAATGAGATAATTTGTATAAAGCCCTGCCATAGAGCATTTAACAAATATTTTTCTTCTCTTTTCTTTGTCTTCCATTGACAGCCTTACCTGAGATCTCAAACATTCACTACTAACCCCATTGCCCTCAGCTTTTCTGTAGAAATTTTAATTTGTCCACTTAACCTTTGACTTATTTGTGGCCTGCCTTCATTCAAATAGATTGGTGTTACCTTTTTGGTTAGATTTTAAGAGCAGGGACCATGCATTTTATTACTCAATTTCTTCTCATGTTCAACATAGTGTTGAGTAAATGCTCAATTTTTACTTCCTAATTGACATATCTACTTAGCTTGATTCGGTGAGACCTGGTGCTGGCATTCCATAGCCACATGTATTCTCTCAGCCTGCTTATTAACACAGTTTCCTTTTCTTCTCTCCTCCCACCCACAGCGTGTGCATTCCGGTACAATGGACTCTCCTTCGTCTACCTCATCTACCTCTTGCTCATCCCTCTGTTCTCAGAACCAACAAGAGCGACGATGCAAGGTAAGAGACAGTTACTATCCTGTGTCACAGTCTGAATACATTTACTGAGCTCCCTGGGTTTGTTTTTACCTGATGGGACAGATGCTATGTGTGCAGCACACTGGTCCAGTGAGGACTGTTGACTGAACAATAATATCAACTAGGTATTCTGTCACCAAAAAGGATTTATTCGGGGGAAAAAAGAAAGAGAAAAAGGAGAAAAGGCTGCAACCCAGCACCAGCACATGCAGACTCGGCAAGCCACGTGCACATTCTGGCTTGTGTGCTAAGATGGAGGGTATTTAAGACAGGGAGACAAGAAGTTAGAACCATAGAGTTTTATGAGAGGGAAGTTAGGAACGTAGAGTTCGACTCGGTGTTCACATGAACTTCAACGAGTCCAGCTCCTCCTGCCTGATCCATTTTCTTAAAGTCTCAGTTCATCTTTCTCATTCCCCCCTTTTGATTGAGATCTTTCTCTGAAAGCATTGCTGATCAACAGTCAAGTCTTCTGACTTCAGCCTTTTTGTCCCTCTTTGTCAGGAAGGATCTCTTCTTGGCGTCCTCTCTCACATCAGAGTGAAAGTGCATGGATCAGGAACAGCTCATGTCCAGGATTAACAGGCAGCAGGTGCAGAGCTTAATAACAAGAAGCATCCTAAACAGGATTAGAACAACATAACAACCTAATCTACATGATGAATTTAAACCAGTTCAAACCTGTAGATAATGAAACAAAGACCATTATTATCTTAGATAGATCAAAATTCTCGGTGACAGATTCAACAACCAGAAAATTTTCCCCCTTTCACAATAGCTTAAGAAATGCTACCAATGGCATGTTCCTTCCAAAGAAAAGAGGAACATGATATAAAAATCAATAGTGAGAAATCAGTTATACAGGCCTGATGCAGTTGTTTTGATCATTTGTTTCCTTCAGAGGTCATCTGGTTTAATTTTTGACAGCTTTTGTTTTAGGTCATTAGACTGGGTGCACTTCTAGTCAGGGTTTGGTGCATTTTTAAGGTGTGACATGTATATGCAAGAGTCTACTCTCTGGAGTTTAGCAGCACAGAGGTTAGTGATAGGGCCCTTTCAATGAGGCTGGAGGGAATTCTTTTTGAGGTGTCTTTTCTGGAAAATAAAATCTCCAGGTTGTAGACTGTGGATTTTGAGTTTTTCATTTCCCTGGAGTGCACTGTGAAATGATTGTTCTACTAAAGCATGATTATTTTCAACAGAAGCAATTAAGCCGTTACAATATTGAAGCATTTCTCCTTTTACCAACTGTGAATCAAAAGAAGCAGGAGCCAAACGCATGGGGCGTCCTGTAATTATCTTGAAAGGTGAAAGCTTATGTGTCCCAAAAGGGGTAGGTAGACCTGAGATTTGAAAGGACTAACAGCAATGCTTTTGGCCAAAGTATTTGAAGAGTTTCTTCAAATTTTGCCAATTAAATCTTAATAACGTGATTAGTACATTCAACTAGACCTGAAGACAGGATGATAAGTACAGTGAAAATGTTGCAGAACTGGCCAAATAGCACACACTTGTAGCGCCTGACCAGTGAAATGGGTTCCTCTATCATCGTGGAATTTGACAGGCATTCCCCAAGTAGGAATAATCTTCTCTAACAGGACTTTAGCCACTATAGAGGCATTAGCTTGTCTATAAGGGAAAGCTTCAGTCCAGTGAGAAAACACATACCATGACTAAAACATATTTGTATCCATGAGACAAGGAAGCTGTATAAAATTTTTTGCCCAACCTCAAATTGTCCGTTTAGTAACTTAAAATGTCCAGGGACAGTATGAACAGGCTTCCCTGGATTGCACTTTGGACAGGTGGGACATCTAAGGTAGGCACTTTTTGCAGCCTTGTTAATATCTCCCCACCAATATTGATTCATGAATGCTACCATTTTGTCTGTGCCAATGGTTTACCGCATGTACAGTAGTCAGCAGTGGAAATTTTGTTAGAGTTTCTGATAGGACTGGGTTGTTATTTGGTCTCAATCAGAGCTTTTCTTCTTCTTATCAAGCAGCAATTGTTGTATTTCCAATCTTGTTTTTCTTCTTCTAAAGTTAATTGCTGGGCGTCTCTGGTCATTTTTTCTAAGATACCAACTGGGGAAATATCTCTTCGGACCAAGACAGGGGTTTGACTGAATGATGCCTTTAAGGGCAGCATTCTTAGTAGAAACGCCAGCAAGGTGATTTCCTTCAGCTTCCAGGGAATCAAGTTTAGAATGTCCTGGAATATTAATAATAGCTAAAGCATCAGGTAAAAGTATAGCATCCAATAATTCCTGAACACATGGACCATTTTAAATTTTATGTGCATTGGAGATAAGAAAATCATGTGGTTTCCATAACATTCTAAAGTCATGAACTACTCCAAAGGCATATCTACTGTCAGTGTAAATGTTGACAGTTTTACCCTTTGCTAAAATGCAAGCTCTGGTGAGAGCATACAATTCAGCCTGCTGTGCTGAAGTAGCCAAAGGCAAAGATGCTGCCTCTACAACTTCAAAAGGGGTTACAATAACATAGCCATCCCAGAACTTACCGTTTTTGTTTTTTAAGAATGAACCACATGTAAACCATGAGAAATCATCATTAGAGGAGTCTCCTACAAATCATCACGAAGAGTCAGGAAGTGATCCGTCAGTACCCAGCAGTCATGAGGGGCTTCACAGTTTCAGAAGGGAGAACAGTACCTGGATTAAGGTTATTATAACATGCAAGAGTTATATGGGAAGCGGTTAACAAAAGGATTTCATAGGAAGTAAGGTGACTAACTGAAAGATGCTGGGTGTGATGAGAATTCAAGAGAACTTCTACTGTATGAGGTACAAAGATGGATAGAGGGGATCCCACAATAATTTCCTCTGTAGCCTTAACCAGGAGGGCAGTAACACCAATGGCTGTACGGCACAGGGGAAACCCCGAGCCACAGGGTCCAGTTGCTGACTATAGTATCCTAGGGGTGTATGTTGGTCCTCATGTTTTAAGTGAGAACTCCAAGGGCATTTCCTTCTTTTTCATGAACAAAAAGGAAAAAGGGGAATCTGACAGGATGTCCAAGAGAAGGTGTGTTTATTAAACTCTCCTATAAGGCTTTGAAGGCTATGTCATCCTGTTCTTCCCATGAAATTAGGTCAGGAAAGTCATTCTTTAGTAAGATATAAAGGTTTTGCCATAAGAGAGAGATTTGCCATCCAATTTTGACAATAACTGACTAGCCCAAAAAACCCTTGCAATTGGTACTTAGTTTTGGGCCTTGGGAAACTTAGGACACCATGAAGCCTGTCTGGATCCAGGTGTAGTCCTTGTTCTGATATCAGATGTCCCAAACACTGAAACTGAGTTTGGACAAATTATAATTTTTCTTTAGATACCTTATGCCCCTTTAAGGCCAAAAGTTCCAACAAATGGATGCTATCTTCCTGGGAGGAAACCTGAAAAGAAGATCAAAGAAGTAAATCATCCACACATTGCAACAAGGTGGAACTTTTAGGGAAAATTATATCGTCTAAATCAGTCTTCAATATTTGTGAAAAATAACAAGTAATGAGGCATTACTGTCCAAGTAAATTGCTTTCCTTCCCAAATTAAGGCAAAAAGGTATTGGCTAGCTGCATTAACTGTGATACTAAAGAATGCACTGCATAAATCAGTTACTGTAAATAATTCACTTCCAGTTAGGATAGATGCTAGCAGTGTGTGAGGGTTAGGAATGATGGGGTGTTGAGGGATAACAATGTAGTTTGTTGCTCGGAGATCCGGGACAAACCTCTACCCTCATCCATGTGGCTTTCTCATAGGTGAAATATGAGTGTTACAAGCGCTAGTGCAAGGAATAATAAGGTCCTGAGTTATGTAATCTTCTATTATGGGCTTCATACCTTGAAGGGCCTATTTACTTAAAGGATATTGATTAATTTGGGGCAGAGGTTTTGAAGGATCAATTTGAATCTTAATAGGAGGTGCACTGTGAATTCTGCCAATATTAATTGAAGATTTTACCCATAAAGAAAATGGCTGATAAGGAACAAGACAAATGAAGAAACAAAAACTCATAGACACAGACAATAGTTTAGTGGTTTCCAGAGAGTAAGGGGGGAGTATGGTGGTGGATGAGGGTAAAGGGGATCAAATATATGGTGATGGAAGCAGAACTGACTGGTTCTCCTTCTGGAAGGAGAACTGGTGAACACACAATGTGATCATATAGATGATGTATTACAGAATTGTACACCTGAAACCTATGTAACTTTACTAACAATTGTCACCCCAATAAACTTAAAAAGAAAAAGAAAAAGAAGAAGATGGCAGATGATCCAATAGGGATAATTGACCAGTGCTTTCAGATTCAGTTACTGTACCATCAAAAACAGCACAAATAGGAGCAGCCGGATGGCTCAGTTGGTTAGAGCACAAGCTCTGAACAACAGGGTTGCTGGTTTGATTCCCACATGGGCCAGTGAGCTGCGCCTTCCACAATAGATTGAAGACAACGAGCTGCCACTGAGCTTCCAGAGGGGTGGCGGATGGCTCAGTTGGTTAGGGTGCGAGCTCTGAATGACAAGGTTGCCGGTTCAATTCCCACCATAAGATGGGGGGCTGTGCCCCCTGCAACTAAAGATTGAAAACGGCGACTGGACTTGGAGCTGACCTCTACTCTCTACAACTAGATTAAAGAAGCTGATGGGCCCTGGAGAAACACACTCTTCCCCAATATTCCCCAATTAAAAAAAAAAAAAGTAAATCTTTTAAAACAAACAGAAAAACATCACAAATAAAAGATGCTGAAAAGTCATGTAATTCACCTGACAGTAATTAATGTAATTCATTCTGACAGTTACCATCAAACTTGAACATTGTTTGTCCCTTTTTGAGAAAAGGATATTCCAGCATGATACTTCTCTAAGAAGTCTCAACTTAATGAATGGGTAGGGGCAGAAGAATTAAGGAAAACACAATGTGTATCTCTTAAGGGACCTAAGCAAAAGGAATAGGTTCAGAGATGTGAACCTGTTGAGGTTTTTTTGAAATCCCCACTATTTGAAGTGTTTCATGACTCTGAGGCAGGGACTGTGTTATGACAGTGGGGTTGAGCACCAGTGTATGTAGCACCAGTGACAATAAGAATAGAAATAGTTCCCTTACCAATTTGAGGAGAAGTTTCTCCAAGCAGATTAAGAGGAAGGATTGGGAAAAGCCCCTGTAATCTCTTAGGAGGACTTTGTAAAGGCTGGTTAGAAGGTTGAGAGCATCTGAAAATCCCTGTTCCAGTGTCCTGGCTCTTTGCAGTAGTGGCAAAAATGTCGTCCTTCGGTTTCACATAGGGCCTCTCATTTGCCACGGCTAAGAATTAAACATCGTGGCAAGCTTACTTTTAGGTGGCTGATCTAGAGTACGGACAAGATGATTGGCCAAACTAACCAAATCCTGATTCTCTTAACTAGGAGGGAAATATTTCTCTTCAGCCCACTGGCGGACAAAGAATTCAAAGTTACCCGAGTGGAGTGAACATCTGAAGGAAGATGAGGGTTTTCCTTTAGAATGACCTGAAGTCTATTATAGTAGTCATGAACAAATTTGTCAGACGTTTGAGAGCAGGTTTGAATTTTGCTCCAGTCAGTAGGCTTTGGGAAAGCCGTAGGTATTGCTCAGTGTAGTTTTAGAGCAAGTTTCGTAGCTTCCTCCCAAAAATTGGAGGTTTGTTTTTCTAAGTCTCTTTCAGGATTTTCCCATCTGGCAATCCTCATCCAATGTCAAGCCTGGCCTTTACCAACGAACATATGTATTAGCTGATACAAATTAGAAAACCCAGCCTGATAGGCCTGAATAATAATATCAAATTCCTCAGCAAACTTGTGAGGATCTTCAGTTACCTTAGGGAATTCCTTTACAATGGCTTGTAACTCAGCTTTAGTCTAGGAGATATAGGAAACTTGGGGTCTGTTAGGATCCCCAGAGGGTTTAATCTTAAAAGGGAAAGTGCTGATAAGTTCAGAAAAAGAAAAAGTAGGAGAAGATTCAAGGGAAAATGGCATTGGGAGCAGAGCCAAAGCTAAAGAAGGCAGTTGTGGGAGGCAAGATGGCATCAAAGGTGGGCTTGAATCAAAGGAGTTGGAGAAGAAGCCTGAGACAAAGTATCCAGAGAATAGGGTCAAATGGAAGACGGAGTCTGAGAAAATGGAGCAGTGAGGGAAGGGCAAGACAGAGTTGCAGAGGGAGAACACCTGGCTTCAGATGCCATTTTCTCTCTTTTTGAATTTTTAGTAGCCTCTGTTTACTTTAAGGCAACTTCCGAGTCATGGTCTCATTTGGAAACCTCCTGTAAAAAGCCCCTGTACTATTCAAAATAAGCATATTACTCAGCTTCATCAGTTCTGGTATTATCCAATTTTGTTTTAAGATAATTAAGTTTGGGGATCTCAAAAGTTCCCTAGAGTGACAATGATTTTTTGAGTTACTTTTAGTCATATCTGTCCACTTAGTTAAAAATGTGCATGAAAATTCCCCATGGCTTTTAACCATGTACTTGGCTGGTTTCCCCAGGGTAGGAGGGACAATCTTAAAAATTTTAGATAGCTGAGATCCCTTTTTTTTTTTTTTCTTAGAGAGCCCAAGACAATTTACACCTCGAGCAACCTGCAGGTCAGATGCCAGCCAGCCTCAATCTAGAACAGTCTGATCATAGAGGCCCAAGTCAAAGGCTAAAAACCAGTTCTAGAAAAATAATCAACCCTCGGAGGATCCGGTCATAAGCTGAGCTGGGTGGCACAGTCTAATACTGGGCTAAACTGACTAATTTCAGTAGAAATAACCACTGTCCCCAAAAGGATCTTTAGGTGAAAGCCAGTTTTGTCTCAAAGGACAAACCTGTATATAAATAAATCAGGCTGATGTGCCAGACTGAGTACTCAGACAACAGACAGACAAACAAACAAGGCCTTTTAAACACATGCACACCACATACACACACACACACACACACACACACACACACACACACACACACAGAGACACACACACAAATATACAGATATTCTCTCTCTCTCTTTCTCTCTCTCTCTCTTTCTCTCTCTCTCTCTCTCTCTCTCTCTCTCTCTCTCTCTCTCTCAACCTCTCCCTCTGAATTCGAAATAAAGCCCAGAGAGCTTCAAATGCAAAAAGTGGAAACTCGAATCCAGGAGAGAAATTAACTCTAAGCTTCTGAATCGGAGAGCAAGCAGTGAGCCAAAACTGCTTTATGTGAGAGGCCAGGAGCTGGTTGCTCACCTGCTCTGATGCTGTTGGGGTTGTTATTCTCTCTGGATCCTGTACGAGCCCTCGAAATGTCAATTGAACAACAATACTGGCTAGGTATTCCACCACTAAAAAGGATTTATTCAGAAAAAAGAAAAAGGAAAAAGGGCTGCAGCCCAGCACCAGTATGTACAGACACGGCAAGCCACGTGCACATTCTGGCCTGTGTGCTCAAATGGAGGGTATTTAAGGCAGGGAGACAGGAAGTTAGAACCATAGAGTTTTACGAAAAGGAAGTTAGGACCGTGGAGTTCGACTAGGTGTTCTCATGAACTTCCCTGAGCCCAGTTCCTCCCATAGACCTCCAGCCTGATCAGTTTCCTTAAAATACCAGTTTATCTTTATCATTTCCTTAAAGTCCGGTTCATCTTTATCAGGACCGAGTGTCAAACATGTGAACAACTACACCGAGCAGAGTGGTGTGGAACGAGTTAGTAATACTTGTGACTTACCCAGCTAATCCTTCAATACAAGCTCCATATTAGCCTCTATTAGTAGCTTGCAATATACCTGAAATGTTTTATCTAGTTAAGATAAACTCAATGTATTGTCAATGAAATAAGGTGGATGGCACAAGATTGGCACATGATTTGCATATTGGATTGCTGGGGAGAATGTAGTGGCAAGTGGAAAAGGGGCACAGAGGTATCTTACATTTCTAAGCCACATAGCAAGATAACTGGGTAAGAAACTGGTTCCCAGTCACAACTTGTTCATACATCAGTTGAGATCTCTTACATATGCCTCTACCAAGTAGTGAGAGTAATAAGATTTTAAGGGATAGTTTCTCAAGCATGTTTCTTACTGCAAAACATTAGATCCCTTTCCCATTGCTCTGTAAAGACCTGAAGACATAGAATAATGACTATATTTCCTGAGGCTCTGATTAGGAAGCATGGTCTTGTTTATGTATTTGACGTTCTTCCACAAGTATAAAAAAACACACTGAATTAATTCAATAAATTGTTTTTCAAAACAATACCAATATAAGGAATAAGGGCTGTGCCAAATATCTTAGGTGAATGTGACGGCTATATGTTTACATGAAAGGAAAAAGAAGCTGTTTGACCCAACCTATGACATGGTGGGGGAAAGGCTGTTGGTCAGTGCCGCCAATTCATAGTGATGACCCTTCAGGAAAAGAAATAAGGACTTTGTGTGTCCAGAGCAGCAAATAATGACTCTCTCTTTTCCATTCCCCCCTTAATGTTACATTTACAGTGCATATTATGATCATTCATCCTAATAGTTATGACTGCAGATGCTGTGTTGATTTTCCTGCCTTAGGAAGAATCTAAATAATAGCTCTTCTAAGACACTTAAATCCTTAATACATATAGTTAAGAAGAGATAGAAAAATGTGGGTTATACAAATCCTTTTCAAGCCAAAAATACGTTGTTTATGGCACCCCATGTACCCTAACCTTTTTCTAGAGTTCAACATAAACAAAGACATTTAAACAGAATAGCTTCTGGCCTCAGAACCAAGATTAAATATACAGGCAACTCCTAGTTCATGGCTTGGAGCTTATGTTTCAAAGAAAGGTTTCATACACACATAGACTAAAGTGCTTTACAAATGAGTACCTAGGTATATTCAATTAAATTATTTATGGCTTTTATATCAAGGTGTCCCCTTATTGTTTTACCTGCAACTCAGGTAGCTGAGATTTCCCCCTTCATAGTTATGTGACAATGCCTGTTTTACCTTCTTCCCAAACTAACCAGCCCTGCTCTTGGTCAGTCTCTGTAGGAGTGGGCTATGCAACTGTGTCAGAAGTGCATGCCAGTGGTCCTATCCTTTATGCTCAGGTGCATCAGGGACTGACACTGTCAGGAAGCTCATAGATGAAATATAAAATCAAATGCAGAAAGGAACTCTTCTCTGTGTAAAGAAATATTCTGAATTAACAAAATGTTACAAGGTCAGTGCATAAGCAAAACATAATACTTGTAAGTGCACAAATGTCTGCTGATACTTCTCCTAATGGGAGAGGAGGGAAGACCTGGGCTGGAGAAGGAAACCCACAGGCATCTTCCCAGTTACTATTTGGAAGCAGCATTGTAATTATTTTCCTCTTTTCTGCATGTTTACTGCCAAGAAGCATGACTAATATTCAACATAACCTCATTTGTTTGTTTGTTTATGAAAATGCGGGGTACTCTAGGAAAGGATGTCCCACCTGTTTTTTTCTGAACACGTAGGACGCACAGGCCGGGTGTTTCTAAGTCTGTGTTTGGAAATATCCCATGTTGGGTATTTCTAGTGGTGTGTGGTCAAAGCCATGAAAGCCTATGTGGAGCGAATGCACACAGAGATAAGCCTGGGGACCGCAGTGCGGCTTCTCAGGGTGATGCAGGCTCTAGCACACCTGACTTTTAAGTTCGTGTTCACACACACACTTGTCCCAAATCCATAAGAAAGCACTGAAAGAACTCTCAGTAACCTCTGCACGATCGACTCACAGACAGTCTCTACTTGAAACAGTAAGCACATTGCAATCACTTCCTGAGTTGCTCAGGCCTCCGTGTGTGTTGCTGAGACCATGTACTCATGCAGACTACCCCAGAACTGGAAGTGTGGCACATATGTATCAAAGTTACTCCATGACCCTATGTCCTCCATCTGGTCTGTTGGATTTGTTTTTATTATGGGGTTATTTTTCCTGAAAGTACAACCCCAGAGGGGCCCAGTAAGTGGACAATTTAGTGTCATAACTAAAAGGGTGGATCTTTGGTGTAGTTCTTGGAGTGACTAAATGTGAAACCCAGTGTCATGCAGGGTGTCAGGCGGGGTCTCTGGTCCCGTTCCCCACATAAGAACGCAGAGCACCGTGAGGCCAAAAGGCAACACCCACGGAGCCATGGAGAGGGGAGTCAGACCACTATACTCTCGCTGGCGGCTGGGTTGGAGACACAGGAAGCAGGAGCCACACTGTTCGCAACCCTCACTGCACTGCTTGCAGGCTCAGCCACCATCTTCTTGCTAGCCCCATTTGCTGCTAGCGTAGCCACAGCAGTTATATTAGTGGTCAATGGCTCACTGGTTACAGCTGACAGCCAACTAGCCACAGCTGATGGCCATCCGATCACAGTTGATGGCCATTTACTACCTGAGCCAGCACTTTTCTATGTGAGGCCGAGAGCCTGCAAACTGCTCTCCTGGCTCTGTCCCCACACCCAGTCTCTCCACTGTGGTTGTTCAGAACAAGGATGTCCGCTCCCTGTGATCTCAGTGCCATCAGCAGGACACGGACTATCTGAATGTGACTGAGGTTTCCCTCTTGCCTGTCACTAGACAGAGATTTGCTATAAGGCTGAAAACAACTGTGAGATAGAGGAAGCAAGATCAGGAAGCAAGATAGTTTATACGCTGAAACCTTATCAAGTTTAAAAAAAGGAATTAGATAGAGAACAATTTCTTGGGGTTCAGTACACTTAACTTACTATGGATGCCATCTAAACTGCAGAAGTTGAAAGTTAGAGGATCTTTTAGGAGTTATCAAGTGTATTCCAGCAACCAGTGGGGGAGCCCCTTCTACAACATCTAAGTCCACTGGCTGTGTAGTCCCTTCTCAGCTTCTATTGAAACCAGGGAGCTTCCTGTCTCCCTGGGAAGTCTTAGGCAGTTCTTTCTGGAGTAGACCTGAAATCCATCACCTGGCAAATCCAAGCCATTGTTTCCAGCTCAGAGCAATAAAGGAAGAGTTGACAGATTCTAGAAGATCACTTTACAATAATATTGTGAAGGGATTCATCAAAAGACACACACACATACACACACATACACACACACACACACGACTAAGGCTGTACCCAGTGATTATTCAACATGGGTGTAAAGGCCTCCAGTCTGGAAATTCTGCAGGGTTATGACAGCTCTAGAGCACCCCATTAGCTGGGGCCCTCCTTGTGAGATCATCACAATTCCACAAAGTCCTGCTGCCCTCACTCCCTGACAGGTGTTGTGGCCAAGAGCACAGCTCAAAAAGCCTCCTGCATTGTGAATCCGTCTCAGAGGCTGTTTCTGGAACCAGACAGACTCGTGCCCACAGGTAGGACCACTGCCTCAGACATCTGTCAGATGAGAGAGCACATGTTGGTGGAAGGCTAGTGATTGGGGGCAGAGGAATCGCGTTTGAGATGTGATACTGTAATGCAGAAACAGCCTCAACATACCCCTGCAGGGGTTCTGAATACCATATCTCCTCAAAAGACCTAACCAGAATATAAGCCCTAGCATGATTTTTCAGGATGCTTGTAATATAAGCCCTACCCCAAAAATAAGCCCCAGTTAAGATCGTCAGCCAGACGGACACATTTAGTACGTCTGTTGTAACACAGGACAGAGGTATTGAATTATAAAATAATAATACTAATATATAATTAAATATAAATAAATAATATTATTGACATTAATATTTAAAATAAATGATAATGTAAATTATAATTAAGTAGTTGTAAATACCCAATTGGGTGCCTTTGGACGAGAGGTAAACACCTATATAAACAAATGAACTAGAGACTTATTGACGAATGACCAATCGGAGTACAGACATAACGCACAAACAACGTGAGCACTTGATAAGGAACAGACGTGGTTGTGTCTAATACGAATCTTCATAATTCAATATGTCATGTATTGTAACAGACGTACTTAAAACACTTATGTGAAATAAATGTTTTCTGAATTTTGGTGCCTGCAATTTTTTGTCGCTTTTGTGTGGATCATCATTCTTAACTGTCATCATTTTTGTTGCCACTCCTTCTCATAAGTCTTCAATGACACTTGATTTAATGGTAGATTTAAAGGAAATAATATTTTAACTCCCAGACGAGATGAGTGCAAAAAGAAACAGCTATTCCATCGAGTACAAGAAAGGTATCATGGAGGACTCCTGGGGTAAGAATCTTATGGCTTCCTGCGAAGAGAAGCTGGGTCTCCGAATGGTCCGAAAATGGTGAGCAGAATAAGACAACCTCAGTCAACAGGTGGATGAGGAAAATGCTAAGAAGCGCAAGTGTGGATCAGATCGGCAACCATTATTTCCTGAGCTGGAAGACATCATCTGTGAATGGATTGCTGACAGGAGAGCAGAGGCTCTGGTTGTACACAGGGCTGATATTCAAGCATTTGCCCTTGCAATGGCACCACAGTTAGAAATATCCCCAGAAGAATTCGAAGCATCACAACACTAGCTGGATGGTTTCCTTAAGAGACATGAACTGTCTCAGAGATCGACAACACTGTTCAAGCTGGAAAATACTGAAGTTATTAAACGTGCACTTGCTTTCAAGTCCTTTGTTGATGGCATCAACTTTTCTAAATACCAACTCTCCAACATGATTGCTATGGATGAAACTGCAGTGTTTATGGGCCAAGGATCTCAAACGACAATTGATCAGAGGGGTGCCTCCTCAATCTACATTCCCTCCACTGGTTACGAAAGTGCACGTGTTACCTGTATTTTGGCAATTTGTCTGGATGGAAAGAAAGCCCCACCTCTAATCATCACTAAGGGTGAGAAAGATAAGGTTGAACATGTTTCAGGCATTTATGTTCTTGAAACCGAAAAAGCCTGGTGCACAGAAGCAGTTATAAGGAAGTGGGTCGATTTAATGCTGCCACTTGTTTTGTGTGGGGGCCAAAGAGTTCTGCTGGTCTCGGATTCAGCCAGCACTCACTGTGCTAAAGACATGAAGAACTTCCTTGCAGAGAGAAGAATAGATCAAATAATGATTCCCACAGGAATGACTGCCTACCTTCCGACTCTTGATATTGCAATAAACAAGCCATTCAAGAACTATTTGCGCATGGAAATAAATTACTACATTGAAAATAGAATGGAGAGAAATCAGTGTGGAAACTTTGTGAAGCCTAGCCTGCAAGAGGTCGTGACTTGGGTGAAGAATTCATGGATAAAATTACTGACAGCTGTGTTGCCAATGCACTACGAGCAGGTTACATGGACAAGAAGTGCTCCTTTAAGGAGAGCTCTATTGCTGGACATGAGAGATTGGGGCCAATGGTTCTACAGGAAATGGAGTCACAAGAAATTCAAGCCGGAATTCGGGGTTTAGAGAGTTATGATGATGTTCCAGAAGAAGATGACATGACTGTACTTGAATAAATGTAGATTGTTGTACACGAATAAATGTGGATTGTTATACATGAAAAAATAAGACATCCCCTGAAAATAAGCCCTAGTGTGTCTTTTGGAGAAAAAAATAATCTAAGACCCGGTTTTATTTTCAGGGAAATACGGTAACTTGCAACAGACTGCAGCCAAGGCTAGTGTGGCTGTAAATCCTCTGCTGAAACTAATTTGACACGAAATGTCACTTCTTTTGGCCAAGTTTTCCCGCTTTACAGATGAGGACCCACAGTTCCAGGGATACTAGGTGTTGTGGGGATCACATAAGGAGATATGAATTTTAAACAAAATATAAAATTATTACATACATAGTAATTATTAGCTGTAGAAATAACATAATTTTGCATTGGCATATGTGTACCTCTGCAGTTCCCTTCACCTGGAATGCTCTTTCCAGATTTCAAATGGGTGGCCTGTCCTCTAAATTCAAATGTATCTTAAATGTTACCTCCTTAGAGCCTACCTTCCTAGCTTAAACTGCCTTATCCCTACTTCCACCTTATTTTTCATACTATGAACCAGTTTTATTTTTTCAGTATCTGTACCTATCTGAAATTATCTGTGTCACCAATCCATAGCAAGAGCTGGACTTAGAGGCCCCAGCCATGCAGCTGTCTGACTTCTTCCTTATGATTATTCCTGCAAAGCCTCTTTGTGGGACAATTCTCCCCCAGCCTGTAGGTGAAATTCTAAACAGCCCACAGAGCTCCTCCACTAACTCTTAGATAATAAAATATGTTATGGTCACTTTAGTGCCCCAACCAGTCTCAGATCAGTATCATAACAAATCATATCCCCAGACCACCATAAAAATTAAAATTACAAAACACTATTTAAATCTAAAGCTTCTCCACCCAGAAATAAATCCATGTCTATATGGTCATTTAATCTATGACAATAGAAGCAAGAATTTATATTGGGGTAAAGACAGTGTATTTAATAAAAGGTGCTGGGAAAACTGGACAGATACATGCAAAAAATGAAACTGGACCACTTTCTTATGCCATATACAAGAATAAATAAAAAATGGATTAAAGACTTAAAATCTTAAATTAAAAATGTAAAACTCGAAACCATAAAACTCCTAGAAGAAAATATAAAAGTAAACTTGCAGACATTACCCTTACGAATATTTTTACTGATATATCCCCTTGGTAAAGGGAAGCAAAGGACAAAAATAAACATGTGGAATTACATTATACTAAAAAGTATTTTTCACAGCAAAAGAAACCATCAATAAAACAAAAAGACATCCTACTGAATGGGGAATGATATTTGTCAATGATACATCTGATAAGGTATTAATATCCAAAATTTATAAAATTTATAAAAAGAAACTCATACAACTCAACATCAAAAAAAAAAAAAAAACAACCGAGACAAAACGTGGGCGGAGGACATGAAGAGGCATTTCCTCTAAAGAGGACATACAGCTGGCCAACAGACATATGAAAAAATGCTCAACGTCACTAATCATCAGAGAAATACAAATGAAAAACCTCAACGAGATACCACCTCACTCTTGTCAGAATGGCTATCATCGATAAATTAACAAACAACAAGTGTCGGTGAGTATGTGGAGAAAAGGGAACCCTCATGCACTGTTGGTGGGATGGCAGACGGGAACAGCCATTACGGAAAACAGTATAGAGGTACCTCAAAAAACTGAAAATGGAACACCTTAAGACCCAGCAATTCCAATCCTGGGTATCAATCCAAAGAAATCCAAAACACTAATTCAAAAAAATATTTGCACCCCTATATTTATTGCAGCACTATTCACAATAACCAAGGCATGGAAACAATCAAAATGCTCATCAATAGATGACTGGATAAAGAAACTGTGGGACATTTATACAATGGAGTATTACTCGGCCATAAAAGAATGAAATCTGAAGGACTATATGTCACCAAATTCAATAACCTAGAAGAAATGGATAAGTTCTTAGAAACATATAGCCTTCCTAGGCTGAACCATGAAAACTGGAAAATCTAAACAGACCGATCACCAGTAACGAAATTGAATCAGTCACCCAAAACCTTCCCAAAAGCAAAAGTCTTGGACCAGATGCCTTCACTAGTGAATTCTACCAAACCTTCAAAGAGGATCTAATACCAATCCTGCTCAAATGCTTCCAAAAAATTGAAGAAGAGACAGTACTCCCCAATTCATTTTATGAGGCCAATGTTACCCTGATACCAAAACCTGGTAATGACAACACAAAAAAAGAAAACTACAGATCAATATCTCTGATGAATACAGACGCAAAAATCCTAAACAAAATTCTAGCAAATTGAATATGACAATGCACTAAAAAGATTATTCATCACAACCAAGTGGGGTTCATCCCCGGGGCATAAGGATATTTCAACATCTGCAAATCCATCAAAGTGATACATCACATAAACCTAATAAAGGACAAAAATCATATGATCATATCAATTGATGCAGAAAAAACATTTGACAAGATACGACATCCATTTATGACTAAAACACTTAATAAAATAGGTATAGAAGGAAAATACCTTAACGTAATAAAGGCCATATATGACAAAACCTCAGCTAATCTCATAATTAATGGTGAAAAAGTGAAGCCCTTTGCTCTATGTTCAGGAACATGACAGGGCTGTCCCCTATCACCTCTGCTTTCCAACATAGTGGTGGAAGTCCTTGCCAGAACAATCAGGCAAGAGAAAGAAATAAAAGGCATCCAAATTGGGAATGAAGAAATTAAATTGTCACTCTTTGCAGATGACATGATGCTATATATAGAAAACCTTAAAGACTCTACCAAAAAGCTATTAGAGACAATCAACGAATACAGTAAAGTTGCCGGCTACAAAATCAACGCACAAAAGTCCATTGCCTTCCTATATACTAGCAATGAAATCTCAGAAAAAGAAATACAAAAAACAATTCCTTTTGCAATTGCAACAAAAAGAATAAAATACCTAGGAATAAACTTAACCAAGGATGTGAAAGACCTATATGCTGAAAACTATAAGACATTTTTAAAAGAAATTGAAGAAGACACAAAGAAATGGAAAGACATTCCATGCTCATGGATTGGAAGAATCAACATAGTTAAAATGGCCATATTACCAAAAGCAATGTACAGATTTAATGCAATCCCCATCAAAATCCCAACGGCGTTTTTTAATGAAATAGAACAAAAAACCATCAGATTTGTTTGGACCCAGGAAATATCCTGGATAGCCAAAGCAATCTTAAGAAAAAAGAATAATGCTGGAGGTATCACACTCCCTGACTTTAGCTTGTACTACAGGGCTACAATAATCAAAACAGCATGGTATTGGCAGAAAAACAGACACATAGACCAATGGAATAGAATTCAGAACCCAGAAATAAAACCACATAAATATGGACAGATAATTTTTGAGAAAGAAGCAAAAAACATACAATGGAGAGAAGACAGCCTCTTCAATAAATGGTGCTGGGAGAATTGGATAGCCATAGCCATGTGCAAAAGAATGAAACTGGACTGCTATTTGTCACCATGTACCAAAATTAATTCAAAATGGATCAAAGACTTAAGCAGAAGACCTGACACAATAAACTGCATAGAAGAAAACATAGGTACTAAACTTATGGACCTTGGGTTCAAAGAGCATTTTATGAATTTGACTCCAGAGGCAATGGAAGTAAAAGCTAAAATAAACGAATGGGACTATATGAAACTTAAAAGCTTCTGCACAGCAAAAGAAACCATCGACAAAATAAAGAGGCAACCAACTGAATGGGAGAAGAGTTTTGCAAACAGTGCCTCTGATAAGGGGCTAATATCCAAAATATACAAGGAACTCATGCAACTCAACAACAAAAAAACAAACAACCCAATTGAAAAATGGGCAGAAGACCTGAAGAGACACATCTCCAAAGAGGACATACAAATGGCAAATAGACATATGAAAAAATGCTCAACATCACAAATCATCAGAGAAATGCAAATAAAAACTACAATGAGATATCACCTCACCCCAGTCAGAATGGCTATCATCAACAAGACAAATAGTAACAAGTGTTGGAGAGGCTGTGGAGAAAAAGGAACACTCGTACACTGTTGGTGGGAATGCAGACTGGTGCAGCCTTTATGGAAGGCAGTGTGGAGGTTCCTCAAAAAATTACGAATAGAATTACCATATTACCCAGCAATCCCTCTCCTGGGTATCTACCCAAAAAATCTGAAAACATTTATACGTAAAGACACGTGTGCTCCAATGTTTGTTGTAGCTTTGTTTACGGTGGCCAAGACATGGAAACAACCAAAACATCCTTCGATAGATGAATGGATAAAGAAGTTGTGGTATATATACACAATGGAATACTATTCGGTGGTAAGACAATGTGATATAGGGACATTTGTGACAATATGGATGTATCTTGAGAGTATAATGCTAAGTGAAATAAGTCAGACAGAAAAAGCAGAGAACCATATGATTTCACTGATATGTGGTATATAAACCCAACACAACAAAAGAAGACAAACCCAACAAGACAAAAAAATGAGAAACAAAAACTCATAGACACAGATAATAGTTTAGTGGTTACCAGAGGGTAAGGGGGGTGGGGGGAGGGAGATGAAGGTAAGGGGAATCAAATATATGGTGATGGAAGGAGAATTGTCTCTGGGTGGTGAACACACAATGGGATTTACAGATGATGTAATACAGAATTGTACACCTGAAATCTATGTAATTTTACTAACAATTGTCACCCCAATAAATTTAAAAGAAAAAAAGAATGAAATCTTACCATTGCAATAACATGGATGGACCCAGAGAATATTATGCTAAGGGAAATAAGTCAGAGTGAGAAAGACAAGTACCATATGATCTCACTTACATGTAGGTTCTAAAGAACAGAATAAAGGAGCAAACAAAACAGAAGTAGATTCAGAGATATAGGCGGGGGAAAAAACCCACGATGATTGTTAGATGGGAGGGGGTGGGGACGGGGGAGAAGGTGAAGGGATTAGAAAGTGCAAATCAGTAGTCACAATATAGGCTCGGGGATATGAAATACAGTTTGGGGAATATAATCAGTAATTTTGTAAAGATTATATAGGGTGCTGAATGGGCGCTGGACTTATCAGGGGGATCATTTCATAGACTGTAGATGCCTGACCACTGCACTGCACACCTGGAAGCCTAAGTAGAATAATATTGAATGTCAACTATAATGAAATATAGTAATATTTCTCTCTCTCTACATATATATATATATATATATATATATATATATATATACTGTGTTTCCCTGAAAATAAGACGTAGCCAGACAATCAGCTCTAATGCGTCTTTTGGAGCAAAAGTTAATATAAGATCCTGTCATATTTTACTATAATATAAGACCCGTTTTATAATATAATATAATATAATATAATATAATATAATATAATATAATATAATATAATATAATATAATATAATATAATATAATATGATACCAGGATGAGGAGTACAGCATAGGGAATATAGTTAATGGTACTGTAACAGCTATATATGATGTCAGAGGGATGGTAGATTGGGGGAGTATCACTTTGTGAGGGGTGTAAATGTCTATTACATTGCTTTGTGCACCTGAAACTAATAGTAATAATTTTAAAAACTAAAGCTTCTCCCCTCTACCACTTTTTTCCCCTCTGCCTGTGGAAGCCTAGAGAGGGAATGAAGGCCCTGTCTTGGACCGCTCCATTTGCCTCTGACACTCCCTGCCTTCCCTGCTCCTCCCCTGAGCTGGGCTGAATGTTGGTAGGTGTGTTATTATCACTAATAGGTCCCAGACAGGTGGAGCACTCTCTGCCCACTGGTTATGACTTCCTTTAATTTCCTTGGTCCAGTGCTGACCACCTTTCCCTTTCCCATTGTCCTTCTTGGACAGTGACTATAAGTTGGCTCCAGGAGGGTTGATTCTCTCTCTGTCTCTGTCTCTGTCTCTGTCTCTGTCTCTGTCTCTGTCTCTGTCTCTGTCTCTCTCTCTCTCTCTCTCTCTCTCTCTCTCTGTCTCTCTCTCTCTCTCTCTCTCTCTCTCTCTCTTTCTCTCTCTCTCTCTCTCTTCCCCTCTTCTCTCTTTTCCCCTCTTCTCTCTCTGTCACACACACACACACACACACACACACACACACACGGCATGGGGAACAGGCACTTTCAATCTGCCATGGGTCAGTGTGTAATTACTTCCCTCAGCAAGACCCTCACCTTCGTATTTCTCAAGCAAGAGTTGTAGTTCAGTGTAGCATGTCCCCTGTGCTCACAGGGTGGTCTCAGTGAAGCCTTTTTCACTAGGCTTGGAATTCTGTCTATAACATCCAATGCTGTTGGCTTCTCCAACATCTCTTTTCATTTCTCCATGGGACAAGGATCCACAGGTTGAAAACAAATGTCCTTTGCCATAGTATTCATTAGAGCGTGAGGGAATGTTTGTCATTAAGGCTTGGTCCTTCACTTGACACTGAACCAGAATCCCATGTTAATACATTTATTTCCTCTGTGTCTTTCCTTTTTCATATGTAAGGTTATGGTGTTTTGGCAAATATTTTTATGTTTTATTTATTGCAGTATTTCCAGGACCCAGAACTGTGCCTGATACACAGCAGGCATTCAATAAATATTTATGGAATGAATTTATTTCCAAAGTCAACTTTTCTAGAAGCATTTATGAACAAAGCTATAGTCCTACGCTTACCTCAATCTCTGTAATAACAAACATCACTGAACAGTTTATTGCATACACTTCTCTTCTGTCCTTAGGGTATGATAGGCTATGGGACTTTGCTATTTTCTTTTTTAAGATGTTTATTAAAATATAGCTAATATACAGTATTATATTAGTTTCCGGTGGATAGCATAGTGGTTAGACATTTATATGATTTAAGAAGTGATCCCCCCGATTAGTACCCACCTCGCCCTAAACACAGTTATTACCATATTACTGATTATATTACCTATACTTTACGTCCCATGACTGTTTTGTACCTACCAATTTAAATGTCTTAATGCCTTCACCTTTTCACTTTTCCCCCTAACCCCACCTCTGGTCTGTCACCCCGATAGATCTAGTACCCATCTGACACCATACAGAGTTATTACAATATTATTGGCTATATTCCTATACCCTACATCCCCATGACTACTGTGTAACAACAAATTTGTGCTTACTAATCCCTTCCCCTTTTTACCCACCCACAATCCCCCTCCCTTCTGGCAACAATCAATATGTTCTCTCAATTTATAAGTTTGTTTCTGTTTCATTTGTTTGTTCTTTAGATTCCATATATAAGTGATATCATATTACATTTGTCTTTCTCTATCTGACTTACTGTACTCAGCACAATACCCTCTAGGTCCATCCACATTGTCACAGATGGCACGATTTCATTCTTTTTTATTGCTGAGTAATATTCCATTGTGTATAAGCACCACCTCTCCTGTATCCATTCATCTATTCAGGGACACCAGATTGCCTTCATATCTTGGTTACTATAGATAATGCTGCAATGAACATATGGATGAACATGTCCCCTCGAAGTAGTGTTTTGGGTTTCTTTGTGTGATTTTCAGTGTGATTACTGGGTCCTTCTTTGTCTCTCGTTATTGTCTTTAATTTAAAGTCTATTTAGTCTAGTATAAGTATTATTACCCCAGCTTATTGTTTGTATGTTTGTTTGTTTCTATTTTCATGAATATCTTTTTCCATCCCTTTACTTTCAGTCTGTGTATGTCTTTTGATCTGAAGTGAGTCTCTTGTAGGCAGCATATGTAAGGGTCTTGTTTTCTTATCCATTCAGTCACCTTATCTTTTGATTGGAACATTTAATTCATTTCCACTGAAAGTAATTGTTGATAGGTATGTAGTTATTGCCATTTTATTATTCATATTTTTTATTTATTTGTTTATTTTTTGTCTGAAGAAGTCCCTCTAAGATTTCTTGTCGTACTGGTTTGGTGGTGATGAACTTGTTTAGCTTCTTCTTGTCCTGTTTATCTGTCTTTCATTTATAAATGATAGCTTTGCTGGGTAGACTAATCTTGGTTGTAGTTCCTAGCTTTTCATCACTATGAATATTTTGTGCCAATCCCTTCTGGCCTGCAAAGTTTTGGTTGAGACATCAGTTGGTGGTTTTATGGGAGCTCGCTTGTAGATAACTAACTGCTTTTCTCTTGCTGTTTTTAAACTTTGGCATTTCAATTATGATGTGTGTTGGTATGGGCCTCTTTAGGTTCATCTTGTTTGGGACTCTCAGAGCTTCCTGGGCTTGAATATCTATTTCCTTCATCAGGTTAGGGAAGTTTTTGTCTTTTTTTTTTTTTTTTTTTTTTTTCAGATAGGTTTTCAATTCCTTGTTCTTTCTCTTCTCCTTCTGATAACCCTATGATGTGAATGTCGGTATGCTTGTTGTTGTGCCAGAGATCCCTTACATTCTCATCACTTTCTTTGGATTTTTTCTTTTTCTTTTTGCTGTTCTGATTAGGTGTTTTCTGCTACCTTATCTTCCAAATCACTGATTTGATCCTCTGCTTCGTCTGATCTACTGTTGATTCCCTCTAATGCATTCTTCAGTTTAGCTATCGTATTCTTTATTCCTGACTGGTACTTTTTAATGTTTTCTATCTCAATTTTTATTTTCCCTGTCTCTTTGTTGACGTTCTCCCTGAGATCATTGAGCATCCTTATATCTAGTGTGTGGAACTCTGCATTTTGTTTAGTTCTTTTTCTGGAACTGTGTTCTGTTCTTTTATTTGGGACATGTTTCTTTGTCTCCTTATTGTGGCTGCTTCCCTGTGTTTGTGTCTATGTATTAAGTAGGACTGCTGTGTCTCCCAGTCTTAGTAGAGTGGCCTTATGTAGTAGGTGTGTTGTGGGGCTCAGTGGCACAGTCTCCCTGGCCACCTGAGCTGTATACTCCAGACATGTTCCTTTTGTGGGTTTGTGTGCCCTCCTCCTGTCATTGAACCTTGGTTACTATTTGCATGTCAATAGGAGGGATTGACCCTTGGGCTCATTCACTGTGATGACTAGATGTGACTACAGAGGAGGAGTTGTGCTATAGGGGCTGACCCTATAGAGCAGTATCTGCCTCAGCAAGAGCTCTAGTGCCTGCCCAATCTGCTCCTTGGGTGTGTTGTTCTTTGAGGCAGCTGGATGATGCTCCAGCTCGTTTCAAAGCTGGCCACTAGTGGCACCAACCCCAGGGTCACTTGGGAAGAGACCCACTGCAGGTCTAATTCAGCCTCAGCCTGTGCCCCTCCCAGGGCAATCCAGCAGGAGACACAAAGAAATCTGCAGATGCCACTGCCCATGCCATGCTTAGAGGTATCTTGCGAGGCCAAGCTTTGAACCAAGGCCAGCTGCCACTAGTGTCAGGCTTAGGGCTGCTTAGCCAGAGGTACAGGACACACACAATTCAGATGCTGCTTGTCTGGGTACTGCGAATCTTTGAGAGACCCTAGGAATGTCTGCAGCATGAGCCAAGGCACCTGATTTGTATGAAAAAGCTACCAGAAGATGCTTGGTTATGCCTGAAAGTTGGGCAGGGTGGTGACTCAAATTACCAGGGCATGGCAAACAAATGGCAGTAGCCAGATTGATGGAGACTCAGATATGGCAGCCACCTGTATCTGCATGAAGGGAAGGGGGAGGACTCAATAAGGACACAGTGGCCTTACCAGCTCCTCCATCCAGGAGAGAGCTGCCTCTCCAGCCCCTGTCCCGCAGCCAGACAACTCAGTTCCCCACCGTATGTCTCTGCCCTCTCTCCAGCTGCTGCCCCAGCACTGGACATCAAAGCCAGTGATTCTGTAGGTAAGACCCTTTAAGAGGAATGCCTAGGACTCTAGCCAGGCTCCATCTCATTTAGTCACAATCTCCGATGGTTTTCACAACCAGAAATTATGGGGACTTCTCTCCCCGGCACTGGAATCCTGAGCTGGGGAGGTGCTGGGACCTCTCTTTTCTTTAGGGTGGACAACCACAGCCGAGATATCCCTCTTGATTTTTAACAGTCATACACGGGTGTGAAACCAGCCCATTCTGCATCTTTGCCCTTCTTACGAGTCTCGAGGTGGCTTCTTCTGCATGTCCTTAATTGTAGAGCTTCAGTTCAGCAAGATTTTAGGCAATTCTCAATGATGGTTGCTTTGTAGTTTAGTTGTAATTTTGATGTGGTCATGAAAGAAGGTAAACACAGCACTTATCTACTGCGCCATCTTGACCAGAACTTCAGAATTTTGCTATTTTCAATTTGATAGGGATCAGAAGATCATGAATAATTGAAGAAATAAAAATGTTTTATGCTTTTACTTACAATGGTAAACATTGTAAGCATATGTGTATACAGGATCCCCCTGCTATCTGAAAGTAGGTTTGTGAAATCTTTTGTAAACTGAAATGGTGTAAAGTGAAGAAGAAATTACCTTAGGACACATCATACTGATGAATGCACAAAATAAATGGAGATAAAGCACAGATACTCACAGGTACAGCTGACAGCTTTGGGAGCTTAATGCTCAGTGTGAAGGAGCTTGGGAAGGAGCTTGGTGGTGCCACTCTCGCTACTGGCGGTGCTTGCTGTAAAACAAACGCTGAACACTATTTTTGCTTTTCCCCATTTTTAGTAAAGCAAAAATCCTCTTCAGATTTCTTTTGGTTAGCAAAAACAGGTATTAATTTAGGTCTTTCATTAAAATGTAGTGGCTTAAAGAGAACTTTTGAAAAGTGGGGTAATACTGTAGGAAGAAAAAGGAATCTTTTCTTTCTGTTCACTTAACAGAGCACTTTACATTTGGATTGAGACTGCACCCCATTAAAAGTATTAGCTAATCTAGAATTAACTTTAGGTGGCTCAAATTTTCTAAATTGATGAGGTATTAAGTTCTTCTACCGCACACATAACAGAGTTCCTATACGTGATGATATATTGAGTATAGTACATTGGTCAATGTAGTGAAACAGTTTGTATTTTGTTTGGATAGAAAATAAGTAATAAAACATATAAGGTATGGGAGAAGACAACAGTAATGGAATGAAGAAAGTGCTCAATATATATAGGCTAATCATATTATTATTATTATTATTATTATTATTATTTTGAAGTACATTATTACTTTGAACATCAGAGTAAACTAGATTTAGAAATCTCAATCACATGTGTGTATCCATAGACAGTCTTTACCTCAGGACTTTTCCTGGTGCTCTCTAAATATCAGCTAATAATAATGTGATTTCCAAGGTTTCTTGTTAAATAATATTTAGGTTACGTAACCCATTAATAGAGAGTCAGTAGCACTACCTACAAAGTACAGATTTTTATTTACATGCATCAATTCATTAATTCTCACAATGGCCCTTTGAGGGAGCTACTATTACTATTAAAAATTATTATAAGAAATCCTTATGTTAAAAATGAAAATTGAGTTGCAGATGGGTTAAGAACAAGCTGTAGGACACACAAGTGCTGTTGGGTGGTTACATTCTTAGCTGCTGTGTTGTTCTGACTCATGCCCTGGACAGAACAAACTCCTCTGGGATGTTCAAGGGGAGAGGGAACCCTAGACGCCTAATAAATAGTTGTTGGCTGATAGATTACCGGGGCCTGAGCACAAGGATCTGAAGAGGTCATGTGACTGTATAAGGCGATACTTTAATATGCATTGGTGCAGATTGATGATATACATGCATGTATGTTATATAGAAAATACATCACATTAAGTGTAACTGGTTATTTCTTTCAACAAATATTAATTGAAAGAGTTCCTTTCAGAAAACATTATGTTTGGATTTGAGGAGGATACAAAGGAGGTGAAAACATGATTCTTCACCGGAGTAGCCTCCCAAATGCATTGTATCTTATGTATCTCATTGGATGGAAGGTTGCTCTTTCAAAGAGGTTATCTTGGTAAGCCATATACCTATTCCAGCAATACTTTTCATTTCTCTGAACTAATTTCAAGTTACTGCTTTGCAGTTGCCTTAAGAGTAGAATTTGCCTTGAATAGGCTCAATGGTGGCAAACAATTATCCTTTTTTTTTTTTTTAAGACTTTATTGGGGAAGGGGAACAGGATTTTATTGGGGAACAGTGTGTACTCCCAGGACTTTTCCAAGTCAAGTTGTTGTCTTTTCAGTCTTAGTTGTGGAGGGGTCAGCTCAGCTCCAGGTCCAGTTGCCATTGTCAGTTGCAGGGGCGGAGCCCACCATCCCTTGTGGGAGGTGAGGAGTCAAAACGGCAACCCTGTTGTTGAGAGCTCATGCTCCAACCAACTGAGCCATCTGGCTACTCGGGAGCTGAGTGGCAGCTCATTGACTTCATTCTAGTTGCGGGAGGGTATAGCTTGCTGGCCCATGTGGGAGTCGAACCAGCAACCCTGTCTCCCAGAGCTTGCGCTCTAACCAACTGAGCTACCCGTCCGCCCATGATTGTTCTTTTAAGATGGGTCTGATTTCTATAGCATTTGGAGTCAAGCTTCATGGGGGAAAAAAGCTGATGATGAAATTAGTCATGTCAATTTTATATATACGAGTGCGTATATAAAAAGACAAACCCAAAGTGTTTAGTACAAACCAAAGTGTCTAAAGATCACTCCTCACTAAAAATAAGGAGATTTAAAGTTTATTTGCATGAGAATACCACAGTTGATGCACATGACATAACACATACACATGGAACATCTTGCCATGACGGATATATGTGGGTACATGGATATACGTGATCTAGGATGTCGTTATTAAATGAGATACTAGGATGAAAAGTCAGCACCCTGAAAGAAGTATTGATTAACTAGATTTACCCTGGAATCTTGACTATAATAGGCAGTGACTACTTAATCCAGACCAAAGAATCAGAGGTAGTACCTGGAGAGGTGCTTAAACTGAGGATTTTAGTAATAATAAAAGTAGCCAACTTTTATGTCCCATTTCCTACATGCCAGGCACTGTTCTAAGCACTCTCTACACTACCTTATTTAATTAGAAGATAAAATAATTATTTATTGTAAAGGCAGAACCTCTGGAAAAAAAAACATTCACACACAACTGGATTATAAATCCACTTAACAAAATAGTGAGGTACTGATATTAAGGAATTGTTGAGAAATCTGCATTAGTGAGACTTGGTCACATTTTGTCTTGTCTAGATTCCTGTTTTCTTGTTGTTATTCCTCCTCACCAAGTATATTTCCATGTGTCCATGGAGCTCCTCTCCATATGCTCAATCATACATTCTTAGTTTTTGAATCTGTAAATACTCCGAGTCCAGAGTCTTTTCTTTTTTCTGGTGGTTTCAAGAGAAAGTATTTCATCCTCCCATATACTCTTGCTAAATATAATTCTAATATTATCAATAAAGTGCCCATAATCTGAGATGGGAGACATGTACAACCAACTACAGTGTGAAATTTGCTGTTCGCTAGAAATTGCTTCTGCCTGTTTGCTTGGTCCTGCCAGCAAGTTCTTGGTCAATGCGTTCTGTTACAGGTTCATGTGGATAAGAGGGTATTATCCATTCTTTTTCGGGGAGAGTCATTTACTTATTGGGGGCTAGTTGTAAAGGAACTTCCCAAATTACAAGACTATAGCACTTCCTGGGCAATAGTAGTCATCAACCTACGGCAAGAATATCTTAGAAGTATCATCTATTCAGTTCACATGTGAAATATTTATGTTATACATACAGCACGTGCACACACACACACATGCTAAGAGGTACAGAGATGTATAAATCTTTTTAAACAAAGTTGTCTTCTTGTTTAAGAGCCCATACTCATTCTCAGAGCCTTCGTTCCAAATGTTCTTTAAGACTGGCCAACAATAAATGAGAACAAAACTTTCAGTGGTAAAAGAAGGGGAAGGACTTTGAATCTCTGTGCAGGTCTTTCTTCAGTTTTCTCTGTTCAGCTCCTCCTGGAGTGGGTGAAACACAGTGGGCTCGGGTGTTTGCTAAGGGCAGTCAGACTGGCAAAGGAATAACAGCAGAACGGCACATTGCCAACCTTTTCAGGCTCTTATATTAAAATATTTTTCAATATGTGGTTTTGTTGAGATTTTCTCCTCACTGTTATGAAAGGAGTGGGTCTCTGAAATAGCTTTTTGTTTTTATTTATCCTAACAAACTTTGCATTGTTATTTTGAGCAAAGTAGCAATTCCTCTGATATATTTGCTTGCATTTACACGCAAAAGTTATTAAGAATGTATTTTTTCTGGTTATTAGGATCTCTTTCAACAATTGGGAGGGGGATAGAATTAGAAATAGGTAGTAAAGGAGAGGCTTAATTGTGCTTTGATGACAATTGTCAGCAAATGATATTTTTAGCAGGCCAAGTTAACTTTTGTAAACTATTGGCGAAGTTATTCTAAAATGAGAGAGAGAAAAAAAAAGAGGTATTTTATTTTCTTCAGCTCTGAACAAGGGTCCTAGTTTAAGAGGAAATTGTACTAACCATAAGTAATCCTTGAGTGTGTGTGTGTGTGTGTGTGTGTGTGTGTAAAATAATCACCAAAAAGTCTTATCCTGAGGTTCTGACCCAGGATACACTAAAGGGACCCTAAGAAAAGAAAAACGATGTTCCATTTGCCTACATGAAGAGGCAAAGAGGTCTGTGACTTGTAAAGACATGTTTAGACGTCAGAGAGGAAATAGTAGCAGATATTTAAAAATGCTTGCATCTGGTTTTTGTTAAAACACTGTTAATCTTTATACCATTTGGCTTGTTATTACTATGTTTTATTATGTCATAATACAGCAAAAAGTAGGAAAATATTTAATTGAGTGAATTATTAGGTTTTTTATTGTTAATATCAGCTCAAAACTGAAAGGAATGTTAACAAAAATAATTAGATGCTTGTCTCTTAAAATTTTGAATAAATTAATTATAGGTCTTTTAGGTTATTTTATCTGTCTTTTTTGGTGATGGTACAGATATCATATTCCATTGTTTTGAATTTGGCAAACACTATTCAATTAGACAGAGGGAGTTTCAGACAACACCTATAATTCTCAGCTCAGGAAACATTAGGTCTTATTATTATATAACTAAGGAGAGGATTTCAGAAATCCCAAACTTTTTGCTTTATTTGGCTACAATAAACCAAATCTACAGTATGACCTCATCTGCGATTTAAATGCTGCCTTGTCATTACAGAGAGGTAGTTCACTTGAATTGATACCAGGTTGTTGATCCCACTCTTCAAATTACTATTCTTTTGTTTATTTATTTGACAAACGTTTACTGGTGTCTACTAGGCAATTGGACATACAAAGGTAAATAGGACAGGCTCGCTGTCCTCAGGGTAGGAATCCAGCTCTGCCATTTATTAACTGCTTCATCTTGGGCAAATTCCTTAAATTCTCCGATTTCTGGTTTCGTCATATGTCGTGCTCTTGGCACTGTGCTGGACAGAACATTAAGAAACCTGCCAGTGGGAGTCATGTTCACAGGCACCTAGTGGTGTGATATGTGCTAGACAGATGGATAAAGAGCTCAAGAGGAGGAAATCACAGTTCTTCTCTTTTAAAATTTGTTTTCCATTTGAAAATATCCAACTGAATTGATTTACTTATATATGTATTTTGAGTCAGTTTATTTCAGTGTAGAAGTTGGCTTCCTTCAAAAGCTGTTTAAGCCTAATTTCTGATTGATTCATTTATTAGAGAGTCTGGGCTCTATTTCACGTGTAGCTGTTTCTTTTAAACAGAGTTGTGTGTATTTGCAGATTCACACAAAATAACCTTTCTAGATGAAAACTTAATTTAACTTTCAAACAGTGCTAATTATTAATTTTAAGAAGAATAGGTAGGTAACACATACAGTGCTTGTTATATGTCAGGCAACTCTCCCAACTTTCTACCCATGTAATCTTTACAACACAACTATGAGACAGATATTAGTATTATTTATATTTTACAGCTAGGAAACTGAGAAACACACAGAGATTAATGAGTAATTCCTGAAACAAAAATTTTTTATAATTGGGGAATATTGGGGAACAATGTGTGTTCCCAGGGCCCGTCAGCTCCAAGTCGTTGTCATTCAATCTAGTTGTGGAGGGTGCAGTTCAGCTCCAGTCGCCGTTTCCAATCTTTGGTTGCAGGGGGTGTAGCCCACCATCCCATGTGGGAATTGAACCAGCAGCCTTGTTGTTAAGAGTTCACGCTCATAACCAACTGAGCCATCCAGCTGCCTCTCCGGCAGCTTGTTGTCTTCAATCTAGTTGTGGAGGGCGCTGCTCACTAGCCCATGTGTGAATCGAATCGACAACACGGGTGTTAAGAACTTGCGCTCTAACCAACTGAGCCATCTGGCTGCCCCTGAAACAATTTTTAAAATTGATTCAATGAGTGAAACCTTGTAATATTAATAATTCAGTTACCTATGTACACATTTCCCTCATTTGACTACATTTTATTACAGAATTATTATAGAGTGAAAGTAAGTGTAGCGATTATGCATAATGCTCAGTTGTCTTATTGCAATATAAGTGAACAATTATTGTACTTTAAGCCACTTTTTAGTATATTTCTTCAGCATTATGCAGGAATGAATACACTGAGGATATTGATACAAAATATGCATTCATATTCTCTCGTTCCCGGAATAAGCATTATTGAGTGTCTGAAGTGGGCACTAGAGCCACAAATAATCATGACACTTGTTCTTTTAATCTTACAGCTCACCATTCAGTCCTCGCTTGCTCCCTTCTTTCTTCCTTCCCTTCCACTCTCCTCATTCTTTCTCTCCCTTCCTTCCTTCCTTCCTTCCTTCCTTCCTTCCTTCCTTCCTTCCTTCCTTCCTTCCTTCCTTCTTTTCTTCCTCCTTTCTATCCTCACTCTCTTCATTTTTTTAAAAAAAGTATTTTTGCCTAAATATATTTTATGCATTTCAACTTTCCTATGCTATGTACTGTTAAGGAACTTTGGGGAAATCTCCAGGCAGCCTGGAGCCAGAGTTGTCAAGCTGTGAGAAGTGGCCATGATGATGGTGATCTGGCCTCTGCAGGTGGCACAGGGTGGGCTGGCCTGGAACCCCAGGCCTGGCAGGAGGAGGGTACAGGTTGTGGGCATGTATGTGTTGAGTATTGCATGTGTGTGTTCTAGAGTGGTCTCAAGTCATCAAGATAGCCTCATTCTTCTTCTTCCCCTGCAAACTGGCTAGCCATGATCAGTGTTATAGGATCCCTTTGCAATTGGGTGCAAAGGAATGTCACCCTCAAATATCAACCTCTTTACCATTACATCATGTTCTCTTGGATTTAATGGCATCTGCAAAATGAAAATTGCTCTTTTAAAATGCAAGTTAATACTCCAGTAGTCAGTAGGAAGCGCCTTAACTCCCCTAATAGTGGATCTGTAGAGCTGTGCCCAGGTTCACCTAACCCAAACGCACACCTCTTCAGGACCAAGGCATTGATTATCCCTATTGCCTGGTGTGTTGGTGGTTGAGGTCTCTTAACAATGACCACCCATCTATGAGAACTGTCCTAATCTGAAAGGATCTGATTCAAGTTTTGTCTCCTGGTGGGCGTGGCCCCCATTTTGATGAGTGATCATTTGGGGGTGGGTGGGCAAAGGTCCTTCTCCCTTGCCTTGTTCTGGGACAACTCTGCTGTGCTGTCTCAGTTCCAGAGCTTCCTGTGGGCGGATCTGAAGCTTCTGCTGACTGCATTGCACCCTGACTTCTCCCTCTATCCAGGCCTGCTGCCCTCACTCCCTCCCATCACTGTTCCTGAATGCACTCCCCAATAAATGCTCCTCTCAGAGTCTGTGTCCATTGCCTGAGTGGGTCATCTAATAGACTCTGACACATTTGTGTCTGCCCTCTGAGAGTAAGGACTGCAATCAAGAGACATCACAGAGTAGTGCGGGACCCAGGAATCGGGCTGGGACATGTGCTGGGAAATGGGGCAGCTCAGACTGCTCCTATAGGCTGTGTTCTGCACTGGGCCCTGGCCAAGAGGGCTTGTGAAGACGGAAGTCTGGCCCCTGTTTTGCTGACCAAAATACTAATACTCCAGTACGGAATGGTGTGCTTCTAGAGGAAGGAGTCCCCTGGGTAGGCTAGTAGTGGCCCTGCAGGAAAAGGTAGGAGAGAGCATACTACGGACACATTTTAGAGCAATACATGGTTTTCCTAAAGATGAGCCCTCTCTTACTCAAAATGATCCTGTAAATGCCCCGTGCTAATTTCCTTTGTATTCTTGAGAAATGCTGTCAGTTCATTACACCGCAGGACTTTGTGCAGTGATCAGTCCTTAAGTTTCCTGCCCGGCCTCCCTGGAGTGGCCTTGCCACACAGAACTAAATGGTTGAAATAATCCCTCACTGCTTTATCCCATACTGAGAGTTAAAAAGCAGCCAGGTTGTTAAGAGCACCAGAGACAGAGCGAGCAGAGGAAGTGGCTAATGGTAAGGCAAGGTCCTTGACAAGCTGAGTAATGGGCAGCAAAGCTGAAGGACAAGGGTCTTCCTGGTCATGTGATGCATTATCGCCCTGCACTCTCTTTGTTCTACAATTACTTCCTTGCAGACTGTGCAATAGGTGGGGATTAATTACCTATTTACTGCCAGGCTCATTCAACAGCCAGGTTATTAGAAAGTCATGGTCATGGACTCCAGCTGTGTTGGCTACTTTTCTTTTTCTTTCTTTTTTTTATTATAAAAAATGAGTGTTTAGCAAACACTTGTCCATCTGAGTGAGCTGAAAACTGTGACAAGATGCTGACTGGGCTGCATCTGTCTTTGGATAGCAATAACTGGTTCTATCATTCAACCATATGTTGCTCATCAAATATTCAACAGCTAGAGCTTTTACAAAGGCAGCAGGGAATATGGATACCCAGCTTCTGAAAGTTATGCTTGGTTTGGCCTTATTGTTTAGAAATGGGGCACCAGCTAGTTGGAAGGAGGGAGGGGATTGGGAATGATTACCTGGGAAATTAAAAAAATATCTGTGGTCCAGAGTTTGGCTGATTTTTTGACTTTGTCTGGAACACCTTAACAAAATCTGAATGAGCAAGTCCCCTATATTTATTCATGGAGCAACCTATCATAGGAAGCTAGAAATACATCGAGTAGTGGGAGTAGATGAAGTGTTGATTGGTTGATTGATTCATTCATCTGACAAATATGTATGAGTCATTTTTGTAAATAATATTTTAAGAACTAGTAATACAACAGTGAGCAAAAATAAACATAGCCTATCGTCCAGAAATTCACTATCTAGTTGGTGATACTAAAGTATAACTCATTTTTTAGAATATATTTTAAAGACTAAGTACACCTGATTCTCATTATTCCAAGATTTTGTATTTGTGAATTCACCTACCTGCTGAAACTTATTCATAGCCGCAAAATAATTGCAGTGCTTTCATAATCATTCATAGACATGGGCAGAGTGGCAAAATAATTAAAGTTTTCCACCATGCTCGTTCCCAGTTGACAAAGCACAAAGAGATGCTTTGCCTTCTAGTTTCAGCTCTTAGGTTGTAAACAAGTGTCCTTTTCACAGTCTATTTAGTGCTATGTTTTTTACATTTTTGTTCTTTTTATTGGTGGTTTTGCTGTTTAAAATGGCCCCCCAGTGTAGTGCTTAAGTGCTGTCTGGTGTTCCTAAGTGCAAGAAAGCTGTGATGTGCTTTACAGAGAAAATACATTTATAAGAGAAATTTTGTTCAGGCATGAGTCATAGTGCTGTTGGCTGTGAGTTCAATGTTAATGAATCAACAAGGTATATTGAATAATATGTCTTTAAACAGACACATACATCAAACAAGGTTATGTATTGATCAGTTGATGAAAATACTGTAACCATAGGCTCCCAGGAACTTAACCCTGTATTTCCCCTAGGAACAATGGTTCAGTATTCTCTAATTCAGTGTTCACGGCAACATTAGAGAACATAACTCACTACCTCAAATAACCAGAATAAACTGTATACATTTTGCGCTAGAATGTGAGTGTTAGGATTATAGTGATGCTTGAAAAAGGAGAGTATAACTATCGTATTGTTTGAAAGGGATTTATTTTGGGTGGGGGGTGGGGGGTGGGAGATGAGGGTAAGGGGGATCGAATATATGGTGATGGAAGGAGGACTGACTCTGGGTGATGAACACACAATGGGATTTATAGATGATGTAATACAGAATTGTACACCTGAAATCTATGTAATTTTACTAACAATTGTCACCCCAATAAATTTAATAAAATAAAATTAAAAAAAAAAAAGGGATTTATTTTTCTTTTCTAATAAAAAAATTCCTTTTCAATTAGAGTAGACATTCAATATTATATTAGTTTCAGGTGTATAGTATTGTGGTTAGACACTTACGTAACTTGTGAAGTGATCCCCCCATAAGTCAAGTATCCCCGTGACACCATACATAGTTATTACCATATTATTGAGTATATTCCCTGTGCTGCACTTCACATCCCTGTGACTATTTTGTAACTACCAATTTGTACTTCTAATCTCTTCACCTTTTTCACCCAGCCCTCTAACCTCCTTCCACATGGCAACCCTCATTTTGTTCTCTGTATCTATGGGTTTGTTTCTGTTTTGTTTGTTCATTTATTTTGCTTTTTACATTTCACATATAAGTGAAGTCATATGGTATTTGTCTTTCTCTGACTTATTTCACTTAGCATAATGCCCTCTAGGTCCATCCATGTTGTTGCAAAGGGTGAGGTTTCATTGTTGATCATGTCCAAGTGATTTCTAGAATATTGCAATTATAATTTTCTTTAAGGTGAGTTATATTGTGACAGCTTGGAAAATAGTGTGGCCAAAGAAAGCCTCTCTAAAGTTGTTACAGCTTCCTCTTTGGTGAAGTGTTCTCTGTATTTGATTTGCAATTAACAGTGTCCTTTCTAACATTTTTTTTTTAAAGCCTGGAATTTTAAACTTAAGACAGGTCTATTTCTGGCAGTGCCACACTATGTTAGATGTAGAGGAGGGGTGTGAAAGAGCTTGCATTTTTTACATCTTCAATGTTTAAATTATTTATTAATTTAATAATAATAATATTTGTTTTCATATTTCACAAAGACTTTTTACATTCATTATTTCTTATAATACAATATCCTAAGAAATATTATTATTATTATTTTCCCACCTTACACATGAGGAATAGGTTCAGGTTAATTGTTAGATGTTTGTCAGATTTTATATATATATAACTATGTATAGATATAAATATATATAACAAAAATATAATGGTCTCCCAAATCTTTGTATCCCAATTATGGATCTAATGTATCCTAATTATAAAATGTGTGAAAGGAATGTTAGCAGGAATCTTGAATAATGTCAGTACTGACATATTGATGAGACAATTTCCATTTATAATAGTATTATTTTTAAAATATCGGTAAGCTCTCTGTTTATTTCAGGAAGTATATATGGTTAGGGAGAAAATGGATACTATACTCTGTTCCCCATGAATTTTATGAAATTTTCTCATTCTCAGTTCTTGTTTAATCTATAGATTTGCTCTTTCTCTGTCAACCTCCCTCTTTCCTACACAGAGACAAAATCTCTAAAAATAACATATAAATTATATATATATAGTCTATACATACATATGTATATGTAATAATTATTATTACTAGGTAAAGTGCAGTATGGCCAGTTAAATCTAAATTTCAGGTAAACAACAAATTATTTTTTAGTACAATTTTGTCCCAAATTGCATGGAACATATTTATACTAAAAAATAACTTTTTTATTTTTAATTTAAAATTGAAATTTAACTGATGTCCTGCATTTTTATTTGCTAATTCTCGCAACCCTAATAATAATTATACATATATGGTGTGTGTGTGTGTGTGTGTGTGTGTGTGAGTGTGTGTGTGTGAAGGGAAGAGATATTCCCTACTTTTTCAAATCACCATTTGCTTAGCTCAGTTTGGGCTCCATAAGATAATTTTCACTTTAATACAAAATGCTCATCTACTCTACCAACTGCTCATTTATACAGATATAGTATTTTAACACAAAATGTTGTAAATTTGATCAGGCTGGGATTACAGTTTGCTGGTTAAACTTATATCTAGAATATCCCTCTTTATATGCCGAAACAATTTTTTTATCATAATGTTTTAGGGGTTCGAGCCAGCTTACTGATAAAACTAAAAGTTATCAGATAAGAATGCTCTAAAGAAGTATTTTCTGTATCTCATTTAACTATAAATTTAATTCAATTTAGAAGGTTGGTTAGGGTCCCTGAGTTATTTCATTAACTTGAGGTACCTACTAACATTTTACAATGTACTTAAATTGCTATGGGTTTTATTCCAGCATTCATTTTCCTGCCTCCCACAGGTGTATGACAACATCTGAGTGAACCCTCTGTCAAACACACCCAACCTGCTGACGGTGACAATTGACTCTGACAGATAGCTTCCTCAGGCTCTCAGAAGGTCTACATCTGCTGGGTGCAGTGTCTTCCAGCTCTTACCCTCCAGAATTATCCCCTTGCAAATGCATCTCAGGCAGCATTCCCTCCAGGGCATCATTGTTCTGTGGACAAGACACTGAGTAGTCATTGGTGGTGTTTATTCACTGTCTGGCAAGTCTTGGAATGCTTTCGTTGGTGAAGCAGCAAAACTTCCTCTTCCCACACTGGCTCTCTGACACTTGGCCACATAAGGGTCAGCAGAGACTGTGTGTACAAAGTGCACATGGTCAGTCCACTGGCCAGGAAGCCTGAGTGTGTGGGATGCCAAGCCTGTGTGACTGAGCTGTGAATGCTGTGAATCCCCCTGAGATTGTAGGGGATGATGGTTGGGACTGACACCCAGGGTCCAGCCTCTGGGAAGTGGTCTGCAGTGCACATTTTTCAGCATTTCGCTTTGGCAGGGGCAGGCTTTGCTTTGGTTGATCTGAGTGAAAACACATGTTATAATTCTCTGAGGAGATGGTTACAGGGTGCTTCAGTGAGTAGCGTGAAAAGGATGTATTGGATAGAACATGCTAACCAACCAGGAGTTCAAATAAATGGCCATCTAGACAAAGACAGCTGTAACATGGTTGTAATGGGTGAAGAGACACTTTTTCTTCTCAGTTCCAGGTATATTTTTTAATGTAGGTGGATTTTGCACTAAGTAGCAATATAGATATTGAGTGAACAGATGTTACTCTGTTGGAGAATTAAATGAAATAACAAGTAGATTAGTTCCTTACAGGATTTTTCACTCAATTTTTCAAATTATATAGCATTTACATTTTTTAAAGCAGCACAACTTGTAATGTTTCTCACATTAAGAGGACCCATACAATTGACATAGCAGAAAATATGATGAACAAATTTAGTCTAAGCACAAAAGACCACAGATGTGGAGAGATGATATGGTAAAATAAACAATGACTGACATCATGATTTCCTCCAGTTCCAACTATTTAGTTTAAAAACCCACTGACCTTTAGAAACAATGAGAGTGACTGTCTGAAACACAGGACAGATTCTGAAGTGCTGGTTTTGCTTTGAAATCATGTCTTTGTCCATTCATGAAAGCAGGACCAAGCTACTCAGTTCATTCCTTCTCCAATCTGTACAGACCTTTCACAGCTCCTGAGCTTGGTATTTAATTGTTCTTTCTCTTTATTGTGGGAGCCCTGTGATTAAATTTGGAAAACTTGTGAGTCACATCGTACCCTCTACTTAGCATCTGTGGAGAAGCTTTTCTCAACTCCCAAGTGTGCATATCTTTGCATGCACATCACTGGTGGGGGTTCCCCTGGCTCGTTATTCTAGAGGGTTTACGCAATTAGAGCAGTTAAATGAAGGCAAACCATTTAATGATTCTGGTTTTAGATTTTTTCTCCCAGTTTTCCCACCGGCCACAGACTATCACAATACCAATAGCAGACTCTTCTGACTTGCTCTGATATCTTCAGAAGGCATCCTAACGTTCCGGGTTATATAACACTTCCAGAGTGAGTGTTCTGTTTCCACAAGAGGGAGCCACTTTGTCCAAAAGGGTTCACCAGCTGTGGTATTTCAAAGACTTTCAGACAATTCCCGCTAACCCCATTAATTGGCCTCATTCATACTTTTTCCCTAGAAAAATAAGATAATTTAAAATAATCATTTATTATGAGTATTATTTGAGTTTAAATTTTGAAAAAATAAGAATGGTTTTGAAAAGGAGACTAATGGAATCCATCTTCATGAAAATCAAACTGACTGGAAGGAAAAGTAGCACTAATACAAGAACCGACTTAGTGATGAAACCAAAACACACTCCCCCTACATAATTATGGGGGTGGGCACCAAAGGGTAGAAGAAAAGTTTCAGAAAGGGAAGTGCACTACTATAAGTATAAAGTTAGACTGTAACCCTTATATGTAGGTACATAAATAACATTAGATTACGTATTTTCTATATGAATGATATAATCCTGAACATTACATAGCATTCTAAGCCGAATACTTTTGTGCTGCCATTCAAGAATAGAGCAAAACACCCATTTATGTAACTAATTAATTATATAACAGACATGTGATGTAATTTTTTTCATCAATAGTGAGGCTGATAGTATGTTCTCATCAATATACCCGTCACCTCTGAAATTGTTATTGGAGATTTTCTAAGTTAGGATTTAGGATACAAAGAACTATAAATAACTAACGTCTCTAAACTCAAGGTGTTTACAATCTAATTCTGAGATTATACTTGGAAATAATGTTAAATGAATAAATGTAACATTGTGTCAATAATAGGAATAATAGCACAAATATCTAAAGATTATTGTTATATAACTAAAGAGGTGGACTTGTTCTGTATGCTGAGGAGCTTCTACTTTCAGTTCCAATTTTAGCTTGACAATTAATATTTAGCTCATCTTTCATATAGCCTTTCGGCAACGACAGCTCTATATGTTTTTTGAGGCTTCTGAAACATGAAAGCAGGTCCATGTCATCTGTGCAGAAATATATATGGAACTTTCTGAGCTACAGTTTATCTAAAGTCTGTTCCAACTTGTACAGCTCTTGGTTAAAAAGTGCAAGTCTGTTTGTGTTTCTGTATTGGGCAGGGGAAATTGGGGAGGTTAATGCAGTTGTATTTTCTGTTCATAATAAAATATCAGGAAGATAAATCGTTGGGAGATCTTAACATATCGAGTGTTTTAGCTATTTTTTTAATCCTGAGAATGATGATGAAAAGGGGAAGAATGTGAGTCTGTGTGTGTGTGTGTCTGTGTGTGTGTGTACACATCTATTTACAATAGATCCAACTTAAGAAGTGGGTTATTTAGGTCAAGGGGTTGAAAAGAAAGGGTAGAATGAGAAAGAGAGGAGAATTCAGAACATTTGCCTGAATATTGAAAGAAGTACTGTTTTATCACATAAAGCCAGAAAGTGGAGCATAACAAAAACCTTCCCCAAAGCAGACTGGTTTTAGAAGAAATCTGTTAGAATGATGTCTCTACCATATTCTGGAACTTGGCACAGCTTTTTTTCCCCCTTCCTGCCTATAGAATGTTCCATTTGTCCAGGAAAGTAAAGTCAGTGCTTGGGTGTTACCTTCTGCAGAGTGTGCTACTCTCACCTAATCATTGGGTGAATATAGTGCTGCATGTGGGCTTTATGCATGCAGACCATGCTAATGAATTTTCTATTTATTATTCTAAGCTATGTAAATATACTCCATTTCTTCCCTTCTTTTCCTTTCCCTTCTCTTCCCTTCCTTTCCTTTTCCTCCCTTCCCCTCCCACTTTCTTTTCATTTTCAGCATGGAATCCTACAGTGGAGTTTTGTTAAGAATAATTTTCTAAATTAGACATGCTATAAACAATATCCCTTGGTCAGTTATTTTGTTTAAGGACACATCCAACACCTATTTACCTATTTCCAGTCAAGACTATAGTGGTTTCAAAGCCATGGTTCTTACTGTCTTCTCTCTGTATTATATTATCTTGAATAAATGGAAAAATTGAAAAAAATGAAAAAGTTAAGCATAGCCCTTTGTAATTTTAAAAAGTTTCATATTTTATCTAATTTGTTCTATACTTACAACTGGATTTATTGGTTGCTTGAAGCTGATTTCATTTCTTTTCTTTTTTCTTTTTCTTTTGTGTTTTACCAACAAAGAGATTGAAATGTAGAGCAGTTACATAATTTATCTAAAGCCACAAAGGAAGCAAGTGGTAGAACCAATACAGGCTCCCACATTTTTGAATTCTAATTCAGTCCTAACAACCATGCTGCTCTGTAACTAGAGTGTGAGTGAGTGACCACATCCCATAGGTGCATCCAGTCTTCATACAAGAAATTTACATAAGGATCACTATAGACTAGACCTTCATGAATGTTGAAAAATTAAGGGTGAGGAGAAGAAATTGGATTGGACCTGAAATTGGAGAGGATGGAGATTCTTAAATAAGTGTGTTGACTTACACTTGGCATGGGAATGGTTACCTTTTAATTTCCTGTCATAGAGTAAGTTTGGGTTAAAAATTAGGGAAAGAAAATACAAGCTAGAAATAATATTGCTCAGCTAAGTAGTTTGAAGGTTTGTGGCTTTCCCTTGCAAATAATTTACATTATCCAAATATAACATGATGAATTCTATGTAAATAGGTGGTACAACTTTTATGGCTTAGTTTTTTTATAGTGATTCTGGTGACTGGGATCTGGAGAGGAAGTGGAAAGTTATATAGACTCAAATATTGCTAAAGTACTGGTAAGATGTGCTGAGCTTCTTTTACAGTGTTTGAGCCAATGAAAAACGTGTGACATTGACTATGTTATCATACTTATTTAGTTTATAAATCCAGGAGTATGTGACTGTACGTATGTATGTTGTAAAGGGACATTCAGATTCTTCTTCAGAATCTTATTTAGACCCATAGTGTTTTTATTTGGAGAAGGCCAAACTTGGAAAGAAAATTAGTTTGCAAAAATTATTCACATGTTTACCATGCCTATCTGGATGGGAAAGTCAGAAAATTTTGCCGAGAAGTTGCCAATTACCCAGTTATTCTAAAGCCTCTGGTGCTTCACATAGAATTACGAATTATAATCTGGAAGAAATAAAAAAGAAAACATTATCGGGCTTTATTTCTTCGTCTTTCTTCATGTAGGACAGCACATCAGACAGACTGCACAGTAACTAGCCTGTTGTTTGACCTGCATTTATGAGTGATGAGGTCTTTGGAAAGGAGGGTTGGCAACATGGAGGGTTCTTTCCAAAACAGCAGGAAGGATGTTATCTTTTCTCTGTGTGTGAAATTTTCTCTCATTACGATCTATAATAAGCTCTCTTCTGAGTGCTTATAGGACGTAAAGTCTGAATGTCACAGTTTAGGACTCGTAATATGTCTCTAATTGTTTGGAAATTTTAAAAAACTGTGAACTATGTCTCTCCAACTAGGTTTCATTTTATTTTTTATTTTTTTATTATAACCTCTTTCATAGTTGTGGGAACAGAGTCCCAGAGAACAGTTTCCAGGCTGTCGGCCTCCCGTGGGGAGTGCTGGCTCAGGTAGTGAACGACCATGAACTGTGATTGGTTGATCATCAACTGTAACCGGTTAGCCAATTGGCTACTGATGTAACTGCAGGGCTGCAGTGATTGGTTGGTGGGTTGACAGGTGAATGGCGGACTGCGGATCCTGTGGTTACTACTGCGTGTGACTCGCCCAGAGAGACTATAGTGGTATGACTCCCCTACCTATGGCTCCGTGGGTGTTCCTTTTTGGCCTAGCCACATCCTACATTCTTATGTGAGGAGCCGCCCCACATGACAATAGTACACAGAGTAAGAGCTCAATAATTGTTTTTTGTTTGTTTGTTTGTTTTTAGTTTAGCTTGTTTGCAAACTGATGAATTATTAATACAAATTTTCATTTCTGCCTTCTGTCCTCCCTTATTTGTCCTAGGTTTTCTAGGATACATTCTTTCAAGTTGAAAAATGAATTGTAAATATGTAGCTCATTTGTGATATGTGCTAAAAAATGATTCTATGTTAGACTTTCCTATTATATAAGTTAAACAGGGGGCAAAGATGTTTTTAAAAGTTTCAATTGCAAACATGAAGTGCCTGGACTTAAGGAAAGTTTATATCTCTTCCAGTATGATTGCAATATTTTGATTCATCATTCTGAATGGTACCACATAACAGTGATCACTGGAGTAACCTAGTCTGGTATAGAGATACTTACCCATTATAAGAATAATTCAGCATCAAGAGGATATCAATGTAATTTGTTTTACTATGCTTTTAATGATACTTTCTCCCAATTCATTTCATAGGACAAACTTAATAGGACCACACCGGTATACTGGTGAAACCAGCCTTCAATAATTCAGTGCCTTCAAGGCTGTCAAAAGTTTTATATAAGATACTTACAGTTTGTTTAAATCAAATATAAATATTTGATTTCTTTTTTTGTGTGTGTGTGTGTGTATCTCACTTTATTCCAAATATGATGTTGTCGTGCGGGGCGTCCTGCAGGGTCTCTGCTCCCGCTCCCCACAAGAGAACACAGGATATGGCCAGGCCAAAAAGGAACACCCATGGAGCCATAAGTAGGGGAGTCATATCACTATATTCTCGCTGGCGGCATCTGCCTCTCTGCAATCCGCTCTTGCTATCTCAGCCACCATCTTCTTGCTAGCCCCCATTTTTCTGCTAGCGTAGCCACAGCAGTTATATTAGTGGCCAATGGCTCACTGGTTACAGCTGACCGCCAACTAGCCACAGCTGATGGCCATCCAATCACAGTTGATGGCCATTTACTACCTGAGCCAGCACTTTTCTATGTGAGGCTGAGAGCCTGGAAACTGCTTTCTGGGGCTCTGTCTTCACAGATGTAAAATGGCTTACAAAAATATTTATAGCATAACATATAGTAGCATAATACGTAGAATAGGAAAAAAGATAAATCCAGGGATAAAATTAATACCCAAGGTTTAGCAGAGTTGAGTTCATAGGAAATGCTAAGCATTTCAGCAGCTAAGTCAAAGAGGGAAATAATTATGTAAAGAACTCTGTCGTGCGGGAGACCCTGCTCGCAGTGCCATTTTTCAGGCGGGGCGGCCTGCGGGGTCTCTGCTCCCGCTCCCCACACAAGAACGCAGGATATACCAGAGGCCAGTCATACCACTATGGTCTCACTGGAGGCTGGGTTCACCGGACGTGCAACCTGCCAACCGACCGACCGAAGACTCCTCCTCCAGTCTCCTCGACTCTGTTCCTCTCCTCTCTTCCGCTCTCCTCGGCTCTGCTTGGCTCCTCGGCAGTCCTCGGCAATCCTCGGCAGTCCTTGGCTCTTCTCCGTAGCCGCAGCAGTTATACCAGCGGCCAATCGGCTAACCGGCCACAGCCCACGGCCAATCAGCCACAGCTGACGGCCGTTCACCACCCGAGCCAGCACCCTTCCACGTGAGGCCGAGAGCCTGTAAACTACTTTCTGGGGCTCTGTCCCCACAAACTCAGAGTCTCTAAGATGAAAACCATTAGGTTTCTCAGAAGTATAACAATTCTTAATGTTAAGGCTTGGAGTCAATACTGCTTATTCATCCTCTGGAAGGGAACAATGTGAGGTGCTGTGAACCCCGTCTTACAATCTTTTCAGTAAATAAGATAACCAGGGATATTTCTTTGCTTATCTTATGCATAAGATAACATGTAGAATCTCCAAGGGAACAAACGACTGCATTTGCTTTACGATGAGGTTCTCAACGCTGCAGCCACAATAGAATCACCTGGTGCACTTATAAGTGGGCCATTAATTAGGTCCAGCTGTGTGGATGAGGGCCTAGCATGACTGGTTGCAACAGTTTCGGAATGTTCCAGAGCTCTGCCAGGATTGGCCTTGGCCACCAGGCTGTCCTCCAGGTATGGACTTCTTACTCACAGTCACAGGTAAGAAGTGGCAGAGGTTTTGAGTTTCTCCCCTCTGACAGATATCTGGAGTACAGCTATTATTGCTGCTCATTAGAAGAGAACACCACAGGTTTTTAGTCAGGGTGTTGTGGTTTTTAGGAGTTAGCTTCTGAATATGTGCTGCACCTATTTGATATAGCCTCTCACAGGTAACTTGTTTTGTGTGCTATTTATTTCCTCATCATTATCTTACTTTCTAACCCTCTGTGGACAGTTTTCACGTGTAAAAGTGACTTCCTATTCATATTGGAGGTCTTTGATGTTTTTTTCTTCTTCCTGATAATTAGCCTGTAGCCTCCCTTCTCGGTGGTACCTGCTGAGTATGCTCTACGTGTCCAATTCTAGGAGGAATCATAGAAACTGTCAGCTTCATAGTGTCTACACACTCTGTAATCAGTGATTGGTTCTTTCAAATGAATGGGCTTGCCACACATTGAGAACTGGAATTGCTTCTTTTGCTCCATGAGATAAAGGAGATCTTGAGTTACCTCCTGACTCATTTCTAGTGTTGATGAAAAAGGAATCTGCCTGGCAGACAAGAAGTTGCAATTTGGTGAACACAATTTCAAAGTGATAATGAGTGCCAGATACTTGACGCTAGAAGATTTTTTGAGCACACGAAAGTCTGTGTGTTTGTTTTAGTTCCACTAATGGTAGTGTTGAAAGGATCAGTAGGACTGAGTGGAGATGTTCCAAAAAAGATAGCACGTTTAATTTAATAAAAAGATTTTACTCTTCCCTACTCCTTTTTAAATAGAGAAAATAATGTTATTCCTGTTTGAGTCAGAATAAAGTAAAGCTTTTGACTCAAATATGTCAGCCGAGGAACAATAGTTCTTATGCAGAACTAAAGGACAAGTATCAGCCCAAAGGTTTCCTCTGAAATGGGCATGCACAGCGTGAGGTGAGAGGAGGCCACTGAGAAAGCCCAGTCAGTTTTGGGACTTTTAAAAAGTTACAAAATTTAAAACGTGAGTTTTTTCTCCTGCCAGTTTCAACTCAGTATGATTTTAGGTTATTTAAGTTTCTCAATCCAGTGAAATCTGCGAATAATATTTTTGGTAGGATGTTGGGAAAAATGTTACTTTGTTAACTTTGCACATTCTTAGCAGTCAGTGATTATGTGCCTAATTATGTTGAGCATCCCAAGCCTGGTCAGTTGTGTGCCAATTTTAAATCAAATTTTGACTTCCTCTGAGAACTTGGGAGAGCAATGCTTATACTCTTGGTATGGCTGGTTCACATGACAGAAAGTGTTTTGTATCTGGCCTGTGTCTGACTCTTGTTATATTGTTTATGTTTTTGAGACTGACTTTTTCAGTGAAATAGTTATTTTGACATTAGGCATCAGAAACAGTTTCCAGAAGTCAAACATTTGTCATGGAATGTGCTTCTCCAGCATCTTGTAGGCAGTGCTGTCAAAAACAATGGCAAAGTAGGCCCTTCTCTAAGTCAACATTATGCTAAGTTTGACATTAATCACACTTGTACAAGTCCAGTGCCATATTTGTGCTACAATGGCAGGAAAGAGCAGAGGAATCAGCCCTAAAATTGCTAGTGATCTAGTGTCTAGAGTCAGGAATTACACAAACTTAGAATGAAATCCTGCCTCCTTCACTGACTACTAGCCTTAGAGCTTTTGCTAAGTCACTTTGTGCCTCTAAACCTTAATTTCCTCATTTATAAAATCAAGGTAAGAATATTGCTCAACTCAGGGTTGTAGGGAGCTTTCAGTGACATAATGTGTTGGGCTCAAAGTGGATGTCTAGAGAATGTTAGTTATTATTTTCTGACCTGTTCATATAAACCAGTTGGAAGAAGGACAAAGTACTACTGGGCACTTGTACTCTTGGAAGGGAGGGAGGTGAAGTCAGCCCTTCTCATTCCTTCCCTTTCTTGACCTTGATTGAGCACTATTGCTGAGCACCATCCTGGGCTGGAAGGGTCTCAGACGTTATTCTCCTCGCTCTTCTGAATCACCTGAATAATCCTTTTCAAGCCTATTACGAGCTTAGGGTGAGTTCCTTAAAGACATAAGCTCCAGAGGAGTTCTTATACAGTTGACCCTTGAACAAAACAGGAATTTGAACTGGGCGGGTCCACTTATATACAAACTTTTTTCAATAAATATACAGTTGGCCCTTTGTAAACCCAGGTTTTGCATCCGTGGATTTAGCAAACTGCAGATCGAAAATAGCTGGGAATCCCGGATGCAGAGGGCCAACTTAATTATACACTGATTTTTGACTGCAGGGTGGGGTCATTTTTCCCAAACTCCATGTTGTTCAAGGGTCAGCTATATATCTGACTTCAAAGCATCTCAGGCGAGTAGTTTGGAAGAATATTCTTCCTCTAGATAACTCTAGGTCTTAGGTGCATGCACACACACACACATGCAAATGTATAGAGATATATTTCTGCTTCTGTGTACAGTAACATTTTAAAATTGAAAGACACTTGCCTTATGGCTGAGGACATACTACTTTTTTGAATGAACATAAATGCATCTTTATATTTCAAAATCATTCCAGTGGTATTTGTGTTTGCTGCTGGAGCTCTTAAGACCAGGGTAGCTGGAATTCCCACCCCTCATCCATAACAGCCAGAATGGCTTCAAGTATTTCTTCTTGTTCTAGGGCAGTCCAAGAATAGCTCCCCATACTAAGAGAGCATAGGCTGAAATTCAGCAAGTCTTTATCCCCAGGTGAGGTAAGGATATAATGGGCAGATGCTATTACCTTCTGTCTGCAGACAAGGAAATGAATGGTTAGTAGCAGTGTAAATGTCATTTATTCCTTTGCTGAAATCTCAGTGGCCTAGTTAAGAGACTCCTGAGCTTCATTTATTTCAAATGTAGTCCTCTGGTTTTTAGACCATATTGGAGATCTGAAAATCAATATTGGGTCAGAAAGCTCTCTGCTGCTATATTCATCTGAGTTTTAAATTCCTGCCATTCACAAAATCTTTTCACTTCATACATTTGTTGTTCAAATTAAATAAGATAATTCATGTCAAGTATGTCTGGCACATGATAGGTCATCAAAAGTGTTAGTTTTCCTTCTTTTTCTTCTCCTCCTCCTCCTCCTCCTCATCATCACCGTTATTAGAATCAGGTGTAAATATCTGTACGTGTATGTTTGAGAGAGAGAGAGAGAGAGAGAGAGAGAGAGAGAGAGAGAGAGAGAGAGAGAGAGAGAGAGAGAGTTTTGTTTTACGTCTTGGATATGGGATGGTGAAAATGAAAGGTTGGGCTGATATTCAGCAGGCATGCACCTATACTGCCAAAGGGATTATAGAATATACTAAAACACACCCAATAGGCTAATAAATAGCCACTTCCCTGGGCTTGCCAACCCCGACCCATGCCCCACTGCTTTAATGCCCCAGCTCCTCTCTGAGGACCATGAGAGCACCTTATGATACAGCAGGTAGAAGATTATATCTGAGGTACTCCAGAACCCTGTCCCAGTGATACAGCTATCATTTCTGAGTAGTTGGTGTCTAAGTTAGGCTGGTGGTTAAATATCTTTAATATTATTTCTGTAATAATTATAAAAAATATAAAAATAGTAAAATTTGAATATCAGCTCTGTGAAGATTATTAAAATATCAAAATAGTGTAAGTTCCAGAGTTGTAAAATACAGCTATTCTTTAAGAAATTACTGGGCCAGTTAAAAGAAAGTTCTAGTATATTCACCAATTGTTTTCTGATGTAAAATCTAAGAATTAAGAGTGGAGTGTAATTTTAAAAGTCATGATGTATGAAATGTGTTTTCTTGGAGACAAAAGATAAGCTTACTCAAGATCCTGAGGTGCCAATTTTAAAAAATTACAAAAGTGAGATTTCATCATAGTGAAATGGTCTATTTGAGATTGCTTCTTCAATCCTGCTTAAAGTACAAATGTATTTTGCAGAGGAATTCCATTTAAACCCAAGTTAATAGAAATGTAATTACTTAGTGAAATATCTTTTTTTTTAGATGCTTGTTTTTATGGGCATACTTTACTGTCTCAATCAATGAGAAATCTTGAATATGCCCAGCCCTGGACTGAGTCTTGTCAGGAATCCCCAAGTGGGCAGCACCCTCCTTGTCTGGACAGTCTCGGTGTTCACCATGGACCGAGAGGAGACTAGGGTATCTAGCTCTTCTCTGGGCAAGAGCCAAACTGACATTGTATTTGGCTTTCGGAAACCAGGGCAGAAGTAAAACTGGACAGAGATATCAGGTGAATAAATGCTATAACTTTTTAATTGATTATCAGTTTCTCCCAATAACCATTGAAAGATTATCTGATCTTGGTCAAGTCACTTACTTGGGCCTCTGTTTTCTCATCACTAAAGTGAGGGGGTTAGGTTGAGAGAATACTTAGGGGGTCCTTCCAGATAATATATGAAATGCGGTAATTGGTGGTGTCGTTTGCGATTGATAGTACTTTAGATGCAAAGTAAAATGTCTTATGCCATCATAGCTAACTTTTTTCCCCACTAACATGGTTTTGACAGAAGGGTGTTCATGAACATGTGCTGAAGACGTGAAGCAGTAGGTGTTCTGATAGAGCAACCAAGTGTAAGAAAGACGAAGCTGATGATCTGCTCAGCGCTGTGGCCAAGTCTGGGTAGCCGTGTAGCATTCAGAACTGATTAGACTGCTAGTTCCTTCTCTCTCCAGAATATGTGAAAATCCATCCGAGGAAACACCCCTAAAACTGCAGAATTTTAGTGTCTACAACTTTGCTCGTCACATGTTGTCACAGGAAATCACTGAAGTAAACCTCAAAGGCAGTGCCTATGACCGTGCCATTGCAGTGATGTTCCTTCTCTCTGTAAGATACCCCAATGCAGCAAAGCCTAACTTGACTGGCATTTGATTCTGGAAGCAGAAACCAGAGTTTCTAGAGCTTACATCTTATGGTGCCATCATCACGCATAAATATGAACATAAGTCTTGGATTTATAGGCATAAGTAATTACTGCTTGTCCTTCTGTGACAGCACTTGTGGAACTATAGGGACCCTTGCCGGTCATCCTGAGCCCACAAACAGTCTTTGAAGAATTTATCAAAAACAGAACAAAACAAAAAACACCTTACTTTAATAAACCTCTTTTAGCCTATTGTACAATTATTTTTAAGTCTGTTCTGAAGTTAAGAAACAAAACAAAAACCTCTAAATGGAAAAACCACTTACCAAGTCATAAACTGAAATTTCAGTATTGAACTGAAACTCTAAATGATATATCAAGATCACTATTAGTCCTGGAGTTACAGTGAATGGCTATTTTCAGTTAATGTTAATGATTTTTACATTTATTTGTACAGCCTAATTGTGAAAGAATACCCCAAATGGAACTTAAACCCCATTGAACTCCCATTTGTCCATCAACCAATTACCTAAGACAGATATTTAAATTAAATTTTCTCCAGTAAAAAATAAAAAAAATAGGTACCACCAATGGTTTCTGAAGAAAACCATACAAATAAAAATGTGAAGCTAAAGATTATTTCAGAAGACTTTTAGGTATGGCTGTCATGCAAAGCCTAGATTATTTTGAAAATTAAATTTTAAATAATACTACCTGTTTCACTCTCAATTTGATTTGCCCACTTTAGTTTTTCTTCAACCTCTTATGCCTTATTACCATCATGGCCATTTGCTCTGGCCTGGTGGTCCCTGCGGTTGATGTTTGATGCAGTCCTTCCTTTAGTCATCCATACATTCTGCAGAGTCCATTTGTACCTAGACAGGAGCTCAGATTCAGGGTTCACAGTTTGCACCTTCTATTCCTTCATCTCAAATGCTGTTCACTTTCATCTCTTCAAGTGGAACCACACTCTGAGGTCTATTCAGATTCTGTCCCTATCTCCTATGAATTCTGGAACCTGCTTTAGTTTGTTCAAATCTCTATCATTAAAATGTGATTGGCTAATATCTCTTCTTACACAGTTGACTGCTCTGTGATATTTCACACGTGTTGGTCTTGTGTCACCAAATAGTTTGTAAAATACTCTCCGGAAGAGTCAAGTCTAATAATCATAAATCCTGCACAGAATTTGGAGGGGCTCACATCAGTTCAGGTGATGCCATGGATACTTATGGTTGGTTATTTCCAGGGCAGTGGTCTTTCATTTTGTTCTCCTATATTTTTGTATGGTTCAGTTCCACACACAGTTAGTAAATGGCTCTTTCCCCCTTATCCTATCTGGGAGCTGAAAATATAGAGCTGAGTGTGATGTGATCTATGTTCTAACCTACTATGGGTTAGTTGGGGAGACAGAAACATTGACAGATAATTTGTAATACCTAATACATAAGTAAAGCAATAGAATTTGGAAGAGGATGCTGGGGAAACAGAACTTGGGCATTTGAGCCTTCAGTGACTCAGGGGAAGGATCAGGTTGAGTAGGGGAGGGGTGGTGGAAAGGCATTCTGAGCAGAGGCACAGCCCTGCAACGCCCAAGCAGTAGTTTCGTATGTAGAGTTTAGCACCCATGGATTCAGGCAACAGCTCTGAGAGCAAATGCATATGCAAGAGTATCTGGCTCTTAGCTCATTTTTAGTTTGCTTGTAGGTGTAAGACAGGGAGTCTTAGAAACTGGGGATGTGGATGAGATCAGGTTGTAGATTGCGCCAAAGAGCCTGGAGCAACTGAGGCTTTAGGAAGCCACACAGGGAGCAGAGAAAGGGAGCAAAATACCCAACTTGCTGCTTGCAGATGAGATCAGACAGGGCTGGAGGCAGGGAGGTAAGTGGAAGCATTCTGTTTCCATCCTGGTACGCTTTGACTATGTATGTTTAGCTGTGTGCTGTGCTCTAAATCAGGGATATCCAAACTTTTTTCAACGTTTTTCACCAAGGGTCATATGCAGTAAAACACACAAACAGCCGGGCCACTCACTCGAGGTGAAGTACGTATTGCCTCACCTGGTTTATTTAAGTAAACTAAATATATTTTTGGAATTTGCTGCGGGCCAATTAACAATGGATCATGGGCAGCAGTTGGCCCGCGGGGTGCAGTTTGGACACCCCTGCTCTAAATGCAACCACAGTTTCAAGTTATTAATAAAAATAAGAATAATATGTGCAAAAATTAAAAGACAATCACCCAGAACAACTCCAGACTAACCACTTCCTCATTTCTTTGCTGGCTTTGGATATTAGTAATGGCTCCGAGCGTAACTCAAAAGCACGTTCATGAAGAATGACCCCTGAGCCCCCAGATGAACAGTGGACGGGCCCTTGTAACCTTAGAAGTCAGTGTGTTCTCGTGGCCTCACTACCAACCAATTGACAAGAATTGGGAAAATCATCGCTTCCTACTTGTGACAGTGCTGAACAGCTCTAAAAAGGGGGCCGCAGAAGGGACTGGTGGCTCCTGAGGCTTGATGGTGCTCCTCCTCTGAGCAGAACCCAGAGGTGACAGTCTGTGGAGTTAGACTGAATTCGTTCTTCTACTCTATTGACTCAGTCAGAGTTGCGTGATACTCACTGGGCCAGCGAGGTCTTCCCCCACCATCTCACAGCGGGAGGGTAAATTATGTGGGCCATTCCCAGTTTTTGGACAATTGTCACCAAAGGCTCTCGGCTCTTTGACAGATGGGGCCTCACCCCGTATCTGTGTCCTCAAGGCCAGGCATTCAGGAAATGTCAGAATCAGAAACAGAGAGTTCGTTGATTCTAAAATGGCACCAAGTGGGTCTGTGCTGGGACTGAGAGAGGAGTGGAGTTCTCCGAGTTCTCCTGCCAAGATAAGATCATCTGGATAATGGGGATAATGGGATAAGATTGCCAGTATTCACTGCCCTTTGGAAGCTTACTCCCCCATTCCATGTTTGCCCAGTACTTGGAAAAGTACTTGGAGCTGGGAGACCTGAATTCTGGTTCAGGGTCAACCAGGAACTTGTTATGCACCCCTGGGCAATCCACTTAGATCCTAAATATTTCCTGTAAAACAACAAATAATGACACATGCCTTGTTTACCTCACATAAAACTTGTGAGACTCAAAAGTAATAAGAAACATACATAGATGGCATACTATTTAAAAGACAATGTTTCAAGAGTATTATTTTATTTGTAACCCAAAAAATGAGGTGGATATTTTGACTGTCGTCTCCATTTTACTGATAAGGAAACTAGGCGGAGAGCGTAAGTTCTGAGCACTCTTAGTGGAGGAGCTGAGATGTGAGCGTAGACAGTCTGGCATAGAGCCTGCATTGCTAATCACTACAGTAAGCCCCTCCAGAGTGAGGACCCCTGCAGAAATGCTCTGATGTAAAAGGGAGTTCCATCTTATGTAGTGGCTGTGTTCTATATATGTTTGTAAACAAAAATCTCATATTGTAAACATTACTTAAAAAAAAAATCCTTAAATAGACGTAAAATATTTTTTCTTCCTTCTTCTTTCCTTCCTTCCTCCTTTTTTCATAGCCAAGTAAAGGTATTTATATTTATGTAATTAAACAGAACTTTGCATTATAAAGGTTCGGAATTCTATTCACATGCAAGGTCATCGTATTATACAGTTGATATGAACTGAATTGTGACTCCTAAAATTTACATGTTGAAACCCTAGCCCCATTGAGATATTTGGGGGCAGGGCCTTTAAGGAGCTAATTAAGGTTACATGAAGTCATTATAGTGGGGCTTTGATCCAACAGGATTGGTGTCTTTATAAGAAGAGGAAGAGAGACCAGGGATGTGTGCACATACTCGAGAAAGACACAGTGAGAAGGCTGTGTGCAAGCCAGTGAAAGAGGCCTCAAGAGAAATCAACCCTGCCGACACCTTGATACTTAACTTCCAGCCTCCACATTTTTTATGTGAGAACGTAAATTTCTGTTGTTTAAGTCACCCAGTCTGTAGTACTTTGTTATGGCAGCCTGAGCCGACTAAGATGATAGAAAGATGTCTAATGTGCCTCCCTGATCTTTACTGACTTGGCTCCAACTGTGATTTTTTTTCAAGAGTTCATTTTTTTTTTTTTCCCCTAAGAAAAAGAACTGAATAATTTCCTTGCAGATGCTGCCACTGTCACGTCCTCCCCAAAGGCTGGGTCTGTGCAGCGAGGGTGCTGTGCCACTGTGTGTGACTGTGCATGGGAGGCGTGCCATGTCTCTAGGGACCCATGAAATGCTGAACTGGAAGCATTGGCAGCATCTATTCAACTGTAAACACCCTTCGCCATCTGACTCTTTCATGCACCCAGCCTATTTGCTGAAGTGACCACTGGTAGAGAGACGGAATCAGGTGGTTCAAACCTGGCAGCCACAGGAGGTGGCAAACGCAAGGCGAGTATGTGGAGTTTATCATGAGCTGCCCTCCTGCAACTCCATTTTTGGAGGCTCTACTGGAGTGACTGAGGAACGAGAGGAAGGTGAAGGCTAAAGGATGCTTGCTTTGAAGAAAAGACAGCATCTGGAAAATCCCATTAAAATTGAGAAGAATGGAGTTGTTTCAGGCCAGGCTGTTCCCTGATTTATATCTGTAATCCCAGGTGTCTAGAATCATGCCTAGCACATTGTAGGCATTCAGATGCACACAATGAATAGAATGAACTAACGAAGAATGAAAAGGACATGCATTTCTCACTGATTCCATCAGCACAGTTTCAGCATGATCTGTGTGCTGGTTATGAGATCTGTGGGAAAGGAAGTCTCCCCTGCCCCAGTGGGGGTTTGCATGACAATGACCATGTCTCACCCATGAGAGAATGCATAATGGAGGAGGAAAGCCATCAGAGGGTGGAGCATTAGGATCTGCCCAGAGCTCAGCTCACATTCCTACCAGCACCACCAAAGCACCCCCCACTGAGCCCTGTGAGATGGGGAGGAGATGAGAAACTTTCAGATACACCCAGACTGCATGGACTACAAGCTGTACGATGTGATGCTTTTGCTGAAGGGAAAAGAAAGAGCAGAGGAGACTAGGAGACCATTTAGCTCCATGACAAACCAGTTGGTGTTCTTTGGAGGGTGGGGGTTAGCATCTCCTTAGAACCTGTGACCAGCACCTTTGAGTGGGGTTGTGACATTTGAACTGGTTGAGATGGTGTGGTTCGGAGGTAGGTGGAGATGACTGAAGTTTCCTTTAGTAGGAACAGGAAGACAATTACAAACCCCTCAGTGGAGTTTGGGTTTATCTGTCTTGCCCAGGTAAGCTGTTTCCTATGGTGAAGCCATATGTGTTGGTGCTTCTCTGCTATGCTAAGCAAGTATGCCCACTTCAAGTAATGAAATAGTTTTTAATCCCTGTCTGTTTTCTTACCTTTCCATCTCCTGCACTTCTTTAATTTTCTTTAGAGTTTACATTTGTTTATTTCTTTTGTTTTTCAGTTTGAAAGGTAAAAAGACGTAACTTGAAGTGTAAGATAGAAAAATACAGTAGCAGGATAGTAACTCTCTTATAAAACAGTGAATTTCAAATTTTCTTAAAGCTGCCTTCGCCCGGGGCCTCAGGCTTCAAGAAAGGATTATATTAGTGAGACTAGTTAATTGTTTAAAAAGAAAGGGCATAGTTTGTGAAGTAAAGTATTATTTTGCGTATCCCTTCTTCCTAAATTCTATTTAGTGGTTAGCAATCTGCTAGAGACCTGTGATTTTAGTATTTTCAAAACACTCCTCTACAATTATTGGGCAGTTTGGACACCAGTTGTCTGCCACAATCTTGTCCACAACCCCAAGAACTGTGAGAATTTATTTTTTCTAGAAAAATACAGTAATTCATCAGTGCCAAGCATAGACAGGAAAGTAACTGTCTGCAAATGTGCGAATCAGAAATAACTAATTTTACATTTTGACTTGAACTAATGATGGGATATAATTGTATCCCAAGTGCCAATTCAATTTAAGCCAAGAAAAAATGTTATTGCAGGAAATCGTTTGGTGAAGACTGTTGAATCATCAAGAACGGAGCCTTAGAGCTCTGATGGCGATTCTGAGATGTTAGTGGAGCCGATTAGAGAAAGACTGAGGTCAAGTATTACAAACTATGGAATTGCATAAAATATAATTAAAAGTCACACCTATTAAAAAGTGATATTTTCTGTGTTGTCTTTTCTTACTGAGGGAAGAATTTTGTTTGTTTGTTTGTTTTGTTTTAAACCAGTCTCCAAATCCCAAACTTTGAAAACTAGGAAATTAAAGTTGAAATTTCTAATTTGTTTCATAGGAAGCACTTTTTAAAAAGAGAGTACATATAAGTACCACATGCTAATCAATTGTGCCACTGGATTTTATGAATTTGACCTCAAAGGCAGGTGAAGTAAAATAAATGAATAGGACTATATCAAACTGAAAAACTTCTGTACAGCAAAACAAACTGTCAACAAAACAGAGGCAACCATCTGAATGGGAAAATATATTTGCAAACAACACCTCTGATAAGGATCTAATGTCCAAAATCTATAGAGAACTCATACAACTCAACAATAAGAAAAACAAACAATCCAATTAAAAAATGGACGGAGGACCTGAACAGACACTTCTCCCAAGAGGACATACAAATGGCCAATGGATATATGGAAAAATGCTCAACTTCACCAGCTATTAAGAGAAATGAAAATCAAAACCACAATGAGATACCGTCTCATACCTGTTAGAATGGTTGTTAACAAAAAAGACAAGTAATAACAAGTGTTGGAGATGTTGTAGGGCAAAAGGAACCCTCACACACTGCTGGCGGGAATGTAAACTGGTATAGCTCCTATGGAAAACAGTATGGATTTTCCTCAAAAAAAAAAAAAAAATAAATAAATAATAATAGAATTACCATATGACCCAGCAATCCCTCTTCTGGGTACCAAAAAAATCTGAAAACATTTATTTGTAACGATAGACTTGTATGTACCCCTATGTTCATTGCAACATTATTCATGGTGGCTAAGCCATGGAAACAACCAAAGTGTCCTTTGATAGATGTGAAGATATAAAACATGTGGTACACACATACCATGGAATACTGCTCAGCTATAAGGATAGATGAAATACTGCCATTTGCAACAACGTGGATGAATCTTGAGATGATCATGCTAAGCAAAATAAGCCAGACAGAAAAAAGTGAGAACCATATAATTTCACTCATATGTGGGATATAAAACTGAAAGCAACAAATGAACAAAACAGACAAACAAAAACTCATAAACAGAGATAACAGTTTAGTGGTTATCAGAAGGTAAGGGGGGATTGGGGATGGTAGAAGAGGGTAAAGGGGGTCAAATATATGGTGATGGAAGGAGAACTGACTCTGGGTGGTAATACAATACATAGATGATGTATTATAGAATTGTACACTTGAAACTACATAATTTTACTAACTAATGTCACCTCAATTAATTTAATAAAATAATCAACAACAACAACACAAAAGAGAGTACGATATTGGGTCAGCTGAAGAACAGATAAAATCATCCCCAAAAGGAGTTCATATATCCATTACATAAGCACGTTTTACTCACATCAGGCACAGTGTTAGGTCCCGGAGATAACAGTGCTGAAATGCCTCCTCTCTCCATGGCATTCCTCTCTAGTGAGAGCTGATAAACAAGGAAATAATTAAGTAAATAATTAATTTCATTAAAGTTTTAATTAGTGATATGAAGAAAACAAGCAGGATGGTGAGATAGAAAGTGTATTAGTCACTTTCTGCTGTATAACAATCATAATATCTCAGTGACACACAAAAATCAGCATTCCCTGCTCGCTCATGTGTCTAGGGGCAGAGAAGTATGGACATTCTGCCCAGCACGAGGCATGGCAAGGGTACTGACATGAAACTTACTACAAGGGAGCTGCAAATGGGACCATTTAAGGCCACGAGAGAAACTAGAAAAATGTTATATGTAGTGTGATATTAGAAGGTGTCTCTGATGAAGAAACATATAAACTGAAACTTGAGGGGAAAAAAGACAGCCAGTCATGCTGAGAATCAGTGGATGAGTTTATCACACAGGAAATGTAAAAGCTTTCAAGTAGTAAAAAAGCTTACTGTTCCAATGATATGGAGGGAAGCCCGGTGGATGATGGGGGACAATATGAGATCAAGTTGGACAGGAGGCATTGAGGGTCTGTAGGCCTTGGTAAGGAATTTTAATTTCATTCTTACTGCTATGGGAAGCCTTAAAGGGTTTTAAGTAGAGAGTTATATGAAAAGATTTATGTCTTTAAAAGATCTCTATGAAAAATGCCTGGTAAGGGAGCAGAAGGTAACAAGGAGAATCCTTGGAAAGTTGTTGCCTTCCATGGACCAGGACAAAGGTGGCAGAGGCTTGGGCTCACTCTCAGTGGAGATGTCAGTGGAATGGTGGAAAGGATGGATTAATATTCATTTTGGAGATAAATCACCAGGTTTTGCTGATGGATTGGATGTGGATGGAGGCCGAGAAATCAAGGATTTCTCCTGAGTTTTTATATTGATCAACTGGATAGATTGTAGTGATATTTACTGAAATTAAATAACTAGGTTAGGATATGTTTGGGACAGTTAAGGGATTTACTTCAGACATATTTTGTCTAAGATTCCTGTTATGGTTTGAATTGTGTTCATCAAAAAGATATATTGCAGTCCTAACCCCCAGTATCTCAGAATGTGACCTTATTTGGAAATTGGGTCATTGCATGTTAAGCTAAGGTCAAACTGGGGTTGGGTGGGCCCTAATTCAATAAGACTGGTGTTCTTATGAGAAAAGAGACATGGAGACACACACACACACACACACACACACACACACACACACACTGGGGGGACACCATGTGATGGCTAAGGCAGAAATTGCAGTGATAGCAACTGCAAAATAAGGAACACTAATGATTGATGGCCCACAATAGAAGCTGGAAGAGGCAAGGAACAATTTTACCTTTGAACCTTCATAGAGAGCAAGGTCTTGCTGACAACTTGATTGTGGACTTCTAGCCTCCAGCAATGTGAGGTACTACCTTTCTGTTGTTTTAAGCCACCCAGTTTGTAGTGTTTTGTTATGGCAGCCACAAGCAATGAATACAATATGTAATCAGGTGTTTTGATATAAGAGTCTGTTTGAGCTCAGAAAAGAGGTCTGAATCTGAGGATGAAAAGAACACATCAGTGCAAAGACTCTAAGGGAGAATGTTCCAGGCAGAGTGAAGAGCAGGAAACGACTAAAGTCTTGGTGCTTGAAAAGATGAACACTCCTAACTACAACCTTAAGAAAAAATGAATAAATATATAAAACCTGCTTGCATGTGGACAGAAACTGGACGGGAATATGCCTTCAATGAAAATACATTCTATCCCTTGATGTCATGTTTATAATTAAGAGATCTGTTCAATACCGTGTGTCTGTTCTTACACAGTTTTGCTTTTGCCTTTTCTAGGACTTGATTCATAAGCATGGCTTTTTTGTCCTTCTCACTTGTTTTAATATATATACTGTTTCCTGTTTTGGATGAATTCACTACATGTCTCTGGCTCTCCTCTCTGTGAAGCGCTTTGGCCCTGAAAATTCTTGCAGAGGCTCCCCAGCATTCATTTTCTCTCCTGGTCCTCAAATTGTCTGGGCTTTTGTTGGTTTGTTTGTTTAATGCCCTCATTCAACTTTGTGTATCTGGATCTCAACCTTTACACTCTCTACAAGCCTCCATTTTTCCTTTATTCTGTGCTGTTTCTTTGCTCTTCCTTCCATACCTTCACAATTCCTGTCCATCCTCTTATTATGATCATATCCATCGCCATTCTTTCTGGCCCATTTCAGCCCCTTTACCTCTGTTTCTTGCCTGTGGGATTACAGCTCCCTAAAGAGTCACCCAAGACCCATTTCCTTCTTCCTGTCCATGGTCCTGAGTACATTTTCTACACTGAGGCATGCACATAGGTTAATACAAAGTATTTGTTGTCCTTATTGGTTTTGGTAGACAAGAATGATGGGGAAAGAGGAGAAAAGTGAACTGAAATAGGTAAGGATGGAAAGGAAGAGCAAGGCAAGAGGGAAAAGAAAGGGTGTCACCAGAACTGCCCCATACATGTACATAGCTTCTATTCACTGAGGAAGAGTCGAGTTTCAATTACTGAAGTTGTGGTTGAAGCAAACGAAGCATCACACAATAGTTGGAAAGGTTTCCATTTTCAAAATAATATTTGAAATATAAATATTATTTTAAATACCTGTGATCAGTTCTGGTTTAAACTGCCCATCTTAATGGGTGTGTGTGCGTGTGTGTGTGCGTGCGCACACACGTGCCTGGGTTTTAATTTTCCATAAGAAATTTGAGTCTGCTATACAGGGCAATAAAAATAAGCAGAAATGAAATGTACATACCAGAACTATAAGAGTTTTTTTCCTGTTCTGTAGCATAACGTACATAGGAATTATGCCCCCTTCCCTTCAGGGTCAAACAATCAAGTGAATAAGGGGGGAAACTGGGAGATCTTTATTGCCAGAGAATTTTTTTATTTATTTCATGATGAAACCAAGGAGGTTTGCTGATGCCTGGGCTCTGAGGTATGAGAGAAAGGCCAGGTTTCTGTCACTTGGATTTACAACAGCCCCTAGAGCAGGTGATGGTGCGCCACACCGCTAATGCCAGCAGACGCTGCAGGCTTCATTAAGGACTAAGTAACTGGTCTCTGGATTCCTGACCCAGTAAATCATCATTTACCTTTTTTGTTTCTTGGGGTTTCTTAGCCCACCCACTTGCAACATTCTTACAGTCACCTAGCTCTCTTTCATCACTTTTGTAGAACTTGGAGAATTTTGGAACTTTGTGTTTTTGAGTGACCTCTATTTTAGGAGGAACAACACATTTGAGAATTGAAACCATCGGGCACCGATTTAGCTGTTATAAAGCTCGTCAACATGTTTCACTGAAGCGTTGGATTTCCCATATCACCACTTTAAAAGGATCACTTCGTTTCTGATTAGGGCCTATATCAGACCATGTGGACTATAATGAATGAGAATGTCGCATCCCATTGTTCACCATTAAGTGGGTAGCTTGGAAAATTGGTAGGGGCAGTAGCTAGTCCATCTGCTCTATTTACAACCTCTCAAATTGCTTAAAAATGTATTTTTCTGGTATGTGGATGATCTTGAATTAGTGATTAAAGTATAATATAATAGTAAAATCAAAATCAAATGTTGATGAATCCTTATTGCTGCTGTAACAAATTACCACAAATTTAGTGTCTTAAAGAACACAAATGTATTATCTTATGGTTATGGAGGTCAGAAGTATGAAATGGGCCAAAATTAAGAGCTGTAGTCCTTACAGAAGACTCGGGAGAAGATCCATTTTCTTGATATTTCCAGCTTCTAGAGTTTTCTTGGTGATTCCGTGGCTCATGGCCCCTTCCATCTTCAAAGCCAGCAGTAACTGGTTGAATCTTCCTCATGATGCCGTCTCTTGCCTGCCTCCATTTTCCCCTTGTAAGGACCCCACTGTTGACCCTAGCTGGATTATTCAAGATCATCTCCCCATCTTAAAATCCTTAATCACATCAGCAAAGTCCTTTTTGCTATGTAAGGAAATATTATCTCAGATTCTGGGGATTAGGGCATGGACCTCTTTGGAGACCATTATTCTGCCAAATAACTTTTCAGATGATTAATGAAGAAATAAATATTTAATCAGAAAATTTTAGAATATATACATAACCTAAGGTTTAAAAGAATGCATTGATAACCAGTGCCAATGTAACGTGAAACCAAATACGTTGGTTTACAGACCACTGGGTATAAAAGGATGGCTGCCTATTTTCTGGTTTAAAGATGTTTTCATTTGCATATTGTCACATAATGAGGAATGTAAATCAACCTAAGTCACCACCTGAGCTGGTGTCCTAGAGTGTACAATAGAAATCTATGTTTAAATTGCATGCATGAGTATTTACATCTAATTATTAAATAGAAATTAAGCTTAATTAAAAGTTGTTAGAATCTAAAGTAGTATAATAGGCTTTTTGCAGTGTCTGTAGAGATTAGATATGAGGTGAGCAAGGACTGAACTGCTGTAACTGTCTTTTGTGCTGGGAATATCGATAATCCCTGTACTATTAGTTTATGGGGGTATTGGACTTGAGAAAAAAACACACTCATTAACCGCTGTGCATAGATGCTTTAGCAGACATTTAGAAATCATAATGGAGTACTTAAGGAAGTTAAAGAGGATGCTGAAAATGATTCTCTCAAGTTATAAGAAACAACCATTCAGGTTTACATACGCTTGAAAATATTTTACCTTGAAGAATAGGGCCAACTTGCTAATTCCTCCTTTAAGACTTCTTTCCTTTTGGAAAGGGATAAGAACAATGGAAACCATTGGTAACGTGTCTGTTTTCAATTATATAGATGTTTATATTTAAGTTTTTTTGGTGACTTTAGATATACCACGGATTGCGCATTTACTTTCCCTTGGGAAAGCAAGTCATAGAGCAGCTAACTGCTTTTTTTGTAGCTGTTTCTCCCAAGGTAATGGAATGGACTATCCAGGCTTTGAATCTTTTTTGTGAGGGTATAGCAGTTGAATGACAGAAAATAAATGTGATAGAAAGGAAAGATGAATGCTCACTGCATAGGCTTATATTCTATTTAAAATATAATTATAATTCTGTTATATGAGTATTAAAGTAAAATTATCTAGCATATTTAAAATATAAATATTGTCCTAATACATGCAGTAATAAAGTCTTTATTAGATATGGAAGGGAAACATTTAAATGTATCTAAGTTTCCTACAAAAGGAAAGTGGTTAGCATGCATTCATGTTCTGATTTATATAAGAGAAAAACATCAAACTCTGGTATAGTAGGTTCCAATTGTCAGGAGAGATTAGTTTGATACTGATATTTATTTTATAACCTTAACCCCATTACATTGTTCAATTGGTAGTATCAAATTAAGACCCCCCCCTTTTTTAAAGTATAGTTATAGGAGACAAAGACCAAGTATAAACAAATCCTTGTCAAATAGATGAACGAATAAAGAAATGCAAAGATGTCATTTTAAAATTAAAATGTCAAAGAAAAACAAAAATGTGTCTGAAAGTTCCTAAGTCCTATATTCTTGCACTCTATTAAAAGCTCCTTGCTGTTATGACTAATGGACTGGAGGTGACAAGGTGTAGTTAGGGCCATGCCTTCCCTGTTTATTCATACTACATAGCATAGTACCTTGTCTATTGTAATTGTACAATGAATTGATGTCAAACGAACAAGTAAGTTCACGATTTAAAAACTAATCTAACATTTCAGCTATTTGTTGATTGAATAGGACTATTTTCATAATACACTCATTCTTTAAAAAAATACGTTGACTGGGCTTCCTCTTGGGAACAAGCACTAGTTTGGACTAAGTATTTAAATACGTAGAACATAGACATGAGCCCCACCCTTATGGCTGTTACCAGGAAGGCAAGATAATGGCCAATATACTTAGATTCTTGTATTATCTAATGAACTGCAGATGTCCATTTAGTTTTCCTCTCCATTTTCTCAGAGCCCCTCCCTCCATTCTAAGTTGGTGAGTTTTTTTCAGAGAAAGCAGTGCTGGAGATAAATATGGGTTAGTAAGTAAAGACCCTTTGAACCAGAGACTTGATTCATGTGCACGTGGAGGGACTATGCATTTTCTTGCTACATTTCTATTCCCAGAGGTATTATGGATGTATGTGAAGTGTGTGGAGTGAGAGTCTGGCTTCCAGAAGATTGTGTGATTAGGTGTCTGTCATTCCTGAGTTTTGTAGAGCACAATATCCTTCTCAGAGCATTTTACAAGCATGAAATAATGATCTTGCAAGGACCCTGGACAGTATACAGGAAGCATTTTGAAAGGCTTTACTAAACAACTTTGGAAGACCAAATGTAAAGTTAAAGCCCTCTTTGAGGACCCACCCACGGAGTGGGTAAAGGAACACCCACGGAGCCATAGATAGGGGAGTCATACCATTATATTCTTGCTGGCAGCATCCGCCTCTCTGCAATCCGCGCTTGCTAGCTCAGCCACCATCTTCTTGCTAGCTCCCATCTTTCTGCTACCGTAACCACAGCAGTTATATTAGTGGCCAGTGGCTCACTGGTTACAGCTGATGGCCAACTAGCCACAGCTGATGGCCATGCAATCACAGTTGATGGCCATTTACTACCTGACCCAACACCTTTCCACGTGAGGCAGAGAGCCTGGAAACTGCACTCCTGGCTCTGTCCCCACAATGTTATAAAAAAACAAAGATACTTTAAGATCACTTTTAGACTATCAGAGAAAGATCTTCATGCTAAGAATATACTCGAGTCAAACAGCAGATAAAACTGAAAAGGAAGCATCTTAAGATTTGTGTGTGTGTGTGTGTGTGTGAGAGAGAGAGAGAGAGAGAGAGAGAGAGAGAGAGAGAGAGAGAGAGAGAGAGAGAGAGAGAGCGCAAATGGCAAAGAGAGAAAGGAAGGAAAAGGATAAATGAACTTGGAGATGATGGGAAGATAGGATTTGTGAACTGGCTGCTCTAGTCATAGCTGATGTAGGTGTGTGAATGCAAGGCCAATAGGCTAATACCAGTCAATTTTTTATATCAATGCATTTAGCTTTGAGGAGACAAGTTCTGCATATTTTCTTTCCTGCCATACACTAATGTCCTGCTTCTTTCAGTGTTACCCTGGTAAAGATGAAAGATTTTACATTGTGCCCTCCACATGACTGTGTTAATATGTGTAAATTAACATGGCTTACTAGGTTCACTGTTACATTTCACTCAATTAAGCAATATTTATTGTGTGCTAACTATCTGCTAAGCACTTTTCTGTGCATCGGAAATACAGTGATAACCATGCAGGTCAAAAGGGACCCTTGCACTTGTGAAGCTTACGAGAGAGAGAGAGAGAGAGAGAGAGAGAGAGAGAGAGAGAGGCAAACATACATACATACATACATACATACATACATACATACATACATAAATAGTAGTTGCAAATAGTGAAGTATGCAGAGAGCAGGATAATGTGATAAGGAGCACCTGGGGAATGGTGTCCCTTTTAGCTTGGATGACCAGGGAAGATCTAAATATCTGATCTGAGACCTGAGCAAAAGGAAGGAGATAGGTAGATACAATCTAAAAAAATAAATTTCATTGTCTTCTTGCCAGTTTCATATATAAACAAACAAACAAAAAATACCATTGTAGCAATGATGAAAAGTTCATTAAAAGGCTGGTTGTTGAAAATTTGCTAGGCTCTTTCTAGGCAGAGAAGTTGAGGATAATAGATGCCAGAGACCCCCTTTGCAGATGAGTCACTCCTCTGTTGCTTGTGAGCACAAACAACAAACAGAAGGCAGTGCTGGCTGACAGCTGCCCCGCCTGGAGCCCACAGCCTGAGAAGGAAGCTCAGGGTTAGAGAGAATAAACACAGTAGGTCACAGGCAGTTAGTCATAGTAACCTGGTATGTGTTCCCTGTGGGAAAAAGCAAGAAGATAACAGCACACAAAGTCTCTCTTGATAAGCCAGCCAGGACAGAAAGACTGTTCTGGCCAACTAAGCTGGACATCTCACGCCAGCGAAAAAGCAGATGTGAAAAACCTTGATGAAGGTGGTGAGCTGCTGGAAGCACTGTTGACAGGTACTAACCCACACCTGCCTTTGATGAGCACCGCTCTCAGGTGTGTGGTGCTACTCCAGCACCCCTGAGGTCCTGCATCTTCATCAATGTAATACGGAAGGGAGTAACTCCTTCTTTAAGTGGCTATTCATGCCTGGCACTCAATAAATGGAGAACTAGACTTCTTGAAAACAGAAGTGAGAAAAAAAAAAAAAAAAAGACAAAGGCAAAGTTACATGGTTATAAGACAATGAAGTGTTGCAGGGTGGACATTTTTCAGAGTCAAATTCATTGTTTTCCTAAAGGAACTGCAGGAATACTGTGCAGGAGACATCTAAAGCTAATTGCTGGAAGAATGCTCCACAGGGAGTAAGCCTACCCTGGAGGGGAATGGACTCAATAACCTAATTGTTTTCTCCCATTCATTACCATTTGTAGATCCCTTGGTGCAGAATTTGGCAAACTGGCCTAGTAAAATAACAAGAAGTATGAGGACTTCTTGTTGGTTTGAAGTGAAATGTTCCTGCCAACATATATTGAGATCAGTACACAAGGACAACCTTTTTTCATTTATGTGATTTTTATTTATTATTATGTCCTTTCAGTAACTATTTAATGGGGTCTCTTATATGTGAAGTGCTGTGCTAGGCACTTGGGTGTGTCTAGAGAGGTGTGACATTTGGCTCTTACCTTCAAGAAGCTTATAGTCTGGTCAATGTTAGTAAATGCACGAGTGATTTATCTGGAGAAATATGTTGGAAAGGATTCTCCTCTGACAAAACTGCATTGTGTTCAATGCAGAAAGAATTCAGGGAAACAAATTTTTAGAAGGATGCTTTTTCATTTCTTGAATGATGAATTATTAAGATAACTGAAGTTCTCAGAAATGAGACCCATTAACCTCAAAATTTCTTGAAAAAACTGTTCCCTTCTGATTCTGACACCTTGATCGGGAGAGTGGATTTTTCTTGCATATTATTTGTTTATTTTGTATTTTTCTCCCTTTCATACACTCTCTCAATTCCCTAAGGCAACTAAGCTGAAAGTAAATGTATGGACATCAAACCATACTTCTCATATTTTGAATCATCTAAAAAATGACTAAGCCTTTTTTATTCCCAAGTAGCTATTCTCTGATACAGATGAGTTTCTATGAATAGTTCTGAGGATAAACATGGGATGGGTGGGTGGGTGGGGTACTCAGTCTGAGAAATTTGTGAAATTCCAGAACCAGAGGTGGAGTGGGGCAGGGTCACCAGTCAGGACATTTCAAAGCCATATCTGGTAAACATCTAAGTTAGTTCTTCTCTCTTTTTGTTTCCCTCTGACATTGTCAGGATTTCCACCCACAGGAAACCTGGGAGCAGCAGCTGCCCCCGACTCCTGGGTGCTCAGAGGTGTCACTGCTAACAACTCTTTCCCATGTGCCATATGCAGATCCCTGGGAATTCACAGGGACAAGGGGCAAGACATTTTTCTGCAGGAAGATGTCTTCAGCAGGGAGTTTCTGCAGGGGACAGGCTCACACTCACACCCTCCCTGTTCCTCTCAGGCTTCAGCTGAAAAACGTGGACACCATCAGCTGTTTAGGGTCAGAGTTGCGGAAATCATAACATAGTTTTTTTTTGTTTTTGTTTTTTTTTTAAAAAGGAAGAGCAACACAAAATAGTGACTCTTTTCCCTTAGTCCTATAGTTTGTTTACTGAATTGGCAAAAAGCCCTAATTTGGAGGTGTCACTTTTACATGAAAACTTTTCTCAGTGTTCTAGTAAACACCATATACACATTCTTAAACCCCACTGCATCATTCAGCTTCCAAGTGCTGTCCTGTCCTCCAGAAAGAAAATCTGGAAGGACAAGGACAAAGCTCATCACTGGGGTGGCTCTGCAGAGGGCTGAGCAACTTTCTTTCTCCTGTGTTTGAATCTCTGCTTGAACCTACCCTTGACGCCATGCAAAGGCAGTAGCCATTCAAGAGGAAGCCTCAGTGCTCACTGCGCTTGGAAATGTCCTCTGTTTGAGTAGGACTGGTTAATCTATTGATCCTACTAAAGAAAATTCTTCATATCTGTATTGGATGTTTCTATTGGCTTGTTTTCTGCTAACCCCACCCATGGAGGGCCATGAGAATGTGCAAAGAAAGCTGTTTTATTTGGGGCCTTGAAACTGAATTATACAATTTGGCCTCCTTTCCATAGTTTGGCTTTTCAGACTTGAGCAGGAAGTCTTACATATACTTATACAAGGTTCTCTGTGTATTAATATATTTTTCTACTTGAATATTTTTCTCTCTAATAAACTATCACAACCAAACGACTACCAAATAATATTAGGAATTAGGCATATCTTTACTACTCAAGTTCTGATTTCTGGCCTAATTTCCTTTCGGAAATGGTGAAATTAGAGAAAGTGAATGTGTGGGGGTGGGGGTGGAGTCTACTCCAGGGAACAGAGCCATGTGAATGCAAAGAGTGAGTGCCAATGTTTATGACCTGGTGTGAAGGAGTCAACACTAAGCTTTGTTTATTCTACATAAATGGGGAATGACTCTCAGACATCATGGAATCAGTGGAATGCCTGCCAGAAAATTTCTTGAATATCAAAGCACAGTCCTTTTTGTTTTTTATACTTATGAACATTTTGCTTTTAAGTGTGCTATCTTCAGCTAGGGCATGGGTCAGCAAACGGCAGCCCACACACTAAATCTGCCTCTACCCACCACTGTTTTTGTATGGCCTGTGAGCTAATTTAAATGGTTAAAAAATCAAAATTATTTCATGACATATGAAAATTACCTGAAATTCAAATTTCAGTGTCTATTAATAAGGTTTTACTGGAACACAGCCATTAGTAATTTGTTCACATATTGTCTGTGACTGCTTTTGCACTATAATGGCAGAATTGTGTCCTTGCCTAAAATGTTTAGTATCTGGCCCTTGGAAATAGAGGACATAGAATTTCCAATTTTGCTGAAAGCTTTGGCTTCTTCTAACCCATACATGCTCATGTACAAGTCTACTTTTACAAACATTGTTTCTAACCAATTTAAGTAAAAATGTTACTTCCAATTTCTTTCTAATTTTTACTATCTTTATGATGCACCTAGTATTTTCTCTGCTTCTCAGTAACATGTATTATCTCAAGGATACAATATAGCCTTGTTCTATGCTAGAGACTAGGAAGTCTTTAATAACATGCCTCTCACGTAGTTGTGAAATAATTGTTCGTTTCATGAGTAAATTAACAAATAAATGAATATAAGAGCACACATCAAATGTTTTCTACAAATATATTTATGCCACTCCACTGGAATTCCTAATGATGTATGTCAAAAATTCTCTCAATCTACCTTCTATGTCTCCCAACTGCAGCTCCCAACTTCTTTGCTAGTTTGTGCTGAGTTCTGGATAAACTCCTCAGTACTGTCATCCAGTTCACTAAATTTACCTTTGTCTCTATCCAATCTAGAGTTTAGCTGATCTATTGATCTATTTTACTAATTAAGTGACTATATTTTTAATTTCTAAAACAGATAGTTGCTCTGTTTAGTGTCGTCTATTTTATTTCATTTCTGTCTATTTAAAAAAAAATTACTTGTTCACCTTTCAGGATTTAATTTATCATTTTGAGGATCCCAGGCAACTTGGTTTTAATTCATTTTTAGTATGTTTCATAATTTTCATTGTACCTTTGGTGAATTCATGTCCCAATAGTATTTTCTAGCTTTATGTTTCCTTATGTGTTACTGAATTATTGTTTGTTTGCTCATATCGAACCAGAAATGTTTCTATCTCAGTCTCCTCTCCTGCCCTCATTCCAGTGTTCTCTTTAGACACCCCCCCCTCCCCCCATGATTTTGTCTCTGTCTAATGCTTTTGCAGTTGTTCCCACCTGGACCCACTGGACCCCAGTGGAGAATTAAGTCATATCCTAATGGTTTAGAGACCTGTCCTTCTATAATGTTGGGGATTTGAGTTTGCTCAGTATGGCATACCTACATTCTCCCTCTTCCCTAAGGATACAGATCCTTGTAAACCACATATCATAAAATTGCTCAGGAGCAGATTCTTTTCCAGCATTTTTGTAAAATCCGTGAAGCTTGGGTTTGTAACCTAAACCCTTGTTTTAATCAGTGTTCCTAATGATGGATCCTTATTTACCCTGAGCATGTAATTAAACGTTCACCAGGAAGCCAACTTTGATTTTCATTGCCTGCTTCAAGTCCAGCCTGTGGACAGATTTGCATTTCTCTTGGATTTCTGACCCTTAGAGATATTTATCTTATCCTGGCGCCTGGTATGTCTTTCTGGTGATCTGCCTCATATTTTATCTATTATCTCTATGTGTTTAGGGCAAATAAGGTACCTCAAAATAAGAACTACATCATCGCCTGAAATTCCCAGGTGCTCGGTGTTTTTTGGATTTGGAAGGTCCTGCTACTTATGCCCTCAGGCCAGTTTATTGCCCCATAGATATTTGGTCATGAGGTACCCACTAAGCTTGAGACCCTATGTTAGAGACAGCCCCTACCTTCAAGATGCTTATGCTCTATCTGATCACAATAAATGTCTAGAACAAGAGAACCTAGTGGCTCTGTGGGGTGCCACCCAATCTCCCTCTATGAACATGGCACTTATTCCCCCAGGTTTCTGGAGTGTTGACTCATGACTGCTCACAGAAAAAAAAAAAGGTCTTTAACTGTAGGAAGCTGCCTTGGCCAAGTATCACCCATCTCTGGGGACAGTTCACATCTAGTTTCTGGTTAATGATGGAGGTGGGTGGAGTACAAAGGCTCAGAACCCTTGCCTCAGTTCTAGACATCTCTGAAGGGCTATTCTGACTCCAAAGCTCCCCAAGGACGGACCCAGCTGAGGGCTCCCCTACAAATATATCCAAGCTCAGCTTCTCCCTTGGCTCAGGCCTGCCTCCTTCACTCCCCATCAGTGCTATGGCAGAGAGCTCTCTCATAATTTCCTGCATACCAGTCTCAATCTTAGAGTCTGTTTCCTGATAATCCAACTAAGGACAGCAACTTAGATAAAATATGTATTCCCAAGTGTCAGATAGAGACAGTATGTAATATAAGAGTTACAAAGAGGTCTCTTTGCGTCCAAGTGGTAAGGAGAGATGTAGAAGAAATAGACCTGGTCACGAATCACCAGTTTTGAAGGAGGGATGGAGTGGATACTTGTAAGGCTGGCAGCTTCATGTCCACTTTCCCTGGCCCTTAGCTGTCATTCCCCTATGTACCCAGAGCACTGTTTTTCTCGCTGGCATGATTTTTCTCTCTGATTATAGTGTTCACTTCACTGTGGGGAACCTTTTAGAAGAGATTACAACACTTTAAAAGTTATTAAATAATAACACATAAATACAGGGTAATAAATGATAGATCCAAATGGGAAGGGAAAAAAACCTGTTTTGGCTCCAATGATATGCCAGTAAAAATATTAGAAATAGAACATAGAGCTTTTGCAAGGGAGGATTAGGAGGTGGCGTGCAGTGGGGAATTCCAAGTTTCACTTGGAGACATGAAGTGGAAGCTTTTAGTCCAATTTGTGAAGGTGGGAATAACTCTGGGGGGAAATGATCTTGTCATTCGTTCTCCCACTGGCTTTTGTAGTGTTCCCAGAAGCCTTTCTGTGATTCGTTCTTTTTGGCAAAAAAAACGGGAGCTGAGGAGTGCTGGAATGATGACCTCAATGAGATTTCAAATAGAGTAGTAGATGTGTATTTCTTCTCCCCACTTATATTGGTTTGATACTAATGAAATGCCCATTCTTGTAAGTCAGAATGGTTAGTATGAGCAGCTTCATATACTCAACCTAAAAGCTTGCCTGCTTAGTTTACTCTGAAGTCTCAGTACTCTCTTTCCAGCTAATAGGAGTCTATATTTAACCTCATTATGAGTTGAAAAGAAAACCCTCATTTTTGTGTATCAACTTGTTTTTCATTTGTGCTGTCTGGAGCTTAAAATTGTAGGAAATTCTTCAAATATAATACTTGCTCTTCAAGGTACTTTTTTCTAAATGCCATGTATATTATCTACATGGTGCTTTTACTTGGTTTTTCTAATTAAGTTGTAGATAAATAATAAAAATACCTTGGGGTAGGTGAAAAAGACTTTGAAATACATGTAAAACTCTTCACACTGTCTTTACGCAGAATTTGAATTTGATTCATTTAACTTATCTATAAGCCAATATCAATGAATTTTTTTTTTGGTGTTCAATTTTTACCAAAAAGAAAATTACCACAAGACTCAGAGTTCTCCTTTAAAAATTGCTAGGATTTTGGATTGGATTGCTTCTTAAGTGGAAAATTTCCAAATTAGGTTACAAATATTGACACAGTTATAAGAACTGTGGATCTTCCACATTTGTATGTCACATTTAAAATCACTTGACAGTTAAAGAATTGGAAATGTTGGCTAAAGCAGTAGCCTCTGAATTACTTTCCAAAGTATAATAAATGAGGAGTTGGATTTATACCTGTGTTTAAAACCCAGTTCCTGAATGCAATCTATGAAGCAACAATAGTCTTTTTTTAAAGCTCTATTTGAGGAAATGCATTAAAACAAACAAAAATCGATAAATAAAACCCAAGTTAAATTTATTGAATAAATTCTACTTTCTCTCCTTCTTTATTCCTGCTATTAATATTAAATTTCTTCTGCTTCGGTATTCTAATAATCATAGAAAAATAAGGTATAAATGTACAGTTTGGTACCATATCATTCTGGCCATAAATTGCCTATTTCGTGAATTTGCTATCTGGGTACTTCTACAAGTCATCTCGAAGTAAGCATATATTTTTTTTTATCCTTTTTAATATATCCCACATGTTCTTATGTTTCTAATTATGAGTGATTATTTATTAAGTGACATATCTTTGGATAATTCATATTTCTTGAATAAATAAGAGTGAGTACTCAAAACACATGGGGTATAATAATACCCTCAATTATTTCTGTAAACATAACATATTTCCCAAACCAGAAAAATAGAGATCATTTCTAGAAATGCCATGAATTAATTGAAGCATGGCTGTAATTAGGATGTTTGCGTGTGTGTGTGTGTGTGTGTGTGTGTGTGTGTGTGTGTGTTAAACAAGCATCTTTTTATTCATTTCTGTTCTGTTGCTCTACTTCATGACTGAAGTTCCAAGTTTTCCTTTGGTACCATTTCCCTTCAACCTAAAGAACATACTTTAGCATTTCTTTTAGAGTAGATCTCCTGGCTTCAAATACTCTTAGTTTTCCTTCAACTGAGAATGTCTTTTTTTCCTTCATTCTTGAAGGATATTTACACAGGTTACAGAATTCCGGGCTTATAGCTATTTTCTTTCATAACTTTAAAGATGATTTTCCACTGTATTCTGGACTTCATGGTTTGTGATAAAAAATATGTGGGCATTCAAATAGTTGTCCCCCTGTATGTTTGTGACATTTTTCTCTTGCTGCTTTCAGGAGTTCAGTTATGTATTTGAGAGTGGTTTCTTAGAATTCATCCCATTTAGTGTTTACTAAGCTTATTGAATATGTAAATAATGTCTTCAATAAATTTGGTGAATTTTTAGCTATTATCCCTAGTTTTTATCTGCACCAGTTTTTTTCTTCTCTCCTTTGATAACTCTTGTAACAAGTGATTGATAAATCTTTTGATTCTCAAGTCCCTGAGATACTGTTAATTTTTTTCAATCTTTTGCTCTCTGTTATTCATGCAGGATAATTTCTATTCATCTATTCAAGTTTACTGACTCATTCATTTATCATCTGTATTCTACTGTTGAGCCCATCAAGTGAATTTTTAATTTCAGATATTGTATTTTTTCCATTTTAAAATTTTATATTTATGTATTTATTGTGCTTTCTGTTTCTCCACTGACAACTTTGATCTTTCCATGCATTTCAAGATTGTTTACCTCACCTTAGGGAGTGTTGCTGTAATGGATGTTTTAAAATCATTTTCTAATAATTCCAACATTTGGATAATTTCAAGGTTAACCATAGTGTCTTTTCTCTTGAGAATTAGTCATATTTTCCTAGTCTTCGTATCTCAAGTAATTTGGGATTGTATCCCTCATCTTGTTGATATGCAGGCATTCTTTATTTATTCTAAATATTAATTTCTTGTACCTCTCGGATGTCCCAACTAATCATTTGTCAATGAATTTTATTTATGGTGGAATTTGTTGAATCTTCAATTGTAATGCAAATTCATCTCTTTTTTTTTTTTTTTGACTTATAGTTTGTTTAGAAGGAAATCATCACAGCAAGGGCACAAAGTTATTATCCCATATTTTCCTCTATTAACTTTAGGATTTTATCTTTCACATTTAGGTCTTTATGCATCTGGAGATCACCTTAGTGGCAAGGATCTGGCATTATTTTTTCTGTATTTGTTGAGCCAGTTTTTTGTCTGCTAGCCTATTCTTTCCTCTTGATCTGTGGAGTCAACTTTGACATTTATCAAGTTCATATAAATATTTTTTTTTTCTGAGCTCTATATATGGTATTCCATTTGACATTTTTCCCTCTCCATAGGAATCTAAGTTACTGTTTATTTGTTTTGTTTTAACTTAAGGGTTTGTAGTATACCTTAATGTCTGGTAAGACACACCCACTTTTGGTCTTATTTCTCAAAATTTCAAAGTTAACCTGGTGATTTTATTCTTCCAAATACATTTTTAAAATAAGTTTGTTAGTTCCTCAAAAAATCTTTTCATGTGTATTTTGAAATTTTTGTTGAAAGCCTGAAAGTTTCTACTGATACTTTATTTGAAATTACATTGAATTTGTAGCCTAAATTTGGAAAAAATTTACATTTTTATCATATTAAGTAATCTCGTTCATAAATATGGCAAATCTCTTTATTTATTCAGGTCTTCTGATTTGTTTTACTGTTGAGTTTTACAATTTTATTCATAAAGGTCTTGTGTATTCTTTGTTAAAGTTAATTATTAGATACTTTTTTATCAGTCAGGGTATAACTTGTAGGAATTGGCTTGCACTGTTGATTATGTAAGCTGGCTAAGGAAGTCCAAAATCTACAGTGTAGGCTACTGTCAGGAAGGGAAAATCATCATCACGGGCAAGCTGAAATTCATGTGTACAAGTTGAAGCTGCTGTCCACAGGTGACAGAAATTCCTCCCCCACTCCCAACCCCTCTCTCCTCAGCCTGGTTTTCAGGCCTTCCAACTCATTGAATCAGGCCTTCTCAGCTTATCTAGGATAATATCCTCTCTTAAAGTCAATTGATTTTTGACTTTTTTCACATCTGTAAACTCATAGCCACATCTAGATTAGTATTTGATTAAATAACTGGAGACTGTAGTCTAACCAAATGATACATTGACAAAACATTACAATACAGTTTGGGTTGCTAATTTAAGTTGTATCTTGTTTTCTACTTGATTATTATTAATGTAGAGGTGCTATACTGATTTCTGTAAGATGATATTGTGTCTGAATTATTTTCTTGTATTTGTTTTAATAGTTGGTTTGTGGATTCAGTTGACGTTCTATATTGATGATAACATCATCTGCAAATAATTCCATTTGATCATACGATCTGCAAATAATTCTATTTATTATAATCCTTCTTTTTTTTCCCTATAACATTGGCTACTACACCCAGTGATATCTTAAGTGGCAAAGATATCAAGTGTCTTTGATCATTCTCTGACATTAATGGGCTGTGTCTAAAATTCCACCATAAACAGGATGTTTGATTTAGTTATGATATAACTCCTTTATCGTATTAAGGATACTTCCTTCTATTCCCAGTTTTCTGACTGTTATTTTATTTTATTATGAATGGATTTTAAATTTTGTAAAATACTTCTTCTGTATCCATTGAGAAAATTGTGATTCGGCCCACTAGTATATGACTTACACTTATAGATATGTTAATATTAAGCCACACTTGTTTTTCTGCAATAGGCCATAGCTTATTTTAACGTATTACATTTTTACTATGCTAGTTCAGTTGGTTAGCAAGTATTTTTTAAAATAATTTTTGTCTATGTTCATAAGTAAAATGGACTTAAAATTTCCTTTTTTTCTCTAGACTTACTTAATTTTGAAATTAATGTTATTCTATCTTCGTAAAATGTTTTAGGAAATTCCTTCTTTTTCTACTCTCTGGAACTACTTTTATTAGATAGGGATTATCTGTTCTTTCAAAGTTGGCAGAGCTCCCTTATAAAATTTCTAGGCCAGGGGATTTTTGTGGTTTAATTTTGTGGTAGCGTACCATAATAAATAGGAAGGCTTCTTTCTTTTACATTGAATTTTTAATCAATGTTAATTTATATAATTTTACAAAGAGAATAAGATAGCTTTTAGCTTTAGATTAATAACTAAGAGAGTAATTGTTACATTTTATGTACTTTTGAGTCAGCCCACAAAATAGATTATATAGAAGCATATTCTATGTGGAACTGCACAAAGGTCAGAATGAGTGTGTTTCACCTTACGTTTTCTCACAGTCTCTGTGCTTTTATCCCTTAGGACATACGGGACGGCTGTTAAAGTCTCTGTGCTTTACCAGTCTCTCCTTCCTGTTGCTGCACATCATTTTCCACATCACCTTGGCCAGCCTTGACGCCCAACACCGTATTGCACCTGGTTACAACTGTGAGTATTAGTCCTTTTCATACTGTGTATGTGCATAATAAAGCTCTATGTCATAATGCTCATAGAAATCTGTTCACTTATTCATTACATTATAAAATTCATGGCAATTGAATATACTACACATACCTATAAAGAAATTTGCCATGGAGAATTAGATCATGTGAGCAACTTAATTAATGAATCTTCAACATATATTAGATATTAGGCCCCTATCTGTATGTAAGACATTATCATTGGGCATAAAAATAAATCGAGATTTTCATACAGTCCCTAGAGCTTATAGTACAGCTAATGAGACAAGACATGTACTATTTCTAACATGACAAATAAGGATATAAAAGTTGAGCACCATTATACAAAAGTGACCTTAATCAGATTCTAAAGCATAATGTAAGATTTCATATGTCTTTACAGGAAAAATGTAATGACACATATAGTTTCTTTTTCAAATGGGAGTTCTTTGTTTTTATTCAAAGGAAAATAATATGTCTTATATGCATTATATATTAAAGTTATGATGATAAAAGTTGAACAGATATATACTTTGGTAGTATCATCTTTCCAAAATTAACCTGCCACCAGATAAATTCTACTTCAGTGTTTGTAGGATGTGTGATTGTCATTTGAAAAAACAGAAGCATTTCAAGTATATTGAATACAATTCACATGTTTTAAGTTAAACCTCAAGAAACAGAAACCCTGAGATATTTGAAGTAGCCTATAATAACAATTTTAAATTGTCAGTTTTTCTTTGAAGAACCCATTTGTACATTTGAAATTTCCTGATCTTTCAGAAGTGCAAACACAAGTTCTTTGAAGGAAACCTACACTTCCCTGTAAAATAAAAAGGGGCTCAGAATTCTCTATGGATCAAAGAGTATTAACATAAATGTAGTGAGATATTCTTTAGTATAACCATATTCATAAATTATTCAATATCCATCACTGGGTAATTTTAGAGAGCTAAACTTTACAGAGCTAATGTTAGTATGCGTTTCGGCCATTTTATTGAGTTCAGAGTTCCTAGGATAGTAATGCCTATCAAAGTTATTTTTAATTTGAGATTTATGACTTAAGATCTGGTTATTGCTTTATAAATTGAGATGTAATTCGTATACTATAAAATTAACCCATTTCAGGAATTTAATTCAGTGGTTTTTAGATTGTTTAATCATTGTGACTATCTAATTCCAGAACAATTTCATCACTCCAAAAAGAAACCCTGTGTCCATGAGCAGTTATACCCCGTTCCCTCTCCACCCATCCCTAGGCAACCACTAATTTACTTTCTGCCTGTATTAGACTTACCTATTCTGGACATTTCATAAATAGAATTACGCAATATGTGACCTTTTGTGTGTGGCTTCTTTCACTTAGCATGCTTTCGAGGTTCATCCATGTTGTAGCATCTAGCAGTACTTCATTTCTTTTCATGGCTGAATAGTATTCTCTTAGTAAGATGTGGTTTTAATGTTTGGTAGAAGTCACTTTATTATTAAAAACTTGATAAAATACAATGTTAAAATAATGGAATTTATGTTATAATGATAAGGAGTATTATATTTAGCCAGATTCAGCTCTTTATGGACTTAATATAAATGATATCAGCGATATTTTGAAGTGCTTCTCAAACAAAAATCCTTTGGATATTTCTTAATAAGGCATTTCCAGGACTATAAGGGAGAATTTTTTAGACATAAGTGCTATTTCATGAATAATGAGTTCATCACTGGAAGTATTTAATCATAGGTATATTACAACTCATCAGATTTTTAAAATTTGAGTTTATAAATATATATCTTGCCCATTTCTAAAATTAATTTTTGGTGCTAAGTGATATTGTAGAAAGGACTATACTGGAGGGTATCTGGATTAGGAACTGAAACTTATCCCTTCTTCTGACCCAAAGAGTCTGGGCATTTCTATTTTTATTCAAAATAATGATTTTCCACAATTCTGCAAAGGTTAAAATAAAAATGTAATATGAAATGTTAAAACAATTCCCTTTTCATATTTATAAATGTATTTACTCTATGTATAGACTCCCCTATAAGGTATAGGCAGAGACAGACGGACAGAAACACATATAAAATTAACACATATAAAGTTACGTGCGCGCACGCACTTGTTTGTTCTTGCTTTGTCTCCTCCTTCCCAGGCTAGGATCCAAATTACCTAGATACTTTGGATGGGTCCTACATTAATATCATGAAGAAGTCTGTATTTCTCGGTGGTGAAGGTTGGAGGCCATCTCAGATACAGTTAGAGCTGGCCTCTTGATATGACTTTTCCTAAGCATTTTTTGCAACCTAATCTTAGAGTTAGATCTGCCTCTCCTAACCTCACAGCCTAAATATTTGGGCTTCTACATACCAAGATATTTCCATGTCTCTCTCAGAGATATTTTGATTCATGCCCAATTACACTCTACTGTTGCTCGTCCCTGCAATACCACTTGAACAGTTCCAAATCTAATGTATTGTCCTTCCTTTTTTATTTGACATCTGCATATACAAGCTCTTCTGTTCCACAAAGAGCCAATCTGAAAAAGTCACAATAGTAAACATTATTTCTACCAAGTTAAATTCTAATTTGAAGTTTATTTCTACAAAAGTTAACATTATAATTTAAAATTTCAGTATTTTTCATGATGTAACTTACAGAGAAGGGATGTGCTAAAGAGTGAATTAGAAAAGGAATTGAAGCTCTTCGCTTCCAGACATAGGAACCTTGAAAGTGAGTTTACAGAAGTCATACATTTCTTCTGAAAAATGAGTGATGCATGCAACAGCATTGGCTCATTGAGTAAAGCAGATTTTTTTGGTTTAGTTTCATGTGCAGCATTTAAAAGTAATACATTCTTGAAAAGGGATAAAAGAGAAGGGCAAACAAACTTCAGAGCTTTGCGAACTAGTTTAGTCCAAGATTGACACAGACCAGGTTTTCAGCCTAGAGCATTTTTTAATGATCAAGTTATATAAAATCCTGAAAATACTGTTAGATTGGGTAATGGAAACACTGACTTTTCATTTAGAGTTGACTTCACCTCACTAATGTTATTGTTTCTCGAGCATTTGGAGTTTCGATTACACCATCAGAGTTGTAAACACAATCTTAGCTATTTTGATATCCCACATTGGAAGTTTAGCCTTTTTGGGCATCTGTTGATGTAAAGTAGCAACATTTCAAATAAAAAGACAAAAAGTGTCTGGGCCAGCAGTGTTGTGCATTTTGAATACTTTCTCCATGCTTAAAACATTGGTAAATTAAAGTGAAATAACCCAGACAGGTCAGGTTTCCCAATCATATTCAAGTGGTATTCGAATTCAAGACCACCAAGTGCTCATTTATATGAGTTTAATTTTGTTCTCCTAACTCTCCTTCTCCCCATTTAAAACTCACATACCCTCACCCTTATTATGGCAAAAAAATCCCAGTATCCCTCAGGAATCTAAGACACATGTTTGGGGGACAACAGTAGCATTTATAAATATTAAGTCATTGAAAGTTCTTGTTCCCCCAGAGCCCTGTGAATATTAACTGGCAGTAGTAAAGATTTTTTCAAACCAGCCTATTTAGTTTTTGACTAGCTGGCAGGTTTGTTAAAGGTGGCATTGTGCAAAACTGAAACTTAACTCTCTCTCTCTCTCTCTCTCTCTCTCTCTCTCTCTCTCTCTCTCTCTCTCTCTTTCATTTCTAAAACGGTGCTCTTATAGATAAGTGAGGAAATCGATGGGGTGGGGGGACCAATGTAAATTTTCCCCAAACATGTGTTTTACTGCTTACTAAAATATTTTCGTTCCATCAAAACTATGCTATTTAAATAAATGTAAACCCGGTTTCAATTATGTCATTACAGATTCCACAGAAGTAGTTTGTTTGACTTGCTGGTGGACATGTGGCAATGTTAGTGAAATTTCAAGGCCGGCCTGGATTCTTGTGCTGCGCCAAAGCATGCTATTGATTGAAAGAAACTTCTGAGTTCAAAACTATAAAGGAACTGTTTCTAGTGATAATAGCTACTATTTGTAGACCTACTAACTGTAGGGCCCCAGGGATCATTATATTCCTTTACGAAAAAGTTAATGGCTACTTTCTCGTAGTTACAGATTGGCTCCAGTATTTTTTAAGTGGGGAGCTCCATATACACTACCCCATTCCATTTTTTAAACAAGACTTTAGGGTGGGTAGTGTTGTACAGATGTATACCTGTGCACTGCCCACAGGCCTGAGGAAGTGAGTGGGAGTTGTGAGCTGGCCTAGGCCCTGATCACCAGGCTGGGCACCCTCTTCCAGGCTGGATCCAACTGGAGACAGGGAATCATGTTATTCCTACAAAGAGGAAGGTCTGCTGGCCAAGACTGGCTCCTGCAGGGCTGTGCCTTTTTATGAGCTCTCTTCTCGAAGGAGGTCTCTTTCTTCAGTCTGTATGTCACATTAAGGATGGAATGAGGGTAATGATGGATGAGGCGAGGATGAGGGTAGCATTGAGGATAATGAAGAAGAAACAGGCTCTAAGAGAACGAGTGAGCTGCCTGAAGCCACCACACATCTGAGCATTGACTTTTCACTCTCTTTGCTCATCTTTATGGAACTCTTTATTTATCATCTATTTAGGATTGTTAACTCCATTGCACTTCCTGGACTTTGTATTAGTATCATTTCAAAGGACTTAAGTAAGAGTTTCTGATATTTAGTCCATGATTTTCTCTTGTTTAGATACTTGTTTTTATATAAATTGAATATTTCTTTTGCTTTATTCAATTGTAGCATTCATAGTTAAATTAATTTTCCCCTGAGGGTCAAGACCCCTCATATCAGCTGCTTTCTTCCCCTTTGAGGGAGGGGCATCTAGAATTCCAATTTTTCTCCTTCTAAGAGCGCAGGGAACTCGGCCCAGAAGCTCATTGACCAAGAGGTTATTATAGACCTTAATAATGCTTAATCGTGATGCTCTGCTGTCCTCAAAACATATGAAGCTCTCAATGTCAAGCCCCAATGTATGACACATCAGCATGTGACAAGAAGACTGAGGGGGGGGGGTTCAGCATCCCATCCCAATGATTGTGGGGTAGACACCCAAAGTGAGCCATTCTGATAGCTGCTCTGCTTTCAGATACCAATGGCTTGTCTCTTGGCACACATAGACAGGAATTCATTTCATGCTTTGCTCTTCTTAATTGTGTTCATTGGAGATGGACCCCTAGCTTTGCAGTCACGTGGTAGGTCTATCCTCATAAAAATAGTTGCATAGATTAAGGACATTCTTTATTTGTATTTTTCATATTTGACACAACTTTGTGGAGGAAAGAGTTTAATATTTATGAAATGGGAGATAAAATATATAAAAGGAAATTAGCCCCATGCTTGCTTCAAGAGTCATTTTTTGAAATCACTTTCTGCTGCCTGCTTTCTTACAAAAGCGGGCTTTGAGGCTCTGTGAGGCAGCACTTGGGAGAGTCTTGATTCTTCTCATCTCTCTCTTTTTCTCCTCTCCCTTGCTACCAATTTGTAATTCTTTTGACCATCTGTTCCAGGATGAGGACACCAGTCTAATTTTTCCTTAACTACAATAGTCTAAAAGCATCTGGATCATATACATACCTTCTGATCCCATTTATAATAAGATAAATTAGCCTTAAGTGTTATTTCCTTCAGCCCCCGGTAATTGAGGCAGGCTGCTTTTTCCATCCACCAACATACTTAGGCCTGTGCCAACTACATGCGGCTCTGCAGGCGAGGCTATTTTAGCCTAAGACTCGTTTATGATCAGTAGACTGTGGATGAAAAGCATAGCTGAAAGAGAACTCTGCTAACCTGATATTTGATAGAGTATACTTTTTTGGAATAACGGATACATTCAGTTTATATTGGCAAAAGCTAGACCCAGGCAAGAAGGAAAATTAAGGGGGTGTGGCACCATGTGGAAGAGAAACCCCATCAGGATGAAAATCTCTTAGGCCAGTGTCTTGTTGACATCTTAATTTTGCTTGGAGTGATATTTATATAGTGATACTCAGTTTATATCGTAACTTTCAAATAGAATATCTCATTTTATCGTGAGATGTTTTTCATGAGAATTGTTTATACTATCCAATATAGGAGTAAATTTAGGACCTTATGTGACTGGCAAGTTACTCATCTCTGTGTCTCAGTTCCTTGACTGTAAAATGAAGATAATGTGAGTGTGCCATCTCAAAGGTTTGTTGTGTTAATACAGGCCATGCATTTAACAGTGTCTGAGCCATAACAAGTGTTCAATAAGAATAAGCTATTATTGTTGTTGTTGTTATTATTATTATTATTATTAGAGAAGTCATAGTTCTTGCTCAAGGTTACACACAACAACAAGGTGGCAGAAATAACTCAGAACCAAATTCCATCTCCAACTTACACACAGTCACATGGTGACACTTGGAAATTATGATACAGCTTCTTATGTATTTCAGTTTCTTACTAATTGTTACTTTGGGGTTTATACCTACTCTATGTTGTGTGGTTGCCACCCTGGATAACAGGGTGAAATGGTGCTGGTTGGAAGGTGGTGTCAATGAAGTGTATCTTTAGTTACTGTCTATTCTCCTTCAGTACTTTTTTCTTCTCTTCATCAACTTCCCCATTGGCAAATTTTACCCCATCTGTTCTGTGGCTACAGTGTTGGGTCTGGTCTGGATTTGTGAGTACATTTTGGTCCTCCCCTCATTCCCGCATCTACCCCAGAGCTTGCCATCCATCCCATGACCTCCATCACAGGGGAATATATAAGTATATTATTCACTATTTATTTCCCTTTCTATAGTATAAAATTTTAGAAGAAAGAAACAAAGGGTGAAAATGTTAGGAAGAGGAGAAGTTAACATTTTTTGGTAAAGTAAACTAACACTTTACCCATATCATCATACTTTAATCCTTACTATCTCTTGAAAATAGCAACTCTCACTGCTAATATGACTGATGGAGAAATGAGGACCCGAGACAGAACACTGTCTTTCTGTAGGTACCTCAATTGGTGGCAGAGCCAGAATTCAAATTGAGGTCTCCTAGCCTCCACAACCCATATTCTTTCCATTACATTATGCAGCCTCATAAGTTTGCTGGGAAAAACTTTGTGAAGAAATTAGACTTTGATTAACTCGATTTTGAAGAATAGGTAAGATTAGGACATGCAAATCTTGTGTGATGTGCTGAGTGAGAGGATAATCAAGCTGATGTACTAACTGTAGGTAAAGTATTCATGGTGGGTAGTGACCCAGTGTGATTTGCTTGGTAAATAGAGAACATCTTCACCCCAGAGTGCGCAGTGGCACACTGCAGGAGCTCCCTGGCTGCATGCGTGGATGCACATTTGCCACTGGAGATGTGTGCTAGTCCTGCCTGATCACTTCCCCTGCCAACCTTGCTTTGGGGGATCCTGCCGTAGGCTCTGTGTCAACTTGCTAGCAACCAAAGCCTTATGGTCTGTGAGTGGTTTTAATCTGTATTTTTAAAGCTTGAAAAAATTGGAGACATTTTTCCTGAAGATATAAATCTATCAATAAATTAATAGTGTATGGGATGCCTTTTGGTATGTGGAAATCTATTTTCCTGCAATGTGAACCCCTGAAATCCTGGATCCTGAGCTTGTTTCCAAAACTATGCACATATATGTCTATACTCTAACCCTTTTTTTACACAACAGTGCTTCAAATATTTGAAGACAGCTGTGATGTCACATCTAAGTCTTTTTCAGATACATCTTGAGTCCTTCCCCTCTATTATCAGCTGAGCACATTAGTGTCTTAGGTAAATGATTAGGAAGAGAGCTTCAGTGTCTCATCAGGTGGGGTAGCTGTGGCCCCATTAATGCCAGGCATCATGGGGCTGTGACTTTCCTTTCTCTGGTAACTGTCCTTCTTCCCATCAGCTAAAATTGTTTCTGTCATGTATTGTATGTTTGTCATGTAGATGTTCTCTTACCTGAAATGTCAGATCTATTTCTTGTGAAATCCTACTTCTAATTTTCTTAAGGCAGATGTGCCCACATCTTTTATTTGGGATTTTGATTCTACATATGTGTAGAGCCTCTTTTCTTAACGTATGTCTTCTTAATCTCATCCCTAAATGAAGTAAAATGCTTATAAGTTCCTGGCACAGATCCAGCACTCCAGTAAGTCTCTTTCACTCTTGCTCTGCCTCCCCATAGCTCACACCAGTTTCTTCTTGTTTATTGTTGTTGTTTTTATATAACATCTTTTTGGTTTGTAGTTTTGCTCTAAATCAGTAATGATAATAGCTTCAGTGTATAATTTCCCAGTACGGGCCAACTCTGCATCATAGTTCTGCAAGGTACTTGATATTTTACTCACTGCAGATAAAATAAGCAGCCACAGAAGAGTTAAGTTCTGATTAGATAAAAAGGTGAGAAATATGGTAATAACATGCAATCTCATCAAGGAGGGTGTTGGCTCCCTGTGCCTGGTATACAAGTCTGTGGGCACATCTAGATGGGAGGAAGACGTGCTCAGAAAGTCAAAGACTACTTCACTAGCTTGATTTCTCCCCACTGTGTGGTTGTCTTTCTGTCTCCCACTCTTAAATCCTGTATCTTCTTATTTCCCACCCATACCTTTGCTTTTGTTATTCCTCTGGGAGAATATTCTTGTTCTTACCCACACCACCCATCTCTTCCTCCTTCACTAGACCCATTTTTCAGTACTGACCACCTCCTCCAGGAGAACTGGAGGTGACTTTCAGTCAGGTGACTTTCAGCTCTAAGCATCTGTCATTGAACATTTCATGCTGAGTTATACTCACTAATTTTATATGTTCTCCTATTAGAATATGATCAGATTAAAGGTAGGAACTATCATGTTTTATTTATTTATTTTTATAACCTGAGGACCTACCACAGTGGCCTACATATAGTATACTACCCAGTAATTGTTTGAAGAATGAATAAATGAATTGATAGCAGGAAGAAAATGTGACAACAATGAAATTGGATGACTCTCTTGTTTTGTGATCAATTTTCAGTGGACTCCTTGCTACCTAGCTCCATGGAACAACTATAGTATACTAATGCCCTCTCTCTGCCAGAAACTCACTCTCTCTCTCTGCACTCTAGATACCTAGTGAAAATCTTACAGTAATAATTGTGGCCATTTCCCCTCTTTTCAGTTCATGAGGGAATATGAGAATGACATTTTCACTTGATGGCTTTTATTTCTCTTTAAAAATTATATATCAAATAAGGAAATTTGGTATTGATTTCATTTGTGAAAGGAAACCTAGATTTCCATTTGTATTTGGGAAAATTAGGAGTGAAAATATAAAATACAAAGCTTGAAGTAGCAAGCAAGGAAGAGAAGGGGAGTTGTGAAGGGTGGGTGTGTTTGGCAAGGCAGCATCATTAATAATTAGGGACGGGAAGAAAAGCCTACAAATGAATAATAGTCATGCCATTCTTCTTGAGCTCATCTGCTCCCCACCCCTTGCCCACCAATCCTTGCTACAAGGTAAAGCACAGTGCAGGAAATTTAAAATGATTTGGGATCGATTTTGTTTGCTTAAATAACAATTTCCCTAACCCCAGTTTCATGATGCAGCATTTCTAGTGTAAATTATTTACCCTAAAAGCACTAAGGCGAGTCTGTGTGGTATGGGAGTAAACTTAACCTCAAAATTATAGACAAAATAAAGCTTTATGTTTTCAAACTCACAGTATAATGGAAGGATATTTCAAGGGCATAATGGAGGCAGCAAAACTGGGCCACATATAGTCAAGGCATTTCAGAAACTATTAATTGTAGACACAAGTTCAGACTTACAAAACTGATGTATATTTTAGGGCTTAGTTATGTGAATTCATAAATGAAAACCATTTCTTCCTATGAACAGAAGTTTTGCTTTAGAAAATTCCTCTTGATTTTATGTATTAAAAATATATGCAGGGATGTAGAAGATTGGCAAAGAACTTACTACTATAATTTATCTCTTATATTCATTTTCAGAGCTGTTTAAATATTTCCTGAGATTCCTATTGCAGGATATGGGTATATGTAGAATATTAATATTGAAGATATTACTGTAAAGGGTTCTAATACATTTACGGACCTTTTTAATGCATATTGCTTTATCATTTAGTTTTCTAAAAAGTAAAGTATTTGTTTTGCCAACAGTGTGTCACATTGACAATTATGGTTTCAAATGCTTTTGTTTCATTACCTTCCATTGTTATTTAGTATGTAATCTCCATTTTTTGAAATGGATGGTCATTCTTGAAGAGCCTAAAACCATCGTTAGGAAGCAACACAGTGGATTAAGATTTGATGGCTGATTTCCAAAAATTCTCATGTGGTGGTTGCATGTTCCTTACTGCCAATGGATGATAATAAAAATTAAAGCACTCATGTCATATAAACTGCATTAATCTAATCGGGATAGAGCATGCACAGATTTCCTTCTTTTCAGTTTTGCACAGTCAGGAAGATAATTTTTCATTGCAATCTCATGTTTATTTTTATAGGTACTCCTCAAAAAATATTATTCTGTATTTATTTCCTTAATTGAGAAATTTGAAAGAATGTTATATTTAAATTATAATAATGATTATGCTATCTTGCATTTTTCATTTTGAAAATGGATTTTCATAAAGTAGATACTATAACAACCACAAAGAAAATTAAATAATTCAAATTATTTAGAATCCCACAATTCTGTCACATATTAGCTTATTTGATAACTATTTATTAAATGCCTGCTGTGTGTATTCATCATGTTAACACGTTGCGTAGGGATCACGAGAATCTTCACAAGGGATTTAAACCCAGCCCTACGCAATTAAGTACTTAGCCACCGGCAGACATCATAGTCCCCGCCCTCGTAGACTTTATAGTCTACTGGTGGAAGGTGGAAGCTGACGAATAGATGAACAACAGTAATAGAGATTGCTATAGCGCTATTATTGAGAATGTACAACGAATGGTAGAAATATACATAATAGGTACATACTTCAGTCTGGGGTGGAAGACTTCTAGGAGGAAGTGATGTTGAAGCAGAAACTTGAAGGAAGAGTATACGAGGTCTGACGATTAAGTTTGCCAGCTTGTTGCAACGATGTTGCTAACTTTTTATGATGTCAGAGGGATTATTCATTATGAATTTGTACCAACTGGCCAAACAGTTGACCAAGTTTATTATTTGGAAGTGCTGAAAGGCTGCGTGAAAAAGTTAGATGACCTAAACTTTCGCCAACAATTCATGGCTCTTGCATCATGAGAATGCACCAGCTCACATAACACTGTCTGTGACAGAGTTTTTAGTCAGGAAACAAATAACACCCTCCCTACTCACCTGATCAAGCCCCCAATGACTTCTTTCTTTACCTGAAGATAAAGGAAATATTGAAAGGAAGACATTTTGATGACATTCAGGACATCCAGGGTAATAAGACAGCTCTGATGGCCATTCCAGAAAAAGATTTCAAAATTGCTAGGTGCTGGCGTCGGTGCATAGCCTCCCAACGGGAGTACTTGGAAGGGGATTGTAGTGATATTCATCAATGAGGTATGTAGCACTTTTTTTAGGATGAGTTCGCGAACTAAATTGTCTGACCTCATATGTAATTCGTCTAAGAGAATGGGAAGACCGTTCCCCACTAAAGGCAAAGGAAGTATAAAGACTCAGAAGCAAGTGATATCACAGCACAGTTGAAGAATTTGAAAGAAAGACCGTGTGGCTGGGGTTCAGAATGTGAGGTTGGGAGTGACCAAAGTGGACACAAAGACTTAAGTGGTAGGCAAAGCACAAAGGGATGTATACACCTATGGGTTCTAACCTGGTTGAATAGTAGAAACACCTGCGGGGTTGCTTTGTGAAATACCCATGCCTGGGCTTTATTCCAAATCAATTGAAGCTGAGTCTCTGGGATGCGGCCTGGGCACTGGTATTTTATAAACGCTACCCTGATGATTTAATCTGTAGTCAATATTGAAGGCTTCTCATGCAGACTATATTAAGGACTCTGAGTTTTTCTTAAGGGCAATAGAGATGCTTTGACAACTCTTAAGCAAGGGAGAGAGATGTTAAGATCTGTGCTTTAGAAAAGTGCACACTGTATGTGTGAAGAATGGATTGAAAATGGGCAAGACTCGAAGCAGGAAATGAATTTGTATGCTGTAGCAGTAATCCATGAGAAAACAATGGCAGTGATGATGAAAGAGAAAAGTGAAGACAGTGGAGGAATATTATGAAGGAGGAATCAATGATTTGGTGAATGACTGGCTTAGGAGTGGGGTGTTTGCTAGGTTTCTGGCTTGGGGAGCTGGAGAAGGACGGTGTGTTTTATTAAAACAGGAGATAATGAATTCCAGTGGGAAGGTTTGGGTAGAATTCCAGATGTCAATGAGAGACCTTTGCATATCACACTTCACATGCCACATACAATTTTTTATTTACATTCTGTAATTGTTAGTTCATCTATGTATTTATCCATTCAGCAAACGTTTATTGATAACCTGTTATGCACCAGACACTGTTTTGGATTTGGAATATTAGTGAACAAATCAAGGATCCCTGCCCTCATGGACCTTATATGTACTTAAATTTGTGTCACTATGACTGGTAATCAAACCTGGGTTATCTGGATGAAAGCTACAACTCTTTATTGCTATGTGTTATATTTTCACATTTCTATATAATCTTTATAAATAGTTCATTTCTGCATAATTTTCCTTCATGTTTTTTATTTTTGCTATTTTATATTGTTTTAAGCATTTATACATGAAAATCTGTTGTTTATTGCTTTAGGATAAATTTCTAGGAGTATATTTATTATGCTAAAGAATTTTAATATTATTTTCCCTCTTCTTATACTGTACCATATTGCTCATCAATGTGCTTATACCTGTTGGAACATGACCTGTAAAAAGAAATACATGATGGATGGATGGATAGATAGATAGATAGATAGATAGATTTTTAAAATGTATCATAGGCTTCAAAGTCTTGGGGCCCCAAGAGGCCTCAGGAAAATCTTCACTCACAGCTTCATTCTGATATACAAGTGGCCAATGAGCACATAAGAATTGCTCAACACCATTAGTGATAAGGATCATACAAATCAGAACTGCAATGAGATACTACCTAATGCCCACTAAAATGGCTATAATTAAAAAGACAGACAAGAACAAGTATTGGTGAGTATGTGGAGAAATTGGAATCCTCATACACTAATGGTGGAAATGTAAAATGATGAAGATTTTATGGAGCACAGTTTTGTGGTTCTTCATAATATTAAACACAGAACTATCATATGATCCAGCAATTCTACTCCTAGGTATATGCTCAAAAGTATTGAAAACAGGTGTTCAAATAGATACTTACAAATGTTCACAGGAGAATTATTCACAACAGCCAAAAGGTGGAAACAACTCAAATATCCATCAAAATAGGAATGGATAAACGAAATGTGGTATACCATATATATATATATATATATATATATATATATATATATATATATACACACACACACACACACATACACACACACATATGTATATATCTGTATATATAAATGTATATATATATACCCACATGCACACACATGTATGAGTATATATACACATATGCATACATATATATATGTATATACATATATGTATATATATATATATATATATATATATATATATATATATATATATATATATTATTCAGCCAGAAAAGGGAATGAAGTTTATTTTGGCTACAACATGGTTTAACCTCGAAAACATGATGCTACATACAGAAGCCTGATACAAAAGTTCGAATATTATATGATTCCATTTATGTAAAGTATCCAGAATAAGCAAATCCAAAGAGATAAAAAGCAGATTTGTGGTTGCCAGAGGTGTGAGGAAGAAACAATGGGAATTGACTATCTAACAAGTTTCTAATATGTTCTTCTTGGGTGATAAAAATCTTTTGGAACTAGAAGAGGTGGTGGTTGTATAACATTGTGAATGTAGTAAATGCTACTGAATTGTTAATTTACCAATGGTTAATTATATGGTATATGAATTTCATTTCAACAAAGGAAAAAGAATTTTAAAAGTATACCATATTTACTGGTGTCATCAGCATTTGAATAAAGCATTTTTATAACTTTAGTAGATTTTAAATAACCAATGCTTTTTCTATAAATAGATGTTGGTGAAAGCAAACATTTTCATTATGTTTACTATTTATATTTATTTTTGTGGAAGACATGCTCATATAATTGCTCATATTATTCTTTGTAAATATATTTTACAAGGTAAATTTTTAAATTTGACTTTTATTAATTTTTATTGCATTGAATTTTTTCATTTTTAGTATTAAAATCCATCATTTCTAATTTTTCTGATCGCTTCAGTGCTGTAAATTTACATACATTGTACTCTTTTTTGTTGTATTTTTATAATTTAATATATATATGCAATTCTTTAATTCATCTGGAGTTTATTTTGCTTAGAAACTTTGGAGAGTGGGTTTTCACTCCCAGATGGCTACTGTTTCGCTCCCAGATGGCTACTGTTTTCCTATCACCATCATTAAATAATCCTTCCTTTGATAGGTGAGCTTACTCATGCACAAGGCACTCTTCTCTGAAGTCTGGCAGACAGTTGGCTTCTTAGGTACCTTGTGCAGTCTGTTTCTTTAATACATCGATTTCTCCTGTTCTTTCTCCTTCATTCTGTCCCTCCTTCTCTTCGTTTTATTGTGAAACTTGAGGTTTAATTTGGAGAAGATTTTGGACAAGTCTGAAAAAACTCAAGTAGAAAATATAGATCTTAGAGGACTTCGAAACGCAGATAATAATAGCCTAAATTGGCGTCATTTTCATTTCAGAGTAAGGCATATAACTATGTATATGTCTCAATACAAAACCGTAAAATAGACAAATAGCTTCTGGTAAAGGTAATATTATACCACGTATTTTCAGACTCAGCTCACCTTTAATTTCTATGTGTTTTTAATCTGTCATTTTTCCATGAATTATGTCAGTACAAATCTATTTGTGCTATTTGGGATAAACAGAAGATAAATGTAGAAAATAAATTAAGTTTTTATATTATTGCTATATAGTGTAAACAATTAACATGGAAACCATCTTTGATCTTTTTCTAGATATTATGCATCTGGTCAAGATCTTGACTTTAAATTTGATATGTATTTGGTGAAATTCTTTGATTAGACTCTAGGCAGAGATACAGGAATATTGCTTTTAGTCCATAAATTCTACTATTTTAAGGGCTGTCCAATTATCTCACAGTAAACTGCTTCTTTCTAAGAATATTTTTATTTAATCTTGATTAAAGGAATTTTTATGAGTATGTTTATAGCTCCAGAGCCAGTTCTAATATTTGACAGTTCCTAAGGTGATACAGACGTATGCATTTCATGATAGAATGGAGCTTTCCTGCTTGTTAACAACAAATAGTATCAGTTAATACCATGTTTCCCCGAAAATAAGACCTACCCCGAAAACAAGCCCCAGTTAAGATCGTCAGCCAGACAAATGCAGTTAGTACATTATGACGATGTTACAGAAGTAGATGACATGATTGTATTTGAACAAATGTAGATTGCTGTACATGAAAAAATACACCCTAATGCACCTTTTGGAACAAAAATTAATATAAGACCTGGTCTTATTTTTGGGGAAACACGATAGCTTAGTGGGCAAAATAATCCCTTATATTTCTAACATGTAGCCATATAATGTGATCACTAGAAAAAGCCCTTCCATTTAAAGAGGTTCAATGACAGACATATGTTGGGGGTGGAATTACAAGTCCAAAATTGAGATGATACTGTATCTCTGGGTGGCTACTGAAAGTGTATCTACGGAGAAAGGAAGGGGAGAAGAAGGATGGGAAATGTAGCACAGCTGTATGAAACAGGAGAGTCTAGTTCTAGAACAAAATAAAATGAGGTCACCTGAACTGATGGAAAGATTGCAGAGAAACCATCATAACTGCAGAAACTGGATGGAAATTAACCATGAATCCCAAACAGAGGAACAAGGAGTGAATCTTCTGTGCAGCTTCTCGACTCCCAGTCTTGACATTTCTTCACTCACAGGAGCACTGTGAGAAAATTGAAAATGCATACAAAGAAAATGCTATGGGGAACAGGAGGGCAGTGAGCCCCAAAGAAAAGCTGTGGGCAAGCAGAGGGGAGATGCATGACAGAGGGGCAGAAGGGCAAATATTGCATATTTTACCTCCTGCAGAGATCTTGGGATGTGATTCTTTCACAGTCCTTTTGCGGTTCCTTAGTTGAACAGAGCGTTTAGAATGAATTCTAAGTCAGTTACCATTTGGGAGATAAGCCCATAATATAAAGAGTTTATTGTCTTAGTTACTATAGTCTTCAGTCTTAGGTACTTGGACTAAATAAATAAATAAATAAACAAAGAAAATGTGTGGATGTTGTAAGAATCAGGGTGTTTCTGGATGGCTTTTCCCATAGCCTAAGGAGTGCAGCAGTTCACCTGCATTTATACACATCCTCCAGGGAAAGCCAACACTCATCATGTTGATGTTTGGTTGTGAGGAGTTTTCATTAATGGATCTCTAGGGAAAGTCCTTGTGTCCATTTCTTTGTTATTTGTTTAAATTTATTTCCTCCCAGAAATAACAGCCATCTAGCCATACTGACTTTTACATTTAAGGTTGGATATGTGTGGCCTTATATCACTCATGAAAAAAATCCTCTACTGAATTCAAATTCACTCCATGACACTAGATCAGGCAATAAAAGTGAAGAGTGCAAAACTGCCAATATTCGTTGTGAACTCAAGAAGCTAACTGGAAGCAGCATTCTAAACGGGAATGTCCTGGGAATTCTATTATACACATGCTGACTCATTTTGAAATGTACCACAGAATAATGGGCTCTTCTGCAAAATGGAATGTTATAGATTATCCAGCAGTTCTTTTCAGTTCAGGGATAAGCAGAGACATCGTACTGTGTTTCCCAAAAATAAGACCTAGCCGGACAATCAGCTCTTATGCATCTTTTGGAGCAAAAATTAATATAAGACCCTATATTATATTATATTATATTATATTATATTATATTATATTATATTATATTATATTATATTATATTATATTATATAGACCGGGTCTTTAATATAAATAACATAATATAAAATAATATAATAATATAAATAAGACGGAGTCTTATATTAATTTTTGCTCCAAAAGACGGATAAGAGCTGATTGTCCGCGAGGTCTTATTTTTGGGAAACACGGTAGTCACGTGACTTTCCCCAGGTCTTGGGAGAGCGGATTGCAAAGACTGCACTAGGACATCTAGTCAATACTCACCTAATAATATTTTTTTGAAAAAAATTGAGAATATAATTTTAAAATTAGGGTTAGGGGACTTTTTCTAGTCTAAGTCATAAACTAAGGAAGATCAGATGAACTCACAGTTAATCCATAAAAGCCAATCAAGTAAAAATAGATGCTCACCATAAAGTTAGAAAATTCATTTTTTGTAGCCACAGCAGTATAATTGCTGCTACTTTATTGCTTCTTGAAGTCACCTGAAATGTTAGATGTACTGCGTCTATAAATGAATTTCTTAGGGCTGGAAAAGGAACTCTTCATTTGTAATTACTGTTTTGGTTTTGAATGAAGATAAGCAATAGTATTAAAAATAATAGATTTTAGACTAGAGTCTGTTGTAGAGTCTGGCCATAAGTGTTTCTTGAAAAAAATCTTAGAAACTGAACATATAAAAAGTTTTGCTTCTTGATACCATACAGCTAAATTTTTAAAACTGTATTTTAAATATTTTAAATGAGTTGTAGAGCATTTGGTTGTATAAAATTGATGTTAATATTTCAAGTATATACTATATTGGTGTGAGATTTTTAAGATTTTCTAATTTCAACAAAAAGATGAAAAGCAGAACCTACATTTCTATAAGATCAAGCTTAGAGCTTTATGGTCTCAAATATTCCAAAGCTGTAAAAAGCTTGATTTACTTCAAGTTGATAATTTTTGGACTTTTACAAATATTAAAAATTATCGATATATAAAATAAATTCAAGGTGATCTGAAGCTGGAAATATTGCAGGAAACAATAAATATTTGTGACATTAGAGTCATCTCTTTATTTTTCTTAGTACCTATGATACAGTAAAAGCTTATTAACATAAAATACTTTGTGATGAGATCAAAGTTTATGTCATTTATATGACTTTATTGAAAGTGTGTCAAATGAATATTCTACTGAAAAGAAATGTAGATGCCTGTTATACTAGATCTATAATTTAAATCAGAGGCTCTTGTCTAAGTCTAAAAATCTTCTGACTCTGTGCTGTTGGACAAGTCACTATTCCTCAGCCGACATTGTGACTTCATGACATAAAAGGAAACATATGAACTGATCAGATGTCTCGCAGCAAGAGTTGGTGTGCACAGGTGGTACTGAGGATTTGACAAAGTGAGATGCAGAATCTTCATAATAAATTTAAAGAATTTATTCTTTATTTCTGTGTGGATATTTCAGAAGACACCTTATGACAACTATACCTGCAATGGGTTATATATATGTGATCTTCTGACATACTGGTAATGAACTTGAGCAAGTGTCATTTCCCTCGATCTAAACAATTAAGTAATCACAAACTTAAATCATTATTTAAGAATCTGCTTTTAAGCTTAAAATAAAGACAGGATGTAAAGTTTCTGATGAAATCGCTATAAAATGACTTACCCTTTCCATTAATTCAGATACAGGTGCACGTACAATTTTACTATGAAGATTTTGAAAACAAAACAAAATGCATGTTCCATTTAAAGCAGTTCTTTGACTCACTACTTCATTCTTTAAAATTTGAATCAATAGGCTAGTAAAATACAATAGGAATCTCACTAATATTGAATAATTAATATCTCTTACGTTGACAAAAAATATTGTGTTCTCTGCTTTAGTTATCGATAGACATTGTCAACAGTAATTGGCATTTATTTCACTCTTGGAATTATCAGTTATTCTTGGATTTGAATCAGAATTAAACATTCTCAATAATGATACAATTAAAAAATTTTCTTTTTACTAACTATACCAGTAAACTTCATGCTCAATAACATACAATTGTCATAGACTTGGTATTTTTATTTATGTTTTAAAGTCAGAGTGACCAAATTTATTCCCTAGATTTTGTCTACATTTTTATGGCCTTAACACTTTGATAGGCTGCCTGAAGTACACAAATGCACTTCTGGGAAAAATAGGCTTTTTGTTTCTATTTGAGTGAAGCCAAGGGGTATTATTATAAGCACCTTGGAATTGGTTGAGAACGTAGAACTGGATTTTGGTAAGACTTACCAGATGAAAACTCATTTCCAGGTAGCCAAGTCACTGAAGACCTCATACCTGAATTCTATGAAATAATGATGGATGCTTAATTTAAACAGACAGAGGGTGCACTCCTCCCCCATAACCAAGAATGTCAGAGTCATGGAAAGCACAGCTCAGGTCTATTCATTCAACAAATATTTATTTTTTTTGAGGAACCGCCACACTGCCTTCCTTAGTGGCTGCACCAATCTGCATTCCCACCAACAGTGTATAAGGGTCCGTTTTCTCCACAGACTCTCCAGCACTTGTTAGTATTTGTCTTGTTGATGATAGCCATTCTAACCTGTGTGAGGTGATATCTCATTGTGGTTTTATTTGCATTTCTCTGATGATTAGTGATGTTGAGCATATTTTCAAATGTCTATTGGCCATCTGTATGTCCTCTTTGAAGAAATGTCTAGTCAGGTCCTCTGCCCATTTTCTAATTGGATTGTTTGTCTTTTTGTTATTGAGTTGTATGAGTTCCTCGTATATTTTGGATATTAGTCCCTTATTGGAGGCGTTGTTTGCAAATATTTTCTCCTATTCGGTTGGTTGCCTCTGTTTTTTTGATGGTTTCTTTTGCTGTGCAGAAGCTTTTTAGTTTGATATAGTCCCATTCACTTATTTTATCTTTTACTTCCTTTGCCTTTGGAGTCAAATTCATAAGAATTAACATATGACCCAGCAATCCCTCTCCTGGGTATCTACCCCAACAATCTGAAAACATTTATCCATAAAGATATATGTACTCCGATGTTCATTGCAGCTTTATTTATGGTGGCCAAGACATGGAAACAACCAAAGTATCCTTGGATAGATGATTGGATAAAGAAGATATGGTATATATACACAATGGAATACTATTCTGCCATAACAAAAGATGAAATACTGCCATTTGCAACAACATGGATGGATGTTGAGATTATTATGCTAAGTGAAATAAGTCAGACCAAAAAAGTTGAGAACTATATGACTTCAGTGATATGTGGCATATAAAACTGAAAGCTACAAATGAACAAGACAAAAAATAAAAAAAAACTAAAACTCATGAACACAGACAATTTAGTGGTTACCAGAGGGTAAGGAGGGAGGGGAGATAGTACAAGAGGGTAAAGGGGGACAAATACATGGTGATGGAAAGAGAACTGACTCTGGGTGGTGAACACACAATGTGAGATATAGATGATGTTTTACAGAATTACACACCTGAAATCTATGTAATTTTACTAACAATTGTCACCCCCAATAAATTTAATTAAAAACACACAAATATTTATTAATACATTGTGTTAGGCACTGTTTTAGATGCTGATGATATAGTAGCTTGAAAACAACAACAAAAGCTTGAATCCTTGCTCTTGAACAGCTGATATTCTATAATATGGAAGACATATAAATAACAGCTTTATTATAGTCTAATGGTAATAATTGCTAAGAAAAAATTAATCCAAGAAGGTAGAAATGAAATATTGAAATCAGCTATGCTTTAAATTTTAGATGTGCGGGCCATAGCAAAAAAAAAAAAAAAAAAAAAAAAAAAAATATATATATATATATATATATATATATATATATATATATATATATATGGCAGCGATCCTGTATATAGAAGTATCCTTGTATAGATCTTCTATATTAGAGTTAGTTTGTTTCCAAAACACACACTTTATGTAATTTATAGAGCTGAAATGTTAAGTAGATTGAAAGAAAACACTCAAATACAAGTACATTTATTCTAGTGATTGTGTTTATATCCTTCTCACTTGAGGCTCCCCAGATAACAGTTAAGCTAGAGAGGAAAAGTCAGAATTAAATAACTTCCATCGGGCATCCCACGCAGAGGCCTCCAGGCCATCACAGGAGAGATTTCAGTGCTGTCCCTTCACTCTCCTCTCCTGGCTCCTACTAGACCCCCAACTGGCTCTTTCTCCTTCCAGGCCCCTTTGTCCATAGGAATTATGGCTGTCCTTAGTCTGATTTAATTTGGACTCAATTTCTAGAAAATCTTTCTGTCTAAACCTGCAAATTTCAATTCCACCATGAAATGTAATCTAAGGACGTGTTCTAGAGCTTTTAAAAGAAAGCAAGCTCTCACGTCCCTTTCAGCTCTCCTTTGTCTCCTTTCTTCGTTTTTGAGCTTTCTCCCCTCTCTTCTCCTTTTTCTTCCTAACCCTTCTTCCGTGTCCCTTTCTTCTCTTTTTATCCTTTTCCTCTTCTATTGAATAGTCACAATATTTGAAGTAAATATCTGAAGCACTAGGAGAATTTCAATGAACCTAACATATGTACTTCATGTCATTAAGTTTTCACTCCTTGGGGGAGATAAAGGGCAACATTACTGATCATAAGGGAATCATAAGGAGAGAACAATGAGAGAAAAAGACAACAGTATCCTGAGCGGTTCTGTTCACTTTTGTGTCAGACACTTAGGTGTTGCTTCAGATCTGTGTCAGCCACAGCCATCATTGTGGCAACCAGTTCCAGGGGGCTGTAAGCTACTCCCTACAGGCACAGTCACTCACACTGGATCCCACTCTTCTGCCTGAAGTTTCTCCTGTTCATATAGAGGCATGAGATGCCGGCATGTCATGGTGAGATGAGGTTTGTCACACAGAGAATGGGGGAATTGATATCTCATGAGATGAACCTTCCATCAGTGGAAGTTGGGAGCTGGAGGATAGGTTTGACTCCCTCTCATCCAAGATGGATTTTCCTGAGAAACAATTACTTATAGGACCTCTTGGAAGACAGTACTGCGAGGTGCAGCAGTTACTGGCAGCCTGAGGTAAACTGTCTAGCACATGCTGCAGGGGTTTCCCCATCTCCCTGCTTCAACTTCCTCCTCTTCACTCTTGTTCCTTAAGGTTACATCCCGAATTAAGTCCCACATGGTCTACTTTCTGGGGAACCCAGGCTGAGACAACCATGCTGTAGCTTACTTTTCCTATTTCGAAGCTTCTGGAGATGACCTCTTTCCTGTATGTCCCCAGGTTCAGGCACTTACAGCCAAACATTTTCTCAACAACCACACTTATATATCCATTTATGAATATAAGACATCTCTGGAAATTCTAAAGACAGCTTTCATGTTTGGTTACTTAAGTAAACCAAACAAAGGTGTATTTCTGCCATTCTCCCAGGACAGAGGATGGAGACAGAGGGTGAAGCATACCTTTCTGGACCGTTTCATATTTTCTTATCTGCTCTGCCAAATAATCCACAGAGGAGGGGCCCTATTTGATTGTTTTAATTGCTCTCATGACTCACCTGTTCTAGTATGTGTCAGCTTTGGAGAAAAGCTAGGGTCATGAATACTTGATTGGTTTTGAAGATGTGGAAAACAACAACAACAAATTTTATTTCTTGAAAATAAATGAATATACAGCAGGATGAGAAAAGGCTCCTCTTTTTCTTCCTCTTCTTCTTCTTCCTCGTCGTCGTCCTCCTCCTCCTCCTCCTCCTCCTCCTCCTCCTCCTCCTCCTCCTCCTCCTCCTCCTCCTCCTCCTCCTCCTCCTTTCTCCTCCTCCTCCTTTAGTGACTATGTTGCCAGAGGGAATTCTCTCTAGATGGCTGGAGTCTTGGATTGTTCCTTCCCCCATTCCCCTACCCCATGCACTAGGTACCTGGAGAACAAGGTGTCGACCAGGAAATGTGAATAGTTGGCTCAGTGTTTCGGGCATCTAACATGTGACTTATAAACTGCTAGATGGGCTCCTTTCCAAGATGTAAGAAACAGACCCACTTGATTCCAGGTTGTTCCCTTTCTCGCACAAGGCTTTCAGTTGGCTCTGGGCTCTGCATGCTGTCATGCCTCAGTGATCACTGTTTGCCATCCACCAGAGGCCTGTGTGGATGAGTCAACAGCTCCACTGAATTCCCATTCTCTCTATAGCTGATTGGAAGTCAAAACAAAATCTGGCTTCAAGTAGCATTTGAGGAACCTAATGAAAGCTCATTGAAGTTACCACATTATTGTTTTCCTATTGTTCGTTTTTGTTTTCTGATTAAGCAGAATCTTTGCAATGTGAAGTACATGTATGTATGTGTGTGTGTGTATATATATATATATATGAGACATTGTGTAGAAAATTCTAAAAAATTGAAGATGCATGATACAAGTTCAACATAGAAAAAATCAATTGTGTTTCTATATACGACCAATCAACAATTAGAAATAGAAATAAAAAAATACTATTTACAATAGCACTAAAACCAGGAAATACTTTGATATAAATCTAAGAAAACTCATGCAATTTCCACATGCTGCTGAAATAAATCAAGCTAAACCTAAACAAATGGAGAGATATATTTTGTTCATAGATTGGACAAAATAGTGATCTCATTATTGTTAAAATATCATTTCTCTTCATACTGACCTATAAATTCAGTACAATTCTAGCCAGAATGCCAGCAGGGCATTTTTATAAAAATCAACTAGCTGATTCTAATATACTATGTGTGTGTTTGTGTGTGTGTGTGTGTAAAACAAAGGAACTCAAATGGCCAAAATAACTTAAAAAACAAAAGTTTAAATATTTACACTATATGATTTCAAGACTTACTTTTGTGTAGTATAAGGACTACAATTTTACGTGCTTCCTTGACATCTTTGAGCCTCATAGGACCGCAAAGGCCAAACTGTGAGCTCCCCTGCTCTCACCAGATATGTGCCCTAGTTCTCCTATCAGCTGGATCAGCTGCTCTGCACCCTTGTTCAACCTAACAGGCTTCGTGTGTTCATTCCATTAGCCCACAAAATCATTCAGACATGCCACTGACATCCTCCTGTGGTAACCAGGGGCTACCCGATCTTCTTATATTCCAAAGCCTGCCACCCCCAGCCCTGCTCATTCACTCTGTTCCTAGTGCAACCCCATGTGGCCCTGCACGGCATGTGATATCCTCCTTCCCAGGGTTTTGAGTGTATATGAGTAAAAAAAAGTGCTTCCTGTCTTACCTGTCTGGTTTTGTGTGTTTGCCCACCTCATAGTATTTAGGGCAGATGATTCCTTCCTCACCAATGGGGGTGAATAGGAGGTGATCAGAAAACTATAAAACAACTATAATCAAGCCAGTTTTCTATTGATGAAAAGTCAGACATATAGATTAATGGAACTGACTAAGAGGGTCCAGAAATAGACCCATACATACATGGTCAGTTGATTTTCAACAGAGACACAGAAAACAATTTTATAAAGAAAAAAAGACTTTTTGGAGTATATGACCCTTCTTCCCCTGACTGAGGACGTAATCAATATATTGGATCGATCACACACACACACACACACACACACACACACACACACACTTTTTTTTTTCAACAAATGAAGATAGAACAATTGGGTATCAACATTTAAAAATGAAATAAGCAGGAGAACTTTAATCCTTACCTTATACCACATACAAAAAAATAACTCAAAATGTACCACAGACCTAAATGTAAAAATTAAAACCATAAAACTCTTACAAAAATATAGGACCTTTTTGGTCTTGGGATAGACAAAAGATTTCTTAACTATGACACTAAAAGCATGATTCATAAGAGAAAAAGAATGATAAATTGGACTTCATCAACATTAAGAACTTTCCAAAATTTACCGAGACAATAAAAAGGCTAACCACAGATTGGAAGACAATATTTGTAAATCACATAGCTGATAAAGGACTTGTATCCAGAATGTACGAAGAACTCTCAAAACTCAACCCTAAACTCTCAATTTAAAAAAATGAGCAAAAAATTTGAGCATTCACATTGCCAAAGAAGATATACAGTGAAAAATAAACACATGAGAATATACTTGATGTCATTAGGGAAATTCCTAATTAAAAACATGATATTACCATTATAGACCTCTTAGAATGGCAAAAGAAGGAGGAGGAAGGGAAGAAGAAACAGATTAATTCCAAGTTTTAATGAAGATGTGGAGAAGTGGAACAACTGGAATTCGAATACATTGCTGGTGGGAATACAAAACCATATAGCCACTTTGGGAAAGTGTTTGGCAGTATATTATACAGTTAAATATATTTCCTATTCAACTCAGCAATTGCACTATTGTATATTTTATCAAGTGAAATAAAAACGTGTGTTCACATAAAAATCTGTAAGCAAATGTTTACAGCACCTTTATTTGTTATTGTCCCAAACTGGAAAAAAAGAAACAAATGTGTTTTGGCTGGTGAATGTATAAACAAACTGTGGTCCCTGGATGGAATGTTAATCACAAAAAGTAACAAACTACTGATACACACAATAGCAACACTGAATGGCAAATGCGTTATGCTCAGTGCAACAAGCCAGTCTCAGAATATTACATACTATAGGATTACATATATCATATTCTGGAATAGTTCAAACTCCAAGGACAGAAAATAGATCATTGGTCACCAGTGGCTGGGGAATCAGGGCAATGGTTGACGGCAAAGCTCCCTGGGGAATTTGGGGCTGATGGAACTGCTCTGTGTCTTGACAGAACTGGTGGTTATATGACTATATGCGTTTCTCAGAACTTGAAAATTATACACAAAATCCAGTGAATTTGAACTTATGTAAATTATACTTTTTACTCTTTTTTAAGAATTAAAGTTTTTTGGGGTGACAATGGTTAGTAAAGTTACATAGGTTTCAGGTGTACAAGTCTGTAATACATCATCTATATATCATATTGTGTGTTCACCACCCAGAGTCAGTTCTCCTTCCATCACCATATGTTTGATCCGGTTTGCCCTCATCTACCATCCCCCTCCCCCCTTACCCTCTGGTAACCACTAAAGTATTGTCTATGTCTATCAGTTTTTGTTTCTTTGTGTTGTTCCTTTGTTGCTTTCAGTTTTATATCCCACATATCAGTGAAATCATATGGTTCTCGACTTTTTCTGTCTGACTTATTTCACTTAGCATGATAATCTCAAGATCCACTCATGTTGTCGCAAATGGCAGTATTTCTTGTCTTATGGCAGAACAGTATTCCGTTGTGTATATATACCACAACTTCTTTATCCATTCATCTATCAAAGGACACTTTGGTTGTTTCCATGTCTTGGCCACCGTAAATAAAGCTGCAGCGAGCCTCGGAGCACATATATCCTTACAGATAAATGTTTTCAGATTTTTGGGGGTATATACCCAGGAGAGGGATTGCTGGGTCATATGGCAATTCTATTCTTAACTTTTTGAGGAACCTCCACACTGCCTTCCATAGCGGCTGCACCAGTCTGCATTCCCACCAACAGTGTATGAGGGTTCCTTTTTCTCCACAGCCTCTCCAACACTTGTTACTATTTGTCTTGTTGATGATAGCCATTCTAATCAGGGTGAGGTGATATCTCATTGTGGTTTTTAATTTATGTAAATTATACTTTAATAAGAAAAATGTTTTGAAAAAAATCAGTGGCCATAGTTGAAACAAATTGGAATTTTTTCCTCATTATTTGTTTTAGGGCTCTAATGAAGAGTGGAGGGATCAGTGCCATAGATGTTAGTTCTGATTACAGGTCCTTAAGATCATGATTACTTGCCTCAAGAGCTACTCTGAAGACCAAATTAGATAACATTTTTGAGATCGTTTCATATCTTATATTATCCTCATTGCTTTATTCAACAAATATTTATTGAATATTTGGACATACTATGTACCAAGAAGTGCGCCAGCCTCGGGGAGTCACAGATGAGTACATATGGTCCCCTGCCCTGGGGAGTTCCATGTCTAAGATAAGAGGCAGGTATATAAATAGAGCCCAGCAGTAATAAATGATGAAGCTGTCATATAGATAATTGTGAGGTAAAGTGGTCCCTGGAGAATGATTGGAGAATTCCTCTAGCTGTGGGACCTGGAAAATAATTCAGGTATTTGGAAGGTCTTGGATATCATTAATAGGTGTTTAGAATTTATTTAGCCCATAGCTGATGGGAGCTACAGATTTTAAGTAGTGGTAGGAACTTGAGCAAATTATGTTTTAGAAAGATCATTCTGGCCTCAGTGTAAATTTTTGTGTGGATATGTGTACGCATGGGATGACAGATTGAAGCAATGGCAGGAAAAAGACCAGTCAAAGAACTCTTGGATGAAAAGTGATGAGAACCTGAACTGAGGAGATTGCAGAGGAATTTTAGAAGAGGTGCTTGAAGAAATATGATTTATTGTCTAATTAAATGTGGAGGAATAAGAAAGAGAGGCTGACTCAGTGAATAGAGATACCATTTGAACAGTCTAAGGCCCACTATTTGGCAAAAGGGAGGCAAGGAGAGAGAGGGAGAAGGGAAGATGTGTGTCAGTTTAGTGTTTGAAATCCTGAGATCGATCTGTCTGTGGGGCTATAAGTGGAAATGTCCAATAGGTCATTGTGTAAGTGGATCTATGGTTCAGAAAAGACATCTTCTTGGAGACACAGATGTGAATATTTTCAGGGTATTAGTGATAGATAACGCTGCATTTACAGTAACTTAGGTTTAAAAGAAGTAGCTGAAGATATAAACAATATTCAATTGACGATGAGAGCTCTCAGCTGCAATGACAAAATATTGTGAGTTAGTTTTCACAGTATATATATTCCTCACTCGTTTTTCATTCTGTTGTTATGCCTCCTCTTCCATTAAGTTGTGAACTTTAAAGAAGTTTGCTTCTGCCTTACCTTCAGCTTTAAGCAAGGTATCTGGTACATAGTAGACAAAATTTTTAAGTGACAAAATGACTAATATGCTCTTAACCTTTCTCCAGTCTCATTATGTAGAGCACATTAATTTACAACAGAAAACAAAGTGGGTTTATCTATGCTAACCCCCTAGCTGGAGTTAAACTGTAACCTATTATTTATTTTCAATATTAACCCTCATTAAAATATGTGGAGTGAAGCCAACATTTTAGAACTCTTAACAATATAAATTGAGTTCAATTCCTGCCTCTTCAATTATATATATATATATAATTGCCTCTTCAATTATATATATATATATATATATATATATATATATATATATATATATATATTTGTTTCCCTTTGTTTTCATAAGATTTAATAAAAACCATACTCCTGCTTCAATCCTAGTTATCCAATACATTTTTCGTGACATCTTTAAAAACTTGTTGTCTTTCAAGGATACAGTGGGAAAGCATTTGGGTCCAAAGGAAGCTGCCTCCTTCTGCTTCTTTGTTCTGTTATCAATGCCAGTCATTTTGGATGACGTAAGTTAGGGACAGAAGAGGCAGCACTTGACCACATCAGTCCCTCAGTCACCTGAATGCTTTTCCCTTCCTATTTTGAAGTATGTGACAATACCGTTCAGTCCCTGAGAAGAAAAGCCCCCTCTCTGGGTGCTCTGAGACACTCTGTAAGCTGGCCTTGTTAGCAGTATACTCGTAAATGCAGTAATTTTCCTGCCAATTGTGGCTGGTGTCACAGACAAATTCAGCAGTTTTCTGGAATCTTTCATCCATATGGAATAGAAAAGTTGTATGCAGGGCTGCTACATGGGCCCCACGCTGGAATGGCTCATGTTCTCTCTGAAGCCCCGTGTACTCTGGGAAGAAGGAGGGTGGGATTCAGTGTTCTTGGAGGTCTTCTCTCACCCCTGGAGAACACAGCCTTTGGATGGTCTCTCAGAAGAGTGTCTGAGAAGCAGGACATCTTTAGCCCCATATAGTTCTTGTCCAGACTCCTTTCTTTAAACACTATTTGAGCATATTAAGGTTGCTGTTGATGTAATTGGTTTGATTTTTCTTGTTCTTGTAGGGTTTGTTGCATTCTTTTGTGAAGGGCAAATGTGCACAGACTCTTCACTCATATCCTGCATTAGTATTGATTTAGGCTGCTACAAAGTGGTAGGAAATGAGGGGAAAAAAGTTTCCTATTTCTCATTCATGAGCCAATTAAAAAATTCAAAACATATGTTATTGCTTCCTGGGAAATTTTATCTCAAAATAGATATAACTACCATTTCTACTAACCAATAAATGATTATCTCTGCGTTAATACTCAAAGTTCTGTTATTCAGGCTTCTTTTAAGGACTTTTGGCCTTGCACTGAGATGGACATATTCCCTGTGTTTTCTGGTGTGAATAGTAGGTGCGTGCATAAAATCAACGTGGTTACAAAAGGCTGACTTTTATAAATAGGCTATAACCTCCTCATGTATATCCTCATGAGAATGAATGCATACATCTGTGCACGTCTATACAAAACACACCATTCAATTCATTTGCATACTTTGCATTTCTGTAACACACACATGCACACACATGTGAAAACACATCCATATTATAAAATAAAATCTAAAGTCAAATTCCCTATAATTTGGCATAGAGAATTTCTATTAGAAAATGGTAATGACTGTTTGAATAAGAATCACCTAGTCTTTTATACCTACTTCCAGATATTGTCCTCCTCTGAGAATGTAAATCTTCATGCAACCCCCCCACCACCAATCTGTGTATTTCTGGTCTGTACCATGCTGACTTCTATCATTCCTCACCCTCACCAGTGAACACACTCCCAGAACCCATTCCAATCAAGAAACCAAAAAATGCATCAATTTTAAAACATCATCAACCAGGTCAAATTTTATTAGGATTATTTTACACTTACTGGTGTTCAAAGATTGCATTAGTCAAAACACATGCATCATAGGATTTTTTGAGAACACATCTCTTATAGAAAAATCTTGTAATTTAACAAAATTAATTATATCTCATAAAGAATCTGTGATAAATAAAGAAATATTGGTCAAAATATAAAATTTTTTCACTTGTATATGCATAAGTATTGTTATAGTAATTCTTAGTTTGAGATTCCATAAACACTTGTATGTATATTTTAACATATTGGAATTATGCTTAAGGTATAAAGATTAACAATACAACTAAAACATAATCTGTATCTTGGAGGTCTCAAGCATGTCCCTCCACAATCTTGAGATCATATACATTTTTTTTTTAATTAAAGTTTGTTGGGGTGACAATTGTTAGTAAAGTTACATATACATTTAATGTGATAATTGGTATATTTAAACTTATGTCTGTAATTATTTTTTTCTATTGGTACTATCTGTCCCCCCTTCCCTTTCTTTTTCTTTCTTTTGGATTATGTTTTTAAATTAAATTATGTCCCACTTTTTACTTAGTAGCTAAAACTCTTTGTTTTGTTCTTTTAATGTTTTAGGTATAATTGACATATAACATTGTATTACATAGTATTAGTTTTAGGTGTACAACAGAGTGATTTGATATATGTATATATTGTACAAAGATTATTACAATAAGTTTAATTAACATCCATTACCTCACATAGTTTTTTTTTCTTGTAATGAGAACTTTAAGATACATGACACAATATTATTAACTGTATCCTTCATGCTGTATTTGACATGTATATTGTTTTCTTTGTGTTTGTAATATTCACTTTTAACTTGTCACAATCAGCCTCCATGGGATATTATACCACTTCATTTATTATGAACCCTGCTATCGTGTACTAGAATTTATCCCCTTCTAGCACTTATGCTATTCTTATATATTTTACTTATATATGTTATAAAACCCACAATACATTATTATTATTTTTTTGTTTACATAATTCAGCCATCTTTCAAAGAGATTTATTTAATACATAAAATATCTTCTATATTTACCCATGTAGTTACTATTTGCATCACTCTTCATTCCTTTTATACATCCACATTTTCACCTGGTATCATTTTCTTCCACCTGAAGGGCTTCCTTTCATATTTCCTGTAGGGGTCTGCTGGTGAATTTTAACATTTGTGTGTCTGAAGAAGTCTATTTCACCTTCTTAATTGATCGGTGTAGCTTTGTCCATCCTTTTATTTTCATCCTCCCTGCATTGTACTTGAAGTGAGATGCCATAGACAACATATTGTCAATCATGTTTTTCTTTTTTTATTTATTCACTCTGTCAATCTCTTTTAATTGGTGTCTTTAGACCATTTATATTTAAGGTAATTATTGATATGCCAGGACTTAAGTCAGCCATCTTATTATTCGTTTTCTGTTTGTTTCCTCTGGTTTTCTCCCTTTCTTTCTCCCTTTCTTCCTTCCTTCCTTCTTATTTTTCCTTCCTTCCTTCCTTCCTTCCTTCCTTCCTTCCTTCCTTCCTTCCTTCCTTCCTCCCTCCCTCCCTCCCTCCCTCCCTCCCTCCCTCCCTCCCTCCCTTTCTTCCTTTCTTTCTTTCTTTACCTTTCTGTGGGTAACTTGAGCATCTTGATTTATTTATAGTGTTTTGAATATATCACTTAGTATAGATTTCTTAGTGGTTGCTCTAGTTATTACAATGTACATATATAACCTATAATAGTCTACTGGTACTGTTGCTTTAACACTTTAACACTTAAAATGAAGTGTAGAAAGATTATTTCCATTGCTGTCCTTTTGCTTTTCCCTTTTTAAAAATATAATTGTCTTAATTATTTCCTTTATATACATTGAGCACCATATCAAATGATGTTATATTTTTGCTTCAATCATCAAATATGATTTATGAAACTCATTAGAAGGATAGTCTATTATATTTAGCCCTATTTTTCACCATTCCATGTTCTTTTCTTTCTGAAGTTCCAAGCCTTTCTCTGTTACCATTTCATATCTCTTTAAAGAATGACCTTTAGTCATTCTTAAAAGGTAGATTTGGTATAAATAGATTCTCTTAGTTTTCCTGCACCTGAGAAAGTCTTTGTTTCTACTTTGTTCCTGGAACAAATTCTTACCAGGCATAGAATTCATGATTAATAATTCTTTTCTTTCAATACTTGATAATCTGTGCTTTCTTTGGTTGGCCTCCATGGTTTCAGATGAGATATCTATTCTAATTTGAATTGGTCTTTACCCATAAGTAATGCATCTTTTTCCTCTGGCTGCTCAGAGTTTTTCTTTATCTTTAGTTTTCAGAAGCTTAATTATGGTGTGTTTTGGTATGTTTTTTTTGGGGGGGTTATAAGCATTTCAGGGTCCTCTGTACAATTATCCAGTATAACATGGGTAAGGCAGATATTTATGGAATGCAAGCCTACTTTGCCCTTATTTTTTTGGCTTCCCAGGATTCCTTACTTTCTTTTTAGTCAGCAATGTATTTAAATAAATGTCTTTTAAAATGTTGTACTCAACATTTTTGTTTGTTTTATCTTTCAGTTGTGAGAATAATTTAAGGTGTTTAGTTGGCCCTACTGCCAACAATGTCCCTCATGTTTAAATTCTGAGACAACTGATATTTTCAAATCAATGAGTTATTATTGTGAATGGACCCAAGTAAATTTGGTCATGCACAACTACTAAGTTATTTTTAGTAAAGAGTAATAGTCCTTGATATTTAGAGAAAATTTAAGGTCCTATGTCTTCTCTCTATAATTCTGGGTTGTGAGTACCTACACTGAATCTTTTAATATTGCAGACTGAATTATTTTAGAGATGTAAACATTTATTATCAGCAGGCACAAAAACAGTAATAAGTCCTGTTCTATATTCTAAATAAAGTCCCAGTTCCTAGTCCTAGATGGAACTTTGAGCACATCTTGCATGAAATGGTCACTAGAGGAAAACACTATGATATTCTATAGGTAGCATTCAGTTATATTTGTTGGCACTGGAGCAGCACGTGTCCTGTGATATCAGTAGCTAAACCCAGCACTATCACAGAATCATTTTTCCCAACTAAAGATGGGCTACCCTGGGGGGATGAAGTGGGAAAGAGCTCATTAGATTGTATCACCCGTTTGGCCAGGGCTCTGCCATACGCTCACCAATCCGCATAGCTTGAACACCACCGATCTCACCAATGAACACCAACTTTAACATTTATTTCACGAAATAGTAAATCCCTGTGTTAATCAGAGATAAAAATGGCTAAAGCACTAGTTGCCTCTTCTGGAGTGTGACTTTTTATAGGAAATGTTAGTGTCACTGAAGAGGGCAACTGATTGTCCTGGAGTATAGACGAAAATCAGCTAACTCACAGGTATCTTGCATGGCTTGTGTGGAAGCCGTTTTAACATAAACTACAGAGCCCTTACCGAGGACATACTTTCGGTTATACAGTTATCACTTTTGTGGTATGTCATGTGAGTTCTTTTTGGATTTTCATTGTCAGTCTCAGCTTTTCTACTGGCAAAGATACACATGCATCCATGAGCTGAAAATTGGCTCGGAATTAAAATTTCAGTATAACCTGTAATAGTCACTAAAGCTCTCACTTTTTAAAGAGTTTCTTCTTGAAACTATATTAAGAATGTATACCCACTTTTGAAATGTGAATAATCATTACCTAGTTATCTTTTTTGTATGTTGGAAATTTGCTGTTTGGAAAAATTATCTTCATTTATAAAATGAATTCATTTATAAAATACATTGAATATTCTCCTTTTCCGGGCCATGAAGATTTCCAACATGTTTATTATTGTCTGTTAGAACAGTATATTTGATTCATGACATGTGAAGACTAAATAATTAATTCTTAGTATTTTTCTGGAGTTGTTCAATGCTAATTAAACTGAAAGCTAAAAATGTTTAAGTCTTTGCTTACTTCCTAAGCAGGCTTCTTAAGGAGACTGATTTATGGGCCTTTCCTTCCTCCGTCTGGCCCTGGATTTTTGGCACAAGTCAGAACTTAAAATAGGTGTTTGCCTGTGGTCAGACCTTGCTGCTATTAATACCTATTAGATGCCTAAAATATTAACTTTTATTCAGTATTTTACATTTGTGTAGCATGAGCTCTTTACACAGCACTCTTCACACTATTATTTCAATTTAATGCTAAGAACTACATGAAGCAAGTATTATTAACCCCATCTTACAGATGAGAAAGCTGAGGCCAAAAGCCATGGTCATGTAGTCTGTGGGTTAAATTAAGATTTAACAGGTCTTCTAATTCCAAGTTTGCTCTTTCTGTTATTCCATTCATGCTTTACTTCCCATTTTGGGGAATTTTAAAGTATAATTAAATAAAAAATGAAAACTTTAAATGTCATTTCAGATGGTGAAGTTATTTTCATATTAAAAGCAAACATACTTTCTTGCATATGTAAGACTTATTTGAAGTTTACCTACACAATTTCTTATTGAATGCCATTTCTCTCATCTCTGCTCTGCTCTCTGAAACCCACTATTTGTGTCCCAACCAAATTAATTAAAATAGTTTTTTAAAGGAACACTCTGATGTGACTTAATTTATCGTTTTTTCAAGATAACCACAAGCCACAGCAAAGCCCTTGAGAATATAGAGCATAAGTGAGGAAAATGTCAAGGAAGAAGATGAGGGAGAAGACGTCTAGAACATTGTGAATTGTTCAGAAGAGACAGAAGTGGCTTTGGAGGGTTAGGTACTTAGAAGGATGCTCCCAAAATTTGGGAGATAGAACAGTAGACAAAAGAGAGGAATGAAGAAAAAAATCAAATTTTATGGAAATCTAGTTTTGACTCTAATACTGGGCTATTTTCAAATTGCTTTCATGTATCTCATGGAAGATAAAGACAGTATTATAATGAGCTAGCTTTGTATATAGGGGAGATAACATAGAGATGTTTAGGCAAACATGCCAGAATTCCCAGTGATCTGTCCCATCCTAGCCACAGGGTGGAGAAGCATTGATCCTTTCCTCCCTGTATGAAATTCAGGACCAACATTATAGGCTCAGAACATGTGAAGATGTCATGCCCAAGCTCGTCCGAAGAGCATATCCCAAAGTGTCTAGGATGCCTCCATTAAGATGCCAAACTCAAAATCAGAAAAGAAGTAATTAAGCCTTCTTGTGTTTGTTAAGAAAGAACACTGAAATCTGTAAAACTAAAATAATAAGAGGTTATCTTTCATTCATTCCCGTTGTAGCTCATGGCATTATTGGCTCCGTTCAGCTATTCATAGACATGTTTAGTTTTGCGCCATCTACTGGTCATTACATGTAACTTTCTAGCAAATTGTTTACTCTTTATAAACTAAATATTCATTTCTCTTGACAGTAAGCTAGATTGTCTGTTTTAGGAGTTGTCATTGTGAAGAAACCAGAGTAGACTAAAATGAACATTCTAAACAAGTTTAAAACTGCCCAGGTCTCCAGGGATATAAAGAGAAGGCCTGGGGGGATTTGCAAGTAGGGAGCTAGTGGTAGATGGCTCTTAGCGCTGTCATGCAAAGCTGGAGAGGAGACCTTGTTTATTACAGGATTTGTGCCAGAGCAGCTGTACCACTGACAGGAGTGAGGTTGGCCTTTGTCCACACAACCCTCAAAGCGGAACCCCAGGAGAACATAGTTTGCAATGTTTTGTTTTTCTTATCTCTAGCAAAGATGTATTCCATTGGGTTAAGTTTTTGATTGCCTGGCCTGTAGTGATGACATCTGACTATTTCCTTCCTATATTCAGGGACTGAAATTCTAGTGCCAGGTATTTAGTCTTGGCAAAACTTTAGAGTTTAGCTGCCAGGCCTTGAACTTCTCCTTGTCAGGAAAGTTAGCTGACCAGCAGAAATAAAGGGATGGTGGTGGACAAGGTTTTTATATCAGTGGCACGGCACTGAGGGCTTGCTAAAGCCTGGTTGCTTAGAAAGCCTCCCTTCTATGATACTAAAACTTTCTTTTTGTTTTTTTGTTTTTTGAGGAGTGTGTTAAAAAGCCATCTCAATGAATACAGACTCCAGGAGACATTCCAAAGAAAGCTCCACCTTTATAAATCCAAGGAATGTTTATGAGCTGTAAAATTTGCATTATTAAAAAAAATATATAAAGGATTTATTGAGACATTGCAATTTCCAAACTCTGATCCTAAAACTCTGCTGACAGAAAGTAAGGCAAAGCTCCAAGGAAAGACATTTGTGCTTCAAGGAAGAAAGCATCATTCTCAGCTGTAGAACACGGCTGGGAAGGCAAATGCCAGCTTACTGTGCCAAAAGTCACCTCCACAGAACCCCTTCTGTTGCTCGGAAAAGTAATTGGAATTTTGGTTCCTATAATAAAGACTGCCAGGATGTCCCCAAACATATCAACTAGGGATAAGGTATAGAGAAGAAAGTTTTTAAGGGGAACATTTTTAATAAATCAATTTCCATTAGGACACACTGCCAAATTTTTCCTCAAAAGAGATAGAAAAAAAAAAAAAAGAGTTGGAATCTCCTTCAATATAAGTGTGGGTTGAAAACACTTCACATTCGGCAGATGACTGTTACTCCAAGTGAGTGCTGTCAGTGGGGTATTGGCAGCTGCCAAGGCCATGAACAGCAGATACAGAGTGTTGGAGAAGACAGAAGGCTCAGTAAAGAATGGGGTGTGCTTTACCAACAGAGAACGCAGAGTTCTGGCTCTTGAATAACTGACCACGATTGTTCTTTTTGAACAAACTTTGCCTTAATTGAAACCGAGATTTGCTCATAGTTCACCAGGTTTCTTTTGTGCGCACAGAATCTTGTTTTCATAGAATTTTAGGTTGCAAGGACTTGAAAGAGTACTGTGCATCATCCTCTCTACCTTTACCATGAATTGTATCTATGGCACCATTAATAGGGTCCTAGAATTGTTGTTCTATTAGCGGGAGCCCAGTCAACCTCTATTGTTCTTTTCATCCACGACTTTTAATTCTGCCCTCTGCATAGCAGTACACAGCATAACCGCTCCTCTAAATACCAACATTAGAATATTGGAGAGCAGTTATCAAGCTGTCCTTCCTCTTGGTCCACTGCAGGCTGGACAATTCTGGCTTCCTCCAGCCAATCAAATATTTATAAGCATGAACAGGGAACATTTTTTGAGGGCATGTTGTCCCCAGGAAGAAAACCAGGAATTCTTCCATGACATACTCCTCAGTTATACAAAATGACGTGCTTTACTTTTTCACGGTAACAGCTATGCACAGCTTACCGGAATTAGGTAAGGACCAAACATAAACTGTTCAATAAGGGAAGCAGCACATAGCACAGTGCTTAGAGCAGACATTAGAGCCACACATCCTGCATGAGAATCCTGGCCCTTACCCTTAATGGCCACGTGACCCAGGCAAGTTATTTAACCTCTCTATGGCCTCAGTTCCCATATCTGTAAAATGGATATAATAACAGTCCCTACCTCACAGAGTAGATATAAAAATTAAATAAAATGTTTAATATTTGTAAAGGCTTACAATGATGCTTTGTACATGGTAAATGCTATATAATTACCTATTCAATGAAAATAAAGAAGGAAAGGAAAGTCATTTAAGAAGAAAGACTTTTTATTTCTTTAGAAGTTGATAGGGAATAGTTAAAGAATGGGCTTATAAGGCAGACACAGGGTGAAGCTGTCCTATTGGACCATGTCTCAGGAGGAATAAAGACTCGGACTTTAAGCCATTTGTTCCAGAGTTTATGTTTAGGCACTTTTGCTTTGCCAAAGGACCTGACACATACTTAAAAAAAAAAAAGTATATATATATATATATATATGCACACGCACACACATATATATGTATATATGTATATACATATATATGTATGTGTAAATATATATATATATATATATATATATATATATATATATATATATATCTGTGAAAGCATTGCATATTTGCCAAAAGTAATATATGGTCTGTAAACATATGTAATATATTTTATATAGTATTGGCAATTCCTAACATTCCTCATTTCTAATTCTTTTCATAAGACTCAAGTTACCCAATGAAATCAGTCTCCATTCCTCAGCATATCAGCAAATGCTTTCTGTAATTTAAAAGTGGGAATTAAAATGAACTTTCTCCCTGATTTGGGGTAGGAGTGGGCTCACAGCAGCCTGTTTTCACACTTTCCCACTGCAGCACACTCAGCATGAGAGCCTCGTGGATTTAGAGTACACCTGAGAGCCACAATGTTTGACCTCATCTTTGTCCTGAGTCCGCTTTCTGGTGACAGACACCTCAGTGAGGGGCGGAATCCTCTCCTCCTGATGTGGAGGCATCATAATGCCCCCTCTCCCTCACTTAGTTACTGGGAAATTACAGGAGTTAATCCTGTGGGAGACTTAGAACATGACAAGCTTTCAATGAGCACACAATAATTTTCCTTATAAAAATACTTTAATGGAACCTTGATGGTGGCATATAGCAGCTAATGAAGTCATGAATGACGTTAACAGGTTGATATTTTTTCAGGCTTTGAAAAATAATTACGTCATGCCATCAATTCACCTTAATTAGAACTCAGGAAAGGATCCTTTATAGGACATGTCTACATGACAAACGGTGGTCATGTGGAGGGTTATTAAATTCCTCCAAGAAGTGTGTTAGATGGATATAGAGAAGGTACAATTCTATCATCTCAAATAAATGACCAATTGCATGTCTGATATAGTTTGTTCCCATGATAGTAGGGATCCTTGTAGCATGTAGCACAGCACCTTGCATAAGGTACACACTAATTAACTACATGTTGAAAAGCAAATAAAAAGGGGAGAAAAAAATTGCAAACTAATTGAAAAATTACTAATATTCTTAATATGTATTAATAATTGTAGGAATTTATAAGAAAATTATTGCTCCAATAGAAAATGGAGAAAAGACAAAAATAGGCAATTAAAAAGAATTTAAATGGACAATGTAATGTTTAAAAAATGTTCAGTATCATTAGGATTAAAGAAATGTGTTAAAAAATAGATATTATTTTTTTACCTATAAAATTGGCAAAGATATAAAAAGTGAATCGCCCTCTGTACTCCCACACCTTGTGGCCTACAGCTTTGTCCCCTAATTACAACTTTCCACTCTTCCAACCTCTCTGGGCAGCAAGTTCTCAGATGCGCCAATAGGCAACTTTGCCTCCTGGCCTTCTCCCTGCTCTTTTCTTTGCCTGGAAGGTCTTTCCCCACTCTTAGTTCTGCTTAAATGCCCCTTCCGCTCCCAATTTAAAGTATCCTCTCCCTTTCTTTTACTTTTTAAAATTTGCTGTAATTTTTAATCATATAATTGTTTTTATTGCTTTTCTTTGGACAGGGACCATGGATGGTGTGTTCACTGATGTACACACAGGGCCTAATATAATGCTTAGCATGTCGTAGCTGCTCCGTTTAAGTTTTTCAAATGGGTGACTAAATTAATGAGGTGGACTTAAGATTCTTTAAAAGATGTTATGCTTATGTTGAATCATATGAAATTGTTTTTATAGGCAAATATGGTCAACTATCACCAGTTTCTTAAGGTTCAACTTACAAATTAATATGATTTTCAGAGGGTATTTTTAATTATAAGTATTAAAAGACATTGACATATACTCCTGCTACTTTATCTAAGGATATATGTAAATCTAAGGATATACAAAGGCATAGCTACACTCACAGCCTTATTCAAAATTTAGTAATAATTAAAAAACATGGAAACAGCCTAAATGCCCAGTCCAGAAAACTAGCTAATTAAACTAGTACATGCATGCACTGGAATGCTTTGTGACCATTCAAAATTGTGTTGTTTAAGAATATGTGTTGACAAGATACATTTTACCACATGAAGTTAAGAGGTCTATTACATAGCCATGCCTCTCTCTCTCTCTCTCTCTCTCTCTCTCTCTCTCTCTCTCTCTCTTACCCTTCACACACACACAAACACACACACACACACCAAAAAGAAGTCCAGAAGGATATATACCAACATATTGACATTAGTTAATTTCTAGATGGTGGGATAACTCATAATTTAAATGAATATACATTATTTGCGTAATAACGGTCTTTGAAAACATTAACTTCTAGAGCCTATTACAATTATAGATAGATATATGTTTACATATACGACAGAGAACTATGGAAGAGAGAGGGTAGAATTATAATTCAATTGAGAGCTACATCTCAGACCCTACCAAATTAATTACTAAGCAATTTATATTTAATAGTTACATACCATATTTTCCCGAAAATAAGACCTAACCAGAAAATAAGGCCTAGCATGATTTTTCAGGATTCTCATACTATAACCCTTACCCCAAAAATAAGCCTATTAAGATCGTCAGCCAGACAGACGCATTTAGTACGTCTATTGCAACATGCGATGGATGTATTGAATTGTAAAATAATAATATTTATATATAATTAAACATAAATAAACAATATTAATGACATTAATACGTAAAATAAATGATACTATAAATTATAATTAAGTATTTGTAAATACGCAAGCGGGCACCTTTGAACGAGAGGTAAACGCTTATGTAAACAGATGAACTCCAGACTTATTCCCATATGACCAATCGGAGTACAGATACAGCGCACAAATAACGTGCACACTTGATAACGAACAGACGTGGTTGTGTCTAACATGATTCTTTATAATTTAATACATTGTGTGTTGTAACAGACGTACTTAATGCATTCGTGTGAAATAAAGAAACATTTTCTGAATTTTAGAGCCTGCAATTTTTCATCGCTTTTGTGTGGACCATCATTCTTAACTGTCATCATTTTTGTTGTCACTCCTGTCTTGTAAGTCTTCAGTTAACACTTGATTTAATGGTAGATTTAAAGGGAATAATATCTTGACCCCCAGGCAAGATGAGTGCAAAAAGAAAGAGCTGTTCCATCTAGTATAAGAAAGGAATCATGGCGGACTCCCGGGGCAAGAATCTTACGGCTTTCTGCGAAGAAAAGCTGGATTTCCAAATGGTCCGAAAATGATGAGCAGAGTATGACAACCTCAGTCAACAGATGGACGAGGAAAATGCCAAGAAGCGCAAGTGTGGATCAGGTGGGCAACCGTTATTTCCTGAGCTGGAAGACATCATCTGTGAATGGATTGCTGACAGGACAGCAGAGGCTCTGGTTGTACGCAGGGCTGATATTCAAGCATTTGCTTTTACAATGGCACCACAGTTAGAAATATCACCAGAAGAATTCAAAACATCACAACACTAGCTGGATGGTTTCCTTAAGAGACATGAACTGTCTCAAAGATCGACAACACTGTTCAAGCTGGAAGATACTGAAGTTATTAAACGTGCACATGCTTTCAAGTCTTTTGTTGATGGCATCAACTTTTCTAAATACCAACTCTCCAACATGATTGCTATGGATGAAACTGCAGTGTTTATGGGCCAAGGATCTCAAATGACAATTGATCAGAAGGGTGCCTCATCAATCTACATTCCCTCTGCTGGTTACGAAAGTGCACATGTTACCTGTAGTTTGGCAATTCGTCTGGATGGAAAGAAAACCCCACCTCTAATCACCACTAAGGGCGAGAAAGATAAGGTTGAACATGTTTCAGGCATTTATGTTCTTGAAACCGAAAAAGCCTGGTGCACACAAGCACTTATAAGGAAGTGAGTCGATTTAATGCTGCCACTTGTTTTGCGAGGGGGCCAAAGAGATCTGCTAGTCTGGGATTCAGCCAGCACTCACTGTGCTAAAGACATGAAGAACTTCCTTGCAAAGAGAAGAATAGATCAAACAATGATTCCTGCAGGAATGACTGCCCATCTCCAGACTCTTGATATTGCAATAAAAAAGCCATTCAAGGAAAGTTTGCACATGGAAATCAACATCTGCATTAAAAATAGAGTGGAGAGAAATAGAAATCAGCGTGGAAACTTTGTGAAGCCTAGCCTGCAATAGGTCATGACTTGGGTGAAGAATTCATGGGATAAAATCACTGACAGCTGTGTTCCCAATGCACTATGGACAGGCTACATGGACAAGAAGTGCTCCTTTAAGGAGAGCTCTATTGCTGGACATGAGAGACTGTAGCCAATGGTTCTACAGGAAATGGAGTCACAAGAAATTCAATTCAAACCCCGGAATTCGGGGTTTGGAGAGTTATGACAATGTTCCAGAAGAAGATGACATGACTGCATTTGAATAAATGTAGATTTTTGTACATGAATAAGTGAATAAATGTAGATTGTTGTACATGAAAAAGTAAGACATCCCCTGAAAATAAACCCTAATGTGCCTTTTAGAGCAACAATTAATATAAGACCCGATCTTATTTTCGGGGGAAAACAGTAACAGGGTTTCTAATTTGTAATTTAAGTCTGGGATAGTATATATGAAGTTCTACAATTTAAAATAAGTTATTTTGTATTTATTCTTAAACTAAAAGGACTGAGAACAATGCAGTGCAACATCCCTGATACCATGCTCTGGTGCCTGTAGGCAAACGACAGTAGGGTACCTATAGGGACATCCAGCACCTTTCTCTGAACTTAAGGTACATTTACAATTTATAACAAAATTATAAAAGTCTTATCTTTATTAGCACTGTAGATATTTGTTTCTGAAAAATATTTTAGAGTTACAATTTTATGTCTTCAAAGTATAGCGAGAACCTCAAAAAGCTACTGGGATCAGACATAGGTGCCACCTATGTACCATGTTTCTTCGAAAATAAGACCGGGTCTTATATTAATTTTTGCTCCAAAAGACACATTAGGGCGTATTTTCAGTGAATGTCTTATTTTTTCATGTACAACAATCTACATTTATTCAAAAAGTCATGTCATCTTCTGGAACATAGTCATACATACTAAATGTGTCTGTCTGGCTGACGATCTTAACTGGGGCTTATTTTTGGGGTGGGTCTTATTTTTTGGGAAAACATGGTAGGTGGCAACATAATGGGGCTCAATAAATATTAGTGCTCTCTCTTGCCCCCAGCTAAGACACCACTAGAACTTTTGTAAACTCAGGATCTTCTCAGGTTAATCATACACACTTTAATATTCCATCTGTTTACCAAATTGTGTCAAACTCTGTTAAGCACTATAGAATAATTTTAAACAGTAACGGGAGAGAATAGCAACTTCCGTTCTAAGGGTTGGCAGTGAATGGGGCATAAGAGGGTGGAAGTGACATTCTTCTCTCACAACTTCACCAATGATATTCTTCATCCCAGCCTTTCAAAGCTGAGAAACAAGTGTGGGGATCCAGTTCCCTACCTGCATGAATTTTCTGAAATTTGTGCAACATTATTGTTTACAGTAAGCAGCTAATAAGAGCTTTTTCCTTTTTTGTTTAAACATTACTTGAAGATACAGGAAAAGGTGTAGGATCTGGTCAAAATGATTCAGAATTTCTTTGCGCCTGTGGTGATTCTACACCATTCTGAGTCACTTCAGTAAAGACAACATAATGTGGGGTGTTCCTATTCACACAGCACCAGGATATCTTAGTATTACTTGTGAACATGTGCAGTTCTTATCACACCTTTTTCTAGTTTCTTTTATTGAGCTCTATATTTCATCGGGGTCATGAGTTGAGACGCTCCAACTCATCACATAAACAAGAATATTTTCTGTGGCTCTCAATTATGTTGCAGCTGTGGTTAATGCTGTGAGTGTTTACATAAAGACTGTTGATACCTTTTCAACAGCAGCTGGGAGACTGTCGTTGGCCAAAACCTCAGCAAAGTACTGTAAATCTTTTTGAGTCAGCACTAAGACAAACCAAGAATTTTTTTTTTTCTTCCCATTACTGCATCCGAATTAAACCATTAAACAGGGACGAAGGTGAAGTGCTGTAAAAGTTTCACACTAGGAAAGGGAGATGTTTAGCTTTCATGCATTTTGACCAAACTTGTATTACTCTGCGCCTTTCATCCCAAATGTTTCATAGGCTATTTCCAAACATTGCCCCGCTTTGAATTATAACCTGGGAAGAAATGTTTTGGCCAGTAAAGTGAGGGACAAATAGATGCTCTAAGGAAGGTGGCCACAAATCTCTTTGGGTCACTAATAAATAAGGGAAACTTTTGGCTGTTGTAATGCTGGATCCAGAAAAATGTCCTGGTTTTAATATATATCTGGGGACTAGAATGTAACGATATTAAGGCCAAGGACTTGACTTGTTACGTTATTTGTTCCGTGTTTATATTTATTCATTTACAATACCCCTTTTTCATTTTTTATTTATAGAATTTATATGCCAGGCACTGCATAAGAACTGGGGATTTAAAAAAAATAAAACTCTGGCTTCTCCTCAAAAGGGAAGTGGCACTTGGTAAAGCAGAGAAATCATAAACTAGCAAATCAAAGGTGCATGTTTATTACATCATTCCACAGGGACTTTAATTAGCAAATGGAAATGTGTTGACTATCCATGTGGCCCATCTTTGCTTGGGAGCGCTGTGCCTCTGTTTCTCATTCCTTAAGACTGCTGTTGGACACGCTTTATAAGAGCTGTCTCAGGTCACATTGTACCCCTGAATCCAAACTCACAGATCATCCTTTGCTGCGAAGAATTTTGATTTTACTTCGTGGTCCTCCTGTCCCTTTCTGTAAAATGGAAACTTGGGTATTGTTTCAAAGCCAAAAGTTTGGGAGGATTTTGTCCTCTTTCCTGATGGTCTGTGTGTGTGCCTGCACTTACTGCTTTCAATTGAAATCACATCTGAAAGGAACCGTGCGTCGCCATGTGAAGGCATGGTATTGTTATTAAGTAAGTGTATGCTTATGAAATTTTGAATCCTCCCTAGACTAAATGCATTAATCCATGTCTAAGTTTTTCGGGATTTGGTCTCCTGCCCTCGTCATAAACATTTTATTCCACTAAAATTGCAGTTTTTATAACTCCAATTCAACCTAAAGCACAGAAAATGTACAATAAAATAAAGGAAGCCTGCTGTCATTATCAGCCCCCAGAAAAACTAATGTCTGCAACAGTGTTAGTCTGGCTTGATTTGAGCTGGACTACTGGAAAACCACAAAGAGAGAGGAAAATTTTGTAGTTTGTCCAAGAAAGCTCTCTTTACCCTTCATTTTAGATACTACTAAATACCTCAAAATTTTAAAATATTACACACACACCCACACACACACACAATGACTTTTTGAAAGTCTGATATTTGATGTATTCTTTAAATGTGTATGGATTGCTTTTCAACTTGTTCAAATTTAAAACTCAGGGATTCTGCTCTGTGCCAAGAGATTAGTCAGACATTCTTATATGTGAATGTAATGTTCACAATATTTATCAGTAAAAAGCATGATTCTGAAGGAAAGGCTTGGCTTATCCCAGAACTCTGTTACATCAGCCTCTCTCTCTGGCCCCAGGATGAGGGCTAGAAGCCCTCCCCTATCTGTGGCCTGGACAGTCCACGATGTATCTCCCTGTCTAACCAGTTTCAAATTTCTGTGTGGAAAGTAGAATCCCCCACAGATGCTTTTTTGGGCCAATAACTTGAATTTCAAAACGGGTCTCCATCAAAAAAGGTCAAGAAAAGAAAGGAAAATCCTGACATCTGTGAGAGTTGAAAGACAAATTAGGTAACAATACTTGGAAAAGTGGCCACCATTCTCTAGAGAGAGCAAAGGAAAGACATTCAGGAAGTGTGCAGTTTGCCTCCTTCTACTGTGTGTGTGACCCAGACAACAAACACATGGCTGCCCCTTGTTCCTTGTGGCTACTAAGTGAAAAATAGCAATGAGTACAACACTTTTATTTTTTTCCTTCACTGAAGCAGATGAGATGACGGCTATGTGGGATAGGGTTGTATGTGTATCTGTCAGACTGCATAATGACTTAGTCATTTGCAATAAAACCTCAGGAAAAATAAGGACTGGTTCAACAGAGTGTTTAGTTTGTATTTTCTAGTCAACTGAGAATTAGCTTTGTAGATCTCTGCTGTTGCAAATCTTTGTATGATGCCCATATCTTCTTACTCCAACAACAGCATCTCAGTGTCTTGATGGCTACAATGTTTGCAGACTGGTCCTGGAGAGAGGATAGGAATATTTGCTGAATGTGCAGAAAAATATCCTGGACTCAATCTTTTTCTTTAAATCTTGTTTCCAATTTGTTTCATTTTTAATTATTCTTTTTTTCCCCTAAAAGCAGGCTGACATCTTCAAATGGAAGTTTGATTATTGAGGTTTCTCCCTAGTTGTGTTCATTGTAATCTGCTTTTCTCTTTAGTTGATTTATTGGACCCAGATTTTCAAAGCCTCCCATTTTAGCCTGTTTTTTCTGCCTGATTAAGTTGAGCCTTTCCAGTTGCTAAGACCATCACTAGAAATATGTCTCCTCTAGTGGTGCACTGGGAAATTTGTAACAAACAGGTGGTCAAGGAAAACCACTTGGTTTGTGGTGCTACTGATTTCCATGGAGTAAGTAAGTACCCTGACTATTGGTGATTGCAAACTATGGACATGGTGCTACTGACTGAGGAGTTGGCAAGAGGTCCTGAGCAAATGCCAGCTGACTCCAGCAGCCCTTGCTCCCCAGGCTGTGGTCAGCCAAAAATGCCCTTGAGGATCAAACCCTGACCTTCTGTCTTCTCACTCAGGCCAACATTGGAAGACACCTGTTTTCTCTTCCTTTCCCACTACAGGTCTCTACTGTGCAGTGCTAACTGAACCAGAGTGGAAAGCCTTGGGAGGCACTTTCTAGTAACTGAAATAAAAAAAAAAATAAAAAATAAAAAAAATCTCTAAGTAATGGTAGCCAGTTGAAGAGGGTGTGCTAATTAGAATAAATGAAGAACACCGCAAGAGTCAAACCTAAGATTGCATTCATTACCCTCTTTGCATATGGCTCAAAAGCAAATAAACAAACACGTAAAAACATAAAAATTTCACCTTTTATAGAACGTCTTTATTTTAACTTTGATCTTCCTAACCCGTTCTTTATTTTTTTCATAGTATGTATACGAGTGTGTGTGTGTGTGTGTGTGTGTGTGTGTGTGTTTAACCTGATTATTTTTATTACTTCTCCCCTAGTAAGCCATAAGAGCCAGGTTCACTGCTAATATTACTACTACCTAGCATATATGAGGGCTTACTAAATATTTATTGAATAAATACCTTATTCATCTGTTTTCATAGATGTTATTAAATAATGAGTCCATTTTATTTTCAGAATATTAACCCAAAGATAATAGCTGACATTTTAGAGCAAATATAATTAAAGTTTTCACAGAATTGATCATTTAGACATATGTGGTCTTCTTAGGGATAAAGTAAGCTTGAAATCAAAAATTTTAAATGTGTAACCCCCCAGTGAAGATGGCAGGCTGATAAGATCCTGGTCTCACTTTCTCCTGTGGACACACCAGAGCTATAACAACATACAGAGCAATTATCTCTGAGAATGATCTGAAGACTAGCAGAACCACTGAGATACAGAGAAAAAGCCACATCAAGACAGGTAGGAGGGTCAGAGACACAATCCGGTCAGGACCCACACCCTCAGTGTGGCATCCCACAAAGTGAGAAGAGTATTATGGAAAGCCTGACAAGCAAGGAGTCTGAAACCCGTGTCAGGCTTCCCAGCCCAGGGGACCTGCATCAGGAAGTAGAGCCTTCATAGTATCTGGCTTATGTCCAGGAGAGCTAAGGGGCTATGGGAAACTGATGCTCTGCTCTTAAAGGGCTTATACAAAAACTCACTCTGAGTCCCAACACAGAGGCCACAGTTTGAAAAGTGCCTGGTTCATATGTGAAGCAGATATACTGACTAATTTGGGGCATATGTCGGAGGGACAGGATCTGCTGGAACTTTCTTCAGAAATGGATGCATTGGTGAGCACTAGTTCCAACATTCCCTATTAACCTGCTAATAGTTTGGCCCCCACCCCCACTCTGGCATTCCCCTGAGGATGTGCTCAGCCTAACATGCCTATCCCAACCAGCATGTACCAAATCTGCTCCAAGACAATGCCCCACCCCCAGTACCTGGTGGGTGACCCCACGTGTCCCCTGAATCCTTCCAAATTGGTGAACCACTCTGGAGGGGCCAGCCCCCCACACCAGCATACTCACAATAGTAGAGGCTGAGCCTCACAACTGCCCACATCAGAGGCTTGTATCTATACAAGTACACGCACAGCAAGAATGGCCAAGCCTCACAGACGGCTGGATTGGGGGCCGGGCCTATGCAACAGTGAAGCTACAGCAATCTTGGTTCAACCACAACAAGAGGGCACATGCAACCCCCACAGGGGACACTGCTGGAGCAATTGGATCTGGTGATTGGGAGATTGCACCACTGGGCTCCACAGGACACCTTCTACATAAAGCCACTCTGTTAATACCTAGAGGCATAACTGATTTACCTAATATGTAGAAACAAACACAGAGACTTAGGCAAAATGAGGAGATGAAGGAATACATTCCAAATGAAAAACAAGAAAACAAAACAAAACAAACAAACAAAAACAAACAGAAAAAGAGCTAAGTGAAATGGAGATAAGCAATCTACCAGATAAAGAATTCAAAGTAATGATCATTAAGATGCTCACTGAATTCAGGAGAAGTATGGATGAACACAAAGAGAACTTCAACACAGAGGTAGAAAATATTAAAAAGAATCAATCAGAAAGAAACAATGCAATAACTGCAATGAAAAATACACTAGAAGGAATCACCAACAGATTGGATGACACAGAATAACGATCAGCAATATGGAAAGCAGGGTAATGGAAATGACCCAATTGGAATAACAGAAAAAAAAAGAGCATTAAAAAAAAATGAGAGTATAAGGAACATTTGGGACAATAAGAAACATACTAACATTGATATTATAGGGGTCCCAGAAGTAGAAGAAAGAGCCAAAGGGATAGAAAGCCTAGTCCAAGAAATAATAGCTAAAATTTTCCCTAATTGGCAAAGGAAACAAACATTAAAGAACAAAAATTACAGAGAGTCCCAAACAAGATGCATGCAAAGAGACCCACATCAAGACACGTCATAATTAAAATGGCAAAAGTTAGATACAAAGAGGAAATCTTAAAAGAAGCAAAAAGAGGAAGAAGGAGAAAGAGAAGAAAAAGAAAAACTAGTTACACACAAAGGAACTCCCATAAGACAATCAGCTAATTTTTCAACAGAAATGTTGCAGGCCAGAAGGGAGTGGCACAATATGTTCAAAATGATGAAACACGAAACCTACAACCAAGAATACTCTACCAGGCAACGTTATCATTCAGAATTAAAGGAAAGATAGTTTCCCAGACAAGCAAGCTAAATGAGTTCACCACCACTAAACTGGCATTACAAGAAATGTTAAAGGGATTTCTTTAAGAGGAAAAGAAAACGCCAAAACTAGAAATAGTAATAATAGTAATAATAATAATGTGAAAGAAAAGGGGTAAAAAAGGTTGTTAAGGTAAACATAATAAAGGTAGGAGATCAAGCACTTATAATGCTGGTATGAAGGTTAAAAGACAAAAACAATAAAATCATATATATCAACAATAATTAGTTAAGGGATACACATACAAATATATAAAATGATATCAAAAACATAAAATGTGTGGTGGGAGTAAAAATGTGGTGCTTTTAGAATGCATTCAAATTGAAGCGACCATCAATTTTAAGTACCCTGTTATTTACATAGGATGTTATATACAAAACTCATGGTAACTACAAACCAAAAATTATAATAGATACACAGGAAATAAAGAGAAAAGAATTCAAACATAACACTAAAGAAACTCATCAAAACATAGGGGAAGAATGCAATAGAATAATAAAGGAACAGAGAAGAACTACAAAAACCACCAGAAAGCAAAAAAATGGCAATAAGTACATGCCTATCAATAATTACTTTAAATGTAATGATCTAAATGTTCCAGTCAATGACATAGGGCGGATGAATGGATGAAAAAACAATAACCATATGTATGCTGCCAAAAGGAGACTCACTCAGATCTAAAGACACACACAGACTGAAAGTGAAGGGATGAAAAAAGATATATCACACAAATGAAAATGAAAATAATGCTGGATTGCAATATTTTAATACTTTAAAACAAAGACTGTAACATAAGATAAAGAAGGGCTTTACATAATGATACAGGGATCAATCCATCAAGAGGATATAACACTTGTGAACATTTGTGTACCCAACATAGGAGCACCTAAATACATAAAGCACATGCTAACTGACATAAAGGGAGAGATTAACTGTATTACAATAATAATAGAGGACTTTAATACTCCACTTTCTTAAGTGGGTAAAATCATCTAGACAGGAAATCAGCAAGGAAACATTGGCCTTAAATGACACATTAGATTAGAAGAACTTATTAGATATATGAGTATGCAGAATATTCCATCCCCAAACAGCAGAATATACATTTTTTTTCAAATGCACACGAAACATTCTCCAGGATAGCTCACATGTTAGGCCACAAAACAAATCTCAGTAACTTTAAGATTAAAATCATATCAAGCATTTTTTCTGACTGCAATGTTATGAAACTAGCAATTAACTACAAGAAGAAAAATGGAAAAAAATACAAACACACAGAGGCTAAATAACATGCTACTAAAGTGTCAGTAGGTCAATAAAGATATCAAGGAGGAAATAAAAGATTAGCTGAAAGTAAATGAAAATGGAAACACATGTTCCAAAAACTATGGGATGCAGCAAAAGCAGTTATGAGAGGGAAGTTTATAATGATACAGGTCTACCTTGAGAAACAAGAAAAATCTCAAAATAAACAATCCAACCTTACACCTAAGGGAAAGAGGAAAAGAAAAATAAGAAAAGACAAAAGTTACTAGATGGAAGAAAATAATAAATATCAGAGTAGAAATAAATGAAATGGAGTACAAGAAATAATAGAAAAATATCAGTGAAACAAAGAACTGCTACTTTGAAAAATTTAACAAAATTATAAGCTTTTAGCCATACTCATCATCAAAAAAAAGAGAGGGCCCAATACATAAAATCAGAAATGAAGGAAAAGTGAAAACCAACAACACAGAAATACAAAGGATCATAGCAAAATACTACAAACAGTTATACACCAACAAATTGGATACCTAGAAGAAATGGATAAATTCCTAGAAACATACAATCTTCCACGACTGAATCAGGAAGAAACAGAAAATCTGAACGAAATGACTACTGGTAAAACAATTGAATCAGTAATCAAAAAACACCAAACAAACAAAAGTTCAGGACCAGACAACTTTACTGGTGATTCTATTGAACATTTAAAGAAAAATCAACATCTGTTCTCAATTTATTCCAAAAAATTTGAAAAGGAAGGAACAAACTCATTGTATGAGGCCAGCATTACCTTGATACAAAAACTAGACAAAGACACTACAACAAAAGATAATTACTACCCCTCATGAACATAGACACAAAAATCTTCAACAAAATATTAGCAAACCAAATTCAACAATACATTTAAAGGGTCATACATCATGAACGAGTGGGATTTACTCCAAGAATGAGAGGATGGATCAATGTCTCCAAATCAATTATTGTGATATACCATATCAACAAAACAAAGGATAAAAATCATATGATCATCTCAATAGATGCAGAAAAAACATTTTACAAAATTCAACATCATTTATGATAAAAACTCTCAACACTATATATAGAGGGAATATACCTCAACATAATGATGGCTGTGTATGACAAATGTGGATTTGTCATATATTATACTCAATGGTAATGAGCTGAAAGCTTCCCCTAAAATCAGGAGCAAGACAACGATGTCCACTCTCACCACTTTTATTTAACATATTACTAGAAATTCTAGCTGTAGCAGTCAGACCAGAAAAAGAAATAAAAGGCATCCAAATTAGAAAGGAAGAAGTAAAACTCACTTTTTATAGATGACATGAAACTATAAATACTAAAGACTCCACCAAAAAAGCTATAGAATAAATGAATTCAGTAATGTTGCAGGGTAAACATTAATGTACAAAATCAATTGTGTTTCCATACATTAATAACAAACTATCAGAAAGAGAACTCAAGAAAGCCATTCCATTTATAGTTGCAAAAATAAAATACCTAGGGATAAATTTAACCAAGGAGATGAAAAACCTGTACCCTAAAATTTGATGAAATAATTTGAAGACAACACAAATAAATGGCAATATATACTGTGCTCATGGATTAGAAGATTCAATATTGTTAAAATGTTCATGTTACCCAAAGCAATCTACAGATTCAATGCAATCTCTATCAAAATACTATTGTCATTTTCACAAAACTGGAACAAATAATCTTAAAATTTATATGGAACCACAAAAGACCCTAAAGAACCAAAGTGATCTTGAGAAAGAACAAAATTGGAGGCATCACAATCCCTGATTTCAAATTATACTACAAAACTATACTAACCAAACAGTGTGATACTGGCACAAAGATAAATGACGCAGAGATAAAATGAAACAGAATTAGGAGCCCAGAAATAAACCCCTGTTTATATGGTCTATTAATCTATAACAAAGGAGGCAAGAATATACAATGGGGAACACACAAGTCTCTTCAATAAGTGGTATTGGGAAAACTGTACAACTATATGCAAAAATATGAATCTGGACTGCTTTCTTACATCATATACAAAAAACAAACTCAAAATGGATTAAATACATATATGTGAGACCAGAAACCATAAAACTCTTAGAAAAAAACATAGGCAATAAACTTTTGACATTGGTCTAAGAAATATTTTTTTGGCTATGTCTCCTCAGCAAGAACAACAAAAGCCAAAGTAAACAAATTGAATTACTTTAAAAGCTTTTGCACAGTGAAGGAAACCATCAACAAAGCAAAGTAGTGACTCACTGAATGGGAGAAAGTATTTGCAAATGGTATATCCAATCAAGGTTAATACCCAAAATATATAAAAAAACTAATGTAACTCAACATAAAAAAAAATCCAATTTAAAAAATGGGCAGAGGACCTGAATAGACATTTTTCCAAACAAGACATACAGATGGCCAATAGATGCATGAAAAGATGCTCAATATCATTAATCACTAGGGAAATGCAAATCAAAACTGCAATGAGATAGTACCTCACACCTGTCAGATTGGCTATTATCAAAAAGACAAGAAATAACAAACGTTGGTGAGAGTACAGAGAAAAGGAAACTCTTATGCACTATTGGTGGGATTGCAAATTGGTGCAGCCACTATGGAAAACAGTATAGAGGTTCCTCAAAAAACTGAAAACTACCTTATGACTCAGCAATTCCACTTCTGTGTATTTATCTGCAAACATAAACACCATTTTGAAAAGATTTATGTACCCCTGTGTTCATTACAGTGTTATTCACAATAGCCTAGATATGGAATCAACCTAAGTGACCATCGATAGATGAGCAGATAAAGAAGATGTGGTACACATATATAGTGGAACGTTACTCAGTCATAAAAAGAATCTTGCCATTTGAGACAACATGAATGGACCTAGCTGGCATTATGATAAGTGCAATGTGAAATAAGTCAAACAGAGAAAGACAAATACCTTATGATTTCACTTATATGTAGAATCTAAAACAAACGAACAAACAAAAAGAAACAAACAAAACAAGACGGAAACACACTCATAGATGTAGAGAACAAACTGATGGTTGCCGGAGGAAAGGGGATGGGGCATGGGAGAAAAAGGTGAAGGGGATTAAGAGGTACAAAGGCCCAGTTATAAAATAAATATGTCACAGGTTGTAATGTAGAGCACAGGGAATTTAGTCAATGGAATCATAATAACTTTGTACAGTGACAGATAGTTACCAGATTTATCACAGTGATCACTTCATAATGTATTTACTGTTGAATAACTATGTTGTACACCTGAAACTCATGTAATATTGTATGTCAACTGTACTTTAAAAAAGTAATATATGAACCAAATGCCATAAATAAGTATTTGACAGATGATGAGTTTTTCTATATACATTTAATATTTTATGATATGTCACAGTATATATTTTTATCAATTATATTAAAAATGAAAACAACAAATCACCTGGCCCTCCATGTAATAAACATTTGTCTTTTGCCTGAACTTTGTATTTCCCCATGTTCAGAGAAAACAAAAACTAAGCTGCTATTGCAAGTTTAAACTAAATATGCTTCCTGAGTTTTTCGTTTTCATAAAATTACCAGCTATCAAAATGTCTGCTAGTGTATTGTTTTTGTTTTTGCTTTTGTTTTAATTTTTACAAGTGAACCACTATTTGGCACATACTTCTGGCAATGGGGAGTTTGAAGTTAGTGTAAAGAAATCCACAAACCATATGAAAGAACTGTGATGCTGTGTAAGATTCCCAAAGGAACATAAAAGTGAAAATCCTCACCCTACAAAACTAAGCATCCTCCACTGAATACTGGCAAATAAGAAAACTGAAATAACTCTATTTTCGTCCATCTCTCAAAAGAATAGAAGTGCATTTTTTTATTGGAGAAAATATAGTTGACTGGTAAACAACAAGGGTTTGAACTGCATAGATCCATTTATATGCTGATTTTTTATAATAAAGACCTGGAGATTTTTCAATCCGTGGTTGGAAGTCTACAGAGGCAGTGGGCCAAATGTATGCATTCTATGCAGGGGACTTGAGCATCCAACAAGAGGTCTTGGAACCAATCCCCTATGGAGACGGAGGGATGCCAAGTTTTGGAGGAGTCAAAAGTAACATGTGGATTTTCAACTGCATAGGGGTCGGTACCCCTAACTCCTGCATTGTTCAAGATTCTACTGTACAGTTGTTTTTTAAGATACCTTGCAGGTCAACTTTGCATTTTCATAATTTCAGCACTCATTTTCTGTGTGTGATGTGCACCTGGACTGGCAGCATAGGAACTCTACTTTTTTGGCTTCTGTAGAAGTACAGGATCCCTCACATGCGATTCATGTTCTCATGTATATTTGGAAAGGACAACCTCATAAACACCAATCTGAATACTTTTATAAGCTTACTAAGCTCTTTATGAAGGGCTTAAGTTTAAAAGAATGAAGTTATTTATGAGTTTAACCTAAATACACATTCTATACCTTCCCCGTAAGATAATTTTAGGAGTGTTTCAGCAAACAAACACTACAAGGAAAAGTATATAGTATAACGTGGATTAACTGAAACAAACCACCAAACATAACAATGTGCCAAATTAAAAAATGAAATGATGCCAAAGCTTATCTCTCTACATTTTCATGCATGCCTTTGTTGAAGTGTGTGTGTGTGTGCGCGCGCGGACGCGCTCGAATGTGTGTTGGAGCATAGCATGGAGAAGGGAAATTGGCCTGTGATAATTCTGCACATTTAGTGTTCTCAGGTTCCTGATTATTGCCTACATTGCAGCACTGTTCATTTAAAACCTTAGTTGAGAGCCTTATGTTAGTAGCGGCTACCAGTTATCTACCACCTACTTTGTTCCAAACACCATACAGATGCTTGGAATACATATTCTCATTATATTTGTGTAGAGGTGCTCTCAATCCTTATTTTAGAGATGTCTTGACTAATTCATAGACCTAAAGTGAGTGTCCCAATGTCATAGCTGACCATGACAGGTAGTAGAGTGGGGACTCAAAGCCAAAATTATTTTGCTGCAAGAGCTGAGCTATTGCTATCTACCCTGCTGAAATCTCAGGTACTTCACTTTTGGTTTTGATAGAAAACTAACACAATGATGTAGGGGGAAATTAGCATCATTGATGCCATCTACTCAAAACTTATGAAATATCAAGCTAGTTCAAGAAAGGATAAAACTGTAACATGGACACTGAAATGTAAAACTTTATGTGTATTTTATATTTGTAAATTTTATATTTATAAAATAAAATATAAAAATTGTATGTGAGAAAATAAGCAGACGTCAATTAATATTAACTTATAAAGCTATTGTGACAGATAAGGATCAACATAGCCAGGCCTCTGATGCCCTCAACAGAGAGATTGTCTAACTTGGTCTCCTGCTAAAACTCAGGCCTTTCTTCTGGCGGGCTGTCCGTGAGTTGCCAGAACATTGTGTTTCACCTCTGTTACCAAAGCCGAACACTATCAGAGATGAATTGCAGACTGTGGGTAACAATTAGCACTCTCTAGTGATTTTCCACTTATTATTTTCCTATAGATCTTTATCTCATTATTTTTTATCTCAAACCATATCATAAAGTTCATATATGAGCAGAATAAAATGTTATGCAAGCATCTTAGAATTTCAAGTAAACTAGAGAACTGATGTATTATAGAAGTATGACATTTTAAAAGTCTGAATTCAAATTTAAGCAGTTTTCTGGGCAAATGTAACAAATACTTATAAGACTGTGCAGCACAGTTTCATTTATTTGGCTTCAAAGCAACTGAAACTACAGTTACTGGAAATGTTTTCTATAATCAATGTTTGTGAGAAAGAGACAGATAACAAATTAACAAATGGCTATCAGGTTTGTTTTTTAAAGTAGATTTCAGACCATATCATGGGGCCAGTTCAGAGGCAGCCCAACATTCCACATTTCTACAATACAGATTTATTCTTCATAATGAAGAATATGACCATGTCCTTAAGTATCTTCTAAATTATCTAAAACGGATGGCTTTGTTTGTACAATTTTGGTGTACTTAAATGTAATTTCTGCAAAAGAGTAACCTGTGTATGGATTATGTAGTAACTGCATTTATCGAAATAGGCAACCCACCTGGATGCTTTTTCATGTACTCATTGCTTACATTCCTCTCTTCCCTGCCCTGTTTAAGGAGTACTGCATGAACTGCCTGTACTCCCTGTGCCCATCCTCTGCTGCAAATATGGTCCCAGGGCATTCTCCCTTGTCTGTTTCCTCCGGTCTCAGGATCTTCTGCCTACTCAGAGTCTCCTTCTCTGTGTCTTCAATCTCTGTTCCCACCATTTTCCTTCTATTTAGTTTATTAAGAATCCCAGAATCTTAATTTAAAGGAGCCACACATTTTTTTGGCCTGGCCTCTTCCAGCTCTTGCTCTCAACTCCCAACTCCCTTCTCCTCCCTCCCCATGTCAATATGGCCTGACTTTTAAAAAGAAAGTCTGTCCTCATTGTCTCTACTTCCTGACCTTCCATTTAGTTTTCAGCTCACTCCTTCTTTACACTACCTTTTCTATAATTCCACTGAAATTTTCTTATACACACACACACACACACAAACACACATGCATACACAGAGACAAATACACATATACACAAACAAATATATCACATACATAGGCAAATGTGCATACACAGATATAAATACACAACACAAGTATACATATGCATAGGCAAACATAAATGCACACATGCACAAACTTTTATTGTCAACTATTTCCGAGATTTGGACTGGATGTCAAAAGATATTGAAGGCAGGGAGGTCAGGGGAAGGTAGCCTGGTGATGATAATGATGGGAACAAAAGTTTGGCTTCTTCAGAAAGAGGCATCCTATGTAGAAAAGGCACAATTGCCCACTTTCTGTTTTGTATGGACCTTGTGTTTCTAGACTAGGGGGAATATAGTGGGAAAAGAATGAAACATACTTTTACGTTATTTAAGGGTGGCTGGTTTGTTTGGTTTCCATGGGAGACATATGCATAAAACAAGCTGAGTTTTACAATTCAGTTCAGTTGACTTACTTGTGAAAGTCCTCTGAGATTCTTGAAAGTAGATTTTGTGTGTGTGTGTGTGTGTGTGTGTGTGTGAGTTTCTCTCTTCCAGTGTGTCCATAGCTATTTTAGTTGGAAGTAACTAGAAAAAAGCAGACTGCCAGTCAGACCCAATCTTAAATGAGAAATGTTATGGTCAATAATTTTTAAAATCCATTATTTGATGAGGAAATTATTTAGAATTTACATTTCATTTTAGAATAATTTGAAAGTAATTTTTCAAAAGAAAATGTTTTAAGATGTTGTAGCATCTTCCATTCATAGAGAAGAATAATGCATATTTGTGAATGGACTTGTTGAATACAAGCATTTGTGAATCAGCTTCTCCCAGTCTCTACAAAGAGTGAATAGTGGTAATTTTTTTTCAGACTGGCCCTAGTCAATTGAAATGATAGCATAAAACATGCATTATACTCATTCAAAACCTCCTGGAGTTGAGATATTTGTATATTAAAGAATCTGCAAGGATCAAAGAAATAAACGTAATATTTGTTCCCACATATTGGGGCAACAAATATGTTTGAACACTGAAATGCTAAAATGATAGAAATGTTCAACATATTTTATGTATAATAGCAAAAATGTAGACGTAATTTAGATATTAATGACTTGCATTTTGTTAAATTGTGGAATACTATGTGGGCATTAAAATGATTACATGCCTATATTTATTGACATGGAAAGAGTTACATTATATTATTAGGTGATGAATGTAGATTTCAGAATAGGATGACCCCTATTTTATATGTGCAAAGATGGATGTGAGAGTCTTAGTGTATTTGGGGGCAGATATGGAAAAAAAAAATGTAAATATTTTCATGTTTTTTAATCTATATTATTTTACAAATAAGGAAAATTGAAGTGATTACCCTTAGGTGATGGAAAATTAAGACATATTATGAAAAGAACTTACAAAGTATAAGTGGTATGAAAACCAAAGTATGCAACTTAATGACAGCTACCAGACTGATAAAGTGGTGTCATCTAGATACTAATGATCAGAGCAAGGGATAATGGACATTACAAAACAAGAGTATTAGGTAGAGGTGAAAATGATGTTTTAAAAAATATGTAGATCATTTAATATGAAAATTATTTATTAAAGGATGGTAAAGAATTGTTTTTCCTTACCTCTATCTTTTACAGTTACTTTTAACCCATTAATGACAAAGCTTATTTGGGAATTAGGACTCAGAAAATTTTGCAGTTCTTACCATTTAAACCAAAATGTTCAAATTGCTCATTAGCTGGGAAAATCGCATTACTCGGGTACTTATCTTCCATTAGAGCAGCCATTTCTGGGGTTTAAAAGATTTCAACTACAACTCAACACAAAAGCATCTTAATATATGCAAAGTAAAATGTCACTATTTGTCAATTTTTCTCTTAGAATTTTACATTATATTCGAAGTTCAATGCATGGTACAATCTTGACTCTTTGATTGGATATAAAAATGTTTTCCTTTCAAGAGTTAAAAATAATGTAAATTAAGCTTCCACCAGAAAACTTGTAAGTGGTATAATTCCTTATATTTGAGTGTTTCATCATCAATTTCTGTGCCAGGCCACATGTTGAACTGCTTGGCAGCCCCTACCATGTATGAAAATACTTTCATTTTTATAGGCATATGCTGGCAAAAACCTACCACTTCCACGAATTATTAGTCCTTTTCTGCTAATTATTTTGAAAAAAAGCAGAGGTATACATGCAAGTTCAAGTGGCTCTCAACATCTGAACCATACTTGGTGTAAAACTTCAATTAGAAAAAAGTGTATGCCTCATTTGACCAGTTTTACTAATGTAAATCTACAGAAAAAAATCAAGTTCCTTTTTTGTGTGTATTAGAGGTTAAATAACAAGTTGATTGAAATAGTGATTGATAAAAGGAATTAATGCAGAAGCTTGATAATACAGTGAGCAATCAATTTACAACATAAAGATAGAAAGTTTTGTGTTTTCAATAGCATTTATGGAAAGATAAAATTACAAACTGAAAGGGACCTGTTGAAAATGTTACATTAAAGAAAAAGCCTCAAGAGTGACTTGTGTAAGGAAACACAGATGACCAGAGGCAGAGCTGTTAGAACTCAGCTATCTGGTTTCAAGTAATGGGCAAAACCCTGTGGTTTTAAATCACTACGTCAGGAAAATTAGGAGAAATAAAAAATAATCAGCCCTGTTCCATCATCTGCAGGTTTCATATTGGTGCGTGGCCTTCTGTATTTGTATGTATCGAGCTCCTGCTCGGCATACTGAGTGTGAAACAAAACTAACTTCGGAAGATCCATAGGTCCTAGATGAAAAGTGGTGTGAGAAGGGGTTTGATGACAGATAACTTCTACTATAGGCATTCCTATGCTTCTAAATCAATAATCAGACACACAAAACTTTGTGGAATTAAAAAATATATAGTTATGAATTCTAATATTATAGGCAGATCAAGGCAAGAGACAAATAATAGGAAGGAGAATAAGAAAAGGAAAATGAAGACAGAAGAAAAGACAAGAATACAAGCCCCAACGTATAACGAAGCAATGAGTAAAGTTAAAAACACCAGTTCTGGATTCCCAAGTCTCTACCCTTCAGTTTTCTCACCTGAAAAGAGGATATGATAATAGTACTGACTTCATGGAGTGTTTGGGAGGATTAAACTAGCGAATATATAGATAAAGTTAGCATAAAGCATAAGCTGTTTTTATTGCTATGTTAATTTGGGGGAGAATGGGCACTCTCTTGATTTAAAATATAGTTTTTAAAGCATCTAGAATTTGTTTAAAATGTTTATATTACCACATAAAATTTGGATGCTCAAGGCATTGTAAGACCTCATTTTATTGCTTATATTCAATATCTCATATTGAGATACACATGTCAGGCTTAAAACTAGATGTAAGACTAGAGTGAACTTAGACTTCAAACTAGACTAAAGAACGCAATTGTTTTTCCTCTCGTATAGCTGGAGTGGCAGGGAAGGCGAGGGCATCTAGAGCAGCTGGACAGACACACATGCCATCAGGAGACCCCTCTCCTGGCTACTCCTGCTCTTGGATCCCATCTTTCCTCTTACACAGGCTTTCTCCATGTGGCGGTAACATGGCTACATTGTGAACAATCATGTGGGCTCACATGATTCTGGGTCTCTGATAGGCGAGCAGAGAGAGGTTCCTACCAGTTAGGTCAAGCCAGGCAGGAAAGGTTCCATTTTGGCTCGACATAGCCGATCACATGCCCATCCTGATCACCTGTGGCCGGGTAGATAGGTGCTCTGAGGACTGGCCAGACGTCCTTGCCCCTATGGCCAGGCAAGGAGAGAAGGAGAGGTAATATGACTGGGAGCACCCATGGAAGCAGCTCATGGGCCTGGGGAAAGTAGTTCCCAAAGAAAGGAAGTTTCCATAACTTACTTCTGTGATGGAAAGAAGAAGGGAACCTGGAACCAACAGAGGCTAATAGGTAGATGGGGTGCCAGGGGAAGGGAGAGTGGGAGGGGGAATGAGAACAAAGAGATGGAGCTTTGTTCATTTTGTAAAGGAGCAAATGTTGATAACTCCACAAAGGAATGTCCTCTATACTTCAGTGTAGTAGTTCCCCTTGGAGTCTTGGGAGTGTCAGTACCAAAGGATATTAGGAGGTAGTTTGTCACCTGGGGCACACAAGAGATTAGATACTGAAACTTGCTGTTCAGACTGACATTTAGTCCAGGGTTTGTTTCCAACCTCTGGTCTTTATTTTCCTCCACAAATTTCAATTCTGTTTTTGGGATACCTGTGCTACAAAGGGCAATTTTTTAAAATGAAGAATCATAATCATTATTTCTAACTATTTCATCTAAGAATGCAAAGAAAAAATGCCTCTTATGGATTGTATCCATCTCTCTATGCTATATATTTTCTTTTATGTTGTTGTGGCCATTGTTTGCTTTTTCCCTGAAGTATGTAACATGTTTTAGACTTCTCTATATTATAAATCTCATTTAAAAAGTGTTGAATCAAGGAAGTCTGCCAGCTCCTTTTGTTTTCTCTACTTTTCTCTGTGTGTTGGACTGCTCTGGCAAAGGAGAATAATATTACCTTACCATGTAAAACATGGTTAATGGCTTTAAAAGAATTCCCCAGCAACTGAATAATGGGCTGCCAAAAATATTCTCGGTGCCAAAGGATCTGGAGATGTCTGTTCCATTTATTGTGTGTTTCTCCTTTCATCATGACTAAGTGCTCACAAAAGACATAAAACCCAAACCTCCGGGGTATGTGGTGTTTGAGTCAGAAACCATACTTTAATATATTCAGTCCTATATATAACTATAATGATGGTTAGCAGAGTATCAACAACAATCAATGATGGATACCTATGGTATGAGAGATGCTCAAATTATTAATTAAATTGATTTTTAGTTTCTAGAAGGAAGTCGTTGTTTCATCATCTGTCTTGTGCTTGGTTGAATGGCTTGATAATGTTTATTCTAAAGAGTTTGGAAGTCTTGCACCAAACACTTTTAACTTGTTCTGCCTGTTTGAATAAGTTTACTTTTCTCAGAAATAAAGATGGAACATATTTCTTAATTAAAGTTCCATGTTCTAAAATCCTGATAGTGCGGTATAGCAAAGTCACTTATTTTTATTTTTCCTTGAAGATAAATAGAGTCTATTAAAAAGGGGTTTTTCTTAAAAATTTGTTTAAAAAATTAATTTAGGAAAATTAATTTCTCCAGTTAAGAACTGGAGAAAATGCAAATGTAGAAACATTTAAAAGCTGCTTTGTTTCTCACTGGAAGCAAGAGAAGCCAAGAAATGTAGCATCTAAACCCACCCTCCTCCCACCCCACCCCCACCTCACCCTCCCTTGGACCCTTCCCATTTGGTCTGCACTCAGACTGTCTGGTTCTCACTTGGCAGGAGACGCTTAATCTCTCCTGCTTCTTAGTTTGGGCCAGGCAGTTGCCAGCTGTCTTGGAGTACAATATGGTTTCTGACTCAGGTTATATATTCTTTGCCAGTGTCTTCATTGCTAAGATTTTAGGGGCAGGATAATTATCTTCAAAGAATTCCTCAGATAGAGATTCTTAATTGTTTTGCGTTTGACTCACAGTACAAATGATATTCATATGGGGCCCACTCCGCTGGGCCAGGGGCCATGAGAAATTCCTGGGCTGGTTAACTAAAATTCCATATCTTTTACTTCTGCTCAACAAAGCATATTGGAATTCAGTTGGATAAGAGTGACTTTATCCAAGGAGATAAGCCTGAATCTGCTTTAAATTTGTGTGTGTATATATATGTGTGTATAATTCATATCTGAAACTTAGTCCTTTATTATTCATAAAAATTATTTAAAATGATCTGTCATAGCCTAGGAGTATGAACCTTATCCCCATGGTGAAACACCATGTTTGTGCTCTCTTGGGATTGGTTCATACTACTCCTATATAAAATCTACTCCTGCCTTTACAGGAAGTCTGTCTGATATTTAGGAGACCCTGAGTAACCACCTGAAGATAAAACATGTGAGGTAGAGTTCTCAAGAAAGAAACATAACCACCATCCTAGTTTATTGTGACTTTAGGAAAAGAAGCAGGGTAGCTTTATAGCTGCTTCTGGAGACCAATGCTGAATCCACTACTTCCTGTGTGCAGAACTAAATTGTACAGAAAGGCAGTAGTTATCTGCTGTCATTATCAAGCAACTAGTATAAAACACAACTTGTGAATTTAGGGATATGTGGGTGTTTACTTGAAATAGTTACTGAAATCAGAATGTTTTTGCCACTGACTGAACATCATGAAAATGTAAAACTATGGGTTAAGCACAGACCCTTAACTTTTGTAAATGCAGAATTTTTATTAAAACAGTCTTTGATAAAAATTTGGACTTTTCTTTCTATCAAGTATGAAGAAAATTATTATGCCTATAATGTAGGAAAGAGTTATTACATGGAAAGATTGTAGAAAATCTTTTTTATACCCAGCTTTCTTTGTAGAATTGGATATACTACTTTTCAATTCATGTTACTTTAAACAGCATTTTTGCATTTAGGGGACTTCTGATTAAAATATTTAGCTTAAAAAATAAAAACAAAATGTTAATCCTGTGCTTCAATGTTAGTGAGATAAAGGCATCGTGTATAATGAGTTGGAAATTCAGAGTGTTATTGGGGAGGAAAAAGTTTACTATACCCTTCTAGGTTTCTCTGGCTGGCCTAATAATTAACATAAGACAAATTAACAGGAGAGAAAAAAAATTAATTTTATACATATGGGAACCCCAAAGATATGAGTTTCTCAAGACAGTCAAGCAATTGAGGTTTACATGTTATCCTGGGCTAAAGAGAAGGGGGTATAGATCTGGAACTTCAAAGGGGAGGAAGACAGTTCAAGTGGAGATGGAAAGAGCAAATGATTGGTAAACAGATGTTTTGTTTTGCGTTTGACTCACAGTACAAATGATATGTAAAAAGAAGTTATCTATGGTAATAGCTCTCTTCCTAGTACAGGCACCAGTATCTAAATTCTTTTAGGCAGTTCAGGGGGAGGTAAAAAGATAAACTACTAGAGTCCTCTGTTTCTTAAAATTAATCAGCCTAAAATAATCCTCATGATAAAAAAACACATTTTGAGGTGGCAAATTTTGCTCCCCTACAGTGTCATCTAGCTTTCCATATGAACAACAAAAGTAAAAGTTGAATTTTAGAGAGTACAACTTACAATATGCTGTTTTTTTTATTTTTGATAGCAGAGTTTTGCTCATGTTATTCTGAACCAGACACATTTAGATATTTAGAGAATGATTTAGTGGGCTATTGCCTTACTACAGGAAAGTGGGGTAGAGATTTGTCCCATGGCAGGGGATATGTGCTTAATTCCCAATGTGGAATGCTCTCTAAAAGGCCATTTGGGAACTGGAGGTGAGAAGTGATACATCTGAGGGAAAACAGTCTTCCACTTAAGTGTAAAACCAAGTACCTAGCAGGGTTGCAAAAAAAACCGAACAAAACTATGTGGATACTTGCTGTGTACTAATTATGTTCCTTCCTTCTGTTACAGGCTCAACATGGGAAAAGACATTTCGGCAGATTGGTTTTGAAAGGTAAGTGGGGTTTAGCATGTCTCTACTTTCAGCTGCTAATGTCCTATTTTATTCTAAGTAATTTATTGAGTATAAATCAGTGGTATTGCTACCATTACTTCAGTAAGTGTGTGCCGTTGAGTAAGTTATCATTTTGCCCCTTGAAACTCAGTGTCTTTGTAAAGTAGAGCTTTACTTTATAAAATCTCTGCCTACACACAGAGTAGACATGAAGATTAAATTGAGCAACTTATTTGAAAATACTTCTTAAACTGTGAAACCTTAAATAAGGTAAGTTGTATTGTTAGAAATTTATAAGAATTAGAGTTTACTTTCTTCTAGCTAATTCACCTCATATATTGTTCTACAGTTCTAGTGCAGAGAAATTTATATTTATATTGATAGCTTCCCAATTATTAAAATTATTAGATCTTATTATCAGCTTTAAGTGAAAGGCTGAGATTATGTCACTCTTAAGCATTTCTACACCTGCATCTCCCCCCCCCAAAAAAAAAAAAATGACTAATTATAACCTTGGAAAATGTAGAGGTAGGATCAATAAAGTTACTAAATCACCTTCCCTTGTAATTGAATAGCAGCATATCGGATCTCTCTGGTGGCATTTGGTATCTTTTATTGAACTTTCAATGTCAATACAGCTATTGAAAGAAAAGTAATTTAATTTTTTTACTCTAAAAGTAGATTCTGACTAGTTCTTTTCATCATATTGAGAAAGTTTTTATGTGTATTGATCAAGCTGACAGACTGCTTAGAGTATATAAAAGAAATAATAAAATACTTTAAAATGCATCATTTCTCCAAGTGAGAGATACTAAATCATCACCAGGCTGACTGTGATAGCATTTTTGTATCATTCTTTAATTGACTCAAAGATTTATTTCTTTCTATGTATACACCTCCACTCAATCAGCACCATCATTGTTGAGCCTCACAGAAAGTTCTCATAGTTAGTTGTTAAGGTGATTGGGGGAGCTTGGCTTGAATGGACACATCCCAGGGGCCAACTTACAACAAAAATGGAAAATCATGTGCAGTTTCAAATCTTTTCCCAAAGCATCTTTCTTTTTTATGTTATGAAAAACATCAAACATACACAAAAGAAGAGAGAAAAACAAACTGAATGTCGTATATCCATTTCCCCGCTTCGGTAAGCTTTTGTCATACTTGCTTTACCTTTTTCTTTTTTTTTTTCTTTTTTTGGCTAAGATATTTTAAATAAAATCTCAGACATCATGTCATTTTGTCCCTACATAGATCAGTATACATCTCTGAAAACAAACAAACGATGTTTTCTTCCAGAATCATAATGCCACAATCTTAGCAAATACAAATAACAGTACATCCTTAGCATCCATTATTGCCCAATCAATGTTTAAATTTCCTGGTCACCTAAAAAATGGCTGTTGCTACTAAAGCCCACACATTCCATTTTGATCGCTCAAGTCTCTTTATTTAGATGTTTTCCCCCAGTTCCCTCCCAGCTTCATTTTGTTTTTGTTCACATTGTTGACTTCTGAAGAAACCAGGTCAATTGTCTTATAGAATGTCTCACGTTCTGGATTTGTTCATTTGTGGTATTGGTTTATTTGTTATTCTATTCCCCTATTTCACGTAAATTCAAATTGCTCCCTTTCAGTCATTGCGGACAACTTCATGTTGACTTCTTGTCCTTTTGACACAGGCCCACTGGTCTTGTACAGTTTCCATGTTTCTAGCACAACCGATATACCAAGCCCATCCAGTATTCTGGACCTTTAGTCAGACATCCTGTAAGGAGCCCTTCATTCTTTGTAGAGAATGGTATTTAGAAACCACAATCTAAATACTAGAGATTCTCATCTGGAGTGGTATTTTTTCTGGGCTTTTTAAAGAGATGGAGCTAAGAAAGGCCTTTTTTAAGAAAAATAAGTCCAAAGTCATACAATATTTCCAATTCAAGTATAATCTTACAGAATTTTAAACTTATTATATGCATATCATCTTTTCTTTTTCATTGAAAAATCTTAATTCTTAACAAAACTTATTTCATCTTAATACGAGGTCTGACAATTAAGTTCGCAAACTCATCCTAGAAAAAGTGCTACATACCTCATTGCCAAACATCATTATGGTCACCTTTGAAGTACTCCCCTTGGGAAGCTGTGTACTGACACCAGTGTTTAGTCCATCCTTCAAAACAATTTGGGAACTCTTTTCTGGAATGGCCATCAGAGCTGCCGTCATATTACCCTTGATATCCTGAATGTCATCACAATGTCTTCCTTTCAATATTTCCTTTATCTTTGGGTAAGGAAAGAAGCCACTGGGAGCCAGATCAGGTGAGTATAGAGGGTGTTCCAATACAGTTGTTTACTGGCTAAAAACTCCCTCACAGACAGTGCTGTGTGAGCTGGTGCGTTGTCATGATGCAGGAGCCAAGAATTGTTGGTGAAAAGTTCAGGTTGTTTTCATGTAACTTTTCCACGCAGCCTTTTCAGCACTTCCAAATAGTAAACTTGGTTAACTGTTTGTCCACTTGGTACAAATTCATAATGAATAATCTCTCTGATATCAAAAAAGGTTAGCAACATCATTTTGACTCTTGATTTGGACGGATGGAACTTTTTTGGTTGTGGAGAATTGACTGACGCCCATTGTGCACTTTGATGCTTTATTTCAGGGTCATATTGATACACCCATGTTTCATCACCAGTGATAACATGGCCCAAAACATTGTCTTGCCTCTCCAAAAGGTCTTGGCAAACTTCAACTCTCCTTTGCTTTTGTTCATTGGTGAGCTCCTTTGGGACCATTTTGGCACACACCTTTCCCATAAGATTTTCACTTAAGATTTTCCTAACTGTTTCTCTATTGAAGTTTACTTGGTCTGCTATGCTTCTCACAGTCAGCTGATGATTTTGACACACAATTTGACAAATTTTTGTAATCTTTTCATCAGTTCTGCTCATTATTGGCTGCCCTGACCTCTCTTCATCAATGACACGTTCTCTTTGCTCAGAAAAATGTTTAATCCATTTGTACACTGCTGTTTTCTTCATGGCATTGTCTCTATAAACTTGGACTAACATGTCCCTGATTTCACTTCCGCTTTTACCAAGTTTACCGAGAAATTTAATGTTTGTTTATTGCTCTAATTCAAGCTCAGACATTCTTGTGACAACACACAAAATCATGTAACAACAATAATGAACACCACCCAGCAAGACACCGCCACACATCGACATGAACACAGCTGTGAGACACTGATATACCAAGGTTATGAAACCTTACCGAGCTGTTTGTACAGTGCTGCCAGTGTAAGTTCATGGTGGCAAGTTTGCAAACTTAATTGTCAGACTTGTATATATAATATTTTCAAAATAATATTAATATTATCACTAACAATAAGAGTACCGAATGAAGTTTAAAAATTTTTTATTGTGTGTTAATTTTATATTTTTAGGGATGTACGATCAAAAGAGTGAAAACTAAAGTTGCTTCAATTTTTTTCCTGTGATCATGTCATAAATTTTATATATAATTTGGTTAATTTGTTTCAGAATTTTTTAAATTTCAACAGATTTTTTCTTTTTGATTTAATTTTATTTTTGAATATGTAACATTTATCTCCAAGTACAAATTATATGACAAAGTTTATTCAGAGAAATATCACATTTGTCCCTTTCCCTTGTGCCCTGTTCCTTCTTTTTTCTATAGTTACCATGTTTATTAGCTTTGGGTTTAACCTTCTGATGTTTACTTTTGCATGTGCAAGCTAATACTTATGTACTCGTGTAGCTGTATCTCATCCTGTCCTTGCATGAAGAGTGGCATATTACATACATTCTTTTGCACTTTGATTTTTTTCACTGAGACTATATCCTGGGGATCATTCTATATTAGTGTATATATAGTTCACTTCATTAACCTGCATAAGGCATTCCTTTGTGTGGATGAGCTAACACAAAGAATGAGATTGGTCAAATCAGGGCTATTATACAGTATCAAACTTTGCTAATGTTTCAAGGATACAAGTTATCAAGAGATACTTGGTACTGCATGGAGAAATCCAAGCTATCCATATGACTCCCGGTCCTTCTTTTCCACCCCAGATCCATGCTCTCTGGCCCAGAGTGATAGATGAGGTTTCTAATGAGGTTTGCAATTCCCTCACATAGCAAGGAATATTTAATTTTGCAACATCCCGTTTTATACCTAAGAAATTTGAATAGCTAATATGATACTCTCCAGGGAATCATGCCTCATAAATATATGGATTGAAGATTTATTTACTATAATAACCTAAACCAGGGATTTCCTGATTAAACCATTCCATTGATGAGGGTTCTCTTCTGAGCAAAAAAATTCATTAAGCTGAAGCTGTTTGCCCAATGATCTAGTTAGTATGTTTTCAAGGAGCCTAAACCAGGTCAATTACCTTCTTTCCCCATCCCCAGTGTCTCCTTGTAATCAGGAGGAAAATGGATCACAGGCCATTTGCTTTAAGTCTTTCTGTACCCTGTGAGTAGACATTTAGGCAGTTTCCCGTCTTTTGCTCTTGCTCCCCACCCCCACCAAAAAAAGTTGTAATAAATAACCTTGTGCACGCTTTCTTACCAGATATCTCAGGGATATGTTCCCAAGTATAATCAAACAGTACATTCATAGGGAATTTTGTTGAATATTGCAAGTTTTTCTCCGTAGTTTCAACAATTTTCACTCCCATCAGCAATGCATGACTATAACTATTTTTTCAGAGCCTTGCCAACAGAGAGTGTGCTGTCAAACTTGAGATTCTTGCCAATCTATTAGGTGAAAAATGGTATCTCAGTGGTATCCTTTGAATTTGCATTTATCTGGGTCATATTTTTCTTTTCTTTTTTTCATAGAGGAAAGGACAGGTGGATACTCTTTGCTGTCTCCTAAGTGAAGCACTTTGGTGAAGAGCTTTTTCTAAGATGGTTAAGGATTCATTGATCGACAGGATGTGGCAATTGAAACATTTTCTTCATAGCTTATGTGACCTTAACCTTGTGCTTTCTTGAATAATGACTTAATGAAAACAGCTACCATGTACCAAGCAGTGTTAAATCATTTATAGTCCATACAACAACCCCATAGACTAAGGATTGGCAAATTTTTACTGCAAAGGAGAGATAGTAAACGTTTCAGGCCTTATATTACAATTTCTGTTGTAATCTCGCTTTCGCCATTGTAACCAAAAGCAACCATAGATAATGGGTATGGCTGTGTTTCAGTACAACTTTATTTGCAGACAAACAGGCAGCTGGCAGGAGTTGGCTGCTGGCCATCATTGACAGCCACTGTAGACTGTGGTTGCGATCTCTCAGGTAAAGAAATTCAAAGAAAATCAAGTAGTCTACCCATATAATCAGAGCCACTCATATTGACCTGCATTCAAGTAAAGGTTTTCCTAGTTTCAAAGACTAAGATTTTTACACCAAACCACACCAAATCCTTAAATGAATGTTTTGTGTTGTTTTATTTTTCCTATTCCTATAGCTCTGAGGGCATAGTTTCAAATCAGAGGTCTTATTGGCTGTTCTCTTTTTATGAATATTTTAAATAAAGCCAAACAGTATAAATTCTATATTACAATGCCTTCCTCAAATTGTTATGTTTCAAAATAGATGTACAAATAAAAATATTATTAAGGACTATATCAAACAATATGCTTTATTTTTGAACTGTCATATCAGTTTGGTGATCATCCTGATTTTTTTAGATATTACCGTAAAATGCCATCCTGTGTTTTCCCATGTTGTCCCATGTTTTCTCATTTAAGGGCACAGGCTATTCTTTGCATTACATCAAGTATCTTAAAAATATAGAACAGATATTGATCTTTGAGATTATTATGCATTTATAGTTGCAAAGACTGTGTCAAGCAGTGCTGTTTAATATGGTTTTGCTTTTTTTCTTCTCAAGTTTAACCTTTTCTTTCTCTTAAAGGGAAATCCAATTATATCTTAAATGAAGCTATAAGGTTCTTTAGAGTAATTGTAAGAGATATTGATCACAATGTCCTTTGATTTTTGCCCATCAATCTGTTTGCTAGCAGATTATTTTAAAGTGTTCACATCTAAAGGAAAAGAAGACTGAGTCAGCTAAAGCTTCAAAGCTTTCTCCAAGGATAAGAAAGCAAAGATGCCCTCTGTTGTATGTTTTGTAACTGGAAGGAAGACAAGGGATCTGCCCTGCCCACCCTCCTTGCTTAGCGCTTGCCATGAGATAGTGTTCAGCCATTCACTTTCTGGAAACTTTGTGATTATATGCATTGTTTCAGAATAAATGCACATTGTCACAGTTTCTATGGCTGAATGTATGGTAATGTGCTCACTTTGTGAACAATCACCTTGCCCCTCTGTGGGGGAGATCAGGAGTTTGTTCTAGGACTTCATTATAGGACTGTGTTGTAACAGAGGAAGGATATATAGGTTCATATATCTTCAATGCCACCTCTAATACTCCCTTCCCACTCCTGGTTCTACAATATTGTTATCTACATAACAAAAGAAGACTCGGTTGTGTTTTATTTGTTTTGTTTTTATTATGGAGGAAAAAATTTGTGCCTAACATATTTTGATATCAATCAGAAAGCTTAACTTTCTGTGCAGTTTATGATTATAAATATTACCAAATCACAGCCGTTCATTAATCTAGGTTAAGGTGATGCAGATGGGCCTGACTTTGTAAATTCATTGATATTCGCATGTTTCTAAACAAGTGTATCCACTAGAGAATGGCCCAAATTCTCAGTGTTTCTTTCTCACTTACGCAAAATCTGAAGAGGCCAGACAACTCTACAGGGCAGCCTCTGCATGTTGTGTCACGGGCTTCAGTCTGTGACACTTCTGTCTCAACAGATGTTTCTGAGTTTCCTTACGCGTGGAAGGAGAGGTTGGAGAATTGCGCACTGGACCTCAAGTGTTTCAACCTGGAAGTGGCATTTGTCACTGCAGCTCACAGTTTATGGTCCAAAGCTAGTCACCTTGCTAATTTATGAGGAAGGAGAGCTGTCACTCTGCCATGTATGCAGGAAGGGTACAAGAAGTAGAAATATCAGAAAACTCTGGTAGTATCTATCACAACAAGCTTTGAGCAAGGGCTGAACATGGTTTTCTCTTACCAAAGCTATACTCTTCATCTGAGACAAAATATTTCAGCAAGTAAATACGCTCATGCATAGTAACCTGCCAACAGAAATAAAAGTCCCTGCTTTCTGGGAAATCTTATTGCTGCTTTTTTAAAAAATAACAATCTTTTACTGATCTCTCACCCATTTTTAGTTACAAAGCAATGAAGTTATTCTTAATAAATCTACATAATCAGCACAGTACCTCAGATTACATCATTATTAAGAATATTGTACAAGATTTTATTTAATGCTCTACTTGGATTGTGGAATGAAAAAGCTTGCCTCTTCAATGAATATTTTAAAATATAAATCACACTGAAAACAGCCTGTGATGAAACACAAACATTCCTAGGATTTTTTTTACCCTGTGTAGACATAATTCAAAAGGCAAGGCTTTGTCTTCCGCAGGCTGAGCAGCCTTCCACAGCCTGCCTGTCACGCTTGTGCCCCTGCGTCTGTTCCATGGGGAGCTGCCACTCACCTTTCAAGTTTCAGACATTAATGCTCTTGTGAAACCTTTCCTTTACTCCCAGGACTCCCACCTCTTCTTGTAACACATTTTATATTCCTCTATTGTGGTACTGGACATACTGTGTTGAAACTGTTTCTCCTCCTTTGGGACATGAACGATCAGCCTGTCTTTTTTTTTTTTTTTTTAATTGGGGAAGGGGAACAGGACTTTATTGGGGAACAATGTGTACTTCCAGGACTTTTTTTTTTTCCCCAAGTCAAGTTGTTGTCCTTTCAATCTTAGTTGTGGACGGTGCTGTTCAGCTTCAAGTTGTTGAACTTTCAGTCTTAGTTGTGGAGGGCGCAGCTCAGATCCAGGTCCAGTTGCCATTGCTATTTGCAGGGGGCACAGCCCTCCATCCCTTGCGGGAGTCGAACCGGCAAACTTGTGATTGAGAGGACGCGCTACAACCAACTGAGCCATCCGGGAGCTCAGCGGCAGCTCAGCTCAAGGTGCCGTGTTCAATTTTAGTTGGGGGGCTCTGCCCACCATCCCTTGCAGGAGTCGAAGAATCGAACTGGCAACCTTGTGGTTGAGAGCCCACTGGCCCATGTGGGAATCGAACCCGGCAGCCTTCGGAGTTAGGAGCATGGAGCTCCAACTGCCTGAGCCACCAGGCCTGCCCAAGATCAGGCTGTCTTGATACAGTGGTGCCTAGCACTGCCTGGTATGTGCTAGCTCACCAGACATATGGTGGGTACTTGACTGAGTCCTTGATGGGGAAGCATACGTGGATTTGGTTGTAGAGTGCTGTGAAAGAGAGGGCTTCGGGGAAAGGAAAGAGACCAGGGCCCCAACATCTTTTTATCACTACACAGCCGCTGGTAGGACAATAAGGCAGCCTGCAGCTGGAGCTGACTCACCGCTAACAGTATAGGGAGGAAGAAGTGGCTTTATTCTGTGTGTCAGTGTGAACAAGTACTTAATTCAATGACCTTCATATCAACAACAGAATATTTCTGAGTCTCTCTTCTCAAAATGACTGAGTCTAATGTTTTGAGCTTGGCATTGGCTGTTCCCCATGACAGGATCCCTATAATAAGATCATGAGCTCCATGGGGACAGGGCCTGTGTCTGTCTTGTTAACTGAGGCACCTTGCACCTAACCCACTTAGATGACCAAAGTGAAATGATTGAATAAAGGAAGACATGAGTGAGGAACTGATTCTGTGGCAACAGAATCAGAGAAGGGCTTAGCAAATGTTTCTGTACCGTGTTTCACGGCTTTCCCTCATTCTTACCTATAATTCCCTTCAGGAAACTGCAGTTGTTCATGCCCAACCCCCACCACCTTCTAAAAATTCCCCAAATCCCACTGACCACCATCCTTCTGTCTTCCCATCCCCTCCTGTCTTCAATCAGAATAAAGCCACCAGATGTGTTCATGATCTTGAATGTACTTGCTAGTGTCTTATGTTAGCCCTATGCTTCTGAGGGCAGGACATATGTCTTGCCATCTTACAAACTCTAGTGCCAGCCCAGGGACTGGCAAATAATAGACATTTAATAAATGTTTGATAAATAAATACCCTTTTATATAAATATTAATGTGACATTTCTCTGTTGACCCAGCCCCTACTTTCATGGAATATGCCCTTCTTGATAAACTTTTGTTTTTATTAGCCTTTTCCTTTGGAGAATGAATTGATTCCTTGAAAATTTAAGGCTAATTTTTAAATTATTTTATGTCCTCCAACTTACTGTTTAACTCACTAGCTTTGTAATTGAAATTCATGATGATTCTTTAGGTAATGTTATATAAAATATTGAGAAATAATGAAAAGCTAGACTCCAACGATGGTTTTATGAAATGCTTTTCTATATGAAAACTTACATATTTTGCCGTGTATAATGTGCACTTTTTTACCCAAATTTGTGAAGGAAAAATGATGCACATTATACTTGGGTACTACTAATTCTGTACCTACTGGTGGTGCCAAAAAAATGTATACAAGTGGACACTTTGGTCAATGTTGCTCAAGCAGTAGTTCTCAGTAATCAGAATTGTCTGGACACCGATGATAACCACTTTGAGAACCTCTTGTAATTGCAGATGTCAAATGAGACTTGTATTCATCTTTTGTTATTGGTATATATTGAGTATTACAATTTTAATAGATTTCTTTTCTTAAAATTTGTATACATTTTTGGCACCCTCTGTATATAAATGTTTTTAATTCTTTTATTTATGCTTATGAGTTAAAAGTGTAACTCGAGAAATTAATAGCAATACCCATATGCAAAATAATACCCTGGGATACGATAATCGGCTTTGTTGAATTTACTACGAACTTGCAACGATGAAGAGTTCTTGCCCTTCTATGATGTGTAAATATCGTAAATTTGTTACCAATACATAAAATTTCTTGTACCTTGTATCTGTTCTTGTTTTGTAATTATTCGTTACTTAAAATTTCTTATACCATAATGTTAAAAAATAAATGCTAAAATTTCTTTATAATACAAAAAACAAGTACCTAAATGTAAACAAATAAAAATTTGAATTAAAAAAATTAAAACAAAATATTTTTTTCCCTGAAAATTTGGGCCAAAAACATGGGTGTGCATTATACATGGGAGTGCAATTATACACCGCAAAATACGGTATATCCAAGAAATGAGATGGTTAAGTGAAATCAATTGTGATGTCAACAAACATATTAATTTCTATAGTTACTACTATAGTTTTCTGAAGTTGCTGTTAAGGTTATAAGTCTGTAGAATAAAATGGATAATTTGAATACCTATCCATTTATGTCAAGACAGGTGTTTCTTTATATTGCCTCTCTGAGAAGCATACAGAAAGGAAACAACATTAAACTAAAAAATCATACCATTACTATAATCTTGTGGTCTATGGAACTAAGCAAAGAAATCTTAGTTGGGAATTTAGTAATGTGTTATCAAACTTGTAACTTATAAGTCTACAATATTTTTGGATATACAGGTGTATAGTACAGGTTTCTTGATTAAATTATTTATGTTGTAGGCTTCTTGAAAGCTGAGCTTCTAAATGCTTAATTCTTTCAGACTACATATAAACATTCCTGGAAATGTTAGCAAGTTCTTCTAAAATTATGATATAAAATATTTGTCAAAGTAACTTATATTCAGGAAATGACTAGAAGAAAAGGAAGTTTCTATATTTTGTTGTTTAAAAATTAAGCCCAACTTATTTGTTTATTCATTTATTTGAACGTTTTCAAACTTCTGCCTTATGTCCACTCCTGGACTAGCTTTGGGTTTTCAAATTAACATGACAGAGGAAAGGAACTTAGATTTATGAAAAACCTATCTTACGCTGGCCTCTCTGTTAAGTATTTTGCTTATATGATTAATTTACTTCTCACGACATTTTAGAGTCTGATTCCGCTGACTTACGTAAACAATGGCTCTTAAGGTGTTTGCTCAGATGGGACATAAACCACTTCTGTTTACTTTCAGTTATGTAAGCAGGTCATGTGGCCAATTACAGGGTCTATGGGCAGAGAAGTATGATCCTCCAATGGAGTACACTGTAAGTCACAGGGGTATAGCCAGGGACATATGCTATTGTTACAGGAAAGGGGAATGTCTAGTTGGAAGAAGTGACATGACCTACGCTTGCGATCCCATTTTACAAATAAACTAAGTAAAATCAGAGTGGTTAAGTATTTTACTCAATATACACAGCTAGTGAGTGTCAAAGGCAAAATGTGAATTCAGTTTTATGTGATTCTACCTTCTATTTATTCACAATCCACCATGTCAGCATTTATGATGATTCACGTCAATAAGCATTTGTTGAACACACATTATTATAATTATGCTGGAGGCTGTTGGTAAGGGGTTGGTGAGATGCAATCGTGGTCTTATAGAAGATACCAATATGTAAATATAAAATACAATGCACTGAATTCATGCTACCATTTAGTGAAATCATTTGAAAATATTTTTTGAGAAGCTACTATGTACCAGGTACCATTACAATGATATATGCAATACAGACTGGAGGAAAGAAATGATGGGACAATGGGCATGTGTATGTGGGAGGAGGTTGAGATGAGGCTTGACTGCCTAGTTGAGGGGAAAGGGGTAGTTGTCTGTAAAAGCTTGACTTCAGGGACTGTCTGGGCAGAGTTCTGAAGAATGATTACACCAGAGTCTATCGGATGAGGGCACAAATGAGAACAGAAATGATACTGAGAATGGGATGAAAAACTTATCTGGGAGTACTTTACAGACAATGCCGATAAGTGTGGATTTTATCTAACAGTGTTGGGAGCCATTGAAGGATATAAAACTCGGGGAAAATATTGTTAGGTGTGCCTCTAAAAATGTCAGTGGGCAACAATTTAGACCAGAAGATGGCTTAGATGAGCTAGGAGATCAGCCAGAAAGCACTGCAATAGTTCAGGAGAGTGATTACAGATGTCTGACCCAAGGCAGAGACAATTAAATATGATAGAGAGGATAAATACAAAATGTATTGCAGGAAGTAAAATTTGAAGTTACAGCTTGGTGAATGATTGGATGTGGGTGTGTAGGAGAAGAAAGATTCTGGAATGGGCGACACCCAACCAGATTCTACCCAGTAGCTGCTGCTATCTCCCAATCTAGTGCCTGAAGCTCCATGCTTCTCTGCCTGAGGGCTTTCCCTAGTTCCTTGGAAATTTGCTTTATCTACGAGCAGGGCAACCTGAAAGAGCCTACAATGAAAGCCTCAGAAGCAACAGTGAGCAACAGAAGTAAGTGGGTAGATGCCCTCACTGTCCTACTCAATCTCTTGGACAATCCAAGACGCATGCATAGGGTTCTGCAAAAGTTTCCTAGGAACTCCTTACAACAGTGACCCATTAACAGGACACCTCTGTGGGCTTCTCTCTCTTTTCCATCCCTCTTTGTTACATTCTCTTGCTTGTAGTACTTTCCAAGAGGGCTTCCCAAGTAAACCACCTTGCATCCGAGGACCTGAACTAAGATACCAGTACTCTGTCTTGACTGATACTCAACCAAAAAACTTGGATTCTAGTTTTATCTTTTGCATGGGCTTATTCTATGAAAGTATGAAATAACACCATTTTATTTATAATACTATTATTTTGATCAACAATTACGAACCTTTAGAAATTCTTGGTTCACGGTGCACAACCCTTTTTTGCTGGGTCAGGTGTCATGTCTCACATACATAGAAAATCCAATGAAAGTAATAAGCTCACTTTCCAGAAAAAAATACATACATGAACATAAACAAAAATGTTACATGCATCTTCAGGGGACTCAAAGAGCCTCTGAAACACAATTCAGGCCACGAACATCAGTTTAAAAGACCTACTTTAGATAAACACATCAATGTATTTTTTTCTAAAATTATAAAATCTAAAAATATTCATCTCCCTGGCTTAATTACCTGGAAGCAGATGAGCGATAGGAGTTAAACTTGGGTCACAAAATCATGCAATTGGAGAGCTCCACAGAGCCTAGAGAGAACCTCCTTCTTCTTTTGCATGTGCTTACTCGGCGGCAGAGAGAAATTAAGCAGAAGAGCTGGAAATTAGATTGTTTTTATTGGGATTGGTCAAAATCCAGATCTGAATTTACATTTAATAAATTCAATGAGATAGAATTTTATCACTAATTAATTTGTCTTGCCACCATTTAATAAGAATAATTAATCAATAATGACAATAATAATAGTCAACGAAGCACTACAGACAATATTGTTTATGTGTCATCACTATTAAACTTTTCAACAATCTGAAGTAGCTGTCAGCCCTATACTAGTTTATGGGTATAGAAACGAAGGCTCAGAGCACCTCCACCCACTGATTATGGGGGCTTATAAGTACAGGAGTCCCCCCTTCCCAGAGGGGGATGTGTTCCAAAACTCCCAGTGGATACCTGAAACCACAGATAGTACTGAACCCTATATATACTATGTTTTTTTCCTATACATACATACCTTTTCACTTAAAAGAAGCTCTCTACAGCTTCTCTTTGGATATTCGAATTGCCAGCATCACTACTCTTTCACTTTGCAGCCATTATTTAGTAAAATTAAGGGTGACTTGAAACAGACACTGTGATACCGTGACAGTGCATCTGATAACTGAGATGAGACAGCTACTACGTGACTAAGGAGCTGGAAGCGTGTACAGTGTAGAGACACTGCACAAAGGTTATGATTCAGGTCCCAGGTGGGACAGCACAAGATTTCATCACGCTAGTCAGAATGGCATGCAATTTAAAACTTACTAATTGTTTATTTCTGGAATATTCCATTTAATATTTTCAAGCCATGATTGACTTTGTGTAACTGAAACTGTGAAAAATGAAACTGGATAAGGGGTACAAGTGTAGTAAACAGATTTAAACTCTGAACACCATTCAACCTACTTTTTTGCCTTAGGTCATAGGGACAGCTTTTGAAAATATTGTCCTTTACTTTAAATTCCCGCTAGGGTGTGTGTATGTGTTTTTTTGTATATTAACAAAAAAATACATGATTCATATTTCCTGTTTCACATCCTTCTACAGCTCATACACAGTCCAGAAACCTTGCTTATCATACTATGAAGGCTCAATAGAGACCCCTGAGGCTCAAAGAAGTGGCTCTTATGGTGAAAGCATTTGCAGCAATTCTATGGGTATACTCTTCTTATAAAACAAAAGAAACACTTAAGCTCCTTTTGCCTTAATAAGCAACCGTGGAAAAATACCAGAGAATCAGATGGAGTTGATTCTTCCTGTATAACACCATCATTCTTTGGCATTTGCTGAGCTTATGTTAAAACCGAAATTCAGTTTTCTCAAACAAGAGTAGTGTGCATATATCAAATATTATTTGGCACTAATGGATTTCGTTTTGTTTTTTGATAAATCTTCTTTTTCTCTCCCTTTCATGTTTCAAAAATTAGAATGAAGCACAACAGTACTAAGTAATAATATTGCTTTCCATAAGCATGTATCCAGGGAACTCAGATTTTTGCTAGTGGCTGACTAGAGCACTCAGTTAAAAGCATTTCAGGCAAAAATGAATGCTGTGGTCAGGTAGGAGAGATGTCTGTCCTGGGTGGACGTGGCAGTGGAAGCACATCTGCCTTCATTTTCTATTCCCAGTGAGACTGTGAACTTTGCCAGGGTGGACATTCTCGTATCCCCAACCTAGTGTAGGGTTATGTCAATGTTTGGGATCAAAATGTCTAGACCAAAGATTTGCAAGGAGGTGGTGGCAAGCCTTGCCCTTTGGCACCATTAGAGAAATGGCTGTGTTAGGACTAAGACCAACTGAATGATTTTTATCTTTAGTCCAAATAAAGTACTGGCTGACGAAGTAAAGCTGTAAGATGACCAGAACTCTGACTTAGATTTAGTTTAAAACCGTTGTTATGATATAGCAACATTGCATCATAAGATAGTAGATAGAGGTTTCATTTATTCTTGCTACAAGCACTTATTAAGTGCTGTCTTAGTCTGTTCAGGCTGCTGTAACAAAATACCACAGGCTGGGTCACTTAAACAACAAACATTTATTTCTCACAGTTCTAGAGGCCGGGAAGTCCAAGATATAGCCAGTAGTAGTGTATGGTGAAGAATTGCTTCTTGGTTCATGGATAAGCCATCTTTTCACTATGTCCTCATACGGCAGAAAGAAAGCAAAGGAGCTCTCTTGGGTCTCTTTTATAAGGGCACCAATTCCATCATGAGGGAACCTAATGACCTAATCACTTCCCAAAGACCCCACCCCCTAATACCATTACATTAGGGGTTAGGATTTCAACATGATTTTGAGGAGACTCAAATATCAGTTCAGAACAAGTGCCTATAACTTCCACACCATCAGAAAAAAGTTAGATCTTATATCTGAGGCTTTTTCATTTACGTGATATTATATAATCACTCCCATTGAACTTCTCTCATACAATTGATCAAGTTCGCAATTTCCTTTGATTTGCCAAAATATCTTGCATATACTTGAAACACAAATTAAAAGCTATAGATTAATATGTGTGTGTGTGTGTGTGTGTGTGTGTGGGTAACAAAATAGGTGATTTACATTTCTTAAGCTGTTGAGAGCTTTACCTAGGACTTTGGCTTCTAACTTGGAAAGTAATTAGTTTCACCTTTTGTTATTCAAAGCATAGTTGACATCATTTAATAAGTATTTGGTGAACGGATCCATTTTTCTTCTAGAAAAAAAGATGTCATCTTCCATTGAACTTTCCTTTCAAAACGTAGCTGGGAAAAAAAAAAAATGTTCTGATTTGTAATCTCCATCTTTGCTAAATTGGGTCATTATGACTAATATAAATGTTTGAGTTAATGAATGATAAAGAGCAGGTCCTACAGAGAACCGTGAATTCCTGAACTAAAAACCTGAATCTCCAGGTGGTTACCTTGGCACTTTGCTCTACACAAAATCAGAGGTATCAGCAGGAACAGTTTAGATTTCATTAGTGACATGACCAAATGAACTGTATATCACTTAATGACTTCAAGTCTTGGTGTAGACAGCATATTGAATAATGGGCAGGAAACTCATGCTGTTTGATATGGAGGTAAAATGTGGATGCTGAGTCTAGAAGATGGTACATTTTGCAGACTTGTGCTAGTGGTCAGATACAAGTTTGGGTTCAGATTTCTTCAGTTATTCTGCACCTTACTTACAAGTCTAAAATTAGTTATTTCATAGCTCTAACTACTATAGAATGTCTTTTCTATAGCTCAGCCGGTTAAACACCTTAGCTAGGGACAAAGACATTATTGTTTGGATAAAGTGAAAGTTTCTATTAGGCATATTTCATAGATACTGTGTGAGTTTTCAGTCAGGCTCTCTGGAAATGCATTATCCTAGATGACCAAAGTGAGAACAATTCCTTCTGGCTCTTCCTTTTCCTGATCTACTTCTATACATGCACACAAGCACACAAACCTGTCTAAATTTACACAGAACATCTGACGTAGCAATTAGAGTGTTGCACCATTTCTACAGCCTGCCGTGTTACCCTGAAAATAAGACCTAGCCGGATAATCAGCTCTAATGTGTCTTTTGGAGAAAAAATTAATATAAGACCCAGTCTTATTTTACTATAATATAAGACTGGGTATGATATGATATGATATGATATGATATGATATGATATGATATGATATGACATGACATGATATGATATATGATACTGGGTCTTATATTAATTTTTGCTCCACAAAACGCGTTAGAGCTGATTGTCCAACTAGGTCTTATTTTCATTCACAAAGGTAACCTATAAAGGAAGATTCAAAGAGGTTAAGTAACTTCTTTACACATGAGGTCTTCCTGATTGTAAAGCCTGAGTTCCTTCTCTTTGCTAACCTCTGTAGATATCGTGAAGGTCTCCTACACCAGGTGCAATCCTGTTGCCAGAGTGGTGATTCTGCATAAATATCATTGGTTGTGTTCTCTGCCTCCCCGCCTTTCTTGGCCTCAGTTTATTGCATCACTTGTTGCTAAGGGACCCAGGGAAGTTTTGATCAGGCAGGACTCAAGCTTCACATGCCTATGCAAACCTTTTCTTCTGGCCCTCTTCTTGGTTCACTCTCGTACTGCATTGATATATGCATATGAGACAAACTCCTTCCTCTGAAAGGCCCTGATGTCCACTCCCTTCTTGCAACATTGTGGGGACAGAGCCCCAGAAAGTAGTTTACAGGCTCTCGGCCTCACGTGGAAGGGTGCTGTCTCGGGTGGTGGATGGCCATCGGCTGTGGCTGATTGGCCGTAGGCTGTGGCCGGTTAGCCGATTGGCCGCTGGTATAACTGCTGCGGCTACGAAGGACTGCCGAGGATTGCCGAGGAGCAGAGCAGAGCAGAGCCGAAGAGAGCGGAAGAGGAGGGCCGAGGAGAGGAACAGAGTCGAGAGAGTGGAGAAGAGTTGTCGGTCGGTCGGTTGGCGGAAAAGCGGTAGGCAGGTCGGCGTCCGGTGGGCCCAGCCTCCAGTGAGACCGTGGTGGTATGGCTCCCCTACCTACGGCTCCGTGGGTGTTCCTTTTCGGCCTCACCATATCCTGCGTTCTTGTGTGGGGAGCGGGAGCAGAGACCCCGCAGGCCGCCCCGCCTGAAAGATGGCGCAGCGAGAAGGCCTCTGTGCACGACAAATGGCGCAGCGAGCAGGGTCCCCCGCACGACAAACATACTTCCTATGATCATTTCTTAGGGTCAGGCCCACCTTAGTGTTCCTTCCTGCTAGCCAGGAAAACTAAATTGTGTTTACTAAAATGTAGTTATAATGAAATCATTAACTTGTCTACTGAATTAATTTCAAAGTCCTCAACCTAATGTTGAAAACTGTTCCAAATTCAGTCCCCACCCACATGTCTAATCAAATTGTCTCTTACTAGTTCCTTCTGCACACATTTTAAATTTGTTGATAATTGGAGTCTAAATTCACCCCACACTTTCTAGCCTCTATTTCTATCTAGAACATCTATTTCATCATGCCTTATTGTCAAAATATGGCCATTTATAGGCATCTCCCTTGTATCACTTCATCCCATTCTGACACCTCTCTGTCCTGATTTTACACATATATATTTCCTTTAGGTAAAAATTTTACATTTCAGATAGCGTCCGTGCCAAAATGGAATACTATATTAATGACTGAGGGCTTAGCACAATGCCATATTCAAAGCAGTCACAAAATAACATTTGTTGCACTGAATTTCATGGACAGTTTGTAAGCTAGAACTTTATCTAAAAAATGTTTCATCTGCATAACTAAGAAGAACTTTCAGAATTTTTATCAGCCTACCTGAACATCATTCTATAGCAGGGAAAGCTTTAAAGATAGATTATTTTATGAAGATTGAGATTAATGTCTTCCTATGGAAGGAGAGTACTTTAGCAATACTTAAATCATTTTATTACATAAATGAGTTGTTGCTCCCATTTCAGAAGGACCGTATAATGTAATTACAATTTGTTGGTAACACAGATTATATTTTTCTTTGACGGTAAGAATGCCATTTCAGAAGTCATCCATTTACCTTGAATTATGTATTTAAAGTAATTGGAGATGAAAAAAAAAAAAACACATGAATGTTATTCTAGCAGCAAACACATAGAAATAATCATGGCTCTCAGAGGAAGCAGTGATATTAAGTATTTTCAGTTTTTCACATGAGGATCTTAGGAATTGGGAATCAATACTGCATCATTCTATTGCTGCAATAAATTAGGAGTGGCTTGTCTTATACTGAAAGGTTGAGAGATTTTTTTTTAATTTTTTTTTTTCTGCTGAAATAGTGCAGAAGGCAAAATCAGAAAACCAAATAATTCTGGAACCCAGCCTCCCATAACTCTTGGTGGCACAGTAGGTGGTAAGCAGAAACAAACAACATAAACCATCTCTTCAGACATGACATGGAGGTTAACTAACACAGCAAAGCAGATAATTAGCATCATATATTTCTGCCCTCATCTCTTGAACAATAAAACACCTGAGAGGGTGTCATCCACAGAGCAAATGGAAAATGCTGATCAATTAATGAGTCAATAGCACAGGGAAGGATGAACATTAAATGAGAGAAGTCAGAGCAGCCTCGGAGAGAGCTTCAAATGGCTTGTACCGGATGCTGTTCATTGACCTGCTCGCCATAAACAGAGAGGAAATTGTTTTCACTTGCTCATCATGAGAAATGTTTGGGTTTGAAGTCTTCTCTGCACTCCACTCTGACTGATGAAATATATTTACTTAGAAATCCACACAGATAATCAAATTCCATGCTAGAATGAATGTAATTTCAATGAATTTGCCAGTGTTTTGTATCAGAACAATAATGGATTTAGACTGCCTTCTGGGGAGACTAAGGATGCCCTTGTCCTTAGAAATCTGAAACCAAATGCTCAGGCTTTGCCCCCAATTGTTGGGTGGTCACCAGCCCTTTCCAGAAAACAGGTGTTTAACTTCTCGAAGGAAAATGGTGGTAAGATATGAATGTTCTCTTTGACGCATTCATTACTAGAATACATAGGCTGAGTGGTTAGTATTTATCTATATCACCACTTCTATATCAAAACATCCCCAAGAATGTTTTGCAAGTCATTCACACATTGCCCTGAATTGCTTTTAGGGAAGAACTAACTAATTAACTAACTAAACACACAAAAAGACAAAAAACCCACAACATCTGATGCTAAGATGCATCAGGTAGAGATAAAACCTATGGGACCAAGGAGGCATGCTCATTCTAGTGCAGGGGTGTCCAAACTTTTTTCAATGGTTTTCACCAAGGGCCATATGCGGTAAAATACACAAACAGCCTGGACACTCACTTGAGGTGAAGTACGTATTGCCTCACCTGGTTTATTTAAGTAAACTAAACATATTTTTTGGAATTTGCTGTGGGCCAATTAACAATGGATTGCAGACCGCAGTTGGCCTGTGGGCCGCAGTTTTGACACCCCTGTTCCAGTGAGTAACAACACTGAAATTTGTTTCCTATTGTAACCATCTGATTTAGGCATCCCATAATTGCCCAGACCCACTCAGGCCTTGACTCTGCACACATATGAGGTGGGGCAATTAAGTTCAAACTCATCCTAGAAAAAGTGCTACATACCTCATTGCTGAATATCACTATGGTCACCTTCGAAATACTCCCCTTGGGAAGTTATCCACTGACGCCAGCGCCTAGTCCATCCTTCAAAGCAATTTTGGAACTCTTTTTCTAGAATAGTCATCAGAGCTGTCGTTGTATTACCCTTGATGCCCTGAATGTCACCAAAATGCCCTCCTTTCAATATTTCCTTTATCTTTGGGTAAAAAAAGAAGTCACTGGGGGCCAGTTCAGGTGAGTAGGGAGGGTGTTCCAATACAGTTATTTGTTTACTGGCTAGAGACTCCCTCACAGACAGTGCCCTGTGACCTGGTACATTGTTGTGATGCAAGAGCCATGAATTGTTGGCAAAAAGTTCAGGTCGTCTAACTTTTTCATGCAGCCTTTTCAGCGCTTCCAAATAGTAAACTTGGTTAACTGTTTGTCCAGTTGGTACAAACTCATAATGAACAATTCCTCTGATATCAAAAAAGGTTAGCAACATTGTTACAACAAGTTCTAGAACTTAATTGTCAGCACCATCCCCCTGGCATCCTGTCCTGTTGGTAGCTCTGGTGTGGGAGCTGAGCAGCCTTAGAAGGGTATTAACTTTCTCTACCAAACAAGCCAGGAGTAGCCCAGAACTGGTGGCTTGTAAATACCTGGAGGACACAGGTCCTCTCTGGGCAAATAATAGCTGACTGAGGCTTCAAGGGGGAGGAGAAACCAGGTAGAAGCATGAGCCATACTTTTTTCTCTACTAGAGAATTTCCTCTCTGAAAGGAGGGGAAGGGATTGTGGAATCTACAGACATATGACATTAAAATACCTGTGTACCAGGAGGAAGCTCTAGGGCCAGCGCAGTGCCTAGCACTTAGTAGGCACTCAAAAAATATTTAATTGAGGAGCTTGTCAAATTGCATGGTAAAAGGAGAACTTCAATACAGCATAAACAACTGTTACTGAACATTCAGTCTCACCAAATTAATTAACTATAAAAAATTATGATTTCTTGTACCATCCAATAAAGAAGTATTTGTTATGTAAATACCTCATACACAGCATTGAGGTAGGCATAAAGAGGGTGGGAAAGAACCATAAGAAATGGTCTCATTCTGAATCGCTCACCTGTTCTCAAACAGACAGCCAAAGGCTCAGTGTCACACGGACAGCAAAATGCTCTCCATAGGCATGGACAAGAAAGTAGAAACCTAATGTGGAAAGCTGGTTTCCTCTTGGTGAATCAAAGGGGTTTAGTATTTACACAGGGAGAGGGGAGAGTGTGTGAAGAACAGTGACAGGAGCAAGGACAAGGGTGGACATGACCACCATGAGCATCATTGAGAAATCTGGCCTGGCTACAGCAGAGAGCATGTATCCTGAAAATAGGAGAGCAAGTCACTGTTCAAATTTGTAGGCAAACAAATCTCAATAGCCACAGCTTACTCTATGGTTATTTATTTTGTTTACTTATTATTATTATTTTTAAAGTGAATCTTTGTTTAGAAGAAAGTCCCTCAATACCTAGCCATAATCCCATAAATCAGTGATTTTGTAATAGGTCTTGAACTAGTAAAACATAATTTCCCAGAATTTCAAGCAAAGGGATTCGCAAAAGAAACTGTTTCCTCTACATCCAGCATTGTTAATTTTATCCTTGCCATAAATTTTTCTACTAGGGAAATCCCCTAGGAGAGGAAGCCAAGGAGGCAGCTTCTGGGAAAATATCATATGTCTCCCATTTAGTACATTTTCGGTGTTATTTTCAACAGTTACTTCTTTACAGATGCGACTTGTTTAAAACACGACATTTGTTATTGAGTGTTTGTGTTGTTTCTTCATTTACGTTGTCTGAGGTTTTAGTTTTCCTCTCTAGTCCTTCTCTAACAGTCTAGATTTAGATTGCCTTTGTCATTTCTTTCTGGATTACTTCAGGATTACCCTCAATATCTTTCTCTCTCTCTCTCTCTCTCTCTCTCTCTCTCTCTCTCTCTCTCTCTCTCTCTCTCTCTCAGTATCTCTCTCAATCAACCTCTCTCTCATCAGCTTAATTGAGGTTTAATTTATATTTGTGAGTTTGACATATATATATAGTCATATAACCACCACCACATTCAAAATATATGTCTTCATTGTTCCAGAAAATCTCTGCCCCTTTGTAGTCAATCCTCTTCCCACTTTTCCAGCCTCAGACAACCACTGATCTGATTTTTGTTTCTATGGTTTTACCTCTTCCAGGTTTTCATATGAATGGACTCATAGAGTATGTAGCCTTTTGTATCTGGCTTCTGTCACTTAGCATGATGCTTAGGTTAATCCATAGAGTGGAAGTATCCTTACTTATTTGCTTTTTATTGCTAATAGTATTCCATTGTGTAGATCACTACAGTTATCCATTGACCAGTTGGTAGATGTTTGGGTTGCTTTCAGTTTTTAGTGCTTATCAATAAAGATGCTATACACATTTGCATATGGGTCTTTGTGTGGGCATATCGTTTTGTTTCTCTTACACCAGGAGTCTCATAATTCAGTAGTTTGCCTTTAGTCTGCTTGTCAGTTAATGATCCCATATTACTTGAAATGCTTGCTGAACAAACTTTTGAAAACTAAATCATATTTTAACTGCATGGGAAGTATATTTAGATATATTTTTTGTCAACTCAGTTTGAGGTGTAAGCCATCACACTGCAATTTGTGCTTTACAAAATTATTTTTTCATTTCTTGGATTTGCCTGACCTGAACTCACCTGGTAGCTGAAGAGAGACTATCATAGTTAGTGTGAAGTGTCCCAGGTGTGCGTGCTTGGATGGGGCCACTGCCCTAGTACCTGATGCCAGTATTATAGCATATACTGAGAGATGCTTTTCTGATATCTGGAAAAGTATGAATTTCGAAATACATTTGGCTCTGAGAGATTTGAAGAAAGGAATTGTATTATCTTCATCTGTGCCCAACGCAACTGCCCTACCTGTTTGGTAGAACAGAGTTGTGCTAGGGAATGAATTTTAAGCTCATCTTACTCTGACCACACAAGTACACTTTATGTCACGATCTAGTACAACACAACTACATTGTTTCAAAAAACAATAGCTACTCTTACTGTATGCAATGTACTCCTATATTTTTTGTTCAATTTTATTCTACTGTGTTTCATGAAAAAGAAAATGCTGGTGGATGGCCACTAAATTTATTTTATAATAAACTAATTAGTCATAACCTGCAGTTGGGAAAACGCTGAGCAGCAGGGTAATGTGCAGCATGATATACAATAAGCTAGGAAGCAGATTAGAAGTTTATCCCTGTTTTAGCTGCTTACTGTGAGTCATTCCCTGCAATGATGACAAATGCTGTCTTTTATGACTGTTCCATCGACAAAGGTGAGCTGCTGTGCCTCAGAAATATGTGTGTGGATTAGATTTGTAACCCTCACAATTCAGATCAAGCAAATACAGATGCCATGACTGTATATCTTCCAATAACCTGGAGTAAATCACCGACCTCCAGAGTGTGGGTGGTAGTTCAGACAGAATAGATTTTACTTGCTTCCCATTTTGCAGTAATTCACAAGAGCTTCTAGAGAATTATAAATCAATTAGAGAATTACAATTGGAGCATGTCATTCAGGGTTTTACGGGGAGCAGAGTTGTTCTGTTATGAGATAAAGAATTTATTTCAGATGTGGAATCTAAAGAACAAAATAAATGAACAAATAGAAATAGACTCATAGATACAGAGAACAAACTAATAGTTGCCAGATGGGAGGGGGGTTGGGGACAGGGTGAAAAAGGTAAAGGGATTAGAAATACAAATTTTAGTTACAAAATAGTCATGAGGATGTAAAGTAAAGCATAGAAAATACAGTCAATGATATGGTAATAACTATGTATAGTGCCAGGTGGGTACTAGACTAGTCAGGGGAATCACTTCTTAAATTATAGAAATGTCTATGAACTATGTTGTACATCTGAAATTAACATAAAAGAATATTGAATGTCAACTGTAATTGAAAATTTTTAAAAATTAAAAATTTAGAAAGGAATTTATTTCAGGAATTAGACTGTACACAATTGAGAGCAGTAATGGAGAAGTGAAGGTCCAAGAGGAAAGATGGTGGTGAACCAGTCCATTTAAGATGTCAGACATGTCCCCAAGTTGAAGTGGGACCCTGATGAGTGGCTGGTGGAAAGGCCTTGAAGAAGCGCTGCCCTCTCTCTCTGCAGGTTCCACTCTGTGGGTCTGTAGTCAGGCATCAGGTGCTGAGCCTGGTTGTCTGTGGTGCAGGGACCAGCTCTCAGGAAGAAGGGCTGGTGTGGAGTGGAGGAGCACCAGGACAAGCAGAACATAACTCACACCTCTTCCTTAGTCCGTCACTGAATCCAGCTGTGAAAGACCTTCAGAAACAATGGTCCTGCTGCACTTGCACCTTCCAAATCATGCACAGGTGTCTTTTTAGACATTTCTAATCAGAACACTTGCAAGATCAGGATTCTGGAAAGAACCCCCACTTTAACCAAGTCGCTATAGCACAACCCACCACACAGGTTACTCTAAACTACTGATTATTATTTATATACCTTTAACCTTTGTCTTCAAAAAACTTATTGTAAACACTGATTAATTTCTCCAATATGCAAAGACATTGTAGTCAAATTTTATAGTTCAGAGGGGTGAAGCATTTGGTCCAGAATCCGAAAGTAATTTGTTATCAAAACAAAAGAGATTTCTCAATCTAACCTCATCAAAGCACTATGACTTCCTTCAATAGTTTTTGGTTCAGATAAGCTTACTGCTGTTTTCCTTAACCATTTACTCCGTGGTATTTTATTCAACAGACAAGTCACAGATTGGGGGGAAAAAACACTGAGTGTATTTGGGAGGAATACAAAGTTGAATTTGGAACCTAGAACATTGCAGGTGACAGAAGTACCTATACACATATGGGCTTACTGGGGGGTATTCTCATCTCTCCTTTCTGTCACTTATTTTAAAATGACCTTATTATCAAGAATCAGGGTTGTCCTTTCCAATCTTTCCTTGCTTCTCCATTTTTCTTTCTTTCCCTTTCCCCTTGAGCATTTACATATTGGTGTCCACAAGGTGTGCAAGTTAGGCGATGAAGTGCCACTTTTGAGCGCTGGTTGCAGCAGCGTGCTCGGGAGGGGTCACATGGAGATATTAGTGGGAGTGTCCCCAGTGTGAGAAAGTGGTCCTGTGCTGAGGATTTCAGAAGTGGCAGGTATATGAGGCAGCTGGTATGGTTTGGAAATTAGTTACATTAAACAAAAAAATTGATTAGACAGATTATGCAATATATTTGGTTGGTGCAAAAGTAATTGCGGTTTTTGCAATTATTTTTAACCTTTTAAACTGCAATTACCTTTGCACCAACTTAATATTAAGGATATGGGTGTCAGGTTTCTTACAATCTGAGCAAAGATATATAAACATGGTAGACAGAGACTAGAAACAATCCTGAGATGTTAAATTGAAATGGAAAGTATTACAATGAACTCATGGGTTTTTAATATATATATACACAGAAATATAAATAGTTATAAGTGTACCTTTTGTGTGTTTTAAAATAAATACAGATATATTTCCTACCTCTGTCAAATGAGAGGGCCCAGAAGCAATGATACCCCAGAAACAATGAGACCTCTGAGTGCCCAGTTCTGAATACCATGCTCTATTAAAAGAAAACAAGACTCTTTGGAGAAATGATCTGTCATGCAGAGTGACAGGTGGGGTCTCTTCTGGGGTCTCTAGTCCCTCTCCCCGTATAAGAATGCAGGATATGGTGAGGCCAAAAAGGAACACCCACGAAGCCATAGGTAGGGGAGTCATACCACTATAGTCTCACTGGCAGCTGGGTTGGAGACACAGGAGGCAGGAGCCACACGATCTGCAACCCGCCGTCTGCTTGTCTCTGCCAACCAACCTCACTTGCTAGCTGCAATCCGCCTCTCTGCAATCCGCAATCCACACTCCGCCACGCCATGCCATGCCAGGACGCTACACCACCACGCCACACCTTGCTAACTTAGCCATGACAGTTATCAGTGGCCAATGGCTAACCAGTAATAGCCGATGGACATCTAGTCACAGCTGATGACCATCTACTACCTGAGCCAGCACCTTTCTATGTGAGGCAGAGAGCCTGGAAATTGCTTTCTGGGTCTCAGTCTCCACATGGTCCTAGAGAGGGGAAGGGCTGGAAGCAGAGGAAATAAGCAATGGGCCTGAAAAACTTACTGTATCAAAAAGTAGGAAAATGCCTGATGAATGATAAGGACATGTCACAGGAGCCAAATCTGAACATCAAGATAAATAATGGTAGTTTCAAAATGCAACCATCTAGTAAAATAGGAATTCATGGATCCACACTGATGTATATTAGCAAAATACGTGATTAATTGGATATAAGGGTAAGTTTGAAGTAGAACTTGTTTGAAGTAGAACTCCAATTAAAAATGATGGACATAGTTAATCACCAGGCAGGAATAATCAATGATGGCTAAGATTGACGGATGGAGGTTTGACAAGGAATAGGATATTGATGTAATTTTGTAATATCTCCCCTCATAAAATATGAACATAATACAAAGGGGATAATGGTGACATAGCAGAGAAAGGTGGCACACACCATCTTGACCAAGTAATGTGTTGGAATCATGTGCCCCCAATTGGTGCACTGAGGAGAGCACAGCATCGTTTCTGTGGTATTCTTTGCAAAGCATGAGGCAGGTCGAGGGTCATCCTACCTAATGAAAATCGTCCTCATTCATACTGTCCAGGGCATGAAAGACTAAGAAAGATGAGCAGTTGTCCCAGATGGAAGAAGACAGAGGAGACATGACAACTAACCAAGGTCCTGGCCCAAAAGGAGGATAAGGCATTATCGACACATTGGGTGGAATAGGAATGGGATCTGTGCATCTGATAACAGTGTTATGTTGGTCTCATAATTGGGAAAAATGCATAGTGGTAATGCAGGAGAGGGTCCTTATTTTGGGGAATTATAAGCTGGTGAGAGAGAGGGTGGAACCAAATGAAAATATCTTGTCTTGACTCATCATACGTAAATGTACAAAACACCATCAGTACATACCTCCTGTAGATAGACTGAGCTTCTGCTTGCTTGATTTTACATATTCAGTGTGTGTGTGTGTGTGTGTGTGTGTGTGTGTGCCTGTGTGTGTGTGCCTGTGCATATTCATGCATGTGCTTGTGCAATATGGTAATTTTACCAGTCTCCTAGAGTCATTGTTCTATTCATACATTCTCTCTTACTTAGGGTTTTCTTCAGACTTGGATTTATTCTCTACTGGATCCCTTGGACTTGACATTTTATTTTCACCCCATCTCTAAACCCACATACTTGAATAGGAACAAACACTGGTTATGTTTTCATCCCAGCCCACCACCCTGTTCTCTCCAAAGTCCACTTTCTGCCACTCACCCACAAGTTGCCTAATGGGGGGTGGGGCACAATAAACATCTCAGTTTATTGTCACGCTTTTATAAAGGACATAATATTTTCTTCTTTTTTATAATTTAGGAAATTCATATGTTCACATAAAAGCAAGTGGCCTATAAATATTGACTGATAGCTCTCCAAATGCCTTGGCATTGACATTTGAATGTCCAAAAGACACTCAAGATCCTCCCCACCTAGACCCTTTCAAGCCTACCTCTTACTATTCATTCTCTTTTATATCACAATAAACTCAATTTGCTTATAATTCCCCGGGAATGTTTGCCACATCCTTCAAATCCCATCACCGACTCCACCAATTAAGGGATCTGCTCCTATCGCCCTCTTGACAAATAGAGTTAATAGTTCCCTGTTTTTTGCCAAGCCTCCCACACACATGTAATTTTGCCTTCACCTGTCTGCAGGCATTTATTTGCCCTATAGCTCCTCTCCTATTATACAAGGACCTCGTTCTGGCCAGGCACATTCTTTCTCAGCACTGCCTGTCTAGGACCTTGCAACACTCTTCTGTCCTAATAGATGCTCGTACATATTTGTTGAATTAAATTAGCAGGACTGGGGTTCAATTTGAGGTCTTCAAGTCCAAAGTTCATGCTGTTTTCTTTATCCCTTGCTATCTTCCAGTAGTGACACACAAAGCCGCTTGCTTTTCTCTGATTCAGTGTTTATGAAGAAGATAAACGCGCCACTCTGTTGCAGCCACCCATTTCGTATTTTATTTTCTGTTTAACAAAATTAATGTAGTTCCTTTTTATAAGCTATTCAATGCAGTAATTCAAACAAGAGGGAACATCTGATATAACATGTTGTGTTTATTGTCAGTGTGGTTTAAGGATGGAGATTTCTGGTTGTTTTTTGTGTTGTCTTTATAACCCCACCTCCAACAGACCCTGGTGGGTCACCAGCTGGACAGTGTGACCAATATTTTGTCTTTAACTTGGAAGGAAGAGCATTTCGGGATGTGCTCCGGTGGTGCAGCTCTGTTTTTATGTTATGACAGAGTTTCTCTTTGTTAGGAATGAATGATTTGGAGACTCCAGACAATGACCTATGGAGTTAGTGTTGTGAGGAAGGACAAAATAGCTTTTGCAAACTCAAGAAAATAAGAGAAAAATACAAGTGCAAAAAGAGAAAAATACAGTGCAAGAGGCTGGTCATGTGTAGTTCCCCAGCATGGACTAGAGGGAAATGGAGAGAGTCCTTGGGTCACTGCAGAGTTACCATTATTTCTGACAACAGTAAGAAAGTATTTCTGAGGGGCTTTCCTTAGTGACAGCCTTGTTATGGTCACAAAATCAATAAAGAGGAAGCACATGAGGAGCCCTCAGATGCCTGGAGAACTTCACAAGAGGTAAGACCAGTAGATGGAATATATGACCTTTTACACAAATGTAACTTGATAAGTTCAAAAGAGCATATGTGTTAGTTTTGATTGGGCCAAGTGTAGAAGAGAAGAGTGAAAATCCACAGTGATAGAAACTATATCAGCAAACGTCGAGAGTTGGAATGGGTATGTCACTATCCTAGGATGGTGAGTTTAGAAAAAAGGGTACACGTTTAAAGGAATAAGAAGTGATTGGACCTGAACCTTGAACACCAGGTTGAAGACTTTGGATTTGATGTTACTGGTTTTAGGGTATTTTTTAGAATCTTGCCCAAGAGTCACATGGCAAAAGGAGTGAGTTTTATTATTACTGTTTTGTTTGATTTTGTTGTTTGTTTATTTTAGTATTTCGATAGCAGTACTAGTGTGCTGGTAAATGCTGAACCAGATCTCTGGGGGGAAAGTACCCAATTTGCAGCATTGCCCAACTTCCATAATGTAAATACACCCACTGTGGACAATTTCAAGCTAGTTATATACTGTCAGTGAACACAGAGCTGGAACCAGCCAGCTCCAGCACACTCCTTAACTGTCAAGTGCACAAGGACGAATACGTGATAGTATTTGTCCCTTTCCTTAGCTCTTTTCTTCCCTTTCCATTCTCTTCACCTCTATGAATGCCCTCCATCAAAGAAAGGACCTTAAGACTCTCTCTGCCTCATAAATAACAAAGTGAAAAGCCAGCAGTACACTGATATGAGAATGAAGTGTGTGTTCCAGATGGAAAATAGCAATTTCTCACAGCTAAATAAGTAGATTAAAATATTCAGAGTTTGAGCTTTAAAGTACTCACACAAATCCAGACACTAATATAAAAAAAGTGTCCTGAAAATCTAGCATCAACTCGTACCTTTAGGTAGTTAGAAATTCACTTGCCATTTTAGTGGTAGAAATTCACAGAAATGAGCTAATTGGTTGGATTCTTTAATGCATCAACTGTGGATTCCCTTGAAAGTGATTCTCAATAAATGTTACATTTCTTTCTAGAGTTTCTAATCTAAAGCTTTCTCCATTCACATCAAATATATTAGTTCTGCTATATGTGACTTGCTATATGAACTCAGATGTTAAATTAAAAATAGGCTCCATGCATCATTAAGACATATGTGGAAAGCAGTTGAAATCACAGTCCTATCTCGTTCATTGTTTTTACTATTAGATATACATTTACTTTGTCTGCTCTTAAAATGATTTATTAAATCTGAATGACTGATGGGACAGAGTCATGCTTAAGCTTAAGAAAAACAAACATAGACCGACTCTCAGGGCATGAACTTCGGAGGCCACCAGAGAACTAGGTACAACTATGCTAATAGTTTGTATTCATATAAATAATGCTCATTCGATATTTTAATCATTTTTATTGAAATCCAATTGAACCAAAAGACTTGCTCCCCCGAAAGAGGGGCAAAAATGGAAGTGTTCTTTTTGGAATTCTGAAGCTAACTGTGGTGGTGGTGGTCATACCTGGATCTTATTGTCAGCAATTCCTGAAACTGCAACATTTGTTTTTCTTCCCGGTCCTAGCTCAATTTCACTGTCTCCTATTCTGGATTTTCCTAGTCATAATGAAATTTTAGAGTTGGGAAGACACTTAGAAGTCATTTTCAGTGAGAAACTGAAACTTAGAAAAATAAAGTGCCTTGCCCATGAATATACACACCTGTCTCACTTCTTCTCTGGACTTTGGAAGGAGGCTAGTAATTGAATTTGATTAATGAGTCAATCAGACCAAATATAATCATGTCCATAAAGGAACTACTTGGTCATCATCTTTCCAGGCAAAGTAACTGACTTAATTTTTTTCAGATATGTTCCACCCAAGGAATTCTAAGCAGTATTACTGTTCTTTTAAAAATAGGAAGCATAAAACGTATACACATGTACCTACCAATCAGCATTCAACCATCTTCACAACTTAAACATTCCAGTTGATCGTGTCCCTCTCCCCTGACTAGAAATAGGTTCTTGTCATGTAGCTCTTTATGCACAAGTCCCTAAGTGATCTGTATTCTTCATGTTCGCTACCTTTTTTCTTTTTGCGCAACATTATGTTATGAGATACATCCATATATGTAGATGTAGGTCACACATATATTTGAACTAGTTTATTGATTTGTAGTAGTTGTTTTATCTTATGGATAGGATACATCCTAATATAATCTATTCATTCTCCTCTTCATGGATATGTACATTATTCCCAATTTCCAGCTTTCTCAACTCCTTTGCAAGAGGTATAATCACTCTGAACAAATAAGATCAATGTGATAGTAACAAGATTGGAAAGGAAATGCTTGCCTATTTAAGAGAATAGGCTATTCTAAGCAGTTTTGTTTATGTTTTTATATATGAGAAAGGTAATTGTCATCTGTCTGAAAGCAACACTATCTAGGATAACGTTTTATGGAAAAATGTATATGAGATGTGATTAAAAAAACAAAAAACTACAGTGAATGCTGCAGCCAAGTGCCATCCAGCAGAAAGGCAGGGATCTTTAATACGGGAAGTGGTGCATCCAACCTTAGTAACAGTGTGTGACAAGTTTCAACTTGTTCGGTGCAGTCAAGTGGGTGTGAGCTACGGTTGAGAGAAGGAGTGTTTTAAAGTGTGCTGTAAATCATCCTCCATCATGACAATGTTCCGTGTCATACATAGCTTCTGGTATATGACAATTTCTGTCAAATGAAAACATTACGGTGTGTCCTCATCCACCTTATTCACTGGATCTGGCACCCTGCGACTTCTGGCTCTTGCCTAAAGTCAAAATGATTCAGGACATTAAGGCAGCCACGACAGTGCAAATAAAGATACTCACGAAAGAGGACTTCCAGAACTGCCTCAGGAACTGACAAGAATGATGGGATAAGTGTGTTCAAAGCAAGGGGGAGTATTTTTGAGGGGGATTAATGGTAATGTGTCTTTTACTGTAATTTCTTAAAATTTAAACTTTCACCGTATTTTTTTATCACACTTTGTGTATATACGAAGTCTGATAATTAAGTTCGCAAACTTGTTGCAATGATGTTGCTAACCTTTTTTGAAATCAGAGGATTATTCATCATAAATTTGTAGCAACTGGACAAACAGTTAACCAAGTTTACTATTTGGAAGTGCTGAAAAGGCTGTGTGAAATAGTTAGATGAAAACGACCTGAGCTTTTTTACCAATTCATGGCTCTTGTATCGCGACAATGCACCAGGTCACATGGAACTGTCTGTGAGGGAGTTTTTAGCCAGTAAACAAACCTGATCTGGCCCCCAATGACTTCTTTCTTCACCTGAAGATAAAGGAAATATTGAAAGGAAGACATTTGGATAACATTCAGGACATCAAGTATAATACAACAAGAGCTCTGATGGCCATTCAGAAATAGTTCCAAAATTGCTTTGAAGGGTGGACTAGGCACTGGTGTTGGTGCATAGCTTCCCAAGGGGAGTACTTGGAAGGTGACCATAGTGATGTTCAGCATTGAGGTATGTAACAATTTTTCTAGGATGAGTTTACGGATTTAATTGTCAGATCTCGTGTGTGTCTCTGTGTGTGTGTGTGTGTGTGTGTGTGTGTGTGTAGTCCTCATGGATATAGAGAGAAAATAGACAGAAGGCTCTGTTAAGCAGATTTGTAAATAGGAGAGTGACATATGTGAGTGTGCAACATGTGGCAGACATCTAAAGGAGGAAGTAGTCAATGTTATTATAGGAAGGGCAGTGGAAGAGCTTCTCTGTGGAGATGCTGGAGATTAGTCTTGCAAAATGAGAAGAAGATAAAAGTGTTGTGGGAGAAGGGCATTGTTGACTGAGGAGAAAGATTGCATACTAGCGCAGAGAGAAAAACACTTGTATATTCTGGATATGTGCATTAGGGATGGCTGGAATTTGAGGTGCAGGGAAACATCCTGGAACACAGAGGGCCTCAGGAATATGGACCTTTCCTGTAGGCAGTGTGGTTAACATGCCCAACCTTATACATCTAAAATTAAACTCAGGTAGTAATGTGGAGACCTGATTCGTAGGGGGGACAACCTAAGACATAATAAGGATACTATTACAGTAATCCAGAGTAATCTAGAAGCCAGAAATGAGCAGTGGAGATAAAGAGAAGGGTAGGTAAGAGAAATGTTACAGAGACAGAATCTCCAGTTTTTCAGTGAGAGAATGGAAGGGTCCAGATTCTGTCATGTTTGCTAGGTTAATGACAGCACCATTTCTCAAGGTTAGGAATATAGGAGGAAGAGCAGATTTTGGAATAAAGGTAATAGCATTTAGCTTTGAAAAGCTATGGAATACTGATGTGGAGACATGTAGTAGGAAATGGATATCTGCTAATGTGTCTCAGGGGACATGCGTAGACGGGGATGTAGATTTGTTAGTCATGTAGATGCTGATTGGAGTCTTGGGGATGGAGATATTCATGTTTACCATGTAGAGTTGGAAGAAAAATAAGTTGAAGAACAGAAACTTGCAGACTTGTCAATATTTAAGGAAGAGGTGGAGAAGAAGAGTCTGGTGGGCATGATCCAGCCCAACATTTCTTAGGGGGATTTCCCAGCAAAGTGAGTTTTCAGGGATATTTAGAGGCAGGTAGAGAACTAGATGAGAAAGGTGAGGAAACCAAGGAAAATAGATTTGAAAGCCAAAGGGGTTGATCTTGCTTGTCAAGTGCAGCACAGAGGTGGGGAATGATGAGAATTGGAATGGACCGTTTGGGCCTTGCATTTGGGAGATTGCTGTGACCCCTGACAGGGCACTTTCTGAGCAGTGTGGGAGAGGAAGCCTGGTGCAGTAAGTGAAAGATTTGCAAGGTAAGGAGCTGTGCAGTGAGTGCTGGCTGTTCTCAGAAGGCAGCTCTGGGCAGAAAGTTCTCTGCCCCTAACTATGCAGTTCAGCCAACCATTTAACCTTTGCCCTTGTTAGTTTACACAAAGATGAGAAAATAGACCATTTCTAGTTTTCTTCCATCTCCATAATTGCAATGACTTAGTGAATGGGTGAATATTTGGGTGATTTGGTGAAGGACTGGAATGAGATGTCACTGACTTCTAAAATTATCAGAGGCCGATTACCATGTTTCCCAAAAAATAAGTCCTAACCGGAAAATAAGAGCTAGCATGATTTTTCAGGATGACCTCCCCTGAACATAAGCCCTAATGCGTCTTTTGCAGCAAACCTTAATATAAGACCTGGTCTTATTTTCTGGGAAAACAAAAACTATAGGGGTTAGTTACATATTGGTGTAGTTTCCAAATTACCCATCCATCTCAATTGAATATCTAGACTAATGAGCAGACTCTAATCCAGCATTTCTTAAAACCTGTGCCATGGACACTAGCTCAGCAGAATGTAATTGGTATTAGATAAAATTTTGAAGAAATGGTTGTTGTCAAATAAATTTGGGAAATAGAGGCTTAAATAAACTCAAATTTATTGTTTTACTACAGAACTTCTCAAGTCCTTTACTATAGTAATATGCATTGTGATTTCCTAACACTTATTGGACCAAAGACTGTTTTTTCTTTTCTTTTTCTTGATTTGCTTTCATGCACAGCATTTCTCAGGACTAGCATTCTGATAAATGTACTTTAGTAGATGCTGATCTAAACAGTGAAGAAGTAAGCTTTATCAATAAGATGGTGCCCAAATAATATCAATTAAACTATGACTTGTTCATTGTACATGCTTTTCAATATATTCTTCAAAAGTCTCATTGTTTCTGCAGCAACAGTATTATGAATGCACTGCTTTGTTAGCTCAGCAAGCCAAGAGTCGTAGTTAGTGGGTTAGCACCTCTGTGGCTTAATGATTCCATTCTAAATTGGGATCTCAGCCCAATCCTGGATCTAGTAGCTGAATTCTATCACAGCCAGTGGAGTGATTGCTTTTGCAAACTGCATTCATTTACTCCCTTAATATATGTATGCTATGAAATGTCTCTTTTGCGAGTATGAAGCACAAAGCTAAGACTGTTGCCTCAAAGGGACTGTTTGCAAATCGGAAGCTTAATGTTGTCTACGGTGAGAAAGGCATAAGGCTGTGCTCTGGCTTCCTTGGTCTATGTGGTGCTGCAAGAAGCAGCTGAGGCCACAGCTGGAGCTCTTGTTATCTTTCCTTTAAGAACTGTTTTACTCTCAACTCACTTAGTTGCTGCTTTCCATAAAATGCCATGGTCTATTTGTTTTCCATGAAAGAGCTATAATAATCTGTTCCCCAAAATCCATCCCAGTAGGGCCAGCCAGCTCTCCTCACCTCAGCCCCACACAAGAAACACCCACCGAAGCTTGGCTTTGGTTTTCTGAGCACTCTCTCTGATCCCCCTTCCTTCTCATTCTAATGATATTAATTCTCATTTGTGCTATTTGATCATGTTAGGCATACATTAAAACTACATGACAAACCTCTACATTTTTCCTATGATAAAATCAACCATCAGATTTCATTTTATAAATTTAGTATGAATGAAGTTGTTTTAATTGAACTCTCTTATTTTTGCTTTAAAGGAAAGGAATTTGCCATTAAAAAAAACAACAGCAACCTCTCATAAAACCATGTTTGTTTTATTTATGAAGTATCTCATTACTTTTATGTTTCTCTGTTCAGAAAAGTTTAGAGTCATTTGTAAAAATGAAGCTTATGTGAGGCATACCCTCTTTCAGACTTTTTTTTTCTTTCTTTCCTATTTTTTTTTAAACATATTTGTTTGGTCTGAGGATTTTTCCCTAGAAGATCTTACATTAGAATACTCTTTTGTTAATTAAGATTTACTTTTATGTCTATTATAATAACAAATAAATGGAAACATGTTAAATGTGCAAGAGTAGTGGACTAGTTAAATAAATACTACTATCCTGACCACAAGCCTGGTAATGTTTAAAAATCATCAATGGATTGTAAAAATGATCATGATACATTAGATGAACAAATTAGCTTCAAAATAATAAGTGAAAATGAGCATAGTTTTGTTAACTCTAAATATGCACATCTAAGCATAGAAGGAAAGGCCATGTGGATGCATACAGGAGAGCACAGTGGCTGAGAGAATAAAATTTGGACTTAAAGGGAACTTCAGTATAATTCTGTTCTCTCTCTGACTGTTTCTGTGATGTTAGGGAAGTTAGTTTACCTTCTGAAACCTTAGTTTTTTCATATCTAGAAGAAGGTTAAATAATAATGCCTAACTCTGTACGGTGGTTAGTTGGATTAAATTATGTATGCCAAGCTCTTAGCATAAAGCAATTGCTCAGTAGTGGTAGATATTATTACTGTTTTTTAATTTACCAAAATGTTAACAATGGTTATATCTAGGTGAGGGGGGTCTTGCTATTTACTATATTTTTATGTTTCTACCAAAACATATAATATGTACAATGTAAATGGATATGTTTTTAATATAATATACATTGAATTACATAAAATGTATATGAAAAAACATGTATCCTTACATGATACATATTCCTAACCTCTGCTTCCTGTCCCTAAACAAGTTTTATTTCTAATAAACATTGATTCACTTTCATTTGATTCAAATGAGATAAGAAGGCAAATAGTTCTCTTTGGCACAAAGAATACGTGACTCTGAGGAGTCCTCCAGTGGAATGCAACTAGTCAGCATCACACTGACACTTGCACCCAAATGTTCTGATTCTAAGTTCACTCTTAATTCTCCAAAACTAACAGAAGAAATATACAAGTCTACCTTTCTTGGACCAGGATGCAAAACAAAATCAACTAAGTATTACAAATAATGAAGAGGTTCCTGTATTCAAGGATTACTTTACTATTTTCTGTTTTTCCCTTCTAGCTTTGATTTTATATCTCAGGTAAAATATCTCCTAGCTTCTAGTACATGTTTAGTTTTTAACTGCTTCAGCTAGATTGCAAACACCAGTATATGTATTGGACATGTGGATTATATAATAGCAATATAGTTTATTAGCGTGTTTTGAGAGTGAGAATTGATTTACGTTTCTTTATTTTCGGAAACTCCGGTGAAACCTTGGAAGCTTTTTAAATCTTAGTAGATTACTTAAGATTCTGAGGTCAATGAAAAGCTTTCTTGTACCTTCTAGGCAGAAAATGACTATTCTTTAATTTAAATCATTAAGAAGATTCAAACGTACTTTAAGATAGTACATTTAAGATAGAAATATAAAAACAACTAAATGTTCTCCCCCTCTTTTTCCCTCCATAGCTTAAAGGGAGCTGACGCTGGCAATGGGATCAGAGTGTTTGTACCTGACATCGGGATGTTCATTGCTAGTCTGACCATCTGGCTCGTCTGTAGAAACATTGTTCAGAAACCAGTGACAGAAGAAGCAGCACAGTATAACCTGGAGTTTGAAAATGAAGAATTGGTAAATCTAACTTCATGCATCTTCTTTTGATTTCTGGGGGCCTTGTCCCTTAATAGGTATGGAAGTGTAATAGTAATAGCTAACTACGCATAGTGCTATATGCTTTACTGTGCTTGGCTTAAATTCTGTAGTCCTGATGGGTGGGCATTCTCATCTACACCTTGGCCATGAGGAGACAAGTTCAAGGTACCTGAGTGCCACCCTCCTCCATAAGGCATTCATCCTGTATGGCCAGGACTTGCCCCAGTGTCCTTTGCACTATCCCAAACTATCATCTATATTGTCTCAGGTGGCTAACCTTTTAAATTCATAGTATTATGGTCTGTTGGTCTAGATACCTTAGTTATTGCAAAATGTTTAGAGAAGTGGTAATACCTGACAGTTTTAGAAGAAAAAATTAATTTCACCTTGAAGGGAAGCCTTCTCGTCTGTGTACCTTGTTCTTCAGAGTGGAATCGTGTTAACTGAGCATGACTTGATCAGTTATTTTAAAGTGCTCCAGAAAAAATATGTACATTTGGAAAAGTATAAGAATTGAAAAAAGGTTAAAAATACTGAGTATGCTAATTTTTAGCTTTCCCCCCCCCCTTTTTTATGGGGAAGAGTTTCAGGACTAGCTGTTGGATCAGGGAACATGTCAGATTTCACCCCTTGGTGAATGGGAGCTTATCAGAGAACTGGTTACACTGTCCTGCAAACCTGCTTCAGAACTCTGCTATGTTCTAATAACTGTACTTTGTTATGTGAATTAGGTGATATTGATTTAAAAATAATTGATTTAGTAATTGAATGATGAAATTTACAAAGAAAAATGTTACTAATAAGACTTATTTTGGACATCTGATACAAGACACAACTACCAAATATTTTCATTCATAAGCTTTGGCAAGAAACTAAACTTGTAAAACTGAAGTTTTAAAACATATTAAGAATGGTGACTACAAAGACATCAAAGGAAGAAAATTTTCAGTTATGACAAATGACTTATGTGCTTTATAAATAAGCAGCAAATTGCTTTGTATACTAATTAAAAACAAAATAAAGAAAGAGACTATAATTCAATAAACCCTAAGCAAAGTAAGAAAATAGTCCCTAAAATCCTTTTGAGTAAAGATATGCAATCACATTGCATATAAATATTCTGCTATTTTTTATCTGTTTGGTTGTTACGTTTTATTTGATGTTTTGTTATCTCAAATTGCTTTTGTGTTGCCTGTTAATGACCTTCCCATCAATATTCTGGGTATGCAAAATATCCACAGATTTCTAAAGAATTATTTCTTAATCAAAATAATGGAGGGATATTTATTCAAGTGACTCTATAAACACAATTTTTCTTCCTAGATTACAAAATTGATATTAACAGATAGATCATCCTTTAAAAAGACAAATCATTCCAATCCACCTTTTAATAATCCAGTATGAAGAACTGCATATTAGCCTGCTAAAGACTTACTCTTATTTCATGAGTATTTTATTGATAGCAATCAGATAATGTCATTAATACCGTATAATATTAAAATAGTTCACTATTACTAAACTTTTTCTTTGTGAATGGCCCATTTTAATCTTCATTCTTTAGTAATCATTTAGTGCATTTTATACCTCAATAAAGTCTCAAACAGTGTTCTGATTTTTACACTTACTGTCATTTGGGGCTATTTCATTAAGAAACACAATGTTGGATCAATGGACATGCACTGGCCCAAGTAACAACCTTCTTTCGAGTCCTGGTTTGGCCACCTACCAGCTATATGACCTAAGCAGTCAGAAATTCACACTGAATCAGTGTTTTCCAAACTTTGCTGCACATTACAATTATCTGGAGAGCTTCTAAATATTCCAACCACCAGATCATACCCCTGTTAATGACATTAGAATGTCTGGAGTTGTGTGCGAACGTGCACCGAAGTTTGGGAAATGTGGCACCACTTTATTAGATTATCTGAGATCCATTCAATTCTAGAATTCTGTTTCTGTGGCTTATATGAGTCAAGGTATTCAGTAAAAAGAAAAAAATTCAACAGGAAAAAATTAGGGAATTAATGGGAAAAACTGAACTTGTTTAAGGACTGCAAAGTAGAGAGAAGCCTGCAGTTGAAGTCTGCAAGCAGGAAGGAGCCTCTTTTGAGGAGTGAATTGCTAAAGTAGATTTTACTTGTGTCCTACTTTGACCATTTCTGCCAGAAAACAAGAAGTAAGAACAGATGTTTTAAGAACAAAAATACATTCTAGACAGCAACTGTCCAATAGAGGAGAGACTGATCACCATACTGTGTGGAATTTGCACTGGAGTCTATAAGAAGGAAACACAAGACTCCATTATTTTCTTCTCTTGCTTAGGGTAATCAGGGACCTGTTTGATGGATCTGTAGGGTGGGAAGAGATAAAACAATGGTTGTAAGAGGACTTAATTAAAAAGCAAAACAAATGTGTTCTAGCATAGATTGGTAGGACATATAATATTGTTTAAAGCAATCCATACATATGTTTATCCTATTACAAGGCAAGTGATCCATCAACCAGCTCAATGAATAATTATAAATTCCTCTAGACAAAAGAAGAAATAAATGCAAACTAAAACATTGTGGGAGTTTATTACGTGCCACTCAACTGGTATGGAAGTGAATGATATCGTTTGAAAGCAGTTTATAAGAATGATACAAAGACCGGATAACATAATAGAGTTACATTTATCTGGGAAAAGAATATTCTGCTATCTTTAAGGCAAATGTTAAAAAGGTATTTGGTGTAAAACATGAATTATAGCAAGATAGCAACTAACCATATCTTGCATTCAAGTCTACAAACTATGTACTTGTCAGTGTCCTAAAAATAGATAAAACTATGAAAGTGCTTTTATTTGTTGTTGTCTTTAGAAATTTTTTCTTTATTAAATTTATTGGGGTGACATTGGTTAATAAAATTTCAAGTGTACAAATCTATAATACATCATCAATATATTGCATTGTATGTTCACTACCCAAAGTCAATTCTCCTTCCATCACCATAAATTTTATTATCTATATTTATATTTGAATTTTTCTTTTATGATATTTACAGCTTTGAAAATCATCTGGTTTAAATAATCATTTCCAAAAATTGTCGAAGTTCAGTGAAAGTAAGCCTATTAACTCAGGCTCTCCAGACTTAGGAAATTTTTCATTATTTATAAAGGCAAGCTTGTTTTTCTATTATCCTCATATCATAGGTGAAGGGTAAAGAATAGTTATTGCAAGTTGAGTGGACTATGATATCAGACTGAGAAGGTACCTAAATGGTGGCTGTGTGATGTTGAGAAAATTGTTTATTCTCTTTCTCCTTCTGCAAAGTGGAGATAATAACTATGCTGCATAGTTGTGAATACTGAATGAAATGTCAAAAACACCAAGCTCATTGCCTGCTCATTTGGATTGCTTAATAAAATGCTATGTGCTCCTCATTTTGCTCTTGTCCAGTTTGAGAGGCAGTAGAACAATTTTTAAAATTTCAAATTCATGGTCCTCTTAGGGTGATAGAAAGTAAAATTGGATGGTGTGTTTGAGGCCAGACCACTCAGAAAAATAATCCTTTCTGTGCCATTCATAACAGACAACCATGAATGAATTCCAAAGCTTCTAAGAAAACAGAACTGTCTTCAAGGACAAATGCTCTTTTGCCACAGTGTAGGAAAACCTACACTGACCATGGAAGGATAAATGCTAGGTTCTAGTTACGGTCACTGACCTGGTGAAGAAGAGACACAAAGCTATTGCAGGGACTAATTCTCAAATCATGTTTCCTTCCTGATTTCACTCAATTCTCAAAAATAGACTATGATACCTCTCTCTCAGTTGAAATTTGTTTGAATATCTGTGCCCCATATATTATTAATCACATTATTTAATGATAGAAATAAGAGAAATGGATACTATAAACATTACTTATTTGGGGCTTTGAAAATACTTAATACCATTATGATGAGGTTGATTTCCCTGTCAGTTAAATTTGTTTTGGCCTAATTTAGATATTAATTGGTATTCTCAGCATGTTCCAGCCTACCAGGTGGCCCAAGAGGAGCATGCTGGTGTGTGAATCTCTTGAGGTGAATCCATAAGGAAATATTTCTTACATGTGAACAATCTGGTTTGAGTCTGCAAAGAATAGAAGTACACAGCCAAAATAAGCAGGGGAATTTATTTTATTTTGAAGGCCCCAGCATATTTCCTGCTGCTTATAAATCTTGGCGTTTGCACATTAGATTGTTTGGTTTTGGAGGATCCTCTGAAAGAATAGTGTTTACTGGTATTGTTTCTCCTTTCATTTATCTCAGTGGAGAAATGGCAAGATTAATCCACTGGTGCCTGGGAGAATTCTTTTTTAAATCCAGCATTGTTTTAAAGTAGCAACTAAGCCCTGGAGAGGACACTTGAGTCTCCCCTAATCTTCATGGACTAGATAATAAGACTCAAGTTTGCTGTTTTAAAGGGCATCACAAATCCAAGGCCCCTCCGAAGGCCCCCCGAGGGAGGTGGAGACTTGTAGTGGGTGGGACACTGCCTCGCTATTGGATTTTATAGAGAGCAGGCCTCAGTAAGGGAACCAACTCCTCAAGGGCCATAAAGGGTTCTTTTTCAACTGACACATCTGTGGTCTTATTGGTTTGTACATTTTAATTTAGAAGCAGATTGATAAATCAGAACTGGGAGATATATTCCTATTCTTAAATCTTTTAAAAAATGAGTTAGACTATGAAAATTGTGTGGAAAAGAGTTACATGTGCAATGAAACACTATGTAATTTCACCAAACTGATACTATCTTGTATATTTCTATACTTCCAACTCTTTCTAGCCATTTAATGAGACTTCAGGCCTTATGTTTTTGAAGCAAATGGTATTTTGATATATTAAACCAAATTTTATGATAAATCTTTATTCAAATAGGAATTTTAGGCATGACTTAGTCTGCTTAAGGAGGCATCTTCTAAGTAGTCTGATAAATCAAATATGAAAGATAAAAAAGAATATTTCAGTATAAGTCATCCACCAGCTGTTAAAAATTCAGGGATACAACATTTAAGTCCTGCTAATAAATTTGGAAATTTATTCTGAACCTCAAAAACTGCACTGTCCTTTCTAATATGTAAAGCCCGTTAGATTACTGTGGCATCTACATTCTGTCACATATGATGACCAATTGGGCTGTGCTTCAAGTTTCAGTTTTCAGGTCCAAGTTACTTTTTTTTTTTTTTTTTTAAAGAAACAAAGAATGGGAGAAATCAACCTTTTAATGGCCACCTTTGAATTACGCATTCAGCATTTGCTCAGTTCTCACCTGAGATTTAGTCCATAGTCACCTGCTTTAAATTTTCTAAATCCTGTTCTTTCAAGCACAGAGACGTAATCATCTGAACCGTTCAGAATGGTAAGCTAGACAGCTGCCTAGTTGCCCTACAAGTCTTACTCTCAGGTCAGTCTCAGAAATTGGGCAAGAACTTACAGTCACATGTCCCTCAAAATGCAACACATTCTGCCTTTGTTGGGTTAAACACATTCACAATTTAGGTGCAGCTTTTAATTTTAGTCATTTTAGATGCCATTAATTTAAATAAAGGAAAGTTTCTAATTGGAAGAAATCATTGGCCTATAGTCTTCGAGAAAACTTTAGGAAAGCTTCAGTATTCCAGTATGAGTGTCACTATGAGTATTTATCAGAGAGTAGTTAGCTTTGGGTCCATGTCTAACTTTATCCCTCATGTGTCTTCCAGCTGTATCTCACTGGACACAAGTTGAGAGTGTGGATTCACACTCCTCCTTTCCTCTGATAACACACACCTGAGGAGCGTGCCCATGTGACAGTCAGCCAAAGGCATTATTGTCACATAGAAAGGCAGGGATGTTATTATTAACCATCTATAAGTTGAGTAAACTTTGCATAGTCTGGACTTGAATATGTGACTGATAGTAAAAATAATTAAAGAATAAGCAGTTAGGAAGTCAGCTCAAACAAATATCTTTAAACTATTAAAATAAAACTTTTACATCTCCATTTCTGTCTCACCCATTTGGTAATTTATTTAACAACATTTAACAGTGTGTGCCTATTCTCTGCTTCTTTTAAGGAATCAAAGCTCCGAAGTAGTCTTTTACCTTTAACAATATTTCTACATCAAAGTTTTTAGAAATTCTCAGAATATTTTGTTCTGTCCTTGGAATATTTGACAAACAATTCTGTGTATTTGAATTGCAAATAGAAGCAAAGCACCCACATGGGAAACTTGTTTGGGGAAACTACAGAGCCTTATGTCCCTTCAATGGGAGTAGAATAGTCAGGTAGATGCTGAGATGACAGGACCCAGTCTGCCTCACTCCCTGCCACCTGCTCTATGACTGGAGGGTCTGCATTGCCCACAGGAACTTGAGTCACTCCTTTGAGGGTGGTTGTGCCTTCCATCCTTTGTTAAACTGAAAATACCCCTGAGATAGAATTGTTGCCAACTTAATGTCAATTGGCTCCCCATGTTTCTTTAAAAATATTGATCATGTATTTGGGGCAGGAGGTGCAGCTCCCATGTCTACCTCCTCCCATCCTTCCTACTGACTCCTCTTCCAAGTTAACAGAAACATGGGCCACCCAGATGCTAGAGCCAGAAACCCTGGTACAATGTTTGATTCCTTGGGTCCCTTGTGCATTACCATCAACAGGTCCTATGAGTACTGTGTTCAAATTTTGTCTGAAATTGGTCTGCTTTTCTCCATCACTGTTGCCACAATCCTCATCCCAGCAACCACTGCCTCTCAACCAGATGCAGAAATAAGTCTCCCAACTTCCACCTTCTGTTTCTACCATGTCCCTCCAATACCTCCCATGGGGTCTGGATTTCTCCTGTAAAATCATAAATTATGCCACTTCCCTACATAAAACACTTCATTAGATTCCCATTAAACAAGAATAACATTCAGGTTCCTAACTCTGACAGCCATAGTTCTGTATAGTCTGGCCACGTCCTGCCTTTGCAGCCTCCCCCCGCAGTCTTTCCCGCTCCCTCTCAATGCCATGACCAACTTCCCTCCTCTCTGTGCCCAGAACCGACAAGCTCTTTCTCCTTCTGTCGTCAGTTCACTCCCTGCTCATTGTGTAGCTGGTACCTCCTTCACCCCCAGGCCACTTCCTTCCCACAAAGGCCTTCGCTGAGTACCCTCCCAAATGATTGTTCCCTCATTCATTGTTCCCTCCAAGATTGTTCCCTCTCGCTGTACCCACTCTGTTAGATTTATAACACCTCTCACAATCGCTAATTACTCTACATAGTGCTTAGTTTTATTGTTTACTGTCTGTACCCATCACCAGGCTATAAACTCATGGGGGAAAGGATCACATCTGTTTTGTCCTCCCTTGCAGCAAATCTTAAATTAGCAAAGTAATACTCATATACTTATCAAGTTAATTGGTTGAGCGCCGAGTGAGTCACATGGAGGCTTGTACAAAGCAAAGTATAGAACGAAAGCAACAAAGCAGAAGGGTCAGCCTTGGGCCAGGATTGCCTGCAAAGAGTTGCTTCTCCCCAAAACTCTCAGAGGATTTACAGGGTCAGGGTGCACCCACACTGTCTTTTGTTTGTTTGTTTGTTTGTTTGTTTCAGGTGTACAAAACAATGTAATAGTTAGACATTTATCATTTTCACCCCTCACAAAGTGATAAACCCCAGCCCCAATCCACTAAGCCTCTGACATCGCTCACAGCCGTTAAATTTCCACTGTCTCTATTCCTTATGGTGTAGTCCACTTCTTGTGAATATATATATATATATATAAAATTATAGTTGACATTCATTATTGTTCAGCTTCAGCTTCAGGTGTACAGCGCAGTGATCAGGCATCTACATCATCCCTGAGGTGGTTTCCCTAATAAGACAAGTATCCATCGGATACCCTACAAAATCTTTACAAACTTGTTGATTACATTCCCCAAAGTGACTTTTGTATCCCCATGGCAATCTTGTGCTTAATGATTGTGCTTTCTAATCCCCTCCCCTTCTCCCTCATCCCACCCGCCCTCCCATCTAGCAACCCTCAGTTTCTCCTGTATATCTCTGAGACTTTCTGATTAGTTCGTTCATTTATTCTACTCGTTAGATTCCACATATAAGTGAGATCATATGGTATTTGTCTTTCTGTGTCTGACTCACACTGTCTTGATTGATCTCTCCTTACTATGACTGCAGAGGAGGAGGCCGATTTATCTATGGGCATGCCTATTTATTCAATACCTGCTATGTGCCAAGATGGTCAAAAAGTACTACCTAACAAGGACTTTTTTTATTTTCTTACTTTGCTTTCCAGACCTTTGTACTTTTTGTCATCACATTGGCTTGACAATACCTGGAATAGGGCATTCCAAACCCCTGTAGTCAGCTTCAATCCCTTTTTCCTCTCAATGTTCTCAGGAACTTATATTCTCTTTTTAGAAAATTATATATACCTGGTTTATGTCCTTGGAGTGACCTCAGCACCTCTGGGATCCCATGGCAGATATCTGCATTTGTATCCCACCCTGTACTTGGCATGGTACTCAGAGCAGAGCTCAGTCTCCTAAAGAAGTCCTGAGTGGAGGGAGGACCCGGAGCGGATGGATGGGGAAGGAATGCTGTGGTTTCCACAGCAGCTACAGCACTGCTCAGCCTTTCGACATTTTAATAACAAAGATGTGCCTTTTTCTTTGTATCTTAGTTCATCACAGGTAGTGATATGGGTCCTGAATTTTTTGGGAAATTTTTGAGCAACAGGAAGGGTTTGTGTGGCCTCAAAAATGCTGCTTTTGTCATCACTCTCTGAATTCTTTATTTCTAGAGGGAGCATCAGGGTGTGTCAGTTAGAAGAGCTAAAACTTAGCTGGTTTTTACAAAAGAGTCAGTAATAATCTCTGCAACCAAAGACAAACTTTGGGTAGATGATATAGGTGTGTGTGTGTATGTGTGTGTGTGTATGCTGATTTGGTTTTATGCTGTTCCATTAAATGATTTTTGAAAAATAAATCTCAAAGAAAAAAGACTTTAAAATAAATGGTCAATCCAGTTGATCTAATCTCCATTATTGTTCATTTCCCTTTCAAATGATGTTCAGATGATTCCTAGAGACTGTTGCAATCTCTAACTTGGGGATTTGATGTGGGAAGTTTTTAAAGGTTCTGATGCAGGGGCCCATCCCAGACCTAGTAAATCAGAATCCCTGGGAGGCAGCAGCATGTGTGTCGTGGTACCACTGTAAGACTTTTTTTTTTAAGCTCCACAAACCCTGCAGTCCTGGCTAACCTAACCAGTCACTGTCTGCTAATTCAGTTTGCCTTTACCTGTCCTTTATTAACTTTCATTACTCTGTAGAAGGTGGTTGAGAGCATACATCTCCATACTCACTTTTCCAAATGAAACGGGACTATTTAAACTGCTCTTAAAAGTTTGGAAAAATTCTTCCTAAAACAAATGTAGCAACAGAATAAAATATTTGCTTTATCTGTACAACGCTAGCATGTTAGGCTTACATAACATACCTGACACCACAGAAACAAGTCTCTCTTCTTCTCCCTGACTGCTTGCTCCACGGGGACACTGTGGATGGCATTTATCTTCTGTAGTGAGTCACAATACTTGCCTTTTCCTGCCTTGGGCTCTTCTGTTGAGATGAACCCATTCTGTTAAGATAAATCGTTAACATTTAATAATAAACAATGAATAAACAACTCATGAAAAATGTACTTTAGAAAAAATGCTCATTTTGCCTCCCAGAGCTTTTGACTCACTATTTGTGACTTTGATACACGCCCATTGAAATGTTTCTAATGGCTTGATTTTAACCACAAAGAGGAAAATAGACTCAGCTACATGAAAAGCTCTGGTCTAACATCTGAAAGTTGACTGAAACCTAAAGGGGCTTCACAGATAAATCACTACAATATATTTGCCATTTAAGGGAGTCTGCCTAAGATACGAGTCAAACAACGTATTTCAGATTTTGCTTCATCAGCTGAATGTAGATTCAGTGACTCAGTGGTGGCAGATGTCAGCCAGTGTGTGGATTCTAGGCGAGCTGCTTCAGAGTGACCTATGGCAGCTCTTATTCATGCAGATCTTGGATTCACTCTCGGAATTTCTGATTTAGGAAATTTTGGATGGAGCTTGGTAATCTGTCCTCTTAAAGATTCCCAGGCGATCTTTAGTATTTATTCCAACCTAGGTTGAATCTTTTAGTGCTTGGAGGTAAAGAAATATGGATGTTTGGGTTCTACAATTTATTGTGTCTTCCTTATCCAAATTTCAGTGGAAATGAATGCTGATGCTATGACTGGTGGGGGTGGGCTCTCGGGAGGCCGCTGTGGGATGAGATGCAGAGGCTGCTCTGTGTTTAGGCCCTGAGCCAGTTTGAGAATAAAGACCTGCACGCAGCTGAGCCCACACCACTTTAGAGCTTCCCCTCATGAAATGAGAGACACTACCATAATACATGTGGGCACATTTTGAAGTCAGGAACTTTTACAGATGGCAAGTTAAAGGACTGACAGTTCTTCAAATAAGTTTTAGATTTTGACACGGACAATAATGATAAATAATATTTTATGTGGCTTTTTAAACTGTAAAGCATTCTTCTTGACTTTAATTTCTGAGATAGCTTAGGAACCAGGAGGACTAAATCTTTATTTACAGCTACTCTTTCTTAGCTTCAAGGCCAGAATCAAGTTGTGTTCCAATGCAGGGACAGAATGTAACTGACCAGCAAGGCGGCTTGTTAGTAAATATGTTGGAGTGAGTAGATGCTCTTCTGGATTGTCATTGTTTATAGTTCACCAGACAAATTATTTAGGGGGAGGAATTCTACCTGTTAATAAGCTGGCCTGACATGACTAACGGCAGTTCTGGTCCCCCAGCCTGGACAGTAGGGACTTACAGAGTCAAACCCGTCTCACTTTCGGCTCTCTCTCAGCTTGACAGGTTTGGAAAGCATTTCCAACAGAGGGCCTCAGGGATTTTGGTACAAAAACAATGAAAAACCTCAAGTGCAGTGGTATGTTTATAAAAATCACAGTGTCCCCAGTCCCGCCTAAGAGAGGTCAGAGAAATGCATTTGTTTAACCTCACAAAGAGATTTCTACTTGATTTAATCTACATCCGTAGCAATTCTATAATTGAATAATAAGTCATTTATTATGAATCTTACCAGCATGTTTCTGTGACCCAGGCAGCTCTAGCTATGTTCTCTCTGTCTCCTTTTTTCAAGTACAGTGACTAAAGGTTTTGGCCAAACTTACTTCTTCAAGGAGGATTTTTAATGTGTTGTTCACCTCTTGTGAGGGGATATTAAGCGGCAGATGCTCAATGAACAGCTCTGTGGATGGCAATGCGGGTGCCATAGCAGCAGTGTCACTAGAATGATCCACCTCAGTAACTCTGCTTAGAGGAGATGGAACAGGCAGAAAGAAGAGCTAGCATGTAAGCCAGGGCCTTAGGATCTGGGAAGGGACTAGCATGTCCCAAGGCAAAGAGAACTTGTGGATTCTGGGTTCCCCACATGGCTTCCTGCATGTGATGCTTCTAGGCAAAGATGAGGATTAGGCTGGGGAGACAGACTGGTCCCAGGGTGTGGCAGCACCTGAGAGGTGGAACTTCTGCATACTCTCTAGGTGATCTCATCACATGGTGACTTTAAAAACCATCCATATGCCAGTGAACCTCAAATGCACCTCGTCAGTTCCCACCTTCTCCAGCACTCCAAATTCTTACACTAGCTGCCCTGGTGACACCGCCAACAGGAATGCCTGAAAAGAATCTCAGAATTGAATTCCTCCAACCTGCTCCACTTCAGGTTGTCCTCATCTTATAAGAAAGACAAAAATATAGAAACTGTTTTCGATTCTCCTCTAGTCCTCCTACCTCCACGTCAAATACACCAGCTAGCCTTGCTGACTCGACCTCCAAAACATACTGAAACGACACGCAACTCTCTTCCGCTCCGCTACTCACCTCTCCTTGAGGTGACACAGCAACGACCTCCTGGCTGCGGTCTCCCTGGGGATTGCCGTGTGAAGCACATCATTGTACCCCTCAGTGGGTTGCGAGGTTGGCAATCAAAGTCGCATCACAGTGGGTTCCAGAGAAATTAATTGTGGGGAAAGTGACACCATGCAGCTAGCCAACTCTTAAAGAGTTTTGCTTTGTGAGGCAAATGTGGGTTGGAAGGTGTGTGTTCTTCTAAAGTGAGATGGTGAAGCATGTTTGTTCATGGGGTGATTTGAGAGAAAGGGAACACGAGGTCCTGCAGGGTAGAGGGGAGGATGGATGGGGCCATCCTTCTCCCCAGTGTCCCAGCATATGCAGCTTATCCACAGCCAAAGGAGGGAGCAGGTTTTGAGTGTCTTCTCCACAGGTGGGCTTTGGGTAGGTGGGCTGAAATACCAGCCAGAGGTGGAAAAAGAAGTAGGTCTTGGAACACATACCTTCTTTCTGGACCCACCAGGAAGCCTTGACCAGCTCTTCTTTCTGCCTGGAATACTCCTGCCTAAGATTTTCCACATGGGTGGGTGACTTTGTGACATTCAGATCTTAGCTTAAATGTTACCTCCTGAGGGAGGCTCTCCCTGACCTCAGAATCTAAAATACGTACCCTGCCACTCACAATCACATTACTCTATTTTAATTCTCTGAATAGCATTTATCACTGTGAGATATTCAGCTTGCTAATTTTTTTTTCACCTGTTTACATGTTTATTGCTATATCTCTTACTAGAGATGCTAACATACACCAGGCCTTGAACAGATAGAAAAATCTTAATGAAGAAATATGAGATATTTCTTTTCCTTCAGGAAAAAATACAAATGTGTCATGATGGAATACAGTAGAACCAAATATGGGCACATAAACTTGAATAAGCCCAGGATTAAATCTCTGTGTGTGTGTGTGTGTGTGTGTGTGTGTGTGTGTGTGTGTAGGTGTGTAGGTGTGCATCCTGTAGTCTTGGCTTCTTCAACAGCCAACTTAAGTCAGTAGTGATTGTACCCTTCTAGGCAAACAAGATCTGAGTCCTCAAGGCCACTCTGCACTTACTTGAACTTTGTACCATCCTTCCTATGCCTGCCTTCCTCCGGCGAACCTGTGCTTTGTTAGAGGTTCAGATATCGTCAGTGAATATTATATAAGTATCTGAACAACGTCTACCAGAAAAGACCCTTTCAAATGGATAAATAGAGAGGCCAGGCTCTACTCTTTAAGCCTTAAATAGATGTCTGAACTGGGCCTGAAGACCCTGCTGGCTCTGCCGCCAGCTGCAATTTTTCCAATCTGGCTAAAAGACAGGAAGTCTGTCAGCCTAGGGGCAAAAGCAAACAAAGTTTCATGCATCTGAAACAGCCTCCTTTTGTCTTAAGGTGATGGTTTATATTTATAATTCCTTTAAAAATATCCTAACCCTTCTAGAGAAAGATTCTAATTAGTCAAAAAAAAATTCCTATGTATTATTTAAAAACAAAACAAACAAAAGCACCCTAGTATACTCAGTTTAAAATAATACATGAAAATATGTGTATGTTCTGTACATGTGTTTCTTCCATAAATCTCTAACAATTGTACTGAGGTGCTGAACTGTCTAGGATTAAACAAGTACATTATTCTCTAAAAGGATAAGATAGGAAGTGACTGCATATTTAGCCAAGTAGCCCAAGACCACTCATCCTCCCGCGGTCAGGAAATACTAAAATAGTGAACAAAGATAAACTTCAGGAAGAAGGATTTCCTAAGCACTGATTTGACCTACCCTTTCAGTTAAAGTCAGACCTCCAGTCAGCTTTCTGGCAAACTCAGTAAATTTGAGGAACCAAACCCAGGTTGATGAAAACTTAGATTATTAATAGATGTTTCAGACAGTTTCTTGTTCTGCCTCTAAAAAATGTGCTCATGTAGGTAAAATGACATACTCTTAGGGACCCTAAGATTAATGATGTTTCCTATTTACTTATTCTAGAAAGATCAGAGTTCCTTGTGCTTCTACAGAGACTATCAGAGACCTGGGGAACTTAAGTGGTTGTTTGCATTTTTTTTTTCCTGATTTGTGAAATCACCTCATTGACTGACCCATAAATTACAAAGCATATAATCAGAGTTCTGGACTGCTGTGTTTTCTGTTTTTTCTTTTGTTATTTATTTATTTATTTATTTAGGCTGGAGGAGGAAAAATAGATTCAGAAGAGGCACTGATCTATGAAGAGGATTTAGATGGAGGAGATGGTGTTGAAGGCGAGATGGAAGAAAGCACAAAATTAAAAATCTTCCGCAGGCTTGCCTTTGTAGCTTCTAAGCTTAAGGAGTTTATTGGCAACATGATAACCACTGCTGGAAAAGTTGTTGTGACGATTTTACTTGGTTCATCAGGTAAGAGTTTCCAATACTGGGTGGAGCACAGTGGTACTTTGGCGAAGAATGAAAAAAATGGTCAAAGAGAAAATAAAGAAGGGAGCAATTCTATTCCATGATACCAAAATAATAACTGAAGCTTTTGTAAAAGTGGCCTCATGTACAAACCACACACAAAAATAATTTTTCCGGTGCAGTTCTATTTTTTATGTTTTTAGATGGTTCTTGTTAACCTCTGTAAAGCAATCTTTTTCCATATCTGTTAAGTGATGTCATTTTCTATGTGTAGGTCAGTAAAATAACTATTCTCCCTCAGAGTTTATGAATGGTGACCTGCTACAATGAACAATTTTAGTGTACCCATCCAGAGCTGCACATGTGCATTCCGGAACCATGTCTGTTTACATTGATTCATTAGTGGTCGTAATTTAACTCTCCAGGATTTACTATTTTTCTTCCTAAGTTAGATTGTAATCTTCCAGCACAGACACTCACTTCCTTTAAATTTTGGCTACAGACTGCTTGTTCCATATACTGTTATCGTAATCATTTTTCTCCTTCCATTTCCCTGTTCACCATTGTTTCAGAGCTACTGTGAAGTTTATTTCATACTGCTTAGTTGAAATTTTACAAAATGAAACAACTTAATTGTTTTTCAATAGGAAAATTAAAAAGTGGAAAGGAGAATAGAATTTCTCAAGAAATGTAATCCAGTATTTTAATGAGAAGTCATTTCAAAATGCCCCCCAAAAAAGTTTTTTAAATGCCTGTAGAGGAATTACTTCATTTTACGTTTCCCCTTTTGGTGATAGGGCAAATCAAATTTTGTCAGGTAGAACAAAGTTTTGGTGAGACTTTAACTGCCATGGGACATAATATTATTATGAATCTTAGTTAACCAAAAACAAACAAAAAAATCATTATTTTAAAAATAGTACTGGGGAAAGTTGAAATGGACATATAAGTATTCCTGAAAACTTTTAGGGAGAAATAGAAGATGGAAATATGCAAGTAAATATGCCAAATTCTACTGGTATGAAAAGTAGATGTTTATTTGGCTCAAACACCACAGGTAGAATTTTTTCATCATCTGGTATTTCCCCATATTTACAAATATGACTTCATGTGTGACTTTTTTCATAATAAAAATAGCATTAATTTTGATTTTGTAAATAAAACGTGATTAATATTTTAAAAACTTGATCAATACCTAAAAGCACATGAAGGATATCTACTTAATCTCCAGTACTTGCGATTACTGAGTGGTAAATCATTTTCTATTTCTATGTAATTTTTCATGATTGCATTCCTTCTTCCTTAGGTATGATGTTGCCGTCTTTGACCTCCTCTGTCTACTTCTTTGTATTTTTGGGTCTGTGCACCTGGTGGTCCTGGTGCCGGACATTTGATCCTTTGCTGTTCAGCTGTCTCTGTGTTCTGCTGGCTATTTTCACCGCAGGACACTTGATTGGACTCTACTTATACCAGTTCCAATTCTTTCAAGAAGCAGTTCCACCCAATGACTACTATGCAAGGTAAGAGAAATCTTAAGACATTTCAAGAGGAGGTGACCTCCTTTATGATCTTGTTTGAGTTTGCAGGGGTTCTTCCTTCTTGATGTGTTAAGCAAAAAGTTGGTGGGGTGGGAGTCCAGCACTTTAAATTTATTGAATGACACAGTCTAGAAGGAAGTAGAAGATCTCTTCAGATGGAGATGCCACTGGGACAGGAAAGAGGGGAAGCTGTTGTTTGTAGCAAGTGGAACAACACATGGTCTCAGCTGTGGACCGAGATCCAGGAAGAACACTTGACATCAAAAGATAATGATGTGTTCAAGCATCCAGCTAGAAGGAGCTCTCATGGGCCAAACAGAGGACAAATTAAGCATCAAAAAATACTAATAAATAACTAATTGATTCTAAAAATTAAAAAAAAAAAAAAAAATACATGAGTCCATGATGAGAAAAAGAAATCTAATTGCTTCAAATTAGATTTACACGAACTCATTACTCTGAAATGACTATTAAATAAACTCTGTACTGTGAAAATGTGAATTAAAGATATAAAGAATCCAGCATTTACTTTGACTTTTTAGAAGGAACTTTAGGCTATTTTCAGTTAATGAGGGAAATCTCTTCTTTACAGGATAATTCCAGCTAATGAAAGGGAAAGGAATAATAGAACTAGAAAATTACCATTTATTAATTCTTAACGAAATACTTGTTTCTAGTCACAAACTAAAACCATTACTTAAAAAGGTTGTTGGAGTGGAGGATGTTTGCAGTAATGACAAAGTATAACTTCACTGATTACTTGCCAGTTGCAAAGGAAAATCAAACTTTTAAAATGGGGGTCAACACCTTAACCAGTTATCAAAACTGACATAACCAAAATTGAGATAGCTCAATATTTCACACTTCTGGATGTGCTGCAAAGTGAAGTACACAACATCATAATGCTAAGCCTTTAGACCTAGCCTCTAGTTTATAGGAAATATAAAGGATAGAAAAGTAACAAATGATTTCATAGGAAAACAGAAAAATCCAGAATGTGGATTCTACAAGGCAAATGATCTGGTCTTCTCTAAAATTAGCACGAATATGACTGTCATATCCTGGTTCAGTGACGAATCTCTTAAAAGACTTTTTAAGTTAAATGGGGAAATTTAAATATTCATTGGTTATTAGCTGATAGTATAGAATTTTTGTTAATTCTTAGGTGCATGATTGTATTGTGGATTTACAGGAAAATGTCATTATTTTAGGAGATACATGGTAAATTATTTAGGGATAAAATGTCATGATATCTGCAACTTTCTACTGGTTTAGCAACAAACATGAGAGTAGAGAGAGAGAGACAGCGCGAGAGAGATAAAATTATTTAAACTAGGTGATTGGCATTGGGTTATTTATTGCCCTTTTTTAACTTTTCTTTTTCCATGAAAAAGTTCATAATTAAAAGTTTTATATATATATGAAATATATATATATATATAACTTTATATATACACATATATATGAAATAACATATATATGTGTGTATATATATATATATATATATATATATATATCTTGATATATATATCAGGAGGGAATGTAAGGTGAGGTGCAAACTGTGCCAGAATTCTTCTCTCTGATGTCTCTGGGAAGTGGTATTGGTGATTTAGGTCTTCTTATTGAGAAATGAGGAATCTATATTTTCAAATACTTGAATAATATCATGCTGACAATATAGGTTTGCATCCTTCTTTCAAGAGATACTAATATAGTCTTTATGTGATAGTTAATATGAAGAAACAATGTGTGTGTGAGCCCACTCACCTTACTCTTATTGATTCATAAATAATCAATAAATTTGTAAAAATTGTAAAATTTGGTCATAATAAGAGCTCATTTGTGGCTGTATTTATGCAATGTTAAAATAAAATAAGATCAGATAAGATAAAATAAAAAGAGTCAATTCCGAAAACTGTCACCAGAGGCTCACCGGGATGTTCAAGAGAGGACTCAACCCTGAGCAGTGGTGACCAGGTTCTTGTCTCCATGCAAGCAAGAATTCAAGAGTGAGACAGATGCAGGAGCATGAAAGTGATTTATTGAAAATGAAAGCACACACTTGAGAAGAGAGTGTGGGCAAACTCAGAGAATGAGTCATGCTGAGAAGTTCCAATTAGGGGAATGTATCCCTCCCCGGGGAGAAAATTGGTGATGTCCTTTGGGTCGTGGTTCATTCATCTCCTCCCCAGGAGACCTTCATTTGGTGGGACCCTCCATTTCCCCCTTTTGCTTCCTTATTTGGTTCATCCGGAACTGTCATGGCATCAGATGCCTGATTGGAGTTGTAGTAACCATAATGCAAATGACATTAAAATTAGTTAAAGGTCAGATATGGGTCATAGAGATTAGCCTTGCTGGATGAACTGGTTCTTGCTTTTCTATAGATGTAGGTGCTGGATATGGTCACTTGCTACTTGTGTAACGAATGAGGCACTCCCATTGTACCTTGGAAGGGGTTGTCAATTTCCTAGGCTACCTATCCTGCCTCAAAACCACTTATACTCAGTTAAAATAAGTTAGTACCCAACACACACACACTCACACACCACACACCACACACACACACACTCACACACACACTCCACCTACCTAATTCCAAATCAAAATGATTTAACCTGGAGAATTAAAAAGTATAATTCAGTCTAAAAAGAGAAGAATGTTACATAGACATGTAAAAACTAAGGAGCTAAGACGTAGACAACCTAAGTGTCCGTCAATGGATGGATGGATAAAGCAAATTTGGTATACATACATATAATGGAATATTATTCAGCCATAAAAAAAAATGAAATCCTGCCATCTATGACAACATGGGTGGACCTTGAAGGCTTTGTGCTAAGTGATATAAGTCAAACAGAGAAAGACAAATACTGCATGATATCACATATATGGAATCTAAACAGAAAAGGTAAAACTCATAGGAACAGAGAGTACAAGATCTGACAATTAAGTTAGTGAACTTATCCTAGAAAAAGTGCTAAACACCTCATTGCTGAATATCAGTATGGTCACCTTTGAAGTACTTCCCTTGGGAAGCTATGCACCAGTGCCAGCACCCAATCCTTCAAAGCAATTTTGGAACTCTTTTTCTGGAATGGCCATCAGAGCTGTTGTCGTATTATTCTTGATGTCCCAAATGTCATCAAAATGTCTTCCTTTCAGTATTTCCTTTTGTCTTCAGGCAAAGAAAGAAATCATTGGGGGCCAGGTCAGGTGAGTAGGGAGGGTGTTTCAATACAGTTGTTTGTTTACTGGCTAAAACCGCCCTCGCAGACAGTGCTGTGTGAGCTGGTGCATTGTTGCTATGCAAGAGCCATGAATTGTTGGCAAAAAGTTCAGGCCGTCTAATTTTTTCATGCAGCCTTTTCCAAATAGTAAACTTGGTTAACTGTTTGTCCAGTTGATACAAATTCATAATGAATAATCCCTCTGAAGTCAAAAAAGGTTAGCAACATCATTGCAATAAGTTCGTGAACTTAATTGCCAGACCTCATATAATGGTGATTGCCAAGGCAGTGGGGTAGGGAAAATAGGGAGAGGTTGGTAAAAGGGTACGAACTTACTTAAAAGATGAGTAAGTTCAGAGGATCTAATGTACAGCAGCGTCACTATAGTTAATAATAGTTGAAATTTGCTAAGAGGGTAAATCTTAAACATTCTATCTCTCACACACTCACAAAAGGGTTATGTGAGGGGGTGATTAATGTTAATTAACTTGATTGAGGTAATTATTTCAAAATGTATACTTAAATCATGAAGTTATACACTTTAAATATATTATAATTTTATGTGTCATGTGTACTCAATAGAGAGCCTCTTTAATGGTGTAGATTTACATAATATTTATTTTAGGCAGGAGTGAATAAATACTAAATTTCTATATAGATCTTAGTTCTAGATTAAATGAATCCTTTAACTACTTTTAGATATTTAATGTTTGGTTTATTAATAGAACACATATATAAATAAATGTTTCATACTGTTGGAAGGCTGACTTTTAGGGGATAAATTAGAAATGTAAATATCTTTTATAGGGCAGTAGTGCCCTCCCACCCCAACCCTGGTTTGAACATCTTTCTGCCATCTAGAGACAGATAATAGGAAAAATAAAGAATATTTAAAATTGCCTTGAAAACACGTTTTATGTAAAAGATCAGTTAGTGAATATTTTAATACTTTTCATGCCTACGGTCTCTGTCACAATTATTTCAAGAAGCCATCATAGTACAAAAGCAGCCGTGGGCAAGATTTGAAAATATGAGTGTGGCTGTTCTCCAGTAAAACTTTCTTTAAGGACAACAAAATTTTGATTTCATATTATTTTCACATTTCATGAAATATTATTTTTCTTTTGATTTTTTTTCCAAACCACTTAAAAATGTAAAAACTATTATGAGCTCACAATCTGTACCCAAACATGGTAAACCTGGCTTGCCAACCTATGGTGTAGATAATTTCAGTTCTAATAATGTAACAACTTATATTTATTTTTCATTTGAATTGTCTCAAACTTAAAATTATAATATAACTTGTTGTAGACATTTTGTAGATAATCACTTTAAACAGTTTAAAAGATCCATTACTATAATCTCATAGAGTAAATCATTAGAAGTTATGTTGCTTATCAAGGTGTAGACAGTTTGGACTACACTGCAATATACAAATACACATACACTGTCTTGTTGGAGATTCTTCCCCCCCATTAGCTTGGTGCTGATAGAATATTGCACTTTAGTCCTAGAAAGCTTGAAATTTTACATAAAACAGTAGCTTTTTCATAAAGCATAATTTCAATGCATTGTTATTAACTTCAAATTCTGAGTTGGAGGAAAAAGTACAAACTAGCAAAAAAAATTATCTTGTGTTGGCATTTATCACACATTTCATAGCCACAGCTACTCCAGCTATGGCTACTCCAGCTTTGGATGTAGCTGTCCTCTTAAAATAATCCCAACAGTTTTTATCTTCTCATAAACTTTCAAATAGGCTCTCTGGTAAGAATTATCATTATTTTTAGAAAACTTGAATTGATTTGTTTATCATTAGTATGAGACATGTTTGTTGGTAATTATTTGGGAAAATGTAACAAAGAATAAAGAAAAACAATGTAAAAAAATGTAATCATATCTCCCAGAAATAAATACTGTTTATTTTTGGTCTATATTCTTCCAGCATTTTTCTTACACATGCCGTGTTTCACCGAAAATAAGCCCTAGCATGATTTTTTTAGGATGACATCCCCTGAACATAAGCCTTAATGTGTCTTTTGAAGCATACCTTAATATAAGACCCGGTCTTATTTTCGGGGAAACACAGTATATGCACTTTTTTTAAACAAACTTTGAATCATAATGCATATACTGTTTTATAAGTTGCTTTATTCAAGTTCTGCATTCTCCCAAGTTATGAAATATTCTTCTAATGTGATTTTCATAGGTTGTAAAGTGTTTGATTGTGTAGCTATATTATAATTTGGTCAATCCCTGAGTTTTGACCATGTAGATTCATATTGTTCTTCATTTTAGCTCTCTTGAGTAATGCTGAGATGAGCACCCGATTACTTCTGAATTCAAGTAACACTCATGATGAGCAAGACACAACTCCCTGTTCTCTCGGTTGTGAAAGAGCCTCTACAAAGCTATTCTGTGCTTGCTTCTGCTGCAGGATCTCAGGATTTCAGTGACCCTGGGCCAACATTATATCTTACCTGTTTGTGATTCCCTCACCATGCAGGTGTTATACATTGAAATCCCAAATTTCAGGTGTGGCACAGATCTAGGGTTTATTGTTCTCTAGATGATCTCTTTTGACCCAATGGCCCCAAGAGGTGCCATTCCTTCCACCTTGCTTCCAGCTCTATCCTGACTTGTGGTGAAATCTTTCCAATACATTTAGCCAGGGAAGGGTAAGGAGAAGGTGAGCAGGGACCTGCAAGTATATGGGATGCACAGGAGAACAAGATGAACATGGAGGTGGAGCAGGGGAGAGATACTGAGAGGAAAATTAATGATTCCCATCCATTTTCACACATAGCAGTCACATGCCCATGTTTTCCAAAACAAAATCCAGTGCTCATTATTTGATTGTTATGCGAACTTTAAGACACTGTCTGAAACTAGGACTATTCTTCCTAAATCTGAAATGCTATAGTATATTATAGCCACATAAAAAATCAGTGACCAATGTTCTGAAGTTGATACGGCAAAATAAAGTTTCAAAACGAATCCACATAACTGAATGTAAGACCAATAAAGTATTATTCAACACAGTTTGTTTAATAGAGTAGAGCCCTATTACAACTATTATTTTGGCAGGTATCCTTAAGAAAAATGGTGAACTAAACAATATTTGGCTTATTCAGAGTGCCTTCCATTTTGTATTTTCATAGGGAATCTCTGTAGACAGCAAACACCTTAAATTTTGAAAGATATGAAGCAAGAGTTAAAGGTAGTGGCTAGTATTCAGAGTCCTCCAACTATACATGTGTATATCTTCCCTTGTTTTCCTACCTGAAAGGCTGGCCATGTTTGTGAAGTCTTAGACAACTTGTGTCTTGTGGACTTTTGCATTAAATGTAAAGAAGGTGCACTGGCTAGAGGATGGGGACAAAGGGACCTGATTTATTCTGCATCATCATGAATGTGAGACACCTTAAAGGCTTAAAATGCATTTGAATGCTATAAACTTCTACTTTTTAGTGACATAGATTACAAACCAATTTTAATAGTTTGGCTGTACACCACTGACTGTTTCCTTATGAAGACAGTACCAAAGTAATTCTGAGGTAAACTCATTTAAAAACTTTCTAAAAGGTGGGTTCTTTGTTTTGCAGTCTTGAGTTACATAGATTAAAAATTCTGATTAGGCTGTGGTGAAAGGTATGGCAGGACACTGAAATGCCTATTGTTTTTTTAATCATGATGTTGATGCTTGGAACTCATAAATATATTTCTCAGCCCTATTAATGAACATTTTGTGTACGTTAAGCTTTGAGATGAGAATGTAACTAAATAATTCTTTAAATTATGTCTTCTAATCTCACCTGGTTTGTATTCAAACTCCTAAACATTCTTTAAAGCATTAACAGGAGTTACTGCTGGGATTACACTTGTTTACTCAAATCCAATTTATTGTTTTGCTGTTTTTTTCACCTTAAATTGTGAAGTTACAAAATGAAGGGGTAGGAAGAAATTGGAGAGATGAGATTCTTGGACCATTCTCTATGAAAGTAGGATTCTCTGTTAAATAAATGCACAACAATTTGTCGTATATTACCCTTTTTATGTCTATTTCAATAAATCATGAGGATAAACAAATGTGTTATGTTTAGTAAAGGAAAACTTTGTTTATTTCAGTGTTAAAGCATTGTCAAAAAGCAAAAGCAAAGCCTAGAACTCCAGTACCACCCATTAACTATTCCATGACAAGTGAGAAAAATCTTAAAAAAACAAATATTAAGAGTACAATATCATTTATTATATTTATACTATTTTTATACTAGTCATAAAAATATCAATAATATGTAAAAAGTAACAAAGGTCTCAATGCTGTGTGTCTTTTTCTTTTAGTTTGAAGAAGCCAGTGGGTCCTTTAGAACATGAAACAATGCACTCAGTTCTTATGATAGGCCTGCTGCAGTTTGCTTTGAAAAGGGTTATATAATCCAGGTTATTTAAATGAATACACTTTTGCATTTTAGCCCAGGATTGCTGTGGTGTGCCTTGTCCTGCATTAGCGTGAACTGAGATTTAGTAACGGAAACAGTTCAGAAAGACTAAATTGTTTTTAATGGAGACCAGTTGGCAAGAACTTCATATGAAAGCAGTCCAGTGTGTGGGGAAAAATAAATGTAAAGCAGGTCATTTTAATGCTAAGGAATGTACGTTAACCCAAACAAGTAAACGCTTTCCCTTTACTTTTTGTTTTTTTTAAGATGGCACTGGCAGTTAATCTATAGAGTTGTTTAATTTGTAGAGTAGGTAGATGATATAATGATAACCAAATTTTTGGTTTCATTCTGAAAAGATTCTTAATGATTAAGTGACTTGTTTTGAAGGTTTCAGAGAGAGTTCATCATGCTCATCTGAAAGGTGAAATATAGGAGCTAAAAGAGAAATTAATTGACTTTCCACAGATAAATGGAAAATCAATAGAATATGAATATTTGAACCCCTGAGCCCATTTGGACAACTTGGTACAACCTTGAGGCTGTAAGTGGGTAATATTGTGGACCCAGGATCCCTGGGAAATGGGATGTCCTACCCAACCATGACACCTGGCACTGTGTACAAAAGCAACTACTGCTTCCTACCAGGCTGGCAAGCCTTTGCAAAGGCCGTCTATCTAACCCAGAGATCTAGACTTCTCAACCAGAGTTTCAGCCATGATTAAATATTGTGATTTCTCACCGTTTGCGCATTGAGGACATGTCCCAGCAAGAGTCTGCATGGAAAATCTGCCCTCTTCTCTGTGGCAACCTAGAATGCCCCTGGTTTACCTAACAGAACAGACTCATTCAAGAGTTTTCATGTCTACAAGAGCAGCTCACTTGCACACATGTCACAACAGGTCAGGACCTTTCAGACAAAGTGCTGTCCCTGCCATCAAAGATAAAGTAGGGTCCACTCTCTCATAAGGTGTTATCAAGAGGATTATGCTAATGCTTGCAAGCCCATTCTCTGGAGTTCCACATCTCAGGGTTGACTCTTGGCCCTGCTACTTTCTAGACAGAGCACCTGGGCACAACATTACCTAACAATCTGTGCTTGTGTCCCTTCATCTACAAAATAGGGATGAAAATAGTGCCTGTCTCAGAGCACTGCGTTGTATTAAATAGAAGAATGCATATCCAGTGCTTGGCAAAGAGCGGTGCTTATTGTAGGGAACTGATTTTGTTGTTGTCATCATCATGTTAACACACACACAACATTTTTCTTATTTAAGCTCACTTGCCTATGTCTAAAAATTGAAGCTTCATCTAACATCACACAGGTAGTTCCATGAGCACAGTAAGCTACTCTACCCCTTGTCCTGTTTCCTCCACTGGAAATGTCCTTCCTCTGCTTTCTCATCTCACTTACTCCTACTCTTCCCTCAAAGCTTAGCATTAGCACCTCATTCTGGAACCTTCCGTGTTTCCTTCTGTGAGGAACAAGAATTATCTTCTGGGTAATTGCCCTGTGCAAACTTGCTTCCTAATGTTTGTTGCAGTAGACCATAACAATCTGTTTATATATGTATCTCCCCACTAGGTCTGGTTTGGGGTCTCAGCATTCTTAGATTCTAACTCTGCTAATCACACAGTGGGCTTTCAAGGAATCCTGTCTGAGATGGTTTTCTGTCTCTGTCTCCTAAAACTCTTGCATTTTGTCTCCTTGTGTATCAAAATAATGTATAAGTTGTTTAGGTTTTTCTTGAACTTCCAGCCCCAGATGTGGCCACTGGCTGCAAGATGTACATGAAAATAATTTCCCAGAAAGTTCACTGTCGAATTTAATGCAGTCCCCCTGCCTCACCATGTGGTATATGTCCTCCAGTTATTAAATATCCAGTTCAGCAAGAAACAAAAGAGGCTATGGTATATGTGGTTCCTTAATTGTGATGTTGGCAAATATTTAGTTTTCCTTGAGAAAAATGATGGTTTTAAATTTGTTCATTTCGAAAACTATTCAAAAATAGTTCTATTCCTGATGGTTAAACTAAACATGGTTAAACTAGTAAATAGCTTTCACTTTAAAGAAATTAGAAATTTCAGTTCATATTCAATATAGTTCTTGGGGACCAAGTTTACCCCTTTTGTTGAGTCTTTGGGTAGTGTTTCTTAATTTGGAGGGGACTAGTCTATACATGGGGCTGCTATATCTGCTCCAGAGTGCTGTGGTGAATACTGATGAGATGATGCACATAAGGTCTGCCTATGCCTGGTGATCAGGAGGCAATTTAGAAATGTTACTTCTACTTTCCTTCTGGTGTGTGTGTGTGTGTGTGTGTGTGTGTGTGTGTGTGTCTGTGTGTGTGTGTCAAGCATACACAGTGTGATTTTTTTAATTTGATGAGCTGTTATATGTGAGAGACAATAAGTAATAATATTTTTCTGTGCCTGCTGATTTTCAGTTTATATGGCATCTAGTACTTTAGTAAAATCCACTCCAATAAATAACTCTTCTATCATCCTCCCTTAAAAGTCACCACCATCATTGTCATTGTGTTACTGATACAGAAAATCAGTCCTGGCCCTAGGAAATTTTAGTACTATTTAATTCTATTTCTTGGTATTCTTCCTATAAAACAAAACATGCTCCCTAAGCAAACCTAAGTTAAAAAAAAAAAAAAAAAAAATATATATATATATATATATATATATATATATATATATATATATATACACACACACACACATACATATGTATATATGTATTTATAAATATTTATATATAAATACACACACATATACATATAGTGGGGATAATTTTAATAATAATATTTTCCCCGTTGGTTTGTCATGAATGTTAAATGAGTTAATATTTTTACAAAACAATTTCTAGCATGTAGCAAGAACTATAAAGAGGTGCTTATTAAATAAATTTGTTAAATAAGTTGTCCTGTTAGTTATTCAAGCCTTTATTTTGAACTTTACTAATAATGTAAGCATAGTCTTTCACATATTTTCTTTGTAAACTTGGAGTTCAAACAAGAATTTTGGTTTTAGGCAAAATAATTGTAGGTGCTTTTTACATGACTTAGAAATAGCTATCATTTATGGTCAATTACTTTGTTCAAGACACTTTGCTTAGTGCTTTGTATTTCTTATCTAATTTTTATAATAACCATAGAACATAGGTACTATTATTTTTATGCCCATTTCTTAAAAGACAAAAACTGAGATTTAAGGCAGATGGTGGAGTAGTTAAATGCTATGCTTATCCCCTCTCACAACCACATCAAAATTACAACTAAACTACAAAAAAACCATCATTGAGAATCACCTGGTCTAGCTGAACAGAAGTCCTGTAACTAAGGACATACAGAAGAAGCCATGTCGAGACTGGTAGGAGAGGCAGAGATGTGGAATGGGCTGGTCCCATAACTGCGTGTGGCAGTTAAAAATCAGGACGGATATATTGGCTGTGGAGGTTCCCACCTGAGGAGTGAGGGGATCCCAGTGTTACAACTGGCTCCCCAGAAGAGAAATACCCATAACTTCTGGCTGTGAAAACCAGTGGGGACTGTGGCTGAGTGAGATGGAGAGCTGCTTGAGTCCTAGGTGCTCCTTTTAAAGAGTCCATGCACTGACTTACTTGCTGACAGACTCACTCACTCTGAGCTCCACCTCTGGGGCAGCAGCTTGAAAGGTGCCAGGGACAAATGGGGAGCAACTGAATTATCTAGCTACAGGGTGAGAGCTGGAGGGGCAGCTTTCTTCTGAACAGAGTAGTTGACAGAAATGATTTTTCTTGATCCCTCCCCGTCCCGCATGGAGCCTTAGGTAGCTGCCATATCCATCAACCTGCCTGATAGCATTTATTAGCCCTTCCCTCATGATTCCCTGAAACCCCACCCCATCCAACTTGTAGGCACACCCAAACCTCTTCCTGGGGCTTTTCCATACAAATGACCTATGCTGGTTCATGCTGTGGACTTTTCTAAAATCTCTCAGAGGTTCACAAAACCCAAACAAGTAGCATTTGGCTTCAGCATGCCCCGTACCTCTTGCTGAGCAGCCCTAAGGCTGACACTACTTGTCCTCGGTTCATGGCTGGGCCTCTTGAGGCACCTCCAATCCTAGCATGGGTGATGGCCATCTGTGGGTTGCTTTGTGGCTTATGCCAGGTGGCCCTGGACAGGGCACAAGAAGAGGCTGAACTTGGCCTGCAGCAGGCCCCTCTCAGGAGAATCAGCTGACCACTTCCAAGAACTACACACCTGAAGGGCAGACTGGGCAGGCATTAGAGCTCTGCTAAAGTGAATCCTGCTCTGTTGGGTCAGCCCCTGCACCACAACTGCTCCACTGTAGTCATGGCTAGGCCTCACAATGAATCAACCTGAGTGTCAGTCCTTCTCATATGACCTGAAAACAACAATCAAGGCTCAACTACAACAGGAGGGCACACACAACCTACACGAGGGACACACCTGCAGGACCTGGCTCTGGTGACCAGGGAGACCCACAGGACACCTACTGCATAAGGCCACTCTACTAAGACCAGGAGACATAGCAGATATACTTAATACAAAGAAACAAACACAGGGAGGCAGCCAAAATAGGGAGACAAAGAAATGTGTCCCAAATAAAAGAACAGAACAAAACGCCAGAAAAAGAACTAAACAAAATGGAGACAAGCAATCTACCAGATGCAGAGTTCAAAACACTGGTTATAAGAATGCTCAGTGATCTCAGGGAGAACTTCAACAAAGAGATAGGAAACACAAAAATGGCGATATAAAACAAACCAAAAAAAAGTCAGAAATAAAGAATACGATAACTGAAATGAAGACTACATTACAGGGAATCAACAGTATATTAGATGAAGCAGAGGATCGAATCAGCAATTTAGAAGATGAGGGAGCAGAAAATACCCAATCAGAACAGCAAAAAGAAAAAAGAATCCAAAAAATGAGGTAGTTTAAGGGGCCTCTGGGACAACATCAAGCCTAGCAACATTTGCATCATAGGTGTATCAGAAAGAGAAGAGACAGAGCAATGAAATACAAACTTATTTGAAGAAATAATAATGGAAAACTTCCCTAACCTGGCGAAGGAAATAGACAAACAAGCCCACATAGTTTGTGGGGGTGGGTAAGAAAGGGGAAGGAATTATGAGGTACAGATTAGTTGTTACACAGTAGTCATGAGTATAGCGTAAGGAATATAGTCAATAATATGACAATAACTATGTATGGTTTCAGAAGGGTACTAGATTTATAGGGGTAATAAATAGGAGGGGGATTATGGGACAGGGTGAAAAACTTGAAGGGATTAAGATGTACGAATTAGTAGTTACAAAGTAGTCATGGGGATGTAAAGCAAAGCATAGGGAATGTAATCAATAATATGGTAATAACTATGTATAGTGCCAGGTGGGTACTGGTCTCGTCAGGGGGATCACATCTTAAATTACATAAATGTTTAACCACTATGCTGTACACCTGAAATAATAGTGAATGTCAACTCTAATAGAAAAATTAAAAATGAGGGGAAAATATGAAGGTGAATAAGAGGTTCAGATTTCCAGGTATAAAATAAGTAAGTTGTAGGGATGTAAAGTACAGCATAGGGAATATAATCAATCATATTGTGATAGTGAGGTATGTTGTCAGATGGTTCCTGGACTTATCATGGTATTCACTTCTTTAGGTATATAAATGTTGAATAACTGTGGTGTACACCTGAAACTAATATAATATTGCATGTTAGCTATATTTTAATAAAAATCTTTTAAAAACCCGAAATTTACAGAGACTGAATAACACATCAAGGCCACGTATTTATTAAAATGACAGAACCAGGATTTAAGCCTGGTTTTGTCTGACTCCATAGCTTGTGCGCTGTTAGCTATATAACCACCTTCTAAAATAGTAAGCCCATAGTAAAGTTTCCACTGCTTTCCTCGAATATTTAGAAACAATTCCTTCAAACTATCACATTCCAAAATGATTTTTTGTTGACTCAGCCTTTGTTCTGTCTCACATAGAAGTCCAAGGACTCTATAATTTAAGCCTATGTGATGGACATCTGTATTCATAGCAACATGAGGCAGCCAATTGGTGTGGACCTAATGGAGATGGACTGAGCTAGTCCTTTTGGATACATAGCGTTTGGATCTGGGCAAAGAGCAGTGTTAGAGGATTTGCCTAGCAATGAAAGGCAGGAACTATATCTATTTTTTCTTTGTGTTCCTTCTGCATCTGGAACTGTGCCTAGCATGCTCCAGGCTCCAGTGAATACTTGCTAGGTGAAACAAATGGCTCATTTTACATTTAAACTTTCAGAATGTGAACAGGAATAAAGATTAGACATGGTGTGAAGTTACATTTTTCTAAATTTGCTTCAAATGATTGGTATTAATGAATGTATTACAAACTATGCTTGGATGGTACATTTAGGTTCTTTCAACTTTAAAAATTAATAGCAAATTAATGATGGTGGAATTTATTGTGGTAGAAAGATGGACTGTTCCTTCAAGCTAAGATCACAGCTTATGAAAAAGTAAATCTAAAGTGATCTTTTTGAGAAAGGGCATTTTGGAACATAACAATTATTTAGCTATCAAACATTTTATTGGAATGTGTGACCGTCTTGTTTATTAGAGTTAAGATTCTCATCCATGGTCTGGATTTTAATTGATTGCAGCAACACCTCATTAATTTTTTTAGTTTGGTTGTAAATAAACTTTTTGGGCTGACTTGTAAAGTATTTTGAGAATAAATATAGTGAACAATATCGCCTCATAACTGCTTAGCTTATTACAGTTCAGAGTGTTGCTTATGCAGTAACTTCTGCTATAGTATCTCCTTTTCAGTTCTAAGCAACTCTGACTCAAGAATGAGAGATTAGCTCTGAAAACTTTGGGTTTAATTTACGGTATTTCTCCTCTCTGTTGCTATTCTAAAGGTGGAAATTGAAGTCACTTATTTGGGATTATTCTTCTTTCCTAATACTGGTATTTAGAAATACTTTAATTAAAAATATCCAAATTTCCACCTAAATACTAGATTAACAGCGTTCTACAAATTTTGATATGGTATGTTTTATTTTTCAGTCAGTTCAAATGTTTCAGTTTAATTTCCATTTGAGTTTCCCCTTTCATTCATTGGTTTTTTTTATTTGGTTTCCAAATATTTGAGGAATTTTCAGAAATACTTCTTATTTTATTTTAATTTAATCTCATTGTCAGAGAATATAATTTGTTTTGTAGTCCAGAATTGCGGGGCAGGACTAGTAGTAATGAACTCCTTCATTTTTTATTATTTGTTTGTTTGTTTGTTTGTTTATCTGGGTGTATCTTAATTTCTCCCTCATTTTTGAAGGATGGTTTTTGCCAGATATAGAATTATTCGTTGACAGTTGTTTTCTTTTAGCACTTTGTATATATCAACACACTGCCTCTGGACTCCAAGGTTTCTGATGAGAAATTAGCTGATAATCTTACTGAGGATTACATGTATGCAGTGAGTCATTTTTCTCTTGCTGTTTACAAGATTCTTCCTTTGGCCTTAGACAGTTTGATTATAATTTCTCTCAGCACACATCTTTTTTAATTTATAAGCTTCTTGAAGATCCATGATTTTTATTGTATTTGTTTCCAGCCTTTATTTTTTCAGATATTCTCTCTGCCCCTTTCTCTTTCTCTTCTCCTTCTGGGACTCCCACAATGCATTTGTCAATTCACTTGATGGTGACCCACAGGTTCACTTTAGTTTCATCTTTTTGTTGTTCCTCAGACTTGATAATTTTAATTGTCTTATTTTTAAGTTCACTGATTGTTTCCTCTGCCTCCTCAGATCTGCTTTTGAACCCCTCTAGTGTATTTCTCATTTCATTATTGTATTTTTCAGCACTAGACATTTTTAGGGGGGTTTCTTTTTTGTAATTTCTATCTTTATTGACATTCTCATTTCATTTATAATCATTTTTCTGGCCTTTGTCCGTGGCTTTGTTTAGTTTTTTTGAGCATCTTTAAAGTCATTTTTTAAAAGCCTTTGTCTGTGTGTCTTCCAGTATGGTTTCTATCAACTTATTTTGTGCCTTTGAATAGGTCACATTTTCCTGTTTCTTTGCATGCCTTGTGATATTTTGTTGAAAACCAGACATTTAAATATTATAATGGGTTAACTCTGAAAATCAGACCCAGGATGTGCTTTGGGTTCTTTTGTTTTGTTTTGTTTTGAACTACTATAGAGTATCTTGTCTGGGGATCAGCCTGAAGTGAAAACCTAAGGTTTTCCCTGGTTTATTCTGACTGTATCTTTAACTAGGCATGTATGGTACCTTTTTCTAAATTCCTCTATTGACATGGTTGTTCTTGAGTGTCCACCTGAGAAAAACACCCCAAAAACCAGTTGTGGCTCTTTTAAATGCCTTGGAAGCTGTTTCAGTCAGTGGAGGTTGAAAAAATCACTCTGAACCTGCTTTGCAGTGACCATAAGCAGCAATCTGCAATTCAAATACTAATACTGATATTTGGGGTTGAAGGTGCTTATTGCCCACCTTGGCTCCAGCAAGCCAAAACAAGAATGCAGGTTGCCATCCACACTGCTGCCTGACATGCGTCTGGAGAAAGGGGTATGGGGAGCTGTTACCACACTGAAGGCTTGAATTTGACCAATATTAACTGATTTTTCAGCCCAGCTTTCTTCTGGAAGCTTTGAGCCTTCAAGTAAACTCCAGAGTTCTGAAATAATTACTTTAGACAGTTTCTGCCAGTACAATTGTTGTCTAGATCGGGAGACAGATTCCTCGTACTTTCTACTCCTGATGTGCAGTCTCTACTTTTAATTTAGACCATTTCCATTTAATATGACTATCAATATTTTTAAGTTGAGATCTACTGTCTCCATTTTTTTCTATTTTTTTATTTATTCACTCCTTTTTTTATATATATAAATTAAAATTTCTTATTTTATTTTATCTCTCTTGCTAACTTATAACAAACTGTTTTGGTAACTTGATAGTTGCTTTAGGGCATCATTAATTCAAATTTAAGTGGTATTATACCACTTTTTGTGTAGTATAAGAGCTGTTCAATGATAAACTACAATTTCAACCTTCCCAACATTTGTGCTATTATTGTCATACATTTTATTTTACTTTTATTCATGTTATAAATCCCATATATACTGTTATTATATTTGCTTAAATGGGTCAATTCTATTTTGAATATTTTTTAATAAATAAAAAGCAAATTTACTTATGTATTATCATTTCTCATGTTCCTCTTTATATATGTCCACATTCTTATTTCTTATTATTTTTCTTCTGCATAAAATAATTTATTTTACATATTTTATAGTACAAGTTTGCTTGTTGTATTTTTGCTCGGTATAGATTTCTAGGTGACAGTTTTTGTTTCACTACTTTAAAGATGTTCCCCCACTATCTTCTCACTTGCATTGCATCTGACAAGAAATCTGCACTTCTTGTTGTTGTCCCCTCATATGTAACAAGTCTTTTCTCCTCTGGCTACTTTTAAGATTTTCACACTATCACTAGTTTTGTGTGTGGTATCGCTTTATTTTTTATTGTCCTTGGTGTTTATTGAGTTTTTGGAATGGTTTGTATATATTTTTCATCAAATCTGGAATTTTTTAGCCATTATTTATTCAAATATACATCCTTTTTTGAGGACTCTAACATATATATTAGGGCAATTGAAATTGTTCCTCAGCTCACTGACGTTCTGTTAACTTTTCATTATTCTTTTTTCTCTTTGTGTTACAACTTGTATATTTTCTTCTCCTGTGACTTCAAGTTTACTGATGTTTTCCTATAGTATCTAATCTGCTGTTAACATCACCCACTGTATTTTTCTTTCACATATTACAGTTTATATCAATAGAAGTTTAGTTTGGGTCTTTTATATCTTCTATGTCTTTTACTTAACTTTTTGTGTACATGGAATATATCTATCTAATGTTGGTTTCTGATTTAACATCTCTATCAAATCTGGGTGGGTTTCAGTATTTATTTTTCTCCTCTTTAAGTTGCTTGAATTTTTGTATGCCTGGTAATGTTTACTTGGATGCCAGACATTGTTATTTTTACCTTGTTGGGTGCTGGATATTTTGTATTCCTAAAACTACTCATAAGGTGTGTTATGGGAGACAATTAAATTGCGTAGAAATATTTTGAGGCTTTCAGATCCTAGTTTTTAAAATTTGTTAGGAGGAACAAAAGCAGTGCTCATTGTAGGATGAATTATTCCTCACTTCTGTGTCAAGGTCCTTCTGTATCCTCTACCCAGTGCTTCATAAGGGTTTTTACTCTGGCTAGTGGGACAGGCACTTTTCCCTGCTTTGAAATACTTTAATTAAACTTTAATTAAACAGTACATATGAACACTATGTACTGTTACCTCTAATCCCTTCTGGTGGTTCTTTTGCCAGTCTAGAGTAGTTTCCTCACATACATGCACTGGACTGTATTCGGCAGAGTGTCTAAGGAGGACCCTCTTTTGGTCTCTGGAGCTCTCTGCATACAGTTAGTTCCTCAGCTACTCTGTCCTCTGAAATTGAGCTGCCAGGGCATCCTTAAATCCACCTCAACTACAAGCTACATCTCTTCAACTCGAGGAACTTGCCAGACTTTTCCTGGGTTTCCCCTCCCAGAACTGGGGAAGGAAATTTCAATACTGGAAACTCTTTCAGTGCAGTAAACTTGGGAGATTTTAGAGATTATCTTGTTTTCATTCATTCCTCAGAGATTACTATTCTTCAGTGCCTGATGTGCAGTATCTATCAAATCATTGTTTCTTATATTTTTGGATGGTCCACTCAGAAGTTTAGTCCAATCCCTATCATTCACCTTGACATGAAACAATTTCTGTGTAATTATTGGTACTAATGACAGAAGGTCAGAATGTTGTTTATTTCTTCCTCTACAATCCTCCCAGACCCCATTGCTGACAAACACATGAAGGAGCCTTTTCTCTACCAGTCACGTGCCGGCTCTCCTCAGACCCCACATTTAACTAGTGTATCTGTGACAACACTAATGTGAATGAGTTGTATAATAATCTGAACATTCCATGAAAATTCATTGGGCAAGAGAAATGTATGTTTTTCATATTTTTTTCTGACTGTTCTGGAGGATCTGGTCTCCAGTCCCCAAAGAAACTGGCAGCCGTGACAACTATAAGCCTGGTTCAAATAACAGATCTAATCTGTTTATGTAGAATATCTTTTCAAGTGACTTAATGGATTCAATTCCAGTATTTTCCCATCATACTTTTTATGAGAAATGGGCCTTTTATTGTCAAAATCAGATATTTTGGGTGCTTGTTAACAAACTATACATAGTTTACTTTTGGAGCTAGGTTTTTCCCCTTTGTTGTTGAAAGGACTGATTTCACTTGAAATTGCGGAAGAAATCATACGTGAAGTTCATGTTTATGAAAAATTGTCATTGTTACCTTCTTGACCACTGCTACCTCGAATAATAAACAGCTCTAACATCCATTGCCATGATTTCTAGGGTTTGGAACTGGTTAATGTGACCACTAAGTCAATATTTCACTCTTCTAAACTTTTTAATCACATCTGACATTAACATGCATGACGTGAAAGAGCAAATCATATATTAATTTTATTTTTACGACAGCAAACATAAATTAAAAATATTTTAGGGAAAAATCAATAATTTACTTATTAGACACTTACTGATGAATTTTTTCATAAAGATAACCTTTGTCTTTCTTTAAAATTACTTTGAGCTATATTTTCATAATACATGTCCCACAATGCGTTTATGACTTCTTAAAAAAAATCCCAAGAATGATCCCTTCAGCTTATACCTTTTGTTGGATCATGTTACAAGAATATTTCACGGAAAGTTATGACAGTTTCCTACATGAACCTTAGAAACTTCAGACTTTATCACAGAAAACACAGAAACATTTTACCTGCACTTGAAGTGTGAAGACCTGGGTTTTAGTTAGACTTCTGCTGATTATTTCCTTTTCTAGGTATGCTTGTCTCTTTCTTGAGTAATTTTAGTTTAATTACAAATTTTCTTATAGATTTATTGCTTTCCTCTGTGAGAGCATGACTGGATTATCCAGTCTTTTACTTTATATTTCTCTAAGCTTTCTGGCACTAAATGAAACTCCTTGGTCGTTAATTTTCAGATTTATCTATAGTATCCTTCCTATAAATTAAAATGCAAGAGCAGACAGCAGCTACTCTCCTAGGAAGTGAGATGTCTTCCTGTGGGTTCAGTGAGGAGTCCTTGTTAACTCCTGCTGCTTTGCTGCTCAGACAGTGGTGGGACGAGTCATCATCTCCTGCAATCCACCATCCAGGCAGAGCAATTCTATGAGAAAATCTTGACAAACATTTCCCTATGGGGTGAACAAATCAGAGCCAATTTCCTAAAAGTATTTCACCATATTTGAGTAATGTTCCCTCTAGTGTGTGATAAAAGGAATAGAATCTTATTTACCTAGGTATTCCTAGCACTAACTACCTTGTTTCCCCAAAAATAAGACCTAACCAGAAAATAAGCCCTAGCATGATTTTTCAGGATGACATCCCCTGAAACATAAGCTGTAATGCATCTTTTGGAGCAAAAATTAATATAAGACCCAGTCTTGTTTTGGGGAAACACGGTATAGCACCCAACACAGAGTCAGGACTCAGCAAATAAAAGGATAAATTAATTAATGAGTCCTATACTGGAACTTACCTATGACTAATGCCCTTTCCTTAGTGTTTCCTGATACTCTTAGCGTTTTCTTATATCCCCACTTATTGTATCTGAGAAATATTGTGGCGTGATTTGAAGCCAGCAGACCTGGATTCATAAACCTCACCACTTACTACCTTTTCAGTTATTTGTGCCTAAAATTTCCATGTATAATGGAAACAATAGCAAATACCCAGCAGAGTTGGTGTAAGACATTTAACATAGTACCTGATTCATCGGAGGAACCATTTACTTGGTGTTGGTTTCCTTCTCTCTAACTTTGTAACTTTATCAGTTATTAACTATATAGGACTTCAAAACGAACTATTTAAATCCATGTTTACATTACAGTTACTTAGGGAAACTTATATTTGTGTGTAATGGAAGTGCCTACATTTACTACTTCTTATTTTGTGCTCTCCAATCTGGAAGGTTGCATGGTTTATGTGTCAAGCCTGGTCCTGTTGTCATAAGAAGCAGTCCAGGAAGGAGCCTGGACAAGTAACTGGTCCTGGGAGTCCTGGTCCTGACTCATTTTTCACATTTCTCCCCAAGGCAAAAATGTGTTCAGGCAAGGGAAATAGACTATGTATTTAAAATGCTGATAGAATATAAATGTTCTCTTATGAACACTAGATGCGACATCAGAGAAGGGTAGAGTGCCTTTAATAGTTAGATGGAAAGGAAGCTCCAAATGGCTGCAGCTTGTCCATCAACAATTACAATTCTGAAGACAGCTCACCTTCTATCTGGTGCAAAATTGTCCTTTAGACAGAATGCTTTTATTATAAGGCAGTCTTCTGCACATGTAGCATAAAGCCCAATTACAGAAAATTGGCAAATAGTTAAGACATATATGTGCCAAAAAGACTTCAAAGTCATGATGCAGAGCCCAGGAGACTCAATGCAAAGTTTTTCTAAGCTTAAAAAAACAATGTAGTGTGAAACCTGTCAGATTTCAATTTTCCCACACGCAAAAAGTGTCTAAGGGTTTGGCATGGAAACGTGTTAAAGCATTAGTAAGAAACTAATGAAAAAGGATGGTTAAACATTTGCTCTGTTTTTTATATGATGCAATGCAGGGGGAAAAACGGAATTGGAAACCAAAGTAGCAAAAAGTCATGCGTAAAAAGCAGTATTATGCTCCTATGGATGGGATGCCATAAGAGAGAGAATCATGTTAGAAAGATCCCTTAAACATAGATCCAATCTTGTTCCAGCAAAGACATTTGTCTCACATTGAGGAAATGTCTTTAAAGGGTTGGAAATACAAACTTTGCTTTCTGTGGACATCTGATTTCTCTTGCCTTTTCAACAGTGTGTCCTTGCTTTCAATTGTACACAGAAACTAACTCTGTCCCCTTCTCCTCCCACCATGGGCAGTTATATTTGAGGACTTTACTTCTACTGATCGCACCACTGGATAGGGAAGAAATTCTGATACCATCTACTGGTGGTTCTCAAGTTTCCTTGCCAGCCCCAACATGCTCAAGTATAGTTCTCCCTCAATGCCCACCGCATCCTAGGAGTTCAAGGGAGCTGGGGCATTCTGCAGGTAAATGTATCAGAGAGCTGGGGATGAGGGATGAGATCAGGCAAGGGAGGTACAGTTTGCAAAGGTGACCCCACGAGATTCTGTGTTGCCACTTAGAGGGGATTTTTTTTTCCCTCTAGGATCACTGAATCCACAGACTTTCCCCATTCTGTAGTTGGAAGATCACAAAAACAAAGTTAGTGAAGACTATTGAAATCAAGCTCACCAGAAACAGTGATGCCTGTGTCCTGTTATTGTCCAAAACAAGGCTACCTCTCACCCTTGCCTCATTTCCATTCTTCTTGGATTGGAAAACAGTCGTGGGCCATTTCTGTGCAAAGAGTATTTCTTTGTTTAATACAGGAAACTAACATATAGATTATGAGTGTGTAAAAGTACACCTATGTATAACAGAAGAATATGTGTTTTGGAAAAACCAACCTATGATTGTGTGTGTCCTCAGTGGTCTTCTTCTTTCTTTGATCACATTACCAAGATGAAAGAAATAGTATTTTTTTTTTTTTTGGTGAACATAATACTAATAAGACAATGTTGTAAATTTTGCTCACCCTCCCTATTACCTCACCCAAACTCTCTCAACCTATGCCAACTATTACCACCCTTGAAGAGACCCAGTTTATCTTGAGGGGGATTGTGGTTCTATTCCATCTTAAAGAAGATGTTTATCTATTCTTGTTTTCCAGCATTATTAATATGGTATTATAACAAGACCTGTGACCTTGGCATAACCCAAGTTCATGTTATACTTAATAGTAATAATAATAACAGTAGAAGTAGCCACAACTTCTTGAGCAGCTAGTGTGTGCCACATTCTGTGGTATTGCTTTCAATGCATTATATCATATACCTCATTACCTCAATCTACTCATTAGCAACAAAGTATTAATAGTAGAATTATCCATGGATTGATGGCAGTTTTCAAGAGTTCTTCTTTCTATATCTAGGTCTTTTCTTCAATGTAGTAAGTGATCTTGAGCAAGTCACATCTAGGCCAGAAAAAAATGGGGCGGGACGTGTGGGTGGAGTTACGAGTGGAGGGGCAGAGGTCAGTGATTGCTAAGATATTTTTCATCTCAAAAATATTTGTGATTTGAAATATATCTCCAAGCCCTAAAATAAGTGAATCAATAGGCTTCAGATTGGTTGCTGACATGGTTGCAACTTTATTACTCACTATTAAGATTTAGCATTATAAATTCCAGTAATAATCAGTTGTGCGGTAGGGGGAGTTAGTATAACTCACGATTCTTAAATTTGGAGATAAGGGGAGTGATTACAGAGAGTAATTAGTCTGGCTGAGAGTTATTTTATTCTTTTTTGTGGGAATTTATTAATGTAATCCAGTAACTGGGAGAATCTTACAAAGTGTTTATAAAACCAGACATTTTATTTTATATTCAAATAGGAAGAAAACTGAAGCATAAGTGAAATTGGCTTATTTTGACTCATTTATATAATTTTCTAACAACGACATTCATTATACTATCAAGTAAGCAAATGTTTTTTTCATAAAGGAAATTAATATAAAAACTTCAATTAGGTCTTGGTAATGGAGCAGTTGTTAAGACACTGCTCATCACAATTGGGATTTAGTGAGAATTACTAGGAATGTAAATGATCAATGTACAAACTTGGTTAGGAGTTTCACTATGTAGTTAAGTTTTGTCACAGGCATATTGCCAATATAATATTCGGTATATTTTTAAATGAAATGATGATGTAAAGAATGCTGGAAAAATATAGAACAGATCTGGAAAGTTTCTCTGTCTTTATAGAAAGATCTGTTTTATATTCGACAATAAACACTCTTCAGCGGCTTCTTGCTCAATATTCTAAATTTGGAATGTCTACTTCTCTTCCTGTGTTTCACCTCCTTACCAAAGAGACCGAGGTCATTAGTGTGGCCTTCATCCTAGGAGAGTCAATGATAGTGTGCTTGTACAAGTGAAAGAAATGGAGGAAGGGATGAGAAAAGGGAAATGAGTTCTTCTTGCTCAAGTGAAAAGGAAAAGTCGCTCTCCTGCAACTGTTCCAGGCACTTTGCCTTTTATCAAAAGCTTAGCTTCATGAGAGGGAAGGACGTTGGAATTTAAACAGGCCTGGGTTCACATTTGACCTTGCTCATTCACTGTGAGACTATCAGTATTTAAGCTCTTGGAGTTTGGGCTTCTTTGTCCTGTAATTTGTTGTATACCTACCTCATGGAATCAGTGAGGCACTAAAACAGACTGTGGATATAAAGTGCCTGACATCTGATAGGATTCAGTCACTATCTGTTGCCTTCTCCTGGGAATGTTCCATGACCCTGTAAAGAAGCGTGAAAGGAAAATCAGGCCCATACTTTATATAGTGGGGCTGGGTTAATCATTATAATAGTTAAGGTTTATTGAATACTTACTAGCATCAGGTTCTAATTGATTCATTGAATGCTCCCAACAACTTTATAAGGTAGGTTCTGTTATCTCCCTTTTAAAGATAAGAAAACAGAGGTGTAGATGAGTTAAGTGATTTACCCCAAGTCACATGATAGGAGTGGCAAAGCCAGAGTTTGAACCTAAGTTTAACTCTGAAGCCCATACTCTGAATCACCGCCCCCATCCCCGCGTACTGCTTTTCTACTGCATAGAAAGGTAATGAGTTCTGTAGAAAAGCAAGAAAAACAAGGATTAGAGAGGAATGTTAGTCAGGCCAAGGATATGTTTACAAGAGGTACCTCTGGTTTAGGGAAGGAGTAAAGTAATGAGTTCTCCAAACAAAGGAATTGCAGATACATTTCTGTAAGCAGTCTTGAGGTTCCAAACTGAGGTGAGAAAGCATACTTGGCCTGAGCTGAGGGGAAAGAAGGAGGGGTCTTTCCAAAGATGGGAGTTTGGTCTGAGCCTGAGGGTAGAAATAGACTGAAACAGACTGGCTCTTGAAGCCGCTATGAGGTTATGTCTTTACAACTTGTTTCATCTGTGTGCAATTTGTACTACAAAATTGCTCATCCTTGTAGTAAGTATAGTCCTGGATTACAAAAAAGAACCCAAATGGGGAATGTTGTAAATGTTCTGCCACCTTTAGCCCTCCCAAAAGAGATTCCAGATGTTCCAAGGTAGGGCCAGGTGGTGGTGCTTTAAAGGGTCCCACGTGACTCCAACCCGAGAGGGGAGAGGCTGCAGGTACCACAATAGGTCCAAAGTACCAAAGGGGAAGAAACACAGGGAAAAGGGATCCCAGAGCCTCGAGAGCCTGTTTCATCTTTGTACTGTTCCTTAAGCACTCAAGGGTGCTTGTTTCCCTGGACTAGTGTTCTCCAAGTCCTCAGCCATTCACCAAGTGCCAGTTTCACAATTACTGCCACATCTTCATGCCACTGTACCCCTCGAGCATTGCCACATACCAGACAAGCAGAGTCACAGTTGCCCATTCTGGGCTAAAATTTCTCCTAGAGGCAAGTCTGCCAACAGCTGCCAGCAAGCCAGTTCTATAGAAAATGCCTCCCTCAGCCTTCCAACTCAGGGTTATGAAGTGGACTCATCAGAGCAGGCAGTGTGCTGAGTGGACACACACATATCTGGAAGGTGGAGAGACAGCCAACCCAAGAGGATATATCAGGTCGTTCAGCCAGAGCAGTGAGCCCATCATTGTCTTACAAATTTTGGGATGACCTGAGGTGTTGGTCTAAAAAAATGTGCTCATCCTTGGGCCCCATCTGTCTTGAGAATTCAGAATTATCAGAATGGAGCCCTGGGAATTGGCATTTTAACAAGTTCTCTGAGTATACAGGAAATCACAAAGAGAAGAACTTCACATCACCTTACCATGGGCAGATGAGCCCATGTTAAGGAAATTGGTAGAATTACAGAGCTTTAAGTTCACTAGGTCTTTCCTTCCTGCTTTTTGTTCAATCATTCAACAAATATTCTTACAATCAGCCCTCTATATCCACAGGTCCTAAGGTTGGTTTAATCTGCAGATGCAGAACCCATGGATACAGAGGACTGACTAAGGGACTTGAGCATCCAAGAATTTTGGTATCTCGAACAAATCCCCCACAGATACCGAAGGACGACCATCTCTGTCCTTACTGAAGAAAACAAAATACCTCTGCCCTCTTCACAGGGACACTTTGGTCTGTATTGTAATGTTGCTCAGCCACCTACTAGGAGCTATGTGCATTGGCTAAATTACCCTCCCTATGAATGAGTATCCTTCTCTCTTAAATCAGTACAATAATAGTACCCACCTCATGGGTCACAGACCGTAGCTCTATGAGACCCTCAATAAGAGAAAACACCAGCATTACTACTCCCAGTACCTTGTCTGCATGTAGAAGTCCTTTACTTCACATTATTCTTCCTTCTTTTCAACTCAAATGAGAAACTGGAAATTAGAAATGTTTTAGGTCTAATGAGAATGTTTCCAACTCCATTGTATCTATTCAGCATTGTTTTAGATCAGTATTGAGCAGGTCAGTGCTTTTCAAACTTTGGTGGCATAAGAAATACTGGGATCGGGGATTGGAGGACAAATTTAAAAAATGCTCACCCCTGGGCTTCTCTCAGATGAGAGATCCTAGAGCTGAGTTCTGGGACCTGGTGTTTCAACGGCTTCTCCAGTGTTTCCCCAAGTGGGATGTTTTGATCCCACTTGGGGAAACACTGAGTTAAATGCTCTGTTTAATGCAAAGAAGCATAAAATTTGAATCTATTCTTAATAGAAGTTCACGGATCACTGAGATAAGTGATCCCTCTATACATGGGCAATTATGAAATTAATACCCATCAAATAAGATAAGACAGGTGAAGTAACTTAGGGTGCAAACAATAAATGACCAGAAAAATGCAAGGGAGGTAAGTGAGGGGTAAAAAAAAAACTGAGAGAAGAGAGAGACCAATGTGGACAGCAAGTGCTATGGGAAAGCTTCGTGGAGGCAACAAGAAGCTTGAACCAGGAGTAAGGATTGTTAGGGAGAAGAGGAAATTCCAAGTGAGAGAGAAAGGTATGAGCCATAGTGGGGAGATGGGTCTGAGCTAGAGCTGTTGGGGGCAGTGACAGTGCTTCCTGACCAGGACAAGGGTTCATTTTGGGAAACAGGGAGGAGATGGTGGAACTGAACCATGGAAGGTCAGACAGAAAACGAATGCTAATTAGTGCTCATGAAAAACGGGTTCATGAAAAACTTGTGCACTCCAGCATCTCTGTCATTTATTTCACCATCCATTGAAATGAAAGCACCAAAGATCATACACCAGAACACTGAGGACACAGCACCTTGGCACTCATAGGGCTGAGACAGAGCTCTAAGCCTTAGATATTAAGGGAAGGAAATGCATTGTAAGGCTTTGATACTTTTATGGATGTTCAGAACTGCTGCTGATGGAATTTCTCTGAACGTATGACCCACTATTGTCACCTACATGGTCATAATACTGGTATAAATTTGGTAGTGAGGAAAACCAGGATTTGCATTTCACCTTATGACACCTAGGATCCTGCCTGGACATCAACATCTCAAACTCTGCAATAATTTCATGATCCACCTAGAACTCACTCTCTCTATTTGTATTTTACAATCAGTTCACAGTTTCTCCAGCATCATTTAAGAAACAATGGAATAAAACCATGATGACTCTAATTAAAGACAGTAGTCACAACACATCAAAACCACCAACGATTTTGATAAAATAGGTATTCCTACAGGACAGCAGCCTAATTTCTCATTTCGATCAATTTATTGCCCAATACCCAATTTAGTTAGTGGGTATCCAAACTCTAGCAACTTCAAATTGTAAAGTCTTAGTAAATTTTTCTATTGTTAGCAAACTTTTAAGAAGGTGGGAAAAGTTTATATCAAATAATACTTCAACATCCTGTCTCAAAACATTCAAGTTTGATGTTCAGTGACATACGAATATCTGTAAGTTAGTTTTACTTTAATTAAAAGCCATCCTGCTATTTAGACTTTTCTCAGGTTTATTCATTGCAAAGATCGCCTTGGGTTAGCAATATTTTATGACCTTATTGTGTCTTTTGTTTATAAAAATCTCTTTACATAATAACCTGACCATGAGATTTAATTTGTTTTCATTAATTTTGTTTTTTACATAAGAGAGATTTTTTTTTACCAGAAACCAATTTTCTTTCTATTATTAAAGAAATAAAACAGTTAAAATATTCAAATGTAGGTAAAACGCCTTAATCGATTCAATGTATAAAGGAGCCCCTCAAAATTTTAACTCCCTAAGCTGAAGTAGGTTTAGAGTTTTTATAGGACAGAGAGAAGAGAGGGGTACAAGACTGTGGTCTTGTCCAGGATTGCAGTTGTCTTTACTGGTAACTGCAAAATGTGTAGTTGAAATTGTTGGAAGATGATGCCAGTTTTTCATGTTCTTATCTTGAAATAGTTGATGCAATCACATTTTGGAAGTTCTCAGAGTAGTTATTTTGAAAATATCTTTGTAAGCCTTGTATGGGAGGGTGTGATGCAAAAGAAAAAATAAAGAAAAATATCAGAGAGAGAAGAAAAGAAAAGGAGGCAAATACTGGTTTAAGCAAAGAAAACTGGGGTTAGTTTTTATTTTTTTAAACATCAAAACACAGGCAAAATGCATGATAAAAGAAGTACTAGGTCTGCTTTGTACATATTGTAAAAGCTTTTAATAAAAAATATTTGTATCAATTATAGAAGTAAACATCTAAGAAATATACAAAGACATGAACAAAGAAGGAAGACCGTGGAATATTTTTTAATATTCTTTAAAATTATAGTGGTAGTATATGCTCATTGGAAAAACTCTAAATCATTCAAAATATATATGAGAGAGAAAAACAGAGAATAAAATAAGCTTCCCCCTCTAACTTTTTCCTACCCATAATTCCATTATTTTCTACTAGAGATTACTGAGGCCAATAATAAGTATCCTGCCAAAGATTCCCCTATATATTTACTTAAACATAAGAATATATGTATAGGTAGAGTACAATTGAGAGGATGAATCTTAAATGCATTTTACTAAGTGAGCAAGCCAGACTGAAAAGGCTATGTATTACATGATTCCATTTATATGACATTTAGAATAGGCAAAACTATAGAGATGGTTAATATATCAGTGTTTTCCAGAAGTTAGGAGAGGAATGGTAGAATGTTGAATAAATGAAGCATGGGAAACACTTTAAGGTGATGAAATTATTCTTTATGATACTGTATTGGTGGGTACATGACATGATACATTTGTCAAAACCAATTGAACTTTATAGCATAAAAAGTGAACCTTAAGGTATACAAAATTTAAAAAATCAATCAGGAGATGGGAAGATCACATCATGGAATTTAGACTGTGACAAAAAAATATCTAACTGTATTAGAAATGTAACATATAACCTCACTAAAGGGAATAGGGAGAGAAGTTCTGACTTAAGTAACTTTGTAGAAGAGTAGAGGTTGTAAGACTAAAGACAACAGGAGCTGTACATAAACACTATATTCTTAACAATTCTGAGACGACTATACATGAGATTAAACAAATAACTAAGTGAGTGGCAGATGGAGGAGCCATTTTTCTCACTGTTTGAGTAAAAGGTTGCAGATAAGCACAGGCAGAAGGGTAGAGCCATTTGATGATAGATTAGACTTGGAGATGTAAGTATGTGTACCTTAATGTAGTACAGATAGTTAGGTATAGAAATATGTACAGATATGTGTATATGCAAGTTTAAGTATTCACACATATATTTTCTTGCTCTGTCAGCTGAGAGGGCCTAGAAGTGGTGACACCGCAGTATAACAGAGCACACACTGAGTGCTCAGATCTTGGTTTCTGATAAACCAATAAAAGGAACCAGCTGACTCTAACTTTCATTAGGGAATGTACAAAATGAGCTTGGGCCACCTTTTAATGCCGGAAAATAACAAAATGTTGGGATTTGTTGAAGGAGCACAAGAACACAATGAAAGAGCTCCCAGTGGTCAAACTGGGACAATTTCAGCAACAAAATACATAAAGTAGTCTTAAACCCAAGGTATAAAATACATATCCGTGGGGCCATATAGATATAAGTAAATGATTTAATGAATAAATGGGGGAAAAGAGACACTTATTTCATATGGAAGATTAAAGATGGAAGAATTCCAAATAATTCGTGGAAGAATTCCAAATAATTCATGTTGATACTGACTCTTCAAAGAGGTGGGGCATAACTTTCCCCCCACCTTGATTATGAGCTATGTATAGTAACTTCCTTCTAAAGTGCAAAGTATGGAAGGGAGTAAGAGAGTGACTTTATGGATAAACCTTACAAACAGGCAGGTGTATCAGCCTGGCGGAGATATCAGCCAGGTGATCAAAGTTAACATTATCAGTAATAAATCATGTTGATAGCATGTGTCCTTGATAAAATGTGATGAGAATGGCACTTCATCTCTTTGGTCTTCCTCCCCCAAATCCATAACTCTCATTAACCATGAATAAACAAAGAAACACAACAAAATTAAGGGACATTCTACAGAATACCTGATCAGTACTCAAAACTGTAAGATCATCAAAAACAAGAAAAGTTGGAGAGCTGTCTCAGTCTAGCGGAGCTTAAGGAGACATGATGACTAATTATGATGTTATATTTTGAATGGAATTCTAGAACAGTAAAAGGACTGTAGGTAAAACTAAGGAAAACTTAATAAAATGTGGACTTCGATTTGGTTAAAAATAATGTATCAGTATTTGTTCATTAATGGTTATAAGTGTACTATACTAATGTAAGATGTTAACAATAGAGGAAATGGTGTGGGGAATTCTCTATACAGTCTTTACAACTTTTCTGTAAATCTAAAATTTGTCTAAAATTTAAAACATTTTAAAATATGGCTGGGAATGTTTTCTATGACATATATAGATATTGGTTCAACATCACTAAATTAATTTGATACACCACATAAACAAAATGAAAAATAAAATTCATATGGTCATATCAATAGATGCAGAAAAAGCATTTGACAAAATCCAGTATCCTTTTATGCTAAAGAATGTCAGCAAAGTGGAAATAGAGGGAACATACTTCAAAATAATAAAGGTCATATATGACAAACCTACAGCTAACAGCATACTCAATGGGAAAACATTATAAAAGCAATTTTCCTTAAGATCAGGAACATGACAAGGATGTCCACTTTCACTACTTTATTCAACACAGTATTGTGTCTAGTCCAGCACGAGGAAGGTTGTGGGGAGCGAGGAGGGCAGTGCAGTGTTAAGAAAAGACAGTAGCCATGAGCAGAGTTTAAGTGTGAGGGCCAAGGGACCTGCAGCCTCAAGGACTGGGCTGGGCACCTAATCCGGCCAACGCATTAGCTTAGTTGGAAGCATTAGTTTATTAGTTAGGTGGGAAGTTAAGGAGATAAAGCTTGTCAATCTCAAGATCTGTGAATCCCACACATCATAATAGGAAACTCATTCAAGCCAATCACCCTTGCCTGCAGGCAGCAGAACTGTAAGTCTCAGGATGTATGTACTCCCAAGGGACAAAACGATATACATATGAATGGGTGGAGAGCACATTATTGAATCTCTTCCCCTGCAGGTTTTGGGAAGGAATGCAGCCACAGAGGCAGAGGCTTTCCTAAGCCTGGGGAAGGTGGGGGGCTGTGCCCACCTCTATGAACCCCGTGGGTTCTCCTGTTGGTCCCCACTGGACTGCACCTGGTTTGAGTTGTCCCCACCAGGGGGAATCTCACTCGTCATTGGCTGACCAGCCATCTTTTTGGGGCCAAACAGGGAGACATAAGGTGCAAACACAAAGGTGTAACAAAATCCCTGAAAGTATCCCTCTCACAGACTTTCCTTTCTTTGGGGGCAGGTACAAGGAGACAGACGGGTAGGCTGCTGCGTGGCTACAGTACTGGAAGTCTTAGTGTGGGGGCAGAGCCCCAGAAAGTAGTTTCCAGGCTCTCAGCCTCACATAGACAGGTGCTGGCTCAGGTAGTAAATGGCCATCAACTGTGATTGCATGGCCATCAGTTGTGGCTAGTTGGCCGTCAGCTGTAACCAGTGAGCCATTGGCCACTAATATAACTGCTGTGGCTATGCTAGCAGAGAGAGAGAAGAGAAGAATGGGGGCTAGCAAGAAGATGGTGGCTGGGCTGGGAAGTGTGGATGGCGGTTTGCGGACAGTGTGGATCCAGCCTCCAGTGAGAGTATAGTGCCGCCAGAGAGAATATAGTGGTATGACTCCCCCATCTATGGCTCCGTGGGTGTTCCTTTTTGGCCTCACCATATCCTGCGTTCTTGTATGGGGAGCGGGAGCAGAGACCCCACAGGACGCCCTGCACGACAAATGGCGCAGTGAGCAGGGTCTCCCGCACGACACTTAGCCACAGCAATCAGAAAAGGAACAGAAATAAAAGGCATCCAAATCAGATAGGAAGAAGTAAAACTGTCATTATTTGCAGATGATGTGGCACAACATATAGAGAGCCCTAAAGAGTCCACCAAAAAACTATTAGAAATGATAAATGAATTCAGTAAACTGGCAGGATACAAAATAATTCATATTAAGAAATTGGGTTAATTTTTATACAACAATAATGAACTGTGAGAAAGAGAAGTTAAGAAAACAATCCCATTTACAACTGCATAAAAAAGTATCTAGGAATAAATTTAACCAAGGAGGTAAAAGACCTTTATTCAGAAAATTATAAGCCATTGAAGAAAGAACTGAAGAAGATACAAATAAATGGAAGCATATGCCATGCCCCTGGATAGGAAGAATTAACATTATCAAAATGTTCATATTACCCAAAGCAATCTGTAGATTCAATATAATCTCTATCAAAATACCTATGCCATTTTTCACAGAATTAAAACAAATAATGCTAACATTTATTTAGAACAACAGAAGACCCTAAATAGCCAAAGCAATCTTGAGAAAGAACAATGTTGAAGGTATCATGCTACATGATATCAAACTATACTATAAAGCTATAGTAATCAAAATGACATGATTCTGGCATAAAAACAGCCACATAGAACAATGGAACACAATAGAGAGCCCAAAAATAAGCCCATGCCTATATGGTCAATTAATCTATAACAAAGGAGATAAAACTATATAATGGGGTAAAGATAGTCCCTTCAATAAACGGTATTGGGAAAACTGTACAGATATATGCTAAAAAAAAAAAAAAAATGAAACGGGACCACCTTCTTACACCATTTTCAAAAATAAACTCAAAAATAAGTTAAAGACAAATGTAAGCCCCAAAACCATAAAACTCTTAGAAGAAAACATAGGCAGTAAACTGTCCAACATTGCTGTTAGTAATATTTTTTTTCAGATGTATCTCCTTGGGCAAGGGAAAGAAAAGAAAAAAATAAACAAATGGGACTATGTCATGCGGGGGACCCTGCTTGCTGCGCCATTTGTCATGCGGGGCGGCCTGCGGGGTCTCTGCTCCCGCTCCCCATACAAGAACGCAGGATATGGTGAGGCCAAAAAGGAACACCCACGGAGCCATAGGTAGGGGAGTCATACCACTATATTCTCTCTGGCGGCACTATACTCTCACTGGAGGCTGGATCCACACTGTCCGCAAACCGCCATCCACACTTCCCAGCCCAGCCACCATCTTCTTGCTAGCCCCCGTTCTTCCTCTTTCTTCCTTCTGCTAGCGTAGCCACAGCAGTTATATTGTGGCCAATGGCTCACTGGTTACAGCTGACGGCCAACTAGCCACAGCTGATGGCCATGCAATCACAGTTGGCCATTTACTACCTGAGCCAACACCTTTCTATGTGAGGCCGAGAGCCTGGAAACTTCTTTCTGGGGCTCCGCCCCCACAGACTACATCACACTAATTTTTTTTTTTTGCACAGCAAAAGAAACCATCAACAAAATGAAAAGACAACCTATTGAATGGGAGAAGGTATTTTCCAATGATAGATCTGGTAAGGGGTTAATATCCAAAATTTATAAATAATTCATATAACTCGACACCAAAAAAGAATCCAATTAAATACAGGCAGAGGACGTAAATAGACATTTCTCCAAAGGAGATATACAGATGGCCAATAGATATATGAAAATATGCTGAGCATCACTAATCATCAGAAAAATGCAAATTAAAACCACAATGAGATATTGCCTCACACCTGTCAAAATGCCTATCATCAATAAACCAACAAACAACTGTTGGCAAGAATGTGGAGAAAAGGGAAACCTCATGCAGTGTTGCTGGGATTACAAATTGGTGGAGCCACAATGGAAAACAGAATGGAGGTGTGGGGACAGAGCCCCAGAAAGCAGTTTCCAGGCTCTCGGCCTCACATAGACAGGTGCTGGCTCAGGTAGTAAATGGCCATCAACTGTGATTGGATGGCCATCAGCTGTGGCTAGTTGGCCGTCAGCTGTAACCAGTGAGCCATTGGCCACTAATATAACTGCTGTGACTACGCTAGCAGAAAATGGGGGCTAGCAAGAAGATGGCGGCTGAGCTGGCAAGCGCGGATTGCAGTTAGCACGGCAGAGTGCGGGTTGCGGATTACAGAGAAGTGGACAGCAGGTTGCAGACAGTGTGGCTCCTGCTTCCTGTGTCTCCAACCCAGCCGCCAGCGAGAGTATAGTGGTATGACTCCTGTGGGGGCAGAGCCCCAGAAAGTAGTTTCCAGGCTCTCAGCCTCACATAGACAGGTGCTGGCTCAGGTAGTAAATGGCCATCAACTGTGATTGCATGGCCATCAGCTGTGGCTAGTTGGCCGTCAGCTGTAACCAGTGAGCCATTGGCCACTAATATAACTGCTGTGGCTATGCTAAGAGAAGAGAGAAGAGAGGAAGAACGGGGGCTAGCAAGAAGATGGCGGCTGGGCTGGCAAGTGTGGATGGCGGTTTGCGGACAGTGTGGATCCAGCCTCCAGTGAGAGTATAGTGCCGCCAGAGAGAATATAGTGGTATGACTCCCCCATCTATGGCTCCGTGGGTGTTCCTTTTTGGCCTCACCATATCCTGCGTTCTTGTATAGGGAGCGGGAGCAGAGACCCCGCAGGCCGCCCTGCACGACAACTCCCCTACCTATGGTTCCATGGGTGTTCCTTTTTGGCCTCACCATGTCCTGTGTTCTTATGTGGGGAGCGGGAGCAGAGACCCCGCATGACGCCCTGCACAACAAATGGCGCAGCGAGCAGGGTCTCCTGCATGACAGGCGGTTCCTCAAAAAGTTAAAACGAACTACTTTATGATCCAACAATTCCACTTCTGGGTATTTATCTGAAGAAATCCAAAACACTAATTCAAAAAGATATATTCACCCCTATTTTTATTGCAATGTTATTTACAATAGCCAAGCTATGGAAGCAACCTACGTACCCATCAATAGACAATTGAATGAAGAAGAAGTGGTATATATTTACAATGGAATATTACTCAGCCATAAAAAATAATGAAATGTTACCATTTACAACAACTTGGATGGACCTAGAGGAGATGATGCTAAGTGAAATAAGTCGGACGGAGAAAGACAAATACCATATGATCTCACTTATATGTGGAATCTAAAGAACAAAATAAATGAACAAACATAACAGAAACAGACTCATAGTTACACAGAACAAACTGATGGTTGCCAGATGGGAAAGGGGTTGGGGAGCTGGCTGAAAAAGATGAAGGGATTAAATACAAATTGGTAGTTACAAACCAGTCACAGGGATGTAAAGTACAGCATAGGGAATGTAGTCATAATACTGTAATAACTATGTATAGTGCCAAGCGGGTACTAGACTAATCGGGGTGATTACTTTGTAAATTATTTAAATGTCTAACCACTATACTGTACACATGAAACTAATATAAAAGAATATTGAATGTGAACTGTAATTGAAAAAAATACACACACACACGTATATACATGTACAAGAATTTGTCTAAAACAAAAACTTGTAGACACTTTGGAAAGCTATAGTAGAGAAAGCTGCATATACAAAGTAAAGGTTCTGAAAATATTCAGGTCTTGAAGGCTATATTTCACCTCTATGTTGCTTTTATTTGTAGTACATTTTCCCCACAGTTTAATGATGCTTGTGTCTCTCTACTCCTATAAGTTATTCCCTGTTTCTGGATTTCTAGAGTAGCTGGTTTACGTATTCAATGAAATACTACCCCACAGTTAAAATGAATTCTATTTATATGTATCTAAGAATATATACAAATATGACCACTTATATAAAGTCAAATTCATATAACAATAGAATGAATTATTTTTAGGTGCATACATAGATAGCAAAAGTGAGTAAACAGTTCCTGGAAATGATGAATACTAACCTCAGGATAGTGTTTGGAAGGGGAAGGAGGAGAAAAAGAATAATGAGGAAGTCTTTATGCCACTTACTTGTTCTTTCTTTTTTTTTTTTTTTAAGTGTTAGAACAGAAGCAAATGTGGCAGAATGTTAATATCTCTTTAATCTGAGCAATGGGTGTTTATGTGTATGTTTTATAAGCTCTTTCTTTTACATCCAGTTTTTAAAGTTTAAAGTCGTTTTACTAATGTATGGTTCAGTTCAGTCCCTTGCATTGTTGACAAATGATAGGATTCTTTTTCCCTCTACTTCAAAGACAGACTTATCTTGCCATACTTGCACCTATTGATTGTACCTAAATTTGTTTCTCTCTCCTTTCCTTTTCTCTCCAAACACTTTGTTCTTTTCAATTTAAGCAACGCCATGTGTGAAAATGAAAACTAATTCAAGGAAAAAATATCTTTCCCTTAAGCATTCACCCAAATAGTAACAGCTCTGAGTCGGTCTCTTATTTCCCACATTTACTAGATAATAGATTGTGCTTTTGTGTCATCAATAGTGTTTGTGAAGAAAAAAGTCAAGGCTGAATGTAGCGTTTCTCTTAAATGTTTTTATTGTTGAATAGATAATTTTAAAATGCATCATATTTATGAAAGCTTTAAAAAGAAGCTGCAGGTAGTTTTTGTTAGAAGGAATCTCCAAAATATGCAATGAGTCAATAATGCAAAGTGACATATACAACAGAAAAATTCCTACTTATTCAAAATTAAATAATCTGAAATTTAAAATTAGTTTTTAATTAAAAAGGCAAAAATGCTAAGACAGAAATTAACAGGAACTTTTTTGTCTAAAGAAAGAACTTCCCAGACATTTCGGAGGACCAGTGCAAATTCCTACCTCTATAACAAAGCCATACCATATAATGGAACCGATGTTCCTAACATTGGCTGCAAGGTCATGAAATACCCTAAATTTTTTCTGAATTATGAAAGAAAGTTATATCATATTCAGAACCATCCTAATATTAAGGTGTAGTCTATTGATTTCAAATAGTGAACTATGTAACATATAAGACATCCACAACTTTCAATCTAGCTGAGTTCTAAAAGTTTGTTGAGCCACTGATCTATGAGGGTTAGATATAAATATTAGCTTCCAAGTTTATGAAAATTGGTTTACTCCAAAGTATCAGGTTTCTATTCTTTGGCTGTCTTTTGGCTTGTACTCCCTTCTAGGAACTTGGAAAGTAGACACTAATGAGCACCTTAGTGCTTTTCAACCTATACACATAAAATACAAAATTGCAAAGAGAAATGCTGATAACATCCAACAAGAAGTGTGTCAAACTAGCTTCAGTTAGCAAGTTCTTCAGTCACCAGGTCCACGCTTCACACATCAGAGCTGATTCCACTGATTGACCAGAGGCCAGCAGATCTTGGCCTGGTTTCTTCCATACTTTACAGGGTTTGGGACTTAGCAGGAAATACTTTGTGTGCCAGAATTCCTTTTGAAGTGCTAGATCAGAGAGCTTCTCTTCCAACTAGCTTCAGACACCCTTAAAGCACAAAGCACAACAGGAAATATGTTTGCTTCCTCAAAGATATTTGTAAGCATCCCCCGCCCCCTCCCACACATACACACATAAGTATAATCATTGATTATACTGGTAATTTAAAAACAGCAATTATATTGGGAAGGACAATATTAAGCGTTTATTTTGAATGATACAGCTGGAGAAAAAGGTTAGAGATGATCAAGCCATTAGTAAGAAACTATTGACAATATTCTAAGACAGGGACTTCTGGGTACTCTGCTATTCAAAGAAGCAGATGAGTGGTGCTCCATGAATTGTTTGAAACAGGTTTTCAATGAGTTAAATACAGAAAGTGACAGAAAGCATTTAAGACGTATGTAGCAGTTTGACATTTCTGTGACATTCAGCACGTGATTATTTTTCTACTAATCACTTTTTATTGTATTTTACAAATGTATCAGTACACAATGGATAAGTATTTTTTCAGAGATACCTTGGGAAACACATTTTAGAAAGTGATTGGACTTGTCATTAAATCTATTTTCATTGCAAAACATACAACTTTTTATTTTCCCTGTTACTCACTTATCACTAGTGATGACTGTATTTATAATTTATAACATAAATCACTCTTGGATTTCCAAATAATATGGAGAGAGTAAAAAGAAAATAAATTTTCCTGAGATTCTTTGGTAAGAAGAAAGATGAGAATGTGGAAGGAGATAAAAGAGAATATGTGTTTATATGGAGGCTCTGTTGTAAATGGTGAGAGACAGAAAAGAGGAAGGAATGTGCTGTGGGTAGAATCTCTGATGAAAAAGATGGTGGTGGTGATATATGACTAGTATTTCCTGGTGATAGCAACCTGAAAAACTTTTGGGTTGTTTCTGAAATGAAGTCAGAAGAGAAAAAAATGAGGCAAGATACACTTACTCCCTTCTGTGTATGGGCTATTTTCAAATCAGATGTTTATTATTTAAGTTGCATTTACGTATGGTAAATACCTTCTGTTAACTAGCACACTCTACTTCTAGGTAGTTAGGTAGGGAGATATCATTATGGAAGTATGTTTGCATATTAGTAAGACAATGTTAAAATGCTAAAAATGTTTCAAAGATGTATAAAGTGTTCTGGACGAGCCTTCCTCCCTCTAGTAATCCAAGAGAAAACTAGACAACATATATGAAATAACTGTTTTCAGGCATTGGACCATTGGAAGTGTAGGATTACGATGCTTGAGTAAAGGAAGCAAGCAACGCAAGCTCTATGGAGATTCCCCGGCCCCAGTTACTTCCACAAGCATCTCCAAGTGACCCATATTTGCTTAGAGTTAAATCCCCAAGGACCTTCTGTGAGTAGCTGCAGTTATTGCTAGTTTTACATCTTCAAACACACTGTATTTCAGAGGCTCTACACTTTCCTGTGAACATGAGTTGTTCACAGAAGTGAGGCTTCACTGCTGTCTCTGAGGGCCACTTACTCTGTGTTACTGGGAACTCACCCAAGTCGAAGGAGTCTGTATAACTGGTCAGTGATAATGACGGCTGTTTCATTCTTTTGGCTTCTTTTGTTTCATGAACTTCCTGAATACTCACATGGGATTCCTCATGGGGAGCCTGAGGACCCTTGTGGTCTGTCACCAAACCCCTTTCCAGGGGACGTGGTGTAAGACTAGGATGAGTAATGCCCTGGGAGGTCTGACAATGGGAGAATCCCCTCCTGACGGAGCCGTGCCAGCATCAGCAAGCCTCCTCCCTTCAGGCTGCTGCCTGCAGCCTGGGCTTTGTGCTCACACTCTCTGAGAAAGATCTGCCTCTCCTGCACTTGTCTTTCCACATCTTCTCTCCATTCAGTCCCACGTTTATTTCAATTAAGGGGTCTAAGATCAAAATGAGAAGATTAAAAGTGTCACAGCAGGGTCTTGAAGAGAGGTTTATACACCCATGTTTATAGCAGCATTATTCACAACGGTCAAAATGTGAAGTGTTTCTCTATGGAAAAATGAATTTTTTAAAAAGTGGCATGTACGCATACATACAATGGAATATTATTCTGCCTCAAAGACCCATAAAGACAAATTTTGTATAATTCCACTTACTCGAGGTACCTAGCATAGTCAAATTCAAAGAGACACAAAGTAGAAATGGTGGTAGCCAGGAGCTGAGGGGAGGGAGGATGGCAAGTTGCTATATAAGGCGTACAGAGTTTCAGTTTGGTAAGATGCAAAAGTTCTGGAGAGGGATGATGGTGATGGTTGCACAACAGTGTGAATATGATTAACACCACTGCACTGTACTCTCAAAAATTTAAGATGACAAACTTTATGTTATTTGCATTTTACCACAATTACATTTTATTAAAGTGTGGTGTTATTTTCAGTATTACATATTTCTTGCACATGGCTGGGTTTCTGTATTACTAGCGACTGAGCAGATGTGATCTAGAGTGAACCTGAAAACAGGTGGAAGTTTTATGAACCTGCCAACATGTACAAATAGAAACAAATAACCTGCCAATTGATAATCACCATGTGTTGTCAAATGTTATGAGTGCTTTGGAAGGAGACAGAAAAATACAAAGCAAAGGTTCCACTGGAGGTGGAGAGACGTCCATAACGAGCCCCAGCAGAGCTGAGGGTCAGCTGCATGCTTGGGCCTACAGAGGGGAATACCAACGTGATATGATGAGAAATTCTTCCTGTAGCTGTGATGCCCTTTTTTACCAAAAAGTGTGGAATGAATTTTTACGTATATAATAATTAGTGTAAAGTGCAGTTGCAGGGTCTTGAAGGAATTATCTAGGCTACTCCATATTTTGTTCCTGTTGGATAGTTGAAGGTCTTATTGTTTCTTAACTATAAACCTGGATTTTCAGGTTTAAAAAATCTTTATCTCTTAGTTATATACATTTATTTAGTTATTCATCCAGAAGGTAAAGTTCAAGATTCTTATTGGCAGCCTGCAGAAAACAAATATAAGTATCTGCTATCTATGACCCAAATAGACTTTAGATAAGTGTCATGCAGGGTCTCTGGTCCCGCTCCCCACACAAGAACGCAGGATGTGGTAAGGCCAAGAAGGAACACCCACAGAGCCGTAGACAGGGGAGTCATACCACTATATTCTTGATGGTGGCTGGGTTGGAGACACAGGAAGGAGGAGCCACATGATCCGCAATCCACTGTCTGCTTCTCTGCCAACCAACCAACTAATGTAGCCACGGCAGTTATATTAGTGGCTAATGGCTAACTGGTTGCAGCTAATGGCCATCTAGTAACTGAACCAGCACCTTTCAACATGTGGCTGAGAGCCTGGAAACTGCTCTCTGGGACTCTGTCCCTACAATAAGTCAAAGTGTTCTTGTGGTTCCTTTATTATGTCTTATTCTGTGTTCTTATATCTCAGACCAAGAGTACTATAATCATGGACATTGTGGTTCAGGTTGCAGCAATGTTTCTCTTAGAATTCTAGAATGCTCTTGTGTATCTACGTACAGTTCTTTTCCATTCCTTCTTTCTCTTTTTTTTTCAAAAGAAGGAATTTTCCATCCCTTAGTCTCTACTCCTACTATAACAACAATCACCTACTATAACCTAATGGTATAACTTAGTGTTTGTACTTTTAATTCAATTAAATAAGCTTACATTTAAAGCCAGCTGTATACAAGGCACTGCCATCACAACAAAACGACAAAACACAGATCTGTTTGTTTGTTTGCTTGTTTGTTTGTTTTGTAGAAATTAGAGTCAAACTGGGCAGAGAAACAAGCACACAAACTAACAATAATACAATTACGAACTATGACTGTGAATTCAATTGTGAATGCATACGGCAAGACAAATTGATTCCAATTAGGATAAATTATAGGTTTTCCAGAGATGGTGGCATGGGAGCTAGGCTTGATGATGTTGACAATGTACAACAACAGAAAGGAATAGAAAGAAGCCCGAATAAAGAGTGTTGGAAATTGGTGTTAGAGTATTGATTGACATTAACTGTAAAGAATATTTGGACTGAAAGAATGAAGATCTGACGCTTCCAGCAGAAACCAGTTGTCATAAATTAGCATAAAGGTTCAGATGATAGACCATGACAGCAATGTAATTATGTGTTCCTGGACCACTGGTATCCTGGGTGACTCCTGCAATAATTTGGGATAGTTGAGCATGCCTAGAAGAATATACTTATATGTATATATTATGGGATGTAGTTGGGCATGAAACTGGAGTTGTCCTGAGAAATATTAGAGAATCTGAGAAGTCCTGCCTGACTTGCTGGCTTGGAATGATATTTCCAAGGAGCAGACAAAGCTCACCTGGTTCATACACCACTAATCCTTGATTTGGCAACTCCAGAAAAGTCACAACTGCTTGGAAAGAACCCTGGTAAAACAAGGAGTAGCAAGACCAGAGGGACTGAAATTTTATGGTAAACCCCTGGTAGCCCAGGGAAGCTCAAGTTCATGGTGTCTAAAGAAAGAAGAGCAGACCAGCTTGCTGAAGGCCTGGGGTATACTTTGCTGGGACTTGGGGTTATTCTCCAGGCAGTGGAGGATAGGAGATAGGAAAAGGAAGGTGACACGCTGAACCTGAATTTTCTGAAGGTAACTCTGGCAAGGTCATAATGTAGAGGCAAGAGAAGCTAGAGACCACACTTTGCAATGTAATTCAACAGGAGAAGTTGAGGACCTGTTCTATGGACAGGGATGTTAGCCATGAAATAGAAAGCAGAGCAAGACAGGTCAGGTACCAAAGCACTAGCATGTGCCACAGCTCTGATATGTCGGCTAGGAACTGACCATCATCTAGGGATCTGTCTCAAGCCACCATCTGAGAAATAGAAGAGTTTGTGAGATATGAAATATTTATCTTAAGATCTTTTGAAAAATGTCTTCTTTGTCCACATGCTTACATGCCCTGCCCACTCCCAATTCTACTAGATTTCATAAGGAATAGAACCTTTAGAGATGGGATCACCTAGCAAATGCACCCATGTCCATTATCAATAGAATTGGGTCTGGGGTCCAAGATAAACAAAGAATATTCCAAATACACAGAAGAGAAAAGCTTTGTCTTTCTGTTTCTAAATAATCAATAAATGGGAATGCATTATGCCATAGTTGTGTCAATATATACTTCTCAGGCAAACTGACCTTTCTTTGGAGAGATTTAAGACAGTCATTTTAAATGCTTTTATTGACTGACAAATTTTAATGTATGGTTATTTTTATTTAATCAATTTGAACTAGGACCTCTGTAAAGACACTAACAGTTGTGTGGGAATCATCAAGATAGAATCAAGTTTATAAAGATTCGGTGGTGCCTCAATAATGAAGTATAGTTTTTGTTCTCACTGTGTCCAATTTCTGACTCTCCCTCCCCAGCCCAACCTCACAACCTGGCAACATCTCACCAATCTGTCAGGATTTCTCTTTTCTCTCATTTACTTATCTACCCCTTTTGAAGTGTCCCGACATCCAGCATTTTTCTTCCTGACTACCCTGCCCAACATGCATTCCCAAACACCCATAGTCCGAAAGGGTTTCCTTCCTTGCTTTCACCAAACTAGCATATTACATCATTATAGTTAGGTCGAGAGTGAGTTCCTGAAGAGCAGGAACTATGATATCACTTTTCTGTGTAGTGTCAATATCAAGTAACAATCCTGGATAATGGGAGGTTCACAATAAAAAGTTAAATAAATTAAATAATAGATATTGCATAACATCCTAGAATTGTAGTGCCAGAAATTGTCGCGTCCTGCAAGACAAATTTGTGGGAAGCAAGGAGGGCGGTGCAGGGTTAAGAAATACAGTAGCCCGTAATAGAGTGCAAGCGGGGCCAAGGGACTCCAGCCTCAAAGGACTGAGAGCCGTGAATCGGGCCAACAAATAGCTTGTATTGATTAACAAATGAGGAAGTAAAGGAAATAAAGCCTGTTAATTTCAAGACCTGTGAATCTCACACATTATACTAGGAAACTGATTCAAAGCAATCACCCTTGCCTGCAGACAGCCGGAACTGTCTCAGGATGTATGTACCTCCCTAAGGGACAAAACCTTTATGCACATGAATAGACAGAGAGCTGCTGCTATCACATCATTGAATCTCGTCCCAAGCAGGATGTGGGAAGGAATATAGTCACAGAGGCAGAAGCTCTCCTTAGCCGGGGGAAGATGGGGGTCTGTGCCCACCTCTATCAACCCCGTGAGTTCTCCAGATGGCCCCCATGTGACTGTGCCTGGCTTAGGTTGTTCCTTCCTTGAGGAATCTTACCCATCATTGACTAACCAGCCATCCTTTGGGGCCAAACAGGGAGACATAAGGTGTAAGCCTAAAGGTGAAGCAAAGTCCACGAAAGGATCCGTCTCACAGACTCTCCTTTCTTTAGGGGCAAGTACGAGGGGACAGACAGGTAGGCTGCTTCATGGCAACAAGAAATAACGTGAAACTTCAAGTACAAACTTCCTAACGTATATAGCAATTCTTTCTGTAGTATCCAGCCTCTTTAAAAAGAGAGCAACAGAGAAAGAAATCTTGGGTCTTAGAATATTTGCATAGCTGTGTTAAAAAAATTTCTCTATAGGGTGAAACAGTCTGACATGCTATAGCTTCTATCCAGGCTCGTTAGTCCGTGCACTGGTAGTACAAAATGTGAGACTGATGCCTCAGTGTTCTTGTGGAAACGTGCAAAATCAGTCTGGGATAAGCTATGATATCAATGGTAAGGTGTGGAGTGTCAATGTGATACAGTCTTTTAGGAGGCACATAGTCAGTTTCCAAACAGCTGTGGAAGTTGCTACTAACTTTCTGATGGGGTAAACAGGTGTTTTTAAATTAAGGACTGATAAAGTTGTTTCTAATGTATACGCCAGGTATGAGATGAGAAGAGTGAGAACTTGGTAGCTGAAACATACTGCTTATATTAACCCAGAGACTATCCAGCTTGTCTAACACTAAATCTAAAAGCATTTGATTCTGTGTACTTTATACAAAAAAATTTACATTTTAATCTAGGACTGCAAAACATTGTTAAAGTGTCCCACCATTCTAAGTAGGACATAACTCTTTTATTATCAGGAATTTTTTTGTTTCTAATGCTAACTACAAAAAAATCTGCCTGAACCTGGGAGAAAAGACCTATGTAATAAGAGCAAGTTGTAGTATAATTTATTTTGTTCTGATAAAATTAAAGAAAATTTAATTTCCATTTAGCTTACTTTAAAATGTATGTCCAGAAATTCACCAATACTTCACTTCACCAATACTTCAAATGGTAATAGACCTGAGAGATTTTACGAATGAGTGTCATATAGTCTTTGGAAGATCTTACAAGTGAATGAAGAATGTATCATAAAAATTAAAGGAAGTTTGCACATGGAAGATCTGAACACTAGAAAGCTATGTAAACTTAATATGTAAAAGTTTTATTCACTTAGTAGAATCCTTTCTTAGAAAAAATTTATATAAATAAATTTCTAAATGAATCTTATATTACATAATTTCCTTTTATGTGCATTCTGCTTATGTAGTAGAACTCAACATAAAAAGTCAGAATTTAAGAAGCCTCATAAAGTTACATTTCAAAGTAAATAATCAATTACAAAGCTTTTAAAAAATCAAATTATCCATAAATAAAATTCAACAGAAATACAGCTAACAGAAACTCTGAATTTAATGGCTGAATCATAGAACTGTGTCCAATTTCAACATTTGCCCAATAATATCAACACTAACTGAATAGCTAATGCTAAATCCTACCAAAGACAAAATATGTGCTCATTTAGCTGGATTTAGTAACATGTTACTACTTACTTGACATTTCAATAAAACATGGTTTTAATAGGGCTGATTGACAATTAAAACATAAATTTCTAATAGGTATGCAAGGATTTAGTAGTATTAGCTAGCTTTTTGAACTAACGTAAAGATCATCTGGCTAATGTTGGCATCATTTTTATACACATACTAATACACATATATGATTTAAGGATGTATATATTACATATGTACATATATTATTTAAAGATATAGTGTTGTATACAGAAGAGTAATGAAATATCTAGAATAGGATGGATTAACCTACGATAGCTCATGAATGTATTAAAAACAAGTGTTTTTCTGTTTTTGTTTTTATTTTGTTAGGGACACAGATCTTTGTTATGTCTTTTTAATATTTTTCTTTGTTTTTAAATAGGTTGTTTGGTATCAAATCAGTAATTCAAACAGACTGTTCCAGCACATGGAAGATCATAGCAAACCCAGACCTGTCATGGTATCACCACGCCAACCCCATCCTCCTGCTAGTGATGTACTACACGTTGGCAACGCTGATCCGCATCTGGCTACAGGAACCCCTTGTAAGGATAAAAAGATTTTCGTGATCTTGTCTGCAAAGTAACCTGGAAACTCCAGGTGAAATGGTTCATTCCTATTAACTGCTGACTAATCAATACTATATTACAAAATAACTGTAGTGTCTGCTTATAGTGTTTCGATTCTGCGAGGAGTACTAAGTAAATACAAATATTATCAGAACAAAAACTAGCTTCCCTTTGAAATATATCAATATGTGCTGCTAAGAATGGTAGGTGGTGAGGAGAATGGAAGACTCATTTCTATTGAGCACTTACCGCCGTGTTTCCCCGAAAATAAGACTGGTTTTATGTTAATTTTTGCTCTGAAAGATGCATTAGGGCGTGTTTTCAGGGGATGTCTTATTTTTTCATGTACAACAATCTACATTTATTCAAATACAGCCGTGTCATCTTCTTCTGGAACATCATCATAACATACTAAATGTGTCCGTCTGGCTGACGAACTTAACTGGGGCTTATTTTTTGGGTAGGGCTTATTTTCGGGGAAACACGGTAAGTGCAAGGCCATATGCTCGACTGTTTACATGCATGAGTTCATTCAATCCTCTACTTGATTCTGAAAAATAGGTATTATACCCACCTGACAAATGAGGAAAATGAGGTTAGAGAGGTCAAGTGGTATGACATCATACACTTATGAACAGTAGAAATCAGATTCAAACTAATGTTTGACAACAAAGCTAGAGTCTCAGTAACTAGACATCCTGTTATCATAGTGATTAGAGTTTTCCAAATCTTCTCAGACCTCTAACTGCTGATGGTGTGATAGGACCTAAATGACTGTAAGAAGCTCGGTTGTAAGGCAGCATACTGGTACATAAGGGAAGCAAGTAGTATAGACAGAGTTGTCACATCTTTCATCTATCAACTGCCAGGGGAGGAGTTCACATGTTAGAAGCAGGTTCTAATGAGCACCACTGGGCTGAAGTCTCTGCAATCAGTCATGAGCCCTCTTGTGACTTGACTTCTAGCTTGGAGCCCTGGTGCAGTTGCCTACTTTACACTTTCCTGTTTCCACACCCACAGACTAATCCATTCATTCATTCTTTCAGTCAGTCAGTCAGTCAGTCAGTCAGTCAGTCAGCAAATATTTATTGAGAGTCAACTATCTCACACACTAACCTGGGGGCTGGGGATAGAGCATGGACTGTAGGCAAGGCCCCTGCTTGAAGGAACTGTATACCCTACAAGATAAAGAGTCCAGAAGTAAATGGGATCTGAGTTAGATTGTACAATGAAACTGGGTGAGATGCTGTCATGTGGGAAACCCTGCTCGCTGCGCCATTTGTCATGCAGGGCGGCCTGCGGGGTCTCTGCTCCGGCTCCCCACATAAGAACGCAGGATATGGTGAGGCCAAAAAGGAACACCCACGGAGCCATAAGTAGGGGAGTCATACCACTATACTCTCACTGGTGGCTGTGTTGGAGACACAGGAAGCAGGAGCCACACTGTCTGCAATCTGCTGTCTACTTCTCTGCAATCCGCAACCCGCACTCCACTGTGCTAACTGCAGTCCGCTTTTGCTAGCTCAGCCACCATCTTCTTGCTAGCCCCCATCTTTTTCTGCTAGCATAGCCACGGCAGTTATATTAGTGGCAAATGGCTCACTTGTTACAGCTGACGGCCAACTAGCCACAGATGATGGCCATGCAATCACAGTTGATGGCCATTTACTACCTGAGCCAGCACCTGTCTATGTGAGGCCGAGAGCCTGGAAACTATTTTCTGGGGCTCTGTCCCCACAGATGCATGTGCCCATTCATCCCTGGTTGAAATGCCACCTGCAGAAATGGGTCTCTTTCCTGTCTTCCCTCCTGTGTGAAACCTCCTCCCTGTTGTGCAGACAGGCCCAGGGGGGATGAGGGCTGCGGGGGTTATCCTAGTTCACAGGATTCTCATACATCGCCTTTCTTTGGTACCCACTGATTGCAGTTGCATCGTAATAAAATGCTTCATAGGGTCGTAAGGAGTCCCAACCATCATCTGCTACATGTTTCTCCAATTGTCTTCTGAAATTTGAGTGGGCCAGTAAAATCCTTTAAAGTGTGTATCGTATTTGCTCCCTCCACAAAAATGCATATGGATAGGGATATATGCACAAGTAAAAACGTGTGCAAACAAAATTAAAATATATCATGGGAACTATTTCTGAACAATGTTTTACAAATGATGGAAATTACTTTAAGGCATTCAAGTTGATAAAGTTCCTGGTGCCTTTAGCTTTCTCTGTGATATCTCAGGCAGTCACACAGAATGGCAGGAACTTGTATACTGTCGCTGTCGTGCTGTCATAAAAGTGAAGGCTATTATAGCCCGTTAGGCTGATGAAACATTCAGCTTCTTTAGGCCCAGGTTGTCTGGGGACAAAGGCAGACAGCTAGGAAGACAATCTAATTTACAGACCACACAGTTAATACCAGTATTAAAAATCATAGTGTCTGAAGGGGTGTGAGGAAAAGGGCATAATTAATATGAGCATTGACATTTCAGGTGGTCTACATTTTAATGGGTTAGGACACAGGGCTTTCTCATTGAGGCAATGATGGAAGACAGGTGGCTGATTATATCATAGTTCCAGATGACTTGGTCCATTTCATGAAAAATGCCAGCCAGCAAAAATGAGTTCTAACGTAAAAGTCTACAGTACATGTTTGAGAAAAAAAGAGAGAGAAGCAGGTGTCCAGACGTAAATGTAATAATATATGGGCTCCCACCTGGCAACTGTGAATTCCCACGCAGGGTATCTGAGTGTTCCCATGGGTGCTATACACTGGCACATTCGAACCTAGCTTGCCTCCCTCTGCTCCAGTGTTAATGGTGTGTTAATTGTTTATTGGACCATTTTTGTTGGAAAACCAAACTAAATCACCCATGTGCATTCTGTTCCTTATACCCTCTCTTTAGCATCTCTCCCAGATCAATTATCTAATTTAGACCAATATCTCATTAGGTAAAGCCATGATTTTGTGCATTAGATATGTTCTTGCTTAATATTGTGTGTAAGCTCTAGATGATTCTGGCTTTAATAAATTTCTTTTTTATTAAAGATTGCCCATGGCTGGGTTACATAGTTAATTGTGCATGTTTTTTGAAAGCTCTTGTAAGAACTATTTACATAGCTGCTTTCCAGTGCAGTTCAGAATACACACTGAGAGGCTGTGAATATTTAATATCAGAGAATATTCCTATAAATTATGGGGCTTAGTAGCAATTAGGAGCATTGAATATTGATGAGCTTAGCATTTGAAAGACAGCATTTTTGTCATTTTTTTAAAGTGTCTTGATAAAATCTCATATATTATATACATTAACTTAAAAAAAAGTCACATTGAGGCAAAGATGAAAAGTTTCACTGGTCACCCAGGCTGCAGAGCTGGTCCTGTGGGTTATTCTGTGTCTCAGGTGCAGGATGAGAGCACCAAGGAAGAGGATGGAGTCCTGGCTTGTAGACCCATCCGATTCAGGGCTGAGAGGAGGCGGAGCCTGTGGTATGCGACCCATTATCCAACCGAGGAGAGAAAAGTAAGGCACAAAGAAAGGAATTTGCATTTCCTACTTTATTTTGCTGTTTTCATATTATATTGCTGAATATGAGTCATATCATATTATATGCAAACTCAGACTGCTCATAGTTTATTGAAATGGTTTGATTTTGAAGTCTTGATACCAGAGAGCTTTATTCAAGAGGGAAACCCAGTGCTTCCAAAGGAAACACCATGGCTCCACCATAATCTACAAGACACCATTTTATATTTCAGTGTTTTCTATTGAAATCTCTTAATTCTAAAAAAATGTTCTTAGTTTTTAAAAAAGCAATTTTGTATTTAAAACAAAAAACAATGACACAATCTGTTAGCACTGGGCTGTGAAAGTCTCAGTGTTGACATACATTGCAGAGAGTAATTGGGTAGCCAGCCACAATAATAACTCAAGAAACCACTTAGAGAAGAACAAAGTAATCTATATGAATGTGATTGTCTCTTACTACTTTGAGGCAACAGTATGGATTGACAAGGAAAAGTAAGTCATAATTGGGTAATTCATACGATATTTTGTTCACTCTTTGACCATTTTTGAACTCAACTTAGTGCTATACTGACTTGTTAAAATGGCCCATTTGCAATGTGGTAAAGACAAATACTCATATTTCTTGGATGGGATCAGCATTTTTGCTTCCTAGCATGTTAAAGAATCAAGGAGTAGATTCTCTGATTTATTTATTGGCAGATGAGTTTCTCTAAGACACATGGTCTTATTCTAAGCATTCCAGTCCTGTGCTGAGAGAGGGTGGATCCATGAATGAACTGTCTTAGGGAGCTGACAGCAGTGTGGAGAGATGTGGTGCCCTAAGATGTTTGAGCATTTCCAGGGGCCCTTTTCTATCTCTCATCACTTCATGTTTCAGATGATCCTGTCCTTTTCACTAAATGATGATAACAGAGGATAGCACAGCAGTTTTCAAAGTGAGGTCTGTACACATCTGGGGATTCCTGAGACCCTTACAGCAATCCATAAGCTCAAAACTGTTTTTTTAATAATAGGTAAAATATTTGCCTTTTTCGCTGTGCTAACATTTGTTCTGATAGTACAAAAGCACAAACCCAAGGCAGTGGCATTAACCCCTACAGCTGGAGTTAACTCTTTAAAGAAACACACTTGCAGAAAACAAAGCAGAAAGGCTAGTTCCAGTTAAGAATGTCTTGATGAACCAAAAATAGTTATTAATTTTCTTAACTCTCAACCTTAGTGCACACATCTTTTTTAATATGCTGTGTAATAAAATGGGAAGTCCACACAAAGTGTCATGTACTAAAATATGACCACTATGTTGATGAGAAGCACTTGACCGACCATTGGAAATGTGAGCTGAATTAGCCGTTTTGCACTGAACACCAGATTTACTTGAAGGAACAGCTAATAGGCAGATTGTGGTCACTCAGGTGTGGTTATTTGACAGACAATTACCGGAAAATAAATTAAGTAAGCCCGTCACTTCAGGGCGTCAACTAACAGCATTTGTTGCCCATGATAAAATCTGAACTTCTGAGTGAAATTAGAATATTGGAAAATTTGTGTCTACTACTGAGAGCTTGAGAACTTCCCCATATTTAAGTACTTTCCTGAGGAGGTCAGTGGTGATATCAACAAATGTGCTTTTAAAGTATTGTGTAATGAAATGTGTCAATGTTTGGTAGAGCTGTATAATTCACTGAAGCAAATTACCAACACATGATATTACAATGTGTGGGTAAAAGATCCATTCAAGGTGTAACATACCAGCATACCTTGCTTTATTGCACTTTGCTTTATCACGCTTCATGGATGTTGTTTTTTACGAATTGAAGGTAAGACCCTCCGCTAGCAAAAAGATGACTCATTTTACGCCAATACAAATTTTATTGTGGTGGTCGGGAACCAAACCCACAGTATCTCCTAGGTATTCCTGTATATCAAGTGGATTTTAATGTCATAGATTATGAAAACTTCATTGATCTGGTTTCAGATGCCACAGTACAACTTTCTGAGTTGGGTGTCCGTAGTATCAAAGAAAACTATGCATAATTATCCTTCCTTTTCCATCTGTATAGCTCAGTAAAGCCAGATTTTCTTCACATACTTCAACCAAAACAACATATCACAACAGATTGAATGCAAAAACAGATATGGAAATCTAGCTGCCTTCTTTTAATCCTTAGACGTTAAAAATATATGTGAAAACATAAAACAATGCCACTGTTTTCACTTTTAGATTTTCTTTATTGGAAATATAGGTATTTGAATAAAATTATTTATGTTAACATGTAACGGCCTTTTAATTTTTAATGAACTAATAGATAAGTATTTTTTAAATGCCTCAATTTTAATTTCTAGTGTTGCGCGGGGCGGCCTGTGGGGTCTCTAGTTCCGCTCCCCCCATAAGAACGCAGGATATGGTGAGGCCAAAAAGGAACACCCACGGAGCCATAGGTAGGGGAGTCATACCACTGTAGTCTCACTGGTGGCTGGGTTGGAGACACAGGAGGCAGGAGCCACATGATCCGCAACCTGCCGTCCACTTCTTTCTGCCAACCAACCTCACTTGCTAGCTGCAATCCGGTCTTGATAGCTCAGCCACCATCTTCTTGCTAGCCCCCATTTTTTGCTAGCGTAGCCATGGCAGTTATATTACTGGCCAATGGCTCACAGGTTACAGCTGACGGCCAACTAGCCACAGCTGATGGCCATCCAATCACAGTTGATAGCCATTTACTACCTGAGCCAGCAGCTTTCCACGTGAGGCCAAGAGCCTGGAAACTGCACTCCTGGCTCTGTCCCCACATCTAGTGTGGTAGATATTGATAGATAGGACCCATATAAATAAATACGCTTTGGGACCTTCGGTGATTTTATAAAATGAATGAATCCTGCCTGACCTAAAAAAGCTGGGCAACTGTTGGCACAACAAATGTTTATTATTTTGGGGGGACTCAAACTACCTGAAACTAATATAGTTAAAAACTATAGTCATAATTATTTTGTTGTAGACAGCATGAAAATCTTAAAATAATCTCAAACCATACAACAAATCACTTTTTTCTTTATTATGAAACTTCTGTTTCTTGAAAAATAAACACTTTCAGAATTCTGCAGATGTCTCAAATGGTTCTAGGAGCATAAAATTAAGCAGCTTAATCTATTAGAACAAAACAGTTGAAAAACAATCAACTATAAGTAGTTTAAGTAAGTCATGGAGACTGCTTATTTGTTGTTATAATTAAAAGTTAACATCAGGAACTGGAAAATAGTTATAATACAAAGAAACATCTTGTTCAATTCTATGTCCCTTTATATTTTGCATGGCATTTTTAACCTACTAGCATTGAGCTAGTTTAAGACTAGATATGTGTGTAGTAAAACTTTATAGATACTTTTTAACATTACAGTGCTTTTTGCTTACATATTAATATGCTGTCCTGCATTGCTTTTTGCAGCTTCTATCCATGACCCAAGATGACTACAAACCATCTGATGTTAGTATATCCTTACAATTATTATTTATTTATGCATGTGTAAATGATGTAAAGGTGACATAAATTGATTTAGCTCCTTTGAGTATATTTTAATGATCTATAAAATTTCTATAAGTTTTGGAATAATTATTTTGCAGAAATCATAACTGATTCATTGCTATTAAAACACTGACTCGTATGAGTTCGAATATAAATATACAATACGTATTTAAACTTTTAAAAAGCCATGTTGGAGGGTTTTTTAAAAGCATTTTGCTCTGCAGATATGCCTATTACAAAATTTGAATAGGAAGTCTTGCATGTCCACGGACACACAGACATGTATGTATATGTGTGTGCACATTTATATGTGTATCTAAAACATTGTAAAGCCAGAGACGGAGGGAAAAAGACAAGAAATTGCACTTAGCGTATGACTTGCTGCAATAAGGGAATTGCAAACTGGCAGCATCAGGCAGAGATCCCAGAGCGGGTGCCGTCTAAGCTGAGACTTGTTGCATTAACCTCGTGCAGATCCCAGTGGGATGTCGGGCAGGACAGGGAGAGGCCAGGGCAGCAATACTCCTGAGCGGGGCCCAGGAAAGGTCTGGAGTTCCTTATAGCTGGAGACATGGCTGGGAGGAGGACAGAGGCTATAGAGGAGATCAGACCAGATCATGAAGCCTCAGCCAGCCTTTTCCCGAGTTCACACTTTATACTGAGAATAGAGAGTGCATTGCATGGTGTTTAGCAGAGGTGGGACAAGGTCAGGTTTACATTTGACTACGGTCAGTCTTTGAAGAATAGTTTTGGAGAGAAAGCAGACATGATTCATCTTGCTAAAGTGGACAGTTGACTAAATTGTTCAGCTTTCAATCAGTTCTTCACTGTTGAGTTATGCCCTGGTGTAAGGTACGGAGGCGGTATGCCTATATTGAAAATGGCAGCTGCTGTCACAGGTGTGCCTTTGTCCTCACTCCCCTGGCAGGGCCTGCTGGTGACTGTGAATGGCAATCCTGTGGATTACTACGCCATCCATCCTAGTCTTCCCATCGAAAATGGCCCCGCCAAAGCCGAGCTGTACTCCACGCCGCAATACCGGTGGGAACCCTCAGAGGACTCTACAGGTAAGGAGCCAGCTCTGCATTAAACACTAAAGTGTTTTAATTCCTTTCAGGTATAAACTCAGGTTGACATCTCTCTGTTGTTTATTGTTTATTGGATTGTTTTTGTTTTGTTTTGTTTTGTTTTCCTAACAGGTATTTTCTTCCATAGTCAGTATAATGAAGCTCATTTCCTTAAGTTCTGCCTATGTTCTGCTGTGTTCTATCCTTGCCTACAAAATAAGAGGGATAATCAGGGCAAATTTTGAAAAATAAAAGGAAAAAAATTATCTTAAACATGTCAAATTATTTATAGTGTTATACCTATGTGTATATGTGTGTTTTAGTCTTTCCACAATTTGATAATGCACATGGTCAATAGTTTTTCAGGTGAATGGATGTTTTCAGAAAGAGTTCGTTTTGACCATTAAAAAAGGGAGAATGTCAAAACTTGTACACAGCGTTTCCCCCCTTTTTTCTCAGTTTATTATGTTGAAGAAAAGCAGACTGTTACTAGAGCTGACAACTTGGTAGCGTGGTGTGGAGATTTATCCTCAGGCGTGGGTTTTTGGCCCACATAATATTTTCTTTAAAAAATTAAACAGTAACCAACATTTTAAAAGCTGCAGCTCTGACCTAGAAATGGAAATTTTTGGAATCCTTTGAAGAATATGAGTATCTGAGAACACTAGTCTCTGCAAGGCAGAAGTTGATTTGACTGCTGTTGTCATTGCCCTGTCGGAGACTATGCCAATCACCAATTCATAAAAACAGAATTAGCTAAGTTAACTATTGAGGGAAAAAAGCATAGTACATGCAGGTATCAGCAAGGTGGCTACCAAACTATGTGGATTTTTCTCTCTATTTATATGGAATTAAAGCTAGAGTTGTTATATGTTATCCTACATTTAGTGAACTGCCAGCAACTATCCAGTCTGCATTATTGGTATGTTGAGCTTACTCTCATATCCTTTTTTTTTTTTTGATAATTCTTTATCAGGCTTTTTCGAATGCACTGTTCTTCATAGTTCTTTATCAGTATGAAGTCCTACAGTTGCCTCTGACAATACATCTACTTAGCAGTACAAATCATTAGTCACATTATCCAACATTCCTCAGAAAGGTCAGATCAAGTTCACTTCCCTCACCCCATCCTGATCCTCCCCACACACAGCCCAGCCCCAGATGGCACTTACGATCTCTACAGAACACCAAACTCTACTGGTTAGTTGCCCATTTCTGCTTCCTACATGCATATGTTTTAATTTGCAACGTGGGCTTTCACTTACTGAAGGTTTTCACTTACTGAATGTCTCAGAAAATAGATTGCTTTCCAAAGTGTGGTCTTCAAAGTTTTGGTTTCAGATTTGCAAAGGTCAGGCCCAAGAACCAGCATTCGTGACTTACGACTTTGAGATGTTTAGGTCACAGCCAAATATCCTTCTATTTACTTAACATGAAAAGAAATGAACAGAATTTTGACTGTTGACAGGGCAAACCCACACATACCGAAATCATAGATTGAATTTTCAAAAGTAAAACAAAAGCTGGAGAGTTATTTTATTTGAATCTATATATTCAAAAAATGTTACCACCAGAGAAGTGGAATGCTAATAATTGTAAAATCCATCAGATTTAGTTTTTTCATAACTGTCTCCAATCCATAGCCTTCCCCAGATAAACTCCAGGCTCTTCCCACCCCAGCATGGGAGGGATGGGCTTCTGCAGGAGGAAATACCTCAGCCCCCTTAGGGGCTAACTTCCGAGACCGTGTGGTCACTGGGTTTTCAGTGATTTGTGCTTCCTCTTCATAGTGCTAAGAAACTCCCTAAGTGGGATATAACCCATTTTTATGTAGCCTATTTAATTTAAGAAGACAGAAAAGGAATGTTGCTTAGTGTATCACTCATCAATTCATCTGTGAAATCAAAATCGCTTTCCTGACAACTGTAGGAGGGATCCCAAGGAGAAATCCTTCACACCTATGCTAGTACTTTTCTGTGGCAGGTCTCTTCTTCAACATAGGCCTCCACACTTTCTTTCTCTTCCTTTTACCTCATCTTTCCATCCTCAGTAAGATTTTTCTGCCTCAGCGTGACCTAAAAGGAAACTGTAAGCCACCAAGCTCATTCTGGCAAAGTGGTTGGTTGGTCGGTTGTTTTTTTTTTGGTTTTCTGCACCTTTTCTGTATCCATACCCTGTATACTCTATGTGTTAGTTATCTATTACTGAGTTACAAACTTAGTTGCTTGACACAACATTTGGTGTCACTCAGTTTGGACAGGTCAGGAATCAGGTGTGACTAGGCTGGTATTCTCTGGCTCGGGGTCTCTCATGAGGCCGCAGTCCAGCTGTTTGCTGGTGCTGTGGTCCCATCCAAGGACTTGTGTGGGGACAGTCTGCTTCCATGCCTACTGACATTGGCAAGCCTGAAGCTCTTGCTGACTTCTGGCCAGAGACATCAGTTTCTTGCCACCTGGGCCCCTCCATAGGGCACTTTACAACATGGCAGCTAGCTTCTCTCAGAATGAGTAAGTGATGACAGAAAGTACTCAAGGTGAAAGCCAGTCTTTTTAAACTCAGTCTTGGAAGTAGTACTCCATCCTTTCTCAAGTATCCTATCTATTTGTTAAAAGCCCATCAAAGGTCCCACCCATACTCAAGGAGAATGTTGCACAAGGGTATGAATATCAGGAAGTGGGGATCATTGGTGACCATCTTAGAACCTTCACTCCACACTCTCTCAAATCCAAATTTTCTTCCTGTGATTTCTGAGTGCCTGGTCCCATTATACTTACCAAGCAGAACTTAATGATTCTGTTTGGATTCTAAGGGCTTTGTTAATTGGAAATAATTTCTGAAGTTTTAAATAAAAGACTATGCTAAAATCATACATGAGCTGAACTGCTTGGGACATTTATACAAAATTCATATACTTGCATAAATAGCAATATAAAATACTTGTCCATCTAGAAAAGAAAGAGGAAGAAGAGGATGAGAAAGAAGAATGTGAAGAGGAAAGGAGCCATGAAGAAAAACGAAGTGTGAAAGTTCACGCCATGGTCTCTGTGTTCCAGTTTATTATGAAACAAAGTTACATCTGTGCCCTTATTGCTATGATGGTATGTATGAGAGGCCACTGCATGTGTGATAGAGGAATGGTGCACATGGCCCCACAGGCTGGAAGCTCCACCCTCCAACTCATGGCAGCACAAGTATCTTAATCTGCCCAATGTCTTGGCGGAGAATGTTTCGTTATGTTAATTTTTCATTGGATTTTTATATTATAAGTTTCAAAATCATGTCCTTTTCTACTCAGCCTCCTTTTAAGTATTAATACATTTCTACTAAGCTAGCCTATCAAGTGAGACTGTCCCCTATTTTGCCAATTTAAAAGGACATATTGGGTAGTTTTCCTAAGGATATTGAAGATGTTCAAGATTAACACAGATTGCTTTTATTTCTTTCTCACATCCTATCTTAGACTTTATTGTATCTCAGCTGCAATAAAGTTTTACCAATATGAACATCAAGCAACCAGAGTTCCCAAGAGCTTTTCCGATTGTGAGCGCTCAGTTTGTGCATGTTTCTACTCACCTCTAGGTACATCCTCCATCTCTAGCATCACAACTCCTAAAACAGTCCTTTGGCCTATATATAAAAGATAAAAGAAAGTGTAATTTCTACCATTCCTAAAAACAAACTTTCATGAGAAATCTGGTTTATTTTTGAGAAACCTAACACTTATTTAACACAAAACTCTTCCTAATTATGTGGTCAACGGTGAGATCCCATGGACATCTTTGATGATAAAAAATGAAAATACTCTATAACTCTAGGGGAAAAAATACCTAAACACAGTTTCCCCACAGTCAAGATGTCTGCCAAATGAACCTGTGTGTGACTCAATTTCAGCTTCTGGGAAGGACCACTGCAATATTTAACCGTTGGGAAACAGAATGCTCCTCAAAATTAAAGGAGGATCTTATGACAATTATAAACTCTGTTATCTGAATAATATTAATTCTGTGCTCTTTGGGTACTTCTTGATATTTTCTATATATCAACTTTTAATTTGCACTACAGCAAAATTCTGATTTTAAAATATCAAGCATATTATAAACACAATTTACAATTCTGATTCTGAAATCAACAGTGTATACACTATTTCCCTCTCTAAAAATAAGCTAGTTAAGTTTTGTCTCTTTTTGTAAAGAAATAAGGCTTTACAAAATTTTTTAGAAAACACATTCTGTTACTTAGGAAAAAATCTATTGTAAAAACAACATTAGAGAACAGATCCTTCATTAAAGATGTGCCCTTATCTGGTGCTATTTCTGTTGTTTTAGCGGAGCCACAGTATTAATGCTCTAAAAGTGCCTGCCTTCCATGGCAGCTCCCCACTGCAGCAGACTTTTAATCACAGACAGAAAGAGAAGTCCCAAGGAGCCAAGTCTTTTAGAACAATATATGTATTTATTCAAAAATACAAAGTACGAGTATACTGAACTGTCAGGAAATCCAGACACTGAACATATAAACATAGGAAGCAACATAATGCCGAGTCTACTTCCCAAATACCACAACTGAAAAGCATATGTAACTTAGGCTTTAAAGAGGAAGGGAGTTTTTAAAAAATCCTCGTAACTTGTTTTTCCCCCTCTTCTACTCTCACTTTCCCAAAGAAGAATAGTGTGCAGGGGGAAAAAAATCTGCTGGAATTATGATATCTATGAATTTATTTTCCTGAGTTACACACAAAAAAATGGTAATCATATCTGCATTTCATATTGGAATAAATGCAATAAATACATTATTTAATGCAAATTCATTAAATATTACCTAAACTTTGATAAACACTATTTCCAAGAAATAATATGTTCATGAACATAATTCAGACTTGATCATAGTTGTCAATCATTACCTTAATTTTAATAAAAGCAATTTTAATTTTTAGTTTATACTTACATTTTTTAACGATTTTAAATAATTCTCCTTTTAAAAAGCTAGCTGTGCTTTAGGACAAATTTGCAAATTGCTGAGAGGAAATATTTGTTTGTTACACATTGACTTCATTTATCTTAATACTTATCTGCTTTCCAAAAGCAAAACAGACTTGTAAAACATTTCAGACTTGACAACTAACTCTTGATAATTAATGATGTTCAGGAATATGATTGATTACAATTAGCCCCAAACATATCCAAAAAAAATGTTTTTAAAGGTCTTTTCACAAAAATTTAGTATAAAAGATTATGGTACTAGATGGTAGATTTCCTGAAGTTAATAACACTCATGAACCTGATTTACAGATTGTACTGGTAGCTGCCTGCCCTTTTAGATACATTTCTGATTCTTTGGAAGTTTAGTGGGAATGGAAAAAGATGTATCGTTCGTCCAAATGGTGTGAGGTCTCTTTAGTCCTACCCTTTATAGGACCGAAGCTGAGGCTGGGCTTTCAATTAAATTGGCTCTATTGTTTGGGCTGTGCAGAAGCCTAACACATCTTCCTCATGTTCATTTTCTAATTTCTATCACATATATCTTCGTGGATCATCTAAGAGTAATCCCTGAAGCCCAACATAATTCCCAAAGCTTTCGTTTCTGAGCCCAGCTGTGGGCCACCTTCACTCATCACCCATAACTGTTGACTCTAACCTAGTAGTTTGGAAAAAAAAGAGACAAAACAGTTACAGTTGTTTTTAATAATGTAAAGTAGGGTAAAGATGAAGAACTTTGGAGCTAGAGGTAAAAGGACTTGAAATGAAGACCCCTTGCCTTTAATTGTATTCCCTATAGGAAGTCGAAAACACTGTTCTCAGAAAAATCAGTCTTTTCTTCTCTTCCTTCCCTTCCCTATGCCACAGGTTGGAATCTGTCTGTATGATTTCACCACAACTCTCTTCTCTCCTTGGTTTGAATATTATTGACTTTTTCTTTTTGATAACTTTTAACTTACCAGATCGGAGGACTATGCATTGTGTTAACCATTGTTTTTTCTCTTCCTTTCTTTCCTGAGGCGTGGAGCATCACCTATCATAGCTGGTTGACTTTTGTGCTATTGATTTGGTCATGCACTCTTTGGATGATTCGCAACAGAAGAAAATATGCCATGATCAGCTCTCCTTTCATGGTTGTCTATGCAAATCTATTGCTGATATTACAGTATATATGGAGTTTTGAACTTCCGGAAATTAAAAAGGTCACAGGATTTTTAGAAAAGAAAGAGCCAGGAGAACTTGCCTCAAAGGTAAGTAAATAGGAAAACAAGAAAACAAAACATTAAAACAAAACCACAATAATCCTAATAGTCATATTCAAGCAAAACCTTACAAAAATAGGTTCCAAATATTCACTGATTTACAAAAATGAAGATATGAAACTATAAGAAACAATTTATATTGCTTAGAGGTCTCTATAATTTCAACACGAACAAATATTACACCATGCTTTCAGATTTTATTTTAAAATGAAATATTTTCCACTCAGAAAAAATATAGTCTAAGTTATTTTTAATATAAATTACAGTATAGGAGAAATTATGTGGGGAAATAGGAGAGTAGAATGTGAAATATATCGAAGAGGACTTCCTATATTTATTTGAAAAACAGGCTGAACACATTGCAGTTAAAGATAATCATTGATTATTAGTTAAAATATTTTTTCTCCAATTATGTCCTAAAAAAGGTTTTTAGCAGCAAAAATTAAAATGACACTTGCTTTTTTTACTTCTGATTACATGGTATGCCTTCATCTATGGTTAGAAAGTTCATAATCTTTCACTACCCATTTATTTTCATGGTCCATTTTAATAGTTTTTATTCAGAAGATTAGGTGCCCCAACTTTTCTATCTGTTTTGTGAACAGAGTGGCAGACTCTGAACACACATTCCCCTTGTGTGGATGACTTGTGTTAAGACAGTAAAAGCAATCACGTGTAATTAATGAATGAGACTTGAAAATCTTTCTCCTTTAGGCAGAAAATTACTCTCTAAAAGAGGCATTCATTTACATCACATGAAATCCCCTTTTCTAAGAGCAAATACCTATTTTACAGATCACCAACCATCCCATAACTAAGGCAGTCAGGCATAAGTGGGGTGCTGAGTATACTACACTGAGGATTGGTTCTCATCACAGATTTTTTGGTGAAGGCTATTTGAGTAAAGGAAAAAATTCCTAACAAGTAAATGCTAATGACAGGAATTAGATCATAATCCCCTGTGTTTCTGAACTGTGGCAACTTCATTTCCTATTCATTCATTCATATGAAACTCCCATGCCTACCCTAGTCCCACCTTCTCTCCCAAATCTTACTCCATGCCTAAAATCCCACATAGTATTCTTACTGGTACATCACCATTATCTGACACTCCTTTCTTTCATTTACTTCCTCCCTGTGTTTCCCCTTAAGCACACATACACAAAGCGGTAAGTTAGTTTTTTTTGTTTTTGTTTTTATAAGAGAAATTCAAAACACTGTCCTTTGACTGTGTAACTGCATTGTAACGTGGCTCAAAATATTGGTGAGACGTCTAAAAATGCATGCTGGCTAACTAGTTGAATTACCTCCTGTCTAATCTAAAATTAACCATTCTTTGTAAGGAGGGGTGTCGTGCGGGGAAGTCTGCGGGGTCTCTGGTCCCGCTCCCCATACAAGAACGCAGGATATGGTGAGGCCAAAAAGAAACACCCACGGAGCCATAGGTAGGGGAGTCTTACCACTATATTCTCTCTGGCGGCACTATACTCTCACTGGAGGCTGGATCCACACTGTCCGCAAACCGCCATCCGCGCTTGCCAGCCCAGCCGCCATCTTCTTGCTAGCCCCCATTCTTTCTCTTTCTTCCTCTCTCTGCTAGCGTAGCCACAGCAGTTATATTGTGGCCAATGGCTCACTGGTTACAGCTGACGGCCAACTAGCCACAGCTGATGGCCATGCAATCACAGTTGGCCATTTACTACCTGAGCCAGCACCTGTCTATGTGAGGCCGAGAGCCTGGAAACTACTCCCTGGGGCTCCGCCCCCACAAGGGGAAAATAAATTTATTACCTGTAAAAAAAAATGTAATTCTGGGGAAACTAGGGTCTGCACTTATATTTTAATGTTACCCAAGAGCTAAAAAAAAAAAGCAAGGCTTCATCACAGGTAATAACGACACAACTCCAAGATCATAAAATCTATCACTATGACATTAGTCAAAGCGCATTATTAAACACATTCTATTCGTAGAGTACCAGATGAGTCACTGTGATAAAAAATGAAAGAAAGAAAGAATATAACCTGGGTCCTCAAAGGTCTGAACCCCTCTAGTGGAGCCAGACTCAGCTACTTTGCAGCATTCTTCAGTTTCTAGAGCGTCTCATTCCCAGCTCCATCAAATCACATCAACTGCTGCCTTCAAACCCTGGCTTTTAACTCACACTTCTTTAGGAAAAATGTCCCATCTGCTCCCAATTATTCTTAGGCTTTCTACATACGCATTACAGAAACAGATTTGTTTCCCAGCTTGCAACTATAGTTCAATTTGCTGTGACTTACAGAAGTTTAATGCCAGGCTTTCAGAAGTGGAGGCATGCTGGTTTCATTAGGCCCTAAGCATGTTTACCATGACTTATTGGCACTGATTTATGGTGAAGGTAAATGATAAGTGGATATTAATGAATATAAGTGGGAAGTTATTCAAAGTGAAAATGACTCATCATTTGCATATTTATTTTTTCATTTCTTTGATAAATGTTTACTAAATCCTACTATGAACCACAATGAAATCCTACTTCACGTCCACAAAGATGGCTAGAATTAAATAAAATAAATAAATAAACAGACACTAACAAGTGTTAATGAGGAAGTAAAGGAATTGGAACTATCACACACTGCTGGTGGAAATATAAAATAGTGCAACCACTTTGGAAAATAGTCTGGTAGTTCCTCAAAATGTTAAATATAGAGTTACCATAAGACTTATCAATTCCATTTCTCAAGAGAACTGAAAACCTATGTGCATATCAAAACTTGTACATGAATTCTCATAGCAATGTTATTCGTAATAGCCACAAAAAAAGTTGTAGCAAGTTAAATGTCCATCAGTTGAAGAGAGGATAAATGAAGTGTTGTCTATCCATACAATCAGATATTATTTAGTAATAAAAAGGAACAAAGTATCAGTATATGTTACAACATGAGTAAACCTTGAAAACATTATGAAGAAAAGCCACTTACAAAAAAGTGCATATTATGTAATTCCATCTATAGAAAGTGTCCATATTAAGCAATCTATAGAAAACCAAATGTAAACGAGTGGTTGGCTTGGGCTGAGGTGAGAAGAAAAGGGGTGATTGCTATAGGGCTTCTTTTGGGGGTGATGAAATTACTGTAAAATTGATTGCAGTGATGGTTGTGCAACTCTGTGAACATACTAAAACCAATCAATTGTATACTTTAAATGGGTGACTTGTATGGCATATGAATCATACCTCAATAAAGCTAGCACAAAAAACTGTTATGTGCCAGGCCCTCTGGTACTTGAAGAATGGAGCTCCCTAAAGTCGTAATTTTTTCCTAGCCCTCAAGAAAACATTAATATACAAATTTTAATATACAAAGCACTTAGAGCAATTCTTCATTCGGCTTTGGGAAATCACTGGGAATATTAAGAATATTTTCTAGGTTGAAATGTTTTTCCTATCTGCAGAATTCTTCCAAATAAGGAACATTGCAGAGTCAATGAGTATTATAGAAGAAGCATGTCTTCCTGTTACAATTGTGCTGATGTCACAGTCAGGACAGGAAATCAAGGACTAGCACCTTGACGGAGACCAATTGCCAAAGTTGATTTCCGGCCCAGATGAAAGTAATTTGGACTCTGGTGCATCTTGCCCAGGGCCTTGTACAACGCTGAATGTACTCTTTGAACTCAACTTGCATGGTAGTGTCCTCAGGAAAGGGGATTTAAGAGCCAGTGACTTTCTTTTGAAATCAAGCCAATGCTTGACTCTGTCTCAAACAGAAGGTTTATTTATTGTGCTCCCACTGAAATGTGGAGAAAATTTTGTATCTGTTGAAAAGTATTTATACTTCAAATGGTAGCTTAATTTTTGTTTTGCTAATTCTCTACTTTCAGATCCTTTTCACCATTACTTTTTGGCTACTGCTGAGGCAGCATCTCACAGAGCAAAAAGCCCTTCGAGAAAAGGAGGCTCTTTTATCTGAGGTCAAAATTGAAACTCAGGAAATTGATGAAAAAGGTAAATTAGTGCATACAGTGTGTGACTGGATATTTCTGTGCTCAGCAGAATTACAGAGAAAGAGCCCCCAAAGTATATCAGAAAGGCCACTATGCTTCAGACTAGATGGAAGCTGAACATTAACTCGGAGTGATAAATAGCAGTATTATAGTACTTAAGATTTAGAGTACACGTGAGAGTTCACACAAAGCTTTTGAAAACATTGTCATTTGATCCTCACAAAAGTGATTCCCACATAAGGGAAGAAGAAACAGACGCAGAGAAATGAAATGGTTTCTTTAAGGTAATACTATAACAGCCACAAAACTACTATTTCAATTTTGAATCAGAATTCAAAATTGAAATAATAGTTTTGATTTGTGTTATTGTTGCCTATTTATTTTTCTAGATCCTACTTAAAGTTATTAATGGATATTGGAAATGAAATGAGTGTTATAAAATATTAGTATAAAATATTACCAAATTTATTTCTTAAACTATATCTCAGAAAGGTTGTAAAAATTGACTATGATTAGTTACACATGCTGCATTGTTTACTAGAACGATCTAAAATCATTCAAATCACATAGTAACACATAAAATACTAGCTTCTATGTCCCACAAATGCCCCCCTTCCCCCATTCAAAGTACGGTTCTGGTCAGGGAACCTGCTACATTTAACAGCACAGTCTTCTATTTTGAAGATGACGAACAAGATATACAAGTGGAAGGAGAGGCTGAAGAGAAGGAGGAAGAAGAGGAAGTGAAAAAGGAGAATCAAGAGCTTAAGAAGGAAGAGGAGGAGGAAGTGGAAGATGATGACCAGGACATCATGAAAGTCCTGGGCAATTTGGTGGTAGCCATGTTCATTAAGTACTGGATCTACGTCTGTGGAGGAATGTTCTTCTTTGTCAGCTTTGAGGGTGAAATTGTGATGTACAAAATCATCTACATGGTGCTGTTTCTGTTCTGTGTGGCCTTGTATCAGGTAGGTAAACAATTGTCCTCTGTTTTTCAATCCTCATACCCAACCCAGAAATACATGTGAGCTTCCTTTGATGAGATTTAAATTTACTATAACCTTACAAACATATTGTATGATTGACATGTGATTCAAACATTACATATTAAGAATTCTATAATGTGAAGAGACTATCTATAGCTTGTTCATTATTTTAAATTCTTAGGTTGTTAAAAAGTCAAAAAAATGTTCATGAGTTTTTCAAAAATTCTTGATTAAAAAGAAGAAGCCTATATAATTAGATTAATTTTGAATCATGTTTTAAGAACAGTGGCTGGATAATGTAAAATACTGGATGATACTTGTGTTTTAGACTTTGGAATCCAAAAACTGTGGGTGTGTGTATACATACAGCGTGTTTCCCTGAAAATAAGACCTAGCTGGACCATCAGCTCTAATGCATCTTTTGGAGCAAAAATTAATATAAGACCCGGTCTTATTTTACTATAATATAATACCGTGTCTTATAATATAATACCAGGTCTTATATTAATTTTTGCTCCAAAAGATGCATTAGAGCTGATGGTCCGGCTAGGTCTTATTTTCGGGGAAACACTGTATATGTATAACACATCAACTACTTTAGTATTTCATTAATTTATAAAAGATTATATTATAATTAATTAACCTCTCCACAAATTCAATTTTAACTAATGATATTTGTTTTAACCCAATGTTAGAAATAAGTGCAACAGTAAAATATTCTTGGAGGCAACCAACAAAACACACAAAGCAACTACAATAAACAGGAGTATAGTAAAAGTGGAGATAAAATATCTCAACTGAAATCAATACAATTTTGAAATACTTTTTAAAATTCAGGGTAGATATTCTCTAATGAATATCCACAGGCTTATGGTAAAGAGACATGTCTTCTCTCTGTGGTGGTTTCACATTTTTAATCACAAAGTACCACTTTGAATTTAAAAACTGACAGTTTTCTCCCAGCAATAAATACAGTGATGGCGGCACCTACCATACCATTCCTTGAATGACTCCTGTAGGGCAGAGGTTGTGCTGAAAGCCTTATAACTATTATTTCATCCTCTTAACAACTCCCCAAGCAGGTACTTATGGAGGAGGAAACCGAAGCTCGATATGGTCCAGCGACGCCCAAAGACACAGTTAGCAACTTCTGGTAGTACTGGGGTTCCTGTCCAGATCCATGCAACTATGAGGAACAGAACCTCAAAAACTCAAAATGAAACAGATTTTATTTTCAAGTATTTGTAAACATCATTGCCTGTCTTAGTCGAATAAACCAGGTATTTTTGTGAGCTTTCCTCTAACCATTTTTTTTCTTGTTTCTTTTTCAATGTCTGATTCAGGTGCACTATGAATGGTGGAGAAAAATTCTTAAATATTTTTGGATGTCTGTGGTTATTTACACTATGCTGGTGCTTATCTTTATATACACATATCAGTTTGAAAACTTCCCAGGCCTGTGGCAAAATATGACTGGAATGAAAAAAGAAAAGTAAGTAATTGTTGTGTACAATGGGTTGTGAAAGGGACAAACAGGATGAAGACTTGGATGCATATTGTTCAAAACATTTTTTATGGAAGATTTGATTAAAACATGATGTCATCAGTGTCTATAAGTTCCTTGAGAACAGGATTCATGTCTTAGTCATTTTGAGTTCTCTCAGTCTAGCCCTGAACTTGGCACAGAGAGGGACTCTGTGAATATTGACTAAAGCAAATTGACCAAAAAGTGAAGTTTCAGTCCCACTTTAATTAAATGGCATTTTCTAATGTCAGTTTCATGTAAAACACACCTGCTTAGTACTTAATCAATCATGCTTTCTGCTTTCTAAATTGGAGCTCACTTCTTCAGTTCATCAGTGGATTCATGGACTCATAATTTAAAGCAGCAGCCTCTCTTCATTTATGTAGCTTGTGCTAAGATTTTAAAGAGTAGTTGATGCCATAGAAAAACAAATTTCTTTAAGTGCTTAAAGGCTAGTGATGAAATATTTTTTTCCTGTGCATGTAATAGAACTCTACCCTTTCTAATTTGCTTCTGTGAATTTCTGGAATTAGTTTAGAAATCCAACCAGAATTGGGTATAGAGCTAAATGTACTTTGGTGGCTAAGAGAAAAGTTTAACAAGAAAGGATCACCAAGTAGCTAGATTAACACATATTTAACATCTATTCAACAAATATTTATTGAATGCCCTCTGTGTACCAGACACTGTTCTGTGCCTGGCAACACAACAGGAAGCAAGACAAATTGAATCTAAGCCCTTTGGAGTTTATTTTTGAGTAGAGGAGACAAACCAAAAAATCTACTTAATGTACAAATAAATTAATAAATTGTGACAAGTCTGTGAAGGAAACAAAAACAGGCTGGGGTAGTAAACAATGAGGGATGCTAAGCATAGATGGACTGGTCAGGGCAGGTGAGAAGGTGTCATTTAAATACCACCTGAAGGATAAGAGGAGCTTCTGTTTAGAAAAAAAGTATGAGTTGGGAGCTGGGATGCCCAAGAGCATTCCAGGCTAAGAGATCAGCGAATGCAAAAGCCCTGGGGCAGGACAGAGTTTGGCACATAAGAGGAACTGAATGAAGGTGCTCCTGCCAGAAGCAAGGGGGAGAGGGGAAAGAGAAGAGGTGGGAAAGTTCAGACAGGCACCCAGAACATTCATGGCATCTTGGTAGTAGTGGTTTGTATTTCATTCTTGGTGAAATTTTTAAAGGTCTTTAACACACCCTTAACCGGCTGAGAAAAAGTGATGTGTCAGGAGGCAAGACCTGTTAGCAATAGCAGTGGTCCTATCAGAAATGATGGTGGATTCATCTAGAGTAGGTGGTAGTAGGGATGGATAACAGAAGTGCACAGATTCAAGAGATGTTTAGGTGGTGAAGGAAATGTGAATGAATGAGAGGTGAAGGCGAAAAACTAAACAAGGAAGACCTACTGATTTTGGAATTTGGCACAGGATAGACGGTTGTACCAGGGGAGACTCCAGTGGGAAGAGGAAGTGGAGAACAGCTTGGCTGAGGAAAATAGGGAAATCAAGAACACTATTTTGAAAACACTAAATATGAAATAACTACAAAACAACCAATTTCCAGTAGACATTTGAGTATGCAAGTTCACAGGAGAAGCCTGAGCTGTAAATGCACATTGAGTCATTGGTGTGATGATGGTGTATAAGTCTCCAGGATGGGATGAGATTGCCTAGGAGAAAAATAAGCTAGAGAAGGACTCAACACTGAGCCCTGGGGATATTTCAGCATCTGGAGGTCCAATAGAAAAAGAGGAGATAATGGCAGAAGAGGAAAACCAGGACAGTGTGGTGGCATGAAGGCCAGAATTATTTCAAAAAAGGACTAGAGGCAAAATTAAAGATAGAGAAGCAGCCACTGAATTTGGCCATATCGAGGTTGTGATGAGCACTGTAAAAGCGGATAAGTTGGATTGGTGGAAAAAGTCAAAATGGCATGTATGGAAGAGGGGGATGCAATATATTATGTACCTGGTGAGGGTGAAAGACTGTGATGTAATTTATAGTGAAGAGACTATGTCTTGATTGCCTAAGAAAGGTTCTTGCTATTAGTCTTGTTTTGTTTTACAGGCTTGAGGATCTTGGTTTAAAACAGTTCACCGTAGCTGAACTATTCACTCGCATATTCATCCCAACCTCCTTCCTGCTGGTGTGCATTTTACACCTTCACTATTTCCATGATCGGTTCCTGGAACTAACAGACCTAAACTCCATTCCCAGCAAAGAAGACAGCGCCATCTACAGGTGAGAGATCGCAAGATGCACATGCCTCTTGCTGTCAGGAAGGCAGCTTTAATTCCCCATCTTCCCTTGGTTGCCTTGCAGGAAGCCAATAATCTAAGTTAGGGTTTCAACCTTGAATTTTCCATGAGTATCAATCAACCTGTGAGTGAAAAAAAAAGAGGAAAAAAATGTGGGATATTTGATGACATTTTCTGAAACAATTGGTAATGACATGACTGATTAACATAAAGTGACTTTGGTAGTCACTGAGTAAATTCAGAGTAGCTGTGCAGACCAAAATACTTTAGAATTGGTGATGTGTATTTTGTGTTTAGACTGATGATGTGCTTTAGAATATTTACAGAATCTAGCTAATTCCAAGGATGAGTTTTTTATTGTGCAGACAACCAGTAAGGAAGTCATTGTGAGTGAGAGCCTACCACAAGATGATGGGTGAATTTTCCCTTCCATTTTGGAAATAAAGAACCTTAGCTAAAAGGATAGAATTTACAATCTACTAGTTTAATAGAAGAGTTTAGGTAGTTTAGGTACATGAGATTTCATTTCTAGTTCTGTAGGAAAAAAAAAAATCCTCTGGAACCTTAAGGAATTTGGAGGACTCACTCCAGTTTGGTATTTTGGGATTTCATGCAAGGGTTTAATATAAAAGTTCTGAAATTTTAACTTTCAACATAAGATATATATCCCACCTTTTTAGCAGCTCTTTCCCAATGAAGTAGTTTTCTTACTAATAATGCTCACTTCACAGTATTTTTTTGTCTCTGGAGTCCTCCTACATTGAAGTCAAAATGATGAAGAAAAAGAAATATTCTCAGAGGTGGGATAAACTGTCATGCTTTCTGTTCTCTCTCCCACCTCCTTAGTAGATACTGTAGGAAAGAGGGCCCACAAAATGAGAATAATCAATTCACTGTATTAAGTTGATGCCAGCACTATTGTTCCTGTAAATATCCAACTGTTCTCTTCCTGTTTTGTCCATTTTTTGTATGTGCTATGTGCATTGTACACATATGTAGTGTAGGAAAATGTCACTTGTGTCTGATAGAATTTATTGTGTTTAGTCTTACAGAATTTCTAAAGTTAACATTATGAAAAAATTTTATTATACATAAGAAGAAACTATTATTTCTAAGTTGGTGTTCTCAGGAATATCATTTCACTTATATATTGATACAATATATAATATTATAATTCTGATATAATATATACTTAATAAGAATGTACTAAATATCCATTACTTATTTAAATATCCATCACTGTAATTTGTCCATAATTTGTTTTAGAAATTATTGTGATACATATAGAAATAAAATGACTTCTTTTAAATTTCAGTTTTAGAAAACCATAGAGAACAATCTGTTGACTGTGGTCACTTAGTAGGATTTTATTTTCCTAATTCTGGGAAAGAAGCAAGAGTAAATATTTTAGATTGCATTTTATTTGATAAATGTACTCTGAAATTTAAACATTACAAATTTTTAATAAAGTGTGTTAGATGGGAAGAGATGAGAAGAATAGAGAGACTAATTATCTTCAAGCATTTTTCCTGAATATGTCTAATTTCATGTTGCTACTGAATCTTGCTACCTAGACTGCTTTTCAGTGCATGAAACGTGTGTCGATGATGACACACCTGACGATGTAAAGCTTACAAGACACTGTCTACTTCATTCGTCTCTGCCTAACAATCTTCTCTTTCTCTCTCCTCTTTCTGTCTCCCCATTGCCACCGCATGCAACCTTGTGCTTCCATCTCTCACCTTGTAGCCATGCCAAAGTCAATGGGCGTGTATATCTAATAATAAATAGGTGGGTACTTCAATATTTTCTCTCTTGTTTTTTGTTAAAAATTGTCTTTTGGTGTGTTAAACATTTTACTGTTTTGTAAATGAAAAATTATGTCATCAGATAGTGGACAGTGGTTTTCAGGTATGCTCATGGATGCATTTTGCAAACCAGTCCATTTGGTGTTTACACTGAATGGTGCTGCCAAGTAGACTCGGAGGTTTCTGAGGGTCTTCAGCTGGTGCTCGCTTGGCCTTTGGCCTTGGTTGAAACATGCCGCATTAATTTCATTCTTTGGTAGAATTAGTTCAAGGCTTGCCTGAGAGCTCATCTTCCTCTTGAACACATAACTGAGAGCTCAGCTCAAGAACCACCTCCTCCACAAACCTGCCCATAAGTGCCAACTTCCCTGCTAAAAGTAACTGCCCTTCCTCTGAATTCCTACAGCCCTTTCTCATTGCTGCATCATAACACTGGCCACGCAGTCCTCTATCTGCCTAGTTGTCTTATCTCCCTGTCTAGAGGTGTCAGCTCCTCAGGCCTGGAGACCCTGTATAAGTCACCGAGGTGTCCATATAGCACCTACATTGGGGCCTTACTCATTAGTTGACCCTCAGTAATTATTTCCTGTTGAAGTGAAAATAGTCACAATATATGGTAAAAGAAAATTAAAACATCAATTTATCTAAACATATCTCTACTTAAAAGATCAACGTATTAAAGAATGATATTTTACATCACCAGATTTCACAATATATTTGTGTAACACAAAAGGTGCAAAGGTGGACACTGAGATATGGCCCTATCTTAGATGCACCTCGCTGGGGAGATAACACATACAAATGACCACACGTAATAAAGAATAAGCTTTGATAGTGTTGCGTATAGCTTCGTTCCCAAGTGCTCCAGGAGTACAGAGAAAAGATCCTTTGGAATATGATTTACTAAAACTATTCTGACTTTATTAACTAGGTGAATTAAAATATCCGCTCCCATGTCATTAGTAATAGAGCCAGTAATTTAGGTAATAGAAACATGTATTTTGCAATAAATGCAATTAACAAAATAACTGTTTGAGAGATTTGTTGGTTTTCTATTTACTTTTCTCTTAGGTAAAATCCCAAGGCTAACCACCAAATAGAAAACCCTAGGAGGCAGAACTTCTAAAAGGAAGTGTGAAAAATTAGTGTACCATTGTGCAGATTGCTGAAGAAGGAGGAATGAGGGCCGGCTGGTTCCTTTGGGGGCCAGGTTGTTGCCAGCCTGAGAAACGAAAGTCAAGCTCAGGTTTTTAGCTGATAGTACAGAAATACAGTGTAGACTCTAGCTAGAAATCTTGAGCAACTATTTAAATCTCATCTCTCCAAACATGAGAGACAATTCTCTCTTTCTCTCTCTGTACTTCTCATAAAATATTTACCATTTGCTTTATGAGGAGATGGCTGGGACACCAAAGAGGTTGGTTTGATGGGCTCCATAGGCAGAGCACAATAAAGTTGCAGTCCTGATTGTCCCATACTTATCTCTTGAGAAAAAGCGTATGCCTTTACTCGCGAGTCACAAGGCCAGTGAATTCTCTCAGGAGTTCTAGAATGGTCAAGATTCAAAGTCACCCAAAATAATTAAAAACTTGAAGCAGTCCAACATTGGCACTATCCTGTTTCTGGTGGAGTCCCTCATTTTTGTCTAGATGTTAACATGTTAAGAAAGGCCAGAGCTATGCCCCAGAGAAAATGTTACCAAATAAACCCATCTCTGACTTCAAAACACGTGCTTCTGAAAGGCAATATGTAAGTGTGTTCAGTTTTGAATAAGGCCTACATTTATTAGAATGATAGGGTGAATACTTTTATTAAGTAAAGAAGCTTTCTTTTTCCCATAATTAACTTCTTTATGCTCACTATTGTTTTTGTTTTACAAGAAAAATAATGTGCTTATAAATATGAGTCCTGAATGAAAGAGGGTTAGTTACATTTAACTTCGGGGTTGATTCAAATTTAGACATTACCTTATAAGATGTGAGGTAGGGTAGTGTGTTGAGGACAGTGGATGATTGATAAAATTTTGACAATATGAGTAATTGTAGGAAAGATTCAACTGAATTAGTAAACAGTGTGCATTAGAATAGTGTAGCAGGGTTAATGGTAATTTCTCCCACATAAACAGGAATGGAAGCCATTGCACCCAATTCTGCCCAGATTATTTTGGTGGAATTACTAACACACACACTTCTAAGATATGATATTAAATTTACAAATCAATTGCTCATCTGTGAATTCAGCCTTCTAAAACATGCTTATAAGTTCTAGAAAATAATCTTAAGCAGTGTAAATATTCTACTTTAAATGTTACTTATACTATAAACACTACAAATTTGTGAGAAATCTTTTTTTTTTTCCTAGTAGTCTAATGAATGGGGTGAGTGCAGTCTATATCACCACATATTCCAAATTAGAACAGATAAATAAATGGAATCTAGATGAAGGACATTTTACAAAGATAGAATTGACATTTTCTTTAATGGAAACTAGCTTCATAGGTGGCTGTTCAAAATCAATTCCCAGTACAGAATTAAAGCTTTTCAGTTCTCCATGTAACATAATTTGTTTTTTGTGTTTCAAATTAGAATGCCTCTCCAGTTCATGGAATTTATTCACAAAACATTCAGTGAATCATAGTATATACCAAGCACCATGCTACATTTTGCAAGGGAGATGAATACAGTAAGACTGGATTTCTGCCCTCAAGGGGAGAGTCCTCAGAATCATAATTAGAATAAAATGATGTAGCTATAATTAGAGAAATGCACACAGGGAGGACTGTACAAAGCTGTGGAAACATGAAGGAAAGAGTGGGTGAATAAACAGATAAATATCATCTGCTATGTTAGAATGCCAAAGGAGAAAGTCAGTGAGAGGATTTTATGTTAAGAAATAGTCAGTGAGAAGAGTAGAGCTCAGAGCCTGTATCGTAATAAAAACAAAGCAACAAAGTTATAGGCATGGCTAAAGAAAATGCAGAGAAGAAAATGAACTCCCTGTGGGGAAAGGCATGAAAAACAGTGGGGTTTAAGGAAGTGGGAGAAGGGGCTTCTCTGATAATCCAGTTCACACCATGTCTATTTGGAGGCCCAAAGTAAAAATTCTTCTTATGATAATTAGATAATTCTCACATGATGATCAGTAAAATATTACCAGCACCATTAAGTTCCTTTACCTGGAAGTTTCAGTGAACGTTATTATTAGAGTGTGATTTTCAATTTAGCTTTTGAAAAATTGGGATTCCTTTTTAAATTTTGCTAGGAGGAAAAGGCTAAATTAAGGTACACGTGCTTTGCTGGAGAATTGACACAGCTGTTGGTTACAGCAAACTGGGGACTAGTTCTGCCTCTGAGCTCTGCCCTGCACAGACAGACCCCAGCTCGGCAGCTGCCCGCCTCTCTCAAGTAAAGCAGTGGTGGGAGGTGGGAGGCAGAGACAGTAGAATGCTCAGAATATTGAGAGTATTAGACACAGATCCCCGAGGAAGAAACATTTGCCCTTTTTCTTCTGAATGGCCATTTTAATACACATGTCTGTTAAAAAGTATCCTGACGACAGAATTGTAGTCCAAGTTTAGCACCTGCTCCAGTATCTGAGGTTGTGTGGTCCTTTGCAGAGACATGCTTCTAATTCTGCCTCTTCATTAGCATGAATTTATATACATATTATCAAAACAGTATATGAAAATCTATCATTAATGGGTGGTTCCTTACTTTAAAAATATTCTTGTGTACTAAATATTGTGTTAAACACTTAACAGAAATCACCTATATTTTCACAGCAGCCTATGAAGTAGGCACTGTCGTACCATTTAAGAAATCAACAAACTGAGACTTAAAAAGCTGGGTAAGGGGTTTTGCCAAGTTACCTAGGTAGTAAGTTGTCTAGTTGAAGCTTAAATCTAAGTCTTTCTGACTCCAAAGGGTATGCTTTTAACAATATTCTGTGCTGCCTCCAAAAAACTGCTATGATAGAAATGAAAGAAAAATGAAATGATTCACACAGGTGTCTTTTTAAAATAACAAACTCCAATCATGCATTGAAAGTATTTTCATCTGTACATATTTTATGCACGCAGATTTTCTCACTGAATTTTCTCAAACTCCCAGGCTAGTAAATGGTAGCCTGATAAATGTTTTCCCATTTTTCTCTTTTTGTCATTTACTTCAAGCTCGTGAGGCTAGACTTCTCCAGAGGGCACCTAGATGTCACATGCTCTATTTGTTCATAAGGATATGTCAGAGAAAAATGAGCAGCATCAGACACAGACATTCTCTTCTCTTTCTCCCCAGCATTATCTGGGCCCAGATCTCTAGTAGATTATTACTACAAGTTTTCAGAAGTAAATCCTCTGGACAAACTTCTAAAAGGTTTACTCTAGTGTTTTTCTTGGATTCCTCCATTCAGTAATCTCCCCTCAATATACTCAGTGTGGCAGGGCACTTTGGGGCCTTGTTACTTGAGGATGTTTGTTATGTAGCCTCAGTGGCAGGTGCAGAAACAGCTTCATCTCTGTGTTTTACTCCATAAGTAGCGCTAATTATTGGAAAGTTGTTTTGTCAGTATCAAGTCACGGCAGTGTCGATGTAGACATTAGAAATGTACTCTGAGATGATCATACTTCTGCAATAAGAGCTGCCAAATTCTTGTCACATGAAAAGTATCTTCTCACTTGAAAAATGCAATGCTGAAGAGAACATATACATATTGACAATTGTGTAACACCTGACTGCTTTTACATTTAATACCATTTAATCCATAGAGTCCTGACAAAGCAGGAACAACAAATACATATGCTGAGATGTGATGTGCAGTGCTGGTGTGTACGATATGGATGGTATTGCAGTTTCAAGAGTGGGGAATTGGCCCAAACATGGGAGGGGCAATTGACTAGCTTTAGAAAAGAAGTATATCATCATAATCTTTCCACCAATGCTGAAACATCCTCAGAACATTCTTTCTTCATTTGATTAATAATTTATTTCTGGTGTTCTATAATTACCTGCTTGATACCTTCTTAAAAGGAATTGCTTTTGAATGATAACTTCTCTAAAAGTCTAATGACAGTGTGTATGCATTACAACACTTATGCAACATCATAGAAGTGTTTCAAATATAAAACCAATGAGTTGAACGTAAGCTTAGATTTTTATCTAGCTAAACTTTCTCATTTTATAGAAAATAAATTAAATTCCAGAAAGGTTAAACAATTTACTCAGAGCCCACAATAATACACGTAGAATAACACTATTAATTGTCCATCTTGTTACAACAAGGCTGATATATATATATAGGTTAATTATGACAAATGGAGAAGGCTACCAGGATTTCCAATAGACCGTTTCCTAGTATCTACTTTTTCACCTACAATATTCCTTCAAACATTCATTTGAATATGAATAAGAACTTTTTTAATTCAGGAGAAAGATGATACTTGTTATTGTCCACTGTGAAATAAACTGTATTGCCCTGGTTGCTGTCCCAACTTAGTGAAGCTGAACCCTCCTCATTCTCCCTCTGGCGCTCCCGTGCCATGTTCTCATGATGGCGCATACAGCAGGTTATGCTCGTGCCTGTGAATAGGGATGTGACGTAGACGTCCTCCTCCCGAAATCATTTAGCATATGCTTCAACTTACGGCAGAGTGGGTTGAGTCTATCAGAGGTTGACTTAAAACACACATTAGTTAAATTAAAAAAAAAAAAAAACTATTTAAAATGTGAATGACTTGATTCTTGTGGGATGGTTTTCTGCGTTACTAAAAAAGCATGAGACAATTTGCCCCAGTAGTCTATGTGTCCTCTCCTTCACAATCTGCAGTCCTGTCTACCACTCTCAAATCACGCTACTGATGCCATCCTGGAATGCATTTGCGTTAGGACTTACTGCAACCAGCATACAGGAATGCGATAGTGGATGATATGTAGCATGATGTGTGATCTCTGACATTCCTTATAATTCTTCTGTTCTCATCTCCTTTTTTTCCTTTCTATTTCAATTACTTTGAGCAGCATCAAGAAAAAATTACCAATCCATCAAAATGAGTAAGTCCCCCTGTGAAGCCATGAAATGCTTGCTCTACATGATGCCATTTCATGCTTCTACATCCTAAACTCTGACCATTTTCTCCTCCGGGAAAAATGTCAAGTTTAGGTGTTGATAGTTCTCATTACTGACTAATCACTAGAACCTGAATTGGAAGAGTTAACAAAACCCGAGTTTATAGTTTGTTTTTAGAAAGAGCTTTAAAAAAAAGTGACAAGACACTACCAACCCCACATTGAAAGGCCTGTGCACATGCGCTGATGTTCATTTTTGTTCATCCTCCTTTTACTTGCCCCTCAGTCAAATCTCTCCTGGTACCCTTTCCCTTTCTGACTCAGCTGCTTTCTGCCAACAGACTGGCCCACCCTGAAGGAAGCCTTCCGGACCTCGCCATGATGCACCTGACCGCCAGTCTGGATAAGCCAGAGGTGAAGCAGTCGCCTGAGCTTGATGAGGAGAAACCAGAGGAATGCTCTGAAAAACCTGAGAAGAGTGAGCTTGGGAAAGACAGTGAGGATGATGAGGAGGAGGAAGATGAAGAGGAGGAGGAAGAGACGTCAGGTAATCTACCCACTACTAGCGGCTGCTCAGAAAATGGTGGCTGACTGAGTGAATCAAACATTGACTTGCTCCAAATATATTGCTCCAGATATATATTTGACCCATTCAGTGAAATAAAACTTGGGGTGTGTGCTTTTTGTTTGTTTGTTTGTTTTTTTTTTGTTTTGTTTTGTTTTTGTTTTTTTTTTGGTTGTTATAGTTATAACATTCCTGTTCCAATTGCTCCGATAGTTTCATTGTAATTCTCACTTAGAAGAAGAGCTCACTTAGAAGAAGAGCTACTGATCCACTGCAGTGATCCTGGCAAGAGACTAGAGGGCTGTAGCTCTTAACGTTTACTCAGACAGACACCTCAGATAAAGACATTTCCGACCAGAAGCAGAATCAGGCAGATGTGTAGAATTTCTGAAAATTCTAGACATGCTTTTTTAAATGCATCAAAGAAATTATTTTGAATAATTTTTTAATAGGGCATGCGGAGAGTTGGGTGGCCTTGACGATCATGACGTGCTCTCTGACAAACATACACAAGGTGAAGGGTTTAGTCTGTTCAGTTATTCCCAGACATTAAGATGCTGCACTTGTCTTTGCTGTGCTCTGTGCTTTATAAAAGTAGACAATAAAAAAGCATGAAGTGGAAGATCCCTCCCAAAGGCAAGCTCCCCCAAAACCTTTTCCCCTTCACCTACTCACTTCAGAAGACCCTAGGCGAGGCCCAGAAATGTTCTTTCCATATCTGAGCAATGTGTGTTCCTCAGTATGAAGAGAGAACCAAGCTCTGTGGGACTAAAATCAGGATGAGGATTTTATTATACTACTTTAACACAGGTTTGAGATTTACTCATAGGGTCTCACCAAAAGTTGCACTGCACCTTGTTCTTTCACTCCCTCAGGTACCTGCCATCTCCTGCTCTAAATTGTGCCCAATTATGACTTAAATCTTTGTACTGACTATCATCTGAGTTACTCTGTAAATAAGCATTTTTCACAATAACTGAAACTTTACTTAAACTTTCAAAGTATAGGAAGTGTTTCAACCACCCAAGGCATGCAAAGAAGTTACTTTAAGAGACACTTAGCTCTTATCATCTCCCTGGGCTTGTGAGCTTTTGTATGTGTGATGACCTGTTGATTCCACAAAACAGTCCTGTTGTGACTGTCATTCAGATTAACCAGGACAGTCTTTTGAGATGGAAGCATCACCCCAGTCTGCAAATATTACTCCCTAGCATATGATAGAAAGAAGAAAGTGACTAATTTGATTAAGAATTATGATTAGAATGAGTGTGACTACCTGTTGTGAACCAAGACTGGGTCACTGTGGTCCTCAGTGTTCATTTGCACTTGTGGAAGAAGCAGGCTCTTCCAGGCAACCCGTGAGCTTTATCCACCCTCTACTTAAGGCCATGGAAGGAGACTGGCACTTATAAAAGCACTGTTTGGGCAAGAAAAATGTCATTTACATGGAGCTCACGTTACTTAATATTCTGCCAAAATTAGGGAATTATAAATGATATTTCAGCTTTAAGAGTAAATAAGGTCAAATTTTGTCTTTACACTAATTTAACTAAAAGGTGGATCACAGTAACCGACTCCCTCAGAGTCTTAGTGTATGATGTCTAAGTCATCATCGCAACATGGGATTTTTAGACCACCCTTGCACCAGATTTTGTTAGTTTAAGAATTCACTCACTACTATCATTTTATATCTTCTTATTCCAATCTGAAAGTTATAAGATATGCTTTAAGTAATAATGCAAAAAAAAAAAAAAGCAAAATTCCACCTATTTATGCTCTTGGATGAATTACTGTTTTACAGATTTAAGGAACAAATGGCATCTGGTGATTGACCGCCTCACTGTGCTCTTCTTAAAATTCTTGGAGTATTTTCACAAGCTACAGGTGTTCATGTGGTGGATTTTGGAGTTGCACATCATCAAAATTGTTTCATCGTACATTATCTGGGTTTCTGTGAAAGAGGCAAGTGAACCTTGGTTGTATCGTCAGGCTAAACAGAACCACAGTGGGTCATAATTTCTCTTTTCCAACTGTTCGTGATCTGTTTATTTGAAATGTAATTCCCATTACATTAGAACATCAAGGCTCTAAGGTAGGCACATACTCGTATGCTTTGTCTTATAGAAACACAAAGGACAATTGTCCTGAGAGGAGGGAAAGATAACAGAGGAGAAAGAAGCTCCTGGCTTAGTTTTTGATTGTCTTGGTCATATCACAGAGGTTGCTTATTTTCATCCAGTCTTTAGTTGAAATGTGTGAGAGCAGGCTGCTTTTCTGCAGTACAAGAGAGAATCTATCACTCTAAATTCTCTTTGAGAAAAACAATAACATTCCAGTTTATGTTACCAAAGAATAAACTCAGGTTCCAAAATTTAATAAAATCTTTAGTAGAGCTCACCTTGTTTGTTATTGGATTTTTTGAGACACAACACAGTCGTTCAACATTGTAATTGCCCTCTGTTTTCTTATCTGTAAAGAGGAGACTCATCATTCAGCAAACAATTATTTGATATTTACTGTGGAGAGATTAGCTTTCTTTCTCTCAACCCATGATTTTTCACATACTTGTAATTTCCCTGGACTATTTCTGAGTTGGTGACAATTCAGAGTCTTTGCTCGCTAAAAATTATAATTTTTATAAAGTTACATAATATATAGCTACAATAGTATAAACCTAAAATGTTTCACAAATAGGTAATAAAGGACCCAACCTTAATTTAGGTCCCCAGTCTAAGCTAGAACATTTCCCCATTTCATACAAATCATCTGAAATAGATAAGTAATCATTGCCAGGTGGGAACAAGAACAGAAACCACTTTCCCTGTGAGATTTGTGGCAGCAAATGACACATGTTCCACTGTTAAATAACCAAGTCTATATATTAATTAGAACTACAATCTAGCCTAATATGTGTATTAATTGAGAACAAAAGAGTTTCAGCATTTTCACTGTATAGGTGAATTGACTAATTCAGAGTCAATTTGGGGGTCAGAATATTAAAGAGCAATGGAAAAAGGAAAAAAGAAGGCATTGGGCTAAAAATGAGCAAAGACCATTTCTGAATTAACCAAATCTGATGTATAGATGACTTCTGATGGCATGAAAAGTTGTGTTGCAGAGGTATGGAGGCATATTAAGACAATCTAATGATGGGAGTGGGTGTTTAATGAGAGAGAAATTAGTGTGAGTAGGGCAAAGAAAACCCACTATCTGAAATCCATCCTAGAGAGTTCAGAAAGAGAGAGGGTAGAATGATACCGCTTTCTTATAAATCCTTAACAAAAGACAGGCATATATTTTTAAAATCATCCTTAATGAGCCTCAACAATGTCTTGTAAACAGACTATCAAGTAAATAGAAGCTCATGATCTATTCACCCTGTTACCCCATTAGAGAAAGAGCCTTTGATGGAATATGACCAATTCATTCTCTATAATTCACCCATTGTATGGACTTCCAGAATTTTCATTCCTAATTCTCTCTCTCTCACCTATAACTTCAAAACACATCAGAAACTCGTGAACCAGAGAAATTCTGCTCCCACTGAGTCTAGCATCTCCCATAATCCCATTGGTATAAAATAATTTGACCCCCAAGTATACCACTGAGTTTCACATGAAGGGTGAGTTACTGTGTGATCCTTGGGTGCTATTGCCACTGCAGTCGCTCCCCGCTCTGCATTGACTTTGATCTGTGGGCTCCAGTCAGCATGTTCATAGTTGATTCTTATTAATATCATTGAAGCATTGAGTGATTAGAGTATGTGGGGCACAATCATAAAAACAACTTTATTTGGGACCTCCACTGTCTCTTTAAAACGTAGTCTACAGGAAAACTTTTCTTCAGCTCCTGAATGCAAAAGACTTTCTGATCATTTCTGGGGAATGGAAAGTCTAATAGTTATCCTAAAGAAAAGCAACATCTCACTTTATTAATTAAAATTGTTCAGCCACAGAAAAGAATCAAACTCTTATCTCTTACCCAGGGAGATGTGTCTCCTCTTCCTAGCTGCATCTTCTTTCTCACACAAACTTTCCCTCATTGCCTCCACCCCAGTGAACTAACTTTTCTTATAAACCTCCCAGGTTGGACCATAGACTGGGGTGGGGGGCAAGGCAGATGAGGGATATTCTAATTTGACTTGTACTATCATAGGATGTCCTCAAACTCTGAGCTGGATCAATTAAATCTACCCTTTCTCTCATGGAGGCTCCTCTATGGGTCCTCCAACAGCACCTCCTCCAGGGCTGTGGTCTGTCACCCAGCCCCTGGTTTCCCAACATCTTCTCCCCCGGACTCTTTCTGTTGGACATCTGTTCCCCTTGCAGCAATCCCCTTGAGCAGTACTCATAACAGCTCCAGTTGCTTTCTCCCTCCTGCATCAGGTCCAAGGGCAACACTCACAGAGTCTTTGCTCTGCTAGGGCCTATGAATCCCAGTAAAGCGGGCTCTGGAGCTCTGCCTTCACGGCAGCCTATCTCTCCTTGCCAGCTGGATTTTCTGGATAGAAGTTGCACATCAGTGCCCAAACTCCAATGTACACAGACTATGATCTGTGAGTGGTCCTGCTTGAGGCTTCCTTACTTGGGACTTTGGGGAGAGAATGCAGCATCCCTTCCTCCCACCCCATCATCTTAGGGGTGGGGAACAGACAGAAACACCACCCTACAAAGGCATTTATTCACACTTCCCCTGTCTTCTTCACTATCTTGATCCATTTAATTCCTCCTGGAGGACTTTAAAGACCCCTAAATGGTTTCCCATCAACTATTTTGAAATTTGTACATGTTGACTAGCACCTCATTTTGGAATGTTATCTATCTCCATCTATTCTACCTTGACATTTGATTTAACACCTTTCTGTACCAAATACAGTTGGGGAAGAGAGACAAATATTGACTCTTGTATGTGGTTCTTCTAAAGAGTTATGTGCCAAGCCAGCATGTGATGTGTCTGAATTTTATCTGGTTATAACAAGGGAAAGTGTCTAGCTGTTCACATCAGGGTGCCTGTTGCACAATTCCAGGGACATGTTCACCTATGAATAGCAGCCCAGAAGTTGTGCACCTCTTAAGTGCCTATTTATACATGCAGGGGCCTCCTCTGCTGTGAACACTTGGCTCATCCCATTGACAATGACACTTGTGATACATATATATATATATATATATATATATTTGTGCTTGTAGCTTATAGATTTTGAGTAATACAAAATATAAACTTTCTCAGAAGCTGCTGATCATCTTATGGCAAAGTGAGAACACAATCAGCATCCTCAGTTAAAACTTCAAGAGATGTGGCCACATGCTTTGGATTCAAACTATCCTCATCCAAGGCCATCATCCAGGGTGCTTGTTTTCACAAACTGTCAGGGTCATTCTCCTACAAGTATTAAACCTTTCCAAGGTTACAATCATGAGCATCTGAGGGAGAAGAGGCCCTTGGGAAATAATTTGTGTGTGTGTCTGTGTGTGTGTGTGTGTATACATATATATGGTGTGATCGAAAAATATGGTGAATGTTTACATAAAAAATTTTATTAGTAAAAGACAAATTGGCATTAATCCCCCTCCAAATACTCCCCCTTGCTTCGATCACACTTATTCAATTGTTTTTGCCACTTTCTGAAGGAGTTCTGGAAGTCCTCTTTCATGCGTTTCTTTACTTCATCCTCTATCATGACAATGCTCCATGTCACACATCGCTTCTGGTATGGCAATTTCTGTCAAATAAAAACATTACAGTGTGTCCTCATCCACCTTACTTATTCACTGGATCTGGCACCGTGCGACTTCTGGCTCTTTCCCAAAGTCAAAATAACCATGAAAGGTAAACGTTTTGAATGGATTCAGGACATTGAGGCAGCTATGACAGCACAACTAAAGACATTCACGAAAGAGGACTTCCAGAACTGCTTCAGAAAGTGGCAAGAACAATGGCATAAGTGTGTTCAAAGCGAGGGGAAGTATTTTGAGGGGGATTAATGGCAATCTGTCTTTTACTGTAATACATTTTTATTTAAACATGCATTGTATTTTGTGATAACACCTCATAAATATATGTATATGTAAATGTATGTGTGTGTGTGTATAAAACATTCTCTTTTCCTTCTTTTATAGGCAATCACATTTCTAATTTCTAAAGTTTCCTAGAGAGCTCTGTAAGGTCAAGTTATTCCTTGATGAAGGGTGCCACATGTTATTTCATTTAGTATCCTCAGCAACTTCCAGAGGGCCTTGCCAATTGTATATTTACTGACTGAAAGAAGGAAGCAAATAAAAGAACTTTGCAAACTTGAGATTCCTCAGAGATATCATCTAATGTCTCATCATTATTACTTTCACTCTCATTAAGTATTCATTTAGCCTTTAGTATGTACTTACAATAAATTGAATGCTTGTACTGTGCTAGATGCTGGTGTAAAAGCAGAAAGACATACTTCTTTTCTCACAGTCTGATAGCAATGGCTGGTGAATAAAACCAAAAGTCACATTAACTGCTGAGTTAGAGGTGTCCCAGGAAGCTCTGGGTGCACAGGAAGGGGGATCGCATGCAAGGGTTTGTACTGAAGCTGGGTTCTCTAAGGGAGGGAGGCCAGGGGTGGGCAAGCACAGGACCAGGGAACCATAGTTCTCAGAGGCTCCGCTCTCGAGGCAGTAGCTTCAAGCTTCACAAGTTTATGTTCATATAAAATGACAATTATGTAAAAGTGCTTTTTTAGGAAGACATTATGGCATAAAATTACTGTCCAAAATACCCTGACAGTCAGAATCATCTGGACACTTACTTGTTCTATATGGATTATCAGTCATTTCCCCAGAAATCCTGATTCGTCAAGTATTGGTTGGGGCCCAGGTATTGGTCTATTGCTTTTTTGTTTGTTTGTTTCATTTTGTTTTTTTTATATACATTCCGTGAAATTTCAATCACCAGGATGATGATGAGATCATCATCAACCATGTATGCATTGTACAAAATACCACACTTCTCTCAGGCCCCATTTTCCTATTATTAAAATTATAAAAATTAAGACACTCACTTCACAGAGGCTGCTCAGTCTTTATTTTACTTGATTCTTTACAACATTGGATTTTGCATTTCCTCTTCTTTGAAACTCTCCCATCTCTTGTTTTCTGAATTAGCACATATTCCCAGCCCTGCCCCCCCCAGCTTTGGCCCTTCGTTTCATCTCATTCACAGGCTCCTTCCCTTCCCACCAGCTTCTCTCTTAGGGTTCTTCAGGTTCTATCTGTAGCCCCCTTGTTCGGTTCTAGACTCTTACTGGGTGATCTCATGAGCTCCTGTGGTTTGGTTGCTATCTACGTGCAATGAGTCGTAAAAATATATCTTCAACATGGCCCCTCTTTGAACTCTAGACCCATATCCCCAAGTGACAACTGAACATGACCGCAGTTTTGCCTGTGCCAAAAGCACCTTCAACTGAATATCTCTAAAACTAAGCTCACGACCTCTGCACCAGTTCCCTTTTAGACTACTCTAACAGATTCCCAACTCTGCTCTAATCCTTCCTTCTTCTAATATGTATTCAGTTATGCAGCCAGAATAATCTTTTCAGAGTATAAATACAATCATGTTAATCTTCAACAGTTGTCTCTCATCCTCACAATAACATGATATAACCCTCATGATCTGGTCCCAGACCACTTCACCATTTTCTTTCTTAGACACCCTAGCCGCCTGGTTGATTTCAAAGTCCTCTAATTGTACCCAGATCACACTGCTGTCATGGTCAAAGATGTCCACCCCATTCTCTGCTTTGCCTGTAAGGCCTTGAACCTGCAATTCCTCTGCCGAGCTAACTCCTATTTGACCTCAGGTCCTCTGGCCAATCTTCCCTAATGCTGTGTTAGATGATCAGCTGTGTGTCCCCACGCAATTCCACTCTCCCCAGCAGGGTTCTCCTTGCCCCCTCTGTCATGTTGTCATAGGTTGTTTATATGGTTCTCACTTGCATGACCTTGTATGTTTCTTGAGGGCAGGGATCCACACAGGATATGTTATCTTGAACCTAGTTAGGACTCTATCAAAGATACTGTATTTTCTTCTCTATCATGCAGAAATTAAAAGTTTTCTGTAAATTTGTTGTACTGTTTTATACTCAATAGCTTAAATACATAATAAAAGAAATAACAAAGGGACTTAATTTCATAAAACCCTTAATCGGATTTGCTTTTTAACATCCCAATTAGCACAGCACTGCTGATGACTGAGGAGGAGGAGTTACCTAGCTAGTCAAAATATTTTGTTAAAATGTAACGTTTATTATGTTGGTGAGTGCAGTTATACTTTGCAGGGCTGTGGGGGCAGAGCCCCAGAGAGTAGTTTACAGGCTCTCGGCCTCACGTGGAGGGGTGCTGGCTCGGGTAGTAGATGGCCATCAGCTGTGGCTGATTGGCCGTCAGCTGTAGCCATTGAGCCATTAGCCACTAATATAACTGCTGCGGCTACGAAGGAGAGCCGAGGAGAGGGGGAGAAGAGAGAATGGGGCTAGCAAGGAGATGGCGGCTGGGCTGGCAAGCGTGGATGGCGGTTTGCGGACAGTGTGGATCCAGCCTCCAGTGAGAGTATAGTGCCGCCAGAGAGAATATAGTGGTATGACTCCCCTACCTATGGCTCCGTGGGTGTTCCTTTTCGGCCTCACCATATCCTGCGTTCTTGTGTGGGGAGCGGGAGCAGAGACCCCACAAGCCGTCCCCCCGCAGGCTTCCCTGCACGACAAGGGCACTTCTATGTACTATATTTCTTTCATCCTCCATTAACTCTGTAAGGCAGCTCTTACTACCCTAATATTTCAGCACTTAGTTCTAAGAAGTTCCTTGCTTTGGACAGTGTCAACTATTTAAGCAGACGAGAAAGAAGAGTACTAGGCTACTGTGGGGACAGAGCCCCAGAGAGCAGTTTCCAGGCTCTTGGACTCACGTGGAAAGGTGCTGGCTCGGGTAGTAGATGGCCATCAGCTGTGGCTGGTTGGTCATCAGCTGTAACCATTGAGCCATTGGCCACTAATATAATTGACGCAGCTGCACTGGAGAGTCAAGGAGAGTAGAGTCGGTCGGTTGGCAGAAAAGCAGACAACAGGTTGCACATCATGTGAATCCAGCCTCCAGTGAGACTATAGTGGTATGACTCCCCTACCTATGGCTCCGTGGGTGTTCCTTTTTGGCCTCACCATATCCTGTGTTCTTGTGTGGGGAGCGGGAGCTGAGACCCCGCAGGCCGCCCCGCATGACAGTTACCAACTGCAGAATTAAATACTGTCCTGGAGTCTCCACATTTCTTGTTTAGTTTTGTAAGCCAAACAGGAACCAAACCTCATAGCCTGGAGTGCTTAGTTAGCACTTGGTACATGTTTAATTTTGTCAATTGAATGTATGCTGTTATTTTTACCTGGTAATATTAAATATCCCTAGGATATTATTTTAACAATATTCAGATATTATTTTAACAATACCCAGAATAAATGAGTATTTTTCCAAAGCTGAATAAGATAGTAGTGGTTCTATACCATTCAGTGAACTATTAGCTATGAACAACCATTAGAAATAAGTGGACATCTCACCTGATCAATAAATACAGGCCATCTAAAACCAAGTTGAAATTGTTGCCTTCCCTCTTTACACCTGCACCTCACCCCAGATCTTATCTCTGTAGTGCGCTATCATTCTCTCAAGGCTCTAGCTCCGAAGCCAAAAACCTGGGGGGCATTCCTTACACTTTCTACCTTACCCTCACCACCCACAAGCCAATCAGTCATCAAATCCAGCTAATTTGCTTCCCATCTGAAATCCATGAGCCCTCCCCATCTCTGCTCCTCTGCCTACATTTGGGCCCATGTCATTGTTCTCCTGGGCTATCACAGTACTTGTGAGCTAAACCTTTTGTCTAACCCCCATTGATGCACCTCCATACTTCAGTTACGTATATCTAAATAAAATGCTAATCTTTCCTTAAGATTTCCCAGTATAGAGCCCTTCAGTGGCTCTCTATTTTCTGCACAAGAGGTTCATGTGCCATAGCCTGGTTAAAAAGGGGTCTCCAGCCTCACTCCTGTTGCAGTTCACTACCTTCAACTCCAGAACTTCCAGTTGTTTGTGTTCATCTGTTTCTACCATGCTCCGTCATGCTCTTCTGCCTTTGCTCAGACATCCTTTACCTCAATTGCACTTCTTGCCTTTCTTGGCCTGGATAACTTTATGCATCCTTCAAGGCTCAGCTCAGCATCATCTCTTCCAGGAAATGCTTCCTGAAGCTTCCGATTGGGCTGAGAACCCCTCCTGGGTATTCTCACCTGAGACTGTTTACATTTATAGTTTATTACTACTACGTTATATTGATATCCTCTGGTTATACATCTGTCTGCAATATAAGATATATATCTTAGCACCTAAGGCAATGCCTTGCACATTCTTGAAACTCAATCAACTTCTGCTGAACTGAGCTGAACTGAATCAGTCAAATTGCTATGTTTTGTAGATGTTATGCCATGTTATGCATTTTTGTCCCCATTTCTGATTTTATGTTTTCAGGTGTCTGTGTTCAACTATGTATTTTTGATTTCTTGGGCTTTTGCTCTGCCATACACCAAGCTACGCCGTCTGGCTTCAAGTGTCTGCACTGTCTGGACATGTGTGATCATCGTCTGCAAAATGTTGTACCAGCTGAAAACCATTAAGCCTGAGGGATTTTCTGTTAACTGTTCCTTGGTGAGCCTCAAAGTCGGGGGAATCTTCTTCACTAGCCTTTAGGGTAGTGAGGTGGACTTGGGGGAACCTACATCTCCAGGCACATTCTGTCTGGTCTAATTTCAGTCATATCAGCAGGTTGGATATGTTCTGGCCCAGTACGCTGGGCCAAAGTCTCTTCTGATGAGATTTCCCCTTTGAAATGTGTCTTTCCCTTCCTTTCTCCCCATGCTCTTTGCTCAAAACTGAAGAAGAAGAATCTGAACTTTCCTAATCTGTGGGGCCATTTTTTTACTCTCTTTTCTCTTCTTTTCAGCCAAATGAAAATCAAACTGATATACCCCTTCACCAGTTGAATAAGTCTCTACTCTACAGTGCTCCTGTGGATCCCACAGAGTGGGTCGGACTGAGGAAGTCGTCCCCTTTGCTCATCTACCTGAGGGTAAAGGCTTCATTGTGCTGAGTTGGTGCCTCTGAGCAGTTAGTCTAGAATCATTTCCCTTGAGACGCCTAATAGCACATTTCATAGTAACCTCATCTTATGTGGCATTTAGAATCACCTTAGAACCAAATGACTAAGTATTAAAATCACTTTCTCATTGTGCTGAAAAGAAATTGATCAAGTAGTTTGTGATTAATTGAATAAAGTATGACAAATCTATTCATTGGAGCATTACAGAACCACTAAAAGATTGAGGGAGATTGATGTCAGACATTAAAAGATATCCAAAATGTATTGTTCAGGTTTTTTTTTTTTTTAAAAAAAAAGCAAATTTCAAAATACTACACATAGCATAATCCCTTTAGACACAAAGAAAAAAATATTGAGTAAAACATACAAATGCTCAGCAGTGATGACTTCTGAGAAATAGCTATAAGGTTACAAGAAATTTTGCTGTCTAAATTGTTTCTCTACAAGTTTTAATAAAGGGCATATATTACATTTAGAGGTAATCAGATAAAGAGCATATCTTTGAAAAAGGAGCTTTGCAAGCAGTTGCAAGAATGAAAGCAATATGTTAGGCTGGTGCAAAAGTAATTGCGATTTTTGCAATTATTTTTAACCTTTTACACCGCAATTACTTTTGCACCAACCTAATACTTCAGATTTTTCACATTTTATTTTGATGAATAATCTAAGTAGTCTTAATATGCTGACAAGACATTTTAAAATAAAACATTTATATTCAACGCCTGGAATTTTAAAATGTACTAAACATCCTATTTTTCTTTGACTGTGTAGCTTTCTAGTTTTTTGTTTTTTTCTCATCCAGCAAATGTCATTTGTAATGTGCAAATGATATCGACCATATCTACCATGTAATGTACAAATAATATCTACCATAAAGAGCTGTTATAGGGATAAAATAAACTCATATTTAATACGGGTGATTAGAATAGTATCTGACATATATAGTTCCATGAATTTTAGCTATTTTATCATCATCATCATCATCATCATCATCACTATTATTATTTTATTGTCATCAGTGTGCTTCTCAATCTACTGCTTTCTCCAGCCAGATTTCAGAAGTGTTAAAAACTTTCCCCTCTAATGCTTATCGCACTATTCCAGCTTAGTCTGTTTCCCCAGATGTCCACATAGAACACTAAAGGGTTTTGCACTTCTAGTTGCCAGTAAGTTTGGACCACCCTCACCAGGTAACTGGACACTGCTTCCTAGTACAGGTGTGTACTTTTTCAGTTATAGAATGAGCATCACCAGGCATTTGTCTAGAGATCCTAGGTCTTATTATCATGGAAATTATTCTGATTTGCATAAGAGAGATAACTCCACCCTTGCTGCCATAAAATAGGGAAAATGAACATTGAATTCAAGACTATATTTTACACAGGTGAGATTTCATAAAAGCTTGTCCTTTTACACACCAAGAATGGAATCAAATGATTTATTATGAGGATTGATTAAAATTACCGAGTCGTAAAGCATTTGGCTTCACATAGCTGTGTTTTCTTGCTTTGTAGAATAATCTCCTAATGCTGGCCATTCTAGCCTTTGAAGTTACAATTTACCGCCATCAGGAATACTATCGAGGTCGAAACAACCTCAAGGCCCCTGTGTCTAAAACCATCTTTCATGACATTACAAGACTCCATCTAGATGATGGACTTATTAACTGTGCCAAATATTTCATAAATTACTTCTTCTACAAGTTTGGTCTGGAGGTGAGTTTGCTTGCTGATGCATTTTCTTTCTTTCTTTCTTTTTTTTTTTCTTTTCTTTTTTAAATTTATTGAGGTGACAATTGTTAGTAAAATTACATAGATTTCAGGTGTACACTTCTGTATTACATCATCTATAAATCCCATTGTGAGTTCACCACCCAGAGTCAGTTCTCCTTCTATCACCATATATTTGATCCCCCTTACCCTCATCTCCCACCCCCCACCCCCTTACCCTCTGGCAACCACTAAACTATTGTCTGTGTCTATGAGTTTCTGTTTCTCATTTGTTTGTCTTGTTCTTTTGTTGTGTTTGGTTTATATACCACATATCAGTGAAATCACATGGTTCTCTGCTTTTTCTGTCTGACTTATTTCGCTCAGCATTACACTCTCAAGATCCATCCATGTTGTCACAAATGTGCCTATATCATCTTTTCTTACCGCCGAATAGTATTCCATTGTGTATCTATACCACATCTTCTTTATCCATTCATCTATCGAAGAACATTTTGGTTGTTTCCATGTCTTGGCCACCGTAAACAAAGCTGCAGCTCTTTTCTGTGAAAATCCTAGTAACTGCTTTTGGCCAGTGGGCTACTGGCGCTTCATTGTACATCTACAGGGCATGAGTACTGATCTCAGGATCAGCAGGAGGACAGTCTACTGAAGGCTTAACAGGCCTGTTTGAAAATTTTCAAGACCAAATGCCAATGGTCACTTCTCCCACAATGAACTCAGGCTGTCTGGATCTAAACAGTCTTACAGATGCATAGATATCACTTATCATTTAACTGGTTTCTTATTACTGTCTGGATCTAAACAGTCTTACAGATGCATAGATATCACTTATCATTTAACTGGTTTCTTATTACAAATTAAAAAAAGTATTTTTGTGCATTCTGAAAATATTCTGTTTTGTACATTATGAAAATGTAACCTTAACCAAAATTAATTGTTTTGAACTGAAATGGTTGTGGTAGTGCCTGTTCCTTAATAGAATTAATTTGGAACAGTGCTTTTCATGAAGAGATCATAGCTGTAGTTGTCTTCATGGTTTGAACTGTTCTTATTAATAGTGATGTAGTCAGTTTGCCCTAGGAAGTAATTTGTACAGTCTTCATGCTACAATATACCTAAAAAGGCAAGACCTGGTGAACATGTGCAGACCTAGTCTCAGGAACACAGGTCTCTGCTGCCTACACAGGGCTGACAGCTGACACCACTCCCCTTGCCTGCAAACCCATTTTTTGCCTCTTTTCATCCTCACACAGACCTGTTTCCTAATGTCAGTTAACGTAATCGGTCAGCGAATGGATTTCTATGCCATGCTTCACGCCTGCTGGCTGATCGCTGTGTTGTACCGACGCAGGAGAAAAGCCATAGCAGAGATCTGGCCGAAGTACTGCTGCTTCCTGGCGTGCATCATCACGTTCCAGTACTTCATCTGCATAGGCATCCCCCCTGCTCCCTGCAGAGGTGAGTTTGCCCTCCCCAGGAGCCATCTGCTCGTACAACCCACCCCTAAGTTGTACACAGTGAGCAAAAAGCAGCATGAAGCATATTGATTTTGGGCCTCATCACCTCCCTCCCTGCAGATTACCCATGGAGATTCAAGGGTTCCAGCTTCAACGACAACATCATAAAGTGGCTGTACTTCCCAGACTTCATTGTGCGGCCCAACCCTGTGTTTCTCGTCTGTAAGTGTTACAGCCTTGGGGCCACAGAGCGCCGGTATTTGGTTTTATATTTGCTAATCCATCTTCATGCATCATGCATTAGTGCCTTTGCTCCTTCCACTGAACTTTAGAATCATGTAAAGGCTTGTCTCAATGCATTAATATCACAAGTCATTAATGGCTTCTACTTGTGCTATTACATTTGCAGAATTAATAAATAAACATTGAAATACCATATTCACTTTCATAATTTCACCTCCCAACACACATGCCTACCCCTACCCCCCAATGCACACACACTTTCTAGAAGGTAGACTGAAAAGGGAGGCCATGTATTTTGTGAAGCGGTTGTTTCTGACTGCCACCACACACAGGACAAATCTAAAGATAAGACTGTGATCGCTAGGCAGATGCTACCCAAATTGCTGATGCGCCTGAGTTGGGTCATAGTCCCAAGCCCTTCAAACGTCAGGCTGATGACCAAAGGTTAAGGTTATCGTCTCCCACCTAAGACAACAGGAAGTGCTGGGTGCTGTGGAAAACCAGAGTGGCTGTGCTGCCTAAACACATTCAAGTTTCATTTAAAGAACGTTGAAGGAACCTGGGCTGGAGGCTGTCAGCCTGATGTGAGGGCCTTTCTGGGCCATCAGCCACAAGGACAGCTCCGTCAGACTTCTCCCCCACTCTCACGTACCGGCTCATAATTGTTACCTGCTCTTACCAAGCCTCACTGCAGTATGTGCTCTGGAGAGAGTCTTTGATTACAAATGCAAAGGGAGATGGAGAGAATAAAGAAAAACAATGAGTCTACCATATGTGGAGAGATAAAGACGGGGAAATGTGCTCAAATGGCCTCCTCAAAACGTTAGTGGGAGATAAGTGCAAATAAAGAGTCATGAAGACTATTAATTAGCACCTGATATTTTCACTCACCAATATACAGACAAAATCCAGGGATTCTCCTACTGTGAGCCTCTGGAATGTCTGTGGTCCCTCTTACATGATGGGGAAGGTGGACCTTGGCCCCAGCATTGGAATCCAGGAAGATTTGTACCATTAAGTTTGGGAACACAACCCACTTATGAGTTAAGGAGCAGCTCATGCTGTATGGGGACTGTTTCCTTCATTATGTAAACCCAGGTTTAATTATTTTATCTCTGTCTTACCAGATGACTTCATGCTGCTTCTGTGTGCCTCCTTACAACGGCAGATTTTTGAGGATGAAAATAAGGCTGCAGTGAGAATCATAGCAGGGGACAATGTCGAGATTTGCATGAACCTTGATGCGGCCTCCTTCAGCCAACATAACCCTGTGCCAGATTTCATTCACTGCAGGTAACAATTTTCAAAGCCACTTTCATGCGTGCCTTTCACTTAAAGTATGTACCTCTACTTCCAATTCTCTCTCTGCCATTCTTGGGACACTGACAGGTGACTGTACACATGAAGCTAATAAACATGGGACAGGGTGATTCAGTAGTCTAGAAGCTGAGCCTCTGAATTATAGTTCTGCTTCTGCTTCTGTCAGCATAAACCATGCTTCTTTTTGCATCAGTTTGTGTCTTCTCATTCATTTACAAACTGACATGTGCTTATAATACTGCTTCCTGCCTCTCTCGCAGAGATCTTTCCTTCTCATCCTCTGTCCCTCTTCCTCATCCCATCCCTCCTCATCATCCTCCTGTTCAGTGGGCACCAAGAATGACTGGTCACTGCAGCTACCCTGTGCTGGCACTCTCCTTGAGCACTGTCTGCTCCATGGCTGTGCATGGGCTGCCTTTGCAGCACCTTTATTGCCTTTCACAGTCTGATGACAGCTGATCTTGGCAGCCTGATCATCCCCTTCACAGTTTGTGTTTAAACCAAACTAAATTTATCACTGTGTATTCCTTCTGCATTCTCTGGGTTTCCAAGTCCCCAGTTTTTTTCACCTGATGCCCACCCCATGGAGAGCACTCCCATCTGCCTCCCCAGTCAGCTCCTTTGTGCTATGAAGCCTTTAAGACTGAACTCAACCATCAGTGTAGGAGTCTGATAAATTGGTGTCATGTTTTATGCCTCCTTTACACACACACAGCAGAAGCCCTTGTGTGCGTTCTGATATGATGTCTCAAGTTAGTCACTAACTCTACCTGCGGTGATTCTGGGATACTGAGAAATATAGACATTTTATCTATTCTCCTTTGGGTATGACGTCAAGGAAGGGTGTGATATATTTGAGAAAAAAAATTATGATAACATTTAACTGTTGAGTATTGTACTCTAAAAAGAGTAAAGTTCTAAAGTTCACTTACCTGACAATGTACCTTCAAGGTATAATACATTCTCTAATAATGCTGGGTAGGTCAAGTGTGATGTATTTTTCATCAAGAGATTTCTTATTAACTCTTATTAAATAACAATCATTAATAAAAGAAGTGACCCAGACCTGGCTCTTCTCTGCTTCTCCCCAAACCTAGGAAGAGAAACAAACAAAGAAAAACCTCTAAAACAGAGATGCTCTAATTATGCAAATACAGATGTGATGTGGCCTGTAGGGATAACTTCTGTCAGGTGTTGGTGACTGCACTAGGGAAACTTCTAGCAACTGTTATTTATCACAAGCTGTCTGAGACCCGAATGCTGCCTTACGTTCCGTCAGAAAGGTCAGAGAGGCGGAATGGCTCCCTAAAAAGGAATCTTGACTCCTCCCAGGGACAGGCAAAGACGGAGAGGGTATTGAACAGAATATTGAACAAGCCCCACTGTGGCTGTGTCTGCTTTGTCAGAATCATTTCTCAGCTGCAAGAAAAGCCTTTTATCTCTAACTAACCCTTTATATATACCATGGAATTGTTTAAATGTATTCATTTCTAGTTTATCAAAAGAAACCCATTCTTAACTGTTCTCTTGCTTCAGAAGGCATCTGTATCTTAGAATTTCCTTAGTCATACAATTATTCATGCCTCCTATAGAAAGACAGAGAGGACTTTTAGTACTCAAGTTAGTAGGCAGGAAATGTTGCTGTTTATAGGAAATGTGGCCCAAATCCAGTGATGATAAACACACACACAGTGTTTTTACAACTTACCTACTCATCCATCACTGATTAGGTGAGCAGTTCCTGCAGACCAGGCAGTGTCAAATGAAAGATGAATGCAGAGCTCACAGCCTGACTTGTAAAGTGCTTTCATATAGAGTCAAATGCATAGTATTAGGTCGATGCAAAAGTAATTGCGTTTTAAAAGATTAAAAATAATTGCAAAAACCTCAATTACTTTTGCACCAACCTAATATGATTTTTTCCCCCTTATTAAAGTAGAATCTCCCAGCTTACTTTGTTTGTTTGTGTTGTTGTCCTCTTATGGTTCGGTTTTGTTTTCCAGATCATACTTAGATATGTCCAAAGTGATCATCTTCAGTTACCTCTTCTGGTTTGTCCTCACCATCATCTTCATCACCGGGACAACTAGGATCAGCATCTTTTGTATGGGTTACTTGGTGGCCTGCTTCTATTTCCTACTCTTTGGGGGTGATTTGCTGTTGAAACCAATCAAGAGTATCCTGCGCTATTGGGACTGGCTGATTGCATACAACGTTTTTGTGATTACAATGAAAAACATACTGTCAGTAAGTGGCTCCCACTGTGTAACACATTTGTGGTTTCAGTATAAGAGTAAACAGTCTATTCAGTGGTTATTAAAAGCCCATTGCTGATCACACTGCTCTCTTAAAAGCTCCAAATAAGATGCTGCAAATTCACAATTCAAAGGACCATTTATTACTCTTTGTTTTGCCATATTAAGCAGAATCCTTTTTGTTCGTTGCCATCATCTCAAGGTCATATGACAAAAGGATATGTATTTGTAGGAATAAATTTTAAAACATATTTTATTAATTAAAATCCCGTCTCTTCTGAGGAATAATTTGTCATCACTTTACTATATTACAAAATGGCCCTTTTATGAGTCGAAGTCAGTCCTTGAATCTCTAACAGTCATATCATGTTGGCTAAAACAAATTTCTTATCTTGAAAGAGTTGTGGAAATATTAAATAAAATGAACATAGTTCTCTATCACACGGTGTGGGGCGGGGAATGAGAGGGAATAGACTATTGAGAGCATGAATGTTTTACGTGCCCATGAAATGCAGGTAGACACAGAGGAAACCATGGATTCCTGGTTGTCTCTGAGTACAGGCATCCTGATCAGGGCCCAGCTAAGACAACAGAGGGCTGCAGAAAAACCCACCTCTTTCCTCTACGAAGTTTGGTTGTTCAGGGCACAGCTTTCCCTCTGACCTGGTAGATAACTCAAACTTCCTCCTCATAATCCCAGAGTCACATAAAATATTTTGGGCCACAAGGACACCAGTTCAGTTAGTTGTTATTTCAGGATATTGAATAACAGCCTTTCATATGCTGAAGGAGTTAATACATCTCTGTTGGCCCTAACTTAAAGTTAATTCTTATGCGTGCTACTCCCAGCCTATGCCTGATAGTGCATTAGAAGAGCAGTGATGTAATGACTTCCTGCTTCTCCCCTTCCTAGCTACTTAAAGATGAGCTCACCAGGCAGACAATTCAACTGTGAAAGAATTTGATTTTTTTTTTTTTTTTTTTTTGGCACATCGCTGCTATGTTTAGAGGTCTTGGAAAGTTAAGTCTGTGTAACTATGAATATGTATTTCAATAATTTATTTGGTTCACAGTCCTTTGAAATGTTAATTTTCTAGTTGATTGTAAAAGTGACTTTTATTTATCAATTTTACCCACCATTATTTATTTATATTTGGGATAGTAGTGAGTGTGAAAGGAGAGGGTATGAGATAGGACCACAGAACACCATTCATTCTAAAGTCTGATGGTGAAGGATCCATTGCCAGTAACTGACCCCTACCTTCATTCTTGGAAAATGTATGGATACAAAGTCCATTCATTCATTCTATAAACTTATATTGCACCATTCTTTGCTGGGCACTGTTCTTTGTTTTATATCTGGAAGAGTTAGAGATAAATAGTACTTGGGTTTTACCCTCAAAGAATTCACATTCTAAAATTGAAGATAGACCCACTTGTAATTATAATATGATCTGTTGATGCTAATTATCACAACATTTCAGGAAAACAAAACAAAGCAAAGCAAAACAAAAAAAGAGTACTTTATATCTTGCCTACATAAGTTGGGAACGAGCTCATTTGGAGGTGATGCCATTTGAGCCCATCAGAGACCTGAAAGATAGACTGAAGGGTGTCTGGGGAGACAAAGAGGAGAGGATATTCCCAATTTAGAGAACCTGAGCAAAAGCATGGCTGTAAAGGACTGAAATATGAACAGAAAGAATGTTCGGATGGGTACCCGTGCTGGGTAACTGCTGATTTGGGAGCAAATCCTAATTATATTCTACCTTACATGTTCCCAGGAAATATACATAATTCAGCCATCACCTTTATGTGTTGGTATGCAATGATTAAACTTTGTTTAAACTTTTCCCCCTTAGGATGTGAACTTAACCTTAACTATGACAATAAATCATTGTTATGAGACAACCACACACAAATCAACAAAGAAGATTCCTTTACCCAGAGAATTGGCCAAAAATCTCAAAACACATATTCTGCTCTTATTCTAAGAACTATATATCATGAAACTTACGTTTGTGATGATGTTCTCACAAATAGCATAGGTTTAATATGGCTGACTTGTGAGAAAATAAGTGCCAAAATCAGAGTCCCAGGGTTCAGCGTTCACCCATTTGCTAAAACATAGCTCAGCTTGTTCTTATCGTAGTCCAAGATTTCCTTTTTTGAAAAGAAAGGTGCTCCAAGTGCAGAAAAACTCACACTAAAGAAAACCTCACATTCCTTTATTTATCGGGCTTCATTTTCTCCAGGAAATGATGGTGCTCCTGAAGCATCAATTGTACTACCCCTTGTGACTGTAATTGTAGGTACTGTCAGCACCTCCTGCATTCATTGGCACTGAGGCTTTGTGAATTCTTGCACATGTTGGGGTAACAAGATATCAAGCTTTTTCTGGGTGCAAAGTTTCAGAATATGCCTTTCTCACTTGTGTTTCAGATAGGAGCATGTGGATACATTGAAAACTTGGTTAAAAATTGTTGCTGGTTAATCCAAGCTTTCAGCCTGGCCTGCACAGTGAAAGGCTATAAAATGCGTAAGTATGAAAAGCAAATCTGAGAATGGAAGAACAAAGAAGGAAGGGCAGCTGTATTGTTCTCATTTAAAAATTGGGCCAAAGCAAGTAAAGAACAGAGGTAAATGTAGAGTTCAATCCCTACACAGAGGCTATAGGATTGTACTACATTGTGAATCTATGGCCATAACATGAAGTACTCCTACTCAAGGCATCTTGGATTGTCTTTGACAGCCCCTCCGTGGCAAAGAGCCCCTCCTGTGCCTTACGTGGTCAAGAGTTCACTTTCTGGTCAGCCTTATGTATCAATGTTCATATTGGATTTGAAGTGCATCGCCTTGCTTGTAATTAAATCAACTCATAATTGATTTGATGGATCAGACTGTTGCTTTCATGCCTGTGTGAATTCCCAAGCCTGATCACACTACAGGTTTTATGAAATAAATGATGTTTTATAAAACAATGAAAATGGATGTTAATTTTAATTATTTTCTTTTCCTTTTTTTTTTTTTTTTTTTTTTGCCACAGCTCATGACGATCCCTCATGTAAACTACCCAGTGGGGAAGCAGGAATTATATGGGACAGCATATGTTTTGCCTTCCTCCTGCTGCAGAGAAGAGTTTTCATGAGTTACTATTTCCTGCATGTTGTGGCAGATATAAAAGCTTCACAGATCCTGGCATCGAGGTAGGGTATGCTTATTCTTCTTAGACTCCACTCTTGTTCCAGTTTTTGCCCCTGATCTTGTAGGTTTAGAGGGAAAGACTGGTAAAAGGTCTAGGTATTAAAAGGAATGTCATTGAGATGGGGGGGTGTCAATAGCCAGATATGTGACCCCCTAGAATGCTGTACCCATCTCAGAGACACTGGCTAATTGAATAATGAAATAACTGACCTCAGCAAAGGGGGATCAGAGCCAAACACCAATGAACTGAAGTTGAAGGTAAAGGCTTGAAGATAGTGACTGAGATATTTGACTATGCAGAGGTAGTGTTGTGAGACTATACATAGGGAAATGTTGGGTGTACATGGGTTCTTTTTCTAAGATTAGTAAGATTTGAGTATGTTTGCATGCTTATAAGCAGGTTTCCATAGCAGTGGAATGATTGAAAATGCAGGAAGAGAGGAATAAAGGGAAGGATGGGGTCCCTCAGGCTGCAGGTGGGGAAGGAACATGAGCACAGGCAGGCCTTAGGTAGGAGAATGTCATCTTTTCCTCTGTCACTGCAGGTCAGGGTGTCTATAGGATAGGTGTCAGGAAGCTGAGCAAATAATTGCTTACTAACTTATATTCTTTCCAAGAAGTAGGAAGCTAGGGCATTTACTAGGAGTGAAAAGCCCTTGACAGAACTTGAGATTTGATAAAAATGTAAGAAGTTTGAAATAGGCCCTAGAGAGGAGCAGAAGAATTTCTGGGGGTGTGGCACAGTGGATAGACTGCCAGTCGTGTGTTCTCTGTACCACTGTTGACAGCCTATCCAAGCACAGGCTGGCACACCACTGGGATCCTACAGACTTGGGATTTGCCAAATGAGTGTGACCAATGACAATGGGACAGAGATGAGGATATTAGGAGAGGTTGATGAAATCTATGGGGACTCTTAAACAGGCTTGAAATATGAGAAAGAGCAGAAGGGATTGGAAGGGTAGAAAGAAAAGGATCAAAGAGATGAGGCAGGAGACTGAAAATCCTACTGATAAGGCTTGCACTCCAACTTTGCTTATTTCCTTAAGGAATCCTTAGCTCATTCCATACCCTTTTCTGCATATTGAGTAGAAAACTAATCCCTTCTCTGCAAATGTTTCCTAGTGTGACCATTATAATTAGGTCAGGTGAATAACGCTTTGCTGAGGTATAATGTTCTGTGGGGCAGGTTTGAAGGGGCAGATGGCTTTTAATGTCTTAGAAAACACAAACTATTTTTTTAATTGGGGAATGTTGGGGAACAGTGTGTTTTTCCAGGGCCCATCAGCTCCAAATCAAGTCATTGTCCTTCAATCTAGTTGTGGGGGGTGCAGCTCAGCTCCAAGTTCAGTCGCCGTTTTCAATCTTAGTTGCAGGGAGCAGAGCCCACCATCCCATGTGGGAATTGAACCTGCAACCTTGTTGTTAAGAGCCTACAGTCTAACCAACTGAGTCATCCGGCACCCCAAACACAAACCATTTTGTTTTTACTGACGCCCCAGGTTTGTGAGCAGCCACTCTCTCCCAGGGGAGTCTGTGCCTTGTTTGTCCTCTGGGAGAAGGCTTCTATACAGGGCCTTGTATCTCCCAATCCCACCTAGGCAACTCTAGTCAACAGCCCAAAAAGAAATGTTTTAATCCTTAGTCATCATTTCAGGGTAAGATGAGTAACAATGATAGAAATGCTAATTTGTTCTGTTTCCAATTTTCCTTTAGAGGGGCTGAACTTTTCCAAGCCACAATTGTAAAGGCTGTAAAGGCAAGAATTGAGGAAGAGAAAAAGTCAATGGATCAGCTGAAGAGGCAGTAAGAATACTTTATTTACTCTCCTTCTCCTTTCCTTTTATTTTTGGTTTGTATGATCCCATTCAACCACTATCAGCTCTCAAGAAGACTAAACCCCCTGAAAAATTTGTTCATGTTAACTTTCACAACTACCTAGGTATTTATTCTTGTGTCAGGCTGTGGCTTATGTCTGCTAGACCAAAAATGGAAGTCATTTAAAAGAAAGATGGCTGCAGTGTGATGGAAGGGGAGATGGCTTGGGTAAGACCAATATCAAGTCTTAGTTCAACTGCTTACTTTGGAACCTTGAGCAAGTCATTCAAATTCTCTGAATTTTAATGTCTTGTTTCTACCTGGGTTTTTATAAAGATTAAACAAGTTAATGAATGAGACAGCGTCATGCCCAGTGTCAGGCACTTGGAGCAAATGATCATTACATCGGTGGGAAAGGGAATAAATGCAGAGTCCTAGCTCTGGAAGGATCTCTAGAGATAATATAATCTAATCTTTTAGGGAAGAAACTGATGACCCATGACATTAGATGATTTAAAATCCGTAGCTAACTAGAGGCAGCACTAGAAATACAACCCATAGTTCCCTATATTTACTTCAAGAACTTTTCTACCACAACATTCTGGAGAAGTCAAGTAATGGACTGACTTTACCTAGGATATTTGAGAATTCTGTTTTGTTTTTTTTGTTTTTTTGTTGTTGTTGTTGTTTTTAGCCCATTGTAAAGAATTTTCTTAGAGTGAAATTTCTAGCAATGAATGAAACTTCTGAGGATTGGTAGCACTTCACGTGTTCAGGAGCCAGGTTTAAGAGCTGATGGCCTAAAATTCAGAAACTAACTACTTTCCCCAAGAAAAAGAAGATATTCTATCACCCCACCAGGAAAATTCCCTGAGTTTGCTAAGACTGCTTCATTCTTTTCTGACCTAATTTTTCCCCGTGCAAAAATATTTGCTAGTATAAATTACACTATCCCATAGCATGGTTATTTTCACATTGAAGAGATGATATTATATATAATATTGAATACAATGTGGTATAACTGTTGCTACTATTGTTATTTCTAGCTACCTAAATTGAGTCTAGAGAAATAACAAATTTGGATCCACAGTTAGAATGTGTTCCCATAAATGAGGCCTGTTACTATTATTCACTTCACTGAGTTTTTATCATTTGTTTCAGTGATAGAAAGTCAGAATAAAAAAGAATAAAGGTAACGATCATTGCAAAAACAAACTGAAAATATTGTTTAAGCTACACAAAGCAGAAGTGGTGCTTAAATCAGTTTAAAAACTTGAGTAATATATCCAGAATTTTAAGTAAATTAAGAAATGAAACATTTCAGGACAGCACATCGGGAAATAGAGTTCAGCATTACAGTTTCTGAATAGTTAGACTTTCTGAATAAGCACACAAAATAAAAGGCACTAAATCAATAATTAAAGGTGAAATGGTACATTTTCCATATCTGATAAAGATATTAGATTTGAAATAGAGAAGAGGCATATTGTCTAATAGAATACTTACGAATGTTTGAGGAGAGACTTGCTATTTACAAAACAGTTCTCTCACTCATACATCTTTTCATTTGATGCTCACCACAACTCTGTAAGATAGACATTTATTATTTAAAAAGATGTAAAACATGGGAGAATAAAAGACTTATATTTCATAATGTGCTGTGTTCAGATTGACTATAGTACAAGGTGTAAGTGGACATAAAGTATTTCATATCAAACTTTAGCATAATTATTACTGATCATATTATTAATACTATCATCTGTGTCGTGCAAATTAACATGGGTATATAAAAGAAAAATGGAGATACTTGTTGCTAATAAGAAACTATTCACAAGTCCTAAATACTGACCGCTTTGTTCATGATTTTAGCTATACACATAAAAATACAAAAGTATGATCATATAACTATGGATGTGTTCTTGGCATTGCTGTTGCTTTTGCATCTTACAGGATGGATCGCATCAAGGCCAGGCAACAGAAATACAAAAAGGGTAAGGAGAGGATGCTGAGCTTGACCCAGGAATCAGGGGAAGGCCAAGACATCCACAAACTCGCTGAAGAGGATGACGATAGTATGTCGAGACATTTCCCTCTTATTCAAATACCTTGATATTGAATAATAGCGTGATTTGGGATAGGGCTGTAAAATAATGTAACTTTTCATTCTGCCAATATTACCAGTGTATTTTTTTTAACTTAGCAAGTTTTACTTTCTCATTGTGAATGGTATACATTTATTTGTCTTATAAAGTACATATTTAATGAATCCGTGACTTTACGAATATCTTTTCTGCAGCAAGACAACTTAAAAATCAACACATAACCTAGCTTCTGTTTCACAGGCATGTGCTTCTGAAGAAAATGGACATGAATTTGCTTAATTTGTTCCTTTAGGAAAGATATTTCAGATACACAATTTACTGTTATCCTTGATTTCTATAAATTTTATATGAAAATCAAGTAGATATGCACATTTTATGTGGTACCTGAATAAAAGTAGTTAAAATATCACAGTTATTATCTGTTGCATTGAAACTTAAGATGAAATATATATTTATTTTATCTAATTATAGATATATCCAATTAACTTTAGAATGTCTTCTTGTAGATGTTTGCATGCTTTTCTTTTTTGAAAGGAATGAAGAAATAATGCATGATATTCTCCAGTACATAGTATCTATTAATCACCAGTAAATTTATATTTTTTCAACTATGCATTAAAATAATCACAAGAAGGATTGCTGGTTATGGGAATATATGCATTTTAACAAATTATTTGCCACTAAATTGTTCTATAAATTTTGGGTGATGCTTCTTTCTGTTAATTCAATAGAAAATTCAATGTGAAATATATTTTTGACAGATAATTCCTTCTTTTATATATTTCTTTCTAAGCCCTCAGTTATGAAAAAGAAAATGAAAATGTGGCCTAATGTTAATGGGACACTTAGTATTTACCTTGTGAAACGGGCTGCTAATATGTGTAAACTTTTCAGATTCAGTATAGTTCCTTTTCCTGACCTCTGATTACTTTTGCAACTTATCTAGATTTTGACAATTGAGTTGTTAAAGCGTGGTTTTCAAAATTTGTTTTCTCACTTTATAAGAATTAATATTTGGACATATTTTATTTTAGGAGAAGCAGACAAAAAGAAAGCCAAGGGCAAAAAAAAGCAGTGGTGGCGGCCTTGGGTTGATCATGCTTCCAGTAGGTTTTCTTGATCCTCTTACAATTTCATCAATTCTAACCCTTATATCCTTGACCAGAATTCAGGCGTCCCCATGACCTGTGTGTTCCATGCATGGTTTTATCCTTGTGACTTGATAGGGGGTCAGTATATAGGAAAATTGTGATGTAAATGGGTCTCTGAGCCCTGTAGATGGAATCTTCCAGAGAAATCAGCTTATTTTGGTGCTGGCTGAAGAAAGCCAAATGTGTGGCTTATATACTCCTGAGCACCATTTTTGGGCTTGGAAAGGGAAGAATAATTGACTACCATGTTATCCACTTGTGAGGTCTAGAGCTCTGCAGGTATGTGTTTGTTCTATGGCTGAAAACCCTTATTAAAAATGAGTTTCAGCTCCTCCTGGACTGTGATTGAAGGATAATCATTATGAACACAGTGCTTGTGACCCTCTTTGTAAGGCACTAGCATGGATGCCAATTAGCCTCCCCTACCCTCATTCCCAAAGCTTTAATTTTATTTGCATGTAAGGGGTTTTGCCAGTTTATTAAATATAAAAATGAGGATAACTTAAAGTGAATGTATTTTCTCATTCTGCCTCCTCCCTAGTTTCAAAAAGACTCTAAAACTACACTCCAAATCCAGTGTCCAGCATGTGGCCTCAGAGCACCTGCAGCTCAGCCATAACAAATTAAAAGCAAAGTCAGAAAACAGTTTTTGAAAAACAACTTGATAGCCACATGCAATTAGTGCTTTTCCCTCCTGATCATAAACAAGAATGAGGAGTTACGGAACTCAGTGGCTATATTTGTTCTGCTTAGCAAAGGAACTATCACCTGCTATTGACCAATAGTATTATAATAGAATGATCCATTTGAATCCAGCCTTTCTTAAATGTATTAGAATATTGAATAATTATTCATTATTTTGAAAATTACTTATAACGTAATTCTTATGTCTTGTACTATGTCTTATACTATGTTTTGATCCCTATAGTTAATGTAATTAGACAACATCACCAAGGCCCATGACATCACATGATGATAGGAGGGGCTCTACTGATGGGATGTTTAAAATCACTAGAAAATCGAATTGATCAGAATCTTTCCCCATACCTAATTCTTAGTGTCATCTGGGTCTGGTGTTGACCTCTCTTACTCTAGAAATAATTTTCTGAAATTAGTAAGCCATTTAATAAAGCAATATTCAAAATTTGCTCAGTATGTGTAGATGTAATTAAATTTAATCCTAAATATTGAATTTTAGCATTTTGACAGAAAAAAATATCCATGAGTTACAAAGCATTTCATTTAATTTGCTGCCCAAGTCAAAAGACAAAACATTCAAGTTGAAATTCTATGTGACACTTTAATTTATTGTCCATTGGCATGTTAGTCATGCTAATAATCTAATAATGAATTGTACTATATGCCTATTTCTATCAAGTCACAAGTAAACTATGCCTATCTTTCTGTTTTTAAAGGGCCCTTTGCTAGTTTAGAGAGACCTATCCATTTCAAAATAATGTCAGACTGAATGCTTTGTCCTTTCAGCTGGGGTAAATTCCCATTGCAATCATTGTGGTTGTATTTCCCTTTTTATCTAAACATTGCATTTTGGAAGGAATTGGATATCGTCTTTGATAATAATCTTACAAGTTGGAAATACTTTAAAGAACTTCCTATGAAAGCTATTGAATTTAGATTTTCTGATTCATTTCACCCTCATTATATCAAGTTCTTGAAGACTGATATTAAATTAAGAGTGCCTCATTCCAATACCTGATGGTGCAATAATGCAGGAATGTGTGTAATTCATGGTTTGGAATCAGATTCTGAGAATGGTGTTAAAATTTTTCTGCAAAATGTATTTCCTTTTGCAAGCTTGTGAGGAAAAGAAAGGAATGAATATGCGGTTTATTTTTTAGGCAATGACAAGTTCCAAAACTTATCTTCAGATCTAGAAGCACTTTATTAAAAGCCCTTATTTCTTTAAAAGTCACTGGGCTTTTAAATAGATATTTCTTAGAGGTGCCAAATACAAAAATAAGTGTAGTTGGAATACTCTTGAGTAAATCCATTGACAATATAATAACATTGCTATGTTCTTCATATTATTGACAAATATTCAATATCTTAATGTAGTCTGCAGGTGACAAATCTCCCAGTTCCATACCTATGTACACACATACAGTTGCATTATTGCTATTCAATGATACCTTCCATTCAGTGTAATACTTCTTCATGTCAATTCTATACTGCCAAGCCTCACTTTATTGTGAAATACCTGAAATAAGGGGCCCAGGCCAGAGGGTAGGATTTTAAAAGTTATTTTCACACTCAGTTATTCAGCGATAACATCAACATCCATGATACATATATGGACACAGACTGGAGGCAGGATCTCTTTCTGAACTAACAAATGCATATGTAAGAGCTTCTCTACTGTTACCAGATAGCACTAAAGAAATTATTCTCTGTTGTTTTTCTAGTTTTATTTCAATAATATTTTATAAGGAATAGAAGACTCTTAACATTTTTCTTTTTTTAATGTGTTAATTCTACTTCTCACATACAAATTGGTAAAGTTTTTTAAATGATAAAATCAGTGTTATGACTGCTTGAGATGAAAAGTGTTTGGGCTCTCAGTGTCCACATGGATAAAAGTTATAGAAGGTATGATTGAATACAATTTAAGCTACTATTGATTTTAGAGCCTATAATGAGGGTAAAATGCTCAATCTTATAATACTCTGTTTTTACCAATGACCATGTGACATACAGTCCATGTAACTTTCCTGCAAATCTCTGAGCTTAAATGAAGGCATTACTTTAATGGTCTTCTCACTGTCAAATGTAATGCTGTAACTTTGGTTTGTTCTTGCTTACTCTTACCTTATGTTATATTGCATTTATTTCCTCAGGCCTGGACCCAGTACTCTGGGCCTGGTTCTTCCTTCAAAAAAATAAATAAATAAATAACAAATCACAGTGCTTCTGTTCAAGGATATAAGGCCCAATTTATTCACTCTGCATCTTCATGGATGGAGGCCTCACATACATCTGAAATCATGGGCAAAATTATTTACCTTTTGACCATGTTTAGTGATATTCAAGCAACTAATTTTAAACAAGCCAAGGTTTTCCATTACCTCACAATGTTTAAGTCCAAAATATAACTAAATACATCATGTATGTCATCCAAAAGACACCTCACCATTTGAAAACTTGAATATAATTTGAAAATATTTATATGTTTTCCTGCAATGATGTTACAGTTCTTGTAGCATCAGAAATGTATATGCTAGGTCTCTTTTCTCTGATAAACTTAAAATAATGATCAAATGCATAAAGATTTGATTCTCAGATTTTTAAAAATCTTTGGACATTTCAGCTTTCTCTGTTTCCAACTCTTCGCACAGCAATATATTCTGGCAGGGCAAGTGTTAGGCAAGACAAGGATGATCCTTACTGTCTGTGCTTTGTCTTACGGTCAACACAGGTCTCTTCAAATTTCAGTAAGTGACTGGGAGCTCCTGGATGACTAGAAGCCTAACAGTACTAAACAGTATAGACCATGTCCACTGTGCCTCAGTCTCTCTCATACTACGTGTAGAAACAGCCAGAGTGGTGGTGGTGGCATTATTGTGGCTGTGCAATTTTTTTTAATGTTTATCCACCCATTTTCTCATACGGCAGTTTGTTTTTAAAAAAATGCTCTTTCAAATGCCTTGCCATATTTGTCATGTCTCTTGTGTCACCTTGTGGAGAAGCTAGGTCTGCATACAATAAAGTGAGGGAGAATATTGGTGACACTGTTTCTTGATTCTGAATCTTTCTGACTGGCTTTTCTACAATAGTTTGGACCCATTTGGATAACACCAAATCCTCCACTTCATTTTGGCCTTGTCTAAAGGACCAAAATTGCTGAATTGCGAAATAATAATTGTTTTCAGTTATTTTGGCCATCTTAGTAACAAAACGGGTTGCTGCAGAGTTGGTCTGATGGTTCTATGTAAAATTTATAATGAAGAAGGAAGAAAATACCAGATGAACCCAGAACTGGCCAATTCTCTTACATGGCTTAACAAGGCCTCGTGCTTTGTAGACCTAGTCATGCCAACACCAAGTAACATAGCACAGAATGAGTATTCTTCATCTCTTTTTTTTTTCCTCCCTACCAACATCTCTTGCTGTTGTCTTTTTGTAGAAAATTTATGTGTATCTTTTTTTTTTTTTTTTTGGGGGGGGGGGCATTTCATGCATAAGTCCCTGATTATCTCATATCTCTTTCAAGAAATAAGTAAATATTTTGTTTTGCTTAGTGGTCAGGAGTGGAGATTATTATTTGTTTGAAACGGATAGCGAAGAGGAGGAAGAGGAAGAATTAAAAAAGGAAGAAGAAGAACCTCCAAGAAGGTCAGCTTTCCAGGTAATTATGAGATTGGGGAAATCATGTCTTTGCTACTTGAAGAGTTTTATTTTTGACAGACCATGATTGCAGGCTTATTCTGCCATATTCATATATGTTGTAGCTCCCAGAAGTTTCTTATTTATGTCTGAAATTGTTTATTCCTCATTAAACAAGGCTGCTTGCTCTCAGCATTGCTGTAATTACCGCTGTGCAAGAACACAATTCCAGTCAGGTGTTCTTTCACTTGCATCAAAACATTTTCTGATGCTAGAAAAAAAAGTAAAGCTTTCTTGATGAACTTTATTTTTCTGTTGCAAGTAGGAGGTGAAGAAGGTTTATCTGGCGTTGCTTTGGATTGCATTAGTGGACTTATATTTCAATATGTGAAATAGTCGATCATGAAAATAACATACTTGCTTTGTTTTGAAACAGATGGTCATTTAGATGTTACTTTGTTTTGAAAATCAGTTGCATTTGTATTGCTATAGATTTGAGAATTTATTAACATAATGAAAGTATCTAACGCAGTTCTGACTTTTTCAGCTTAACTGCCTTTCTTTTTTAGAACCTGCCATACCACTCTCAGTTATATAGCTCACTAGCCTAAGTATAGTGTACTTAGTGAATGGATACTCAATGCTACCCAAGAATGATGATTTGTCAGTAGAGTTACATATGGGATGAAAGCTTACATATTTTTTTTTAATGAAGGAGCCACATATTAGGAGTTATTTCCCATTTGTTATGCTTCAAGGCACCTAGAATTATATCCGTCAAGCTACGTGATGTGTCCGTGAAGAGGCCATTGTCAGTTTGCTGGCCAGGTCTTCTCAAGCTGCCAGGTTACATTCACTTCTGTCTTCCTAATGACTTTGAAAAACTAAATCATTCACGTAGATACCTTGCTCTCATGCTTTCTCACTTGCCCTGTTGCTAACTATGTGTGTTTCTAGATGACTGTGTGTATGTGCATGTGTGCAGCTGGCTTGTCAAATACTAATGACTTAACTTGTTTATTTTTATTCTAATGACTTTTATTCTAACCATCACTCATCATGCAGCAACGGAGAGACCCTGATCATCTTCACCATTTGAATGGATTTCTTGCAATGATTGACTGTTTTCTTTATTCCTAACTTACAAGCAGAGCACATTTTATTCTAGCTTCAATGATTGGCGCATATGAACCTAGTTGATGTAATTGTAGAGACAAACTCATACTGACGTCATATATTAAATTATTAGTTTTTGGTTTTTTTCTACTAATTACTCTTGCTTTGTCCTTCTTTATAGAGAGCTATTGGGAAGTTTGCATCAGCCATTTTAGCCTTGCCAAAGTCTGTCATTAAACTTCCCAAAACTATTCTACAGTATTTAATCAGAGCTACAAAGGTATTTGATGTTTACTGTGTGTGACCCTCTGCTCTGTAGATCTTTAGACAAGCAGATCCCTGTTGCTACATCTGCATTTTCCCTGTTCTATAGATCGTACAACGAAGGAATTATAAGAATTTAAAATATAAACTTTTCCAAAACGAGTTCTGAGAAGGCAAATTTCTTAGTATTTGGTTCTTATTTTTTAGTTGATACCAGAGCCTATCGAAAAATAGAGAGAGAAAATGCAGATACACATCTACTTTCTGTCCTCTTGTAGTTTTGTCTAAGTCACATCTCACTTTCTCACTAGGGTCACATCTGGTTGCATGCATCAGTTATGATGTGTAAAAAGTATAATTTTTTTTTTTCTCAGAAAGCTGGTAAAATTACAAAGAAGTTAATGAAAGACTTATTTTGCTCCATCTTTCTGGCTTCCTGTTAAGTTTCCATCTTCCTAAACTGGATGCCATCTTCCATTTCCCATTCTGAATTCAGTGCATCTCCTTACGAGGCTATGCTGCAGGGTACAGACCATGCAGTGCCTCCTTCCCACATCATCCGGGAGAGCCGAATAAACTGTTTAACAAATTACTTATTAATTCATCTAATGCACAACAGATTATCCAGCTACCTACACTGTAGTCATTTCATTACTGAAAATCATAGATAATGAATTACTATTCTTGTACTTTAAAGAGAGCTGCTTCTCCCAACTTAATCTGAGGTAAGCACCTAAGCTCTTAGGTCTTTATGCTCCTCAGTGTTAACCCAATGGTTTGGATAGTGACCAAGACTAGTGCTTCTCCCATTTCACCTGGGGATATTATTTAAATGTAGGTTATTTAAATTCAGCAGGTCCAGTGGGGCCTACAATTCTGTATTTCTCTCAATTTCCCAGGTGAAGTGCAAGCAGCTGGTCCACCTTGAGTAGTAGGACCCAGAAGTCTAGGTTCCTGCTATTTTTCAAATGCCATGATTCTGATTTTTAGGCAATATTCACTGTTGCCACTTTCCTGGGATTCTTTTTCTTTTCCCATTTAAGACTACCATATGAGTCTCTTCATCCATATAAAAGAATTTATATGAAAGATTATAATGTAATTATCCCCCATCTTACTTTAAAAACAAAACGAAACAAAAAATATCTTACAGACAACATAAAGAAAGTCCTGGATCACTCCTGAATTAAAGGACAGTATGAAACGTAACCAATTTGTTAAGGCTCTCCACTTCAATAAAGTTCTCTCCTGTTTGAAAGATTAAATGCTGCTTTACATAATGAGTTTTCAGTAAAACGAATCCCATTTTTCCTTAATATATATGATAAAATTTAAGATAAAATCAAGGTAAAAGTTAAAATTAAGTTGGGAATACAAGCTAGTGCAGCACTCTTTGGAGAAGCCAGAGATCATTTAAAACGTTTCCATGTATTTTCACTTATCGTTAGTGGTGCTTGTATCTAATGCCCTAGAGAGACCCATCAAATGGATGACAATTACCACTACCAAGTATAAGAACTAGGAATTCTCAGTAAGGAACTTCCACTTCTTGATTCAGGAAGAATAGGGATGTTTCCTCCTCTGCCTTCACTATCAACTTTTTCCTGAAAGAGATGGACTGAGGCCAAACTGACCGTCTATCAAATGTTCCAGGAACTGTAAAATGTTTATATTTCCAAACATCAAAATAATTTACCTACAATTAAGGACTTGTCATACGATTCTCTGCTCCTCCCTGGTTTCCTCTTATTTGCATTATCTAAATTCTCATCTCAGTGAGAAAGAACTGATTGACTGTCATATGTAGAAGCAGGAGTTCCCTTTTAATATAGTCAAATTTTAATGGTTCTCACCCTTTCTACAAGACCTCTTCAATTCAATCCTAAGCTTCTCCTTCTCTCTTTCTCACCCTCCCTCCCAATGGTTTCATTTTCTTCAGAGCAAAAGAATTCCTCCGGCTTGTGCACCTATCACATTCATAAATCCTGAATTACATTTTTATTTTCTTTTATGGGGATTCTTGCATTATCTAAAAGTGATATTCTAATAACATTTTTTTTTAAAGAAGGTCATCGTATTTTGCTCTTAAGCCTGAAAATTTATTTATGTTTAGCAGAATAGATTTTTTTAAAAGAATCAATATTTTGCAGAAGTGAGTTTGCATATCAAGGTACTAAACCTCAGAGATATCTTGACAGGAGTCCCAATTTTATGCTCAGTGAACATCTAACATAAATTCCTTTATGTGGTCCTTTTTCTTCAAATTCCAGTTTATCTCATTTTTCAAAATGTTTTTAGCACAAAATAGGATAATCTTTTTGCCTCCTGGGTTTATTATTCTGAAATAATGCAGTTCTTATATTTGCATCAATTGCCTTTAAGGTTCAGATTTCTACCAATGAGAAGAAATGTTCTTTCTTACTATCCTTTGATCTTTGCATTCCATATGTGGAAAAACTGAAATTTATTTTTATCAACATCACAATGCCTATGTTTTCCTTACACAGTTTTTCAAAGATTTTAGAAATCTGAACAACATGTAGAATAAAATGAACATGTCTGGGTCTACAAGCACCCCTGAAAAACATTTCTTTATAATAATAATAATAATAATAATAATAATAATAATAATAATAAAACCCAGCTTCCCTGAGACCCAGGTGTGTCTGTGGGTGCATGAGGAGCATGACTGCTTGGCTTCGTGATTGCAGATGGCTGACTTTGTATATAAAGGTTTTTGTTTTGTTCCTTTTGCATGACTTGGGAGACTACTGGTGGGCGGCTACTCCAAATTGCTCTATTGTGGTTATCGGTGATAATATATTAATACAACTATTTTCAGCTCTTGAGTGAAAGTGACAAAAGGCAACCAAAAGCACTAGTTTTCCTTTCATAACACTTGGGATAACTCCTTAACCTTAATATCACATTATTTTTCCTCTCCAAACACTAATCAATCTGCAACGCCCTTTCGCAAGTTGCTGGTAACAGCTGTTATTCACAAGGGAAAATATCAAAGGTGCAAAACTATTTTCCCAAAGTAAATGAATAAAAGAAACTGCTTTGTGTTTGACTCAAAGTTTATTTGTGATGGGAGAAAACTAATGATACTTAGCGAGGCATCCAATTTATTCCTGTGGTGTAAAATGAGAAAGATCATAACTAAGTGTCACAAATGGTGGTGATATGTGGGGACTTGGGAGAAACAGTTTCTATAAACCCAAAGTATCTCATGATTATCTGTGATACCAAATGAAATATATTCCTATATGTCTATTTTCATATTTTATTTCATGATAATGAAAATAGCACAGGTCAGTTCAGCATATGAAGGGATATGGGAGAGGGATATTTACTTTGTGTTGGGAGAAAAAATATATATTTCCAAAAGTCAGGAAGCTTGGTGTTGGTCCCTTTTCTTTTAATTCAAATTATTAAAAAGCCAGAAAATAATTGAATTTTCTCCCTTCAGTTTGTTTATCAAGCTTGGATTACTGACCCTAAAACAGCACTCCGACAGAGGCGCAAAGAGAAAAAAAGGTCTGCAAGAGAAGAACAGAAAAGAAAGAGAAAAGGATCTGGGGAGGGTGAGTGTTATGTGGATGCAGCAGGTTCTAGCCAGTACTCTCCATTTCTGTCACCCTTGAATACGAAAGAGGAACTGCAAAGGACAGAAACTTTGGAGAAATAAATTTTTTTAATTCTAAAGAGTGCAAAGATTTTTACTTGGCCTTAATTGCTTGTGTCTGACACTTGGAATGAATTAAAACATGACCTTAAGTTAAGATTCATTTTATAAAATGGGGAGAGAGGCAAAATAAATTCAAAGAAAGTAGAAAGAAAAATTAGTTTTTTAGGCAGATATTAAGTCATAGAAACAAAATACAAGACAAGGCCTAATCATTAAGTAAAAAACTATTCATGAAAAAAAAAAAAAAAAAAGTAAGAAAGATGAACCTTTCACAGTTTAATCAAGAAAAAAGAGAACTCACTCTTAAACAGTACTCAGGAACCAAAAATAGAACATAACTACGAATGCCATATTCAACATTATACTGGTACATTTGAAAGCACATGATAGAAACACATTTCTAAGGGGGGAAAAATTCCAAACTACAAAAATCACACCAAAAGCAAAGTTAAAGTGCAGTGGGACACTCGGGAAAAATATTTTCATTATGTATATCAGACTAAAGATTAGCATTCTGGATATATTAAAAACTCCTAAAAATCAGTAAAAGAAAAATTCAACCCAATGAATGAATGAATATGAAAACAATTCATAAATCAGAAAATAGAAATGGCCTTTTTAGAAGGAGCTCAGCTTACCAGTAATTGAGAAACACAAACTAAGCATTTTGACATTTTGGTTTTTTACCTATAGGATTGGCAAGAACCTAAACATTTGAATATCACTGTTTGGAGTTAGTGGGAAGATAACTGCTTTCACAGACTATGTGTAGTGTTGTAAAGTTGTACTTCCACTTTGAAAAGCAGTGTGTCAATGTCTATGAAAATTTTAAATGTACACATCCTATTAGAGATCAGTTCTACTTCTAGGTGTGTGGCTTAACCTGAAGCAGGTTTTGTACGTGTGGATAAGGACACACGTCTAAGAATATTCATCAAACATTATTTGTTGATAACAAAAAGAAGAGGACTCAAGTAAATTATGTTGCCAATATATTATAGAATACTCTAGTAGTTTAAAAAATGAGATGGATTACTTTGAACTGACTTGGAGAACAATTCCTGTTGTTAAATGAAATAAATAAATTATGTTGAAAATGGCCTGCACATTATGAAATCATTTATGAAACAAAGGAAATCTCAAGATAATATTTTGCATTTTTAGTGGGTGCATATAGTAGTATATAAATGCAAGAGAAAGATCAGAAAGAATATTTAGTAAATGAATAACAGTGGTTACTGTTTTCCTGGAGGTGGTGGAGAGATTGAGATTAAGTGGTATGAGGGAACTTGAGGCTTTTCTGTTACTTTTTTGTTCTTTATGTATAAAGAAAATGTATACATAAATTCTTTGTGAAATTAAAAATAAAAGGAAAACATAAATTCTAATGGAGCTCTAAATTGCAAAACCTCTCTCTTTTTTGACCATTCTGCCCTCTGCTACCTCCTAGTAACTTTAATTTTTACTTTATTGGTTTAAAAAGACAGAATTAAGACTGAGCTAATGTAACAAGTCAAGCAGTAAAGAGGTAAATGCACAATCTGCCCTGGAAACCTATCCACTAAGCTACCAAATTCTCACAATATGTTTCGTTCACTTGCATTCCTTTCTCATGGGAGTAAGTACGTGTGTTCAGGCATGGTTTCCTTTGTTTGATTTTCAAAACTGAGTTCATACAATACAAACTGCTGTATGTTCATTAGTAATATATCATGAATATTTCTCCAATTAAGTATTTATAAAACCATATCATCCTTTTTTAATAGCTGCAAAATATTCTATAATATGGATATGCATAATTTATTCACCTACTCCACCACTAATGGACGTAAAGTTTGCTTCCAGATTTTTCTACAATGAACAACGCTATCATAGATATCTGCACACAGAAATTCACATACAATTGCATGCACATGTGTGTATTTGAATGCATAACAAATTTCAGGAAGAACATATACTTTCCACAGAATACATTATCAAAAGTGAAATTACTGGGTTAAAGGGTGTGCCTTTTTTTTTTTTTTTTTTTTGGACTTCAATAGATATTTTCCCAAACAGTTTTACTAATTAACACTACAATGTGTAAGGTATAAGAGTGTCCATTTCCCGGTAGCCTCCACCAGGATATTATTACTCTTTTTATTTGTCTTTCTCAAGCATCATAAATGGCTTTTATTTTCATTTGAGTTTTCATAACTAATAAGACTGAATTTTTTTTCTTGGTAATTTGTACTCCCAAATCTAAGATTTATACATTTTTAACATTTTCCATAATATTATTTTATTCAGCTGTTTGTCCTTATTAATTTAGGGAATATTTATATGTTAGGGATATTGCTTTTTCTCAAGTGTTAAAATATTTTTTTCCAATCCAATGTTTATCCTTTGATTTAGTTTATGGTATATGTTATCTAAACAATTTTTAATTTTTTCTGGTGTCAAATAGATCTAAATTTCTTTTTGTGGTTTCTAAGTTCCCATTTTACTTAAGAAAGCCTTCCCCCAAATATTATGCTAATGTTTTCTTATATTTCCTCCTAATTTTATTTATTTCAAAATTTTTATTCTATGAAATAGAGATTTAATTCATTTATTTTCAGATGGATAGACAATCATGCTATCCCTATTTATCAAATGATTCCTCCTTTTCCTATTAAATTTAAATACTATTTTTGTTAATATTATCCTTCCATTTACTATTAGGTATGTTTCTAGACTCTGTATACTGATCCACTATCCTACTATCTAGCTCTGGGCCAATGTCATCTATTTTTTAGTCCAGTAGCTATAGAGTTAGTGAGTTTTGCACACTCCCCTCATTACCCCCTTTCTTTCCTTCAAAATTGTGTTTGCTATTCTTAGACATTTGTTCCTCCAAAATTATTTGACCAGTTCTAAAAATGTGTCCTTTAATCATCTTGTAAATATCTCATTATTCTGTATCATAAAGATTATTTCATGCGTAAAGTCACTACCATTTACCTATAAATCAGAGGCAAATAATTAAAAAATATTCAGACTAAAGAAATATATTTATTTCTTTAATAAATATTTGTTTAGCACTTTCTTGGTACAAGGCATCATCTCTTCTATGTTACTTCCAGACAGATAAGGCACATAGATCCTGTCCTGAAGTGCCAGGCACTGTTGTAAGTGCTTTTTATGTAGTAACTCGTTTGATCCTCACAACAGCCCAGGGCATTTTATTCTCCCTGCCCTACAAATGATGAAATGAGGTCCCAGAGAGTGAAGTGACCTGCCTAAGGTCACACAGCCATACAGTGAGTGGTGGGTCTGGAATTTATAACAGGTATCCTGACTCTAGACCCTTCTATCTTAACCTATAATAACCCAAGTATAGGAGTGGGGAAAAAAAACAATGAAATAGGAACAACAAAATTCCATTTAAAATATAAGTATAAATAAAATACTGTGGGACCAGAGGAGAGAAGATGACTTGTAGCCAAGAATGTAAGGGAATGCAATGCCTCTTGAAAAAGACAATGGTTGAATAGACTCTGACATTCTGACAGAAGAAAGCAAGACCATGTGTGAAAAATAAAGATCAGATCCACATTGCTGGAAAGATAAGCTGTGATACACAGTAGTAGAATATAAGTTTGGGAAGATTAACTAGAGTGAGATCAGTTTGATAGGGTTACCAAATAAAATACAAGAAAACCAGTTAAATTGGAAACTTTTATATAAACAATAATTTTTTTTTTTTTTAGCTTAGAAATAATTTCAGTATATTTCATGGCTCTTATGCAAAATGAAAAATTATGAAAAAATATCTGTTGTTTACCTTAAATTAAAATATAATTGGTTATCCTGTTTTCACTTGCTAAATCTGACAACCTTAGTCTTAAACAAGAGGCTAACAAATAAAGTGAAATCCTATGATGTCATTTTTAGGTAATGACACACTAAAATTTGTAACATTATCCCAAGATATTCAAAATTTAAAGTTCAAGTATGTGTCAGGGGTCAGCAAACTTTTCTGTAAAAGGCCAGATAGTAAATATTTTAAGCTATGCAGGCCATAAGTCTCTGTTGCAACTCAACTCTGCCATTGTAGGGTAAAAGCAGCCACAGACAATACATAAATAAAAGGGCATGGCTGTGTTCCATTAAAATTTGAATTTTACATAATTTTCATGAGCACAAAATATTATTTTTTAGATTTCTTTTAACTATTAAAAATATGAAAACCATTCTGAATTTACAGGCTGTTTAACAACAGAAAGCAGGAAAGATTTAGCCAGAGGATTGTAGTTTACCCATCCCCGGGTATCCATAATTCTTATTCTGGAGTGAGCAGAATCTGAAATCTATGAATTCTTACGACGTTTCCCCAGGAACTCTTAAAATAGTCAAAATATCCTAAGATTTAATTTAAAAATTCATTTTAATCCAGAAGAGTAAGTGTTGACATTTAATATACCCTTAAAGAATCTAACTCATGTTTATTGAACACACTTGACAGGGCCTGTGGAGTGGGAAGACCGAGAGGATGAACCCGTCAAAAAGAAATCTGATGGACCAGGTAACAAAAGATACAAATATGAGCAGGGGGAAAGTTGAAAATGCTACTTCCCAGGTGGTGTGTAATGGAATGCTGCCTAAAAATAATTAATCAAATACTGTCTTGGACTATGACTAAATAATTGGTGTCCTTTGAAATCTCATCTTTAGTGAAATTGCACAGTGACTCCTCAAAGTAGATCTGACCTTTACATTGTTGGATTAAATGTTGGACTAAAGTCAGTTTATAAATTATTGTATCCAAGTACCTATGAAGGGGGTGTTAGGAAGCAAATTATAAATGTCCTATGGAAGCCATCAGAATAGAGGCACAAAAAATATTGGCAATTAATTTCAAAAAGCACATAAAGAAGGAATTAAATGAAAGGTAAGTAGAATTGGGGAAATGAGAAGTACTCTGGAAGCTTGGGCCAACCTCCCCATTTTGTGAAGGGAAAACCAAATCCCAATGACTTTGCTCAGGATTTTATAGCTACAGTCAGGGACAGAATCCATGTCTTCTAACTCCAGCTCAGTCAAGGTGCCATTTGGGCTCCACATAGTATGTGATTGGGAGGAAGATTTTTCCATGAAGGAAAAAGAAAAAGAAAAAAAAAGGCAAAACAAATCTTCCAAATGAAATGAACCCTAATGCCTCTCTACTTCTATTTCCTCTATTGCACAGGGTTGGAACGCCTGTGTACATTATTTATCAGCCAGCACATTTTTTTCAGACTCTTTTACTCTGGACACAAATACTTCCAAGTATGTCACCTGTTGGCACAAAATGAGACTTCTTAAAGGCTGTCTAACACCCTCTGTGGCACAATTCTTAGACCTGGCCTCCGTTTCCAGATAACTTGACTCACGTGCATGTGGAGCCAGATATTCTATTATTGCTGAAAAGCTTTGTGCAATAATAGTGGCTAACATTCTAGCTTGCACATCCTCTTTGCCAGGCAGTTTTCCAAGACTTTTAGACATATTAACTTGTTTCACCCCCTCAAAAACCCTCTTCTCCATTTAACAGATAAGAAACTGAGACAGAGAACGATTAGCTAACTTTTCAAAGTCTGCATAATCACTAAGGAGTAGAGTTGGAACTTGAACCTGAAGAGTCTGAAACCAGAGTTTGTGCTCTTAACGACTATGTCTTACTGCCTCTATGATTAAAAATAAGTAAAAATAAAACTCCTAATTTCATGTGCTAATTTGTGATCACTCAGGTTAATAAAGTGCATGGCATGCATGTCTCCAACACAGTTTAGTTTTACCATCAAGACCACCAAAAGCAAAACTGTGAAATAATTATGTTTATCTTCACCACCTCTGAGGAAATAATGGTGAATATGAGAAAAAAAGTGTCAAAAAATATAAGATGCTGCTAAATCTTTATTAATACTTGTAAGTAACCCCAAGTTCTTCAGCCTCTCAGGGTCAATCTTGCCTTTGATGTCTACATGAAACTGGTAGAGGTTCTAGCCAAACTACTGTGGGAAACGCATGCCTTGCTCAAGATCAAAACAAAAGCAGTAGTGTGGGGTGGAAAGAGAAATCTAGGTGTTACCGGCCCTCTCAGACTCAGAATTACTCTTCTGTGGAATCTGTAGCATCTCACTCCATTTAGCTTCTTTGCTCAATGAAGGATAGATACTCTCTCATTTCCCTTCTTCCTAAAGTACACCTCATGTAAGGCTGTTAGGTGCAACACCGATTTATCGAGGTTTTGGGGGGATAGTTGGAGGCAGTGACAGCATAGGCAGGAAACTGCATCAAAGGGTAAGTCGGGGATCAGTCTTCCTGCCTCAGAGGCATCTCACTAGCTGGTGCCTCTGGGACCTGGCTTCACAGCCAGGAGTCTAGGACCCTTCCCACCAGGTATGTCTCAATCATTTCCCCATCTCCTTTTCCAGATTCCTAGTTTTCTTCCCCAGGTATCAGCTGGCCACTTCAAGATTCTTGTTACTCCAGTGGGTAGAACTGTTTAACTCTTCTTTGTCTCTCTTGCCCATCTAGACTATGTCCGGAGACCATCCCATATACATCTAAGCTTCTTCTGATGGTTTTCCTTTTGAAAAATGCAAACTTTACCTGCCTTCCTCCTAGGCTACACAATTAATAAATAACTTTTTTTTTTTTTTTTTTTACCATTACAAAGATAAACTGATTCACACTGTGACATGAGAATTAAAGTAGAGAGAGAAGATTGGTGGAGAGCAGGGATGAGTCACCCAGTGGTCATATCTGATTATACTGGATTAGAGGTCAGGAAACTATACAACCTTGAGCCAAATCCCACCTGCTACCTGTTTTTATATTAGCTAAGAATGATTTTTATATTTTTAATGGTTGAAAAAAATCAAATAAAGAAGAGTATTTCATGACATAAAAATTATGAAATTCAAATTTCAGTGTCCATAAATAATGTTTTATAGGAAACCCAGACACTATTACAGACACAATGGCAATCAAAGCTGAGCTTGTCACACTGGGCAGCTTTCCCTTCCTTGGGTTGGCAGAGTCACAGCCGTAGATAAGGAAGAGAACCCAAGTACATCAGGAATTTCATGACTTCTGTTGGTTTAGGGAGGGTTGATCCCATGTGCAGTGTTTTGTAGTTAGCACAGCTCAGTATAATTAAAAATAATGAATAGTTCAATGGTATACATATGCCCTTAGTATGTGTACTGAGCTCTTTACAAAATAGCTTTAAGCTGATTTAACTGAAATGCAACTGTAATAGGAAGCATCAAATTCTTCCTGAATCAACAGAATTGTTTCCAACAGTAAGTATTACTTAAGAAAGAAAGCAACTTATAGAAAAAGCTTTAAGGATCCAGTTACCTGGATAGATACTCTTTCTATCCCTATGTCAATAACAGAAATATCTTTGAATGCCATCTCTACTTTTAATCAACACTCCTATCTGTATATGAATTTATTCTGACAGATGTTTTGACCAAAGGTTAACAATTCTATCCTCATTTGGTTTTGTTGCTGGTGCTGCATGTGTAGAAAGACCCAGTGGTAGCTTCCTATATACACTGCAGTCCTCCTCCACTCCCCGCACCATGCTTAGTGTCAAGGGCCCCACTCCACATTAGCTATGGATGGCCAAACACAGGTCTACCTTTGATAAAACACCACCATGACACACCCAGCAAAATGGTTGATGGCATATTGTTCTTTTGAAATCTTGTTTCTTTTCCTTCCTTCTAGATAATATCATCAAGAGGATATTTAATATTTTGAAATTTACCTGGGTCCTCTTTCTGGCAACAGTGGATAGTTTCACAACTTGGCTTAACTCCATTTCAAGGGAGCATATTGACATATCTACAGTTCTGAGAATTGAAAGATGCATGTTAACCAGAGAAATTAAAAAGGTAATACTATTGGTATAATTCTTTTTGCTCTTTCCCACATTATAAAGATTGTAAATGTCAATATCCAGAACTCCAAGTAGGAAAAGACAAATCCTTTCTTCACAGATAGTCTTTGCTTAACACTTTTGTTTTTATGTGTATTTAAATCTGTTCCATGTTCAGGATTAAAATAATCGGACACTATGCATGCATACCACACACACACACACACAAACACACACACATACACACGAGAGTCCTGGGGATAGTGGCCAGTTTATTCATTCTATTCTATCCCATCACCACAGTTTGCAGGTGCAGACTGTGCTATCTAATAAAGGCTTATGTTTTTTAGTCTGGGAAGTTTGATCTGAAACTTCTCATAGGAAATTTTAGAACATATGCAGAGCAACAAAATATAGTCACATAAGGTTTATAGATTATATTAAAAAATAATAGTTCATTTCTGGAAAAATTACTTTTATCTACATACTTATCACACATAACTACAAAATTATCTACCTATGAGAAGGGATTTCTTTTTAAATTTTTATTGAAAAATAATTGACATATAACATTTTATTAGTTTCAGGTATACAACATAATGAATATATATATATATATATATATATATATATATATATATATATATATATATATAAAATGAGTTGAATACATACATATATAAAATGAGATGATCACCACAGTAAGACTACTTAACACCCATCACCATACATAGTTACAATTTTTTTTCTTCCTGATGTGAACTTTAAAATCTGCTCTCTTAGGAACTTTCAAATACAGTACTCCCCACTTATCCATGGTTTCAGTTATCCTCAATCAACCAAAATCCAAAAATATTAAATGGAAAATTCCAGAAATTAACAATTCATAAGTTTTAAATTGTTTACCGTTCTGAGTAGTGTAATGAAATATCATGCCATCCCTCTCCATCCCACCCAGGATGTGAATCATCCCTTTGTCCAGAATCTCTTCTGTGCTCCCACCTGTTAGTCACTTAGTAGCACTTGGTTAAAAGATCGATGTAGAAGTATCACAGTGCTTGTATCCAAGTCACCCTTATTTTACTTAATAATGGCCCCAACGTGTGAGAATAGTGATGCTGGCAATTCAGATATGCCAAAGAGAAGCCATAAAGTGCTTTTTCCTAAGTGAAAAGGTGAAAGCTCTTGATTTAATAAAGAAATAAAAAAATACTGTATGCTAAGGTTACTAAGATCTATGGTAAGAAGGAATCTTCTGTTGGTGAAATTGAGAAGAACAGAAGAGATATCTGTGCTACTTTACTGAGAGATAGACCATATTCACATAACTTTTATTATTAGTCATTGTTGTGAATCTTTTAATGGGCCTAATTTAAAAATTAAACTTTATCATACATATGTATGTATAGGAAAAAAACATAGTATATGTAGGGTTTAGTACTATCCAAGGTTCAGGCACCCACTGGGGATCTTAGAACTTATCTTCTATGTATAAGGATGGACTCCTGAATACAAAACAATATTATTAACTATAGTCATGCTGTGTATTACATCCCAAGACATTTATTTTATAACAGCAAATTTGTTCCTTTTGACCATCTTCATCCACAAACAATTCTTGTTTAGCATTACCGAGTATTATTGAGTACCATTAATTAAATAAGTTGACATCAGTGCTCAACTGTCTAGCTTTGTTTTAATCCACTCAAGGTGTGCATGAAAGCTGAGTTGTCAGAAATGCCAGGTGGCTACATGGGCAAGTAAGAACTGTGACAATGTCTCCTTCACTACAGGGCAATGTTCCAACTCGGGAAAGCATCCACATGTACTATCAGAACCACATCATGAACCTTTCCAGAGAGTCTGGACTGGATGCAATTGATGGCCGTCCTGGTGCTTCTTCAGGTGCACAGACAGCTCACAGGATGGATAGCTTAGATTCACATGACAGTATCTCCAGGTATTTTATGTTCTAAAAATTGGGTTTCCTTTTCACAAAGGTAAAAGAGGTGGACTTCATCAATTTGAGAAATGAATGTCTGAGGTGAAAGTTAATCAAAACTTACATGGATCCCCACCCTCTTCAGGCTATCTCCACATGTACAACAAAGCAAAAGAAATGTCCTCCCCTAGACGGAACCAGATAAAACTGGGGATCAATGAAAAACTTTTAGAAACACATGTATGATTCATAGGCACAGGATAGAGATTTCCAAGCTGGAGGAAAGTAAGAATGAATCTTCCCAATGACAAAATTACTATTTGTGTCAAGGGCTACATCTTTAACTCCTTTCAAAAATTCCATTCCACAAAGTACCTTCTATATGAGAATCTTCTACCATCTGTTGCTATCTTTGGTATTTTCCTTTCAGAATTGTTACTTTATAATTCATAATAAAAGTTCTAGAAGTGATTCTGTCAGCTTCCATCTTCCCTGAGTTTTATGATAATTCGCCATGGACCAGCACCAAGCACTGTGCATGGGTTACCTCACTTTATCCTTCTAAGACCCTAGGAGATGCATACTACAAGGTGTGATCAAACAATACAGTGAACGTTTAAATTAAAAAAAATTACAGTAAAAGACACATTGCCATCAATCTCCTTCAAAATACTCCCCCTCGCTTTAAACACACTTACCCCATCATTCTTGCCACTTTCTGAAGCAGTTCTGGAAGTCCTCTTTCGTGAATATCTTTAGTTGCACTGTTGTGGCTGCCTCGATGTCCTGAATCATTTTGACTTTGGGGAAGAGCTGTAAGTCGCACGGTGTCAGATCCGGTGGATAAGGTGGATGAGGACATATCGTAATGTTTTTATTTGACAGGAATTGCTGTACCAGAAGCAATGTGTGACAAGGAATGTTGTCATGATAGAGGATGAGTTACAGCACACTTTAAAACACACCTTCTCTCAACCTTGCCAGAGAGTCTGGACTGGACGCAATTGACGACTGTCCTAATGCTGCTTCAAGTGTACAGACAGCCCCCAGGATAGATAGCTTAGATTCACATGACACTATCTCCAGGTATTTTATGTTCTAACCAATGGGTTTAGTCGGTCACACCCAACTGACTGCACCGAACAAGTTGAAACTTGTCACACACTGTTACTAAGTTTCGATGTGCCGCTTTCTGTATTGAAGATCCCTGCTTTTCCGTTAGATGACACTTGGCAGCAGCATTCACCATATTTGTTGATCAAAACAGAAAGGCTCTGTGTCACACATCAATTCTGGTATACAGCAATTTCCATCAAATAAAAACATTATGGTGTGTCCTCATCCACCTTATCCACCGGATCTGGCATTGTGCGACTTCTGGCTCTTCCCCAAAGTCAAAATGATTCAGGACGTCGAGGCAGCCACAATAGCACAACTAAACACACTCACAAAAGAGAACTTCCAGAACTGCTTCCAAGTGCGGCAATAATGATGGAATAAGTGTGTCCAAAGCAAGAGGGAGTATTTTGAGGGGGATTAATGGCAATGTGTCTTTTACTGTAATAATTTTTTAAATTTGCCGTATTTTTTATCACACCTCATATTATTATCCCCATTTTGCAGACAAAGTTCAGTTACAGAGAGGTTAACTAACTTACCCAAAGTCACACAGTTCAGAAGTATATAAATGCAGACCCAGGATCCAAAACCACCGAGTTCAGCTCAGAGCCCAACCTCTCAACCACCATGGTGTGCTACCTCTCACTGCCTCTTCTGCTCTTCAGACAGACTGAGAATTGACCTGTCTTTCTTACCGGCTATCCCAGAAAAGCCTATTAATTCTTTGCAGCACAGTGTTCTAGATCGTTGCTGTCAATTGCAGAGATTTTGCTTTCAAGTTAAAGCAGAAGTCCTATCTTAAGAGGAAAATGACATGTCTAAGGTGATTAGTTAGAATGGATTAATCACATCTTGTGTCCATCTTCATAGATAAAGAGTTATGTCACTGAGGACATTCATGTATTTATTGTTTTAATTAAATGTGTTAAAAAGCACCTATTGTATGCCAGGACCTGGGCTTGATTCTGGGATAAGCACATAAAGATATGTCATCTCTAGGTAGTTTGAGCCTGGGAAGGAAAACCCATCCTCGGGATTATCTGTGGAGTCCTGGGCTACGATTCCTGCTGTATAAGGACATCATAGATGAGCTGTATTCCCATGGCTGGTTTAGAAGCTCCTGGATTACCACCAGTCACACTTCATATGCTGAGCAAGGCACCAGGGCCTGGTGGACTATTTGTCCTTCACAAACACTGAATCTGTTACAAGATGAAACAGAGAAAGGAACTGAGAGTATTTTATTAATACCAAGATACCAAACCCAATATAGATAACTAGTAGCTGAAATTGCAACCTGAATGGGGAGATGTGGGTAAAAAGGCTTTTCTTTTGAAGTGCTATTGTTAGCTGTTACAAAATTGCTGTATTTGAGCTTTTGCAAGTGTGTCTGTTCTTTTGCTACCCAATAATTATCTATTTGATGCAGATCTATATTTATTGGTTTGAAAAGATATTTGAGATTATATATTAGATAGATAGATAGATAGATAGATAGATAGATAGATGATAGATAGATAGATAGATAGATAGATAGATCCCTCAAGTTTTAAAGTAGTACACATTTTAACTTCATTTTTATCTTTTTAAAAATATATGTATTCACGCATACATTGATTTATATTTGATTTTTGTTCAGATAAAATTTCTCATGGATATAACCCCTCCAGTCCTCCTAAAATATGTATTGATTCTTTTAAAGTCCTTTGAGGGATAATAAAAGACATTATATATTTTTTCTTTTAATTTGGGAGAAAAATCTCTCCTTATTTATAAGTTCCAAAGTAATAGATTATTTCAGCTATTATATATTTTTGTGAACAGCAGAAACACTTAGTCCAGAAACTCTTACGGGTTCCAAGGTCAAAATATTTATTTGCTAACTGAGATGCTGTTTAAGATGCTTTTAATTCCTATAATAAAATAATTGATTATTAGAACAAATTGCATAGCAATAAGCTTAATTTCCTCATTCTCTTTCTACCCAAACATACACACATTTTTCAATAATTAATTTCTGAACCCATTGGTAATATCAACGTTACAACATGAAAATGTTGTATTATGTCCCTGGGTCAGCAATTCTGGCAGTGCCTCCTGTGTGTCTTCCTGAAATTGTCCTACAATCAGCATTTTTGAAAGGGGGCTTCTTTCTCCTTTGACAGACTTCACTGACACAAAAAATCATTGTTATTTATATTTTATTTTTTGCAAACCATAAAAACTGTCCTATTTGGAGGCTGCCAACCTTCTTAAATGTGTTCTTGCACGAATTCTCTCTGTATCTACAGATTAATTATTTAAACTGAATTATTTTACCTTTATTTCACTTTCCTGCTAACTGAGAGTTCATTTTGATCCCCATTCTATCCACACTCTTATGTATTCCAAGTTACTTCATGGTAGCTATTCCTTTCATAATAAAGGGAGACCACATGGGCATGTGTGCAGAAGTGGACAGGTGTGTGGGCAGTGAGGTCAGGGAAGGCAAGATTTTCTAAATGTAGTGAATTTTAAGATGCTGACTAATGCTGTTTCCCAGTTACAGGGGTGAATAAAGGTGAACTGGGGAATCTAAAAGTTTCCAACCCCACCCATTTTATAACCTATTCCTGACCAGACAACCATTTTTCAAGAAAACAAAAGAATGGTTGGAGAAGAAAAATGCTGAGATACTCTAGATGTACATTTTCTAAAACATATTCCTTTTATTTGTTAATTTTTTGCATAGCATGGACAGTGCTGTTTTATATATATTGAATATGGACAGGGTCTGAGGCAAACAGTGTTTTCCTTTTTCTGATTCCCAAAATAAAAGGCTTCAGACAGCTCTGGTAAACTTAACTGAAAGTCATGTTCATATCAGCTGGGAGTATTTCCTCCCACAGGTTGAAGAATACAGGCATAGTATATATTTCAGTTATTGCATATGTGCATCTGTTCTTCAAAAAATATGCCGTCCCATAATGTGATTTACAGTATTTTTAAATGAATTTTTTTAACCTCCCTTCTTGCCTTGTTTTATAATACAGAAATTTGTGTTGTTGTTACCTGGCTCCCTAAGCTTGGCATGTATAAAGGGGAATAGATGGAATAACCTTTCTTCATTGATTTGTGATGAAACTAACAGTGGTTGGTAATAGATTTTCATGAACCTCTTTTGAAATTTCATGAAGCTATGTACTGTCTCCCAAAGGGAAAAGTGCACAGAAATATAAATTTTTTCCATAAGATTTCAAGGAGTTCACACCCCTGAATATCATACATGAACCTTGATTTAAAATAGTGGCTCCAGAATAAATTTTGAAGCATATGACTCAAAGAGAACAAAGAGAATATTAGAGAGTGAATTGAAAATAAATTGTCCATAAAATAAACATACATGATTCCTGTGTTAGTGAGTTTCAACTGCACAACCGTTAACAATCTATCCAATTAAGAAATTAACTAAAATTATAAATCACAACTTAGGAGAGACAAAACAGAAGAAGGAAGAGGAGGAGGAGGACTATTTAAAATAAAATCGAATAACTTCCCTTAAATCTAATTCACGATTACAAGTATAAAACTGTACCCATGATCAAAAATCATGAAGTAGAAAATACTTAAAATTCATTGATTGCTCTTTTAACAAAGACTGTCAAAATAGCCCCCCCAATTTAAAAATGGTCAACCAACCAATAAATGTTCTAGTAGAGAACCATATTTTTGAAATTATTTTTTATTTTTTATTTTCACCCGAAAGAAAGGGGAGACACAATAGGGTCCATTACATCATTATGTCTGTGTTGTTAATAAATGAATTTACATTTTGCCCTTTTTTAAATGGCTAAGCCACCTTTCTAGTTACTTTGCTTTAGAAAACTTTCAAATCTCCAAACAATCATTTGTCTACACTAGAGCCTATAGGAAGACATGCTGATTGCTGGAAGGGCAGTAATCGTCCCCAGAAGGATTCTGAGTATAGAAGTTTACTCTCAACACCTGTGTCATTGAGCAAGGTCTAGCGTTATCCCCTAATGGGGACTTGCATGCTCAGTGTGGCCACACCCGCTTCGCAGAAGACCCAGCCTGGGTGGAGCCATCCTACCTGCCACAGCTCCTGCTCTGGCATCCACGTCACCCATCTTTACGTTTGGGTTTACAGTAGATGAGGTTGGGGTGGGAACCTACCTTCTGAATTTGTATTCCCTTTGACTCACTGGAATAGTTGTGATATCCTTCAAATCCAGATGTTAAATAGCACTTATTTTTTTAATAGTTGTTTTATAAAATCAGAAATCATCTACCTTCCCAGAAAATAAACTGGTTTAAATTCCTGCAAGAAACATTAGTGACATTCTAAGGTGCATTGCCGTATATGAAGGGACTGATTATCATTTGAGATATATCACCTAGATGTCTCTGTGTGACCCTGCCAGCTGATAACAACCATCCATGCAGGTTTGTCCACTGGGCCTGGTATCATAAAGCATCTCCCTTTTCCTTTCACTTTTAAAACTGTCGTAGGTTGGATAACAAATTGGTCACACTCCAAGTAACCCAATTATGTGGGGTCTGAAGGTGGGCTGATGGGACTGCAGAACTCAACACAAGGGATTAGAACAGTAGTTCCCGTGAAGAAAATCTGAGCAGTGGTACAGGAGAGGGGGCACAGTACAACATCTTTTTGCCTGCAAACTCCTAAGAGGCCATGGGGGTACACCTCTAAAATTATGAAATGAAATATTGAACTTCAAAGATCCAGTCTCCTCATCTCATAAATGATGAAATTGGGACCCAAAAAGAGGACAATTGACTTATCTAATATCCAACAGCCAGTTAATGTTCTCATGGAGACTCAAGCTCAAGCTTCCCTGTGTTTGCCCAATGAATTTCTAGTTTATCTTGTCATCTCCTCATTTTGTCCAGGACATGGTGACATAAAAAGAAATTAGGGCCTTCTTAAAAAATCAGCCTGTGTGTCCTTATTAGAGACCATTTGATTGCTTACATGCTCACTCACCCCTCTCATTGTCCTACCCCTGTCTTGGCCTGGTAGCTGTGATGTGCACAGCAGGGTGACCCCACTGGAGTACTCGTGGACTTGTGCTAAATCATCTGGAACTGGAAAATCCCTTTAACTGGTTCCAGGAGTGAGTGACTCAAATTCTCTGTTTCCCAACCCCCAGAGTTTTTTATATCCTGAATTGTGTCCATTTATGCTTCACAATCACTGACTGAAGGCATCCAGCTGTGCAGGTTGGGCACATAGTAGGCCTCCTAGTGCGGTCTCTTGATGATGATGTTCAGCTTAACAATGTCAGCTGGGGAATCAGCAGTCCTGCATCACAAAGGCCTGCTCCTCTGGGTCAGCCAGGTCACTAGCTCTCAGGTTGGAAAATATGTATTCTGGTAGCCAATGTCATAGGCTCTTTGGGGTTAAGCTGTGTGTCTGAACTGAAATCATGACTATGCCATAACTCTATTTGCTTCTTCTCCTTCAGTAGCATCACCCAGTAGCATCTCAGTCCTGAGTCACCATCAATCCCTCCCCGACTGTTGCTCCATTGGGGGACGGGAGCTGAGGACTTAGCCAATAGGTTCTCACCCTAATGACATCTATCAAGACCTAAAACATGATGCAGAAGAAAAAAGTCATTAGACGAAATGAAAAGTTAACAGACAAAATGACCCTGCAATTGCTAGACTTCCTTTGTTGTTTTCTTTGTAGCATTTTATTTCATTTTTTTGATGTTGGTTTATATCCAATTGCATATCAAACCAGCATCTCTTCTACATGCAAGGCATCTAGTTTGGCTTCACTGAATATCACTCAGAAAATGGGGTGGAAAATTGTTTGTTGTGGTCATTCCTGAGCTTCCCTCTCTCATTTTGGAGACTGTGTTAAAACAAAAAAAATTGAAATATTTTATATAAATTTTACATAAGCAGATATTTCTGCTTAAGCAATTTGGTTACCAAATGATCTCAGTGAACTCAGGGAGCTCTAAATAAACATATTTTCTTTAATAAAAAAAACTCAGTTGAAAAGTTATAATGATATGAATTCTTCTCTGTGAGAGAAGTGTCGAGACTTACAATTAATTCTATTTCCTTGTCCCACCCAGAGAGTGACATTTCGTAATTTATCACTAGCCAATATATTTTGTTAAATCCAGTACTGTTGTGTTTTATTGTCCTGCCAAACAGGGCCTTTCCTGTCCCTGAACCCCGCTGTGACGGTCGTCGTTGTCAGTGGTGTTGGTGTTGTGTGTGGTTTGCTGCATGGCAGTGTGTTGGTCAATTGACCCATGTGTAAACTGATGTACCACTGGTGTTTTAACACTGTGTCTCTGTAACTGTTTGCGCTGCTAGCTGCTACACTGAAGCAACCATGCTGTTCTCAAGGCAGTCTACCCTTGATGATTTAGATGGACCAGAAACTGTTCCTAAAACAAGTGAGCGTGCTCGACCTAGGCTCCGTAAAATGCTCAGCTTGGATATGTCCTCCTCATCAGCTGACAGTGGCAGTTTAGCATCAAGGTGCTTAACTTGTGCATGCTTTGTTCCATAATTTTATCATCTTTTTCCCCTTTGTGTCACTGCAAATATAAGTTTTTGTGATGTATGTTTTCCTTTTATTTTTTTTTTTTAAGAATTTGCATGAATAACCAAAGCATAACCACCATCCTTTCTGGGACATAACTGGTCGTTCCCAGGACAGCATTTATTAAACTAACTGCTCTTTAGTTTTTGTCTGTTAGGAGTTTCTTTAAAAACCTTATTATAAACATTGTCTTCCATTTTGTAAGTATTTTACACGTTTCACTTTCAAAGAAAAAGCATGTTTCTTCCTTGATTGAGAGCTCATGTAGGCAGTCCTCACAGGGGAAATGTGTCAGGAAAGGTAAAAAAATTATTCCCATGATTTCATCAAAAGACAAATGCAGTAGGAAAAAAATCCAAAAATCAGTAATAATGGTCCTTTTTAATTGATACAGAATAAATCTGTCCATGTTTTATATACATAACTGACATAAAAGTCAGAATATATTTTACCATTGTTCTTTTTAAAAGAACATTATTATGCAGAATATATCATGTTTGTAGACCGTAACTTGTTTTGTTTGGAAAAGATTACTTTGGGCTTAAGTTTTCTCATTAAATTCTACCATAAAATAGCAATCACTTGGAAATGAAATTATTTGCATAAAGTCCAAAAGTTCTTTTTTGAGTTGCCTTTAATGATCAGCAGGGGCACAGAAGCATCAGCAACATTGTGCTTATCCTGACACCAAAATAACCCAATCCAAAACTAATTTCAATTTTGGCAGATTAGAGGTTTGTTCACTTCCTTTTGTTGGCAGCTATGTATCTTAATAGAGTGCTGCAGTATGCTGGAGTCTGGCAATGATGGGAATGCCTTGGCCATTTGAGATGTCCTCTGGCAGACACTTGCTATGCCATTCCACTTTGTTGATTTCTGAAGGTACCAAGATTTGTTGAATCTCTTCAGGGCCAGACCAGATCCAAAACCATAGAAAGAGTGCCTGTCATTGGATAGAATGTAACCAGAAGTTAGAACTAGTGTGGGGCTGGCTCCAGTGGTCTGAAAATTCCCTGGGATGATCAATTTAATGGCCTTCCTAGGAGACTATGTCTAATTGAGATAAGTCTTAGCAAAAAGCTGGTTTGGCTTGGCATTCCAAGAGCCTTCTACATGATGTACATACTTAGGGTCAAAGCCATAGCAATATTAAACACTTGACCGGGAACCAAGAACACATGCAAATTTGGTTCTTCAGTCTCAGGGCTCAGCCAACACTCATCCATTCATTCATTTATTCGTTGACATGTCTACACCAGTGTTGATGACAAGAAAAATAAGTACAATCTGTGCATTTGAGAATCTCAGTGTTTTTGGACCTAGCTGCCCAGGTAGGCCATTGAGATAACTGCATATTTCAGAGTCTAACAAAGTATAGCTCTATATCTACAGATTCCATATAACCAGATAACTTTTGTTTCTCTCCCCTTTGGGGACTGGATTCTCTGATGTAGACAAAATTAAAAGGCATGCCATGAATTTCACTGGTGTGGCTTCTCTATTTTCATTTCCAACTTTTCCTGCATGGACCTGGCAAGGAAAGTCAGAAGATAAAACATTAAAAGAAGAAGAGGAGAGATGCAAGAGAAAAGAACAGGATGCCAAAAAGAGAGAATGAAGAGAAGGGTAGAGAGCCGATGGGAAGTGAATGCTAGAAGGGGAGCTGACAGAAGAACATCAATTAAAGTAGTTGGAAGGAGAGAGAGCAAGAGTGAACGCTGAGGGTGGACAAGCAGCCCCAAGGAGAGATCACAGGGGGAAGAGAAAATTGTGGGTGTTTCCTTCTGTAAACAAAGAGCTCCTTGGGAGATGTTTGGGAATTGGAGAGATGGTGAAATTTTAGTCAAATGTAATAAGTGCCAATAAGAAAAAGGCAAATGATGGAAAAACAGGAAGAAAGAATAAATATTAAAGAAGTGTGCCATTTTTTTTTAATAAAGCGTGAAGTTGTTCAGCCAATATTTTATCATTTCTATCCTTCTCTTCTGGATCGGGGTGGGTCCCTTGCACAAGATTGAGATTAGAGTTTATCTTGGTCAACATCAACAGACCCAAACTGGCAAGACTTCTTTCTCATTTGCATATGCACCCTACTTTATATATAGATAATGGTAGGTATGCTATGCTATGTCTTGATTTGGAGATAAACAATGGAACCCATGGCTGTGGATTTTGATATGCTTTTTAAAACCTCTGTGCATAGTTGGGTTTAGCAACTTGTGAGATATGTTGACTTACTCTGGTTTTCAACTGGGTGTGTGCACCGCCAGCTTTTGCATTTGAGAGGCTGCTGTTTTCAGTCTCTGCAGACCAGATGTGAATCTCGCGAAGGAACAAAGCAGGTAGAATGCACGGAGGTGAGATGGGGTATTTAATTTTCTCACACACATTGATGTTTTTATTTGGGAGTGCTGAGAAGTTTTCTTGAGAATTTGGAGGGATTCCAAGGAACTGTATGCTAAGACAAGTGTCTGTGTGCGTCCCTTTCTCCTAACAGCGAGCCCACGCAGTGCACCATGCTATACTCGCGCCAGGGGACCACAGAAACCATAGAAGAGGTGGAGACGGAGCAAGACGAGGAGGTGGGAGTCAGGGACACTGACGATGAGGGCGGTGAGGCCACATTGGATGCAGGGCCAGAGGGACCCGAAGAGGAGGAGGAAGAGGAGGAAGTGGAAGAGGAAGACGTGGAGGAGGCAGAGGAGACGGAAGAATCCGAGGAGGCCAGCCTCACCCCTGACACTGAGCTGCCACAGTACTCCACCGAGGAGGGCGATGTGGAGGTCCCACCGTCCTACAGCAAGGCGGTCAGTTTTGAGCGCCTGTCCTTCGGCTCCAGAGATGACTCTGGGAGCCCCAGCCGCATGGCGGTCAGCCCCGACGACAGCCGTTCCGACAGGCTGGAGTCCAGTATCTTACCACCCCTGACTCACGAGCTGACTGCCAGTGAGCTGCTGCTGAACAAGTAAGAGTCCGCTGGCTGCTTGAAGGTGGAGCTGGGGGTCAGCGCTTCCATGTGCTGTGGTTGTGGGTAGAGAAACTCACATATTAAAAATACCCACCTAGATATTTACAGCTAGCAGATACTATTTTCATTACTGCAAATACAAAGCTTCAGGTCTTCTATCACTAAATGGTAGAATTAGCAGAAGCTTTCAATAGACGCCGTGCTCACATTTCTCTCTGTAATAAAAATGTAGGTTGTTTCCACAAGAAATCTGGGGAAATAGGAAACGAGGAAGGACAGGAGGGATCATGCAAAATGGAAAAAAGTAATTTGGAGAAATGAAGACAAATTTATTGTCCTGTTGTTTACTTAAACAGGATGTTCCATGACGATGAGCTTGAAGAGTCAGAAAAATTCTACGTTGACCAGCCCAGGTTCTTGCTGTTGTTCTATGCCATGTACAACACTCTGGTGGCCCGCTCAGAAATGGTGTGCTATTTTGTCATCATCCTCAACCACATGGTCTCTGCCTCCATGATCACCCTCGTGCTCCCCATTCTCATCTTCCTCTGGGCCATGCTGTCTGTCCCAAGGCCCAGCAGACGGTTCTGGATGATGGCCATCGTCTACACAGAGGTAGGGCTTGGGTGGAACCTTCAGTCTAGGTGGGCCTGCCCTGACTCCAGGTAGTTTCACACAGAACAATCAGTTAGATGGCTATTCTTGGATAGACAAATGAGTATAACTAACAGTTATCTAATGCTGGTAATTTTATATATCTTTTCACATTTCACACCTTACACAAGACAGCTGCTACTATCATTCCTATTTAACAGATAAGGAACCAGCTGTTAGTGAGACTAAAGGCCCAAAGTTACCCAGCTGGTGAGTGTTAGGGCAGACGCCTGAAGCCTGGTTGTCTGTCTTATAATATTAACCACTGAGATATTAACAGTGCTATGCAGATCTAAACATAGTGTCTGGAGCCTGTGGATATCGTTTGAGTGAATACTGAATTAAACAATACAGTAAGCACTTTGACTATAGTTTGATGCAATATGAATATTTTCCATTTTTGAGCCTAAAAGCCAGTTTCCACACCTCAAAACACAAAGGTATATAATGACCCACTTAAAAATCTGAATAACAAAAATTGTGAATTGCCAGCCCATTTCCATCACTTGTGCGAGTACAAGAGACACTCTGACCAATTGTATGGACCTGCTTTTTTATTCTATTAAATATATAGAAGATCACGAATTCCCATTGCAAACATAAAATTGAATATATAGATGATGTATTACAGAATTGTACACCTGAAACCTAAGTAACTTTACTAACAATTGTCACCCCAATAAAGTCTAATTTAAAAAAAGAAAAGAAAAGGGAGCTCTATAGACTTTGTGCCTTGGGATATCATAGTTCTTTGTGTTAGGTTTGTGAAGAAGGCTAATTTTCTTACCTGGCTCATGAGAAAAGGTTTTCACCAATAATGGTACTGTAATTGCTTCTTAAATTATAATACTTGTGATTGATGTTAGAATCTAGAAATTTTGCAGGTTTATGAATAATTCAACAGTAAAAGCAAAGTTATATGTTAAATCATATCAAAATTATTCAGCTTAAAGTATTAATGTCATGTATCTTATTTCCATAATAGAAATAAAAGATGAAAAGCCAAATATTACTTTAAATAGCTTGTACATCACAATCTGCCAAAATAATTGTTCTTAAATATTACTTCCATTACATCACTTTGTTATGCAGGATATAAATGATTCCTTATTTGGGGAATGGGTACGTTCTCTAACACCTCTGTAGGAGGGATTTTCTCACCTAGGAATAAAGTATGAACAGGTACTGAGAATGTGGAAAACGGAACAAGAGCTGGTTATACACAGCTTTCATCTTAAAAATAAAATCTTCCTGGTTGAGTAAACTTGGATTCTCCATTTTTTCTGTCACACTGAGGAATGAAGAAGTAGGAAATTGTTGTTAAAGAAGTAGGAAGTTGATGTTAATTCACTCCACGATGTGGACTATGTGCCAAAACCCAAGAACTCAGGATGAAAACACAAAAGAAAAAAAAAAAAAAAGAGAAAAAATAAGCAGTTTCTGTTTCTCAATGGCTCACAGTCTAATGTGGTAGACAGATATGTGTAAACAAAGAATTGCCCTACAATTGATACAAACCTTCGTTAGAGACTATACAAGACTTAGATAGAGGCTGTGTCTCGTGCAGCCTGGTGGGTGGAGAGAGGTTAGATATCACGGTAACTTCTCAGTGAAAGAGAACTTAGAGCTGAGTCTTAAGGCATGAGTGTAAAATCACCAAAGGAAGAATAACAAAGAGCTAGATTAGGAATAATCCATGAAAAGAAGCAAAGGCATAAGACAAAGAAACAAAGGCATAAGACAAACCTGGCAAGTGCTAAGAATGACAGGTGGCTTATGATAGAAGGCAGGCTGCAAGTGGAGAGTGCAGCAGATTGAGTTTGGGAATGTCAACAGGGTTTATGCTTAGGACTTATCCCCTTGGACTGAAGGATTTGAACAAGGGCATGACTCAATCAGTTTTGTGTTTTTGCAAGTTTTTATACAGAATGAATGTGGAGGCATGGAGACCAAGTAGGAAATGATTTTAGCTGTCTGGGTGAGAAGTAATAGGGTCTGAATGCAGTGACAATGAGGTTGATGATAAGTGGGTGAATGAGGTTTTAGTAATTGACTAAAACTGGTTGGCGTGTGAGGGAGAAAGGGAGAAGGAAGGATGAGCATTTGGTATGTAGAGATGCCGTCCACTAAGAAGAGAAACACAGGACAGTTCTTTGCAGAAGCTTGACTAAGAAGGTGCTAGAGGAGAAGAGCTAAAGGGAGACTCTAGGTCAAGAGAGGACTTTTGAATGTATTTTTTATTGATCAATTATATGTTACAATGAACTCCTGATGATATAGACATTAGAGGTATGCTTATATGAAACCCATCAATTATCTCATTTGTCTGTCTACCTCAACAAACCACTTCTCTACAGCATTTATACCCTGAACTAGTTACCGACACAACTGGACAGTTTGTTAAACTTATTTGTATTTCTTCTTGAGAAGAAATTTCAATGAGCAATATAGTAGTGAGAAAAAAGAGATTGGAGTAAAGTAAAAATTGTGTACATCAAAACTGTGTGATATGTTCATAAAGATTACCAATTACAGCAATATATAAAATATAAACAAATAAATATTATTCTGTCAATTTTTCCTAATTACCATGCTTTAATAGCAGCATAATTATATAAATATAAATTAAATCAGTATAAATTAACCAACTAACTTAAGGAAATCATTTAAGCAGTGTCATGAGTAACCTGACTGGCCCTGATATATCTACTATCAAAGGCATTTGTGAGGGTAAGATATAGCCCTTGTTCTAAAGTCAATGCTCTGTAAAAATAATAATGTTATTATTCCACATAATTCTGTGTATTCCTATGATCAAAACTGTGAAATTGATTTTTTAAATGTTTTATATTGCTGTTTCTCTTATATAACTATTCTTAAAAGGAGTAATTTTTTTTTTTTCTATCGTCTGTGTGCAGGTGACAATTGTGGTCAAGTATTTCTTCCAATTTGGGTTTTTTCCCTGGAATAAGAATGTGGAATTGAACAAGGATAAACCGTACCATCCACCTAATATCATAGGTGTGGAAAAGAAAGAAGGCTATGTTCTTTATGATCTCATTCAGCTCCTGGCTCTTTTCTTCCATCGATCAATTCTGAAGGTACTGCCCATTAACAGTTACCCAGCACATGTTGATAATTGCAGCCCCTGTAATACTCCTGGAGAATGTGAACATTAGGATTGGTGACAGTGCTGAGGGGACAGTGGGTGGCATCTACCTGTATGCTCTCTTAAAAAACAAACAAACACACACACTGAAAAACAGTTATATTCATTTAGTGGACGTTTTCTCCAACACTGTACTCAATAATGGAATTTGTAATAAATCTGGGAGAATATTTCCCCATAGTTCTACCCTGGGTTGAACATATAGTAACTAGTCCACATTTGTGGGAATTGCTTGAATGGCATACAATATCTTAATGCCTGATATGCTAAATTCTACTCCTAGTTTAAGCCAGAACATCAGACCTATAATTTGGGGTGGATCATATTGCCTCTTATCTCCATCCCAATCTCTGCCTATCTTCTTCTAGCAGCGTTGTTTTATTGGGTAGTTTCTTGTCATGAAACCATTAGCTTTGGTGAGAGATCATACATTAAATAGTCTGGTGAAGCCAGTGCTTTGCTTTCCGTAAGCTTATTGTTAAGAAAGCCATTTATCACACTGCTTTGGGGAGACATGATTACAGGATGACCTGTCTCAGGTTCAGTAACTCTCGTCATCCTGAGCAACTATGTGGGTTTTTCCTTCTTGTATCCTGTGAACTATAAGCTAAGCTTGTATGTATTTAAAATATGCTACTCAATGATAAAAATTAGAAATTATTGTATCACACACATTTTGTGTGTTGATGTGCCTATGGTCACAACCTTACTTCTCTTCCTTTAACCTTGTCTCCTTTTATAAAATATTTTAAATTTATTTTATCAAGTAGTATCTTTATTAGTTCCTTTTTAGAATAGGCTTGACTTATGTTAATACTATATATATTATACACTCATATACATATATGCACTCATACCTATGTAACAGGGTGTTCAACTTCTGTCCTACTCAATGGGCTATTTCAAACTGGGTTCATCTTCATATACCTTTGGTCAAGATCTTCACTCTATCTTTTGTCACCTTGCAAAGTACCCAAGTCCCGAACCTTCCATTTGGGGGAGTCTTCTTGGGACATTGGGTTGTGGTATGTTATCTGAGGACAGCAGTTAACCAAAACTGAATTTGCCCAAATACTCCAGTTCTTCTGATGAATATGTTAATTACCTGAGTTAATCCAATTTATTGATTATTGTTAGGAGTATATTAATAAATGTATTAATCTTATTGTTTTAGTTCTATAAATTAGTTTAAATTTCAGCATGTAGAGAAACAGAAACTCATAGACACAGACAATAGTTTAGTGGTTGCCAGAGGGTAAGGGGGGGTGGGGGGTGGGGGGTGGGAGATGAGGGTAGGGGGGATCGAATATATGGTGATGGAAGGAGAACTGACTCTGGGTGATGAACACACAATGGGATTTATAGATGATGTAATACAGAATTGTACACCTGAAATCTATGTAATTTTACTAACAATTGTCACCCCAATAAATTTAATAAAATAAAATTTAAAAAAAAAATTTCAGCATTTAAAAATGATGGTATAATTTTGGCCACTTTAGAATTCTTTTGCAACTTTTGTATCCTTTTTGCATGTAATTTTGAAAATTTTATAAACCTTTAGGCAATTTTACTATTTTTCATCAATATTCAAATGGTTTAACAGCTACAATTTTATATTTAAAGTATATAATAAACAATATTTTGGTGATTTCTTCTTTGAAAATTTCATTTACATGGTGAATGTATATGAGATTTAAGGTACTGGTATTATGCTGAAATTTTAGCAAATGATATAAAAAATACTTTTTGAAATGATAAATCTTTTTATAGGAAGACCAAACGATCCTGCAGTTTTTGAAAAGAATAAACCTCATATAGAATGCTACTATGGAAACCAAATAATGAAAACTATGTAGAAATGTAAAAAGTGCTTAAGTCTATCCTATTTAGTATTAATTGCTGCAATTTTATGAATAATCAGAAGATTACCAAACTTAAATATACTGCAAGAAAGTAGGAAAAGAATCCAAATTTGTTAAAACGTTGGCAAAAGACAAAACAACTTTTTAAATGATTTGAAAGAAATCAGTATAAACTGAAAAATCCCATGAAGAACACCTAAAATGTTTGTTTATAAGAATAATTCAATCTGTTTAAACAGCAATATATCTATAAATAAATATTTAAGAATAATCTTTAAATTATGTGACTTTGTCTTGATGAATTGATTATTCTCCGAGTTGGTTTTTGATTAACTGATTTATGGCAAATTGGCCTGGAGCTTTTATCCTCTAACATATGTGTCAGAGGGAGGACTGGTCAGTCTTGGGGAATAAACACAGAGTGTGCTCAGGAGGCAGTGAGCTCATTTGGGAACTTCATCCAACAGCAGCAGGGTCATCTCATCATAAGGGTGACTTGTGGTCCAGGTAGCATATTGCTCCAACATAGTCCCTGGTTTCTCTTCTTTTGTACTGTCATTCCTCCCCTCTTTATGAGCCCCTTTTGTCCCATTTTCTTGAAGCAAAACCCAGGCTGTGCAGAATTTATCATAACCTATGAGCCAACATTTTTTTGAGTAAAGTTATGTGCAGCTCTGTTTCTGAGTTAGCCATGGGTGATTCAAGGATTCATATCTTGTTATACAGGCTGGAGGAGGGACAGCATCATTATTCAAGTACAGATATTTGGGGAACACAAGGCAGTGAGGCTAAATTCACCCACTGATATTTCAAGTAGATACTTTGAATGTTATTGTAAGCATAGAGATGTGTGTTCTGGAAAGCACTTTCGCTCAAGGAACAAGTCAAGTGATTATAATTTCATGTTTACTCCATCTGTCAAACATCACCTGTCTCCATCTCAATTAATTAGCCAAAGTCTTAGAATCTACCCTCACTCATCTCTATTCTACAGGGACCATCACAACATTATAGATAACTTTCTTAGAATCCCTTCCTGTTCCTCGGTTTCTAATCTTTTTCTTTTTTTTTAATTTCAGCTTTATTGAGGTATGATTGACAAGTAAAATTGTAAAATATTTAAAATATACATTGTGGTAATTAGGTAAATGTATACATTGTAAAAGGATTCCCATCTATTTAATTAACGCATCCATCACCTATATATGGATTTTTTATGAAAAAATATGTAAGTTCCACTCTGTTATCAAATTTTCAGTTATACAACATAGTGTTATCAACTATAGTCACTCTGTTTTACCTTTGGTTTTCTAATCTTGGGGGACAGTATGTTGGGTGAGACATTGTAGGGCAGAATACCAGCTCTCTCACCTCAAATGGCAGTCTGAATTGTCCCCTCCAATGCTTTTTCAGTGCCATGGCTTATGGGATGAAGATGACATCACTGAGAGTGGCACCGACAAGGAAGAATCAGATGATGAGCTGTCCCTCAGTCATGGCAGAAGGGCTTCCTCTGATTCTCTGAAATCCATCAACCTGGCCGCGTCCACGGAGTCAGTACACGTGTCCTTCCCTGAGCAGCCGACAGCTGTACGGAGGAAACGCTCTGGCAGCAGCTCCCAGATATCCCATAGATCCAGCTTTTCTTCAAATAGGTCCCAAAGAGGTATCCATCATGTGGTATCCCTGGGCTGGAATAACACCCTGAGGTGTTTCGTTTTCCTGGTGCCAGTGGGTCTGGGGCAGGGGAGTTTGTTAGGTGTTACCAAGGAGACAGATCTTGTGATGTGTAAAGAAAGTAATTTGAAATCAAATGGACCCAAGTTTAAATCCTGACTCAGCTGTGTGTGACCTGGGGCAGTCACATCATTGCTCAAATGTCTGATTCCTTCCCAGGACAGGGATTTCAGATAATTGTGAGAGTGGCCAGCGCACTGCGTGGTACCTGGTGCCACACTGCTGGGCACATGATAGTTTGAAGATCCTATCCAGAGATTCTGCTGGCTGTGTCCAAAGTGCTATAAATCACAATTTATTTCAAAAATATATTTAGATTTTATTGATGGAAACTTTTTAGCCACACCATCTACTGATTTCCTCAGCTAGTTATTAATTTCTTACTAACAGTAAGTGTAATCAGAAAGTAGATATGCCTTACAGTTGCCACTCCTGGAGTAATTATGTGCTTGTATTTATAGCACTCCTGTTTGAAGCTTACCAAACACTTGTGTACTGTCATGTGCTGCAGAATGACTTTTCAGGTATAGCACACCCGAATGGGTGTACCATACAGCTATAGCTTAAGTGTGTAGGCTATGCCATCCAGGTTTGTGTAAGCGCACCCTATGATGTTCACACAACCACGAAATTGTATTTCTCAGAATGTATCCCCATCGTGTTAATTGGCGCATGACTATATTCATCTTCAGAATATACTTTTCAGGCAGATGTTGGCAGGTCATCTTACATTCATTTCTCAGTTAAAGAAATTAGGACATGAGAAAAGGGATGGGTCATGGACCCAATCTGGAAAACTTGCAACCTTGGACCCCATTTAGCACTATAAAAGCTCTTCTTCCCGTGTATTTCTTCCTGGCACAAAGATCACACAACAATTCAGGAAAGAATCAGAACTGGGTGTGAAAACCCACAGATGTGTTTTCATACAGAAGCAGAGTTGAGACGGCACTTTCCAAATTCTCAGTCACCATTCTTACAGGCACCTGTGTGTTCTCACCTGGAAACAATTTCAAGCCATCCCCCTGCATGTGGCCCCAGGGACTCCTGTGACATCTATGTCAATAAACCTGTACCTCACGGTGCATCTTGGTTTTCTTTCTTTTTTTTTTTTTTTTTAACGTACTTTTTATTAGTGTCAGGTGCACAAAACAATGTAATACTTAGACATTTGTCATTCATATCCCTCACACAGTTTTCTTTTATTTCTAGGCAGCACAAGCACCCGAAACAGCAGTCAAAAAGGAAGCAGTGTTTTGAGCATCAAGCAAAAAAGCAAACGGGAACTTTATGTGGAAAAGCTTCAAGAACATTTAATCAAAGCAAAAGCATTTACCATAAAGAAGTGAGTGTGTGAAAACATTCACGTCATGAGTTTTATTTTAGGGCTGGGGAACTTTGGGAAATAATTGATAACAATTATTTCATATAAACCATAGGTAAAAGAGCAGAGAATAACTTCTCATATCACAAACATCACCTTCGTAAGGCAGAATAAATTGACCCATTATTATATTGTATAAAAATTACTTTTCAATAAGTATGATTCAGTTTTATATCCACTACATTTACAAATACAATTTTCTATTTGAACAGGATAAATAAGTAATTTCAGAAGCTCACAGTAGGTAATTCCAGGGATTATCATGGTAAAATCCAACTGGACAAAGAGGAATTTGATGTCAAAGCGGGAAGGGCCTTAGACATACACTGTCATCCTAGAGAGGGGAAACTGAGGCACATGGTGGGGAAATAGTTTGTCCTTTGACATATAGCCAGTCTCCAACAAAATGCACAGGTCCCTCCTAAGTGTCAGGGACACAGACAAACAGCAGAAAAGGAGTGGGAATGGAGGACATAGAGCAGGGCTGGCCCTGAATGTGGGCTTTGAGACCAGGAAGGCCATCCACACTTGAATGTGGCCTTAAATTGAAGGCAGAAGCCAGAGCACAGTAAAATAGGGCAGAGGTTGGGCAGACAAGCAAGAGCCAGGACACAGTTATAAAGGACAGAGCAATGTGAGTTCAAAAGCCTAGGGCTCTAGAAACCAGGAGATGCTCAGGGCCAAAAAGGGGAGGGGCAGGAAGGCCTAAGGATGACCTAGTGCTGGGTCAGCGTGTCAGGTCTAAGCCCTCATGCATTCCCGTTTATTTCTTACCCCAGCCCCTGTGCCTCAGGTCTTATTATTACCCACATCTTACAGAAGAGGAAACAAAAACACCGAGAGTTAAGTAGCAGGCTCAAGGTCTCACAAGTGGGGAGGAATTGAATCAAGTGACTAATCAGGCACCTAAATTCCAGGTCTTTATACCACTCTATTACATTTCAGGTGAGAGAAAAGATTTGTGGTCCCATTGGCAAAAAGGGCCGCAGTGCCTTCCTTGGCAATGAACTCGTATATACTCTGTTAGCACAGGAGTTGCTCTGCAGCAGGACTATCCTGAGGCTGTAAGAGAGGTACAACCTGGTTGGAAAGAGGAATGCATAGGAACAGAATGGCTGCAGTATCTGGTCATTCCTCCCATCCTGCCCTTCCTGAAGCAAGTGGGTGGGGGGGTCTCTGTTTTGCAGGACTCTGCAAATATATGTGCCCATCAGACAGTTCTTCTACAACCTCATCCACCCAGACTACAGCGCTGTGACCGATGTCTATGTGCTTATGTTCCTGGCTGACACTGTCGACTTCATCATCATAGTCTTTGGCTTTTGGGCCTTTGGGGTAGGTGGGGGTAAAGGCCACAATCCCTCTAGTGACTAATAGTGATGCTGTCCTGTGAAATGCCACTCAGACCTGAACCTGTTGTCTTTTTCCCAGAAACACTCAGCAGCAGCAGACATCACCTCTTCACTGTCTGAGGACCAGGTACCTGGGCCATTTCTGGTGATGGTTCTCATTCAGTTTGGAACCATGGTGGTGGACCGAGCGTTGTACCTCAGGAAGACTGTATTGGGAAAGGTCATTTTCCAGGTCATTCTTGTGTTTGGAATTCACTTCTGGATGTTCTTCATCTTGCCTGGTGTGACTGAGAGGTAAGGTCTTTGGAAACCAGAGCTGTGGGCCCACCTTAATGCCAACACATTCCATAAGGTTATCACTCCATATGCATCAGCACAGCAAAATCACCAGGTGCAGGCAGAGGCATGGCAAAGCAGCCCCATGGGTAAGAAATGTTAGAGTTTTTAATCAATATGAAATTCAGTATGAATCTAAAGTTTGAACTGATTCCTCAAAAATATTTTCATTGCATGTTCATACGCATACATACAAATAGGGTTTTCAGAATAAGAGAGGTGATAACCCTGAGGATCAGAGCAAACCTAGGGTTCTTATGCTGTGATTGTCTCTACGCCTAGTAGATACAGAGATGAATTGGAACATGGTCTTAGGATGAGAGGACATGAGACTATGTCATTTGAGAAGTGGATGAAAAAAATGGAGACCATCTAACTGGTAGGAGAAAACGTAGAGATGGGGGTCGGGAGAAGATGAGAATAGTGTCTGCCACATAAGGTACTTGTGAGGGTTAAATGCAACAACATTTGGAAAGTGCCTGGCACAGTCTCAGCACACAGGGGAGGAAGCATGCAGACCCATGACACCATGACACTGCTGCTGTTACTACAACTACTGCTGCTGGATAAGGTGGGTTGGAGATGGTGGATTTAAAAAGAGTAACCTAAAGTTTGCTATGGAAAGGCCTGGTAAGATTCTAGGAGGTGGCTGGCTGCCATCTTTCCCTCCATCACCTTGAACCCTAAGCATCCTCTGTGTTGACCTTCTTTTCCCCAAGGACGTCATGCCCTCCCAAACGCCAAAGCCCTTCTGCTCACTCCCCTCCTCTCCTGACATTAGCCCACAGTGCCTCATCCTCTTCACGCTTTAGTTCTCAGTCCAGATGTCACTTTTCCCGGGTCTTCCTATCCCATGCCTCCACCCAAAACAATACTTGGGATCAACTTGGTGCTTAATGCATGAACAAATGAATGTGTCAGTTGATAACAGTAAAACAAGAGAAACAGTTATAAACAGGAATTATCAGCTCTGTTAGGTTATGAAAGTAAAGGGTCCACAGAAGGGGAATACAGAAGTGCCCATATAATGAAATAGGAATGATATTTTTAACAAACATATTAAAAAGTCTTCATGTATAATATTAATTTGATATTTTTCTCAGACATTAGAGTCATTCATAGCCAAGCCTTATAAATAAAATGTTATTGAGGCTGGCTAATACCATTTTTTGAAGTGTGAATGGAAAATAATGAAAATGGATTACTTATGTGGCTCATAGCCAACTCCTAATTGAAATTCCTAATGAGGAAATCTAAATCTGTGCAAACAAATGTTAGCTAAATGTTCATTTTCACCTGAATGTTTAGACTCTGAACTTTTTTTTTTAAATTAAAATTTGTTGGGGTGACAATGGTTAGTAAAATTACACTATTGATGGAAATACAGATTGGTGCAGCCGCTTTGGAAGGCAGTATGGAGATTCCTCAAAAAATTAAGAATAGAATTACCATATGACCCAGCAATCCCACTCCTAGGTATCTACCAAAAAAATCTGAAAATGTTTACCTGTAAAGATATACGTGCTCCGATGTTCGTTGCAGCTTTATTTACAGTGGCTAATACGTGGAAATAATCAAAGTGTCCTTGATAGATAATTGGATAAAGAAGATGTGGTATATATACACAATGAAATACTACTCTGCCATAAGAAAAGATGAAATAGTACCATTTGCAACAAGATGGATGGATCTTGAGATTATTATGCTAAGGCTCTGAACTTTTGATTTTAGTATGGGAATTGTTGCTTTGTAATAATAAATAGTGGCAATGCAAAATATTTTAAAAGGAAAAATGAAATTAGTATCATTTTTCTTGAATCTAAAGTAGAGCTAACTAAATAAAGGTTTGTTACCTAGAAGACTCCCAATAGCCCAGTAAGTCTCCTGTTCCACACTGTATGCTGGGGGAGTAAACGTACGAGGTCTGATAATTAAGTTCACTAACTTGTCGCAACCATGTAGCTAAACTTTTTTGCTATCAGAGGGATTATTCATTATGAATTTGTACTAACTGGACAAACAGTTAACTAATTTTACTAGTTGGAAGTGCTGAAAAGGCTGCATGAAAAAGTTACATGACCTGAACTTTTCGTCAACAATCCATGTCTCTTGCATCACAACAATGCACCAGCTCACACATATCTCAAATGATAAAAATAATTCAGATTAAGGCAAAATATTAGAATATTTATAAAAATATTAGAATTTGTTCATGAGAATGTTGTGAATCGTATTTTTTAGTCTTTAAAATAAAATAAATATAATTTTCTCTACAAGTATGTAATTATATTTACATATGTATATCTCTCAATTCAGAGAAATAAACCAAATTCAACATCCATGATAGCTGGATGATGAATGTTGATAATTTCTCTGATATTTAAAAACATCAAATAGGTATTCTCTACCAGGCCCTCATAAAAACTCTTATTTTCAGAGAAGAAAGAGACCTTAAAAAGCTTTCTAGACCTATCTAATTTTATAGATTAAGATAGGTGAAACTCACACAGAAGACTGATCTCTCCAAAGTCATTCAGCTAATTATTGGTGAGACCAGATCTCAATCCCAGGCCTCTTGGCCCGACTGTATGTGTATACTATACCTAAAGTATACTGCACCTACTGTATACTACAGCTCTTGTATACTGTACCTACTGTATACTACATCCTTCCCTCCATAGGAAGCATCACATGTTTGCTTTCAAGCAGATTTTTTTAAAGTAACATAGCCTACCATTTCACTGTGCAGTGTGAAAAGAATTTGATTATTCCAATCTCAGATGACAGCCACAGATCATGGATCTAAGCCATATCCTGACAGGGGAGCCTCCACAGAGACCAGTGCTTCCAGAAACAGAGGAATGGCAAAGTCACAGGGAGTCACTTCAGCAGAATCAAATCACCAAATAGTTTTGTTGCTCCTGCCTGTATTCGTTTTCTGTTGCTTCTGGAACAAATTATCACACTTTTAGGGCTTAAAACAATGCAAATTTATCCTCTTACAGTTCTGTAGATCAGGAGTAAAATCAAGGTGTCAGCAAAGCTGCATTTCTTCTAAAGGCTCTAGGGGAGAAACCACTTCATTGCCTTTTCCAGTTTCTAGAGGTGCCCACATTCCTTGGCTCATGGCCCCTTCTTCTATCTTCAAAACCAGCAACAAGGGTTCATGTCTTTTTCTTATCACATACATCTGACTCTTCTGTTGTCAAGTCTCCCTCTGACCACAGCTGCCATTTAAGTTCTCATGATTAGATTGGGTCACCATACTGCACAATCCAGTATGCACTCCCCATCTCCAGGTCCGTGATCTTAATCACATCTGCAAAGTCATCTTAGCCATAAGGTAACATATCCATAGGTTCTGGGGATTAGGACATGTACATCTTTATGGGCAGGGATTATTCTGTTCTACAAGGCTTTCAAAGAGATTAACAGACTAGCAACATGTTCCAAACCAAATATAGCTGAAATGTTTATTATAATAACTGAATGAATGAAAGCTTCTCCTGGGGTAACTTATAATCATGCATATTCAGTTCAATTTCACATTTATTAAGCATCTGCTTTGTTTAGAGCAGTAGACAAGGTGAAAAGGAGCATGACATCAACATGAATAAAGCACGGTCCCTTCCTCATGTGAGAAGGCGCACATAAGTGGGCTCACAGGGCTCAAGATAATCACTAAAACTATGGCCAGAGAGATCATTTCTCTGTTGGATCTCACCTTTGGAGCTTCATCTGATGGCCATTCCTAGTGCAACAAATTACCCTATCTTTATTTTTGGATATTTAATTCAAGATATATTAGGATTTGATGAGTCATCTGTCTTCATTGCCAGCATGTCAGTTACAACATAATTTTTTGACATTTCAAATCATGTTGCCATTATTTAACATCCAAAATTCATTTTTCTCTCTTCAAATATTGTTACTGAAAATTTAATTCATTGTTGTGCAAAGAAAAACATTTATTAATAGTTACATTGTCAAAATCCTTTGTAAAACAAGAACAAAGGAAGAGATAGACTAGGAGTCTTTTAAGCTACACAAATGAAAATTATGGCTACCAGTCATAGTATTGAGCATCACAAAGCTCCAGTATCTTTAATAATTAATCTGATAAGTGGCTTTTTCTGTGGATGTGAACATTATTTAGTCCACAAACATTTAGGGTTGCCTACAGTCTACAAAGCACTGTGCAGTAGCTGCTATGTGAGACCTAGAGATGAGTAAGGCATCATTCCAGCTTCTAGCAATAAAACATATAGAGACAACCTAACAAATCTTCCAGTGTAATACAGCCTTAATATCCCTAGTTAGATTTAACGTGATTACTTCAGAAACTACAGATTAATTGATTAATTTACTTATCCCACATTGACACACTTTAAGGTCGAGAAGGGAAAAACAAAATTTAATGGATAAAACATAGTTTGGTCCTTTCATAAGGAATAGAAGGCAACAGTTTTATGTCACTGACATTAATAGATATAAATAACCATTAATCTATATCTATAACATTAATAGATATAGAAGAATTATTCCTCATGCAGTTTTCGTATCAATTACCTGTAAAATCTAAGGGCATTTCCCTAGAGAACTAAAATATCATCTTAATATTCTACCAATATAGACAGTTCCTAAAAAGAGTGAGGAAATGAATAGTTGATGTGAGCTCTCAGTAAAATAGCTGATATTTTCATCAATAACTTGTAAAGTTCTGGTTCATGGTCAAATGTAGTTAAATTAATTCATTAGGTCCTGAAATACCAAAGTTGGTTTTCTTTATAGGGGAGACATTTATAAGCAATATTTTTGAGTTCTCTAGTTTTTGAGATATGAGTAGAGGTTCCTAGGGTCCCCAGATACATAGGCCCATGCATTCCTGGCTTGTTCTTAGATCTTGTCAACTAAAGAATAGCTATTTTCAATTAAAAACTATTACATGTTTTCTTCTAATAACAAAATTAAAAGTTAATAAGACAAATCCAAAATACAATATAAAGAGTAGTTGTATTTTTTTTTTTTAATGCTTTTATTTATTTTTTTTTTAAAGTCAAGTGTTACTCTTAAACACAGGGAAGATTACACCTGGGTATTGCAAAATCCAAAGTTTTATTTTTTATTTTCTTTTTAAATTTTGTACTGGCCGTGTTTAAGACACTTGATGAATGCTGCATTTATCCAAAGTAAAAAAAAAATAGTCCTATAGCTCATCATTCTTTGCAAATGTGTTCCAAATTTTTTTCTAGTGTGGTATTTAATTCCACTGTTTTTGTTCAAACTTATGTCAGCATCCATGAACTTAACAATACCATGATTATACATTTTGTTTTTTCTTTGCTCAGCCTTAATTTGGACTAGGGTAACAGCAATATCCACACTCTGAGAAAATGTTATTAGTAAATTTACTTAACAGTAATCTATTTTAATTATGGCCTAAACTACTGGCTAATGCACTAGTACCTCAAAGGCATCATTCATAGAATATATTTTTTTAATTATTAGATTTTATTATCCTACCTTTTGCCTTTGAAGTGATCAACTATGTATAGAGAATATTTTATTTTATTTTATTTATTTATTTATTTATTTATTTATTTATTTATTTATTTTTAGTGTCCATAAATAAAGTTTTATTGGAACACAACCACACCCATTTGACTACATATTGTCTATGGCTGCTTTCATGTTACGATGGCAGAGCTGAGTAGTTGTGACAATGACCCACAAAGCCTAAAATATATACTCTCTGGCTTTCTATGAAAGTTTGAGCACCCCTGTTTTAAATAACCTACCTGGAACTAATACATGATACTCATGCTCCCATTTCATTGGCCAAAACAAGTCTTGCCTAACTTCAGAAGAAATGGAAAACTGCACATAAGGAGGAGAACTGGAAATATTTGGAGGGTAAATCTAATGACGACCCCATAGAGAGAGGGAAGGCAAACTTTTTCCTAGTGTCTGGCTGAGACATCACCAGTTCTTAATTAATTGAATCTGAAATTCAAATTAATTGAAGTTACTATAAATACCTGTCAAAGGCCTGAATTGTCTATGTTCATGCAGACCTGGCCCTCCCTCAGAATGACTGCAATCGATCTGTGATTATTCTCATAACTGCAAGTTACAACTTGGCAAAAACAGCTAGAGAAATTTATAAGCAACCCAATGAGCAATTTTAAGAAAAAAATCAATTCTAGTTCTCCAGAGTACAAGGGTACTTTTAATACTGTAAATTGTATAGAGAACATTTTAGAATTGACTTAAATGCTAAAGGGGCAATTAGGCTATTTTTTTTTTTTTTTTTTTTTTTTTTTTAATCCTAAACTGGTATCCTTTTGTACAAAAAAAAAAAAAAAAGGAAAAAAAATTCCATTCTTTCACTTTTCTGTATTTTTATATTTTAGGAAATTCAGCCAGAATCTTGTTGCTCAGCTTTGGTATTTTGTGAAATGTGTTTACTTCGGGTTGTCTGCCTACCAAATCCGTTGTGGCTACCCCACACGAGTCCTTGGAAACTTCCTCACAAAGAGCTACAATTATGTCAACCTCTTCTTGTTTCAAGGGTAAGGACACCCTATGTTGTCACAGTCACTCACAGAGTGGAGGCTGGCAATTGAAAGGCATTTTATTTTCTACCTGGGAAGGAACAGAAAAAGGAAGAATGCTGATATACAGCAATGTAGATCATCGTGGAACTCTTACAGTGTTTAGCAAAAGAACAAATATGCCTCTTGAATTACCTTTCTAAATGTAGTTGCCACACACTTGGCCAGGATGTTGTCCTAGGATCATCCATGTGGGTTCATGTTCTATTTCTGTAACCTACATAATTGTGATAATATTCTGGGATAAAAAATTGGGATACATGATCCTTAAGTATTAATATACTTCTGGGCACAATGGAACACAATATTGGAACCTGGACTATTTCAAAATGCCATTGGAATTTTGTACGCACAATAAGTCCATCATCCATTGCAAAAGGCCATTTATTCCCCCTAACATCAACCTAAATGCCACATGATTTGCTTACTCCTGGTCGTAAGTTAGCTGATCAAAGGAAGAATATAGCTCTTTCATGCAAGAATTTCATTGGTAGCATCTCCTCTCTGTTCCCTCAGAAATTAGAACATGGCATAAAGGGTCAGGCTGCTCCTGGCACGGCTGGCTCCTAGTTAGCCCCAGACCTGGGGACTGGTGACTTAATCACAGAAGAGATGTTGAGTATGCTCAGATATTGTGAACCTCCCCATATAGAACAGTGTTTCACTTAGTGCAGTCCTGTGGGGGTGGATGGGGAGAGATTTATTCAAGAGGTTAACTTAGTGCTCTCTTGACAAAGCTGAGTAGCCCAGGGGAGAATTCCAAGTGGCAACCCAAGCTGCTGTAAGGGCCCTGGGTTAAACCCAGGCCCTCCAGTCTGTGTCAGTCAAGAAACAAAGACAGCCCCCAGACTCAAGAGGAGTCCAGGCCAGTCCATTCCCAAATATAGGAGACTAAGCCAGAGTCCCATTAGATTTAGTCATCTAGTAAGTCCACCAGCTGTGGGAACTACTGTGTGCCCTCCAATGACATGTCCCGTTCCCTCTGACATCTCTCATTTGCCCTCATCCTTCATTTACTAGGTGTATTACCTTTCGTAGCTCATTCAACAGCAAAGCCCCAACAATTCAATAACCCTATGACCAACACATTCACATAACGTGAAATAATAATTTCTTTAAAAGTTAAATTGTGTTTATTTGCAGATGATATGATCTTATGTGTAGACAATTCTAAAAACCCACCCAAATTTATTGGAACTAATCAACAAGTTTAGTAAAGTTTCAGGATCTAAAATCAACATACGGAAATTAGCTGTGTTTCTATAAGCTAACAATGAAACATCTGAGAAAGAAAACTTTCCCATTTACAATAGCATCAAAAACAATAAAACACTTAGAAATAAGTTTAGCCAAAGAAGTGAAACATTTGTAAAATGCAAACTACAAGACTTTATAAAAGAAATTGAAGAAGACACCTTCACACTTATTTTAAAAGTTTGTTAAGACCATCAGTCAAAAGAGAAAAAAAAGGAATGGAAAATACCAATCCATTTATTAGACTTATAATGAAAAGCAGTTGTATTCCAAGTTGGATTTTACCATAAGGGTCACCTTGAAAATTTTTCCTAAGTTATAAGGGCTGAAACAATAAGGAAGTACATGAGCCCCAAGGGTTGGCCAGGTATTGGGGGCCATCCCACAACTGTCTCTCTCACAAGATGTGGTTTCTGCCAGGTTCCGCCTTGTTCCATTTTTGACTGAGCTGAGGGCTGTGATGGACTGGGTGTGGACAGACACAACCTTGAGCCTCTCCAGCTGGATCTGTGTGGAGGACATCTATGCTCACATATTCATCCTGAAGTGTTGGCGGGAGTCAGAAAAAGTAAGCCAATAAAAATACCTTATCCCTATTTGTTTCCCTTAGATATAGGCTGGTTATAAGATTAATGTGAACTTCTGCAAATTTTGCGACCAAATAATGGAGACAGGGGAAAAACTAGTAGGACCTATAAATGTCCCATTGATTTCCATCCCACTAGAGTTGAAAATTTTGAACTCACTGCTGCCTTAGTGAGCAATAGCATCCAGATGTGTTCTTCTTTTGGCAACTGTATATTGTAGTTATTTTTAAAAGAAGAAATGACATATTGCTGTGTCACCCAATCATTCTTAAATGATTCATTCGGGAGCAGGGAAAATGTGGTACAGTGGAGAAAAGTGGACTTGGGCTCACCCCCTGATGAAGGATAGACAACGTGCAAAGGAAATTGAAGTGCAAATATTTGCTTCTACTGCTAAGTTGAATATTGACATTAAATATGGTTAGAATTACTATTGTTTATTGGATTTTTCAAAAGTTTAATATATGAAACAGGAGCCTGTTGCATAGTAATACTAGAAATACCCAAGCAAAATTATCCAAGGTGGTGTGAACTGTCTTTTTTTCTCATCTCAATAATACCCTCTTCGGAAAAGTCCCATCTAGTCCATATAATTTCTCTTGTGTTCTGCAGTTTCTTCTGGGGATTTTTAGCTTTATAGGTGTGAGCCCATTGTACTGTGGCCTCTGTGTTCATGGGGTTTGTGGGAGTGAAGGAGATGGGGCTGGCAGTATACTTAAAATCATATTAGTTTGTCCTGATTTTTAAGGATCAAAAGAGTTGATAAAGTGACAAAAATGAGAGCCAATCTACCAAAGGGACATTGAGGGTAAAAATCAGGGTGACAAAGGGTCTGGAAATCATGGTATATGAGGAAAAGTAGGAAGAACCAAGAATTGTTCAGCCTGAACTGAAAAAAAAAAAGAGGGGAGGCAAAAAATTAGCTGTTTTTTAACTATTTGAAATATTGAAAAATAGATTAAACATTCAAATTACTTTGTGAAACTCAACAAAACAGTATTAAGACAAATAGGCAAAAGCTCCAATAAGATTCAATGGCGCATAAAGAATTTCCTAACAATCAAAACTACCCCTTCACAGATTGGCTGCCTCAGGAGTAGGTCCCTGAGAAGTGTCTATATACAGAAAAAGTCACACACAGGAGAACTTACATCATGAAACCTCTGTACTAGGAAGTGCTAGGTCTACTTCCAGCTCCTGGAGCCATTTATTCAATAGGTATTATATCAATTTTCTGTTGCTGCCAAAAAACTACATCAAAATTTAATGTTTTTTTAACAACCATTTTATCTGCTCACAATACTATGGATCTGTAGTTTGGGCTGGTGCTACTGGAGAATCTGGCTTGGGATCACTCCTGTCACTGCCGTTTTGGAGGGACCTAGCATAGATAAGGGAAAGGCACGAGAGAGGTCAATTCAAGAGAGAGGCAAGTGAAGAGGATCGCTTCAGAATGAAGAAGATTTGAACCTCTATCAGGTGGTAAGGAAAGGACCAATAGAAAAAGGAAAAGGAAAATTTCTTAGCATCAATCCAAAGGAGGAAGGTGCAAATGGGGACCTGCAAGGTGTAGACTCAGAGGCATGGATGAACAAGTTGGTAGTGGCAAAGAGGACCAGCCATCCTACAGAAAGTTGGAGAAAGAGAGACGGTCAGTGAACAAACTCATGCCCAATAGCCTGTCTACTCCATGAAATAGATGAATTCATCTATTGAAAGCGAGAAAGATGGCATTCCAAGACTCAGAGCCTACCCAAGGTGCCCCAGAAACCGTGAGATACTGTGTCCTCTGGATGAATAGGAGGGTCGCTCTTAAGGGGGGGGGGGTTCTGAATCAGAAGTCATATAACTGGCCCACATAGATACAGGGCCACTCTTCATGTGAACAGCTCCGTTTATCAGCTCATATATGCTTTTTACTGCCTTTGAGCCAACAGGTGTCAACCTTCTTCATACTGTAGTGAGACAGCCACACCCATTGCCATCTTCCTTATGAAAGACAGGGTCGTTCCAACCTAGAACATAAGCATTCCTGCCCAACAAAAGACTTACACTTTTTTATTTTAAGAAATAAAAAGCCTCATTTTAATGTATAATTCCTACTAAATATATACTCTATCTTATGCTAAGCCTATGGCTATTTGAATCACACATGGTAAAATAGTCTGAGAAATTTAGGTATGTGGGAGGGATTAGGGAGTCTGAATGAATCTAGCTGTAGTGTCTACTCTGTCCCATATGAGACTAAAACATTGCTGGTTACAATCACTTGTCTAATGTGAAGCAGAAGCTTCTTTTAAAGGTAACTTTTCTTGGGGATTATTCCATACTGAATGTAATATGTTCCTAGTGTTTTATGAATGCAGTTTGTGAAGAAAGAACAATACTCTGAAAGGCAAAATGCTGGCATGAGCACACACAATGCAGGCCACTCATTCCTAGTCATTTTTACAATGATTTCCATGAAGCCAGTCCCAAAACAGTTTCGGAAGCTGTTTGGAAATGCAGCATGATGGGAACTACAAACTGGTTGAGAGTTGACTTACCTAGGACAGAAGTGAAGGAGCAGCATAAGACAGGAAGGTGACTTCACTTTGAAAGTCCAGGGAAAGATAGCCTCATAATTAGAGAGAAGTCAAAAGTGCCGGCCCTCTTCTGCCCTGGGAAATGCATGGAGGGCTGAGCAGGAGGAAAGGAGGTGGGAGCTTTTAAAGTGAGCCGGAAAGACCCTGGCCTTTAGGAGAACAACCAACATGGTCTCACCTCAGACAGAAGAAACCCAAACTGTTCTCAGCAAAGAATAGATAAGTCTTCTTTAACTCACTCACAAAACCCTTCATTATGAAATACAAGAGTGTTGTTGGAGTGGGTTGAGTAGCCCATTGTCTAAACTTGCCTCCTAGAGAAAATAATGTAAAAGCAAATCTGTGTGTGTGTGTGTGTGTGTGTGTGTGTGTGTGTGTGTAAGAATATATACTTCAAACTTTCCAATATTCAAGTTTTTCTTTCAAAACAGAAAATTTTAAGCAACAATATCAAATTCTAGCGAAAAGATATCAAAATACAATCCTTAATCTATGATCATGCAACTTCACAGCAGAGTCATTCAGAGGCATTGTCTTCAGGGTACTGAGTGAATGGTCTCCATACTGGCTCTGATCTGCCCTCCAATCCAGCCCATGTCCTTGTTTCCAAGGCCAACTGCAGCAACTCTTGAGTGTCAAAGCTTATAGAGCCCTTGTAGCAGTGTCCTTTAAAGTCCTCTGCTAACTTCCAGACTTCTTAGTTTGTAACGTAGAGCTCAGCACCTACAGGTAAAATGTGGATGATTTGTCCTTACCTTAACCTAGTGAAATGAGCACATCCTCCAGAGAGTGTGAGCCCCAGGATAAATCTCTCGGCCAGCTTGGGGAGTTCGCACAATGGCCACGTTATGTATGTAGCCTAACTTCCAGGAAAATAGGAATACGCATATAGAGCTGGAGCAGTTTTAATACCAGACAGCACAGCTGACTCCTTCCACCTTGACCATAGCCTGTAAGAGAGTGTTTAGTGGATCCTTAGTAACATGAATAGAAGTGATTCCAGCCCTACCAAGTACACTACTCTTGTGCAAAAACCCTTTTGTGGCATACACACCTGCCACCAGCCCCAACCCCACCTTCTTCAGCACAACACCAGCGAGGGCCCCTGTGGAGTCATAGCAGCAGTGGAGAGAGGGCTGGTCTGATCCTATAGACCTTATTGCAGGACTTGAACCAACATTGTTTTGACAACATGTGTGATGAATGAAGTAAAAAATGTTTTCCCAACCACGAAGGTATGAGGAGGGCTGAGTTGAAAGGCACAGCTTTAGAATATTCAGGAATTAAAAATAAAATGTCTTTCTCCCACATGATCCCGTAAAACCAGAGGCTTTATTCAGCAGTGTGCTTGTATTTGATCCATTGATCCTTAGGTTCACCACCAGCAAAGCCCACACAACAATTTTAAGGATGGGGACCTGTAGGGAGCTTATTACCGCTTCACGTGACTACCTAACTTCATTACCAGATTGAGACAAGGTCGTTCTCCCTACTTCGGAGCAAGCAGAGCAGAAACAGGACTAAATCAAGTCCCAACCTCATGGAACAAGCACTTGTCCTCCCCACCTGTTTCTCAGGGGACAGTGGCCTGAGCCTTGTGTGAACTTTTCTGTTGCAGAGATACCCTCAACCCCGGGGACAGAAGAAGAAGAAAGTGGTGAAGTATGGCATGGGAGGCATGATCATCGTTCTGCTCATTTGTATTGTCTGGTTTCCTCTTCTCTTCATGTCTTTGATCAAATCTGTCGCCGGGGTGATCAACCAACCCCTGGATGTCTCGGTCACAATTACCCTGGGAGGTTACCAGGTAATTGCTGTGAACTTCCTCCAGGTCTCACCCATCTGTTGGTACCTTAGCTAACACAGTGCTCTTTTCTAATAATCACCTACAATTGGTTTATTAGGTTTTACCAATACATATTTCCTATCTAAATTTGGACTGTTCAGCAAATATGTGATGTTTGAAATAAGGTGCAGTGAACAAAATAGTTCTGTTCTGGTTCTGAGCACAGGAATAATCTCTGCAAAATGGGATCTCTGAAGCCAGTTGCCACTGGTACTCAGTGGATAACATGCTATGTAAATATTTTTCCTTTAACCCAGGATGCAGAAAGAGCTTCGTAATATTGACACTGTCTATCTTGTTTTCCAGCCTATTTTCACAATGAGTGCCCAGCAAAGCCAGCTGAAAGTTATGAACCAGTCAATGTTTGACAGATTTTTGCGAGGTTTCTCTAGGGACACTGTAAGTAAATGCATGTAATAAATCTGTATGAAGACCTTTTATCTAGGTGAGCTCACTGGTTGTCTATCACTCACTGCCGTGCTATGGCCTGTGGTGGGGGGAAGGGTTTTCAGAGATTAAGTTGTACATAGCAGAGTCCTGTCCACTGACCACTTTGATAATCTAAGACAGCTTGTCTATACTACTGAATGTAAGGGTTAATAAACAATTTTGATTCAGAACATTTTAATGTAAGCTCAACAGATCTTGGTCCTCTAAGTTTGTTTGTTTTTTGTTTTGTTTTGTTTTAATTTTCAAACTGTGGTAGACATTGACCTCTGGCTGATGGAGCTACTCTGGGAATCTATCTTAAAGAAGTAATTCAAAGTATGGGGAAAGCCCTATGTTGGTACCTACTTCTGAGAACATCCTCTTTATTAGTAAAAACTGGAAGCAACTTGAAGATTCAACAAGTAGGACTGATTAAATAAATCGTGGCAGATGTATGAAGTGAATTTGATTAGAACTGGCTTCCCTAGGGTTGTCATAGTAGGAGAAGGCGGCTTCCACGTTATAGTTTATTTACATAATATATTGTCTGAATATTTTTCAAGCAACTTCTTTTATAATAAAAAATCATCATTACAAAGACTATACATGGCATGAAAATTTCTCAAGATAAGCCATAAATCAAAAAGGATATAGACTGTCTTTAATCATAAAAAATAAGGTATGCATTCCTACTGCATAAAACAGCAATAATGTGCTGACGGCAGAGTTGTGCCTAATGTTATTCTTTTCTCTACATTTCAACTTTTAATAATATGATAACATGATTTTTCATAATTAAAATTTGTTTTATAAATAATGCTTTTTATTTCAAGAAAGTGATGAGGCAAACAGAGGCTTTTCTCTTTTGTAAAATTATCAACATATAATGCCCACTGTCCAAACTAATCTTGAGGGATGAGCAACTATGAGGAAAGGGCCAGGGTGTCCTGGGTGGATTATATTTGACTCTACCATGAGAGGGACAATTCCCAATAGTTGATAAATTTTCCTCTTAATGAGAAGGAGAAAAGACACCAAATCATCTGATTTTTCTTACTGTTTAATTGTAATGATTCCGTAGCTATACTAGTGTGGCAGCATCACTCCTGGGGTTTGGTGATGTAACTGCGAGCTGCCTATACCTGTGGGTTGGGGAACTAAGTTAGTGCAATGGAACCCCAAGATAATTCATTGTAGAAATGTTCCTTTCGTAGGAAGAAATCCTCTCTATACAGTCAGTTAAAAGGAAAAGTAATAACTCTCTTTATACATCATTATGTATATGATCTATTTATGCATGTGTATTTGTGCACATACAGGGTGCTATGCAATTTCTGGAAAATTATGTAAAAGAAGACATAACAGTAGCAGAATTGGAAGGAAACTCAAATTCTTTATGGACCATCAGCCCTCCCAGTAAGCAGAAAATGATAAACGAACTCAAGGACCCCAATAGTAGCTTCTCTGTTGTTTTTTCATGGAGTATTCAGAGGTAGTTACTGTATTTCCATGCATAATTTTCCCCTTTCCCCAATCTAAATTCGGGGTGGGGTGGGGGACACAGGATAGAAAACTTAATGTGACTCTTAGTTTACATTATATCTTGGGGACATTCATTTGATGCTACAGCTAACATTTTTGTTTATTAAGTAATGGTTTGCCTGGTAATCATTGATAAAACTAAGGCCTTCTTTTTCTTTTTTTCTACTAATTTCAGTTTTAAAGAGAGGCTGGTAATGAGTTCTATGAACAAGAGTGAGAGGTAGAGAGAAAATAAAGAGGATGATGACTCATAAAATGAAACAGAGTCTGGGTGTATTGTAAGATTTCCTTTAAAGATTGGAATTTGGTCTTAATAAAGGAAGTGCAGCCTCTGGAACCCCAGCTTCTCACCTGCATCTCTCCAACACTGGGGGAGCCCTAGCAGATCTTTTCGCCAAGCGTGAGGTGTGAGAGCAGCTTGGAAGACCCAGAAGGGGAGAGCTGAGGGGAGATTTTACCTAAACTGAGCCAATGGCCAGCACGCAGCTGCTACTTCACTTGTTTGGAGAGAGCATGTCTTAGAAAAAGTTCTTAGATCCAAATGCCTGCCATGTTAGGAAAGCAGTTTTGGGACCTCAACATAATATACCAGTTGATTAGTTTAGTTTTGTTCATTACAGTCTTGTGACTCAGGACTCTATATAAACTTATTTGTCAGTCAAGTTTTAAGTTCATTTGGGTCCACAATTCCAGCTTTTTATATGAAATTAAGAAAGAATCCTGACAGCTACAGAAGAAAGTTTTCTAGTCTCTAAACTGATTTCCAGTCTCTAAGGAAATAGTAAATATTTCAAAGAGGGCAGTTCAGAATTTAAAGAAGTCCTTTAATATTATTTTCTTCTATTAAATGTCCCAAGTTTCTCACATGGCATTTCTGTACTGCCAAAATTTTGCTTCCTAGCCTTTTCTTTGAAGAGGTACCAAAAATAGCAATAGTAAAAATCAACTTCTGATTGAACATTCTTTTTAAAATGTGGTCCTATTAGTCACCATGGAGATCAACTTCACTGGATTAACATAAAGAGCATTTTGGAAATTCATATCAGAGCATCAAGATGTTTTCTATTTTGGTCAGCAGACTCTGCCTCCTTACCTTCCATCTGTTTTAAAGGTGTTTGTGGCCTCCCTGGGTTTTACTGACTTGGTTGTCTAAGAAGCTAGAAGTAAAGGTGAGGTGGACAGAAAGGGTTGGGGTTGGTAATTGTGAACCCAATGAAACCTTGGTGAGATTAACAAAATTAAGAGTCAAGTGAGTTTTTAAAGTCTCTTCCAGACTTTTGAATAATCATTGACATTGAGTTGTTTTGTTTTTTCTTCACAGAAACATGAGTCTGGGAGCAAAAGCAGAAATAGCAACAGATAAGCTTTCTTTTCCTCTTAAAAATATTACACGAGAGAATATAGCTAAAATGATAGCTGGCAACAACACAGAAAGTTCAAAAACACCAGTGTAAGTATATTGTTCCTGTTAATACAGCTTTTATTGTTTCGGTTAATATAGGTGTGTGTATCTGGTACAAAATTACTATCTACAAATCATCATGTGCAAGAAATGCAACTTTCTTCATTCTTTGATACTGCAAGTGAATTTCTGTGGAGGCCTCATGGTACTATTCTCTTTCCTCTCATTCTCTGTCCACGTAGTCAGGGCATCGCTCTCGTCTCTGAGTAGCAAGCCTTGCTGTCATATAACCATAATCACCAAAATCCAGGGAAAGACCCTGCAAGATCCCTTTTATGTTATTACACTTTTCCTAGGGTTATTCAATATCTGGCTAATGAATGGGGGAAGGAGGGGAAGACAAGGGATAAACACAAATTTGAGGAAAAAATGTATCTTAATATATCATCCTGCCATATAAGTACTCCATTCAAAACACATCCAAACAGTGATGTTTAGCTTCTAATATGAGAACTAGCAAGAAATAAAAGTGCTGTTGGTATGAAACTGATAAATGAAGTATTACAGATGTCTACCAGCCATGGCCCGGTTCTGTCCTCCATTTTTATGCATTGAATATAAGAACCACCATAATGCAGCCCTCCGACATATTCCTGACCAAGATAGCCTTTGTTAACCACTAAAGTTGAAAGACCCTTGAAGATCATCAAGTCTTCCCCCATCATTTCCCATCTGTGAAAGCAGGTCTAGATCAATGGAATGACCTACTCAGGTCACCCAGCTCATCTCTGCAGAGGTAGGATAAGGTCTAAGTCATCAGTTCTCCCTTCACACCTTACTCTTGTCACTAGATCAATTCATGCAGTCTACTTGATTATAGTTATTTTTGAAATCCTAAAAATTAAAATTAGAAGAGCTTACACAGTTATTGATGTGAATGATAGGCTTCTAGCAAGAAGGACATCCCCTTGCTTCAGACACAGCCACAGACATGGAAAAATATCTGTATCAGATTTGAAGCCATTAACTACCTTGTGTATAGTGTTTACATGAGTAGTTGGATAAAACCCGGTTAATTTTTTTCAGCTTCAGAGAATTCTGATTATAATGGAAACCCAAAAATTATGATGACTACACATTGTAATGACATACTAAGACTCTTACCATTCTTTGTTTGATACAAGGTCAAAATAGCAACCAAAAAAATCAATTTTACATGGGTAAAACAACTAAAATTTAATTACCTCTTTTTTTCCTTAATGCCAGGACTATAGAAAGGATCTACCCATATTACGTGAAAGCACCTAGTGATTCTAACTCCAAACCTATAAAGCAACTTTTATCTGGTAAGAACGGGAATCATTTCAGACCTTTGTTTTAATCGTTCTTTGATTTAACTTCTACAGTTTTCATTTTTAGCCTTCATCAAGATACTTTCCAGTTTGCTTTCCCCGTGTGACATGGTTTGCAAGAAGCACAAGACTCCTGGCTGTGGTCACAAGCTGGAAGAATTATTCACTCACCCAGGAGCCATGTTTTTCATTTTCTTTTCTTTTTTCATTGATATAGAACCTGATTGACTTAAATCCACATTTTTTTTAATTTATTGGGGTGACAACTGTTGGTAAAATTACATAGATTTCAGGCGTACAATTCTGTATTATATCATCTATAAATCCCATTGTGTGTTCACCACCCAGAGTCAGTTCTCCTTCCATCACCACATATTTGATCCCCCTTACCCTCATCTCCCACCCCCTATTTACCCTCTGGTAACCACTAAACTATTGTCTGTATCTATAAGTTTTTGTTTCTCATTTGTTTGTCTTGTTCTTTTGTTGTTTTTGGCTTATATACCACATATCAGTGAAATCATATGGTTCTCTGCTTTTTCTGTCTGACTTATTTCGCTTAGAATTATACTCTCAAGATCCATCCATGTTGTCACAAATGTTCCTATATCATCTTTTCTTACCACCGAATAGTATTCCATTGTGTATATATACCACAACTTTATCCATTCATCTATCAAAGGACATTTTGGTTGTTTCCATGTCTTCGTCACCGTAAACAAAGCTACAATGAACATTGGAACACACGTGTCTTTATGTATAAATATTTTCAGATTTTTTGGGTAGATACCCAGGAGAGGAATTGCTGGGTCATATGGTAATTCTATTCGTAATTTTTTTGAGGAACCTCCACACTGCCTTCCATAGGGGCTGCACCAGTCTGCATTCCCACTAACAGTGTATGAGGGTTCCTTTTTCTCCACAGCCTCTCCAACACTTGTTACTACTTGTCTTGTTGATGATAGTAGCCATTCTGACTGGGTGAGGTAATATCTCATTGTGGTTTTTATTTGCATTTCTCTGATGATTAGTGATGTTGAGCATTTCTTCATATGTCTATTTGCCATTTGTATGTCCTCTTTGGAGAAATGTCTCTTCAGGTCTTCTGCCCATTTTTCAATTGGGTTGTTTGTTTTTTTTTGTTGTTGAGTTGCATGAGTTCCTTGTATATTTTGTATATTAGCCCCTTATCAGAGGCACTGTTTGCAAAACTCTTCTCCCATTCAGTTGGTTGCCTCTTTATTTTGTTGATGGTTTCTTTCTCCTGTGCAGAAGCTTTTAAGTTTCATATAGTCCCATTTGTTTATTTCAGCTTTGGAGTCAAATTTACTTCCATTGCCTTTGGAGTCAAATTCATAAAATGCTCTTTGAACCCAAGGTCCATAAATTTAGTACCTATGTTTTCTTCTATGCAGTTTATTGTGTCAGGTCTTATGCTTAAGTCTTTGATCCATTTTGAATTAATTTTGGTACATGGTGACAGATAGCAGTCCAGTTTCATTCTTTTGCATGTGGCTATCCAATTCGCCCAGCACCATTTATTGAAGAGGCTGTCTTTCCTCGATTGTATGTTTTTAGCTTCTTTGTCAAAAATTATCTGTCCATATTTATGTGGTTTTATTTCTGGGTTCTCAATTCTATTCCATTGGTCTATGTGTCTGTTTTTCTGCCAATACCATGCTGTTTTGATTATTGTAGCCCTGTAGTACAAACTAAAGTCAGGGAGTGTGATACCTCCAGTATTGTTCTTTTTTCTTAAGATTCTTTGGCTATTCGGGGTCTTTTGTGGTTCCAAACAAATCTGATGATTTTTTGTTCTATTTCTTTTAAAAATGCCATTGGGATTTTGATGGGGATTGCATTAAATCTGTATATCGCTTTGGGTAATATGGCCATTTTAACTATGTTGATTCTTCCAATCCATGAGCATGGAATGTCTTTCCATTTCTTTGTGTCTTCTTCAATTTCTTTTAAAAATGTCTTATAGTTTTCAGCATATAGGTCCTTCACATCCTTGGTTAAGTTTATTCCTAGGTATTTTATTCTTTTTGCTGCAATTGCAAAAGGAATTCTTTTTTGTATTTCTTTTTCTGAGATTTCATTTTTAGTATATAGGAAAGCAATGGACTTTTGTACATTGATTTTTGTAGCCAGCAACTTTACTGTATTCGTTGATTGTTTCTAATAGCTTTTTGGTGGAGTCTTTAGGGTTTTCTATATATAGCATCATGTCATCTGCAAAGAGTGATAATTTAACTTCTTCATTCCCAATTTGGATGCCTTTTATTTCTTTCTCTTGCCTGATTGCTCTGGCAAGGACTTCCAACACTGTGTTGAAAAGCAGAGGTGATAGGGGACAGCCCTGTCGTGTTCCTGAATGTAGAGCAAAGGGCTTCAGTTTTTCACCATTAGTTATGAGATTAGCTGAGGGCTTGTCATATATGACCTTTATTATGTTAAGGTATTTTCCTTCTATACCTATTTTATTAAGTGTTTTAATCATAAATGGATGTTGTATCTTGTCAAATGCTTTTTCTGCATCAATTGATATAATCCTATGATTTTTGTCCTTTATTTTGTTTATGTGATGTATCAGATTGGTGGATTTGCGGATGTTGAGCCATCCTTGTGCCCCGGGGATGAACCCCACTTGGTTTAAATCCACATTTAGAGGCTTATGTTACTAATTAGTCAGTTTATTTGTTTCTATTAGGAACCATATATGTGGCAGAAGACTGCCTCATACATTGTTAAATATGAAGAAGACCCCACAATACGAATAATGGAAAGATACTAGATTCTGCCCACAGGTGATTAAGTATCAATAGTAGTGCTCAAGGGAATCTGTTTTCCCAATACAATAGTGATGGGAGTGAATTGATGTTTTTGGATTCTTTTAATATTCAATCATTTTTTTACTTTATCAATTACCCAACGCAGAGTAGCTGTATACATCTAGTCAAGGTAGAAGGACAATGCAGTATCCAATTCATGTTCATTAATTTGCCATCATCGCTGTCACCAGGCTCTGCTTGACTAATGTTTAACTGGAAAGACAGAGATGTAAGTAATCAGTTAGAATCCCATGGAGATTGCCATAAACAGAGACAGGATTGAGGACCCAGAGGGTGAATGCTAGCCGGACCGCATACCTGAATGCTTTTCTTCTTCAACAGTAAAGAAGTATGTCTTGCAAGGTAATTGCAAGATGCATTTACAAATTTGGTATTTCCCTTTTAATCCAGATTAGTTCTAGAAATGTTTAGTCTGAGAATACAGGTTGTTCAATCAGTTTTTGCTGTGAAAGGATTCTGTCCCTCAGCAGGCTCTTCCCTGCAGGTCCTTTCCTTCCAGAGCAGGTCCCAGCTGGCCAGGGGCCATTCTTTCAACTTCCTTCTGCTGTTTATCAAAACATCTTATATGGTCACAGTTCCCTTCCTCTTTCTCTTCTGCCTCAAATAAAGGCGTGTCCTCTCTCCCTTGCAAGGTCAGCCTCTCCCTGTGCCCCAGCTCCCATCCCCTCCCTGCCTTCATTCCTGCAGCATCATTTATTCCCCTCATCTTTCTATGGGTTCTGTTCCTCTCCCCACACTGACTTGTCTGCTTGTGATTTGAGTCCAGCCTATAAAGTCCTGTTTTCCAGATCACATGGCCTTCATGTTCTCCTATCCTGCCTATAATAACCTACCTACTTATCTGATGAGCTTTACTGAGTTGTCTCTAATCTTCATCACAAAGTATATTTAGCATAGTTTGGTGGTTATCACCAGTTTATGGGGGAGAAAACTGAGGTTCAGGTGTGAAATATTCAGCTGAGGTTATACAAGCAGTATGTAGATGAACTAGATCCAGACTGGGGCTTATCTGGGCCTACCTGGGCCCAGGGCCAGATTTACACCTGCAGAACTGTCTCTAGACTTCAGAACCAAGATTATTCCTGTTCCTGATTGTTCTGAGTGGTTCACATTCTTCCTGGGTAAGGACTTGATCTATACCAGTCTCCTACCATTCCTCACTCTTCTTCATCCATCCATCCATCCATCCGTCCGTCCATCCATCCATCTATCTATCCATCCATCCATCCATCCATCCATCCATCCATCCATCCAACAAATAGGCGTTTATAGCCAGGTATTGTCTTAGATTCCTATGATCTAAGAATTTTGCATGAAATAATGCAGACACAGCCCCTACCCTCACAGTATTTACAGTCTGCTACCATTATTCTCAGTGGAGGCTCTGTTATTACTGGCAGGGGTAGCCTCTTCTAAAAAACACCTATTCTTTATAACTCTAAGCTTTTTGTTTGCTCTTTTACTATTCTTTTACATTCACCCTGTTCAATCACTGACCATTCATTATGGGTTTTTAGAACTTTGCAAAGCTCATACCATTAATCCTTCCTCCACCTGTTGAAGTTCTCACTCAGCAAAACTTGGCTCAGAAGTCATCTCCTCTGGGAAGTCCTCATGGATCATACCAAGCTAACAGACATTGTCAATGCAGGTCCTATGTTGGTTGCCATATGCCTATAAATTGTGTTGATGTCTATGGCTTTTTCCCATTGAGATAAGGAACCATGCTGTGTGCAACTTTTAACTCCTTAGCACCTAACAGAGTGCCTTCCTCTTGGAAGACACTTGATAAGTGCTGGTAATATGAATAAATCAGTCAATTCAATCAAGAGTCAGTGATGGGGGTTTTTAAACATCTAATTAATTGTTTGAAATTATCAGCAAAGATGCTCAGGTGATGGGTCTTCCACTCTCTCTCTGTGATTTGACTGCCAGGCACATGTAGCAGCAGTGACTGACCTCTTTAGTGAAAAAGAGAAACCCCATACACACCTAGGGCCCACTCTTATTTTTCCATTTGCATTGTTAACCTGCCCATATGACATCCTGGAATTGTATGCTGTGTATAATAACCAGATTTTGCCATCTAAGGACTGTTGATGTGCATTAAATCCTAAAATTCTCAGGCTAACTTGATTTCATTTTTTTTTCTTCCAGAAAATAATTTCATGAATATCACCATCATTTTGTCCAGAGACAATACAACTAAATCTGACAGTGAGTGGTGGGTTCTCAACTTGACTGGAAATAGAATATATAATCATCATTCCCAGGCCTTGGAGCTGGTGGTCTTCAATGACAAAGTTAGCCCCCCGAGTCTGGGCTTCCTGGCTGGCTATGGGTAAGGACTCAGTTAACCTTTAACAGTTACAAGAGTCTACTTCTGTATCACATAAAGTTGAAGATGGGAAGCCTTTTATTTTCTTAAAATTCTCAAATTTTATAGCTGAAATATTAAAATTCACAGATCCCTGACCCTTCATCTTAAAACATGAGGAACCAGAGTCCCAAAGACATCAAAATGCCAAAATGCCTTGCCATTAATGATAGGACTAGAAGCTATATTTCCAGCTTTTTAGCTACACCTTCCTTTATGGCATAGGTTGATGCAATTCAGTGTTTAAGCTTAGAAATTGGCATAGGGTTATCTCTTTTCTGCTTAGATTTCCTTATGACCCTAGGAGACATAGGATCAAGTAGAAATCAGAGTTTTGGACAAGCCTGATGTTACCCTTTAACCACATTCCTATGCTTAAACCCTAGGACACACACCTCCCCTACAAGCACAAGTAGAAAGTTTTCCATTTCTCAGAATGAGCCTCTTAAAAAGTCGTCGTCTATCTAAAGTTTTATTATAAACATAAATCCCTAAGAAAGACAGTGCTGTTAAAGTGCAAAGTGCATATAGTACAATTGAATTTCTACCAAATATGTTATGTGGTTTATGCATGTAATATATGTGGTAAAACCACCTGAAGTTCATACATGAAACTGTTAACATTGGTAATTTCCAAAATGTGAGATTTCAAAAGACTTTTATTTTTCAGGTTTTACAATTCTATAATGCTTAATTTTTTAAAGAAAGAACATGAATTACATCTTTAAAAAGTAAATGTTTTCACTAAAGGGAAAAAATTTAAGTTTATCATATCTTCTATGGATTTTGAAGAAAATTTTTATTATTTTTTTTTTCTTTTAGACATGTTCTATTAGCCATATTTAACTGCTGGATACAGTTTCTACTTTTTTTTTTTTTTTTTTCAGTATCATGGGATTATATGCTTCAGTTGTCCTTGTGATTGGGAAGTTTGTCCGTGAATTCTTCAGTGGGATTTCTCACTCCATCATGTTTGAAGAGCTTCCAAATGTGGATCGAATTTTGAAGTTGTGCACAGATATTTTTTTAGTTCGAGAGACAGGGGAACTAGAACTAGAGGAAGATCTCTATGCCAAATTAATATTCCTGTACCGTTCACCAGAAACCATGATCAAATGGACTAGAGAAAAAACAAATTGATACCTTAGGACACAGACTGCAAATCAAGTTAACATTTGAATTTTCAAAAAAAAAAAAAAAAAAAAGCACAATATTCTCATAAGAGCTAAAGCATTTCTAGTTCAATGGAAATGATTTCTCTTCTGACAGGTGGCCAAAGGGAGTTGACTTCCTTTTGCAGTCAAAGCTACCTTGCAAGTTAAGGCGCTATTGAATTTGTAATTCCGTTTCTCTGAAATCAGGGCTACTTGGATTATATTTTAGTCAATGGTGTCCTTCATTCTGATGGACTATGTGAAGGAATCATTTATGGGTCTCCTCCCTCAGAGAAACAGAAGAGAAGAATAAGTAAGAAGAAAAGACACCATGTTTTCCTGTGTGGGGACTGCGCCCTTCCTGAAGAGATGCTTTATGCATGCACAGCACCCTGTCGCCAATGGGGAAGCTGCTGTGGGAATAGGTGGGCTTCAGCGCACCCGAAATATGCAACAGCAATAGGAGGCTGAAAACTCCTAAACATATTTCTAGGAGGCAGAGAGAGAGAGAGCCAGTGACCCACGAAGATGCCAGTGGATGAATAAGCCTCATTCTAAGCAAAAAGATAACATTAGTGACACTCTTACTGCCTTATCTTAACTGAAGACTAATACTTTTTTTTTTTCCCATTAAACACCAGTGACTTCTCAGGGAAAAAAAAAAAAAGCAGCAAAACAAATAAGTGGACACTGGCTTTGTTGAGACCCAGCTAGTGACTCACTTCAACAGTGGTAGCTGTTTAGCTTCAGAGAGTTACTGCTCCTGGTAAAACACAGACATGAGGTAGAAAGATAAAAAGTGCTGCCCAGCGGATGTGGAATACTTTGACTTTGTAACTCTTTACTAACTGAGGTCATGAGCACTCTTCTACCTTCCCCATTCCTCAACATGCTTTTTCCCATTTCGATGATTTAAGGCAATGGTTTTTCCAGTATGTGACATTTTCCTTCCTGTTTTTCAGGTATATCAAAGAGTTTACATATTCTAATTCACATTTTTACATCTGAGACGGGTTTTTTAAGTTCATAATTATGAAAGAAATATGTATATTGAGCTTGGGAAAATTAAAAAAACGGCCTTTTCTTAAATTATTATTATTGGTAATACAACATCTTCATTAAATAACAATGTAGCATGGAAATTAATGACTGAAATGTAGTTTTCATTCCATATTAAAGTACAGTGTCTGAGAAGAATCATTGAATGGACTAGAATATGTAAAAAAAAAGATCTTATGTAGTTTGGGTTCAGGACTGACTTAAAATAAAGCACATCTTGCAAAGTCATTTTAAGAATGCTCTTCTTTTTTGCATGAAGTAGGACATGCGGTTGTTTTCAATGTTGTATACTAGGAGTTTGAAAAAATCAACTAAGCATCCACTTCTTGTTAGTTTTATTTTATTTTTCTCATACAGGTGCTGTATATGAATAATATAAGCAGGAAACAACTGGTAATAAATGTAATTCCAAAAAGGAAACTAGTACAGCGAATATGGAGCTTTTAAAAAAGAGCAGAGTTCAAATGATGTTCAGTGTCTTCTAGAGAATCAGTGTATATTTGTTCAACTGTGAAAGCCAGCATACTTCCAGCCCACCGAAATAAACTGCTTCAATCACTGGAACAATAAACTCAAACTATTTAGAGAACTTTTGGCCCACATTCTGATTTCCCAACAACAGGAAGAATCATTATACATATTTCTGATTCTGAATTCTTTCTTTTAAAAATGTCAACAGGGAATTTACAGAGAACACATAACACATTTAGGAAAGAAGAAAGTAGGAAAATGCTCCTGAGAAAAAAGTGTAAAGGTAAAGTATACCAGAATTTCAACATTCCTTAAGCAAACAATTTCCAAGTTTCAAGAAAAAAGCCTCCTGGTGTGCAAGGAGGGAAAATATAGACGATTAACATATAACAAATGTAGGAGAAAACACCTTCCAGGGACGGATGTGTTAGAGTGGAGCTGGAAAAGAGAATGAGGAGGCCGGGCTTCCGGTCCTGGCTTGGCCACCATCAGGCTGGGAACCCGGACCAGCAGGTCACTTCCCTTCTCCAAACTTATTTTATCTGACAGTATGAAGGGATGGTCAGGTAGTCAATAGCCACATTCTAAGCCTCAAATGAGCTCCTGCATTAGCCCAGTAAATGACCCTTATGAAAGCAGATTGTCACTTTGGACTGGGTTCTCTGGAGATGGCCTCTGAGATGGACTGTTACCTGAGGACATTCGAGAGATGACTCTGAGAGTTACACTGAGCAGCAAGAGAGGCAGGATTAGGCAGAGGGACAAGATTGGCTGGCCATGCAGCTGCAATTGAGTTTCACCCAACCCTGTGGAGAGTGCAGGAGCTGGGGTAGCCCTTCCTTTCCTGAGCAAAGGCGTCAGCAAGTCATTGCCACAGCCATGCCCTGAGTGAGACTTCATCATTAAGGAGGCATTCCCTGAGGCGGGACCTTACGGCCTCTGAGGGCACAACGTGACCCTTGAGCAAGGATGGGCATGTGAACATGCAGAGGGGATCTGGGAGATCCAGTACCTACCAAGGCTGCACTTGAGCCACTCAGCCTCATTGGCTCCTTATAATAAGAGTGTAAGATCCTATTTCCCTTACAAGAAAAGAGTAAGATGAATGAGCTCCCCATAGCTGCTGCAGCTGGTTTGAAGGCATGTATGACACTCATCATCCATCTAGTGCACCCCCTATTCCACATGCCCCTCAGTCTCACCAAGCACCCTGCTCATCAGACAGAGCCAGACTTTCAACCTTAGGACTCCGATGTCCTAGGTATCATCCCTCCTCATGTGGTACACTTACATCTGTGTCATTGGGTCTGGCCTGGAGTACCACCAAGTCCCCAGGGATCCCTGAGCACCAACAATTCCTCCCATCCCCACTGAGTGACAATAACCCTCTTCTTTCCCATGACCCCGGTCAGCTACCTGTCTGTAAGGTGACTCTGTTCCCTGCCTGAATTGTCTTATTGTCCTTCTAGTTTAGTCATCCTTTCTGAAATAGTCTCCTTCTCCACTAGTTTTCAAATTCTGATATCTATTGTTCCTTACTGTCTTACATTATTCTCTTAGTTTATTTCAGTTTTTTTGAAATATTGATTATAGTTTTCACCCATTTGTGAGCATATCTTTCTGGCAAACTGTCATCTCTAAGGACTTAAACCTTCTCCTTATTCTTTTTTACTGATAAGAATTTGATATTGGATTAAAGTACAGTTCTTTTCTGTGGCTCCTTTGTGTTTGACATTAGTTTTTCTAACTTTTCTTGGAGTGGGGGGGACACCTTCTATAGCTCCAGGCCCCTGGAGCCCCCTCCTCTGGTTCTGAAGTGTCACAAATGAGCACTTCCTTTCTGAGCCACTGCTTTGTTCTCCTGTCCCCTTTATATGAGCCCCTCTTCCCAATAGTAGCTGTTCTGCTCAAGCTCTATTCCCAGAAGCTTCTCCAGGTAGCCTGGTCCTGGGAGGGAACATTACTCAGGTAATCCCAAGCATTCTCAGGCCCAGCCCTCCCAGTCCCTCCAGCCCAGGCCCCCACCACCTGCCTGACCCACCAGTGAGGATGGGCACAGCCCCTCCCAGAGTGTCCAGGGGTTGGTGTCATTGTGGCGCCTCATCTAAGCTCTGCCAGACTACCCATTATTTCTCTCTTTTTTCTTCTGCATTGGGGGTGCCCCCACATGTCTTTTTACAACAGATTCTGTGGGGTTTGCTCTTACTGGCCTAGTTATCCCCTGGGGGTTTTTGGGGGGTGAGGAAGACTGGAGAGTGATGGAAGAAGCATGCAGCACAGGGCTGCTACTGCCTTTTCTTGCCCTAATCCCTCTAAACACAGTACTTCAACACAACAGTCAACAGGAAAGGATACAATTATTTTCACAATTAAAGATATCAGACTTAAATTACATTGGCTACTTCAATTAAAAAATTGTTTTTCTTATCAGGGCTTTGGTGCAGTTAGTATGCACAATGATTGCTTCTTACAGACTGTGTTATTTGGAGTGAGAGCAATTTTTAATAAAATGTTTTTAAGGCCACAGACATGCCAGGTACCATCCTGATTTGATTCCTGCGCAGAAAAAGCTGGGGCAGTTTCCACACCTCAGTTGTCCACTGGACCCAGTTCTTAACACATAGCGAGTTATTCCTGCACTGCTCCAAGCTGCAGCTCTTTGTGTCCAGCCTCTGCCCAGTCACCTGCACCATGTGGCCGGCCTCCCTGGAACACAGCATTTTCGAGTTCAGCATTTCATATGCAGGGAGAGCATCTTGACTTTCCCAGAGAATTTCACTGTGGTCCTGCCTTGGACATCCACAATTTAAACATTATATGGGCTTTACTTGGTTCCGTTTCCCATGTTGCTTCTATGCGGACAGCCAACAGCAGAGGTGGCTTAAAATAAGGGTTGAGAACCTCCTAGCCACAGCCTGACAACCCTGGCTGTGGCCCGAGGAAGAGGCTGAGGTCACACCATCGGGATGCCCAGCATAGGGGGAGTTTTCCATGTTTGCTTCCTCTGGGGCTACACTACTGCTGCTGCTACTTTTAGTGCTATAGGTAGAGGGGGACCCCCAAGGGCCACGCTGAAGGGCTGGGTTGGGGGCGGCAGTCCTTGAGTCTGGGCTCATTTGGGGAGTGCTCATCCTCGACTGCAGGATGGATTGTGGAGTGCTGGTCCTCAGCTCTGGGCTGGGTGTGGCAGTGCTAGTACTCGATCCCGGGCTGGGCTGGGGAATCCTGGTGCTCGGTTCTGGGTTGGGTGTGGGAGTGGCATTCCTCGACTACAGGCTGACTGGACAGGGGCAAGCTCTTTGGCATTCTGGCTTATGGCTGAACCTTGAGGGTTGAGGAAGGCCTGGGGCTATTCAAATCCAAGCAACAGAAGGACCTACTATGATGGTGTGGCCCTTCACCTTGGGTTTGTTGGTGCTGAGAATCAGGTAAGTGGCTATCTGTCTGTCGTAGTTTGTGTGCCATTGAATCCTGAATATGGTCCCGCTCAAACCCCATTTTCATAATCTTCTTGGTCACGCAGGCGTGCACGTTGTCACAGGATGGCTCAAATGTAAGGCCTCAATGTCTCCTCCTGGCCCAAGGTTAGCCATCGGCCCTTCATTACTTTTCCTAGCAATCCTCTGTTGCTGGGGTTGACGGTTATTAACCTTTTTAAGATCGTTAGGCACTCATACGCGATGTAAGAGGACACGTGGAAGTGCCCTCTCAGTACCCGCTGCCATGTCTTCTTCCCACAAACGGCAGGATCCCAGTGACCATCTTATAGAGAGGCACTCCCAGGCTCCACACGTCTATTCCGTCTATTCCGGGGCCGTCATAGTTATGGAAGAGCTCTGGGGCGGCATAAGAGAGGTTGCCACATAACATGCTCGGCTTCTGGCCAATGAACTCTTCTTCGAGACCAAAGCCAATAAGTTTTAGGTTCACTTCTGAATCCAGAATCACATTCTCTGGCTTCAGGTCCCTGTGGACAACGCTCCTCTGGTAGCAGTACTGTACAGCAGATACCACCTTCCAGAATGCCTGGGGTCTCATTCTCAGTCAAGCTGCCATGGTATTTCAGATAACTATGCACACATGTTCCATAATGAGGAACACTTTTTTCTGTTTCAATCACCTCGAATAACTTCACAATACTTGCTAACTACACTGATAGATAATACTATCAATGCTAACTATGCTAAGAAACAGTACTAACTATGCTAAGTATGGGAACTACTACTAAAAAAGCTCACTATGCTTACTAACGATGCAAATAAATAAGAGTAAACAATGACAACTATACTAAATGTCCTATCAATGCTAAATATACTAGCTAAAAAAAGCTTTTCAGAAAATAATAAGAAAAAGAAAAGGAAATAGAGAAAAATGAGAAAAGAACAAAGAAAAAATTGAAAAAAGAAACTGAGAAAAGAGGACAAAGAAAAATCAGAAAATGGAAAGTTATAAAGGAAAACAAAAATGAGAAAAAGTGCAAACACAAAAGGAAAAATAAACTAAACAGAAAGGAAAAAAAAGGAGAAAACAAGCTAAATGGTCCAACTCCGACAGGGCACCACAAATCAGCTTCCTGGGTTATAAGGACAAAAACCTCAGCCCTGCCAGGACTTTATATAGGACTTTTTGTAATTCCATCACGATGGTGTTTTATGAGGTCCGAGAAACATAGGAACAATCACAGCTGGGCATAAGCCACATGGTTTTCTCACTTAATGGTGTCAAGACCCCTTTACTCTGGAAAAAAAGAAAAGGGACCTCAAAGAGCTTTTTGTTTATGTGGAATATTAAAGGCAGATATTTCCTTTATTAGAAATTAAAATTTGTAGGATGCTTCAGTGACCTTTTCATTTATAATTTGAAAATCTGTCATAATCTTTGTCTTTTGAAGATCTTATAATGTCTGCACTTAAAATATTCAATTTCTTTTTCTTAAACTCCGATGTTCTCAAAATGATGCTACAACTTAAGTGATATCACGACATTACAGGAAAGTGTTCTGTTACATAGGACTGGATAAGGTACATTACGAACATCTATAAAGCCGAGAGTAGGTATCGTTCATAGCTATATTTGCCGAAAAGTTCATGAGCAGATTTCTCATCAGAAACCATGGAGACCAGAGGGCAGTGGGTTGATGTATTCAACGCATTGAAGGAAAAGAGCTGTCAACTAAGAATCCTATCTCTGGCAAAACTGTCCTTTAAAAACAAGGTAAAATTTTAGATATTGGCAGATACACCAGAGCTGACAAAGTTCTTTACCACTAGACCTGCCCCACATGAAGAGCATTCTTGTGGGACAGGTCTCTAGGACAGTAACTCACTAGGACACTAGGCAGTAACTCAAAGCATTATGAAGAAATGAAGATCTCTACACAAAGTAAATGAATGGACACTTACAAAAGCTGGTATTGTTGTAACATTGGTGTGTAGCTCTACTTTGTGTTTTCTACTTAAGAGACCAATGTGTAAGAAAACAATTATTAGCCTATGTTTTGAAACACAAAATGCATAAAGATGTAATTTGGTGACATAAATAACTGGATGGGGTTGGAGCTGTGAGGGAGCAGAGTTTTGATATGTTCTTGAAATTAAGCTGGTATAAATTGACATAAGTGTCATAACTTGAGGGTGTTAGGTCCTTGGGGTGACCAAAATATATTTCTCATTTATATTTTGTCTTCATCCGGGGTTCTTGGCTCACAGCACCCTTGGAATTTCCCGAGAGATTTGAGCAATGAAAACTTAAAATATTTGGTCTCTTGTCCTCACTTCCTGAAATCACTTCAGAGCTATAAAGCTGAAATAAGTTTCTTGTTGGTCTTAATAAGTCCCTTTCAGCCACCACTGGGTTTGTGTTAATGGGGTGACACTTGGAAAGCACCTAAGGATGAAATGAAGGCTTGTTGCTGGGGAAGCCGGTTATGAATCGGGAGCAGTGGGGCTGGAGGTGGAATCAGTCTCCAGTGGCCAGTGAGTTAATGAATCATACCTATCTAATAAAGCCTCCAGGAAATCCAACAGAAGAGGGTTCAAGGAGCTTCCATGTTGGAGAACCAGAGCACTTCCATGTGCCACCAAGGTAACCCCCAAACTCCACAGGGACAGAAGCTCTTACATTCGGGAATTTGCCTCATGTATCTCTTCATCTGGCTGTTGGTCGGTATCCTTTAATATCCTTTATAATAAACTGGTAATCTAGTAATCTAGTTTCCTGAGTCCTGTGAGCTGCTCTAGCAAATTAATCAAACCCAAGGTGGAGGGGCATGGGAACCTATGATTGACAGGCAGTCAGTCAGTAGCACAGGTGACCACCTGGACTTTGGATTGGCGTCTGAATGGGGTGGGCAGTCTTGAGGGACTCAGCCCTTAACCTGTGGGTCGGAGGCTATGTCCTGGTAGAGAAGCCGATCAAAGCCACAGACCTCACTCCTGAGAAACGCACATCCTCCACTGCAAACCGAGTCACGGAACCGCCATGCATCGGCCACAAAGGAACAAACCACAGAACGGACAGTGGCATTTGGGACAGCTTGCCCAGACTGTCACATCATTTGTGTGCTTTTACCAACTGCCTTAACTATTTGGGGTTATGTTTGCTTGGAGAAAGATCTGGCCAATATATGCTTCAACAGCAAGGAAATATATGAGGTCAGACAATTAAGTTCACGAACTCATCCTAGAAAAATTGCTACATACCTCATTGCTGAATATCACTATGGTCACCTTCGAAGTACTCCCCTTGGGAAGATATGCACCGACATCAGAGCTTAGTCCACCCTTCAAAGCAATTTTGCAACTCATTTTCTGGAATGGCCATCAGAGCTGTCGTATTATCCTTGATGTCTTGAATGTCATCAAAATGTCTTCCTTTCATTATTTCTTTACCTTGAGTAAAGAAAGAAGTCATTGGGGGCCACATCAGGTGAGTATGGTGGGTGTTCCAAAACAGTTATTTGTTCACTGGCTAAAAACTCCCTCACAGACCGTGCTGTGTGAGCTGGTGCATTGTCGTGATGCAAAAACGATGAATCGTTGGTGAAAAGTACAGGCCGTCTAACTTTTAATGCAGCCTTTTCAGCACTTTCAAGTCATAAACTCGGTTAATTGTTTGTCCAGTTGGTACAAATTCATAATGAATAATCACTCTGATATAGAAAAAGGTTAGCAACATATTCAAGAACTTAATTGTCAGATCATGTATAGCCGAGGAGATGGTGCGAAACATAAAAGATGACAGTGTTTATTGCCACAGCTGGCTAAGAGATGATGAGGTCTGTGTGGTCACCAGTGGCCAGGAGGTGAGGGAAATGGGGAGATGTTGGTAAAGGGTACAAAGTTGCATTAATTAGGATGCGTAAGTCTAGAGATGTAATGTACAGCATGGTGACTCTAGTTAACAATTCTGTAGTGTATACTGAAAATTGGCTGAGACAGGATTTCAGGTGCTCACACACACATGCACACGCAAATGGTAACTGTGTCAGGAGATGTATTGGTAATTAGCTTGACTGTAGTAGTCATTTCACTATATAGACAAAAACATCACATTGTACACCTGAAATATATATCATTTTTATTACCCAAAAAGACAAGTAGCTCTACCTGGGCTCTGTCACCTCTACAATGGCAGGAATCACACTCCTGCCAGGTTTGGGCCTAACCTTCAAAACACTGGCAATATTTGCTTTCTTGCTCTCCTAAACCAGCCACCATGCTGAGAGGAAGAAGCCCACGTATCCCCATGAAGGCGGACCGAGGCCCTTGGGCGTCACCCCAGCTGACCTCCCAGTGTCAGCCATTGTGAGTAAGGCCTCAGCTGATGTCGCATGGGACAGACAGGAGCAGTCCCCTGGGCTCCATCCAAACTGTGAAATCTTGAGTAAATAAAGGAAGATTATTGTTTTAGAGCACTATATTTCTGGGCGGTTTCTTACACAACAAATGACCCAGACGCTGCCTAACCTCTCTCCCCTCACAGGCTCCAGTTTACCAAACACCCCTCACCTCCTGTTGGAGACTGAATGTTGGCCTCCTCCAATTCAGATATCGAAGCCCTAACCCCCAGTGTGGCTGAGCTTGGAGATGGCGCCTGGGAGGAGGTGCTGGAGGTGAAATGAGGTCGTAGGGGTGGGGCCCTGATCCGGTGGTGCTAGTGCCCTAACAAGAGGCGGAAGAGACAGCAGTGCACGCTGGTGTCCATCCTCCAGAACTGTGAGAACACACATTTCTGTTGTTTGAGCTTCCCCTCTGTGGTACTTTGATCTGGTAGCCAGAGCGACTGATACACCCTCTCCAGCCTCAGAGTCTTTGCGCACACCCTTTGTCCTGCCTGGAATGTTTCACACAGTTAGCACCTCCTGTGCAGCGTTCACTGTCAGCAGCTGTCCCTAACTAAGGGGCATCTCTGACCACCCTCTGCAAACTCAGCCAGGCCTCATGCTTCATCCCTCTCAAAGCAGCCTGCTTTTCCCCGACAGCCCGCTCCAGTGTGGGACTTAGATTTCTTTGACTAATGCTTTGATTAACGCTGCCTCCACCCACCTTCCAGGCTCAGCACAGGGCCTGACACACAGAAGTGTCCCATTATAGAAAAGATGGTGGCTTTACCCAAGAATGTCAGAGCACACTTTGACTCCGGAGTTCTGCTCCTAAGTGTAAACGCCAGTGGCCAGGGAAACGCGACACAGCCCGGGCCCTGTGCTCCCAGAGCCCAAGCTGGAATGGGCCTAGTGTGTCTACCAAGAGAATGGATGAACGTGGCCTATGCACATAACACTAAATAGCCATGGGAATGCATGAGCCCTGGCTGCTCCTGGGAGCAGGGTGAATTGTCCAGGCAGCCAGTCCCCAAACAGGACGTGCACCATAATCCATCTGCATGCAGTAAAACAGGCAAACTCAGTGCCTCAGCTGAGAGGTGCCCACCTGGGAGTTAAACTGTGAGTCCTAGCAGGACATAATTGTCATAAAAATCAGGGTACCGGTCACCCTGGGGAGAGGGCTTCTTCTCAGGAGGGACACCAGTGGCTTTTGGGCGGCTGGAAATGTCCTATTTACTGACTAGTGTGGTGAATACAGGGGTCCATCCTACAGAGATCTTTTGATTGTGTACATACACATGCATATACATATGTATGCATATGTGTTTTGCATGTACATTCTTTGTGGGTAAACCCGGGGTGTGTGTCGTGTTTGTAGAAAGAGAAGAGCAATGGGTGACCATCTTTGAAGATAAGTCACCAGAAAGTTTCCATGATGACAGCTATAGTCATTCTGGTTCTGGGTGCTGAGGCCCAACACATTTGGGAGTTTCTGAGAGTTTCCCTTCCTGCAAAGGACTGGTTACCGATATGCTGTAGCTCTTGCCGTATGCAGTGCCCGTGGAATTCTGAGTAACGGGGGACAGAGGAGAAGAATTCTGTCTAACTATTTAGATGTGACTTCACAGAGGTGTAGGTGTTTTCTTCTCTGAAGCATTAATTTGGGGGATGAATGCAGGTGCGTGCCTGTGTTAAATTCCTACTGGGGTTTAAAGACTCTACATGAACTTCCCCTCCTTCTGTTCGGTACTTGGCTATTGTTCTCCCTTTGTCCTCCCTTACTTACAGATCTCAGAAATGGGTTTGTGAGTTGGGTGGTGCATGAGCTGGGAGAATGCAGTCCTCCATCCCAGGAGCCAGCAGGAGACAGAAAGCAGGGAAGCAAGCACCTATTAATTATAATGTGGTTGGGGTGGAGAGCACTAACTTTTTCGTATGCTGTACCCTAAGTGATTAATGTAAAATATGCCCCAAGGAATAGCAAAGTGGGAACTTGTGGTGGGAATCTAATAGTCCAGACCCTGGTTGTGAAAGGGTGGTCATTCTGTTAAATGCCGAGGCAGCAACTCAAAACAGCTGGTTTGCCATCACATTCCCCAAGGTGCCCTGTGTTTCTAAGTATTGGTTGGGTGGGCTGCCCTTCCTCTTGCTGGGTTAGGCAGATGCCCATTTATTTATTCATTCACTCAATTCATCATGTATTTTGTTCCTGCTTGGTGACAGGCCCTGACCTCTCATACAACAAGATAACTGGCTCTGGCTTGTCATATAACAGGATGATAACTTGTCTTTGGAGACCCAGCTCAGATGTCACTTCTTCTATTAGGCCCTCTTGATCCCTTCCTCTTCTCCTCGCCTCCTCTGGCCCAAGTGTCCCCAAATATTGTGATCACACTTTGATTACCTCCCTCGCCTGTGAGCCTTGTGAGGATATTGTGTCAGATGCAGAAAGGGGCTCAGAATGGATAAACGACTGGATAGATGAAAAGATTAAACACAGGCCATGTGTGAGTCAAGTTCATCAAAGCTCAGACTCTTTTCCGTTCTCCCATCCTCCCTCCAGGACCAGGAGCCTGAGGAACCCTGTCTTACCCTCCCCTCATCTGGAATATTAACTGTCTGGATGATTTTTATTTTCAATTTTGTTTACTTATTTACTTATTTTTTTATGTTGAAGACATTTCAGGACTGCATCCCTCATTATTGAGAAACTCAATCATCACTTGGAGGCTAGAAATCCTTCTGTTGAGTCTGAGCCACAACAGGACAATATGGAAGAGGAGGGTGTTTTGAAGGAGTGGGTTCAGTGGCTGGGCCTCAGGGCAGCAGGAAATGGAGAGACAGACAGATGCAGGCCCAGCTCACACTCCTCACTGCCACCACACACCACTCCGATTTGTATTTAACCAACTTGATTGTAATGACCTGGGGGTCCATGTGTCTCCCTGGCAGATGGTCTGTTCTTGAGGGACAGCTGTAGAGACCGCCAGACCTAGGTTCTAAGGCCTCTGTGTGACCTAGGGCCAGCCACGGGTGCCTTTGGAGCCTCCATTCCTAACCGCACGTGAGTCTGACAGTGTTGCTATGCTAGAATAGCTGTCCGAGATGGAGGTGGGCCAGGTACCTGGCACTGGTCACTATGAGATGCTGCAGCTGTGGCTGTAGACTTTTAGTGCTGTCCCTGGAACCCCAGCCCTCAACATGGCTCTGTTTGTGGAATGCCTGAATATAGCAGGAGTAAGCAAGAGAAGGATGGGCAGTTCCAGGCCACATTGAAATATAGGGGACTTGACTTTCCTCTTGGCCACTTCCAGTAGTTCCAGCTTGATACTGGCCCTAAGACCACTGGTCACACTGAGAGTGTACTGTCTCATAGGAACTCCGGATGCAGCTTGACGTCCCAGCCCGTGGAGCATTAGAGGATGTAGCGGGAGAACCTGTTCTCAGGAGGTGGGGGAATCTCAGAAACTGACGTGCTCTGGTGAATGGAGCCTGGTGTCACAGGGCTTTGCAGCAGGGGCTATTGAGAGGCCTTGCTGCAGTTGCCAATGTCTATGGTCATACCTCCTTGAAGGCACCCCATGGCTTCTGATCTCAGGAGTTAGGCTGTGTCAGGCCTGGTGAGTACTTGGTTAGGACACCACAAGGGAATACTGGGTGCTGTAGGCTTTTGTCACAAGCCTTTCCTTTTCTCCCTCTCCTTTTGTCTTACCCTCCTTTTGCCACCCCTACCCTCACAAGAGCTCCCTTCTTTAGCCAAATCTCATACCTTGCAGATTTCACCAAAACACCCCAGAGACGAAACTGTAAAGGCAGCTGCCACGTGGCACCGGACAACCGGTGCAAACATCAGTGGGACAGACGATGATTGCTAGCTGGCAAGGGTGCACCACTGGCATAGGGCTGCATGCACAGCCCCTGGGCATCCTCTGAGAGCTCTTCTTAGCACGGTGCAACCCTGCTGCGAAAGAGAACTTATAAAAATTTTCAAGAGGTCCCTGGGACCAACCTTCCTCTCCAGGGATGGCTGCTGGGAAGGGAACAGTCCCATGTGTCTCTCACGCCGGCATTTGCAGCTTCCGAACTCCGGAGGGTACAGGGAAAATGTGCTGAAGACGTGGACAAGACTGAGCTACTGCCCAGGCTTCTCCGAGAGGTATGAGCGGTTCTTGGGCTCCTGGGCTGACTTGGCAAATTAAGTGCCATTAAATCCAGCAGGAACTATAAAACTGAAACCATGAAAGTACTGCTAGGAATCATAGATGAATCATTTCAAATTCACATTTTCAGAGTGGAGATCTTTCTAAAGCATTAACAAAAATCCCAGAAGCCATCAAGGAGATGATTGATAAACTTGACCAACACTGATCTTTACATACAGTGTTGAAACAACACTGATCTTTACATATACCACAAGCAAAGTCAAATGACAAGAAACAGACATGGGAAACACTTTTGCAAATATATGTGTAATAAGATATTGATATTGGTGTCACTTAGCATAATACCAAAATTGGGGGTTTGGGGGTGGGGGGAAAAGCCATTAAGAAGGAAAAGGTAAAAAAAAAAAAAAAAAAAAGTCCTGGGTACATCTACACCATACTCGTATAATACTATCAATTTAGGTTTATTTATATTTTTAAATGAGGTTGATTTATAGGTATTGACATGGAAAGAGGTTGATGGTGAATTGATAAATGAAAACAGCAAGTTGTAGAACTTTCAGTGGGATAAAGCAAACAAACATGTATTTGTCTTTTAAAAACACTTATGGAATTAGAATAGTTAAAGAAATGTAAAGGAATCAGAATAGCTAAAGCAGTTTTTAAAAAGTAGAATAAAGTCTTTTCTATATATTGTTGTCAAGAGCCAGAAAAGAGAGTGTCTTTAGAAGCAGAAATGCACCATTTCTCCTGCTTCTCCACCTCTCCTCCACTCCAGCCCCTAAGCAGGCAGCTTGCATTCCAGCCCATCGACCTCTCTGCTACCCAGGGCCAACCGGGGGCCAGTGGGACCCAAACTCTGCAGGCCTAGGCTCCCTTATGTTCTCGGCTTCTTTGCCCATATCAGCAGGCCCTAACAATTCATTAGCCACCTCAACTGTCCACACCAGGGGTTGCTGGCCCCAATCTACACCAGTGCAGTCCTTTTCTCCATGAGCTTTGAGCTGCTTTCCAAAGGAAAGGACATTTCCTTACTATAGCAAGGGCATACCAAAGGGACAACTGTACCTGGACTCATCGCACAAACTTGGTGTGCACTAAAGGACACAAGACTGACAGAGGCTTCCAGCCCATTGACATGGCCATGGCCACTGCTGTCATGAAACATAGAGGAGCACTTAGCAAGTCTGGGGGGTGCCAGAAAGAAAGGACACACACACACACACACACACACACACACACACACACACACACATCGGTGCTCTTGCCAGGGCTCGAAGTGGTGGGAGCAGGAAAGAGACTTGTTGTCACTTTTTGGGTCCTCTGGGCTAAGATCCCCAGCTGGATCAGACAGATTCTGGTGGTTTTATAGATATTACTATAGGGAAGTGAGAGCTTAGAGTTTCCTAGTCTGTCATTTTGATGACCAACACTCTACATTGTATTCTGTCTGCTATACTGCTTCTCCTCAGTGCACAGTCAAAATTCGGTTTTCAAATTTGAACCAAGGTTAATAACAGAGGGAAACTGAGCTGCTGAGATCAAGATTGGTAAGGGAATTTTATTTATTTTTTGAGGCTAGCAAACTGTTCAAGTATAGGCTGTGAAAACCTTAATATATTTAAAATTAGGAAACTAAATAAATGATTCCTTATTGCTCTCTCTTGTCCAACCCCCCACACCCCTACTTCAAGGCTGCACAGCACTTGTATCACTGGGCTCATCTGATGAAACATCTGCTCCCCACTGGTCTAGAAACTTCTGTTCTCGTGCATCTCTGTCCCCTGTGTTTACTACATGCCTAAGGCTGGTATAGCCACTAACATGTTGAGTAAGGGAAATATCTCGCTGCCCAGCCCGAAGAGTGGAAAACAAATAAATAAGCAAACCTGTCCCATCCCTTCTGTGAAAGCATGGCCTTAACGGAGGCTGGAACAAATGAGTGTAAATGCTGGGTGGGAATTATTTCCACATCAGTCCCTGAGCTGCCGTATGCCTAACAGGATGGTGAACATAACTAGCACTGATATTTTCTGGGTGTACTTGGTAGATCCGGGCCAAAAGGAGAAACCTGTCCATTTTCCAAAGATGGATCAATCCAGAAGTGAGAGCAAGTCTCTTCTCACCTGTTGTTTCATTGTCAGGGACTCAACCATCACCTGTCCACATCTGTATTCTCATCCAGAGACAGTCTGAAACAAAAAGAGGCCATGAATTTTAAACACTGCTAGATACACTGGTCATGAATTCCCTGACATTCACCTGGGAATGACACCCTCCCAGCCCAACCCTCACTCATGTGCAGAGTGACCTAAGACAAACGGGAACCCCCTCTTCTCCTGGGGTCAAAAGGAAGAAGGCTTTGGCTACTCTGCGCATAGGGAAGAAAATATTCTCATTTTACCAATAACAAAATAGCAGCCACAAAGTTTTATATTTTAATAAGACCGCCTGTTTAGAGTTATTATTTAGTTAACGCACAATTCCTGAGATTAAAACAAAATCCCAGGAAACCCTCACACTTATTACTTGGGGAGTCTTGTCTCTAGTGCATGGACACCACTCTCCAAATTCCTGTTTAATAATTCTTGGTTAAATGCACCAGCATTTATTTTCCATCACCCACCCTCCCTGCTGAGCCCTGCCTCCACCCAGGATTCACGTGTCCTCAGTTCTCAGTCCTCTTGGCTCCTCCACATTTGGGATTCAGGTCACATCAAAGGTCTTGGACATGAGGCCAGCCTACTTTGGAATCTGTTTCATGCTGGGTGGAACAGTACAAGGACACATGTCCTGTTGGAGGGTTTCTGGCATCAGGCACTGGAATTCTCCTCACAGGAAAGAAGCAGGAGGATATGCCTCACAAGTCTACTGTTGCTCCCACAGTCCCCACGAGGCAGACAGCCTCATCACATATGCAGTGCCGGAGTTTAATTTGGGGGGAATTTAGTTGACCCCTTCAGATATTTTAGTGAAATGATAGTTGGAGTTCTGGCCTAGCAATTATCATTGGCAGAAACATCTTCATTTCACAATTTATGTCTATGAAAGCGTTTGTCAACTGTAAAGTTCTACCTAAATCAATGTTAGTAATTAACTGGACTGCATTCACAAATACTGATACTGTGTCAGGACTGGAGTGGATTACAGCCCCCTCATCTGGAGGTCCCCCAAAGAGAAAACTTTTCTGAATATTTTCCAGCTTTTTACTTGGACCCAAAGCAGTATTAGACCATGACCTCCCTTTTTGGAATTGTATTTTCCTAGGCTTCTCCCTCATCTCAAACTCCTGAGCGCCTTAATCTATTTTAGTCATTGCTTCCAGACGTCCTGCTCAAAATCCACAAATTAGTCCTTTGGATGGGTGAGAAGGAAATGAGCTTCTTTGGCAGCTCTCCAGATGAGCTCCCACACAACTGGAGAACCCCAGTGCTTACTCACATACTCTCACTTTCCCCCAAGAGAAATTATGGGCCTAAAAAACCTCTCTTTGCCCTAAGCTGTGCTGCCTTGGGGGAAGGGTGATGCAAGTAAAATCTAGTTGTTTCTCCTACCCTCTCCAACGCATCCAAATTCTTTTTTTCCTTTTTCCTCCAACAGCATGCTATAACGTATCCTTTGGAAACCTGGACCTCCACAAAGGTCCTCTCATTTGTGGGTGATTGTCTAAAACTGTTTTCAGGGGCTCCTGGACTGTGGTCAAGAGGGGCTGGAGCTTATTCATGAGCCACTTCAGGGGCCACAGCCGGGACCAAGTTCTGGACGCCTATCAACTTATGTGTGGGTGGGTGAGACTCCTCTGAGGTCCCTTGGTGTGTGGTGCAGGTCCCACAGCTCCCAAAAAGGCACTTTTGTTCATGGATGGATGCTGAGTTGTTGTTGTTGAGGGAGGGAACAAAAGCAAGAATAGTCTTAATCCACCATGATGCTTTCATCATTCCTCTGTACACTTTAAATATATATAATTTTATGTATTAATTATACCTCAATATGCTGGGGAGGGGGGAGAAGAGAACGATGTAAACTCTTAAAATCCTGGGGGGAGGGATATTTTTCCACTAATAATTGCACACCCAGAAAAATATTGATCAAGTATGATGAAGGAAGAAGTACATATTCATTTTTATGAGGACTCAAAAAATTCACATCTCACGCCCCCTTTCTTAAGAAGGTGTTAGATGATACCCTCCAAAGAAGAGGAAAGCAAGGTGGTCATGTTTTCCCAACATGAGAGTTATTGAGTTGGCCCAAGAGCAACAGATACCAATTTGAGTGGCAGAGTGAAAATTCCCCAAGGGACATCTCCAGGAAAGAACAGAACTGATAGAATATCTAAATGTGTAAGCATTTAGAAATAAACTACTAACAGGAATCTATTTAGCTAATGAGAAAAAAATTAAGAGGAAATTAACAAAAATTATACAAATGAAAACAAGGAGGCAATCCAGGAAAGCGGAGAGAACGAGAAAGGTGATAAAGTGGTGTTACATTAGGACCTCCAGAAGGAAGGAGTAACGTAATACTGTAACATCATAATGGAAGATGAAAATTCGGATCTGACATAACTCAAAATTGCAGAGTAAATATTTAGTATGATAGGAGTAGGAAAGAAGAAAATCTCAATATTCAGTTATAGAAACATGAAATCAACAGATAACATCTAAAATGAAGAACTCAGGGGCAGCAGTTTAAGGCTGTTACCAAAATGATGTATAAAGATTAATACAAAAAGCACAGCAAAAAAAAAGGGAAGGGAAGAGAAAGACTGTAGACTATGTTCTATGTTGTGTTAATTACACTTGATTTTTTAAATGTGTTCCATGAAGCTTCTTTTTTAAAAAAATTTTAAAATCTAAAGTTTTCTTTATTAAAAAGTAATTTCACAATCCCTTTTTAGACAGAAAAGGAAAACAAGTGTTATACGATTCCCAGCAGGCAGCGCTGTTTTCTTTGTCCGCTTAAGATGTCTCTTCCTCAATCCTGCCTGCTGTTTTCTCTCACTCTTCTGATTACATTAAATTGCATGACATTTTCCCTACAAGAAATGAGAAGCCCAAACTGATTGATCTTTACTGAGAAATTTGTTTGTTTCTATAAATTTCAAGCAACCACAAACATTTTTATAGTGAATACACAAAACTGAAATTATCAAATTATTTAGTGCAGTAAAAGTACCTTGATATTTTTCTTTTGTAAAGTGAAGGTGAATTCACTAAACTCTTCTCTTTTTCGTATTTCCTTTCAAAGAAAACCAGCCCATTTTCACAGAGCCAGCGTATTTAATTACCTATTTCCTCCAAGAGTTCATAAAAAAATATAAAATTTTGAAAGTACAGATATTACTGGTTATGGCAATATAATTTGGAATCTAAATAGATACTGATTACAAAGAGTAAGATTAGCGATTGAATTGATTTTACCGAATTCCACTGCCACTAGCTCTCCATGACACCATAAAGTCGATCTTGAAGCAACAGAAAAGGTTAATTTCTTGAGCAGTAGTTCCTGGATGCTACTCACATATAACGCCTTGTCCTGGATGGCACCTCAATTCTGCTCATCTCTTGCCCTGCCCTCTCCTCACACTTGCTACCCAATCTTGGCATTCATCTCTCCTCCTCTCACCTGTCAACCTGTCTACCCACCTGACAGCTTTCTCTTAGTGCCTCTTTTGCACCCACTCACATCAGTGTCATTGAGTTCTGTGCCTGAGATCTGCATATTCTTTAAGTCCCAGGCGGGAGAAAGAACAAGGTGGGCCTTCAAGGGAAGTGCAGGGAAGAGCACCTTGAACCCAAGAAGCACTGACGGTCCTTCACTGGAGCAGGAAGAACACTGACTCGGTTCAGAGACATCCAGGAACTGCTTGCTAAAGTGCATGCCCCAGGCGAGAGACAGACTGCAGAATTTGTTTTTGTTGTTCCAACCGGGTTAATCAGTTGTTTCCATAGTGGATTGAACTTTATTTTCAAAACATATCCAATGAACATAAGCTCAGTCAGAACGCTATGAGTTCTATTTTTTTGTGTGGTACTTGTAATATACAATTTATTAATCTAGGTATTAATTACAATCGTATTAACTTTATTTTTTAAACTGTATTTGTCAAATTGACTTTGTTAAATTGCAAATTTGAATGTCATATTGATTACAAAATAATAAAACAAATGCAAGTGCTCCTGTCAAGAACCACTCCTAAATTTAAAAAATCAGCTTGTCAATATTTACAAAACGTACTGCAGGGATTTTTCTCCCATGAGTTCTATTTTAAAGGGACAGTGTCTGCTATGTTTACTAATGTGCTGTCAAATTCCATCACGGTTTTCAGAGCAGAATAGTTGCTTAGTAAATATTTAATACAATTTATTCATCCATTTAAAAACATTCACTGAATGCCTGGCACTGGTGTGGGTATTACATATGAAGCAGCAAGAAAGACGAAAATTGTAGTCAGGAGGTCTACATCCTCATGGGATGACAAACTACAGGTAAGTAAATAAATAAGCACAGTCCCTTTAGGTAGATACAAGCGTTATATGAGTGTATATGAGTCAAGGTGGAGGGGGAAGTAGACTATGGGAAAGCCTGGCAGTGTACCCTTGCCTGTCATGGAGCCCAGATCGCTATGCTAAGCTACCAGGTGGCGGTTTCCCAGAGCTACTTGTGAAATGGTTAGGAGAGCAGATTTGGTCACAGTGCTGGAGGCAGAGTTCTAGCAGGTCATCTGCGAGAGTGGGATGTTCTCACGGAGCCCTGCGGCCAAATGTGGATTTACCCCCAGCAGATAGGACTTACAGCCCTACCAGAGATCCTCTGGTCACCTTGTCTGCCTGGCACTCGCAGGTTGACAAACACACAAGGGTCCCCCTTCACCGTGAGGGAGGGACAGACTCGTATTCTCTAGGGTAAGCAATTGAGAGTCAAGGGCCTGGCCACAGTTTTTCTGGGCCAGTTGTTATAGGTACTCACAAAATATTTTCGATAAAGAGAACCGGCATGGGCCATCCTGTGAGGGACCAGGAGGACAGCCCAAACCTGGCCGTGGCCCTGTGTGGGGTCTGGTGGTCGGAGGCTCCTCCAGGGAAGTTTTAGATGTCTGTCTCTCTCACTCGTGAGACAGCAACCAGCCCAACTGCTCCGGACTTGGCCAATGCCTGACAGTGTCAGATCCAGCATGACACAGGCAGTGAGAGAATGAGAAGGGGCAGCGAAGGGTTAAGAAAGAAACTGAAGTCAAGAGATTTATGCACTAGGGGCCAAGGGCCTCACAGCCTCAAAGGACTGAGAGCCCTGAATCGGGCCACCGTGTGGCTTTTATTGATGTACACACAAGGAAGTAGCATTGTTTTTTTCACGGTCTGTGAGTCCCATACATCATACCAGAAAACTGATTCAAATCAATCACCCTTGCCTGCAAGCGGCCAGTATTGAAAGTCCCATGAGGTATTAGTAATTGTTGTATGTACCTCCACAAGGGACAAAACCTTTATACTGAAACTTACTGATAAGACTACATGGAGAACTGATGTTACCACATCATTGAATCTCTTCCCAAGCAGGATGTGGGAAGGAATGTAGCTACAGAGGCAGAAGCTCTCCTCAGCCGGGGGAAGGTGGGAGCCTGTGCCCACCTCTATCAACCCCATGAGTTCTCCAGATGGCCCCCATGCGACTGTGCCCGGCTTAGGTTGTTCCTTCCTTGAGGAATCTTACCCATCATTGACTAACCAGCCATCCTTTGGGGCCAAACAGGGAGACATTAGGTGTAAGCACAAAGGTGAAGCAAAGTCCATGACAGGATCCATCTCACAGACTTTCCTTTCTTTAGGGGCAAGTACGAGGGGACAGATGGGTAGGCTGCTGCGTGACAACATCTCTCCTTTTTTGTTTTTGAAGCATGAGAAACACAGACCTCGTGGATTTTTCATTCATTGCCTGTCGAAGGGCTATTTGTCTACTTCTGAACACTAAACAAAATAAACATAAAACAATAACCAGAATAGCAATAGCACCCGCAAACCCTCTACCTAAAGTCTTCATCCAATTGACAGGGTTTAAAGCAGAGAGTCCTTCTGCAGCTGCAGAAAGTGTCTCCTCTCCAGGGAGGAGTTGAAGCTTGGCATTAGACATCTGATCAACTTCTTGTTGTGGTTGTAAAATGTCCACAGTGAGATTGGGCATACGCCCCAGGAGATGGGCTTTTACCTCAGACCAAGGGGTATGAGTTTGATTATAATAGAAAGGAGTTACACAATAGGTAGATACATTCCACTCACATTTTAAAGTAATCATAGTACAGAGATTTTCCAATTGATCACCAAGAAATACAACAGTAGTTTCTAAATCAACTAATCTAACATTAATTTCTAAATCAACTAATCTAACATTAATTTCCTGATCTATCTTGTTGATTCCAAGATTTACTAGCATTTTTATGTCATTTTTGTACAAATTCAGTGGTCTGTACCATCTGGTGTAGAGCTACTCCAGAAACGGCAACTACAGTGGCTATAGCAATTATTCCCATAATAGCTTCAATTAAGACTCCAATAAATCTTTTGGTTCTTCCTGCGGTTGACTGTCAGGCTGGTCTTCGGTGTGTTGTTCATGATATTGTTTAATACACCCACAAAGGATGTCCTTCCAGGCCTGGAGAAACACCAGCATAACCTTGCCCCCATGTTAACAAGGTTCCTAACTGCCATTGATTAGTTTGAATATCTTTCCACCAAATGGGCACATTCTCCAAAGCTTTAGGACTATGGAGATTGTTAAAATGTCTTTCTGTAGCTGTGCACCCAAGATGCGGTTCAGTGCTAGAGTCAGAAGAATTCAAAAAATTTAAAGTAAACATGGCTTTAGCTAGCTGTGCTTGCGGGGGATTCTTGCTGTCTCCCCCTTTTTGTTTTGTTTCATGGCATTTAGTACTGTCTTCCTGCTGAGCCCAAACCTGTCCCACCCACTTGGAGCCACCACCAAGCCCAGAGAGCACCATCTCAGCCATGACCCCTGAATATCCCCATTACTTGGAACCCCCTACACCACCAACCCTGACCAGGATTGGATTCCAGGTACACCCAACAACGGCCAAAGAAGGGAGAAACTGTAGGGGGAAGGAGGGAGAGTGCAAAGGAAAGACACAAGGAGAGGGAGAAAATGAGATGTGGCTGGCAAAAGCCTACAGCACCTGGTTTTCCCCGGTGGTCTTCCAACCAACTACTCATTGGGCCCAACCCTGCTTAGCTTCTGAGACTAGAAGTGACAAGGAGCTTCACAGAGGTCATATGATTATCGACGATAGCAGCTGAGGCCGGGTACCCCAGAAGCATACGACATATGGCCCTGCCACTCCAGTCTCCATTCACCAGCAGGCTTTGGAACCGTGGGTCCCCAACCTCCTGAGCACAGGCTCTCCTGACCCATCAGCCAGTATTCCATGGGTCAGGTCCCCAGGCTGCATCTTCTGAGTTCCTTGGAGTTTGTGCACACTCGGGAGTGTGGCCAGTAGCATCACTGCCCCAAACAGCTGGAAGTGCTGGGAGGAAAGTCAAGTCTCCTGTATTTCTTTCTTTTTCTTTCTCTTATACACTCCTTTCAGGTTTATTAAATATCAAAACAAACTTTGTGATTAAAAAGCCATATGAGTTGTTAGACACGATCTATCACCCCTCCTTGAGAATCGCTGTGCTAGGATTTCTATCCCTTTCTTTTCTTTTCTTTCTTTTTTTTTACTAGTTTCACATGTACAAAACAATGTAATAGTTAAACATTTATCATTTATATCCCTCACACAGTGATAACCCCCTCCCTCAATCTACTACCCCTCTGACATCGCACAGAGTCATTACATTTCCACTGACTCTATTCCTAATGTTGTACTCCACTTCTTGTAACTACATATGCAATATGTATATATATATATATATATATATATATATATATATATATATATATATATATATGTATGTATGTATGTATAGCCACGCAGCAGCTTAACCATTTGATTCTTTCTACCTGCCACCAAAGAACAGAGAGTCTGTAAGATGGATCCGTTCAGGGACTTTGCTAAACCTTTGTGTTTGCACCTTATGCCTCCCTGTTTGGTCCCAGAAAGATGACTGGACAGTCAATGACGGGTAAGACTCCTCACGGAAGGAACAACTCAAGACAGACACAGTCACGTGGGGACCAACAGGAGAACCCATGGGGTTCACAGAGGTGGGCACAGCCCCCCACCTTCCTCAGGCTAAGGAAAGCCTCAGCCTCTGTGGCTGCATTCTTTCCCAAAACCTGCAAAAGAAGAGATTCAATGAGGTGCTCTCCATCTATTCATATGAATATAGGTTTTATTCCTTGGGGAAATTGAGACTTGTGGTCCAACTGTCCTCAGGCAAAGGTGATTGACTTAAATTGGTTTCCTATTATGATGTATAGGATTCACAGATCTTGAGATTGACAAGCTTTATCTCCTTTACTTCCGAACCATACTAATAAAAGCTGATGTGAGGCCAGATTCAGTGCTTCCAGTCCTTGAGATTGGGGGTCCCTTGGTCTGCTTAAACTCTATTCATAACTACTGTCTTTTCTTAACCCTACCCCACCCTTCTTGCTCTCCACAACTCTCGTCATGCGGGATGCGACATACATACATATATATGTGTGTGTGTGTGTGTGTGTGTGTGTGTGATTGTAGTTGACATCCATTATGGCTTCAAAGTTGAACTTATGGACCTTGGGTTCAAAGACCATTGTATGAATTTGATTCCAAAGGCAATGGAAGTAAAAGCTAAAATATTTATTGTTCAGCTTTGAAGCCATAAAGAAGAATAAAGTATTCTTTTTTTTTAATTTATTGGGGTGACAATTGTTAGTAAAATTACATAGTTTTCAGGCGTACAATTCTGTATCACATCATCTATAAATCCCATTGTGTGTTCACCACTCAGAGTCAGTTCTCCTTCCATCACCATATATTTGATCCCCCTTACCCTCATCTCCCACCCCCCACCCCCCTTACCCTTTCGTAACCATTAAAGTATTGTCTGTGTCTATGAGTTTTTGTTTCTCATTTGTTTGTCTTGTTCTTTCGTTGTTTTTGGTTTATATATCACATATCAGTGAAATCACATGGTTCTCTGCTTTTTCTGTCTGACTCATTTCGCTTAGCATTACACTCTCAAGATCCATCCATGTTGTCACAAATGTTACTATATCATGTTTTCTTACCGCTGAATAGTATTCCATTGTGTATATATACTCCAACTTCTTTATCCACTCATCTATCGAAGGACATTTTGGTTGTTTCCATGTCTTGGCCACTGTAAACAAAGCTGCAATGAACATTGGAGCACACGAGTCTTTATTTATAGATATTTTCAGATTTTTTTGGTAGATACCCAGGAGAGGGATTGCTGGGTCGCATGGTAATTCTATTTGTAATTTTTTGAGGAAACTCCACACTGCCTTCCATAACAGCTGCACCAGTCGGCATTCCCACCAACAGTGTATGAGGGTTCCTTTTTCTCCACAGCCTCTCCAACACTTGTTACTATTTGTCTTGTTGATGATAGCCATTCTGACTGGGGTAAGGTGATATCTCATTGTAGTTTTTATTTGCATTTCTCTGATGATTTGTGATGTTGAGCATTTTTTCATATGTCTATTTGCCATTTGTATGTCCTCTTTGGAGAATTGTCTCTTCAGGTCTTCTGCCCATTTTTCAATTGGGTTGTTTGTTTTTTTGTTGTTGAGTTGCATGAGTTCCTTGTATATTTTGTATATTAGCCCCTTATCAGAGGCACTGTTTGCAAAACTCTTCTCCCATTCAGTTGGTTGCCTCTTTATTTTATCGATGGTTTCTTTTTCTGTGCAGAAGCTTTTAAGTTTGATATAGTCCCATTCGTTTATTTTAGCTTTTACTTCCATTGCCTTTGGAGTCAAATTCATAAAATGCTCTTTGCACCTAAGGTCCATAAGTTTAGTACCTATGTTTTCTTCTATACAGTTTATTGTGTCAGGTCTTATGCTTAAGTCTTTGATCCATTTTAAATTAATTTTGGTACATGGTGACAGATAGCAGTCCAGGTTCATTCTTTTGCACATGGCTATCCAATTCTCCCAGCACCATTTATTGAAGAGGCTGTCTTTCCTCGATTGTATGTTTTTAGCTTCTTTGTCAAAAATTATCTGTCCATATTTATGTGGTTTTATTTCTGGGTTCTCAATTCTATTCCATTGGTCTATGTGTCTGTTTTTCTGCCAATACCATGCTGTTTTGATTATTGTAGCCCTGTAGTACAAGCTAAAGTCAAGGAGTGTGACACCTCCGGTATTGTTCTTTTTTCTTAAGATTCTTTGGCTATTCGGGGTCTTTTGTGGTTCCAAACAAATCTGATGATCTTTGTTCTATTTCTTCAAAAAAATGCCATTGGGATTTTGATGGAGATTGCATTAAATCTGTATATCGCTTTGGGTATTATGGCCATTTTAACTATGTTGATTCTTCCAATCCATGAGCATGGAATGTCTTTCCATTTCTTTGTGTCTTCAATTTCTTTCAAAAATGTCTTACAGTTTTCAGCATATAGGTCCTTCACATCCTTGGTTAAGTTTATTGCTAAGTATTTTATTCTTTTTGCTGCAATTGCAAAAGGAATTGTTTTTTGTATTTCTTTTTCTGAGATTTCATTGTTAGTATATAGGAATGCAATGGACTTTTGTACGTTGATTTTGTAGCCAGCAACTTTACTGTATTTGTTGATTGTTTCTAATAGCTTTTTGGTGGAGTCTTTAGGGTTTTCTATATATATAGCATCATGTCATCTGCAAAGAGTGATAATTTAACTTCTTCATTCCCAATTTGGATGCCTTTTATTTCTTTCTCTTGCCTGATTGCTCTGGCGAGGACTTCCAACACTATGCTGAAAAGCAGAGGTGATAGGGGCCAGCCCTGTCGTGTTCCTGAACGTAGAGCAAAGGGCTTCAGTTTTTCACCATTAATTATGAGATTAGCTGAGGACTTGTCATATATGGGTTTTATTATGTTGAGGTATTTTCCTTCTATACCTATTTTATTAAGTGTTTTAATCATAAATGGATGTTGTATCTTGTCAAATGCTTTTTCTGCATCAATTGATATAATCATATGATTTTTGTCCTTTATTTTGTTTATGTGATGTATCACATTGATGGATTTGTGGATGTTGAACCATTCTTGTGCCCCGGGGATGAACCCCACTTGGTCGTGAAGAATAATCTTTTTAATGTATTGTTATATTCGATTTGCTAGAAGTTTGTTTGGGATTTTTGCATCTGTACTCATCAGAGATATTGGTCTGTAGTTTTCTTTTTGTGTGTGTGTTGTTCTTACCAGGTATTTTTATCAGGGTAATGTTGGCCTCATAAAATGAGTTAGGGAGTATTGTCTCTCCTTCAATTTTTTGGAAGAGTTTGAGCTGTATTGGTATCAGATCCTCTTTGAAGGTTTGGTAGAATTCCCTAGTGAAGCCATCTGGTCCCAGACTTTAGCTTTTGGGAAGGTTTTGGATGACTGATTCAATTTTGTTACTGGTGATTGGTCTGTTTAGATTTTCCAGTTCGTCATGGTTCAGCCTTGGAAGGCTATATGTTTCTAAGAACTTGTCCGTTTCTTCTAGGTTATTGAATTTGGTGGCATATAGTCCTTCATAGTATTCTTGGATGATCCTTTGTATTTCTGTGGTGTCCATGATAACTTCCCCTTTTTCATTTCTCATTTTGTTAATTAGTGTCTTCTCTCTTTTTATCTTAGCAAGTCTAGCCAAAGGTTTGTCAATTTGGTTAATCTTTTCAAAGAACCAGCTCTTTGTCACATTAATTTTTTCTATTGTCTTTTTGTTCTCTATTTCATGTAGTTCTGCTCTGATTTTTATTATTTCCTTTCTTCTCCTGACCTTAGGTTTCATTTGTTCATCTTTTTCTAGTTCTTTAAGGTGTAAGATGAGGTTATTTATTTGGGATTTTTCTTCTTTCTTGAGATAGGCCTGTAATGAGATAAATTTCCCTCTTAAAACTGCTTTCACTGTATCCCAAAAATTTTGGTAGGATGTATTTTCATTGTCATTTGTTTCCATGTATCTTTTGATCTCTCCTCTAATTTCTTCTTTGACCCAGTCGTTCTTAAAAGTATGTTGTTTAATCTCCATGTATTTGTGTTTTTTCCTGCTTTCTTTTTGCAGTTGATATCCAATTTCAAAGCCTTGTAATCAGAGAATATGCTTGGTATGATTTCAATCTTCTTAAATTTGCTGAGGCTGATTTTATGTCCCAATATATGATCTATCCTTGAGAGTGTTCCATGTACACTAGAAAAAAATGTATAGTCTGATGTTTTAGGATGAAGTGCTCTATAAATGTCAATTATGTCCATTTCATCTAATTGTCATTTAGGGCTGCTATTTCGTTATTTATTTTCTGTTTGGATAATCTATCCATAGCTGTCAATGATGTATTTAAGTCCCCTAGTATAAGTGTGTTTTGGTCAATTTCTCCCTTTAGTTGTTAGTAGTTGCTTGGTATATTTCGGTGCTCCCTGATTGGGGGCATAAATATTGATGACTGTTATGTCTTCTTGTTGTATAGTCCCCTTTACCATTATGAAATGTCCATCTTTGTCTCTTGTTATCTTTTTCACCCTGAAGTCTGTTTCATCTGATATCATTATGGCTACACCTTGTTTTCTCTGGGTACCATTTGCTTGGGGTGTCAATTTCCACCCTTTCACTTTGAGTCTATGCTTGTCCTTGTAGCTGAGATGTGTCTCTTGGAGACAGCATATGGTTGGGTTTAGTTCTTTGATCCAATCTGCTACTCTGTGCCTTTTTATCGGTGAGTTCAGTCCATTTACATTTGGGGTGATTATTGATATGTGAGGATTTCCTCTCATTCTAGCTTTAGTTTTCTGGTAAGACTGTGTCTCCATTGTTTCTTTGCCTTTTTGTTGTTGTCTATTGTTTCTGTGTGGTGGTATTCTATGATGTTTCCCTCTGTTTCTTCTTTTATCACAGTATATAGTTCAGTTCTGGATTTTTTTTGAGTGTTACCCTTAAGTTTATGTAAAAGAAAGTTTGATATTTACAGTATTCCATTTTCTTCAGCACGCTTACTTTCTCCATTCCCATATTCCGGTTCAGGCCTTAACTCTCCCCCTTTTTATGCTTTGGTTGCCACAAATTGTCCCTGTTGATAGTGGTCGAATAGCCTCCTTCAGTATTTCTTGTAGTGCAGGTCATGTATTAGAAAATTCCCTCAGCTTCTGCATGTCAGGAAAGGTCTTTATTCCTCCTTCATATCTAAAGGATATCTTTGCTGGATACATTATTCTTGGCTCATAATTTCTCTCTTTCAATAGTTTGAATACTTGGTTCCACTCCCTCCTGGCTTGTAGAGTTTCTGCTGAAAAATCTGATGAAAATCTAATGGACTTTCCTTTGTAGGTTGCCGTCTTCTTTTCCCCAGCTGCCTTGAGGATTCTTTCTTTGTTGTTGATTTTAGACAGCTTCAATACAATGTGCCTTGGAGAAGGCCTGTTGGGATTGAGGTGATTAAGTGTTCTATTTGCTTCTTGGATTCGAGGATCCAGTTCTGTCCACAAGTTTGGGAAGTTCTCATCGACAATTTGTTTGAATATATTCTCTGTTCCCTTCTCTCTTTCTTCTCCTTCTGGTATGTCCATTATTCTTATATTGCTCTTTCTGATGGAGTCAAAAGTTCTTGTAGAGTTCTTTCATTTCTTTTAAGTCTCAAGTCTCTTTCTTCTTCCATCTGTGTAATTTCCAGGTTTCTATCTTCGATGTCACTTATTCTTTCCTCCGTCTGGTCAACTCTACTACCTAAGCTGGTTATTTCATTCTTAATTTCTTCTATTGAGTTCTTAATTTCCAGAAATTCTATTTGGTTGTTTTCTAAAATGTCAATCTCTTTCTTAAAATGCTCATGTTGTTCTTTGATTGTGTTTCTGATTTCATTAAACTGTCTTTCTGTGTTTTCTTTCATCTCGTTGAGTTTTTTCAGAACTGCAACCTTGAATTCTCTGTCATTTAAGTCACATATTTCCATATCTTTAAGTTTCTTTTCTGGAGACTTTTCACTTTCTTTCTGAGCTGTCTTGTTGCCTTGGTTATTCATGGCCATTACTGATTTATTATTTCTCTTCCTAGACATCTACAGGAGTGGCTTCTACAACAGGTTGATAGGAAGAGCTCTTTCTTTTGTTTTCCAGTACTTGTCGGGAGAATGTTTTATTTTCTCTCTGACTGCAGCCTGTTTTGTTTTGTTTCTCTCACACAGTAGTGCTATGTTTTCTCTGCACTATTCCAGCTTCTCACACAATGGGGGGATTCCCTGGGAGACGGGCTTCTCCTCTGTTAATAGTTCGTCTAGGTCACAGGGCGCAGTGTCCTGGTGGGTATGCGGAGAGCTTTTGAAGTTCCAAAGGTCTCTTGCACCAGATTCAGAGCCCGTATGTTTCAGCAGTTCTGTTTACTCCTGCAGGGATCCACCCAGATAGGTGGGGCCAGGGGTGGGGTGAGTTGTGAGAGGTGGCCCAGAGCAATAGCGGTGACCACCACCACAGGCGGACCTGCTTCCACAGCAACCTCCCCTTTGTCGGAACAGTTGGGCTGCGAATCTGTGTCTGTGGTCCACAGTTCTCAGAACAGCAAATATTCTGTTCTTTTGATCTGACACTGCTACTGTTCCACTTCTAGCACTGGGCAGGTGGGGGTGGGGCGAGCTCTGGGAGGGTCGGGAGGGGGCGGCTAGTCTCAGTGCCTAAGGCTTCCATTCACTGCTCAGCAGTGAGGGCTTAAAACACGGTTTTCAGCCTTTTTCCCTCAGTCATTTCTCCGAGGTCTCTGCCGTGAGCGTTGGGTTCAGCCATGTTATATGCTGCCCCCTCAGCCCTGTGGGCCATAAGCGGAGCCCTAGCAGTCCGAGTTCTTCCCTCTCCCGCAGCTGCGGTAGTTCCGGGAAGCAGCGAGCTTGGAGCACTGAGCTAGGTCTGCGTCCTGCGCCCACGCGGCTCCGTCTCCGCACTTCTCCCTCTCTTCCCCCCCACCCTGGATTCGCCCTCCTGTAGGTGAATTCAGTAATGGGCCTCTTCGTCTTGCCGGTCTGCTGTGCAGGGAGTCCTTTGTGGAGTTATTGTTGTTCGATTACTTGTAAATTCCAGGGGAGCTTTACAGAGGCTCACTTCACGCCACCATTTTGATGATTCTAGTGCCCGCAGAATGAAATCTTACCATTTGCAACATTATGTTAAGTGAAATAAGTCACACAGAGAAAGACATATACCATATGATCTCACTTATATGTGGAATCTAAAGAAAAGAATAATTAAATGAACCAATCAGAACAGTCCCAGAGACATAGAGGGAAAACTGAGGGTTGCTAGATGGGACGGAGGTGGGGATAAGGGAGAAGGTGAGGGGATTAGAAAGCACAATCAGTAACCACAAGCTTGCCACGGGGGTGCGAAAGTCAATTTGGGGAATGTAACCAATAATGTTGTAAAGATTTTGTAGGGTATCCGGTGGACACTTGTCTCATTAGGGAGACCACCTCAGGGATGATGTAGATGCCTGATCACTGCACTATACACCAGAAGTCTCCTGTATTTCAATGAAGTCACAGAACTGTCTGCCCTTCTCTTACTCAGTATGCATTGCTCATTCCAGGCATTCCACAAAGCCAGCCATGATGCAGGCTGGAATTTCAGCAGTAGCACTAACAAGGCACAGCGAGAAACACAGCATCTTACAGTGACCAGTCACGTGTTGGACTGGAAACTCCCAGAGCACAGTGAGACTGTGTTGGGTCTCAGCACCCAGAACCAGAATGACTATAGCTGTCATCATGGAAACTTTCTGGTGACTTATCTTCAAAGATGGTCACCCATTGCTCTTCTCTTTATACAAACTCAACACACACACCGGGCTTACCCACAAAGAATGTACATGCAAAACACATATGCATACATATGTATATGCACGTGTATGTACACAATCAAAAGATCTCTGTAGGATGGACCCCTGTATTCACCACACTAGTCAGTGAATGGGATATTTCCAGCCGCCCAAAAGCCACTGGTGTCCCTCCTGAGAAGAAGCCCTCTCCCCAGGGTGACCGGTACCCTGATTTTTACGACAATTATGTCCTGCTAGGACTCACAGTTTAACTCCCAGGTGGGCACCTCTCAGCTGAGGCACTGAGTTTGCCTGTTTTACTGCATGCAGATGGATTATGGTGCACGTCCTGTTTGGGGACTGGCTGCCTGGACAATTCACCCTGCTCCCAGGAGCAGCCAGGGCTCATGCATTCCCATGGCTATTTAGTGTTATGTGCATAGGCCACGTTCATCCATTCTCTTGGTAGACACACTAGGCCCATTCCAGCTTGGGTTCTGGGAGCACAGGGCCCAGGCTGTGTCGCGTTTCCCTGACAGCTGGCGCTTACACTTAGAAGCAGAACTCCGGAGTCAAAGGGTGCTCTGACATTCTTGGGTAAAGCCACCATCTTTTCTATAATGGGACACTTCTGTGTGTCAGGCCCTGTGCTGAGCCTGGAAGGTGGGTGGAGGCAGCGTTAATCAAAGCATTAGTCAAAGAAATCTAAGTCCCACACTGGAGCGGGCTGTCGGGGAAAAGCAGGCTGCTTTGAGAGGGATGAAGCGGGAGGCCTGGCTGAGTTTGCAGAGGGTGGTCAGAGATGCCCCCTAGTTAGGGACAACTGTTGACAGTGAACGCTGCGCAGGAGGTGCTAACTGTGTGAAACACTCTAGGCAGGATGAAGGGTGTGCGCAAAGACTCTGAGGCTGGAGAGGGTGTATCAGTCACTCTGGCTATCAGATCAAAGTACCACAGAGGGGAAGCTCAAACAACAGAAATGTGTTTTCTCACAGTTCTGGGAGATTGACACCAGTGCGCACTGCTGTCTCTTCCTCCTCTTGTTAGGGCACTAGCCCCATCGGATCAGGGCCCCACCCCTACGACCTCATTTCACCTCCAGCACCTCCTCACAGGCTCTGTCTCTAAGCTCAGCCACACTGGGGGTTAGGGTTTCGATATCTGAATTGGAGGAGGCCAACATTCAGTCTCCAACAGGAGGTGAGGGGTGTTTGGTAAACTGGAGCCTGTGAGGGGAGAGAGGTTAGGCAGCGTCTGGGTCATTTGTTGTGTAAGAAACTGCCCAGAAATGTAGTGCTCTAAAACAATAATCTTCCTTTATTTACTCAAGATTTCACAGTTTGGACGGAGCCCAGGGGACTACTCCTGTCTGTCCCATGCGACATCAGCTGAGGCCTTACTCACAATGGCTGACACTGGGAGGTCAGCTGGGGTGACGCCCAAGGGCCTCGGTCCGCCTTCATGGGGATACGTGGGCTTCTTCCTCTCAGCATGGTGGCTGGTTTAGGAGAGCAAGAAAGCAAATATTGCCAGTGTTTTAAAGGTTAGGCCAGAACCTGGCAGGAGTGTCATTCCTGCCATTGTAGAGGTGACAGAGCCCAGGTAGAGCTACTTGTCTTTTTGGGTAAGAAAAATAATATATATTTCAGGTGTACAATATGATGTTTTTGTCTATATAGTGAAATGACTACTATGGTCAAGCTAATTACCAATACATCTCCTGACACAGTTACCATTTGCGTGTGTGTGTGTGTGTGTGTGTGCGCGCGTGTGTGCGTGTGCGTGTGTATGTGAGCACCTGAAATCCTGTCTCAGCCAATTTCCAGTATACACTACAGAATTGTTAAGTAGAGTCACATGCTATACATTACATCTCTAGACTTACGCATCCTACATAACTGCAACTTTCTACCCTTTGACCAACATCTCCGCATTTCCCTCGCCTCCAGCCACTGGTCACAATACAGACCTCATCATCTCTTAGCCAGCTGTGGCAATAAACACTGTCATCTTTTATGTTTCGCACCATCTCCTCGGCTATACATGATCTGACAATTAAGTTCTTGAATATGTTGCTAACCTTTTTTAATATCAGAGTGATTATTCATTATGAATTTGTACCAACTGGACAAACAGTTAACCGAGTTTATGACTTGAAAGTGCTGAAAAGGCTGCATTAAAAGTTAGACGGCCTGTACTTTTCACCAACGATTCATCGTTTTTGCATCACGACAATGCACCAGCTCACACAGCACGGTCTGTGAGGGAGTTTTTAGCCAGTGAACAAATAACTGTTTTGGAACACCCACCATACTCACCTGATGTGGCCCCCAATGACTTCTTTCTTTACTCAAGGTAAAGAAATAATGAAAGGAAGACATTTTGATGACATTCAGGACATCAAGGATAATACAACAGCTCTGATGGCCATTCCAGAAAATGAGTTGCAAAATTGCTTTGAAGGGTGGACTAGGCTCTGATGTCGGTGCGTATCTTCCCAAGGGGAGTACTTCGAAGGTGACCATAGTGATATTCAGCAATGAGGTATGTAGCAATTTTTCTAGGATGAGTTCGTGAACTTAATTGTCTGACCTCATATATCTCCTTGCTGTTGAAGCATGTATTGGTCAGGTCTTTCTCCAAGCAAACATAACCCCAAATAGTTAAGGCACTTGGTAAAAGCACACAAAAGATGTGACAGTCTGGGCAAGCTGTCCCAAATGCCACTGTCCGTTCTGTGGTTTGTTCCTTTGTGGCCGATGCATGGCGGTTCCGTGACTCGGTTTGCAGTGGAGGATGTGCGTTTCTCAGGAGTGAGGTCTGTGGCTTTGATCGGCTTCTCTACCAGGACATAGCCTCCGACCCACAGGTTAAGGGCTGAGTCCCTCAAGACTGCCCACCCCATTCAGACGCCAATCCAAAGTCCAGGTGGTCACCTGTGCTACTGACTGACTGCCTGTCAATCATAGGTTCCCATGCCCCTCCACCTTGGGTTTGATTAATTTGCTAGAGCAGCTCACAGGACTCAGGAAACTAGATTACTAGATTACCAGTTTATTATAAAGGATATTAAAGGATACCGACCAACAGCCAGATGAAGAGATACATGAGGCAAATTCCCGAATGTAAGAGCTTCTGTCCCTGTGGAGTTTGGGGGTTACCTTGGTGGCACATGGAAGTGTTCTGGTTCTCCAACATGGAAGCTCCTTGAACCCTCTTCTGTTGGATTTCCTGGAGGCTTTATTAGATAGTATGATTCATTAACTCACTGGCCACTGGAGACTGATTCCACCTCCAGCCCCACTGCCCCCGATTCATAACCGGCTTCCCCAGCAACAAGCCTTCATTTCATCCTTAGGTGCTTTCCAAGTGTCACCCCATTAACACAAACCCAGTGGTGGCTGAAAGGGACTTATTAAGACCAACAAGAACTCATTTCACCTTTATAGCTCTGAAGTGATTTCAGGAAGTGAAGGCAAGAGACCAAACACTTAAAAAATTCTCATTGCTCAAATCTCTCGGGAAATTCCAAGGGTGCTGTGAGCCAAGAACCCCGGATGAAGACAAAATATAAATGAGAAATATATTTTGGTCACCCCAAGGACCTAACACCCTCAAGTTATGACTCTTATGTCAATTTATACCAGCTTAATTTCAAGAACATATTGAAACTCTGCTCCCTCACAGCTCCAAACCCACCCAGTTATTTATGTCACCAAATTACATCTTTATGCATTTTGTGTTTCAAAATATAGGCTAATAATTGTTTTCTTACACATTGGTCTCTTAAGTAGAAAACACAAAGTAGAGCTACACACCAATGTTACAACAATACCAGCTTTTGTAAGTGTCCATTCATTTACTTTGTGTAGAGATCTTCATTTCTTCATAATGCTTTGAGTTACTGCCTAGTGTCCTAGTGAGTTACTGTCCTAGAGACCTGTCCCACAAGAATGCTCTTCATGTGGGGCAGGTCTAGTGGTAAAGAACTTTGTCAGCTCTGGTGTATCTGCCAATATCTAAAATTTTACCTTGTTTTTAAAGGACAGTTTTGCCAGAGATAGGATTCTTAGTTGACAGCTCTTTTCCTTCAATGCGTTGAATACATCAACCCACTGCCCTCTGGTCTCCATGGTTTCTGATGAGAAATCTGCTCATGAACTTTTCGGCAAATATAGCTATGAACGATACCTACTCTCGGCTTTATAGATGTTCGTAATGTACCTTATCCAGTCCTATGTAACAGAACACTTTCCTGTAATGTCGTGATATCACTTAAGTTGTAGCATCATTTTGAGAACATCGGAGTTTAAGAAAAAGAAATTGAATATTTTAAGTGCAGACATTATAAGATCTTCAAGAGGACTTCCGGAAAAATGGCGGCGTGAGGTGAGCCTCTGTAAAGCTCCCCTGGAATTTACAAAGAATCGAACAACAAAAACTCCACAAAGGACTCCCTGCACAGCAGACAAGCAACACGAAGAGGCCCACTACCGACTGAAATCACCTACAGGTGGGAGATCGCGCGAGTGGAGGGAGGAGGAAAGGGAGAAGCGCGCGGAGACGGAACCGCGCGGGCGCAGGACGCAGACCTAGCTCAGTGTGCTGAGCTCGCTGCTTCCCGGAACTACCGCAGCTGCGGGAGAGGGAAGAACTCGGACTGCTAGGGCTCCGCTTGTGGCCCACAAGGCTGAGGGGACAGCATATAACACGGCTGAACCCAACGCTCACGGCAGAGACCTCGGAGAAAAGACTGAGGGAAAAAGGCTGAAAACGGTGGTTTAAGCCCGCACTGCCGAGCAGAGAACGGAGCCTTAGGCACTGAGACTAGCCGCCCCCTCCCTCCCCTCCCACAGCTCGCCCTGCCCCCACCTGCCCGGTGCTAGAAGCGAAACAGTAGCAGTGTCAGATCAAAACAACAGAAAATTTGCTGTTTTGAGATCTGTGGACCGCAAATACAAATTCACAGCCCAACTAGTTCCAGCAAAGGGGAGAGAGCAGTGGAAGCAGGACCGGTTGTGGTGGTGGTCGCCGCCATTGCTCTGGGCCACCTCTCACAACTCACCCCGCCCCTGACTCCACCTATCTGGGCGGATCCCTGCAGGAGTAAACAGAACTGCTGAAATATACGGGCTCTGAATCAGCAGCTGGAAGAGCTTTCGAACATCAAAAGCTCTCCGCATACCCACCGGGACACTGCGCCCTGTGACCTAGACGAACTATTAACAGAGGAGAAGCCCGTCTCCCAGGGAATCCCCCCATTGCGTGAGAAGTTGGAATAGTGCAGAGAAAACATAGCACTACTGTGTGGGAGAAGAAAAATAAGTTGCAGTTGGAGAAATAATAAAACATTCTACCAACAAGTACTGGCAAACAAAAGAAAGACCGCTTTCTATCAACCTGTTGCAGAAGTCACTCCTGTAGATGTCTAGGAAGAGAAATAGTAAACCAGTAATCGCCATGAATAACCAAGGCAACAAGATAGCTCAGAAAGAAAGTGAAAAATCTCCAGAGAAGGCACTTAAAAATACAGAAATATGTGACTTAAATGACAGAGAATTCAACATTGCAGTCCTGAAAAAACTCAACGAGATACAAGAAAACACAGATAGGCAGTTAAAGGAACTCAGAAACTCAATCAAAGAACAGCATGAACATTTTACGAAAGAGATTGAAATCTTAAAAAAGAACCAAATAGAATTTCTGGAGATTAAGAACTCAATAGAAGAAATTAAGAATGAAATAACCAGCTTAGGTAGTAGAGTTGACCAGATGGAGCAAAGAATCAGTGACATCGAAGATAGAAACCTGGAAATGACACAAATTGAAGAAGAAAGAGACTTGAGACTTAAAAGAAATGAAAGAACTCTACAAGAACTTTCTGACTCCATCAGAAAGAGCAATATAAGAATAATGGGCATACCAGAAGGAGAAGAAAGAGAGAAGGGAACAGAGAATATATTCAAACAAATTGTCGATGAGAACTTCCCAAATTTGTGGACAGAACTGGACCCTCGAATCCAAGAAGCAAACAGAACACCTAGTTACCTCAATCCCAACAGACCTTCTCCAAGGCACATTGTATTGAAGCTGTCTAAAATCAACGACAAAGAAAGAATCCTCAAGGCAGCCAGGGAAAAGAAGACGGTAACTTACAAAGGAAAGCCCATTAGATTATCATCAGATTTTTCAGCAGAAACTCTACAAGCCAGGAGGGAGTGGAACCAAATATTCAAACTATTGAAAGAGAGAAACCATGAGCCAAGAATAATATATCCAGCAAAGATATCCTTTAGATATGAAGGAGGAATAAAGACCTTTCCAGACATACAGAAGCTGAGGGAATTTTCTAATACACGACCTGCACTACAAGAAATACTAAAGGAGGCCATTCGACCACCATCAACAGGGACAATTTGTGGCAACCACAACTCAAAAAGGGGGAGAGTAAAGGCCTGAACCGGAATATGGGAATGGAGAAAGTAAGCGTGCTGAAGAAAATGGAATACTGTAAATATCAAACTTTCTTTTACATAAACTTAAGGGTAACCACTCAAAATAAATCCAGAATTGAAATACATACTGAAATAAAAAAAGAAACAGAGGGAAACATAATAGAATACCACCACACAGAAATAATAGACAACAACAAAAAGGCAAAGAAACAATGGAGACACAACCTTACCAGAAAACTAAGGATAGAATGACAGGAAATCCTCACATAGCAATAATTACTCTAAATGTAAATGGACTGAACTCACCAATAAAAAGGCACAGAGTAGCAGATTGGATCAAAAAACTAAACCCAACCATATGCTGTCTCCAAGAGACACATCTCAGCTACAAGGACAAGCATAGACTCAAAGTGAAAGGGTGGAAATTGACACTCCAAGCCAATGGTACCCAGAGAAAATCAGGTGTAGCCATAATGATATCAGATGAAACAGACTTCAAGGTGAAAAAGATAACAAGAGACAAAGATGGACATTTCATAATGGTGAAGGGGACTGTACAACAAGAAGACATAACAGTCATCAATATTTATGCCCCCAATCAGGGAGCACCGAAATACACCAAGCAACTTCTAACAGAACTAAAGGGAGAAATTGACCAAAACACAATTATACTAGGGGACTTAAATACATCATTGACAGCTATGGATAGATCATCCAAACAGAAAATAAATAACGAAATAGTAGCCCTAAATGACACATTAGATGAAATGGACATAATTGACATTTATAGAGCACTTCATCCTAAAACATCAGACTATACATTCTTTTCTAGTGTACATGGAACATTCTCAAGGATAGACCATATATTGGGACATAAAATCAGTCTCAACAAATTTAAGAAGATTGAAATCATACCATGCATATTCTCTGATCACAAGGCTTTGAAATTGGATATCAACTGTAAAAAGAAAGCGGGGAAAAACACAAATACATGGAGACTAAACAACATACTTTTAACGAAGGACTGGGTCAAAGAAGAAATTAGAGGAGAGATCAAAAGATACATGGAAACAAATGACAATGAAAATACATCCTACCAAAATTTTTGGGATGCAGCGAAAGCAGTTTTAAGAGGGAAATTTATCTCATTACAGGCCTATCTCAAGAAACAAGAAAACTCCCAAATAAATAACCTCATGTTACACCTTAAAGAACTAGAAAAAGAAGAACAAGTAAAACCCAAGGTCAGCAGAAGAAAGGAAATAACAAAAATTAGAGCAGAACTAAATGAAATAGAGAACAAAAAGACAATAGAAAAAATTAATATGACAAAGAGCTGGTTCTTTGAAAAGATTAACAAAATTGACAAACCCTTGGCTAGACTTACTAAGATAAAAAGAGAGAAGACACTGATTAACAAAATCAGAAACGTAAAAGGGGAAGTTATCATGGACACCACAGAAATACAAAAGATCATGAAAGAATACTATGAAGGACTATATGCCACCAAATTCAACAACCTAGAAGAAATGGACAAATTCTTAGAAACATATAGCCTTCCAAGGCTGAACCATGAAGAACTGGAAAATCTAAACAGACCGATCACCAGTAACGAAATTGAATCAGTCATCCAAAACCTTCCCAAAAGCAAAAGTCCGGGACCAGATGGCTTCACTAGTGAATTCTACCAAACCTTCAAAGAGGATCTAATACCAATTCTGCACAAACTCTTCCAAAAAATTGAAGAAGAGACAGTACTCCCTAACTCATTTTATGAGGCCAACATTACCCTGATACCAAAACCTGGTAAGGACAGCACAAAAAAAGAAAACTACAGACCAATATCTCTGATGAATACCGATGCAAAAATCCTAAATAAAATTCTAGCAAATCGAATACAACAATGCATTAAAAAGATTATTCATCACGACCAAGTGGGGTTCATCCCCGGGGCACAAGGATGGTTCAACATACGCAAATCCATCAATGTGATACATCACATAAACAAAATAAAGGACAAAAATCATATGATTATATCAATTGATGCAGAAAAAGCATTTGACAAGATACAACATCCATTTAGGATTAAAACACTTAATAAAATGGGTATAGAAGGAAAATACCTCAACATAATAAAGGCCATATATGACAAGCCCTCTGCTAATCTCATAATTAATGGAGAAAAACTGAAGCCCTTTGCTCTACGTTCAGGAACACGACAGGGATGTCCCCTATCACCTCTGCTTTTCAACATAGTGTTGGAAGTCCTTGCCAGAGCAATCAGACAAGAGAAAGAAATAAAAGGCATCCAAATTGGGAATGAAGAAGTTAAATTATCACTCTTTGCAGATGACATGATGCTATATATAGAAAACCCTAAAGACTCCACCAAAAAGCTATTAGAAACAATCAACGAATACAGTAAAGTTGCCAGCTACAAAATCAACGCACAAAAGTCCATTGCCTTCCTATATACTAACAATGAAATCTCAGAAAAAGAAATACAAAAAACAATTCCTTTTGCAATTGCAGCAAAAAGAATAAAATACGTAGGAATAAACTTAACCAAGGATGTGAAAGACCTATATGCTGAAAACTATAAGACTTTTTTGAAAGAAATTGAAGAAGACACAAAGAAATGGAAAGACATTCCGTGCTCATGGATTGGAAGAATCAACATAGTTAAAATGGCCATATTACCCAAAGCAATATACAGATTCAATGCAATCCCCATCAAAATCCCAATGGCATATTTTAAAGAAATAGAACAAAAAATCATCAGATTTGTTTGGAACCACAAAAGACCCCGAATAGCCAAAGCAATCTTAAGAAAAAAGAACTATAATGGAGGTATCACACTTCCTGACTTTAGTTTGTACTACAGGGCTACAATAATCAAAACAGCATGGTATTGGCAGAAAAACAGACACATAGACCAATGGAATAGAATTGAGAACCCAGAAATAAAACCACATAAATATGGACAGATAATTTTTGACAAAGAAGCTAAAAACATGCAATGGAGCAAAGACAGCCTCTTCAATAAATGGTGCTGGGAGAATTGGATAGCCACGTGCAAAAGAATGAAACTGGACTGCTATTTGTCACCATGTACCAAAGTTAATTCAAAATGGATCAAAGACTTAAGCATAAGACCTGACACAATAAACTGCATAGAAGAAAACATAGGTACTAAACTTATGGACCTTGGGTTCAAAGAGCATTTTATGAACTTGACTCCAAAGGCAATGGAAGTAAAAGCTAAAATAAACGAATGGGACTATATGAAACTTAAAAGCTTCTGCACAGCAAAAGAAACCATTGACAAAATAAAGAGGCCACCAACTGAATGGGAGAAGATTTTTGCAAACAGTGCCTCCGATAAGGGGCTAGTATCCAGAATATACAAGGAACTCATGCAACTCAACAACAAAAAAACAAACAACCCAATTGAAAAATGGGCAGAGGACTTGAAGAGACATTTCTCCAAAGAGGACATACAAATGGCAAATAGACATATGAAAAAATGCTCAACATCACTAATCATCAGAGAAATGCAAATCAAAACCACAATGAGATATCACCTCACCCCAGTCAGAATGGCTATCATCAACAAGACAAACAATAACAAATGTTGGAGAGGCTGTGGAGAAAAAGGAACCCTCATACACTGTTGGTGGGAATGCAGACTGGTGCAGCCGTTATGGAAGGCAGTGTGGAGGTTTCTCAAAGAATTACGAATAGAATTGCCATATGACCCAGCAATCCCTCTTCTGGGTATCTACCCAAAAAATCTGAAAACATTTAGAGATAAAGACACGTGTGCTCCAATGTTCATTGCAGCTTTGTTTACGGTGGCCAAGACATGGAAACAACCAAAATGTCCTTCGATAGATGAATGGATAAAGAAGTTGTGGTATATATACACAATGGAATACTATTCGGCAGTAAGAAAAGATGATATAGGAACATTTGTGACAACATGGATGGATCTTGAGAGAGTAATGCTGAGCGAAACAAGTCAGACAGAAAAAGCAGAGAACCATGTGATTTCACTGATATGTGGTATATAAACCAAGAACAACAAAAGAACAAGACAAACAAATGAGAAACAGAAACTCATAGACACAGACAATAGTTTAGTGGTTGCCAGAAGGTAACGGGGGCGGGGGGTGGGGGTTGGGAGATGAGGGTAAGGGGGATCGAATATATGGTGATGGAAAGAGAACTGACTCTGGGTGGTGAACACACAATGGGATTTATAGATGATGTAATACAGAATTGTACACCTGAAATCTATGTAATTTTACTAACAATTGTCACCCCAATAAATTTAATTAAAAAAAAAAAAAAAGATCTTCAAAAGACAAAGATTATGACAGATTTGCAAATTATAAATGAAAAGGTCACTGAAGCATCCTACAAATTTTAATTTCTAATAAAGGAAATATCTGCCTTTAATATTCCACATAAACAAAAAGCTCTTTGAGGTCCTTTTTCTTTTTTCCAGAGTAAAGCGGTCTTGACACCATTAAGTGAGAAAACCATGTGGCTTATGCCCAGCTGTGATTGTTCCTATCTTGCTCGGACCTCATAAAGCACCATCGTGATGGAATTACAAAAAGTCCTATATGAAGTCCTGGCAGGGCTGAGGTTTTTGTCCTTATAACCCAGGAGGCTGATTTGTGGTGCCCTGTCAGAGTTGGACCATTTAGCTTGTTTTCTCCTTTTGTTTCCTTTCTGTTTAGTTTATTTTTCCTTTTGTGTTTGCACTTTTTCTCATTTTTGTTTTCCTTTATAACTTTCCATTTTCTGATTTTTCTTTGTCCTCTTTTCTCAGTTTTCTTTTATCCTTTTCTTTTTTCAATTTTTTCTTTATTCTTTTCTCATTTTCTCTATTTATTTCCTTGTTCTTTTTCTCATGATTTTCTGAAAAGGTTTTTTTAGCTAGTATACTTAGCATTGATAGGACATTTAGTATAGTTACCATTGTTTACTATTATTTATTAGCATCGTTAGTAAGCATAGTTAGCTTTGTTAGTAGTAGTTCCCATACTTAGCATAGTTAGTACTGTTTCTTAGCATAGTTGGCATTAATAGTTAGTATTATCTATCAGTGTAGTTAGCAGGTCACCCTGTCACATGATCTTGTAGCCATCTCTATTGACGAGGACCCTGATATTGGCCACTACAAGCTCCCAAACACCATTGGCCAGGGAAGCTTTGCCAAGGTGAGATTGGCCTGGCACATTCTGACCAGGGCAGAGGTGGCTGTCAAAGTCATCCATCAGCAGAGCTCCTGCAGACATTTAGAAGGTAGCTGCATGAGGGTTTGAACCACCCAAGTATTGTGAAGTTATTCGAGGTGATTGAAACCAAGAAAAAAGTGTTCCTCATTATGGAACATGTGTGCAGAGTGGACATGCACAGTTATCTGAAACACCACGGCAGCTTGACCGAGAATGAGGCCCCAGGCATTCTGGAAGCTGGTATCTGCTGTACAGTACTGCCACCAAAGGGGCGTTGTCCACAGGGACCTGAAGCCAGAGAACGTGCTTCTGGATTCAGAAGTGAACCTAAAACTTATTGGCTTGGGTCTCAAAGAAGAGTTCATTGGCCAGAAGCCGAGCATGTTGTATAGCAACCTCTCTTATGCCGCCCCAGAACTCTTCCATAACTATGACGGCCCCGGAATAGACGGAATAGACGTGTGGAGCCTGGGAGTGCCTCTCTATAAGATGGTCACTGGGATCCTGCCGTTTGTGGGAAGAAGACATGGCAGCGGGTACTGAGAGGGCACTTCCATGTGTCCTCTTACATCGCGTATGAGTGCCTAACGATCTTAAAAAGGTTAATAACCGTCAACCCCAGCAACAGAGGATTGCTAGGAAAAGTAATGAAGGGCCGATGGCTAACCTTGGGCCAGGAGGAGACATTGAGGCCTTACATTTGAGCCATCCTGTGACAACGTGCACGCCTGCGTGACCAAGAAGATTATGAAAATGGGGTTTGAGCGGGACCATATTCAGGATTCAATGGCACATAAGCTACGACAGACAGATAGTCACTTACCTGATTCTCAGCACCAACAAACCCAAGGTGAAGGGCCACACCATCATAGTAGGTCCTTCTGTTGCTTGGATTTGAATAGCCCCAGGCCTTCCTCAACCCTCAAGGTTCAGCCATAAGCCAGAATGCCAAAGAGCTTGCCCCTGTCCAGTCAGCCTGTAGTCGAGGAATGCCACTCCCACACCCAACCCAGAACCGAGCACCAGGATTCCCCAGCCCAGCCCGGGATCGAGTACTAGCACTGCCACACCCAGCCCAGAGCTGAGGACCAGCACTCCACAATCCATCCTGCAGTCGAGGATGAGCACTCCCCAAATGAGCCCAGACTCAAGGACTGCCGCCCCCAACCCAGCCCTTCAGCGTGGCCCTTGGGGGTCCCCCTCTACCTATAGCACTAAAAGTAGCAGCAGCAGTAGTGTAGCCCCAGAGGAAGCAAACATGGAAAACTCCCCCTATGCTGGGCATCCCGATGGTGTGACCTCAGCCTCTTCCTCGGGCCACAGCCAGGGTTGTCAGGCTGTGGCTAGGAGGTTCTCAACCCTTATTTTAAGCCACCTCTGCTGTTGGCTGTCTGCATAGAAGCAACATGGGAAACGGAACCAAGTAAAGCCCATATAATGTTTAAATTGTGGATGTCCAAGGCAGGGCCACAGTGAAATTCTCTGGGAAATTCAAGATGCTCTCCCTGAATATGAAATGCTGAACTCGAAAATGTTGTGTTCCAGGGAGGCCGGCCACATGGTGACTGGGCCCAGGCTGGACACAGACAGCTGTAGCTGGTAGCAGTGCAGGTATTACACGCAGTGTGTGAAGGACTGGGTCCAGTGGACAACTGAGGTGTGGAAACTGCCCCAGCTTTCTCCGCACAGGATTCAAATCAGGTGGCCTTAAGAAGTATTGTACCCAAAATACCTGGTGAGGATGAAGGATCGCTGGAGCCCCCTGGGGGAGAAGAGCAGAAGTTAGCCTCACTGCAGGTCCACCACTTGCCCCCACCTGGGTGAAACTTCAGAGACTGGACTGTTGTTCCTTCTCTTTTCTTCCATGTTTGTGGGGTGTGGGTTGTTCTTTTTAAAGTACTGGGTTCTTCCAAATCTTGTAGTATACTGATGCTCCAGGAAGATGTCTCAGACACTCTGTTTTGCACCTCCCTGCCCAGAATTGGGGCTGTGCATCCTCCAGGTTGAGAAGTGGATAGTGATGTAGTACTTGGCCTTAATCAGAACAACTAATGGAAATGTGACTGAAGACAATAATCATGGTAATGCCCAATAACAATGAATGTGGTACCAAAGGGAACAGGCTGTGAGCCGGATTGCAAGGTAGAAAGGCAGAAATTGTGTGTTACCTTCCTATACTCACACTACCTAATGTTTTCAGAGGACTGAGGGGGACTTTTGGTCCTGTGGCCTGTGTCAATTAAGACCAAAACGTCTGCTATAGGATAGCAAAGTCCCATGAACCAGCCTGGGTGGGAAGTGGCTGGGTTGTGGGCCCCAAAGCAGCACTTAGCTTAGCAGCTGAATTTCCTGACTAAGGCAGGAGTTGGGCCTTCCCGTTTCTCCATTAGGATGAGTCCCCAATGCAGAAGTTTTACCAGTGAAATGGAAAGGAGGCTTGAGAGCAGGAGGAAGCTGGAGTGTTAGGTGCATACAGAACAGAGGTGCAGGGCAAGGCTGGGGAACGGGGGGTGGCGAGTAGACCAGGACCCCTTGTTTCCAGGACCACCCCCAGGGTGCATTTTCCTGTGTCTTCAAACTTAAACATCCTCCAGCTCAGGGCCTGGACAGCAGTCAGCTCCGATGACAATGCTCTGCTCAGGAGACTTTATCCTTCTGTGAGCTCTGGCCTTAGCTGGGTGGCCCAGTGGCTGCCTGGGATCTCCCTCATGATCCCCAGCTCAGTGCCACAGGAAGGGCTTTGGGTTTTGTTCTAAAGAGTAGGATATACTGAGGAGGAAGGGACATGATCAACTGCCATTGGACAAGACGCCTCTGGCTACCTGTGCATAGTGGGCTCGCAGTAGGAGAGAGAGAGAGCCTCAGAGTCAGTAACGGAGTCCCACCAGCAATTTGCCAACAAATCTGCTGAAAATCACTCATTGGCCCATGATTTTCAGCTGCTTCCTGAATTAGGAATTACTTAATGCAATTTTCTCATGGACAATCTCTCATCAAGCATGAACTCAGGATAGGAAGTAGCAGGTGGTAGGAGGGAACATTAAAAGATGTGTAGCCGAGACATCCAGGTGGCTCCCAATAACCTCGCCATCTTCTCTCTCAGAGCAACCAATCACCCAACTTATAGCCAGGCATGCGGCCGCCCAGCACTACAGAATTCCCAGCCTCTTCTGCAGCTAGGCTGAGAGCGTGACCAGGCTCTCCCTCCAAGACCGGAAGGGAAGTAATCTGTACAACTTCTAGGACAGTTTCTAGGAAAGAGAAGCATGTCCTTCTTTCTGCTTCTCCCTCTGCCCTGTTTCTGGGAATGCAAACTCTGAGGCTGGAGCTCCGTCCTGGCCCATGTGGACTAGGGTGACTTCCCTGGGACAACAAGACACCAGGGAGAGGAGTTTCCTTGAGCAGCTCTGCCAGACCAGCTCTGGACTGTCTGCCTCCAGAAGAAGCAGGAAAGAGATGCAAATTTCTGTCTGCCACCCTCATGTAAGGCCTTTTCTTAGAGAAACTGAACCTTATTCTAACCAGGACAGTAGCCTTGGAGGGGACTTTTCTGTGTGGTTCCTTTGGGTAAGTCTACTCCAAGAACCACAGCTGTCTGAAACTGTCAGCCCTCCTTTCCATGGGGTGACAGCCAAGCTCAGCTCCAGGCTATTCTCTCCTGGCACTTCTCCGGAAATCTAACCTGTGAAAATGGAAGCTCCCAACCAAGTAAGTCTGGAGCAAGTCGTTCCAGGGATGTCCTCCTATTCTTTCCGCCCACACTAGTGCACCCCAGTCTCTCCCAAAGATGCAGCTGCTTTTGAAATATGCTGCACTGACTCTCTCCCTGCTAACATCTGCAGATATTAAAGAGCTCAAGGAACAGGCTCTCATGTCTGGTATAACTTGATTATTGCTAGAAATATAAGTTTGGAACTGGCATGTTCCCTGCTAAATGGACAAGTTTAAAAACCTAATTTCCTGTGGAAACTACGTCCAATAGAACCTTCTTGGAGTACATCTTTTAGAGTGATCCTCTCCCTGGATATTGCTATATCCTTCACCTTAGCTTTGGCCTCCAAAAGAGTGACACCTCAGGTTGTTCTTCTCTATCCGCAATGTAGGATAACTGGTGATAGGAGTTGCCTCATTGGGTGTGTCGGTTCTCAGGTACTAAGTTGTCTGGGTAGGTGGCTGAGATAGCCCTTGGGAACTACTGCTGGCACTGATGCTGTCATCCAGTTCAATCCTTTTCATACTATGAAGGTGCAAAACAGCTAATATTATACCTACAAGAAATATTACTGCATAGCAGCGGGATTTTAGTAGATTAAAAAGATCTAAATAAAGAAAAGCAAACATTTGTAAAAACAGCCAAAGGTCAAGTTTTTGAAGTTCAGGTGACAATGGTGCTCACTGAAAGTTGTAAGCTGTGAGATCTTTCTCACAGAAATCTGCTTCCTATTACCCATGTGTATAGAGAAGGAGTAAAGCCCATGGTGGTATTGCTTTACGTGAATTGGGGGACTCTTAAATTGTTTTTACAGCAGTGCAAATTAGTAGAGGCTAATGATCCTCAGGCAATTTCTCAGACCTGGTACACATGGCTATTCAGATTGCCTGTGGAATGAGCTATCTGGCCAAAAGGAAAGTCATCCACAAAGACCTGGCTGCTAGGAACTATGCCATTGATGGCACACTTCAAGTTAAGATCACAGACAATGCTCTCTTCAGAGACGTGTTCCCCATGGACTATCACTATGAAAATGACAATGAAAACAGGCCAGTTCGATGGATGGCTCTGGAAAGTCTGGTTAATAATGAGTTCTCCAGTGCCTTCAGAGTGATGCTGCGGGAGCTCGTGACTCTGGGCCAAACGCCCTATGTGGACATTGACCCCTTTGAGATGGCCGCATACCTGAAAGATAGTTACTGAATAGCCCCGCCAATCAACTGTCCTGATCAACTATTTGTGGTGACAGCTTATTGCTGGCCTTAGATCCGGAGGAGAGGCCCAAGTTCCGGCAGCAGGTACAGTGTTTCACAGAGTTGACCTGGGGGCCTATGTGTGACTTTCCTCTCACAATCCCACACATCCAGTGGAAGGTGCCTGTCAGGGCTTGCTTGGAGCCAGTCATGGACACTTTATTCATGACACAACTCCAGCAGGAGCACATTTGTCTTCCAGACGCCGTGCTTTAGGAATGCTTTACAATCAGAACTTTTTAAGACACACTTAATAATATGGTATATTTTCTAGATATCAGTTTTATTAGGTTGAACTGAAAAGGTTTTTGTAAATTTGGGGGCCCAAAATTTTTAAAACATAGTTACTTTGGACTATGGATACATTCTTACAACCTAAATAAACAGTTTTTTAAATTATTCAAACACAGGGGAAAAAAAGCCTAATTTCAACAACCAAACAAATTACACTCCCGGTATGAAGGCAGAAAGTGGACTTAGTCAAGCCTTGGCCTGAACTTTCAGTTTTGGGAGATAGATATTTAGGACTCCCCAGGATGTCTATGTATATGGATACTTTCCTCTGTGCTGTCCATTCTCTTGGAGCCTGCAACTTTATGGGGAAAGGGAATTCTAAGATATATGAAAATATTAAAGTTGTTGAGGATATTGTAAAAAGAAAGGTATATAGTTCATTTGTTCTTCACGTTTACTCTAAGCGTCTGCAAAGTGTCTTGTAGGGCTGGTTAAAAATAGATTGTATTAATAGAAAATTTGAGGTTCGGTAAGGTCAACAGATCAGGAAATGACTGCCATTGAAAAGACACATTTTTACTCACAGTTCCCAGAGAAGGGGGCACGCCACACCCTTTAGGGCCACACGGGGAAGCACCGAGATAGCTCAGGAGGCAGAGGGAGCAGAGGGAGCAGAGGGATCTGCGAGAGATTTTCCTTCCTGAAAAGAAAGATAGGAAGGGAGAAGATTCAAGATGGTGGATTGGGCAAATGCTTGGCTTACTGCATCCCAGGATCACACCAAAATTACAAATAAATTATAGACCAATCAACCTCAAGATTCATCTGAACACTTCCTGAAGAGAACCACTATAATTAAGGATATAAAAAAAGAGTCCACATTGAAACTGGTGGGAAGGGCAGAGGCACGAAACAGGCTGACCCAAACCCACAGAGAGAGGTTGAATGCTGGGAGGGAAACCTCAATGGGAGGTCCTCCCAGAAGAGGCCCCACGCAGGGCTTCCCAGCCCAGGGCTCCCGTGCTGGGAAGAGGAGTTCCCACAGCATCTGGCAGTGAAAATCAGCGAGGACTCTGTCTGCCCTTCCCAATGGGGCAGAAGGCAGCTGGAAACCCAGATGCCTTCTTGTAGAGCTGGCACAGGGACTTGCTTGCTCTCAGGCACTCACCTGCTCTCTGGCAGAAGAGGTGGCAGCTCTGGAGGTCCAAGGATATGCAGGAAGAACTAAACTGAGTGCCTTTGGTGCGAGTCATTGTCTCCCCTGTGTGGAGCCTGCATATGTGTGGCTTACAGGAGGTACCATCTTTCTAGGATTAAGCCCTCCCCCAAAGGGCCAAGTCTGGGTCCGCATTGGTTTGGTAGAATCTGCGCATGCGCATTGCTGTGGTGATGCTGTGGGTCCCCACCCTCCACACAGCTGGTGCTATGTCACCCAGGAAACTCTTGACAGCTGGCCTGCTGGCCCCACCCCCACAGAATGCAGATTAAAGTGGGTGGAGGGTCTGTGGCAGCCACGTTTGCTGGAGGGTATTAACCCAAGACCTGTGCCACAGCATAGACATGTGGTGGCCTGGGGGGCCTGAGACAGGCAGTGGCTGGCCATAGTGTTCTCAGGGCACTTTTGTGCAGTGGTTGCCATGGGCTGAGCACCAGTGCCAGAACTGAAACTGCATTGACTTTGCAGAAACAACCCACTACATCACTTAGTTCCCTGGAACTCCACCCTATCCACCTGGAGCTACATTGCCAGGGTCACTTTGTGTGCCTGGGTGGCCGGCACCACCCTCACAAGCTGTGGAGGATGTTTTTTACAGCAGCAGACAATTCCCAATGGTGCAGGGAGATTTTGGTGGTGGACAGTAACCAAAAATCTGCACCGCAAGACAGCTCTTGGGAATTTGCAAGCCTGAAGTGGAGGCTGGCTGCAGTGTTCTCAGGTTGCTGTGCAAGGTGGTCACAGGCCAAGTGCTGGCGTAAAAACTGAATCTGCATTAACATTGTAAAAACCACTGGTCACGCCTCATGACTCCCTTGAACTCCACCCCACCCAGCTAGTGCTGCATCACCAAGGACACTCTCAACACCGGTCAACAAGACTGGTATGTGCACCTAAGGAGCCTCTTTCAAAGGCTGGGCCTTACAGGCAGCTAGTGGGTGGCAATAGGACTAGAGGGCTCTGGGCCTTTTGCTAAGCTGCCTCAGGCCCACTATTGGCAACAGCCAGCATTAATTCACAGTAATGCCATGCCCACATGCCTCCAGGTCCAGCACAGGCAGTAGCCAACCATATATAGCTTTGAGGCTTCTACCAGGAGCTATAGGATGGTAATAGGCAAGGATGAAAATTAGCCTGCATGGGAGCCTCTCCAAGACTCCAGAAACAACACACCCAGAGGCCACCCTCAGACCACACCAGAGCACTACTTGGTTAGCCCCACAAGCAGCATACCCAAAGGGGGTCTCAACAGGCACAAGAACCTGCAGGGATGAAGCCTCCTCTGAGGGGTCAGACCCCACAGAGTAGCTCATACACTGTGGGCATAGCCAGTCCTCACAGTTAGTCAGCCTGGGAGTCAATCCCACCCACTGATATGCCAAAAGCAATCAAGGCTCAAGTACAACAGGAGAACACATACAACACAAGGAACATAAGCACAGGAGATTAGGGAGACTGACAATTCGACTACACTGTATACTTACTACATAAGGCCACCCAGCAAAGACTGAGAGACACAGGAGATCCATCTAATACATATAAGCCAACACAGAGCAGCAGCCAAAATGAGGAAACAATTCATTACCACCAAGCCAGTATTACAGCAAATGTTAAAAGGACTTTTCTAAACAGAAAAAAGGAGAAAACAAACTAACTAACGAAGACCAAAAATATAAATATTAAAATGACAATAACTATGTACTTGTCTATAGTCACTTTAAATGTAAATGGATTAAATGCTCCAATCAAAAGACATAGGGTAACTGAGTGGATAAGAAAACAAGACCCATGCATATGCTGTCTACAAGAGACCAACCTCAAATTGAGAGACACACACAGACTGAAAGTAAAGGGATGGGAAAAGATATTTCATGCAATGGAAAGGGAAAAAAAAGCTGGAGTAACAATACATATATTGAACAAAATAGACTTCAAAATGAAGACTATGATAAAAGACAAAGAAGGACACTACATAATAATAAAGGGATCAATCCAACAAGAGGACATAACCCTAGTAAACATCTATGCACCCAACATAGGAGCACCTAAATATATAAAACAAATATTTACTGAAAAAGACAGAGATCAACAGTAATACTATCATAATAGGGGACTTCAACACCCCACTGACACCATTGGACAGATCCTCCAGACAGAAAATCAACACAGAAACAGCAGCCTCAAATGACACATTAAACGAGATAGATGTAATCAATATTTTCAGAGCATTTCACCCCAAAGCGGCAAAATATACATTTTTTTCAAGTGCCCATGGAACATTTTCCAAGATAGACCACATGCTAGGCCACAAAACAAGTCTCTATAAATTTAAGGAGATTGAAATCATATTAAATGTCTTCTCTGACCACAGTGCTATGAAACGAGAAATCAATTACAAGAAAAAGAACTGAAAAACACACAAACACATGGATACTGAATAACATGCTACTAAATAATGAATGGGTGAACAATGAGATCAAGGAAGAAATCAAAAGATAACTTGAGAAAAAAGAAACTGAAAACACAATGACCCAAAATCTATGGGACATAGTGAAAGCAGTCCTAACAGGAAAATTCATAGTAATGCAGGCATACCTAAGGACACAAGAAAAATATCAAATCAACAGTCTGTCTTTACACCTAAGGGAACTGGAAAAAGAACAGCAAAATAAGCCCAAAGTAAGTACAAGGGAGAAAATAATAAACATCAGAGTGGAAATAAACAAAATAGAGATTAAAAATATGTGTATATATACAAAAGATCAATGAAACCAAGATGTGGTTTTTGGAAAAGATAAACAAAACTGACAAACCTTTAACCAGACTCATCAAGAAAAAAAAGAGAGAACCCAAATAAATAAAATCAGAAATGAAAGAGGAGAAGTGACAACAGACACCACAGAAATAAAAAAAAAAAAAAAAAAATTAAGAAAATACTATGATCAACTATATGCCAACAAATTAGACAATCTGGGAGAAATGGATAAGTTTGTAGAAGCATACACTCTTCCAAGGCTACATCAAGAAGAAACAGAAAATCTGAACAGACCAATCATCACCAGCAAAATTGAAGCAGTAATCAACAACCTCCCAACAAACAAAAGTCCTGGACCAGATGGTTTCACAGGTGAATTTTACCAAACATTCAAAAAAGAATTAACACCTATTATCCTCAAAATATTCCAAAAAATCTAGAAGGTAAGAAGGCTCCCAAACTCATTTTACAAGGCCACCATTCCCCTGATCCTAAAACCAGAGACATTACAAAAAAAAAAAAGAAACTGTAGGCCAGTATCCCTAATGAATACACATGCAAAAGTCCTCAACAAAATATTAGCAAACTGAATTCAGCAATATATTAAAAAGCTCATACACCATGATCATGTGTGATTCGTTTCTGGTATGCAAGGTTGGTCAATATCTGCAAATCAATTAACATGATACACCACATAAACAAAATGAAAAATAAAAATCATATGGTCATATCAATAGATGAAGAAAAAGCATTTGACAAAATCCAGTATCCATTTATGATAAAAACTCTCAGCAAAGTGGAAACAAGGAGAATATATCTCAACATAATAAAGGCCATATATGATACACCCACAGCTAATATCACTCAATGGGGAAAAGCTAAAAGCATTCCCCTTAAGATCAAGAACAAGGCAAGCGTGTCCAGTTTCACCACTGTAATTCAACACAGTAGTGGAAGTTCATGCCACAGCAATCAGACAAGAAAAATATATAAAAGGCATACAAATTGGATAGAAAGAAGTAAAATTGCCATTATTTGCAGATGACATGATACTATATATGGAGAACCCCAAGGATTTTACCATAAAAACTATTAGAAATGATAAATGAATTTAGTGAAGTAGCAGGATACAAAATTAATATTCAGAAACTGGTTGCATTTTATATACCAATAATGAACTACCAGGAAGAGAAATTAAGAAAACAATCCCATTTACAATTGCATAAAAAAATAAAATAAAACACTTAGGAATAAATTTAACCAATGAAGTGAAAGACTTATACTCAGAAAATTATAAGACATTGAAGAGAGAAATTAAAGAAGATACAAATAAATGGAAAGATATTCGTGGATAGGAAGAATTAGCATAGTTAAAATGTCCATACTACCCAAAGTAATATATAGATTCAATGCAATCCCTATCAAAATACAAATGACATTTTTCACAGAACTAGCATGAATAATCCTAAAATTTATACGGAACCATGAATGACACTGAATAGCCTCAGCAATCCTGAGAAGTAATAGCAAAGAAGTAAGATCAAACTACCTGATACAAAATCATACTACAAAGCTATAATAATAAAAAACACCATGGTTTTGGCATAACAACAGACACACAGATCAATGGAAAAGAGTAAAGAGCCCAGAAATAAATCCATACCTATATGGTCATTTAATCTATGACAAAGGAAGCAAGAATTTACACTGGGTAAAGATAGTCTGTTTAATAAATGGTGCTGGAAAAACCGGACAGATACATGAAAAAAAAAAAAAAAAAGAAAAGAAATTGGACCACCTTCTTATGCCATGTACAAGAATAAACTCAAAATGGATTAAAGACTTAAATGTAAGACCTGAAACCGTAAAACTCCTAAAAGAAAACACAGGAAGTAAATTCACAGACATTAACCTTAGCAATATTTTAATGATATATCCCCTCAGGCAAAGGAAACAAAAGAAAAAGTAAACACGTGGGACTACATCAAACCAAAAAATTTTTTTTTTACAGCAAAGGAAACCATCAACAAAACAAAAAGACATCCTAATGAATGGGAAAAGATATTTGCCAATGCTATATACGATAAGGGGTTAATATCCAAAATTTATTTAAAAAACTCATACAACTCAACACCAAAAAAAATGAAACAATCCAATTAAAAACTGGGCAGAGGACATGAAGAGACATTTCTCTAAAGAGAACATACAGATGGCCAATAGACATATGAAAAGATGCTCAATGTCACTGATTATAAGAGATATGCAAATGAAAACCACAATGAAATACCACCTTACTTCTGTCAGAATGTCTATCATCAATAAATCAACAAACAAGTTCTGGCGAGGATGTGGAGAGAAGGGAACCCTCGTGTACTGTTGGTGGGATTTCGAATTGTTGCATCCACTATGGAAAACAGTATGGAGGATCCTCAAAAAATTAAAAATAGAACTACCTTATGACTCAGCAATTCCACTCCTAGGTATTTATCCAAAGAAATTGTGGGGACAGAGCCCCAGAGAGTAGTTTACAGGCTCTCGGCCTCACGTGGAAGGGTGCTGGCTGGGGTGGTGGATGGCCGTCGGCTGTGGCCGGTTAGCCGATTGGCCGCTGGTATAACTGCTGCGGCTATGGAGGAGAGCCGAGGACTGCCGAGGAGCCGAGCAGAGCCGAGGAGAGCGGAAGAGAGTGGAGGAACAGAGCCGAGGAGAGCGGAAGAGAGTGGAGGAACAGAGCCGAGGAGAGTGGAGGAGAGTCGTCGGTCGGTTGGAGGAAAGGCGGAGGGCAGGTTGCGCGTCCGGTGGGCCTAGCCTCCAGTGAGACCATAGTGGTATGACTCCCCTACCTATGGCTCCGTGGGTGTTCCTTTTTGGCCTCACCATAGCCTGCATTCTTGTGTGGGGAGCGGGAGCAGAGACCCCACAGGCCTTCCCGCCTGAAAAATGGAGCGGCAAGCAGGCCTCCGCGCACGACAAATGGCGCAGCGAACAGGGTCTCCCTCATGATAGAAATCCAAAACACTGATTCAAAAATATATTTGCACTCTTATGTCTATTACAGCGCTATTCACGATAGCCAAGATATGGAAACAATTGAAATGTCCATCAATAGACGATTGAATGAAGAAATTGTGGTACATTTGTGCTATCGAGTATTACTCTGACATAAAGAAGAATGAAATCTTATCATTTACAACAACTTGGATGGACCTAACGGATATTATGCTAAATAAAATAATTCAGACTGATAAATACAAAGACCATTTGATCTCACTTATATGTGGAATCTAAAGAACAGAATAAACAGGCAAACAAAACAAAAATAGAATCATAGATACAGAGAAAAAACTGATGGTTGCTAGATGGGAGGGGGTGGGGTTGAGGGATAGAGGAGAAAGTGAAGGCATTAGAAAGTACTAACAATTGTCACCCCAATAAATTTTAAATAAATAAATAAAAATGTATAGAAAAAAAAGAAAGTACAAATTGGTAGTCACAGAATAGTCACGGAGTTGTGAAGTACAGTATGGGGAATATAATCAATAATGTTATAAAGATTATTTAGGGAACCAGAGAGGTACTGGACTTATTGGGGGAAATTACTTCATAGATTGTGTAGATGTCTGACCACTGCACTGTATACCTGAAGTAAAATAATATTGAATATCAACTATAATTAAATATATATAATAAATATATATAATACAAATATAATTTATATATGTGTGTGTATATCCAAAATTTATTATATTATTTATTTATATAATTTATATATATATGTGTGTGTGTATATATATACATATATACACATATATACATATATATATACACACACATATGGCTATGGTCATGGGATGTAAAGTACAGCATAGGGAATATAGTCAATGGTATTGTAACAGCTATATATGATATCAGAGGGGTAGTAGACTTGGGGGCGTATCACTTTGTGAGGGGTATAAATGTCTGATCATTATGGTGTTTTGTAAACCTGAAACTAATACAAAAAAATAAAGTTATAAAAAGAAGAATCATCTTTAGGATAATGAAAATGGATAGGTATAGGAGAATTTTTTAATAGGTTGTGAGGAGACTTTCCCCAAAGTCCACATGTCCACATTTCTAATTCTCATTCTGTCAGGCAATACCAGTAAGTAACACCAGCTAGGAGGCTGAGGAAATATGGGACTGCATGAGGAGGGTCACAGCACCCAGACCTTGCTCTTCCCACAGCTACTAGCCAAGCATCTGCGCAGGGGCTTGCTGTGAGTGCAGGCAGAGACTTCCTCCTTCCCGGATTGCAGTGCCCAAATATCTAGGGTTTCAGGACTCATAACAAGTTCCCACCTCCTTGAGGGATGTTAGGCAAAGATTTAGAGCTAACACTAAATGTTACTTTAAAATCCTTTGCCAAAGGGAGGAACTGAAGTTAAATGTCCCAGATAATGACACAGTAGAAGGAACGGAAATTACAGATGACTATAAGTAGCTCTGGGCCCCTGCTGTCTGTCCCACACTGCAGTCTGAAAGGCCACCTTCACCCAGGAAACTGTGAGATACCCAAGTGTTTCTATCACCAACTGTCCATGAGAGAGCAGTGTGGCTGGGGCCACTAGCAAGCAGGAGAAAGAGGGCATGGTGAAGAAGGAGCAGCTGAGGACATCATCTGATCCCAGGCCAGGTTAGCAGAGCTGAGGTTGTGGAGCTGGAATTCTGGAAAGAGCTAGAAGGCTAGTTCTGGGAAAGAGATCCAGCACAGCTTGGCAGCTGCAATTCAGTGAGTTAAGCAGGCTTGGTGGCTGGAACACAGCCTCATGTCAGCAAACACATGGATTCTGGAAGAGCACTTAGTCACCTTATTACATCAAGCAAAGGTCTGAGATTTGGAAGAGGCTGTGTGTTCTATTCTATTCCATGTCTCTGAGGACTCGGTGCCTGCATACAGTCTCAGACAGATGAACCACCAGGTGGCCTGCCCCACCTATGGTCAGCATCCTGGGATCATTTCCTCCACACACTCTATCCCCTTCCCACAGCCTCTCAGCCCTTTCAGTTTCTTTACTTCTCACAAGGATCCTGTCTCACATTCTTTCCAGACTCTGTTGTGCATGGACATCATTTTCTGCTAGGTCCAATTTCAGTTGCTATTTAGGAAGGAAAAGCATAGGATTGGGAAAATCCTATGAGGAAGTGGCTTCAGTTTTTCCTAATGCAGGAGGAGAGGGAAAAGAGGCCATGAATGAGATCTGACCTCTAGGACAAACCCTAAAAGATAATGGGACTTTTTCCACTGTGGGGATTCACATCTCATTGGCACAACACTTTAAAAGAGTTTCTCTCTCCTTCCTAGTTGAGTTATATTTTTAAAAGATGTCTTTCCATTACTCAGGAGGTATCAGGCTCTAGGCTTATAAATGGCATTGTCACCTTGGATTAAAAGGATACCAACCAATCTCCAAACCTAACTGAGAGATGAGCCTGGAAGCTCAGATAGTCCAGGAGCTTCAGGGTCTCAGAAGGAATGTAGAGGGTCTGGCTCTCAGTGGAGGATCAACTATTTGAGCTCATCCTCATAAATAATCCAAGTCCCAGTTTATAGACAAGACAAGCCATCACCCAGCAGAGCCAGAACTGCTCCCATGATTCCCATGCACCTAAGATACAGGCTCACCCTTTTAAAAAGTACTTAAGATCAGCACCAACAACTTCCCTGAGGATCTCTTTCTGTTTCTCTTACCAAGCTTGCTTTTTGGACGATGAATGTCACCAACATGAATGATATCCATGCCCACAGTTTTAGTGCTCTACCAGGTAGGCAGCTCAAGATCTGTCTGACTTCTTTCTTGACTGTCAGTCCTGCTTTTTTTCACCTACTCAGAGGGATTCTGGATAAAATTCCGTTGGCACTTCAAATCCAATATGCTCCAAACCAAAATCATGATTTTCACCCCTAAGCCGTTTTTATTTTCCTGCCTTCTGTTTGTTATTAATACTCACTTCATCAAGGTAAGGACCTCCAGGAGACTGAGACTCACTCAGCTACCAGTCTGGTGGAGTCCCCTAAACCTCTGACCCTCCCATCCTGTGGTCCTGCCCCCACCCTAGTGCAGGCCATTCTTACTGCTTATGCAGCAGCCCCTATGTGGGCTTTCAACCTTTTGCTCTCCATTGCATCTATTCCAGAAGTTTACATACCTGTCTGATCATCAGAGTCAACAGAAGAGCTTTGAAAAAGTATCAATTCCTGAACCCCAAAATTTACCTCTTGGACCATTGTCAGGCAGGCGGTCATCAGACAGGGTCTCTAGTCCCGCTCCCCATATAAGAATGCAGGATATGGTGAGGCCAAAAAGTAACACCCACGGAGCCATAGACAGGGGAGTCATACCACTATAGTTTCACTGGCGGCTGGGTTGGAGACACAGGAAGCAGGACCCACACGATCCGCAACCCGCTGTCCACTTGTCTCTGCCAAACAACCTCACTTGCTAACTGCAATCTGCCTCTCTGCAATCCGCAATCCATACTCCACCCTTGCCAGCCACTATTTTCTGCTAGCATAGCCACAGCAGTTATATTAGTGGCCCATGGCTCTCTGGTTACAGCTGATGGCCAACTAGCCACAGTTGATGGCCATCCAATCATAGTTGATGGCCATTTACTACCTGAGTGAGCGCCTTTCCACGTGAGGCCGAGAGCCTGGAAACTGCTCTCTGGGACTCTGTCCCCACAACCATATAGATCAAGAGCCCAAAAAGTATTGCTTTTCATCAGTGTCTCAGCTGTTTCTGAAGTACTGCTCATGGATCTGTGTTTGCGGACAATATGTCTAACCACTGGCTCCTAAAACTGGCTAATTATCAGAATCCCTCCAGCTTTTGTTAAAAAATATAGCCTCTGGACTTCACCCCAAGACTGATTTAGCAGGCCAGGGTCCAAGAATTTCTATGTATTTAAATCCCTCCAGGTAAACCTGACATCAGCCAGGTTTGAGGAGACTCCCTTCCCATACTGTGTCTATGGGTCCTTGTGAGATATCTCTACATCAAAGGTACCATGATACCAGATGGAAAGCTTTTCAATAAACATTGGTTCTGCCTTCCTAAGCTGGTCGTCTATCCTGCCTGGCTCCAAAGTTTTGTGCTCACCACCCCCATGAAAGGGATGTGCAAAGCAAATGAGAAACTAAAGCTCCAGAGATGGGAAGTACCCGTCCATTTCCTGTGTTCACTGCCCAGTCATTGACACGTTCTTAGGTGTTGGTCAAATTCTTAGTGGGAAAACTAGGTAAAGTTTATTGAGAAAAGTGAAGAATTTCTGTAGCCTATAAAAATAATGGCTGACAAGGGAAGACTCTAGGCTCAGAACCAAGTAGCCAATAAATGGAAAGGTCTGGTAAGCCTCATTAATAAATGATGATAAATGAGGCATACCCTGTGGCCCCAAGCCTGGCCTCTTAGCTAACTAAAGAAGGCAGTGAGTCACCCACTAGGTATGGTTTCAGAAACTAAGAAGGCTCTCACACCTCACATGAGATCATTCCCCTCCTACTGGCTGATACCAGAAATGATTTGGAGAAGAAAAAATAAATTTGCTATTCTTAGCTAAAGAGAATGCCTAAGTGCAGCATCACCAGAAAAGGTAAAACTGCCTGGAAGTTTTTCTAAGGGGTGGATCATCACCAAGAGTTTGTTTTGGTATATGGAGGGCAGGTGAGCAGGATATATGAAAGGGAGAGAATTGAGGAGACTGGATGGACTTAGCCGGGGTGTGATGCCTGAAGAGCCTGGGCCAGTGCAGAATTCCTCTATTCCTTGGGCCTGCCCTGACTTATCTATAGGACGTGGTATTCAACTGAATATACAAAAGTCAGAGACCATGATGGCTTTATATGAAGCCTAAAACAAAGCCAAATCATAAGTACATATACTTACAAGTATGAAATACAGACACTTAAAATCTTACCAAGTAAAATTGTTTTTTATCTACTAGCTATTTTTCATGATGCATTCGTGTTCTGATATTTTGGGTATAATCTCAATCACAGCAAGGTTCTTTCTGGGAAAATTTTACATGCATGAATGTTGTTCCATCTCCATGTAGGAAAGCTTCATGCAAAACAGAAGTGGATTGAGCTGTGGAAAGTTCTGGGGTAACCTCCCTTGACTCCCTGTGCCTTTGGCTCATTGATGGCTCAGCTGGGCTGCTCCATGCAGCCTACTCTCCCCTCCCTGGCCCAGAGGGGCTGCCCAGAGCCTGACCTCTGAGGCTGCCAGCACATATGCAGAGCAATCCACAGGCCAGACCACAGTAAAACACTAATGGTGCATCAGGGAACTGCACACCAGCAGTATTAAATTATGAATTATGCTGTTTTGTGGCACCCAGACTGATGCAAGGCAGTGAAATATTAATGAACCTTGCAGATGGTTATGTCTCACATTGTTCAGCATTGCCTGAGCCTGCAGCAGTTTATATAGCAAGAGGCTTTTGTCCTTCATTGCACTGGGAACAAGAAACCCAGAAAAAACATTAAAAAATAAAAACTAGAAAAATATAATAAAGCCAGAAAATAGAGAAAAAAATTCTGGTGTCAGTTGCTATACTAAAAACCAAATCTTTCTGTAAAATGAGCAGAGTGGGGACCCTTGCAGACAGCAGTCACCTTGGGAGTGTAACTATGCTATCAGGCTGACTCCCCCAAGCTGGGGTCTAGTCAGAGAAAAAACGGTGGAGTCAGACAGGCTCCATAGAAACACCAGAGGGAAAATGGCCCACAAGATTCATGAGAAAGAGGTATGAAGTATGAACATGAATCATTAGGCTCAGGACAGCTGTATGGGATCCTCCTGAGAATGATCTAGGAAATGAGCTGCAGAAAAGGGAATAAATATTTCAGGGAAGGAACTAGGAGGAAGGTTACAATCTAGGAAAACCTCTCCACTAAACAGCTCATATTCCTTTCTCCCACGTCGTTCTGGTGTTGCTAAGTTCCTCTCTGAGCTAGGTGCTAACAGGGTGCAGGTAAATGAAATGCCAGGTAGTTGCCCTTCACCTTGATAGAGTGGCAAAGACACAGAGCTTGAACAGCTAATTTCTACACAAGTATTTGCACCACAGATATCCATCAAAACAGCTTCTGGGGAGAATGGGTCTTTTGTGGTTGTTTTGATCTCAAATACTGACCATTTTTCAAATGTTGCCTTTTCTGAAAGCAACATGGGCCAAGGAGAGAGCCCTGACTGAGTTTCTGGTCTGAGATCCATGTACTCAGTAGTAAATCAGAAATAACAATACCGCAATGACCTTACAATGATTCTGTAAGGATAAAATGAAATCACGTATGTCAGCTACAAATAACTACTAGTGCCAAGTCCTGTCAATTAGTGAACATGGCCAGGTATAGGAAAATTATATACCCTCTTGATCAATATTTTTATCATTTTTGGTAGAGATAAGGATACAGAGCAAAAGAACATAGTTATAAATTGGACCTTAGACATATACAAACATTCAAAATATACAAACATTATTGCAAGGAGAAATTGACAAAACCAATCACAGCCATAGTGAGAGATTATAATAAACCTCCTGTAGAATTTCATGGATCATGCTGAATAAAAATCAAAGTTGAACAAGTTAGCTCAGAAGTTTGATGTGTCCATTATCTATGGAACCTAATCCTCTACAGATTATAAATTCTCCACAGAGAATTTATATATTCTGCAACACTTACAAAAGCTGACCAGATAGAAAAAGAAGTATCAACAAATCGCTAGCAATTGTTATCATATTGTGCTGTTTAACCCAACTCTCCCCTCTTTCAGGCACATAGTAGGATTGTATTTCCTACACCCTCGCCCCTTATGAATGGGTGTGACTATGTGATGAGTTCTAGCCAATGAGTTGAGAGCAGAAGTGAAATGTTTCAGTTCTGGTCTGGAGCATTCAATTGCCCATGGGGAAACCACTCAAAGCTTTCTTTCTTCCTCTCTCCCTTAATCTTTGAGGTAGCAACTGGCAACATTTGAAATGGTGGCTATTCCATTAACTTAGGTGTCTAAGTAAATACAATGAGTAACTAAGTAACTACCTGCCAAATTTTGATGATCATAGAGCATAGGCAAGATATAAATTTTGCTGTTTTAAGCCATAGAGATTTATGGGGGTTATTTGTTATGGCAGCATGAACTAGCCTATCTTAACTAACATGTTCTTAACCAATGTTAAATTAAATTACAAGTAATTAAACAAAAATAATTCACAAACTATGGCAGGAAATTATAAATTTCTAAACAATTCATGAGTTTAAAAAATGAAATGCAAAGATTTTCAACTCATCAAAATAAAACTGCTAAATATCAAAACTTGTAGAATGTAAGTACACTAATCAATGAGACAGAAAGTAAGTGAGCTAAGTATTTAATTCAAGATAGAATATGAAGTAAATACAAATGGAATAGAGATTAACTAAAGAAAGTCAAAGGTAAAAATTAGTGAAAGAAAATACATGAAAAGAAAAGCAACAATGCAAGAGACTGATGTTAAAATCAAGTTTTTTCTGAAGAACATAAAATAATATGCAAAGTTTGACTAGGACTGATTAAAAAAAGAAATAAGGAAACATAAATAACATAAATAAAAACATAGATAAAAATAAAAATAAACATAAGTAAACATAAAAATAAGTTACCATAAGAAATAGTATAAGCAATTATATACTAATATGCTTGAAAACTTAGAGGAAATAGAAATTTTTCTTAAAATGTATATATAAATAAAAAAATTTTAACTCAAGAAGAAATAGAAAAATAGAAACAGAATAAAGCAATACCAATGACTTGATAGTCAAAATCACCCTCCAAACTGGAAAAATAAGAAATATATAAATCTAATGAAACTTTACATGTGAGTTTTGCCAAACGTTCAAAGAATAGAAACTTTCTTTTTACACAAAATATTTCAATGACGAAAAAGTTAAACTCTGTAAATAATGTCATAAGGCTAATATAATATTGAATTTTAAAAAAAGAATCTACCGACTGTTTAAGAAAATAAAATTGTGAAATATCATTTACAATAAACATTGAAGAATAGAGAATCAATTTAAATACTATATATGCTTTAAAAATATATATAGTATATCATGATTAAGTATATTGTGGTGAAATTACAGTATATCCCAGGAAAATCATCAAAATTATGCAGAAAATAAGCATTTAATAAAATTCAATACTAATACATCATTTTTAAAAAGTATCTTAGTAAACCAGTAAAAAAGGAATTCCCTGAAGAAAATAAAGGTTATCTAACAAATATAATAGTAAAACTTTACAGAATTTTCACTAAAGTCATGAACAGGACAAGAACACCCATGATTCTAGCGTTGTACTGAATACTTGAGAGAGAGCAATAGCAAAAGAAATGAGAAATATTTTTAAAATGTTAAGAGATTAAAAAAAAAAAATCTGTCCTTATTGGTATGATTCTCTATTTAGAAAATCCAAGAGAATCTACACAAAAGCAATAAAACTAATAAGAAAACCTAGGAAGGCTATTGAATTAACAGATTCACCTACAAAAGTCAGTACTGTTCCTATCATGCAGATATAACCAATGATGAAATGTAACAAAAATTAGATAACACTTAAATTATGCACAACAGGGAGGAAAACCTTCTGGATACCTAGATATACATCTAAGAAATGGTGTGTAAAGCTACTATGAATAAAATGTAAGATATACTTGAAGAATATGAAAGAAAACTAAGAAAGGTAAGTCACGTTTACAGATTTATAGACTCAAATAATAAAGATGTCAATTCTTACAAAATCAATAGAAGTTTTTAAAATACCAGAGATCAACAACAGACATAAGAAGGTAGAATGTTATAATGCATGAATTTGAAGATAGAAAAGTAAAAATTATCCAATCCAAAGAAAAGGAAGGGGAAAAACTGGAGAAATATGCAGAAAACACAAAAACCTGTGGACAAAAATCAAGTAGCCAATATATAGGCAATAAGAAGAATAAAACAAAGAGAAAGGGTTAGAAAAAATTTTTTTAAGAAACAGTGGCTGAAAGCTTACCAAACTTGATGAAAAACATTGACTTATATATCTAAGAAGATAAAAAAAATATTAGAAATAGGTTAAACATATAGAAAACCACACTTAGGTATATTATAATGAAACTTCTAGAGCCTAACATTAAAAAAATAATAATAAATCACCTAAGAAACTAGTTAAAAACAATGACTCAGTATAGTATATACAGGGGACTTATAAATCAGAAATAATAAAGACCGGAAAAAAATTGGAATGATGTATTTAAAGTGATGAAAGAAAAAATGTTAAACAAGAACTTTACATGAAGTAAAACTACCCATCAAAAATGAAGACAAAATACATTTTTGAACAAATAAAAACAGAGAATATGTTGCTGGTAGACCTGTGCTACAATATATATATATATATATATATATATATATATATATATATATATATATATATATATATATATTAACCTTAAATATATACAGAGGGTACCAAGAAAATGTATACACATTTTAAGAAAAGAAAACTGTATTAAAATTGTAATACTCAATATATACCAATAATAAAAGATGAATACAAGTCACATTTGACTTCTGTAAGTACAAGAGGTGCTCAAAATCATTATCATCAGTGTCCAGACACTTCTGATAATGGTGAACTACTGTTTGAACAACGTTGACCTAAGTGTCCACTTGTATACATTTTTTGGCACCCCCAGTGTTTGTGTATATACAGACACAGACACGGTATATACATATATACATTATATTATAATATGTATAATGTATTATATATATTATATAGTATATATTATATATAGTGTATATACATGTATATTATATATATATATATATATGTATATTATATACAATATATATTTTACATATTTTTATCTTTAAAGTCCTTCAGGCTGAAAAAAAATGACACCAGATATACAGGAGGAACCAATAACATCAGAAATTAAAAATATATAGGATAAATTTGAAAGACAATATTTTTCTTTTATTTTCCAAATGTTTAAAGTAAAATTTACAATACTGTAGTTTTGAATTTGAGGACATATAATTTATGTAGATAAAACATATAATACCATTGCAAGATACTTATATTTTAACAGAAATAATAAATTCAGTATTAACTTTTAAAATATTTGAATAAGTTAAAGAAGTTTATTTAAATCTTAGAGAAACCTCCAAAAATATAGCAAAGAAGTATAGCTAAAAAGCCAATAAATAAAACAATTTGCTAAACACACACACAAAAGAATGACCGTAAAGGAAAAGGAGCTGCACACAAAATAGGAAAAAAATAGAAAACAAATAACAAAATGGCAGGCATAAATTTATACATATCAAGCAATTAAATGTATAAATTAAATAATATAAAACTTTATAAACATGTAATCAAATATAAATGAATTAAACACTGCAGTCAAATCCAGAAACTTTTGGACTGGATTTAAAAATAAGACCTTACTACATGCTCTCTAGAAGAGATGAGGTTCAAATACAGAGACACAAAGTAGTAAAAAATAAAAACATATAAAAAGATATATACCATGTCAACATAAGAAAGCTAGAAAAATTATATTAAAATGAGATATAATAGATAACAAGAAAACAAAAATTACAAGAAACATGGAGACCTTATATATTGATAAAAACCTTAATATAGCAGTATATTACCATTATAAATGTATATATATCTAATAACATATTTCCAAGACACATGAAACAAAAGCTGGCAAACTGAAAAGAGAAATAAACAAATCAACAAGTTATAAACAAATTTGACTTAAATATTTCAATATTCTTTTCTCAATAATTGACATAATAAGTAGAAAAATCAGTAAGGATATAGGAGAGCTGAACAACACCCCCAAACAACTTAACCTAATTGACATGTGGAGAACACTCCACCCAACAACAAGATTTGCCTACTTTCAAGTAGAACATTCACCAAAATAGACATTTCAAGCCATAAAACAAGATTGAATAAATTTAGAAGGAATGAAAACATGTAGAGTATGTTTTATGATCACAATATGATAAAAAAAAATCAATAATTGAAATATATCGGAAAAATCCCCCAAATAACTAATGGATCAGGGAGAAAAATCACAAGATAAATTGAAAATAATTAGATCTGAATATAAATGAAAACACAACATGTAAAAATTTGTGATATACAGTTAAGCCAGTACTTAGGGGTCAACTTTAACTGCCTCTATTGAAAATAAGAATAGTATAAAATTTATGATCTAAGTTTCCATCTTTAAAACGGGAACAATAAGAGCAAAGTCAATCTAAAAAAAATAAGTTATGTGAAGAACAGAAAGCAATGAAATAAAAATCAATTAATTGTTTAAAAGACCAAAAGCTGATTTTTTAAAATATCAATAAAATTGATAGTAATAATTTTAAAAAAGGAAAAAGATAGCAACAAAATATCAGAAAGGACAGAGGGATATTACTCCAGGTTTTACAGACATTAAAAGGATAATAAGTTTATAAATATCATTAACAAATACAGGTCAATACATTTTACAACTTAAATAAAATGGAAAAATTGTATGAAAAATGTCCATTGCAAAAATTGACTCAAGATGATTTTTTTAAAAAATGGAATAGCTCTATGCCAATTAAGGAAATTGAATTCATAATTGAAAATTTTCCCACAATGAAAATGCCAGGCCAGATATATTCACTGATGAATTCTAACAAAAAGTTAAAAAGAAGTGTTAATCTTTATACATAATCTTTTAGAAAATAGAGGGGGAAGTACTTCCCAACTCAATTGATAAGGCCTGTATTACCTTCATTGCAAAATCATCAGACATAGCAAGGAGAGAAGAATACCCCTCATGAGCATAGATATAGAAATTCTTAACAAAATATAAGCACACAGAATTCAGCAGGATACAGAAAAATATAAATAAAATGTATTATGATCAAGTGGGTTGTATCTCAAAATGCAAAGTTGGTTCAACATCAGAAAATGTAAAATGTTCAACATCTTTTCATGATAAAAACTCTTAGCACACTAGAAAGAAAAGGGAATTTCCTCAATTCATAAGAGTACCTACAAAACAAACAAACAAAACCCTTCATCTGACATCCTACTTAGTTAATGGTAAAAGACTGCATGCTTTGCTTCTGAGATCAGGAACAAGCTAAGGATACTTACTCCAATCACTTTTACTCAACTTTGCATTGAGTTTCTAGTTATTATAATGAAGCATAGGTGAAAAGGCATAAAGATTGGGGTGGGGGCATGGATCCAAGATGGTGGAGTAGATAAATGCCGTGCTTGTCTTCTCCAGTAATTACATTGAAATTACAACTAAATTGTAGAACAATCAACCTGGAGAACCATCTGAAATCCAGCTGAACAGAAATTTATAATTAAGGATATATGAGAAGTCACATTGAGGCTGGTAGTAAGGGCGGAGACACAGAACAGTCTAGTCCCATACCTTCATGTGGCAGTTGAGAATCAGGAGGGATATCTCAGCTGCGAGAGGACCCCTCCCACCAAAGAACGAGAGACCCCAGCCCCACACCAGGCTCTCTAGCCCAGAGTACAAGTGCCTGGAAGAGGAGTCCTCACAACATCTGGCTGTGAAAAACAGTGGGGATTCTGACCATCCAGGTGGGACAAAAAGCAAGATACCCAGACGTCCTCTTAAAGTGCTTACACACAGACTCACTCACTCACAGGCACTCACCCTGGGCTCCGGTGGATAGAGAGTTACTCGGGAGGCATGAAGAGACATACAGGAAGAAACTGAGTTGTGTGGCTTCAAAGTAAAGACTGGAGGGACAGTTGTCATTTTCCCTGTGTAAAGGGCTGCTCCCATGCACCTTGCAGGTAGGCACCATCTGTCATGTGTTAAGCCCTCTGTCACATGGCTAAATCTGAATCTGAATTGGCCTGGTGAGCTCCACCCTGGTGACTCCCTAGGACCCCGCACCATTCAACTCCTGCAATGCTGGAGGCAATTTCTCAGTGAGAAGGCAGCCCTGCTTGCATTACACTCTTTCTTGGGTAACTTGCAGGAGTCTGTGGGCCCTAGGCAGGCAGAAGCTGGCCTTGGTGTGTGTAATCTGAGGCTTTTGCTGAGTAGCTCCAGGCTCAGTACTTGCACCAAACCAGAATCTAACCTTGTAAACACCATCCATCCTACCTTGGTGACTCCCTGAGACCCTGCCTCACCCAACTCACATACTACATGAGAATTTATCAGCAGCAGAGCTTTATGGGAACCAGCAGACAAAGCATGCCTCAGGGTGTCCTGGGCTTTTTGCAGAGCTACCCTAGGCCTGGCACTGGTGGTGGCCATCCTCAGTTCACAGTGTGGCCCTTCCAATGCACTTCCTGGTCTAGGACAGGCAGTAGCCAAACACAGATCACTTCACAGCTCCTACCAGGTAGTCCATGGCTAGTCACAGGCAGTGGCTGAACTGGGCCTACACTGGAGCCCCTTTCAAGGAGCCTCAGAACTAATATACTCAGCCATCAGCACCATCCAATCAGCCCCATAAGTGGTACACCCAAAGGACAATCACTATAGGCACTAGAGCGCACTGGGGCAAATCCTAGTCCATGGGGTAAGCCCCCCCACCCCCACAGCAGCTTGTAAACTGTGGACGTGGTCAAATTCCACAGCCAGTCAGCCTGAGGGTCAGTCCTACCAACTGATGTGCCAATAGCAATCAAGGCTCAACTATAACAGGAGGACACACACAACTCACACAAGGGACATTCCTGGATCACCTGATACAGATGACCAAGGAGATTGAGCCACTGGGCCCCACAGGGCACATACAATATAAAGCCACCCAGCCAAGACTGGAAGATGCAGCAGATCTATCTAATACATAGAAATAAACACAGAGAGGCCGCCAAAATGAGGAAACAAATAAATATATTCCAAATGAAAGAACATCAGAAAACTCCAGAAAAAGAACTTAAAAAAAAATGGAGGCAAGCAACCTACCAGAGACAGAGTTTAAAACAGTTGTTATAAGGATGCTCAATGCACTTGGAGCAAAACTGGATGAACTCAGTGAGAACTTCAAGAGAAAGCAAGAACAAAAAAAAGGAGGACATAGAAACCATAAAAAAGAACCAGTCATAAATGAAGATTTACATAACTGAAATGAAGAATGCACTAGAAGGAATCACCAGCAGATTAGATGAAGCAAAGGATCAAATCAGTGATTTGGAAGACAAGGTAGCAGAAAAATCCTAATTGGAACAGCAAAATGAAAAAAGAATTTTAAAAAATGAAGATAGTTTAGGAGACTTCTGGAACAATATTAAACATAACAACATTTGTATCATAGGGGTACCAGAAGGAAAACAAAGAAAGCAAGGGATTGAGAACTTATTTGAAGAAATAATTACTGAAAATTTCCCTAACCTGGTGAAGGAAATAGACATAAAAGCACAAGAAGTACAGAGAGTCCCAAACAAGATGGACCAAAATAGGTCCAAACCAAGACATATTATAATCAAAATGACAAAGGTTTTTAATTAAAAACAAAGAGAGAATCCTAAAATTAGCAAGAGAAAGGCAACTAATTACTTATAAGGGAGCTCCCATAAGACTATCAGCTGATTTTGCAACAGAAAGTTTGTAGGCCAGAAGGTATGTCATGAAATATTCAAAGTGATGAAAAACAAGGACATGACTATTCTGGCCAGCAAGGCTATTATTTAAAATTAAAGGAGAGATAAAGAGAGTCCCAGACAAGAAAAACTAACAGAGTTCATCAGCACAAAACCGGTATTACAACAAATGTTAAAGGGACTTCTTGGAAGAAGAAGACGAAGACAAAGACAAAGAAATACAAAGCAGGAGGAGGAGAAGCAGGAGGAGGAGGAGAGAACATAAAGATGAATAATAAAATGTCAATAACTATGTATCTATCAATAAGCACTTTAAATGTAAATGGATTAAATGCTCCAATCAAAACACTAATTATACTGATAGGGTAGCTGAATGGATAAGAAAACAAGACATGTACACATACTGTCTACAAGCGACTCATTCAATCAAAAGACACACATAGACACACTAAATAAAATGCTGCTACGTAATGAATGGGTCAACAATGAGATCAAGAAAAAAATCAAAAGATACCTTGAGACAAATGAAAATGAAAACTCAATGACCCAAAATCTATGTGACATGGTGAAAGTGGTCCTAAGAGGAAAATTCATAACAATACAAGCCTACCTCAAGAAACAAGAAAAATCCCAAACAAACCATCTAACCTTAGACTTAAAGGAACTAGAAAAAGAACAGCAAACAAAGCCAAAGTGAGTACAAGGAAGGAAACAATAAAGATCAGAACAGAAATAACAGCATAGAAGCTAAAGAAACAACAACAGAGATCAATGAAACCAGGAGGTGATTCTTTGAAAAGATAAGCAAAATTGAAAACACCTTTAACCAGACTCATCAAGAAAAGAAACAGAGGACCTAAATAAACAAAATCAGAGATGATAGAAGAGAAGTGACAACTGACACCACAGAAACACAAAGGATTATAAGAAAATATTGCAAACAATTATATGCCAACAAATTGAAGAATCTGAAAGAAATGGATAAATTCTTAGAAACATACAATCTTCCAAGACTGAATCAAGAAGAAACAGCAAACCTGAACCAACTGATTGATACTAACAAAATCAAATCAGTAATCAAAAACTCTCTACAAACAAAACTACTGGATGGCATAGCTTCACAGGTGATTTTACCAAACATTCAAAGAAGAATTAACACCAGTCCTTCTCAAACTCTTTCAAAAATTAAAAAAGAGGGAAAGTTCACAAGCTCATTTTACAAAGCCACCATTATTCTGATTCTAAAACCAAACAAAGACATTACAAAAAGCAAACAAACAAACAAAATACTAGAGGCCAATATACCTGATGAACATAGATGCAAAAATCCTCAACAAAATATTAGCAAACCAAATTCAGCAATACATTAAAAAAATTATACACCATGATCAAGTGGGATTTATTCCTGGGATCCAAGGTTGGTTCAATATCCACAAATCAATTTAACATGATATCTCACATAAGTAAAATAAAGGTTAAAAATCATATGCTGATATAAATTGATGCAGAAAAAGGATTTGACAAAATCTAGCATCCATTTATGACAAAAACTCTCAGCAAAGTGGGAATAGACTGAATATACCTCAAAATAATAAAGGCCAGATATGACAAACCCACAGCTAACATTGTATTCAACATGGACAAGCTAAAAGTGTTCTCCTTAAGGTCAGGAACAAGACAAGAATGCCCACTTTCACCACTTTTATTCAACATAATATTGGAAGTCCTAGCCAGGGAAATTATGTAAGGAAAAGAAATGATAAGTATCTAAATTGGAAAGGAAGAAGTAAAACTGTCATTATTTGTAGATAACATGATACTATATACAGGAAACCCAAAAGATCTCACCCAAAAATTATTAGAACTGATAAATGAATTCAGTAAAGTAACAGGATACAACATAAATATTAAGAAATCTGTTACATTTGTATGCAACAATAATGAACTGTCAGAAAGAGAAATTAAGAAAACAATTACAATTACAATTGCAGTGAAAAAATAAAATACCTAGGAATGGGTTTAATCAAGGGAATAACAGACCTGTATTCAGAAAGCTGTAAGGCACTGAAGAAAGAAATTGAAGAAGATACAAATAAATGGAAGCTTATACCATGTTCATGGATAGGGAGAATTCACATCATTAAAATGTCCATACTACAGAAAGCAATCAATCCTTATCAAAATACCAATGACATTTTTCACAGAACTAGAACAAATGCTTGTAAAATTTATATGGAACCACAAAAGACCCTGAATAGCCACAGCAGTCTTGAGAAAAAAGAACAAAATTGGAGGTATCACACTACCTCATATCAAACTATACTACGAGGATATTGTAATCAAAACAGCATGGCACTGGCATAAAAATGGACACATAGATCAATGGAATGGAATAGAGAGCCAAGAAATAAACCCTTGCCTGTACAGTCATTTAATTTATGACAAAGGAGGCAAGAATATACAGTGAGGTAGAGATAGTTTATTCAACAAATGGTGTGGGGAAACTGGACAGATACATGCAAAAAACATGCAATGGGACCACCTTCTTACCATATACAAGAATAAACTCAAAATGAATTAAAGACTTAAATGTAAGACTCAAAACCATAAAACTCCTAGAAGAAAATATAGGCAGTAAACTCTGACATTGCTCATAATGATATTTTTTTTTTATCTATTTTCTTGGGCAAGGGAAACAAAAAATAAGCAAATGGGACTACAACAAACTAAAATTTTTTGCACAACAAAGGAAACCATCAACAAAACAAAAAGACAGCCTACTGAATAGGAGAAGATATTCTCCAACAATACATCTGATAAGGGGTTGATATCCAAAAAAAAAAAAACTCATACAACTCAACACCAATAAAAAAAAAAAAAAACTCATACAACTCAACACCAATAAAACAAATAATCCAATTAAAAAATGGGCAGAGGACCTGAATAAACATTTCTCCAAAGAAGATATGCATATAGCCAAATACACATATGAAAAGATGCTCAATGTCACTAATCAGAACAAAGGAAATTAAAACCACAAAGAGATATCACCTCACAACTTTCAAAATGACTGTCATTAGTAAATCAACAAACAACAAGTGTTGGTGAGGATGAGAAGAAAAGTGAACCTTATACACTGTTGGTGGGATTGCAAATTGGTGCAGCCACTATGGAAAATAGTATGGAGATTCCTCATAAAAACTAAAAATAGATATACTATATTACCCAGCAATTCCACTTCTGGGTATTTACCCAAAGAAAATGAGAACACTAATTTAAAAAGTTGTATGCACCCCTATGTTCACTGCAGCACTATTTACAATAGCCAAGATACAGAAGTGCCCAGTGCCCATCAACAGGTGATTGGATAAAGAAGGAGTAGTACATATATACACTGAAATATTACTCGGTCATAAAAAAGAAAGAAATCTTACCATTTGCAACAACATGGATGGACCTAGAGGATATTATGCTCTCATAAATACCACATGCTCTCACTTATATGAGGAATCTAAAGAACAAAATAGAAACAAACTTATAGATACAGAGCACAAACTGATGGCTGCCAGAGGGGAGAGGAGTTGTCAAGCTGGGTGAAAAAGGTGAAGGGATTAAGAAATACAAATCGATAGTTACAAAATACTCACAGGGATGTAAAGTACAGCATAGAGAATAAAGTCAATAATGTAACAACTATCATGACATGTGGGTACTAGACAAATCAAGAAGGGGGAATCACTCCATAAAGTATATAAATGTCTAACCACTATGCTGTACATTTGAAAGTAATATAAAATAATATTGAATGTCAACTGTAACTGAAAAAAAATAAATATATATTTTTAAAAAAGATATACAGATTGAGAAGGAAGAAGTAAACTGTCTTTATTTGCATGCAACATGATTTTGGCATAGAAAAGTCCTAAAGACTTAAAATGAATATTCATAGCATCATTATTTATGATATCTCCAAACTGGAAATAACCTAGTGTACATCAAGTAATAAATGAATAAACTAATTGTGTTATATCCATGCAATGGAATACTACTTAACAATGAAAAGGAACACTATTATACGCTTTTTGGACCTTCAACATGTATTCTCTTGAATTGCTACTTAATGATTCAGGTATGTTCTATACCCTTTACTAGATTGGAAACCTCTAGAACAGTGATTGACAAACTTTTTCTGTTAAAGAGCATATAGCAAATGTTTTTGGCTTTATGCACCATACTATCCCTGTTGCAACTATTGAACTTTGCCATGTGGCACAAAAGCAGTCATAAGTACTTACTTGACATATAAAGTACAGTACTTACATGAATGATCATGGCTATATCCCAATAAAACTTTATTTTCAAACATAGGTGTTACCTCACATTCATTAGGATGGCTGCTATAAAATAAAAAAACAAAACAAAAACTGAAAATAATGTGCCAGGATGTGGAGAAACTGGAAACCTTGTACATTGATGGTGAGAATGTAAAATGGTTATCCCCTATGGAAAACAGTATGGTGGTTTCTCAAAAAATTAAAAGTAGAATTACCATATGATCCAGCTATCCCACTTCTGGGCATACACTCAAAAGAATTGAAAGCAGGGTCTAAAACATATATTTGCACACACATATTCATAGAGGCATTATTCACAAGTGCCAAAAGGTGGAAGCAACCCAAATGTCCATCAATATGACACTTAGATAAAGAAAATGTGGTATATACATACAATGGAATATTATCTAGCCTTAAAAAGGAAGGACATTTTGACACATCCTACAACATGTATGAACCTTGAAGACATTATGCTAAGTGAAATAAGCTAATCGCAAAAGGACAATTATTATATAATCCCACTTAGATGAGGGACCAGTAATAATCCAATATGTAGAGATAGAAAGTAGGATGGTGGTTGCCAAGGGCTGAGGGGAGGGAGAAATGGGAAATTGTTTAATGATTACGGAGTTTGTTTTGCAAGATGGAATAGTTCTGGAGATTGGTTACACAACAATATGAATATACTTAACACTACTAAACTATACACTTAAAAATGGCTACAATAGTAAATTGTAGGTTACGTGTCTTTTGCCACAATTAAAAGAAAAAATAACATGTGAATGTATGAAAAATTTTTAAAGGTTTGGACGAAAATGAATGTGTTCTATAAATACTTTTAAATAGTATTTTTTTTTTATCTAGAAGATCAGAATATTTATACTGTAGGAAAGAAATGTTCAATGTAGTCTTAGTTATAATAATAAAATATTGGAAATAAATGTCCAATAATAGGAAAATGATTAAACATTACTACACATGGTAGGCCAGACTTGGCCCATGGGTTTGTGGACCCCTACTCTAGAAGACAAGGGATGGTGTCATCTCTTCCCTCCAGAACCATAGTGCTGGACATGTGCTGATTGAGCTCCTGAAGACCTGCCACAATGCTGGGACAAAGGACAGAAATGCTAGAAGTGAAGTTGATTGATACCCATATCATTACCCCAGCAGATCTGTGAGGGGCTAAAGGAAGAACTACAGGTTCTTCCCAAGTTTTCCATGGTTTTCTCCAGGGAAAAAAAAACCTGACTGAAGTTAGTTTACAGTTTGTCCAGGAACTGATGGCAAAGTTTTTCTTTGCTTTGTTTTTCATAATAACTTGTGTACCTCAGCTATTTACATCAATGTAAGCACCTAATATGTCAACACAGCTGTTCCTGCCACTGTGGAGCTTCATTACTGATGAAGTGGTGGCTCCTGGTCCACACCCAGTTCTAGGGCTGCAGTGCTGCTCAAAGGGAGGGGCTGTGAAACGCCCAGAGTACCGGCAGTGGTGAGAGCCGGAAAGCGGGCAAGGCAGATAGCTACTGAAATTTTCCCTCTACATGAGGAAGGAGAGAAAGAACTGATTAGGGATATGAGAGCTTGGCAGTCTGAGATGAGAGGGAAAAGATTTCTTTTTCAATATTTCCATGGTGGTAAGTCCAGAGAGCAAAACTTCCAAAATTAAATTTTATTGGTAATTTGACTGTCCTGTGGCTATTACCGAGAGCTGTGTGAGAGATTTATCTATCGTAACTTTGTTGACACATGTAAATTTGACATTTATAGAGAACACATCACTTATAAGGTTGGATTTCCTTGGTTCTTGAAAAATGTTCTTCTCACACAGTTTGAAAGGTATATGGACCATGAGATAAAGGAACATTCTGTAGGCCAGACACCCCCATGGAGATGAGTCAGGACTCCAGGCAAGAACTGAGGAAAGGTCAAGATGACTGGATGAGGATTTTTGCAGGTCCCCCGCCTGCAGCTGTCTCCAGTGGCTCCTTTCCAAGTATAAAGTCAAACTTATATTGCTCACTTGTCAAGTTTCTATTGATATAGCAGATGTATCTCTCCAGGACTCTGTAGTCTTTCCAGGGTACTTGGTGTCAGTTCCTCCCATCTACCCCCACCCCCATGATAGATAACACAGCCTGGTTTATAAGGGAACATCTCCCTAAGTGCCTATGCTTCTCTAGGCCATGAGTTCCTCCCTGGGCTGTGCTGTGTCACCACCAACACCGATCCTAGCTGAGCCTGCACCACAGGAACTGCAGGCCCTCAGGGTTCTCTCTGCAGCAACAGTTGTGGGTCGGGTGGTGGAGGTAGAGGCAGCATGGGGAGAGCCTTAAACAGGAACACACTTCAGCTCCTGTGATGGTCTTTTGGATGTGTCTACTTAGCAAGGCTGTATGCACCAGTTCCTTAAAAACTCATCTAAGATATCGCTGCGGAGGTACTTTATAGATACGACTAAAGACAATACAAATTTGACTTCAAGTGTGGGTAATTAGTCAAGATCACCTGGACTGGATTTGCCTGATGCAATCAGCTGGAAGAACTCAAAGGAAGAGGCTGGTCTTCCCTGAAGAGGGGGAGGCTCTGCGCATGGACAGCCACGAGCCCAGCTTCAGCTGCCCTTCCTGACGGCTGCCCTGAGCGGGTCACACTTGCCCAGCCAGCCCCACAGTCATGTACTTTGATTCCTAACCATAAATCTCCCCATATTGTCTGCTGTAGCTCTGCTGCCTGACACACCACACCAGCATTTCCTCACTTCTCTCCTTAGTATCATGCATAGAAGTTTTTACTGAACAGCTGGGAGAAATCTAATTGTGAAAGGAGAAATGTAATTCTTATGTTTACATAGTCCAAGGGGAACTTAACCTTTCTCTCATGTCCCCAGACTTTTCCCTTCTACTCAATAGTACTTTTTTTTTTCAAATAGACACCATTTGAACCCCTACCCACTTTTGAAAAAAATTTCACACACACACACACACACACACACACACACACACACACACACACTCCTAAAGACAAACATTAATTATCTGAGACAGCACAGGCTAAATACAGAAAAAGAGAAACATTATCCCAATTGCCTCATGATTCACAGGGTCATCCCGGTGGAATAGGTATTAGTGTACATTTTTAATGTTAGTTTATTTTCTTCATCTCTACCCCTTCAAGTTGCTTTTCAGATTATGTGTTCTTTCACCTGTAAAGACTAAAATGAGCCATATACCCTATGGTCTATTTCCCTAGCTGCCGCAGAAGAGGCTGACATTTTAATCACCATGACAGAGGCCTGATTGAGTGTGTAGACATGGGCCAGGCTTTCTCAGAGCCGCCTTGGCTGGGAGCCTGTGAAGAGGGAGATTCCATCCCTATTTGACACATGCTATACTGGAGATTTTGTTCATAATCATGATACATAATTTTAATTTATTTACTCCCACACTAATATATATATATATATATATATATATATATATATATATAGAGAGAGAGAGAGAGAGAGAGAGAGAGAACAAAAAAATGTATACACATTTTAAGAAAGGAAAAAATGTATTAAAATTGTAATACTCAATATATACCAATAACAAATGAAGAATACAAGTCATATGTATACATATTTTGGCACCCCTGGTATATATGTGTACATATACTATATATATATATATACATATATACACACACATACATATATATATGTATGTGTGTATATATATATGTTTATGTATGTGTGTGTATATATATATATATATATATATATATATATATATATATACACATAGTCACTTTGCCAGAAATTAAGTTTCTCTGTTCTCTTGTTATTCTAGTCTGAACTCCTTGCTCCACCACAAAATCATGCCCAAGTAGTTCTACGATACCACAAAGGTGGCTTCATACACTTGTGAATCAGTTCTTATGCGTCCCTTGGACATCTACCAGGGACCTCTCCCATGTGAAGGAAGTCTATGAGGCACCAGAGTGTCCCTGGGCCCCTTGGAGCCCTTCATGCCCACAAGGCCCGTGGTTTCCAGGAGGATATGCACAGAGGCCCCTTTGGCGTGGGCAGTCTTCCTTGTTATGTGTGAACCATTGAAGTGCTACCTTGAGACCCAGTGTCATCAAATACAAAAAGCTGCAGATCAGACTTCTTGTTTTTGTTTCGTTTTCAGGTTTGTTTGAGTTCGTCTTCTCCAAAGAGCTCAGATATAAACCCAGGAAGGGCAAGGCCCCACACAAATCTATGAGAGTTACAGTTCTACTAGAGCTGCCCTCTAGGTAGCTCCCACCAAGAAACCCCTTTGGCAGGTAACAACTATAAACTGGACAAAATACAGGAGTAGGAGGCAGGAAGAAAGGAAGAAAGAAAGACACCCAGCACAAATGCACTAGCAGGGGAACAAAAACAGGTTGGAACTTGGAAGAATGGAAAGACAAGGATAAACTTTGGTTTTAATGACTTCTAGCCTGAGGTCAGAGCGTAGACCAAACTTCTGTCTTTCTGACCTGAAGAAACAGAGGAAGGGGATCCTGGAAAGGAGAAAGCCAGAGAAGGTGAGTCTGGACTTCTATAGCCACTCCAAACTAAGCATGGGCAGAGAGGCAGCAAGCAGATCAGTTAAAAAGGAAAGAACTAAACTGAAATTGGAGCTGGTGCTCAAGAAACAGAGTTTGAAGTCTGAGACCAATGAAAATAATTTTGATTAAACAAAACATCACACCCATTGGAGGAATATGCCAGAATTTAAAGTCTCCAGAGCACAATATTCACAATGATCAGAACACAAACTAAAATTATCTGACATATAAAGAAACTAGAAAGTGTGACATACTCTCAAGAGAAAAATGACAATGGAGACTACCCTAATATGATCCAGATGTTAAAATTAGCAGACAGAGATTTTAAAGGAGTTATAATAAATATGATCAATCAGTAACAAGTTCCTAGAGAACAAAAATATAGGAATTTTCAGAAAAAGAATAGAAAATATTTTTAAAAATCTAAGTGGTAATTCTGAAATTCAAAAATATTATACCTAAAACTTTTAAAAATAGAAATATTTATCAGCTTAATGAAAATGACAGAGTAAACATTCAGTGGACTTGAATAAAGATTAGTAGAAATTATCCAATCTGCAGAAGAGAGAAATTAATATGGAAAGTCATTGACAACTTAGATAAAATGGATGAATTCCTTGAAAAATAGAACTTAGTAAAACTGGCACAAGATGAAATAGAAATTTTGAATAGCTATATGTATATTTAAAATTTTAATTTATCATCAAATTTTTTTCCAGAAATGAAGCTCCAGGCATAGATGATTTGATTGAAACTTCTATAAAAAAATTTTTTAAAAGGAAATAATACTAATCTTACACAAATTCTTTCAGAAACTAGAGAAGAAAAAACAACTTTCTAAGCTTGTTTTATGAGGCCAGCATAACTTTAGTATCAAAATATGATAAAACATCACAAGAAAAGTACGAGTCATGAAAATAGAATAAATCCTCCATGAAAATAGAATAAAATTTCTTAAGAAAATATTAACAAATTGAATCTAGTAATATATTAGAAGGACAATACACTACAACCAAATAGGGTTTACACCAGCATTTCAGGGTTGAAATTACATTCAAAATTCAAATACTGTAATTCAACTATTTAACAAAATAAAGGAGAAAGCCAATATTATTATTTAAATAGATGCAATAAAACTATTTGAAAAAATTCAGCATGATTAAAAACTCTGGGAAAAGTAGTAATAAAAGAGAATTGTCTTCATATGATAGAGGGTATTTATGGAAAATTCATAGCACTAAATTATGAACAACTGAATGTTTTCTACCTGAGTCAGGAACAAGGTGACAATGCCTTTCCTCTGCACTTCTATTCAACACCATACCAGAGGTCTAAACAATGCAATAAGTGAAGAAAAAGAAATAAAAGTCATAAAAATTAAAAAGCAAGAAGAAATCTGTCTCTAATAGCCCAGGTGATCCTCAGTAGGAGGTTAGGTGAAGATGTGGTATAATCCTACAATGGATACTACTCAGCAATTAAAAGTGTTGAACTATTAATATGCATAGCAGAATAGTTGAATCTCAAAAACATTATGTTGTGTGGAAAAAAAAACAACAACCTTACAATAAAAAGTACATACTGTGCTTCCATTTTTATAAAATTCTGAAACAAGAAAAATTAATCTATGGAGCCTCTGGGTGAGTAGGAAGAAGGATTCACAAAGGGGCCCAGAGGAATTTTATTGGGTGATGGTAATAACATTCTATATCTTGATAGGGTTTGTGAATTTAGACTTTACATTCAAAAAAACAAAACAAAAACTCTAAACAAATACTGAGCTTTAGTTATTAATGTCTGCAATTTACTTTGAAATACACCCCAAAAAAAAATAATAATATGGACTGATAGATGGAGAGATAGATAGATATGTAACAAAGCATGTATAGTAAATATTAATAATATAATCTAAAAGGTGTATATATGGTATTTGGTGTAAAATTATTTTAACTTTGTCATCTGTTTGAATATTTTCGTATTCAAATATTGGAAAGCATAAGAATTGTTCCTCTCTTCTGATAGCATGAGTATTATTGTTGAGATAAGCTTGCCTCCTTTTCTCCCTCTTCCCTAATATTCATTCCTTTAAGCAATATTCAGCAACTACTGTATGTCAGGCACTGTCGTAAGTATTGTGGATATAAGAGTGAGCAAGACAGCTGAGATCCATGCCCTTATGATGTTTAAATGCTAGTGGGGATGAGGGACAATCTCATAAAGTTGGAAATATGCTAATGTAAAACAGTAAGGTAATTTCAAAAGATAAGTTATGGTATAGCCATATAAAGAAATACTCTTCAGGCCTTAAATTTTGTTTTCTAAATGTTTTTACTGACATGGTAAAAACATGTAACCATGTAAACATGTAACATGTAAATCTAACATGTAAGATTTTTAAGTTAGTTAAAAAGTTAAATGTTGGCAGATTCCCATTTATATAAGGGAGAAGTGTATTACAAATATACAAAGTATACATATTCTCAACCAACCATGGATATCATGCACCTTCAGTATTCTGTGATTAAACCACAATTGACAAGGTCAGGTTTTCCTCTCCCCAAAGAACTTTTTACAGATGTTTACAAAGCACTTGGTTCAATAAAGTTGAAATACCTAATTCAAGAAAAAAACCAAAGCATAATTTAAGTAAAAGTCCATAGATAAGGGCTAACCTAGGTTAAGAAATTACAACATGAAATACATATGGGAAGGACCTGGTTCTCCAATAAAATACAAAAACAAAAGTCAGAAACTGTCCATACTACCCAAAGCAATCTGCAGATTCAATGAAATCCCTATCAAATTTCCAATGCCATTTTCATAGAACTGGAACAAATAATTATAAAATTTGTATGGAACCACAAAAGACCCTAAATAGTCAACATAATCTTGAGAAAGAACAAAACCAGAGGTATCACACTCCCTGATTTCAAACTATAGTAATCAAAGCTGTACTATAAAGCTATAGTAACAAAACAGTATGGTATTGGTATAAAAACAGACACAAAAATCAGTGAAATAGAATAGAGAGCCCAGAAATTATGAATATGTCCATTAATTTATGACAAAGGGAGCAAGAATATACAACACGGAAAGGACAATCTCTTCAATAAATGGTGCTGGAAAACTGGACAGCTACATGCAAAGGAGTAAAACTCGATCACTATCTTACACCATACATAAAAATTAACTTAAATGGATTAAAGACCTGAATGTAAGACTTGAAACCATAAAACTCCTAAAAGAAAACATAGGTGGTAATCTCCTTGAGATAGGTCTTAGCGATTTATTTTTTTTTAATCTGACTTCAAAGGTAAGGGCAACAAAAGCAAAAATAAACAAACTGGACTACATCAAGCTAAAAAGCTTCTGCACAGTGAAGAAAACCATCAACAAATAAAAAGACAATCTACTAAATGGAAGAAGACATTTGCAAATCATATATACAATGAGGCGTTAATATGCAAAATATATAAAAAATTCATACAGCCCAATAACAAAAAAAACAAACACTCAATTTTAAAAATGTACAGAGGATCAGAATAGACATTTTTTACAAAGATGGCCAACAGACATGAAAAGATGCTCAACATCACTAATTATCAGGAAAATGCAAATCAAAGCCACAATGAGATATCACCTCACACCTGTCAGAATGACTATTATCAAAAAAGACAAGAAATAACAAATGTTGGAGAGAATGTGTAGAAAAAGAAACTCTCATGCACTGTTGGTGGGAATGCAAATCGGTGCAGTTGTTATGGAAAACAGTATGGGGGTGCCTCAAAAAATTAAAAATAGAGCCACCATATGATCTAGCGATTCCACTTCTGGGTAATTACCCAAAGAAAATGAAAATACTAATTAGAAATGATATATGCACCCCTATGTTCATTGCAGCATTATTTATAATAGCCAAGATATGAGCACAACTTAAGTGTCCATCAGTGGATGAACAGATAAAGATATCACACACACACACACACACACACACACACACACACACACAATGGAATACTACTCAGCTATAATAAAGAATGAAATCTTGCCATTTACAACAATATAGATGGACCTGGACAGTATTATGCTAAGTGAAATGATTCAGACAAAGAACGACAAATGCCAAATGATTTCACTTATATGTGGAATCTAAAAAAAGAAGAACAAAAATCATAACCAGACTAATAGATACAGAGAACTGATTGATTGGTGGTTGCCAGAGGGGAAGAGGGAATTCAGGGGAGGTAAACTGGGTGAAGTAGATTAAGAGGTACAAACTGCCAGGTATAAAATAAATAAGTCAGGCCAGCCTGGTGGCTCAGGTGGTTGGAGCACCATGTTCCTAATGCCGAAGTTACTGGTTCGATTCCCACATGGGCCAGTGAGCTGCACTCTCTACAGCTAAGATTGTGAACAACAGCTCTCCCTAGAGCTGGGCTGCCGAGAGCAGCCAGAGGTTGGCGTGGGCTGCTGAGTGCTGCCACAGGCCGCCATGAGCGGCTGGTGGCCAGTATGAGTGGGCGGCAGCCATCGTGAACAACCAGCAGCAGGCGAGAGCTGCCATGACCTGCCATGAGCTGCCATGACTGGCTGTGAGTGGCTGACCACTGACTGGCAAACGACTGCCTCAGCCGGGAGAGCACAAGGCTCATAACACCAGCATGGGCCAGGAAGCTGTGTCCTACGCAACTAGACTGAGAAACAATAGCTTGAACTGGAGTTGGGGGTGAGGGGAGGCAGAAGAATAAATAAATAAATAAATAAATAAATAAATAAATAAATAAATAAATAAATAAATAAATAAATAAATAAATAAGTCATGGGGATGTAATGTACAGCATGGGGAATATAGTCAATAATAGTGTATTAACTTTGTATGGTGACAGACAGTAACCAGATTTATTGTGGTGATCATTTCACAATCTATACAAATATCAAATCACTATGTTATATACCTGAAACTAATATTGTATGTCAATTGCAGCTCAATTTTTAAAAAGTAAAGTTCAGGGATAAAGAAATCATGAATACTTTTAGAGCAGGTTTTGTTTGGATTTGCTGGCCAGGAACGTAAAGTACAGGACTGTGCCTTAGTTGGTTTTTAAGGCTTAGCTGGAGCAGACACAAGGGAACTTTCCCTAAAATTCCTAAGCCAAGATTCCATCTGCCTCCTCTGGGCTTCTCACCAAATATCCCTGGCTCCCACAGCAACATGTGCAATCTTCTCCCTGGCTCCTAGATATTTTCCTTCCATTGTTTTCTCCTCCTTCTATTGAGTGTGTTCTCTACCTCCCCCAATATGTCTGGGTCCCTCCATTGAGACTATGCTTTTCTAAGGACAAAGTTAGGTTAACTCATTTGGAATGGGGTGAGTATGCAAATTCTCTGAGCTTCCATTTCCCTGTGTTTAAAATATGAATAATAAAATATCTTCCTCTGATCTTTCTAGCCTGTTGTGAGGATTAAGTAAGACATGGGTGGCAGTGCTTTGTACGCTGTAATGTCCCAATAAACTTTCATTATAATATTCTATATCTGGAAAATGTCCAGCATAAATATACTTATGCTACTGTCCCAGTAGAAAGATGCTTACCCACATATATATAAGTACTGTGTGTGCAGAGAATAGGAATATTTTGTTTATTTTTATATGAGAAAATATCCTAGGGAATCTAAGCCCTTTGTGTGGTCTTTTGCTTCTCTACAACCGTAAGACCTCATTTTATATTCTGACCCATAACGAGCCCTCAGTAAATTGTATTGCCATATTTACCCTTTCCTGGATGCACCTTACAATTGCCTCTCCCTCTTTGCATTTATTCATGTTGCATACATTGAATACCTACTATATACCAGACACAGTGTCGGATGAGCTCACAGTATGATATAGGGTAGGTAGCAGACAGATAACTAGATGCATTATAAGGTGTGGTGGTCTGTGTGTGTTAGAGAGCTAAACAGATGGCTTCTTGGGCAGAACAGAGGAGTTCAGCAGCTCAAGCCATTTCCACTCACATCCCCCTCCTCCCACTGCCTCACTATCCCAAAGCCTTTTCTGTTTACATCTTCTTTATTCTTGAGGCTTAGCCCTAACATTTCTTAAAGCATGAGGTTTTCTTTAATCATGCTGTTTTATTTTCTTTTGAAAATAAAGCATCATCTAAACTGATGATGCTTAAAATATTGATAAGATGGATGAGGGGTGGGTGAATAGAAACTTACCAGCCCTCAACTTGGTACAAGCTTCAAAATAAAAATAGAGCTTTCTAGATAAATTGCATTAAACTCTCTGTGTAACCTTTTCTTTATACCTCTTTATATCCATCTCACTAACTCTGTAGGTTGTGCTGGTAACTCTGTACGTTGTACCAGTAACAGTAGGTTGTGACGCTAACTTCTTAGGTTATGATGGTAACTTGTATATTATGGTGGTAACTGTAGGTTGTGGGGATAACTGTAGGTGATGGTGGTAACTCTGTATGTTGCGATGGTAACTAGCTTGCCATAGTAAAGCACATAAAGGAAAGGGAGAAAATGGTGACCAAACCTCTCAGTTCATTACTCTACATGTTCTCTTTGGCAGACATACAAAATTCCTGCACTTCTGAATTCCCACAATACCTTGCTTATCCTCACTCCAAGGAACTGAACCAATGAATACTTTTGTCCATAGCCTCCTGGCTATCAAACCATGTACCTATGTCTTTTCTTCCTCACGGAATGCCAATGAGCTGGCATGTTGGCTTAAAGTTATGAAATATTTATTCTAAGGGATAGAGGTGCATTCCCAGCATTTTGGGACCACATGCCCAGCTCTGATAAAATACAAATGTAATCAATGTTTTGCCCTTTAGTTTGAGGCTGTACAGATATATGCATTTCTGTCTCAGTTGGTTGATTCATTTTTGTTAGTTTGATAGTTTTCCTCCCGTAAACCAGAGTATTAGTTACCAAGACAAAGTGGTGTGGAGAAGAGGACAGAAGTGAGAACGGGGAAGGGCGCAGAGAAGGAAAAGGAAAAAAGGAAAGGAAACAAGATTGAAAGGAAGGAGGAAGTGGGAATGGAAAAGAAGAGAGGAAGGGAAACAGAAGAGAAAAGAAGGAAAGGAAAGGAGGAAAGAAGCATAGAAAAACAGGAAGGATGGATAGAAGAAAAAAAGAGAGAATGGAATGAAGGGAGGAGGAAGGAAGGAAGGAAGGAAGGAAGGAAGGAAGGAAGGAAGGAAGGAAGGAAGGAAGGAAGGAAGGAAGGAAGGAAGGAAGGAAGGAAAGAAGGAAGGAAGGGCAAAGAAAAATAGAAAGGAGAAAGAAGAGAAAAGAAAGAAAGTGATTGTATAGTCAGTCCCAGGCCTCTAATTTGCTACCTGGTCCTGGATTCTCATTTACTTCACCACTCAGCTAAGACATCTGTAGCCTGCAGTGAATTTCATCTCCACTGGGGAGATAAAAGCTCTGGAGAGTAATTTGCAATTTGTTAGAGGTCGTGTCCTCTCCTTGTCACCTTCATATGAGTTCCCCATATGTGAGTCTCTGGGTTCAACCTCTTCTAGCCATTAATCACGTTTTTTAAGCTAAACTCAGGATTTGTCATCAAAACACTTTTTAGACATGAAAGAAAAATTCATTAACTTGCTTTTGTATTAGTCCAAACTGTATTTGCTGGACAGCACAACTTGAGTTATTTTGCCTTGAGTTTGGAAAAAAAATGAATTTGCCTTTTTACACAGTAAACAAATTCTCTGTGGTAAAGTGATAGGGCAGTTTACATATTGGTCATGGGATCATTTACCTGAGATGTTCAGTTAAGTCCCAAAGTGATGGCCAGAGATGAGAAAGAATTTACATAGGAAGGTTCACTGATTTCCAGCATTTCTCCATAGTCAACCACATTAGTTTTCTGTGTTTCATATAGCTAATGACGTGGGTGACAGGGGAGGTTTCCAATCAGAGAGAAAAGTTGAGGGGATCTCTTCATCATTTGCGTCCCTAGTGAGGAGACACAGCATAAAACTGAAGTCATGGACTTGGTGGGCCACACAGAACTTCCACCTCTGGGTTCCACCTGTGCCCACTCCTGCCCTACTCTCTCTACATCTGCTTCTCCCGACCCCAGCCCACAGCCAGGCTTGCTGACGGACCTTCTTTGCCCCAAGGGCTGCAAACCCATCCTGAAGTGAAACCCAAAGCATTCACCCTCACTGGCCTGCCATCAGATCAGCCCTTATATTAAGATCCTGTTGAGAGAGAGGGAGACAGGAAGTTTCTTGCCTTCTTAGCAGGGCACTACATGCCACAGCTGAGTGGTCATGAGCATTACTTAGCCTCAGTTTCCTCATCGATCAAAATAGGAATGATACTTCTTATTTTGAAAATTTTGTTAGACAAAGCAATGTTTTTTCAATGATGATCACTTTTCTGTTTCCCTTTCCCTCCCCTTTGCATCTTCTTGAAGTAAAAAAACACCCTGAAGAGTAGTTAATGAGACTACAAAGGATGGTATGTGGCAACGTGCCTTCAACAATTAAATGTTCACTGGTACTTTTCTTTCTCTTAGGCTCACTCAAGAATCAAGGATGCAGAGCTGGTCACTGAACTCCCACGTGGCACCGTGTTATACCTGGGAAGACTGCCTTGGCATGCTATGCATGCCTGCTGCCCCTTCCTGCCAGTGGGGCTCCCATGAGCCAGCTGCTAGTGTGCTTCGGCTCCTGAAGCTGGGTTTTCACCTTGGTCCCTACTTCCCAGTCCTGTTCCAGGAAGAGGCTTAGCTTTATTTTCTCCTAGTCCAGCCTGGGCAATCATGTGCTTGCCAGTTCCTATCCATGGACACATCCTGCTCCCAAGCACAACCTTCCCAGAGATGGCAGCTGGTCTTAGTCTATGAATGAGGCACCATTCTCTGCCCACACATAAAGAAAAACAAATAATTCATCTGTGGGCTGAGGGACAGAACCAGTATGAAACTTCTATATGCAGCTGTCCCCAACCAAGCCTCTGAAGTAAGTTTGGAAAGATGAACCTGGAGATGTTTGCCGTATGCAGCACTTATGAGGTAGGGCCTTCTCGTAGTTGGTTCTGCATGTTCATCCTGGCTGATACCATTGGAGAAGGCCTCTGTCAAGTTCAACATTGCAATCAGCTCCCCTGGGTTGAGGCCCTCCAATGGGCAATGGAACTAGAGAAACAGCAGAAGAACAGGGCAGGATGCATGACAAATCCATGGATTCCTATGTGGACTCTAAACTTGGGTGGTTCCTCTTCACTGGGGCCCAGGGATACAGTGCAGGCGGAACAGTGCACCTGGAGTGAGGGCAGAGAGCAGAGCCCATGCCCCTACTAGGTCCTGGAGGAGTCACCCCAGCAGAATTCTTCTCAGTTTTCATGGGGTGGGGACAGTCAAGGAAACAGACACTGATCTTGGAGGGCTTGAAGGAATAATGATCCTTCCATAGGTTACCCTCCTCATTCATTTCTAGTCCCAGTTCATTTCTGTGGTGCTGTTGTCAGGATGATAACTGTGAGGAGAGGTCTTGCTGTCCTCTCCCTACAAGAGGCGAGGTAGGAGGTGGGCCCAACCTCAGCTTTCTTCACTGCCCCCTCACCTAACCCTATGGTAGCCACATATATGTTCTTCTACAAATTGACCTTGCCATTTCTCCATCTAAAAGTGGAACCTAACTCCACTCCCCTCCATCTGGGTTAGTCTTAGTAATTTGCTTGACCAATAGTGTGAGAAGGAAATGACATTTGGGAACTTCTGAGCTTAAGTTATGACAAGCTTTACAGCTCTCATCTGAGTCCCCTGGAGTGTTTGTTCTTGGGATACTTCCTCCTGGAACACTGCTGTCATTATATAGAAAGCCAAGCCAAATGGGAAGCGGCCTGTGACAGGCGCTTCAGGTGACAATTGCAGCTAAGCCCAATTCAACAGCTAGCATCAACTGCCAAGGAAGGAGGTCATCCTCTTTGATATTCAGCCAATTAAGCCTTTTTCTGACTCCCACCTCAACCTCTTTCTAGGTGCAAACCTTGAGACCCCAAGTCAGATTGCCTCCTTGAATCTAGTCAATCTACAGAACCAGAGGAGGTAACAACAGAATGATAGATTAAGTCTCTAAGTTTTCTGGTGTTTGTTATGCAGCAATAGATAATAAAAACATTTGTTCACCCTCAACTTTGTGGCCTCATAGAGGCTGGTGGGTTAAGGAGCACATTCTGGCCTACCTAGAAGCTCTTCCTGCCACAATGTCCCCTTTATGTCGACCTACAGGTAGAAGAGTCCATTTCTCTTCTAATTCTATTCTGCATGGGAAGTTGCTCAGCTAGCTTTGCACTGTGCTGCCCTGCAGCTAGAAACCCCAGGGCAGGGGCTGAGCCAGAACAAGAGGGAATTCCACTAAGGTCATCTAGGGTGACTAAAGCAGCCTTCTATAGAGTTGACACACATTTGCTCTCTCCTGTAAGCTTCTCTCTGGGTCTCCTTTCTGTGGATAAAGCCCCACCTGACGAAGGAAAGGGTGAGGCCCCAGGCTTGGGGCTGCCTGCAGGTCAGCCAATCCATTTCAATCACACTGCTCCTTCTTACTGACATTTGCACATATGGTACTTTGTAGGATTTTCTCACCAGAGCGCAAGGATGATGAGTCAAATCTCTGAGACAACTCTGGAAATATTGACAGCCAAGTACTACCGAGCCAATGGAATAAATCACCCACAGGGTTCAAGGACACAGCTGGCAGTTGAATTCAGAGAGCAGAAGCTGGGTTTTTGCATACCTCAGAGCACAAAAGAAACCTGGCTTCTCTGCTGCACACACGGAAGCCATGTCCAAGGGCAAACAATATGTCTTGAAAGCTGATACTGCTCTCCCCACTTAAGTCCTGAGTAACACTTAAAGATGAGAAATAATAAGAAAGGATCACTCATACCGTGTTTACTGGAAGATAAGACCTAACCAGAAAATAAGCCCTAGCATGATTTTTCAGGATGACATCCCCTGAACATAAGCCGCAATGTGTCTTTTGGAGCAAAACTTAATATAAGACCCAGTCTTATTTTCGGGGAAACATGGTAGAGTCTTGCCTAAAAATTTTTCGTAGGAAATTAACATAAATGAAAGGCAGAGGACAAATGTGTATAATAAGAGATAATGAGAAAAAGAGGCAGAATTTAGACAAATAGTTCTCCATAGTCTTAAAGAAATTATGGACAGACAGACGTGCTATGACATGGAAAGAAAAATATATTCGGGTTTAAAGCAATCTTCACAAGGAAATAATGGAAGACAAAAACAATTTTTTAAAGATGAAAATGGCATTGAAAGTAACAAACGTACAAACAGCAGCCTGGTTTAAAACACGGTCAGAGACAAGGTAGGCAGGACCAAGAATGTGAATGAGCAGTTATCAAGATTATCATGTGGTCTTCCTGAAACTGTATCCTCAACAGTTTTGCAGAACATTGGTATCTATGGACTCTAACAGGGACTTCAAAATTAAAGAAAGCTACAGACCATTAATGGATCAACGTATATTGTGACATTCAAATCCTAGCACTTTGGGAAAGGACTCTTGTGGCTGCAAGACAGAAACTTATGTCAAATTGGTTTAAGCCCTGACATCATAGAAATGGCGAGTGAGGTGAGCCTCTTGAAATCTCCCCTGGAATTTACAACAAATTGAACAATTATAATTTCACAAAGGACTTCCTGCATAACAGACAGAAAAGACTAATAGATGTGCAACTGAAATCATCTAAAGGTGGGCACATTGGGTGAGTGGGGGAGGAGGGAAGCGGGAAGTGCAGAGACGCAGCCGGCGCAGGCACAGGACATAGACCTAGCTTGGAGCTCCGAGATCCCTGTATTCCGGAGCTATCATAGCCATGGAAGAGGGAAGAACTCGGACTGCTAGTGCTCCCCTTACGGCCCACAGTCCCACCTGAGGGGTCAGCATATAATACGGCTGAACTCAACGCTCACGGCAGAGACCTAGGAGCAAAGACTGAGGGGAAGGGTGAAAATGGTGGTTTAAGCCCTCACTGCCAAGCAGAGGGTGGAAGGCTTAGGCATGGAGCCTAGCCGACCCCTCCCACTCTCCCAGAGCTCACCCAACACCCACATGGCCAGTGCTAGAAGTGGAATGGTACCAGTGTCAGAGCAAAAGAACAGAATACCTGCAGTTCTGAGAACTGCAGCCTGCAGTCACGGACTCACAGCCCAACTAGCTCTGATGAAGCGGAGGGAGCCCTAGGGGCTATGCTAGTGGTTGCCACCAACGCTCATAGCTCACCTGCATGGGAAAACAAAGCCAATGAAATACACAAGCCATGAATCGGGTGCAGGAAGAGCTTTGGAACTTCAGAAGCTTTCCACATCCTCCAAGGGAGGCAATGCCCTGACACCCAGGCAACCAGCTCACAGAGGAAAAGCCCACCTTCCAGGGAATCCCCTCATTGTGTTAGAAGTCAGAACAGTGCAGAGAAAATATAACACTACAGTGTGAGAGAGAATTAAAACCTGCAGTTGGAAAAAAACTAAAGCATTCTACCAACACCTGCTGGAAAGGAAAGGAAAGGCTTCTTCCTACCAACCTGTTGCAGAACGCACTCCTGTAGATGCCAAGGCAGAGAAATAATAATTCACTAATTGCCATGACTAACCAAGGTAACGAGGAACCTCAGAAAATGAACTTAAAGACATGGAAATATGTGACTTAAATGACATAGAATTCAAGATTGCACTTCAGAAAAAACTCAACAAGATGCAAGAAAACACAGATAGGCAGTTTAATGAACTCAGAAACATAATCAATGTACAAAATGAACATTTTACCAAAGAGACTGAAATTTTAAAAAACAACAAAATAGAATTTCTGGAGATTAAGAGCTTAATAAAAGAAATGAAGATGAAATAGCCAGCTAAGGTAATGGAGTTGGCCAGATGGAGGAAAGAATCAGTAACATCGAAGGTAGAAATCTGGAAATGACACAGATCAAAGAAGAGAGAGATTTGAAAATTAAAAGAAATGAAAGAACTCTACAAGAACTTTTGACTCCATCAGAAAGAGCAATATAAGAATAATGAGCATACCAGAAGGAGAAGAAAGAGAGAAGGGAACAGAGAGTATATTCAAATAAATAGTTGACGAGAACTTCCCAAACATGTGGAAAGAATTGGATCTCTGAATCCAAGAAGCAAATAGAACACCTAATTACCTCAACCCCAACAGGCCTTTTCCAAGGCACATTATATTGAAGTTGTCAAAAATTAACAACAAAGAAAAATCTTCAAGGTAGCCAGGGAAAAGAAGACGGTAGCCTACAAAGGAAAGCCCATTAGGTTATCATCAGATTTTTCAGTAGAAACTTTACAAGTCAGGAGGGAGTGGACTCAAATATTCAAACTATTGAAAGAGAAAAATTATGAGCCAAGAATAATACAGCCAGAAAAGATATCCTTTAGATATGAAAGAGGAATAAAAATCTTTCCAGACATACAGAAGCTGAGGGAATTTTCTAACACATGACCTTCACTAAAAGAAATAATGAAGGAGGCTATTTGACAGCATAAATAGGGATAATTTGTGACAACAAACACATAAAAGGGGGGAGAGTAAAGGTCTGAACTGGCATAAGGGAATGGAGAAAGTAAGGCTGCTGAAGAAAATGGAATACTCTAAATATGAAACTTGTTCTTACATAAACTTAATGGTAACCATTAAAAAAAAATCCAGAACTGAAATATATAACACAATAAAAGAAGAAAAAGAGGGAAAAATCATAGAATACCACCACACTGAAATAATAGACGACAACAAAAAGACAAAGACAAACAATGGAGACACCAAACTACCAGAAAATGAAAAATAGAATGACAGGAAATCTTCATATATCAATAATCACCCTAAATGTAAATGGTCTGAACTCACCAATAAAAAGTCACAGAGTAGCAGATTGGATCAAAAAACTAAACCCAACCATATGCTTCCTCCAAGGACAAATATAGATTCAAGGTGAAAGGGTGGAAATTGACACTCCAAGCAAATGGTATCCAGAGAAAAGCAGATGTATCCATACTGATATCAGATGAAACAGACTTCAGGATAAAAAAGGTAACAAGAGACAAAGATGCACATTTCATAATGATAAAGGGGACTATACAACAAGAAGACATAATAGTTATCAATATTTATGCCCCCAATCAGGGAGCACCAAAATATACCAAGAAACTACTAATAGAACTAAAGGAAAAAATTGACCCAAACACAATTATAGTAGGGAACCTACATACATCATTGACAGATATGGATTGATCATCCAAACAGAAAATAAATAAAGAAATAGCAGCCATAAATGACACATTAGATGAAATAGATATGTGTCACACGGGCTGGCCTGCACCGTCTCTGCTTCTGCTTCCCACATCAGAACGCAGGATGTGTCTAGGCCAAAATGGAACACCCATGGAGCTATAGGTAGGGGAGTCATACCACTATAGTCTCACTGGAGGCTGGACTCACACGACGTGAGACCTGCTGTCTGCTTTTCTGCCAACTGACCGACAACTCTTCTCGACTCACTCCCCAACGTAGACGCGGCAGTTATATTAGTGGCCAATGGCTCAAGGTTTACAGCTGACGGCCAACTAGCCACAGCTGATGGCCATCTACTACCCGAGCCAGCACCTTTCCATGTTAGGCCGAGAGCCTGGAAACTGGTCTCTGGGACTCTGTCCCCATACTCCACCCCTACAGGGTCTCGCCTCACAATCTACGCGACAAGCGTCTTCCACGAGGGTCCCTGTGCCATATTAGCGTATCGGCACCTACGGACGAAAAGAAACAGTAGTCTTAGGAACCAACAATGGCAAATCCCTTCCATCTGGGAGGATAAACGCTAGCATTTTGTCCTGGGAAAGGAGGGTCGCTGCCACTGGCACCTTTCTCGGTTTGTGGTACCAGACTTTTATGGCAGTCCTTGGGGTCCCTTGCATAGTTTCAACATGTAACAGAACAGGGGACCCCATAATAGGTCATAGTGAGAGCACATAGGTTCCCCGCAAAATCATCCTGATGTCGGGACCTCCGTGTACTACAGTCACTTGCAGTGGCCACTCAGCCACCACCCCTGGCGTCACTTGCAAATCATGAGTCAAACCGGCCCTCCGTGGGGCTACCAGGCCCAACCATCGACAGCAGGGGCTTTTGACCTGCCAAGGCCAAGTCCATTGCTGTCGTTCCCCTGCTTTCAAGCATGTGGGTGCTGGCAGCAAAATGTTCCCATTTCTGCCGTAGCCTGGCTTTTACAGAGTCGCACTGGTGGTAACTTGTAATTGAATGGGAGCGGCCGTTTGATGTAGCAGAGCTTCTGCTGGTGCAGGCCCTCACTTCTGTGGTCTCTCATTCAGGACTCTCAGGACGTCCCATTGACATGAGGCCCAGTCACGCATCGTGGGAGTGTGTTTTGACACCTAGAGACCTTGCTTCAAAAGGCCATTATAGCGTTCAATCATGCCAGCTGCTTGTGGGTTATACAGAGCATGAAACAACCATTGCATGTCCATCCTGGCAGCCCAGCGCTGCACTTCTTGCCCCGTAAAATGGGTACCCCTGTCACTTTCAATGACTTGGGGGCGCCCATAGAGGGTGCACAGCCATGTAAGAGCGACCACTGTATGCTGCTGATCCGCAGCCAGACACGACCAAGCAAACATCAACCCTGTAGCAGTGTCCACTGCTATAAACGCATATATCGCATTGCGGGCCTTAGGCAGAGGTCCAATGTAATCCACTTGCCAGCGAGTGAGGCGCACCCTCCCTCACGTAATCTGCTGTGTCTCCCAGGGGCGCCTCTGCCTTTGGGGGCTATCCTGGGCACAGACGGCGCAATCATAGCAGACATCTGCTATCTCCTGCCATTTCAAAGACAGATCCCAGCATCTGCTCACCTGCCGCATGGTTCGGCTTCCAGCGTGCTGCAATTTCCTATGCAGCCAGTGGGCCACATCAGTGGCAGGAGCCCGTTCTAACCATCGGACCCGTGCTAGGGCATCTGCTTCATCATTACCTGGGGACACTAAGGGGGAGTGACCTGTGACATGCATTAGGGTCACCTTCTTTCTCTGCCCTAGGTCCCAGAGGTCCTGCCACATGGCTTGACCCCACAGTGGATGGTGTCCTATCAACGAGTTTCGGTGTTTCTATGTAGGGAGCCACAATGTTAGGCCCCGGAACACCACCCAGCTGTCTGTACAAATAACTAGGGGCCCAGGCTCGTGACTGATCACCATCCACACAGCCCGTAATTCAGCCCACTGGCTACTCTGGCCCGTTCCAGTATCAAACCAAATGGTGTCTGTTTTGGGCTGCACACCAATACCATCCAAACACCTGCAGCCCCTCAGCTAGAACCATTGGTAAACCAGGCATCCTCAGGTACTGGGGACTGTCCTTCTTTGTATTCTTTGTAGGGCGAGGGCTCCAAGTCCTCCTCTCTAGGCAGAGTACTTGGCTCAGCCTGGGCTACAAGCTCCACAGGCCCCAGGACCTGTTGTAGCTCTGTGTTCAAAGGGTTTGAACTAAGGGTGCTACGTTTCTCCAAGTAGGCACCCCACTTCGCAAGGGTGGTGGTCTGTGCTACCCCCATTTTGGGTCCCTGGGTCCACATACGGACCCACCCCTGGACTGGATAGGTTGTTCGAACCAACATCCATGCCATTCCTGTGGTGGCTTCTGTGGCCACTAGGGCTGCATACACAGCAGCCAGCTGTTTCTCTATTAGAGAGTAGCGGACCTCTGCTCCTTTCCATAATTGCGACCAAAATTCCACTAGCAACCGGAGACGCTCCAGCCGTTTCCAGAGGCCCCATCGTACCCCTCTTGGATTACATGAACATCAAGTTCAAATGGGCGGCCGGGGTCCACTACTTGCAGAGCCTGTGCCTGCTGCAATGCCCATTTTGTGGCAACAAAGTCTTGCTCTATAGCCTCTGTCCAATCCCATGAGGCCCGCTTTTTTATCATATTATACAAGGGCCTTGCCATTTGTGCTAAATGGGGTACAAATGTCCGCCAATATCCTAGCAGACCCAAATACATCTGCAGTTGGGAGACCTTGGTCGGCCGGGGAAAGGCTTGTATCTGTAAATGATCGCCTCAGGTATGACCTTTGTCTTACCCGACCACACAACACCCAAAAACTTGACAGATAAGCCAGGGCGTAGGACCTTTTCCTCATTCACCGCCCAGCCACGTGACTTCAGGTGGCGGAGAAGAGAGGGAGCTGCTTGCTCTAAATCAGAAAGAGAATCTGAGGTTAACAGAATGTCATCAACATAATGGAACAAGGCCACAGAAGATGGGTGATCCCAATGTGCAAATCCAGGGCCACGAGCCCGTTGCAGATAGTGGGGCTGTGCAAGTATCCTTGCGGGAGGACTTGAAAAGTCCACTGACGCCCATCCCATGTAAAAGCAAACTGCTCTTGACACTCGGGTGCAATGTCAATGGAGAAAAAAGCATCGGCCAAGTCCACTACATAGTGATATGTTCCCAGGCGGACAGTCAGACGATCTATCAAATCGTGAATTGAAGGTATTGCCACGTGCAAGGGTGGCGTCAGCTTATTTAACTCCCTATAGTCCAGAGTCATTCGCCAGGTCCCATCTGGCTTCTTGACAGGCCATACTGGGGAGTTAAAGGGGCTGTGTGATGGCCTCACAATATGTGCCTTCTCCAACTCCAATATTGTACGACCAATCTCCTCCTGCCCTCCTGGCAGGCGGTACTGTCGCACTGCAACCACGCGCTGGGGCTGCGGTCACACTTGAGGAGGGTGGTGAATATGCCCATGTGTCACCACTTTCACCACCCGGATCCTGAGATGGAACTCTTTTACTGACGTCTGTAAGCTGAGGCCATGTAGCACGTCCACCCCTAGAATATACTCCAGAACGGGGGAGACACACACCTTGTAGGTACGAGGGGGAAGCCTTCCTATACGCAGTGGTAAGGAAACAGCTTTTACAGTCACAGTCTTTCCCCCATAGCTATCAATGAAAATTGCTGGCCCGGGGAACAGTTCTGGGTTCCCATAAATGAGACTGCAGTCTGCGCCAGTGTCAACTAGGGCCAAAACCCTCTGCACATTAGAAGGGGACCAATGTATGGACAATTCCACGTGGGGCCTCCAGTCCCTGCTGGTCCACTCTGATCAGGTACCTTGGTCCCACCCCTAATCAAGCTGAAAGGGGTCGGCCTCAAGCAGCTGCATGAAGTCCTGGAGGGACACGGGTCGCACTTTCCCAGACTTCTACTTTAGGCTTCTCCAGAATTGCTGTTCCGGACGCAACTGTTTCCAAAGTTCCAGGAGGAGTGCATTGGGTTGTAGGTCTATTTTCTTCCAATCGACCCTGCTGCCCCGAGATCACGCCACATCTGTGCGCGTGTTACTCTCTGAGGCCCGCGACTTCGCCCCTTTACTTTTGATTTGGGCTTCCAGGTCTCAACTGCGCGGACCTCCTGTCTTAACTTCCTTTGCCTCCGGCTTTCAACATCCCCTAGGGTGGCCATGGCAGTTGTAACTTCATGGATCCGTCGCCCCACATAGGGTGTAAGAATGGCAACCAATGATCTAAAAGCACTCTCAGGTGCAGTATCCAAAACCAGATCTCTCATGCTGGCTGTAAAAAACTTGTCATCCAGACCCTGCATATTAAGGTTGAAAATAGCATGTCTCATACCCATTTCACAGATGATTTGAGTAAGTTCCGTATATGACTGCCATTGACTCACAGTGTCTGGCAGCTCGCCAGCCAGTCCCCATACTGTGCGTACCGCAGCAGTGAGCAACTCCGTTAGAGTGTGGTTGCCCTGGTCATGGGCCAATATATGGCAGTTCTGTAACCTTTGTCGCAGGGACTGATACACTGTCACGAAGGCTAGCTTTTCCATCTCGCCTGGGGAGCAGAGAATGTTGTCTGCTCCCTCATCCCATAAACGTAGTAGCCAAGCCGAGACTGGCTCTCCAGGTCACTGTTGGTACTGCCTCCCCAGCTCCTGCAACTCAGTGGGAGTGTATGGTGTGTAGGCTGTGAACTCAGTCACAGCTGGGTTGCAGGCAGCAACGCCCCTGGGGCCCAAAGATTGCTCACGTTTTATCCTTTGCTTCAAGATTGGCTGGGCTTGTGGGTTGGGAGCTACATTGTCTCCACTTGCTTCCTCTGCGTCTGCCTCAGAGTCTCCACTGTGGGGCCCCTGTTCTAACAGGCAGACCCGGGCTTCCAACACTTCCAACCGGGACACCTGGTCCGGCACCTGGGCCATTACATTAAGCGCATTTTAAGTGTTGAGACTCAAGGCTGTGAGGAGCATCCAGCCCACGCGGCCAGCTGTAGCCTTTTCCTCCTCTGGCAACCTCTCGGCCAGAGCCTGCAGGGCCCTCTCCACGCTGGCCGGAGAGCCGTCCATGTCCTCCCACCCCTCCTTGGGGGTCCAACTCCTGAGAGCAGTTGCCACTGGACACCACATACTGTATGGGGGCCACACATCCTCCTGCCAGACTCCATTCCTACCTGGTTGGAATCTCGCTCACCGTGCCAGGTGTCTGAGTGGGTGGTGACCTCCATGTAAGATGTCCACAACCTTCAGAGCTTAAGGCCGCAGCAGATCACCAAACTGAAGGCAACGCCCTCCATGGCCAAGAGGAAGGTGTGGCAGATGGATGCTTGAGTCTCCCAGGCAGACCGCCCCTCCCGTTCCCAGTGTCGCTCCTCATGGTCCTCCCGAAGCTGGGCTCTCACACGTACAAACCGCTCCACCATGCTTCGGTAGGTTTTGCCGGCACCATACCCTGCTTACGAGACTGAGCTTTTATACATATAAACTGCTCCAGTACATTCCAGAGAGTTTCGGCCGACACCACACCCTGCTCGCTGCGCCATATGTCACACAGGGTGGCCTGCGGGGTCTCTGCTCCTGCTCCTACATAAGAATGAAGGATGTGTCTAGGCCAAAAAGGAACACCCACGGAGCCATAGGTAGGGGAGTCATACAACTATAGTCTCACTGGAGGCTGGATTCACACGACGTGAGACCTGCTGTCCGCTTTTCGCCCAACTGACCGACGACTCTCCTGGACTCAACTCCCCAACGTAACCGTGGTAGTTATATTAGTGGCCAATGGCTCAAGGGTTACAGCTAACGGCCGACTAGCCACAGATGACGGCCAACTACTACCCGAGCCAGTACCTTTCCACGTGAGGCCAAGAGCCTGGAAACTGCTCTCTGGGGCTCTGTCCCCACAACATAATTGAAATTTATAGAGTACTTCATCCTAGAACATCAGATTATACATTTTTTCCCACTGCACATGGAACATTCTCAAGGATAGACCATATATTGGGACATAAAATCAGCCTCAGCAAATTTAAGAAGATTGAAATTATACCAAGCATATTGTCTGATCACAAGGCTTTGAAATTGGATATCAACTTTAGAAAGAAAGCAGGAAAAACCACAAATATGTGGAGATTAAACAACATACTTTTAAAGAACAACTGGGTCCAAGAAGAAATAAGAGAAGAGATCCAAAGATACATAGAAACAAATGAGAATGAGAACAAATCCTACCAAAATGTTTTGAATACAGCAAAAGCAGTTTTTATATCATTACAGGCTTATCTCAAGAAAGAAGAAAAATCCCAGATAAATAACCTCATGTTACACCTTGAAGAACTAGAAAAAGAAGAACAAATGAAACCCAAAGTCAGCAGAAAGAAGGAAATAATAGAGCCGAACTAAATGAAATAGAGAACAAAAGACAATAGAAAAAATTAATGTGACAAAGAGCTGGTTCTTTGAAAAGATTAACAAAATTGACAAACCTTTGGCTAAACTCACTAAAATAAAAAGAGAAAAGACACAAATAAACAAAATCAGAAATAAAAGAGGAGAAGTTATCACAGATGCCCCAGAAATACAAAGGATCATCCAAGAATACTATGAAGGACTATATGCTACCAACTTCAATAACCTAGAAGAAATCAACAAGTTCTTAGAAACATATAGCCTTCCAAGGCTGAACCATGACGAACTGGAAAATCTAAACAGACCGATCACCAGTAACAAAATTGAATCAGTCATCCAAAACCTTCCCAAAAGCAAAAGTCCTGGAACAGATGGCTTCACTAGTAAATTCTACCAAACATTCAAAGAGGACCAAATGCCTGTCCTACTCAAATTATTCCAAGAAATTGAAGAAGAGACAATACTCCCAAAGTCATTTTATGAGGCCAACATTACCCTGATACCAAAATCTGGTAAGGATAACACAAAAACAGAAAATTACAGACCAATATCTCTGATGAATACAGATGCAAAATTCCTAAACAAAATTCTAGCAAATCGAATGCAACAATGCATTAAAAAAAGTATACATCACGACCAAGTACAGAAGGATGGTTCAACATATGCAAATCGGTCAATGTGATATACCACATAAACATAATAAAGGACAAAACTCATATGATTATATCAATAGATGCAGAAAAAGTATTTGACAAGATAAAACGTTGATTTATTATTAAAACAATTGATAAAATATGTATAGAAGAAAAATACCTTAACATAATGAAGGCTATATATGACAAATCCTCAGGTAATATCATAATTAGCACTGAAAAACTGAAACCCTTTGCTCTACGTTAAGGAAAACGACAGGGCTGTCACCTATCACCTCTGCTTTTCAACATAGTATTGGAAGTCCTAACCAGAGCAATGAGGCAAGAGAAAGAAATAAAAGGCATCCAAATTGGGAATGAAGATGTTAAATTGTCACTTTTTGCAGATGACATGATGCCATATAGAGAAAACCCTAAAGACTCCACCAAAAAGCTATTAGAAACAAACAACAAATACAGTAAAGTTGCCGGCTACAAAATCAATATACAAAAGTCCATTGCATTCCTATATACTAACAATAAAATATCAGAAAAAGAAATAAATAAAATAATTCCTTTTGCAATTGCAACAAAAAGAATAAAATACTTAGGAATATTCTTAACCAAGACTGTGGAAGACCTATATACAGAAAACTATAAGATAATTTTCAAAGAAAGTGAAGACGATGCAAAGAAATGGAAAGATTCCATAGATTGGACGAATCAACATAGTTAAAATGGCCGTATTACTAAAAGCAACATACAGATTTAATGCAATCCCCATCAAAATCCCAATGGCATTTTTTTATGAAATAGAACAAAAAATCATCAGATTTGTATGAAACAACAAAAGACCTGGAACAGGCAAAGCAGTCCTAAGAAAAAAAAACAGTGCTGGAAGTATCACACTATCTGATTTCATCTTGTACTACAGGGAAACAGTAATCAAAAAAGTATGCTATTGGCAGAAAAACAGGTGCACAGACCAATGGAATAGAATCAAGAACCCAGAAATAAACACACAAAAATATGGACAGATAATTTTTGACAAAGAAGTAAGAAATATACAGTGGAGAAAATACAGCCTCTTCAAGAAATGGTGCTGGGAGAATAGGAAAGCCACGTGCAAAAGAATGAAACTGGACTGCTATCTGTCACCATGTACCAAAATTAATTCAAAATGGATCAAAGACCTAAACATAAGACATGAAACAATAAACTGCATAGAAGAAAATATAGGTACTAAACTTATGGACCTTGGGTTCAAAGAGCATTTTATGAATTTGACTCCAAAGGCAAGGGAAGTAAAAGCTAAAATTAATGAATGGGACTATATGAAACTTAAAAGCTTCTGCACAGAAAAAGAAACCATTGACAAAGTAAAGAGGCAACTGACCAAATGGGAGAAGAGTTTTGCAAACAATGCCTCTGATAAGGGGCTAATGTCCAAAATACATAAGGAACTCTACAACAAAAACAAACAAACAATCCAGTTAAAAAATGGGCAGAGGACCTGAAGAGACATTTCTCCAAAGAGGACATACAAATGGCAATAGACAAATGAAAAAATGCTCAACATCACTAATCATCAGAGAAATGCAAATAAAAACCAAAATGAGATATCACTTCACACCAGTTAGAATGGCTATCATCAACAAGACAAATAGTAACAAGTGTTGGAGAGGCTGTGGAGAAAAAGGAACCCTCATACACTGTTGGTGGGAATGCAGATTGGTGCAGCTGCTATGGAAGGCAGCAAGGAGTTTCCTCAAAAAAATCAGGAATAGAATTACCATGTGACCCAGCAATCCCTTTCCTGGGTTTCTACCCAAAAATATGAAAATATTTATCCATAAAGACATATGTGCTCCAATGTTCATTGAAGCTTTATTTATGGTGGCCAAGACATGGAAACAACCAAAGTATCGTTCAACAGATGAATGGATAAAGAAGTTGTGGTATGTATACAAAATGGAATACTATTCTACCATATGAAAAGATGAAATTTGTGGCAACATGTATGGATCCTGAGATTATAATACTAAGCAAAATAAGTCAGACAGCAAAAGTAGAGAACAATATGATTTCACTGATATATGGTATATAAAACTGAAAACAACAAAAAAACAAGACAAACAATTGAAGAAACAAAAACAATAGTTTAGTGGTTACCAAAGGGGAAGGGGGGAAGAGGGTGGTAGATGAGGGTAAAGGGGATCAACTATATGGTGATGGAAGGGGAACTGATTCTGGATAGTGAACACACAATGTGATATATAGATGATGTATTACAGAATTGTACACGTGAAATCTATGTAACTTTACTAACAATTGTCACCCCAATAAACTTTAAAGAAAAAATTATCATGTTACGGATGGACCTTGTGGGGACAGAGTCCCAGAATGCAGTTTCCAGGCTCTCGGCCTCACGTGGAAAGGTGCTGGCTCAGGTAGTAGATGGCCATCAGCTGTGACTAGCTGGCCATCAGCTGTAACCAGTTAGCCATTAGTTATTAATATAACTGCTGTGGCTAAGCTAGCTAGAGCGGACTGCAGTTAGCGAGTGGGGTCAGTTTGCAGAGAAGAGGACGGCAGGTTGCGGATAGTGTGGCTCCTGCTTCCTGTGTCTCCAACCCAGCTGTCAGCAAGAATATAGTGGTATGACTCCCCTATATACGGCTTCCTTGGTGTTCCTTTTTGGCCTTCCCGTATCCTGCATTCTTATGCGGAGAGCAGGACCAGAGACCGTACATGACACCCCTCATGACAGACCTGAAAGAAAATCCAGCATGCTCACATTGGCATTCCCAAAGAAACAAGCAAAGCCAACGGAATAGAAAAGACACAGAATTATAAAAGAACTGATGATAAAATATGGTGGGGGTCCATGCTTGCTTATAGCATTACTTCCTTGCAAAAATGTACTAAAAGAAGAGTGAAAGAATAAAGCAGTTAAAACTCGAAACAAAGGAGAACGCTAAATAAATCGTTGAGTGAGGAATGTTAAGGAAGTTTGCAATTTAGAAAATAAGTAGAAGAGAAGCACAGAGAAGGCTGAACCTTAAGAGCCTATGGAAAGTGATAGCCACAAGAGAGCAAGTCCACCCCCACAAGCTCCCAGAAAGTCTTGAGAGCTAGATGCTCTCAAGGAATCACAGCATTGAGGTAACAAGTGGAAAACAAGGAAATGGATCCAAATTCTGGCTAAGGAGCAATTGACCCCAAAATTCCCTGGCCTGGTGTGCTCCACTGGGTGAAACTCTCTCCCTCTCAAGATGGGCTCAGGATTCATGGAGGCAGTTGTGAAAGGTTATCTTGGAAGGCCAAGCGGAAGTCCACAAGCTTCTGTGAGACTCTGGCCCCTTCTTCCATCCTTTCACAGAACACAGGGCTGTCTTCTCTGGGAAGACTGACAGACTCAGAGAAAAACTCCTAAGTTCCTGAACATCTAGGGATTCCGGAAGAAACTTCTGGATACCTGTTTAAAACACCCTCCAGCACAGCCCCTTCATCAATAAGAACCACCCACAAAGACCTCCTCCCATTCACTTTTACTGCCTTCCTCACAAATTTAGCGTTGCAAAGTTATCATCAGATATTAGGGGAGTGCCTTCAACATGCAAGACAGGCCAAAGTGTATGCAAAAATTGAACTCAGGCAGAATTAGAAAAGTATAATAATTAACATCTTCCAAAAGATAATATATAATAGTGCATTCAAGAAGTAAAAAGAGTTTATGTTAGGAGGGTAAAAAGGAACACTAGAAATTGAGGTATGAAGAAAGGGCTCAGTGGAAATTAAAAACATGAGAGTTTAAATTAAAAAATGCATGAAAAGTTTGAAAGATAAAATTGAAAAAATCCTCAATTATGTAAAACAGTAAGACGAAAATAGAAGAAAAAAGATAATAAAATTAGAGGATTAAATCAAACAGTACAAGACCCTACTAATATGAAATCTAAAGGAGGAAAAAGAGTGGAAATTATTTTTTAAAATAGAAGAAAATATTGCACAAATGAAGTTTGCTTTTCCCAGAATGATCAATGGAAAGAACCACTTCAGGGCACAGCACTGGGAAATTTAAGAACAATAGATTAAAGATAATATCTTCAATAATATCAGAGGGAGGGAGAGAGAGGAAAAAATATCAGAATTATCATTCTGGACTTCTCAGCAGCAACATAGGATGACTTCAGATTTCTGAGGGAAGAGGATTTCCAGCCTAGAACTCTAGTCCCAGCCAAATCACAAATATTAAAATAAAAACCGTTCAGACATGCAATAGCTCAAAACAGTACATCTCCCCTCATTTCTCAAGAAATTACTGGAAGATATGTTCCACTAAAAAGAGAAAATAAACTAAGATGAAGAAGATTGGGAATCAGGAAGAAAGGACCCAGTAGGGAGGGGCACAAAAAGCCTCCATGAGAAGGGGGCTCCTGCACACAGCTGTTCTCAGTTCCAGACACCAGGGAGGCTGTGGGATGAAGGCAGGATTGCCTGATATATTCCAACATAGAGAAACAATATTTAGAGGGGTTACCACTCCTTTGGAAATTTGGGAAAGGATCAATTTAATGATAAATTAAAAGAAACATAAGCATATAAAAAAGTGAGGTGATGATTACTTTCAGGCAATTATTAATTTTGAGAAAGACAGAAAGTTGCACAAGAAAGAATATATTATTATAACCCTCTATTTTCTCAGCATTTATTCATTTAGCAAGGATTTAAGGACCAACAGTTTCAAGACAGGCATTGTTCTAGGCTCTGAAAATGAAGCAGGAACAAAATAGATTAAGTTCCTGTATTGTATTCTTGAGGAGAGGAAAGACAAGAGAAGGTTATGAAGAAGAAAAATCAGAGTAAGGAAGATGGGGAAAGCCTTTGAGTGTTCAGGGAAAACCTCTAAGTTAGTTATGACAACAACTAATAGGCAATAAACACTAATTACATATGTAAAATAATGAAAACACAAGGCACTAATCAATCAAAATTTTGTTACCTGAAGGGAGGTACGAAGAATAAAAGGAAAAATCTCAACTTTCATCACAGGAAGTTTTTCAATAGTTTCTAAAATCTAAAAATGAAGAAACAGCATTATAAGCATCTTATTTAGAAATATGGAAGTAAATATAAAAAGAAACAGAAAACTTGAATTTTGTTGTTTCTGGAAAAAGAATTGGGCTTTGAGGAAGTGTGGGCAGACTATATTTGACACTTAAATTATGTTCATATATGACTTTGGTGAAAATAAAAAACTCATTTAGTAGAATTAAATATTACTGAAATGACATACTCGAGTCTACAACTTAAAAGAATACAACAAGCACCATTCACACACACACACACACACGTGCATATACACACACACACACACACACACACACACACACACACACACACACACATATATATATATATATATATATATATATCAACATCAAACTTAGTCCAGAACAGTTACTAAACTCCAAGACACAGAAAGATTCATATGTTCATCCAGGCAGAAAATCTACATTACATACAAGGGGAAAGACTGGGTTGGGCTCAGATTTCTCCAATGCAATATACAATGCCAGAAGTCAATAAAGCAATATTTTACAATGTTCTGAGTAGGGACAGTGTCACCAGAATTTTCCTATTTAGCCAAGTTGTACATAAAGTAAAAATACAAAAGGCAGATGCTGTCATGTAGGAATAATTCAAGAAATTCATGACTTTTTCTTGGAAAAAGAAAAACTTGATGAAATCCAGCCAACCAAAGGATAAATCAAAATACTTTTTTTTTAAAAAATGGAAAAACTCTTTAAAAACTGGTGGTGAGCTCTAAACCTATTTAATATAAAACTAAAATACTGAGGCAATCGTGGTTAAACAACAGAATGTAAATGTTATAAACTTTGAAAATGAAACATTAATAACTAAAAAAATCAAGACATATTAGGAAAAATGATGCAAGGACCCAAGGTTGTGCTAATTTCCCCATATCTCGGAGCAGGGAATCAACAGAAAATGCCTCAAGTTGAAGTTTGGTGTAAATGCATGAACAATCCAATCAGTTTTAAATTTGAGAGAAATCTTACAGAAATGAATCTCTCTTGTGAGAAATATTTATCAAAATTTCAACAACTATAGTTTTTATTCTCTTTCACTGAATTCCATGAAGATTGAGTGTTACAATTTTATTTTAAAACAGTAAGTAGGAGGAGGGAATGGGGAAATTAGATGAAATGGTCAAAAGATACAAACTTCAAGTTATAAGATAAACAAGAACTAGGGGTGTCATGTACAACATGATGACTATACTTAACATTGCTGTATAGTATATTTGAAATTTATTAAGAGAGTAAATCCTAAGAGTTCTCATGCAAGGAAAAAAACATTAAAAATTTTTTTTTTTATGTCTATATGACATATGTTAACCAAACCTACTGTGATACTCATTTCAAAGTATATGTAAGTCAAACCATTGTGCTGTACACCTTAAACTTATGTCAATTAGATCTCAATAAAACTGGACAAAAATGATGTCTTGAAGGTACTTCAAAATTTTTTAAATAAAAAAACTTATTTTGAAAATAAAATAGTAGATAGAATCCCATCCTATAAAATAATATGTATATTGATTGATCGTTTTACCATCATATGAGGTCAGACAATTAAGTTCGCGAACTCATCCTAGAAGAAGTGTTACACACCTCGTTGCTGAATATCATTGTTACGGTCACCTTCAAAGTACTCCCCTTGAGAAGCTATGCACCTATGTCAGTGCCTAGTCCACTCTTCAAAGCAATTTTGGAACTCTTTTTTTGGAATGGCTGTCAGAGCTGTCATAGCATTACACTTGATGTCCTGAATGTCATCAAAATCTGTTCCTTTCCATATTTCCTTTATTTTCAGGTAAAGAAAGAAGTAATTGGGGGCCAGCTCACGTGAGTTGGGAGGGTGTTCCAATACAGTTATTTGTTTACTGACTAAAAACTCCCTCAACAGACAGTGCTGTGTGAGCTGGTGCATTGTCGTGATGCAAGAGCCATGAATTGTTGGAGAAACATTCAGGTCATCTAACACTTTCACGCAACCTTTTCAGCACTTCCAAATAGTAAACTTGGTTAACTGTTTGTCCAATTGGTACAAATGCATAATGAAGACTCCCTCTGATATCAAAAAAAGTTTAGGAACATCGGTCAACAAGTTGGTGAACTTAATTGTCAGACCTCGTATATGCGTATATAGAGGACTAGAGTGATAGTCACAAAGGAAATGTTTATTTCCGAATGATGACATTTAAAAACATTTTGTTGCTGTTTTTTTCTTTGTACCTTTTAGGTTGCTTGGTGTGTTTTGTTTTTTAAACAAAAATTATATATTTTTCATAAAACACAAACCAAAAAGAAGTATTTAGTGACTGGTAGTTATTTTATGTATGACATCAACTGTGCTTAAGCATTCATGGGCGCTTTCTGTGCAGTCTAACCAAAAAGACAAAATTGGTGGTGATGACGGTGATAGAATTATTATATAGAGATAAATAGATGATAAATAATATAGACACATGATGGCAAGAAAGATAGCCAAATAGATACAGAAATATATAATAGCACAGCAACACATAACCAGAACACCTTGCATTTGTTTTGCATCTGAGTTTACATGACCATCATTTGTTCAGCAAGGAAACTAAATGCAGAAAGATTTCCTGGACGTTACGATTGTCTCAGTCAGGAAAAGATAAAATAGCTCTACACAAATGCTGTTATTTATTAAGATATTTTTCTAATTCCTCATTCATAGTAGTATGTTGTATTTGAATAAAATGTTATGCTAATGTTCCAATTGGATATGCCAGATTATTTTGATAAAGATTTTTTAAAGATTGTAATATCTACAAATTGAAGGGAAAATGGCCATTGTTCTTTTTAGCTTAGTTACACACACATAAAGAAAGCCTAGATTTTCAGACCAAGAAGCTCCTTCATCCAATCATCACCATTCTCCTGAAACAGGAAGACAGAGCCAGGGAGAGGGGGGCTGCATGCAAGTGACAAGGATTCTGCCCTTGCAAAGTTCCCATCAACACACCCAGCTGCTCTTTCTCAGTCCGTTTGGTGTACCATGCTCAGAGAGCCACCAGAAGCTACACCAAAGCAGGGAAGGCATCTTCTTCCCTAGAGGTTTCAGAGAGAGCATGGCCCTGCTCTCTCACCTTGATCACAGACTTCTAGCCTCCAGAGCTGTGAGAGAGTAAATTTCCACTGTTTCAAGCTATCCAGCTGTGGTCCTTTGTTATGGCAGCCCTAGGAAACTAGGAAACACTGCCCTTGTCTGGACCCCATAATTGTCCCAGCCACTCACTTCCCACATAGGGGCTTGTGATGGGGAAGAGAGGTCAGAATGGGAAAAGACAGTCTTACCAATTGTATTTAAAAAGTATTACATTTGAACATTTTACAAGAACTTATATGAACATATTATTGAGGACCCTCCCCTAGTTCGAGAAGGCCCAAAACATAAACTTCTTCGGGAAACAAGCCTTGTATAGGACCCGCTGCCTGGGAACCAAGCACTGGCCTCTAAAGAATATCTGTGTAAAGTTCAGATTACAGATTAGCCATCAGGGGTTGTCAGGGTTCACACGACCATTCCTCAAATTCAGTCCACAAACACAGACTGTCAGAGTGAGTGAATGAACGAAAAGAAAGTCTGAATGCAAAACGTAGTCCCTGTCCTTAAGTAGCTGACAGTCCAGAAGAGTCTGACTGTGCCATGCAGCAGAATTAGATAAATGCCACAAAGGGCTCATGTGCAAATGCTCTAGGGAAGGTGGGGTGGGGGTGTGAAGTAGATGCTGGACGTTTCATGGAAGAAGGGCAGAAGGCAAAGACCTTAAAAAATGGAAAGTTGTAACCAAAGGTGTTGAGACCCTTCCTCCAGCCTGACCCAGAGTGTTTCCAATACCCACGTTGGCCGAGTCACTGCTCAGAAGACCTGTCACTCTGCAGAAGGAGCCTGGAGCTGCTTTGGGGGCAATGGACTTTATAGCAGGATTCTTGTAGCCATAAACTTTGGGAAGTTTGGCATGGTGCCTGATGCCAACCTTAATTTCCCTTAGCAGGGTTTACGGGTGCAATAAGTGTGTATGAGACCTAAGATGGAATTTTTATACATGTGAAAGCAGAAGGAAAATAAATTAAAGCTAACCTGAAGGAAATAGTATTAGGTAATTTTTTTCCTGAGTTTTCAACATTTAGGGACCTTAAAGTGCACCTGGTCCCAGCCCCTCTTTTCACAGAAGAGGAAAATGAAACCCCGGGTCCAATGGCCTATCCACAGTCACACCTGGAGACGCAGTCACTCTGCTCCAAGTCCCCCTTTGCTTTCGCATCAGACGAGGCTAACCCTGCAACACTAAATAATGCCTCTCACTGCTATAGATTAACCAGAGGAAAAACAATACATCTTGAGCTTAGTTTACCCCTGTATGAAGTAGTTTTAAAGGTGACACCGAAAGTAAGGTTTTTATAGCTACGTAACATGGCAGTTGAATCCACACAAGTACCTTTAAAATAAAATAAAAATAAGGTGGGAAATCAATCAGTTATTTCAAACCAGTGTATTTGAATTATCCTCATTTAAAATAATTATTTTGGCACCCCCAAAACATACTTGAATGTTCTGTTTGTTTCACTGATTAAGCTAAAATCTGAATATATTCACGAAGTTGTGCATTGATTTGACTAAACTAATTGCCTTTACTCTGTTGTTTGACATCAGAACTGTTCCACTCTACTTCCCAAGTGACGACTGGAGGGGCACATTTTCCGTAATACAAGCCCCACCGATGCTGAATTCTAATTTCTTTGCATATCTGGTGCTGTCAGAAGCCACATGCCAAAACGAGGTGACCAATTACGCCGTTTGCACAGGGATGCCTGGGTTTTAGAACTGACACTCCCATGTCCCAGGAATCTCTCAATCCTGGGCAAATCAGCATGCTTGGTCACCCTGACTCTCGAGATAATTTCACCATTATGTTGCTCCCTACCTTTATTTTCCTTTGTTAAGTTGATCGTTGAACTCGTTCCCCATGACATATAAGATTACACGTGTAAATACAATTAAAAACAATGAGAACAATCTTAAATTATTCTAACTGCTGAATCAAAGTACAATTTGCTTCTTAATGGAAATTAAGACATTAACGAAACTGCCACAGACCTTATCAACTCTTTACCCAGGAAAATCAATGAGGTTGTCTTGATAACTTATCCTAGGGAAGCTCAGCCTGTGTTCCTTTCTGTTTGGGGGTAAATAGAACGAGGATCAAGACAAGTCAAAATGTTTTTCTAAAACAATGACCAAGCAATAAATAATGAATTAGGTAACAGAAAATGTACTGTGACTCTGCTTCCCCATCTCTAAACTAGAGCAGTAATAGCATCTACTTCATAACATTGTTCTGAAGGTTAAATGCCGTTATATTTGCGAAGCACTTAAACAGTGTCCAGCTTAGGAAGAACTATGTGAGTGTTTGTAACATAAATAAATCAGTTAAAACTGCACCGGCTAACTTTTGTTACTATTCTCTTCGGGATATATGATATATATTCTCTTCGGGATATGTGATATATATATCCCGAAGAATATACGTTGAGTTTGCAAACTCATCTTAGAAAAAGTGCTACATGCCTCATTGCGGAATATCATTATGGTCACCTTTGAAGTACTCCCCTTGGGAAGCTATGCACTCATACCAGCACCTAGTCCACCCTTCAAAGCAATTCTGGAACATTTTTTTTTTGTTTGGAATGGCCATCAGAGCTGTCATTGTATTACACTTGATGTCTTGAATGTCATCAAAATGTCTTCCTTTCAATATTTCCTTTATCTTCGGGTGAAGAAAGAAGTCATTGGGGGCCAGATCAGGTGAGTAGGGAGGGTGTTTCATTACAGTTATTTGTTTACTGGCTAAAAACTCCCTCACAGACAGTGCCCTGTGAGTTGGTGCATTGTCGTGATGCAAGAGCCATGAATTGTTGGCAAAAAGTTAGGTCATTTCATCTAACTTTTTCACGTAGCCTTTCAGCTCTTCCAAATAGTAAACTTAGTTAACTGTTTGTCCAGTTGGCACAAATTCATAATGAATAATCCCTCTGATATCAAAAAAGGTCAGCAACATCATTGCAACAAGTTCGCGAACTTAATTGTCAGAGCTTCGTAGATCATAGATCTATAAATATGCATATACACATATATGCACCTATACATCCATGCACACAAACTTGTGTAAGGAAAATTTTTACAGGAATGAATACAGTATTTGATGTTAATGTAAGGTTAAAGTTTACACCAAAGACAAATAAGGTTGGTTCTTCTCTTTATCAAAAATTTCTTTAAAGGATGAGGTTCTCCCATCAATAAAACTTTTGATTCATAAACATTTGATGCTCACACCACTTTCAGGAAGAAGTGTAGATATCGTGTAAAGTGAGGTGTGTCGGCGGCATCTCTTTTGAGTTCTGACCTCCACTGCTCAAGTGCCCTGAGAACTTGAAGGAACCTACAATTTCCTTTGTTTATCTATAACTGGGATCAAAGTCATTTTACTCAAAGTGTTTTCTAGGTCACATGGGGTGTTATAATTTAGGAGAGGAGATAATATAAGCACCAAAATACAGGCACAGTCAAGACAAAAGTCAGACAGGTGGGTCCTCCTTTGCCTGTATCTGAGTCTCCCCTCCATGCCTGACCCACAGTGTGTGGGTGAAATAGACATGTGCCCAGGGAGGGGCCTGGGCAGTGTGGGAGGAAGAGAAGCAGGAAGGGTTCCTGATTAGGCCAGGCCTTCCAGATTAGGAAGGGAAATAAGGTGGGAAATCAATCAGATTAGGTCCAGGCCTTCCAGATTAGGAAGGTTTGAATATGCGGAACTGGAGGGGGAAGGGCAAGGGAGCCCAGATTGAAGGCACAGCAGAGAGCAAAGGGGGCAGAGCCAGCAGTACGATCAAAGCTCACAGTATAGTGTGGAAAAGATAGTGTGGAAACTGGAACAGGAGAACTAACTGGGGACGGGGACCACTTTGTGGACAGCCAATGCCCACTTGGCCAGGAGGCTGGATTCTAGCACCTAGTCTGGTTCCTAAAAAGATCTCCGTACACATTAGCTGTACCTATGGAACAATGACTTTCACAACATCAATGGTGACAATTATCAGCATTTGATAAACAGGACAAGGAAAGAATGGAAAAACCAAACATGGAATGAAGGAAATAAGTAGCTTTGAGAGGAAATAGGAGGGAAAGAGCTTGGTTTTACGGAGTCTCATGTCAGTGGGAATACAGACAGACAACTTGGGCTGAAGTTTTGGAGAAAAGTCATGGCTGAAGATGGAGATTTTAGAAGTCACCAACCTAGAGGTGAAAATTAAAGCCAGGAAACTGGAGTTACAAGAAGCTATATAGTGTAACAGAGCTGGAAGCTAGAAACTCATGGGAAGAAAGTTAGGTCAGGGCCTCTGAAATTGGTGTCCAGACCTCTGATGGCCGTCACTCTAATTCCCATCTCTCCAGTACAGGCACGCGGTGACCCCGGGTGGCGAAACTTCAGTATCTCTGACCTTAATTCTGATCCATGCCCAGGGCTCACCTAGGTTATATGCCCAGCCAGCACTTCTGGGCAGAGATGGGCTGGACGCAGGGCTGCCATTGGTGAAAATTTGTGAAAGATCTTGCCACCCAGTGCCCAACCCAACCCCCTCCAAGACCATCCCCAAATTAAAATAAAACCCCTACCTGGAAGAGGGTTGTCAGGGATGAGGAAACTTTCCTCTTTCCCTCTTAGTTCTTCTGAATCTCTGAATAATTTCAACTGTAACAGCACACTGGTTTTGCTCCCTTAAAGCAAACTGGTGCTTAATACAATCTTTGAATTATTTTACAGAGACTGCACTGTACAGTGCCACCCCATCTTTAAGATGATACTGGAACCAAGAATCTTCAGTGTATGGAACTCAAGTAACGGAAATGTGGCCACCAAAGCCCTTTCTTATTGAAACAAAAGTTCCTTCAGTAAGAAATATCCTGTGCCTAGATCACACATGGACAAATATAGAACTGACTAATCAAACCCTGCCAGATTGGAATTGCTTTGTGCTCTCTCTTGGCCCTGGACCCTATACCATAGTTGGCCAGGTTCCAAACCTTCCAATCCAAACTTGCCCCACCACATTATCTCATGCCACCCCATTCTCCCTAAGCCTTAACACTTGTCCAGACCCCAAATCTGGGAGACAGATTTGAGTGGGTCTTCCTGTCTCCTGCGAGTCAACTCAGCAATAAATAAACATCTCTTTCTTTTCTCAAAGTCCTATGTCATAGTTTTGGCTCCTATGTACATTGGGCTGTAGGCCTTTGCTTGGTAACAAAATGACATGCAACAGATTAATAGGAGAAAATCAAATTTTAATATGTGTGCACAGGGAATTCACATAAACATGAAAATTCCAAGGACAATGAGGCAAAATGAGGGATATTTGTCATTCAGAACTAAGGAGGAGGAAGTAAGGCAATTCACAGGGAGATGAAAAGAGTTATTGCTTAGTAAACAAATATACTCTGGGAGAGGACTTTGATCAAAGGGGCCTTGCTGTTCCCCATCTATCACACCTATTTCAGATTAAACTACAGTTATCTATCTCCCTTCCTGGAGCAATTCCTTTGTCTAAATTCTTTCAAGCAGTAAGGAGAAAGTTCTGAGTTTCTTTCTGAGCCTTCTGGGCCTTCTTTGTTTTCAGTTCAAAGTAATCTGCATGTCAGGGTGGCACAGTTTGGGCAACTGGTCCTGAACCCCTATAGAGTAATAGGGGGGTTAGTGATAGAGGGTATGGAACTACACTGCCTATATCTTGCCCACCCCTTTCCAAACTGGGTGGAAAGAGAAGAGAGTTTCCCAGGTATGATGGAGGATGTTACAGCCCAGTGGACCCTGGACCCTGACCTTGCATGGCCTGTACTGAGCCCTGGAGTTGACAGCCTTGCTACTAAGGTAAGATCATTGTGAGAAGTTTAGGAGTAGAGCAAGTGCCTGAAGAGAACCTCCAGTTTCCTGGGGCCTCAGAGCAGAGAAACAGCAATCCTGAAGGTCAGGGCCATGCAGAGACCTGTGAGTTTGACTCCAGGGGCTCAGGCAAGATCATGGATGGCTCTCTGAATGCTGCAGGACAGAGGGCAAGAAGCTGAATCAAGCCATGGAGTTCAGGGTGAACCACAGACACACTCTAGGACCAACGAGAGCAAGTTATATCTGGAGCAACATATACTGTGCTAAAGAAAACATTTTATTAAAATTAATTCTGCCTGTTTCTTTACTTTTTAGTGTAACTGCTGGAACACTTAAAATTACTTATGTGACTCACATTATATTTTTTATCAGACAGTGCTTGTCTAGACTGTTTTCTTCATCAGACTGATGGAACATCAAAGTTAGAAATTAATGCATGTTCTATAAAATACAGGAAATGTCTGTGCTGCACCCTGGAAGTAAGGTCTGTGAAATTTTTATTCACAACACATAAACTATTCTACCCGCCTGGCAAAGCCTGACCTCGCTCAAGTCTAGGTGGACTTGATTTCTGAAAGCATTTGGCACAAAATGAGGCTTAAACCATATTAAAAGGTTGAATTTTTTCTAAGTGCAAAGAGAGGCTCTCAAAAGGCGTTAAGGAAGAACATGATCTGACTTATACTTCCATAAATCCGTTTTTGCTACTGGGTAAAAAATGGATTGGAGTTGGAAGTCAAAAGGCCATTGCATTAGTATAGGTAAAAAGATGGAAGCTGCCTCGGTAGTATAATGGTAAATGTTTAACATTAGCTCTTTGAAGGAGAAAGAGAGAGAGAGAGAGAGAGAGAGAGAGAGAGAGAGAGAGAGAGAGACCCTGATTGAGCCTTTGTCAATTTCCATGGTAGACATACTCCCCCTGTGGCTGATTGCAAGCTACCAAGGTGAAATTTTTAATGACAAAGTTGGGGAGAGTTGTTAATAATCAGCTCTCAGGAGTGAGAACTATCCATCTTCACCACACCACAGCCTGGACTAAGATGGTAGCTGTGAAAACAGAAGCGAGTGGATGGATGGATTTTGAAGACAGAGTCGATCGGACTTGCTGATGACCTGGACATGAGGAAAGGAGCAGTAGAGGATAAATCCTTGGTGTGTGACTTGGGTGGCACAGCTATTTGTCAAATGGAGCAATAGGGGAATGATGTGAAGGTGGGACTGCAGATTTCTCTGAACAGACACGGTAAGTTTGAAACATGGAAATATGAGGGATCAGGTACGCAATTAGGGCATGAGAGACTAGAACTCAGAAGACAGGTCCGGCCTAGAGACTGAAATTCAGGAATCATCAGAAAAATAAGGCCTTTTAATCCACAGGAAAAGATGTGCTCACAAAGAGAGAAAAGAAAGAGAAGGGAAGAGCCTGCCCCCTGTAGAGAGAGAGGTCAAGCGAGAGGGTGAGGAAGGCTGGGAGCACCTGAAGGGGGTTCGTGTCCTCCTCTTGAAAAATACCCTCCAAGGGAAGGTGGGCAACACTTCCCATCCCTGACCAGTTCCTCATCTGCTCTCAGAAGTCACCATCCAGCTCCCTAAGCAAAGCACAGCTCCTTCCTGGATGTGGAAATTCAATTACTCTCTGTGACCCAGGGCCAGGGTACTTTGGAGGCCGCTCAGTATAGGCAAATGCTTGGCCTGAGAGGGCAAAATTTCTGCCCAGGAAACACTAAGTTGGGTCCAGCAGGAAAAAATTAAGATTCCTGGGCAGAAGACAGGCCTTCCAAGTCAGCACAGAGTTAGACCTCAGACTTTCACTCTGGCCACCATCATTTGGGATAGACATCTGCACCAGCTGTTTCTTCATCCTCTGTTCTTTTGAGGGACCATCAAATGGTTTCCTTTGGAAATCAGGAATTGGAAACACGAAACTCAAAAGAGTAGTCTTAGCCTGTCCAGCAACTTTCTGGATCCTGCTGTGCCTGCCAAACCACCACCCCAAGCTCCACCTCACCAACTGATTTGAAAATGTCAAGGTTTGATTCACAGTCTGTGTCTTTCCCAAAATTGCCTCCTCAACCTACTAATTCAACTCACCAAAATGTGCCGGGCATCATTCTAAGTTGTTTACACACATTACCTCCCTCAGGCCTCCCAACAACTCTTGGATGAGGGTACTCATATAAGCCCCATTTACAGACAAGAAACAGAGGCTCAGGAAGGTTGAGTTGCTTGCCCAACAGAGCTGGGATTTCAACCCCAGCAGAGTGGCTCTAGTCTCACCAGTAGTCACTGTACATTGCTTCCTGAGTGTGTATCAGTCTCATTCCCTGTGGGCTTTTAAGCTCCTTGAAGTGTGGATTGGGTCATATACCTTCTTCAATTTTAGCTCATCCTTAAAACAACCATCCAAAGCAGGAAGTAGTATCTATAAGAAAGTTGAGGCTCAAAGGGTTTTAGTAACTATTCCAAGACCACATAACTATAAGTGATGAATCTGGAATTTAAATCCTCATCTCTTTAATTCTGAAGCCTCTGCTTTTAGCCACAGTAATGGAAATAGGTTTTTACCCTATAAATCTAGAGAGCAGAACTAGAACATATGAATAGAAGAAATAAGAGCAAATGCCATCTCTGTATAAGAAATTGGTAAAGAGGAAAGTGCCAAGGACTTAAAAACACAAGATTTGGGTTTGAATTTCTACCCCACCAGCTCATTTATCTAGAGCAACTTGCTTAACTTTTTGGACTCCCTTTTCCCTAATTATAAAATGTCCTTCCTACCCCTCAAGATAGTTAGATTATAAAGTGCTATATAGTTTTGTTGTGCTGGTGAGTGGTCTCACCAGCGAGCTCCTAAAATGGCTCTTTCTCACTCTGGTAAAACCTGTTTCTAGAGGTTTCTCTCAGGCAGGCGCCAGGTCAGTGTTGTCATCCAGAAGGGGAAGCTTGAGCTCAGGAATACATGACAGAGTTTTCTTCATGGGCTGGACAAGCTGTGGATAACCTCGCACATAATAGCTTGTCTTCCAGGGACCTAGATTTTAGGATATGGGTGAGGTTCTATGAAAGAAGGTCATTAGGGTCAAATGCAGCAGGGAAAAGTTGAGTTACACAATTCACAACTATTTTCTTGTCTAGAACTTCTCAGAATCTTTAAGATGCTATAATGCATTGTGTAACTCGATAAAATATTATATAGAATTTCTTAAACATTGTGATTTGTTTTGGGGAACTGTTTTTTTCAAAGAGCATCTCGTGAAAACAATAGCCTGTGACACACCCAGGAAAATGCTACACGCTGGAAAGATTTAAGAAATAAATAGTTAAGATGGAAAAGTATTGGGTGGGCCCTCATTTCCTCAGGAGCCTCATATCTTCAACAGCATTCTGCTTAGAACTCCTGGTTCCTTTTGGGTGTGAGATGTTTATCTTACTTAAAGCATGCCTCTCTCTCTGCTAATAGTTCACATATTGTTATCACTCTTACTTGTTGAAGCAACTTAGAAAGCTCACCTGTACAGGCAGTGTCAGGTGGTAGATTATTCTGAAAGCCATCCCACAGTGTCTCATTGAACAGTGTCCATGCTTCCCAGTCCCCAAGCCCCCCACCTGAGGCAGTCTGTGTAACTGAGTCCCTGTGTTACATCTTAGGGATGAGGGGATACCTACCAGAAACATTTGAATGTCTCTGGGTTGCTAAACTAGGAAACCTTCCTCTAATTGAATAATCCAGTCTGAAGGGAGAAAGAGAAAGCGCCAACAATTTTGCATTTAAGTGAACTCTCAGGAGAGAGAATAAATCCAGTGAGGTCAGACAGAGAAAAGAGAAACTTCTTGGGGACCCAGAAAATATGTACTCTGCACCAGGCAGACATTAGACTCAAAGGGTCAGACAGAGGGAGCCAAGTGAAGGACAGTAAGACATGATTCCAGAGCTGCAGAAAAGGACACTTTGAACTACTCTACCTGTACCTGTATCAATCCAGGTGGGAGGGTGGTAGTGGCCTCAGCTGTCATCTCACAGATCACCAGGGTTGATTAGCGGATGCGCTACCTGCATTGTGTCCTCTAATACAGGGTTCTGTGGCATGGGGCTAAAACAGTGCTCAGCTGCGCGTCAGAAGAATGATCCAGACCAGCACTGTCCCACAGCACTTTCTGGAATGCTAGAAATGCTCTGTGTGCACTGCCCAGTATGGTAGTCACTAGACACATAGGGCTATCGAGTGCTTGAGATGTGATTAGTGTGACCAAATAAGTGGATTTTACTTTTGTTTCATTTTATTTAAATTTTAATAGCTCCATGTGGCTATTGTATAGGACAGCATAGTCTAGAGCTATGTTGCTGTTGTGACATTACATAAGTGTTTATAAGGTAGGGCGGAGGGGTGCTGTATTCTCAAAGCTATCTTGGTTCCCAACAAGGAACAATACTCCAACCCTGGTGGGGCACCCACAAACGAGGTCTAACAATTAAGTTCACAAACTCATCCTAGAAGAAGTGCTACATACCTCCTTGCTGAATATCACTATGCTCACCTTCGAAGTACTCCCCTTGGGAAGCTATGCACTGATGCCAGTGCCTAGTCCACTCTTCAAAGCACTTGTGGAACTATTTTCCTGGAATAGTCATCAGAGCTGTCATATTACCCTTGATGTCCTGAATGTCATCAAAATGTCTTCCTTTCAATATTTCCTTTATCTTCAGGTAAAGAAGGAAGCCACTGGAGGCCAGATAAGGTGAGCAGGGAGGGTGTTCCAATACAGTTATTTGTTTACTGGCTAAAAACTCCCTCACAGACAGTGCCCTGTGAGCTGGTGCATTGTCGTGATGCAAGAGCCATGAATTGTTGGCAAAAAGTTCAGGTCATCTAACTTTTTCATGCAACCTTTTCAGCACATTCAAATAGTAAACTTGGTTAACTGTTCACTTGATACAAATTCGTAATGAATAATCCCTCTGATATCAAAAAAGGTTAGTAACATCATTGCAACAAGTTCGTGAACTTGTCAGACCTCGAATGTGTGAGGACACTGTCAGTTTCTCACAATGTTTTGGGGACACTACTAGCATTTACTGGACCAGAACCAGGGAAGTTAAATGACCTGCAATGAATGGAGCAGATCCATACAAAGAATCGCCCTAACCAAATGCTAACACCCCACCCCCACCCAAGCAGCCCAGGACAGAGGCTTGGCAAAGGCCAGGCCAGTTCTTGTTCACTACATAATATTACGTCATGGCTTGGGGTTAGGATAGTAACAACAGGAAAGTATAACCCAGTGTTTGCATAAAGTGTGTGTGTGTGCATGTGTACGCTAGCAAAGGTACATGATTCAGAGAAACACACCATAGTGGCAAGTTTCCAGCTGATAGGTCATTTTAAATCCTATTCACCTACCCTATACTTTGTTCGCAGTCTCTATCAACAATAACTTCGGAGCTGGCCTCTGTAAAGTAACCACTGCTCTAGGCGGACTCAGGCTCTCCTCAACAGCGGTCCCCGGCTGGGCAATCTCTAAACTTGCTCTGCAGCGCCACCTGGTGACTGCAAAAATTCTGTCACTGGATCCATGAAGAAGCTGAGTCTCTGCTTAACAAACCTAAAATATTAGGCAAAAAAATAAAAAAAGAGGCGGGGGAAGTGTGAAGAGAGGAATAAACAACAGATAAAGGTCTTCCCATTCCAAAAATGTTTTCTGGTGGAGAACAGCATGAGGTGGGTCTTCAGATATCTGTTACAAGGTGAGATCTGGAGAAGGTCACAGAAGGGTCCCCATAACAGTTAACCCTGTGGTCAGTGCTTCCCGGGAGGGCACTCCGAGTCTCTAGCTTGCCTGGGGAAAGCCTATGGCAAGACTGGTGCACAGTCTGACTTGGTTCCACCAGCTTCCTGTCTCCTATGTGGGCTGGTGGCTTCCCTGTGCCTTGCTCTGTGGCCTTCTTCACTCTCTGCTTTTCCATCCATACTCCGAGTTCCTACTCTTTCACCATGGTGTCGCCTTCCAGATGGACTTGCAATGTGCTCTCTGCCTTGCTCTCCTTCAGTGATCTCTAAAGCGGGGCAGCTTATGGGCCTGTGTGGGTTGTTAGACAGTATGTGAGCACAGACCTAGGTCTGGGGCAGGACGGGCTGGGGGACACCTCCAGAGGGCCAAATGGGCCCTGTACTTGAGAAAGCAAAGGAGAAACAAAACATACACAAAGAAACCTGTGGACACAGGCAAGCCAAAATCATAGCTGCTGAGAGAGGTGCTCGAGGATCTGTTGATAAACACAAGAATCTTATTTTCAGCAGCCTTTCTTCTGCATTTCTATTGGGTCTAGGACTTTGCTACTGTAGTCTGATACAAGTCTAGGTTTCTTTAAACGTTTCTGCTCTCCTCATATGTAGCTATATTCTCCCTTCACCTCCAAGGGTGTCGCTTAGTTTAATAATTCCAGAAAGCTGGTTTTGAGAAGGGATCAGTGTTAGCATGAGAAATGCTATTTGGGTTTATTTACTCTGCAGCCAAACGAGAGCCTGGAAGGCCTCGACCCACTCCTACTTATGACTGTGAGGGTGTCTGGACTGTAAAGACCCATCTTCACCCTCCTGTGATGGACCCAGAATGAAGATCTCCAGGGCCCACGGGGATCTCCTCCAGGATGGAAGAACATCGAAGCTGGGAAGTCAAAGGGACTCCCAGGTGCACAGCCAAATGTGGAAATGGCATGCCAGAAGGGGACATTTATACCTGACCCAAAGTCCTGCTTCCCAGCGGCTTTGGCTTTCGGTAGGGGACATGTGCAGTTGCACAGGGCGCACACTCAGAGGGGCCTGAATCATCTTGAATTTCTCAATGATTTCATCTTTGGATTTGTGTTTTGTAAACAAAGTCTGTTGGACAGTGGAGGGTGTGCCAGGGGCTTGGAGCCTCAGTTACTGCTGGCCTGCCTCCCCATTTCCCCAGGTCGGGTTCTTGGTAGCCTACTCCCTGCCCTGCCTTCCAGCCTGCTGCTGCCCTCTGGCCCGGTGACCTGGGCATGGGGAAGGTGTCAGGCATGCAACCCTGTGCCAAATTGCATGGCAGGGCCCAAGCCCCCATGAGGGTCTGCTCCCAAAGGACTGACATTGAATAAGTAGCAAATGCAAAACAGTATGACTGGCAGACATAGAGAAGAGGAACAAGCCTTGTTGATGTTTTAACAAAAGGGCCTGCATTTTCATTTTGCACTGGGCCCCAAAAATCATGTAGCCAGTGATGTCTGGAGAGCATCTCCAAACTCAACTCAGGGTTGGCCAGAGCTGGGTGTGAGTCATGGGGACCAGGATGGGACTTCAGGCAGCTGTGTGGCAACTGTTGGGAGCCCTAAAGTTCTAGGTCACCCAGAGAACGACATCTATGCATACCTTGGCGCAGGATGCTCTGTAGCTCGGAGATGATATACAACTTCCCCCAAGTGCTCAGGTCAGTCTGACTTCCACTAGGTCATCCTGTCCCTATCCTCACTTGAATTCGTGGTGACCATCAGAACAATCTGTGCACATACATTTTGTTTCTTCTGCAGCTGTCCACAGGCACCCAGCTGATGCAAGGGCATCAGGAAATGGGAGCAGGACCAGTCTGCTAGACAGTGAGCACAGGTGACAGCTCACTGTTCTCTTTAGCCACACGGCAACATCTCAATCCACGTTTACTGGGTGAGTAATGACCAGTAGTGTAAGGCGTCTCCAGGGTTGCTAAGTCAATTAGGCCTTGATAAACCATAACACTTTGTCCCATTCCTTGCCTCTTCTTGTGCTTTCTACACTCTTATCTGATAACACAGTCATATGAACTTGCTGTTTTTGCCAAGAGAATCAGGATTATAGCATTCAATTATTCAAGCCAATGTTCAGCTCTGGAAAGCCAATGTTCAACCCTTAAATATACCTGCAAGATGACAGGATCGTCTGGCTTCCCATGGAGTGTTCTTCTGTTTATATACACACCTATGCCATGGACATGGACCTTACCTAAGCGGCTTGTGTGGAGGTGAGGGTGGGGCAGCCAACGATACGAAGAGGAAATATTCTGGGACTGAGGAAGCTGTTGAATATGTGAGATAATCCAACTCAGCAACAAAACCACCCCCAAATCCAGGAATGTATCAAAACATGTTGCTAATTCTACAATGTTCTAAACATCACAGTTTTTAAGTTCACTTAATATACTTGACTTTGGCCCTGAAGTTAAAAATATTTATCCACATGGTTCTGTGAGTATATTACCCTGCCCAGTGACATTTATAAAGCCCTTAATTAAAAAAAAAAAATCACATTCAATTAAATCCCAAGTAACATTTGCTAAAACCCCAGTTATAAGGAGCTATTGGCAGCAGGATTGAATTTAACCACACTAAAAAGGTGAAACATGACTTTAATTTTGAACAGAAATGTTCTGAAAGGAGAAGCTGTCTATACAACAAGCTATTGCCATGTTGATTGTCCTCACTATTGAGGTCCTCAGTGCAAACAATGTAATCCGCAAAATATCCGCTTCGTGAACTGGAAAGCCGAAATTCAAGGAACGGCCCCAGAAGTACTTTAAGTGAAGAGGAAAGGCAAGTTTTTTGTACAAGTTCTATTAGTCAACAGGGCAGTTCAAATCAACTTTGTTTCAGATTTTTCTCTCCCAATCACCATCCCTCCAATATATCACCCCTATGAAATCACAGCCAAATTGCATCTTAGCTTCAAGTAACAAAATTTGTGGTTTGGCTCTGATATTTGGTAAACCTGGAACCCAAGTCACCCAAGATACCCTTGTTGGACCCTGCGAAGCAGGTAGCTGAACACATGTTGACGTGCTCACGTATTTCTCAGAGCACACCTTTAAATCTTAAATGTGCCTTGGACTAGGACCTAGTAGGGTATGTTCAGTCTCTCTAAATCAGGCATGGAGGTCAGGGAGAAACAAAGAATCTCATACATTAAAGAATATTTTTCTGACCTTAGCAATATTACATCTATTTGATTTGAAAAGTATTGGATAAATATTGGTTAATAAAAATTGACAGTGAGCGCATGACTAGAGACCAGCCAATTTCAATAAAAACAGACTAATATTTGAATGCTTTTGTTCATGTATTTATTAATATTTATTCAATGCCTACTATGTGCCATGCACTGTTCTAGAAGATTCACTGGTGAGGAAGAGAATCAAGGCCCTCCTCTCATAGAGGTCACATTTTAATTTAATTGAGTTCACATTTGATTCACATTTACAGAAGTTTGAGCCAGGTCTCTAATGTTTTTAACAACTGATTATTCACATTCCTACTTAAAAATTGTATTAAAAGTTCAAACTCCAAGTTGGCCTGCTAAAGTTGTTTTTCTTTCCAAATAAAGGATAGAAAACCAAGAAACCAGTGCAAGCAACACCTCCTATTATGTATTTTAACACCCAAAACATTCAGAGTATAAATTAATTCCTCCCAGTTTGCTTACTCACCTGAAAATGGGATAACAGAGAACGCTTGTCATGGCTAAATGTGATGGTGTATGTGAAATCACTCTGTATGTGTGTAACAGGGTAATAGTGACTGCTTTAGGAGTGAACTGTTTTCTATTAAAATCCTAAGAGAATTAAGAAAAATTATAAAAAATAACATAATTGACCGCAAATGCTTTAAGGCCTAAGTACCGTGTTTCCCCGAAAATAAGACCTAGCCGGACAATCAGCTCTAATGCGTCTTTCCCTTATAGTAAAATAAGACCGGGTCTTATATAATATAATGTAAGACTAGGTCTTACATTAATTTTTGCTCCAAAACACACATTAGAGCTGATTGTCAGGCTAGGTCTTATTTGCAGGGAAACACGGTAGGTTTGGTAGTCCACAGGGTGGCAGGTTCTGCTGTCCTTCTAGGCCTCTGGGAGACTGAAGCTTCCAGCCTCTTTGCGACGTAGGTGAGTGGAAGTCAAGTGAGTCACTTCTGGGATGGACTGCTTACTGCTAGCAGGACACTCTCTAGAGTTCCCTTTCCCTTGTCCTGCCAAGAGTGGAAGACATGGAACAGAGCCCTCAGCTGACTTGAGATGCACATGGAGCCTGAATGAAAATGACCTTTGCTGCTTGAATGCACTGAGATTCTGGGGCTGGTTGCTGCTACAGCATAACCCGGCCCTTCCTGACTCATCCACATGCCTCCCCTATAATCCAGACCACATTACCTGTAGTGGTTGTTTCATTAAGTTTATCAAAATAATGCCTACTGAATTATGAGTTTATCAATAACATGACTACTAACTCATGACCTAAAATCCATGAAATATGGAAAGACACAGAAGCCAACTGGGCAATAAATACTTGAAATCAAGTAAGGAAGTAAATGATCTTCAAATTAGTTATAGGTACAGAATTCTATCTATCCAAATCAGACTACAAAACGTTGAAAGAGGTTATTTAAAAAACAAACAAACAAAAAATTACACAGGCTGATGTTTTAAAAACACCCAGAGGGTGCGTGGTCGGTCCACCGTGATGTGAAACTAAAACCTGAGCTAAACGTACAGGCTTACTGTCCTCCATTGACACAGTACAAGAACAAAAGAAAGGGTCAAGTTTGCTCTTCTTGGTATGTGGAGAACCATCCTGCAAGTAGTTAGCACCCAGCGCCCTTAGTCTCTGAACTCTAGCTGTATTGTGGTCCCAATAGCATTTTGGCCTAACCAAGATGGCAAATTTATTCCCTTTAATGGCGTAAGTTACATGACTTACCTGGGTAAATGTAGAAATAAGTATTTCATATTGACAAAGTAAGTGAACCCTATGGTGATAATACTTCCTGTTAGGTTAGGAATGAGTCTTATAATTACTGTGGTAATCTGTATATTTTTATATTAAAGGTTCTTGAAACATTTAACAGAATCTGACATATTAACCTTCTGATTTTCGTTTTAAATATTTGTGATTAATTTGAGAATTTAAGTTCACAAACAGCACTTGAAAATTTGGAAACTTGATTTACTACAAGTGTAAGTTGGATTTATTGGCGTACAAGTTAGTTAAGTGCTTGCAAAGATTTTGAAAGTTAACTTTCAAGACTGCTCTAACTTAGGTTGCTTGAAAGCTCTGGTGGAATCAGATGTAAAAAAGATTGTAAATGTAACTTAAAACATTTAAGCCTTAAACTCTAAGGGGATTTAATTAACCTGTTTGTAGGTGGGGCTAATTATTGAGGGGAATCTTATTCAGTGCTCTTGAATGCTAATTAAAAGCCCTGTAACTCCCTCTTATGCTCAAAGAGCTCTTGGCCATTTAAAAGAAAACACTAGAATGGAAGAGGTTTGCTCTCCATTTTCAATTGTTATTTGCCTCAATCCTTTTTTCAAGACATTTTTAATGTCCTTAAATTCAGTATCAAATCAAAGTTAATATTGAGCCTCTTACTGGTCCTAGCCTAATGAAAACAATGAGGAGGGTAGAAGGAGATGGATTTTGTTTATCCTTCCTAGCTGGCCATCTTAATGCTACAAAATACCAGGGTGACCACAAAGCACAGTCAGAACACTCCAAAGTGTTCTGAAAGAAATGCAAAAATCACATTATGTCCAAGATCCACTCCTTCCCCTGCACTACTTCTACCTCTTGCTCCAACTTCTATTAAGTTCAGGTATCAAATAAGATTGACTCCCATTCTAGTCAAGACACGGACAATATTACATAGTAGACACTCAAAAAATATCTCATTAATTGTAAGTAAATTCACTGGTAATTAAGGTGCTAACTATATATAAATGCAAAACAATGCCATTTCACATTAGTTTTCTTAGCCTCCTAATAATGTATTTTTACCTCACTTAACTCAATGAAAGAAGTATTCTCTTGGAAGATGCATTCAAGTCTTCCATCTCACCAAATAGCAGACAGTACAGTATTATAGTAACTGGATGATCAGTTTCTTAAAAAGCCCAAGTAGCTTAATGTAACTCCCAAAAGTTCTTAACTAACTCCCAAATACCAGACTATACAACTTAAAATAACAGATAAAATACTGTTGTTATATAATATAGCTGGAATCATGTAAATAATTGAGAACATGTTCTTGGAAAAAAGGAAATAAACAAGTAAAACAAAATGAATAATAATAATAAAAAGAACGATACTCACAGTTTCAGATTTTATTTTCATAATTTCATAATTTATTTTCATAGAAGCAATAATCTGCATTTCCATAACAACACATTTAATATTCTACTCATCAAAGAGCTGGAAAAAATAGGCATAAAGCAGATTCCATACACAAATACCACACTCTGCATATGTACAAATAAATTCAATATATTACATATACGTATTTTGTAGGCTGACTGCACTTGCAATATAATATAACATTGAACATTACATTCTGAACATATTCATGCAGACTTCCACTTTGGTAAAAGTAATGACATGAGTTGTAGAAAACAATCTTTCCTGTTGTAAACACCAAATTTTCCACTCTGACTATACTCTGAGGATAAAGATTTATGTAAGTGGAAAAACTAAATGCTTAAGGTGGAACCAGTGCTCTTTACTGGAATAACCCTGACATAAGAGAAACCCACAAGTGCCACGTATCAGTTCTTCAATGCGGGCAGGGAAGGTGGAGAGAGGCTGCACTCCTGTAAAGCCCTTTATGCTGTTTAAGACTCACTTGCTGCCCCAGAATGCACTGAATCATTCTTCATTTTTGTTTAATATGTAAGAAAAGAGTAAAAGTGAAAAAAAAATTTCCAAGGCTGTAATGGATAATATGGTCTATCAATAAATGATGTAAAGTATCTTTTAAGTGCTACCAAATCTGTTTAAATAGATAAGCAGCTCAAATTACATTAATATAAGACTCCTGAAGTTTCTCACTGGATCTAAAGGGAACAGCAGCAATGAAAAGTCTTTGAAATATCAATATGTCATTAAATATAACTGCCTAAATAAAGTTTTATTGAAATTGGTCAAAGTTAATCTTCACACAATTATTGAAAATTAGCAGCTACCCGCTGAGCTATGCAAGTAACTTATGGAATCAAAACATCAAATTTACTAGTGTTTTGAATCAGACCTTCAGTAAAGATTTCTATCCTAATATCCACCCACCCCAAGCATACTTGCCAAATGAGGAAGTTATTCTAAGCTCTCCCACCTAACCAACTGTGATTAAAACTATTTATGATAATCTACCTTAGTGTTTTCAGGAAGTCTGGCAAAACTGAACACACTGTGCCTGCATCAGGTAGGAATGAGGAGACGGAGCAAATAAACAGGAAACCACTCTGGGTAGCATCTGCCTGCAGAATGCCCAGTGCTGGTGTTTGGAGCCTCTTTCCAATTGGGAAAAGGGTCTAAGCCACATACGGTGAAAAAGGAATGCTTCAAAACAATCTTTTAGGAAATATCTATAAAGGATCAAAATAGTGGCAGCACAGGACTTTAAATATAAGTACTTCAAAAACAATTTTCCATTTCAGCAAAATTTTTGTGGTCTACAGCATTTCCCATGTCAAGTTACTGTTCTGTTGCAACTCTAAATCAACCAAATTATTTTGGAGGAAAAAAATGTGTATGTAGATTGATGGAACGTTAACTCTTTGTTAGAATACATATAAATATCCACATCAGTTCCCACTTAGTCAAGAACCAAGTGGGTTTGGAGACAGTAACTATGTGGGGATATTTTTAGGTGGAAAAAATACCTGTATTTCACAGAGAACTAAAGACATTTACAGAATAAGTTTCACGTGCTACCTACTTTCAAACTTACATATAAGACTTTAAATGTATCTTTTATTGGGCTAAATAATATTGTAAGGCTCAAAACTGTTTCCTGTCCCAATCTCACCTCTGAAAAGACTTAATAATTTAAATGTATCTGATATCATAGGGGATAAATTTCATTTTCAAAACAAATGTTTAAAATACTATTTTGTTTAACTAGTAAACTTCAATTTTAGCAGCAATTATTAAATAAAATGCAAAGAAAATTTGCTAACAATAAATTACAAGACCCCAAGAGAAAAGAGTATCTATGCCTACTGTCTCTTTTGTTTAGAACATAAAGTATTTAGAATTTGGCTTTCAAACTTTAAAATCAACTGTATTAAAATATGACAGTACTTTTCCCTGTTCATTCCTGCTGCTGTCTTAGAAAAGCTCTTCTGGAAAGAAAAAAATGCTTCATAGATAGTGGGTACAACGGGTGGTTTGGGGAAATAGTAACTAAAGAATGAGTCTTTATTAGCATTCAAAACCATGCCTGAATGAAGTGTGGGCACCCTTAGGTAAGTTCCCAGTCCATGAGAGGCTTGTCAGGATTCTTCCCATGCTTTCAGCGAAGTCTAGCACAGCCCTCCTGCATACTCATCTTCGTCTTCCTCCACAGCAGTGGTAGTGGCGCCTTCAGGTTTGGCCTGTGGTGTTGCTGCCGCTTTCTTCTTGATCCCCCCACCTGGAACTACCAGACTCAGGCCCAGCTTAGCATACTGTCAATGACAAAGCATGTTCTCAAAAACTAGAAAACTAGAATCTCCACATGTGATGTCTCAATAACAGCTATCTGTAAAAGGCAGCTCTCTAACTCATGAAAACCAATAATGTAATACCCTTTAGATGGAAAAACAATCACAAAAACCCTACATTGCTCTGCCATCAGACAGCTCATGATCATGACTTGAGAAGTACACAACTAACAAAAATGTCAATTATACACCACACTTAGGAATTTGAGATAATCGGGGCATAGTGAGTTAGTAATACTTGCATGCAGTTCCTATGAAATAAAGATCTGTGAGTACATGAAGAGTGTAAGCTAGGGACAAATTCTTTAAAAATATATACAAATTTATAAAAGCCTATTAGGAATTTTTCTAGAAAAAAATTGGTTTCTCTATATACACCGTGATAAAATAATTGAAGGTATTAAACTGATCTGACACCATAATAAGACTAAAGTTGCAAGACAAAATCAAATGACCAGGTGCTCACAAATCTACTGAAAAGGGAAATTTGAAAGAAGAGAAACTCATTATCATGGCTCACTTTCTACGTACAGCATCGTGTGAAGCTATTCTGTAAACGCGGCTAAATCGACTCTTCACACAGGCCTGCGAGACCAGGACCATTTATTTCTCCAGACGAGTTAACTGAGGCTATGGTTAGTTAATTAATACCCTGCATCACACAGCTACTTGTCCAGAACAGTGGGATTCCAAGAAGTCTAATGAATTACAAAGGCCACTGTATGATGGGCCTCTTTCGGACAGTAAGCCTAAAAGAAACTTAATAAACTAAGCAACCTATAGAAGCCAACAGATGGAGGAAGCTGAAAAATGGGGCTGAATTAAAAAATACACACATGGTCAACACAGTTCAATGGATAAATAACTGGCTGTAAACGCACATGGTTGACATTCAAATATTTTAAACCTATACTCAAATTCAGTGCAAATGCCAAGTTTCCTTTTGAGAGGTATTTTGAAGTAAAAAGTAGAGAGAGAAAAACCTCACAAGTCCACGGGAGAAAACTATCTCACTAGAAGCCTCTTGCGTTCAAGAGGAAAGAAGAAAGCTAAGCGAAGGCCACTTACGTCATTGTCCATGTACTTGAAAAGCGGCGAGTTGCAGACCTCTGACACCTGGTCTTGGTCCTGCTGGTCGTACCCTTCGAGAAGCTGTTCCAGGGCGGCACAGTCTTCACTCCCATTGAACCCTGGGATGCTAAAGCCAGCACGAGTCACACATCCCTACCTGTTCCTTCTCAACCAAGGCTGAATCTGCCCCCCAGCAAAGGTTTGGCAATGTCTGGAGACAATCGTTACAAGTGGGCAGAGGTCTGGCATGTGGCTTGATATCCTACCATGCACAGGACACACCCGACAACAAAGTCACACTGCCCAAAATGTCAATACAGTTACACAGCCCCGATTGGGACTGCTCATTTTAAACCCCTCTAACCGGAAAACCCCTTATTCTGACCTTCCTGTACCATATACTCGGAGAACTTTTTATTTTGGTTCTTTTTTTCTTAGAAGGCAAATGTAACAAAATTATTGAAGTCATTCACTCTGATGGAAGTCCCCAGGAGAAAAACACAGAAAAGAACACCTATAAAATCCTGCTGTAAAAGCTGAAATAGTAAAATGGTAGTCAAGCACTCATATCACTATGAAATTTATTAAAAAAAAAAAAAAAAAAAAAAACCGGCTTCATGGCCAGGAATATTTGTCTAAACCGTAATCATGGCTTAACAGAAATGGTAACACTGCAAATCAAAACAGTGCTGTCAGTCTTACCTGTAGCTTTCCCTGACACATCTTTCCGCAGCCACGTAGTCATTTCTGTGGAGATGAACTAAGACTTGAGCAATTGTTTTCTAAAACGAAAGAAGTGATTATAATCCAGATTTGTATCTATTTAATAAAGTCAATTTCTTCACATTTGGAATTTAACTTTCAGAGTTTTAGTTTTATAGAGATTTATAAATGCTACAGTAACTTCCACAGGACATCTGAGGGGAAATATCCTGAAATGCAGTACATCTCAAACTCTAAGGTGCACACAAACCACCCAAGGGTCTTGTTAAAAGGAAGACTTTGATTCAGTGGGCCCACAACAAGCCTGAGATTCTGCTGCTACTGCCAGTTTGAGGATCACACTTGGAGAAACAAAGCCTTAGAACACGACCACACATTTTAAAGAAAATTTCTTTTAAATATCTATATAGGTTTAACCTTGAAAAGGGAATAAAAAAAGGGGGGACACAACTCTATAACTATACTTTGGAATTCTTAAAGAGATACTAGGAAAAAGCAGAATGAATGAAAACTTTAGGTAACAGAAACAATGATACTATTTATTAGGCAACCAAAGCATTAATAACATGTGACTGATAAGATCTTACGGACAAAATAACTCTTCATAATGTATTTTTCAGTCCTTTTTATCTTTATTTTTCAGGTAACTTTCATTGATCTATCACTCAAGTTCACTGAATCCTTGTCATCTCCATTATCACATTAAGTCCATCCAGTATTTTATTTCAGATACTGCTTTTTTCAGTTTTAATATTCTCATTTAGTTCATTTTTTAAAAAATCAGTCCTTTTGTCCATTCATCCATCTGTGTTTACCTCTGCCTCATACAGCAGTGATGATAGCTGCTTCAAAGTCCTGATGTGATAATGCCAGCAGCTGGGTCATCTCTGGGTTGGCATCAATTGTCTTTTCTGTTGAAAATTGGCCATATTTTTCCTGGTTCTTCCCATGTTGAGTAATTTGGGACTGTATCGTGGGCACTGTGAATCTTATGCCGCATGGACTCTCCTATAATTCTCAGGAGACTTGGGTGTTTCCAGCAGGCAATCGCCTGATAGGCTCAGACTGCATGTTCTGTCTGCTGTGGGTGGGCAGCAGCTCTAGTCTTAGTTCAGTCCCTCTGCTCTGCTCCTTGGGTTCTACTCCCCGCATGAGCCCTGCAAGGGTGCTGTGAGCCCTGGAGAGTGGTTTCATCTTATTGCAGCTCTCAAAGCCTATACTCTGCTGCTCTAGGTCTGGCCCGCACATGCATACCTGGACAGTAAAACCACACACACACACACCCCCCTCAGGGGATTCCCTATTCCAGCTCCCCTTTCTGAGGTTTTCTCCTTGCTCTCTTAACTCATCTTCCCACTTCCTCTGGCCAGACACTAGGTTTCTTTTGGCGTTCTGTCTGCCTGTGCCACCAACCACAGCTGTACTGACTAGAGCTACATGACCAGCTCCGGAGTCATTTCTGTGGAGCAAAGCCAAGGGAGCAAACAGAGGAAAATGCGGGCCTCTTTTCCCAGTTCCTCTGGTTAGAAAGACGGTATAGATGGGCTCTTTAAGATTTTTAGCTATTGGATCCTCTGCTGCCCAGCTCCACGATTGGGGCTTCTCTTAAGTCAATGCCACAAGAAGAAACATGGAAAAACCCTGAAACCCACTCCTGTACTGGTTGCTTCTCCAAATGCTTGCTCCCCTCCATAGTCCTCCTGCTCTTATTTATTTTTCCGAGTCTGAGGGTAATTGCTTTTTGTATTTTGTCTGGAAGTCTTAGTTTTAATCAGCGGGAGAGGGGCACTACAGTTGGCGTACTCCATCTTGGCCAAAAATAGAGGCCCATAAAGTATTATTTTAAACAATACATATATATCCATGAATCTGGTCATAAGTATATAGTTACACAAATACAAAAAATTATCTAATGGAAAGTCAAAAATAAGCACTTTTAAAACATACCTTAAAACAAGTTGGATAATTCTCAATTTCCTTATAAATATTCTTTTCTTTCTGAATAGAAAGAGCTGCCTCATCGAACCTAAAGACAAAGAAATATAAATCAAGGCAGGTCTAAATGGTCTATAGCAGAGGTCATTCTTATAATGTATAGTACAGATTTTAGAGAGATGAAGAAGATTATCAGGCATTTTAGCAACTGCTCCATAACCCATGTTTCCATGCGCTCTGCTTATATGGCTTGTCTTTTAAATGCTAGACTCGCCCTTTTACACATCAGACAGACAGACAAAGCAAAGGAACTTACGGATCGGTTACTTCAAATGGAGTTTTAAGTCTGGTAAAGATTATTCATTAATCAGTATCTATCATGTTCAACAAACTGCTTTGTGGACGTTTGTGAAACGTCTTAGAGAGACAACTCTCATTTTGATCATCCCAGCTTTCTTTCCTTCCACTGAAAGGCCATCTGGATACCTCGAGAGCACTGGCCCCCACTGAAAACCTCCTTGTCCCTCGTCCTCGCTGTGGCGTGTTCCACTGCTGCCTTAGTGAGCTCTCCCAGCAGCTGGTGTCCAAAAGGGCAGCAGTGGCGGGCAGACAGAGGCTAGACAAAGTCCTTCCTGCCACCTTTGATCCTCAACACTCATCTCTTTCTGTCTGGTTTCACATATTTTCCTTTTCCTCCATCTCACTCAGAGGGCAGAATGAAGAAACAGGATAACCGAAACTCTCCCTCTGATCCTCCAAGGCCTTACCCTTTTCTTACCTCCCCAGCCCTAATCCCATCAAATTCTAATCAGATCCTCATCTCCCTGTTAAGTTTGTTGTGTTATACTCCAAATTCCACGACTCCCTTACTACCATCTAACTTGTGACTAGATGAATTTTTAAGTCTTCACCCATTTCTCTCACCCCAACAGCCAAAAATGGCAAACAGTCTGTACCATTAGGATACAGAAGGAGAGGTACGGCTATGAGCCAAATTAAAAATATAAAAATGTTATACTATATTTTTAGGTGTTAACTATGATCTTTTAATATATTTGCATATAAATACACACACTGGCTTGCTTTAACGCACATCATGAATTACACTGGATTTTTGTGGGCTGCGCTGTGGCAACTTACTGCCTCATAAAATAAGACTCATTGTAGTAATGCATTCTGAATTTCGAAATATCAACTTGCTAAACTGTAGAAACAAAGTCGATGGCTAAGTTGGGCATGGTAGCAGACTTGAAGGGTGTTTATCTTAAATGTTATTAAACAGAATTTTATTCAGGACAGAAATTGTTTACTAAGCTTAAATTGAGATGAAGTAAAAAACAAAAGAAACACCCAATAGGGATTCCAGGTTTCTGGGGTCCAGCTATTTGTACATTAGGTTATATGTTTAAAGGATAAAGTTAATACCCTATTTAGTGACATTATTTGGCTGTCAAGAAGCTGTCCATTTTCATAGGTGAGCATTTACGACGTCTTGTTACTTACGCCTATATAGATATTTCCTTAAGAAAGAAACATTATAATATAACCAAGTTAATAGGTCAAGAAAACTGCTCTCTCACATGCTGCTAAGTCAGTTCTTAGCCAATAAAAGCATCATGCATGATACATTTTGCGATTACACTTTAGAAAAACAGATCTTTTAATATTTAACTCAATGTGCCATCTCGTAGACATCAATTTTTCTACTGGGTTGCCTGGTGTGGCTATGGCTTAAACCAAAAAGATTAACAAGCCATTCCCAAAATTACTTAACAGTTCCAAACATGAACAAAAGGTATACAGAGACATACCTGAACACAATTTTGGAAAACTTACCTGCGCCCTCGTACTAGCAGTCTGGAGGTTTTTCCTAGTAATTCAACTGCTTGTCGTAAACGCTCCTCATTCTGAAGGAACCAAGGAAAAGAGTGTTGGCTACTTTAATGTAGGAATCTTTTTTTCCCTCCAATAATTATTTGATAAAAGAGTAATGGCACTCGATATGGGGGCAGGTGTGGGTGGAGGGGATGACACCAAAGCTGCCTAGTCCAAGTCATTACCGTCTAACAGAAAAAAACAGAGTTCAGTTGTGAGCACAGAAAAGTTTTAAAACACAGCTGCTGCATTTCTCTGTTTCCCTACGGATCATGAATCTAAACATTCTAAGTATATTTTGAGAAAACAATTAAAATTCAAACTTACTTCAAACACATTAGCTGTTTGTTGATATAATTGTACAGCCTTTTCTGGATCCACATTTTCTATAAGCCTAAATTAGACAAGAAATTTTGACTTATGTGAGAAATAGAAAACTTGTTTTCAAAGGACTTTATTAAAACAGAAAACAACAACTTCCGTGCAGGGACTGTGTCCCACACACTCACTTGCCGGCTCGTTCCAAGGCCATGGCCGCTGTGTCAGGGGTGCCGTTTTCTAGATACATCATGCTGGCTTTCTCAATCAGTTGAACAGCCTCTGGCAGTTTTTGCATCTCCTTTAGGCAAAGGATATAGCATGGATCAGCACATGAGTCAGCTTAAGAAATACAGAGTTAACAATCTGCAATTCAATTATTTTATCCCTGATTCATGAAAGTAAATGACTCAAAATGTCATACAATAAATATACTTAAAATGAAATGTCTTCATATGGTTACTCTCCCCATCAAGCTTCATTTAGCCAAACCAAAAATGTATCAGTTAATTTCTACACACAGTTTATCATCACTTCAGTTTCAGGGAAACTATACAAACAGTAGAAACCAAAACATTTGCTCTTTACTGTTTTCTAAGCATTCACAATTCTTTGAACACTTACTGAGTCCCTACTACACACAAGACCTATGCCAAAGGTTGCAAACTGGTAGCCCAAGGGCTGCATCTCATTTCTAAGTGCATCTTACTTGAACCATCTAGTATTTTTAAATCAGATACTTTCATAAAAGTTGTTTTTAACTTTCTATTTTAAAATATGTATTTATCAAAAGCTATGGTATCAGCAGGCTTGCATTCCCACGTGGCAATAATGCGCCAGGACTGAGCAACAGCTGCCCAGGTACCACCTCCTGGAAGCAGCTGCATTTCGCTCTACTGCCCTACACACCCAGGCCTGCCTCGTGTGTCACTCCCCTGAGTTCATCTGAGCTTGCAACCCTTTTCCGTGCATGCTGAGTGCCATCAACAGAATAACTCTGTATCTTACCATTAAACCACAAGTCTCAGCATCTTGTGGACCTCATATCTAAGATCTCTAAATCAAACTGTTTAAAAATTCACTTAAGAGCTAGATATAAAGTATACAGGCACGATTTATTTAGGGTTGACATGTTGTATCTTAAAGGAGGCTCCACACTGACATCGCCAGTTGTTTTCAAATCTGCCTATTCGGTCCCTCACTAAGTTGATACATTTTTTAGGCCATAAATCTTGCTGGTCTCAGTCACACTGACTTCAAAATATATATATACATTTAAAATTATTTAGCTATGGAGCTAAATAACAATAAAACAGACTGAAAGATATTACACGAAGTTGCTATCAAACTCAAGTAGAATATTAGTTAATATATCCTCAAACCTCGGTGAAAAAAATCTTTTTTTTTTGTTATAGAAACCAAAGATCAAGGAAAGAATCAAGTGTCTATGGTACATGTTGAAGGATATTTGGTAGGAAGGGGAGGTTCAGTCTAACAAAATCTATTTCACCCACTTTAATCCTAAGGGTCCCTTTGGCTTTTACAGAGTATTTCTTCCCCCAACTCACTTATCCATTAATTAAATAAACATACTGAGCATCTACAATATGCAAAACATAGGAGGGGATAAAAAGAATATAAGGATATAACAAATGGTACTATCTTCCATGAGTCTTACTCTCATAGATAAGACATACTGAGCAATAGCTGCCTGATAAGGAAATATGAAATAAGTACCATCTAAGTCATGTGTCAAAAACAGTAAGTATAGAGGCGGCCCGATGGCTCAGTTGGTTGAAGTGGGAGCACGTAGCAACAAGGTTGCCGGTTCAATTCCCGCATGAGATGGTGGGCTGTGCCCTCTGCAACTAAGACTGAAAACAGCCACTGGACTTGGAGCTGAGCTGTGCCCTCCATAACTAGACTGAAGGAAAATGACTTGAATTGGAGCTGATGGACCCTGGAGAAACACGTTTCCCAATATTCCCCAATAAAATTTAAAAAAAAAAAAAAAAAAAAAAGACTAAAAAAATGTTAAGTATGTCGTACTGCTTTTGCATCAAATCAAACATGACTATGAATAACAGAGGCCCAACCACAACACTGGCACCTCTCCCTAAAATGGTGGGTTGCCTAATGAAAAGTTACACTATTTTATACTCTTAACCATGCATGGCAAAACCATGAGAAGAAAATTTTAGAATGCCTACTTCCAGTGGCTTGTGTACCTGAGTCACCTATCACTTCTGTGGAGCAAACAGGACATAAAATCATAACAGTTGTAAAATGACAAAACCAGAAGTTGATTCAACAAATCCGTGTGTCTTCTCTTGTGCCTCCATTTACAAACTGTCACTTCCTAAGCCTCGTTGGGAGATGGATATGAAGGTTTGTATGACAAATGACGGAAATTTTAGCCCACAGAACTAACTGTGGCCCATGTAGCTCCGGGCTCCTAATGATGCCCAGGACTGTCCAAAGGCATTTAATTTAAACACAAGAGCGTGCCAGAAGGTATTTTCTTTTGTCTTTTCCCCTATCCATTAGGTTTATTTTTCCTTCATTCAAAGCAGTGCCTTTCAAATCCTCAAATTAAACAGATATTAGAGGAACGGAAATGATTTCTGCATAATAACTTTTGATGAAAACTAAAGCCTCAGCACTGCGCTAAAATATAAGCTGAGGCAGAGGATGATATATTATCAGTGCTCTAGCATTGCTGTACTAAGACAGTGTATACCAATAATAGGCAAAAAGTACACTGAGACGACAGGAGGCCCCCTGGTGCTTCCCAGTCTCGGGAAACCTAGACATGAGGTCAGGGCAGACACCTGGCTCCTTTGGCTATGGGAGTAATTTTATTTGCTAAGGAACTGAGGCCAATAACCTGACTTGTATCACCAAGTATCAATTTGATTGCATGTTTCAGCCAGAAAAGCTTTATTACAATGGTTATATAACAGGTTATCATAAGGAAGCATCATAAGGTTATTTCTTATCATTTATTATTAAAAATTTTATTAAAAATTTAGATAATTGCTGTTTTTTCTTAAACAATGTAGCAATAAACATCCTTATACATAAATCTTTGCTATCTCTCTATTTCTTTATGATAGATTCACAGAATTGAAATTCCTGGACCAAAGGCTATGAAACTCTTAAAATCATTGATAATATATTATGAAAGTATTTTTTAAATGACATTAGAAAATCTTCATGAAAAGGTTAAATATAAACAGTAAGATATAAAATGCTGTGTAGAGCATTATCTCAGTTTCCTGCATACCTATGAAAATGTATGTAATAGAACAATAACTAGAAGAAACTAAACATCTTAACAGCTATTACTAACATTCTTTAAATGTTTCACTGTTTCTAAGTATTCCATAATGAGCATGTATTCACTTAAAAAATCAGTAAGTTAAGATTATAAAAGTTGTAGGAATTAAAAAAAAACAAGAGTAAGTTCATAAAACAAAGCTGTATAATAATTCAAAACATATTAGAGAACCGTGCTAGAGAACATAAAAATGGAAAGGAAAATATTCTATTTCACTTGCCACTGGCATACTTTGAGATTCAGTGTCATAAAGTAATATGTTCTGTCTCACCATTACAGAATATTAATTCTCAACCTGTTTTTAAGAAGCAGAAGTAGGAAAAGCGGCATAGGAACATTAGCCAAAATATTCCATTCCAAAAGAATCAGAGTTAAGTAGCAACAGATTAAGTCTATGGTTCTCCTCAATGCTAACTGATATTTATATAAAACAAGCAAAACCTCTCCTTTCTATAATCCATGGGTAGTAAAAAAGATATACTTGTAAATTTTCACTACATTAAGAAGTACTGAAGTTCTCAAAACTAGGGAAACCTCCCACATAGCTCTTTGTTTAGCAATTCACTCTCTCCTGGTTACAAAGCTTAGAACCTTGATGTCCCCGGTTCCCTCCAATACATACTCTCTAAATTTCACTTTTAACACTCCCTATCTTATGACACACACAGTGTGCCCTATGAGTCCAATTAGCATTGCTTTGGACAAGAAATCTTAACATCTCTCGTTTTACAGGAAGAACACTTTCCATCTTCTACATAAATTTACTTCTGCACTTTACAGTTAACTCATTTTACCTATAGAACAATTATGACACATTACTGACCTTCAACATCATGCCAGCTTGCTCATAAGCTCTGCAAAGAGAATATAATTTCTTGGATGAGATCTTAAAGAAACAAGGGGGAGGAGAAACTTCCTACTACAGATAAGAAAAGTAATTTCACTGAGGCACTACATATTACTTTAGGTTTATATTAGCCCACAACATATTTTTTTCTTTTTCTTTTCAGAGGCAATAATGGCTTAGAAACAGCAGATGTCTCAGTTGAAGGCATTTTATTTTGCAGATGCAAAATAAAGTTTGACTCAGAAAGGTTAAATGACTTTCTAGATTACAAACCTAAGTCCACATTTTGAAAACAAATAAGTAGTCTCCACAAAAGCAAGAGAAAGCTTCCCACTTTTCTCCATAGACACTATTAACTATCAAGAAAGAAAGAAAAAAGATTCTAACTTGTTTTTTCATAAATATTTCATAAAAATATTAGGATGAATTTAATTTAAACACTGTATATTTTAGGAGAGAGTTTAGTTTTTAAGGTTCAGGTGAAGACTGAAACAAATGGAAATGACTTTTATTTAAATCAATAGAAAAGAATTCACTATCTACAAATTTATAATTTAGGAAAAATTTACCGACCTATGAAAAAACAGCAACATTTAAAACATTATAATCTGCAAACACATGGAAACTTAGGAGAATATTTACTTACTTGGCAGCATGAAAAAGACTGAACGGATGTAACAAAGTCAAAATTAAGGAAAAAAAGCAAATCAAGCACTTCTAAAGATTTACTATTTAAAAGACAAAGATAACTAAATCACTGCCCCAGTTGTGATCCAAAAGGCAAATCATACAAACAGATAAAGAAGAAATAATTTAATGCCTGCTGATGTCTCTTAAAAATACATAATTCACAAGAACAACGCACAGATTTTAAACTATTTCCATTATACAATAATCTGAAGAGTTTTACTAAAATGCAAGGTTATTATAACCATAATTAGCAAGTGAGACACAAAATAAACATTTTTCAGTGTAAGTTTTAAAATACCTCAGGAAAAATCTATTGTTTTAAACTACCCATAAATCTTATTTCAGATACCTGAGGAAGACTATATTTTTAAAATATTTATATAGCAGTTTATACATCTCCCATACCTGTGCTAATCTTCATTCCTCAGTGACTGTCTCCAGATTTCCTTCACTCCATCCCAAGTAAAACCATCACCAAACAAATTCAGAAACAACAGAAATAAACTCTCAAATGTAGCTCCACAAAGCAGTATGGACCTTATAATCAGAAGTCTCTATAAAGGCTCCTTCAGAGTTTAAGTATGCAGAATTTTTCTAATTTAATACCATAAACTCCGTATTTAGCAAATTTATAACAAAAGAAAATCATGAGTTTCTGTCAAAATCATTGAATTGCTAAGTCCTTTTTAAAGGCTGAAAAAGATACGCCCTGTTATTTTCATGGGCAATAGCTTCTCTCAGGCAGGCATCTTTTGCTTGCTCAAACTGTCTGGCATTTTTAAAAGCAACAGCTGAAACAGAACAATAACAAAACAAGACTTTCTATGTCAATCATTTAAAAAAACTTCAAATGAATCATTACCAAAACATGTATTATGTGTGAAGTATTAGAAAATATACTTATTTTAATCAAATACTTAGGAAGTTTCAAAAAACTATAAAATACTACTTTTTTCTAAAGCAATTCTATTATCACTTTTTTAATTATCAATAACTTGGAAGTATTTTCAAAACTTTGGCTACTTTTTTAAATTGAAGACTATAAGCTACAAATCAGTGCTACTTCCACTAAAAACCAGAGTCTTTCAAGCATCAACATCTAAGCTTTGAGAAACTAAGATCTCATCACTCAAACTAATATTCCCAAATAAGAGGTACTGTCACAAAAGATAGTATTTTACTTCACTAGTTTTTTTATTTAATAAAAACAGTGCTTTAGTTATAGCTTATTCCATCTTTTAAATTATTTAGAAATAAAAACCAATAAATATATTAAATATTTTTCATAATAAGCCTTCTTTTTTGGCACAATCTTTAAATAAATGTCTAAAAAATTAATGCATTTTTTAAAATAAAGCTTTTGTACTGTTTAGGTCTCTGTGAAAAAGACAGTTCAGTGTCCAAAGAGTTAAAATACATTGCTCACTGTTGTAAAGTGTCATCATCAGAGCAAAACAATTAGAACTGGCCCTAATATATGATATTAGATATTTTGGCAAATTTACCAAAGGCTGCTTACAAATAAATAAAAAGGATATTGCTTTAACAAAAAGTTATTTGTTAAAAACACACTCTTAAAATTCTCTTCAATAAAATACTGAAAATAAACTACTGGAACTATTTCCCTCTCTGGATTTCCACATTTATTCTTCTGATTAAATGTATTTTGTATAACCCCTTAAAGAAAATAAACAAAGGATGCTTTAATGAGAACATCTGACCTGAAATTATTTATTTTTGAAAGCAGCTCATGGTCTCAGATGCATATACAACAAATCTGTGTCAAATTTCCCTCAGGGAAATTTGCAAATTGTGCCCTCCAGTTACAAAAGCATTCTTGTACAAAGTGTCCATAAAATCCATATAAAGTTTGAACTTTTAACAATTTTCCTTTTAAATACGATATAAAAATATTATCTTCTTTTTAAATATGATATACTGGGGTGCCAAAAAAATGTACACAAGTGAACACTTTGGTCAACGTTGCTCAAGCAGTAGTTTGCCATAATCAAAAGTGCCTGGATGTTGATGGTAACCACTTTGAGCACCTCTTGTAATTGCAGAAGTCAAATGTGACTTGTATTCATCATTTTTATCGGTATATATTGAGTATTACAATTTTAATAGCTTTTTCCTTTCTTAAAATGTGTATACATTTTTTTTGGCACCTTTGTATAAATACCATAGAGAATTTACTGAGGATTTAAATAAAAGTGCTAAAGACTCATTTGTTGTCATTTCTTTTATTATCTAGAAAGTAAAACCTTTATTATGCTGACTAGTTTCAACTTACCCAATTTCTTTTTTTTTTTTCTTTTTTTGGTGATGTACTAAAACTAAAGTTTGCCGAAAGCATATTACCTACTTGATGTCTATGCTGGGATAACAAACATGATCAGGGCTATCACTGTAACACAATTATAAACTATGTTCAGGGTACTGTGAATTGTATTACGCTTTACATCCAAAATAATCCTAGGTAAGCTGAAAGCTATTCTATAATTTAAAATGCTAAATTTTTAGTCCCTGTCTGTTGCATATTTCAGATAAGTTTTTTAACTTATATACAGATAAATTTATTCAAATATTTATGCTGCTGAAGACTTCATGAACGTTATCAGTGTATTGCAAAGTAAGGCTCGTAAAAAATTATGTGCCAAACAAACGTATGATTTCAGATCTGCTTAGAATAAGGCAAAACAAAAAGTTAACCAAAAAACCCTTTAGTCAATAATACTAAGTATAATAGAGGGATATGGCAAAATTCCTGGAAATAGCGTACAACTGACTGGAGTTCAAGAATATATAAACTATGCTATTATAAAAACCTGCAGCTGAGTACTGCCCATCTCTGCAGAGGTAGCCAGATCTCTGACTCAGACCTTACTTAAAACATCAGAAAAGAACAAGTGGAAAAAATGCAAGGGTTTGGGCAAATTGTTCAACGTTGTTTCTTAACTATTAGAATTCGTATCGGAAGCATTAAGAGTCGGCATTACGGTGAGACAAAGTTATCAGCCTACTTTAAGATTACACATGGGAGAGTTGCAGTCACATACCTGCTTTTCCATATTCAGAAGCGGCACTGTCATAATCTGGCTTCCACTTTAAAAAACCAGTTTTCAGGCTAAAATGAAAGGAAGACACATTTCACAGACATTACCAACCACATTCCTAAGTCAGAAGTCTGTTTATAAAGACTTTACGGGTCATTTAAAAAAAGGGGCAAGGAGCCATAATGTACCAAGTCCTCATCTTGCTTACCTTCATCTAACCTTACTTACAATTAAATACAAACTCACCATTTTCCCTCCCACTGCCATAGACATGGTTTTTCCTCCTTTTGAAATGCCTGTATAACATAGAAGTACAGCAGAGATTCTTAGTGCATGATCCCCAGCTCAGCATCACATGGAAATGTGCTAGAAGTGTAAATTGTTGAGCACCACCCCAGAACTACTGAACCAGAAATTCTAGGGTGGCAGCAAAAACTCAGGGTGTGACAAGCTCTGAAGCTTGAAGCCCTATGAAGCACTGTGTCAAGTAAACAGTTGGATTTGTGAGACTGAAGCTCAGGAGAGGCTAGAAATAATAACTGAGGAGTCACCAGCGTATGGCATACCAAGAGCCCAGTTAAGATCCCCTGGTGAGACCTTAGAGAGAGGGCAGAAAGACTATAGAAAACCAACAAAGACAGGAACAACAGAAGGAGCTACAAAAAAGTGCTGTGAATTAGCCACCAGTGAACAGGACAGATAACCAGAAAGACAGGGATGTTATGAGAGCAAGAGGAGCCGCTTTCCAGGATCACTCCTGGCTTCTCAGCTGCCAAACCAAATGACAATCGATCTTGAGTCTTTACCTTACTTGCCCTTTCTGCAATATCTTATTTTTTTATTTTAAAATAATTTCGTATTTCCAGTTTAAACTAACTCAGTGACTATCAAGCTTGGGTATGCATAAGAATTGCTAAATAAACACCATCTGAAAACTTTAATTTCAATTAGTGAAAGCCGACTAACATACAACATTGTCAGCTTCCCAGACATCAGGGGGGAACCTCAACTGAGAGATGGGGAGTCCCCAAGGGCCCTCAGAAGTAGTACACCTTCATTTTGTGGCAGCTGTGTGAATTCATCAGAGACCCTAACTTTTAAGGAATATTTTTTTGCCAATTACATTTATTTAAGATTTGTGTTTGAGTGTATATGGGTATAAGATTCAAATTTGTTATAGTTTTTCAAGTTTACCAACAAAAATCCTTAAATTGAAGCCTATCCACTATAATCCACAAAATGGAGGAAGTATGAAATAAAGCAAAAATTTAATCCTCCACTCCTACCCTAAATCACTCACTATATTCTGTACATTAACATAATTTAAAAAATCTCATCAAAAACAAGAGATAATCATTCAATTGTCTGATAGGATACACATGGAAAGAGATAAAGAGTTTAAAATATAGTGAATCATCCACAGTCAACTAAGCACCCCTAATTAGGAAGAGAGAAGGCACTCTCGTTAGTTTAATGCCTATTGTTAGTGCTTTTGACTACTTTTGTCAAAAGAGTCAGTAAGGAAATCCTGTTGAGGCCAACAATCTGATCAATTTCCATAGGACCAAAAAACGACAAAACCACCACCTGCTTAAGGAGATTAATTATAATTACAAAACTTCCTTTAACACCCCACTGGCACAAATGGACAGATCCTCCAGATAGAAAATCAACAAGGAAACAGCGGCCTTAAATGACACACCAAGCCAGATGAATTTAATTGATATTTTTAGAGCATTTCACCCCAAAGCAGCAGCATATACATTTCCAAGTGCACATGGAACATTTTCCAAGATAGACCACATGTTAGGCCACAAAACAAATCTCAATAAATTTAAGAACACTGGAATCGTATCAAGCATCTTCTCTGACCACAGTGGTGTGAAACTAGAAATCAATTATAAGAAAAATACTGAAAAACACACAAATGTGGAGACTAAGCAACATACTACGACATAATGAATGGGTCAACAATAAGATCAAGGAAGAAATCAAAAGATAACTTGAGAAAATGAAAACACGACCCAAAATCTATGGGACACACTGAAAGCAATCCTAAGAGGGAAATTCATAGCAATGAATGCCTACCTAAAGAAAGAGGAAAAACATCAAATCAACAGTCTATCTTTACACCTAAGGCAACCAGGAAAAGAACAGGAAAATAGCCCAAAGTGAGTACAAGGAAGGAAATAATAAAGATTAAAGTGGAAATAAACAAAATAGGGACCAAAAAAACAACAACACAAAAGATTAATGAAACCAAGAGCTGATTTTTTTGAAAAGATAAACAAAATTGACAAACCTTTAACCAGATTCACCAAGAAAAAAACAGAAAGGACCCAAATAAATAAAATCAGAAATGAAAGAAGTGACAACAGACACCATAGAAATACAAAATAATTTAAGAAAATACTATGAGCCACTATATGCCAACAAATTAGACACTCTGGGAGAAATGGATAAATTCCTAGAAGCATACAATCTTCCAAGGCTGAATCAAGAAGAAACAGAAAGTCTGAGCAGACCAATTATTACCAACGAAATTGAATCAGTAATCAACAAGCTCCAAAGAAACAACAGTTCTGGACCAGAAGGCTTCACTGGTGAATTTTACCAAACATTCAAAAAAGAATTAACGCACAGTCTCTGCAAACTATTCCAAAAAATCCAGAAGGAAAGAAGGCTCCCAAGCTCATTTTACGAGGCCACCATACCATTCCCCTGATCCCAAAACCCAGAGATACTACCAAAAAAGAAAATTATAGGCCAATATCCCTAATGAACATAGATATAAAAATCTTCAACAAAATATTAGCAAACCAAATTCAGCAATAGATTGAAAAGATCATGATCAAGTGGGATTCATCCCTGGTATGCAAGGTTGGTTCAGTATCTGCAAATCAGCTAATGTGATACACCACATTAATAAAATGAAAAATAAAAATCATATGATCATATCAATAGATGCAGAAAAAGCATTTGACAAAATCCAGCATCCATTTATGACAAAAACTCTCAGCAAAGTGGGAACAGAGGGAATATATCTCAAGATGATAGAGGCCATATATGACAAACCCACAACTAACATCATAGTCAATAGGGAAAAGCTAAAAGCATTCCCCTTAATATCAGGAACAAGACAAGGATGCCCAGTTTCACCACTGTAATTCAACACAGTAGTGGAAGTTCTAGCCACAGCAATCAGACAAGAAAAAGAAACAAAAGGCATACAAACTGGTTAGGAAAAAGTAAAATTGCCATTATTTGCAGATGACATGATACTATATATAGAGAACCCCAAAGATTCTACCAAAAAACGATTAGAATTTACATATGCCATGCTCATGGATAGGAAGAATACAGTTAACATGGCCATACTACCCAAAGCAATATGTAGATTCAATGCAATACCTATTGAAATACCAATGGCATTTTTTACAGCACTAAAACAAATAATGCTAAAATTTATATGGGACAATAAAAGACACCAAATAGCCATGGCAATCCTGAGAAATACGAACAAAGATGGAGGTATCATGTCACCTGATACCAAATCATATTACAAGGCTAAAGTAATCAAAACAGCATGGTACTGGCCTTAAAACAGACACATAGATCAATGGAACAGAATAGAGAGCCCAGAACTAAACCCATGCCTGTACGGTCATTGATCTATAACAAAGGAAGCAAGAATATATAGTGGGGTAAAGACTGTCTATTTAATAAATGGTGCTGCAAAAGCTGGACAGATACATGCAAAAAAATGAAACTGAACCACCTTCTTATGCCATATACAAGAATAAACTCAAAATGGATTAAAGACTTAAATGTAAGACCTGAAACCATAAAACTTCTAGAAGAAAATATAGAAAGTAAACTCTCAGACATTACTCTTAGTAATATTTTACTTATATATCTCCTCCAGCAAGGGAAACAAAAGAAAAAAATAAAACAAATGGGACTACATAAAACTAAAAAGTTTCTTCACAGCAAAGGAAACTATCAACAAAATAAAAAGACACCCTACTGAATGGGGGAAGATATTTTTCAATGATACATCTGATAAGAGGTTAACATCCAAAATTTATTTAAAAACTCATACAACTCAACACCAAAAAAACAAACAATCCAATTAAAAAACGGGCAGAGAACAAGAAGAGACATTTCTCCAAAGAGGACATACACATGGCCAACAGACAAATGAAAAGATGCTTAATGCCACTAATCATCAGAGAAATGCAAATAGGAACCACAATGGTACCACCTCACTGGCTGCCATCAATAAATCAACAAACAACGAGTGCTTGTGAGGATGTGGAGAAAAGGGAACCCACCGGCACTGTTGGTAGGATTTTGAATTGTTGCAGCCACTATGGAAAAACAGTATGGAGGATCTACCTTATTGCTGGGAGGACCCAGCAATTATACTTCTGGGTATTTGTCCAAAGAAATCCAAAACACTAATTCAAAAAATATATGCACCCCTATGTTTACTGCAGCGCTGTTCACAATAGCCAAGATATGGAAACAGAAACGCCCATCAGCAGACAATTGGATAAATAAATGTGGTACATTTATACAATGGAGTATTGCTCTGCTATGAAAAAAGAATGAAATGCTACCATTTGCAACAACATGGATGGACATAAAGGATACTATGCTAGGTGAAATAAGTCAGACTGAGAAAGACAAATACCATATGTTCTCATTTTTATGTGAAATCTAAAGAACAGAATAAACGAGCAAAGAAAACAGAAATAGACTCATAGATACAGAGAAAAAAACTGATGGTTGCTAGATGGGAGGAGTTTGGAGGCTGCGGGAGAAGGTGAAGGGATTAGAAAGTACAAATTGGCAATCACAAAATAGTCTCAAGGATGTGAAATACAGTAAGGGGAACATAATCAATAATGTTGTAAAGACTATGTATGATATCAGATGGGTACTGGACTTATCAGGGGGATCACATCATAGATTATAAAAATGCTTAACCACTGTGCTGTAGACCTAAAACTAATATAAAATAATAATGAAAGTCAAAAATAATAATTACAAAACTACCTGACAATATTGAATCACATTATCATTTGAAGACAGGGAAATATCAAATCTTCTCTCCAAAACTCCAAGCCAATTTTTCCTGCCCATTTACCTACTGAGTAACTGTCTACAGGCACTTCAACATAACACATTCAAGCCTAAATCCACACCTCCCTGTCCCAGCCCTACCCACCCATCATGTTCATTCATCTCTGGTCCGTTTTGACTGAAGGTCTGTCCTACACTCCACCTATGGGTCAAGCCTTTCCCTCAACACCCAGTCAAGTCATTAAAGCCTGTCAATTCATGTCACCCAATCCTGCCCCTTGTACTGTTGCTTTAATTCGGGCCCTCATCATGACAGCCTGCTAACCTGTAATGGGGAAGTCACCTTTCACAAGTCACCTTTCATGCTCTGCCCTCCTCTTTCATTCCCCCACCCTTGGGATAGCAACTTTTCCTTACATTGTATCTCCATTGAAACCACTGTATACTTCTGTTCTAGCATTTAATACCGTATTTTTACTCGTCAGTTCACTTGTGTGCTCTCCTGTGAATTCTAAGCTCTTGAGGAAGAAACCACTTTTTACCTCAGTAACCCCAGTAGCTGGTGTACAGATAGAAGGCAAGAACTTTCTATCTGTACATGTTTTCTTACTGAATATGCCAAAGTTCTCACTCTCCTTTCCCCCCAGTCCATTCGGACATTGCCACCACATTTCTTTTGTCAAAAAATAAATATAACCAGGTCCCATGCTTATTCAAGCCCTAGGAAAGCTAAGGTTCAGGGCCATCATAGGGGCAGCCCCTTCACAGTCTGGCCCCAAGTCTTCTCCTCTCTATCTACTGTGTTTCCCTGAAAATAAGACCTAGCCGGACAATCAGCTCTAATGCATCTTTTGGAGCAAAAACTAATATAAGACCCGGTCTTATTTTACTATAAGACCGGGTCTTATATAATAGTACAATATAATATAATAAACATAATATAACATAATGTAATATAATACTGGGTCTTATATTAGTTTTTGCTCCAAAAGACGCATTAGAGCTGATTGCCCGGCTAGGTCTTATTTTCAGGGAAACAGGATAGTTCATGCCCTGGCACTGCAACTACTCTATTACATAATATATTAACTTTCAAGCCTGTGCTCATTACTACATCCTGTGCATAGACTCTCTCATTGGATTTTCCCTAGTCTAAAAATTTATTTTTCAGGCCCTGCTCAGAAATCACCTCTGTGAAGTCTTCCTAAGTTTCCCCAGGCAGAAAAAAATTTCTCCCTCTGTGTTACTAAAGCACAGTTAACACTACTTTAGTATGGTCCTTACTCTACACCCTATCCTAATAATGTTTGTGTTTTCTCTCAACAGAAAGACCCTTGTGGCACCTGCACCAAAAGAGCCCCAGTACCATCCACACTGCCTGGAAATACGTAATGTGGTATAGCAGAAAGAGCTGGAGTTTTTCCACTGTTCGAAATCTGGCTCTGTCACCTTTCCACTGGGCAGCCTTGGGTAAGTCATTATGAGACTTCTCCAAGTCTCATTTCCTCTTCTGTAAAATGAGAATCTCTATTTGGTAAATTGCTGAGATGTCAGATTAGGTATTTGAAGCATCTAACACGGAGCACAATATGGACTTTTCATTATCTCTAACCGCCAGATAAAAAATTCACTGGAGTAATGCAACCGAGAACAGGAGTTTCAAAAGGCTTGATGAGGCAGAATTCAGTTCCGCAAATTTTGTTCGGTGGCTGCTACACACCGTACCAGAAGCTGGCCGAACATACACGAAAGTACTAAGACAGCGCAGTTCTTGCCCTCATTAACAGTATAATGGGACATGACAAGGGGTCACCCAGTAATTTTCCGGTTAAATTTATAAACCACTCCCCAACACAAGGTAGTCTTTTAGAGCAGCGGCTCTTCACAGGCCGATGTTGTCCCCCAGGGACAGTTCTGGTTGTCACAAACAGGGGGGGAACAGAGAGGTGCTACTGGCATCCAATAGGTTGAGACTAGGGATCCTGCCAAACGTGCTACAATGGGAGGCGGCCCCCATTACAGGGAATCATACAGTCCAACATGCCAAGGCTGTGAAACCCTGTGTACAGCGAAAGCAGCGGAGCCTAATGCCCATCGACACCCCCACAAGAAGCACCGAGGGCTTCGGGCGGGGCGGACCAACTACGCTTCCGCAGGCGCAGTGAGCCGGCCGCAGAAGGCCGCTACCCACCCTCGCGTCCCCGCGCCGTCCCTCCAACCCCCTGGTGTTAAGACCGGCCACGGAGAGGCATGGCCCCAGCACCTGTACAGAGGCCCATGTTAGAGTATCTCACTATTTCTCAGCTTTGGCGACGTGCTCCAGCCCTTCATTTATCTTCTGAGCCGCCATCTCCACGGTCCGGCCCCTGACGTGGAAGAAGATAGCCCGGCGAGGAGACGTGGGAACGCCAAGGAGCAAGTCCGCACAGCGCGACAGCGAAACAGCGGAGCGGCTACAGGAGCCAGCAGGGCTCAAACCTAATATGCAAAGCAGGGACGGGAGGCGGCGAGGGGGCCGCGCAGGCAGACGCCGCGCAGGCGCAGAGCTCCCGGGCTCGTCAGAAACGTGGGCTCCTCACGCAGGCGCGGTGGGTTACATACGTTCATTCAACAAATATTTCTTCAACACCTAATATGTGTCAAGCACTGTTCTAAGCACCGGAAAAACAAGAGGGAGTACAACAGACCTAAAAACAACGCCAAACCCGCACTGATGGAGACTTGCCTTGCCTTCCCAATCATGTAAAAATGCCTTGTCGCTTTATAATTTATTACATTTGTTCAACAGCTATAATGGAATTCATTTTTTTTCATTTTGCCTTTGAGCGCCAACTATATGTCACTCAGTAAGCAAAACAGACTGTTAGTCCTGATTGCTGTCAAACTATCGCTCCACCAATGCGAACTGTGGAGTTAAGATCGCTTCTGATCTTCTAGCAGAAATTATAGCCAGTAATATAATTGGTCAATTAATAATTCATGGTAATTTCAATATCTACATGGATAATTCCTGCAATGTCGATGCAGCCTCTCAGTTTTTAACCTCACCAATTACTAACAACTGTGTGTCCTTCATAAGATCAGTTTCAAGAAGCCCATTTTACCTCCTGTCATTCCAGCTCACCTTCACTAGTGCCAATAATTCTTCACCTTCAATAGAACTCTCACCTTTTTTCTATTCCTCTGCTCTCATTCACACTCCCTCTATACACAGCATAAATTCCCTGCTTCATCATTTTAGCTACTCTTTTGCATAGATCCTCAATCTCCTTGCCCCTCTCTCCTTCCTTTCTCTTTGTCTGGAAAAACCCCAACTCTCCATCTACTCTGGAACTGCTCTTGGGCAAGAATGTGACTGCAGAAAAACAAACAAGCATGCTAACATTACTCATTTTAATGATAATAAACATCAAGGAGAACTTTGGTGTTGCTGGGCAAATGTACAATATTTCCCTGGTAAAATCACCCACTCATTTGGATGGCTGTTGACACCCTCCTTCTCAAAACTCCAATACAGTCTCCCTGCCAGCCTGCCTGCCAACTTCTATTTCTTGTTTAATAAAAAGTAGTAATTAGAAGAGATCTTCCATTTGCCTCACCACCCTATCAATCAATTACCTGCATCTGTTCCCAAATATTCTGTTTTTTTTTTTGTTTTTTTTTCCTCTGGTGTCAATGGGTGAACTGGCCTTGGTCCTTTCCCTATTTATCCTCCCTCCCTTATTTAATCCCATGGATATAAGTACCACCCAGGCATGAGGTCTCCCATCATCCCATTGTCTAGCTTGAGCTTCTTTATATGCAGGCTACAGCATCCCAAGAGGGTGAAAGTGGAAGCTACAGGCTCATAAGGCCTAGGTTCCTAGGACCATCTCACATCACTTGTGCCACATTTTATTGGTCAAAGCAAGTCACAATGCACATCCAGATTCAAGAGTTGGGGAAACAGAATAATTGCAAAACACTATGGCTGTGACTTCCAGTTCACCATAGCTCTGGGATGACCGATTAAGTACAAGAGTACTCTTGCTGGTGGCTTTATCAGGAAACAGGAAAGCTTTGCCTTTTAAAGTGAAATTAGACTTACAGTAATAACTACCCAGTGCCATCAACCTCTCAAACCACTGAAAGTGCCCAGATGTTTTTCTAAGGGATCGCCACCAAAAGTCTATAGCCTCTTCCTCATTCTCACTTGTTCACACATTCATTTATTAAGAATTTCCTGAGCAACCACTCGACACAAGACACTGCTCCTACACACCCAGGACATAATTGTGAGCAAGGGAATGCAGGGGAGGAAAATAATCTTTCTCTATCCATCTTAGGTTCTCAGCTGGGGCCCTGTAAATTAGACTGGCAAAGACAGAGCAACAGGTGAAAAAGCATACACATTTGTTTAATATAAATTTTATGTGAGAATAGCCTTCATAAGGAAATGAAGACCCACAAAAGCTGTTAAGCCTGAATGTTTTTATACTAGGTCTGATGAAGGGTGGAAAGCCATAGAAAAGCGTGACAGGACAGAGGGTATGAGCTAAGTGCAGCAAATGGGGAAACTGAGCAAAGCCTTCATTCAGATTTCCTCAACATTCCTCTGTCTTCAGAGATACGGATGTTCCTTTCCTTCTGGTCTAGGGAGAGCAACTCTCACATAGGGTTGATGGAATTCAGGACATGCTACCCCAAAATATGGCGCCTTGGTATATTGAATATATTAAGCTGCCAGAGTTTGAAAAACAGCAGAAGCAAGGTCACTCTGACCTTCCCCCACCCTTCTCCCCTGAAACAGGTCATAATACCCTAATATGACAGGTGCCCTCCTTATACCCGGAGGAAAGAAGTCTACTTATCTCCAAAGACAAAGGGACAACAAGAAGCCTCTAAACAAACAGGCCTTCCTAAGTCTCCCCAGTTTACTACACTTATCTTATACTCCTTAACATGCCATGTTCCTCCACCACTGTCCACTTGCACTCTTCATCGAATCCAGCAGAAATGTACTCAGGTCTCACTGTTTCTTCAGGTCTTCATTTCCTTATGAGGGTACTGTGTCACCTAAAACTTATATTAAATCAACTTGCATACTTTTATCCTGTTAATTTTTATCAGTTTAATTTTCAGAACCAGCCAGGACTGAGGAAAACTTTCTCCTCCCCTACAGGGTCTTAGGACCTGCTTCAGGGAGATCTTCCTACACCTGCCATTTCTCAAATTCCTCAACTTAAAATGTTCTAGTTGTCAAGGTATCATATTTTAGGGTAGCCTGCTCTGAACTCCATCAGAATATAATGCCTGCCCTCATGGAAATTATGATCTATGAAGGGACACAAACATTAAACCTAATTTTATTTAAGCATCAACACAGAACAAATGAAAAAGAGGAATAACGTTACGATAGTCCTGTGACATTTGAGGGTTCTATGATCCCAAAGACCTATGACTGGGGAGCTGTGTAAGTACGAACTCACCTTTACAGAAAAGGGGGCAAGAAGAGGGTGAATAGAGACAATAAAGGGGTGACACAAATACCCCCACTTTCATCCTTCTCCCTTCCCTCCCTACAATAGATTCAGGTAGGGATTGAGTTAGGGAAATTTACACTGGGAAGCCAGCTTGGATGAGCTGGGAACAGAAAGCTTGGACCAAATAAGGAAAGATTGAAAAGTGTAGTTTTTCAAACTAGACCTGATAGCATAACTCAAGCATTGGTGACCCATGAAAATAAGTCTTGGTATCACAGCAGCTGCTACCAGAACCTAAACCAAAGTTGTCTTTGTGCCTTCAATCCATCTCCTGCTTCCCCCCCTTCTTCCAGGCCATCTCTCCCTTACTATCCTGGACCCTTTCAGACACTTAATGTCCCCCTTCTTCCTACTGGCTGTAGCCCAAGTGACCCTATTTGAATCCATACTTTCCTTTTTCTAAAAATGTCTTTCCTTTATCCTGCCTCAATAAAAATTTACATTCCCAAGTACTGTACTTATTTTGCATCTGACTAAAGTGGTTCCCACCCAAATATGAATGAGCCTTAAAACAGAGTTTGCTATCCCAAATCGCTTTCTACTGGTGGACTGCAGTCTGGGACAACTCTTTGTGCCTTGGTCCTCAGGTTCCTTGCATACGCAAATCTGCCTCCTGCCCTAGTCAGGTCTGCTACCAGGAAACAAGATTTTTAGACCCACCTCTCTCAGTTCAGTAAAATGAAAGGTCTTTGTCATCAGTTGGGGGGAGAATTTGGTCCATAAACTCTGACTACTTCAACACAAAAATCATAAAATGGGGAAGCACAAGAGCTCCCATATCTTTAAGTTTTGTGTGTTTGTTTAATTGCTAATACCTCGGTAGTGTTGCTTTCTTTTACTTGTGTTTTTTGTAAATATACTGCTACCTTCATAGATTAGATACATTTCTGAGGCTTGGCCCAAGAGTTTAACCATGAGTCATAAAATTATTTGTCTGGGAAAATATATTCTGAGTTTTAAAAAAACTTAAAAATAAACTCAGAACAAATCCTGCTATAATTTGACAGTTTCCTTTCCTTGGAATAGGATTTTAGAAAATTATCTTTGGCTTTTGTTGGGATAAAATTGATAGATGCCATTATGACGTATATTTATTTGGTGAGTAGTAATGAATCCACTAATAAAGAATTACCCTCAGATCTAGATGAGATCAATATGATAATTATTTCTCCAGATTCATATGTCTAATGTGTGCTCAACAGCTCCGCTCAGAAGTCTCAAGTCTCAAGCATAACCTGTCTGAATCTGAACTCCTGATGCTCTCCAACCTGCTCTTCCTTCATCTCACCCATGTTAGTTGATGGCAACTTCATCCTGCTTGTTGCCCAAACCTGTGGAGTCATCCTAGACTCTTCTCCCTTTGTCACACATCGCATGTAATCGCACCGAAATCTGTCCAGAAGGTGTCCCGACCCAACTGCTTCTCCCTCCTCATTGTCACCAGCATGGTCTAAGTCACCATACTCTGGAACTGTGGTAGCCTTTGGACCCAAGACCCTGCCTTGTCCAGAAAGGTGATGCTCAACACAGCAGCTAGAGGCTTCTTTCCAAACATATCAGATCTCCTCATTACCGGCTGAAAAACCTCCAATGGCTCCCATTTTTTCAGAGTAAAAGCCAAAGACCTAACAACACCCTGCAAGACCTACCAGAACCTGAGCACCTCCCACAGGTCTGCCATTGTCTTTGGCTTTTCCGTCCACACTGGCCACACAGGCCCTGCCACTTTATAAACACACAGGCACAGCCCACCTCAGGGCTTTGTTCTAATGATCCCTCGCCTGAAACACTTTCCCCCGAGAGCTCTGAGCAGATTCCTCAGCTGCTTCAAGTCTGCTCAAACCTCACTGCTCTGTGAGGCTGCCCGCCACGCTGCGAGCTGCCCTCGATACTGCGAACTGCTCACTCTCCTCCGCACTTTCAATACCCCAGTTTTGACCTACTTTCCCCCGAACCCTGGTATTGTTTGTCTTCTAACATGGCATAATTTACTTATTCTATTAAGTTTTTATTTATTATTTGTCTCTCCCCATGGTATTTAAGCTACATGAAGCCAGGCATCTTTGGATGTTTTGTTTGCTGGTGTTTGGAACAACGTCTCACATGTAACAAGCACACAATGTATGCATATGGGGTTAACGATGAATTGTTCCCTTGTACCTGCAGCTGCAGCGCCCTTTTATATTACCCTGGCGGTGCCTACTTCCGGCCTTGCCTGACAGTTTGCTGTGTCTGCCCTCCAATAAACTGAGTTATTATGGGAGAACAGAAAGACGAGTTAGAATGTTCAGAGGCTATTTCCCCAGGAGCCTTGGTGGGGCCCCTTTTCAAAGTGATTTCTTTAGCTCGTCAGCTGCTTCTATTTGCTGTGTTTTTCCACAGTTCCCTGGGTCTCTCTTAATTAACCTTTCACAGAATCATCATTTTTAAATTCTTAATATTTTCAAAAGAATTTCAAACACAGAGCAAGAAAGTGAGTGTGTGAAAATGGAGAAGGAGCAGCGGGGCCACCCACACATGCCAGCCTTCTTCCCTCAGCACAGGACAGCACAGACCAGCGTAACCTAAACCAAGGCTAAGTTTCCTGTGGAACCGTGGTCCCACCATACTGTCTGCTTCAGTAGGGAGGAGGTGGGTGATGGTGGTGCTGGGAGTGGACTCAGCACCGGTCAGCTTGCCTGACCATCCAGCCTCCTGGTGGAGGCCAGAAGCTAAGACCCTGATCCTGGGGACCCTGGCAGTTGTGAGACAAACAGCTATTGAGCAATTATCATTTGTCGGAAACTCTGCTAAGTGTATTATGAGTACCCCTTTAGATACACTATTATTATCACATTTCACATATAAGGAGACTGAGGCTCAAAAAGCTAGGTAACTTGCCTAAGTTCTCACAGCCAGTAAGCGGGAAGACAGGACTTGAACCCAGAACCATTTGACTCCAAAATCTATACTTGAGCCACTGCAATAGACAGAAAAATGGTCTCCGTTTTGTAGTAGTTTAATAACAACTCACACAACATCCCTGCTTAGCTTCATGAACCAATGATAGATTTTCAAATATTTTTAAAGAAAAAATGTCACAGTACACTTTACTATGCACAGTACATTATTGCCATTTTGAAATTTCACTAATAATGAAAAAATTAGACTTGGGAATTTATTATGTATGGCTTAAATAAGTTACCGAATGGTTGAGAAAGAAACATCCCTAACAGATAAGGATAAACATTTACTGAGAATGCATTAGCCACGAAGGCAGCTTTCTGGGGGTCATTTCTTTGTCTGTGGGCTTGTATTTCTCCCTAGCAAACACACAGTGGCACCACTTGCACGTGCTTTTACAGCCACAAGGGATCCAAACAGAAGTGATTGCTACTTTGGATTACAGTCAGATTCTGGAAACATTTTGCCTTCGTAACTGAATTTTCCACATCAAAGTGATACCTGTCACTATTTTGCACACAGAGATAAGCATTTTTTCCCAAGAGTTCAGAGTACAGTAAAGTTAAAAAGATCTGCAGTATTAATATGCTTAATAACAGGTCTCTCTTACATCCACTTTAACCAACACAATTGTTTTGATGAATACTACTTTTAAGAAGAGAGGAGATGTAGAACTTACTCTGCTAGTTATCTTTGAATAAAAGTTGTACCCAATGAACTGAATTGGCTTAGTGGTGTCCTACTGTATATTTTATTAGACAGCATGCAGATAACCTACTTCTATCCTATAAGTGTTCTCTTTTTAAAACTATATCCCACATATATACCTATGAAGAGGACATTAGTCTTAAATGGTAATAATTTAATTTTCTTGCCAGGAGAATATATTCATGTGATTACACTTTGTGCAAATATAAATTATATAAATTTGAAATAATACAACATAAACTATTCATAATACTTGAGTTTATCAATGAAAATTTAAAAATAACGTGTATTGCATATTAAAAATTCCTCAAGAATTGTACAATTTGAAGCTGTCAGGAATAATGACTTGTGAATTGGGCTTATTCACTCTTTACTATTCACTCTTTAGGCGTTTATTCAACAAATATTTATGGAGTGGCTTCTCCATAGAAGGCACTATTCCAGGCCCTAGGGATAGTGGAGCTCATGGAGCTTACATACTAGGACAGGGGATGGTGCGGTGCGGGAGTGAGAGACAAGCAGGAAATAAGTCAGTGCAGATGGAATGCTAGATTGTATCCATGCTTCAGGGAAAATAAAGCAGGAAAAGGAGCTGGGGCAGTGCATGTGTGAGGGTAGGGGTCATTACCTCACTGAGCAGGTGACAATTGAATGAAGACCTGCAGAAGTGATGGCCTGGGCCATGGGCTATCTGGACAGGGAGCATTGCAGATAAAGCGTAGCACATGGTGAGGCAGGGAGCACCTGGCCTATTCCAGGTTGCACTAGGGGGCCAGTAGGTCCACAGTGGAGCGAAAGAGACCAGCTCAGCAAGTGTGCCAAAATCTTCAGGAACACATCTCTTGCTTAAATACAACTTTGTTCTACTTCTGTGATTAGAAATTAATACATGTTAATAAAGAAGCTAGGAAAGTTCTTATAGTTCTGTAATACAGAGCTTACTCAAAAATGAAACCGTCAAGCCCACAAAGTACACTGGGATTGCAAAAGCAGCCACAGGACCCTTTTTGTCAAGATTCTCATGTAGCTGAGGAGATAGAATAACAAAACTATGGCAGGACACATGCTAGAAAAGAGATAGAGAAGATCCAGAGAGGAACTGTGATCACAGTAACCCAGTGGGGCCTCTGAAATCCCCAATGAAACACTGTGGCCAGCCCCAAGCCCCCCTTTGTCCTGGCCTTTCCCTTTCCCCCCACTGAGTGGAGTGCTTGGCCCATGGATATGCTGGAAGAGGGCGTGGATTCAGAATTGCAATCTCAGATAAGAATTCTAGAAGAGACTTTCCAGATTTGGAAAAAGGAAGAAAAAAACAAAACAAAACAAAACGAAAACCCAAAAATCTCTTTTCTCCTCAGCCCCCAACACAATCAGAGATGAAAGAAGACAGTTTTAGCCTGGCATACAAGAAAATAAACAAGTGCTTGAAATGGATAAGTTTTTCTTTTTTAAATTTGTTTTTGTAAAGGGTTTTTCTTCCCTGAAAAACAAAATACTAAAATAGCAAGTTATGTTTTCATTTATAACTCCTTCTCAAGAGGAAATCTAATAATAACAAGGGGTTCCCATTGGATTCCAGCTTATTTCATAAAGTAAATATATTTGTATCCTCTGGGGAAAGAAACCTACACTGAGCCAGGTAGTTCGCATTTAAATTGGTGATTTTATTCATTGGTATTTTTCCTCTTCTTTTGCCTTGAACAACCTCTCACACTGAAGAGAAGCTTTAGATTCTAGAGCTGTATGTTAGACTGGACCTCTTCAGCTAGTGATGCAAAGTATGGGAATATGTTGGCAAAATGATTTCCTATGCTTTATTCTAAATCCTGTCAGAAAAGCAGTGTGCCTCTCACCAAGTTTTATCTTACTTGTATTTATACTAAATGTTTATAAGTTGAGAGAGCAGGGTTGTGTACTGGAAAAAGAAAAAGCCTATAGTTACTCATACTTTCTAAACTCAGCTGTGCTTCTTATAGGACTTAAATTATTTGGCCTCAGTTTCCTCTTCTATAAAATAAAAGTAATAATAATGTGATGGATTAAAAATGACAGTTAAATCTCTGACTCTCCTTGCATTGAGAGGTGAAGTGTATGTTCCCTCTCTAGAACCCCCCAGGGTAGAGAAAGTTCAGTTTCTGTGACGACTTTGCTCCATAGAACATGAGGAAGCTGTGTTGTTCCAGGGACCAGGTGTTAGAGCTAGGAAGCTCCCACCTCCTGTCACTATTGGAGCCCTGAATAATCCAACCACCCTGAGGCTGCCATGATGTGAAGAAGCCTAAGTTTACCAGGAGAGGGTCCGCGTATGGAGAGAGAGATGCCCAGCCAGCCCCAGTGCTTCCAGCCCCCTGGAAAGACATCCCAGTTGAGGGTGCAGATATCATGAAGCAAATGTGAGCTCTTCTGACTGCACCTTATCACACTATTAGGAGACACAATAATAACAATTTGTTGTTTTAAGCCTTTGAACTGTGGAATAGTTTGTTACGCAGCAGTACAAAAGCGCAGTGAGTGCCTATCTTGTGGAGCTACTGTCAACTTTACAAATAACCCTCCAAAGCACTGGGCCCAGAACTGACACATAGTGAGGTGGTCAGTACATTGTGACCATCCTCATTACTGTCCTTTGTATTTTCTTTTGATAGGTCAGTTTTTTAGAAATGTGGGCAGAGAATCCTCTCCGAGCTCACAGAAGACATTGAAATCCCTCACACCTGACTCACGTGGGAGTCCACAGGCTTTGGGGATTACAAATCCTCCCTAGTCTAAGCAAGTCAGGTGCAGGGAGAGCCACTAAGTCCAGCCATTGCTGGCACTTCCATTAAACACGTACTCTCTCAGTGAGCAAAACATGCTTGTCCTGCATTCCAGAGACATCACAGGCACGTACAGGGTTGCTCCACACTTGCCTTTTTTTCCTTCTGTAAATCTCTTTGACTACTTAATCTCAATAGGCAGCTACACACAATTGAGTTTAAAGAAGAGAGCTTCTTTGGGTGTTGACACCCAGGCTTGATGGAGGAGTTGAGAACTCACTATCCAGGCTGAGAACCTCTCAAGCACTCATGGTCCCCATAGCCACCAAGGGACCTTATCTTTTGGTCACAGATATTTAGGGGACACTTACAATGATGACCTCTTGGGACCATCTAGGCACTGGTAATATTAGGAAATACAATATTCTTAAGGTAGTGAACTTATAGAACTCAGAATTTCAGAAAACGGTATGTGCTGATTCTTTAATTTATCCTATGTAGGTTCATTACTCTCCATCCCTGTTGCCAGTGGCACCATCTCTTGCCTGGAGTACTGGTCAACCTGCTCTTACTGATTAGTCATTTGCCACCACTCTGACCCCTGTAGACTCCATCATCCACTGTGCAGCATAGCCTTCTTAAATCACAAATGTCACTGTGTGATCACACCATTCCCTCTTTCAATAGCTTCAGTAGTTCCCATGGACATAAGAAAATGTAGCAACTCCAGAGAGTGGGGTGGGGGTGTCCAGTTTTCCTGGCCCAGAACCTGTATCTGCCCCCATTTGTTGTACTGAGAGCTAGGGGCCAATGCTTTGCCCATCCCCAGAGAGTAGGGGAAATTGGGAAGAGTGGTGGATGAGGGTGAGGGTGATGTAGCCCAAAGGTGATGGAAGCAGACAAACCCAGCTTGGAGGTGAAGTGAGGATCTTTTGCTTAAGGACTTCATATTTCTCATAATTCACCTCTGGGAATCCTAACCTGGGAATCTCTAGATCAGTTAAAGTTACCAAGACTGGGACAAATAATGTTGGATGATATGCTTTCCCCATTGGTTCTTTGGAACTGCTTGGAGAAAGGAAATGACTAATGAAAAGCAAAATGTACAAAAGCAAAATCTAAGAGGGGAGAGGTTTCAGCCAACACTCATGTGTCCCCAACAAAGCTGGGACCTGTACTTTAATTCTTGTGCTGAGGCTTCCAGACACCTCTGTTTTCCAAGGACTGCAGCTCCGCCTTAGAGCTCCCACATAACCATTGCGGCCTACTCAATCCCCACTTAGAAACATAACTTCTATTCCTTGCTCTGCTCCACATGATTTTATTGTTTTGCATGGTTCAGTTTTTTCCTGTCACTCCAGCTCATGTTTTCAGTTCTTCCTTCAGAGTCGTAGCGCACATTTCCAACCCCACAGACCTGACCTGGCTTCTTTTCTTGACCTGGCATACAGGTACCAGCTCACTTCCATTCTGCCCACTTGCCTCATTACCTTTGGAAGGATACTTTGTATGGCTCCATGTTGTCCTTGGTTGGCTTTCTGCCACTCACCAAGTATTGCTCTGGGGACAGAAAGACAAGTGATCTGGAAATTTCCATCTAGTGGGCTACACATATAACACTGAGAGCTTCACAGACAGATGGGATGGTTATGAGGCTGTAATGTGTTTGTGGACAGTTCTAGGAAGGGTTTCTACATTAGCAATGATTTACTCTCTCTCTATGTCATAGGATTTCGCTGATCCCACAGACAGAGAGAGAAAGGTCCCATTCCTATGGTCAGTGTGACTAGATGGCAGCAATCCAGCTGAGCAAGTAGATCTCCTCAAAGTGCTTCTAGAGCATCAGTTTTAGAGCCACTCTTCAAAAGCTGTAGTATTTTCCTTTGAAGAACTTTAATTTTATGGTTCTGACTTGTAAACCCAAGACTGAATCTATAAGTTAGGAAAGCATCAACCAGCAGGTTACTTACACTTTAAAATAAAGTGTTAAGTCTTTGATATTCAAAATTGGCTCTCAAGTAAATTCTGAATTATAATCTCTTATATATTATTTTTTAATACAAATTTATAAAAATGAAAAAAACTTAGCAACATTAACTATCCCCGTATGAATTTATTAACTCTTTGGTTGTTGTTAGAAGTCCTACTGCAAGCATGGTTTCCCACCTTGGACTGGCTCTGTATCAAATTTGGCCAAGTTGATGCTCTTGGTTCCCAGAGACCAGCTTTGGCTGCCCTGCTCTTCAGGAAGTGAACAGAAAAGACAGAGATCATCTCACTTGTTGCTGGGACTATTTGTGTGTAATTTTTCCAGACAAGATTCTTTTTTCTGCCTCCAGAGTAAAGAATTCCCTTTCTGTTTCTTAAGCAAGCATTGAATATCTTTGCATAGAGGAGCACTGACAATTAATTTTGCTCTTGACAATAGTTTTGTTTTGAATAGAGAGTTAGAGTAACATAACCAAACATTCCTAATTGAATCAAAAGATAGTTGTTTTGTTTTGTTTTTTAAGCTGGACTTCTGCTGACTTTATTGCCAGAGCTATGATGAAATCTGTTTACTCTATTTTACATTTTGTAATATTCTATAACTTTGAATTCTGTTGGGGCTGTTTTTGTTTTTAATGAAACCAGGCTTTATGGTTGGTGGTGGAAATGAAATAGCACATTCAATGTTTACTTATTCATCCAGAAGATATTTGCAAAGTCCATGGTGTGCACAGAGCATGGGCAAGTTCTGCATGGCCCCTTCCTTTGAGGAGCTCACTCTGTAGCAAAAGTGACAGATATTAAATGACATTTTTAAAATTTACAAATATGGAAAGTGCTGCCAAGGAAGTGGAACCTGTCTAAGGGTGGGGATGGGTTGCTTAGGGAGGGATGAGCATGAGTGCAATCACAAACAGCTCAGGAAAAAGTTTGAGATATGAGCTTCTAAGGAAGAAGATACATGGATTGTTAAGCAAGCTACTGAGACTGGGATCCAGGTGTCCATGAGCTCTACTTATAGTTTAGGTATGAATGAGGACTAATGAATGACCAGGCACTCAACACTTACCAACTTAATTAAGTAATGCTTCATCAGCGTGTTACAGATTTCAGCTCAAATCCTGAAAAGTTCGCAGAAAAGTTTCAGGAATAATAATATAAGAATTGAGGCAAAAAATATCAGGTAAGCCTGGTATTTTTCACATTTGAAGGTTGTTCTTTAGAATGGTGTTTGAATGATCAGTGATTTGTATGTGGTTTTTGTAATTATATGAAGACAAACTGAGGAAACACTTTAATTGGGAGAAGGGAATGGAAGAAGAGAGATGGCTGGAAGTAGAAAAAGAGCCTAATTTGGGTTGACTCTTGACTTGTAAGCAATTCCAGAAAAGGGTTAAATGCTTCTTAATGCTACAGTAAAAAAAAAAAAAAAAAAAAAAAAAAAGGTGCTTCCTTTCTGTGATGAAATCCACCCCAGCTCATGCTGGTGCGAAAGGTGAATAGGATGTGTAGGACTCTCTTTTTAAGTCATTTTGAACTCATTTAAGGGCCACTGCCTTTCCCTCCTGTTCAGGAGCAGGCTGTGACCCAGCCAAGAAGGAACTTTCCATTAAAGTCCAGGACATAGTTTGTAAAACAAACAAAAAGCTTTGTGATGCAAAACACACACAGGCACATACACATACAGACACACATGCATGTAAAAACATAACTCTCTTAGGGAGAGCAGGGAATTCCAAGAGAAGGAGTTGGCTTTGATTGAGGACTTAAAAAAAGAAAAGAAAAGAAAAAAGAAACCTTCTTGCAAGAAAATGGAGAAAGAAAGAGAAATCAGGAGAGACAGCATGCATCTGAGGGACTCAGCTCTGGAAGGCCCATCACCTATGGGATAGTACAAGGGGGTAATAATTTGTGATCTAGTAAAATAAGAATTCTATCCTCAGTATTTCTGATACTAGCCATGGATCTGAGATCCAGTTGACTCTTCATGAAAAGATACCATCAAATTCTGATATAATTGATCAGGAATAGACTATCAAGGCAGAGGGATATGGAGAAAAATAATTCTCTGATACCAACAATTTTGTGAGAGAGCTGGGATAAAGGAGTATGATACTTTCATCCTTCAGTTAAATCTAATTAATAAAATCAACTGAAGGAATGACCCATAAAAGTAAGATGTTATTATGTGTTAATGAAAGGCAGGTAGAGAAAGGGACCCATGAGGCTGGCCACATCAAGACCTGCCTATGGTGGGGACAGTAAGATGAACACTCTGATTGCCACCCCACTCCCACTCCTCCCTCCACAATAGTTTATCCAAGAACATCCTCGGATATATATATATATATATATATATATATATATATATATATATCCATCCACACACATACATGCAAGGGGTCTTCTACATGGAGGTTGCATAGTAAATGGTTTTACTATAAAGAAGTAGAGCAGTTTAGGGATTTAAACTTGGATAATCAATATTTAACAAAAACCATCATGTCAAATATTTGGTAGAACGTATTCTGCATGCAATCTGCATGTTTGGGAATTTATTGACACCTGAGAATAGTATATCATTACTATGTGAACACTCTGGGGACAGATAATTAAGACACTTTGATGGGAATGCAATCTTGTGTTTATGACTTACGTAACTGGGAGACAACATGCCTTTCATTAACACATAATAACGTCTTATTTTTATGGGATGTTCCTTCAGTTGATTTTCTTAATTAGATTTAACTGAAGGATGAAAGTCAATTTTTGCTACACAAAGCCCTGGAAAGGAAGACCACTGTGTTTAATTTAGTAATTGAACATGGAAGCCACATACATCAAAGGTACACACAAATAAGAGGATTGTATTTTCTAAAGATCCCTGGACCAGTGAAGGCTAGTTTCAGATGGACCCAGGGTTTTAAATTTAAGTGAAAACTTTCATACTGGGAGTAAATGTGGGGCAGAACTAAAATATGCACACAGGTATCGTTACTACATATTCTAAAAGAGGTAGGTAGCATGCAAAGATTATTTAGTTCCCTATGCCTGAATGAGAGTGTACTAGAATAAGAAATAAATAGGTGGGTTCTTCTTTATTAAATAATTCTCTCAAAGGAGAATCTCTCTCTGCTGTCAGAAATAGTTTTTGTTTTTTTCCTAAGCAAATAATTTGCTCAAGTCATGTGAAATTTTAAGTCATATTACAACTTTGGCTTCTACAAAACCTGACATTAAATATGGCTCCCCTCTAGCGAGGATCTAAGATTTGCCAGCACATCCAGGTCATGTCTGGATTGTTTTTATTTTTGTAGCCCTACATTCTGTTTGCCCAGATTCACTCAGGTATTTTTATAATCTACTTGATATTGCTGAATTGTAGGAATTTCCATAAGCTGCCTTGAATCATTTTTAGAATAAATTGGGATATAAATAAATAAATAAATAAACATTGATTGCAAACTAAAGAACTCAAACAATTTAGCCATATTAAACTAACGCAGGAAGATCTAAATTAATGCAGTAAGATCAAAAGCAAGCATATAGATCAACCATTCAAAAGCACAAACAATAAAGCACTAATACTGTGTTTCCCCAAAAATAAGACCGGGTCTTATATTAATTTTTGCTCCAAAAGACGCATTAGGGCTTATGTTCAGGGGATGTCATCCTGAAAAATCATGCTAGGGCTTATTTTACGGTTAGGTCTTATTTTCAGGGAAACATGGTGTAAGCAAAAGTAGAAATTAATAACCACTGCTGTACTCTAAATATAGCCCCTTCCTATCAGATCAAGGTAATGTTCCCTATTTTATCTTTCCCTGAAAAGACATCAGACTCTTAAAACTTTTTGGTCTTTTATGGAAATGAAACCCAGTTGTTGTGCCTCCAGTGATTCCCAAACATGCTCTAATGACTTGCCCGGCAGATGGACCCTGTTCTTCCATTGTAATTAAGTATCTTGTGTGAGCTTTGATAAACCTGAATTTTAACAACTATCTTTTTGCAGAATCTGTATTTTGTGGATTACATACGATACATACGTTAGATGCCAGACCTGAGGGAGGTAAAGTTGATGTTACATTGGAATAGCTTCCAGACACAATAAATACATACATAAATTATTTATTTATAAAAACTCTGAATCTTCTCAAGGTCTTATAGCAATTTATTTCTACATCATGCAACATAAAAGAAATAACTTTAGCTTCTAAATCTTTAAAGACACCAATGCCAAAAATGAATGTCTTGTTTTTAAAACTATAACTTATTGATTACAAAGAATGGACTAGAATAAGGGAAGTAGTAGTACTAATACAAAACTGGGGTCATGGGTGGAAGCAGACTGATTTCATCCCAGTATCAGAAAGAATTTTTAAAAACTTACAAATACTCAGAAATGGAATGACATGCCTCGAAGATTTCAGCCATGTCTCTGGAAACGTTCAAGCTGACACTGGTCATCCTCTTCATTTACAGCACTGAGGGGAATATCACTTCATTGGGTATGTGGTAGGGCCAGATAGTCAAAGGTTCTTTGAATGTAAACTCCTCTATTTGCGGCAACATACTTCTTATTCCTCAATGATGGAAGGGCATAGCCTAATGATAGGTTTACTTAATGTTGTTCATGTAAAAATAAATAAATATAAGTAAATAGTTGAACCTCAGAATAATCGATTTAAGTCATGCCATCTAGGATGAGCTGACCCGCATGCACCACTCTGTCATAGCACGACTCCTAGTAAAAAGTAGTGAGGCTATGTAATTAATTAGCATGAAGGAAGATAATGGGACTTCACAGACCTAACAAAAACAGGCTGAATAACTGTTTTTAATCTTCTTTATTAATAGTTGTTCACATGTGTGGCAGAATTCTGCATGAGAGCTACTTTCATCTCACCACAGTGCCTGGTAATAAGATGGCAGAATCACACATTGTGGGGCAAGATTGTGAATTCACAGGTCATCCAAATGTGCCAAAAATAATCAGAAATTATAAAAAGCCAAGTTCCCATTCCCAACATTATTCTTGAGTCTTTTGTAAGAGACAGAACATAATAAAACAGTATTAGTCTCCACCATGTTGTTCATAAATAAAACTGCTTTACAGAACTAAATCCTAAAATTTATTACAAGAAGGGAAGACAAGTTTTAAAGACATTGTCAAGAAATGAATAGATTTTATTTTGAGGCAATCAAGGCTATAATAGAATATGGAGTAGATCTTACTTCAGTGCTCATCGAGAAAATGTTTAAAGAAAATTTGAATTGGAGATTTAGCAAGATCGTGGACTTTCAGCACAGAGATCTTTCCTGAGATCAATATAAATTGTAGTATTAAATACAAAACATGAATAATAGTTGTAGAAAATTTTAGGTTAAAACATTATTATGTGACTGAAAGTGGTACCATAGGGAACTCCAAAACTGTCTTCATCACTAAAACAATCCTTAAGCTAGCAAAATCTGTCATGAATTAACTATTTTTGATTTCTGAAATCTAATTTTAAAACTTACAACAACCAAGAGAATGCTTAAAGAAGAAAGAAGCTGCTGAAATTTAGTAAGATATAATTGTGGAATGTTGACTTACCTACCCATGATAGCCCTCACCTCAGCAAGCAGGAGCCTGAGCCAGGGAGAGTAGGTGGATCTTTCTCTCAGAGAATTGTGTTTGCGGGCATTAATCTGTCTGGTGTCTCCCTGACGGATGAGCCCAGGGGCATAACCTTGGTTTTCCCACCTTGGAGCTTTCTCAGGGCTGGACGGCCTACTGAGGAATAGTTCCCAAATGCATCTAAAGTCAAATATACTAACATCAGCCACCAAAGGGCAAGCAGCAGACAAATGAAACAGCCGGGGAAGAAACAAGTAGAGAAGGAGACCCGTGGGGGAACAAGGGCTTTAAAAAGCTCCCATATATACCAGGGACTCTAGAAGGTCATGCACATGTCCAGGGCTAAATATATGTTCAGAAAAGACCTAAGAAGAGCCTCAGTTTTCAACTCTGACTGACCTTAAATGCTTGAGATAAGCAGGAAGTGAAGGGAAAGACAAAATTGTTAAAAGCCTGGCTACACATGAAAGAGTGTCCCAACAGGACCCAGTCTGTAAACTTGGAAACATACTTTTATTCCTTTATATCCAGACATTTAAGGAAATCTCTGTAATGACAAAGCTAACAGAACTGAGACATCAATGACCATGAGGGGCAAATAATACAGTCTTCACAATAATAACTTACATAAGTCACTCTCAGTAACAAGACCCGAGGCAACAGGGTAAATCTGATTTCTAGAATTATTATATTATAAAATTAAGAATACCCCATTTGCACAAAAATATGTAGCATGAAAAAGAAAAAAAAAATAGGGACCATTCATGACAAAAATTGAATTTAATAAAATTGCCCTTAATAAAACACAAACATTAAACATACGAGAAAAAGACTTTGAATCAACTGCCTTAAATATGCTCAAATAGCTAAAGTAAATCTTGGGCAAAGAACTAAAAAACAAAACAAAACAAAAAAACATAACCATAAGCACAAAATAAAAACGATGAAGAAGCAGCTCCTCTTCTCCGACCCGGCCCACTCTTGCCATCTGGAGAGCATACTGTCCGTCTTTAATAAATTTACTGCTTGTTTGGGCTTATTCAGTTAAAAAAAAAAAACTATAAATAAAAATGTAAAAATTATAAAAAGGAGACAAATATTCTCAAATTTAAAAATATAATTATAAAAATGAAAACATCATGAGTAAAGTACAATATATTAAAAGAGTAAGAACAACTTGAAGATGTCAGTTGAAATTATCCAGTTTTAGAAAAAAAAGGTAAAAAAGAAAAAATAGAATAAAATGGAGCTGACTGACATAGGGGACAACATTAAACACACCAATAAATACACTTAAAAAGTCTTTAAAAAAACACAAAATAAACACACAGAAAGAATATTAGAAGGTATACCAGTCAAAAATTCCCATAATAAGATAAATCCAGCTCACTCAAGGGTTACTACTAGGTAGACCAAACTAAGAAATTTAGAGTCACACAATGCAGAAAGACACCCAACTTTCCAACTTCTAGAAAGCTGAGACATACAAAAGGGGAGAAAGAAAAAAGCCAGACAAGGTGCAGGAGAAGCTTTCTACCAGCCTCAAAGCTCCTAAATGGAATGTCAAGCCTCTCTTGGGAGAAGAAGCCAGCAGGCTCCCTCCTGGAAGTGGAGGAGGCAGATACGGAGGAAGAGGAGGAAGGTCAGTCACCCACCTTGTCTTTCGAGGCATACCTCAACTACGACCAGCCCACAAGGGGGAAAAAAAAAAAAGCTTATGAAGATGCCAGCCACCGTTCTCTGGGTAAGGACTCAAGGAGCAAAGGATCCCCAAGGTGCTAGGGACAGCTTGAACTCTGTGTAGGAATTACCTACGGAGAGGATGAACAAGTCTGAAAAGCTGCAGCCGTCCAGAGCCGGTCGGGACAAGCTGATAGAGGTCCCCGCAGACACAGCACCAGCATGGCCAGACCTCAGGTTTCCCAGGCTGCAGCCGGGTTGCTGTCCACCTCCTGCCTCTGAATGGATGCCCTCCTTTCAAGCCAAGCCCAGAGCACTGTCCTCACCTCAGGAGGCAGAGGAAGCTGGATTGAGCGGACGCAGAATGAACTCAAAGATGTGGGTCTTCGCTGGTTCCAAGCGAGCCTGTCTCCCCAAAATGATGACCTTGCACCAGCAGTGCATCTGGGTCCTTTGAAATAACTTCAGTTTACTCTTTCAAGTGGCGGGAGTTGCATATTTTGTTCTGGAACCCGTTCTGATGACATGTATGCCTGATCAGCTCCATCGCATAGAGAAATGCAATGGTATTGCCAGTGGAAGCAACCGCTCAGCGATGGAAAATGCACTGTCACCGCCACTTTCAGAAAGAAAGGCCGCAAGAGCTTGAGTTGTGACGTGAGATGTGCCTGCGGCTCCAGGATGCCCAAGAGCAGCGGTTACAACTAATGACGCTGAAGATCCGATCTGCACATGCCAACCGGCGCAATGTCTGACAGGCCAAGATGATCCTTTTGGAGGCTTTGGAAAGAGAAGGAGCGTCAGTCCCAGTGAAAGTGGAGGTCAAGCCAAACCCATGCCCCATGGGATACAGCTGTGCTCCCTGGGGCATTGTGGCCGGCTGGCTGCAGCTCTGACTCCACTACTCAGAATCTGGCCTACCAAGGCTCCAGCACCACCAGTGCCCGCTGGGCGAGAGTGGTCAGCAGCACCAAGTCTGCAAAGCCGATTGCCCCAATAATGACCAAGACCATTAAAGACTTCAAGACCAGATTCTTCCGCCCGATGATAAATCCGGGGCTGGCCTTGGAATGGAAGGGTGGGAGATGAGGGGTATGTGGGGTGGGGGGTAGGAGCGTGGAGAGGAACACAAGAACAGTTGGGGGGTGGGATGGTACTTCCACGGGAGACTGCAATCCTGGACTTTGTGGACTCTAACCCCTGTATTTGTGCAGTGTTACATCTGTGACCCTCAGCGCCACAGCCACTGTCTGCCTGCCTGCCTGGAGAGTGTATGTGCCTGTGTGCACGTGTATGTGTATACCCATGGAAATGGATCTGGGATAATACGCGGATATAGGCGTAGGACCACCCTTAGTGTATCTGGCTGGTGGGGATGTGGGGTTTCCACTGTATTGACTCTGAGTGTTACCCATCGTTAATTTCAACTGGTTGGATAATGTGGTAACCCATTGTGTCATACCGGGCCTACAAATGAATATACTCCTGAGAAGATTGATTTCAATCATGGCTGTCGGGGATTACTCGATCTAATAAATGCCAAGCTTTGGGATGTCATCACAACCCAGAACAAAGGGAACAATGCTTGGATGGTCTCCTCGATACATCGGGCAAAGATAACTGGCTCCCGCGTTCACCCAGTGTCGCCCCAATGAACCAACGTCACACAGCCACTTCCTCCTTGCTTGGACAGCGAGTGTGCCTGTGTGCATGGATACACGCATAGACCGGGAGTGGGGCGTGGGGGGTGGGGCGGGATAGCTGCAGGGATATGTGCTAAGGCTCACCGGGGGTGAACACCTTCAGGTATGGGACGGGATGTATGGGGGGCGGTGAAGTGGACTTGTGGGGTTTTTATTTGACTTTCTCTGTTGGTTACCGGCCACTTCTGGAAGCTGGACTGGTGATGGTGACAGTCATCTGTAGGCAAATCCCTTTCTCTGTCTAGCACTCAGCCCCTCACCCCCTTCAGAGATGTGTGGGTGGGCAGCGCTAACAGAGAACCTAAACTCTGTAGATTCAAATGGCAGCTTGTCCTCTTCCTGTCACGTGACCGCATGAAGGTCACTTGGATGCCCCTAGGCCTTGGGTCCCTCATCTGGGAAAACTGGGGACAAGGTAGGGGACTCCATGTCCTGGTCCCGCCCGCGCAGGGATGGGGCAGGCCTTCCATGGCCCAGGGGTGTGCCTAGATCTCCGCAGGGATGCCAGTTTAGCACCAAGGGGGCGAAAGGCGTAGCACCAAGTGGTACAGGGGCTGGGGTCTCTCCTGGCCCCAACCCCGACCCTTAGCAGCTGGGTTATAGTTCAAGAGACTCTCTGTCTCGCCTGTCTCTGTGGCCCTTCCAGTGGAGAAGGGTGACACAATCGGTCGCCTGCCTAAACGCCAGAACGTCGGATGCCCAGCCAGGGACCCGATGGCCCCATGCAAGAGGTTGGCTCCTGCAAAAGGACACTCTGAGGCTGACAGAAGGGACTCTGGGGACAGCAATTCCCCCCTGCATCCAGCAGCTATTTTCAGAAGAAGGAGGAAACGGATCGGCAACAGCAAGCACCCTGCAGAGCTTCCAGCGGTGGATCACAGGGCCCACAGCGAAGGCAGAGAGCACAGAGCGTCCTCAGAGCTTGATAGCCCCAGCCACTGCCCCACGGTCGTGGGGGGAGAGAGGGGAAGAGGCCCTGCTCCCAAGTTTCACCGGTTCGCTCTTTAGGGCGAGACACTTCTGGCATAGGCCAGGCCGCCCCTCCCCGCTGGTGGGTCTTCATCAAGTGTCCTGGGACCCACACAGGAGCCCAGCCCAGGCCCACGCGGCACACCGGCAGCCTGGGAAAGGCCTCTTTGATGTCTCTTGGGACCGACAGGGGCTCTGCCAGGAACAACACTGGCGGACACCCCATGGAATGGGGGCCGTGAGTCCAAGTCAGCAACACCCCACAAGGACAAGTGCCCCATGGGTAACGGAGGACCTGAGAAGTTTCCTGCTTTGACCCTCCAGAGACCGCAGCACACAGTCTCCAGAAAAGAAGGCAGGGAAATTGATTTTGTGTCTGGGTTCTCAGTCATATAAGCAGTTCTTTTCTTTGAAATTTTTTTGGTCTGTATGGCCTGCGGAGCAATTTTCATCAAATGAACTTTGAGGCAAATGTACTATCATCAGACATTAAAGAGACTGCAGCAGTTAGAACATGAAACCTAGGGAGGTTAAGTCAAGAACTTCACGTGAGGTTGAACAATCACCAGGAAATCTAGGAGCCCAAACTCATGCCAAATCATAGATATATGTTCATAGAAGCCCTGAGAAGACCCTAAGGTTTCACCTCTGATAGGCCTTTAGGCTTCCCATATGCTAGACATGAAAGTTAAGACATAATTGTCAACAGCCTGGCTGTGATAGAGTGTCCCAAACTAAGCCAATCTGTGAACCCAGGAATGTTTTGTTTCTGTTTTTGTTTTTTTATTCTAGACCTTTAAAGAAATCTCTGACCAATGAGAAATTAATGAGACATCAGTGGCCATTTGTTACAATGAATACAGTCTTTACAATAATAATTTAGAAAAATCATTAAATAGGCTAGTCCAAGACACAACATGAAGAACAACAAACCCTGGGCAGGTGGATGAATCTGATTTACAGTGTAATGACATTATAGCATTCAAATATCCAATTTGCAATGAAAATTCATGAGGTGTGTAAAGGAACAACAAAATAAGTTTCATTTATAAGAAAAACTGTTAAAAGCCAGAGACAAAGAAACAATATTTAAAGCAGTCAGAGAGAAGTCAATCTTCACATTCAAGTTAATCCTCAATAAGGTTAACAATTTACTTCTCATCAGAAACCATGTATGCCAGAAAGCAGTTAGATGACATGTTTAAATTCTGAAAGAAAAATGATTGTGTTTTGCCTGCTAAGTGGTCTGAGCCAGACTCCTTACAGATGAGTCTGGGACATGGGGCTTCTGGCACCCAGAATACCCAGGTTTCTCTCATCCCAGGACTTCTCTGACAACTCCCCTAAACTCTTAAGATCCCGTGAGTTGGCCTTCCTCTGGGAAATGCAATCATTGGTACAGCATCTGGAACCTGATTCTGCCATTGTCTGAGCCACTCCTGACACTCAGCCCATCCCATCCATTTTATCCCTGGCCTCCATCAGGACCCACACTTACTTCCCCGTACACTCGAAGTCACATACCATACCCTGCAACTGCACCCTGTTGCTTTCTTGGAAAACCCAACACTCCACCTACCTCTAGCTAAAAGAAAATTTGATAAAGGGTCAATCCATCAATAAGATATTATCATCATACATATAGCCTCACTTAACAATAGTCCTTCATAATATCTGATGCAAACATTGATGGAAATGAAGAGAAAAATAGATAATTTTATTGTAGATTTTAATACCTCACTTTTAATAATGGATGGGACAACTAGACAAACGATCAACAAGGAAACAGAAAACTTGACCAACACTATAAATCAACTAGACCTAACAAACATTTATAGAACACTTTACCCAACAATAGCAGAATACACATTCTTCTCAAGTACAAAAAGGACATTCTCCAGGGTGGCCATATGTTTGGCCACAAATAACTATCAATAATTTTTAAGATATTGAAATCATACAAATTATCATCTATGACCACAATGGAACAAAAGAAGAAATCAATAATGGAAGTAAAACTAGAAAATGTACAAATATATGAAAATTAAACAACACACTCTTAAAAACCAACGGATCAAAGAAGAAATTGCAAGAGAAAATAAGAAAATACTTTTATACAAATGAAAACAAAAATACAACATACTAAAATTTATGAGGTGAAGTGAAAGCAGTGCTCAGGGGGAAATTTATACCTGTGAATGGCAACGTTAAAAACAAGGAAGATCTCAAACTGAAAGTTAATTATGCACCTTTAGGAACTAGAAAAAGAAGAACAAACTAAAACCAAAGCCAGCAGAGAAAAAAATTAGTATAGAGCTAAATGAAATAGAAAAACAAATAGAGTGAAAGTTCTTTGAGAAGACCTGCAAAATTGAAAAGCTAAGAGAAAAAGAGAGAAGATTCAAATTACTGAAATCAGAAAGTACCAACCTTACATAAATAAAAAGGAGTATATGACAATACTATGAAAACTTGTACGTGACAAATTAGATAACCTAGATGAAATGAACAAATTCATAGAAACAACAAACTACCAAAGCTGACTGAAGAAGAAATAGAAAAATCTCATGACCTATAATTAGTAAAAACTTTGAATCAGTAATCAAAAACCTGGCAGCAAAGAAAAGCCCAAGACCAGGTGACTTCATTGGTGAATTCTACCAAACAATAAAAAAATTGAAACTGAACTTTATTAAACTCTTAAAAAAAACAGAAGGGGATGGAATACTTCTTAACTCATTTTATGAGGCCAGCATTACCCAATGCCAAAGTCAGAAAAGGGCATTATAAGAAAAAAAAAATAATAACAGTCCAACATCCATGATGAATATAGATACAGAAATCCTCAACAAAATACTGTCAACTGAACCCAACAGCATGTTAAACATATTATACACCATTATCAAGTGGAATTTATCCCAGAAATGCAAGATGAGTCAACATAAGAAAAATAAATCATTCAATACACTACATTAATAGAGCAATGAAGAAACACACACACACACACACAAACACACACACGATCATTTCAATTGATGGAGCAAAAGCATTTGACAAAATCTAACACGCTTTCATGATAAAAACACTTAGTGAGCTATAAATAGAAGGATACTTCCTCATAAGATAAAGGGTATTCATGAAAAAAACCCACAACTAACATCATAGTGATGAAAACCTGAAAATTTTCCTCCTAATGTCAGGAACAAGACAGGGATGCCTACTTTTGCCACTTATATCCAAAATTTTACTAACTGTTTTATCCAGAACAATTAAGAAATAAAATGAATCCAAATTGTAAAGAAAAAAATAAAACTATCTTTATTCAAAGATGACATGATCTTATATATAAAAAATGTTTAAAAATTCTCATAGAAACTATTAGAGCTAATAAATGAATTCAGCAAGTTGCAGGGCACAAGATCAACACACAAAACTTTAATTGTATTTCTATACACTAACAATAAACAACATGAAAGTAAATTAAGAAATTAATTGCATTTACAATAGCTTTAAAAAGAATAAAATAGTACAGAATAAACTTAACTGAGACAGTGAAAGACTTATACGTTAAAAACCAGAAGATATTGTTGAAAGAAATTAAAGACCTAAATAAATGGAAATGCATCCTTTCTTCACAGACCAAAAGACTTAATATTGTTAAGATGGCAATACTCCCCAAAGCAATTTACAGATTCAGTGCAATACCTATTAAAATTCCAATAGCTTTTTTTTTTTTTTTTTTTTTTTGCAGAAATGGAAAAGCCAATCCTGCAGTTCACATGAAATTGCAGGGGACCCTAAATAGCCAAAACAATATAGAAAAAGAAGAGCAAAGTCCCAATTGCAAAACTTACGAGGGGTTTCCAGTCAAGATGGCGCAGTAGGTAAACACTGTGCTTACTTTCTCTGATGACATCAAAATTTCAACTAAGCTACAAAACAACCATCATTAAGAATTGCCAAAAATCTTGCTGAATCAAACCCTACAGCTAAGGACATGCTGAAGCCACCTTGAAACTGGTAGGAGGGGCAGAGACACAGAATGGACTGGTCTCACAACCAAGAGTGACCATTAAAAATTGGGAGGGATATCTCAGCTATGGAGGTCCCCCTGGAGGAGTGAGGGGCCCCAGCCCTTCCCCAGCCCAGGGTTCCAGTGCCAGGGAGAAAGTTCCCCATAATTTCTGGCTGTGAAAACCAGTGGAGATTGTGACTGAGTGAGATGGAAGGGGATGCACTCTGGGAAGCTCCTCTTAAAGGGACAATGTGCACATTTACCCACCGACAGAATCACTAGCTCTGAGTCTAGCACTGGGGCAGCAGTTAGAGAGGAAACAGGGACATACAGAAAGCAGGGGGAGGGGTTTGGGGGAAATGCGGAGGGGTGAGTGGAACTGAGATGTCTGGCTTCAAGACAGGGGCTGGAGGGGTGTTCTCCTGGGTGGAAGAGCTGGTGGAAGTCATTGTTTCTTTGTTGATCCCTTCCCCTTCCCTGTGTGCAGATGCAGGCAGATGCCATGTCTGAGTCTCCATCAAGCTGCTTAACACCAATGGTAATTTGGTCATGACCTGGTGATTTGAGACCCCAGCCCACCCAACTTTCAGGCACACCCAAGCCACTTCCAGTGGCTTTTATGTACAAATGGCCTGCCTTGGCTCATGCTCAAACTTTCCTAGAGTCTCTCAAAGATTCACGGAACCCAGAGAAGCAGCATCTGGCTTGAACATGTCTTACACCTTTGGCTGAGTCGCCCTACACACAGCACTAGTGGCAGCCAGCCTTGATTTGCAGCTGGGCCTCTCAAGTCACTTTTGAGCATGGCACAGGCAGTGGCCATCTTCAGATTTCTTTGTGGCTTCTGCTGGGTGGCCCTGGGTGGGACACAGGCTGCGGCTGAAGTTGACCTGCAATGGTCGCCTCCCAGGCTTCAAAATAAGCTAGATCACCCAGCCACCTCCAAGTATGACACACCCAAGGGGCAGACTATACAGGCATCAGAGCCCTGCTGAGCAGATGCTGCTCTGTGGGGTCAGTCCCTGCACCACAACTCATTCACTGTAGTCAAGGCCAGTCATCACAACCAGTGAACTCGAGGGTCAGTCCTTCCCATTGATGTGCAAATAGAAACCAATGCTCAATTACAAGAGGAAGGCACACACAACCCACACAAGGGAAACACCTGGAGTGTGGCTCAAGTGACCAGGAAGACTGTGCCACTGAGCCCCCTAGCACACCTACTACATAAGGCCACTCTACTAAGACCAGGACATAGCAGCCCTGCCTAATACGTAGAAAAAAACACAGGGTGGCAGCCAAAATGGGGAAAAAAGAAACATGTCCCAAATAAAAGAGTAGAACAAAGCTCCAGAAAAGGAACTAAACAAAATGTAAACGAGTGATCTACCAGACGCAGAGTTCCAAACACTGGTTATAAGGATGCTCAATGACCTCAGGGAGAACTTCAACAAAGAGACAGGAGACATAAAAATGGAGATAGAGAACATAAGTAAGAACAAGTCAGAAATAAAGAATACAATAATGGAAATGAAGAATACATTACAGGGAATAAACAGATTAGATGAAATGGAATCAAAACAGTGATTTAGAAGATAAGGTAACAGAAAACACCCAATCAGAAGAGCAAAAAGAAAAAAGAACCCTCAAAACTGAGGAGAGTTCAAGGGGCCTTTGGGACAACCTCAAACATACCAACATTTGCATTATAAGGCTACCAGAAGGAGAAGAGAGCAATGAATTGAAACTTATTTGAAGGAATAATGATGGGAAACTTCCCTAACCTGGTGAAGGAAATATATATACAAGCCCAGGATGCACAGAGAATCCCAAACAAGATGAACCCGAACAGGCCAACAGCAAGACACATCAAAATTAAAATGACAAAGATAAAAGACAAAGAGAAAATCTTAAAAGCAGCAAGAGAAAAGCAGTTAGTTACTTACAAGGGAGTGACCGTAAGACTATCAAATGATTTCTCAACAGAAACTTTTCAGGCCAGAATTGATTGGCACAAAACATTCAATGTGATGAAAAGCAAGGATCTACGAGGTTGGACAATTAAGTTTGTGAACTCATCCTAGAAAATACCTCATTGCTGAATATCACTATGATCACTTTTGAAGTACTCCCCTTGGGAATCTATGCACTGATGCCAGCACCTAGCCCATCCTTCAAAGCAATTTTGCAACTCTTTCTGGAATGGCCATCAGAACTGTCATCGTATTACACTTGATGTCCTGAATGTCATAAAAATTTCTTCCTTTGAACATTTCCTTTATCTTGGGGTAAGAAATAAGTCATTGGGGGGGTCAGATTAGGTGAGTAGGGAGGGTGTTCCAATACAGTTATTTGTTTACTGGCTAAAAACTCCCTCACAGACAGTGCCTTGTTAGCTGGTGCATTGTTGTGATGCAAGAGCCATGAATTGCTGGTGAAAAGTTCAGGTCGTCTAACTTTTTCACGCAGCCTTTTAAGCACTTCCAAATAGTAAACTTGGTTAACTGTTTGTCCAGTTAGTACGAATTCGTAATGAATAATCCATCCGATAGGGGCTGGGGGGTGGGAGATGAGGGTAAGGGGGATCAAATATATGGTGATGGAAAGAGAACTGACTCTGGGTGGTGAACACACAATGGGATTTATAGATGATGTAATACAGAATTGTACACCTGAAATCTATGTAATTTTACTAACAATTGTCACCCCAATAAATTTAAAAAATAAATTAAAAAAAAAACAAAACAAAAAACATTGTTGCAACAAATTTGCAAACTTAATTATCAGATCTCGTACAACCAAGACTACTCTATCCAGTAAGGCTATCATTTAAAATCAAAGGACAGATAAAGAGCTTCCCAGACAAGAAAAAACTAAAGGAGTTCATCACCACCAAACCAGTATTACAAGGAATCTTGGACTTCTAAAACAAAAAGTAATGATAATAATAGCAATAAAAATATGAATAATAAAATAGCTATAACTACATACCTATCAACAATTACTTTCGGAGAGTGACATCATAGAAATGGCAGCAGTGAGGTGGTCTTCTTGAGTTCTCCTCCAGAACTTACCACAAATTCAACATCTATAACGCATCAAAGAACTCTCTGCTCATCACACAGAACAGCTAACAGATTCGTACAAGGATTACTTGACGGTGGGCAAACTGGGCGAGCAGGGGAAGAGGGAAGGGAGCGGAGTGGAGACGAGGCCCGCATCCGTGGCTATGGAGATGCAGGGGTTCCCAGGACATAACAGAGACCACAAGAACCAGGAGGTGGGCTCTTTCCCTGTGTCCCACAGCTGATCTCTCCTGCTGAGAGAGCAGCATATCCAGTGGTTAGAGGCAGTAACCTCAACTGAGACCTCCAAGTGGGCCCTAGGTCAGACAGAGAATGTAAACACCATACCTGGGCCCCTCTCCCCACTCTCCCAATCCTACCCCGCCCTTCCAGAGACTCAAGCAGCCCCTGAACTGAGGAGTAGTGTCAGATTACAGAGGAGCAGTAGTGCTCAGGGTCTGGGAGGACCCGGTTTGCAGCTGCTGTGGCCCAGGGAAGAGGCTGGGAAGAGTGTGACATGGCTGGGAGAGAGATGACTCCTCCATCCCCAGCCCCCACCCTTTCTGGCCTGCCTAGGGCAGGGCAATTACAACTTTGGAGACACTCCCAGGGGTCAGCAGCAGGTGGTAGAGGCAGCTTGGGGCTTTCAGCAGCTCAGAAATCTCATGCGCCACACACACACACACACACACACACACACACACACACACAGAAGAAGTGCTCTAAGACTCAGGAGACCTGGGCACAGGGCTGGCTGTGTTACTCTCAGTGCAAATACGTGCAGGCAAGAACAGAAACTGCATTGACTTTGTAAAAACTACCATCCATACCCCATAGCTCTACTCATCTAGAACTCAGTCCCAGCGTCACTCTGGGCACCAGGTGACTGACTCTGCCTGCACAAAACGCAGAGGACTCTTTGGTACAGCAGAGGGCAGCCTGGAGATTACTTAGTGGGCTTAAGCCAAGACTGGCGCTTTTTTTGTTTTGTTTTGATTTTGTATTTATGATATTTTTGGCTGTGTTGAGTGTGAGTTATTGGTTGTTTTTACATGTGAGTGTATTTGGTGTTTTATTTGTTGTTGTTGTTGCTGTTGTGCTTGGTGATTTGCTTTGTTCTGAAATTGCCCTACACCAGGGCCCAGCCCAAGAGGCACAAGATTCAACACACCTAGAGGCCAACTCCAGACCAAACCCGAGTATTACCGGGTTTGACCTACAAGTGACACATCCAGAGGGAATTCTCTACAGGCACAAGAGCCCACAGCCCTGGACCAGATGGCTTTACAGGTGAATTTTACAAAACCTTCAAAAAAGAATTATCACCTATTCTCTTCAAACCATTCCAAAAAATCCAGAAGGAGGGAAGGCTCCCAAACACTTTTTATGAGGCTACTATCACCCTGATCCCAAAATCAGACAAAGACATTGTAAGAAAAGAAAACTACAGGCTGATATCCTTAATGAACATAGATGCAAAAATCCTCAACAAAATATTAGCAAACAGATTTCAGCAATACATCAAAAAGATCATACACCATGATCAAGTGTGATTCATTCCTGGTATGCAAAGGTAGTTCAACATCTGCAAATCAATTAATGTGATACACTACATTAACAAAATCAAAAGTAAAATCATATGATCATATCAATAGATGGCAGAAAAAGCATTTGACAAAATCCAGCAGCCATTTATGATAAAAACTCTTAAGAAAGTGGGAATAGAGGGACCATATCTCAACATAATACAGGCCATATATGATAAACCCACAGCTAACATCATACCCAATGGGGAAAAGCTAAAACCATTCTTCTTGAGATCAGGAACAAGGCAAAGTTGCCCACTTTCTCCACTTCTATCCAACATAGTGCTGGAAGTTCTAGCCACAGCAATCAGACAAGAAAAAGAAATAAAAGGCATCCAAATTGTTAACAAGGAAGTAAAACTGTCATTATATGCAGATGACATGATACTATATGTAGAGAACCCTAAAAACTCCACCAAAAAACTATGAGAACTGATAATGAATTTACTAAAGTAGCAGGATACAAAATTAATATTCAGACATCAGTTGCATATGTATATACCAATAATAAAATATCAGAAGGAGAAATTAAGAAAACAATCTCATTTGCAATTGCTTCAAAGACTATAAAATACCTGGGAATAAATTTAACCAAAGAAGTAAAAGATCTGTACTCAAAAAATTATAAGTCACTGAAGAGAGAAATGAAAGAAGATACAAATAGATGGAAACACATACCATGCTCATGGATAGGAAGAATTAATATAGTTAAAATGTCCATACTGCCTAAAGCAATATACATATTCAATGCAATTCCTATCAAACTACCAATGACGTTTTTTACAGAAATAGAACATATAATCCTAAAATTTATATGGAACCATAAAAGACCCCAGATAGCCTCTGCAATCTTGAGAAATAAGAACAAAGTGGGAGGGATAATGATACCTGACATCAAATTATACTACAAGGCTACAGTAATCAAAACAGCATGGTACTGGCTTAAAATCAGACATGTAGACCAATGGAAAAGAATAGACAGCCGAGAAATACATCCATGCCTATATGGTCATTTAATCTACGACAATGGAAGCAAGAATTTACAGTGGGGTAAAGACAATTTTTTCAATAAATGGTGCTGGGAAACCTGGACAGACACATGTAAAAAATGAAGCTGGACCACCTCCTTACACCATATACAAAAATAAATTCAAAATGGATTAAAGCTTCAATGTAATATCTGAAACCATAAAACTCCTACAAGAAAATATAGGAAGAAAGTTTACAGACATTACCTGGAGTAGGATTTTTACTGATATAGTCCCTCGGGCAAGGGAAGTAAGAGAAAAATTAAACCTGTGGGATTACATCAAACTAAAAAGTTTTTTCACAGCAAAGGAAACCATCAATAAAACAAAAAGGGATCCTACTGGATGGGAAAAGATATTTGTCAATGATATATCCGATAAGGGGTTAATATCCAAAATTTATAAAAACCTCACTCTACTCAACTCCAAAAAACAAACAACCCAGTTAAAAAATGGGCAGAGGACACGCAGAGACATTTTTCTAAAGAGGACATACAGATGGCAAACAGACATATGAAGAAATGCTCAAACTCACTAATCATTAGAGAAATGCAAATAAAAACCACAATGAGATACCACCTCACCCCAGTCAAAATGGCTATCATCAATAAATCAACAAACAACAAATGTTGGCGAGGATGTGGAGAAAAGGGAACCCTTGTGCACTGTTGGTGGGATTGCAGATTGGTTCAGCCACTATGGAAAACAGTATGGAGGTATCTCAAAAATCTGAAAATGGAACTACCTTATGACCCAGCAATTCCACTCCTAGGTATCTATCTGGAGAAATCCAAAACTCTAATTTGAAAAAATTTATGCACCCCTATGTTTCTTGCAGCAGTATACACAATAGCCAAGACATGGAAACAACCGAAATGCCCATGGGTAGACGACTGGTTTAAGAAACTGTGGCACATTTATACAATGGAGTATTACGCATCTGTGAATAAGAAGGAAATCTTATCATTTGCAACAATATGGATGGACCTAGAGAACATTATGTTAAGTGAAATAAGTCAGATAGACAAAGACAAATACCATATGATCTCACTTATATGTGGAATCTAAAGAAAAGAATAAATGAATGAACTAGTCAAAAACAGTCTCAGAGATATAGAGGAAAAACTAGGGTTGCTAGATGGGAGGGGGGATGGGGACAAGGGGGAAGGTGAGGGGATTAGAAAGCACAATTGGTAACCACAAGATTGCCATGGGGATACAAAAGTCAATTTGGGGAATGTAATCAATAATGTTGTAAAGATTTTGTAGGATTCCTGATGGATACTTGTCTCATTAGGGAGACTACCTCAGGGCTGATGTAGATGCCTGATCACTGCACTGTACACCTGAAGCTGAAGCTGAAAAATAATGTCAACTACAATTTTACATATATATATATATATATATATATATATATATATATATATATATATATATATATATATGTATGTATTTGCAAGAAGTGGAGTATAGCATTAGGAATAGAGGCAGTGGAAATGTAATGGCTGTATGCAAAGTCAGGGGGGTAGTAGATGAGGAGAAGGGGGTTATCTCTGTGTGAGGGATATAAATGATAAATGTCTAACTATTACATTGTTTTGTACACCTGAAACTAATTTTTTTAAAAAATGTTTAAAAATACCTAAAAAATAATAAAAAATAAAAAAGTAAAAAAGTTACTTTCAATGTAAATGGACTTAATGCTTCAATCAAAATATAGGGGAGCTGAATGGATAAGAAAACTAGACCCTTACGTATGCTGCTTACAAAATACTCACTTCAGATTGAAAGACACACACAGACTGAAAGTAAAGGGATAGAAAAAGATATTTCATGAAAATGGAAACAAACAAACAAACAAACAGCTCAGGCCTCAATAGTTATATCAGATATCAGACAAAACAGACTTTAAACAAAGACTGTAACGAGAGACAAAGAAGGACCTAGGGATCCTACTTCTGGGTATTTATCTGAACAAACCCAAAATGCTACTTCAAGGGGATATGCTCATCCATGTGTTCATTGCAGCATTATTTACATAAGCCAAGATATGAAGGCAACCTGGGTGTCCCTGGATGGATGAATGGATAAGGTAGAGGTGGTACATATATACAGTGGAATATTATTCAGCCATGAAAAAAATCTTGCCATCTGCAACAACATGCATGGACCTACAGGGTTTTGTGCTGAGTGTAGTAAGTCAGACAGTGAAAGACAAATATATGATTTCACTTATAAGTGTAATCTAGAGACCAAAATAAACAAACAAAACAGAAACAAACTCATAGATACAGAGAACATTTTAATGGTTACCAGATGGGAGGGGGGTTTAGAGGAGGGTGAAAAGGGAAAGGATTAAGAAGTCCAAATTGGTTGTTACACAGTAGTCATGGGGATGTAGAGTATAGCATAAAAAATATAGTCAATAATGTTGTAATAACTATGTATGGTGTCAGATGGGGACTAGATCTATCAGGGTGATAGATGGGAATGGGGTTGGGAGCAGCGTGAAAAGGTGAAGGGATTAAGAAATACAAATTGGTAGTTACAAAATAGTCACAGAGATGTAAAGTACAGGGAATATAATCAATAATATGGTACTAACTATGTATAATGCCAGGTGGGTACTAATCAGGGGGATCACTTCCTAAATTATATAAATGTCTAACCACAATGCTGTACACCTGAAACTAATATAAAATAATATTAAATGTCAACTCTAATTGAAAAAATAAAATAGGGAGGAAAAGGTAAAGAAGAATAAGAGGTTCAAAGTTCCAGGTATAAAACAAGTCTTGATGATGTAATGTATAGCATAGAAATACAGTCAATAATATTGTGATAGTGTGGTACAGTGTCAGATGGTTGCTGGACTTATCCTGGTGATCACTTCTTTCACATCGGGCATATAATCAACAATGTGGTAATAACTCTGTAGTGCCAGGTGGGTACTATTGAATAACTATGATGTATACCTGAAACTAATATAACATTATTTGTTAGCTATATTTTAATAAAAATCTTTTAAAAACACTTATTACAAAGCTAAAGTAATCAAAATAAGATGATGTTGGCATAAAAATATACCATAAAGAAAGGTAGGTATATGTGAAATTATATACATATAGATCATGGAAGAGAATTAGATTTTATAAATAAATCTATATATCTATTGTCACTTTATTTCAACAAGTTTTTCAAGACCATTCAATAGGGAAAGAATAGTCTCTTCAAAAAACAGTGCTGGGACAACTGGATATCCACATATAGAAGAAGAAAGTCGAAACTTTATCTCATACTAAATACAAAAATTAACTCAAAAAAGTCTGAAGACCTAAATGTAAGAGTTAAACTATAAAACTCTTTGAAGAAAAGATAGGGGTAAATCTTTATGAGCATGTGTTTGGCAATGGTTTCTTACATATAATATCAAAATTACAAGCAAGAACACAAAAATACAGATAAATCGGACTTCATCAAAATTAAAAACTTTTGCGCATCAAATGACACAATCAAGAAGAAAAGAAAACCACAGAATCAGAGAAAATATTTGCAAATCATATACAGGCATACCTCATTTTATTGTGCTTTGCTTTATTGTGCTTGCCAGATACCACATTTTCATCAAAATTGAGGCAAGACCCTCTACTAACAAAAAGATTATGATTTGCTGAGGGCTTAAATGATAGTTAACACTTTTTGGCAAAAAGTATTTTTAAATTAAGGTATGTATATTGATTTTTAGATATAATGCTATTGTGTACTTAATAGACTACAGTATATGGTGTAAACATAACTTTTATATGCACTTGGAAACCAAAAAATTCATGTGACTAACTCTTTTGTGATATTTACTTCATTGCAGTGGTCTAGAACTGAAAATCTTCAAGGTATGCCTGTATTTGATAAGGGCCTAGGATCTAGAATGTATAAAGAAGTTTTATAATCCAACAACTAAAAGACAAAACAACCCAATTCAAAATTGGTGAAGGACTGCAATAGACAGTTCTCTAAAGAATGATCATGAACACATGAAAAGGTCAACATCGATAGTTCTTTAGGGAAATGCAAATCAAATTATAATGAGAAACAAATTCACAACCACTACGATAGCTGTAATTAAAAAAAAAAGGAAAATAATAAGTGTTGACAAGGATGTAGAGAAATTGGAACCCTCATACACTGCTGGTGGGAGTGTAAAATGATGCAGCTCTTTCTTAATAAGTTACTTTATGACCTAGCAACTCCACTGCTAGGTATATACCCTAAAGAATTGAAAAGAGACGTTCAAACAAAAACCTGTACATGAATGTTAATAACAGCACTATTTGCAATACTCTCAAAATGAAAACAACCCAAATGTCCATGAGCTAGTAAATAAATAAACAAATGTGGTACACAGTAGAATATTATTCAACCATAAAAAGTAATGAAGTACTGATAAATGCTGCAACATGGATGAACCTAGAGAACATGCTAAGTGAAGAAGCCAAGCAGAAAAAGCAACATATTGCATGATTCCATTGAATGAAATATCCAGAATAAGCAAATCCATAGAGAACAAAAAGCAGCTTAGTGATTGCCTGGGGCAGGGGGAAAGGGCTATGGGAGTGACTGCTTAAACGGTCTGTCCCCTTTGGGGGTGATGAACATGTTCTGGAACCAGATAGAGGTGATGTTTACATAACACTGTGAAAGTACTAAATGCCACTGAACTGCACACTTTAAAAAGGTTAAAATGGTGAATTTTAGGTTATGTGACTTTAAACAATAAAAATCATTATTCAAATGGCTGTTTATAGACATTATCTCTGCCTACACCTCACTGTGTGTCAAATATTTCTGAAAGTGACTATCAAAATGCACAAATAGCACCTTGCCTTAAATAATTATTATTTCTGTTACCTTGTCAATATTCAATTGCAAACCCTTGGAAGCCAGAGTCAGTGTACTAATCTCTTTGTATTGTCACAGTGCCACTTTCAACATCTTACATATAATAGTCCTTAATGTATTGGTTGGTGCAAAAGTAATTGCGGTTTTGGACCATGAATTTTAAATCATTATAACTTGGCCCAAATACATCTTTATTAATAAAAATTGGAACCATTACAATCAACACCTTTTTGCTAACGAGAAATGTTTATTTATTTCCATAGCATAAAATTCCTTGCTTCGGGATTCGATGAACTCTTGGAAAGCATTTTCTATATCCTGCTGGTTGTGGAAGCATTTTCCCTGAAAAAAGTTGGCGAGAGGTCAGGTGAATATGGCGGATGAGACAAAACATTGTAGCCCAATTCATTCAACTTTTGAAGCATTGGTTGTGCGATGTGTCATCAGGCATTGTCATGGAGAAGAATTGGGCCCTTTCTGTTGACCAATGCCAGCTGCAGGTGTTGTAGTTTTCGGTGCATCTCATTGATTTGCTAAGCATACTTATCAGATGTAATGGTTTTGCCAGGATGCAGAAAGCTTCAAGGCCCTCGTCTCCTTTGCAAAACTTCTTGAACCACCACCGCACTGTACATTCGTTAGCAGTTCCTGGGCAAAATGCATTGTTGATGTTGCGAGTTGTCTCGGCTGGTTTATGACCTATTTTGAACTTGAATAAGAAAATCACTTGAATTTGCTTTTGGTCTAACATCATTTCCACAGCCTAAAATAAATATAAAATAAACAGCAAGCAATAAGTCATTAGCAAAAAAAACATAAAGTGAGAAATGCACATTAAAACGATGTATGACATAACCACATTTAAGAATGTATTCCAATATCAAATGGCAAATTTCAACAATGCAAAAACCTCAATTACTTTTACACCAACCTAATGCCTCACAGGGAGGAGTCAAGCCCCAAAAATGTATCAAAGCCCCAAAGCTCTAAAATGCACAATAATAAGCAGCATAAACACCCTCTAATAACTTTCCTGGATCACCTATTTTGAACCATGCACATTCACAGTTTCTAATCTTTACAACTATCCTGCAAGGTGAGTACCTCAAGGTACTATGTACCACAAGGACAGATAGCTGTTTAGCTAATACCAAGAATTAGTTAAAGTGAAAATATCATAGACAATAATTCAAATGAACTTTAAATAATTTATTTTAATTAAAAACATATAAACATTCATTTACTCATCAATCTTTTCTTAAGGAACCAGGGACTTTCTTTGCCCAATTGTTCACCAATATTGCATACATCTCACTTATAATGCATAGGCTACAACTTCCAGTTTTGGTTTCTTTACTGAGAAGGAAGAACTTAGAAATGCTTGTGAAATCATTAGAGCCCTGATTCCTTCTATATTTTTACGTCCCCTATCACAACCACTAACTTACAGTTCTCTTATTTATACCTCACTCATCAGCAGCATTTTTAGTCATGTTTTATATTGCCTTCCTAACATATTAACTTGGGTTTCATGGAGACAACTCTCTTTTTAAATTTTTTAATAATTATTTTGTTTATTAATTTTTCTCTCTTTTTAAAAATCAACTTTGAAACTATTCATATAATTACAACAAAAAGAACAGTCGACATAAATAAGTTTGGGAATTAAAACAACTTACGGTTAATGGGCATACAACTCAGATGGTGGCAGCAGAAATGCTTGGAGTATAGGGAGTAGTCACACCTTTCAAACTTTAGTGTGTGCAAGAATGAGAGAGAGAGAGAGAGAGAGAGAGAGAGAGAGAGAGAGAGAGAGAGAGAGAGCTTATTGAAATGCAGATTCTGATTCTGCAAGTCTGGAAATAGGACCTGAGATTGTTCATTTCTAACAAACTCACCGGTGATGCAGTGCTGACGGTCTATGGTCCACATTCCCGGAGCAAGGAGCTAAAAGCAGGCTATGGGCATCAGCCAGTATATTTTCCTGAAGAAACAGGAAAGTCAATGAATCTAGGGCACTGGTAAATATGAAAGCTTCTGTTCTACTAGGTTATGATTCTCATCACATCAGTGAGGAAGCTGAGCACCAAGAAGCTGAAGGACTTACCCAAAGAGGCGCAGAAGGGAGTGGGCAAGCAGGAATTCAAACACAGGTCTGTTTGGCTCCAAAGCCCATACTCTTTCCATTGCAGGTGTAAGAAAAAGCCAAAGCACAGAGCACAAGGCACCCATGGAAGGCTGTAGGAAACGATGGCAGCTCTGCTTAACCTGCTCAGAGGAAATAACAAAATGAAAAAGCAGTTTCCAGGGCAAGATCTGTGTCTTTCCAGATTTCTTACAAATCATTAGAAGGGTCAGCTAAAGTAAGAGATTTCACATTCTCTTCCTTAAATTTATGTATTGTCACAAGAACTTTGGGCTTCCAAAGTTCCAATCACTGTTTATTTTTATCAACATCATTTCCTCCAACATCCTGGTGCTCGTCAAGTGAATTAAAACTGAAAAAGTGAACGTACTGGCTCTCTGTAGTCTGAAAAAATGATCAGAAACCAGGCACAAGTAAAGAATTGGGCACAATATAATACAGCACAGTACAGCCTACATTACTCCCTATGAGAATGGTTGCTCCAGAAATAGAAAGTTGTTGTGTGTTTGTTTTTTTTTAAATCAGACTGCTCATTTGAATTCATATTCACTGCTTTATTATGCTGAAAATTGCACATGATTTTTTCAGATCTTTGGCTCAATAATCACTTTGATGTTTTATTTATTGATGCAAAAAAGGACTTGCCTTTCAAGTTTGTTATCTCTCATTTCAATGGAATTTTTCAAAGTATTTAGAAACTAGCTCCATAGTACTGTCTACTCAGTTTGAAATTGGCACAGGATTCCGAAGTATTATTGGTGCCCCTGGGTATTTCCTGCCATTTAGTTTCAAGCTAATAAGGAAATGCAGAGGTTGGCTAGAGTTTGCTATGAATACTGTAGATAGACATTTGTGCTGGAACACACTCAAAGAAGATTCTTTAGAGAATGCATTTTATCATACCAGGGACTTTGTTTTCTTGGCTATTGAAATTATTTATATTTGGAAATCAGAGCTATTTCTCATCTTTGACCAACTCTTTTGTAAAATCTCAACTTCCATGTTTATGCAATCCATCTGTGACATCATCCAGTTGTTTCCATGGCAAAAAAAAAAAAAAAAAAAGTAATATCCAAGGAAGAGACTATATAAAATGTAAATTGTTTCTTTTTTTTTTTTGAGAAAGGTCTATTCCATTCCTTTACCCATTTTTAAATCGAAGTTTGTTTGTTGGGTATTTTATTTTCTATTGAGATGTAAGAATTCCTTACATATACTTTGGATACTAACCCTTTACCAGATATGATTTGCAATATATCTTCTCATTCCATAGGCTGCTTTTTTATTTTACTGTTTCCTCTGCTGTGCAGAAGATTTTTGTTTTAATATAGTCCCACTTGTTTAGTTTTGCTTCTGTTGCCTGTGCTTTTGGAGTCTTATCCAAGAAATCAATGCCAAGACTAATGTCATGAAGCCTTTCTCCTGTGTTTTCTTCTTAGGAGTTTTACAGCTTCAGTTCTCCAAATATAAGCCATTAACCCATTTTGATTTGATTTTTGTGTATACTGTAAGAGTCAGATTATACTTTTTTTTTTTTTATCTAGATATCCAGTTTTTGTTGAAGAGACTATCTTTGTGCATTTTGGCACCCTTGTGTGAACAGTTCACTGTGTAAGTGTGGGTTTATTTCTGGTCTCTCTATACTGTTCCATTGGTCTATGTGTCTGTCTTTATGCCAGACTATTATAACATACTGGTTTATAACATGCTATTTTAATTATTATGGCTTTGCAATATATTTTGAAATCAGAAAGTGTGATGCCTCCAGCTTTTTTTTTCTTTCCCAAGATAGCTATTTGGGGTCCTTTGTGTCTCCATATAAATTTTGGGATTGTTTTTTTTCTTTTTCTGAAAAAAAGGCCATTGATATTTTGATTGAAATTACATTGACTCTTTATATCTCTCTGGGTAATATGGACATTTTAATAATATTCTTCCAGTACATGAACATGGGATGTCTTTCCATTTATTTATGTCTTCTTTAATTTCTTTCATCAGTGTTTTATAGTCTTCAGTGTACAAAAATTTCACCTCCTTATTTAAGTTTACTCCTAGTGTGAAAAAGCAACCTATGGGATTGAATAAAATATATGCAAACTGTATATCTGACACAGGATTAATATTCAAAATATGTAAGGAACTTTTACAACTCAATAGCAAAAAACAAACAGACAAATAATCTGATTAAAAATGAGTAAAGATTAAAAAGAATTATACACCATGACTAAGTGAGATTTATTCCAGGTGTGCAAGACTGGTTCAACATTTAAAAAAGTCAATTAATGCAATCATCACATCAATAGGCTAAAAAAGAAAAATCACATGATAATTTCAATGATGCAGAAAAAGCAGTTGTCAAAATTCAACATCCATTCATGATTAAAAACTGTCAGTAAACTATGAATAGAAGACTTGACAAAGTCCTCAACTTGATAAAGACTACAAAAACTTTACAGCTAACATCACACTTAATGGTGAGAAACTTGAAGATTTTCCACTAAAATCAAGGACAAGGAAAAGATATCGTCTCACTATTCCTTTTCAACATCATACTGGAAGTTCTAGCTAACGTAATAAGGTAAGAAAAAGAAATAAAATGTACATAGATTGTGAAGAAAGAAAGAAAACTGTTTGTTCGCAGATTATATGATCACCTATGTAGAAAATCTGAAAGAATCAACAATAAAACCCCTGGAACTAATAAGCAATTATAGCAAGACTACAGGATACAAGGTTAATATATAAAAGTCATTTACTTTCCTATATACTAACAATGAACAAATGCAATTTGAAATTAAAAGCACATGCCATTTACATCAGCACCCTAAAAATTAAATACTTAGCTCTAAATCTAAATATGTACAAGATCTATATAGGAAAACTACAAAATGAACTAATTTTTTTTAAAAAAATAAATAAAGAAACATTCCATATTAATGGATAGAAAGACTCAATATTGTTAATAGGTCAGTGCATACCAACTTAATCTATAGTTTCAGTGTAATCCCAATAAAAATCCCAGCAAGTTTGTTTTGCAGGTCTCAACAAACTGATTCTAAACTTATTTAGAGAGCCAAAGATCCAGAATAGCCAACACAATATTGAAGGAGAACAAAATTGTAGGACTGACACTACCCAACTTCAAGACTTACTTTAGAGCAGCTGAGGAATCTCCCGCCCGCCACACACACACACAGGGAAGAGGTGCCCTAAGACTCAGGAGAACTGGACACAGGGCTGGTGGTGCTACTCTCAGTGTGCATATGTGCAGGCAAGGGCAGAAACTGCACTGGCTTTGTAAAACCTACTGTCCAGACCCCTCAGCCCCACGCATCTAAAGCTGCAGCCCCAGCGTCACTCTGGGCACCAGGTTACCAGTTCTACCTACACAATTCGCAGGGGACTCTGTGCTACAGCAGAGAACAACCTGGAGATTACTTGGTGGGCTTAAGCCACAACTGGCGCTGTTTTTTTGTTCTGTTTTGATTTTGTCTTTATATTTTTGACATCTTTGCCTGTGTCGAGTGGGGGTTGTCGATTGTTCTTTTACATGTGAATGTATTTGACTCTTTCCTTGTTGTTGTTGTTGTGCTTGGTGATTTGCTTTGTTCTGTAATTGCCCTACCAGGGCCCAGCTTAAGAGGCACAAGATTCAACATATCCAGCGGCCAACTCCAGACCAAGCCAGAGTACTACCGAGTTTGACCTACAAGTGACACACTCAGAGGGGATTCTTTACAGGCACATAGAGGCCAAACCACATCTAAGCGGTCAACCCTCACACAGCAGAATACCCTGCGTGGGTAGAGCCAAGTCTCACAACTAGTCAGCCTAGGAGTTAACCCCACCTACTCACAAGCGAAAAGCAATTAAGGATCTTCTTTAACAGGACAATATACACAACACAAGAGTCACTTTTAGAGCACACGCAGAGGAGAAGAACGAAGTAGTGCAAGTCAAATATAAAGGACATTCATTATATACTAATCCAGCAAGAACTAAGAACTCCAGGGCATCTACCTAATACATCGAAGCAAACACAGAGAGTCAGCCAGAATGAGGAAACAAAGAAACATATCCCAAATAAAAGAACAGAAGAAACCTCCAGAAATGGAACTAAATGAAGCAGAGGTAACCAAACTATCAGAGACAGAGTTCAGAATACTGATGATAAGAATGTTTAAGGAGCTTAGAGTGGACATCAAGAAGGATGTAGAAATCATAACGAACAACCAGTTAGAACTAAAGAACACAGTTACCGAAATAAAGAACTCACTTGAAGGAATTAACAGCAGGTTAGATGAAGCAGAGGATCGAATCAGCGACTTAGAAGACAAGTTAGCAGAGATCACCCAAACAGAACAACAGAAAGAAAAAAGAATAAAAAACAATGAAGATGGTTTAAGAGACCTATGGGATAACATCAAGTGCAACAACATGTGCATCATAGGAATACCAGAAGGTGAAGAGAAGAAACAAGGGATTGAGAACATATTTGAAGTAATAATGTCTGAAAATTTCCCTAACCTGATGAAGGAAACCAACATACAAGTCCAAGAAGTGCAGAGAGTTCCAACCAGGATAAACCCAAACAGGTCCACTCCAAGACACATCATAGTTAAAATGGCAAAGATTAAAGACAAAGAGAGAATCCTAAAAGCAGCAAGAGAAAGACAGAGGGTTACATACAAGGGAACTCCCATAAGACTATCAAATGACTTTTCTGCAGAAACATTGAAGGCCAGGAGGGAGTGGCAGGAGATACTCAAAGTGATGGAAAACAAAGGCCTACAACCTAGGTTGCTTTATCCAGCAAGGCTATCATTTAAAATTGACGGGGAGATAAAGAGCTTCCCAGAAAAGAATAAGCTAAAGGAATTCATTACCACCAGGCCAGCATTGCAAGAAATACTAAAAGGACTTCTGTAAATAGAAGAAAGATGAAAACAATCTAACCACAAATTTAAAAATGGCAATAACTATGTACTTATCAATAATCACTTTAAATGTAAATGGTTTAAATGCTCCAATCAAGAGACATAGGGTGGCTGAGTGGATAAGAAAGCAAGACTCTTGTACATGCTGTATACAAGAGACTCACCTCAGATCAAAAGACACACACAGGCTGAAAGTTAAGGGTTGGAGTAAGATATTCCATGCAAATGGAAATGAGAAAAAAGCTGGAGTTGCAATACTTATCTCTGACAAAATAGACTTTAAAATGAAGAAAATATTAAAAGACAAAGATGGGCACTACATAATAATAAAGGGATCAATTCGACAAGAGGACATAACCCTAGTAAACATCTATGCACCCAACATAGGAGCACCTAAATATATAAAACAGATATTGACTGACATAAAGACAGAGATCAACAGTAACACTATCATAGTAGGGGACTTCAACACACCTCTGACAACAAGGGACAGGTCTTCCAGACAGAAAATCAATACGGAAACAACAGCCTTAAATGACACATTGGACCACTTGGATTTAATAGATATTTTCAGAGCATTCCACCCCAATGCTGCAGAATACACGTTCTTCTCAAGCGCACATGGAACATTCTCCAAGATAGACCATATGTTAGGCCACAAAGCAAGTCTGGATAAATTTAAGAAAATTGAAATCATACCAATTGTCTTCTCTGACCACAGTGCTATGAAATTAGAAATGAACTACAGGAAAAAGAGTGGAAGACATACAAATTCATGGAGGCTGAATAATATGTTACTAAATAATGAATGGGTCAAGCAGGAGATCAAGGAAGAAATCAAAAGATATCTCGAGACAAACGAAAATGAAAATACAATCACCCAAAATCTATGGGATGCCGCGAAAGCAGTCCTAAGAGGGAAGTTCATAGCACTGCAGGCCTACCTAAAGAAACAAGAAACATCACTAATCAACAGTTTATCTTCACACTTAAGGGATCTGGAAAAAGAACAACAAAATAAGCCCAAAGGGAGTACAAGGACGGAGATAATAAAGATCAGAGCGGAAATAAATGAAATAGAAACCAGAAAAACAATACAAAAGATCAATGAATCCAAGAGTTGGTTTTTAGAGAAGATAAACAAAATCGACAAACCTTTAGCCAGACTCATTAAAAGAGAGAGAGAGAGGACCCAAATTAATAAAATCAGTAATGAAAGAGGAGAAGTGACAACAGACACCACAGAGATACAAAAAATCTTAAGAAATTACTATGAGCAACTGTATGCCAACAAATTTGACAACCTGGAAGAAATGGACAATTTCCTAGATGCATACAACCTTCCAAGGCTAACTCAAGAGGAGATAGAAAACCTGAATAGACTGATTACCACCAACGAAATTGAATCAGTAATCAACAATCTCCCAACAAACAAAAGCCCTGGACCAGATGGCTTTACAGGTGAATTTTACAGAACGTTCAAAAAAGAATTGTCACCTATTCTCCTCAAACTCTTCCAAAAAATCCAGAGGGAGGGAAGACTCCCAAACACTTTTTATGAAGCCACTATCACCCTGATCCCAAAATCAAACAAAGACACCACAAAAAAAGAAAACTACAGGCCGATATCGCTAATGAACATAGATGCAAAAATCCTCAACAAAATACTAGCGAACAGAATTCAGCAATACATTAAAAAGATCATACACCATGATCAAGTGGGATTCATCCCTGGTATGCAAGGGTGGTTCAACATCCGCAAATCAATTAATGTGATACACCACATTAACAAAATGAAAAATAAAAATCATATGATCATATCAATTGACGCAGAAAAAGCATTTGATAAAATTCAGCAGCCATTCATGATAAAAACCCTTAAGAAAGTGGGAATAAAGGGATCATATCTCAACATAATAAAGGCCATATATGATAGACCCACAGCTAACATCATACTCAATGGGGAAAAGCTAAAACCATTCCCCTTAAAATCAGGAACAAGTCAAGGTTGCCCACTTTCTCCACTTCTATTCAACATAGTGCTGGAAGTTCTAGCCACAGCAATCAGACAAGAAAAAGAAATAAAAGGCATCCAAATCGGTAAGGAGGAAGTAAAACTGTCATTATATGCAGATGATATGATACTATATTTAGAGAACCCTAAAGACTCCACCAAGAAACTATTAGAGCTGATAGATGAATTTAGTAAAGTAGCAGGATACAAAATTAATATTCAGAAATCAGTTGCATTTGTATATACCAATAATAAAACATCAGAAGGAGAAATTAAAAAAGCAATTCCATTTACAATTGCTCCAAAGACCATAAAATACCTGGGAATAAATTTAACCAAAGTAAAAGATCTGTACTCAGAAAATTATAAGACACTGAAGAAAGAAATGAAAGAAGATACAAATAGATGGAAACACATACCATGTTCATGGATAGGAAGAATTAATATAGTTTAAATGTCCATACTGCCTAAGGCAATATACATATTCAACGCAATTCCTATCAAACTACCAACGACATTTTTCATGGAAATAGAACATATAATCCTAAAATTTATATGGGATAACAAAAGACCCCGGATATCCTCAACAATCTTGAGAAATAAGAACAAAGTGGGAGGTATAACAATACCTGACTTCAAATTATACTACAAGGCTACGGTAATCAAAACAGCATGGTACCGTCATAAAAACAGACCCATAGATCAATGGAACAGAATAGAGAGTCCAGAAATAAATCCATGCCTATATGGCCATTTAATCTATGACAATGGAAGCAAGAATGTACGGTGGGGTAAAGACAGGCTATTCAATAAATGGTGCTGGGAAACTTGGACAGACACATGCAAAAAGATGAAGCTGGATCACCTCCTTACACCACATACAAAAATAAATTCAAAATGGCTTAAAGATTTAAATGTAAGATCTGAAACCATAAAATTCCTAGAAGAAAATATAGGAAGAAACTTCACAGACATTACCCAGAGTAAGATTTTTACTGATATATCCCCTCGCGCGAGGGAAGTAAGAGAAAAAATAAACATGTGGGATTACATCAAACTAAAAAGCTTTATCACAGCAAAGGAAACCATCAATAAAACAAAAAGGGATCCTACTGATTGGGAAAAGATATTTGCCAAAGATATATCTGATAAGGGGTTAATATCAAAAATTTATAAAAAACTCACTCAACTCAACTCCAAAAAAACAAACAACCCAATTAAAAAATGGGCAGAGGACATGAAGAGACATTTTTCTAAAAGGGACACACAGATGGCAAACAAACATATGAAGAAATGTTCAACCTCACTAACCATCAGAGAAATGCAAATAAAAACCACAATGAGATACCACCTCACCCCAGTCAAGATGCCTACCATCAATAAATCAACAAACAACAAGTGCTGGCGTGGATGTGGAGAAAAGGGAACGCTGGTGCACTGTTGGTGGGAATGCAGATTGGTGCAGCCACTATGGAAAACAGTTTGGAGGTATCTCAAAAATCTGAAAATGGAACTACCTTATGATCCAGCAATCCCACTCCTAGGTATCTATCCGGAGAAATCCAAAACTCCAATTCAAAAATCTTTATGCACTCTTATGTTTATTGCAGCACTATACACAATAGCCAAGACCTGGAAACAACCGAAATGCCCATCAGTAGTTGACTGGATTAAGAAACTGTGGTACATTTATACAATGGAGTATTACGCAGCCATAAAGAAGAAAGAAATCTTACCATTTGCAACAATATGGATGGACCTAGAGAACATTATGTTAAGTGAAATAAGTCAGAAAGAGAAAGACAAATACCATATGATCTCACTTATATGCGGAATCTAAAGAAAAGAATAAGTGAATGAACTAATCAGAGACAGTTTTGGAAACATGGAGGAAAAACAGAGGGTTGCTAGAGGGGCGGGGGGTGGGGATAAGGGGAAGGTGAGAGGTTTTGAAAAATAGTCGGTAACCACAAGATGGTCATGGGGGTTTGAAAATTAATTTGGGGAACATAGAGAGGGATAGTGGATGGGGGGAGGGGGGTTCACACAGTGTGAGGGATATAAATGATAAACGTCTAAGTTTTGCTTTGTCTTGTGCACCTGAAACTAATTAAAAATAAATAAATTAATTTAAAAAAAAAAAGATTATTCATCACGACCAAGTGGGGTTTATCCCAGGGTCACAAGGATGGTTCAACATACACAAATCCATCAATGTGATACACCATATAAACAAAACAAAGGACAAAAATCCTAAGATTATATCAATTGATGCAGAAAAAGCATTTCACAAGATACAACATCTATTTATGATTAAAACACTTAATAAAATAGGTATAGAAGGAAAATACCTTAACATAATAAAGGCCATATATGACAAAAAAAAAAAAAAAAAAGACTTACTTTAAAGCTACAGTAAAAAAGACAGTGTGGTAGAGGAGAAATAATAGACAAATAGATGAATGGAAAAGAATAGAAATCCCAGAAATACACACACACAAATAAAGAGGGTGCCCAAAAAATGTATACACATTTTAAGAAAGGAAAAAACTATTAAAATTGTAATAATATATATGGACAACAAAAGATGAATACAAGTCACGTTTGACTTCTGCAATTACAAGAGATGCTCCAAGTACCATCAGCGTCCAGACACTTCTGATTATGGAGAACTACTGCTTGAGCAATGTTTACCAAAGTGTCCACTTGTATACATTTTTTGGCACTCCCAGTATATATATATTATACATATACTCAACTAATCTTTGACAGAGTAACAAAGGTTATACAATGGGGCAACAAATGGTGCTTGAAAAACTGGATATTTACGTGCAAAAAAAAAAAAAAATGAATCTAGACACTGACCTTTGACTCCTCACAAAAATTAACTGAGAATAGATCACAGACCTAAACGTAAATGTAAAACACAAAACTATAAAACTAGAAGATAACACAGGAAAAAACCCAGGTGAATTTGTGCATAGTGATATCTTTTTAGATACAAACCAAAGACATGATCTATAAAAGAAATAATTGATAAGCTTGAATTCACTACAGTCAAAAACTTCTGCTCTGTGAAAGACAATATCAAGAGAATGAGAAGACAAGCTGAAGACTGGGAGAAAATGTTTGCAAAAGACATTTTTATAAAGGACTGTCATCCAAAACATACAAATAACTCTTAAAACTCAACAATAAGAAAACAAACAGCCTAATTAACAACAGGCTAAAGACCTTAACAGACATCTCATCAAAGATATACAGGTGGCAAGTAAGCATATGAAAAGACGCTCCACATCATATGTCATGAGGGAAATATGAGTTAAAACAATAATGAGATACCACTACACACCAATTAGAATGTCCAACATCCAGAACACTGGCCACACCAAACGCTGGTGAGGATGTGGAGCAACGGGAACTCCCACTCATTGCTGGTGAAATGCAAAATTGTGCCGCCATTGTGCGAGATAGTTTGGCAGTTTCTTACAAAACTAAACTTACTCTTACCATGCGATCCAGCGATGCTAATCCTTGGGATTTACCCACAGGAGTTGAAAACGTATATCTACACAAAATCTGCACATGGATGTTTATAACAGTTTTATTCATAATTGCCAAAAAGTTGGAAACAACCAAGATGTTTTTCAGTAGGTGAATGGATAAATAACTATAGTATATCCAGTTCAGCATTAAAAAGAAATGATCTATCAAGCCGCAGAAAAAAATGGAACTTAAACGCATAGTACTAAGTGAAAGAAGTCAATCTGTATGGTTCCAACCATGTGACATTCTGGAAAAGGTAAAACTATGGAGACAGTAAAAAGATCAGTAGTTGCCATGTGTTGGCAGTGGGGGGGGGGAGGGGAGGGGAAGATAAATAGGCAGAGCGAAAGAATTTTTAGGGCAATTATGGTATTATACTCTGTATAATACCATAATTATGGATACATGTCCAAATTCATAGAACGTACACCGAGAGTGAACTGTAATGGACTTTGTGTGATTATGTGTCAATGTAGTTTCATCATTTGTAAAAGATGCAGCACTCTGGTGAGGGAAATTGATAATGGGTGTGTTATTCATGGGGGTGGAACCAGAGGCATATAGAAAATCTTTTTACCTTCCCCTCAATTTTGCTGTGAACCTTACTTAAACGTTCTTAAAAAATAGTTTTAATTTTTTAAATGGGTGAACGACTCAAATAGACATTTATTCGAAGAAGATACACAAAGGGCCAACAGGTATGCTAAAATCATCAGGGAAATGCAAATCAAGCCCACAATGAGGTATAACCTTATACATACTATAATAGGTATTATTAAAAAACAAACGATAGCAAGTGTTGGAAAGGATGTGGAGAAATTAGAACACTTACATACTTGTTGAGAATGTAAAATGGTGCAACCACTACGGAAGATGATATGGTGGTGCCTCAAAAAATTAAAAATAGAACTACCATCTGATCTAGCAATCCCATTTCTGAGTATTTATCCAAAATAATTGAAATCAGTGTATTTCCACATTTATTTCAGGATTATTCCTAATAGCCAAGAAATAGAACAACCTAAATGTTTGTTTGTGAATAAATGGGAAAACAAAATGTGGTATAAGCATACAATTGAATATTATTCACCCTTTAAAAATAAGGAAATCCTACAAAGTGCAACAATATGGATGAACCAGAAGGATATTTATTAAGTGAAGTAAGCTTGTCACAGAAAGACAAATATTGTATGATTCCATTTATATGTGGTATCTAAAACAAACAAACTCATAGAACCAGAGAGTAGAATGGTGGTTGCCAGGGACTTCAGGGAGAGGGAAATGGGGAGCTGCTCTTCAATGAGCATAAAGATTCAGTGATACAAGATGAATAAGTCCTAGAGATCTGCTGTACAACACCATGCCTATAGGTAACAATACTATATTGCACACTTAAAAATTTGTTAAAAGGGTAGACCTCATGTCAAATGTTCTTACTACAACAAAAAACATGTAACATATTGGTTTAACACACTGCATGCCTTGGCGTTGAACTTTTAATATTGAAATAAGAGTATTCATTGGTTTAAAGTCATAGTGACTAAGTAAGTCATCTATGGGAAGATTAATAGAGATTGGAGACAAATAGATAAGCCAGGGCCGAGATGAAAATGGAGTACTAGAATAATTCACTGAAGAATACTGGCAGCCAGAAAGAATGCAGACACCAGTGCACATACTTCCACCCAGAGGATCCCTCACACTGCATGCCCAATAGGCTTCTTCTAAGGAGTTTTATTGAGTGCACCAAATCTCTCTCCTGCTTGACCTGAGTTGCTCAGATATCTGCCACTTGAACTTGAAGTGTGTGCTAATGTGTGCAGGAACCCATCTTGAAGGCATTCACTCACTGGCCTGGAGACCTTGAACCAAAAAAGAATTGTGGAAGGAATCCTCTTTGAGTTGAATCCTTTTTGAGCTGACTGAACTCAAGCCCAAGGATGTTTGGAAGTTGAAATTGTCCACATGTTGCAAAGACGACACTCACTGTTCTCTCTGGGTGGTTCCTAAAGCCTTCTGGAAAAAAAGAGGCTCCCTTGGCTTTTCTAAGCGTGATCAAGGGGGTAGGGATTGTGGGGTCCCACTGTAAAACTTAAGAGCAGAAACCAAGGCCTCAGTTTTTTTCTTTATCTCTCCTGAAGTTAATAATGAAACATACGCTTTGTAAGCTTCGCTCTGTCTACAGATGTTCTGGAAGGGTCAGTGATAAAGGTGTTTATAGGGAATTAGAACGAGCACTCAGCAAACCATAATTAGATTTTTCCAGTAAGAATTCAAAACTGTAACATACCATGGAAGATTGTTGTGAAGATTAAACAATACACTATATCTTTAAGAACCAAGTGTGATGCCGTATCTTTAGTGTCCATTCAAGAAATGGCTACTGTTGTTGAGAAAGTCAGGCTGAAGTTCTGAAGCACAAAAGGAGACCAGTTCAATAAAAACTCTTTGGTCCCCTAATCCTTAACCTCAGAGAGCTTTACTCTTACCATCTATAAAATGAGATTAATAATACCTTCTTGATCTTCTCTAGAGTTGGTTAAAGTTTCCAAGGAATTTAATGCTCTAGTCACTAGCCTTATTTTAACGAACATTTAACCACTGGTCAAATTTCTTGGCCAACGTAATCTGGAACATGTAGTGGGGAAGAATTGATTTGTACATGAGCAAAATATACATATAATTAAAAAACAATAAGATCACATTGAAAAAGTAATGAAAATGAATAAACGTGTACAGTGGAATTAGCTACTGATTGCTTCTCCTTCTACATAAATGGCAGGGAATTCTATAAAGAATGTTATTGCTGTTTAGCAGACCATAAGTACTTGCATTGCTGTACTCTCCATTTGAATTAGGAAGAGAATTAATTTCAATAAAGCTTAGTACTGCAAAGGACTTTAAGGGCCAACCAACCTATGTGTTACTAAGGTGCTGTTTATTTCCAGGTATTGCAAGGCAGCAAGAGTGGAGGAGAGCTATCTTCTTGTTATACGTCTCTTTCACGGAATTGTTGCCTACCTGAATTTACCCTAATATAATGCAATATACTCTCTTTTGCTTTGAGACTCATTAGAGACTGTAGGCTCTTTTCAGGAATGTATTTATAGTGCTCTTCTTAGGAGCTATGAGTTAAGGATGTTATGAGGCTATTTTCTTCCATATCAGCAATGCTAAAACCTAGATATAATATAGCTTCACTTCCCAAATAAGTTGGAGGATAAAACCACAACATGCAACACATATCTCAATTTTTCAATCTATATAAACTGATTCCAGAGCATGTATATTACCCTGGGCCCAACCTGTGAGAACTGTATTATTTTATTTAGGGGACAGGAAGAAGTTCTGTTAATGAGCTCTCTTAATACACAGTGGCCCTCACTTGTTTACAACAGCCTTGATTTTCTGAAGCCTCTCAATTGTCTTACATGTTTTGCCCCATCAGCTGCAGAAAGGACTGGGCTTCAAATGGCTGAAGTTCTTGGAAAATATAATTCCCAGCCTTTTGAGGATCTTTCTCAGCCTTTAATATCAACTGAGAGAAAGTGACTTCATGAGAAATAGAAAGGCTGGAGCAGTTCTTTAGAGGCTGACAAAAGTGCCAGTTGTTCTTCCAGCTTAGGAGGATGAAGATCGAGGTAGTATGGTGACCCACAGAGCTTTAGAGGCCCAAGGCTACAAAGTGCAGCTCTCTGTGCTCACAAACTCTGCTAAACTCTCACACTCCTGAGTTCTAATGTAATGGCTACATGAGATTCATTAAGTGAAGGAGAAATGGAAATGGTGGTATTCAAGTATGGGGGTTAGGGAGGTGGTGGTACAACAGGTGTCAGAAACTCAGAGACCATAATGAACCCATAGAAACCACAGCCTTGTTCTTAGAATGGGAGGCCACCAGTCAGATCCTGACCTGCTTTCTAATGGGACACTGCAGTTGAGTAAAGATGTGTGTTTGTCCAGTCTCACATCCGTGGTGGCATACAACTTGGTGTCAGGTCTCCCCTGAAGTGATGTGACCCTATTGTCAATGTCATCACATCTTAGCCAATGGAGAAGTTGAAGGCCTTAATTTCCTCAATATTTTTTTTCTCATGACAGTGTTACTTATGCCTATTGAAACACCAGGGTATTGAAGTTGTGATAAATAAAATAGGGAGCTTATTGTATATTCAGAGATTGTTTATCCTGCAAGCCAGAAACACTCTTGGATCATCACAGGGGTTTGAAGAATTCAATTAGTATTTTAGGACATATGATTCTCTTATTGGTAAAAAAACAAACAAACAAACAAAAAAAAACGCATACTTACGCATTTTTTCATGAATCTAAAAATCAGGAGGAAACATTTATCCAGGCTACCTTTATTTTTTCCTGATGCAGATGAATCTTATGCAAGATGTTTGAACTCATGAAAGTTCAGATGTCTCAAAAAGACCAGAAAAGTCTGTGAGGGTTAGAGAAGTTCTCTCCGTTAGAGTAGATCCAATCTCCCTCTATCTCCACCCATTACCCTTTCTTCCATTACCCCACTTCAGGAAGTTCAGCATTGTCCTTTCAGGACAGTGTCCTGAAATGCCTAATTAGATACTGTCTGTTGCTTTCTATATTCCAATGCCAGGTACCAATACCATTTTAAAATAAAACACTGCAATATCTCCAGACTGCTATGAACATCATCTTTATTTTCAGGATATAATTAAAGAGCTGGGGGAATAGAGAATGATGGTTTAATATATTATTCTTAAAACTTTCCCTTCAACCAGGACCCCCAGTCTTACATTCCAGTCATTTCCATAAGGTGTGTGTGAGGCTCTATCAAGGAGGTCCTGGACTGCCAGCCTCTCTAACAGGGATCCTTTGTATAGGACGCTGAGAATTACCTTAGGGGGCGGCCACAGCACTGGGACACTGTGAAGGGCTGTTTAGGATGCTCACCACCCAGATGTCAGAGACACTGTATATAATGAGTGTTGTTCCGCTACAACACATGACCCAACTTGCCATAGCTGAACAAACTACCTTTGTTCTGAATTGGGTAGACTTGGGGCTCTAGGAAGCTCCTTTTTGAGTCCAGGGTCAACTTGGATTTTATTGTTTGAAGCCTAGATCACACCAAATTTTATAGCTGTCCAAGGAACAACTTTCTGACCCTGACCATTATCAGCCTGCTACCTAGGAAGAGAAGTCTAGTTCCAGCAGGCCATTGATGTCTACAAGAGCCATTCTTTATTTATTTACTACATTCCCCAAACCTAGTATTCACAAGTAGAACTATCTGCTACTAACTTAAGAGTAGACTTGCCAACACCTGAGTGCATAATATGGAGTATTTTAAGCTTGTTATAGAATATTCCAGATTTAGTCACACCCTCCTCAGAGATATCATCTTGGTCTTAAGTTAAAATTTCTGACTCTCAGGGCCGGGCCAGTGGCTCAGGCATTGGAACTCTGTGCTCCTAACTCTGAAGGCTGCCAGTTCGATTCCCACATGGGCCAGTGAGCGCTCAACCACAATGCTCCTGGTTCGACTCCTCGACTCCCGCAGGGATGGTGGGCTGCGCCCCCTGCAACTAACAACAGCAACTGGACCTGGAGCTGAACTGCACCCTCTACAACTACGATTGAAAGGACAACAACTTGACATGGAAAAAATCCTGGAAGTACACTGTTCCCCAATGAAGTCCTGTTCCCCTTCCCCCCCGCCAAAAAAAAAAAAAAAAAAAAAAAAAATTTCTGACTCAAATCTGAATGACTCTTAAAGATAGATTGCTATGATTCTTCAAGGTAATGGGAAATCACTTGGACTGAAGATCTTCATGGGATACATGGGGCTTACTTTTACAGGCACTTATAGTTAACATGACATAAGCAAGATAAGATGTGATATATGTGGGTGATAAAGCAAGCTACAGGCACAAATCTAATTGTGTCACCAATTTATGAATAAAATATATTGGTCATTCTCTGCATTTCATGTCATCCCTAAGGTTATATATATATATATATATATATATATATATATATATATATATCGTACATTGTGTACATGTTGATATCTAAATATTTAGGTTGATGTATATATGTATGTGTATACTCTTATGTAGTATGCTTTTTAAAAGTGTGAAAAGCTAAGTTTAGATGAGTGGCTATGACTCAAGTGACTATCAATCTACTACTTTTATAGTAAATCACTGAGGTATTCTTTAGCAGTGAACATAGTTTTTCACATAATTTTATTATATCCTTTAAAGATAGCATTAGTATTAATTAAATAGATCCACAGGTAAAATGTTATTTTGTGGGAGTATTTTTGACATCTTTGTTTATTAAACTTGGCAGACATTAAGTTAGTATTTTCATTCGAATAACCCCCCTCAGTATGCAACACACTTAAAATATAATCTGAAATAAAGCACATTGGTACTGCATGCCATCCTTATAACTTAACACCACATCGAATGCTATAGCATTTCATAAATTTATTTCTTAAATACAAGTATGACTCTTGACCTTGATCTTGGTTTCCATGTTCACTTTTAGTTACATCCAAGATTTCAGTTACTCACCATTTCCCTCCATCAGTCTCTACTGGCAGTAACACTTGGTGTTCAGATAGCACCATTTGTAATAATCCAAAGTAATGGGCAGACATGACTCATGCCCCCTCCTGATGTCTGTGAGAACAAAGTTCACTTAGTCTGCTTAAGGTGACCCTAAGACTCTGCAGTGACAGAGCCAGTGCAATGGCAGGACAGAAACTGAGTCAAGCAGGCATGTCCAATGGTAAGGAGACTGTACACAAAGCCTGGGTTTCATGCAAGCCGAGGGCCAATTGGAGCACCTAGCTTGGTAGCCCCCACTGCACTCTTTGAGTAGCCAGGCCCTTAAACACCAAAGTGTGATCTCTGAGTATTCATCTTTGAAGGCAGCAGAACTGCCAGTACTGCTCACCCCTGACCAGAGACAGCTTAAGTTAGGACGAGAGTTCCATGGAGAGAAAACTACGGAATCAAGGGCACTAAGGAGACTCTCTCATTCATGTTTAACATATGATCCTCATCCCATGCATCACTGCCCCTACCTATCTGGTAACAAAACTGCTTTTGATATTTGCTTGGCCACACTTGTCTCCAGAGCAGGTAGGAAAGCAGCATGCATTCCCCAACCACCCAGAAACCAGCATCTAACCACCATCTCTTTTCCCAACAAGCTAAAACAACAATAGTTTAAATTACTTTGAAACTTTAATTATAGGTACTATTCCACTCAACATTTGAAAGTTTGGATTCTCTCCTTTTTTGCATAAAGGCTGTCAAGGTGGTTATGCTAACCCGGGTGTCTTTTCCTATGTACATATCTACACCCAAGTCTCTTCTTTATTAATAAACGGTGTCTTGATCACAGTTTCAAACCAACTCTGCACTGAATTCCAGGTTGTAAAACTCAGACAACAAAACAGTTTCAAAGGAGGACAGGAAGCAACCACAGTAAAATGGCAGGAAAAGCTGTAGCTTGTTATTTGTTTCTTCTAAGTTCAACTCAGAAATATAATAATTAAGAGGAAGAAAAGAAGAGGACCTAGCTCTCACCCTGCTCCCTCTACCAAACACACTAGACCAAAACACACTGTGGTCTTAAAGTGCAATTACTATTGTGAAGGTGCCCAGGCCAGGGATCTGACTGGACAGAGTTCAAGGCAGAAACTTCAAACAGAGCTGCTCATGACTCAGGCTGGGAGGGAGGGGCGAGGCAGAGAAGAAAAGGAACGACAGTTCTTGGGCTCTCAAGTGCACCAAAAGAAGAAGTGTCCTTTCTTTTCGTAAGGAAAAATCTGTCAATTGAAAGGAATCCTGTTTTGGAAATATATAACTTTTAAAAAATTTCTATCTGAGGACATTCCAGTGCAGCAGAGTCAAAAGGCAGGTGAGTGCAGCAAGGAACTGAGGACAAGGGCTCCTCGCAGATGCCTGGCTCCCATATTGGTGAGCCCTGTGGTCCTCAGAGAAGTCCTCAGCTCGGGGCACAGAGGAAGCGCACTGGACTAAGGGCATCTGGTAGGATGTGGCTCTCTTCTCAGGCCTGTCCGGACTAGACCCATCACTGGGCCTCTGGCCATTGAACAGCAGATAGCGGCCACGGGCATCCTGTTCCATTTTGAAGATCTCATATTCTGTGTGAGGTAGTTTGATTCCCAGTGCCACGCAGCCATTGGTGTGTGTCACATCCTGCTGGACGCCCACCTGCCAGGAGCCCTCGGCCCCACACTCGTTCCCATTGAAGACATTGAGGAGTGAGGCTGTGGCTGCATCCATGGGGGTGACCTTCATGTGATTCACTGCAAAGGAGAGAGGAGAGTACCATGACTAAGGGAGTGAGCGTGCAGTGCAGAAAGCCACAGGGCAACTGTTGGCAGCACTCCATCTCCACAAGGCTTTCTGTTCTAAAAATAACCCTTATACCCCCCCATCTGACTCCAGCCTACGTAACAGCATTGTCAGGTGGAAAGATCAATGAGTTGCTCTGAATGACTATCACATGCAGGTGTGATAAGAATAAACCTACTACGTTTGGCATATAAATGCTGAGCCCAGATTGCAATTGATTGCACGTGTTATAATGAAATTAACCTTTCTCACTAAGTGTCTCCAAGAAGTCCCCTTTGGTGACACTCTTTGGGATGGACAAAATACTCAATAAAACTAGAATTTTGTGTTTATGAAAAGGTTTTGAGGTTTTTAAATAGATTTGGTGTCAGACACCTATACTAGTTAGAAATCTTGTAAATTAATACTGGCCCATAAATCAGGCAACAAACATAAATTAGGATGCAAGCAAGAAAAATATGAGTAGATATATTAAGTACAAATCCAAGCACTTGGAGAGGATCCCTTTTGAAGGCCCTCCCAGGGGACTGTGTTCTGTGTATACCACAAGACCTTTGGGATTGAATCAGATTAATATGGCTGTTCTCTTGGCTACAACTATCAAAGGTTCACTCTTCCTGGAGCAAACCTTCCTTCCTGAGAGGAGGGCTAAGATGCCTTAGGACTTATGTGGGTTAGCATAAATACTTTATACTCAATAGACTAAACCATGGAATGCTATCCTGGAAGCGATCACACCTCGTGTCCAGGCCGACCGTCTTGGCCACACCACGACAGGGCTGATACCACCTTACAAAGATGTACAAATTAAAAAAAAAAAAAAGAAAAGAAAGCATGACATAGATACCATAAGACCTCCCTTCCTGATAATAGCTCAGCAAATACTCATCCCTTACCTTCCTCACTCATTGTGTATCCTAAACCTCCCACCTTCGAGCACCTGTCAACTTCTCAGTGCAGCACAACTTTGGCATAGGAAATGACAATTCTGAGGTATACCTAACACCGGCTCTTTATTGCCCACTAAAGAAAGCATGGTGCATGCAGTACCTGTGATGTTACCACAGGGGTAGTTCAGAATCCACCAGGAACTGTACACAAAAAGGAAATGTGTAGACTTGAGATTTCATTCCTAGGAACATAGTCCTGGACACATCTGACACTGTTCACAGTGGCGTGGGCTCCCTAGCACCACAGCCTGCAGGCTGAGCCGTCTACCCTGGCTGGCCCAGTTCTGAGCAGAGCGGACCTCAGAGGCTATTGTAAATGACGACCCTGGGGCAGAAAGCGTTCCCAATACTCTTCCCCAACATCTCTAGCAGAAAAGAGGCCCTTTCCCTCAGGTAGAAACCTCAACAAAAAAATGTCAAAAAACTGCTCGGTGTCCCTCACCCGTTGGGCTGCTATGTTAGGACCTGAGGCAGGAGCCCTACCTTTGAACACAAACTCCGTTCCTCCCAGGACTCTGGAGGAGTGCACGCCCCGGCTGTAGCGGCCCTTGGCATAGATGGTGAAGGTGGGATGCTTGCAGACAGGGTCGGAGTAGTGGTAGTAATGCCCTTCCCAGGTGTTATTGTTGTCGTGGAAGATGAAGTGGCGCGTGAGGAAGAGGACTTCGGGCCGAACCTCACAGCGCTGGCTCACCCACTCGCCATGCAGACCAACAGTCAGGTCAGCTTTGGGGGGCAAAAGGGGTGGGCGGTGCTCATCTGACCGGTGGATGATGCGACAGGCTATGCAGGCATGGTCGTGGTTCTGCAGTCAAGAAACAAACACAAGTAGAGTCCTGTTTTCATGGAAGAGCAGTGTATACATGCTTTCTGCAAATGGGGCTCACCAAAGCAGGGGTGGGTGAGGACCCTGGGCACCATCACTTGTGACCTGGGTACCCAAGAGACACCTGGAGCCACACTAGGGGCCACAGAGGGTGTGCATGTGTGTGCGTGCACGGGCACTCGCTCACAAGTTCACACGTGTTTGGCTGACATTAGAAACTCGCCTACATATTTCAGCTATGATGTGGACTCTCTTTAGAATCCTATTACATTTTCAAATCACAAGTGCTGGACACGCTTTCAAAACGAAGGGCTGGCATCAACTCATAGTAGTATGGCTACTGTAAAAAAAACACACAAAAAAACAGAAAATAAGTTGTTGACAAGGATGTGGAGAACCCTTGTGCAGGCACTGCTAATGGGAATGTAAAATGGTGCAGCTGCTCTGGAAAAGAATTACTATATGATCCAGCAATTTCATTTCTGATTTATACCCAAAAGAATTGAAACCAGGGTCTCAAAGAGATATTTTTTCACCCATGTTCATAGCTGCATTATTTACAATAGCCAAAACATGGAAACCACCCAATGTATATAGACAGACAAATGGATAAACAAAATGTGGTCTATCCATACAATGAAATATCATTAAATCTAAAGCAAAGGAAATTCTGACAGATACTACAACATGGATGAACCCTGAAGACATTAGGCTGAGTGAAAACCAGACACAAAGGGTGATACCACTTAGATGATATTGTGTGATACCACTTAGATGAGGGACTTAAGAGTAGTCAAATTCATAGGGATAGGAAGCAGAATGGTTGGTGTCAAGGGCTGGGGGGAGGAGAAATGAGGAGTTAGTGTTTAATGAGTACAGAGTTTCAGTTTTGGATAAATGAAAAAGTTCTGTGGATGGATGACGGTAATGGTTTCACAAGGATATCGACGCACTCAATACCACTGAACTGTACACTTTAAAATAGTTAAGATGGTAAATTTTATGTTATATGTATTTTACCACAATTAGATTTTTTTCATTAAAAACAACATGAAACACATAAAATAAAATAAAATAAAATAAAAAAATAAAAAGACAGCATCCAATTGCTGTGGATAAGAAAGGGAGCTGTCTAGTAAAGGCAGGGGTCCTTTCAAAGGAGGAAGTGAAGGAGGAGACCCGAAATAAGGCAAGAGCAAAGCCTCTGAGAAGTGGGCAGACACACCTGTCATCCATTTGTGGCTGCTGGCCTCAGGGTTTGGAAGGTTTATGGACTCTTAATATGCTTCCTGCTTTATGGCTTTAAGCCATTTAACGAGTGCAAGAAGCTGCGGCTGGGTCTTTCAGGAGCGCCTCTCTTGGTGAGTCTGCTTTATAACACTAACACAGATGCTGGAACAAGGGCTGTCTAGGTTTGTGGCTTAGAAAACCTCCTAAGAGTAGGATGGCCAGAGGCTATTAGTCACATAAATGCTGGTGGCCTGGAAAGCTCAGGGCTCACACACACAAAAAATAAATAAATAAAATAAATAAAAATAATAAAGCTGAAGTCAAGAGGACAGGAGTGCGGGGTTCTTGGCCATACCTGTCATTGCCCAGCTGTTTGATCTAAGTCACAGGATACTTGGGAGCCAGGGCCTGCCTCGCCTGGATGTGGGGACCATCGATGTCTCTGCTATTCTCCCTCTCACACAGAGGGCTGTACAGCTGGCTGGGCTAATAGGCATTGGCCAGGCTAGAAGCATGACTCAAATCTGATCAGTGCTATTGTAACATGACAGCTGAGGCTCAGTGTTCAGGGGGACAGCACTTGAACCCCAGCCCTGCGCTCCCCTGCCCAGGGGACCATATGGTGCAGCAGCTTGCTGGAGAGTAGGCAGTCTGGGCTTGCATGCATTTGTTTTCTAAAGTCAGGAATCCATACCTTCAGGGTCTTTTCATCTCTAGCACTGACTCAGTGTGATATTGCTGTGGCTGCTGTTGAGTTAAATGTTTGACCATCTCTGAGAGCAGTGGAGCATCAGAGGAGAAGGCCTTCCAGCTGTCAGCCCCCTACATTCTCCTCCAAGGAGAACTCAATGCTCACTCACTTGTTGCCATGTTCATTAGATGAGTGAGAGTTATAACTCATGGGAGAGAAGACTTCCTTCCTAGCAATGTTTGCAGCTTACAGACGATGAGATCAAATGGACAGCTGCAGAGTGAGATGAAGACAGAGGATTCACTGACCTAGGTCCCAATGCATTTGTGGGCCTGTGATTTCCTACAAAGGGCTCTGGGGGCACACAGGAGATACTGCCCAGCAGCCTGTGGTCAGCAGCAAGCTGCTGTCTAAAAGGTACAGTGAGAAAACACAGAGGGAAGAACACCTGCACATTAGGGCTGTGCTTAACTGCACAGAAAGATGGTTCTGGCCAGGTCCTGAAAACCATGCACAGGCCCATGCTTTCAGCAGTGACTGCCCCTTAGCAGCTGGTGACCTTAGGCAAGTTGTTAATCTCTATGTTTCAACGTCCTCATACATAAAACGGGGATTGTTATACTTGCATAACTATTGCAAGAAATGAGCAGCAGATTAAGGTGGTTCCTACTCAGTGCACCCAGAACCACTGTGGGGAGAGGTTTCTCAGTGATGGAGCAGGAAGTGGGATCACATGTATGCACAACACTTGGAGGAAGACTAAATAAATGTCCTGTCTCTTGCTATATGTGCCACTATCTTTCAAATGCACATTAGCGTTAAATAAGATACCAATTTAGTTAAAAGAAAGCATTACTGAATTCAGTAATTTTACCTTTATGTATTTTCTTAGTAAACCACCAAGAGGTGAAGGTTCCAAACTTTTTACCTTAAAAGTGGGTTCTGACACTCAAAATCTGGGATGGGACGTTAATACGATTTAAGTATAACATCATAGACAAGAAACAGGCTTGGTGAGGGGAGGTGGGCACAGTTATCAGGCCCAGGCTGTTCCAGAAAGGTGCCACACCCAGCAAGGTAGCACCTGATGTTCACGGTACTTTCCTTTAAGAACAACAGAGCAGGGGTCCTGAGCTCTAAGACGAACTGTGGTTGCTTCAGGTGAATGATGGTCCTGGGCTGAAGTGTTTCTGTTCTTCAGCAGACAAAAGCAGATCAGGTAATTATGGGGGAGCTTGCAGTCCGTCAGTTGGGCAATGTGAGAATTTAGGTAGAGAGGAAACTAGCCATTAAGTATTGGTCTTTCTGAATTTCTAAACTAGTTACGTTATTTTATTGTAGTAAAATATACATAATGTAAAACTTACCATCTTAACCATCTTAAGTGCATACATAGTTCAGTGGTACAAAGTACATTCACATTGCAAGAACCACCACCATCCATCTCCAGAACTTTCTTATCTTCCCAAACTGAAATTCAGTACCCATTAAACAGTAACTCCCCTCCCAACCCCAGCCATCACCACTCAGCCCTTGCCAACCACCACTCTACTTTCTGGCTCTATGACTTTATGACTATTCTAGGTACCTTATGTAAGTGGGATCATACAATATTTGTCCTCTTTGTGACTGTCTTATTTCACTTAGCGTAATGTCCTTGAGGTTCATCCATTTTGTAGCCTATTGCAGAATTTCCTTGCTTTTTAAGGCTGAATAATATTGTACTGCATGTATACACCACATTTTGTTTATTCATTAATCTGTTGATGGACACTTGGGTTGCTTCCACTTTTTGGCTATTGTGAATAATACTATGAGCATGGGTATACAATCTATTCTAAACCCAGCTTTCAATTCTTTTGGGTATATACCCAGAACTAGAATTGCTGGATCAAATGGTGATTCTACGTTTAACTTTTTGAGGAACTGCCATACTGTTTTCCACAGAAGCTGCAACATTTTACAGTCCCACCAGCAATGCACAAGGGTTCTAACTTCTCTACATTCTTGCCAACAACTGTTATTTTTCCTTCTAATAGCCATTAGTGGGCATAAGGTGGTATTTGTAGTTTTGATTTACATTTCCCTAATGATGAGTGATGATGTTGGGCATCTTTTCATGGGCTTATGGGTTATTTGTGTATCTTCTTTGGAGAAATGTCTATTCAAGTCCTTTGCCCGTTTGTTAATAGGATTGTTGCTGTTGAGCAACTTTTAAAAACAACTCTTTTTAAAACAACTCTCTAGCTGGCATTAAGAAACCAAAGATGTCATAACTAAGGGTGGGCCTTTGGACCCCCTAGATACTGTCAACAAGGGGATGGGTTAGCTATGGTTGGATAAGGGGAATGCTTCTCTGTTCCTCTCTGTTTTGCAGACATATTTTTTAAAAATTTAATTTATGCTCTAATTCCCACTATCCTTGGCTTGAATAAAACCCAAAATACCTATAGGAACAACTATAGGAAGCAGAAATTAAAACCTATATACGGTATTGGCTCTAATGTTTCTCTTTTCCAAGATGCTTTTCTTAAATAGAAAGTAGCCTTTCAAGATTAATAAATGGGAAGTTTTTCAACATGAAGAGTGATTTATGCTATGAAATATTATCTGTTTTATGAAAGTCACTCTTTGTTTTTTTTGTCCATGCTCTGACACGATTGTCATCTGAGAAGCTGTCCACTTCAGGCTTCAATCAGGCTTCTACATCACTCCCTTCCCCTGAATCTCGGAAAGTGCTATTTTAAAGTCAGAGTTTCTGTACACGGAAGCTCTGAAGGTTAAAGCAGAGGGACCAAAGTGTGTTTCCTTGTTGCTATTCTTTACACCAACTATAAAAAGCTTTAATTCCAAAGGGGGAGGGGAGGAGTGAAAGATCCTTAGACAATCTCTTGGGGGGAAAATCAAGCTTATTCTAAAAGTGAAAAACTCACCCTTAAACTTTATAAGTGAGCAGTGTTCTAGGCAAAGAGTGGGGTTTTGCCCACTCTCCTTTCGGATTCCTGCCCAGAGCCCAGGTAACATGTTAAATAACCACAGCTTGCATGGACAGGACATTTGATTCTGAGAAAGTTCAAGTACATCATCTCCTTAAGCTTTACAGCCTCCAAAAGAGACCATGTGTACACTTTACAGATGAGACCACCAAGGCACAGAGTGAGAGAATAATGTGGCCCAGATTACTTTATAAGCCAAAAGTAGAAACTGGAAACATAATTTGGTTTTGAGGCTTGCTGAGTGCTACTTCCTGGCCCCAGGCTGCCTCTTAGGCCGAGGTCCTGCAAAGAACACATGTATCCCTATGAAGGACTCCAGTCCCTGGAAAAGATCTTCTCTGGCTGATGACTGATAGGGATTCTCCAGGATTTCTCCTGTTCTCTGCCAACATTTATTTCTGGGACAGTTGGTTTGTCAACAACATCTGCTGACAGTATCCACTTGTTTCCAGCATCTTCCCAGAATGGAAGAAATTACTTGATATAATCTTGTTGTGAATAGATCAACTAGAGAAGAAGGCTGAATAAAACATTTCTTGGGCTAAAAATTTTGTTCAAGGAGGAGGAGAAATGGGAATAGATGACAGAAAGTTCCTTTCACAGTTTGTTCCATGGGATAAAGAACACATTAGTGTTTCTCAGGAAGAAAACTGCCACGGCTAATGATAAACATTGAAAACTTATATTTCACAACTGTAATTCACCATGTGTTTGACGAAATTCCTATTAAGGTATTCCTGCACATATATCCTTCCCGTATCTTCTCCATTTCATTGTAAGTGCTTTGAGGCCGAGACCAATGTGCTCTCTCTTTTTCATATTTCCCATGACATCTAGGAGAGTGCAATGCGTATAATAAAGGCTCTGAACCGACAGATTAATTCATAGAAACATGTCATTGGATATTTAAAAATATGAACAGAGTAGGGCAGCATTTATCACAAATGATGAGAGTTGACCAGCTTACTGGGAGGGGCCTCTTGGCGTGCTTTTCAGATCTGGGATCCTGAGAGTTTATGATTCCAGGCTCATTTTGACCACCTTTTAAAGGGATTGTGATGATTCCACATTCCGAAGGAAGTAGGGTGAATAGCCATGGCCAGATATGTTGGGTGTCTTTTAACTATAGCTTGAAATAATGCAGCTAACTGTGGCCACCTCCAGAAACTGGCAGTCTGTCTGCCCTCAGGAGCAACACTGCATTTCCAGAAATGGGCTTTCTAAGAAGTTTAGAATCTAAGAAGTTAGCTCACAAAGGCCTTTTTTGTTTTATGAGCATCAGCAAATCACACAAAAGATAAATTTGCCTCCACCTTGCCTGTATATACACACTATGTACAGACTCAACAGCTAGATAAAAAGAAACATAACAAACTGGTTCTTTAATAGAAATGTCTTTAAAACGGTTCCAGAAGAAAAATTTTATTTATGTTTCTTACTTGTTTGTTTTCCTATTAATTTAAAGTCATATAGTTAAAAACAGTCTCATTTTAATAACTAAATATGCTGTAAATGCAGCAGACTCCACAGTTTGGCCTGTTTCTCCTCGTCCTCTCTCCATGGTGTGTAGCCAGTACTCCCACAGAGTAGGGACTTAATACCGCCTTTTAAATGGTTGACTTCCTGCTTGCTCAGCTTTCACTCTGTCTGTCCTCTCAGCTTTCTCGCCTTTTAAGGGATGAAATGTTTACCACTTACATTGTCCCTGACAACAAGTATTTCCTGGTCTGCTAACTCCTTAAATAAAGCAACTTTGCATGTCTGTGTATTTACTGAAATACTCTGGAATCAAGAAATACAAAAACTTATTTCTGCACTAAAAGAGTATGCCAGCATCTGCGTAATGCAGCAATTGTGTGACACTGCATACCCTGGACCACATAAAATGCCCACACAAGCAAGCCTTTCAGAGTCAAGACCCCAGCATCCAACCCCAATTTCATATGACAAGCCAGATTTGCTGACTTAAAGTTAAAACACCCAGCCCCAGCGAACAGGATGACCGTTTCCTTAGGAGTCATCCTTAACGTAAGATGGGCACCTGAAACCATTTTAGGTCAAGACTCCCTGAACCTCCTCGTCCTCTACCACCTCTTCCATCTCCCATCACCTCTGCAACCCCATCCTTCCCTACACTGGCAGAAAGAGAAGGGACACGAATTCTTCCATGATCACCTGGTTCCTTCCACCGTTACTCCTGCGACACCCACTTGCCCTCCCACCCAGGAGCCACACCAAGCACATGCCTAAGAGGGGCCCCTTCCTGCTGCAGACTTGTCTGCTGGAGCTGGGCTGAAAAGTATCCTGCCCGTGGCCACCTGGTCCAAAGTCCTTCTGATGTCACAGATATCAGAAAGTCTTACAGTATTTTTCACATACTCTGAAAAGACTTGGAGAGACAAGATCCCTCAGAAACCAGTGCTCGTTCGTTCACAGTCTAAGTTTCTACAGAATTCAAGAGAGAACACGCACAAGTACCGTGTTTCCCCAAAAATAAGATCTCGCCAGACCATCAGCTCTATTGTGTCTTTTAGAGCAAAAATTAATATAAGACGTGGTATTATATTATATTACCTGATCTTATATTATACTAAAATAAGACTGGGTCTTATATTAATTTTTCCTCCAAAAGACGTATTAGAGCTGATTGTCAGGCTAGGTCTTATTTTCGGGAAATACAGTAATACCTTTTTCAGCTATAGTGCCCAGCTACTCCTAAAAATATTTGGTGCTTTTCTTCCTCCAACGTGTAGCCCCACTGCTGTTAGCAAGCTGGGGCAGAATATTTAAGATACATGACTTGGGGAAAATTGTCTGGTTTTCTGACAAACCCTTTGATTTACAACCGTGTGGCTAAATCAGTGCATGATTTTGTAGAAAGACCAATTCTATTGGCCTACAAGTCTGATCCTGAGGCTTTGGTGTTGCCAATGTTCCCAGCAATCATTCGCTTTTAATTACTATTTAATTCTACCACGGGAAAAAATGCGCCTCGCTAACCCTCCAACTGCACAAGAATCTAGGCAGAGGATAATGGTTGACCAAATGTTAAACTCAATTTAGGCAAAACGTCTTCTCTCAAGGTTATTTTAGGTGGCCTTGACTTTTTTAAAATGAAGAGTAGCCAATTTCATCCTGAGAGAATCTTCCCAGCACACCTGATTCCCTTCAAACATAATTTATTTGCCAAAGGACTCTGAACCTCATAGCAAAGCTGTATAAAGCTTAGAAAAACAAGATGATTTAAAGTTTCTATTTTTACATGGTGTCCCATTTCCAGAGGGGCTGAGACTGGTGGTTTCAAACTCAATTTAGCATTTAAACTAATTTTCAGCCAGGTCTCTATGGACTGGCAATTAGGGAAGGCAAGGAGTTCAAAGAGGAGGGTGGGGGGGCCTGTGGTCTTTCCGGATGAGCTCCCAGCCCCCACTCCTTCCCATTGGCCCAGCAGGCAAGGAGCACCTGGGGCTTTGCATTGAGTGTCTGGAAAGACACCAAGGGCCAAGAACATTTATTCCTTCTCATAGCTGTCCTACGGAAGGATCTAAAAACTTCCTGAAGACTCTGCAGCACACTGCAGGCCAAGGTGTACAATGCCAGGGACAACAAGAGAAGAACGGGCCCTTTCAGCTCCCACAGCCATGCAGACCTCAGGGCCTGGCCTTCGAAGGACCCCCTCAGCCACCGCAGCTGGCAGTCCAGGTGGTGGAGAGCACATGCCCGGCCTTGGATGCTTGCCTGCGTCCTCCTCCCAGTCCAGCTGCCATCTTCATCTGTGGCCATAGCACTCCTCTGAGCCTTAGAGCCCTAGCTTTCTAAAATTTATTTTAATTTCATGTGGCGATTGTATTTAGGTAATATAAGATCATGGCATAAATTGCAAAAGGTAGAAAAAGCTATACAGTGACAAGTCTCTGTCTGACTGTCCCCGAGCTACTCAGTCCCCTTCCTCAGAGGCAATCATCATGTTTCCTATGTACCCTTCCAGAAATACTGATTCCTTTGTAAGCTTATCTTCTTCTTCTTTTATGATTAGTTTTACACAATGGTAGCATACTTTTCATGTTATTCTATACCTTCCTTTTTTTTTTTTTTTTAACAGTACATCTTAAATAATATCTAAGATCCAAAGTTCTTCTTTCCACCATTGATATTTCTTGAATGAAGGAATCAGGCCCAGGGTTTAAAGAGTTTACTTCTTAAACTGGGTAAATGTTCCCACAACCTTAGCAGAGGAAGGAGGAGAAAATGGGAGGAAAAGTTTTACAGCTAGGCATCAGTAAATACTTTGATGCTCCTGGTCAACTGTCATTCTTATTTCTCTGGGAGCCATATGCCCAGAAGGGTTACTTAGTCTAGGACAGGGGAAAAGGGAGCTCTGCGGAGGGGCCCTTTCCAGATGCAGACAGTATTCTGCACATTAACCCAACCGATTCTTCTATTTTTATCAACCAATTCTTCTATTTTTACCCTTTTATAGAAAAGAAAAACTAAGGGTCCAAGAGGTCAGATAACACTACCAATGCCCCACAGCTGACGACCACAGGAGACTTGGATTCCAGGATTGACCACCATCTCCAAGTCTATATTCTTGCCAATTTATCCAGACAGTGTTTAAAAAAACAAAAAAGAACCTCTTCAGCTTTTTTGTGTATAAAAATTCTAAGAAGGTCAGCCTTATAACTCTCAGCCTTAATCCCCACGCCAATGTTAATAACTCACTTTCAAGACACTTTTCCTCCTGGAGCCACAACAGTATGCCTTTGCTCTCCCAACAGACAGGCTCTGTTTCGTGGGGGATGCTGACCAGAAGGAGAACTCTCTCCCACAGAACCAGGGGAGGGAGTAAGAGAGAATCATCTGGAGCCACAAGTCTTAGGAACGTTCATTTTACCTTTTAGACTTTCTGAAGAGCCATACACTAGAAATACAACAGTGAGTTTGAGGGAGAAGAGACAAAGGTAAGAAAATAGTTATAGTTAACAGGGTTTTTTAGAGCCCTAAAAAGAGCTTAAGAGATCAAAGAGCCTACGTGAGCATCTGCAGGTAAGGAAACATAATCAGAACTTGAATGTGTGCGAACGACCAGCCCAAGGTCAGGTACGGAGCAGGAGAAAGGGGTCCTGACTACAGTCCAGGTTCCAGAGCTATACCCTGCGTCCACCTGGAGCAACTTGGCCTCCTTTCTCTTTCCTCCTTCCTCAGCCCCTTGCTTCACTGTTTTGCTACTCATTAGTGTCTCCCCTACAGGGTGAGCAGGAATAAAAAAGGACTCTGCCGGCTTAGCAGATCTTCATAAAGGTACAGAGTGAGAAGCGTTGGTGCTCTTGGCTCGCATGAGTTTTCTGGATTATCTGTGGACCATTTTTATTCATGACATTCTTAACTCCTATCACCAGAGATAATTTAAAAGTTGGCTAGACAGTACTCAGAGGAAGCCAAATGTACATATCAAAATCCCCTTTCCCCCGCTGCTATCACACACCAGAGATTTTAACAGAAGCGCTACTTAGCTGCAGCATTCAACATGGACTCTGGATAACACTACCAACTGGAAAGGTCCCACGATGGAACTAAAAGCCCATTACTACTTTCAGTTTTTCCAGAAACCAGGCCCTTGCCCAGGTGCCACCCTATGGAAGATTCTCCTCTTGATGTCTTTGTATCAATGTGTAGAACAGGCAGAGCTTTGCTCCCCCTCCTCACCCATCCTGAAAGCACCTCCGGAAGCAGGCATAAACAGCGTCCTCTTGCTCACTGACTGAACTCACTTTTTCCTCCTCAGCACCTCTGAGCATGGTGGACCTGGCTCCTGTTCTCCACTAGAACTACACCCAGTAGCATTGTGAGCCGTGCTGGTGAGCCACCAGAGTGTGGGGAACCCGGGAGCACCTGGTCTAGGTCCCTCAACCCTCAGTCAGCCTCACCTCACACACAAGACCACCCCTGACCCGCCATGTCCAGAGGAAGCAGCCTCCGCCAAGCAGGCTTCCTCAGCAGATTTCCCACAATTATAGTGGGACAATTATAAGAGTGACTTTCATTACATGAGCTCACAATAACACAGCTAAAAAGAAGATAACACTGAGTGGTCTTTGGCAGGGGAAGTACTTTGTGATCTCTCCACCAGTCATGAATAAGCTCAAAGGACTAAGAAGAAAAAAAGATTAAAAAAAATAATAATAAACTGCCAAACAAAAGTCAAACAGTGCCTGGCTATTAGAATTGCTGTTCTAGAGAGAATTCCAGAAAAGCCAATCTGATAGTGGGGAGCCACTCTAGAGAAAACTGCCTGCCACCCTGGCTCATCGTTCTCGGAGCCCTGTATGCCCTCCCTGCCTCAAGCTTCTCTAACTGCTGCAGTGGAAGCGATTGCGTTACATGTTGACACGAATTCTGAGCCTGTGGGAAGGAAATGCTTTGTGAATTCCAAATACAATTATTGGACTATCATTCAAGAAAAGAACATTATAAGGTTTTAATTGTTTCCTGCCCCCCTCTATCCTCCCTTCTGATCACAGTGACTTTACATTTCATTTAGTAGAAATGTGGGGTCTAGAATAAGAGACTTGGGTACAAATTCTGGCACTGAAACTAACCAGGTGACCTTGGGCAGGAGTAGCTTTGAACCTTAGCTGCCTCTTCTGCCTAAGACGATGGTAATATCTGCCTCAGAAGGTCACTTTGAAGACTGAAAGCAGAAACGTGGGTGGGAGATATTCATGGAGTCTACAGCCCTATGCAAACAGCACTGTCGCTTTCCCTTCCGGTGCCTCCCCACCTCCTCTAAGGCTGGGATCACTGCTCTGTTTGCATGTATTTCCCAAGTGTGGTTAGAACATTTTCATAGTTTTTCATGCTTTCGTCTTAGAATCACAGAAGAGGTTCCTAGAGTTTTAAAGCTGAAAGGAGCATTAGGCATTTTCTAGGACAACCAACCACCCAAGCACCTACTACACCACCAACTCCACTACCACCACCCACGTCATATAGGAAAATTGGGGCCCCACATCACAGAGCAAGTTGGTGGCCAACCCACGTCTGCTGACCCTCGCTATGTGTCCCTCCCCCAGAAGTCCTCTGGGACTCCTGTCACCTCCCAGCAATCCCTCCCTCTCACTCTCATGGGTTCCCTTTAACCCCACTGACACAACAGGTCTTTAGGTCCCTCATGTTATTTCACAAAGAGAAGGTTTCAGGGCCCTGAGGGCAGTCAGCTGCAGGGTACCTTGGCATTCTGCAGGGGAGGCTGGTAACTTGATGGCCGGTAGAAAGTCCGCTGGGCGGCATCAGTGTGGATATCGCCAAGGAAGAGCTCCTCCACCAGGCGGTCCAGGTGGTGCTGCAGGTACTGCTTCTCCACCCGGAGGAGCTGCAGCTCATGCATGGCGAAGTTCACGGCCCTGGTGCACTCACAGCCATCCTCCTCCCGCCAGAGGTCGTAGAGCACATCCTGCACCCAGGCACCCCCGGCAGGGATGAAGCCAGGGCATGTGCGGTTTACCAGCTGGCTCAGCTTCTCGGCGACTGCCTCCGTGTGGCAGATGACCTGGACGTTATGCAGCTGGTAGTCGGCTTCCGTGCCGCCGCGGATGATCCAGGAGGCCTGGCGCAGGCGGATCTTGCCCCGGATGATGAGGGTGTAGGTGGGGCTTGTGCAGCGGTTGCCAGCATAATAGAACTGGTAGGCCTTGAAGGTATTATTGTGGTAGAATCTATAAGACCTTGTGATGAACTCTGGGCCTGACCTCACTTCACAGCTGAAGAAGAAAAGGTAAAGGAAGATTTTTTTAAGCCCAAAGGTATGAGAAAGAGATTCATTACAGTGTTAAATTACAGTAATAATAATAAAATGCTTACATTGTTCTAAGTCCTATATAGATACCAGTTAATTGAATCTTCACAACAACCTATGAGTCAGGGAGTATTTTTATTGTCCATATTTTACAAATGGGGAAACAGAGGCACAAGAGATTAGAAAACATGGCTAAGGTCACAATCAGCCAGCATCAAAGCCAGACCATGAACCAGAACAGTCTGGCTCCAGAGCCTGTGAGCCTAATCGATTACACCACAAAGCCTTTCATTTACTTTATGAACAAGCCAGGAGAGCAGAAACCTGCCATCCTCAGTTTCATCCATGGGCATAACTTACAGAGAAATTTCTTCCTTTCTGGTAGGAAAAAGGAAGAAGAGTATATTTATGCTAGTTCAGAAATGGTTCATTTCCTGACCATTTCTGTTTTATGGACCTTGTCTAGAACAGGCACGTGCTAGATGTTCATCATCCTGAAATGGCATCTAGTATTGGGGAAATGTCACAGAGGCAATCAGAAATTCACCCTCCCATCCAGTCAAAATTAATTTTCCCTCTAGCAGTAAAATAAAGAGGCAATCAGTGAAATAAGGCTAATATAACAACAGAAATAAGCATTCTTTTTATTTTGTGCTGTTGACAATGACAAAGTGGTGTTTGTTTTTTGCTGTGGCATTAGATAAATACTGGATACCTAAGCCAGGAATACTTGGCCTAGGTCTACAGAGCACAAATGACTAAGTAGGTTTTAACTCAGGTATGTTCCTCACACTGCTTCAATTGTAATCAATTCATATACACGCAACACAATCTACAAGAGGCAAATGGTGGAGGTTTTCTTTAAAGGGTTGGCCAAAGAATTCATCTTTTGGTATAGCCTTTTGCTACATAGATCCTAGTCTCAGTTACATCATGACTTTTATGTCATTAATTTTGGCCTTGTAACTCTGCTCACGTCTAATAAATAAATAAATAAATAAATAAATACACACACACACACACACACACACACACACACACACACGGTCCAAAAAAATATATATATTTTAAGAAAGGAAAAAGCTATTAAAATTATGCTGATGGTAACTACTTTGAGCACCTCTTATAATTGCAGAATTCAAACGTGACTTGTATTCATCTTTTGTTATTGATACAATATTGAGTATTACAATTTTAATACAGTTTTTTTCTTTCTTAAAATGTGTATGGCATCCTTTGTACATATAATTATATTATGTATATTATACATTGTATATATTCTGGTTTGGTCTTATAACTCTGCTCATCTCTATAATACAGATATTATATATTATATATATTATGCATTATATTATACACGTATATATTATACACAATAATTCTGGTTGGAGCTGACTCAACTTTGCCAAATTAAACAATGGGGCTGAAATCCCAAAGTCCAGTGGTTCTCAAAAGTGCTAACATTTCCATTTTTTTAGTTAACAAACTGGTAAAAGATAAACAGTTTTGAAGTGGGTACCTTTCGCTAAGTAAAGATTGTCAATTGTTGTCAAATAACATTATATGAACATAAAACTCTCAGCAGTACTTTGAGCATCCATCATCTAGAGAAGACCCAAGATTTCTTCTCCATGGAAAGAAAAGTTTAATGTGAGCAGTGGTTAATATCCCTTGAGGTTTAGCTAAGATGATCACTTCTTTTTAATATTTTATCTAAGTATAGATGATCTGCTGATTTGGCCTCCGGAGCTCAGCATATCTCAAGTTCATTCACTTCTGTCAGCCCTGTTACCATCCTTACCTGAGCCTCCTTCATCTCCAGTAGGAACTGTTGGAAGTCTTTTAATTGGTCATCCCCAAATCACTTTTTCTACCATCCATTTGCCACGCAGCAGCCAGAATGCCAGAGGTGAATCATGTCTTAAGCATGGCCCTTGTTGAAAACTCTTCAAATGACTTCCCAGTTCTCTTAGATTAAAATTAAAAGCTAAACTCAAGAGAGGAGACCTGGCCTGCAAGGTGCCCTGGGAGCTGTCCCCACCTTCCTCAGCAGCCTCATTTCGGGCTGTTCTCCCTGGTTTACCACACCCAGGTTGAGAGCGCTCTGCGTCAGTGCTTTCTCCAACCCAGCCTTTGTTAGTTCTTCCACATGGAAAGCTCTTCCCTCAGTCTTTGCATAGCCAACCAGATCTCAACTCAAGTGTCCTGTTCTTTGCTAGCCTTTCCTGACCCCACCCCCATCCTAAAATAGGGCCCATGGTATTCTCCTTTAGCACCTGTTGTTTTTTCCCTCATCATAGTACTTCTTTGTATATTTATTTGTAAAATTCCTGAAGATAGGGACCATGTCTATTTTGTTCACTGATATAAACACAAAATCTAGAATAATGCTTGGCACACAGTAAATGTTTGTGCACTCAATAAATATTTAATAAAATAATAAATTGTTTAAAAGTACATCACATTAAGAATGTGCAAATATTTATCATGTATTTATTTTGAGAAACGCTATTTTTACGAAAAAACCCACAAAACCTCTGGGTCTTCATCATCTTATAAAATTCTTTTTTCTTCTTCTCCGTATTTATTTGATCCCTCCCCAAGGTACCCAGTGGCTGCAGGGGAGAAGTGATCAGATCCCAGAGTTAGCCTTGTTAATTCTCAACAATTTAATGGGTAGGAGAAAAATTGCAGGTCTGCCTCTAGGCTATTTTTAAAAGCTCTAATGGAAGATAAGCCAGAGCTCAAACTGGGATAAATCTCAGCTCCACAGCCTGGAAAAGAATCCAAGAACTACGCCCCGGCTAGTAGAGGTAGCATGAGTACCTTTTAACTTACTCTTAGAACCCTGAAGCCATATATTAAATTACCAGAATATGGCTGGAATATTTAGACCATCAGAGCTTGCAAGTCATGTTTCACGGTTGGGGAAACACAGACTCCTAATTTCACTTGCTAATGGTTTCTTTTTATACACAAGTGGTCCCACAGAGGGACCTATTCACTCACACCCTGTGGTTAGCAGTGGTACAATATCATCTATACTTTAGCTAAGATTTCTACAGTACTTAGCTCTGTTTCTTTACCTATCAAGAGTTTCAAAACATTGTTTGGCTCTTAGTTAGAATTTAGACAACACCTAAATCATTCTACATTATATAAAGTCTCTATGTATCTGAGAAACCCTAAGGGCCTTCCATAGAAGTGGGCTCCTGGATCCCGCCTGGCACCCCTCCTGCCCTGGCCCTCTTACCCAGTGGACACCCAGTGGCCCTCGATCGCTGGTGGCATCTGCACAGTGATCCTTGCACCATTGTGGAGATGTTTGAGCATGTGATGACATTGTGATTCCTTGAATGCCCTCCAGGCACTTTTTTCTAAGGACCTGGGATGTGATCTGCTGTCTGGATGAAGGAGGGCAGAACCCTCTCCCAGCCCTGAAAAAGAATAGTGGAAGTTAGAGGAAAGAAGGGCAAACAGCAGACATGAACCAGGCAGAAGACCCACCTCTGCGGCAGGGAGATCACTGCAAGTGGAAACGCACATCAACCTCAACCCCACCAAGCTGTATCACTGCTTCTGCTCTCATAAATACAGATTCCAAAGTGTGAAGTGTCCTGGGAAATCATTTCCCAGGTGAGAAAACTGAGGGCCATGGAGATAACACACATGGACTTGCATGAGGTTATTTGGCTAGTTCCCGGCAAAGCCTGAGCTCAAATCCATGCCTTCATGAAATGGCAATGCATCTAAATGCATCTAAAGCCATGCATCTAAATGAACAGTTGCGCAGTGCAGACAAATGAATGTCACAGGGGTAGTAGAGGAGAGAAATGTTCATAAGCCACCAAAGAGAAGGATATGGAATTGAAGGGAGAGGTAGAGAGGGATCAACAGGAAAGGTGACATGTGCAGTGACACATTTACTTGAGGAAGGAAAGGAGCAAGGAGACCAGCCTCAGTGAAAAGCGAATTTTGATGGAATGGAGAAAGGCCCAGGGAACAGTTCCAAAGACTCCCAACTGTGATATGTGGCGTGGCTCCCATCTGCTCACACTCCAAATCAAGCATCTTCTGGTTCTCTCAGTCTCCAAATGGATGCCCTCTCAGTGGAGTGAAGTCATATGCCTGCCCTACAATGGAGTCAGGGCATGACATTTTTCTCCAATTATCTACCAAGGGGTCCCTCCTCACCACCACAAAGCTAGTGACTAAATATACTACATAGAGTTTAAAATTAAGAGTAATTGCAAGAAGATTGCACAGTTTTTATTTTCCATGGGTAAAGGGATAAATTCATCTTCAGTACAAATAGTTTATCTTATAGACAGTAGTAAACTTTCACCAGCTTAGTGTTCAGAATAAAGCAATGAAAACAGAGTTATAACCTGAAAGCCCACTGTTTCTTTTGAGACTCACTCTTGAACTAACAAATCAATGTCTTTATTGTGTACCTACTATATTTTTAGCTCTATGTTAGAAAAGAAGATACTAGTTAGACAAATGTAGAAAAATAAAAATATATGCAAAATAGATAAATGCACCTCTTAGAATGCTACCTGTGAGGAGGCAATTATGTATTTTTAATCAACACCTGAATACCTTCATAAAGAAACTATGGTTTATCACAGATCATTTGAAAATAAAAGGTTAGACACAGAAAACAGCAACTTACACCAACATGATGAAAAATCTACTGGAGAAACTCAGACCCATAGATTGATAACATACACGTACAGACATTTGTAAAACATACAGATATTTTCCATGATTCCGAGGGTTGACCTACATAATATTCTATCGAAAGCACTGAGAAGACAAATCTCCACATGGGAACTCTCAAGGTTTTCCTCTGAGTAGAATGCTACCCTGGGATGGAACAACAGACTCAGACTGTTCTTGCAGATATTAAACAAAGTGAAAGGCAACGAGGCAAAGACACCTATTGGTATGATTCAACTAAATGAAAATTGTGAAATGCAACTGTAAAATAACGTGATGCTATCCTGTTCAAATTAAATGCAACCTCACCACCAACCAATCCTGTTTGGCCAAACCAAGTAATTCAGACCTGAGCTAGAATGAGAGAAACACTAAAACTCAGAAATCTATGCCTAATGGTGTTGATACTAGTGCTTGTGGCTATGAAGGGAGGACCTCCTTTCTTGTGGCCTCCTGTTTCCATCCAAGGGAAAGCATTCCCACTAGCGAGAACTCTTGGGTGGTCCTCCCTATCCCTCATTTAACCCTACCCTAGTGAAGTGGTGTGTGTGTGTGTGTGATGGAGGAGGAAACAAATGTGTTTTACTCGGTCATTTTCCTCTTTCTCTTTTCAAAATCAGCCTGTTTTCAAAGAACCGTGTTTTCCCAAAAATAAGACATAAGACCGGTCTTATATTATATTAAATAAGACTGGGTCTTACAGCAAAATAAGACCGGGTTTTATATTAATTTTTGCTCCAAAAGACGCATTAGAGCTGATTGTCCGGCTAGGTCTTATTTTCGGGGAAACAAGGTACACGCATTTTGATCAGCAACCCGCCTTGTAGTGAGGCCCCCTCTTTCAGTTGTTGGGCTGTGGCACTGTGCCAGGTGGAAAGTCTGAAAAATCCAGGGATCAACTATTAGCAATCCTACCATGGACATCCTTCTCTACTGTGTCTCCTGATCGAATGTTTATCATGATTCTAATGTTTTAATACCCATTTGTCTGACACCTGTGTTCATTTTTCAGTTAGCTTTGAACTAGAATAGGGAGAGGGGGACTAGTCACTGTACCTCCACCAACCCCGATAGTTTTAATTATCTTGATGATAGGAAGCATTTCCTGAACTCCCTGTTGGGCATTCAAGGAATGAAACATAGTACAACTTGCTCTCTAGTGATCAGTTATGATGTAGCTAACTTAAAATAGATTTTAATTCAAGTCATGAGGCATTGAGAGTTGGGAAAGATGTTACTTTAAATATGACATAAGCAGTCAGTAAAGACACCATCATCTCACTATCAATCAAGCTATGTTCTAAAACTTGATTTGTAAACCCCTTTACATTCAGTAAAAAAACTTTTTTTTTCCTGTAAAGATAAAAAGCCTGGAGGGTAGTGGACATGGGTGAAATCTCTAGAGCTAGGCTGCTTGAATTTGAAACTGGATCTGCCACTTAAAGGATTTCATCGAATCCGAGATTTCAATGATTGTTAAGATGAATCATTATTTTATTACCAGTGGCAAAAACACTTGCATTTGAACAATGACACAATGCTTTAACAACAGTCCTGAGATACCTATGAATCATGCACAGCAGCTTCTGGTGACTTCCTTATTTCTTTTATCTATTCAGAGATGTGGCAATGTCTTCTGCCTTTAGTTGCATTTTTTTCACATGTGACAAGTAATCCCTTTACTCTGCATGTATCTCAGTAACAAAACACAAACACAGTCTCATCTTTTTGTACGTATCTTTCTTTCCAAGCAATTGCTTTCCAAGCAATTTCTCTGTGAGAAAATATGGAATTGTAGTTATTCCTCCAGTGATCAATATTTGCTCCACTAATGTCAAACGACATTCCATTACTGTCAAGAGGCCTGTCTGATTTTCAGTCATTTTTCTTCTGTGCTGAGAGTGTGCTTTGTAAGAGTTATGGAGAAAAAAGCAAGCACACTTGGCTCAAATGTTTACTGTTTTAAAAGCCAGCCTATTTGCAACTAAATTCAAGATACACAGTACCAAGGATGCACACAAATGAAGTGAGTGATGTAAGGACAATATGAGCAGCTGTGTCCAGGTTGACATGGGCAAAGACAGTGTCACCTCCTCATAAGTGCTGCCTGCAGGCTGACAGGGATTAGAATCCACGTCAGCCATAAGATGCACACCCACTACAAAGGTCTTAAAATATGAAAAATGCATGTACCTCACCATCAATGAAACACACTATTAGCATTGTGACCTTCAGTTACTTAACCTCTCCAAGCTTCAGTCTACTCCTCTGTAAACAGGGAATATCATCATTACTCATCCCTTAAGGTTGATCTTAGAATTAACTGTTTTCTTTAATATAGGACCTGGCACATAGTTCTTATTAAATGTTAGCTGGGGTTATTTTAATTAATGATTAGGCTCTTAGATGGCCCTCAAAAAGTCCTTCATAACTAATAATACAGTTAAAACAATGGCACTTTACCTAGAGCCAGGCTCACTCTGAACTCTGAGAAGGACAGAATCCTCAGAGTAAACACACAGGGCTCCAGGCAGTTAGCTAGAGTCTCTGATGTAGAAGAGGGTGGGACCCAAAGCGCCAGGCTCTGTAGTTGTTGGTAAGTTCCACACAGTTTAACAGATACCTATTCACTATTACTTTGTATATTTTGGAGGCCTGAAGCATAAAGGAGAATAAAGGTAAGTTTTTCTGACCTTGAGGGTCTTAAGGTCTCACTGGCATGGATGTCAGAGAACAAGGTAAGAGATGATGAAGGAGGCTCCGAGAAGAAAGTGGGGAGTTCAAAGGCAGAGGAAGAGAGGGTGAGGTCAGGATTTGCATGGGTCATTCATAAGGCTAGAGTCACACAGAAAGGGAGCCTACAATTATGCTTTTTAACCAAGGATGGAAGAAATAAAATCCAAGAGTGACCAATATACAATCATTAGAAAGGCAAAAGAATAAATCAGTCAGGGTTTCCAGGGTCAAATCTCCATTTCACTATCACTCTTACAGGACAATAAGCAAAGCTCATGAATGTGGCAAGGCCATCAGGGCAGAAAAGTGCCAGAGTGAGCAGTCAGATGGTGAAGAAATCTACAGTTAGCAGTCCCCGCAGGACACAGTGATTTCAGGTTCACACTCTAGGGTGATATTGTATTTTTAGGGTGGAAAAAAGTGGGGTTGGTATTCTTCCCTTTTTATATTTTCCCTTTGAAGTACCCACCACCTTGATTATTCTTAGGGAACAAAATTAAATGGGTCAAGTGAAAGCAGGAGTTGCTATAAGGTAGAAGAAACTGTCTTTTAGGTCTGAAGTCTCCAATAATTACTTGGCTCATCTGGTGTGGAAAATGTGGACAGCCTTTTTGTGAGTGCTACTTGTTTAAACAACTGGGAATTAAAAGGTTATCTGAAGCACCAAGTTCAGCTGCAAGAGAGGCCAAGGGTAAGAGCTACATCTTTATACCCTAAGACTTCCTTCTCAGTATCAGCCCTGGTGTGCCCTCCAGAGAGACCAGCCTTCACCTTCTGGTCAACCCTGAGAACCGTGTTCATTGCATGAGGCTGGAATATGTCAACTACAATGTGGAACTGAAATTAGCAACTCACGCATTCCTTCTAACAGTCAGGAAGGCTCGAAAGGGCCAGGCACTGTTCCAGGCATTGAAAGCTACTAACATTACGCTCCAAGGTAGTCTCAGTTGGACAAGAAACCAGGTCCCAGATGGGCTTGTAGAGGGACTCATAGGGACAGAGGGAGCAGGCTCTGAATACATCCTTGTGGGGATTCATGGAGGGGCGGCTAGGCCTTGAGGACTGAACAGAAGTGGTCTAGGTAGAGTATACAGCATATTCAAACAAGGAGGCAGAGAGATTTGTGTAGAAGGAACTGGAGAAGGCTCAGGGAGGGGAGATCACAGGATGTCCCAGGACAGAGAAGCAGCAAAAGAGGGGCAAGGCCATAATCAAGATGCCATATGTGTCATCTTATGAGTGTGGATTTAACTGGAGAGGTGAAGGGGAACCGCCAAAAGATTTTAACCAATGTAATGGCATGTTATGAATTTAATTTGAAAAGATCATTTTTCCCTTTTTTGTAGGGGTGGGAAGCAGAATCATGAAGCTTCTACAATAGCTCAGTGTATCATTTTTGACTGAATAAATGAGAAAGAGAAGGGAACTACTTTCAACAAATAGAACTAAATATTTTATATGGTCTTGGAGAGGTACCGTGTTTCCCCGAAAATAAGACCTACTCGGAAAATAAGCCCTAGCATGATTTTTCAGGATGACATCCCCTGACCATAAGCCCTAATGTGTCTTTTAGAGCAAAAATTAATATAAGACCCGGTCTTATTTTCGGGGAAACACGATACTGATTATTTTTTGCATGTTGTGGGGAGAAGTATTACCAAGAAGTTATGTTAAAAGAAAGGAAATAGGGAGGGAGGGAAAGAGGGAAGGAGGAAAGTAGGAACAAACTTCTACTAATTTGGCACTGCATCTGTAGAGAAAATTTTTCAAAACATTTATATGTCCTACTTTAATACACTTAAAATTGTGTAAATCAGTCATACTGGTACTTAGCAATGCAGTACTCAAGTATGTCAACTATGATAGTTCCTGTCTGAGTACCTATTATTTATAATAAATGTGCTTATTACATGTAACTTTTTAAAACCTCTACGTCATTGGATTATTTGCTTAATTGGACATGTTGGCTAATCACAATATTTGGTTGTTGAAAATTCTGCCATTGTATGTTGAATGAGCTGACATTATGATCTTTCTCTAATAAGTCAGATTCTTAAAGTGGCTCAGGGTCTTTATTAAGAACATTAGTGTCCATTGGATGGTACTTTACAGAGGTACTGAAGTGAACAGGTAATAGCCCTGTGTAAGCCATGAGTTTCCCCCACCCCTTTATTTTTGTCGAATGATAAAGGGTGTGTGTGTGTGTGTGTGTGTGCGCACGCGCATGCACACGCGCGCACACACACAAATAAGATCAACATTTTCATTAATTGAGGATTCTAGATATTTTGGTTAATTGAGAAAACTACTTAATTGGTTCCCGTTCATTAAGATTTTGCTGTAAATTAATCCAAGGGAAAGATGATCTCAAAGGATTAAACAACTATACATTAAGAAAGTAGTGAGTTTTCAGTCTTTAAGGTGGCTTTGGGTAAGTCATCTAATATGCGCCTTTTTCCCCTGTATAAAGTAAAAATCATAATAATGGTGATAACTAAAGTTTGTATAACACCTGACAATCCACTTTATGCACATTTATCTCATTTAGAAACGGCAGTTACTATACATGTATAGAAAGAAGTAGAGAACCACACTTTAATGTGAAGTATTATATAAACAGCCAGTCCATGAGACCAAATAAACTGGAAGTTTTCCACAGCACTGTTCCCAGTCCAGTGGAATTCTGAATAAGGACGTTATCAAAATGACTCCACTATAAAATGTCTCCAACATCAGGGGTCCATGGCCAGGGCCCAGATAGTTATTATGACAAATAATCATATGACAAGTGTGGGAGAAAAAATGTAGTCTGGAAGGAAACTGTTCACCTGTTAAAAACAAATTAATTCCTGAAGGCTACAGGGTACAATTTCATAGATTACCACTTCCAGAGAACTAAATGAGATCCTGGAGCTCTGGAGGATTTATTCACGTGCACACACAGGTGCACGTGTGTATATTTGTGTATGTGTATATGCATGAGTGATTTACTCCTAAGGAATAAATTACTCCACAACAGTAATCCTAAATGATGTAGAATGATCTTAATTACTACCATAATTGCAATAATTTACTGTTCAGAGAGTGAAAACTCCCAATGATATCAAATATAAAACCAGACTTCCTGAAATGAAAAGAAGCATAGGGTTGGTCATTTACACAGCGATTTACACCCTAAATACATGTGTGACCAGGTGACTGTTTACACCACTGAATTCGCCAGATAATGCATTCAGAATGCAGTCCTTAGCAGTTTTCAAAGGGGACAAATACAGTACTTCTAGTACAGTCACCCACAGCAAAGCTCATCCCTAAATCCATGGTGCCCTTAAAAAGCAAGCCAGTCTGTTGAGGAGACCAAACAGAAGGGTGAAGGGGATGGGACAGGGAGGAGGTGCAGTGACTGCTTTGCCTTTTGAAAGTCAATATTCCTTCATTCAAACAGTTGAGAGCCTACCATGTGTGAGGTTACCTCTTAGGCATGGACCATTGTTTATATATATGAAAAGTGAAAGGACAGTATATTCCATGTCCAAGTCCCTGATTTTTTAAATAACATTTTAAAAATCTGAATTACCTAGATATATTCTGCAGTTTTTCACCTGCCTATCTAGATTGAGAGTCAAAAGTGCCAAACCAGGTTACATGTAACAAAATGTAAAATTAGTCAGGAAGGAAACAATTTTCAAGCACACTTGGGACTGAACATTATCTTTGATTAGGTTAGTCTCTATATATGTACTTTAATGCTCCAAAAACAATTTTTAAAAAGGCTAAATAATGTCAAAATATTAACAATGGTTGTCTGTGTAGAGGGTTTTGAATGATTCTTCCTTGCTCATTTTGCATATTTCTGTACTTTATATAATGTGACATGTATTCCTTTGATAATCAGAGTGAGAAAGTATTCTCAAGTTAGAACTGGTGTGATACGTAAACTTGAAGCAGATAAAACGGGACTGATTAGATTAAATGCAGGTAATTACTTAGCCATGAAATTGCCCTGACCAATTAAATAAGCAGTCATTACTGTAAATGTGTGCTTTGAAGTGGAAACTGCTAGAAAAACTCTAACAGTTTCTCATGTTTTAGAATAAAAGCATACTGGATTTTACTACCATACCTGGGCTTACCAAGCTGTTGTTTTTATTTCCAGTTTTTGTTTTTTGAGATAAAACCAAGAGAGCTGTTTTTCCCAATCTTTAAATCTTCGTGTCTATAAGTATTTTTCCCTTTATGAGAAGTATAATGAATTCAAGATTTCAAATTCTTGGCTCCATTTGACTTTAGTTGAACATGAGGTAATTTTCTATGTCTTTTCTTCTGCTGCCTCGGTCCCCAGGCTAGACATTGGGGTTGAAGCACAGATCGCTAAATTTGCATGTTGGGTCTGTAGCTGACTACTGCTGCCACACCCATGCTCTTCAGCATAGTCCCGTGCATGTGTGGCGTGTGTGAACATAATTGTGTGCGTGTGTGGTGTGCTGCAAGTTAAGGAAGGAAAAATGCTACAGTCGACCACAGGGTGCCATCCTCGAAGCTCGGGGGCTCTGCAATAAGCTTTTCTTCTCCCCCCTAGGTACTCTTTAGTACTCTTCAGGAAAGGAGAATGATCCTCCTCACAACCCCTGTCCCCAGCAAGCAGTGGCACTTGGTATGCAGTAGGCTCCCATAAATGTACTTGTTGAATGAATAGTTAGCTGAATGAATGAAACTGGAAAACCCTTATAGAACAGAATACCGTTAATATTTTGGAATGATACCATATCCTTTCTCTAACCTAGATACTTATCATGTGACTTTCAGAAGAATTGTATTACCCAGTTGGACAGAACTAAATGAATTGTACACATAAAATCTTGACACAGTAAGAAGTCACACTTGGATGATGATGGCAGGTTTTTATTGAAGTTTTCTCTGTAATCACATCAACTCTATATGCAGTCTATGGAAGACATGTCCTACTATGTAAGGTTTCAGAAGATGTATACAATCAATAACCTATCTTTATATTTCTAGTCTTAAACTTTTTATGCTTTACTTTAATTGATGACATGAAGTTGTTGTAAGTCTGTTCCTAAACAGTATATTATTACACAGTCATATCATCCACTTACGTTTAGTTCTTTTCTCATTTTGTGAGAAAAAAAATGAACGTGGCGATTATAGATCGGCTTAGCCATATGTTCGAAGCAAGTCAATTTATTTCACAAAATAGTATTTAACATCTGTCTAAGACCCTTGTCCCATTGTGTACAAATGAGTCATATTCCTTTTTTCACATTTCATTTTTTGACTAAGTGGGAAAAGGTGCAGGAAAGACAATGTTACCTTGGTTACAAAAACTGTCTTCAGTAAAACGGTATTTAAACATTCTTTTTTTACCCTATTTAAATGTTTCCTCGAGTTGTATTGGTTAAGCTATCATTTGGTAAGCTACAGTTTTTAAACGTTTTGAAAGAATATGCTTGAATGAAAGGAAATAGCTCAAAAGTGGCTTCCTCTTTCAGAAAAGTAAAGGAATTCTACAGTAGTTAACAGCATTGGAGAATGAGACCATCTCTCCCAACATCAGCTTCAAAACATAAAATCAAACGTTTCCATTAGCAAAGAGAATTAGCACTTTGCTGTGCATTAAAGCACCACTTATTCTGGAATACCTCATGCTAATCTGTGTTTTTGGAGCTGAATGATTTTTGTGGCTTTTCATCTAAGCAAAGAAAACAGTGATAATGGACAGCTTCCAGCTGCATACCTTCATGACATTCAATAGGTTTTATTTGGATTAAGAAATGCAATTGTTTTCAGAAGTTGAGGGAGAGGAAAGTAACACTGACATGTATACTTTTATGCCAACGACTTTTGAACTTGAGTCTTATACTACATTTACAGTTTTAAAAAACAGCAAAAGTAAACAACGGACTTGAGTCTTGCCAGAGCTTAATTTGCTTACCAAGAGGATCTAAAGGTGATTTATAACTTGCAATGAGTTGAAATAAAAGTAATCAAAAAACTAATAAAGATTGGATGCCAAACATAATAGCATCCTCACACAGAATCTTCATGAAGGTCTTGTGCAATTTTTAATCGTATTCATGTGACTTATTAGTGTAACAAATAATCTATAAATGATGTCTGAAACTAGATCTGTTAATGTTTGTCACAACTATATTTATAATCACAGAAAATATGTTTTTACCTACTAATTGCCACCACAAATAGGCAAATGGTGTCCTATGGTTAACAAAATAAAATGCTTATTTATCAGGAAAAATATCATTAAGCCATTCTAAGGAGGTATCAGGTAATTTCCTTTAGACTTATAAAGTCTATTAAAATATATGATCATGTGCCATCTGTTACTACAGAATTTTTAAACGCTTTCAAAACCCCTGACTATATACCTAGTACGACACAGCCATTCTCTTGGATTAGGTTGATTAAAGCTATGTTCTATTAAAACTACATCAATCAAGTAAATATCAGGCAGAAAAGGGGGAACTGGGGAATACCCAATTCTTTCCTGGTGTTTTACATTATCCTAATGAATTATGACAAGGTTTTCTTAAATCCCAAGGATTTATATATATTTATATATATTCCCTGTTTATTTCCTTCACTAGGGTCCAACACTCCATGCAGGATCTAAGTAGATCTTTGGGGGACTTCAGGGTTAATGACTTTGCCATTGTAGATTCACTTTGAAATTGGATAACTTTTTTAAATGAAATTTATTGGGGTGACATTGGTTACTAAAATTACATAGGTTTCAAGTATACATTTCTATAATACATAATCTGTATATTGACATTGTGTGTTCACCACCCAAAGTCAAATCTGTCACCATATACTGGATCCCCTCTACCCTCTTCTACATGCCCCCCACCCCCTTCCACTCTGGTAAGCACTAAACTGTTGTTTGTATCTACGAGATGTTTGTTTGTTTGTTTGGATCTTGAGATTATCATGCTAAGCAAAATAAGTCAGACAGCAAAAGTCCAGAACCACATGATTTCACTCATATGTGGGATATAAAACTGAAAGCAACAAACAAACAAGACAAATGAAATTGGATAACTTTTTGTAGGGTTATCCATGCCATCCAATTTAACTTTGCAAACTTTTTTTTTTATCTTTTATCCTTTGCCATACACACACGTGCACACAGTGTGTGCCATGCACACACAAGCACAGGGTCTGGCCCCACCTTCCTTCTATTTACAGTGCAGATGGTCCCCTCCTTACTCTCTCCCTCCAGACTGTTCTCCTCCCAGCACAGCTGGATCTGAGTAATCCCTGATCCCAAGGAGTTTAGGTCAACTCAGATTCAAATTTGGAGATTTGGGGTTATACAGAACCTCACTAAGGATATATTTGGACTCTTGTTACCTGCCAGCTATTAAAATCCCAGCTAATACCAGTGGGGTATGAAGTATAATTACAACACCCACCCCTCAGAGGAAGAAAATTCTCAGTACAAACTGGCCCAGGCTGCATCTCTGAGGATCGTTTTTTTCAGTCCAAAAGTCAATGGTTTCGTCCAAAAAAAAAAAAAATGTGTTTGCCAAATGTCAAGTAATTTTTCATTTTGAAGTGACTTGATCATACTATCTTTTCTCTTCAGAGATATTACAACAGATTTTTTTTTTTAAGGGGACAATTTTCTCTGTTTCATCTCTCTTGCCCTCTTTTTTTCTGGTGTGTGTGGCAGCTGCTGTTTGATCTGTTCATTGGCTCTGATTTGTTTCATGTTTCAGCCAAAGATTAAAACTGCTCTGTAATTCTAAGCAGATGGGTCTAGGAGTGCAACCCTATAATTATACCTTCTCTCTTTGGCCCTTGAATTTCAAGCCTTCCATCCTGATGTTTAAAGTCTGGGATCACTGGAGTTCAGAGCACACCTTGGCAATCAGGCAGGTCTGGCCCAGCCCAACATGTTTGCAAGGCCTATGGGGCTATGCTGCCTGAGCCCCCTGCCCCAAGCAGGACTACAAAGAAAACAGCCATGTACAGCTCGAAGGTTAACCTTCCTAGATCTTCTGGGGAGGTCACAGCCTGATTTCCAGTGCAGGCTACAATGCATTCTGAAACTCCATCCAGACGCAGGTCCTGTTCAGAACTTAAAGGGTCCTTGAGGATGCTGATCTGATCTGCAGAGATTTGGGGTGGCTGTGGTGGGTACTGAGGAAGGCGAGTCAAGCTCCTGGTGGAGACACTGCTGAAACCTCAGGTGTCCACGTTAGGGAAAGTGCGCTCAGGCCGTCTGAAACTGCACAATGCATGCTGCCAGTCTGTCCTGATGCTGGACACCAGTCTACCATAAAGTGTGCCTTAGTGACCCCCGGCAATTCCGTCTTATTTTTCTCAGTGCAATTCCTGGAACTTAGCACTGATGTTCTCTGGGTAAGGGTTTACTAGAGCTCCTGAGAAAAATGTGGCACATGAAGCACAGAGACAAAATGATCAAGAGCGAGCATGAGAGAAATAAGGTCAAGTTCCAGAGAACTTACAAGACTGGTTTTAATTATTACACCTTGGCTGTCACAAGTCCCCTGCTCCTTGAAATTGCATCCAATCTACTTGGGAGAGAACCCCATCACTAACCACCCTTTCAACCAACTCTAGTCCAAGGAAGGGAACACAGAAACACCCGCAAGCTGTTTTTCCGCTTAAATGACCATAGTTTTTCTTCACAGTCCCGTAAAAGCTTGGACCACATCAAGAGCCCTTCCTGAGCTCTGACACTTTGGAAACAGGATCGCAAAGCCTGCAATTTCCTGACAGTCTACGGTTTAAAAATCAACACTGGATAATACTTTTCCCTAGGGCCTGAGGCAATTGATTCAGGAGATAAAAACGTGTCTCTGTGCGAGAGCTCTGCACCCTTCCAGAAAGAAAACTCTAGCCGCCAAAGGGCTCTGGGAGCCGCCAGGGGAGAGGGGCTCAGCGCCTAGGAAACGCCGAGTCCCTCTCCAGGGGTGAGCGAGAGGAAGCATGGGCTCTACTAGGCTGGCGCAGAGACAGGGAGCTGCCCGAAGGAGACTGGCTCCGCGGAGAGGTTTCTGCTGGCCTCGGGGTTTCCAGCACCCTCCTCCACCCCTCCCCCTCGGAACTCACCGTGAAGCAGGAGGGCCAGGAACAGGTATGTAAGCTGGAGGCGGTACAGACAGGACATCTCCAGTCCTCCTCCGGGACCTCCCGTGCGCCCCGAACCGCTCGAGCCGCTCGCCGTCCTGGGCCCTTGCTCCGGGGAACAGCCGCGGCGCCGCGCGCACTCTACCCTCCCGCCTCCGGCCCCGGACAACGCGACGAGGCGGCAGCGCCGAGCGGGGCGAGCACTCCCGCGCAGAGACACCGGGGCGACTCCGCTTCTCGGCCCCAGCCCGCGTGCGGCCGGGCCAAGCCCGCGATCAGGCGGCCGCAGCGCGGGGCCCCATACCCGGGGAACGCAGCGCGGGGGCTGCGGGGCGCGCTTCCTCGGAGCCGGTGGGCACCGCGTGCCCGACCCGGGCGTATCCGCGCTCCAGTCCTTTCTGCGCCGGACCCCGCCGCGTCCCGCCCGGGCCGCCACCGCCTAGCGCGCCGCTCCGAGCTGTAGTGGCCGCCACCGCCGCCGCAGCTGCAGCGTCTCTTCATATTTCCCGAGCGCCGCCGGCGGGGCGGCCGGGCCGCGGGGCGGAGGAGGGGCCGGGGGAGGGGTCGGAGAGGCGACGGGGGAGGCGACGCCGCGCCACCGCCCCCCCCCCTCACCCCACCCCGGGCCGCCTTGGGGGATGGAGGCGCGGAGACTTGAAAGGGCGCGTCCGGCAACGCCTCTCCCTCCTCCCGCCTCCCACTCCAACCTCCTCCCCTCCTCCCCACTTCCTCCTCTCTCTTCTCCCCTCGCCTCCCACTCCTTTCTCCCACCCCTCACGTACCCCTATACCTCCCTTCCTTACCCTCATCATTCCCAACCCCCACTCCTCCCGCAAGTGCCCCATCTCCTCTTCCCGGGCTCTGCGCACCCCTTTCCCTCCTCCTCAGTTGCCTACTCCGTGGGAGCTTCCTCCTGCAAGGGGCTTAGAGCCCTAGGCACCGCCGGCAAGGAAAGAAAATGTGCCCTTCACCTCCCTGCCTACACCGCGGGCATCTCGGGACCCTTTTTCTTCCCTCCACAGGAGAGAGAGAGAGAGAGAGAGAGAGAGAGAGAGAGAGGTTTCGGAAAATTGCTCAGGTTGTGGGGATGCTGCAGTGCCCTGCTCCCTCAGGAGTGTATATCTTACCTGAGACTCTCCATCATAGGTCAGTACCTGGGCTCCCCTGCTGAGCACGGGAGCCTTGTCACAGGCCCCAACCTGTGAAGGGAATGGTGTAGGCAGCAGGAACCCTTTTTGTTTTTCCTCCCCCATCCGGAAGGCAAAGGACTTGTTGAAACACAGGAGAAATCTCAGAGAAACCCTCCCTGTGAGTCCCGAAGAAAATGCACCCAGACCCCTTCTGTGATTCCTCCTCTCTTTCAGGCCAGGTCTTGATTTTTATTTACATTTTTGGGTCTATAGAGGGTATATTCAATTTTACACTGGCTTTTAAGACCCAAAGGCAGGAACAATTTTCACTCTATTCTCCAGGGCACTGGTAGGTACAAGCTGCTTTCTGTGTCTAGAAGTCTCTCCTCTGCAAAGATTCTCCAGGGGCCATTCTCTGGCTCCCAGGAGGAGGTTTATCCAATCTCTTACACTGAATGTCACCTCCTCAAACTGGGCTAAGGAGCAGCTAGATGACTAGATGGAATCAAGAGAACATTTCTTGACTCAACTCTGCTGGTGTTTTTCACAAATAAAAAAGAATGCCTGACTTCCCAAGAGAGTCTTCTGCCCCTTTGAACAATGTAATAATTAAACTCCTTATACCTTTAAAACTAGTCATAGACTTTTAAAACTAGTCATGCCTTAGCATTGGTGTGAAACTTAGTAAAATAGATGAGAATATATTAGACAGTTTCCACTTTTCCTTTTTTTTTCCCCTGAGAAAGCCACGGGTCTTTTGATGTGATGGAGCTGATACTGTTTGATGTGCTTTAATTTTTATTACCATCATTATCATGTTTCCATCTTTAATATGGGGGATCATAACAGGTACCACCTGCCTCGCTCACAAGGATGTTGTGAGGATTAAAGTGCCAGTGTTTGCAAATCTGGAAGATGAAAGACTCCCTGCATGTGAAAAAAGGGAAGATTGTCATAATAATGCCTGTGAGCAGGAGCATTATTCTGAGTTGGGCTTGTTCTGCAAGCATCTCTCTGGGCCAGCTTTGTTCCTGACAGCTTGATTGTCCCTCTTGCTTATCCTGTTACTAGGTTTGGGTAGCAGATTATGATTTTGGGGATTTGAATGTTGCCCAAGGGTCAATAGGGGTTAAAGGAGGAACTTGTTTTTCTCACAAATGTTGGGCAGTTGGAAATGATGTAAACAGCATATTTGGCTGCTTAAAAGTGGAACATTAGCCTTGTCATCAAGCACACGTACTAGGCAGTGTCTAGATTTTCTAGGACTTTTAGTCTATCAGAATATTTGAAATAATCAAACAACATAAGAGAGTTTTAGGGATGGTGTATTTATGTATAAACAACTTGGTTGATAGTAATTTAAACGTTAATGTGATTCATCACATGTTAGCAGAACAACTGGGTAATACATTTACTTAAATAATTATTTGATTCTGGTATTTTTTTAAAAAAAGAATAAAACCAGCAGACCAGCCATAATTTGTGTCATCTTGACAGTCAAGTTGATTCAACTTTTGTTTTCCCAACTTGTTTTACTGGTGTGGTATAAACATAGAGCCGGAATGATGTCATCAGTTTGAATTTGTTTTGCCAGTTTATTTTCCACAAGTAATGTCACAGATTTAAATGTTCGACCCTCAACATAACATACTGCCAGAGTTGCTACTCCTAGAAATGGCCTCATGGACTTTTGCCTGTCTACAAGTTCTAGACTATAGCTATCGGGTTCACTTTCTACATTGTTTTACTTTTGCTCTTAGTGTACTCACTTCTGGGAGGAGAATAATGAAAAAAAACAAACAAACAAAAACGGTGTACATTTGTCTTAGAGTGATTATATGTAGTTATACGCTAAGAATAACAGAATTGGGAGGAGGGTATTTCCAGGAAGGTGGTTATGCGTTCCAACTGGGAATCTGGCCCCCTGAAACTAGCGTAAAGAAGGACCAAGCCTCAAGCAGGAGTGTGTGTAGCCAGGCTCTGGTTATAGCAGGAGAGTCCCTGGCCAGTGCAGCTGGACAGAAGTCTGTTAACATCAATAAGTATATTCCAATATTCAGAGCTACTCATAAATAACTTTTGTCATGTTGATGCGGAAGAAGAAACTCAAAGGGCTAAGTTCTCAGCTACACAGCACATCACAGGCACACTTGGAACTCCCATGATTGTTCAGTCACTAGCTCACGAGGCCTCTCACATGTTTACCAAGTGGTCTTTTCCCACGAGTACTCCTGGTCCTGAGAGCCTCTATAATTGGCTCAGTCTTGAGTCAGAACCAACCTTTGCTCTTCCACCGTAACTCTGAATCATGAGCAAATGTTCTGGGCTGTACTGCACTGGGCACAGAACTTGAGTGATCACCTTGGCTTGATTTTCTTAGGAAGGGTACCTTGATTTTCAGTGAACACAGAGTTGTAGTAGAGAGCTCAATTGCATGTTATCCTGGGAGGTTCAAGGACCAATGTCTTTTAAAACCTGTGCTACATTTTGGTTTCCTAATGCAGTCCTTGTGAAAACTGATTTAAAGGTGTGCTATTATGCAAGTCATTTGGAATTTCAGAGATTCCAGGTCTTTCAGTTCTTGAAGAAATGACAATTTTAAGAAGGGTCAGAGGAATTAAAACATTAATTCCAACTATGTGTATGTATTCCAACATTTTACTCTTCTGTGTCCTCAGAGGACGGCAGATGTCACCGGGAATAAATAGACTTTTGTAGTTGCTAGATGTCAGTGCTAAGTCTGTGACTCTGGGATAATTCCTCCAGATTGTAAACATCTGGAGGGCAGGAATGGTGCTTAGTCATCTCTATACCCCTTTCAGCAACTAAGGCAGTGTTTTCAGTGTTTTCCCATAGCAGGATTTCAATAAATGGTAAAGAAAGACTTTAAACTTAAAAAATCTCATAGAGCTTCCTCAGAGGCAGGGCTAATAAAATTATCCTGAGAAGTCTTTAGAAAGGAGCATACTCCTGAGTCATATTTTTAAGACACGTTAATTAGAACAGACTTATTTTGAAAACAAAATGTAGTTTAGATGTATCTGAGTGGCATAGTCTTCTGAGCTTAATAAATTAAAGGTTACATTCCATTTTAAATTCATAGCAGCTATCAGAGAAAATCGATAAAATGTTTGTGAGCTTAGCATTCATTTGTTAGTTCATTCATTCCTTCATTCATCCATCCAGCAGGTATTGACCAACTCCTGAATATCAGATGTATACATGCAGCCATCAGAAAATAAGGGTAGTTATATATGAGAGTGATACAACTTAACCAATCATTCACCCTTTGTCACAAATTTGTTTGGGCGGCTGATGAGAAGACTGAGGACCCTTACCACGTTATTGCAGAAGGCAATAAACATCTTAGAAACATTTTTGTCTGTATTTTCATGTGACTCTCATAATCTTGTAGTGCTGGTTTCCTTGTATGTCTAACTGCTTTATCTGCTAAACTGGATTACTTGGCTCTTTGAAGGCAGGAAGAAAATTGGGTATTGTGTTTGCATCCCCCCCTCTCCAGCCCCTTCACAAGTCCTTCCATAATGGGCATTTGTTGGACTGGTAGATGAGGCAGGATAAGATCAGACCATCAAGAAAGAGTCTTTATGAGGCCAACTCCACCCGAAGCCACCGCAGCACACAAGTACAGACGCAGGAAGACACAAAAACACTGGTATTCAATCCAAGCACGCTCTGGGTTGTTACAGCACACATAGCAACATTCAAACATGTTGACAAGTGAGAGGCAGTATGCCACACTTGTTAAGGAGCCAGACGCACCAGGCTCAAATCTCTCAGCTGGTGGACCTTGGGCAAGTTACCTAACAAAACTGTAAAATGGAGGGGGGCGGGAGGGGGTGTGGTTACAGCATATGCCTACAATTAGTCAAGTACTATGCAAGTATAACCTAAAAAGTAACTCACTGATGATAATGACTTTAGACTAGACCATACATTCTCGACAATGGTGAAATTGCCCCCAGTGAGGCAAAAATTGATTCTTGGTGGGGGGGAGGATGTGAAAAAAATTAGTTCTCACAATAGTTTGTGGCCCTCCAAAGGGCCACAGGATAGTGCTTAAACAGGCATAATGTATATCCACATTGCGTACAATTTAATGGGGGGGAGGATCCCTGCGGGGAAATAATAAAAACAAATCTGAAAACTGTACTAGAGGAATAAAATGTAACATTATTTCTATTATAATTAATTATATGTTAAACATTTATAATAACTTCAGTTCTTCAATTCATTGGATATGTTTTGGTTATACAAAGCCAAATGTATTTTACTTCAATGACCATCTGGAGTGGCAGTCTGCCATCTGATCACATCATCATAACATCACGTTCAATATTGTTTATCTTTGATTTAGATACGTCAGCTATTACTAGTCTCTCTTTACAGATGGGAAAATTAAGACCAAAGAGATTGAGTGGTTTGTCTAAAATCATAGGTTTCCTTCCTCCCAATTAGGTGCTTTAAGGTTGTAAAAAAAACAAAACAAAAAACCTTTTTCCTCTCAGAAATAGAAAATTGGTTTTGATGTATTTTGAGACTTTCAAACTAACGGGAATGCTGCATAGTTTATTTGGACATTTATTGCAGTTGGGATCTGAATGCTTGGTGCAACATTTCACTGTTTTACGTGTGAAATAGTGAAACAATTTAAGTTTTAGAACAGATTATTGCAATCCATAAAAATATATGGGCAGACCAGATAGTCACTAAAATGCTGCCCGCGGCTGTGTCTCTGAACTCAGTATAGGACTTGGCCAGCCTTCTCAGAATGTACACATTTGTGTTATTGTGTTTTAGGTTGTGCACATTCAGAGCGATGAACTGTGCAGATATGGCCATATGCAATCACATTTCATCTACCTGAAGGTTAGGTCTCTAAAGCAGAGCTGGGAGTAAAACAAAACAGTGCTCTGGGCCACCAGATCTGAGACCACGAAGTCCACAGTGATGTTTCATCTCCATGTTTTTGTTAACACTGTAATTCTCAAAAGACTTCCAAATACCTGGTGTCTTTTGATCTTTATGCAATTTTGTGAAACCAGAGGACAGCCAGGGAAAACCAATAAAACGTTTATGAGCTTAGCGTTCATTTGTTAGTTCCTTCATTCATCAATCCATCGTGTACTGACCAACTCCTGAATCTTAGATATATATGTGCAGCCATCTAAAAATAAGGATAGATATGTATGAGTGATTTGCATCTGATTTAGAGATGCAAACTCAAGGTTTGGAGAGGTTTACAATGTCTCCACTAAGATCTGCTCAAGACACATAACATTTCACAATTCTGCATCTCCAGGCACTAGCAATATGTACTTTATTCATATCAGGCCCTAACTTAGAATGTGTTTTATTTTCTTATACAGAAATGTGGTTTCTTTCCTGCCTCTATACTTAGGCAGATAGCAGGGATAGAAACTTTTATAAATAGACACAAACACTCAGAAAGTACCAGAGTTCAGTTGAAAATAAATTAGCTATATAAATCTAGGAAAACTTTACATGCATATAGTTTATTTTCTCACATTTTGTCTCTAAATTTTCTGTATGCTTTAGCCCAGTGCCTAAATTAGTAGCTATTCTTGGACTCTCAAGCGGAAGCCAAATATTTACCTGCAATGGGCCCACTGAGTCAAATGAAAAACAACAAATATGTTGTCCAAATTATGCTGAGAAAAAGGACGTAAGAAACTGGGTCAAGTACACCAACCAAGTTCATAGAACAAGAGGTCACCATGACAATAAGCTCACCCAGAACGAAAGGGCCAGTTTATTGAGGGCATAAGAGCCTAAGACTGACCAGTTGGCTGACCCTGTGTCAGTGGGGATGGCCACACAGCTGTGGGGCAGCATAGCACCACTGTGAGGATGGCTCACAATCACCATCATGTATGGTGTCTGTAGATGCTCCAGAGATGGAACAGATGGTCAGGCTGTACAGTTGGATTCTCGGCAATTATGCCAGACCTCACTTCTTTCATCTTGGAATTTGAGAAGTGTTGAGCAACTCCAAAGCAGTCAGAAGTGAAACAACTGACCATAAAGTAGATGGGAGAAATGCCAAGCAGATATTTCTAAACTTGGGAAGGTGGAAACTATCTGTGATGGGTGGCAAACAGTGTTGGCTCACAGCCAGAGGGCTCAGAGCTACGAGGAGACCAAGGCCCCTTGAAGTCAGACTTTCCCAAAGTCATGTGAGCTGGGGACAAGGTCTGGAGCTGGGGCCAGACATCATGTTCCCCATCTCATTTTAGAACATCTTCCACTTCCACAGATTCATGTTTTCTCTCTTGTAATTATTAAAAACTTGGAAAGGAGCACCTTATGAGGTATTATGTTTGCTAAATTAATTGTATTTTGGATTTCCTTTTAAATGTATATCTGCATCACTAATTCTTTCCTTCATTGCATCAATTCTGCTTTGCTGCTTCTGGAGATATGTTAGGGTCTTCTGTACTGGCACCCAAGTATTTTCTACTTCACAACAAGCTCCTGGCTCATAATCATTATATAAGATTTTAGCCTTGTGAACTCAGCGATTGAACTTTATCTGTAGTACTCATGAGTTTTTGTGGGAGGCTCTGTCATAGTAGCTGTTTCCCTTGTGCCACCTTGTGCATGTTGGCCATTGTGGTTCTGTGACAGTGAGCCATGTGGAAAAGGACTCCTGAAGATTTCATTCCTGTTGCAAAGCAGGCCTGGGGAGAAACAGACAAAGGACAAAAATTAGGTGCTACATTTTGATATACATTCTGCCATACTTCCCCAGATCATCTGACCCATCTTTCCAGTATTTTAGTGCAGAATGAAATACAGAGACATTTTCCCTGCCATTGTATAGCTGGAAATGCTGAGGATGCAAAACTTAGCAACTCCCTAAGAACTTAGCATGTAGGGAGAGGGACAGCGGTTGGTTCCATTCTTCATGGAAGTGAGACTAAGGCATTCCCAGCCCACACTGAATTTAACATGGTGCTGTCTTGTCACCACCTCCCCTGATGGATGCCACTGTAGCAGACAGACCTCACGAGACACGAAACTTTTAGAGGTAGGAATGCTTGTTAGAAGACGGTCATTTGAAGAGGGCTGACACTGTATATTATAATGAATTGAGTAACTTAGGTTTAAAATCTAGACCCTGCGCAAAACTTTGCATAGAAGACCTCTCCTCTCCCCTCTCATGTACGCACGCACCAAGCTGCCATAGAGAAATGTTCTTCCCATGGAGTCCAAGCATTTGTGCAGGGCTGAGCCTGGGTGTGAAAGGTGGGTACTGGAGCAGAAAAGCCTAAAGCATTGTACAGACAGAAGTAGTTATTACAATGCCCACCAGGGGACAAGCCCACAGGTGCATTAGTTGAGCTCCAACACTTTTTATATCGTCACCTTGGATAATGAGTGGTGTTGATGTAGACTCTCCATCGCTGGCCAGGTTAACTAAAAGAGATAAGTTGATGGGTAAGCATGCATATGACCAGAGACTTCTGCACAAGCAATCACTGAAATCAGACTTTAGCAACATAATTTGAAAACAAATAGACACTGTCTCCAATAAGCCAAAAACAGGAAAATTCTAAGAACAAAAAAGAATAAGGAAAAATAACATTTCAGAGCAATCTTAGAATAAAGCTAACATATAGAAAGAGCCAACCGCAAAGAAAGGAAACAATTTAAAATCTTTCTTCTTTGTTCCACAAATATTTATTGAGAACCAAGTCTACTTTCTCCTCTTGCACATCCCTCGGATCTTAGTTTAGATGTCACTTCCTCCTGGAAGCCTTCCTGGGTCTCAGGCCTTGTGCCATCTATTGCCCCCAGGGCAGCCCTGACCACATGGAGTGCTGGCGACTCACTTTACTGGATGACTGTGTGAAGGCAGGGCCTCAAGTCAATATCCAGGACAGGGCAGGACACAATTATGCATGAAATAAATGTTTGCTGAATAATTGAAAGAATAAATGCTATGTTCCAGACATCTGACTAGGTGCTAGAAATAAAAATTGAATCCCTGACCTTAGTAGCTCACAGCCAGTGTGAGAAGTGTGTTGAAAATCATAACTTCTGGACACGTTCAGTTGATAACCTAAGACAGGGCAATATGAGACTGTAGGGTAAGTTGGGAGTCGATGAGAAGGTGAGTAAAAGTTTTATTTTCAACTCTGCTCCTCACAGTTCACGATCTCAGTTTCCCCATTTGGGAGAGGAGGGCTTCTTTAGTCCCCTCCCTGCCCTCAGTCCTGCCCCAAGGGAGAAGCAGAAGAATTTTACGTGGACTTGACTTTGCTGGGAGAAGAATATGGAGCCAGGAGCAATTTTAAAATCATCGGTTGATTTCTCAGCACTCTGCTGTGTAGTGTTCAGAAGCCATTGAAGGTGTGACTCCTGATCTTAAGAAATATGTTCTCTAAAGACGTTACTTTTGGCACAAGAGAATGACATTTTTTATTTAACCTCACAATCAAAGATATATGTAGCTAGGGCATATGAGATGTGTAAACTATATAACCAAATGTGACAGTGGCTAGATATCTGTCTAATACCTATCCTAGCCTTTCATTTTAGTATCAGCATCTTCTTATTTGACCTACTAAAGTACTGTATTTCCCAGTGTCCCTGGCAGACAGGAGTGGCAGTGAGATTTAAGTATACATCAGGTTAAGATCTGGAAGACCCATTTGTCCCTTGTCCTTCATGTTCCTCTGAATGCTGAGCTCTGGCTGCACCTGAATTAACTCATAACTGGTGAGTGATGAACTATTATCATCCCCATCTTACCCACAAAGAAACTCAGTACCTGATGTGTTAATTGCCCAAGGTTTCAAGGCGAAAAAGAGGCTGAACTAAGATTTGGATCCAAGCATTTCTGATTCCAGATTCTGGGCTCCTAACTACAGCACTGTACTGGGCTTCACTAGACATGGAGCTGGACCTTGGAGAGCTAGGGGCATTGGAACAGGCATGTGTGCTTCCCTGGGAGATGGAATAAACACAGGCCTGTCTGCAGGGCAGGAGGGCCGGCAGCACACACAGGAGAAGCCGTCCATAGAAACGTGGCTGCTGCAGAACAGGACAGAGGGGAGCCAAAGATGGGCCCGGGTGAACATCCATGCACACTGTCTGTCCATCAGCCCATCCTAGTGCCCTGAGATCCTCTGATGTGCCTGTAAAAGTTCACCATAAAAGAGGTGATGTCAAAGATGAGACATGCAGGGTCCCCAAAGGCACAACCACATTTGCTCTCTCTATTCCTGCCTCCCCCTTTTCATATGCATATAGCAATCCACACGTGCATGCACCTACACATTTGCCAGTATACTTATATGTAGCTTTGAGAATATTTTTTAAAATTAAAATCTGTGCAGCTACAGGTATAGTCAAATGTGTGTGGAAATTACTGCTGGCAGATACACTCCTGATTTGAAAACCATTGGTTTCCTAACATTTCCCATGATGATCTACAAAATTACATCTAGGACCTTTCCATACAGTTGTGATAAGAGTAGAAGGAAGCATAATGATATACATGGTAGCATATTTTCACTTTTTCAACTACCACAGTGGCACCATAGCCCTATGGTTATCAGGGCAGGCCGTGTGTTCTGTCAGAACTGGATTAAAATTCTAATTCTACCACTTACTATCTGTTAGTCCTTGTGCAACCCAAGCCTCAGGCTGCTCCTCTGTGAAATGGTCATGGGAGTGAAATAGTTACCTCTTCTAAGCTGGTGGGTGGGATAAGGAGGTGAATTATGTAAATCACTTAGCTCAGTGCCTGTCCTTAGTAGCTTCCTGGATGTTAAGGCACCAGGATCCTGGAGGGGTGGGCCTTAGGGGCTGCAGCTGCAGTGACCTCGCATGTTCTCCCACATTATGGGCCTCCAATTATGACTATTGCTTGGAACAGAACCAACAGGCTAAGGGAGAACCTTAGTGTCTACATTAAGCCATTTATTCATTCAGTGCGGATTCATTTAGCATCCACTGTGTTTCACATACTGCCTACAGAAGTACACCACTATTTTTTACAAGAAAAACACAGAAGAGCATCAGGATTAGAGAAAGGACTCTCAAAAAGATATGTTTTCAGTCTCTTTCTCCCTGATGCTGTCCTGCCTGGGCCATGCTTCACTCTGCCATGCCCAGCACTCATCTGGTGGGGCTTCCTTCCTTTGCTCAGTCCTCCCCCAAGATACCGGAGTGCCCCCAAGTCCCTAACAAGGAGTGCCCTTCTTCCTTAACGAAACAATTCATCTCAACTCATTCATACTAAAGTATAAATAGTAAGTCCAAAGTGTTAGCATTTAAACTGCAGATGAAACCCTGAGCTAGAATGAAACTGGGTAGGTGGAAAATCAGGGATTAGTTGGAAGTACACAGGGCACTGGTAAAAAGATACTGTCTGGAGTAACCACCCCGACCCGGGGGCATCTCACCTTTGCTAAGGCTTGCATTACCTGGAGCCTCTGTGCTTGTATTTAAGAGGCTGTTCACTCCCCAGGAGGGGTGTGAGTAAGGGAGCGGTGGGGACTTGGCCTTGCTGTGTTTATTTTGAACTCGAGGGAGGCCAGATTTCTCTTCCATTTACGTTATGGCTCTGATTGTTTTATTTATTATTTTTAGCTAGTGGTGGAGAATTTGGTAACTGTTGTCTTTTGGTTCTGTTCTAACTTGTAAATGTTATCTAGTTCTATTCTGTTTTCCATCTTATGCAATATAAATTCAGAATCTATATTATCTAAACCATTAATCAGATTGCAAAATCTTTCCTTTCCCATGTGAAAGCAAAAAAGAAGACTGGGACTTAACTACAGATAATCACCATGAATATTTATTTAGATTTTTAGGATTGTTTACTTCTCACATGTGGTCCTCTCTGCTCCCCTCCCTGCCCCTTCCCATGCCTCTCCTCTTTGTCAATCACTATATTTTCTATAAGGTATTACTGAGAGAAGACTTGACTTTCTTTCCTTTCCCATGGTTGTGGTTGTATTTCACGGCAATAACCAAGAGCTCTACCTACTTTTCATTCCATGCTTTGCCCTGACAGCGATCTCTTCCATTTCCTGATGGTGATTTCTCCATCATCGGCAAGTTGGGGATTTGAGATTCCTTGTCCCTGTTCTCTTACAGCCAGTGGCCTCACCTATGAGGTCTCCTACAAAAGACGGGAAATTGATGCATTTCAAGAGCTGGACCATGATCCCATACTTGAATATGCTGATGGTCCTTTGTGTTGTCCAAGAACCCTTTATGAAACAGGAAGATGCTGAAGACACCTGGAAGTAGCACTGTGTGTCATGATGGACTTTGCAGGCTCTAGGCAGATCCCCAGGTAGGTCAAAGACCCTGAATGTGGTGATGTGGCCTGGGGTTGGGGAAAAGTAGTTCAGTATTACCAAAGGAAAAGATAAATGGTCTATTTTCACATCTGGAACTTTGGTATGTAGATGTCAGCTCACACAAACTTACTTATAGCTCATTACCAGAATTAGTGAGCTTGGCTTAAATAAATCAACAGGACTGACTCTAACAGACCTTCTGATTGCTTCTTTTACTATGGAAAGAGGTTTGTTGTTGTTGCAGGTGAAAGCAGAGATATGTTCTTACCAGAGATCTAAAGTAATTTTTTTCTCAGTTTCTACTCATTTTGGATACAAAACTCTTTAAAGTTTAAATAAATAGAAATAAAAAGACAGAAAACAAACAGTAAAACTAAAATCATTTCCCTGGACTGCAGTAAGTCTTGTGACTCTTTAAGAGATAGGAAATAAAAAAAAAAAAAAATTTCCTTTCAGTCCTACTCACAGGTGGGCTGTTCATGTTTGTTTAAAATTTCCCCTTTGTTTATTTTCTTCTTTCAAAGTAGAACAACTTCTTCTAGTAATATGAAGATGCACAGCTTCAACTTATTAAGTTAATTTCATTTTAAGTGGAGATAGAAGTCGTTAACAAAGGAGAAATGGAATAGTTCAGCTTTACTTTATTTGCTTTGTAGGGTGCAGTTTTACTTACAATCTGTACAGTATACAGAATGCCTAAAAACCAGCCTGAAATTACAAACACAAAAATAATAATAGCATCAAATAACATTATATCTTACTACGTAATGATGCTATCTTCGGGCAGCTGCTAAACAATCAAGCTGTGTGTGTGTGTGTGTGTGTGCGCGCGCGCCTGCAATGTTTCACATTCATAGAATACACATGGTGTTATGAACAAACTTGAGAAAAACAAAACAAGACAAAGTTAATACTGTCAGCCAGTTCACGATCTCCTTTGAGTATTTTAACGCACATTCATACAAAGAGGGAAAATATTAAAACCATATAGTACAAAAAAACCCAACTCCTTTTACGAAATGGATGAGTTGTAGATGGTGTCACTAGATTAGACAACATGGGTTGTAAAACTAAATTAAACCATCTGCTCAAGACTAGTGCACAGGGAGCCGAGCTTGAGGCTTGTATCTGCATTGAATGAGCATTCAGTGCACTGATTTTCTATTGTCCCAATTCCTAGTGATGGCCATGCCCAGCCTCAAGACAGATGACAAAAGAGATGCTTAATTATGTAGCACCAGTGTGGTTAGGACTAGCTGGGACAAGACAGGAAGGCAGTTGATCAGAGGCTTAAAACAATTCTGATAGTGTGTCCTGGCGAGTGTTGGATAAGATAAGACCGCTAGACCACCTTATTCAGTGCTGGAGTATTTGGCCTCTGAAGCAGTGCATTCCAGTGTGCTCCAGTGGGCTCCCAGGAGAGCATACCACAGACCACTGAATGGTGAAAATAGATTTCTCTGCTGTTACTTCAGGCTATGGAGTCAACAATGGTTTAGGCAAATTTTTTCAGTTACCCCTAAGATTACAACCACATATACAGTAATTTGAATTGGCCATTTTCAAAGCTGTTTCTCAAACTTGCATTTTGGCAGCAGAGATCCAAACTGCTCCCCATTTTAAAATTAATTCATACTGGATCAAATTGTGAGACCCGGTCAGGGTCAGGAACTTTTTGCTGACATGCATGGCAATAAATGCGTGGGGTTGGAGGATTGCAGCTGGTAAGAGCATGGACTTTGTGGTGAGATGGGCTTGGTTTCAAATCATTAGCTGTGTGACTTTATTCAATCCCTCAAAAACCTTGTTTTTTCATTTGTGAAATGGTAACAACATCACTGCAGATCTCATAGGATTGTGAGGATTAGGTGAGATGACACATAAAGCTCTGTACATGATGACTGGTGCCTAATGAGTGTCAATAAGTGAGTGTTTAGTGGCAATAGTTGAGCAGCCTTTGAGATAAGCAGACCAGACATGTTCCTAACGGTGCTGGCCTGTACCAGCACCCAGCTCTGAAAGCTGATCGCAGCTCTTCATGTTTGCTTTGAAATCACTAATTGGACGAGCTAGGGTTGTGGGCTATAAAGCAATAGAGACCAACTTTAGCTAATTCAAACAGAAAGCATAGAGCTGGTCTTGTAAAGACAGTACAGGTTGACTCGTGGACACCATTGGCACTGGACCCTGGGAATGGCCGCTAGAACTGTAGCCCCTGTGCCCTCTGAAGGGCTGACTGGCTGCCCCTGCCGATCCCACTCACAACAGAATGGACTCCTAGGGGACCCTTCTTGTCACCACGAGCTTCAGCTACAAAGCTGGGTGGGGAGATGAGTTGGTTTTGCATCCTTGGGACCCCTTGAAGTTACTCTATGGGGAAGGATGAGCTCTTCTTACTTAAGCTGTCTGCACTGCTACCCTCTGGGGGCTGCCTGATTCTGCCACCGGAGTCATAGTTGATTCCAGTACCTGGCAACTATGCTCAAAGACTGAATGGTGTCTGGGCTCTGGATAACCCACATGTTTTATTTTGGCTCACCTACCTGTAACAGCCTCAGTCTTCCCTGAAGCTCAAAAGGCGGAAACTGGAATACCTCCTTGGAGAAAGCACCTAGGAGACTGAATGAGGGAAAACAAACTGGGAATAGAAAGCAATGTGCGGGCATGTGAATATGGAAGCAGAGATCACTGGAAGTTGAGAAAAATGGTCATCTGAGAAAATTGACTCAAAACCACCAGCATGACAGGCCTATATTTCTGAGCTGGGGGTGAGCACTTGAGTTGCGGCGAGGGCAGCTCAGAGCATTGTATTTCTCGTCATGTGGCTCCGGCATGAACTCTCTGAGTCCCAACCTGGTGTACTGAGGAGGGTTGAAGAAGCTCTTAGTACCCCTACCAGGTGCTCATGGAACTGCCGCTCCTAGTTAAGCTGAGCCATGAAAGTCCATGAAAAATCACCAACACTTCCCGGCCCCCAGGTCCTTTATGCGGAGAGAAAAGAGTTACCAAGGTCAATTTTCCCGCGTATAACTGGCATGTGTTGACTTGACATCATACGTTGTGGTTATACTTTTGCTTATTCCCAGACTTTAAACTGGAGACAGAAGGATAGACCCACATGAACACAATATTGGGGATACCACTAAGACAGTCGTTTCCAAAGTAGGCCCTTTGTACTTCCTGCCTCATGGGGTGGTGGTGGTGGTGAGTTGGGGGATGAAAATAGCAGCACTTCTACTTACTTTTATTCTCATATTAAAAATAAGAAAAAAAATTAAGTTGTCCCAATTTTTCATATAGAGGCTGACTGGTCACCCTCATTTAGTCTGTGCATCAGGAGGTATCAAGTCACTTATGGGATGCACAACCCCAGCAGGACCCTCACAGGTGGTAGTGGTTGCCTCTCTCCTGCTTCCCTTGCAACTTATTGCAGCCTGGCAGTTTGCATCCTAGGATGCTGCCAAATTTCTATTTTCATAAACCAAGAACTTCAGATGAGAAATATTTATGAAACTTGGTAATGAGATTTTGACTTCACTTGAAAATCTTTGTACCACCTTGAGATTTACTGTAATCTTATGGTAAAGTTCTTAGGAAAGTTGTCTAATATAAAAATAAGTAGTTTTTTTTTTCATGTTGATAAAAGGCAAAATGTTTCAGGAATTTTATCTTTTTCTGTGATAATAAGTCCGTGTCAATAGAAAGCTAGTTAGCAGGATTTTTTTTTGTTTTGTTTTGTTTGTGGGAGGAAGGGAAGAAATGTCTTGGATAAGCAAGGTTCAAAAATAAGTAATATCAGTTATTTATTATATTACTTTCAAAGCAAAGGTGACTTTAACAAAAACAACTAATGAGGAAGAAACTTGTTTTCAGAAGAGCCTCTTACTACTAAAAAAAAAATTGAAAATAGATGTTTGCAAGTGTTTCAATCAGTATCTTATTTTGTTGCTAAAATAATATAAAAGCCCTTATATCTCTAATCATAAAACATTTGGAAAGAAAATTTTCTAAACGGTCCAATTTAAAGCCCAAACAGTAAAGTGCAAAACTTCCTGTTTGCAAAGAAACAAGACAGTACAAAATTTTGGTTGACATAAGGAAATTGATATTGTTTAACCAATTTCAATGAAAACCTTGATAAAATTGGTGGATAGGATTGAAAAATGAGTGTCATGATTTAGAACACTCAACCAATATAAATTTCTTTCATTTGGAGCTAGTCATTTTGAATATTGCCTTCTTCAGCAATCATAGCTATCATAGCCAAAAATCAAGGTAAACATTTAAATCTCTTTATCACAAAGTACTAAAGCAAGAATTCAAAGATTTTTAAAGAGGCATAGTCAATCACAAAGCAAAAAGCTTGTTGTACCATTAATAATGTTTGTGATATTGTTTATTATATCCTTATATCATCCTTTTAATAACCATAGTCTTTATGTATATTTTACTAAAGACATAGGAAAGTGATGCATTTTCTTTAAACTGATAATGGTATAGGATCAAACATGTTAAGAGACCTCAGCTCTAGATGTTTTATAAAATTGGAAGAAATTGGATCCATTCCTACAGACAAGGTAAATGGAAAATGATCTCTCCATTGGTTAGAGGCTGTTTTCATATACCATGTAAAGCTAAATGAAAAACTTCAAGGGGATTACTGAACTTTGCAAATTTTGTGTCTCAAATAAAAAGTTAAGGACAAAGTTTAGAGTATTAACTTGAGAAAGTGTGTGTAATTTTACATGTTGAACTATTTGTAAGTATATTGACTATTAAATATTTTTAAATATTACCTAAATAAGTGAGGCTTAAGTAACTGGTAGCAGTAGATGAAAAATTATTATAGTACGGAAATTGTTAACCAATTGAATATAATAAAAAGAACTCTAGCCTGTTTAATATAATTTCTATTTATCTTAAAAACTCGTTTCCAGCTTCTAATTTTGATACATTTTAAATAATGGTTTACTGAATAATATCAAAGCTTTTTTTTTTTTAAAATGGCACCTATAAATAATATGCTCTAAAGTGGAAATTTAAGGAATGTTTATGCCACATCAACTTTATCACAAAGATTTATATAGTCTATATGTTTAGCTCTTTATGATTATTACAGAATCCTATGGATTTTAATTACAGAACCTATGGATATCTAGTAATACCTGCTTGCTTTTGATCCATCAATGTAGTGTCAATACCAACTAGTTTCTCATTAATTACCATCCAATCTATATATCTCTGAATATGGCTGAACAGGATAACCCTGAACTATTTGGTGTGTTCAACTCCTAGGCACAAAGTTGAGTGAAATGACACTATCTGTTAGGAATTCACAATAGTTACTAAACAATTTAAAATATCCAATCTATTGAGCATTTATAGTGAACCAAACACTGTTTCAGTAATGAACAAATAAATAAATGAATAAATGACATTGCTAAATTGATCGATCATAAATACAGAACATTTTCTGCTGAGTTATAAGGTAAGTACATGATTGTATATGGGTTTATTTTGTGTCTATTCAGCAAAATGGGACAACTAAGTTACTTCAACAAATATGATCAATGAAGATGGTCAAACTGAACAAATTCCAAACAAAATCTCCAACTTTGATTTTAATGGCTTTAAGATCATTTTAAAATGAATTTTCCAAGTTACCACCTTAAAAACTTTCTACTTAATCCAAATTTTGACCCTAAATTTTCCAATTCCTTCAGAAATCCAGGGCCCTGGCATAGGATTTGCTTTCTAATGCAAGTTGGGGAGATCTTGCCCCAATTGCTTCCAGACGTCTTCCTGACCCATACTAGCAACTCCAGAACATGTGCACTTGTTTGGGGGAGGGCTTAATCCTTTTGAATCAGAATCTGTCTTTTAAATGTTCAGTATATGAAACTAGACTATTAAAACTTGAACATTTGATGTGGTCCAAAGCACATCTCTTCTTCTTCTGTATTTGATGAATGTTAATTAGTTGTTTTAGGTTTCCTCCTAATGATTTACTTTAAAAAATCGTCCCAAATGTATACTCTTTCAAGACAATACCAGATAAAACATACATCTGAAATGTCACATGTGGTTTGCTGAAAATAGTTATGTTTCTTCCCGAAAAGTTTTTTCTTCTTTTTTTTTAATAGTTTCACTGACTCTTAAAATGTCAAATAAAAATGCTAGGAAAAAAAGTTAAATTATATTCACATGAACAATAATAAGTTGCTTCAGAAAGCAAAGCTATTTGTTTGACCATAACATATAAATATCAATATCAATGTAAATACACACATGCATATACATATGTGTGTGTTTAGATTTCTATCAGCAAACACCAAATGGCAATCACAAACTTTGAAAATTGACTGTTTTAAAAAACAAAAAGAAAAAAAACTATAAAGGAGAAGGAAGCTTTGAAACATGTACACCATGTGAAATACATTTAGGTTTTTCAAAGAGAATTGAAGGCTTTCAATTTCAACATAAGTAAATTGCTGTCATTATTAATAGCAGACATGTGGCAGTGTTTTAAATTGGGACCAAAAGTGTGGGTTCTTCCTAGTACAAAGATGGTGCAAACTCAGAGGCTGTGAAACATTCAACACCAATTTTTAGTCCCCCAGAGTTTTTTTTTAAATACCTAAAAATTCAGTGTGCCGCCTTAGAACTCAACGCATAAGATATTTTGAAAAATAGTGATAATCCTTCGAGCAGGAAAAGAATGTGTATCATTACGATTAAATGACAGTAGCCAACACTGGTAGCTTTTAATTAGAATTAGGGTAAAATTCACTCATACAGACAATTCAAGGCAGCATGTGAATACCTGATCCTTTGTCATTCTCTGACATTCTCTCTCCTAGGATTACACACTTCTCTGCAACACGGTTTGACTTAGGGAACTAAATATAATTTAATTTAAGGAATGGAAATTTAAGGAATGTTTATGCCATATCAACTTTATCACAAAGATTTATATCACAAAGTCTGTTCCCTTAATAAAAAAGTTAATAAAACTGCCAAGGACTTATAAACGTAGACTGATATTACCTGGGAAGCAACAGAAAGTAATGACGCTGCCTTCAAAGAACTTGTGGTTGGATTGGGGTGGTAGATAAGTCAGCAGATAATCGCAACTTAGTGTAATCAGCCTCATGGTACCGTGTAGCAGGGAACTGGTGGGGCTGCTCTGGGGAAGGGCCATTGTTCCGGGGAAGGTTTCCTGGAGCAGATGTTCTCATGCTGCAGGAAGCATCAGAATCCCCTGGAAGACTTGTCACAACACAGAGTTTGGGGTGGGGCCCAAAAATTTGTATTTCTGACAAGTTCACAGGGGATGCTGGACCTGCTAGTTGAAAACCACCCTTTGAGAACCACAGTTCCAGAGGATGAGATGCTCCTCTGGGTTTTATAGGAAGAGAATTCTAGGCTTAGGGAATGCCAAGGGTGAAGGCCCAATGTGGGAACCTTTTGGGGATTATAAATAGACGGTAGAGTTGTAGAAAGGGCCCTGGTAGGGAGTACAGTTGTCTTGGCTTGCCAGGGACTGGGGGGTTTTATAGAATGCAGGCCAAAAACCAGCACACTCCTGGGCAAACCAGACAGTTGATCACCTGGAAACAAGAGATGAGGTGAGCATACATGGTGATCGTCCCTAAGACAAGGGGCTTTATCTCTAACTGGAAAGCCCCAGGCAGCCATAAAAAGGCTTTCGCAGAGTAGAATCGTATTAAGGTTTATGTTAAGAAAATCATTTCAAAAGTCATGTAGATGATAGATTAAAAGTGGGTGAAACTCAGGCAGGCAGGAAGCGGCTGTGGTGAACTCGGTGAGAGACGGCACGATCTGAGGCAAAGTGTTTGCGGTGTGGTGGGGAGGCAGAAAAGGTGCAAAACATGCTAAGAGACAGAATCTACTAGCCTTGCTGACCTACTGAAGAATCCAGGAATTGAAGACTGTAGGACGACTCCCAGGTTCGTGGTTTGAGGCTGAGTGGATGGTGATAAACAGTGCATCATTTCACACACGAGGAAACTGGGACTTTGAAAAGTTAAATGATTGGCCAAAGCTAGACTGTCAACTAGTGAAGGAGCTGTAAATGAAACATTTCCTGACAGCACTCATTTCACCATACTGCTCTACCTCTTCCATTCACTGATAATATTTATATAGAGTTCTTTTTACATCCTCATATCTGTTAGGTATGGATAGTGTTTGTATATGGTCTTTATAGGGACCATGAGGACATTAGCGACAATGAGAAGCTGTATTCAGCAGCTGTGCTCATAATATCTCTTTGGTTGTGGATGTCCTTTAAGGGAGGCATCTTGCTTCTTTTCAGAGGGTAAACATGGTTTATTACATTTCATTCATGGCTTTTTACTCCTAATCTGACCTTGTGCATGCCTTTTTTTTCTAGTCTTTGTTACAAGTTTCTCATAAGCAAGGCATTGTGCATACATGGCGTTTGTCAGTCTCTGGGTGTACACTAAAGTGACTAATGTTATTGTTTGTTTGTTTTTGTTTTGTTTTTTAAGATTTTATTGGGGAAGGGGAAAAGGACTTTATTGGGGAACAGTGTGTACTTCCAGGCCTTTTTTCCAAGTCAAGTTGATGTCCTTTCAGTCTTAGTTGTGGAGGGCGCAGCTCAGCTCCAGGTCCAGTTGCCGTTGCTAGTTGCAGGGGGCGCTGCCCACCATCCCTTGCGGGCCTCGAGCAATTGAACTGGCAACCTTGTGGTTGAGAGCCCACTGGCCCGTGTGGGAATCGAACCAGTAGCCTTTGGAGTTAGGAGCATGGAGCTCCAACCACCTGAGCCACCGGGCCGGCCCTAATGTTGGTTTTTAAGTGCATTTCTACTGCTCAAAATTAATCCCATCTCCATTTTTGACCCATCATGTCATAATGCTTCCAAGCACAATCTCTGTGAACTGTGTTCACACCGTGTGATTGTTCCAAGGCTGCTTGAGGAGCACCTTCTTCTTAACATCACTGCTAGTTGTAACAAAATCCTAAATTTCAGCATGAGTCAGCTAGCTCAATAGGAGCTCCATGCAATTTCTCTACTTCTGCTGTGCAAACAGGGCCAACCAAGCTTTTTCCTTTGGCTAGGATCAACCAGTTTAAAAATTCAGAAACAAGTGAGGGTCCTGGATATGACTGTGTATGCAGTGGCCAGCATGGATATATCCCTTTCTGATCAAAAGCAGGCCAACTGCTTGCTACCTGAACATACCTTTTCTAGTGGCTGTTAGGCATCTTTGCCTTGGCTTCTTACAAGGGGTGTGTCACACAGTTTCAACAGGGGCAAGACTCGCTGGAGATAGGCAAAGGAATGAAGACTGTGAAATTGATCTTTAGGGCTTCATTGCACATTGCCTCTCTTTCCACACACACCCCTCCTTTCAAGCTTATGCTGTGCCCCTCTCTCAGGGGAGACGTAGACATCTCTTGCTGCTTTCAGGCTATTTATGGGGCCCCATCCAAATTAGCCCATCTCAGTCCAAGCCTAATATATTGGCCTTTTCACTACATGTCTCAGGGGCTAAATTTGGCAAATTGAGCTTTTAATGTGAGCCTGGGACCTCCTAAAGAAGGGTTTGGCAAATAACTCTTGCCCAAAGGAAATTACTCTTAGTGTTCCCTCTAAGCCTTATTCTTCCATCCTATCTATCCCTTAGTTTTTAATTGACTTTTGTTCTCAATCTGACCTCTTTTTGTATTATAGTCAGTCTTTGGGGATCTCTAGATTGAAAATACCTGTTCCTTGGCCAACTTAGCTTCTATTCACCATCTTTGCTTTCTTCCATTCTCATTCTTTCAGGGTTCCAGGCCCCCAGGCACCTGCTAACCTAGGGTATTTTTTTCTTAGCTCAGTCCAGGCTGGCAGTGTACATCTTTGGATCTTTGTCTTTCAGCCACCAGCAGGTTGAAAGGAGATTTGATAAAGGAATTAGTGTGGCTATAGTAGCTGATAATTCAAAGGGATGATAATTTTGTATAGGCTGGTGCTTTTTGCATCCTTCAAATCACACGATGTAGGCAAGTGTCTTCCCTGCTTGCTTTTAATGTTAGTTCTGTGCCTGTGGGAACTCCTTTGAAACTGACTATTGGTGGATATACTGTGTTTCCCTGAAAATAAGACCTAGCCAGACATCAGTTCTAATGCGTCTTTTGGAGCAAAAATTAATATAGGACCTGGTATGATATGATATGATATGATATGATATTAAGACTCAGTCTTATATTATAGCAAAATACGAGGTCTTATATTAATTTTTAATAATATAAGACGCATCAGAGCTGATTGTCTGGCTAGGTCTTATTTTGGGGGAAACACGGTAGCCCTTTTCTCCCTCCTCCATCAATTTTTCACCCAGTGAGGCAAATTTACTTTCCTTTAAGAATAACTACTTTGTACTTCTTGTAAAAGTGATTCATAATTGTTATGAATATTCAAGCAATTCAGAAAAATACAAAGAAAGGAAAAAATCACCCCAAACCTCATCAGAAAGAATTAAGTATCATTAGCATTATATAAACAAATTTCCATCTTTCTATGAACATATACAAATAAAAACATAGACTTGCAACATCATCTTATAAACATGATACGATGTTGTGCATTATTAATTTTTTTTTCTTAAATTCAGCGGAAACATATGTAAACATGAAGGGGTTTCAGGAATTCAGATCGATGTTTTGTTTTTTTTCTCCATGGAAGATTCTTTCCTTAAGAGACACTTCCATGATTAATGAAAAAGATCATGAAAACAGTAAGTGGTAGGAGTCATTGGTTGTTTTAAAGTACGTTTCATTTTTACATAGGGTAGATTCACTCTTGTTGTGAAAAATGGGACATCTGAGTACTTTTACTCTTCTTCCTGCCTCTTCTCTTATGTTCTATTATGATTTTAAGTTTTATAATATTTATATTTAATTTTCTAAGCATGGGTTGTTTAGCTCTTAGTTCTCTTTGTAAATGATTCCTTCTCACCATTAGTTCTTTTACTGGAGATATTCTATTCCTCGTTTCTTTATTTTAAGTTATCACTTTGTTGGCTGGATTTCATTCTTAAATGCTTGAAAGGAAAACTTGGCTGGATATCATACTCATGGATCACTTTCCCTTAGACTCTTGTAAACATTGCTTCACTATTTTCTGGCATTAAATATTAGCCCTCAGTTTCTCCATTTATCCCTTGATTACATCAATACAAAGCTTTTCAAGAAGTACTCAAGGGTGATATATTTCTTGAGTTCTTTCATGTTTAGGACTTTTTGTACTTGAATGACATATTGGTTGGGTGTAACATTGTTGGATCATGCTTTCTTTCCTTTGTAATAGGAAAAGACAACATTGCTCTAATGTGTAATATTGTAACATTGCTCTAATGTGTTTTGGCTATGCATATTGTTGTGGACAAGTCTGAGGCCCCCTAAATACTCCCTAGGAGCTTCTCTATTTGAATGACTTTAGAGTTCTTGATTTTTGCCTGGAAGGTTAATAACAACCAGGATAAGTCTCAATAGTCATCATTTTGTATCAGTTCTCTGGAAAATGTTCTCTTTTATCCCAAGGTTTCCTTCTCCCTGCATTCTTTACTTGACATGTCTTTGAATACTTTTAGCTTTTCACATGATGACATTTTCCTTTAAGGACACTAACTTTTTATTACACTCTCTTTGTTGTAACTGATTTGTCTTTTTCCTTTTGGTTTTCTCTGATTACTTGAAGCAATTCTTTTATGTTAGTAATTGATTTCTGACATTAACAATTTTGTTTCTTGCTGTTTCTAGTTACTGGTTCTGTAATGGTATTATTTCCATGCTCAATTTATTTCTTTAGCTCTATAATTCTATAATCCTCAATATGTGTTTTTTTCCAAATCCTATTTTGCCTGTTGTTTTTTGAAGTTCTTTTTAATGTTAGAACAGCGATTTTATGTACAGAAAGGATTGTTTATGGGGTTTTTTTTGGCTGAAAACAAATATTTGACTGGTTAAAATTATAAAGGTTAAAATCTAATTTCAAGACTTCAAATTTAACGCACAAATCTCATTGTTCTATTTATAAACATAAATTTGGCACAAGTAATTACTCTTATAAGTTTGAATTACTTTATCTCTATATTTATTTTTCGAAGCCCCAAGTATTGACACATTTCTGTATTCAACAAAAAGGGGCAGTTTTACCTCCTTAGGTGGATTGGGTTTCTGGGATCAAAAATTCTAGACAATAGTGCAGTTGCTCATCAACTGGGGATCTGAGCCCAGGAAGCAGGAATTGGGGTTACACCGTTGCAGGATGAAGCTATTCAGGTAAAGAAGTCAGGTACAGTTGTGCAGGGTGTGCCCTGAACCAGAATATCTGCAAGAGGGCATCATGAGAGCTGAAATCTAGCCTGCAAGGGTATGCGTCAGCCTGGAGGAAGGGTGCTTGTACAATTTTTTCCACTTGTAGTGGTTGCCCTTTTCTAACTGGTATAGCCAGAAGGGCAGGCATCTTTTTATTTATCAACATATTCTTCTAGAGATGGTGACTTTTTCTAATTTGTACAAAGGCACTTTACATGGTCAAGGGCTTGTGGTGACCCCAAGCCACAGATGCATATGCTCAACCTTTCTCATAGTCAGAGTTAGGTCAGTAGAGAACGCAAACCTTCACTTTTAGGTGGGATTTAGTTTTACAACCAGCTCATCTTCTGCTCACTGTTTGTCTTTCCAGTTCTGCTCTTCTCTAGGTGTTAATCCCTGCCTCAGATAGGTGGAAATCTGCTCTGTGCTCATGTTACTGCCAATGTATTTTGTGACATGAGATTTAATTAACCTCTCTACTGCCTTGTTGGATTCCGTGTTATTTACTTTTTTGGGGGGGAGGGGGACTAGATCACAGCCACATTTTATAGTCATTTATTAACATGTGTTTTGAAAATTCTGCAGTGTAAGGCATTTGGGGAATGTCTTCTTTTCCTTAAGTTATGTTTGAATTTCTTCCATTTGTTAAGTTATGTATTCTTCCTACTTGGGTCCTTTGTCATGTAAGGCCTCTCCCTCTCTCGCCCCCTCTCTCTCAGATTTGTACACTAACTAAGAGGAGGTGTTTCCTTAATTAAAAGACTTTCTTTTTCTTTTAGCAGTTTTAAGTTTACAGAAAAAATTGAGGGAAAAGTACAGAGTTCCCATATAACCGCACACCCCAGTTTCCCCCTATTATTAACATCTTGCATTGGTAATGGTACATTTGTTACAATGATGAGCCAACATTGATACAGTATTATTAACTAAATTCCATAGTTTACATTAGGGTTGACTCTTTGTGTTGTATATTCTCTAGATTCTGACACGTGTATAACGACCTGTGCCCACATTACAGCATTACAGTGTCTCGCTGCCCGGAAAATGCCCTGTGCGCCACCTATGCATCAGAGGAGGCTTTTGCCATCGGAGCTGGTCTTGGTGGCGCAGTTGATTATACCAGATGTTCACTGAGGTCCTATCTGTACTACAAATTGTAAAGAAGTCCTGACTCCTGCGTATTAATAATAACCTCCAAATATCAACCATTCTGCACTATGCTTTAGATAAAAGGGATGCCGATTGCTGTAGATGGAGGGTTTGCCCAGGACCAAAACTGTGAGTTCCCTTACAATGGACCCTACTTAAATGTAAATGCCCCATGACTTAAATTTAAGTAATACTAAAACCAAGTTGACGAAAGTGAAGTTGTCCTACACTTCCTGAGTAGAATTTTTAGTAAAATATGTTCAAAATTTTTTAACTGAAAAGAAATGTTTCATGCACAGTTTACCTGCTATTTTTTATTGACGTGATGGAAAGTGTATTAAAATCTACTAGAAATATCTTAAATGCCTGAGGGAGAGGGAAATCTAATTTCGGAGCCCCCCCCCCCTTTTTATGATTCTAATAATACTATTCATAAAACAAGAATTGAAAATAGGATTTTGACATCATTACTGATCATGTTACTGACAGTATCCTGAAGAAAAGAAAAAAAAAACATGAGAAAAAAAGAAAACATCTCCAAAAATTTGGAGATGTGAAAATGTCCTTAACTTGCAAAAGGGAGAAAAGTTGATGGCAAAACGCTACAGCCAATTATTCATGAATTAGATTATGAGTATTTCTTAAACAAAGGCAGTAACAGTTTCATGGTATGTCATATATGTAGACTGGCAGGCAGTTCTGAGTATCCCATTTTGAGAGGTTTCTTAGCATTCTAAAACATTTTCAGGAAGGAGCTATATCCTTGCTCTCCAAGCCTTTGAAGCCTCCTCTTGACCTCAAGAGAAAGTTGACACTTTGTTATATGACCTACAAGTCCACAGAGGAACAACAGCTTATGTTACCTGTTTAGCTCTGATACCAGACAGACCTGTTTTGAATCCTGGCTCTGCCAGTTATTGGTGTGTGACCAGAGACAAGTTAACTGGCATGTCTAACCCTCAGTTTTCTTACCTATAAAATGGAGATATTAGTAGTTCCTATCTAGTAAGTTTGTTATGAAGGTAGTGAGTATACTTAAGATGCATGACACCTAGTGTCCCCTCAACAAATGGAAGCTACTAATTTTTTAAAGCTTTTAAAATTTAATTTAAAAATTTTTCAGTTGCAGTTAACATTCAATATTACTATATTACTTTCAAGTGTACAGCATAATGGTTAGACACTTACACAACTTACAAAGTGATCCCTTTGGTAAGTCTAGTACCGACCTGACACAATGCATTGTGATTGCAATAGTATTGACTATGTTTCCTATGCTGTACTTTACATCCCTGTGACTATTTTGTAACTACTAATTTTTATTTCTTAATCCCTTCACCTTTTTCACCCAACCCCCCCATCAGTTTGGCAGCCATCAGTTTGTTCTCTGTATCTGAGTTTCTGTTTTGTTTGTTCGTTTATTTTGTTTTTCAGATCCCACATATAAGTGAAATCATATTGTATTTGTCTTTCTCTGTCTGACTTATTTCCCTTAGCATACTACCCTCTAGGTCCATCTATGTTGTCACAAATGGTAAGATCTCATTCTTTTTTATGATCAAGTAATATTCCATTGTATGTATGTATGTATTTTCTTTATTCAGTCTCTATTGAGAGACACTTAGGTAGGAAGCTGCTAATTTTTTAAAAGCTCTTTATGGTCATGCCATGTATACCTTTTCAGCTGGAAAGCCCCTCATGCTTACAAAGTTTTTGTCATATTCTTCCAGGGATATTTTAGACAGAATCCCTGGGCTGACTGAATGTTGGGCCAGATGATCTAAAAATCTCTTCCAGCTTTAGGAATCCATAATTCTTTAGCTTTTACAAGACTGTTATATCCAGCCACAGTGGAAATGGTTTGGGCCACAGAATGACTCTCATTTTTCATTCACGTGGGATATATTTGTGTTGCTCTGGATGCCTCATGTCTAGTTATCATTGCAACTCTGCTACACTAATGGGTAAATTTCTTTGGGGGACAAATAACTCTGGAAGCCCTGACTTCAGAGAGCCTTTTGTTGCCTTTTGTGAAAATGAAAGGAGAGAACTGGGCATACTGGATCCCAATGGCATCCCATAGAGGAGGAAGGACAGGGTCAGAGGGATAAGCCCTTTCTCCCAGGAATCTCTGAAAGTTGTTCCTGCTAAAGGCGTGCAGAGTTCCATCGTCTTCACATGCTTTCACCTCTGTTCTCTCTGAGTGTACCTGGTATGCCATGCAACAGTAGATGTTCATCGAGTCAATCCTCCAGAGGACAGAAAGTTACCCATCGCAGCCTTAATTCATGTATTAATTCGTCCAACAAAAATGTATGCACGTATACCTGCTCACCTTCTTGGTCCCTGCAAAAGAAAACCCTGAGGGATACATGACTGTAGATTATAATCATCCTTGTGAGCAAAGACACCCTGAAAGTTGTCTGCCCGAGTCGTCAGGCACAGTGGGTATTTGTGGCTTCAGTGAGTAGGGGTAAGTGGCGGTTGTGAGTTTTGGGGCTGGCAAACACTGAGCAGATCTTCTATTTCCATTTCCCAATCCGGAAAATGCAATAGTCTGCATCACCATTTTTCAAAGTTGGGGAGAAGTTGTGTCTAATAAAAGATATTCAATCCTTTAATTCTGAGAAGCTAACTATTAATCAGGGTTTTAGATAAGAAGAGGCAGGTCATCAGAAATGCAGTTAGGCTGCAAAGAGGGATGTGACAGTGGCTCTAGGTATGCATTTTGTTACCTTATGTGTGTATAAATGTAGATTTTTAGCCAGAACAACCATTTCAGCAATTTAAGCTGGTGCTGGTTAGGTCTTCATATTCAACCCAAATTTCAGAAACAAAAGAGCTCAGAGAAGTTTCATATGTAATCATTTGGTTGAGTGCCTCGTCTCGGCATCGCAGCATGTTTGAGAATATCATGGCTCAGTGTCAGGAGTTCTGGTAGAGGTCACCACTGAGACAGGAAAAAATCAAAAGCAGCAGCATGGAGTGATCTGAATACAAAAATCCTGCCAAGATACATCTTTCCAGTGACATAAAACTGAAACAAATCTGTACATTTACTTAGTAATGAAATGCATACTACTTTTAAAGTGTGCTATGTTTTCTAGAACTTCTATGAATTGTGAACTTCTTTGTTCCATTGTGGTTTATCATTCGAGAATGTGTCCCTTAGCCAGTGTGGCTATCCCTGTGCTTCCTGTGTATTTGCTCATCTGTAGTAGAATTGACCACCTAGTGGAGGTCAAAGGCTCCTGTGTCTCACTGCCCACTGTCTGGCCCCCACGCTCTGCTTCATGGTGTCATCTCTGAGCAGCTTTAGGTTGAGAACCTTACTTTTACCTCAAACTGAACTTCAATTTAAAGTCTACCTAAAATCTGAGTTTCACATTCATCTTCTTCTAGAATTATTTTTATTTCACTGCTTAGGATAATGCCCTTATCACACACTGCTTTTGAGAAGCTCAAAAATAAAACATGAGGGGCATTACTGGTGTCACCAACTCTCTCTTTCTTCCAGAACATATTTATTGGTGACTGGCTGAATGTCAGACACTATGCTGGCCCTATGGACACCATTTGAAGGAGGCCAGCACAGAGGAGGATTAAAGATAAGATTAGGCCAAAGTCAAGTGACCACCCTCCTCGCCAGGCTGGCTTCAGGGTTTGCAGGGCTCTGGGCAAATGTTTTTTGTAGGGCTCTTATCTATACAACTTGATTTAAACATGTATTACAAAATTCATGGGTCCATGAGAAGTATAGTGATTTATTGATAAAGATTTGGAATAATGGAGAGAGAAGAGGTACTTACTGGTTTACTGTCCTATCGGTGATTGTGCTTCACAGGGTCCAGGCATCATCTCTTCATGTGCTTTATTATCAAGCCATCAGTCCTGGCTAACGTCATAGGTCCCATTGGAGAAAAAGCAGCCACATGGGAGATGGAAGTGGCGGAGCATGGGCCAAGGGGCTGAGCACATTTTCTTCAGGCCAGGCCAACCTAGAAAAGTGCCCTTTTAAGGTACAGAAGGTGATGCAGCTGACAAAGGCCCCTGACCTCTGAGACTACGGGGAATGTTCTGCTAGGAAAACTTGGTCACTTAGGGACACGCTGTTAGCTGGAACTCATTCAGTGGAACTGTGTGCCCAAGCAACTTTCCAAGCATACTGCAGTGGATGACCAAAGCCCTTTATCCTTAACCAAGACCCCCAGCAGAAGTTGCATTTTATATCATAACCCAGTATCTATACACATACGTAATTGAAATGAATGTTTCACAGGACAATCCTTACCCCTACTACATATAATATTATCTTATTCTAATTTGTCTTTTCCTAGCTATTCTTTTCTATTCTTACTATCCTATCCTTCCAAAGAATGGCCTTGGATGTAGTCTCATGGCTCAAAGAATTCCTCCAGGTTTTACTCATATCTGATTCCCTTTGTACCTGGCTTCTTCAAGTCTGACTCCTCACTTAGAAGGACTGCCTTGCTCTTGATTTTGGTTTTTACGTAAGGTGTTTTCTCTTACCTGGTTCCCTTGTCTCTAAGCATTAGAGCCCAGGGGCAAGTCCTACCCAAACTGCCATACCCAGTCTTGGCATGCAGACCCCCACCCCCACCCCAGCTCAGGTGCAGCGCCCCAGGTTCTGCTGTGTGGGAGGAAGCCTCAGACAGAGAGTGACATAGCTCATGGGCTGGATAGTTAGGAGTCCAGTCCATGCTTCCTGAGTCAGGGCAAGTAGGCTCTGCAGCCCTGAGCATGATGGTTCATCATCTGGTCCCTGGGGAAAGCACAGCAGCCAAGGATAAAGGTGCAAAGGCACCTCTGAATGACCCTGGTGAACCAACCACCAAGGTTGTCTGAGCCAAATTCATTCTATTAGTTGGTTTGGGATCTTCACGCAGCTTGTCTGTCCTGGCTGACTTTTCCTTTGGGAGTGTTTTGATTCCCAGCTGCTTATGCATTTTATTTACTATTTGTATACTGTGTGCAAAGTTGCCACAGATGTAGGTATAGCTCTTACATAGCTCAGGACATACTTAGTAAACCAGGGGCAACATCTGTCCTCCTGGGGATCTGAGTGCTCTTTCTCAAACCACCCACCAAGAGTATGCACAAAAATCCGGGTATTTCTTGTTCTTCATTTAAGCCTAGAATAAATATCAAATGTTATTGGTTCAGATTCCTTCTCTGAATGTTTAAAATATTCCTTTTTGAGTTCTAGGGTTTACCTCATATTAAGAAGTAATAAGTATATTAATCCTAGTGTGTGTCTAGCCATTTAACTTTGACCTTGGAATTTTCTTCTGAGATTATTGTCTCATAAAATGCCTTTCCTCTTTGTATAAGATTTTAGATCTGCAGGTCATTGTCTTCGAGAAAAATGTAAGAAAACACACTATTTTACAATGTAATTAGCCCTGTGGGGCACAATGCTCTATACATATATACAAATTCCACCAGGCTGAGGGTCTGCCTGAGTGTCATTAACTCTGGGGGGACTTCTGAGTAAGCAAACAGATTGATCATGTTGGAGAAGAAATGACATCATATATCTGGTGTCAGCAACTGGGCCTCGTCTATGAACTGTTAATTGTTAAGCACTGCTTAAATTTCATAGGCTCCAAGAGACAACACTTTAACTAATGGAATTCCTTCCCTAGTGATCAGGGTCACACTGGAGAGGTGAAGAAGGTGTTCAGATAGGAACTGTAAATCAGATGCTGGGCTCTATCCCAGTTCTGCACTAGCTATTGGACCCTGGGCAATTCACAGCTTCTGGGCTGTGCTTTCTTCTTTGCAAGAAAATGTGGTAGGACTCGAATCAATGTTTTCAAACTGTAGATTATAAACCATTAGTGGGTTGTGAAATCAACTTAGTGATTTAGAGCCAGCCTTTTGAAGAACGGAATAGAATAGAATAGAACAGAACAAAAATATAGGAGAATATTGTATGTAATAAGGGTACAGATTATTCTGTGAATCATTCATTTCAGTTATATATATATATATATATATATATATATATATATATGAAAACCAGATTATGATATAAAATGCAATTCTTACTATGGGTCTTGCTTAAGGAAAAAGAGTTTGAATAAACCTCTGAGCTCAATAGACAATCCCACGTTTCCCTCTAGTTCTGATTATATGTTCAATAATAATTTAAGACCTGAAAATTACATTTTCCTTAGTTATCAATACACATAGGAGCAAATACCTTTTGGGTACCCAAAAATAAGTGACATATGGAATGAAACATATATTTTGTTATGGAAGCATGTTTTGTTTTTTAAATGTCAAAGGAATTGGAGATCCAGTAAGAGACCCTAAAGAATAGAATGATGGTGTTAAGACCTGAAGGCAAAAACATTGTCCTTATGGTTGTGCTTTGGAACACATTTTCAATTTTTGGGTTCAAATGGTGATTTATATTATGCAGTTGAATTTGAATGGTTAGCTCCCATGTGTGACCAGGATAGCATCACATTCCTACATGTTTGCTAATAAATAATTATGGCTATGTTGAGAGTTGTATGTGCACTAAAAAGTGTGTGTGTGTGGGGTGGGGTGGAATATGCATAGTATTCTATATATTCATTCATTCTTCAGAAAAGAGGGACTGAGTTTATGCCCCCAGGACTGTCTTAGACTCTAAGGGCACAACTGCCCTGTTTTCATGGAGCTTACATTCCAGTGAGAGAGAGACAATGATAAACAAAGAAAGAAAAGAGCATGTAGAGGCCAGCACAAGGCAAGGAATGAAAATAGGGTGCTGTGACTGAGTGGCTGGTTTTGTGTGGATGACCAAGAAAGGCCTCTCTGATGGGTTAACCTAAAAGCTGAGATGTGAAAAGCAAGACGATCAACTACGTGAAGATCAGGGAAGATGAGTTAATATGTGTAAATTGTTGCCACAAATCCCTTGCTATATGAGTGTTGATGAAGTAAAATCAGGAGGAAGAGCATTGTTAGGCCAGGGGAACAGAGAGTTAATGCTCTAAGGTGAGAATATGCTTGGCAAGTTCAAAGAAACAAAAAAGAAGGCCTGTGTGCTGGGAGCTCCTGAGAAAGAGGAAGTTAACCCAGAAAGGTGGGAGATGTGCAGGTCATCTCCTGTAAGACTTTGTAAATCAGGGTGAAGGAGAGTATGCCTTGTGTCCTGAAAGGGAGATGAAGACTTTACAAGGTAAAGCGAGGGAGGGGCATGAGAAAAGAAGTGTTAAGAAAATGACTCTAGTTGGTGGGTTGAGAAAGGATTGTGTAGAAGCCAAGCTGAAGCATGGAGACCAGACAGACCCCACGTTGCTGCTCAAGCAGCAGCGGAAGTGCTTGGAGCTACAGGAAAAGCAATTGCTCTCAACTCTAGGCAATCAGAAACCAACCAGTCCTTTCTTGGCCGAGTGGTGAAATTATGCTTGTCTCCTTGCAGCCATCATTTGGATTCTTCTCTGCAGCTTTCATAGTGTTCCATTTTGGAAGGGAAAGCCAAAGCTCATTGCCTTAGGATAATTCAAACTACCTGATATTGGAAGAACAGCTCCTCTGAGGGAAACTTGAGAATGTTGAGTACACCAGCTGCTTAAAAACGGGACAGGAACATTTTCACATCAGGAGACATTCAAGTTGGAGCGCAGAACGGCCACCATGTGGAAGCTTACAGAAGGCCAGCAGTAATGATTCATCTGTGCACAGCTGCTGATGAAGCCTGCAGAGGTAACCCCCAAGATCAAAACAGCCATTTGTACTTAAAATAATTGCTTTGGTGCCATTTCCAAGATGCTTCTGAGTGCTATTAACTTCAAAGAACCTACTTTCCTATTTGAAAAGTGGGCATTTTAATGTCTGCCAAACCACAGTTCCATGAGGCATGGTAGTGTACAGAATGCTCTGGAGATTTCTAATGAAACATCTCTAACTACTGGAACCTATTGCATTCATGTTGGCCACCTCTGAAAGAGGCAAGGCTCAAAGATAAATAGCATCAAAAGAAAAGTGCTTTGGCATAAGATAACCCTTATTCAACTTTGCTCCAGCCATAGTCGTTGTTGGTAACTGAGGGGAAACTAAGACATTTTTGATTTGGTGAAGGAGAGCAGAACACTATAAACATATGGGCATGATTCTCCCCAGAATGGTGACAAGTAGAGGATCAGCAGGAAGTTCTGAACTCAGGAACACCATGTGTTTTCACGAGCTGCGTGCAGGCAACCTCGCCTTTTTAGGTTTGGCAGGTAATTTAAACGGTAATCCTATCACCAGCAAAATCTAACAATGCCATCTTGAAATAAAGGCAAAGAAAAGATTTCTCAGCCTTTTTTTTTTTTTTTTAATTAGAGAGACAAATGTGATGTGGGATTTTCTGTGGTTGTGACTTAACTGAGAATTTTCCATCTCATAATTGTTTGCTTAGTTTCAACGGCCGCCTTTTATGTTAGCCCAGGGGCAAAGGGGCACCCACACGAATGAGAGATTCTGGATGTAGCCAAGATCATTAGCCAAGACTGCCCTTCCCACACAGCAATGCCTTGCAGGTACAAGGACGGGAAATTATGTGAGGAATGTGATATCACCAAGTCTGAACAAAGAGAGGATGGGACGTTGGCACAGGCCTGCTGGGTCTTGATTTCAGCCTGCAGAGGAGCTGCAGGAGGTTGGCAGACTTTCTGCCCTACAAATGGATTGCCAGGCTGCCAGTGGCTTTTCTTCCTTCTACCCACATGACACTGCTTTGCAGAGGACGTATATACACAGCTTGGGATTTCAAATTCACCACATCAACGGGCAAGGTAGAGAAGAGTTGGGCTGAGTTATTGTTGGAAGAAATGGGAAAGGAGTAGTAATAGAAGGGTTGCAAAGAGACCCCTTGTGCAAGCAACTGCGTCTTCCATTTGGCTTGCTCTTCTTCTACTTCTGTGCACCGTGAGATGGAATCTGCATAATGCTTTTAGAAGGAGAAACGAAACCACATATATGGGAGAGGTAGAAAAGCTGCTTTGTATGAGGACCTGGCCATGTATTAGAGGCAACTGTTGGCAAATGTCGAAGACTGTTAAAGAGAAAGGGAATGAGAGTCTTTTTAATCTCTAAATAATAACTCGGGTGATAAGCAGAAGCACCAAGGAAAAGGTTCAGTTTAATATACATCAGTGTTTTCTTTTTTTTTTTCCCACAACACTTATACTGTATAGTTGGAGTAGAAAATCAAAAGAGCACAAGTAAAATCAAAATCGCTCATGATCACATTAAATAGAGCCATCTATTGTTACACCATTTTAATAACTCTGACTACATACTAAGTCTTGAGCTCTTGTAGAGTGAGAACTCCCTTTCTCCACTCTATTCTTTTTCTTTTTTCCACACTCTATCTCCATGCAGCACTGTTTACAATAGCCAAAATATGGAAGCAACCCAAGTGCCTATTAATAGACGATTGGATAAAGAAAATGTGGTACATATATACAATGGACTATTGCTCAATCATAAAAAAGAATCTAATCTTATCATTTATGACAACATGGAAGGACCTAGAGGGTATTTTATTAAGTGAAATAAGTCAGACTGAGAAAAACAAATAACATGTGATTTCATTTATGTGTGGAATCTAAAGAACAAAATAAATGAACAAACAACAGAAACAAACTCATTGATACAGAGAACATTTTGAGGTTTGCCCGATGGGAGGGGTTTGGGAGGATGGGTAGTTACAAAATAGTCATGGGGATGTGAAGTACAGCACAGAGAATATAGTCAGTAATGTTGCAACAACTATATATAGTGCCAGGTGGGTATTAGACTAATCAGGGGAACCCCTACATAAGTTATACAAATGTCTAACCACAATGCTGCACACATGAAAATAATATAAAATAATATTGAATGTCAAATGTAACTGAAGAAAAATATTTTTTTTTAAAAAAAGAGCAAATGGCCAAGAATAGTTGCATGAGTGTTTTCTGATAATTAGAACAGGGAAAGGAAAGAAGATGGGGTTCCAGGGCAGGATGCCCAGAGTTCAAATCCCAGGTATGTGATTAACCAGCTCTGTGACCTCAGGTAAGTTAGAGGACTATTCTGAGTTTGTTTTCTCATCTGTAAAATAGGTATTTGTTCAACAGTTTCTTATTAAGTATCAATGCATTACATTATAATAATAAATATATTACATGCCATTTTCTGCATATGAGGAACATAAGAGCAGGGGAAAGAAGGAAAACAATTATCATGGGGATGAAAGAGTAAAGAACCAAGTGAAATATACATGATACTAGTTAGTGATAAATATTAATATAATGAGAATGATAAAGCAGAGAAAGGACATCAGGACAGAGTATTTGTGTGTGTGTGTGTGTGTGTGTGTGTGTGTGTGTGCATGTTCTTAGTAAAAAAATCTCTACCTCTTAAGGTTTTAAGACTGAATGAAAAAAAATGCATTTGAGCCTTCAACAAATAGTAAACAATAAATCCTAGTCCCTTCCCTGCCCTGCCCAGTCACTGTACAGAGAGCCAGTGACTCCCTGGCCCTCCAAATCCCATGACCACAGCAAGTTACTTTCATCTTAAAAATGTAATGCTGAGGAATAATGAGCCAATGGGTGAACAAGCTTAGAGCAGTGCCTGGCATGTAGTGGGTACTGTGTGAATAACATCTGTTCCTGTAACTGCTAGCCCCTGAGTGGAGGACTCCCATTGGCCCCCCTTTACCCCAATATTATCCTGACACCCTAAGGAGACTCCTGGGCAGTAGTAGGGCCTTCCCCTGGCAAAAGACTTGTTTTGTGGATGACCTGAGAGTGGACCTTTCAGTTCATCTAAGAGCAGAGATGGTGATGGAGCGCAGTGTTGCTGGGAATACTGTAAACGTATTCCCATTAAGACTATCACGGGAAGGGGATTTACTGTTCAGTGGGTGAGGACTGAGGGCTGAATAAGTGGGAGAAGGCTTCCACCAACTTGGAGGGGTTCACTGACTGGGAATTCTGGTTTCTCTTTGCCCTGGTTAAAACAGTCACCCCCCCCCCCCAAAACAAGCAAACAAACAAACAAATAAAAAAAACAGTCACCCAGATCCTTTTTGGCCTCCACCAGCTGCCTATTTAATGTAAGTTTCAGTAAGAAACGGAGAACTGAGACAAGTGGCACTCCTGTTCTCTGTTCTGGGCTTTGTCATCTGCATCGTGAAGCCTGAGGGGGCTGCCCATGGCCTTTAAGCCTCTTCTCAGCTCAGACATTGTATAGCAGACTTGAGGAAGATGAGTGGCTGAGACAAGCTATTGGCCAAGAGCTCTAGGATGAGGTTATACTGAAATGTCCCACTAGAGAAGAGGTTCTGCTTCACTTTGCAGATGCTCCCTAGAACAGCCATTGTAACCACAGCTCAGGGATGCTCCACTGGGCACGTGGGTCCATGTCCATTGTACTTCTGCTACTAATGGTTAGTGATATTCATTAAGCACTCACTGCGCTCCAGGCCTGTGAGCATTTTATATTTTTATCATTAACATTCACAATGACCCTATGAGACCAGTATCATTAATTTCACCATTTACTGCAGAGGAAACTGAGACGTGATGAGGATGAGCAGTTTGCCCAATACAAGTAGTTATAAGCTGGGAAGCTGGGAATTGAACCATTGAAATCTGATTCCAAAGCTGGATTTCATTAAATTTTGTAAGTTATTTACTTTCTAAAATAAGTAGAGTGGAGTCATGGTTATCCCTAGATACTATATTCTCACTCGGTTGAATGGGAGGGAAGGGGTGGGCGCTAATGTCATCGGGCTGGGAAAGGTGCATATCCCTGCCAGAGATGGTGCACAACACATGTGAAAATAATTTCTGGGTGTCATGGGCCAGGGAAGGGCATGGTCATGAAGGGGAAAAGGGGAAAAGATTGAGACTCAGTCCTAGCTGTTTCTACCACCCAGAATCATAAGGATTCTCCTGTTTGCCTTATAGACACTTTGGGGATGAGAGAAAAATTCCTCAGAGGGCTGGGAAATTTTCCGGTGGCCAGGGATAGTGGAGTTGAATTCCTACACTGTCAAGGGGTAGGGACTCCCACCCTATGTCCAGGGGATGCCATACCAGCTTTACTTGTTTGGCTTTCAGCACTGGAATATGTCCTATAGCTTCAGTGCCCAGGCCCAGGAACAGTAACCTCAGCTCTTAGTAGCACTGGCCAGTTACTCTCCTCATTATTTGAGCTCTGGAAATGTATACAAAGCTGTCAGGAGGCCTGCTGACTTCAGACAAGCTGCAGTAACTGGGCTAACATTATTCTGATACTGGCTGAGTATACTTGCAAACTTCTTAGAAAAAGGAGAGTTAAAAAAAATCAAACTTTGCAGACCTCTTACCAGTTCACAAGGCTGGAGATGCCTTGTATCCATATTGACTTCACATTCATGACACTGAGTATGTATTACTGAGGTTCCCATTTACTGCCCAGGAAAAGGGAACTCAGAACTGTTAAGATACTGGCTTTAAAAGATCACAACTGTTAAGACGTAGACCTATACTTGAGTCCACAATTTATAGCCCCAAATCCATGTTTTTCAGTCACCCCTCAATGGGTTATAATGAGATACAGCATAGTGTATGCATGTGAAATACCATTAATAAAAGAAGAAAAATTAACTTATAGTATGTAGCCAGATTGAAGTAAATAAAATACATGAGTGGGCATTGATAAAAGTGAAAAGTAAAATGGAATGATTATTTGTTCTTAATTCCTATTAAAATTTACATACATTCATCTTAAATGAATGTTTGTGTAGAAACTTTGACCCAATGGACATGGGTTACAAAATGGTTCTATTATTGGGGATTAGTTTCACTGGCTTTTCTTGTCGTTTTTCCCCCCACATTTCATTGGAATGAGAAATAGCAATTGATGTGATATTTGCAAAATCTCTCTTTTGTTGGAGAACTCTAATCATCCAAAGTCGTTGCACCTGCATGCTGGTAAACTGTCTATCCAAGAAAGAAAATGGTTGAGTGTGCATCTCATCATAGAGTGTCTTCACTCCCTAGAGTTGTCTACTTTCACCCTGTAAGGAAAAAAAAGTGGCCCTCAAAGGAACTCAGATGTCATATCTGTTTATGAGGCTGACTTCTTTTCCCCTTTGTATGAGTTATCTATTGCTGTGTAACAAATGACCAGAAACTCAGTGACTTAAAACAAAACCCATTTATTAGCTCACACTTCTGTAGACCAGCAACTGGGGCATGACTTGATTGGGCCTTCTGCTCAGGATGTCAAGAAGCTGCAGTCAGGGTGTGAGCTGCACCATGGTTCTCGTTTGGAGCTCAAGGTCACCTTCCAAGCTTATTCATTTGATGACAGAATCTAGTTCCTTGCAGTTGTTGAACTGAGGTCTTTGCTTTGAGGCTAGCTATTGGCTGGCAACCACTTTCAGCTCCTAGAGGCTGCCCACAGGTCCTGACCATCGAGGGGAAACTTGGAAAAGTCCAGCTTGTGTATCTTAATATTGCTTACTTATTACATGAACATTATTTAACAAGCACATAATATAAGCTTGCAAAATTTTTAAGAGCTTCACAAGTATTTAATCCTCAAAAGACATTAGGAGATGGGCATTATTCTTGCTATTTTACAGATGAGATAAACTGAGGCACAAAGAAGGTCAGTCCATGGTCACACAACTGGCAAGTGGAACTTGGTTTCAAAGCCAGCGGTGCTGACTCCCAAGTCCATGCTCTTAAACCCAGCCTGCCCTGCCTGGACTCTCCACCTGGGTGGTGAGTCCTTCCCACCTTGGGCACTGAAGGGTTAGATATTGTTTCCAACTGTTTGAGGGGCCTGGTGGGGTAGGTCCAGCTCCTTTGGTAAACAGACATTTCCTCTGCTGTAGTTCATTATTTCACTTGGGCACACCATCATACAACCACGTCCTCACGCTTGAACCTCCACTCTCTCCTTCTTCTGAAAGGTCTAAGATACTACCTTTAGGTAATTCGGATGATATTCATACAGTTTGGAGGGTATTTAAATTTATTTGAATTCTCCTCTAATTTTGCATAAGGTTAATTTTTTTTCATAAGGTTAATTAATTTTTCTTAGGTTATTCCTGTGGGGGTGGGTTATTTGGAATGATAATGGTGATATGATAATGAATGGTGAACTTACTCCTAATATCTATAGCATCAGAAATATTGAAATGATTAACATTGCCCCAGAAAATTGAATGGCTTACTCAAATCCTACTGATACTAGGTTTTATCATTCTTAAATGATTTTTGGTTAGGAAAGGTAACACTGGCATGTTTTTTGAGAGCACTTACCGGTATATATGCTTGTTAATTGATTGACTTAATGAAGGTATTTTCTTGCATGAGTTCAGTGCATAATAATTCCTCCTCACATGTGTTGAAAATGATACATCACATCACCCGTGACTGACTGAGGGAGCAGGAAAGGGGATAGAGGGCAGGTGGGAATGTTGAAATGGGAGTATTCGAGAACCACCAGAGTGCAGACGTGTTTGGAAAACTCCTCCTTTCCTCTGAGTGTTTAAATTTGGACTCTGGGTTTACTTTACAAACAATGGATCCCAGACTCATGTGCATCCTGGCTGAAAGTGCTGATGAGTCAGAAGAAAGCACCCAGCTGGGGTATTTCCAAGAAAAGTCCTTGATGTCAGGACTGAGAGGGGCATTCTACCCACCGCAGGGGAGGAGAAGACATGAGGCTGAAATCAGGCTCAGGTTGATGGGGAACTTCTGCTTGAACAAGGTTGAGGTGGTTATGGGGTCAGTCACTCTAACTGCGACAGTCATTTACACAGGTGCCAGACGGCCAGCACTTTTGGGCTCCTTTGTCAGCTCCCAGCCAGCATTTCCTGGCCACATCAACAGATGGTTCTCTGAAGCTGGCTGGAAAGGAAAGACCTGTTAATAATGAGCTCAGAGCTCGTGCAATCTCTCTCTCTCTCTCTTTCTCTCAATTTGCATTTCTTGTCATAAAAGGTGGAAGCACGGTTGCCTTGCCTGCCTGACTAGCTGTAGAAGGGAACATGCTAACTCCCTCTCCCTGTTCCACCTCCCCAGGGCCCACATGTAATCATGTGCACACCTGTATGTTAACGCATGTAGAGGGTCAGAAATCTCAGGGCTAGTACCTTCCAATGGATGCACCTTCTGTTTGTGCGGTTTGATTTTGGGGCAGGGGCAGTCCTCCCAGCACAGAAACCAGTCTCACTGCCTGCCCAGAGTAGGACTACCCATGCCGAGAACCAATTTCTAAGGTTTTTGGAAACAAGTTGTGGATTCACAGGAAGAATAGCTATCATGTGGAGAGTCCGTAGCTGTCCCAGGTTGGTGGATGGAACTGAGGGCAGGCCCTGTCTGTGAACCGCAGTGTCTCAGCCCTTAGATCAACAGTCTGTAAGGGGGTTGGATGCCATGGGCAGTGTCTGTGGGAAAAATTGTCCTTGAGAGCCCATACAGCTTTGGGGGTCCTAGTCTCAGAGAGGTGGCTCTTGTTTAAGGTTTTCCTTTGTAGATAACAATATGCCAAAAATCTGGCTTTGTGTGTATGCCACAAACCTTCTGAGTGACGTTTAAGATATACATCAGTTTAGACCTTGATCTTGGTTCTTCTCACATACAATAGAGCCAAATTTCTTATCTTTTGCTGATTTAAAAAGTACAGCAAAAGCCATTGCAGTTAAGAGAACACACAGCACTTGTCTTCTTGTCACCATCACCAGAACTCAGCTTTCATTTCAGATCCCTTTCTTCATCGTTAATTATTTCCTCTTCATTTTAATTTCAAACATTCTTCGCCATCAGTAGATAATTGATAATGAATTTGAAAGAACATAATGGATCCACATAAAAGATGAGGCTATTTAATGTTTTCCAGATGCAGGCAGCTGTCAGAAGATCGGAGTGATCTGAGAGACGGAGGGCCCTGGAATCTTATTTCTCACATGACCAGGGCTCTGGGTCCACACTCTGAATTCCACAATCCAAATTCAAACCACGAGAAGAGGTTGAAATGAGTCAAATGATTGGGGGTGTTTGTCAAGTTATACTACTGTATTGTCAAGTTTTATTCAAGTCTCCTACCTAAAAAAATAATACCATGCACTGTTTCTATTACACTGTTGAAAGTTTCATTTTGATCAGAATTATAGTCACAAAATTGACAGATAAAAGTGAGTGTTTGCATATGTGAAGAATGGAAGGAAATAGCACACTTAATGATAACACGTGGATATGAATATCACAATACAAACTCAATCTTCTTTATTTTCCAACTTCAGTTTTCTTTAATAAATGATAAATTATTTTATAATTAAAATTTGTTTCTGAGCTAGAGGGTAGTGTGGAATGACCACTAATCCCAGGTATAAGCAGTTTTTGTTTAACCAATTCTAATTCTAATTGCAACTCCAATGCAATATTATGAGTTTAATTTTATTTCAAGCCATAACAATGCTAATTTAAAAATGGATGGTACCTACAATTAAAATGATATTATAATGTACTTTTGAAGCCTGACATATTTTTAAACCATTTTTCCTTGTTCTCACATCTGTGAGCAAAAGGAGTTAGCAGCCTCTGGTAACCGTGCACAATGTTAGAACTAGAGTTAAAACTCAGCATCTTCATTTTCCTAATTTGCCACTAGAATTAGAGATAAGATAAAGTATAAAAATTTGCAGCCTTCGAACTGTGAGTCCCTGTACTCTTTTCCTCTCTTCAGCTCTTGCTTTTGTTTTTGTCATCCCTTCTCACTGGACAACTAATCCTCTTAGGGTCCCATTCTCTCTGGTTGCCCTGAACCTCTGGGAACAGAGTAAGGAATTGGCTCTGATCAAATCGATTGGCAGGAAGACCACACTGGGCTTGTTATTCTGCTCAGAACTTCTGTGCTCAGCAAAAAAGTCTGGAGAGATACCGATAGACTTTTAGACACCAAGCTGAGGGCAGAGAGATTTGGGATGGGTCTTCCTACTCCCGGCATGGATGAACCAGGCCAGCCCCAGCGTGGCTGAGTACAGAGTCAAAGCATTAGTGTGGAAGCTACTCTAAAGGCCAGAATAAGATGATATTTTTAAAAGGCCTATCCAAAACTTTGATTTGAGGCAATGGGCTTTAGGGATAAGGATTTTTCTGAGTATCCCTTTTTATTTTATTTTGTTTCTAATAAATAAAAGTGCTTTTAAGTTGTTTGGGTGAAAGGCCTCTAAGCATTTCAAGAGTAGGTAATGTTATTATGATTTTGATGGGTGGAGTGCAACCAACTCCTTCAAAGCCTCAGGAAAGGAAACCCATGCGGTAAATTAGTCACAGACTCATTTAAGCACCCGGCCTCAGCCCAGCTATTCACACTACTGCCGATGTCACGTGCTCTGGCTGCTCTTTTCTCTGCCCTCCATGTAATCCCTGAAAAAATAGAAGCCTTTTTGTGTGCAGGGGATGGGGTGGGGGTGGGGACTTCAGGCGCAAATCCCCCTGTGTGGATGCGAGGCAGAAGGAGAGTTGCCAGGGAGTTTTTTCAGCCTGTGCAGAAATTAAGGAGCTCATGGAAGGAGCTTATTCTTCATTTATGGTGAGTTCAAGTGGGACAATGGGTCTGTGTGGCAAAGGATTACTTAGCCAGTCACAAAAGCATCAAGACTTTTTAATCAGAAAATCAAAATTGTGCACCCAGTGACCCCGTCACCAGAAGGGGCATAATACTAAAATGAAGGACATTTTTTTTTTCTCATGATGGCAAAACTTTATCACTGTTAAGCTTCTGACATTTCAGCAGCCTTTGCAGAACTCAGGCTACATAATCACATTCCCTCAGGATCCTTCAAGGGTTAGCTCTCATTGAGAGGAATAGTAAGTGCTGTCCCCCCCGAAACCCCCCATGTCCAAGGCCTGTGATGCCAGAGGGGAGGGAGTTGAGTTCATCTCAGAGGCAGGAAGGATGCCAGGGGCTCCAGGTGGGGCTGCTGACCATCCATTCTCTACAGACACATTGGTTCCTTTGAAGAATGTATGAGGGATAAATTTTCTTCACCAGTTCACTTCCGCCAGTTTTGTTTCTTTAAACTCAAGGCACTTATCTGCTGGGGAAGCCAACATATCAAAGTACAACTAGGAATAAAAATTATATATATATATATATTTGTGGTATGGATTCCACAGCCAAGGGTGGATTCTTGCACACTTGTCGGCTAGGATTTAGTCGTTCCTACTTCCTTTTGTGTTTATGGATTAGAGTGCAGTTTTGTGTGTCAGGAAGATGTTAAATTTTACCAATGGCATTCACTCTGGACACACATTTAGAGAGCCTCAAACCTCTTTGGATAACCCTACTTTAATGTATGTATCCTTTTGTGATCAGGATACAAGGATGAACCCCTCTACATGTTCGTCAACCTTGAAGTCTCCAAGACCATCTTGAGATGTTAGAGAAGTAGCACCAACAAGGTGGAAAGAAGCATGCATGCCTGATCATGGGTGTTTGGAAATTTGGTTTTAAAGGCTGTAGAGTGGCTGCTCCTGCTTTATGAATATGTATCTTCTGGAAAGACTAATGCTGATCTAAGTGCCACCCCCTGAAACCCAGAGAAACATGGGAAATGAGTCTGTCTGTGTGAAGTCTACAGCAATGCCTTTTGGGGAGCAGATTTGCCTTTCCATCTTAGATGTGCATTGAGCGCCTGGCCCTAAATGTTATTGTAGATGTACTTCTGAAAGCACATCGTCATCCCATTGTTTTGCTGTCCTCAATCTCCGGAAGACAGAAAGCTGATCATTGTCAGAAAGAGCAAAAAGCTGGGAACAGTGACTTCTGAGTCTGTCTGTGGCACTGGGAGCCTCTGATAGCCACACCTGAGGAGTCCTGGGGGAGGGGAGGAAGGTGCAGAACAGGTACCTCTTTGCCAGGAAAGCTATGGCTCTGCTGGTTTGGGAGGTGACACCTGGATGATTGTGTTCTCCCAGCCCAGTGTCACATAGCATCTGACAACATGCTGGGAGGGAGAGTAAGACAGAAATGGCTAACTCCATTTTTCATGAAAGGAACTAAAACCTCAGATGGTTTCAGTGATTTCCAGCAGGACAGCAGGTCCCCACAGTTGTGCTGGAACTCGAATCTAGTATTCTTCAAGAAGGGGGGGGAAGGAAGGAAAATGTTACATGCTGCCTATATCTAACATAACAATATATCTTATAGATTTTCCCTCTCAGTACCTATAGAGCTTCCTTATATTTTCTGCACTTGTATCATTTTGCATTGTACGTATGCACTGTAATATATTTAATACAATTAGTGAATGCACCAATCGCCTGCTAATGGACATCCAGGTTGCTTACACTCTTTTGCAGTTATAATGATGTATTAAATAAGTTTCTACATATATTATTTCCACATGTACCAGTATATATGTAGGATACATTCCTGGAAGTGGAATTTTTGGGTCAAAGGATGGAGATATTTCCAATTTACTAGATATTTCCAATTAACTATCCCCAGTTGTTTTACATATTTACACACCTGCTAATTCTGTAGGAAAGTGCCCTTCCCCCATAGCCTAAACATAGTTGTTTTATCAAACTTTTAAAAAAATTTTTGTCTAACTACTAGATTAGAAACTGTATCTCAGTGCAGTTTTACCTGGCATTTCCTTTGCTATGAGTGAGATTGAGCATTTCTTCTTATGTTTAAGATGCATTTTTCTTTTCTTGTTTGCCTCATCTCCACTTTTTTACTCATGATGGATGATTAATAATGTACTGCTAAGGAGAAGTAGGATGTTCTGCGGTCACATCCTAATCATTTTGAATTTGCTATTAGGAACATGTGCCTTCCTCGTGTTGTTACCAGCACTAGAGCACTCGGCAGTGTGGGTCATGCGTAAGCATGAGTCCCATCGACAGAAGATGGGGAGTGGCAGTCTTAGCTGAAGGAATAGCCAAGCAAAGATGCAGAGATTTGCTGGTCTGTGGCTTGTTTGGAAATGAACCATGCCTATATGATAAGACCACAGGTTACATGAGGTCCAAAATTCATTGATATCTTCCTATTTTCATAGATATTCAGAGCATGTCTCTAAGAAATAGAAAGAGTGTTCTTCAATATATTTCAAACCTAAATGCAAATTTTTGAATTGGCTATTGCTTTGAGTGATCTGCCCCTTATTAGCATGAACAGCCCAAGTTGAGAAATGTACATTGATGTCTTACTACGAACAGGACATGGGAGAAGAGAGAAAGTCCTTTAATAATCTTTTCTGAAGCCCATATATGCCTCTGATAGAAGGGGGAAGAAACCCCTGGGCCCTGTTTCGGAGGATAGAAGTGAAAACATTTTATAAGCTTGACGTTCTCATATAAAAGACATTTACATGTGACATTTAAACCTGATCAAATTTTATTTATTAAGAATCTAGGATCATAGAAGTTGATTTTATTGAACCAAATTATGAGAACAAATGCACAAGCAGAAACACAGACAATTTGGATAATTCTGCATTGCATTTGAACAATCTAATGAATGTGAACCAGTGTGTATGTATGTGTGTATGTATGTGTGCATGTGTGAGAGTATGTGTCTGTCTGTGTCTGTGTGTCTGAAGAACCACATAACAGAAGCCGGCTGCTCTTACTCTCCATTCCAGGGTTGCGTCTTCTTCACTCAGCTTTCTTCATTACCCCCTCTCACCCAAAGAAGACAGATGGTGTTCACACTCCTGCTTTGCCAGAGATAATTACTTCAATTCTCAGCAATTCTCAGAGCTCCAAGTCCTCCTGGCTTTCATAGCCGATGGTGAAGACTCCCTGGGTGGATGATTCTGTGAGAAGTTGGCCTTCCATATCAAAATAATGAATAGGCTTTAATGTGATTCTAAAAAATCATTCAACCAAGAAAAGTTGGCTAATGTGAGAAGCAGTTTCAGTGAGTTCTCATTTACATAGATTTTCCAAACGCTTTTTCTTAGGAACACAGAAATACCAGTGGCTTATTAAAAACTATTCTTTTGCTAATTTTAGGTTCTCTATACTAACCAAACAGAAACCAGTCTCCTGTGCTTTATAACTTTCTTCAAGGCCATAATCTCAAATTGTCAGATGAAAATGAAATCAGGGACTTGGCTGTTCTATCACTGTATTTCTTGACTCCTAGTAATCACAGAGTAATACCCTGGACATTTATCAGTTTAGAGAAGGCAAAAGAGTCTGTAAGTATGTCACTTGGTTCTCATATGACCCTACAAACTATCAATAATACTGTTTTTCAGATGACAAAACAATCTCAGAATGGTTATTGAGTTTCCCAAGTTTCCACAGTAGCGAATGCACTTTGTCTGAATCATACAGTCTTTACTCTAGTATGTGTTATACCTTGGTATGAAATTTTAAAGTAGACAAAACCCTGACTCTAAATTTTTCTTGCGTGCATTTTATTTCAATTGAACACAGTACTCTTTTGTACACCGTACACAGTTGTATTCATGTGCAGAGCAAAAACAGGGCAAATTTATGCCCGTTTTTAGGCCAGAATCTGAAAGGCCATCTCCAACTCTCATCGTTACTGGGATCATCTTCCCATTGAACCTGGCATGCTTTTTTCCCCAGCCGTGTGTAAGTGCCTGCTTGCTTTTATTCTGAAGGTCTTCTTCCTTGTTTATTTTTTTTTAAAGCAGAAACATATACAAACACCCAAATAGTCACTATAAAAGACAAAAAATAAAATAAAAAACTCAGCCTCATATTTTCAAAATCTATTTATTTTCATTCATATAATCAGCATGTAGCTGAATTTTAAAATTCAATCTCTTTTAACATTTGAGTTAAATTATTATAATTTATAGTTATGTGATTATTAGATATTTGTACTTATTTCAATTGTATATATGTTTGTTTATTCATTACTTTCATGTAAAGCTGTACATTTATTTTTTTTAAGCTGCAAGTTTATTAAAAGTGAATCCCTATGCATGTTTCATTTCGTCCTTGGAGCAACCATTCTAGGCATATTTTTTATCATCGTCCTGAGACCCTAACTCGTTCTGTAATCCTAGGCAAGTTTGTCCACCCCCTACCTCATTTTCCTCATCCAGTTGTTCCAGTAACATCGCTAGGATTTTTTTCCATATGCTGGTCATCTCTAATAACATTAACCATAGCAGTAATGACAGTTGTCATTTATTGAGAGACTACTATATTTTAGACAGCATTCCTGAAAAATAGTAGGCTCTTGATAAATATCAGGTTCTGAACCAATTGTAAAATAGACACGAAAGTCAGAGATTGTCCTCTCAGGTAGACTAAGATGTGTTGTGATCACCATCTGAAATGGGACCTCTCATCCTTTCCTTCTAAGTTTAGGTGGGATACAAAAGAAAATATACAATCACACCAAGAATCTCTGGCCTATGAGATTGTGAGTACCCTTGAAACCCATCTCTCAGATAGAGGATAGAAATATTGTGGTAAAAACGTCTCACTCTTAATTCACGTGCAACCTGTTGCTGTGATGAGTTCTTCTAGAATTAGTAACTTTCACATTCTATCATTGGCAGGGTTTAGTAGTGGATATAACACTATAAGCTGATAACTCATTAAATGTTTAAATAAATCACCAAGCAGAAATCAATCATAGTCAATCTTCTCCTCTTTGTTTGCTTATAATCCAGAACATTCTGTTAAAACCAACCTATTGCTTGTTCAGCTATGGTAAACCCTAAGGGAAACACTTCCTAAATTCAAACAAAGAAATCACTGAGCAGGATCATTTGCTAGAATAATATCTCTTGAATATCTAGGGCTTGAAAGAATGAGAAATCAACAAACTTGAAATACCAACTTGTTCTTATTTTTGGAAGATATTCCAAAACTATTGGTGAATTGTTATTTTCTAATGTAAAAATTTACTGTTATAAAATTCCCTCTTAGCACTGTATTAGCTGTGCCCCACAAATTTTGGTATGTTGTTTTTTTGTTTGTTTGTTCACACTGAGTTCAATGTATTTTTAAAAGATTTTTCCTTGAGACTTCTTCTTTGACCAGGGATTGTTTAGAAGCATGTTATTTAGTTTCCAAGTGTTTGAAGATTTTCCTGTTATTTTTCTGTTACTAACTTGTAGTTTGATCCCACTGTGGTCAGAGAACACACTCTGTATTATTTTAATTTTTTAAAAAATATTTGTTGAGGTTTGTTTTATGGCCCACAATATGGTTTATATTGGTAAATGTTTTGTGAGCAGTTAAAAGTGTATTCTGAAATGGTGACGTGTTCTACAAATGTTACAATCTGCTGATTAATAGAATTGCTGTGTTGGTCTATATTCTTCCTGATTTTCTGTCTAGTTATTCTAACAGTTGTTGAGAAAGAGCTAGTAAAGTCTCCAATTATAGTTGTAGATATGCCTACTTCTCCTTTCAGTTCTATCAGTTTTCATTTCACATATTTTGTGGCTGTCTTGTTTGGTGAGTAAACACTTAGGATTGCTATGTCTTCTTGGTGATTGGTCTTTTCATCATTACGTAATGTTCTTCTCTCTACCTTGTACCTTCCTTTGCTCTAATGAATGCTTTTTCTGATTTATAAGAAGAACGCCTACTTTATTTTAATTAAAGTTTGCATGGTATATCTTTTTCCATACTTTTATTTTCAACCTACCTATATTATATTTGAATAGAACTCCTTTTAGATAGCATATAGTTGGGACTTTTTTTTTAATTCACTCTGCCAATCTGTGTCTTTTCATTAGTATACTTAAACCATTTACATTTAATGTAATTATTAATCTGTTAATGTTTAAGCCTGCCATTTTTTTTGTTTTTCTAGTTTTTTATTTCTCTTTTTTCTTTTTCTTGTCTCCCTGAGTGTTACTTGAACTTTTTTTAGAATCCTATATTGATATGCCTATAGTGTTTTTGAGTGTATATCTTTTATTAAGTTCACATTTGTCTAAATTATCTAATTTATTAGTTAATTAATTTTTATTTTTTCAGGTGTACAAAACAATATGGTGATTAGACATTTATATACCTTGCAAAGTGATAACCCCAATAAGTTATTACCCATCTGACACTATACATAGTTATTACAATATTATTGACTATATTCCCTATGCTGTACTATATATCCCCATGACTAATTTTTTTAAGTTATAGTTGGCATTCAATATTATTTTATATTAGTTTCAGGTAAACAGCATAGTGGTTATATATTTATATAATTTATGAGGTGATTACCCCCAAAAAGTCTGGTATCCATCTGACAATACACTGTTTCCCCTAGCTCCAAAAGACGCATTAGAGCTGATGGTCTGGCTAGGTCTTATTTTCGGGGAAACACTGTATATAGTTTTTATAATATTGACTGTGTTTCCCATACTGTACTTTACATCCCCATGACTCTTTTATAACTACCAATTTGTATTTCTTAATCCCTTCACCTTTCTCACCCAGCCTCCCAACACCACCCTATCTAGTAACATTGTATCTCTGTATACATGAGTCTGTCTCTGTATCTATGAGTCTGTTTGTTTTGTTCCCTGGGTCTACCAGATTGTTTCTGTTTTGTTTGTTTGTTTATTTTGTTCTTTAGATCCCACATATAAGTGAGATCATATGGTATTTGTCTTTCTCAGCCTGACATTTCTTGAGTGTATATCTTTGAATAGATTTTTTTGTGGTTTCTCTAAGAATGACAGTAAACATATGTAACTTATCACAACCTATTGATGTTGACATTTTACCAATTTGAGAGAAGTATAGAAACTTTACTCCCTTTAAGTCCTTTTATCCTCCTATATTTATAGTAGAATTGATTTAAATATTTCTATGTACATCGAGAACCACATCAACAAATGTTATGTCTACTTGAATATCAAACGTAATTTAGAAAACTCAAGAGGAAAAAGAAATTCTATTACCTGTGTTTTTGCTTTTCCATGTTCTTTCATCATTCATACTTTTCTCAAGATTCCACTTTTATCATTTCCTTTCAGTTTCAAGAACTTCCATTAGCCATTCTTTTAGGAAAGGTCTACTAGTGACAAATTCTCTTAGTTTCCCTCCATCTGAGAATATGTTGGTTTCCCCTTCATTCCTGAAGGACATTTTACTGGATATGGGATTCTGGGTTGACAGTTATTTTCTTTTAGCACTTGAAAAATCTTGTGATACTTCTTTCTGACTTCCAGTTTCAGATAAAAAATCCATTGACATTCAAATTGTTTCCCTTATAAGTAAGGTGTTATTTCTCTCTTGCTGCTTTCAAGATATTTTGTTTTTAGTTTCCAAAGTTTTACTGCATTTTTGCCTTGGCATGAATTTCTTTGGGTTTTTATTGTTTGGAACTTACTCAGTTTCTTGAATCTTCAGATTTATGTCTTTTGTCAAATTTGGGGAATTTTAGTCATTGTTCCTTTGAATGCCTTTTAAGTCCCATTCATTCCCCTTCTGCTCTCCTTCTGAGACTCTTATGACACAAGTATTATATTTTTTGGTTATGTACTACAAATCCCTGAGGCGCTGTTCATTTTATTTTTTAAAAACAACAGTTTGTTTTTTTTCCATTGTTAAAATTGGGTAATTTTATCACTCCATCTTCAAGATCACTGATTCTTTTTTTTTTTAATTGAAATTTATTGAGGTGACAACTGTTAGTAAAGTTACATAGATTTCAGGTGTACAATTCTGTATTACATCATTTATAAATCACATTGTGTGTTCACCACCCAGAGTCAGCTCTCCTCCCACACCATATATTTGATCCCCTTTACCTTCATCTACCACCCCCTCCCTCCTTTCTTTTGTCCTCTCTATTCTTTTGCTGAATGCACCCATAGAGTTTTTAATTTCAGTTATTAAATAGCTGAATTCCAAAATTTCTTTTATTTCTTCTTTATTTCTTTGTATTTTTTATATTTCTTTGCTCTGAGACTTTGTATTCTTTATTTGCTTCAAACATGTTCATAATAGCCTGTTGAAGCATTTTTGTGATGGTTGCAGTAAAATCCTTCAGATAATTTCAATATCTATGTCACTTCAGTGTTGGCCTCTGTTAATTGTCTTTCTCATTTAATTTGAGATTTTCCTTGTTCATTATATGATAAATGACTTTCAATTATATTCTGGACAGTTAGTGTATTTCTGGACACTATGTTTTAAGATTTAGGGTCTTATTTAAGTCTCTTATAGCAAACATATATGTGTGCACAATGTTATTGTTGTCTCTTAGTTTATTGCTACATATGTAATTAATATTTTGGCTTAGACATTCAATTATCTTCTAAAGATATTAAAAATAAGAAATATGTCTATCTAAGAATGTAAAAGAATACCTTATTGATGTTTGCATTGGAAAGAGTTTATCAAACATAACCTTAAAAGCAAAAAACATAAGGCACAACAATGATGAATGTGATTATATTAAAATTGTAGACTTATGTCAATGAAAGACACCATGGACAAGGCAAGCAAGTACGACTGGATGATAGAAGATATTTTCAATAAATGAACTAAAATGAGACCAATATGTATGCTATCTAGGAATATATCAAAAATAAGTCAGATTGGATTCAACAGAAAAATAGGCAAGTAATGTATGTAAACAAATTATTCATGAGTGAATAGACCAAAAGCTTGACAAACATATGAAGTGATATTCAAAATCATTAGTGATTAGGAAAACATGAATTAAAATGATAATGGGATGTCACTTTGCACTTAAATGAGAGACATAAATTAAAAAGTGGGAAATGCCAAATATTCATAGAAATGTGTGAATACTCATTTTAAAATACCTATCAAGGTGTTTGACAGATGGTAGGTGCTCAAATGATAGCTAAATTTCATTCTAATGTTTTTTAATTATAAAGGAGAGAGTAGATAACACGCATGTGACCTTATGCTATGAGTGTTGGAAGAAAGAAATAAGTGTTCACATGCCTGAAGACTGATCATTTGGCCCAGATGCAGATGGGACCTCAGTTGGACATTACAGGAGGTTACCTGAGGAAACCTGTAGTTACAAAGACCCTGGACATTATATAGTGTGTGTTTATGCCATGATTCAGCTGTTAGGGATCATAGAGTGTAACCTTTGAGTGTTTGTCAATGAAGCCAATTATGATTTGCTTTAAAAGAGCTTGTTGATTGAAACATGCTGGCTGGAATTTCTAGTCATGTCATTAAAAATAACAGTGATTGTGACCCCTGATGAATAACTCATAAGTAAAATGCTTGCTAGGGATGAGGTGATTGCAAACTTGGTTTCAGATGATTGTCCTTCAGACAACATGGATAAAATGGAGAGAGACTGAAGAAATCACATAGGAGGCCATTTATTTGTAGACTTCAAGATAGTGACAATTATGGATGTAGAATCTTTGGAGAAAAAAGAAAAAATTTGCCCCCAGGAGAAAAAAAGGAAACGAATATAAAGATATGTAATTATTAGAAAAGAGCATCCCAGGACATGGGATGTGAATCAGGGAAGGTGGGTCTATGTATTTCCCCATCAACTTTGTCTTAAAAGTGAGTGGTTCTGGGGAAAATGGTGACACTATTCAAGGGCGTTGGGTCTCCTGACTTCCTGTTTAGTGGTTTCTCTACAGCTCTCTCCTTCAGGAGGCAAGTCCTCCTGGGTTCTGGCTGTCTTTGTATTCTTCTTTCCCTTTCTACTTTCTACTCTTCCTCTTGCCCCCAACCCACCTCATACATGTTTTGAAAACTGCTCTGGGGACAGGAACTGTTTCTAAGTGATTTTGCATATATTTGACCTAACATGTTAGATTCTATTTGTCAGACTCAGAGTTTGGGAATCTTTTCAGAATAAGAGTGTTGTCTCTTCTATGTATCTTTGCTCTTTTGAGAGCAAAAGAGGATGGTCTTTGCTCTCTAATTATAAACAATTACCATTCTGAGGAATTCAGACCCCTGAAAGCATAAAGAGAATATAGACCTCTGCCAGTGCCTGAAAATGGCCTACTCAGAGTTCTCTCCAGTGTCTAGCAGAATACCTGGACACACTGATTTAGACCTGAGTATATAGAACGGCATGCAGTATTTGGTATCTGTTATAAACTGAATGTTTGTGTTCCCCCAAAATGTGTGTGTTGAAACTCTAACCCCCATGGAATGGTATTAGAAGGGAAGGACTTTGGGAGTAATTAAACTACAAATTGAGGGGCCTTGTGATGGGATTTGTGCCCTTCTAAGAAGAGACAGTAAAGCATGTTCTCTCTCTCTCTCTCTCTCTCTCTCTCTCTCTCTCTCTCTCTCTCTCTCCCTCCCTCCCTCTCTCCCTCTCTCTCTGCCTTCCTCCCTCTCCCTTCCTCCCTCCCTCCCTCCCTCCCTCCCTCCCTCCCTCCCTCCCTCCCTCCCTCCCTCTGCCATGTGGGGGACACAGAAAGAAGACAGCCATCCGCAAACCAGAAACAGAGTTCTAACCAGACACCAGATTACCCTGCACCTTGATCTTGGACTTCTAGCCTCCAGCACTGTGAGAAATAAACGTGTGTTTAATCCACCCAGTTTGCAATAATTTGTTATAGCGGACTGAGCAGACGAGGACAGTATCCTTAAGAGAAAGGTGGAGAAAAGCATGGCTTATGCAATTGGTTTCCTTAAACAGTTAGAGAAAAGACTTACATGTGACAAGGAAGGTATACTTGAAGAACTTGGATTACCACCCACATTTAGGGAAATATACAGGAATTTTTTATAGGACTGTGACTGATAAGGTGCTTGTGGGGGTATATTACAAATAAAAAATTTTTTAAAGTAATAAATAAGAGAAAAAGACACAACTACGCCCCTAAATATTAAAGTTAGCAATATTAAGTTACCTATATTAAAATTTAACCATAGAAAATGAGTACCATTAACATCTTCATTTAAATTAAGCCTTGCTCGGGGCGGCTGGATGGCTCAGTGGGTTAGAGCATGAGCTCTGAACAACAGGGTTGCCGGTTTGATTCCCACATGGGCCAGTGAGCTGCGCCCTCCACAACTAGATTGAAGGACAACAACTTGGAGCTGATGGGCCCTGGAGAAACACACTATTCCCCAATAAAAATTAATTAATTAATTAAGCCTTGCTCATTTAATTTATATTTACATGTATATTTATGGAAGGCAAGAGAAAGCTTTATGAGGGTAACTAGCTACCTGGGATAATTTTCATAAAGGCTGATGCCTTAGGCAGGCGTATAGAAGAATTCGCTGAAACAACTGTCCTTTCAGTCTTAGTTGTGGAGGGCGCAGCTCAGCTCCAGGTCCAGTTGCCATTTCTAGTTGCAGGGGGCACAGCCCACCATACCTTGCAGGAGTCTAACCAGCAACCTTGTGGTTGAGAGGACGCACTCCAACTAACTGAGCCATCCGGGAGCTCAGCGGCAGCTCAGCTCAAGGTGGTATGTTCAATCTTAGCTGCAGGGGATGGAGCCCACCATCCCTTGCGGGACTCAAGGAGCTGAACCAGCAACCTTGTGGTTGAGAGCCCACTGGCCCATGTGGAAATAGAACCGGCAGCCTTCAGAGTTAGGAGCATGGAGCTCTAACCACCTGAGCCACCGGGCCGGCCCAGATCTTCGGTTTTTTTACTCCCTGGGTGGTAAAAGCCATTTCAGGGCGCCAGCAGACAGCCACCCTCTGGCATAGGTGTAACTTTGATTTCTAATAATAGCTAACATTTACTGGGTGCTACTTCATGCCAGATTCTGTTATAATTGTCCTATGAACAGTAACCCATTTAATACTCCAAATCCTTTGGGGTGAGCAATTTTTATTGTTCCTATATAAGGAAGCTGAGGTGGAAGGGGTAACTCATCCAATCTTCTTATAATAAAGATTGAGCTGTAATTTGAACCCAGAGAGACTGCCCTGAGAGCTGCACCTACACCACACCAACACCACCTGTCAAGCATTTGTCTTAGGACAAACCTATTCCATGCTTGCTTGTGACCTGAGCAAGTCACTTACTCCTGTATCTTCACTTTTTCATCCCTAAAAGAAGTGGGCATGACAGAAGAGAGAGTGGGGCACTATGGAAAGGGCACTGGCTATTATTTGGAAGAATTACCATTCAACAGCTGGGTGGCCTAGAAAATTTATTTTGTCTTTCTGAGCCACATCTCAATGAATCTACATAGACCCCGTGTGAGGTGCCGTTGGTGTCTATTTCCTTTACAAAAATCATACGGCGGAGAGATAGGAGGGACAGTAAGCAAGATGAGGAACCCACAGTTATCTGAGTAATTCCAAACCTGGCTCTAAAACCCTAAATCACTTGGCCTTCCCTAATATTCTCCTATGACTCTTATGTCTGTTAAATCTACTTTGCAGAGTTGGTAGGAAGATCAAACAAGGCAACTCTACTGAAAAAGCTTTGTAAACTGAAAACCCCCATGCAAAAGGAGGTATTGCTGTGGTAGAGAAGATGCATCATAGTTCTCTAATGTGTGACGAATTTGCACATTTCCCAGGAGTTGGAAGTACTTAGCTCTGGGTAGGAGAAATAAAGGAAACAGATAGTCTGCTGAGATTCTCCTCCAAGTTTTGGGGACCTCCTAAAGGAAAATAATACAAAATTATGAATACCAACTTGCTAGGGCTCTTCCTCAGACCTTGAATGGGGCTTACTCTGAGTCTGCAACTTAGAAGCTGTCTGACCCAGGGCAATCATTTAACTTCTCTGAGACTCAAGTTCCTAGCTACATAAAGAAGATAATTCTATCTAACCTCAGGAAAGAGTTTCCTCAAAGCTAAATGTTTGACCTTACTTGGAATCATGGTGAGATGGTCTATATCATTTAAAATAGAAATGATAAGAAATTGACAGTGGGAAATATCTGAATAAAATGATAAATGCTGGTCTAAATGGGCATCAAGATATGGAAACAAATACATACTGAAATTAAGGATGGCTGAGAACAGACACACTGAAGGGAATAAGAACAACGTGTAACAGAAATCTAAGTGAAAGCTACCAGTCAATGGGACATGTAGGGAAAATACAGCAGTCAACTCGCAAATATCCACACTGCTCAAAGAAAATGCTTTCTGTCAGGGTTTGAAATGACTCGTGCCAAGAGACACAAATGGAAGGGAAGACAAGACACTGAGTCCCACAGGAGGAGTCACTGAGACATTGTGCAGAGAAAATAGGAGGCCCCAATGCTAAGGAATTGTATGTGTGATTTTTAAGAGAATAAATCAGGTTTTTGAAATCAAAATCACTGCCAGTCTTATGCTTATTCCAGCCATGCTTCTGTTGCTCAAAACTTGCATGTGGAGAAAACTTTAGGCCTGAAAGCAGGTTCTGTCAAATGCTTAAAGTGATGGCAAGTCTTTTTAAGAGTGTTTAGGTTTGTGGTATAAAGCAAAATCACTCAGAGCTAAGTCTGGTGATAAAGGTAGTTGAGCAATCTGGGTAATAACATCTTGGGCAAAAATACAAAAAATAAGAAGTGTCAAGTAATAAGACAGAATTTTTGTGATTGTGTCGTTAATATCCTAGCACTGATGATATTTCCCAAAAAGGAATGGAAGTAATCTGTTAGAATACATTCACTAGCTCCTCAAGTAGCTATCCTCAATTAGGTGAAGAATTTCTGGTGTGTTTCTTTAAAGAGCGAAATAATAGTATGACATTTAATGAATTACAAAGCCATTCTAATACTTGACGTCCTCATATATGATGTGGGGTTAATAATACTATCTACTCACAAGTTTATCATGAAGAGTAAATGGCAGAATGTATATAAAGCACTTAGTAAGGTACCAGGAATACATTATATTAAATGCTTAATAAATGTTATCTAACATGTTGTCACACTTTCCATTTTCAAGTCACCCTGCTGGGAGCATCTAAAAATTATCATGTTTAAGCCTAAAAGGTAGGGATTATAGTCTTCATTTTTCAAGTTGAAAAACCTAAGTCTCATTAAAAAGTATCAGGAGTAACTCAGTGGCGAGCGGCAGGATTCCAGCCCAGGTTATTGTGGCTTCGTGTCCAGCACTCTTTCTGTTCACCACAAAGTCTCATGTGTGCTTTAAACTTACACACAGTGTTGATTCAGGCAGCTCTGCAGGTGTGGGTAAGCTAGATGTTGCTCGCTCACTTACCAGACGAGGAAGTTGACTAGGTTCCCCTCACCCAGTAAATTGGGGAATCTAAACTTAAACCCACATTTACTGCCATTCAGTCAAGAGTTCTTTCTAAACTGGTGTTCACACTCTCTCTAACACCAAGTCAACAAAGTTAATTTGTAGGTTTTCACTCTGAAAAATCATAATTTGCAACCCTCACTTATTTCCTGAAATGTGGCCCTAAAACATCATACAATAAGAGAAGATGCAGGGAAATATTTTTTCCTGAGATCTCTTTGTGATGAGCAGAGAGGGATTTGGCAAGATCACTTATCATCAGGATTTGTTGTAAAATGTTTGTGGAAAATGATTGAACTTCTCTTTAGGAAAGATCTGTCATTATCATCCGCTTGGTCTTGCTACAACTTCCCATTTTAAATTTCCATTTTTCTGTAGAAATCCAGAGTCTTATCAGATCAGTAGGAAATGATCGTTTTTAGGTGAAATCCATGAGATCCTCACCACATGAAACAGTCTTTGGTGGAGTCGCTCTGGTCTGTTATGGTGCATCTCACCAGGTTATACCAAGGGTGTCATGACCGGTCATTTACAATCTGTGGATTATTTTGTCACCATGGGCCATGAACCATCATGGCACGTTATTCTTCCATTATTATGGTGGTGCAAATTTTAAAAGTATTGCTCATTTTTAAATCCCTGTAGAATGGTCCTAGAGTGTAAATGCTTCTGGTGTTTGGACTCTTGGGCAAATGGTCTTTCACTCTAATGTTGGAGACTGGGGTATCATTTGGTAAAAATGACTCACATAACTACCCTTGGATCCCTGCTGACTGGTATACCTGTTGGATTAACAATGACCCAGCCCTCTAAGCATTTTTGTGCTTCTTAGAGGGGCCGGTGGTGAGCCCTCTATGCTGATGCTGTGGGATCGTGGCACACGGGAGTTTTCCATTCAATGCCGGCCTCCAACTATACTGTGTGCTCATGAGACCCCGTCATGCTTCTGACTGCATCTACCTCCCTGCTTACCTGGAAGGTGTTATGCTTCGGATTTATTATCAGTTATTTCTGTAGTTAAGAATTAAGACAAATGTGAACTCTTTATTTTTAATTAGTTAATGTTTAAAACAACTGGGCTTAGATATTTGGGTTGAAAAAGAGGTCTGTTTGGTTATTCAGTGCTTGGGGCAAATGCATTGATTAGTAAGCACATATTTACATTAGTTTCAGTAAAAACATATTTGTTTGTACAAATGTGGAACAGAGTAGGAAAATGTTTACAGCATCCCCATTTGCCAACTCAGAAAGGACTCACCCTGCAGACAAACAGATGAATCAACCTCCTCTCCCCTCCCCCAGAAAGTCAGCAGGGAAAGCAGACTAGGCTCTTCATGGCTAACTTCTAAACAATGAATTCACTTCTCAGGAGGAAGCTTGGCGGTCATCTGGTTCATCCTTCTGTCCCAAATCAGAGGTGGGGAGAGTGGGAGGATTGGGATGTGAGGGGTGGAGGAATCTCCTCCAGCCTCCCTGACAGGTACTTCTCCAGCTCTTCCTGAACAAGTTCAAAGACGGGATCCCTTCCTCCTTAGGGAATGATCATTGCTTTTCTAAACAACTCTGTTAGAATGTTCTCTTTATATTGATGAGAAGTCTGGATCCTTGTAACCTCTTCCTATCTGCTCTAACTTCTGGAGCCAAGCAAAACAAAGCTTTTTCCTCCTCCAAACAATAGTGCTTCAAACATTTAAAGAAAATGCTGTTATCCATCCTTTGTTTTTGCCTCCAGTAAATACCTAATTCTTTAAGCATTCTGTTTAAGACCTGGTTTCTAGTTCTTTCACCTTCCCAGGTGCCCGCCTTGCCCTTGGGTTTGGGCTGATCCAGAGCCAAGGATACCATCTCACCTTGCAATCTCCTTCGTCCTCTCACTGTTTTCTGGATTGACTCTGATAGATTATAAGTACCCAGCCATCAATTAAAGTCATTGTTTTTGAACATAGTATTATTATTATAAGTTTATGATTTTCTGGTTATGATCAATCAGTAGTTGGGGTAGAGGTGTGTATTTTGAAATTTTATATGATTTAGTTGCTATTATCCCTCCTTCTCCTGCACAAGTAGTATAGATGTCCCCAGCTGGCTTTTCCCTGGGCAGAGGTTCTCAGGAAAGGCAGTGAGCAGGCCAGACCAATGGAGGAGAGAAGAGGTTTACAAAAGGCTTCCAGGTGACTTTGATACTCACATGTTCTTTTCCAGGACTGAGAACCTCTGCCCCAAGGACTGTTTTACCCTTGGGTTCCACGGAGAAATTCTTAATTACCAGCCCAAGTGAACCCACTTTTATGTGCTGCTCCACTTTCTCAGAATTTTTAGGGGGGAAAAACGGTGTCTATGGGTTTTGAAACTGAGTTATGACTCTGAGGTCCACACATGAACTATTTGTTACGAATGTTGCATCCTATGGGCACTCCAAGCACTGACCAACTGCTTATGTTCCCACTCAGCACAACCTGTGTGTGTTCCCTCCCAGGACCCCCTGCAAGTCTCCCTGAATGTTTTAGGGGGGGGGTGTCCAAATGATGTCCAGACCCAAGAGCAGAAGGGATTTCAGTCAGAGATCATTTTGAAGTTTAATGTCTTGGAACATTTTTCTTTCAAACTTGTTATTTTAAGCACACATTGTGATTTAATGACTCTTTTTGTGAGTACAGTTTGTGGTTGAGGTCCAAGCACTGAGGAATGCATGCTTAATTTTTTTCATCCTATAACCAGTATTTCATTTTAGACTAAATAGATGCACATTTTAGAATTCCCACAGAATCACTGAAACTCTGATGTTTATATAAATGTTTGCATGTTTGAGTGAATTTAATGAAAGGAAACAGAGCTGGTTCCAAAGGCTTTGTGGAACTTTGCTAAGTCCTTAATTCTCCATCAGCATCAATTCCTCTCTCATCTATGTCCTTACTTCATGTATATGCGTAGCACTATAGCTTATTTATGGACACTGTGTCTCCCCCACTGACTCTGATCTTTGCAACAACCAAGACCATGCCTTTGCATTCTGGACCCAGCACCTAGCTCAGGCTGGGCTGAGGCTGAACACTGGCTAAGTTCGGAAATATGGGTGGAATTTTCATCCCCTCTGAAGAAGCAATGAAGGGAACTGGATGGATAAGCAGAGAGAGAGGAGAGAGAGAGAGAGAGGGAGAGAGAGCTTTATGGTGGGACCTGTAATAACCAAAAGTCTCCGTCTTCCCCAGGAAACGAGAAGGGATGGATCACCATTTCAGTTTCCTTACAGTCCTGACGGAGGCAAGGCTATGGTTACATTTGGATAAAAGTTTCTGAACACCAGAAAAGTGGATAACTGTTGGGTACATAGGAAAGAGTTGTCTAAAAATGTCTCCTTCATTGGCAGTGCTCTTTCGTTGGACTGTGTTTCTAGAGAACAAATACACACCTTATTCATTTCTGGATCAATAGCACAGAACATGCTAAATATGCTAGTTGCCCAATAAAAGCACACTGGATTTTAATAAACAAAAAAGTGAAAGACTGAATGCTCAGGGTGAGATAGAAAACACACAAGAATAGTCCCAAGGGACTTTTCAGACACATGAGTAAAAAAATTATTTAACATGTGCACATGATTCCCTAGTCATATACACAGAATTTCTAGAACCAATTATTTCTGTTCCCACTACTGGACATGAGTATGCAAAAAGTGCTAATATTACCCAAGCAAATGCAGAACATGTACAGAAAATGAGACATTACAGATAAATAAATAAATCTTATCTTGAACACTGGTTCCCAAATCACAATACAGCCCCGCGAAGAGATCATTTTTAAAAGAATCGGTGAATTGAATGTCTGGAGAGTTTTCTATGAATTCTATGACAACTGAAAAACAAATGTAGTTTTTGGCAGAATTCTAATGTGGGAATAGGTGGGGAAAGAGGGTCACTCCCAGGCCCACCAGCTGGCAAGGGAGCTCGAGCCATTTTAATGGTAGCGAGTGGAGCGCTGTCAGGGTTTCCAAGAGATTTTAATAGTCGTGCGGTCAGAGTTCCCTGAGTAAATAGCTTCCATTTCCACTCCTGCTGCCAGCTGGCCAAGTGGGGGACCACCTAAGTTGTATGCCCCCAAAGGAAATGGGAAGGCAGGTTCTCTTCTCCCACAATTCTCCTACCAACTACTGCTCCTCGCGGCCTGAAATTCCACCGTTAGAGTGCTGTGCCTTTTACTCAAAATTTATTCCCAGTTAAAATATAAATACTACTAATAAGAATAGTATTTTAAACTTTTGTTACTCCTTTCAAACCTATTTTTGCTTATGAATGGGCTTTAGAACCTGTTTTGACAGTAGGTATTGATTGGGGAAAGGGGAAGAGAGCAGAAAAGCCCCAGGAGTGGTGGATGCATTGTAGTGTTCCTCAGCCCTCCCTCTATTCACACTCTTTCCCATGTGACTTTGCAGCTTCTCCCATCCAGAAGTGGAGTCTATTTGCCAGCCCCTGGATTCTGAGCTTGGCCTTGTGATTTGTCGTAGCCAGTGGGACAGATGAAATGCTTGAAAGGCACTTGGGTGATTTAGCTTGATGATTGCTCTTGTACCTTTGCAATTGTCATGAGAATACGCCCGTGCAGGCCTGCTGGAGGCTGAAAGACAGACACATTGATCAAAGCCGCATAGGACCAGCCAGTCCAGCTGAGGCCACCCTAGGCAGCCAAAAGTCAGCCAAGTTCCAGAAATGTGATGGAACCACCCAGATCAGTGGGATAGCTCGGGCTCAGGAGCTAAATAAGTGTATGTTCTTATGTGGCTCTGATGTTGTTATGTGGCTCTGGTTGTTTGTTGTGTAGGGTCATTGTGATAATAGATAGCTAATACACTCCGGAAAAAAGGGGCCAGGATGAAGAAGTCTGAGAACTACCAAGACCAAGTTTATTTTCCTCACAATTATGAATGCATGAGGCTGCCTCCACATTTGGGCTTCCAGAAGACAGCAAAACATACAAACACGATCATAATGGCACTGTCAGCCTGCTCTTCTCGGCCAGGGGAGATTGGCATATCCTCCCATTATTATGGATATGCGGCATCTGTGTCTTAGTTGGAGAGGATGGGAGTGAGCAAGGAGGGAGGGACCAAGATTCATTTCATGGTCATTACGCACCAGTAACTGTATTATATGTTACATATGATCTCATTGAATCCTCACTATGGACCTGTGAGTTGGTAATCATGTTCTCCATTCTACAGATGAGAAAACTAAGACCTGGAGGTATTAAATGACTTAACCATGTACATCAGAGGCTGGCAGGCTTTTTTCTGTTAAGGAGCAGATAGTAAACTTTGCAGGCCTATGGCAGTCTCTGTCACAATTCAACTATGCTGTTGTAATGTGAAAGTACTATAGATAATATCTAAATGAATGAATGTGTACCCAAAACACCTATTTATGAACATGAAATTGAATTTCATATACTTTTCACATGTCACAATATAATATTCTTTTGATTTTTTTCCAACCATTTAAAAAAATAAAAACCATTCTTATTCTTAGTTCATAGGCAGCAGGTCAAAGCTTGCCAACCCCTGATGTCAATAGCAGGGCTTAGATTCAAACCTATACAATTTTGCAACTGACTGGGAGGCAAAAATATCTTTGTAGAGTTTAAATGTTTCTTTGGTTCTGTTACCTTCGTTACTGCCATTTAATGCTTTCTTGTATGAAAAGAGATAAACATCAAGAAAATGTCCAACTCACTCTTGAAATGATAGTAGACACAGCATGTGAAACTACTTTATTTGCAGTTCTCTTGGAATCAACTAGATTGACACAGAGTGTGCGTGCATTCATGTGTGTGTGTGTGTGTGTACTTATGTGTGTGTATGCATCTGTGGGTGTGCATTTGTGTGTGCATTTGCATGTGTGTGGATATGTTGAAGACAGACTTCAGTAAAGTAATGACACATCACGGCAGACAATATATTGGAAGTAGGTACACAGTACTGTTACTACCTCCACATCGCAGATAAGGAAACTGATGCTTAGAGAGAATAAGCAACGTGTACAAATTTACTCCATAAGGGGAGCCACAATTCAAGTGCTGGTTAGCTTGGCTCCAGAAACAGGGCTCTAAACATCTACCTGTGCTTTTTACTCTCCTGGGAAAAGGCAGTCCCCTCTGGCCTTGGTCATCCCAAGAAGCCCTTGTCTGCCATCAGCTCCCTTTGAATCACACTCTGCCTTAGGCTCTTCCACCAGAACAAAACAGAAAAATAAATAGTCATGACAAGATAAAAGCGACCAGCATGGACTGTTTAAAATCATGAGTGGAAAGCAAACTATTAGAAGACAGTTCTTTTCGTGAGCCTTTGTGCTGTATTTATGAAGTTTTGATGCTTGGTGGGGTCTAATGTCATTCCATGATCATTTGATTACTGTCTGCGAAGCGGATCGAGTGCAATTGTTTCACATGCTGTCATGCCCCACAGCAGAATTTCACCCATGAAACAAGCCAGGTGCCCTTTCTGACCATGGATGACACGTCCACAGCCTTCTCAGAAAAAAAAAAGCACTGGTTTCTCCTACCTGGCTGGTCCAAAGAGTTCCCTACCTAGAAAACATCGACGTCTCCTCTAGGCCATTTCCACCCTGCCCACCTCTGTGCTACCAGGGCCAGAGCGGGCAGACTTGTGTCTGCTGATCCTCCCCTTGGCCCTTTGCTTCTCATTAGCACAGCATAAAACACGCCTCAAATTGTTGATACAGTTAAATCGGACATCTGCATGTGTTACAAAGTAGGATTCTGAAACCCTAGTTTCTGTTTCCTTGTGCATCCATTTGTCAGCCTTGTGAATTTGGATAAGACATTTCAATTTCTGAGACTTGGTTTCCTTCCCTGTGGAATAAGTGGTTGTAATCATATTTGTGAAAACATTTTAAAAAACTCTAAAAGCCCGTGTGTACTTAAGCAAAAATTATATTAAACCCACAAAGGGTCCATAGCTCAAATTGCAACAGCACTCACCAGTCAGGGAAGCTATTACCAGACTGAATGTGATCGGAGTGAACTCATGAAACGCAGTGGCTGGCCCTCCGATCCAGGATACGGCTGGCTGTGCACCAGCCGACAGCACCCCTGCCACAGCATCCTGTTGCCAGTGCCACAGGGGCTCCCCCTCTTCCATTGCTTCCCTTCTCCAACCACTTTCAATGCTGATACATCAAATTTTTTCAAAACTGAAGCCACCACCACTTTATAGCAAGATCCTGCAGCATTACTTACTATGCCTGACCTACTGGAAACAAAAAGTGAAAGGAGTTATAAAGTATAATATTGCAATCATCATATGAGGTTTAAGACACATGCTTGCTCTTTGTCGTTCAAGGTTTGATTAATCATAAAACATACAATTTTATTTCAACAAATGAAGTAATAATGAAATGTATATTTATCTTTTCTTTTGGGTCCTCTTCTCTCTTCGGGTCCTGGCAGCCACATTGGTTACCTATGCAGTTTACTCATGCTACACACTGTCTACAATTTAGCATTAGCCATACAGAAAAGAGACTTTACAGGTTCCATGAAACAGCTTTGGTCTATTAAGTGGACCTGATGGAATATTCCCAACTTGCTGGTGAAGATGTCAATTTTGGACAGGTTGCATGGGGCCAGATAATGGAAGATCTTATCCTCGGAAATGACATTGCAAGTCATGGAGGGTTATCAAAAGGCTTAACGCACTGGCTTAATGTGGACTTGTTTGCATTTTGCAAGGATTACTCAGGCAGTGGAGTAGGTGATAGTTTCAGAGGAATGACAAACTCAGGAAGATCAGTTAGAAAGCTACTTAAATAATCCAGTGGAAGAAAGATGACTGTTTAAACCAAGATAGTGGGGCTAGAGAAAGGGAACTAGATTTGATGGCTACTTCAGGAAAAACTGTTATGGGACTTGCATATCAGTTAGGTGAAGAGGGCAAAGAAGAGAGAAGACTCCCAGATTTCTGGAGTAGGTAAGTTGGGGAACTTAATGATGTCATCTGTAAGAGTTCCAGAAAATGAATGGGAAGCCAGCTTGTGGAGGAAGAGGATGTGTTTAGCTCTGACACGTTTGGTTTGAAATGCTTCAGAGACATCCAAGAAGAGTTGCCAAGAAAGCACTGGGTAACACATGTCGAAGCCAGAAGAGAGGAACCAGCTTTCAGGTGGTAGCAGAAGCCATGGAGTTGAATAAAATCACCCAAGAAGATTGGATGGTTTAAGAACATAAGGTTGTAGATAAAGCCATAATGAATTCCAATGCTTGTGATGTGGACACAGGAAGAGAAAACCAGGAAGTGGGCTGAGGAGCTGTGAGCAAGGAACAGGACTCCAGGCGAGAGCAGTTCCATGGGAATCAAGAGAAGCCAGAATGTCAAGTTAGGAATATCCAGGAGTTATAGTGTAGAAGATGTTAAAAAATCAGGACCAAAAGCTGTCTGTTGGAAATTGCCATCCAGAAGGTAACTAAAATTTGGTGACAGTACTTTCATTTGAGAATAAATTGCCCCTAAATTCTTGTTCACTCTAAGAGTCTGTGAGTCTGTGATGGGTACTGGCCAATTCATAAGGCCCATCTTTGAAAGAAGTTTAAGATTAGAATTCTATATATCTCCATTTCATAGAAATACGTATATTTTTAAATTGCTAATAACCATCTTCCTTTTCTAGCCAAGTTGTATTCTAGTTTAATATCATTATTTTCTTTGTTACTTTCTGCCAGATTGAAGGGTTTTTTAAATTGGTGTGGCACATGTGAAACTAGGGTTTATTGTATCTAGGAACTAGACTCAGCTCTAAATGATGGCTAATGTTTGTTGAAATCTTGATGTCCGTTCTGATTGTCCATTCAGAGGAATAGAAGGGAACTTGATTTCCTTTTTAACTGTGTGATCCAGTGCCCATCCCCTCAAGCAATCCAGCAGTTTTCCCACTGCTGGATTAAACGGCCCGATGTCCTGGTATTTGGGAATGGGGAGGCAGAAAATAATAAGCAGTGATTTCATTTGTTTCTACAAGTTACAGAAATGTACTGGGTCTTTCCTTGAGGTCTTGTGTCAAGAGGTTGGGAACCAGCTGTGACAAGTGAAGCGGCTCGAGTTCAATGGATCAGTATAACGTGTGGAATGAACAAAGTCCCCGAAATGTTTACATGCCATGCCAAAGAGTCTTAATAGATCAAAATTAAAATCTATACATGTTCCTTCCTTAAAACACAGCTCAAAATAGTCTCTAAAGAATGAGTGGGAATTAACTAAAGTGTTGAACTAAACATACAGAGCCAGCAGATGAAGGACCATTAATTAGCATTTCAAGCACTGTGGAGACTTGAGTTTCATGAGCTGGAATAAGTAATGTGTTAATGGTGATATTTCTACTTCAAATTCTTCACTGGCCACTAGAATCTTTACTGATGATAATTTTTTTCTCAAGTAACTTCACTTTATGTTGTTACAATAAGAAAAATATTATCTATTCAAAGACCATTTAAAGTGCATTTATTTATTTCTGACATGAACTAAGGAGACATGCCTGTATTTTTATCTCACACACACTCTCAGACACCCTCACACAGGCTGCAATTATCTGAAATCCATAAATCTCACCTTAAGGGATTTTAAATCATAAAAGTTTGAAGACAGAATTAACTAGAATTAAAAATCTCATGACTCTCCATAAAACATTGTTTTAAGCTCCGGAAAAATTGCTTTCAAAAATCTGTTGTATAACTTTACTTTTATTCTTAAAATTTGAGAGCCCAAAAATTAAAAAAGAAAAAGAAGTTTGCCTGGAGCTCAGTTCCCAGAGTCTAGAGCCTTCCAGACACTGGCTGGATGCACACCCCATACTCAGCTGACTTCATTGAACCTGAGCCAGAGAACTCCAAAGTTTAACTGATTGTCTGTTTTATTTTATCCACAGTCAATTTTCATTTGTTAGGAGAGAAATAATTCCTTTTTATCTCTGTATTTTCTTGACTAATTCAATTAAATCAGCTCTCAAATATACCATGGGATTAGTGCAGGCATATAGTTTTTATTCTTGAATGACATAGATCTAACTTTCTAATTTCTAATAAAATGTAATTTTTAATTATTAAACTTGCCTTTTGTCTTCCTGATAATTTAAAATACATTTTCAAATATAAATAACAGCAATTCACACAGAGATTAAAGGACTATAAGACCTATTCAAAAAGAAAAACTTTTGTTATAAATGACTTAACATAGGTACTGAGCAAAGCCTGTCAAAATCATGCTCAGAAAAGTCAGACCAACATTTGGGATTTTAAAAGTTTAAGAAAAATAGGGAAGCAAATTTTATCTTTTGCCTCCATGAAAACATTTTTCTGAGGTGATTGTATTTTTAAACTGGAGTTGTAAAATTTTGAGGGCGTCTCTGGCAGGACATAGTGCAGCTCTTAGTGACATGCCCAGGGCCGATGGAGGACTGAGTCATCTATTTGACATGCCTCCATTTCTTCCCACAATGCCAGGTCACCATCCTAACCTCCCAAATCCCAAGAGGACATCACTATTTCTTCTCCAGCAGGCATGTGGGTCATGGGTGCTAACAGAAATGTGTGTAGGTGGGGAGCAGAGGTCTGTAGCATGAGCAAATTTTACCCCCAGTACTCTCCCAAACATATGAGGTGTGATCAAACAATATGGTGAATGTTTAAATTTTTAAAAATCTTATTACAGCAAAGACACATTGCCATTAATACCCCTTAAAATACTCCCCCTCACTTCAAACACATTTATCCCATCATTCTTGCCACTTTCTGAAGCAGTTCTGGAAGTTCTCTTTCATGAATGTCTTTAGTTGCACTGACATGGCTGCCTCAATGTCCTGAATTATTTTGACTTTGAGGAAGAGCCAGAAGTCACACAGTGCCAGTGAATAAGGTAAGTGAGGACACACCATAAAGTTTCTATTTGACAGAAATTGCCATACCAGAAACAATGTGTGACACGGAGCATTGTCATGATGGAGAATAATTCATGGCACACTTTAAAACACACCTTCTCTCAACCATAGCTCACACCTGACTGACTGCACCGAACAAGTTGAAACTTGTCACACACTGTTACTAAGGTTCGATGTGCTGCTTTCCATATTGAACATCCCTGCATTTCCATTGGAGGGCACTCGGCAGCAGTATTCACCGTATTTTTTATTACAATGGAAGGCCTCCATGTCACACATCGCTTCTGGTATGGCAATTTCTATCAAATAAAAACATTACGGTGTGTCCTCATCACCTTATTCACCAGATCTGGCACCGTGTGACTTCTGGCTCTTCCCCAAAGTCAAAATGATTCAGGACATCGAGGCAGCCATGACAGTGCAACTAAAGACATTCACAAAAGAGGACTTCCAGAACTGCTTCAGAAAGTGGCAAGAACGATGGGATAAGTGTGTTCGAAGTGAGGGGGAGTATTTTGAGGGGAGTTAATGGCAATGTGTCTTTTACTGTAATATATATATTTTTTAATTTAAACATTCACTATATTGTTTGATCATACCTTATAAAAGACATCAGACCTGAAATCAGGGCTGAGCTTACGCTTTGCTCAGGGAGTCCTGGAAGGAGCTAACTGAAGCTGTTAGGCCCGCAAGAACCATGTTGGGTCAGAGAACACTTGGAGCTGGCCTCAGGAAGCACACAACAGCACAATTCACAGAGCTGGAGGGACACAAGCTTGGGACATGGAGGCAAGAGTGACATGCTTAAGCTGGGATTCCACATTGCAAAGGTTTATGTGAAGTTTCTGGAATAGCTTATGTCTCATTTTCCATCAAATTTGGATTAGCCATGGCAAAGGAGGGAAAAGAATAAATATAGGAAATCCACACATAATCCCCAAATCTTCATTTGAGCTAATAGTTTAAATTCCTTCTAGACAGGTTAAGCCTTTTTCGTTTGTTTGTTTGTTTGTTTGTTTACCAGAGTTGATAATGAGGGACTATGAAATAATCCAATCCTACTTTAACATCTTTCTTGTGCTTGCAGATGGAAAAAGGGAAAGGGGCTGTCATAATCTTTAATTAGGACAAATCTATGTGAGCCCCACCTTGGACAACTAGCTCCCATGGAGCAGGGCGCTGGCCACAGTCTCTGATGCTGCAGAGATGCTACTGAGAGCCACAGAGCTGGGGGTGGTGTGGAGTGTGCCCCAGCCGAGCCATGAAGGCCAGCATGGCAGGATGTTCTTGTTCTCCCAGCCAGGGGTTAAATGTGAGATAGGAGCTGTCCATGAGATCCTGGTCAGGAGCTGCTGAAGGTGGCATGTGTGAGAGGCAAATAAGAAGAAAGATGAGAAAGTAACCAACTGGGGGCTATGTATTGTTGAGGCAGAGCTCTCTCATGCACTCTTTCTCCCTTGGACACTTACTAGATTAAAACTACAGGATTGGGCATGACAAAACCAGTCCTGAACTAAGTCACCTCTGTGTATTGCTTCAATTTCAATGACTCTGAAGCCATAAACCCCAGCACCAATGCACAGTAACGAATGGCTTTCTTTGTGTGTCCAGACATGGAGCCACAAGATGTGCTTTCCTTGGTGAGCCCCTTGGTGAGATGATTTCATCTGTTTTTCCTGACCTTCTCAGGTCAGTTTATCTGGGGACACCCCCAGTACAGTGGAAGCAGTTTTGGGGCTCCAGGTCTGGGCCCTGGCATAACTCCATCACTAAGGAACTCAGGTAGGTCACTTTTCTATTCCAGGTCGCTTTTACCTCATTTATAAAAGGGGAATAAAATTAGCCCATCCCACTTCAGCTCACAGAGCTGACGCAAGCTAGAGCAACTCATCCTTTCTATTTAATGAACTAACACTGAGAATACATCTTAGGGATTTTTTCTCTTTCCTTTCTTCCTTTCTTCCTTCCTGCCTTCTTTCCTTCCTTCCTTTCTTCCTTCTTTCTTTCCTTCCTTCCTTCCTTCCTTCCTTCCTTCCTTCCTTCCTTCCTTCCCTCCCTCCCTCCTTTCTTTTTGTTTCTATACATATTTTCTTTTTCTTTTTTTCTGTTTGGAAGTATAGTAACTCTGGAGAATCTCTCAGCATTCCCCTACTGATATTCTGATGTTTTTCAACACTTTTCCATTTGGTAATAATTTTATAAATGTGTTCTTCGGGGGGCGGGTAAGATTAAATGATATAAACACAATGAAACAGTGGACAAGAAAGTCAGACACTAAGAATACTCTACCAATATAAATTGATAAGTTATTATTAAGGAACTGGAAACTTCCGGGGGCACAGAAAGTATAAAGGTCAAATTGAACCTCAAATTTCAAATAGATTCAACAGGATTAATTCCCATATAAATTTCTTCTAGAAAGTGGAAGTCCTGAACAGCCCTAGAAAAATATTGATAATCACCTCAAGTTCTTTCCCTTTTGGTATTTGAAATGCTTTTGCCTAAAAAGAGCCCCAGTGGGCCTCTTGCCAGTTGCCAATAATTTCAGGCTCTTAATTCAGTATTGCGTCTATCTTTCTTCTGGAAACAGAAACAATCCAGCCTACTAGTTAACTGCTAAGCCCTTAAGAGTACCTAGTTCAAAAAGTCGATTCATCCTGCTCTTATCCTCACTCTGAGGACGGAAAATGGGCTGGCCCTTCTGCAGTCTGTCAGACAATTCTCTCCCTCCTCCCCTCCCCTTCCTTGATCAGTCCAAGAGCCTGGGGTAGGAGGCAAGAGAAAGAGAAAGACCACACTGCCTATCCCCGAGCTGCTGAGGCAGAGAACTAGCTCATGGTTGGAGAAAGAAAAGGGCTTCTCCCCATGTCTTAGGCCACATCTCCTGTATCTCACAAGTACTGCCTTCGGTATCAGGGCACCTCCTCCAGTTTGTATCTGACACCTTCCCTTTAGTCCTCTCTCAGAGCCTGGGGCTCCCGGGGCTTGAGTGTAAAGGGCCTGAAGCCTGGCACCACCCTGTGGTAGGTCTTGTTCCTAAGGGAGCAGATGCCCCCAAGTAGACATCTAACATCAGAGCTTCCTGAAAGAGCACTGCTGTCCCTGAGAGTCAAGAGGACATAGCAAATCAAACAATACCTGCACATGAAAGTTGTTGGAAGTAGCACCCCCACCAAGAAAGGTTAGGTAGCTATGTAGGGAAAACAAACCAGGGTATGCCTGCTCTGTTCTGTTTTGTTCCATCCCCTCCCCTCCCTTCCCCATCTTCTTTTCTTTTTATTTTCTGTGTTAGGACATTAGATACAGCATGTCCACAAAATTAAAATGAAACTATTATTATTACTCAGATGTTTCGGAGAAATACAGTGAAAAGGTCCAGCCTGAGTACCTTGCTAGCATTTTATTGTTCTTACATGTCACACAAACAGTGATTCACATCGGTGGAACCAACCCCAAGTCAGAGAGAGGATCTCCTGGCTTTTAAACAGATCTTTGCAATCTTGGAGGTATTTGCCTGGCCTTGGCAGTTTGGTGTCCCTTGAAAGAGTTTTTATAAAACATGAGATTCCTTCCACATTAGGTATTTAAAATCCAACCATTTTTTCAGTTACAAAAGAGATATTCTTTTGCAGACCATCTGTTATTTAGTAATGTGCAAATTATGAATAAATAATTCCAGATTTTTTTGCAAGCCCAGCTATAAACAAATGTTCTACATGCCAAAATGGAAGTCATTTTCCCTTTAAAAACTCATTAAGTTCTGCACGATTGGAAGAGATTGGGGGAGAAGCTTCCTAACAGATGCCAGAGAGTGTTATTACTGCACACAAATAATAACAAGCCAAACATGGACAAGTTCTCTGCTTCATCTGGACCCTCTCCTCCTATTGTACGTTGGCTCCAGTGACTTAAAACATGGTGCACATGTGCGCCTATAAAACCCCTGAGGACTGATTTGTGTTGCCTGCTCTCGTTTGTTCTTTTAGCCAGTTACAATATTGGCACGCTATGATTCCTCTCCTACAAAACAATAGAATACCACACAAAAAAAATTACATTTGACTTGTTTATTCCTAAGAAGTTGTTGGGAAACCAAATTTCCTAAGTGCTTCATTAAACAAGCCACTGCCATTTCATTGGGCACTCTGGTTTTTGTCCCTGCTAAAATAGTTCTCAAGGGAGAGTTCTCAAGGGGAGTAGGAGAAAAGTAGTAAGGAGGGAAGTCTTAGGTGAGCAGACTGCAACTCTCACCAAAGTTGACTGCTTATGATCTTGGAAAAAAATCAAATTTCCAGGGTCAGCATTCAGGCAGAATTAGGATGTGGGTCAAGTTCTCCTGGACTGCCTCTCTGTTCCTTTCTGAGAGGTGCATGTTGGAGCTCCAATTCTCTTATACTCGCAAGGTCAATAAGGCTAAAAACAAATACTTAGTTTTACCTTTTTTTCACTAAGGACTTCTTCTTCTTATTATTATTATTATTAGCTTCATTCAAGATTGCCCAAGTGACTATGAACTCACTGAAAATTAGAGTTTTGTCCTCTAATAACGACTAGAAGTTTCACCAGATGAACGTTCCTACAGATAACATTTACAAAACCTAAGCCAAATGCTGCCAAAAAAAATAAAAAAGTTACAACTAGAAGCCATTGAAGAACTACTGAAAGCAGACAGAAATTGAAAGTTGACCCTTGAAAGGTGAGAACTGAACTGGGTACATATATTAGTTTTCCATTGCTACATAATAAACTACCACAAATTTAGTGATTTAAGAATATACAAAGTCACTATCTCATAGTTTCTATAGGTGAGGCATTTAGGGACATGTTAGCTGGATCCTAGGTTCAAGGTCTCACCAGGTTGCAATCAAAGTGACAGACAGGGCTACACTCTTGTCTAAGGTCCAGGGTCCTCTTCCACCTCATGGGCTGTTGGCACAAGTCAGTTGCTTACAGCTGTAGGACTGAAATGCACAGGTTCTAGAGGCTGCCCACTGTGCCCTGCCACATGGCCCTCCTTCCAACATGGAGGATGCTTCTTCAAGCCCAGTAGAAGAGCATCTGCTGCTTCTTATCTCTCTGACTTCTTTTAAGGACTTGCCTGATAGGTCAGGCCCACCTATGATAAGCACTTCTTTGATTAATTCAATGTCAGCTGATTAGGAACCTCAATTACATCTGAAAAAGCTCTTCATCGTTCCCATTTAATTAAACTAATCACAAGAATGAAATCCCATCATTTTCACAACTCTCCACCACACTCACAGGAGAGGAGAATATTCAGGGTATGTGCACTGTGGGTGGGAATCTTGGGGACTATCTTGGAACTCTTCTTATCACACTGGGATTCAAATGTTTGGGACTTTTTGCCTGATGGCACTCCCCCACTTGTACGACAAGGACAGACAGTTTTATATAAGTTTAAGGAGTGAGAAGTCAAAGTTCAGGTCTGACAACATAACTGGAAAGTTAGGAGGAAAATTCCAGAAGGAAGAAAACTGCAGAGAGAGTGAGCCCATAAGTCTTCATACAAACTCTTCTCAAATAATAAACTCTTGTAATTGTTTTTATTTCTAAAAATTTATTTTTCAATTACCATCGACATACAATATTATATTAGTTTCAGATGTACAAAACAACAGAGTGATTAGACATTTATTACTTCAGGTAGTGATAACCCTAATAAGTCTATTACCCATCTGACATTGTACATAGTTATTACATTATTTGACTATATTCCCTATGCTGTACTTTACATCCTTATGACTGCTTTTTTTCCAATTATAGTTGACATTCAATATTATTTTATATTAGTTTCAGGTGTACAGTGTAGTGGTTAAACATTTATATAGTTTATGAAGTGATTCCCCCGACAAGTCTAGTACCCACCTGACACTATGCATAATTTTTACCATATTATTGACTATATTTCCCACACTGTACTTTACGTTCCCATGACTATTCTGTGATTACCAATTGGTACTTCTAAATCCCTTCACCTTTCTCACCCATCCCCTGAACCCCGTTCCTATCTAGTAATCATCAGTTTGCTCTCTGTATCTATGATTCTGCTTCTGTTCTGTGTGTTCATTTATTTTGTTCTTTATATTCCACATACAAGTGAGATCATATGGTATTTGTCTTTCTCAATCTGACTTACGTCACTTAGCATACTACCCTCTAGGTCCATGAAAGTTGTCACAAATGGTAATATTTCATTGTTTTTTATGGCTGAGTAATATTCCATTATATATATCACGTATCATATATATTCTCTATATAATATATAATAAGGCTGGACAACTAAATTCGTAAACTCATCCTAGAAAAGTGCTACAGACTTCATTGCTGAATATTACTACGGTCACCTTCGAGGTACTCCCCTTGGGAAGCTATGCACCAATTCCAGTGCCTAATCCACCCTTCAAAGTAATTTTGGAACTTTTTTCTGGAATGGCCATTAGAGTTGTCATTGTATTACCCTTGATGTCCTGAATGTCATCAACATGCCTTGATTTCAATATTTCCTTTGTCTTCAGGTAAAGAAAGAAGTCATTGGGGGTCAGATCAGGTGAGTAGGGAGGGTATTCCAATACAGTTGTTTGTTTACTAGCAAAAAACTTCCTCACAGACAGTGCCATGTGAGCTGGTACATTGTCATGATGCAAGAGCCATGAATTGTTGGCAAAAAGTTCAGGTTGTTTTCGTCTAACTTTTTCACACAGCCTTTTCAGGACTTCCAAATAGTAAACTTGGTTAACTGTCCAGTTGGTACAAATTCATAATGAATAATCCCTCTAATATCAAAAAATGTTAGCAACATCGTTTTGACTCTTGATTTGGACTGCTGGAATTTTTTGGTGATGGAGAATTGGCTGACTTCCATTGTGCACTTTGATGCTTTGTTTCAGGGTTGTATTTGTACACCCATGTTTCATCACCAGTGATAACATGGCCCAAAACATTGTCTTGTCTCTCCAAAAGGTCTTGGCAAACTTCGACTCTCCTTTGCTTTTGTTCATCAGTGAGCTCCTTTGTGACCATTTTTACACACACTTTTGTCATGCCAAGATTTTCTGTTAAGATTTTCCTAATTGTTTCTCTATCAATGTTTACTTGGTCTGCTATGCTTCTCTCACTCAGCCGACAATTCTGATGCCCAATTCGATGAACTTTTGTAATGTTTTCATTAGTTCGGCTCATTACTGGCCTCCCTAACCTCCCTTCATCAGTGACACATTCTCTCCCCTCAGAAAAATGTTTAATCCATTTGTACACTGCCATTTTCTTCATGGCATTAATCCCATAAACTTGGACCAACATGTCCCTGATTTCACTTCCACTCTTGCCAAGTTTAACAAGAAATTGAATGTTTGTTCATTGCTCTAATTCAAGCTCAGACATTCTCATAACAGATGGCACACAAAAACATGCAACAACAATAATGAACGTCACTCAGCAAGACACTGCCACACATCGACATAAACACAGCTGTGAGAGACTGATATACCAAGGTTATGAAACCTTATTGAGCTGTTTGTAAGGTGCTGCCAATGTACGAGTATATTACATATATATATATATATATATATATATATATATATATATATATATATATATATATATAAAACAATTTATTTATCTAGTCATCTGTTGATGGGCACTTGGGTTTCTTCCATATCTTGGTTATTGTAAATAGTGCTGTTGTGAACATAGAGGTGCATATGTCTTTTCATATTAGTGTTTTGGACTTCTTTGGATAAATAACCAGAAATGGAGTTGCTGGGTCATAAGGTAGTTCTAATTTTATTTTATTTTTTTAATTTTTTAAAATTTTTAAAAGATTTTATTGGGGAAGGGGAACAGGACTTTATTGGGGAACAGTGTGTATTTCCAGGACTTTATATTGGGGAAGAGTAGTGTGTTTTTCCTAGGACTCATCAGTTCCATCCAAGTCAAGTTGTCCTTTCAATCTTAGTTGTAGAGGGTGCAGCTCAGCTCCAGGTCCAGTCACCACTGTTAGTTGCAGGAGGCGCAGCCCACCGTCCCTTGCAGGATTCGAACCGGCAAACTTGTGGTTGAGAGTTCGTGCTCCAACCAACTGAGCCATCTGGCCACCCGGGAACTCAGTGGCAGCTCATTGACTTCATTCTAGTTGAGGAGGGCGCAGCTTGCTGGCCTATGTGGGAATCAAACCGGCAGCCCTGCTGCCCAGAGCTCACGCTCTAACCAACTGAGCCACCTATCCGCCCCTAATTTTATTTATTTATTTATTTATTTTTTAAATTTATTTATTTATTTATTTATTTATTTAATTAGTTTCAGGTGCACAAGACAAAGCAAAACTTAGACGTTTATCATTTATATCCCTCACACTGTGTGAACCCCCCTCCCCCCATCCACTATTCCTCTGTACGTTCCCAAAACCTCTCACCTTCCCCTTATCCCCACCCCCCCGCCCCTCTAGCAACCCTCTGTTTTTCCTCCATTTTGAGGAACCTCCATATTGTTTTCCATAGGGGCTGCACCAATGTGCAATCCCACCAACAGTGTGTGAGGGTTCCCTTTTCTCCTCATCCTCACCAACATTTGTTGTTTGTTGATTTATTGATGATAGCCATTCTGACAGGGGTGAGGTGGTATCTCATTGTGGTTTTAATTAGCATTTATCTGATAATTAGTGATGTTGAGCATCTTTTCACATGTCTGTTGGTTATCTGTATGTCCCCTTTGGAGAAATGTCTATTCAGGTCTTCTGCCATTTCTTAATTGGATTGTTTTTTCTGGTGTTGACTTATATGAGTTTTTTAAACAAATTTTTGATATTAACTACTTATCAGATGTATCATTGACAAATATTTCTACCATTTAGTGAGCTGTCTTTCCATTTTGTTGATGGTTTCCTTTGCTTTGCAAAACCCTTTTAGTTTGATGTAGTCCCATTTGTTTATTTTTCCTTCCGTTTCCCTTGCCCAAGGAGATATATTAGAAACAATATTACTAAGAGCAATGTCAGAGTGTTTACTGCCTATATTTTCTTCTAGGAGTTTTATGGTTTCAGGTCTTACATTTAAGTTTTTAATTGATTTTGAGTTTATTCTTATATATGTAGTAAGAATTGATCCAGTTTCATTTTTGCATGTATCTGTCCAGTTTTCCCAGTACCATTTATTAAATAGACTCTTTACCCACACTGTATATTCTTGCTTGCTTTGTCATAGATTAATTGAACATATAAGCATGGGTTTATTTCTGGCCTTTCTGTTCTGTTCCATTGAACTGTGTGTCTGTTTTTATGCCAATACCATGATATTTTGATTACATGGCCTTGTAGTATAGTTTGGTATCAGGTAGCATGATACTTCCAGCTTTGTTCATTTTTCTCAAGATTGTCATGGCTATTCAGGGTACTATTCAATTTTATGGTTCCATATAAATTTTAGGATTATTCTAGTTCTGTGAAAAACGCCATTGGTATTTTGATAGGGATTGCATTGAATCTATATATTGCTTTGGTTAGTATGGACTTTTAAGCTATATTAATTCGTCCTATCCATGAGCATGGTATATGCTTCCATTTATTTGTATCTTATTTAATTTCCTTTTTCAATGTCCTATAATTTTCTGACTATAGGTCTTTTACTTCCTTGGTTAAATTTATTCCTAGGTATTTTGTGTGTGTTTTTATGCACTTGTAAGTGGGATTGTTTTGTTAATTTCTCCTTCTGATAGTTTGTTATTGGTATATAAAAATGCAACTGATTTCTGAATATTAATTTTGTATCCTGCTACTTTACTAAATTCATTTCTTAGTTCTAATAGTTTTGTGTTGGAATATTTGGAGTTCTCTCTATATAGTATAATATCGTCTGCAAATAATGACAGTTCTTCTTTTCCAATTTAGGTGCCCTTTATTTCTTTACCTTGTCTGATTGCTGTGGCTAGGACTTCCACTACTATGTTGAATAAAAGTGGTGAAAGTGGTCATCCTTCTTTTTTTCCTGATATTAAGGGGAATGCTTTTAGTTTTTCCAAGTTGAGTTTGACGTTAGCTATGGGTTTGTCATATATGGCCTTTATTATGTTGAGATATGTTCTCTCTATTCCCACTTTACTGAGAGTTTTTATCATAAATGGATGCTGGATTTTGTCAAATGCTTTCTCTGTCTCTATTGCTATGATCATATGATTTTTATTTTTCATTTTTTTATGTGGTGTATCACATTAATTGATTTGTGGATATTGAACCAACCTTGCATACAAGAAAGAAATCCCACTTGATCATGTTGTATGATATTTTTAATGTATTGCTGAATTTGGTTTACTAATATTTTGTTGAGGATTTTTGCCTCTGTTCATTAGGGATATTGGTTTATAGTTTTGTTTTGTTTTTGTAATGCCTTTGTCTGGTTTTGGAATCAGGGTCATGGTGGCCTCGTAGAATGAGATTGGGAGACTTCCCTCCTCTTGAGCTTTTTGGAATAGTTTGAGAAGAATAGGTGTTAATTCATCTTTGACTATTTGGTAAAATTCACCTGTGAAACCATCTGTTCCAGGACTTTTGTTTGTTTAGAGCTTGTTGATTATTAATTCGATTCCAGTAGTAGTAATCAGTCTGTTCAGATTTTCTGTTTCTTTTTTATTCAGCCTTGGAAAATTATATGCTTCTCAGAATTTATCCATTTCTTCCAGAATGTCCAAATTTTTAGCATATAATTGCTCATAGTACTTTCTCAAAATGTTTTGAATTTCTGTGGTGTTGGTGGTCACTTTTCCTCTTTCATTTCTGATTTTATTTATTTAAGTCCTCTCTCTTTTTGTCTTAATGAGTCTGGTTAATGGTTTAGCAATTTTGTTTACCTCTTCAAAGAGCCAGCTGTTGGTTTCATTGGTCCTTTGTAGTGTTTCTTCAGCTCCTATGTTGTTTATTTCTGCTCTGATCTTTATTATTTAGTTCCTTCTACTCACTTTGGGCTTTGTTTGCTGTTCTTTTTCCAGTTCCTTTAAGTGTAAAGTTAGATTGTTTATTTGAAAATTTTCTTGTTTCTTTAGGTAGGCCTGCATTGTTATGATTTTTCCCTCTTACGACTGCCTTCACTGTGTCCCATAGATTTGGGGTCATTGTGTTTTCATTTTCATTTGTCTCTAAGTATCTTTTGATTTCTTCTTTGATCTCATTGTTAACCCATTTATTCTTTAGTAGCATGTTATCTAACCTTCATGTGTCTGTGGTCTGTGTGTTGTTGATTTTTTTTAGGTTTTATTTATTTATTTTTGTAATTGATTTCTAGTTTCATACCATTATAGTCAGAGAGGATGCTTGATATAATTTCTATCTTCTTAAATGTATTGAGACTTGCTTTGTGGCCTAATATATGGCCTATCTTGGAAAATGCTCCATGTGAACTTGAAAAGAATGTATATTCTGCTGTTTTTGGATAGAATGCTCTAAAAACAATTAATTAAATCCATCTGTTCTTGTGTATCATTTAAGGCTGCTGTTTCCTTGTTGGTTTTCTGTCTGGAAGATTTGCTCATTGGTGTCAATGGGGTGTTGATGTCCCCTACTATGATTGCGTTATTGTTGATCTCTGCCTTTATGCAGACCAATATTTATTTTATATTTTTAGGTGCTCCTATGTTGGGTCCATAGGTATTTACTAGTGTTATGTCCTCTTGTTCAATTGATCCATTTATCATTATACAATGTCCCTCTTTGTCTCTTATTATCATCTTTGTTTCAAAGTCTATTTTGTCCAATACAAGTATTGCTACTTCAGCTTTAATTTCATTTCCCTCAGCGTGCAATATCTTTTTTTCATCCCTTTATTTTTGGTCTATGTGTGTCTTTCAGTCTGAGGTGGGTCTCTTGTAGACAGTATATGCCTGTGGGCCTTGTTTTCTTATCCATTCAGCTACCCTATGTCTTTTTATTAGAGCACTTAATCCATTTACACTTAGAACGATTATTGTAGGTACATAGTTATTGCCATTTTATTATTCATACTTTTGATCTTCTTTTGTTTGTTTGTTTTTCCCCTTTTTCTTCTTAAAGAAGTCCCTTTAACATTTCTTGTAATGCTGGCTTTGTGGTAATGAAGTAATTTAGCTTTTTCTTTTCTGGGAATCTCTTTATCTCTCCTTCAATTTTAAATGCCTTGCTGGGAAGGGTAGCCTTGGTTGTAGGTCCCTGCTTTTCATTACTTTGAATATTTCCTGCCCCTCCCTTTTGGCCTGTAATTTCTGTTGAGAAATCAGCTGATAGTCTTATGAAAGCTCTCTTGTAAGTAACTAGTTGTCTATCTCTTGCTTTTAGGATTCTCTCTTTGTCTTTAAATTTTGACATTTTAATTATAATGTGTCTTGGTGTGGGCTTCTTTGGGTTCACCTTTTTGGGACACTGCACTTCCTGGCCTTGTATGTCTATTTACTTCACCAAGTTAGGAAAGTTTTCAGTCATTGTTTTTTTCAGATAGGTTCTCAATCCCTTGTTCCCTTTTTTCTCCTGGTACTCCTGTGATGTGAATGTTGTTATACTCGATGGTATCCCACAGGTCCCTTAATCTATTATTATTATATTTTGTTTTTGTTGCTGTTGTTTTTCCAATTGGGTGTTTTCTACTGCTTTGCCTTCCAAATAGCTGATTGGATCCTCTGGTTCATCTAATATGCTGTTGATTCCCTCTAGGATATTCTTCATTCAGTTATTTTACTCTTTATTTCTGACTGGTTCTTTTTCATTTTTTTATATCTCTTTTTATGCTTACTAGTTTTTTGTTGAAGTTCTTACTAAGTTCCTTAAGAATTCTTATAACCAGTGTTTTGAACTCTGTCTCTGGTAGGTTGGTTGCCTCCATTTAATATAGTTCTTTTTCTGGAGTTTTCTTCTCTTCTTTTATTTGGGACATGTTTCCTTGTTTTCTCATTTTGGTTGCTTCTCTGTGTTCGCTTCTATGAATTAGATAGACGTCCTATGTCTCTCAGTCTTTGCTGGATGGCCTTATATAGCAAGTATTCTTTGTGTTCCAGTGGCACAGTCTCCCTTATCACCTATGCCATGTTGCAGGAGTGTCCCTTGAGTGTGTTATGCATATTCTCTTGTTGTAGTTGAGCCTTGAGTGCTTTTGGTGTGTCAGTGACTCTCAGGCTGACTGTTTGTGAGAACTGGCTATGCCAACAGTGTACGAGATGCTGTACAAGTCAGAGGACAATTTGCCCCAGTGGACTCTTGTACCTATTAATACCACCCTTTTGGTATGCTGCTTATTGTGCTAACTGGATAGTGATCTGGTGTGGTCTGAAGCCAGACTCTGGTTGTGTTGTTTCTGGTGCTTGTTGGGAGGAGCTCCCATGCAGGCCAATTTCAGCCTTGCCTATGATTGGCCAGAAGCTACCTGGTAGGAACCACAAAACTGTATGTGGTTGGCTGCTGACTGTGATAGATCTGGAGGTGTGTGAGTGTGGCCTCACTGTGAACTGAGGCTGGCTGCCACCAATATTTGGCCTAGGAAAGCTCAGCAAAAGGCCCAGGTCATACCTAGGCCTGTTGCCACCTGCCGGCTGTCTGTAAGGCTCAGCCACTGTAACAGCCTCCTTAGGTGTGGGGGCTGAAGTGGTTGACCTGATGCAACAGTATCTCCTGACAGTGCTGCCCAAGTTGGGTAGGGTGATGTCCCAGGGAGTAATTTGGGTGGGGCAGGTGATTTTCATAACGTTAATGCACAGTCAGTTCTTGCACCAGTGCTGGGCTTGTGGTCACTCCGCAAAATGCCCAGAGAATATTTTATCCAGCTGTCACTTGCCTTAGGCCTGCTGATCCCTGAGAGCTGCCCAAGAAATGCTGCAATGCAAGCTGGCGCTGACTGTCCACAACCAAAATTCTTTTAATTATTGAATGATATTCCTTTTGCTATTTCAATAAAGTCTGGAAATACCTGGTTTGCAATAGGAAAATTTAGTTATTTGTGTATGTTTATTGTAATAATTTTATACCTGACATATTACTTTAGGAATATTATTTATCCTATGTAATTACTTTTTTCTTATTTTTGTTTGTATAATCACATTTCATTTACTGACCACTTTTCTTCCTGTTAATGGTTATTCTTCCCCAAAATTCTTCTAATTATTGAATGATGTACCAGGTCGGACAATTAAGTTTGCAAACTCATCCTAGAAAAAGTGCTACATATCTCATTGCTGAATATCACTACAGTCACCTTCAAAATACTCCCCTTGGGAGTACACTGATGCCAGGACCTACTCCACACTTCAACACGACTTTGGAACTCTTTTTCTGGAATGGCCAACAGAGCTGTTGCCGTATTAACTTAATGTCCTGAATGTCATCAAAATATCTTCCTTTCAATTATTTCCTTTATCTTTAGGTAAAGAAAGAAGTCACTGAGGGCCAGATCAGGTGAGTAGGGATGGTGTTCCAATGCAGTTATTTGTTTACTGACTAAAAACTCTCTCACAGACAGTGCCATGTGAGCTGGTGCATTGTCATGATGCAAGAGCATTAATTGTTGGCAAAAAGTTCAGGTTGTTTTTGTCTAACTTTTTCACACAGCCTTTTCAGCACTTCCAAATAGTAAGCTTGTTTGTCCAGTTGGTATGAATTCATAATGAATAATCCCTCTGCTATCAAAAAAGTTTAGCAACATTGGTTCAACTAGTTCACGAACTTAATAGTCAGACCTACGTATGTATATTGATGAAAATATATTCATATTTGGAAGTGACTACATTTTTTATCTTTTTGATTAGATAAATGAAAATGAGTACAACTGGAGGTTATAATGGAATAAAAATGCAGAAGTAAACCTCAGGAAGAAAAAATATGAAAAGAATAAAGAATATTTTCAAAAAGGCAGTCTGCTTGAATGTCTAAAAACTGGAAAAAATTAAAATTAGCAGATTTCTGTTGAACTTGTCTCATAAAACATTAGGTATTTTTATTATGAATATTTAATTGTTTACTAAAGCAATGAATATGAGCAATAAAATTATCCTTATCAAATTCAAATGTTGATAAGGTCATATTAACATCTACAACTTCATAATTTTTGCTAAATGAAGATATATTTACTGATTTTGAAAATGACCAAGAAATCAACCTAAATGCAATAATTACAACTCCAACCTGTCCATTTGAGATAAAAGTTGGTATATTAGAATGGAAAGATGAAACCTGAGGAGCTTTACCATATATATTGAGTGATGATTATGGAATATGGCCATTATATTCTTCTGACAGTGTGAGAATTTTTCCAGCAAAATACAATCCGCTCAAATTAATTATGATTTTTCCATTGGTTGAACATGGCACAATTTGAGGATTTCATTTTATACAAAAATATTTTAAACAGAAGGAAAAAAATGTAGGCTGTATATGTGAGGTTCAAAGAAAGCATTTTGTTGTCATAGTCAAAATGTTTTACAACTGGGAGCTGAGGGATGAGTAAAATGAGTGAAGGTGGTCAAAAGGTACAAGCTTTCATCTATAAAATACATAAGTCATTGACATATAATGTACAGCATAGTAAGTACAATTAATAATATTGTATTGCATATTGGAAAGTTGCTTAGAGAGTAATCTTAAAAGTCCTCATCACAAGAAAAACATTTTTTTTGTCACTATTTGCATGTGTGGTGACAGATGTTAACTAGACTTATTGTGATCATTTTGCAATGCATACAAATATCATATCATTATGTTGTACACCAATATAGAGTTATATGTCAATTATACTTCAATAAAAAATGTTTTACAATCAATATTTAAGCTGATCTTTAGTTAACGATTGTATTTATAACTGTAAAAACTTAGATTCTTGATTGAAATAGCATGAAATATCATTTGTATAACAAAAGAAATTACACAATGCAGTAAGCCTATTTTTTTAAATAAAGCTGATTAAAGAGTAAATACTAGATAGTATTCAACAATGACAAGTAAACACTAGTAGAGAGCATTGATGTGATATTCTTCTAAAATGAAGTTTCTAGTATCTAATCAAGTATGGCATTGCTTTTTAAGGCATTAGCAGAACAATATTTACAGAATGTAATGGGACATTTATACATTTAGTGGAAATAATTTCAGGATTTGATTCTCAAATTGTAAACATGAAAGACAGACAAAACTAATAAAACACATGACTAATCTCTAGGATGGAGAATTCAAAATAAGATTAAGAAGTTAAAGATTGATAAAGTGAAAGAAAAAATCATGCATAATATTTTTAAAATTAACTATTACTCATTTCCACTAGGTTGTACCAGAGAAAATAGTCATGTTGAACAACTAACATTTAGTCAACTACCAGCAAACCAAATGCATGGAAATTGGGATTTGTGAGTAATTCACCAATTTATTAAAAAATAGTACAGGTTTGGTTTAAATCAAGAACTGAAAAAAAACAAACAAACAAACAAACAAAACCTTTTAACATGAAGCACTGGATTTGAAAAACTTTCCAGGGGTGCCTATGAGGGTACAGAACCCCAGGTTGGTTAAAGGAAAAGTATCACCAGAATTTTGACCAGAAATCCCAAAGGATTTTTTGTGTCAATATAAGATTTCTAGTGTGAATTTGTTATCAAAGAGACATGGTGCCAATTGTGTGGATGTTGATGATATTCTTTAGAGCTACTAAATGATTATGTATGATTTTTTATTTTGCATATGCCCATATGAAACATAAAATATGACCTTATGGCCACTTTTGGATACATGATGGGATTGTTAATGAAATGGTTTAAAAGTCACATTTAGTATAGATAAGATATTACAGGGACTAAAATAGTTAATAAAACAATAGCATATCATCAAATAAGAAGCTCATTGTGGTCTTTGAATAAAATGAATTTAATTTTAAATTGTGCTATTTACAGTCATAATTAGCACAACTGTTGTTTACTATTAATATAATGTTATCTTGACAAATTTAGATTTATCTATTTCACTTTCAAAAGTATTGAAACAATTTTTGAAGAAAATGTATTTTTAAAATCAAAGGAAATTACTTGTGATGAAATATTTAAGAGACTTGTTTTGATACCTGTAATTTACTTTATAATGTATCAAAACTAAAATGAATTGATGGATATATAACAGAATGAATGGTTGGATAGATATGTGATAAAACAACAATAGTAAAATGTTAAAAGTAGAAATGAGGTGGTGGTTATATGTCTACTAAAAAGTCTTTCAACTTTGTTGTCTCTGAAGATATTCATGTTGGAAAAAAATTGTGTGTGAAATTTGTAACAAGAGTAGCATTCTAATAAACTATAAGAAACATTTTAAAATGAAAATAGTCACATGACTAAAAATGAAAAGTTTCACATACTAAGAATCCCCAAAACAATTTCTATAGAGACTATGTGCTGATCATTAAAGGCCAAGCTACCACATAATCTTAATTAAAGAGATTTAAATAAATTGAGCAATATACCTACTATTTTCAACTTTCTTCATAATAATCCAAAATTTTTAATTTGGTGGAAGAAAAACTAAAATACTGTGTAGATAGAGATGGTGAAAATCACAATATAAATGATAGTAATTTATACAATAAAATTTGAAAAGTTCATAAGATTTTCTGTGATAAAGACATATCATGATGTATGCATCATATGTCAAATTTATGGTTCATTTCTGAATATGAAAGTTTCTTTAACATTTTTATTGACATTCCAGTTGCTTTATTCTCTTGGCAGAATAGTTTCTCCAAATTGAAACTAAAGTCAATGTAATAACTACAGTGACTCAAGAAAGTTTGCTTCACTTGGCATTAGTTCACAACAGAACACAAATTATTTCAATTATGGAACACAAAAATTTCAATTATAGAAGTATAACTAGCGACTCCATTGAAAGGAAAATAAATTTCATGAAATAAATACATAATAATTTATTAATTACAGGGGTCTTTTTGTTTTCTCTCCCTAACATTACTAGCCCATCAACATATCACTCAGACATATGCAATAATATAAATTCAGTTATCTTTGATATTTTGCCATCCTTCACTCTACACTTTTTTCTTTTTTCAGTTTAAATATTTATTGTGTAAAGTCAAAGTGCATTCTTTGGTGGGGGAAAAAAGTGCTTTGAATGCCAAACAAGTAAACCAGAAAGCTTATTTTTTATTTAAAGTGTATCTAAGACAAACATACAAAAAGAATATGGACCCTCCAAATGTAACATGGCAATTATTCTCACCCTTCCATCCTCCTTTTTAATCTTAAGCTCCCTTTCTCATTTCAGGGCTCTGAGGCACAATTCTTGAGAAAGCATCCTACGCAACTTGCATTAGCTTTCAGGTGAAGTGCTGGATATTTACCAGATAATCGAACTCACCAAAGGCTCCATGGAAAAACGAAGCCAGCCTGGATTGTAGCTATGCCTGGAGGCTCTGCATTTGCTCCCGTGGAGCTTCATCTGGGTGGTACAGGCTCCCCAACTCACACTTCAGCTGTGCTTTTCTCAGTAGCAGGACCTGTTGAGAATGATGCCTGTAACTGAAGGTGCAGTTGAATTCAGTGGGTTCAGAACCAAGATGCCAACATTGGTGCAGGCTGTAGGACAAGGGGGTACTATTCGTGTTGGGGAAAAAGAAAGCAGAAGCCCCAAAGTTCACATTAACTCAGGCATTTCATCTTTTTTTTCTTTTTCTTCTTGGCTGGCTCTTCGTTCTGTCCCTTGTGCTCTGATGCAGTGTCCTCTTCGTTTTCCTCCTCCTCCTCTTGGAGAACCATGTCCAGCATGTTTCCTTTGATCTTGATGTCCCGCAAGGTGCAGAGCTTCATTGCTGCATCAGGTTCACTTTGGACCTCTTGGAAAGGCAGATGAGAAATTTTTCATACTGTTCAATGGCAAACATGAGATTTGGGATTGCCTTAGTTTCCCGAAGAACTCTGGCCGTGGCCATGGCAACTGCAGCAGTTTTCTTCACTTTCTTTCCTCCTGTATATTTTAGGCTCTGAGTCTTCTTGTTCTGTATGTACGAAATGAAAAATCATCATAGGGGTATCAGATAAGAACTCAGCAGCTTCACCAGCTTTTCCATAATTTTTGGAATTCCTTTGGATCTCTGATACACCTGGAGATAATATCCGACAAGTGCTGTAAGAATGGTGTACATCTTGCAAAGATCCTTTAACGAGGTGTCCACACAGCTGCCCGATGGCAGGGCTGTCTGCACCAGCTGGTGGAAAAATGTAAGCAGGGTTCCCAGTTCTATGATGATGGCTTTCTCAATGGGATGATTTGCAAGGGTTGCCTGCGAAGAGGCCTCTTCTGATATGGTTTCTTGGCTCACTTGTCCCTTAAGCTTAATGATTAGCCAGTCCACTTCTTCTAGGACCTTCTCAGCCTGACTCAGAACAAGTAAACAGACAGTAGGGGTAGCTGTTCTCAAATTCACCATTGCAAAGTGTTTGCTTTCTCCATCTTTACATCCTGGTCTATGTCTCCAAGATGCCCATGGATATCCTGGGACAAGTCATGCAGGAGGGTGACAGGACTCTTACACAAAACATGGAGGCAGAAGAGCAAATTCATCAAGCCCTTGCATAACGAGGCATCCTCCCAGCTGTTTTCCTTGCAAATCTTAGATGTCCAGGATAACATCTGCACAAACTCAGGGAAGGAGGGCTCCAGCAGCTTGGACAAACTGGAGAGAAAACTGACAAGTAGGATGGCTTCTTTGCTATTAAAGTCTTCCTCTTGCCTGCTAAGTAAATTTAACAAGGACCTCTGAAACTGCCAGATCTGGAATGCTGCTCTCTGAGTGACAGTGACTTCCCCCTCTTCTTTCTCATTATTCAGGACATCCAGCATCTAGAGAAACAGGGGAATCCTAGGCTGATAGAACTGCTGCACAGCACTAAAGTTTTTTTGCAAACCCTCCAAACACAGCAACAAGATGTTTTCCTTTCTCTTTCTTCCCCAACTCTTCCACTAAAGTAGGAATGGAAGTGTATCGCCATAGCAAAACCTGAGTTATGTTACAGAGGTTCTAAAAGATCTTCTGTGGGTTTTGGCTGCCCGGGCCACTTACATGCCCTCTTTTCTTGAGCTGCTGTATCTTCTGCAGAGTCATGCTCACTGCATAGCGCATAAACACATTGTTGGACCTTAGGAAAGAAAGGTTCTCTTCCTGGCTTTAGGTATTGTCCATGAAAAGAGTGGTGAGAAGATCAGACACAAAGGTTATGGACAAAAACTATAATGTGTTTTGTTGACCGTTTTAGTTTTGCCTTTATGTACCTGCTTTTTCGTTAAGGATTTCAGAGAGTTTCCTGTAACACATAAATGAGCTCAGAACCTCCTCAAACTTATTCTTACTGAAATTACCAATGGAGAAATTATATTCTATTAAAACCTCACAAACTCCCATCACAAGTAAAGCACAGATGTTATTTTTGATGTGGATACCAGTGCTCTGAGAAAAATCTGCTGATTTATCCAGTTCAAAGTCCTCTAGTTCACTCTTAATCATTCTATTAGCAATAAATTCCATCATATCATCTAAGTCTTGATAGAATCCTTCTTCCACCTCCTCTTCTTCCTCCTGTAGGGGCAACATTCTACTTTTATGCCAAACCAAACAGTGCTGAATACAACGCAGTAGATGATTCAGTGGTTCCTTTAGAAAGATCTGACCTCCTTGGGTCAATATATAAGCTTCTAATTTCAGAGGCGGCAGCACATCAGGGTGTGGCTTGTAGTACTGTTTTAACTGTGAGAGCAGAGTGTGCATGATTGAATTAGCCAGCTGTGAGTTTCTTCGAAGCACATCATAAAACCTCTCATAAAGCATGAGTAGGACACCAGCCTGCTGGCCTAAGCATTTCCTTAAATTATCATGATCTCAAGGCAGAAAGTTTCATCGGCGACCAAATTGTAACAGCTGTGAACATCGACACGAACCTGGCTCACCCTGATAGACTGCACTGCGAGGATGACCAGCTGCCTAAAACTTTGAAGTTCTGCCGGAGTAGCAAAAACGCGCAACTGCAGATTTTCGGGCATCAAGCCAGCCGGCAAATATAGCTTTTCGGAGGACAGGTATCAGGAGGCTGTCACTGACATGCTCACTTTGAGAAGGGGCTGAGCTGCCTTCAGCAGCCCTTGTATAATTTGAAGGGGCAGAAAGGATAAATAGTCAAAAGTTTCTGGGACTTTAGAAGAACAACTCTGAAGAACTAAGGGTGAACACATGATGATATTTGAAAACAGGTCTGAGTAATGGCTGATAGGAGAGGATGCTCTGATGACAGCTCTGTTGAGGACTTGCTCCAGAATTTCTTGTCTGATCATCTCATGGATCTTAAAAGTTTCCAACAGGATATTAGCTCCCCGCTTACATGCATACTGCTGCGGTGTTCTAGAAAGACCTGAGCTGGTTTCAATATTTTTTCCATCAGGAATCTTCTTTGGCCCATATGAATCCGTTAAAATGAAGCCAAGTTCTATCAGGCCCTGAGTAACATGGTCCCAGCTGTGAACATTATTCTTTACCATGTCCAGGATCATGACTGAAGCACAAGATATGTGAGGAACTAGATTCTGAAGAAACTTTGAGCCTTGGCAAAGCTGAAGATCCTTAAAGCTTTTTACAACTGAAGTCTTTAAAAGGTCAAACACCTGTTCCTCAAACCTTTGCATTCTTGTTATAGAAAGCAGGAGGGCAATGCTTAAGGGACATATATTATTACTGAAATCCCCTTGCTGTCCTGCCTTCACATGTTTCAGGAGTTCTCTGCCTAGATCACAGTCCAATTTGATGGAAAACACAACGTGTAGAGTAACAGTGCCTTCCACATGACGAAGTTCACCTGATGGCATGGTAACAAGAGCCAAGAGCTCATCACCACTCTGTTACGCATTGTGCTGCTTATCTACCTCATTGAAGGAAGTAATGATTCCTTCCAAAACCGTCTTTCTGTTTCCCTTTGAGGAGAGAACCAGAGGCTGATAGACCCAAGGTGGTACTTCTTGAAGATTCAACTTGGAGGACATCTTCAACACCGTTGCCACCACAGATTCCACCTCTTCTGCAGTCAGAGGGACATCCTTGAACATGGAGGTGGATTGAACTACATATTGCTGATCCCATCTGCCAGAACAGAGGGTTTTAATCAACTGCTTCTGACATTCTTCCCCACTCAGTTCATCTTTTCCATAAACCAGATTTTCCTTTTTGGTAACAAGGCAATGAGAATGATGCATAATAACTCCAAAGATTTTCCATTCATTAGGTTGCCCTCTTTGATTGCACCAACAAACTCATTGGCTAATTCAAGCAATAATGGTCCTGGAAAATAGTGGGCCTCCAGCATCAGTAATCCTATGATTTCAGATGCTACTTCTTTCAGCAAATCCCCTGATTCCTCCAGTTGAATACAACGAGTGTATGTCTTAAGTCTTCTAAGAGCTCCAGCTTTCTCAGAGCAGGAGGAACCTTTGAAAATGGATCTCAGTAATGCTCCAGCAGTTTTTCCTTTTACTGCCTGATTCTGAAGGAGAGTAGCCAGCTCATCTTCTTTTAGGGTTTGAAGAAATTCTTGCAATCTGTCTGCTGTTTTTCCTGTTGCTAGAGAGAATTTTCTGGTCCATTGTTGCACATATCATGAGAAGTTGGGGGGAGGCAGCCTGAGAACTCGAATTCGGAACCACAGAGTGAGCACGCACAGGGTGGCTTAGGCATACCATCAGCGATGTCTTGACTGTTTAAGCTCTTCTTGTGTCAGTTTTGGAGGCTGGGAGTAGGAGGTCAGCAGCCAGAATCGTAGGATCTGGTGAGGACCCTCTTCCTGGCTTGCCGATGACTGCCTCTTCATTGTGTGCTCACAAGGCCTCACCCACAGCTGTGTGGCTTCAGGCAGGTCATTTCCCCTCTCTCTTGGTTCCGTATTCTGTATGAAGGGAAATATTTTGCCTCACACCAGGAAGGAAATTCTAGAGGTAAGAAGTCCAAGATAAAGATGTCGGCAGGGCTTTTTTCTTCTGAGGCCTCTCTCCTTGGCTCGAAGATGGTGTCTTCTCCCTGTGTTTTCACGTAGCCTTCCCTCCGTGCGTATCTGTGTCCTAGTCTCCTCTTCTCATAAGGACACCAGTAATATTGGATTAGGGCCCACCTTGATGACCAATCCTTAGAACTAATGGGAAGTGAGAGGTCAGTCACAGGCAGGGAAAGGTCTGAGGACGGGCATATTTTTCAATTTAGATAAAATTACTTCAAAAATACAATTTGCCAAAAGCAAATTCTAATAGAAGTAGAACCAGAATAATACTATTTTTAGCAAAGAACTCAAATTTATAATTAAACACATTCCCCAAATCTCCAGAATCAGAAGGATTTACTAGCAGATTCTTCTTACCAATTTTACGTAAAACTTTTCCAGAAAATAGAAAATACTGGCATACTTCCAGCTCATTTTGCGAGTCCAGAATAGCTAATAACAGAACCTGACAAAAACACTAGAAAGAAAGAAAATTTTAGGCCAATTATCCTCATAAACAAAGATGCAAAAGCCCTAATTAAAGTGTTAGTGAATACTTTAAATCATATGTACTTTTTCAGTATATAGAATACTTTGAAGTACACAGTGAATATTAGCAATATATCAAAATGATAATCCATCAGAAACAGTGGGTGTATTCTAGGAAGCAGGGTTGGTTTAACATTTGAAAATGAATCAATGTAATTCACTACATCAATAGAATAAAAGTGAAAAGAAAACATAATCATATCAATAGATCTATAAAACATATTTAATAAAGTTCATTGTCAATTCATGAAAAAAAGAAAATAACTCTTAGCAAATTAGGTATGGAAAGGTAACACAGTCATTATCAGTGGCTTACCTATATCCCAACTGGAACTCACTCTAGGGCTTTTTTTCTGCCCTGGGAAAAGAGCAAGTCAGAAATACTGGAGAGCTGATGTTTAAGAAGCAGTCCTGATGGATGGGGAAAGGGGAATAAACACTTTAGATTCCTTACCTTCTGTCCAGGGTAACTGAGATACGCTCTACACAGCCTTTCAAATTTCCCCAGGCACTGAACTCTAGTTACCCACAAGGCTAACTGGCTGGTCCTGCACCCTGGATTGGTCTCTGTCTGTACAGCTCTCTCCTCTCCAAGATTCTGCTCCATCAACACCAGCCAGCGTGTCATTTCTAGACTCACACTGTCTGTTCCATTCCAGTTCCATCCCTGTGCTGTGGCCTGGAAACTCTCCACAGGCAGTGAGCTGGGATGGTCATGGGACTCACCTCATCATTCCCCTGTGTGGAAATAAATGAAGACCACCCAAATGAGAACAAGCAAATCCCTGCTTAGAGGCTGGTGGTGTGGGGAAGCTGCAGGCAGCCTAACTAGAATTGGGGCTTCCTGTCTCGTTGATTAGGGTTACACAATTTGGCTTTCTCTGGTTGGTCCTAAGTTGGAAGTCGGGGCAAAAATTGCTGTCTCACTTCCTGGGCTGGTTACAGAAAATGGTAGGCTGGCCTCATGAGGTGGTGGCTGCAGGTTGTGGGTCAGAGTTCAGTTTTTATATGTAGTCTGGCCAAAATCTGTTTGTATATTCAATCTCTCACCTCTCAGTTCTGCCTCTTGGGTAACGTCTGAAAACTGTCATTTCAAGTGTTTTAGGTTTTTGTTTGTTTAGGCGGGGGTGTAAATCCCAGCCCTGCTACTCTATCTTGGCTGGAAGCAGAAGTCTCAACCTCCCAGAGTAAGTTTTGGATTAGTCATCACTCTGTAATCTGCCTGTTTGCTTTGCCACCATGCTCCTCTCCCATTTCTTCGGCCTCTTGACTTCCACCTTTATATCTCCCTTGACTCTTCTTTGTCGCTGGTGCATGGCAGCCAGACACTCCTTACCCTGAAATCTCTGGTTGGGATCCTGTCATAAATTGAAAGAGCTCCTGCAAACAACAGCAGAACACCCATTTCACCAGCCACTCCGGGAACTGCTCACCATTTTGTTCTGGGCTTTGCCTGAATCCCAAGGCTCTGATCCTTCCCTGAAACATGGAAGGATTCCTGATGCTTTGCTTGGACTCACCTGGTCATCAGTCCAGGCCAGCTTCTGTACCAGATAAGATGCTCCCAGTCAAAATTAATAAACAGAAACCCCATTTAAAATGAATCAGGAGGCCAGAGAGGTGAGCTCTCACACCTTACATTGATCACAGAGCCCAACAGGTTAACTCTATTTATAATAGCTCTCTCAATTACCTCTTCTCCTCTGTAAAAGAGTTGCCTCTCCTTTGTTTCTCAGGATGTGCATGTGGTTCGCCATTAGACTGCATGTCATACATTACAATTCTTTGTTGTTTTCAAATAAACCCAATCCTGCTAGAGAAATACTTGGCTTCTATTTATTTAAGGTCAACACTCTCAACCTTTCATCTTGGTGAGCAGAGCTCTGGCCAGCATCAAACACCCCTGAACTGTTCTGTATTTCCAGAAGGCCTTGCTTTCAGACACACTTCCTTTAAGACCATTCAATTGACTAGAATCTCTGAAACGCTGCATAACATTGCTTAGAAAATCCTTACCTTTCTGTTTTTCCACATTCACAGATATAATAGATAGTCATTTTAGCTTCACGTGTAGCTCTTCATCTTGTGCATTTTCTGTTTTTTTGTGTTTGTTCAGTATGCCCTGTCCCAGATGGTGGGTTGTTTTAGGGGAATGGTCTTCAGAGCCTGGAAAAATGTCTGTTTTCCTTATACACAATCATATGTTAGACTGAATCATTAGATTTGACAAATGTATTTAGCTTTTTGATGCGTACATATATGTGTGAATATATATACCGAGGGTGCCATAAAAATGTATACACATGACTTATATTCATCTTTTGTTATCGGTATATATTAAGTATTATAATTTTAATACAGTTTTTTCCTATCTTAAAATGTTGTGTATACATTTTCTTGGCACCCTCTATATGTATGTGTATATGTATATATACATACATATATATGTGTGTGCATATATACAGAGTGTGTACATTGAATTTTCACTAATTGAATACACTTGTGTAGCCAACACCCAGATCAAGAAACAGAACACTGAAATTGCATTTTATTTATATTTTAATTGGCTGCCTTTACTTTGAAGCTGATGGTAAGCTCCATGACTGCCTCTCTGTTGCTCACTATTATGTCTTCAGGGTTTAATCAGAGTGCCTGACCCACACAAAAGGCCTAATTTGTTTAAGAAGTTTGCTGACTGACACTGAGAGGAAAGAGCCATGCTCTTACTGGAAATAAATTGAACCACACCTGTAAAAAATGAAATCCCTTTCTCCTTGGCTATTACTAATATATTTCTCCCATGTATGTTAATACACAACAGAGCTCAGTAAAATTACTGTTATTGAAAGTAAATTAAAATAACAATTACAAAAACAAAACAAACTCTGTTTTTCTATTGTATCTATGAAGAAAGCTGTTGTGGCCCCTCCTACTCTGGCAAATATTGGCAATTGAAATGCTTTATAGTTAGGATGGTGTCAATAACTGTGAGCTTGCGAGGGCAAAAGTGTTTGGGGAAGAATATGCAGTGAACTTGGCAAAATCCAATCTTGTCTTGGAAGCCAAGTAACAATAAGGACCTTATTGTGCTCCTCTTAGATGAGGTGAGTTCAAGAAAGGAACAGGGGTCACTCTGAGCCCAAGTTCCACAGGCTGAGTCCAAAGTTTTATCCATGGTGAATATGGCTCATCCTTACCAAGCCAGGAACCCATCATACTGTATTTATCTTTGAGAGACATAAAAGTGGAGAAACCAGTGGCCTCGGCTTATTCACCTGCAAACTTGGAATAATGTGTTGGGTGACTATATTATCCTGAGTATTAGACACTCACCAAGATAATCAAGGCTGGAAGCAGGTGAGTATTCTGTTTATTTCAGAGAAGAGGATGAGAAATGGCCCAATGGCAGGGCCCTGAGCACCTTTGCAGAGGAGAACGGACATGGAGAATTAACCCAGCCCTCCCACCATTATCTTGTCACTGCTGCAACTGCTGCATTTTTTCCTTTCATGAAGGCTGTCTTTGTTCCCGCTCTTGGGAGGAAGAACCAAGTTAGTTAGAACCTTCTTTATCTTGTGAATGAAACAGGGAAGCCTGGTATAGATGAGAAAAGGCAACACCCCTTGATTAACTAAAGAGATGCAGTGGAACACTCCCATAGGCCACCCCACTGGGTGTGGGGGTGGATACGGGTGGGGTTGAGTGGGTGGGAGAAAATGCACTGTGGTGTGAGCAGGAGTTGCACTACATGTGAATTGTTCCAAATCCTTCAAGCTTCCTGCCAGGGCATTGAAATCTTGGCTCATTTTGGAATCTGGATCTGGGACAATTTGCTCTAAAGGAGGTTTGGCATACATAAGTCATTATTATTAATAAACACTTGGTGAATACCAACCATACGCCTGATGCTTTTTTCTTTTTCTGTTAGGTTAAGTTACCAAGTAAAGGAGAATGCAACTCAGCTCCTTATTATCCCAGAAGAGGCAATTTCATAGTCCTCATGGCCCTACACTTATGTCTTTGAACCCCTAGATGCATTTTCCAAAGGTTTTTTGTTTTTCAAGAGAACATTCCAAAACATCAAAAGTGGTGACTTTAAACTCTACACCCCTTTCATTATCAAAAGAATGGATTTTAGAGAGGAATGTAAGTGTCTTCTGACATAGTCTTTGGTCCAACCTGCTCTTATGGGATGACTCATTTCACACTGGCTGGATTTTAATGCTATGTGGGGCTGCTTCTAAATGACTGATCTTGAATTACACAGACAAAGCTTTAAAAATATGTAATAGGATGAGCTATGTTTATTTTTAGTGGGTTTCTTTTCATAATGTCTATCTGCGTGTTTCCCCGTTTGTACACTTGGTTACATATGGGAAGCAAGGCAAAGTGTGACTTTTCTAAGGAGAATATACAAAAAGTGTTTGAAAAAATTTCCTTCCTTTATTTCCCTGCAGTGATCTGTGTTTAAGAGAATTGGCAACAAAACAAGATAGTTCAACTCTTTTTATTTTTAAGCAATAAATGGTCTTTTAAATAATAGTAATCCCCATTGAAGATGATTGGGTAGGGTTGGAGAGAGAATCAAAGGAGCATGTCAAAGAGGAGAGAAGCACATAGACACAGACAATAGTTTAGTGGTTACCAGAGGGTGAGGGGGGTGGGGGGTGGGAGATGAGGGTAAAGGGGATCAAATATATGGTGATGGAAGGAGAACTGACTCTGGGTGGTGAACACACAATGGGATTTATAGATGATGTAATACAGAATTGTACACCTGAAATCTATGTAATTTTACTAACAATTGTCGCCCCAATAAATTAAAAAAAAAAAAAAAGAGGAGAGAAGCAACAGCTTCCAGTGTTTTAGTGATGAGTTTCATCTCAGAAGCTATAAGCACCTCATAAACAGATGTTCAAAGAAGACTTAACTGATAATCTGCCAAATAGAGAGACTAAAGGAAAGCAGAAAATTTTAAAAAGAAAAGTTCACACACTTTTTGGTAGCGTTTTGGGGACTCTGGCCACAAGATACCCCCATTTCTCTTACAGCCAGGTCCTTTTTCAACCACAGGCTACATAATTTTCCCCTATTGGTATAATTTTAGAAGTCATGCTCAGAGCCCACCCAACCCCAAATCCCTCCTGCCTTAGCCGTCAAGGTCCTTGAACATTTACTACTAAGGAATCATTTATTTATCATTCATTTGTTCAACAAGTTCTTGTTCTGTACCTATTATATACTGTAGCAGAATGACTGGCCTTGGTATAAGTTACTGGTATTTCTCATCTCCCAACCTCATGGCCAACATCACTAATAGATCATTCTGGTGTTTCTTGAAGAATCAAGACCTAGGCAGCCATCCCATCAATTTGTTTATGTCACTCCCCTACTTAGAATTGTTCAGTGGCTTCCCTCTGTATAAGATGAAGACCAAAGTGTTTAATATGTCCCCTCAAATCCTATGGGATCTGATCCTGCTTCCTCCCTAGTTTCCTCTTAGACCAGCCTCATCTTTGCTCCCTTTCCCCCAGGTACGTTATCTTTTCTTGAGCTTCCCCAAAGTTCCATATTCCTTCTGGCTTTAGGATCTTCAAACTTGCTGTTCCTCTGACTAGAATCATCCTTGCTTATCGCAACACACCCTTTTTACCTAGTAAGTTCCTATATATTCTTTAGATCTCAGCTCAGATGTCGCTTCCTAAGGAACGTTCTTTTGATCAGTCCCATGCCTAATCTACATCCAATATTCCTTCCCCTCACCTTCATGAGACACGGTCCTATTCTCCCCAGCACTGATTACAGTTTATAATGACAGAATCATCTGCGCCACTAACATTTTTATCCCCCTACAGACTTTCATATCATGTTACCCTTGAGTACAGTTTGATACCTAGCACTTAGTAGGTACTCAATTAAAATTTATTGAATAAATGAGTCTGAGCAGACCCATGAAATAAAATCTGTTTTTCATTGTTTTCCAGGCTGAGCATTAGGGATAAAAGGTGAAATACAATAGAAAGGGTATGAACTTTGAAGTCAGACAAGCAAGGGGACAATGCTGGTTCTTCACTTACTATCCATGTGATGCTGGTAAGGGGCTTAGCAGCTATCACTTGTTGAGTGAGTGGTCTGTGCCAGGACTAGGCTAGGCATTTTATCTATATTCTCTCATTTAACCCTCACAACAATATTACAGCTTGATATTCACTATTTCTCACAATCCTTTTGGTTGAGAGAGTAGATTCTTGACCTTGTGTCAACTGGATTCACTCACATGTTTCTGTTCAGCTGGAGAATTAGATGAGTTGGAAGGTCCAAAATGATCTCACTAGTGTGCCTGGCAGTCAGTGCTGGATGTAGGCTGGGATGCCTTAGCTCTCATCCTCAGGAGGCCTGCCAGCATCCTTGCATGGCCCTCTCAGGGCATGCCAAGAAAACAGAAGTGCAGGGCTTCTTTATGCCCAGCCCCAGAAGTCTCATACCATCACTTCCACCACATTCTGTTGACCAGAGCCAGTCACAAGGCAGCTGAAATTTGAGGGAAATAGGGAAATAGACACCACTTTGGGGGAAGGGCCAACAACTCATTGAAAAGAAGCATGGAATACTATTCTACCATAAGAAAAGATGAAATAGTGCCATTTGCGACATGGATGAATCTTGAGATTATTATGCTAAGCGACATAAGTTAGACAGAAAAACTTGAAAACCATATAATTTCACTGACGTGTAGTATATAAAACTGAAAACGAAAAAGGAATAACACAAACACATGAAGAAACAAAAATTCATAGACACAGATAATAGTTTAGTGGTTACCAGAGGGTAAGGGGGAAGGGGGTGGTAGATGAGGGTAAAGGGGATCAAGTATATGGTGGTGGAAGGAGAACTGACTCTGGGTGGTGAACACACAACATAATATATAGATGATGTATTACAGCATTGTACACTTGAAACCTATGTAACTTTACTAACAATTGTCACCCCAATAAACTTTCATTAAAAAAGAAGCATAGGAAAAATTATTATGAACATTTTTTGAAAAAATACCACAACATATAATGGAATATGACACAGTGACTAAAAATAATATTCACAAACATTTGCCATCAATATAAGAAAAGGCTTGTGAAAAATAGAGGAACAATAATATTTACTATTATCACAGCCAAGTTTTGAAGTAAACAAACCATGCACAGACTGATGTGCAAAATAAAAGAGAAACAAACAAACAAAAAAGAGGAAGAAGTTAGAGCACGACCTTCAAGGATTTACAGCACTGGACAGTTGTCAGAGCAGAGCTGTCTTTGACACCTGCTCTTGGAGACTGCCTTGGGGGATGGCACTCTTACAGGTGTGGGGTCGCTTCCATCCTCTTCCCACTGGAGTCTACCTTGGTTCTGAAAGGCTGGACCTGCTATCTTCACCTGTCCTTAATTCCCTGTCTCCTTGTGGATCTTCTCTCATTTTTCCAGTCCACACTGTGCAGCTTGACCTGAGAGGCCAAGGGCTGCAGGACCATGATGGATGCCATCCAATAAGGAGGACTCCAAGTGCAGGACCCCACACAGAGCCACCCCCAGGCCTCTGTGAGAGGCGACTCTGCAGGAGCAGTCTGCCCAAAATTGTAAAGAGGCACAGCTAGAAGCAGAGACCCCTGGAGTGCAAGTACAATCACGGGAGAGGAGTGCCCCGGAGCAGAGAGGAGTTGTTCACCCTCAGCTGGGAGGGGCTTCTCCCTTGGATGGAAACCAAAATGTCAGTTTAATAAAAAGGGCACTAATGCCTTTAGGCTCTCTAGAAGCAACTGTTCTTTAATGAATCGAAGGCCTTCTTTAGAGCCTCTGTACAAGGTCTATCCTTTCTTTGTAGACTCTAAGGGTTTTAAACCTGAAAAGAATGTTAGCTATCACTGTACTCTCACAGCGTCCCACCCAATAGCTGTGGGACCTAGGAGGCTTTGTGTTAAACCAGCGTTTTTGCTAAATGGGAGACTTTTTTGAAAAACATGTTTTAGCTTTAATAATTTGTAAATTTGATATATTTTTATAAATCTGATTGCTTTAATGAAATAATATTTTCAGTTTCTACCAAATAATGACTTTCCAGGAAGAATATTCAAGGTGACCCTTTGTGTCTTCATAAGCTCCCACACTTGAGGATCTGGGACAGAAATACAGATATAGCAGAATCTCTCATTTTATAGGGAGGGACCAAGGTCCTGAGGTTGGGTGACCATCCTCAGTCATGGAGTGACAAGGCAACTCCAGGATGGCCAGCTCCCTGTCCCAACCCCTGCTTGGACTTCCTCCCCTCACAGACGTGAGCACTGAGGGTCCCACTCAGCCGACAACTGGAGTTTGGTTAAGGAGAAAGGAGATGTGTGGTAATACCTTCCAGATGTAACAAGAAAAAAAAAATGACGTTACTTCTGCAATTTAATTGCTTGTAATAATGAAGGGGTTGAGAGAAGCAGGGAGTAATTAAAGATTTTGAGTAAAGCAGAAGTTCAGGTTTAGCAAGTTAATGATATTGGCAGGCACAGAGGACTGGGAACTCCAAAGCCACAACCACCTACTCTTTTTGAGAAGAATGTGGCTACGGTGACTGTATTTTATATACCAAAAATATGGCTTGACAATGGAATCAAAAACATGTTTTTTAAAAAAACCACTTTTGACTTAGGAATTTATTTTTTTATAAGGCTTAACAAAGGAATAAAAATAAATCTATATACTTATACATTTAAAATGGCCTTTGGAAAAGAATAAAAGCACCTATAATTGGGACTCTCCCAGAAAATCTGCTTTATAAATATTCCTCAAGAGAGAAAAATTATTATTTTTTTGCTGTAGTGTATGCATGAGTTTGTGGGTTTTAGAAGTTTTCATTTTGCTACACACTCACTCCCTCAATCAAATCACTGAAGTCCTGTGGGTCAATTTCCGTGTCCATAAAATGATAGAATTATAAAAATTGCTGTAGAGCTTTAAAGTTTTGAAATTCTATGAATCTATACTTGCCGCAAACATTTCCTTTCAAACATGCCTTTCATATTTTACACAACAAATTATTTTAGCGGTTGGTAAGAAGAGAAGCGAGAGGGACAGGCATGTGTACCACCACTTGCTATGACCCTGATGAAGGCAGGGCCTTAGTCTCTTCTGCTCCATGCTGGACGCTAAGTGGCTACACAGAGGATAGTGGCAGCTATTCAATGGTAATTGAACAAGGGAATGAATGAATGTGTCCATATCTATTGTTACTATGTGCATTAATTTAGGAAATGGCTTTTTTTTTTCCTGGTAGGACATATGTCATTTTATTTAAATACTTTGTAAAGTTTTCAAACAGGAACAAAGTGATTACCCTCACAATTTCATAATTTATATAACAAACTAACATAAGTTGATATTCTTTTTAACATAAGGTAATAGAAGAAAATTGCAGAGAAAATATGGAATTTATTTAGTGAAATTTTGGTATGTAGCTAACTGAAATATTTTTAACAGCTTTATTGATATATAATTCACACACCATAAAGTTCACCCAATTAAAGCTCAATGGTTTCTAATAAATTTACAGAGTTGCTCAATCATCACAATAATTTTAGAACATTTTTATCACCCTAACAAGAAATTTTTTACCCATTAGTGGTCACTGCCCACTCCTCTCACTTCACTGATCCTCACGCCCCAGTCCTAGGCATCACTAATCTACCTTTTTTGTCTACAAATTTGCTTATTCTGGACATTTCATATACAGTGGAATAGAAAAAAAATATATCGTAGCCAAACACCAACTCTAATATACCCAATCTGTCCTTATATATATACAAATGCATATTCATATATATCTCCAAATTGAAGGAAACACACCTAAATATTAGAGTTAATTGTCTTCAATTATTTACACTTATCTTTATTTTCCAACTCCCTGCATTGATAATGTATTAGTTCTCTATAAAATTTGTTGGGTTTTTTTTTTAATTTAAAACATTTATAGAACATTTATGTCATATCGGTGATGTTATGAAGTGATAGTAAAGGGTATATATAATGTCCATTTTTATGAAGAAATGAAGTATTAGAGTTAAGTTGAAATGTTTCTATTTAATGATGAACATCTTTCTTTTCAAGTTTAGCAGCTTTGCCTGTCAGTCCATATTTTTTCAATCCTTTATTATAAATTTTATTTCAGCTGATATATGATATTTTGTAAGAAGCTTTAAAATCTTTTCTTGAATGAAGCCCAATATAAACATATAGGTAAATAATATAAAAGATTGAGGACTTTAATATAGATGCATTAGCTAGAGATGGATGGGAGAGGAAAAGCACTGGGAACTGAAAACTATAGTTAAATACATCAGCTTACCTGTTCAAATTTGCTAACAAGAAGAAGCATTGACTATTTTGGATTCTTTTTCTTTTCTTGTTTCCTAGAGGAGTTCCTGAACTGTAAGGAAATGTGTCAAATTTAGGAACTAGACAAACTATATTAGAATTACACATTGTGTTTATTAAAAATGCAAGACATCCTGAATCAAAAGCTCAAGAGACAACGTCTAGGAATTTATCCTTAGCTGCTTTCCCATGTGCTTCTAGTACACAGAAGCTCAGAATCCCAGAATGAAAGCAGATATGAGAGACTGGGGGTGTTATAGGCTGAGAGACACATGGCCCCACAGACCATCTTCCTCACGGGACCCTCCCTTTCTGGAGAAGTCACAGGTTGACTAAGTGACTGCCACTTGGCAATCTTGAGTTCCTAGACTGTTGTCAGAAAAGGCTGGCCTGTCCCTCAACCAGAGCCTTACCCTTATAATCCTGCCTTCTCTCTACCCCCACTATAAGTTCAGACTCCAAAGATTGGGGGGCCCCAGGGACTAAGAACCTACCAACATGTATAAACAATGTTCATGTGTAAAAACCTAGTGGTCTCATCATGAGATGACAAACCTACAACTTTAGCTTACTTTTTTTATGCATGGCTATGTGGACACCAGATTCACTTTCTATCCAAGGTTTACTTTTCCAGAATGGCTTTCCTCTGTACAATCTTGGGTCTAACCTGGGTCATTCTGAACAAGATGAGGTCTCACCAAGAACACAGTTTCAAGGGCTTAACTTGTCTTGGGCTTGGTCTTGGAGAGAAATATTTAATTCCCATGTGTAAATGCAGAAAACAGGTAAACATAAGTTGTTTGCCAAAGAGAAAAATGTGAAAATGGACATTCCTTAAAATGTACTTTGTATTTCAATGTATGTTTTCTTGTAATATTATGGTTAAAAAGGAAAATAACTTGAACCAGAATTGATAATTTGGTAACTTCCATCCTGCTTTTACGTTTGTGCATCCAGAAAAAAAAAAAAAAAGGATTGCTGCTTTATCAAAAGAAAGAACTCTGAAGGCAGTCTCGGACTGCAAATTTGTGAATGAGGTGTGTGTGTGTATGTGTGTGTGTGTGTGTGTGTGTGTGTGTGGTGTCATTCCAAAGATTCTTTCCAGCTCTCATACTTTCCACAACCCTCCAACAAGTTAGACTATCAACAGATTTTTCTTTCTTTTTTCATAAAAAATAAGTTTTCTGCAAAGCAGATATAATTTTTTCTCCTTGAGTTATGGAAAACAAAGAGGCTTCAATATGATTCTTGCCTATGTTGATAACCACCCATCCTTCAGACATCAGAAACACCTCTCTCCTCTTCAACTACACCATTTGATTCTGATGGTAGCAATAAAGGTAGGCATTTCAGTTTGGGAGTGAGTTGTGTGTGTCTGGGGATGATTTGTGTTTGAGAATGTGTTTGTGTGGGGGTATATGTGTATGTATATGTGTAAGACTGTGTGTGAATATTTGTGCATATATGAGCATGTGTTTGTGTGATACGTGTATGTTCTGTAAACTTCCTAAAATAAGTAAGTTCTGAAAAACACAAAAGGTTCTGACTCCAGTTGTACCCGAATTTAGTCAGTCTGCCGTCTTCCTAAGCTGCTGTTTGGTGCCAGCAGCTAAGGGGGTTGGAAAATGAACTGGGGTTAAGGTCACAAGCCAAGTGCCTGCAGATAGAGTCCCCCTGCCCAGCTTACCACAGCTGGTACTGACAGATTCCCAGATTGAGGGAGCCCCCTGGAGCCCCAAGGCTTGCCTTACCTCTGAAGGTCTTGACTTCACTGTCATTTCCGGTCACAAAGCCTCCAACCCAAGACTAAATAACACGGTCACTGCTCTCACCGCAACTGTTCATTCCTGGGAGAAATTCTGCATGTTCCCATGCAATTGTGCTATTCCCCCCATACTGTTGATAAAACTTAAAATCGAGGGAGAAGTTCTCACATTCTTAGAAGAATTTATTGGAGGAATGTTCTTAATTTAAGTGGTTTATACATTTTCAAAACTTGTATGACTGTCACTACTATTACACATAACATAAAATGGTATCTAACTTAGCCAAAATGATACAGCACAATTTTTTAATTCTTAAATACACCATATTTTGACATCCTTAAATTCAGGATGCAACTACCTGTCAATAGCGTACTACAGTTTAATTGGCAGCACATTTTCATTCTATTCAAAACATAGAATATTGATATGCCTTTCATACCCATGACAGATGATAGTATCTGAGCTTTGATAAAATAATACCATATTAATTTATTTAAAACTTAATACCTCAGAATTCCAGGCGTGTGCTTTGAAGGGAGTCCTTGCTGTTTTGGAAGTGAGATTTCTCTGCTCCTGGTCAGAGGGGCTCATGACCAAGCTGAGGTCAAGCACGTAGCTGAGGGGGTGGGATGAGAAAACCTCTGCTGATGGCCACAGGAGGGGCTACACCAGCAGCCGCACTCACCTGTGCATATTCTCAGATTCCCAGAGGCAAAGATGCAGCCTAAATTAGCCTTGGATCCACCCAAGGGCCAGGGTCCCCGGCTCGCAGACAGTCGAGGCAAGCCATCCTCTGCGTGTGTGCTGCCCCTGACTAGCCCCAGGGCTTCCCTAGCAGCCAGCACCGTGCTCAGCATTTTGCAGGGATCATTTCCTTGAGTCTCAAAGTAGGTCTTTGAGAAAGTATTCCTGGTACTTCCACTTACAGATCAAAAAGTAGAGGTAGCAGGAGCTCGAATGTTCTCCAGTTATCATCATCCCTCAAGGAATGGAGTGGGGCTGCAAGTTAGCACCCCAGAGCCCACACTGCTGTCCATGTCTAGGGAATCCATAGACACTGACCTACAGGGCTGGGACCTCAGCCTGGCCTTGAGCACACCAGGGAAGCACACATCCCATCTCCAAGCATCTCACTTCAGGCCCAGGGTCCTTCATCTCACCAACTTGAAAGTTTCCCTTTCCTTCTCCTTGTGGTGAAATCCCCACTGCTTCAGTGTAGGGGAGCCCTGAGGAAAGAATTTGATTAAACAAATTCACATTAAATTGAGGGGGACAGATGGGCTTGGAGAGTTTCATCCTGAATGTTTGGCATTTATTAGCATTTTTAAAGAGTCTTGGGTAGGCATCAGGGGCAGAAAGTGAGCCAGGAGAGAAGGGTGGGCTTGGGCAGGGCTCCTGTGAGGGGAGGGGGAAGGCAATGGCTAAAGCGCCAGGCACGAGGTTGGGTCCCTGTCATCTCTGCCCACTAGCCCAGTCTGTTTCCTGACATGTGTCTCACGGTCCGGTCACGTGGGCAGAGTAAGCCTGCGAACTGGCCAGTGCAATGGGGCAAGCGACACGCAATGTGACCACCAAGGCCATCAGCAGACAGTGCTTCCAAAGGGCAGAGGTAAGGCAACCTAAGCCCTAGACACACTCATCCCTGCTTCAGACACTTCCAAGAGGGCAGTCTCCCACTGTGCTCTCACTATTTCAACCATTTATTTTTCTTACTGGAAATAATCCACCCTCCCGCCCCACCCCCTTCAAATTCTTTTTGCCACAGCGGGGCCAGTGGCCAACTCCTTCTCTGAGGCCCCCTTGTCTAGGCCCCTGCGGATGCACACAGACAGCAATTGAGCAGCCGCCTGCCCGCTGGGCCCTGCTGGGCAGCCCCATCCTAAGAGGAGGCCAATAGCCAGCAAAATCCCTAGTGATGTGGTCACCTGAGCCCAGGGATGCCCTCTGCCTGGTAATGAGGGTAAGAGGAGGGGGAATTGCATCTCCCCAGTGGTCACCCTGAGAGTTACTGTCTTCTTTGTCTTTTCCTCACCGTTCCCTCCCCCATCCCAAACATTTTCTTTTTCCGAGAACCAGGTTGAATGGGTTCATTTTTTGCATGCATTTTTTCCCCCTGATGTACTGCACAACTTCAATGACAAGTGGTCCTTTTTCTATAACATGTTGCTTCAGGAACACCACAGGCACACAAGGACGGCAAGATTTCACATGTGTTCCTGACCTGGATCATGTCTCTGGGGAAGTCCATTTGCTGTTCTGCCTTCCATTAAACTTTACTCAGAAGGCCCCTTCCAAGGCGGTCCTAGTAAACACCTCCATCTCCCTCTTCTCGGCTGTACTTTTCTTGTACCACATGTCATTATTTGACATAGCTTTATTTATTTATTTATTTATTTATTTATTTAGCCACTAAGATGGAGGTTCTGTGAGGGTTAGAGTTTATTTCTGTTTTGTTCATCACTGTTTGGAAGAGCACCTGGAAGCACTATGTGCTCAAAATGTTCCTGGATGAATAAGAAATTACACAACTCCTAATTATAAAAACTACCTTGGTGTGTTAGCGCTAATGTTCACTTATATATCCTGTGCCTGTTCCTTCCAAGGTCACCCATTCATCTGCTTTTACATAGACAAACAAGTACCGTGTTTCCCCGAAAATAAGACCTACCCCGAAATTAAGTCCCAGTTTGATCATCAGCCAGATGGACGCATTTAGTACGTTATGACGATGTTCCAGAAGAAGATGACATGACTGTATTTGAATAAATTTAGATTATTGACATGAAAAAATAAGACATCCTCTGAAAATAGGCCCTAATGAGTCTTTTGGAGCAAAAATTCACATAAGACCCGTATTTCGGGGAAATACAGTTTGTAGCACGTCTGCTCTGCTAGATCAGCAGGATGGTGCCCTGGCTCTGGGGAACTTCCTAGTCTCATGAGGACAGCAATGAAAGCAGGTCATTACAGCCCAAGGTGTCCAGGGTCTAGGCCAGAAGGGCAGGTGAGGCCAGCACCAGGTTTGGAGTCATAAGTTACCCTCCCACGAGGATGTGAAAATGAAGGGGAAAGTATCCTGTGCTTAGAGGAGAGGAGGAAGCCCATTCCCACAGAGGCAATGGCATGGGTCCCCTAAAACATGCCATTGAAAGAATTCAAGCAGGAAAAGTGAGAGCAAGGAGGAAGATGGGGGACCAGCTCTGTATTCGAGGCCCAGAGCGTGAAACCCAGGGGATTTGGTCACTGCCTGGATCTAAGGGAAAATAGTGAAGCAAAAGCATGAGAAAACAGGGCTCCTCAGACTCGCCTTGGGACAACTGGGTGCGATGGAGGCATTTGCTGAGACAGAAGATACAGAAGAGGCAGCAAGGAAGGAGATCAATTCCAACATGGACATGCTGAATTGGCGGTGCCTGAGACCCCAAGTGGGGTTGCAGTTGGCCATCGGGAATAGAGTTAGTTCAACAGAAAGGTTTGGGTTGAGACACAGAGTGTAGGATTTTGAACTTGTAAATGGCAGCTGAAGGCAGGAGATTACATGGGAGCCACAGTAGGGAGTGGGGAAGCCGTGGGTGCCAGGGTAAATGGGTGGTGGGAGAGCAGCCAAGAAAAGCATGGCATGTGGGGAGGAGGGGAAGGTGCGGAGCCAACAAAGTGGGAGCTGAGAGGGAAGAGGGACTGCCTGGAGGCAACAACCCTGGAAATGCAGAGAAAGGAGAGGATTTAGTGATAACAGACAGGATGGCGGGGAGGTGGGTGTCGAAGCATCTTCCTTTGTGATTTGCACCCATACAACCTCTGCGATCTCTGTCTGGGTCCTCTGGTTTGGGGTAACTCCTGTACATTTTATCTGCTTGGCTGTCACCCCACATCAATGGGGTGGTGTGGCTTTTCATCAGAGGACAAGGCCCTCCCATGTCACTGGGTGGGTGTGGAGAGTGGTCTTTGGCAGAGGTGGGGTCCTGTGCTCAAGAACTCCCTTGCCCCCAGACATCATCAATGAGCTGTGTCAGCTTCATTGCTTGTCTCCATGTACCCAAAATACAGACAGAGGTGATCCTGAGAAACCCCATGATGTGAAGAAAACTTCCAGTGACTTCACAGCTGTGCTCCCTGCCTCTCTGGCCCTTCCCTGCATGATGGTGATGCTGCCACGTGTCCTTCTAAATGCCTTGCACTATCTGTTATGACCTCTGGGGATGAACAAAGGCCCCAGGCTTCCTGGCTTATGAGGTTGATTTTGTTGGCATTTTCTTTATTATTTCTTCCTCTTTGTTCCCTTCAGAAGGTTGGGAATTTGGTTGAGCTTCCTCATAAGCATGGATTGGGCCATGTCCTCTGGTACCACGTCACCCAAACTGCTGCTCCTGTACAGCCTAAGAAAAGGGAAGCAGAAGAGGTTTAGCTCCAGGCATTGAACAAACGGTTAGTTCTCTGGGAAACCAGGCTGAAAGGAAAACCTTTTCCAAATGAGGACCTCAGCTCCATTATCTATAAAATGGGGGTGTAACAAGGTCATTTCTACAGGTTTCTCCAGCAGTCAGCTGGCTGGTTCTGCCCCATGACAATCCCGAGTCTTAAGCAGGATGTCACTCAGAGCAGGGTTCTTCTGGTATGTACTCCCACAGGTGTGAATAGTTCCTAAAAAGTTCCTCACATTGGAAATGGCTCTCTGGCTGCTTACCTTACTCCATAACTGGTCTCTCAAGAGCCTCCAGGGGAGATGTGAGACATTGAATAAGAATTCAATGAAGAACAAGAAACTTTTAAAATAAGGAAGAGAGATGAGACTGTTTCTCATGCCAAGAGACAGTGCAGTGTTGTGACATGAGCAGCAGCTCTGCTGTCCTCAGTCCTGGTTTCAAACTCCCCATCTGCCACCTCCTGGCTGTGTGCACTTGGCACATTACTGAACTCTTGAGTACCCACATCTGAGAAAACCTTTCAGGGGTGTGGTGAGGGCCAACAATTACGTGTGCAAAGTGCTTGACCCCTAATATGTGCCGAGTACTCTTTCTTGGACATCTATCATCACAGTTGGAATCTAAACATCCCCCATAAAATGTGAGCATTGGGATATTCAAGTGAGATGACAGACATCTGGGTTAACATGGGTTTTTTGCATGTGCCTTTCTTCTTCTTGTTTGTCTGCGTACCTTCTCTCTGGCCTGTTCCTGACTGCCTGACCTTTCCTCGTGCCCTGCCACAGTCACCCCACTGTGCACATTTATTCCAGTGTTAACTAATTTGGGTGCATTGCTCTGGGCTCTGGCTGATCTGGTCCCCATCAATACTCTACCTACGTCCTGGCACATGAGGCGTGACAGTGCTGTTACGTCCCCAGCCCCACGGTGAGGAGACAGGGTATGGAATAGGAATTCTTTCTAAACATCCTTTGAAAGGCCTGAGCACTTTAAATCATTAAACACACACACAAAAAACAATAATTCTGGGAGTTGAAAACAGCATTTATGAAAAGCCAACTGCATGCCAGGGAACAAGAGGGCAATTTCTCACTGCCTTGTGAGGTAAGTCTTGTTAGTTCCACTTTACACATATGGAGATTGAAGGTAGGAGAGAGTAAGTATTTTGCTCAAGAGATGAATCCAGGATTTGGACCCTTCTCAGTCTCAGAGTTGCTTTTTGAGGAGTAACCAGGAGGAAGCCTATTCCTGGGACATTATCAGTACAGAAGTCCTGCGTTCTGTTACCTCTCCATTTCCCACCACTTCTGTTAGCCATACAATCACCTGCTAGGGAAATACTCTGTGGGGGAAGGAGGGGCAATAGAAGAAAGAAGCAAGACTCCCTTAAGCGGCTGGTAGCAACAAAGGACTTGAACTCCGTTATTTTTTGTGCTGCTGTGTTGTACAGATATAAATGGTAAGAAATAGCCCTAGAAAAAATGAACTTACAATTTATCTGATGATAACTTCAGTAAAACACAGTTTCCGTGGATGAATGAAGATGCATTAGCCTAGAGGCAGCCTTTCCTTAGATTCCCTGAGGGCAGTCAGAGCCCTGTAAGCCTGGGCAGGACCCTCTGGAAGTGGGTTCTGTGCGTCTTCCCAGTGGGCAGCAGCAGGCCCGGCAGAGGGAGGGACACCCAACCCTGGCAGACCACTCTCTCTCAAGATTCTTCAAACCCAGGCTGACTGAGATGGTTTAGAGGGGCAGCTTGTCCTGGTCCCTCCTCTGGGAAGTCTCCATCCCTCACTTATCATTTGGAGACTTTAGATTAAAACCAAAAAATCTCTAATACAGTAGTTTTTCTAGATTAACACTGAAATGAAAACAAACTTAAACAAATTCTCACAGAAAAGAAATATGCTGCCTGAGAATAGTTCCATAGCTTCAGAAACCCAGAGAATTTAGGTAAATGTGTTATTTCCACCAGGGGTATTTTTCTTCTCTGTGGACAAAAATGGTTTCATTTCCATTAAATCAGCATTTCCTAACAAATGAAACTCATACTACTCTAGTTGTTACCTGAAATGATTAAACATTTTAAAGATTATGTATATATTTGAAGGTATTATAGTAGGTTCATTTTTCCAAGTCATATAAACTCACGTACAAAAATGAAATCTTATATCTTTATAACTGTACTTATCTTTTATCTTGAGCCCCCATTCTGCCTAATAATAGAAACCTTAATCTTGTCACCTCCAGAGTTTAGCATTAAGAGTATAAAGACAATATATGTACTTTAGTGTTTGTAGATATGTAAGTTACTGTATAAACATAAATAATAAAATTGTAGGGATACAAAGCAATGTTTTTCTCTTCAAAGGGGCGTCATTCACATTCAGGCAATGGACTAGTCACATTAGCAAGGCTGGATAGCATTAGTAATGGAAATGCTTTATTGTTAAATTCTCAGGCCTCTTTTTGGAGTTTTGTGGACACTTAATGACTATCCCCTTGGAGTTTGGGCTGGGATGTCTTGCTAAGTCTCCAAGCCCTCTCCGCACACCTAGATTCTTACCCTCCAGTCATGTGACATATTCACACTTGGTGTGGTGTATGCCCAAAAAGAAAGAACAGGGTGGGTCCTTTGGGCACAGAACACAGAAGCCAGCACACAGGGCGTGGCAACTAGAGTGGGACTTTTTGTTAGGTCACAGGAGAGGACACTCAAGGACAGAAAGTCCTCTCTCTAAATAGTTCCCACACCATATCTGGCTTTTCTTTTTGCCAGATTGAAGGGGTTGATTTGCTCAAACTGAGGTGTGTTGGAAGTTTGGCAGGGTTTCTAGTTGTTCAAATCCCTCGAGAAAACCCCTTAACACTTGTGTGTCCATCTCTGCCCAGCTGTTATATGTAAGTATGTTTTGCAGGTTGTTGTCATTATGTTCTGTACATTGTATTTGTATTAACACCTTCTTTCTCTTTTTGAAGCAGTAAGTTCCTTAAAGACCAGTCCCATTTTTTTGTTTGTTTTATTGTAAACACACTGCATACCATGAGAGTTCAATGATGGCTTGACATACTATTAGACAAACACAACTTATTTCTTAGAGAAAAAAGTCATTAAAACCTTCAGAGTATTGAAAATTTGGACATTCAAAATGTCCCTAGAAATAACTATTTGATTACTTAAACAAATGGTTCAAGGAAAAGGGTGAGACTGTTCCCATAAGACAACCAGATACTTGGAGTAACCGCCCATCCCTCAAAGTTTGCCATTACTACCAATCTGTTCACCATCTTCATCTCTCGCACCTTGGCACCACAGCTTGGTTCAGTGTTTCAGTGGAAATAGCAAAATCCTCTGTACTGAGTCCTATTAGTGAAATTTTTTTACCTTCTAGTGTTTCTCAGGAAATTTTGTAGGTTAAAAATAAGATTTCTCGCCCCCCACCCCCCCACCCCAGATTTAGGTTCTCCCAGCTTGCTGTCCCAGCAAACAAATTAGAATCAGCTTTAATACTTGATAAGGTATCATCAACACTATATAAATCCAAGGGAGCCACATTCAGACAGTGGCATTATTCTTTTCAAAAAATGTATGTTGAGATATTATTGTATTTTGGGATAAGGCATTTCTAAGATGGAATATAACATGGAACTTATCAAGAAGCTGATATCCTAGTAGATCTAGAAGTGTATTATAAAACAATAAAGAACAAAATAAGCTCTACAAAAGAAGTAACATCCAGATGTTTTAGTAACATAAACAAGGAGGAAAGGTGCCTCAGGGAGATTTGTGAGTGTCTTATAAGTGACAACTACAGCACCATTCAGTGCACAGATGGACCTAGGCACTTACTGGGAAAGATATTACTCAAGAATTTTCCAGCTGACATCCATACTTCAAAGCACCAAGAACACCCAGGAGGTCCTCTGAAAATATTAAAATACAGCAACTCGCTTATATCTCTCTCTCATTTATGTCACCTCTATGTCCTTCTATATTATGAATTTTTTATCTCCGTGTTTATGTCAGGTACGGTGCTGCACACTTTATAGGAAATACTAAGAACCTAAACAAAGTTTCGATTTCGTAAATGTTTTGACTAACATCCAAGGAACGCTCCCAGGCAGAGGGCTGGCATTACCTGAAGGATCACCGTGTTGAACTACAATCACCTGGTCCCAGTCCTCAGTCTGGCAGGCAGAGAAACAACACCCCCAGGAAAGACCAAACTCTCCATAATAGACTCACGGTGATCTAGCTCCAGAGAGACTGCTGTGCAGCCAGCAAAGTATTCATTTACTGTGAGGAAGAACGCTTCACGGACTGCACCTTCCAAGGTGCCTGGGACAGAGAATGGGTGGTCAGAAGGTTGCTTGGTGATAGTGGGTTTAAAGAAAGGAGAGGAGATTGTCTTGAAGTACATTACAACAGATGACAGTAGAGCTGGATGAAACTCTGCAACAGTTGGTCAGAAAACTCTGTCCTCCAGAGGCTTTGTCTCCCTTCCTGAAGAGCTGGGCCACCAGTGCCAACGTGCCTCTCTGTCTTTCCCATTTTCTCCACCTTATTGGCTCATCTGATAAGAGAGTCTTTCCTTAGATTGGTCCATTGTTTGGTTAATTAAATTAAATCCAGCTGCTAATTATATGGCCTCCTACCCTTATGTATTAATATGCATATTTTCAGGTTCTTGGCAAGGCAGGGGTTGGGGACACATCATTAACATATCTATAATTCACATGTTTTATAACCTAGTTGAGTAAACAAAGCATATGCAAATATCATTTATATTCCTGCTGTCTGTAGAGAGTATAGCTCTCTTCCACATGTGTTATCTCATGAATCCTCACAAACAGTGGAAACTAACATTTGTTTTTCAACTTCCTATGTGTCACTTTCTTCAGCTGTTTTACATTTCTTATCTCATCTAACTCTTGCCCAATTCTACAACATCAATATAATTTTCCTGGTTTACATGGGAGAAAATTAAAGCACTGAGAGCTACCACAGCTTAACTAAGGCCAGACAGGTGGTAAAGGCCTAAGTTAAAGTTAGGTGGAACTCCCAACACTTCGTTCCCAACTTCAAGTTCAGAGATGTTCAGCTACTCTCATGAAACCTGAATTAATCACTCCAGACAATACATGAACAGACCAGTGAGTGCTAATCTCTAACAGGAAAGAGTACAGGAGATGAGAATCAGGAAGCCTGGGACACGCACAAAGGAGTAAAACTGTAAACAAAGGCCAGCAAAAGGACTTTGATGATAAAAATTATAAATGTGATGACTAGTATTTTAATTATCTTATTATGTGCCTTTTCCAAATAAACCTCTAGGAGGAGCTGAAATGGAAATGTTCATTTTGGATGTATATAGATTTGCCTGTTGGCTTCCTTTAACCAGTGATATTAATAGCTATTGCTTCCTCAAACCCAAAGCTCATCTTCACTGAAGTTAGACAAAAATAGAATTCATTTCATACAAATTGGTCCTTTTGTGTTCATTTGAGCTCAAATTAATTTTGTCATTGGCCGGTGGTCCCATATTTCAGAGGTTAGAAATACAGCCCTTCTTTCTCCTTCAGTAATCCCAGAATGTCTCAAAGGAGAGTGGTTGGTTTCGTTGGCAGGCAGGGTAATGCACAGGTCTTTCGCCAAGTGTGTCAGGCGCCCCTGGGCAGGGCCTCTCTCCAGTGTGCCACTTAGCAGGTGTCACCTGGTCCACCCGGAATCTAATGAGAATCAGGAAGACTCTTGGAAGCTTTTTAGCTCTATCCAGGGTTTGCAAAGACTGCTGATAAGATGGAAGTGTTATTCTGTGGACATTTAAAGAGATGAAAGGAAGCCTTTCGGATTAAATAAGATTTAGGAAATAAAAGGATTAGCAGGACACAAAAGCTAGATTTACTGGTTTATTTAGCTAGTGCAGTGTGGCATGCTGGGATGTGGGACATCCCAAAAGAGATAAAAGAGACTAACTTAGGAGGTCGCAGGGCAGCAAAGATGAGCAGGGTCCTCCCGAAAGCCTGCTAAATCTTCTGATAATTGAAAATGGGCCAGAAAGGGATACTCTTTTATTACTAATTCTGATCCCTCCACCGAGTAATGAGAAGAACTACAATGATGAGCCATCTCATAGATTGGGGGGGTCAGGGCTCAAACAAGCTTAGGAAGCAGAAAGCTCATTTTATGACAAAGTTTTAGTCACAGATTGTTTCTGTATTGAGCAACAAAGCAAAGTTTAAAATTGGAGGGTGGGGGATTTGATATCATTTGTGGGTAGCAAAATTCCTAAATATTCTCTTATGTTTGTTGCCTTTGTTCAGTATTTCTCTTCTCCCAAATTGTCAAACCAGAAATCCCAAAGCTAAAATGGGTGAAGGCATATCTGGTCTAAAACATCTCTGTAAGTGGGGTGTCCTTTCCAACATCCTAACAAATGGCCCTCTGATTTAGGCAAGGTCCCTCCTGTCATGGGCAGAATGGTATGCATTAGAGGCAAGATCCTTCATTGTAAGACAGAAGAGTTTTCCAACAGTTCTTCCTTACATTACACCCAAATTCTTATTACCATTAGTCCTTGTTCTGCAAGACAGAGAAACCTAGAATAAACCTACCCTTTCACTTACATGATTGCCATTCAAACATCTGAAATAGCTAATTCAATGCCCTTAAATATTCCCTTTTCCTGGTTGAACTTGTCACTCCCATGTGTAATTCCTATGATTTGATTTCTGGTTCCTTCCCTGGGACACTGAAAGGGAGGCACCTCCTTCCACACTGCTTTCCTTGTGATGCCTGGAATCATGATAAGATTTCTCTCCTTAATCATGTGTCTTCTAATCCCTGGATCACTCACTGTACTTGATAAGAATATTCCATGAAGCTGCCTCATCAAAGTCATCTTCTCTTAGGGTGAGACTACAAAAACTGACACTAGAAACTTACTCTAAGAGCTGTAACTGATACATGTTTCTATATCTAGTCATTCGGTGTGCATCAGACATTTACTGAGCATCTGCTAAATATCTGCTGCCTGCTTAATGCTACAGATAGGTGGGAAAGACAAGGTCATGGCCCTGGAGAAACTCACAGTTTAGGAGACGAAACAGACACTAAGTCATCTTAATTAAGTATGGTAGAGGCTATAAAAGAAGTAGGTTCCTGAGATCAGAGTATATGGCCTATCTGAATGTTCAGCAGGGAAACAATGAGGGAAAAGCTTTCTCAGGAGGAGGGAATATGCATATAGAGATGAAGGTGGGTAGAAATTTAGCGTATTTAGAAAATCACAAGTAAAGTTGAGAGGCTTTCAATCCAAAAAGAATTGGCATGTGCAAGGGTTCGGGAGGAGAGGAGAGGGGGGTAGTAAGAGAGATGAAAATGACCTTCAGCCCTGACCTGGGGATCTGATGGAGATGACATGTTTAACTGAAACTAGAGAATCAATACAGGATGAAGAGCAGGTTTAGAACTGGTGGCAGGAGAGAAGAGAATATCCATATATGTAACCGTTATTGTTAAGAGTGATAAACGTCAAATTTCATTTCACCAACTCATTATTCCTATTTACCCATATGTTGAACTCATTTTCCTTTGATCATAGTTTCAAAGTTGTAAAAATATATATAAGCTTCCAAAATAGGAGTGTACCGAGTCAAAGTACATCCCAAGCTAAAAGAGACTTTGACAATTAATAAAGTGATTTTTTTTTTTTTAATTAGCAAATGCATCTTTCCTTCTCTGTGGAAGCTCAATGTGTATGGCAGGTGTGGGTAATAACTGCCTGGTGAGAGAAGGGGGTGGTCAGGTCCCAGCCATTGACCCTCTCACCTTGCTCCCTTGTCCCTCCAGACTCCTGCCAGCGCTGCCCATCATCAGGAACACAGCCCAACACTTTCCTTTCACAGATAACAAAACTGAACTGAAGGGCAGGAGCCAAATGAAGAGAAAAGCTGGAAGGGCCTATCAGAGATGGTGTCATGCGGGGTGGTATGCGGGTCTCTAGTCCCGCTCCCCACATAAGAATGCAGCACATGGTGAGGCCAAAAAGGAACACCCACAGAGACATAGACAGGGGAGTCATACCACTATAATCTCACTGGCGGCTGGGTTAGAGACACAGGAAGCAGGAGCCACACGATCTGCAACCTGCCGTCCGCATTTCTGCCAACCAACCAATCCCTTGCTAACTGCAATCCGTGCTTGCTAGCTCAGCCACCATCTTCTTGCTAGCCCGCATTTTTTGCTAGCATAGCCACAGCAGTTATATTAGTGGCCAATGGCTCACTGGTTACAGCTGACGGCCAACTAGCCACAGCTGATGGCCATGCAATCACAGTTGATGGCCATTTATTACCTGAGCCAGCAGCTTTCCACGTGAGGCCAAGAGCCTGGAAACTACGCTCCTGGCTCTGTCCCCACAGATGGGCCAGAAACACACACTTCTATTGGAAGAACCATGTACAGATACAGGTGAGTTATTCCTGCCATCTTCTCTGAAGAGTTAAATCAGTAGATTACCTGTAAGGAGTTTGCCGAATGAAAAAATAATGAAGGGACTAGTGCAGGCAACAGGTTGCTGGGTGTCTTCTGTAATTGAGCCATAAATCTAAACTCCACAGACTTAGGGCGAATGATGCTCATGGAGTCCTTGCCCCTTTCTGTGGGTCTGTGAGAATTAGTGAGAGACAAGTACAAAAATAGAGAGGTTGTAAAGAGGAAATACAGAAATTATATATGATAAATGATACATTTTTTCTGTAAACCATCCAATAAAAAACACATTGTTTTTATTTTTTTTTTATTTTAACTAGGTGTGGGGGCCAAGCCAGGAGTGCAGTTTCCAGGCTCTCAGCCTCACGTGGAAAGTTGCTGGCTCAGGTAGTAAATGGCTATCAACTGTGATTAGATGGCCATCAGCTGTGGCTAGTTGGCCGTCAGCTGTAACCAGTGAGCCATTGGCTACTAATATAACTGCCGTGGCTATGCTAGCAGCAAATGGGGGCCAGCAAGAAGATGGTGGCTGAGTGAGCAAGAGCGGATTGCAGTTAGCATGGCAGATTGCAGCTAGCAAGTGGGGTTGGTTGGCAGAGAGAAGTAGACGGCAGGTTGTGGATAGTGTGGCTCCTGCTTCCTGTGTCTCCAACCCCACTGCCAGCAAGAATATACTGGTATGACTCCCCTATCTATGACTCCGTGGATGTTCCTTTTTGGCCTCACCATATCCTGTATTCTTATCTGGGGAGCGGGACCAGACACCCCATCTGATGACCTCCTGCATGACAGCCACACTATGAAAATGTTAATAAGTACTTCTTATACACAGTAAAATTAGGCAATATAGACAGCACGCTGTAAGTCTCAAATGATGATAATAATGAGTAATGGCAGTTTAAGTTTGTTTACCAACCCTTCAGAGTCTCCTCATCCATAAAGCTTTTCCAAACATTACCTCCTGGTAGAACACACCACACCTGCTTCTACTGTCCCACATGTGTGCCCTGCTCATACTTCTGTCACAGAACCCCAGACACTTCTTGCTGGGGTCCTATGCCTCTTCTAGCTGGAAGCCCCTCAATGTCAGGAAATGGGTCCTTGTACTTGTCGAAGCTACCACATGCATGTGTAGGGGGGAGTCGGGGGCCAAAGGAAACACCCCAGGTACTTCAAGAATGTTCCTGAGTGTCCTATTTTCTTCCTCAGGGTTTCAGTTGAAGCCAAAGAGTCTCATCTTCCATTTAGGCACTCTATCCAAATATTCAACACTTGCATGATAGCGTGATTTTGAGTTCTAACCTCGTCCTTCTCAAATCCCACAGGGTATCAGGTCCCTCTCCCAAAGAACATGCTGTGGGGTCTTTATGTGCAGCTCCGTTCTCTTCTTCCTACAGGAACTGTGCTGCGAAGTGCTCTCTCTCTTCTGGGTGGAAACCTTGACTCCTGCAGAGCTGACCTCGGCCTCCGTTTTCTGTTCCTGACTCCCAGTCCCTCTGTCACTGCTGGTCTCTTACAGGAATAACCAGCAGTCTGCCAACACTGGAGTTCAAATCCGCACGGTGGTCAACAGACATGGACATTTACAGACTGACCCCCACAATTGCAACCAATGGGCAATTTGCAGTGGGGGGACTTTCTGGACCTAATAAGCTGATCTTATCTTTATTTAAACTTTTTAAAATTTTACTTAAATTAATTTAAATTTATTATTGAACTATTATTAAATATGAAACGTATTAAATATTTTAATTAACTATTTTAAATAAATTATTATAAAATGTATTTAAATTTTTGATGCTTCATTCCATTATGCCTTTTTGCATTAATTTTGTCTTTTAAAACGTGACATTAAAATACGATTTATCTTGATTACTTTTTTTTTTACGTTCTCCTTAAATTTTACTACAGTGGCAAGTGTCTCACTCTCCTTGCCCAGGTCCCTGCCCTGAACCTAGGAGCGGCCATGATGCTTAGATTTTGTTTCCAGGGGCAGTGGGTAAGCCTAGGAAAGTCTGAGTGGAAGGAGTTCCATGACTTCACTGCTGTACAGAGTGGCTTGAATGGTTTTGTTTCTGCCATTAGGAGTAGAGACAATGGTCATTGTATTCCCCTTTGTCTCTGCTGTGGCAGCCAGAAGTTAACTTAGGGAGTCCTATGGGTCTTTCTCCAGTGCCTATACCCACCATAGGAATCTCTTATTCAGAGTGTAATTCCCTGAGCTGCAGTTCTCCCACTGATGACATCCTTCTCTCAGCTGGCAACTTCGCAGTTCTCTTGCTGTTCCCTCCATCTCCTGAGTTAGAAGGCTGAGGTTGAGACAGAATTTGGTTTCTCCATCAATTCAAATTTTTCTTTTTCTAAACATCCACAAAAAATTCTGCCAGTGGCATTGTATTCATTTTGAATCTCCACTATGGATTTATTTATTTTTTTTTAATTCATTTTTTCCTCCCCGCCCCTTCTTCCTCCTCCTCCCTCCCCCCAACAACACACACACTCCAATTCAAGCCCTTGTTTGTTAGTGTAGTTGTGTAGGACACAGATCCCGGGCCCATGCTGGTATTATGAGCCTTGCGCTCCTTCCGGCTGAGGCAATCGGTCGCCAGTTGGCGCTCCAACCACCTGAGCCACCGGGCCGGCACCTGTTCTCATAAAGTTTCATTCATTGCCATAGAATTTAGGCTGGAAGAAAAGGTAAATATATGCTCAGGCTTCACCTTGAACTGGAGCCTCTTGTGGGTTTTTAAAAGTTTTGTCATTACCTATTTACTTGCCACTGCTAGCATGCTTTGCATCTCAGCTTGCATTTTGGCCTTTACCTCTTTCTTCATGAAGTTCATGTTTTCTTGAGATTTATTGAGAACATGATCAGATGATTCCTAAAACATCCTAGTATTTCTCAGTAAAATGATTACCCTGGTGTACCTTTACTTTGCTCTTGAATATAATGAGCTCTTCCTGTGTAGTTTTAAGTATTTCATTGGCCTTATTTTTTCCCATCTTGATTGAGGACAGATCTATCCAGACATTCAATAAATGGGAAACTCTCTAATGTTGGCAAATAGCCCTAGTTTACAGTGTTATTGGGATTTTGCTTTTCTTTGTGTAATTTTTTTTTAATTTTATTTTAAATTTATTGGGGTAACAATTGTTAGTAAAATTACATAGATTTCAGGTGTACAATTCTGTATTACATCATCTATAAATCCCATTGTGTGTTCACCACCCAGAGTCAGTTCTCCTTCCATCACCATATATTTGATCCCCCTTACCCTCATCTCCCAACCCCCACCCCCCTTACCCTCTGGTAAACTTTGTGTAATTTTTTGAAAAATTTGATAGAAAGTTGGGAGAGTAAATGAGGTGACTGACTTACCATCTTAAATGTAATCATGAAATGAGCAAGGGAACAGTTAACACAGATGAATAGACTCTGAAATATTCTAAATGAATATTCTTCTGTGAAAGACACAGTCTTTAAAAGTGGCTTGGGGTTTTAATTTTTTATCCTATTCTTTATTTCTGGCATTGAGATACAGCAGCTGGTTTTCCCCGTAGGCACACTTTGTAGCTTAATTTGCCAATTTTCTTCACTAAATATTAAAATATTTTTGACAGTCAATTGTCTCCTTAAGATTATATGATTTTCATTAGAGTTTATTTTTAAGAAGATTGTGAATGTGGCCGACAAAACCTTCCCTCCAGACAAAAGACTGGGGCTAATAAGGTGAAAATAATAAGTGCTCCCCACTCCTAATACACACTAAAAATTCTTGGATAAAAACTAGAATAATCTAAACCAAAATGAATAAAGCTAATACTGATTAAAGCCAGAAAATCTGAATTCCAGCATTGTATGTGGTCATGGAAAAAGTATTTTTACAGTCTGTGTCTGGCCTGGCTTTCTGGATAAGAGCAATGAAAACAACTCCTCCAGTTCTGATCCACTATATAGAAAGTACAGGTGACAAATTCATGTTGAAACTGGATAGTGGTATGGTCCTTACGGCAAAACGCGAATTGATTCAGATGATCATTTGAATTTAGTAGCTTTTCATAAAATTACTGAACTTTAATCTCCTATTTTATAGATGAATAGACTGAGGCACACTTAGTGGAAGATACTTGCCCAAACCATACAATCTGTTTGCAGCATTGCCAACAAGTTTTGCTGAGCCAATATTATTTTAACTGTATGGAATGATTGTCTTTTTGTCAGCTTGTAAAAATCATCAGGGCCTAGATGATACACAAGTTAATAGATCGCTAGGACATAAAAATTAGGTGAAATTAAGTAAGGAGAAATTTTCATCAAATTAGCTTTTAATAAAAAATTAAAGGACTTTCAAGGTTAAGCAATAAATGTTTTCAATAGATTTTAAGAAAAAACAATGCAAAAAAGTTGATTAAAGTAATTATTAATTATTTGATGCCTTAAATGTTTCTGAAAACAGACCAGATTTTTAGACTAAATTCTTAGTTCAGACACAAATTAATATGTAGTTGGGCTGACCACTCTATTTTTCAGGTCTCAGCGTGATCATCTGTAAAATGGGGCACCGAATCAGATCAGTAGTTTTCTATGTCCACATCACACCAATCTATGAGACTTTACTGTTGACCAGTGTCTTTACTTCATCCTCCATCATGTCAATGCTTCAGTCACACATCGCTTCTGGTACATCAATTTCTATCAAATAAAAACATTATGGTGTGTCCTCATCCACCCTATTCACCGGATCTGACACCGTGCGACTCTTCCCCAAAGTCAAAACGACCATAAAAGAAAAATGTTTTGAATCAATTCAGAACATTCAGGCAGCCACGACAGTGCAACTAAAGACACCCACAAAAGAGGATTTCCAGAACTGCATCAGAAAGTAGCAAGAATGATGAGATAGGTGTGTTTGAAGTAAGGGGGAGTATTTCAGGGAGAATAATGGCAGTGTGTTTTTTACTGTAATACATTTTTTGTTTAAATTAAAGTTTATTGGGGTGACAATTGTTAGTAAAGTTACATAGATTTCAGGTGTACATTTCTGTAATACATTATCTATATCTCACATTGTGTGTTCACCACCCAGAGTCAGTTCTCTTTCCATCACCATATATTTGACCCCATTTACCCTCTTCTAGAGCCTTCCCCCTCTGGTAACCCCTAAACTATTGTCTATGTCTATGAGTTTTTGTTCCTTCATTTGTTTGTCTTGCTCTTTTGTTGTTTTCAGTTTTATATATATTATTTCGTCTTTTCTTACTTCCAAATAGTATTCTATTGTGTATTTATAACACAACTTCTTTATCCATTCATCTATTGAAAGACATTTTGGTTGTTTTCATGTCTTGGTCACCATAAATAAAGCTGCAATGAACATTGGAGCACACTTGCCTTTACGGATAAATGTTTTCTGAATTTTGGGGTAGATACCCAGGAGAGGGATTGCTGGGTCATATGGTAATTCTATTTTTAATTTTTTGAGGAAACTCCACACTGCCTTCCATAGCGGCTGCACCAGTCTGCATTCCCACCAACAGTGTATGAGGGTTCCTTTTTCTCCACAGCCGCTACAACTCTTATTTATTTAAGTGTGTTTTTCCAGGACCCATCCCCTCCAAATCAAGTAGTTGTTGCAATCTAGTTGTGGAGGGCGCAGCTCACTGTGGCCCATGTGGGGATCGAACCCGCAAGCTTATTGTTAAGAGCACTGCATTCTAACCAACTGAGATAACTGGCCACCCTGAAACATTTACATTTTAATAAGCTCTCCAGATTATTATTATTATTACTGTTTACTTTAAAGTTTATTGGGGTAACAAGGTTACATAGGTTTCAGGTATACAGCTCTGTAATACATCATCAGTATATCACATTGTATGTTCACCTCCAAGAGTGAATTCTCCTTCCATCACCATCACCCTCATCTACCTCCCTCCTGTCCCCTTACCCTCTGGTAACCACTAAACTATTGTCTGTGTCTATGAGTTTTTGTTTCTTTTGTTTGTCTTGTTCCTTTGTTGTTTTCAGTTTTATATACCACACATCAGTGAAATGATGGTTCTTGACTTTTTCTATCTGACTTAGTTTGCTTAGCACAATAATCTCAAGATCCATCTATGTTGTTGCAAATAGTACTATTTCATCTTTTCTTATGGCAGAATAGTATTCCATTGTGTATTTATACCACGTCTTCTTTATCCAATCATCTATCAAAGGACACTTTGGTTGTTTCCATGTCTTGGCCACCGTAAATAAAGCTGCAATGAACATCAGAGCACATATATCTTTAAGGACACGTGTTTTCAGATCTTTGGGGGGGTAGATACCCAGGAGAGGGACTGCTGGGTCATATGGTAATTCTATTCGTAATTTTTTGAGGAACCTCCACACTGCCTTCCACAGCGGCTGCACCAGTCTGCATTCCCACCAACAGTGTATGAGGGTTCCTTTTTCTCCACAGCCTCTCCAACACCTGTTACTATTTGTCTTGTTGGTGATAACCATCCTAACTGGGGCAAGGTGATATCTCATTGTGGTTTTTATTTGCATTTGTCTGATAATCAGTGATGTTGAGCCATTTGTATGTCCTCTTTGGAGAAATGTCTCTTCAGGGCCTCTGCCTGTTTTCAATTGGGTTGTTTATTTGTTGTTGAGTTGTATGATTTCCTTGTATATTTTGGATATTAGTCCCTCATTGGAGGCACTGTTTGCAAAAATCTTCTCCCATTCAGTTGGTTGCCTCTTTATTTTTTCGATGGTTTCTTTTGCTGTGCAGAAGCTTTTAAGTTTGATATAGTCCCATTCATTTATTTTACCTTTTACTTCCCTTGCCTTTGGAGTCAAATTCATAAAATGCTCTTTGAACCCAAGTTTAACCCCAAGTACTGAACATAAGTTTAGTACCTATGTTTGCTTCAATGCAGTTTATTGTTTCAGGTCCTATGCTTAAGTCTTTGATCCATTTTGAATTCATTTTGGTACATGGTGACAGCAGTCCTGTTTCATTCTTTTGCACGTGGCTATCCAATTCTCCCAGCACCATTTATTGTAGAGGCTGTCTTTTCTCCATTGTATGTTTTTGGCTTCTTTGTCAAAAATTATCTGTTCATATTTATGTGGGTTTATTTCTGGGTTCTCAGTTCTATTCCATTGGTCTGTTTGTCTGTTTTTCTGCCAATACCATGCTGTTTTTATTATTGTAGCCCTGTAGTACCAGCTAAAGTCACGGAATGTGGTACCTCCAGCATTGTTCTTTTTTCCTAGGATTTCTTTGGCTATTCGGGGTCTTTTGTGGTTCCATACAAATCTGATGATTTTTTGTTGTATTCCTTTAAAAAATGCCATTGGGATTTTAATGGGGATTGCATTAAATCTGTGTATTGCTTTGGGTAATATGGTCATTTTAACTATGTTGGTTCTTCCAATCCATGAGCACGGAATGTCTTTCCATTTCTTTGTGTCTTCTTCAATTTCTTTAAAATGTCTTGTAGTTTTCAGCATATAGGTCTTTCACATTCTTGGTTAAGTTTATTCCTAGGTATTTTATTCCTTTTGTTGCAATTGCAAAAGGAATTGTCTTTTTTAAATTTCTTTTTCTGAGATTTCATTGTTAGTATATAGGAATGCAATGGACTTTTGTACATTGATTTTGTAGCCAGCAACTTGACTGTATTCGTTTATTGTTTCTAATAGCTTTGTGGTGGAGTCTTTAGGGTTTTCTATATATAGCTTCATGTCCTCTGAAAAGAGTGACAGTTTAACTTCTTCTTTCCCAATTTAGGTGCCTTTTATTTCTTTCTCTTGCCTGTTTGCTCTGGTGAGGACTTCCAACACTCTGTTAAAAGCAGAGGTGACAGGGGACAGCCCTGTTGTGTTCCTGAACGCAGAGCAAAGTCTTCACTTTTTCACTGTTAATTATGAGATTAGCAGAGGGCTTGTGATATATGGCCTTTATTATGTTAAGCTATTTTTCTTCTATACTTACTTTATTAAGTGTTTTAATCACAAATAGGTGTTGTACATTGTCTAACACTTTTTCTGCATCAATTGATATAATCATATGATTTTTGTCCTTTATTTTGTTTATGTAATGTATCACGTTGGTGGATTTGCATATGTTGAACCATCCTTGTGCCCCTGGGATGAACCCCACTTGGTCGTGATGAATAATCTTTTTAACGTATTGTTGCTTTTGATTTACTAGAATTTTGTTTAGGAGTTTTGCATCTCTATTCATCAGAGATATTGGTTTGTAGTTTTTGTGTGTGTGTGTTGTTCTTACCAGGTTTTGGTATCAGGGTAATGTTGGCCTCATAAAATGAGTCAGGGTATACTGTGTCTTTTTTTATGCCCCTGCGTTCCCCCCTCCCCCCCAGGTTTTTAAGCCGTTGTTTCTCAGTCTAGTTGTAGTGCACAGCTCCCTGGCCCACGCTGGTATTATGAGACTTGCACTCCACTTGGCTGAGGCAGTCTCGGTGGATCGCCAGTCGTTTGTCGGCCCCTCACAGCAGCTCGTGGAAGCTCTTGTCAGTTGTCGGCTGCTCACGGTGGCTGCCGGGCACTCACGACGCCTGCCAGCCAGCGCAGCCCCCAGCCGCTCACAGTAGCACACATCAGCACACAGCAGTCCATGGCAGCACAGAGCAACGCACACGGACCTCCCGCTGTTCACGGCAGCCCAACTCCAGGGAGGGGAGAGGCGTTGTTCACAGTCTTGGCTGTAGAGGGTGCACCTCACTGGCCCATGTGGGAATTGAACCAACGGCCTTCGACGTTAGGAGCATGGCGCTCCAACCACCTGAGCCAGTGGACTGCCCTGAGTATTGTCTCTTCCTCAATTTTTTTGGAAGAGTTTGAGTAGGACGGGTATTAGACCTTCTTTGAAGGTTTGGTAGAATTCACTAATGAAGCCATCTGGTCTAAGACTTTTGTTCTAGGGAATGTTTCAGATGACTGATTCAATTTTCTTACTAGTGATCGGTCTATTTAAATTCTCCAATTCTTTGTGATTCAGCCTAGGAAGGCTATATGTTTCTAAGAACGTGTCCATTTCTTCTAGGTTATCGAATTTGGTGGCATAGAGTCCTTCATAGTATTTTTGGATGATCCTTTGTATTTCTGTGGTATCCGGATAACGTTCCCTTTCATTTCTGATGTTGTTTATTAGTGTCTTTTCTCTTTTTATCTTAGTGAATCTAGCCAAGGGTTTGTCAATTTTATAAATGTTTTCAAAGAACCATGTTAGTTTCTTCTATTGTCTCTTTGTTCTCTATTTCATTTAGTCCTGATCTGATTTTTATTATTTCCTTTCTTCTGCTGTCCTTGGGTTTCATTTGTTCTTCCTTTTCTAGTTCTTTAAGGTGTAATGTGAGGTTATTTATTTGGGATTTTTCCTGTTTCCTGAGATAGGCCTGTAATAATATAAATTTCCCTCTTAAAACTGCTTTTGCTGTATCCCAACAATTTTGTTAGATGTATTTTCATTTTCATTTGTTTCTATGTATCTGTTATCTCTCCTCTTATTTCTTCTTAGACCTGCAGCATTTTATTCTCTCTCACAGGGTAGTGCTATGTTTTCTCTGCACTATTCCAGCTTCTCACACAATGGGGGGATTCCCTGGAAGGCAGGCTTCTCCTCCTCTGTGAACAGCTCACCTGGATCATATGGCACCACCTCCGTGGCCGGATGTGGAGAGCTTCTGAAGTTCCAAAGCTCTTTCTGCACCAGATTCAGAGCCCGTTTATTTCAGTAGCTCTGTTTAGTCCTGCAGGGATCCGCCCAGATAGGTGGGGACAGGGGTGGGGCGGGTTGTGAGAGGTGGCCCAGAGCAATGGTGGCAACCACCACCACAGCCAGTCCTGCTTCTGCAGCTAGCTCCCCTGTCAGAACTAGATGGACTGCAAGTCTGTGTCTGCAGTCCACAGTTCTCAGAACAGCAAATATTCTGTTCTTTTGATCTGACACTGCTACTGTTCCGCTTCTAGTACTGGGCAGGTGGGGGCAGGGCGAGCTCTGGGAGGGTGGGGAGGGGGCGGCTAGTCTCAGTGCCTAAGGCTTCCATTCTCTGCTCAGCAGTGAGGGCTTAAACCACTATTTTCAGCCTTTTTCCCTCAGTCTTTGCTCTGAGGTCTCTGCCATGAGCATTGGGTTCAGCCATGTTTATATGCTGTCCCCTTAGCCCTGTGGGCCATAAGCAGAGCCCTAGCAGTCCGAGTTCTTCCCTGTCCTGCAGCTGCGGTACATCCGGGATGCAGCGAGCTTGGAGCACTGAGCTAAGTCTGCGTCCTGTGCCCGCACGGCTCCATCTCAGCGGTTCTCCCTTCCCTCCACCCCCACTCCTGCAATTTGCCCACCTTTAGGTGAATTCAGTAGTGACCCTCTTAGTCTTACCTGTCTGCTGTGCAGGGAGTCCTTTGTGGAGTTATAAGTTTTTCAATTTGTTGTAAATCCCAGGGGAGATTTAGAGGCTCACCTCACACTGCCATTTTTATGATGTCCCCCTTTTCTGGGTTTTTGATGTTGAAGAATATCCCAATCTCTCCTTGTCTTCAATTCACAACCATTATAAAATTACTTGAACCACTTGTAAGCAATCTTCATGGTCAGTGGAGCATCACCATCAACTAATTTTAATATTTCATGTGTTTCTTTAGCACTTTTTTTGCAGTTTGAAACAAAATTTCATGTTAATGTGTTTTTCCTGATCCACGATTTGTGGCTCACTTTAAAACACACCTTCTCTCAACTGTAGCTCACACCTGACTGACTGCACTGAACAAGCTGAACTTTGTCACATGCTGTTACTAAGGTTCAACACGCTGCTTCCTGTATTGAAGATCAGTAACTTTCTGTTGGATGGCACTCAGTAGTAGCATTCACCACAGTTTTTGATCACTGTGTTCATAAGTGTGTTACAAATAAGGGGGAGTATTTTGAGGGATTAATGGTAATGTGTCTTTTACTGTAATATTTTTTTTTAAATTTAAACATTCACTATATCATTTTATCACACCTTGTAAACTTGGCACCAGCAGATTGGGATGTGAATTGGGACCTTATAGTGCAGTGTCTATCTCTCTGCATCTCAGGGTCTCATCTGTCCCATGGCTTTGAGGCCAAACAGCAAGACGCAAAGATGCAATAAAATAACAGATGGAAACTCTTAGCCCAGGATTAGAATAGTCTTCATCCTGCAAAACTTTGTGTGTTTGAGCTATACTTGATAATATCCTTCTTTTCTATTCTAGAAGTTTTGGCAATAGTTGCCATTTCCCAAGTACTTGCTACCTGCCAGGCACTGTGCTAAGTTTTTTCATGTATTATTTCATTCTGTCATCACAACCACCCTGTCAGGTAGGTCCTCTTACTACCCCCATTTTAAAGATAAGGGAAATGAAGACTGGAGAGAATAAACAACCTGCCAGAGGTCATAGAGCTGCAAGTGACAGGGTCAGGGAACAAGCCCAGGTTGGCTGGTTCCAGGTCTGGCACTAGTCTCCGACTTTGGTGAATTGGTAAATATGGATTGGCTGACCCTTAGTATCTGGATGTTTTTATATCACTGGATAACATAACAAATCAACCAAGTTCTTAACTTTTTATAGGTACTTGTTCCTTCATCTTTTTAATCCCATAACTACACTGTAAATTCCCACTACTCACCTCAATGCCCAAATTATTTTCCCTCTAAAAGAAATTAGTATATTGATAATAACAGTAGTGATAACAATGAATGACTTTTTAATATAGCTTTTTCTTTCCTTTTGTTTCTTGACAGTAAATAAATGTGAGGGTGAAGAAGAGTTGAGCAGAAAGCTTGGAGAACTGATGGCTGCTACCGCACAGCATTTGTTTGGTACCTGCATTCTGTCAGTGACACCCATCCCACCACTGTGGGGAGAACTGTGGCTCTGGGAGGCTGAGGTATCACATTTCCTCAATATGCTGGTGAGAACAAGATTCTAATCATGGAAACCGAGCTGCCATCTCAGGATTGTCATTACTGGCTTTGTGGCTACAAGCGTTAATAAGCTCTTCTTCCTTTCTACACGTAGCAGTACCACCTGCCTCGTAGGGTTCTTGAAGAATAAAATGAATGGGCTTTGCAGATGTTAACTTGCGTATAAACAGTAGGTGTTATTGAACAATTCTGAATTTAGGAAGTGCTTAGTGTTTACTTTTTGGTTTTAATTTGAAATAAATATTTTAATCCTATATTATGAATTTACACACTTGCAGGAGGCAAATTTTTAATTTATTGGGTTCATTACCTATAACATTACATAGTCATTTGGATCAAATAATAAAGGATGGACAGTAAAGAGATGTCATGGCCGTTGCAGAAGCACAAATACCAGCACGATCATACTCATCTTGGAGTCACAGTCAGTAATATTTTCCAATGTTTTTCCAACAAGCAATTCATACGATCTTCACACTTAGTAGCCATGACATCCTGCAGGTGAGGACATGAAGGAAAATCAATGTTTCTCATAAATCTGAAGAATATTTGTCAAAAAAGAAAAAAAAAGGAGTGTGTTAATATCTTTAACCATTGTGTTCCAAAGCCAGTTTCTTCTCCATTCCTTAGATCTCAGGGACTATGCAGCATCATTTTGCTAATTCATTCTGTCTAATATCTTTTCTTGAATGGATAAGTATGATAACCCAATTGCTAACTCTGTGAATGAGTAATTGCTAAGACAAGAGAATGAACTGTTCTATTAGTAGTAAATTTATGAGAAGAACATACAGAATTGATTTGAACAGTATCCAAGAATATACCTTTTAAAACATTTACTTTTAACTTTTGACAATTATGTTAAGGTTTTCTATTATCAAGATCTGAAAATTAATTTATTTTATATTATAAAAATTGCTTTGCAGTTTTCATGTCATACTAAAAACAGTTTCCCAACTGTTTAGTTTCATTTGTGTCTTAGTCTAAACTTAAATACACAAAATTTACATTTAATTGTATTTAACTTTAGACCTATTATAAAGTATTGGTGATGAAAAAACCCTTTGTATTTAGTATGATATGTATAAGCATAAATTCAGTTATAAACAAGCGAAACATCTAAATTCTCTACCATAGACACATATTTTATTGTTATAAACTTCAAAAAGAGAAGAAAATAAAATATTTTACATATTATGTTATACATATAAACAAAATTTTCAAAAATAAAAGGAAATTATAACATTTTAATTTATTTTATCAGCAAAATAAAAGTAAATATACATTAATAGTTTATATTAAAGTTATATAAATGATGCAAATATGTATAATACTGAACATTATTATAAAAAGATAAGTTATATGATTAATGTTCATTCTGGCTCATATATTGTTCAGCTAAATAGTCCCTATAGCATGCACTGCCCAATTAGGCAGCAACTAATTTCTTGGATTTAATTTTCAATGAAAACTATATTACTGTAATTAAATTGAAAAAAAATATCTATTATATTACATGTCTTTATAATTCCTAAAGAGTTTTTTTTACAATGATTATGCAGTTATTGTTTTTTGATCCACAAATGAGTTAATAATTTTCTTATCTCCAAAACAGAGCCTTCTTATGAGATAGTTATCAAAAACTTACTTTGAAGCATTAAGAAAAAATTACTGCTGTATTTTTATTCAAGTGCAATGGGATTGGCAATTTGAAAAATGAAGGGTACATTTCATAATTAATGTTTTAGGTGCATTTTAACCTTCTTAAATGTGTCAGTTTTCATACAAAAATTGAAGGCAAGTTACAATGTGTTTGATAATTCAGCTTTGCAATCCATTCTTCTGAGAATATTTAGCCAAACTTTTATTTTTAAGAATTCTGAATTTAAGTCTATAATTTAATAATCTTTTGAAAATTCTTCTTTTCAAGTAAACCAACTTTATTCAATATTAAATAATAAATGCATTCTCATTCTCCTTTTTCAAAGAGAAGTGTTATATTTACTATATGCATTGCCCTTAGTAAAATATACAATTTGTACAGATTATACAAGAACTTCATTTAAGCATGAAAGTACTCGTGCTGGAACGTGGGGGTAGTGCTGAAAATGTTGGTCATGACAAAACTAAGGTGTGCATGTCAGTGTGCCCTTGTCAAGTTATTTAATTTTATTTTTTACACCAGATTATCTGCCAATTATATTTTCCAATATGTTTTCTATTCCAGATATTTTTACAATAAATATATGCAATTATGTTTAAAATTTCAAAACAAATATTTAAGAATTTATTTAAAAGCCTTGCATTAATTCTACTTTCATATTATAATTATGAAACAATATAATTTAAAGGCTATGCTTAAAATACCAGTTAGCTTATCATCTGAAAGACCAACCTTTTTATTATTTATTTTTTCAAACTGCCAAGATTTATTTAACTTTTTTTCACCTAAAATACAAGTATATAATGTAAACACCGACGTGTGAAATAAAACACAAGGATGAGGAAGACAAACGAATTGGACAATACTCTTGCTTTAGTGCTGTAGTGCTTCCTAATTTCATTTGCAATATGAATCGCATGGTTATATGTATATTGGAAAAATTGAAGGCGACATTCATTTAGATTTTCTCAAACATCAGAGAGCCTCTGAAATCCAACAATGCCATATGAAAGTCTGATTCTTGCTAAAAAATTAAAGCTGAGCACATGTCCATTTATCCACTGACCCAAGGCATTTAATTTAATGTACTAGCATAAGACGGATTTAACATGTGAGCTTTAATATGCTTGTGGAGGCAAAGATTAAATTGTGCCTCTTTTGCATCTTCAGAGAAAATAAAATTAACCAAATTAAAAGCAGAGTTGCTTGACACTGGCCAGAAGACTGCACAACTACAATGAGTTCCTATTTCAATAAATCCCATGAAATGCAAAACACAATGAAGGATTGCTATTGGTGCTCTGCCCAAGTGGTTACTCCAGATCTAATGCTGCTGAATCACATGTGGCCCTCAAGGTTTTTTCCCAGACCTTCAGACTTGGAAAAATGACCCAAATAAATGGCTGGGATCAAGAACCAACTTGACATAAAACAATGTTTCTAACTTGAATTCAGTAATAAAGAGTACGGGCTTCAGTTCTCTGATTATCCCAGGAGATTAAAATGACTAGTCTTCTTTCTCATCAGATGACACCTCCCAGGTGACAGGTAAACTTTGATAATAGATGCCAGCTACAGATTCTGGTTTAGTAACGGAACTCAGTGTTGTAAGATCTGCAGTTCAGGTAAGGCTGCTTAAGATCTAGAGATCAGAAAGCCAAGTACACCCACTTCCTCACTCAGTTCCATAATCAAAAGTTATTACAAATAGTCTATAGTCCTTCATTCCTTGATACTCCACAATACATGGAGAAATAAGTACTTCAGACACTTTATCCTTACAGTGGGCAGTTAGCTCATGCTGAACATCTGGAGGAGAAATGCCACTCTGGCCAAGTGTTTTGAAATTATTTTTCCTGGGCAAAACTCCCAGATTGCTGAGATGGAGATTTTTAAATGCATTTATACGAGTATGGTATCACATGAAAAGCACATTCACAATAAAAACCATTCATTTTTCTATCTCTTACCTGTAGCATTTGGCACAGTGTTCTGCAATTTATTGTGCTCTCACTAAAAATACGCATAGAACAGAGAAAACCAAACTCAGATTTTAAAAGGGATAGGAACTGATAGTCCCAAGGAATCCCTGGATCAATCATAACCTTTTTTGGGCTATATGACAGGAAGTTCTTTCTTAGAAGGCTATTTATTTATTTATTTGTTTATTTTAACATGCAAGATGATAAAAATAGATCAACCTTACACTATTTTGATTAGAAAAAAGCCACTCGAGGACTTCCGGAAAAATGGCGGCGTGAGGTGAGCCTCTGTAAAGCTCCCCTGGAATTTACAAAGAATCGAACAACAAAAACTCCACAAAGGACTCCCTGCACAGCAGACAGGCAAGATGAAGAGGCCCACTACCGACGGAAATCACCTACAGGTGGGAGATTCACGGGAGTGGAGGGAGGAGGAAAGGGAGAAGTACGCGGAGACGGAGCCATGCGGGCGCAGGACGAAGACCTAGCTCAGTGCGCCGAGCTCGCTGCTTCCCGGAACTACCGCAGCTGCGGGAGAGGGAAGAATTCGGACTGCTAGGGCTCCGCCAGGGCTCCACAGGGCTGAGGGGACAGCATATAACACGGCTGAACCCAACGCTCATGGCAGAGACCTCGGAGAAAAGACTGAGGGAAGAAGGCTGAAAATGGTGGTTTAAGCCCGCACTGCCGAGCAGAGAACGGAGCCTTAGGCACTGAGACTAGCCGCCCCCTCCCTCCCCTCCCAGAGCTCGCCCCGCCCCCAGCGGCCCGGTGCTAGAAGCGAAACAGTAGCAGTGTCAGATCAAAACAACAGAAAATTTGCTGTTTTGAGAACTGTGGACGGCAAACACAAATTCACAGCCCAACTAGTTCCAGCAAAGGGGAGAGAGCTGTGGAAGCAGGACCGGCTGTGGTGGTGGTCGCCGCCATTGCTCTGGGCCACCTCTCACAACTCACCCTGCCCCTGACCCCACCTATCTGGGCGGATCCCTGCAGGAGTAAACAGAACTGCTGAAATATACGGGCTCTCAATCAGGAGCTGGAAGAGCTTTGGAACATCAAAAGCTCTCCGCATACCCACCGGGACACTGCGCCCTGTGACCTAGACAAACTATTAACAGAGGAGAAGCCCATCTCCCAGGGAATCCCCCCATTGTGTGAGAAGTTGGAATAGTGCAGAGAAAACATAGCACTACCGTGTGGGAGAAGAAAAATAAGTTGCAGTTGGAGAAATAATAAAACATTCTACCAACAAGTACTGGCAAACAAAAGACAGACCGCTTTCTATCAACCTGTTGCAGAAGTCACTCCTGTAGATGTCTAGGAAGAGAAATAGTAAACCAATAATCGCCATGAATAACCAAGGCAACAAGATAGCTCAGAAAGAAAGTGAAAAATCTCCAGAGAAGACACTTAAAGATACAGAAATATGTGACTTAAATGACAGAGAATTCAAGACTGCAGTTCTGAAAAAACTCAACGAGATACAAGAAAACACAGAAAGGCAGTTTAATGAACTCAGAAACTCAATCAAAGAACAGCATGAGCATTTTACGAAAGAGATTGAAATCTTAAAAAAGAACCAAATAGAATTTCTGGAGATTAAGAACTCAATAGAAGAAATTAAGAATGAAATAACCAGCTTAGGTAGTAGAGTTGACCAGATGGAGCAAAGAATCAGTGACATCGAAGATAGAAACCTGGAAATGACACAAATAGAAGAAGAAAGAGACTTGAGACTTAAAAGAAATGAAAGAACTCTACAAGAACTTTCTGACTCCATCAGAAAGAGCAATATAAGAATAATGGGCATACCAGAAGGAGAAGAAAGAGAGAAGGGAACAGAGAATATATTCAAACAAATTGTCGATGAGAACTTCCCAAATTTGTGGACAGAACTGGACCCTCGAATCCAAGAAGCAAATAGAACACCTAGTTACCTCAATCCCAACAGACCTTCTCCAAGGCACATTGTATTGAAGCTGTCTAAAATCAACGACAAAGAAAGAATCCTCAAGGCAGCCAGGGAAAAGAAGACGGTAACTTACAAAGGAAAGCCCATTAGATTATCATCAGATTTTTCAGCAGAAACTCTACAAGCCAGGAGGGAGTGGAACCAAATATCCAAACTATTGAAAGAGAGAAATCATGAGCCAAGAATAATATATCCAGCAAAGATATCCTTTAGATATGAAGGAGGAATAAAGACCTTTCCAGACATACAGAAGCTGAGGGAATTTTCTAATACACGACCTGCACTACAAGAAATAATAAAGGAGGCTATTCGACCACCATCAACAGGGACAATTTGTGGCAACCACAACTCAAAAAGGGGGAGAGTAAAGGCCTGAACCGGAATATGGGAATGGAGAAAGTAAGCGTGCTGAAGAAAATGGAATACTCTAAATATCAAACTTTCTTTTACATAAACTTAAGGGTAACCACTCAAAATAAATCCAGAATTGAAATATATACTGAAGTAAAAGAAGAAACAGAGGGAAACATCATAGAATACCACCACACAGAAATAATAGACAACAACAAAAAGGCAAAGAAACAATGGAGACACAGCCTTACCAGAAAACTAAGGATAGAATGACAGGAAATCCTCACATATCAATAATCACCCTAAATGTAAATGGACTGAACTCACCAATAAAAAGGCACAGAGTAGCAGATTGGATCAAAAAACTAAACCCAACCATATGCTGTCTCCAAGAGACACATCTCAGCTACAAGGACAAGCATATACTCAAAGTGAAAGGGTGGAAATTGACACTCCAAGCAAATGGTACCCAGAGAAAATCAGGTGTAGCCATAATGATATCAGATGAAACAGACTTCAAGGTGAAAAAGATAACAAGAGACAAAGATGGACATTTCATAATGGTGAAGGGGACTGTACAACAAGAAGACATAACAGTCATCAATATTTATGCCCCCAATCAGGGAGCACCGAAATACACCAAGCAACTACTAACAGAACTAAAGGGTGAAATTGACCAAAACACAATTATACTAGGGGACTTAAATACATCATTGACAGCTATGGATAGATCATCCAAACAGAAAATAAATAACGAAATAGTAGCCCTAAATGACACATTAGATGAAATGGACATAATTGACATTTATAGAGCACTTCATCCTAAAACATCAGACTATACATTCTTTTCTAGTGTACATGGAACATTCTCAAGGATAGACCATATATTGGGACATAAAATCAGTCACAACAAATTTAAGAAGATTGAAATCATACCATGCATATTCTCTGATCACAAGGCTTTGAAATTGGATATCAACTGTAAAAAGAAAGCGGGAAAAAACACAAATACATGGAGATTAAATAACATACTTTTAAAGAAGGACTGGGTCAAAGAAGAAATTAGAGGAGAGATCAAAAGATACATAGAAACAAATGACAATGAAAATACATCATACCAAAATTTTTGGGATGCAGCGAAAGCAGTTTTAAGAGGGAAATTTATCTCATTACAGGCCTATCTCAAGAAACAAGAAAACTCCCAAATAAATAACCTCATGTTACACCTTAAAGAACTAGAAAAAGAAGAACAAGTAAAACCCAAGGTCAGCAGAAGAAAGGAAATAACAAAAATTAGAGCAGAACTAAATGAAACAGAGAACAAAAAGACAATAGAAAAAATTAATATGACAAAGAGCTGGTTCTTTGAAAAGATTAACAAAATTGACAAACCCTTGGCTAGACTTACTAAGATAAAAAGAGAGAAGACGCTGATTAACAAAATCAGAAACGTAAAAGGGGAAGTTATCACGGACACCACAGAAATACAAAGGATCATCCAAGAATACTATGAAGGACTATATGCCACCAAATTCAACAACCTAGAAGAAATGGACAAGTTCTTAGAAACATATAGCCTTCCAAGGCTGAACCATGAAGAACTGGAAGATCTAAACAGACCGATCACCAGTAACGAAATTGAATCAGTCATCCAAAACCTTCCCAAAAGCAAAAGTCCGGGACCAGATGGCTTCACTAGTGAATTCTACCAAACCTTCAAAGAGGATCTAATACCAATTCTGCACAAACTCTTCCAAAAAATTGAAGAAGAGACAGTACTCCCTAACTCATTTTATGAGGCCGACATTACCCTGATACCAAAACCTGGTAAGGACAGCACAAAAAAAGAAAACTACAGACCAATATCTCTAATGAATACCGATGCAAAAATCCTAAGTAAAATTCTAGCAAATCGAATACAACAATGCATTAAAAAGATTGTTCATCACGACCAAGTGGGGTTCATCCCCGGGGCACAAGAATGGTTCAACATACGCAAATCCATCAATGTGATACATCACATAAACAAAATAAAGGACAAAAATCATATGATTATATCAATTGATGCAGAAAAAGCATTTGACAAGATACAACATCCATTTATGATTAAAACACTTAATAAAATAGGTATAGAAGGAAAATACCTTAACATAATAAAGGCCATATATACAAGCCCTCTGCTAATCTCATAATTAATGGAGAAAAACTGAAGCCCTTTGCTCTACGTTCAGGAACACGACAGGGATGTCCCCTATCACCTCTGCTTTTCAACATAGTGTTGGAAGTCCTTGCCAGAGCAATCAGGCAAGAGAAATAAATAAAAGGCATCCAAATCAGGAATGAAGAAGTTAAATTATCACTCTTTGCAGATGACATGATGCTATATATAGAAAACCCTAAAGACTCCACCACAAAGCTATTAGAAACAATCAACGAATACAGTAAAGTTGCCGGCTACAAAATCAACGCACAAAAGTCCATTGCCTTCCTATATACTAACAATGAAATCTCAGAAAAAGAAATACAAAATACAATTCCTTTTGCAATTGCAGCAAAAAGAATAAAATACCTAGGAATAAACTTAACCAAGGATGTGAAAGACCTATATGCTGAAAACTATAAGACATTTTTGAAAGAAATTGAAGAAGACACAAAGAAATGGAAAGACATTCCGTGCTCATGGATTGGAAGAATCAACATAGTTAAAATGGCCATATTACCCAAAGCAATATACAGATTCAATGCAATCCCCATCAAAATCCCAATGGCATATTTTAAAGAAATAGAACAAAAAATCATCAGATTTGTTTGGAACCACAAAAGACCCCGAATAGCCAAAGCAATCTTAAGGAAAAAGAACAATAATGGAGGTATCACACTTCCTGACTTTGGCTTGTACTACAGGGCTACAATAATCAAAACAGCATGGTATTGGCAGAAAAACAGACACATAGACCAATGGAATAGAATTGAGAACCCAGAAATAAAACCACATAAATATGGACAGATAATTTTTGACAAAGAAGCTAAAAACATACAATGGAGCAAAGACAGCCTCTTCAATAAATGGTGCTGGGAGAATTGGATAGCCACGTGCAAAAGAATGAAACTGGACTGCTATTTGTCACCATGTACCAAAGTTAATTCAAAATGGATCAAAGACTTAAGCATAAGACCTGACACAATAAACTGCATAGAAGAAAACATAGGTACTAAACTTATGGACCTTGGGTTCAAAGAGCATTTTATGAACTTGACTCCAAAGACAATGGAAGTAAAAGCTAAAATAAACGAATGGGACGATATGAAACTTAAAAGCTTCTGCACAGCAAAAGAAACCATTGACAAAATAAAGAGGCCACCAACTGAATGGGAGAAGATTTTTGCAAACAGTGCCTCCGATAAGGGGCTAGTATTCAGAATATACAAGGAACTCATGCAACTCAACAGCAAAAAAACAAACAACCCAATTGAAAAATGGGCAGAGGACTTGAAGAGACATTTCTCCAAAGAGGACATACAAATGGCAAATAGACATATGAAAAAATGCTCAACATCACTAATCATCAGAGAAATGCAAATCAAAACCACAATGAGATATCATTTCACCCCAGTCAGAATGGCTATCATCAACAAGACAAATAATAACAAATGTTGGAGAGGCTGTGGAGAAAAAGGAACCCTAATACACTGTTGGTGGGAATGCAGACTGGTGCAGCCGCTATGGAAGGCAGTGTGGAGGTTCCTCAAAGAATTACGAATAGAATTGCCATATGACCCAGCAATCCCTCTCCTGGGTATCTACCCCAAAAATCTGAAAACATTTAGAGATAAAGACACGTGTGCTCCAATGTTCATTGCAGCTTTGTTTATGGTGGCCAAGACATGGAAACAACCAAAATGTCCTTCGATAGATGAATGGATAAAGAAGTTGTGGTATATATACACAATGGAATACTATTCGGCAGTAAGAAAAGATGATATAGGAACATTTGTGACAACATGGATGGATCTTGAGAGAGTAATGCTGAGCGAAACAAGTCAGACAGAAAAAGCAGAGAACCATGTGATTTCACTGATATGTGGTATATAAACCAAAAACAACAAAAGAACAAGACAAACAAATGAGAAACAGAAACTCATAGACACAGACAATAGTTTAGTGGTTTCCAGAGGGTAAGGGGGGCGGGGGGTGGGGGGTGGGAGATGAGGGTAAGGGGGATCGAATATATGGTGATGGAAGGAGAACTGACTCTGGGTGATGAACACACAATGGGATTTATAGATGATGTAATACAGAATTGTACACCTGAAATCTATGTAATTTTACTAACAATTGTCACCCCAATAAATTTAATAAAATAAAATTTAAAAAAAAAAAGAAAAAGAAAAAAGCCACTCATCATGGACCTCCGTTATTGAACTCTCCTATTACCTCTGCAAGAAGTACAAGGCTTTAGCCATTATAAAGGACCGTATACTATTAGTGTAGATATGGCAAAATATTTCACTGAAAATTCTCTATCCTGTAGTCACTAAATGTGCCAATATTTGGAAAACAGTGATCAAATATTGAGAATTAAATGCCAAAAATCTTTAAAGCAGCAAGTGGGATCCCAGTTTATTTTCACTCTCCAGTTACTGTTCTATACACTCTACATTCTATATTCATTGCCTCTCCAATGCTTCCACCCCATCCCAGATATCCCTTTAGAGGGGAACCCAAAAGGGGAAATTTTTTATATGTTGACTAGCTATTTCTTTCTTTATCAGTTCTTCTCTGCTCTCTTGGGGTCAGTTCCTATTGAAAAGCTCTTTGAAAAATGAAAGATGGAAACTCTGAAAAATAGATTCAACCTATTTGCAGACACTAGACAAAATCACCCTTAGGGAAATAAGGCACCTATGATGTGATCTCAGACTCATTATAGAAATGGAACTAATATTGGATCCTGTGTAGCTACAAAGGAGCATGGCTTCCAAATATAAACACTACTTTCCTGCCACCAGCCAGGCTGTACCACAGAGTACTGCTGTGATGTTCTAACCAAAAAAAAAAACAGACTAGAGGCTCCAAAGAACTCAAAGAAATACAGATAAAATGTTTCCTTAAAATAGAAAATTACATTATCAATCAGGTCTCTGGCCAACCTCATCATTCTTTCAAGTAACGTTTTCATCCAGTGAAATATGGAAGAGCAATAGATGAGAAGTTAGGCGACCTAGGTTCTAGTCCTAGTGCTATTACTTACTGGCTGTGTGACCTTGGGCAAGTCACTTTTCCTCCCCCTATATATAGTCTCAGTTTCTTCATCTGTAAATGGGGATAAAACCACTTGTCTTGTCTACCTTACATTGTGACTAAGGATGAAATAATGCAAAAGTGCTTTGTAAACTATGAAATACTGTATGTAAAGCTAAAGTAAATAGTGTCATGGGAGGCTCATGGAGATGTCCAAGAGAGGACTCAACTGGGAGCGGTGGTGACCAGGTTTTGTCTCTGTGAAAGAAAGAATTCAAGGGCTAGACAGATGCAGGAAAGTGAAAGTGATTTATTGAAAATGAAAGTACACACTTGAGAAGAAAGTGTGGGTGAACTCAGAGAATGAGTTGTATGAAGGAAGTCATGATCAGAGGTTTTAATCCCTCCCAGGGCAGGAATTGGTGACATCCCATTGACGTGGTTCATTCATCTCCTCCCTCTGGGCAGGACCCTCCATTGCTTGCTTTTTCTTTCTTATTTGGTTCCTCTGGAGCTGTCATGGCGTAAGATGTATGATAGGAGTTGTAATAACCACAATGCAAATGACATTATAATGACATTAAAATTAGCTAAAGGTCAGGTTCCCACTCATAGGGATTAGTTTTGCTGGATGAAACTGGTTCTTGTTTTTTTCCAGCTTCAGGTACTGGGTACAGTCACTTGTTACTTGCATAACCAGTGAGGTACCTCATGTTGTACCATGGAAGGGGTTGTCAATTTCCTAGGCTACATATCCTGCCTCATAAATACCAATCAATTGTCAAGGATAACATTTGCGTGAATCAACTGAATGCTCTAAGTTTTGGAGGGCATCTCTGGTGTTTTTTGCTAGGGTAGCCACACACTGTCAGATTTTTTTTTTTAAGTGACCTCATGATTAGCAAATCCTCCCCAAGGGGCCGTTAGACCAATGGCAGCCCCAATACCAGCCAGAATGAGTCCTATGGCTTGTTTGGCTTGGGAATGGGTGATTTTAGGACCTAGAAACCCCAGGGTACATTGACCCTCAAACTGAGAGTTGTCAAATCAAGTGTAGGCTAAAGCTATTGGAGGCAGTGGTAGGCCTCATTGGGAGATACTTTGCTGGGCAGCTTATTCTCAGGAGGTCCACAGGGGAATAAGTATTCAGAGGGGGCAAAAGCTCAGCTTGGGGAAGAGGAATTAAACCATGTGGTTAGGTTTGGACCCCAACGGGTGTCTGTATAGCATTGGGAAGATAAGGGGCCTCCCCATAGCTCAGCATCCCTGGACCCAGTTGGTGCCCTCTCTGCTTTAGGAGGTAGGTATAGTATAGTCACCAAGATTCAATTTCAAATATCTCCCAATGTATGCACCTGTTTGGGGGTCTTTTATTTTGGTAATCGTCATGAACCTTAGGGTTGGCTAGGCACCAAAATGTTGTATTTGGAGTGTACCTTTTGGAGGTGTTGAATGTTGTGAGATAGAAAGAGGAAGTGTTAAAAAATATGTAAGTTCCCCCTCTAGATATGCAATCCCTACATGACTTGATGTGGAAGTGCAATTAAGGATTTTAACTCTGGATTTACTAGACTAATCAGTCTAGTAATTGTGGGGTGAGATGTATGCAGCTAAAATTGGTAAATGGTCTGTCTAGTCTGATGAATAGGGGAGAGCCCCTTTGGAAATTCCTTGGGAATCCCGAATGAAAAGTGAGACTGAGATTAAGGCAGATAGGCTGAAACTGAGGGAGAGAGTTGTTTTGGGCTACCTACTACATATCTATCACTCAGAAAGGCCATTACTCTTTGCCATTACATTAGAAATGTTTATAAGGATGTTAGTTTCCCAATCCCCCAAGAGAGGCTGGGAATAAAAAATAAAAAAAAAACTGAGAAAATTAAAATTATGCTGGGGATTTAGTATTGTTGCGGAACAAGCAACTATCAAGTTGGGTGCCAGGAGGGACACAGGTGAAGAGAAGAATAAGAGCTAGGAGAAAAATTGAACAGAAAATGACAACACATCAATAAGTTGGGTGTTACTCATCTGTTGGTTTAAGGGTGTGTTCTTCTTAAACAATGGCTTCAGGTCCTGTAGAGGTTCATAGTAGTACTCTTGAGCAGGATTGGTCAGCAATTCCTGGAGTGACTCAGAAAGGTTTAATTCTAGACAGATGTATTCAGGACTGTATGTCTTGTAACTTCACTGCAGTGGAGGTGGCAACTAGAACCTGACAAGGCCCTTTCCATTTTTGTGATAATTGGTCCTCTGGAGAGCCTCTCTCCAGGTCTTAAGAAGGACTCAATTGGGGCAGCTGGATGAATCAGTTGGTGAGAGTACGAGCTCTCAACAACAAGGTTCATTTCTCACATGGAATGGTGGGCTGTGCCCCCTGCAACTAAAGATTGAAAAAGGCAACTGGACTTGGAGCTGAGCTGCACCCTCCACAACTAGACTGAAGGACAACGACTTGGAGCTGATGGGCCCTGGAGATACACACTGTTTCCCAATATTCCCCAAGACATTTTTTAAAAAGAAAAAAGGGCACAATGCCCTGGAGATACAAGAGGATGTATAGAGATATCCAGGGAGGGAAGGACTTGGTTTCCATATTTCTGGAGGGTCTGTTTTACCTGTCCTAAGTTGATAATATACTTGATTTGATGGTGGACTTCTGAATCAAAATACATATCTGAGGACAGGAAGGGTCTTCCATAAATTATCTCAAAAGGACATAGTTCTAAGCTGGATATAGGAGCTCCCCTGTACCTTAACAGAGCCGTGGGAAGAAACCAAAGACAAGTCTCAGGGGTCTCTTGACATAATTTGACCAGGAATATTTTTAGTGCATAATTAGCCTTTCCTACCTTACCTAGGACTATGGTCTCCATGAGGCATGTAGGTGGTAATTGATGCCTAGGTCCCTGCATCTCCATTTGCAACCTCCTTCAGCAGACATAAAAGATGTGATCAAAAACTACGGTGAATGTTTAAATTAAAAAAGTGTATTGAATGATTTAAAAAGCATGGGAGAGATGATGTCATAAAAATGGTGGCATGAGGTGAGCCTCTTGAAATCTCCCCTGTAATTTACAACAAATTGAACAACTATAACTCCACAAAGGACTCCCTGCACAGCAGACAGGCATGACTAAGAGGCTCACTACTGAATTCACCTAAAAGTGGGCAAATTGTGCAAGCAAGGGAAGAGGGAAGGGAAAAGTGTGGAGACGGGGCCACATGGGTGCAGGACACAGACCTAGCTCGGTGCTCTGAGCTCGCTGCATTCTGGAACTACCGCAGCTGTGGGAGACGGAAGAACTTGGACTGCTAGGGCTCTGCTTATGGGCCACAGGGCTGAGGGGACAGCATATAAACACGGCTGAACTGAACCCAATGCTCACAGCAGAGACCTCAGAGCAAAGAGGGAAGAACGCTGAAAAAGATGTTTTAAGCTCTCACTGCTGAGCAGAGAATGGAAGCCTTAGGCACTGAGGCTAGCTGCCCACTCCCGACCTTCCCAGAGCTCACCCTGCCCCCACCTGCCCAGTGCTAGAAGCGGAACAGTAGCCGTGTCAGATCAAAACAATAGAATATTTGCAGTTCTGAGAACTGTGGTCCAGCAAAGAGGAGGGAGTCATGGAAGCAGGACCGGCTGTGGTGGTGGTCGCCACCATTGCTCTGGGCTACCTCTCACAACCCGCCCTGCCCCTGTCCCCACCTTCTGGGGGGATCGCTGCAGGAGTAAACAGAACTGCTGAAATACACGGGCTCTAAATCTGGTGTGGGAAGAACTTTGGAACTTCAGAAGCTCTCTGCATCCCCCCAAAGAGGTGGCGCCCCATGACTCAAGTGAATTATTCACAGAGGAGAAGCCTGCCTTCCAGGGAATCCCCCCATTGTGTGAGAAGCCGGAATAGTGCAGAGAAAACATAACACTGCAGTGTGAGAGAGAATAAAAGGCTGCAGTTGGAGAGAAAATAAAACATTCTGCCAACACCTACTGGATAACAAAAGACCTCTTTCTATCAACCTGTTGTAGAACCCACTCCTGTAGATGTCTAGGAAGAAAAAATAATAAATCATTAATTGCCATGAATAACCAAGGTAACAAGACAGCTCAGGAAGAAAATGAAAAGTCTCCAGAAAATGAACTTAAAGACATAGAAATATGTGACTTAAATGACAGAGTATTCAAGACGGCAGTTCTTATTTAGTATATATGCTGCTAAAGCGAGCACAATACTGCAGTTCTTAAAAAACTCAATGAGATGCAAGAAAACACAGACAGGCAGTTTAATGAACTCAGAAACACAATCAAAGAACAACATGAACATTTTACCAAAGAGATTGAAATTTTTAAAAAGAACCAAATAGAATTTCTGGAGATTAAGAGCTCAATAAAAGAAATGAAGAATGAAATAGCCAGTTTAGGTAGTAGAGTTGACCAGATGGAGGAAAGAATCAGTGACTTCCCAGATAGAAATCTGGATATTGCACGGATGAAAGAAGAAAGAGACTTGAGACTTAAAAGAAATGAAAGAACTCTACAAGAACTTTCTGACTCCATCAGAAAGAGCAATATAAGAATAATGGGCATACCAGAAGGAGAAGAAAGAGAGAAGGGAACAGAGAATATATTCAAACAAATTGTCGATGAGAACTTCCCAAACTTGTGGACAGAACTGGATCCTCGAATCCAAGAAGCAAATAAAACACCTAATTACCTCAATCCAAACAGGCCTTCTCCAAGGCACATTGTATTGAAGCTGTCTAAAATCAACGACAAAGAAAGAATCCTCAAGGCAGCCAGTGAAAAGAAGAGGGTAACCTACAAAGGAAAGCCCATTAGATTATCGTCAAATTTTTCAGCAGAAACTCTCCAAGCCATGAGGGAAACTATTGAAAGAGAGAAATTATGAGCCAAGAATAATATATCCAGCAAAGATATCCTTTAGATATAAAGGAGAAATAAAGACCGTCCAGACACACAGAAACTGATGGAATTTTCTAACACACAAACTGTACTACAAGAAATACTGAAGGAGTCTATTCGACCAGCATAAATAGGCAAGAGAAAGAAATAAAAGCCATCCAAATTGGGAATGAAGAAGCTAAATCGTCACTTTTTGCAGATGACATGATGATATACTGTGCTTCCCCCCAAATAAGACCTAACCAGAAAATAAGCCCTAGCATGATTTTTCAGGATAGCATCCCCTGAGCAGAAGTCCTTATTCATCTTTTGGAGCAAAAATTAATATAAGACCTGGTCTTATTGGGGAAACACAGTACATAGAAAAACCTAAAGTCTCCACCAAAAAGCTATTAGAAACAATAAACGAATACAGTAAAGTTACCGGCTACAGAATCAACATACAAAAGTCCATTGCATTCCTATATACTAACAATGAACTATCAGAAAAAAAAATAAAAAAACCAATTCCTTTCACAATTGCAACAAAAAGAATAAAATACCTAGGAATAAACTTAACCAAGGATGTGAAAGACCTATATGGTGAAAACTATAAGACATTTTTAAAAGAAATTGAAGAAAACACAAAGAAATGGAAAGACATTCTGTGCTCATGGATTGGAAGAACCAACATAGTTAAAATGGCCGTATTACCCAAAGCAATATACAGATTCAATGCAATCCCCATCAAAATCCCAATGGCATTTTTTTAAAAAGTAGAACAAAAAATCTTCAGATTTGTTTGGAACCACAAAAGACCCTGAATAGCCAAAGCAATCCTAAGAAAAAAGAACAATGCTGGAGGTATCACAATCCCTGACTTTAGCTTGTACTACAGGGCAATGATAAGAAAACAAACAGCATGGTATTGGCGAAAAGCAGACACATAAACCAATGGAATTAATTGAGAACCCACAAATAAACCCACATAACTATGGGCAGATAATTTTAGGCAAAGAAGCCAAAAACATACAATGGAGAAAAGACAGCCTCTACAATAAATGGTGCTGGGAGAATTGTAAAGCCACATGCAAAAAAGAGTGAAACTGGACTGCTATCTGTCACCATGTACCAAAATTAATTCAAAATGGATCAAAGACTTAAGCATAAGAGCTGAAACAGTAAACTGCATAGACGAAAACATAGGTACTAAACTTATGGACTTGGGTTCAAAGAGCATTTTATGAATTTTACTCGAAAGGCAAGGGAAGTAAAAACTAAAATAAATGAATGGGACGATGTCAAACTTAAAAGCTTCTGCACAGCAAAATAAATCATCGACAAAATAAAGAGGCAACCAACTGAATGGGAGAAGACTTTTGCAAACAGTGCCTCTGATAAGGGGCTAATATCCAGAATATACAAGGAACTCATACAACCCAACAACAAATAAACAAACAACCCAATTGAAAAATGGGTAGAAGACCTGAAGAGACATTTCTCCAAAGAGGACATACAAATGGCAAATAGACATATGAAAAAATGCTCAACATCACTAATCATCAGAGAAATGCAAATCAAAACCACAATGAGATATCATTTCACCCCAGTCAGAATGGCTATCATCAACAAGACAAATAGTAACAAGTGTTGGAGAGGCTGTGGAGCAAAGGGAACCCTCATGCACTGTTGGTGGGAATGCAGACTGGTGCAGCCATTATGGAAGGCAGTGTGGAGGTTCCTCAAAAAATTAAGACTAGCATTACCATATGACCCAGCAATCCCTCTTTTTAGGTAGCTACCCAAAAAATTGGAAAACATTTATCCATAAAGACAAATGTTCTTCAATGTTCATTGCAGCTTTATTTACAGTGAACAGGGCATGGAAACAACCAAAATTTCCTTGACTGGATGAATGGATAAAGAAGTTGTGGTATATATACACAACGAAATAGTAGGTGGTAAGAAAAGATGAAATAGGACCATTTGTGACAACATAGATGGATCTTGAGAGTATAATGCTAAGCGAAATAAGTCAGACAGAAAAAGTAGAGAACCATATGATTTCACTGATATGTGGTATATAAACTGAAAACAACAAAAGAACATGACAAACAACTGAAAGAACAAAAACTCATAGACATAGATAATAGTTTAGGGGTTACCAGAGGGTAAAGGGGAAGGAGGAAGTGTGGCTCTAGAAGAGGGTAAATGGGGTCTAATATATGGTGATGGAAAGAGAACTGACTCTGGGTGGTGAACACCTAATGTGAGATATAGATAATGTATTACAGAATTGTACACCTGAAATCTATGTAACTTTACTAACAATTGTCACCCCATTAACTTTAATTTAAAGAAGAAAAGAAAAACCCAAGAGAATGTTGAAAGAGTAAGTGAAATGGTTTGATCAAACAGGTGATTGACTATTAGGGTAATTTCTGAGGTTCTGAACATCCTTTATCGTTCCATTCAAAGCATTTTAACAACAGATTTGAACATGAGGCAAGTGAGTGTGAAATTTGTTCCACCCGTTTTGACTGTCGAACAAAAGCAACAGCGTTTGTTAGTTTCATTGGAGTTGCATGATCGTGACACTTCAGATTCCAGCTTTTTAAGACCTGTCATCACAGAAGATGAAACTTAGGTGTATGTTTACTCTTATGATCCTGAAACCAAGGTTCAGAGTTCTCAGTGTAAATCACCCACTTCTCTTTGTGCAAAAAAAGCATGTCAATTAAGGTCTAACATCAGATGATGTTAATTGAGTCTTTTGAACTTGATGGAGTTGTGCGAGCTGAGTTTGTACCCAGGAATACTATGGTGGACTCTGAATATTATAAGGGCTTATTAGAGCATTTAAGAAGTGATGTGCATAGAAAACAGCCTGAGAAATGGGCAAATGGTTTCATCCTCCATCATGACAATGCTCCGTGTCAGACATTGCTTCTGGTACAGCAATTTCTGTGAAATAAAAATATTACAGTGTGTCCTCATCCACCTTATTCACTGAATCTGGAACCACGTGACTTCTGGCTCTTCCCCAAAGTCAAAATGACTATGAAAGGTAAATGTTTCTGAATTGCTTCAGGACACTGAGGCAGCCACAACAGCACAACTAAAAACACTCATGAAAGAGGATTTCCAGATCTGCTTCAGAAAGTAGAAAGAAGGGTACATAAGTGTGTTTGAAGTGAGGGGGAGTATTTTGAGGGGGATTAATGGCAATGTGTCTTTTACTGTAATACATTTTTTTAATTTAAACATTCACCATGTTTTGATCACACCTTGTACACTACTCCTACACCACAGCCACCCATATAGATCAGTAATGAAAGAGACAAGAAGGAATAAAAAGATGGGCCAGTGGCAATAGCAAGTGCAATATGCTTCAGAACAGGGAGAACAATATGAGGTAATGTGGTTAGGACACAGGTTGAGGCCCTAAGCTTGGTAGAAAAGGATGAAAAGATTTGTTTAGACTAAGGGGAAAGGTGGGCACTCTGAAAAGGTGAGCTCCAAGCCCTAAACGTCAGTCAGAAGAGTACCCTGCGTTTACTTGGAAGCCTAGTCAGCTGGTCTGCCAGCCATCCTCTGCTGTGGGCTCACTGTAGCTTGTAGACAGGCCTCAGTCAGAAGAAGAGGAGGGGCTGAGTTAGGATGGAGAATTACTACTTGTCCTCAGGGGCCATCCATCACTGCTTCCTACCCAAGACCCAGGCCAATGTCTGAGCCTATACTCTTGCAGCTAGGCTGTGACAGCACATTTATCAGAGAGCTGTGGGGAACCCAGGCCCTCACAGCTGACACCTTTCCTCGAAAGGACAGGCACTGGAAGCAGAAAAGGTGGGAACAACTTGACTCCTAGAGGGGGTGCTGGCTCAGAAGTGATGGCAAGTTGATGAAGTGGCTTAATCCATCCTGGGAAGGAATAACCAAAAATGTAAAGGAAAAATAACTGATCAGCATGCTAGGCAGGACATGAATATTCATAAAATATTAGAGCTAGAAGAGGACTTAGTGAGCACTGTATCTGTTTTCCTTATTTTATAGCTGAGGAAATGGACTCAAGGAAACAAAAATGACATGCTAAGGTCACATAGTGAATAACAAGGCTCCTTCAGGACTAGAACTTTGGTTTTCTGGTTCTTAATCCAGCCTTGTAGCTAGCTCAGATTTAGTGCATGTCAAAACAATCTGGTTATTAACCAGTGTTACCTCAATAAATTTAACTTAAAAACTTCTGTTTACAGCATTTATTCAGATTAAATTCAATGTGAAATCAAGGAAGATTATAATCTGGGGAGAAGTAAGGCAGATGTATACTATCAAGTCAGCTCACTCAATTCCATTATAGAAATCTAGTTAAATTCATGTTCCCCACACCCTAAAAAGCTAAGAAAATAAATTGATGCCTTATTAACAAAATTTGCTCAGTATCTAGCATAGTGCTGATAAGTCAGTGTTAAATGAATGAATGGATAAACAAAAGGGCCATGGACAAATTATCAAAATCATTTAAGAAAAAGCATAAAAAGAAGAAACAGCTGTCATCTACAGTGTAAAATTTTCCCCACTTTTTTTTTTTTTTTTTTTTTTTTTTGAGTCCTGAGGTCCTGGGTCATTTAGAGAAGAGCTGAGACTGATTTCAAAAACGAAACTCTATAAAATTGTCTTCAAAACAAACAAAGAAAACAAAACAAAAAAATAGGATGACATCATAGAAATGGCAGCCTGAGGTGAGCCTCTTGAAATCTCCCCCAGAATTTGCAACAAATTGAGCAGCTATAATTCCACAAAGCACTCCCTGCACAGTAGACAAGCAAAACTAAGAGGCGCACAACTGAAATCATCTAAAACTGGGCAAATTGGGCAAGCAGGGGAGGCGGGAAGGGGGAAGTGCAGAGATGCAGGCCAAGCGGGCCAGAGAATGAAGACCAGAGCTCAGAACTCCAAGCTCCCTGCATTCTGGAGCTACTGAAGCCACAGGAGAGGGAAGAACTCGGACTGCTAGCACTCCCCTTAGGGCCCACAGTCCTGCCTGAGGGATCAGCATATACACGGCTGAACCCAATGCTCACAGCAGAGACCTCAGAGCAAAGACTGGGGGAAGAAGGGTGAAAATGGTGGTTTAAGTCCTCACTACCAAGCAAAGGACAGAAGACATAGGCACGGAGCCCAGCCTACCCTTTCCTACCTTCCCAGAGCTTGCCACACCCCAACTTCCCAGTGCTAGAAGCAGCACAGTAGCAGTGTCAGATCAAAAGAACAGAATATTTGCAGTTCTGAGAACTGTGGCCCCACAGCCACAGGTTCATGGCCCAACTAGTTCGGGGAGAAGGGGAGGGAGCCTTGGGTGCAGGATTGGCTGTGCTGGTGTTCGCTGCCATTTCTTAGAGCCACCTCTCACAACCCAACCGACCCCTGCCCTCACCTATCTGGGCGGATCCCTGCAGGGGTAAACAGAGCCACTGAAACACACAGGCTCTGAATGTGGTGCAGGAAGAGCTTTGGAACTTCAGAAGCTTTGGAACATTCAGAAGCTTTGGAACATTCCCCCACGGAGGTGGTGAACTGAGACCCAGGAGACCTGCTCACAGAGGAGAATGCCCACCTTTCAGGGAAACCGCCCCCACCCCCCATCCCCATGGTGTGAGAAGCCTGAACAGTGCAGAGAAAAAATAACTCTACAATGTGAGTGAGAGTAAAAGGCTGCAGTCAGAGAGAAAATAAAACATTCTATCAACACTACTGGAAAATAAAAGAAAGACCTCTTCCTACCAACTTGCTGCAGAACCCACTCCTGTAGATGCCTAGAAAGAGAAATAATAATTCATTAATTGCCATAAATAACCAAGGTAACAAGACAGCTCAGAAAGCAAATGAAAAGTCTCCAGAAAATGAACTTAAAGACATGGAAACATGTGAATTAAATGACAGAGAATTCAAGATTGCAGTTCTGAAAAAAACTCAACGAGATGCCAGTTACACAGACAGGCAGTTTAATGAACTCAGAAACACAATCAAAGAACAAAATGGACATTTTACCAAAGAGATTGAAATTTTAAAAAAGAACCAAATAGAATTTCTGGAGATTAAGAACTCAATAAAGAAATGAAGAATGAAATAGCCATCTTAGGTAATAGAACTGACCAGATGGAGGAAAGAATCAGTGATATCAAAGATAGAAATCTGAAAATAACACAGATGGAAGAAGAGAGAGAATTTGAGAGTTAAAAGAAATGAAAGAATTCTATAAGATCTTTCTAATGCCTTCAGAAAGAGCAATATAAGAATAATGGGCATACCAGAAAGAGAATAAAGGGAGATGTGAACAGAGAGTATATTCAAAGAAATAGTTGACAAGAATGTCTCAAACTTGTGGAAAGAACTACATCCTCAAATCCAAGGGGCGAATAAAACACCTAATTACCTCAATCCCAACAGGCCTTCTCCAAGACCCATTTTATTGAAGCTGTCAAAAATTAACAACAAAGAAAGAATCTTCAAGGCAGGGAGGGAAAAGAAGATGGTAACAGACAAATGAAAGCCCATTAGATTATCATCAAACTTTTTAGCAGCAACTCTACAAGCCAGGAGGGTGTAGAAACAAATATTCAAACTATTGAAAACTATTGAAAGACCAAAAATTATGAGTCAAGAATAATATATACAGCAAAGATATTTTTTAGATATGAAGGAGGAATAAAGACCTTTCCAGACATACAGAAGCTGAGGGTACAACAAGAAGACATAACAGTCTAACATAGGACCTGCACTACAAGAAATACTGAAGAAGGCTATTCAACCTGAAACAAAAAAGCAAAAAATACAAAAGTAGTATTACGAACAGACAGACGGAAGCAAGAAATGGCAACCTCCTACACTAAATAAAACACTATACACTTAAACATAACATAGAGGGTAAAGAAGGAAGAAAAGCACTTAAAAAGAAAAAAACAACTTGCTGCTGCAGTACAGAAATCAACTCACAGCATAAATAGGAATAATTTGTGACAGCAAAACATAAAAGGGGAGAGAGTAAAGGTCTGAACTGGCAAAAGGGAATGCAGAAAGGGAGCATGCTGAAGAAAATGAAATACTCTAAATATGAAACTTTATTTTACATGAATTTAATGGTCACCACTCAAAAAAAAAAAATCCAGAACTGAAATATATAACATAAAAAAAGAAGAAAACGAGGGGAAAATTATAGAATACAATAACTGCAAAAGAATAGAGAGCAACAAAAAGGCAAAGAAAAAATGGAGACACTGTCCTACCAGAAAACCAAAGATAGAATGACAGTAAATCCTCACATATTAATAATCACCCTAAATGTAAATGGACTGAACTCACCAATAAAAAGGCACAGAGTAGCAGATTGGACCAGAAAATTAAAATTAAACCCAACCATATGCTGCTTCCAAGAGACACATCTCAGCTATAAGGACAAATATAGGTTCAAAGTGAAAGGGTGGAAATTGAGACTTCAAGCAAATGGTATTCAGAGAAAACCAGGTGTAGCCATACTGATATCAGATGAAAGAGACTTCAGCATAAAAGAGATAACAAGAGACAAAGATGGACATTTCATAATGATAAAGGGGACTATACAACAAGAAGACATAACAGTCATCAATATTTATGCCCCCAATCAGGGAGCACCAAAATATACAAAGCAACTACATACAGAACTAAAGGGAGAAATTGACCAAAACACAATTATAGCAGGGAAACTAAATACATAATTGAAATCTATGGATAGATATCCAAACAGAAAAAAAAAAATACAGAAATATCAGCCTAAAATGGCACATTAAATGAAATGGACATAATTGACATTTATAGAGCACTTAATCCTAGAACATCAGACTACTCATTCTTTTCCAGCATACCTGGAACATTCTCACAGATAGACCATATATTGGGACATAAAACTAGCCTCTGCAAATTTAAGAAGACTGAAATCATACCAAGCTTATTCTCTGATCACAAGGCTTTGAAATTGGATATTAACTGCAAAAAAGAAAGTAGGAAAAACCACAAATATGTGGAGATTAAACAACATACTTTTAAAGAACGACTGGGTCAAACAAGAAATAAGAGGAGACATCAAAAGATACATAGAAACAAATGAGAATGAGAATACCTCCTACCAAAATTTTTCGGATGCAATGAAAGCTGTTTTAAGAGGGAAATTTATATCATTGCAGGCCTTTCTCAAGAAACAAGAAAAATTCCAGATAAATAACCTCACGTTACACCTTAAAGACCTAGAAAAAGAAAAACAAATGAAACCCAAAGTCAGCAGAAGGAAGGAAATAATAAAAGTCAGAGCAGAATTAAATGAAATAGAGAACAAAAAGACAATAGAAAAAATTAATGCAACAAAGAGTTGGTTCTTTGAAAAGATTAATAAAATGACAAACCCTTAGCTAGACTCACTTTACAAAAAGATAAAAGATACAAATAAACAAAATCAGAAATAAAACAGGGGAAGTTATCACGGATGCCACAGTAATACAAAGGATCATGCAAGAATACTATGAAGGACTATATTCCACCAATTCAATAACGTAGAAGAAATGGACAAGTTCTTAGAAACATATAGCCTTCCTAGGCTGAATCACAAAAAACTGGAAAATCTAAATAGACCGATCACCAGTATGGAAATTGAATCAGTCATCTGAAACCGTCCCAAAAGCAAAAGTCCAGGACCAGATGGCTTCACTAGTGAATTCTACGAAACATTCAAAGAGGATTTAATATCTGTCCTACTGAAATGCTTCCAAAAAACTGAAAGAGACAATACTCCCTAACTAATTTTATGAGGCCAACATTACACTGATATCAAAACCTGGTAAGGATGACACAAAAAAAGAAAACTACAGACCAATATCTCTGATGAATACAGATGTAAAAATCCTAAACAAAATTCTAGCAAATCAAGTTCAACAATGCCTTAAAAAGATTATACATCACAACCAAGTGGGGTTCGTCCCAGGGGTACAAGGATGGTTCAACATACGCAAATCCATCAATGTGATAAATCACATAAACAAAGGACAAAAATCATATGATCCTATCAATAGATGCAGAAAAAGCATTTGACAAGATACAACATCCATTTATGATTAAAACACTTAATAAGATGGGTATAGAAGGAAAATACCTCAACATAATAAAGGGCATATATGACAAGCCCTCAGCTAATCTCATAATTAACAGTGAAAACCTGAAGTCCTTTGCTCAATGTTCAGGAATACGACAGGGCTGTCCCCTATCACCTCTGCTTTTCAACATAGTATTGGAAGTCCTTGCCAGAGCAATCAGGCAAGAGAAAGAAATAAAAGGCATCCAAATTGGGAATGAAGTAGATAAATTGTCACCACTTGCAGATGACATGATACTATACATAGAAAACCCTAAAGACTCCAGCAAAAAGCTATTCAAAACAATAAACGAATGCAGTAAAGTTGCTGGCTACAAAATCAAGGTAGAAAAGTCCATTGCATTCCTATATGCTAACAATGAAATCTCAGAAAAAGAAAAAAGAAAAAAAAATTCCTTTTGCAATTGCAACAAAAAGAATAAAAAACCTAGGAATAAACTTAACCAAGGATGTGGGGAAGAGCTGTACATTGAAAACTATAAGACATTTTTAAAAGAAATTGAAGAAGACACAAAGAAATGGAAAGACATTCCGTGTTCATGGATTGGAAGAATTAACATAGTTAAAATGGCCATATTATTCAAAGCAACACACAGATTTAATGCAATCCTCGTCAAAATCCCAATGGCATTTTTTTTTTTTTTTTTTTTTTTAGTTTCAGGTGTCAAAACAATGTAATAGTTAGACATTTTCACCCCTCACAAAGTGATAACCCCCCTCCCCAATCTACTACCCTGCTGACATCACACACAGCTGTTACATTTCCACTATCTCTATTCCTTATGCTGTACTCCACACCCTGTGACTATAGATATATGAAATTATAGTTGACATTTATTATTATTCAGCTTCAGGTGTACACTGCAGTGGTCAGGCACCTACACCATCCATGAAGTGGTCTCCCTGATAAGACAAGTATCCATCGGATACCCTACAAAATCTTCACAACAGTGTTGATTATATTCCCCAAACTGACTTTCGTATCCCCGTGGCGATGTAGTGGTTACCGATTGTGGTTTCTAATCCCCTCACCTTCTTCCTCATCTCCAACCCCCCAGCCATCTAGCAACCCTCAGTTTTTCCTCTCTATCTCTGAGACTGTTTCTGATTAGTTTGTTCATTTATTCTATTCTTTAGATTCCACATATAAGTAAGGCCATATATTATTTGTCTTTCTCCATCTGACTTATTTCACTTAGCAAAATATTCTCTAGGTCCACCCATATTGTTGCAAATGGTAAGATTTCATTTTTCTTTATGGCCAAGTAATACTCCATTTTATAAATGTATGACAGCTTCTTAATCCAGTCATCTACAAATGAGCATTTCGGTTGTTTCCACGTCTTGGCTATTGTGAATACTGCTGCAATGAACATAAGGGTGCATAAATTTTTTTGAATTCGTGTTTTGGATTTCTCTGGATAGATACCTAGCAGTGTAATTGTTGGGTCATAAGGTAGTTCCATTCCCAGTTTTTTGAGATACCTCCATACTGTTTTCCATAGTGGCTGCACCAATCTGCAATTCCACCAGCAATGCACGAGGGATCCCTTTTCTCCGCATCCCTCCAGCACTTGTTGTTTGTTGCTTTATTGATGATAGCCATTTTGACTGGGGTGAGGTGGTATCTCATTGTGGTTTTTTATTTGCATTTTTCTAATGATTAGTGACGTTGAGCATTTTTTCATACGTCTGTTTGCCATCTCTATATCCTCTTTAGAAAAATGTCTTTTCTTGTCCTCTGCCCATTTTTTAATTGGGTTGTTTGTTTTTTTGGTGTTGAGTTGAATGACTTTTTTATAGATTTTAGATATTAAGTCTTTATCGGATGTATAATTGAAAATATCTTCTCCCATTCAGTAAGATGCCTTTTTGTTTTGTCAATGGTTTCCTTTGCTGTGAAAAAAATTTTACTTTGATGTAATCCTACATGTTTACTTTTTCTTTTACTTCCCTTGCCTGAGGGGATATATCAGTAAAAATATTACTAAGGGTAATGTCTGCAAACTTTCTTCCGATATTTTCTTCTAGGAGTTTTATATTTTCAGATGTCACATTTAAATCTTGAATCCGTTTTGAATTCATTCTTGTATATGGTGTAATGAGGTGGTCCAGCTTCATTGTTTTGCACATGTCTGTCCAGGTTTCCCAACACCATTTATAGAATAAACTATCTTTACCACAATGTAAATTCTTGCCTCCATTGCCATAGATTAAATGACCATATAGGCATGGACTTATTTCTGGACTCTATTCTGTTCCATTGATCTACGTGTGTGTGTGTTTATGCCAGTACGGTGCTGTTTTGATTACTATCAGCCTTGTAGTATAATTTGATGTCAGGTATCGTGATACTTTGTTCTTATTTCTCATGACTGCCATGATTATTTGGGGTCTTTTATGGTTCCATATAGATTTTAGAATTATATGTTCTATTTCTGTGAAAAATGTCCTTGGCAGTTTGAGAGGAATGTGTTGAATCTGTATATTGCTTTAGGCAGTATGGACATTTTAACGATATTAATTCTTCCTATCCATGAGCATGGTATGTGTTTCCATCTATTTGTATCTTCTTAAATTTCTCTCTTCAGTGTCTTACAAGTTTCTGAGTACCGATCTTTCACTTTGGTTAGATTTATTCCCAGTATTTTATAGTCTTTGAAGCAATTATAAATGGGATTGTGATCTTAATTTATTCTTCTGATAGTTTATTATTGGTGTATACAAATGCAGCTGATTTCTGAATATTAATTTTGTATCCTGTTACTTTACTAAATTCATTTATCAGTTCTAACAGTTTTTTCATGGAGTTTTTGGGGTTTTCTCTATATAGTATCATGTCATTTGCATATAAAGAAAATTTTACTTCTTCCTTACCTATTTGGATTCCTTTTATTTCTTTTTCTTGTCTGATTGCTGTGGCATGAACTTCCAGAACTATATTGAATAAAAGTGGAGAAAGTGGGGAACCTTATCTTGTTCCTGATCTTAAGGGGAATGGTTTTAACTTTTCCAATTGAGTATGATGTTAGCTGTGGGTTTATCATAGATGGTCTTTATTATGTTGAGATATAGTCCCTCTATTCCCACTTTCTTAAGAGTTTTTATCATAAATGGCTTCTGGATTTTGTCAAATGCTTTTTCTGCATCTATTGATATCATAGGACTTTTATTTTTCACTTTGTTAATGTGGTATATCACATTAATTGATTTGTGCATATTGAACCAACCTTGCATACCAGGGATGAATCCCACTTGATCATGGTGTATGCTCTTTTTAAAGTATTGCTGAATTCTGTTTGCTAATATTTTGTTGAGGATTTTTGCATCTCTGTTCATCAGGGATATCGGCCTGTAGTTTTCTTTTTTATTTTTTGTAATGTAATGTCTTGATTTTTTTGTAATGTCTTGATTTTTAAATCAGGGTGATAGTGACCTCACAAAAAAGAGTTTGGGAGCCTTCCCTCCTTCTGGATTTTTTTTAATAGTGTGAGGAGAATAGGTGATAATTCTCTTTTGAATGTTTTGTAAAATTCACCTGTAAAACCATCTGGTCCAGGGCTTTTGTTTGTTGGGAGCTTGTTGATGACTGATTCAATTTCCCTGGTAGTAATCAATCTACTTCAATTTTCCGTTTCTTCATGAGTTAGCCTTGGAAGGTTGTATGTTTCTAAAAAATTATCCATTTCTTCCAGATTGTCTAATTTGTTGGTGTATAGTTGCTCATAGTAATTTCTTAAAATTTTTTGCATTTCTGTGGTGTCTATTGTCATTTCTGTTTCATTTCTGATTTCATTAATTTGAGTCCCCTGTCTCTCTCTCTCTCTCTCTCTTTTTTTTTTTTTTTTTTTTTTTTTATGAATCTGGCTAAAAGTTTGTTGATTTTGTTTATCTTCTCAAAAAACCAGCTCTTGTATTGTTTCTTTGTATTGATCTTTTGTATTGTTTTTTTGGTCTCTATTTCATTTATTTCCTCTCTCGTCTTTATTATCTCCTTCTTTGTACTCCCTTTAAGCTTATTTTGCTGTTCTTTCTCCAGATCCTTTAAGTGTAAGGATAAACTGTTGATTTGAGATTTTTCTTTAGGTAGGCTTACATTGGTATGAATTTCCCTCTGAGGACTGCTTTCACTGCATCCCATAGATTTTGGGTTGTTGTGTTTTAATTTTCATTTGTCTCAAGGTGTCTTTTGATTTCTTCCTTGATCTCATTGTTAACCCATTCATTATTTAGTAACATGTTATTAACCCTTCATGTATTTGTGTGTCTTCCAGTTTTTTTCCTGTAGTTGATTTCTAATTTCATAGCACTGAGGTAAGAGAAGACACTTGATATGATTTCAATTTTCTTAAATTTATTGAGATTTGTCTTGTAGCCTAACATGTGATCTATCTTGGAATATGTTCCATGTGTGCTGAAGAAAAATTTATATTCTGCAGCTTTGGGGTGAAATGCTCTAAAAATATCGATTAAATCCAACTGGTCCAATGTGTCACTTAAGGCCACTCTTTCCATATTGATTTTATGTATGGAGGACCTGTCCCTTTTCGTCAGTGGTGTGTTGAAGTCCCCTACTACAATAGTGTTACTGTTGATCTCCGTCTTTATGTCAGTCAATATCTGTTTTATGTATTTAGGTGCTCCTATGTTGGGTGCATAGATGTTTACTAGGGTTATGTCCTCTTGTTGGATCGATCTATTTATTATTATGTAGTGCCCATCTTTGTCTTTTAATATATTCTTCACTTTAAAGCCTATTTTGTCAGATATAAGTATTGCTACTGCAGTATTTCTCTCATTTCCATTTGCATGAAATATCTTACTCCATCTTTCACTTTCAGCCTGTGCGTATCTTTTGATCTGAGGTGAGACTCTTGTATACAGTGTATGCAAGGCTCTTCTTTTCTTATCCACTCAACCACCCTGTGTCTTTTGATTGGAGCATTTAATACGTTTATATTTAAAGTGATTATTGATAGGTACATAGTTATTGCCATTTTGTTATTTGTATTTCTGGTCTTCATTAGTTAGATTGTTTTCATCTTTCTGCTTACAGAAGCCCTTTTAACATTTTCTGCAATGCTGGTTTGGTGGTAATGAATTCCTTTAGCTTATTATTTTCTGGGAAGCTCTTTAATATATCACCTTGAATTTTAAATGATTGCCTTGCTGAATAAAGCAATCTAGGTTGTAGGCCTTTGTTTTTCATCACTTTGAATACTTCCTGCCAGTCCCTTCTGGGATGCAAAGATTCTGTAGAAAAGTCATTTGATAGTCTTATAGGAGTTCCCTTGTATTTAACCTGCTATCTTTCTCTGGTCGCTTTTAGGATTCTCCCTTTGTCTTTAACCTTTGCCATTTTAACTATAATGTGTCTTGGTGTGGGCCTGTTTGGGTTCATCTTGGTTGAAATTCTCTGCACTTCCTGGGATTGTATGTCAATTTCCTTCACCAGGCTAGGGAAGTTTTCGGTCATTATTACTTCAACTATGTTCTCGATCCCTTGCTGCCTTTCTTCTTCTTCTGGTATTCCTATGATGTGCATGTTGTTGCTCATGATGTCATCCCACAGGTCTCTTAAACCATTTTCATGGTTTTTTATTCTTTTTTCTTTTTCTTGTTCCACTTGGGTGATCTCTGCTAATTTATTTTCTAAATCGCTGATTCGATCCTCTGCCTCATCTAACCTGCTGATAATTCTTTCAAGTGTGTTCTTTATTTCAGTTATTGTATTCTTTAGTGCTAACTGGTTGTTCTTCATGATTTCTCTGTCCTTCTTTATGTCGTCATTAAGCTCCTTAAACATTGTTATTATCAGTGTTCTAAACTCTATCTCTAATAGATTGGTCACCTCTATTTCATTTAGTTCCAGTTCTGTTTATGTTCTTTTACATGGGACATGTTTCTTTGTTTCCTCATTCTGGCTAACTCTCTGTGTTTGCTTCGATGTAGTAATTGCACTGCCTCCCTATTTTCCTGTGCATGTGCTCCAGAAATGACCCTTGTGTTGTGTGTATTCTCCTGTTAAAGTTGAACTTTAATTCCTTTTTTGGCTTGTCAGTAAGTGGGATTGTCATCTACTTGTCAGTAGGTGAGGCTTGGCTCCTCTGGGCTCTTGTGCATGTACAGAATTCCCTCTGGGTGTGTCACTTGTAGGTCAAACCTGGTTTGGTCTGGAGTTGGCCTCTGGGTGTGTTGATTCTTGTGCCTCCTGGGGTGGGCCCTGGTGTAGGGCTATTTCAGAACAAAGCAAATCACCAAGCACAACAACAACAACAACAACAAAGAGAAAACCAAATACACTCACATGTAAAAACAACCAACACTCAACACAGAAAAAAATACCAAAAAAAAAAAAAAAAGAAAAGAAACAAAATAATAGCAACACTAAAAAAAAAATACCAATACAGAAAAATGAAAAGAGGAAGGCAAAGTAGGGCAAAGAAAAGAAAAAAAAAATAAAGAAAAGAAAGAGAATGGGGAAAATGCATATATATATATGTGCTAAAAATGATAACAATACTAAATAAAAAGCAGCGCCAGTTTCAGCTTAAGTCCACCAAGCTATCTCCAGGTTGTCCTCTGCTGTAAAAAGACTCCTCTGCTCCTTATGGAAGCAGAGCCAGCCACCTGGTATCCAGAAGGACCCTGGCAACACAGTTCTAGATGAGTGGGGCTATGGACTGTAGTTGGTAGTTTTTACAAAGTCAGTGCACTTTCTGCTCTCGCCTGCACAAACGCGCAATTAGAGCACCACAGCAACCCACTCGGAAGTGGGCTTCTTCCCTGTACGTAGGTCTCATGGGTCTTAGGGCACTTGTTCCATCCGGTGGTGTGCAGGGCATGAGATTTCTGACCTACTGAAAGCCCAGAGCTGCCTCTGCCATCTACTGCTAACCCCTTCCTGTGTGTCTGCAGCTGTAATTGTGCTGCTGTGAGCAGCCCAGAAAACATGGGGCCTGGGAAGGCAAGTATCTTCCGTCTCCCTGCCCAGCCTCTTTCCTAGGTCACAGCTGCAAACTGGCTTTTTCTGGATCCTGAGCGCTACAGTTCCTCTGAAATCTGACACTACCCCTCACTTCAGGGACCAGCTTGAGACTCTGGAACGTCAGGGGTAGGATTGCTGTGGGAGAGTGGGGGGAGGGGCCCAAACATGGAGTTTGCTTTCTGTCTGACCCAGAGTGCAGCTTGCCTCAAATGCTGGGTACGCTGATTCTTGGCAGGACTGTGGGGCACAGGGAAAGAGCCCAGAGCTTGGCTACTGCAATCTCCAGTCTGCGTCCTGGGGCTGCACATCTCCGCAGCCACAGAAGCAGGCCACATCTCCACACTGCTCCCTTCCCTCTTCCCCAGCTCACCTGGTTTGCCCACCTTCAAGTAATCCTCATGCGAGTCTCTTAGCTGTTTTGTGTGATGAGCAGAGGTTCCTCTGCTCATAGATGTTCAAGTTGTGGCAACTTCCAGAGGAGAACTCAAGAAGCCCACCTTACTGCCTTCATTTATCCCAATGGCATTTTTTAAAGAAATAGAACAAAAAATCATCAGATTTGCATGGAACCATAAAAGACCCCGAATAGCCAAAGCAATCCTAAGAAAAAAGAACAATTCTGGAGATATCAACTCCATGACTTCAGCTTGTACTACAGGGCAAAAATAATTGAAACAGCATGGTATTGGCAGAAAAACAGACACATAGACCAATGGAATAAAATCGAGAACCCAGAAATAAACCCACATAAATATGGACAATTTTCCACAAAGGAGCCAAAAACATACAATGGAGAAAAGACAGCCTCTTCAATAAATGATAATGGCAGAATTGGAAAGCCACATGCAAAAGAATGAAACAGGACTACAATTTGTCACCATGTACCAAAATTAACTCAAAATGGATCAAAGACCTAAGCATAAGACCTGAAACAATACACTGCATAGAAGAAAACATAGATACTAAACTCATGGACTTTGGGTTCAAAGAGGATTTTATGAATTTGACTTCAAAGGCAAGAGAAGTAAAAACTAAAATAAGTGAATGGGACTATATCAAACTAAAAAGCTTCTGTACAGCAAAAGAAACCATCCACAAAATAAAGAGGCAACCAACAGAAAGGGAGAAGATTTTTGCAAACAATGCCTCTGATAAGGGGCTAATATCCAAAATATATAAGGAACTCATGCAGCTCAACAGCAAAAAAATAAACCATGGTGGTAAAAACACAGTATGATATATGGATGATGTATTACAGTACACCTACAAATCTATGTAACTTTACTAACAATTGTCACCCCAATAAACGTTAATTAGGAAAAAAAAAAGAAAGAAACAAACCCAAACAATCCAATTTGAAAATGGGCAGAAGACCTGAAGAGACATTTCTCCAAAGAGGATATACAAATGGCCAATAGACATGAAAAAATGCTCAACATCACTAATCATCAGAAAAATGCAAATAAAAACCACAATGAGATATCACCTCTCCCCGGTTAGAATGGCTATCATCAAATATTAACAAGTGTTGGAGAAGCTGTGAAGAAAAAGGAACCCTCATACACTGTTGGTGGGAATGCAGACTGGTGCAGCTGCTATGGAAAGCAGTGTAGAGGTTCTTCAAAAAATTAAGAATGGAATTACCATATGACCCAGCAATCCCTCTCCTGGGTATCTACCCCCCAAAAAATCTGAAAACACGTGTCCTTAAAGATATATGTGCTCTGATGTTCATTGCAGCTTTATTTACGGTGGCCAAGACATGGAAACAACCAAAGTGTCCTTTGATAGATGATTGGATAAAGAAGATGTGGTATAAATACACAATGGAATACTATTCTGCCATAAGAAAAGATGAAATAGTACCATTTGCAACAACATGGATGGATCTTGAGATTATTATGCTAAGCAAAATAAGTCAGATAGAAAAAGTCAAGAACCATCATTTCACTGATGTGTGGTATGTAAAACTGAAAACAACAAAGGAACAAGACAAACAAAAGAAACAAAAACTCATAGACACAGACAATAGTTTAGTGGTTACCAGAGGGTAAGGGGACAGGAGGGTGGTAAATGAAGGTAAAAGGGATCAAATATATGGTGATGGAAGGAGAACTCACTCTGGGTGGTGAACATACAATGTGATATATAGATGATGTATTACAGAATTGTACACCTGAAACCTATGTAACTTTACTAACCATTGTCACCCCAATAAACTTTAAAATAAAAAAGTAATAATAGTAAAAATAATAATCTGAGAACTTATTAAAATGTAAATATTTCAGGGTGGCCAGTTATCTCAATTGGTTAGAGAGCGGTGCTCTTAACAACAAGCTTGCAGTTTCGATCCCCACATGGGCCACTGTGAGCTGCGCCCTCCACAACTAGATTGCAACAACTACTTGACTTGGAGCTGATGGGTCCTGGAAAAACACACTTAAATAAATAAATAAAAGTTTAAAAAAAAGTTTCCCTCTACACTCTTATTGCCCATAGAACAATGGCTTTCAAACTTAAAAAAATGCAGATATTTTAGATCTCACCCCTAAATTTTAATTTAGTGTAATTAGAGTAGGGTTCAGGAACTTCATTCACTTCATTCACTCATGCTGCCAACCTCAACCTTTGGAAAAACTCTTCTTTCCTACGTGAAAGAAAATGATGCCTTTCTAACTCCTTGGAAAACACCATAAAAGGATGCAAGGTCTATGGGATAGACATTGTAACAAAACATTACAGAAGAGCAAAATGGTTTTCTTTTTATACTGACTCTCCTCCTAGAGCGCCTCATAGCACTGTATATGAATATGTATGAATGGGTTCATACCTCAGAGTTAAAATAAGGTACAGAAGCGAAGTTCACACTGTTGCCCTCTCCTTTCAGAGTGTCAGAAAAACACACTGACATCTATCAAGAACTTTCTGGAGTAACTGCTGTCCATGGTTACGCAATGAAACATTCTTTCCAGTAGCAACCCCCAAAATGACTTCTGATATTTGTGCCTCATACTAAAACAAAACACGGTGGTAGGTAGCAAGAGAATGTTCAAAGTCAAAGTTTGGAAGTGACCTCTGTGATCTTGGATACATTATTCCATCTCCTAGGTTTGCATTTCTCCATGTACATTTTTAATGGCGCCTCTATACTAACATGTGGATGTAATGAATGTAGGGTAGTTGCTCAATAAGTGGTTATTGAGGCCAAACTCTTTGCTTCACTGTTCACTCCCATCTGACCGACCCTTCAGCAATGCCCTGCAGCTCTACCTGTTCTCGCTGCCTTGCCATCCTGGCCCGAGACTTGCATTTGTCCCCTGGGTTGTTGCAGTGGCTTCCTCCCGGTCTCTGTTTCTGCTCTTGCCTTGCTCCTCCTCACACTCTTCTCAGCACAGTCAGAGCATGTCACTCCTCTGCTCAAACCCTCCTCTGACTTCCCCCTGGGACACAGTAAAATCAGTCTTACCCGCAACACTGCAAATTCCATCCCGCACCCAAAGATGATTGTCCTCATCTCCTACTGCTCCCTCTCTTGCTCCTTTCAGCCACATAGGCCTCCTTGCTATTTCTCGGACTCCCCAGACAGACTTCTACCTTAGGCCATCTGCCATCCTATTCCTTAGGCCATCCTATTCTTTCCGCCTGGATCACTTTCCCTTTATTTATCAGCCTAGCTCACTCTCTCACCTTCTCAGTGAGGAATTCCCTGCAACCCTATTTAAAATTGCACCGCCACTGACACTTTCCTTGCATTTTTCTTTTTAACATAGCAGTTATCACCACCTTACATACTACAGATCTCGTGCATCCGCGTTGTTGGCTGCCTGTCTCCTATCACAGGATGGAAGGCACATCATCAGGTTCTTCCTTTCAGGGTGCCGTCCGATCACCCCCACACAGCTTCGCCTGGCCACAGAGCCCAGGTGGTAACTGACTCCTTGATGCAAGAGCCAGAGCTACGACCGCGGGGTGGAGCAGAGTGCGGGGGAGGGAGGTATAACCTCATTCTACAATGACCAGAAGCATCTTGAGAGTAGTTGCCATGGGGTCTGCTGTTACCCTCTGCTCCATAACATGGGGTGTGGTTTCGGGAGAAGGTGTCAGCAGGGAGGGAGGGAAACTGTTTTCAGAATAAGCCCCAGGTCTGTTGACACCCACAGCTTCATGTCATGGCGCTGTGTTGGAAGGAGGTATGGGGGAAGGGTGAGAACTATTTTAGCTGAATGTTTGGAGGTTTCAGTAGTCCCTTCATCTAATAACTCAGGAACAGTGGAGATCTGAAGCCTGCAAGACAAATCTAAAACTGAGAGTGAGCTGGAATCATTAATGTGTGTACTATAGAAAGTGGAGAATCTCACATGGTTCCGGAATTTTGAGGATAATTCACTTCTATTGTGATAGATGTGCCCTTTCTCTTCCTTTCAGCCCAAGCCCCAACCCCAAACCACCTAATACAGTGTATGTACTTTATATGACTCAGGACACAGAGTGGATAGAGAGGTCCTGGAACTGACCTCTCGATTGATATTTTCTTACAAGGACTATCTTTGCCAAGAAGACAAAAATTCAGGGGCAGTTTTTGAGATGCATGCAGCCCCTGCTGCTTATGTGCACCTCCTGTCCCGTGGGCACCTAACTGTCCCTCTGCCAGATGCCAGTGTGGGAGAGAGGACATCAGGGAGGTGGCTCTGGTATAGTCCCACTGCAGTTGTGGCAGGAAAGGAACTTGGGAAGGAGCATGGGAAGGAGGCCTGAAAGGAGTCCTGTGGCCGATAGTGGGACCACCAGCATGGGTTTACCTGCTGGCTGCCCCTGCAGGCTGCAGCCTGGGGAGCTGCCTGGGGATGGAGGAAGGGCTGTGAGTATGGGCCCTTGTGCACTGTGTCTCTGTTTCTGCTGTGTTGTTCTGTATGTGATGTTTTTGTTTTGTTAAAGTTCGTGTGTATTAGGTTGTTGCTTGAGAGGGTACAAGTGCTGGTAGCATCCGGGAGGGGCTTGTGAGCAGGGCTGTGATGTAAGAATATGTTAGATTTGCTAGCAGTTTCTGAGTGTGGGCCGCGATCATTTCTCATGAAGCCGAAGAATGGAAACACGGACCAGGGAGAGGCAAAATGTTTTTTTAAAAGGATAGTTTATTAGAGGCAGGACAAGAGGTTGCAGCTCCTGAGCGGGAGGGGGTCCCGAATGGGGGTGCCCCATGACTGAGGCAATAGCTCTTACATTTATACCTTCCCTTGCCTGCTTGGGGAAGGGGAGCTGTTTGAAGAAGGGAACTTGTTTGAAGAAGGGAACTGGAGCCTTCTAATGAAATTGTCTACGGGGTTTGTTCTGCTTGCCCATCCTGAAGGAATTAGCAAAGTAACCCACTCTTATCTATCACATCTGCTCCATCTGTCAGGCCAAAATGAATTTTATGATTTACCTCAAGGACTTGTTGTTACATTATATCCTGGAGCGAAGGAGTGATTTCAAAACCTGAAGTTTTAGGATATGACTGTCTTTGTTTATTCCTCCCGGGACCTCCCTGTCTACCTAGGGACAGGCCAACTCTCCTGTTATCAGCTGTGAGGCAACACCTGGCTCACAGACCTTAGGCACCAGCCTTCCTTAGATGCACCTCCAAAAACTAGGTCTAAGGGTATGTTATACCTCCTCACTCCCTTCTTCCTAATGCTCAGATCTTAGCTATCTGTAGTAGAACTATGAAGAACAGAACTTAATGGTGACATGACAAACTAACCAAACCACAGTCCTCTGGAAATTCAGCCTTTTCCTCTCATGCCCTCCTTCGGGTCCTTTGAGTGTAGGTGTGACATCTCCTTTATCCCCTCCACATTCCTCTCTTAGATAAGAGCTAAAATCTTTGAAACTTAATTCTTAGAAAGAAGAAATTCTCTCCCAATTCACCAGGACAGAATTCTTCGTTATCATTTAAGTCATCTTTTGCTTATTGATACGCTCTTATTTCTCATTGGATGGATGCTATTATCAGGAGCTTCTCCATCCATGCTCCCCAGTACACAATATCCTTTTGTTTCAATTCCAAGTCACAGTGCTGCATGATTTACATACAAAGAGATGCATGTTCCTGGCTACTCCTGACCTTTTAAGTCAGGTTATCAGGCAATTCCCTGTGCAAAATGACAATTTTCTTTTTCATTCTTGAGTGACATATTCTACTTGAGCTGTTTGCTTTTCCTACCAGCTTTTTCTCTTTAGCTCTCCTCTCTTTATTGAGGTCAGTTCTTAGCACCATTGCTGTTCCTTGGGAACCCCCTTTTTTCTTGGTGAGTTTCTGAGTTTTGCTTTGCCTTCAGCAGATTTCTGTCATGTTCTTGGTTATGGTTTCCTTTTTTGCTAGCCTATATTATTTTGTGAAGCAAAACTGGAACTGACACATACAAAGTGTACTTTATTATCATTATCTGAAATTTCATTGATAAGGACAACGCTTTTTTCCAAGACTTGACTAAAACACAGATGTTATGGGGATGAAAAAACCTTACTGTGGATTTCACACTAATATGAAAATGTCCATTATCCAGTTCTCCTTAGAAGAGAGACTTGACTGGGGAAGAAAACAGAGCTGATCTAAGAGGTTAATAGTGGAGCTGCTTGATCTGGCTGACGGGATGACCCAGCAGGCTGAATGTCAAAGGCAGTGAGAAGGGGTCTGGTGGCTGGGACCTCGGTTGAGGAGCCTGGGAAACTCTGACATCCAACCTTGCTCCTTGCACACCTGGCACCTTGATCTCATTGTGGTACACTGTGACTTGGCTTAAGCAACAATGGGCTGAGGGTCAGCCAGGACTCACCCACCTGCATACATGTGCTGAACTCCAATGCTAAACCTCTTCCCCAGATGACCGCAAGGGAAGGGATTTAAACTATAAATTGGGAGCTCCACCTTGGTAAGTAGGGGTGCAGACAGCATAGCTGAAAATAAACCGTGAGTGCAGGCTGGCCTGGCAGAGGGGGAGAGAATGCCTTTTCCTATCATTCATGAGAACCGAGGAGAGAAGAAAGCAAAGAGTGGGTGAGGGAAGAAGGGGGCAGGCAGTGGCTATGTGTCTTGGGTGATAAGGATCTAAGGAAGAATTTATTTAAGCCAAAACTGACTAACATTGCTGGGAAGCAAGATCTCCAATGCATCTGAGAATGACAGTTTTGCGGTTTATTTTATGCATTTGAAATTAAGGAGGGAACATAAAGAAATTACATGAGGGTAGGAGAAAGCAAGGTGGAGAATAGATTACAGGATAGTTAATAAGATTATGTGCTCTCTTGAGGGGTGTTAGGCTTATTTCAAAGGTGTGTTAACCTAGATGCCTAAAAAACAATGGGCAGGGCTTGCTTAAGGCAAAGCTAAAGAAGTTATATGCCTGGGGGGTGACTACCAACCATGACATGGCTAATTAGGAATTTATGACTAGATAACCCTGTGAGGTTACTTTCCATAGGGTCCCTTTTTCACCCAGAGATTTTAATATTTATTATCAAAGCACACTGAAAAAGTTGTCCTGGGAAAAATCAGACTTTTGCTGTATTTCCTTATGGCTTGTTACTGTTTTATTTTGATGCTGGGGCAATGGTGGAAGGTACCATAATCATTTTAGAACCTATGGTCTCTAAAAATCTTTTCTCCAGTCCTGGGGGAAACTGGTGGCCACAGAAGCAACAACTGCTGTTACTTTGTGTTTCCATAGCCTCTCTCCCACTGCCCTCTTGGGTTGGCAGGAACACATAAACCCTTCCCCACTCCTCAACTGTATCAACCCTGTCCTGCTGGTAGGAGCAGGACCGGAGACCGAGGGGTAGCTGAAGGGGGCAGGAAGGTGTGTGCCATCAATGTGCAAATAGATCTCCCCATAGGATTAAGTATGCATGAGAGGTGGAGTCTAATAAAATGCAGCCCATCCATCTAATTGCAAATGATATTTTGTTAATCAAAAGTCAGTTAAAGAGAAAAAATGATAAAAAATGATACATATATCCCTCAAATACTTCTTTAACTTAAAACACATGATTGTGCGTTCATTGCCAACACTTTGATGTAGGGCTAAGGCCTTCTCTTGGGCAACAGGTGGGATGACTGGAACTCTTTGTCTATCCGTGCATACACTGCTCTCATAATTCTTCATTTATAATTTCTGTTCTAATTTCTGTTTCTATTTTGATTTTTTAAAAGCAAAGTGAGAAAACAAAGCCATTTGAGAAGAAATCTGAGCACTGAAACTTCTAGTTTTAGAATATTTTCCTCAATCTTTTATAGCTGTCTCACCCTCTACCTAAGTCAACAGCATTATGTGAAGTGGTTTGCCTATATTGAGTCTCTTCAAACATTCAACTAAGTTTTAGTAGAAACAATAATTTTTCTATATTTGTATTTCATTGGTTTCATACTATTTAGTTAAATTATATAACTGCAGTGACATGCACAACGGGAATAAACAGGTTGGAAAAAATATGCCCGATTAGTGGCAAGCATGCATCTCTCTTTCTAAGAGATGTGGGAGAACAGAGGCATGCCAGCGAAAGAACACTAATTACTGTGGTCCATGCAACTATTACGGCACACAGACGGTACAACAGATGGACTTGTGTTGTACGATCAGCTTTCAGTAGGTTATACCTAGTAACACACAGCTCCGAAGTCTCACTGGCTTATGAGAACAAAGGTTCACTTCTCCTTCTTATTATGTGTCTTTCCATGTTGGCTAAACTCTGCACCCACGCTCTTGTTTCAGGATCCAGGTGAAAAGACTTGTGCCTACCTGGGACATGCCAGTCTCAGACAGAAAAGAGAGATGTGGTCATTTACGATGAAGTGGCCCTTAAAGCTTCTATTTGGAACTGGCATGTGTCACTTACACTCACATTTCAGTGGCCAGAAAGAGTCATGTGGTCAAGCTTTTCATCAGGAAGTTATAATAAAACTCACAGGGAAGGTACTGCAACTCATGGACAAGCTGGACCTCAAAGGGAGTGGTTGTATGACCCTCTTCCAGGAGAGGTGTGAATACCTGGAACAAGAACATATTCTACCACACAGGTTTATAGAGGTCAGTTCACAGAGATTCTATTGTATATGGTATGACTTGATATAGATCAATGAACAAAATGGTGTATTATAGGATGGCTGTTTTTTAAAAGAAACTTCCCCCTCAGAAATTCCTATAACTCAATATCTCTCTGAAGGCCTTATTGCTAGGGATCTGAAATCTGAAACTCCATTTACCACAAACACTTCAAAGGCTAAGCCTAGGCATTGTATATAGCACATGTTCAACAAAAATTTGTTTAAAAAGAAAGAGAATTTACTCTTCTTCTTCTGAGAGATGGGCCTAGTAATGAATGAAGTCTGCAAAGTTCTCATTGGACTAGAGAGAGGTCTTTAGGGGAAATGTCAGTAAAATGTCATGCCTCAGGTCTTTGGAAGAACACAGTCTTGGGTCAGACTTCCAGATGCAAAACTTGACCTGACTAGATGAGAGGAGAGGATATGACAGCCTATGGTAGGACTCAATTCTAGAACAGTCCAGACGTTGGGAGGAGCTGTAGAGAAAGAAATGGAGGGACAGGTCAAGGGGAGATCTCTAATAAGCAATCAGTGTGGCTTCCCAGGATCTGGGATCAAGGCTCTGAGCTAATGAACAGAGGTTGTGAGACAGGGGACAAACTAAGGCAGCTGCCTGATAATCTCCATCACACTATAGAATTTGTGTGAATTGTATTTCATTATTTGAACTAGAACTAAAGAACTGATCACATATTTGGGGGGTTTTTTCTGTGTTCTTGACTTTTTCAACCAAAGGGCACACTCGCGGTCAAGAGTAAAACTCCAGCTGCTTCTGCTTAAGGAAAACTTGTTTTGATTAAACATTTTTAAAAATCACAGGCTTGGTTTTAAGAAAGGACAAAAGGAGTAACAGCAGAACAGTGATATGTACTCTTCCATGACTGCCTCCACCTTGCAGCTCCTCCTTGTCTGCTTTGAACAGAATTGGGGGTCCAGTCCTTGAAAATTTCCCCATGATTTTATTAGGCTGCAGTCACTTTTCCCTATTGGAGAAAGATGCCCTATACTCAGAAATGTAATAAATCCTCTGCTGCTGGTAATTTTCTCTTTCCAAGTGGTGATACAAGAATTCCAGATCTATAGCTCATCCCATCTGCCTCCTACTAATGTCAAGGGAGCTTTACTAAGCACCCGAAGGCAAATTGATGTGAGGACTTTGGGCTTATCTAGGGGAACACAGTGTCTGGCAGAGCTGAGCTGGAAGCTGCCTAGTCTCTGCCATCACACCACCTGTCTGCCTCCCTTCACCATCATGCAGTACATGGAACACTCCTTATTAGCTAAATGAGCTGAGCAGTTTGAGCATCAGCTACACATCAGGAACAAATTTTACTATTTTCACTGTATAAAAACATTTTTTCCAATCCATTTAACTATTCAGAATTCATCATGGACCTCCTTCTCTCATCTTCCCACACTCTTCCAACATCATTCTGTTCAGTGAAAAAGAGAGAACTGAATTTCAAGGGAGAATTGAAAGACTAAAAAGAAAGGAAGCAGTGTTTACAATAAAAAATAATTCATAACTTTATTTTGAGTGTATATTTTGGAAAAAAAAGACCATAATAATTTATTTTTGTTAGAATATTTTTTTCTACATTTAGCATAGATTTTAAGTTATTCAGTCAGAATGTGGCATATTTATGATTTACTTATTTTTACTCATAGTGGATGGGTTTGAAGTGTGGAACCAAATTTACAGAAGACCTCAGACATGTAGTTACCAGATGACTTCTTTGCAAATGTCCAAAATATATGTTAGCCTTGGACTTATGTGATTTTCTTTCCTTCCACAGTAGGCCATGGTCTTCCACCTTTACCATGATGTCAGGGATAGGACAGTCCACAGATCTGGAGGGGCAGGATGAAATGGATATTAAAATTTAGGTCGGCCACTAACTGTGTGATTGTAAATGAGCAGCATGACTGCTCAAGTTCCACAGCTTAAAATGAGAGTATTAGGCCAATCAAAAGATATAATTACTATGGAGGTAAAATGACACATAAATAAAAGACCTGATGCATAGAAAGTCCATGTCAATTTGTATTCCTTACCTTTCATTGCAGCTTCTAGCACTGATGATCAGGGTCCTGTCTTAGCCCAAGTTACTTAGAAAACAGAGCCAAATGAAAAACTTGAAGTACTAATGCCTTATTAGATGATGCAAGCACAGGGAAGCAAGAGTTGGGGGGAAGAGAAAGGACAAAGAAATGGAAGGATGTGTACTACCAAGCTGGCCACAGATTCACTACTATAAGAGCTGATTGATTCATCCTGTCTCCATAGTGGCCAGAAGGAACCACTGCATCTCAGAACATCATTTAGAGAAGGCAGGGTGACACGTGATCTGTGGAATTCCTTCTGTCTTTTATCTCTCATTTGTTAGCTCTCCCTCATGTGTTATTTGGACACTGGCAGTCTCTAGGAAAACCAGAGCCTACACAAATTCACCTGACAATGATGTCTCTGAGGATGCCAGGGTTCTCTTTCTGTGTGCTTGCGTGGCAACAGTCTCATGAACATAGGGATGGAGTGAACTGTTAGGCAAACAAAAAAGGAAACCATAACCAAGAACATGACAGAAATCTGCTGAAGGCAAAGCAAAACTCAGAAACTCACCAAGAAAAGAGGGGGTTTCCAAGGAACAGCAATGGTGCTAAGGACTGACCTCAATAAAGAGAGGAGAGCTAAAGAGAAAAAGCTGGTAGGAAAAGCAAACAGCTCAAGTAGATATGTCACTCAAATATGAAAAAGAAAATTGTCATTTTGCACAGGAAATTGCCTGATAACCTGACTTAAAAGGTCAGGAGTAGCCAGGAACGATGCATCTCTTTGTATGTAAATCATGCAGCACTGTGACTTGGAATTGAAACAAAAGGATATTGTGTACTGGGGAGCATGGCTGGAGAAGCTCCTGATAATAGCATCCATCCAATGAGAAATAAGAGCGTATCAATAAGCAAAAGATGACTTAAATGATAACGAAGATAAACGCTCAGATACTGTATATTGATGTAATTTTCTGACACTTAATTGTTGCATTTCTACTAAATTTTGGTGCAGTTAGGTCTTACTTTCATTTTTCACAGATACAGTTTCTAAAGGCCCAATCAAGAAAGTGAAGAAATATGTTAGCCAACAAGACTGCAGTAAAATAAGGCCTGAACTTCATAACCATCTTTATGGCTTGCCATCCTGTCCACTAAGTTAGGCTACCAGCCTTCTAAAATGACAGGCTGATGTAATAAGTCTAGATTTGGCATTTCAGTTATCTGTTATAGTGGCAGTTACTACTTCACTTATATTGACTGTGGGACCAGGAGAATTAGGATTCTGAAAAATGTCTTGTTTAAAGATTTTGTTTAAATATTTCAATGTCTTGTTTGAAGACATTAAAGATTTGAAATCAGGAAGGCTACTTAAATAAGGACAGATACAGTGCCAGGGTTTAACATCTAGCACTAGACACCAAAGGAAAATCTGAGAACCAGAGGATGATACTTAAGAAGGCAGTCTAAAATAGTTAGGAATAAGTATAACAAAAGAAGTATAAGATTTGTATACCAAAAAGTACAAAACAGCATTGAAAGAAATTAAAGATTTAAATGAGTGGAATGACATCCCATGTTCACGGATTGGAACTATTAATATTGTTAAGATGGCAGTTACTTATCAAAGTGAACTACAGATTCAACACAATCGCTATCAAAATGTCAGTTGCCTTTTTTGGGGAGAAACTGAAAAACTAATCCTAAAATTTATATGAAAATGCAAAGCACCCAGAATAACTAAGATCATCTTGAAAAGAAAAAGAACAAAGTTGAAGGACTCACACTTCCTGATTTCAAAACTTATTCTAAAGTGACAGTAATCAAGCCTTGTGATATTGGTAGTATAAGGATAGACATGCGAGGTCGGACATTTAAGTTCGTTAACTCATTCTAGAAAAAGTGTTACATACCTCATTGCTGAATATCTCTACAGTCACCTTCGAAGGACTTCCTTTGGGAAGCTATGCACCAATGCCAGCACCTAGTCCACTCTTCAAAGCAGTTTTGGAACTCTTTTTCTGGAATGGCCATCAGAGCTGTTGTTGTATTAACCTGATGTCCTGAATGTCATCAAAATGTCTTCCTTTCAATATTTCCTTTACCTTCAGGTAAAAAAAGAGGCCATTGGGGGCCAGATCAGGTGAATACGGAGGGTATTCCAATACAGTTATTTGTTTACTGTCTAAAAATTCCCTCACAGACTCAGATTACCTCACAGATTCCCTCACAAAATTCAGTTCACCGTGTGAGCTAGTACATTGTCGTGATGCAAGAGCCATGAATTGTTGGCGAAAAGTTCAGGTCATATTTGTCTTTTTCACGCAGCCTTTTCAGCACTTTCAAGTAGTAAACTTGGTTAACTGTTTGTCCAGTTGGTACAAATTCATAATGAATAATCCCTTTGATATCAAAAAAGGTTAGCAACATCAGTGCAACAAGTTCATGAACTTAATTACTGGACCTCGTATATATCAATTTAGTAGCATTGAGAGTCTAGAAATACATACTAACCTTTACAGTCAATTGGTTTTATAACAACTGGTGCCGGGACAACTGGATATCCACATGCAAAAAGAATGAAGTAAGACCCCTACCTCACATCATATACAAAAATTAACTCAAAATGGATCATAGACCTAAATTTAAAAGCTGAAATTAGAAACCCTTAGAAGAAAACAGGAGTAAATTTTAGTGTCTTTGAATTAGGTAGTGGTTTCTCAGATATAACACCAAAAGCACAATAAAAGAAAAATTAAATTAAATTTCATCAAAATTAAAAACATTTGTGCTTCTAAAGGCCCAATCAAGAAAGTGAAAAGCCAGTCTAAAGAATGGAAGAAAATATTTGCAAATCATATATTTCATAAGGGTCTATTATTAAAAAAACAAAAAGTAACTTACAACTCAAAAATAAAAAGATAAATAACCCATTAAAAATGAGCAGACAATTATATAGATTGTCTACACATCTATTTCATTTCTCTATACATCTATTCTCTATACATTTTTACATTTCTGTCTATATTGATTACCTTATATTTTCAAAGGACATTACTTTCTAATAAGTGCAAGTGCAGTGTGCCCAAGCTCAGGAGAAACATGAGTGAAGCAGTCACTTCGAAAAACCAAGACATCAAGTACTAGAGGGCAAGAGGCTACACAGCCAGTGACCTTTGGGGCAGGAGGTAGGAAACAGACCATCTCATCTCAGTACAACTTTCAGGACCCAGAGCTCTGGTTGTCAAACCTGTTGTTGCACCTGCCCAAATTATGGGGCCAGAATCAGGCTTTTCATAATCTCCCTGCAAAACTGCAAGTGCCAAGAATGTAGGGCCCATACATGCCTCATTCACCACCGTGTCTGCAGTGCCCATTCACTATGGCTGCAACATAATACATAATTTTTTTTTAGACAAATAGTTGAATGTCTGTTCACTGTCCTCCAAGTTACAACACAGGTACTTTCCTATGTCTAGCACATTCTCACAGGAGAGGCGTGTGTCTCATTCAGGACACATGAGTATGTGCCCAAGGAGCCCTTCGGGGTAGGGTAGTGATCTCGCAGGACTTCAGCTACTTTGCTTTCTGGGTGTAACAGTGAGTGTTTGCCCAGCCAGATGTTGCTTACACAACATGCTCACATGAAGTGAAATGACAAATCTTATGCAAGACACTAGACACAGAGGACATCAAATGTTGCAAAACTAGCCCCTTGTATGTGCTTTGCCAAATTAGTCAGGGACCATTTGTTGTAGAAATGAATCACGTGCACCAGCTCTCAGGAACAGCCCCTCCCCCTCTTTGCTTTGATGTCTGAGGTTCCACACACAAGGATTTCAATGCTGGGGGACTGAGCCCTGGAGCCTAGTGGCTCCCACTTGCGGGCTTAACTTGGAACTTGCCATTGGATGGTGAGCTCCCTGGAGATAGACGGCATGGTTTGCCTTTGTCGAGTTCACATTGAGGACTTGTTACAACAGGGTCATAGATACCGCTTAAGCGGGCCTTTTCTGTGGAGTCGACCTTAAGAAACTGGAGCTTTAGGACTTGGACTTCGTTTTATGACTCCTATCTCCTTGCATAGATTAGTCTACATTTCCTTTCTGAAGCTATTTGCACTCCTGACTGGGCAATGGACATTCCTGAAAACTGGACTTTCTCTTTTTAATGAAATTCCTCAAGGGCCAGGCTCAAGGTCTGAGCAGAGCAGGGAATGGGGTGATCTGAGTTTTGGCCAGGACTCCTCAGCTGGTTCATATATGACCTAGGCCTTGTCTCTTCCCTTCCCTTCTTCAACCCACTATGAGCCAGCCCAGACTCCCATCAGCCCTTTCAATTCTAGCTGTATGTGACTTTGAACTCTCCTACACCTGCTAGAATCCAAGCTATTACACCCCAAACCTGAAGAGTTTGAAGGTAAGAGCTGTGCTCAAATGTGTAACAAAATATACTTATGTTGTTCCTCAGAGGAAGAGCTGGAACAATGTGGTAGAAGTCACTCAGAGAAAGATTTGGCCAAATGGGAAAACTTTATAAATAGATGTGAAAATTAGCCAGCTTGACCTAGGAAGTAGTGCACTACTTGTCAGAGCAGGTGTATAAGAAGATGTCTGCATTTGTCACAGAAGCACCACCGGGTTTTTAAAAAGAGCATGAGTCAGGAATAAGACCCAGCTGGGTTTGAGTCTTGACTCTGACACTTACACAAGTATATGACCTTGGACAAATAGTTTCTCCTCTCTGAGACTCAGGTTTCTAGTATAAAAAGTGGAAATGACAATGATATTTGTCCAGGGTCCTTGAAAGTTTATGTGAAGTAAAGAATACAGAATGTTTAATGCAGCAGAGGAGCATAGTGAGAACCCAGCCGAGGTTACTTACCCACACCACCATTACCATCGTGGGCTTTAGGTGTGAATTGCAAGGGGAGTTTATATGGATGATGTGCTCCCCCAAGATCCTCTCTGAAGCTAAGAGATCATGTAGCCCTGCCAGCATGCTTGGAAAGCAGAGAAAGGCCTAGAGTAGGTGTGAGATGATGCTTCAGTGTTAGGCAGGGGTCTGCAAGCATGTTAAGAACTTGGACTTTTTCCTAGAAGTAGCCCCAGAAAACTTAAAAGCCAGAGATGGACATGATCAGATTTGTCTTTTGAAAGCTTACCCTGACTGCTTTGTGGAGAAAGAATTAGAAGAGGCAAGATAGTTGCAGAGAGAGAAGAGTTAGTGCTCACTTCAGTAGGTTAGGTAGGAAAAGTGTGACATCACTGAATTATGTGGGGTCGGGGGGGAGGACCAAGCTGGTTTTGTTCAGGGCAGTTCTGTCTGCCTAGCGCTATGTTTTGCTCTCTGATTTTCAGTCCAACACCCACTTTCTCCCCAACCACCAGTACCACACCATGCCTCCTCTCTTCCTTGTGTTTCCAATTAAGAGGGGAATTGTACAACTGACCAAGTATTGGAACGTCTAAGCATCTTTTGTATTTTTATAAAACAAAAGCCATGTTTTTTTTAAACGAAATGTCATTTTTATGTCACACAGTATATTAAACTCAGCATCACAAAGATGAAAAACCATTAGCTGTCAGAGCCTCAGTTCACCTTTCTAAGCAAGGTCAGTGGTCCCTGGCCCAAGCGCCCTCAGCAAGGACCAAACAACATTGTGAGTGCCTCGCTCCCAAAAGCCCTGCACAAGTGACAGTTGTCCTTACCTTTTCAAATCACCTACAAGATCTTCCTCCCCAAGAAGCGTATAGTCAGGTTGGAAAGATGAGACCTGCTACTTTAAAAAGTTAACCATTGAATAAGGCAATGCATGGCAAGTATGAAATATAAATAATAATGTAAATGGAGACACTTTTACATAGAGCCAGAGCTGCCATGCCAGAGGAACTGCCTTGCATGTCGTATACCTCAAATGTTTTGAATGTTAAAACAGGGCAAAAAAACTTTTGGACTAGGCTTAAAGCTACCTTGTGCTCCAAAGAATTGATTGCAAAAATAACAAGAAAACAATTATTATGACTACTAGACTGATGACTACCAGACTGAAAGTGAATATTTAGAATTCACACCACTGTTATGTTATCTGCACCAATAGAAATGCCTTCCTTCTATTGATGTAAATGTTCCCCCCTCCCTTTCTCATAAATACCCACTGCTTTTGTCTCCTAATTAGAATACTATTTAGGCTTCTGCCGAATCAGTGCATCCCGAATAGCTATTCTTTGCACTCAAATAAATGCTTATTGCCTCTCACTTAGAAAGGCCTTTTTATTTTTAGGTTAACAATATATAAAAGTCAATGTCTCCATTATACAAAATCAGCAGTCATATTCAAATGCTCGGCCCACTTCTCACCTATGAACAATCCCTGGAGGCCATTTATGACCATCCACATGGGCTTTCTTCTCACCTTAATGAGCCCAGGAGGCCTCCTTCCCACTTATGAAAGCCTGGAGAACCACAAGAACCTACACACTGACATTTTCTCCAATGTCTTCTCTTATTCATTGACATTTTCCTGTTTATTTGTAAAAGACAATCGTGTGTTTTAGAATTGCAAGACTTGCCAAGGGACTTAGGAGTAAGGGCTTGATCCCAGTCAAAAATCTGCCCCATAGCAGTGTCATCATAATCTCTGAAGCTCCCTTTCCTCTCTTGTGCAGTGGAGTTAACAACCCTTATCCAGCCATCCCCCACTCTGGGTCACTGTGAACATGAGACGATATGGAGCTAAACACTACACAGATATAATTATAAGCTAGTGCACAGATTCTCAAACTCTGTGAACCCTTGGGTACCTCATGGCCCATCCTAGAGGTAAAGGGAGCCAAACAGATTGAACCCTGAGGATAGCTCAACATTCCAGCAGCCTTGTCTTTGTTTGCTATACACAAAGGCTTTATATTAATGTTTCCACTTTTAGGAGAATGCCTTTGATTAGAAAAAAAAGTTTTAAAAAATTACTGAAAAAGTTTAGTCTTCTCATTTTACAGAGAGGAAAACTGAGGTCCAGAGATGCTGATCAATCTGTCCAGAGACACACAGTGCAGAGGTAAGGTCAGAGTTTGCTTCTAACACTCTTGTTTCAATGCTTTGTACACTGCTTTGTTGTTGGTGAAGCAGATGCTAGAGTGTTCTATGAACAAACAAGAGAAAATTCTAAAATCTCAACCCCGTGGTACAAGTATACTTTTGCAAATGGACAGCAGTGTGGTTTATCAACCACAGCTTGTTCCCAGGAGGACGGATTGACTTCAGAAAGTATGGGGTGGTGCTGCAGAGCTCACATGGTGCGCATGTGGGCAAAGCTCTGGTACATGGTGGGACACAATCTCCAGCCTGTCCTGCTTCCATCTCTTTGTCACTAACAGCAGCTGCCTGGCAAACAAATAGCACAGATAACCTCTTCCCCGCTCCATCTCCTGCTTACTTCGGGTCATTCAAGGAGGAGTGTTCTTCTCTTAAAAATAAAACTGGCATTAATTTTCACTAGCATTCACCCTCCCCACCCCCATCCCAAAGGACTCAAATCCCTTCTTCCTGAAAGCTCAGATCCGTTGGGGGGTCAATGGATCAATTACCAATGGAACAAACTCCCAATTACCATTTGATAGAACATTTGGAAAAATCACCTCATTTAGAAACAAATAAGGATTTATGAGATAGTGTGTGTTGTTGAAAACATCTTTGTACATACTTTTAAGTAGGAGATTTCAAAATTTCTATTTTTTCTTCATTCTTATCTGATATTTCTCGTTTTCTACAGTAGCTAAAGGTCTTGTTTTCTCTAGGACGTAATGGTCTTCTCCTTGGAATATATAAGATAAAATAAGCATTAGAAACACATCGAGTCATGATATAAATGTCTACCAATGTCTGAACAATGGTCCTTGAGCTCAAGTTGCTTCTAAGTTTATTGGAAAGGTTTAATATAAAGTTGCATATTTCTGTCAGTGTCTCATGCATATACATTATATGTGTGTGTGTGCATGCACATGTGTATGTGTGTGTCTTATATGTATTTGTGTGCCCGTGTGTGCATGCGGATGTATGTGTGTGTGTGGATGTATGTGTGTGTGTGTGTATGTGTGTGCACGTACATCTGTGTACCATCAATTCTGATTGCTGTAGAGGGTCTGTGACCGTTACTGGCTGGAACAGAAAGAACACCTTGGCCCTTAGAGACATCAGTGCCTGCACAGGGGCCAGAGTGGATTGGGAAGGACAGATAGGGTGTCTGAGCCAAGGAAATAAGATAACCAAAGCACAAAGACAGGACCAGGGGCCTACAGTGTCCAGGGGAGACTTCATATGTGAATTAATCTTCTAGAACAGATTCAGGATAAGAACCAGAGCTGGGACTTTGGCTAATGTCACTGTAAGCAGAAAATCAGAAACTAATTGAGAATTAAGCCAGTAGGAAGCCTACAGTTGTTAGCAAAGTGCACATGACTGACCCCCAGGGTTGAAGACACAGGGCCCAACTTACCGCCTCCAAAGTCACAGTGAAAGAACCTCACCTGGCTGTGAGAAGGCGGACACGCCCACACCTGGGGCCTCACCAGCTGTGTAGTACAGACAGAGATAACTCATTTTATCTTCAGGTAAAGAAACCCTGGAGGCCAATGTGATTATCATCTCCATTTTGCAGGCAATGAAAGCGAGGCACAGAGAGGTGAAATAACTTGGACCTGAGGTCATACAGCTCTGAAAGGTGAAGTCCAATTTCAAATGCCAGTGTCTGCCTCCAAGGCCTACATTGCCCATTCCCACCACAGCCTTGTCCATGCTTGTGGCACACGTTCTGTAGTCTCACCCTACCTGGGGTGAGTGAGTCAACACCTACCAAGCACTCAGGGCACCTGGCACACAGATATTGCTGTCATCATTTTCTCATGGTCAAAGTGAACCACAAATGGTACTTTTTGTGAATGGATCATTTTCGTTGATATTAAAAATATCGTCTCAATCTGTTCAATATATTGATGTGTTTGAAAAGTCTTAACTTGATAACTACATTTTACATTCTTTGGAGATATGTTTGGATATTTCTTCACAGTGTAATATTCTGGAGCTCACAAGAACAGTTGCTGCAGAAGCAGACAGCTCAGTGAGTCAGGTGGAGGGAGGTCTGTGCATCTTTCTTGTGCAAGAGCAGAGGTCAGTGCTATAAGGTGTCTCATAGGAACTGGCCCCAGAGTGGACAGGCCTTAGCTACTTGCAGGGCCTTGCTGTCTGTCAAGTGTATTCTATGAAGGAACATTTATTAGAAATGATGGTGAAAAAGTTAACTAAGGAGCAGAAGGGGATGCTTTCTCTTCAAGGGAGCTTAGCCACTGTCTAAGGTGATTAAATGAAAGCACTGGTCCAAGGGCCTCCTGGATCAGCCTCTGAAGAGGAACAAGGAGGCAGGAAGAAAGGCATCTCAACTAGGCCTTTCCCCTTCCTTATTTCCTTTCCTCTTGAAAGAGCTTTTGCATTTTCCATCCTCACTCCAACAAACATGGAATGACTTCCTAAAGCCATTTAAATTTAAAAAAAGGAGAACAAGAACAAAAATCTTAAAGAGATGATGTGGGGTGGCCAAGTACCAGGTGTCAGCCAGCTGGTCTCAGTAATGACTTTGTTCTGGAAGGAACTGGCCAGTGGTTACAATGACCACACATCCTTGATGCCCTGTGTTGAGTTGCATGATGGATGCCTTCACACACCTGGGACATGGCTTTCCATAGCTGCCCTTCTTTTGAAGTAGGAATATGTCTCTGTGAGTCCCCAAGTGATGTAGGGGACTTTGGAGTGAGTGAGTGAGTGTCAGGATCATGTCTCATGAGACCGAAGAATGGAAACACAAACCTAGGAGAGGCAAAGAGTTTTAAAGAGAGGATAGTTTATTGAAAACAAAGGGTCAGAACTCCTGAGCAGGAGGGGATCCTGAATAGGGGTGACCAGTGACTGAGGCAAAAGCTCTTACTTTTATACCTTTCTTTGCCTGTTTGGGGAAGGGGAGCTGTTTGAAAAAGGGAGCTGGCACCTTCTAATGAAATTCATCTACCAGGTTTGTTCTGCTTGCCCATCCTGAAGAGATTAACAAAATAACCCACTCTTATCTATCAGATCTGCTCCATTTGTCAGGCCAAAAGGAATTTTATGATTAACCTCAAGGCCTTGTTACATTGTCTTGGAGCAAAGGAGTGATTTCAAAACCTGGAGTTTCAGGACATGGCTGTCTTTGTTTATTCCACTAGGGACTGCCCTGTCTACCTAGGGACATGCTACATAACCTGTCTCACTTTGATCACAGGTGTGTGCCCTGACTTCCAGGACACTGCTGTGACCACCCAGAGCACCTCCAGGAATGAGCTGTGACTCAGGAGCTGTGACAAAGGACCAAGAACAAAGCCAGCTTTATGGCATGACATGGAAGGAATCCTTTTTCTCATTGGGATGAATGTTTTCTTTTGCCATTCGGATGAATGATAAAGACATCAGTGGCTGAAAGGATGTGTGTAGTTCAGAGATGGGCTCAAGATTAGGGCGGAAGGTAGAAGCGAATGGCAGCCTGAGCCCACTGGCTGCTGCTATGACAGGGTGAACACTGGAGCATTTTGGTGCCCTTCAGCTGGGGGCATTATGACTTCTGACATTTCTCCAGAAGGGAGGGCGGGCCCATTTTGATCCAAGTGGTCTGTTTATTAATTAGAACTGGGTCTGGAGCAAATAACAGAAAACCTCCAAATATCAGTGACTTAAAACAGAGGGAGGTGACTCACACACGTGCAGAGGTAGATATTCCATGGCTCCAGGAATCCTTGGAAGTCCTATCAGGTCAAAATGGTGGCTTCCAGGGTGTAAGCAGCGAAAGGAGGAGAGTGAGGGAGAGCAGAGTTTGCCATCCCAAAATATGCCTTTTTGAGATACTGATTATTTTAAACTGATTATTTTTTAGAAACAGAAGACTCAGAAAGAAACTTTGGCCCTCCCCATTACCTGCATAAAGTAGTTCAGATAGAAAAACCTGCTTAAAGGAAAGGAAGCATTGCTTTAGTACCATAATATGAACTAAATGTGGCAGGCAGGGAGGAGCCTGCAAAGTCTTTTTGTTGGACTCCCCTCTGTGTCTCATTTCAGGTGACCAAGCAAGAATTTGTTTGCTCTTTCTCATCTACCTGTGAATTACCTGTTTTTCCTTTGAAGTCCCAGACCCCTGCTTCCCTCTCCTTAGTCCACAAGGGCATGTAAGCCTCAACTGCTCAATGTGTCCTTGGGCCCCCATATTCTTATGGAACCTCTGCATATACATACATAGTAAATTGGTTATTTTTTATGTTAATCTGTCTCATGTCAATGTGATAATTAAACCAACCAGAAAAACTTAAGATAGAAGGAAAATTATTTTTCCTCCTTAACAGAGGCATGGAAAATGTGGCAAAGGGCATGTACCAGGCATCTCTTAAGAAAAACACCCAGAAGTAGCCCCACAACTCCTCTGCTTAAATTCAATCGGCTAGAGCTTAGTCTGATGACTTCACTTACCTCCAAGGGAGACTGAAAAATGCAGTTTTTATTTTGAGAACCCATGGCCCTGGCTAAAATGTCTAGAATACTGGAAGAAGTGGAGAGCGGCTACAAGAAGATACACCGGCACACTCTAACACAGCCTCTTTCATGAGCAGTTCATTCTTTCTACAAACACGAGCATCTTGCACAGCCTCTGAGCTTCTTATCTTCACCAGAATTATCTTCCTAAAGCAAATTGACTCATGTTCCTCTGCTGCTTTGAAACCTATGACTATCCACTTTGAATAGGAAGACTTGCACATTCTTATCCAGCCTTACAATGACACACAAGATTCAAATCCTGTGTTGCTTTCTGTTAAAATGGCCTCTCCCACCCAAAGTGATAGCTACCCATATCCTTCCTAGCATGGCTGTAGCATTGTGCACCATCACTATGGCTTTGATGAGATTACACCAAATTGTTAAATTTCATAAACAAGTGACCAACAACAACAACAAAAATACAGACTCATAAATGAGAAAGACAACTGGATATCTTTGTTAGAAGACTACTCAGAGTGCAGTGGGACTGTCATAATCAACCTTGAAGAGGGAACAGGGCTGAGAATGTCCTTGTGCCTTCTCCCGAGCATCTGGCTGTCTTCAAATTGCCTTGCTATGCTGAGGGTGAGGTGAACAAATCACACAGGTGGATAAGTCAGGTTTGCACAATGGTTAATGGATCTGTCATGTTTACACAGTGTGCCATCACAGCACAGAGACACTAGGAAAAAGGAGTCTGCACAATTGACAGTATAGGAAACTACAGTCATGTTGATGAGACAAGAGAGAATGGTCCATATGGTCATGAAAGAGGCATGTTCTGGCATTTGTGTAACTTTGCTTTCGCACAAATGATTGTTCTAAAATCAGATCTTGCCCTGGGTGTATAAAAAAATACAGGAGAAAAAGCCACATAGGATAAACCAGAGAGCTTAGACAGGGTATTACCCCTACAATAACTGTCAATCCATAGAAGACCTTTCTCATCTAATTATCAATAGGAATGTGTCATCCAATGCCCCATAATTATCCTCAGAACATGTCCCTTCCATGAAGTTGAACTCACTGACACCTGATTTGTGCTGCCACAGATTCTTTAGGACATGTCCACTTTGCCGGTATAGGGCATTGCCTTTAAATTAAGTGGAGATGGACCTATCTAGACTGAGCTGGTAGCATTATGGTGCAACTCTGAGTACAAAGCAAAACCATATGTGGACAAATAGTGAAAGCACTAAATCTTCTCACAGCTCATAGCCATTCCCTCTTACCTTTTGAGTCTTTACAATTCAAATAAGAGTCCAATTCTTGTCACCATTCAGCAAGTATCCATTTACAAGCCTATTTATGTTAAGACTTTTTCTAGGCACTGAAGATAAAGTAGGGAACAGAATACCAGAACTTCTCCCATTGGGGTAACCATCTAGGAGTCCAGCATAAGGGCCAGTTCAATGTTGATGCAGATGCTGAACTTAAAGCCTAGCCTCTGGCAAATTCTAGAGACAAAAAGTAGATTAGTGGTTGCCTGGAGCTGGGGTGGGGAAAGAAAGGGAGTGACTGATAATTGGTAAGGGTTTCTTTTGGGGTGATTAAAAAACTAGGTCGGACAATTAAGTTCAAATCCATCCTAGAAAAAGTGCTATATACCTCATTGCTGAATATCACTACGGTCACCTTCAAAGTACTCCCCTTGAGAAGTTACGCACTGATGCCAACACCTAGTCCACCCTTCAAAGCAGTTTTGGAACTCTCTTTCTGGAATGGCCATCAGAGGTGTCATCGTATTACCCTTGATGTCCTGAATGTCATCAAAACGTCTTTCTTTCAATATTTCCTTTATCTTCAGGTAAAGAAAGAAGTTACTGGGGGCCAGATCAGGTGAGTAGGGAGATTGTTCCAATATAGTTGTATGTTCACTGGCTAAATCAACACCTTAAACAGCAATTTAGCATGAATTTTACTATCTAATGATACCATAGGTCCATAAAATGATACACAATGAAAGCAATAAACACAATATACTGTACTGTAAAAACAATAATAAATAAACACAATGTAAAAACAATACTGTAAATGATAAAAATGAAAATGTAATTTTTTCTTACCTGCAATGATGATAGTCATGGTTTAGATGGGGGTCCCCTTCAATAATCACAATAGGTGACTGTTCTTCAGGTGTTCTGCGGTCCTCTTCCAGAATTGCAATAGGCAAGTGTTGTTCAGGTGTTCTGTAGCCCTCTTCCATAATCACTGTAGGTGATTCCTCTCCTGCCATTCCTTCCCTTGATTTTTTTAAACCACTGACACCTGGTTTAGACTCACTGGATCTTTTCCTCACTAAAAATTTTTCAATTGACATTTGCTTTTTCCAATGTTTTAAAATTTGTCTAAAGTGAGACACAGCATCATCATTGAAAGTGTTAGTGGCATGACTTATAGCAGCTTTATCAGGGTGATATTTTTCAACAAAAATTTGCACTTCAACCCATTTTGCACACATTTCTTTGATCAGTGCAGTAGAAACACTTTGTCTTCCCTCCTCCTCCGAAGACAATTCCTCAGTTGCCACCTGTTGCTGCTCCGTCAGAATGTGTTGCAGTTCTTCTGTGGTGAGTTCAGACTTGTGGTCCTTCACTGACTCCTCCACATCATCACTACTCACTTCCAAGCCCATGGACTTTCCCAGAGACACAACATCCTCAACAATAGGAGCATCCTCTTCAACATCCTCAAATACACGTTCAGGGACAGCGTCTGGCCACAGTTTCTTCCATGCTGACTTCATTGTTCTGTGAGACACAACCCTCCATGCTTTGTCTATGAGATGTAAGCAACATAGGATATTGAAATGATTCTTCCAGATCTCTCTGAGGGTTAGCTCTGTGTCCAAAGTTACCTTTGGAACAGTGCTTTGGCGTAAAGCTTTTTAAAATTAGATATGACCTGCTGGTCCATGGGCTGGATGAGAGGAGTCGTGTTGGGGGGCAAAACCTTTACATTGATAAAACTGAATTCTTCCCTCAACTCATCCTCCAAGCCCAGGGGATGAGCTGGAGCATTATCCATAATAAGCAGTCACTTCATTGGAAGATTTTTGTCTTGGAGGTATTTTTTTACACTTGGCCCGAACACTTCATAAACCCACTCAATAAAAAATTGCCTGGTTTCCCAAGCTTTGCTGTTTGCCCTTCACATCACATGCAATTTGCTTTTTGTGACACTGTTTTTCTTAAATACCCCAGGGTCTTCAGAATGGTAGACTAGCAAAGGCTTCAACTTAAAATCCCCACTTGCATTCCCACAAAATAAAAGGGTTAGCCTGTCTTTCATGGGCTTGTGTCCTGGCAATGATTTCTCCTCCTTTGTTATGTAGGTCCTCTTTGGCATTTTTTTCCAAAAGAGGCCTGTCTCATCACAGTTGAAAACTTGTTTGGGAAGGAAACCCTCTGCCTCTACGTAATCTTTAAATTCCAAAACAAATTGGTCAGCATCTTCTTTGTTAGCACTGGCAGCTTCACCATGTCTCATGTATGCCACTTCTCCTCTTAAACTTTTCAAACCACCATCTACTTGCCTTGAAAATATCACTCTTAACACTTGTTCCAGGGGTGTTTTTGATGAAGTCAGTGTGCAAATGTAAAGCTTTTTCATAAATTATGCTCTCAGAAATGCTGTCACCGGCCAACTGTTTTTTATTTATCCATATAAAAAGCAATTTTTCCACTTCTTCAATTGTCTGTGTTCTTTGTCTTGTAAATGTTTTAACACCTCTTGCAACACTGGCTCTTTTAATGGCTTCTTTATTTTTTAAGATGGTACAAATTGTAGATTTGACAATACCAAACTGCGTTGCTGGATCACATACACGGACACCACTTCTATGCTTGGAAATAATTTCCTTCTTCACCTCTGTTGTTGTTCTGTTAATGATTCTCTTGGCTTTCCAGCTTTTATCCATTTCTCACAACAAGGTGTAATTGGCAGAGGTCTCCTGAGATGACATGAACACAGATTGATTGCACACAGTCACAAAAACAAATTGGTTGCAAGAGGGCTACTTAGATTAGATAAACACAGATTTATGCACTGGGTTCCACACAGTCACAAAATAAATTGGTTGCAAGAGTGCTCCTGAGAGGAGATGAGCACAGATTGATTGCGCACAGTCACGAAATAAGCACAAATATCATCTCCGCGTTGCGCGGGTGCTCAGGACTCAACAGCTGACAGCTAGGCCTCAGGATCTTGCACTCAGCAGAAGCTGCGTGACATGTTCGACTTAGAGGTGTGTTTGAAAACCTAAGAATTTACTTCCAGGTTTACGGCGTTTGTAAACCGAAATGCTCATCAATGAGATGTTTGAAAACGGAGGTACTAGTGTGATACCAAGAAATAATCCCCAGTCAGTACTGCTTCCCTGAGCTTCACACTCATTTGTCCAACTACATCCTGAATAGTTCTGCCTAGAAATTCAGCAGTCACTTAAAAATTAACTTACTCCAAGTGGAGCTTGTATCCTTTTATCCCCACTCCCTAATCCTGCTTTTCTTCTAGGACCCCATCACTGTCAGGGGCAGCAACCATTCATAGGATCATTCTGGTCAGCAATGCTGAATTCACCCCATTCACCTCCTCTTCCCCACCTCTGACATATTTAAGTGTAGAGCCCAACAATTCTTCCTTCTTGATTTCTCCTATATCTTTCTCTTCCTTTTCATGCCTGATATCAGCGCCTAAAACTAAGCCTTATCATCTCTCACCTGGCCTCCCTGCCTCCCACATCCACCCTTTTAATCTGTCCACATGCTGCCATTGAGGCAATCTCCCAGAAGAATCTCTTCTCTCTGTCTCTGTCTCTGTCTCTGTCTCTGTCTCTGTCTCTCTCTCTCTCTCTCTCTCTCTCTCTCTCTCTCTCTCTCTCTGTCTCTCTGAAAATTCTTCAATAATTCTCTGCAATTTTACAGCATAGTGCACCTGGGCTACAAGGAGCAGACTCTAGCTGCTTTGCCCATCCTCCCCTCCCCCTACTTCCCTCTTAAAATTCTGTTTGCAACATACTGACCTCCTACAATTTCTAGACAGTGCCACACTGGTTCTTGCCCCTGTGACTTTATTCACAAAGGTCCTTCTGCTAGGATGACCTTCTCCCACATCACCAAGTCTAAATTAAGTTTGTTAAATACCACCGCTTCTCTAAAGACTTCCCATTTCCTCAGAACCAGTGCCTCTCCTGACAACAAAAATGAGCCCTAGAGCCTCTGGGCAATTCACAGCCTCCAGAAACCCCTAGGATGACTTTTCTTCCATTGCTGGCTGAATACTGACTTCTTTGTGAGGGATAGCAGGAAGAGAGCAAGATGGGTTCTGTCCTCTGGTGGGAGGGGCAAAGTTTGAGGTCTTGTGCTCCAGATTGTGGTTTCTTTCTTCCCAAAGTATCTAAAATCAAAAATATCATTTGGCTCAAAATTAATTTCCTTCTAACCGCCCCATGCATCCTTCTAGTCTAAACAAGGTATTCCCATTCTTCCTATAAAACTGGCTTTGACTTTACTTCTAGTGAACTAAGAATCCTATCTTTGTCATGCTCCCTGCCTGGATTTTATTACAAAGCTCTCTTGAATCAAATAAAAAGGGCATTTTTTAAATCATTACTTCTTCCTAATGTCTAGGATTCTCCCTTGGCTATAGGAACGGATGGTGGCAGTATCAATTTCCTCCATTATAGAAGGAAGGAAGGATGGATGGAAGGAAGAAAGAAAGAGAAGAGAGAAGGAAGAGAAGAGGGAGGACAATTGCATCACTATCATGTTTACTCTTGCTCCTCAGGCCTGCATTTCCCGGTGTTCTTATTCGCATAAAACTTTACTATGCCCATTCCTTCTCAATTTTGTAGGTGAACAGATAGCTTGAAATCTCTTGCTAATCTCAGCAGGTGATAATTCCACTTTAAATTTTTTCTTCCAAATAAAATTTGCATTTTATTATAGTAAAGGCTTTCAATGATTCGACTCAAAGAAATAACTAATGTAAGCATTTCTGGAATTATATAGTGGAAATGGAAAGAAGAGAGGTATATCTTGCAGAAGAACATTTCTTAAATCACAGGAACTGAGGTAACACATGAAAGCACTAACCAGAATGTCTGGCATACAGATGTTCTCAAGAAAGCATAGTTTTCTTGGTTTTTCAGTGTCCCCCTATGAATAAAGCCTTTCCTGGTATGAAACTGCAGTTACATCATTTACCTGCTTCATAGAATTGGAAATAGGTCTGGAGATGCCTGAGAGGTGGGAGCACCAGAAGAAGGAGCCTTTTGCTCATGTGCTCATGGCCCATCCATTCACTGGTCTATCTAGAGGCTTGTTGTCAAGGGGCTGCTGCCATTTAATGGCAATGGGATCCTTATACGATCCACAGCAGGAGCTTCACCCTGGGGAGTCCCCTTAACATCTGAAGAGTATTAACTCCAAGGGCAGTTTGCTTCTACTCAAATGCTCCCAACAGGCCTGTTTCTTTAAAATAAAATCGTAATATTAAAATTGAGGGTTCCTGTAGCACACGCAGATACTATACTAAGGGGTTAGTATACATTAGGTTATTTAAGTAGGCATTTTGTTCTCCTTATTTTACAGATGAGGAAACTGAAGCTTAAGAAAGTGAAATCCCTTTCCCAAAGTCACCATGCTCACAAGTGACTGGGGCTTCCCCACTACACTCCCCACAGGAGAGGTAGAGAAAGGAGGTTGTGGGGTAGAGGAGAGAAAAGCTTTAGAGAAGCTCCTAGAGGGCACACACCTGACCATAACATGGAAACAGTGGCAAACAACCTAATGACAAACACACCAAGGTAACAGCTGGGGGGTTACAGAACGGATTTGCATTTGGTCTGTTACTCCATGAGAGAATTCCTATAACAATTGCACAGGAGAAGAATCTGGCTTGGGGCCCTGCACAGGCTACATCTAAATGAAGCAAGTTGTACCCTCCAAATGACTGATGACAAATGCCCAGACCATGCTGGCTCATCTGTCTCCTTAGCAGGGGGGTTCCAAAATGGACCCTAGGTCTCCCAATCCCCCTTTCTTGAGCACTGGAGAAAACAGTACACATTAGCCAGTCTCTCCTTAGCTGGACAACTCAATATACATTTTCATTTCCAGAAAAAGTTCAGCGGGGTCTGTGCTAATTCACTTGTACATGAAGTCATTAGGACACTGTTCTTCAAAGCCACCAAGGGCCTCTCGGTATGTTTAAAAGCTGGCCCTCTCCCATAAGCCAGGAAGTGACTTCTTCCTCATAGCAGGTGGAATACAAGGTGAGCCACCACCTAACAGAATAAGGCTGGTGGCTGCGCCCACACTTGCACCATGTCAGGTCTTATTAGGTAGGGTCTGTTCTTGAGTGCTTCTGGGGAAGCTAAGCCTAATGCCACCAGGAGTTGGAGGGCCCACTGTGGCGTCACTAATGGCATAATCCCCAACTTCTCCAGAGGCTTTCATTTAAGTCAAACAAGAGTCTTTAAAATCCTGAGATTACACAGGAAACTAAGAATTTATGAAAAAAATATAAAAGTTTTCCAGCATCTCTAAACATGGTGCAAAGATATTTCCTACGTGGCAGCACAGTATTTCTAAGATGACTGGTCACAAGAGGATGAAAGTCCCTCCTTCAGACAGGTTCTTGCCATACCAGTGGTACTTTCCCAGAAACTCTTCAGACGGACAGAAGATTAAGGGGGATTTTTCAGGCCTCAATTTTCCAACCTTCCACTGGAGTGGAATGTGTGGTTTGCTGGCTCAGGAAAAGCAGTTTTGGGGGTACTGTTCTGCCCAGAGAGTCCAGCTAGAGCATGGTGTGTCAGTCAGCTTTCCACATGAAAGCCAGGCTACACTCCCAGCTGGGGAATAGCCTGGTTCAACTTCTCTCTTAAGTATACTGGGGCTGTCCCCTTTAGCAGTTCTGGGAGCTCCACAGGATGATACAATGCAATTTAGCTCTTTATTTCAGGAACGGCCAATTAATCTCTTTTGAATCCTGCTCTAAAGGAGGTCAATGACATGTCCTTGGACATGTAAAGTCATTAATTGGTGACGTTAGTGTATGAGAAACAGATTAACCTATTGTATCACACCCACCAACTAAGATTCCCCCCATGGCTGAGGGGCTTGGCCCAGAGCTGTCCCCTGGGAAGTCCTGCACCAGAGACATCCTGGTCATGGGCTGCTCCATTCCAGTTATGGGGCTCACATTGCTGAGATCCAGCAGGCGAGGGTGAAGGTATGGTCCTGCCTGCTGATGTCAGAGGAGGGCTTTTGCCTCTGTGCACTGAATCTGCTGGGTAGAGTAGGAGAGAAAAGGGCTCATTGTTGGGCAGAGATATGGCTTCTCTCCTCCAACCAACCTCCCCAGGCCTCCCTTCTTTCTCTTGGCCTCTCACTCTCAGCATGGTTACTCTTAGCAGACTTTGCCTTGTGGAAATGTTAGGGAGCGCACACAAACTGAGTAGTATCAGTGTCCTTGGGAGGAATAATTTATATTCTCTTGCTTAATGAAATGATTAATTAATCCAAGAAATATTTGTGAATGGCTCTGAGCTGGGCATTGTGCCAGGTGCTAAGCTCTCTGCCTCCCAGTTAGGGAGGCTCCAGTGAAGGTGACAGGGAAAGAACATTTTGAAACACTTCTGGGACAGGTGAGAGTCATGGTTGGTGAGTGGAGCATCACTGGTCTCTGTGCTCCTGGTGCTAATGGTCCCCTTCACACTCCACCTGGGCTAGTGGCATGAGGTCCTACCCCAGTAGGGAACTGATGAGAACAGAGTGACCCAGCCCCAGCCTGCTCCTGGATGTCCAGCCCATCCACCATAGCAGGACAGGACAGGCAAATAAATACATGAGCCCATGAACTCATAAACCACATGTACCAAACAAATGCGATTCCAGGAGCCAGAATCCTTTGTACCATTTTTGGAAGGGCTGTGTATATCTCTTCTTTTGTCAGTTCAGTAAACATTGACTTGGTTCTTACAATAAGTCTGACTCTGAACTAGGCTCTGGACACATCAAAAATAAATAAGACGTTTTTTGCCCTCAAGAAGTTTACAGAGGAAATAGATATAAGGATATTTAATTTCATAGCAGAGGGAAAAAAAGCCTCTGTTCATATTTTTAGATGTGCAAATAACATTACTTCTTAATCTTTTCTGTAACTCCATTTAATTTGTATGTTAAGTTCCTATTTTCCAGAGTGGCAGAAAATCAATCCCAGTAAATTTGTCGTTCTTCCTTTTTCTCCTGGGGTTGAGGTTAAGGGCTCGAGGCTGTGCACAGTGCTAAGACACTGGGCATGGAGACATCAGTGCCCCATCTGTGTTCATGGACATCTGAGACAACTGTCACCTTGCTTGGTCTTTAGCACTGGCTCAGATGAGTAGCCACTACGTGTCCCTAGTCCTTTACAAAGTCCCTTCCAGGCTGGTGGACTGCTTCATTCTTTCTCTGTCTCTCCTGGACACTCGGTGTCACTGGGTTTCTCCCATCCCACACTGGGCCATGGGAAATTCCAAGAAATTTAAAGCTGTGTCCACTTGCATTTTTCAAGTGAAGCTGTTGGCATCTTTCCACCAATCACAACATTACCCTAATGAGGTGACTGGCACATCCATATGAAATTTTAGAAAACATCTTGAAACTTCCCAGAGGGAAAAACAAAATTTGTCTCATATAAAAGCTTTGGAGAACAGAATGTCATCCAGTTTCTCAATTGCTACCCCATGAAACAATACCTTCAACAATGAGGCAAAATGACTTCTGCCCTAGAATTCTAGATCTAGCTAACCTCTCGATGAAATGTGACGGCAGAATACATGCGTCTTCGGGCAGCAAAGGTCTCAGACATTTTTCTTCCTTGGCATTCTTCCTTGGGAAGCTTTTAGAAGGTGTGCAGCCCAAGGCAGTCATGAGCCAGAAAGGAGAAGACATGAGATCGGAAAGCACAGCATGGGGACAGGAGAAAGATGAAGGGAGCTCATGGGACAGTCGTGGAAGGGAGCCTGGAATGAGTGCTGAGCAACAGGCCTCAAAAACAGCCTGGCCCAGATTGGAGCAGGATGTCAGAAGGTTCTAGCAGAGGTATCACCAGAATAGCAGTAATGACAATAATAATAAGAATACATTATATAAAACTGATAAAACACACAACAGCCTTGGAAGTATTCAAAGGAAATTTAGTTTCTGTTGAAGATTTTTAGAATGAACAGAAGCTAGATATTTAGAAAGCTAAGCAAGCAATAAGAAAATGAGGTAATTATTAATTCAAAGAGGGAAAACTTGTACAAAAGGAAAAGTGATTATATTATATATATGACAACTGTGAATAAAAGTAATACAGTCCAAAAAACATATGAAATATTGATTCAACCAAAAATGCTGGCATAATGTTGAGAGAACAGGAGGAGAGAAAGCATGCAGATGAGGGAGAAGAGGATGTGGGAGGTTGTAAGAAAGCAAACTTTTCATCAACGATTCCATTTAAAATGGAAAACTAAATGGCCACAGAGGCCTGTAGAAGTTTGGATACATAGAGTTAAATGCCCGAAGAAACAGGCAATGCAGTTGACAGAAGTTTCCACAGGAGAGCAGGAGTCGAGAGTAGGAAGGATGGAGTGATGAACTGTTGTTTTTTCATTAAAAGCCTCATAGTGCTGTTGGCTTCTTATAATCCGTATATGCAAAACTTTGGTTTACAAAAAAAGGTGTTGTGCTGTTGGGAGAAACAAGGCTTGCTGGGAATATATTGCTGCAAGAGGGTTTCTATCACAGGTCCCAGAGTTTGTCAACACTGACAAGAGAGGTCACATAGCATTTCATTCACATTATGATTGGTGACTCTTAGACCTGGCCCAGAGGGAGGTGCTTCTGTGGCTTCTCCTTGGCAAAGCAGGTTCTGTGGATGGACATACTAGCCAGTCAGAGCCAGGGAGCCAGGCCTCTAATCATCCCTATGGTGTCACATGAGAGACTCTCGGACAGCCGTTCCCAGCCCCTGCAGGTCCTCTTACTCCAACAAGGTGCCTCCAATCTCACCATTAAAGATCTGTGCTAGCCAAAATACAGGGTAACCTCTTACAAGAAAAGAGCCAAATGCCTAGGGCATCAATCCTGGTCAACTCCAAAACTAGGACCCTGGCCCCTAGACACACACATAAGCACATACACACACACACACACACACACACACACACACACTTGAAAATACATACCATCATGCTTTCCAACAGAGAGCAATGATGGAGCAATCTGTGCTGCAAATTCGCCACATCCTACAACTGCCAATCCAAATTTGGTTCCCAGCCCCTGCCCTCTCCAGAGGAGGAGGAGCCAATGCCACTGTAATCATGGCGTGTAAAAGTCCCACAGCCCAAAGGCCTGACTTCTCATCCCAGGAACTCTGCGTGTACACCTGGGTTCTCCTCACTATCATTTACTCCAGCACATCTAGCAAGTGTCATCTGCCATCAGACTTTGTTTCTACATGTCAGACTCCAAAGCTCATGTATTCTTTGCTGTACCCTAAGCTCTTTCACTAAACAAGTTTTCCAAAATTTGGAAACAGCTTCTATCTTAAACCAATGTTCTGTGAAACCCCACCCCGTGTCAGTGTGATGTGGAGAGAAGACACACTCTTATATCTCAGAAGACTGTTAGCCACAGAAAACAGCCTCGGGAATAGTTGGTGTCCAGAGTGGCCTCCTCTCAAGGGAGAAACAAGCCTCACCTGAGAGTAGGGTCTAGGGACCCACTGGAAACCCCATCAATGTGATGGTGAGGGACCATAAGACCACTCAATGGACATGTGGATTACATCTCCGGCGTGCCTTCTAAAATATTTGGAAAGGAAAGGATTTTGCAGAATTGGAATTCCTTAAGAAAAAGTAGGGGTCCAATTTCAGTGAAAGTTGAGTGTTAATGCAAACAAGAAGACCACATGGATATTTACTGACTAGAAATCTCGGGACACTAGCATTTGAGATTGAAACCCACAGTAAAGGCTTAGAAAAACAAAATATTGTTTGTAGTTACTTTTGCATAAGAGTGTTGAGTAGAGCATTAGTGAAGGTGCATAGGTTGCTGCAGTAAAGGCACTTACTCTGTCAATTCAGGACAAAACCACAGTGATAAAGCTGAGAGTAGACACCAAATCATCTCCTTGTCCACAGGAGCATCTGAGAAATGTGGAATCTCAGCCCCCACCCAAGACCCACTGAGTTAGAATCTGCATTTTTATAAGATCTCCAGGTGCCCCTTGCACATCACCACCACCACCCTCTTTCCAAAGCATTTGTTTAAATAGTGAAAAACGAAAGGTAGCACTGCTACTTGCCAGCTGGGGCCTTTGTAAAGCCACTTCAGTGCTCTGAGTCTCTCCTTCCTCTTCTATAAAACACCATTAGTAATTCCTGCACCTTTAGACTTTTGTGAGGAGTAAACGAGATAATGCAGGTGAGAGCACTTCATAAAAAACAAAGGGCCCACAAATGTTATTGATTCACATTTTAAACAAACATTTTCCTCTTGGTCCTCTGCATGGGTGTTAGCCTATTTGTGGCGCGGGCTCTTCGACTGCCTGGTAAAGTCATCGCAGTGATAGATGGAAACCCAAAGGGCCTTAGGGCTCCAACAACTCTGAGCCCTTTAAACTCAGAGACTGTCTAGTCCCAGTGTTTCCACACAGTCTGTGTTGAACAGGCAGCTCTTATTCTTGTAACTCAAGCCACGGAGCCCCACTGCTAATCTAGCTTAATTGTTGCAGTTTTTGTTTCTGTGGTCATGGTTGTTGTTGAATCATCCAACAATGGCTTCCATGTTTTTGGTTTCAATCTCTGGTACCATCTTCTTCTTTCTGCCTTCTGGGTAACAACTGCAGCATCCAATACTCCATTGATGTGATGAAGAGAAACATGACACCTGTGCAAAAGTAATCCCAATGCAAATTATCATTTGGGAGAAGTTGTTAGTGAATTTACATTTGATGAGCATTTATAGTTAATTGTAAGTTTCAAAATCAGAACTGATCTCTGCCGCAAACACAAATTCACTAGTGTTTGGCAATGTGAATCAAACGATATTCAATGGAAATGGCACATTGTCATAAATTCTTCAAATAGGTTAACACAAAGCTAGGAGAACAATAAATGCAGCCCTAAATTTTATTTTTAGAAAGTGATATAGTGGAATTGATTTTTAAGAGAATATAAAAAGAAAGAATTTATATCTTGGGAACTGGTAGAACAAACTTATTTACCATTTTACTGTTCAATTTCCGCTGATAGAAACAGGAAGGAAGCCATAAAGAGCCTGTCCATTCAAAAGAGACCAAAGTAAGAATGCAGACAAATACTTGAACCCAGTGGTTATGGTAACTGACAAGTTCAGAGATTTTTCACATCCTCTCTGGGAAAAAAATATTTTATGCTAATTTTTGAATGGTGATTGATGACATTTAGCCTAATATGTAGATCACAATGAGAAAATAAAAATTTCCATGAAGAAAATATTTTTCTGCTTGGTGCCAGTTCAAAGGCCTCCGAAACTTAAAAAGTCAGAAGTGTTTTTGTTCCAGTCAAACTTGATTGATAGTGATAAATCATTATAATTATAGTTTCAGCAATAATGATGACATGTTCTGTGCTTCTATTTTCCTTGTGTCTGAGGCTTCCATGCAAGACTGGCTGTGTGGAGAACATGGCCATATTTCCTCTGGGCAGATACTTAAGATGCCCTGAGGTCTATGGGCTTGTATTGTGTCCTTCATTATTCAAAGCTGAGTGTCCCTGGGACACCAGCAGAAGCCCCTCTGGAAAGGAAAGTGTATCCACTGTGCCACAGGGACAGTGCGTGGAAGGGTCTGGCACGTCAAGCCACCATACGCTGCACCAATCACGACAGCTGTTCCTGTTTGGCTTCCAACTTCAAAGCTTCTCGCTTTCCTGAACATGCATTCCGAGTTTTATTTTCCAGTCCTCCAAACCATGCAGTTCCCCGAGAGCACTAAAGGTCAGGCTTTCATCCCAAGCCTAAAGGAATATGCACTTGGATCCTTTCCTTTCTTGTTTTCCTTTGGGGGAAGTCATAAAAACAGCTTTGATAATTAGTAAACAGCCAACATTTTCCTAACACTCATAAAACATAAAGGCGATGTGAAAACTCAGCTTTGCTTTCAAGTCTCATGGAGGATCACGTTCCAGGGGCACACATTCTTCTCCTAAGTGCAAATGGATTGTTCAAGCTGCATTGCTCGGTCGGTCCATAGCACCTGGTTCACCCTGGAAGGAGTGTGACCGGGTTCAAGTTTCTGTCCTGACTACGGTTGGTAAGTTCACTAAAGGTAAAGGAGAACCAGCTTGATGTGTGGTGACAATTTAGAGGCTAGAGTGAAACGCTGGAGGCTGAGAGGAGCCTCCATTAGGTAGAGAGCTCTATCCACGTACTTTTTGTATGTTTCTCTGTCTTCCTGGTAAACTCAGTAAAATAACTCAAAGTACATAAAAAAAAAATTTTGTCTGTTTTGAATTGCTTTAAAATTCTCAACCCAGCCTCTTTAACTCAAGGAAATGAAAGTATTAGTGGCCAAATTTGAATCTATAATATGTGGTTGCCTAATGCCACATCACAAGAATTGGCAAACTGATCACCTGCCTGTTCACACAGCCTAATGGTTCTGCCAAAAACAGGCAAGATTAAAATCCACTGCAGCCAAGTCTGAGTGACACTTCATTTCAGCTGAGAAGGCCTTGTCTGTTTGAAGGAGAACAAGAATGGGGGGTAGAGGGTGAGGGGTGGCAGGCAGAGTGCCTCCAGTGTCCTGCAAGGCACAAAGCTGAGCCCTGTAAAGCTATAGCAGTTTATCTCAGAACATAAATAATTTCTGATACTATTTGATTGCAATTAGAAGATTAATACACCAATGAAGGAAAATAAATGTTGGCTCCCTAGTTTGTAAAGAAGCAGCATCTTCAATGCATGGACTATATGAGAAGTATGCAGAGGAAAAAGGGAAAAGCTGTATAATTAAATAAATTCATTAGACAATGCTGACTCAGACTTGTTCATTGTAAGAACAAAAACCAATTGGCTAATATGAGCAGCAAATACATTTTAGGTTCCAATACATTTATTAAAACCTAAAATCACATGCCGACGAGACTAGTGAGGACTCACAAACTTAACTGCCAGGCATTGCAAGCTGGGCCTGCCCCACTGGCCATCCTGGTGCAGGACCATCGGGGCGTGTTCAGCCACCTTTTGGGGACATTTCTGGAGTTGTCAGGCTGATTGTAATTATCAGGAGTGTTGGAGATCTGGACTTTTATTGCTCTCCGGTTGCTGGCAGCTCATACGGAATGAGAATCCTATACCACCCACCACCCCAAAGAGACTTCCAAAAGTACTGAATTATGGTGATTCTAATGAAAACACTGGTAACCTAAAATAAATCCATGAGTGACAAAGTAGATGCTACAGCTGCTAAGATTTCAGCAGCAGCAGGGAACCCTATAAGAAAACAAAGAAATAGGATTCTCTTGACAAAAATGACTTTCCAGTAATTTCTCTTTGGAGTAAGCAATCCATTTCAAGAGAAAGGCAGACTACAAGTGTGAAAAAGTTCAATGACCACATCAACAAGATTTACATTTGATGCAGTTCATATGTTACCTTCAAAAAGAAGTCAAACTGTTTACTTCAACAGCGTTTTTGTGCTTCAAATAATACTTGACTATATAATGGAGTTTTGATGGTAAGATCCAAGGAATACAAACAGATTCTTAGTTGCTGTAAGATTTGATCTTTCAAAAGTCAAGGGCACTCCAAAGTTCCAACTGCTAATTGACACAAACTCTCCACTAGAGAAACATTGATCATATGTCAATAGCATGTGGAATGGAATAATCATGTCTTAAAATCTGATGATTTAATATTTATTTGGTGATGACAGATGGGCAAAGCTGTTAGTTGTTCTGGGCAGGGCTCAAGGACCTGAGGTGAACCCTCTGGACGCCTCCCATTATGACTTTGGCTTAAAAGGAATCTCCTAGGTATCCAGCGGTCCCAGATTATTTTCATCTAGCTAGAAACAGATACAGCTTCAGAATTTATACCTAAGTGTTTTGTGGAGGAGGAAAAAAAATTAAAGTTTCATTATTGTTAGTCCCTTGAGGATTCTAAAACCCCTACTGAAAAACAGGGCATTTCAGGCCAATTGGCCTGCCCTGAGAGAAGTGGGAAATCGGAGGAGCTCAGAGTATGGAGCACTCTGTGTTTTCCCAAGGTATTTCAGCGCTCATACACCGGGTTAGTCAGGTTGCTCTTGACTTATGGAGGTGATCTGACCACAGCAAGTCCTGCAGCCCCCGATTTTATAATAACCTCAGCACACACTCTTAAGTGCATTTTATAAATTGAGATGCTCTCCACAATTTTCTGAGTATTCTTTCTCTTACATAGTATTTGGAGCAATGGACTAAGTTAACACAAGACCCAATGCAGAATGTTGGGAAAAGTCTTTTTTTTTTTTTTTTGTAAGTCTTCTAAAAATCTTCACAAGTTCCATCTGTGTTTATCAATGTCAGTACTATCCAACTGTCCTACTGAGACCTATAGCTTAGGCCTCTGAACAAGCAGAACTTACAAGCCAATGTGGCTTCTCACGAAAGTCCTCTGTTAAACTGAGACAGGATCGTTGAAAGAGTGAACATTACATTGGGCTTACCACATAATTTATTTTGACCCTCTTGTTAAGAGCAGGACTCACCTCACAAGCTGACTTGAAGTGTCAACAAATGTTACTTTTCTCATCCTGGGAAGACCCCCAAGTCTTCATAGGTCTCTATGCCTTTGCTCAAACTGGTGCTGCCTGCTGCAATGCACACACACGATTCTCACCTGCGGCCTCAAAGCAGATTTAGCTCAAATAGAGAGGAGATATGATAGAGAAGACAAGAGAGAGAGTAAGATAGAGGACAAACCCTTTGGTCTATTGGGTTTTGTAAACCTTGGAGCTGGATGGAGCCTCATGTTGATGGAGTATTTCTAACATCCGAAAATGCTAGATAGGGAAATCACTAGATTTGTTCCAATGAAGCAGTTTACCACCTGTTTTAAAAAAATTAAAAACAAAGAAAACAAAAACCTTTTTAAGTGAAATTATAGAAAGATCAAAACAGATAAAATTAAATCTTTCTTTAAGCAGTTTAAAACTTCAGTGTTTGGAAAATCTTGAACTCTTATCTAAGCCCTAGGTTTATCAGAGGTGACTGAGAACCCACTAACATAGCCCAACCTCCACATGGTCCAGAGGAGGCAACTGAGGCCCCAGACCTCCTACGAGGCTTCCCTGCGTCACAGGGCAAGTCAGGGACAGAGCCTTGTGGAGAAGCGGAACCATCCAGCACTTCCTCTGCACAGCACGGCCTCCCACCCTGCTTCCTTCCAGCAGACTTGCTACCTTGGAGAAACCAGATCCTCAGGTGTTTTAATAAAATGGCATTAAATCTCTTTCTGTCAATTACTGAGAACTGGAAGCTACGCCATCACTAAAGCTTCATGAAACATGAGTGTGTAGAAATCCAGGGAAGCAAAAAGACTTTTCAAGGGCCATAGCCATATCTTTATAGCCCCATGCTCCTAGAACATTGTGTGTGAATAATACATGTTTGTTAAATTGAGAAAAATCAAAGAGGTGGCCTTGGCCTCTGGGTTTCCTTCTTTTGTTTTGTTTTCTCACTTGATTTGGGCCTTAGATGCAGAGATTATGTTAAACACACTCCTCCAGTTCTTAGCACTCTATAACAACTGGTCTGTGCAAGATGCCCTAATTATATTTGTTTCTTTATTTGTTCCTTTACTCATTCCTTCTTTTCCTTGGAACTAAAACCATGCCCAAGGAAGGCATCTTTACTTCTTATTAGCTGTTAAGCAGTAAGTTTCTTGCCATTCCTAATATTGGATGAATTGTATTTAGTACTCTGCTTAGAGCCACAGAGATCCTAATAACTTTCTATCAATCTAATCTGTTTATTTTGATAATTCATAGGCTTAATGGAGTTATACTATATCACACCTGCTTAGTCTCAGGCATTTGCATTTGCAGATTGGGTTCTCTGATTGTTGAAGTCAAAGACAAGTAAATGCAGAGAGAGGGGCATGATTCTTAGGAATGCTGCACCCTTCTCTCTCTCAATATTCCTTGGGAAGCTTCTTTATTTCACAAGGCATAAAGAACTTTTTAAAAAATGGCTAATAAAAGAGAATGTTTTCTTCAAAATTTGGCTTGAAGAATTAAAAATATAGGCTTTTATCTCATGTTCAGGCATTAATGTCTCATAAATTATAAATTAATCATTGACTATACTTAGTCATTTGCCAAATTTTGTATATATATGTACATATATGTGTATATATGTATAAGTATATTCAAGGTGTGTGTATATATATATTATATGTTATATGTTATATATATGAGTCTATATTGACAATAATGAGGTAAAATGGGCACAAATTACCTCTCTGGCAGCAGTACATTTTGGTACAACTGTTGGACAGCAACATGGCAACTGCATTTGAAGAATCATAACAATGTTCACAATGTTTGATTCAATAATCTCTCTTCTGAGAATTTATTCAGGAAAAGAGCACACAGGAAAAATTCAAAAAAGAAAAAAGTATACACATTCATTATGGAAGCTTACATCCTAGTGGGCTACAGCAACAAAATCATAAATAAATAAATAGTGAAAAATGTCATGATACAAATAATTATGGTGATGTGACATGACAGAGAAGAATGGAGGTTGCTTTTCATGGGATGCTCAGGGAAATCCTCTCTAAGGGGGTGACATTCAAGCTGAGATCTGAAAATGAGAGTAAACCAATCATGCAAAGAGCTTGGGAAAGACCATCTGGGAGAACTTCAATTACAGAGATCTTGAGGTAGAAAGAGCTTGATAGGTCAAGAACTGGACAGGTCAATGTGCCCAGGATAGGTGAACAAAGTGAACATGGCAAAGGGTTGATTCAGAAAGGCAGACAATGTGACATGTGAAAACATAGGGATAAAAACAGCATGCGATATGAGCTCCACTCTATGAAGATTTTACATGCATATTTAAACAAACTAGAAGGAAAAGTAGGAAAATCAAAAAGAAATGATATGTAGGTATTTTTTCCTTCTTAAAATTATTATTGTTAATATTTTTGTAATGTTATTCACACACAAAAAAATTAAGATGTTCTTGGTTGAATATGCAAAAATAGGGTCTTGATATTGCACCATCATGACATGAAATAAATCTCACTTCATGCTTAGCCTACAGAGTTGACTTAGGTCTTTGGAAAAGGTCACCTTCACTGTGATGTACGCCACACTGTCAACCACAGTGATTCACCTTAAATACAATGATTCACCTTGAATCCATTGAATTGAATTTATCTTGAGAATACAGTTCACTTTAGCAAACAGCTATAAACATAATTCTACATTCTTTAACCCTGTACACTAGTTGCTCACAGTCTAAGGGAAGAGTTCTAGTTCCATGAAATTTTTTGTTTTGTTTTGTTTTGTTTTGTTTCAACTGGGATATAATTGACTTATAGCATTATATTGGTTTCAGGTGTACAACATGATTTGATATATGTATACATTGCAAAATGATTACTACAATAAGTTTAATTAACATCCATCATCACACATCACTAAACGTTTTTTTCTTGTGATAAGAACTTTTAAAATTTACCCTCTTAGCAACTACAGTCACCATGCTGTACATTACATCCTCAAGACATTTATCTTATAACTGGAAGTTTGTACCTTTTGACTACTTTCACCCATTTTTGCCTACCCCCATCCCCACCATTCTGTTCTTTGTATCCATGAGTGTGGTTCTTGTTTTTTAGATTCCACATATAAGTGATATCATGCAATGTTTGTCTTTTTCTGTCTGACTTATTTCAATTAGTAAATGCCACCAAGTTCAATCAGTGTTGTCACAAATGTCAAGATGTCTTTTTTAATGGCAGAATAACATTCCATTATATACAGAGGGTGCCAAAAAAATGTTTACACATTTTACGAAAGGAAAAAATCAGTATTAAAATTGTAATACTCAATATATACCAACAACAAAAGATGAACACAAGTCACGTTTGACTTCTGCAGTTACAAGAGGTGCTCAAAGTGGTTACCATCAGCATCCAGACACTTCTGATTACGGCGAACTACTGCTTGAGCAATGTTGATCAAAGTGTCCACTTGTATCACTGCACATGCTGTTTCAGTTTCTTCCTGAAGTACCACCAATATAGCCAGTTTTCTACGGTACACCACATCCTTTAAGGTCCCCCATAGGCAGAAGTCAAGGGGTGTTAAGTCAGGAGAACATGGGGGACACTCAACTGCACCTCGTCATCCTATCCATTGTCCTGGCAAATTCTCATCGAAGTAAGCTCTCATGTCTTGGTGGAAGTGTGAATGACAACAACGTTTCCGCCATTTTCTTTGGCTGTCCTGCCTGTCCCATGGTGATGCTAGCATTCAATTGATTAACGCCATCTTTTGAGTAAACATTACTACCGTAATTCAATTCAACTTTGAAAAGTAATACATAGATAACATCTCCTAAAATGTATATACATTTTTTGGGACCCCCCCCCAAGTGTGTGTGTGTGTGTGTGTGTGTGTGTGTGTGTGTGGCGATACATATATATATATATATATATATATATATATATATATATATATAAAATCATCCATCAGTGGATACTTAGGTTGTTCCCATGTCTTGGCTATTGTAAATAATGCTGCAGTGAACATGGGGGTGGGGATATCTTTTCAAGACAGTGATTTTGTTTTTTTGTTTCTTGGCTAACTATCTAGAAGTGGAATTGCTAGATCATATGGTTGTTCTATACTTATTTTTTTTGAGGAACCGCCATACTGTTTTTCAAAGTAGCTGCACAAATTTACATTCCCATGAAAAGCAAGAAAAAAACTTTTTGAAAACAGACTGAGATGGCAGGCCCGAAATCAGAGAACCAGGTTTACCTCAAAATGTAGAAAATGGACAAGGCCTAAAGCTATTTACATTTCCCAAGGGAAGCAAAAAAATTTTAATAATCAATATTTTAATATCAAATAATCAATGGAATTATACAGTTAATGTTCACTAATACCAATGTGCTCACAAATACATTTTCCAGTCTCCTTGGCAGTTGGATTGGCCATTTGGCTAAATATGGCTTCCAGAAAGTGAACAGCAATGAGGTTCCGCTTCCAGCCTGGGGTGATTAAGTGCCTAGTATGATTTCTCTATGGATTCTTTTTTTGTCTATATGACTAGGAGTGAAGGGGTGTGAGGTTGTAGAACACATATAAAAGAAACACAGATCTATGAGTCACTGTGTGAAGGAGAGCTGCCCAGAAGCGCTGCTGGACCCCATCAGACTCTAAGTGAGAACGAAACCATTGTGTTACACTGCTGAGAGCTTTGGAGCTACTTGTTATAAAAGCTTTTATTTATTACCTTTCTAAGTCATGACATGCTCTATGAGATATATCTGTTGAATCTTCCCACTTACTCTGTTTGATTAGAATTCTATTTCATAAAGGATTGAACCCTGTGTCCCTTTGGAAGACACCAATCATATTTCCCAATCTCAATTATTATATCTACAGTGGAAATAGAAACCATAAGATTCTCCAGAATGTAGAAAGCAAAACATGGCTTAATACACTTGTGCTGCCAACTTGATGTTGCCTATGAAAATCCAAAGACCTCCAAATAAATTCCAAATGGTCTGTTAATTTGGATTTTTGTTTTTCCCTCATGTGTTCCCTTTGCCCGAAATGCCTTTTTACCCTCTTCTCTGGCTGGCACACTCCCACCATGCTTCATGGTCCAACTCAAATGTCAATTACTCTTCTTTGAAGTATTTTTCTTGACTGCCCCAGGCAGAATTAATCACTCCCTTTCTTTGTCCTTGCAAAGGTCATTGATGACTTCTTAAGTGGTAGATTCAATGTCTTCTTTTCAGTCTATACCCTATTTGACCTCTTTTCCATTTGTTAGTATTGAAAATTCCCTCTTTATTTAAAAAAAACAAAAACAAAACAAAACTCATCTCTTATTTTTTCTACTCCTTATGGATCATCTGCCTACCTTTTTCCCCAGTCTTCTCAACTCCTTACCTGGCTCCATCTATGCCCTCTCCTTGGTTCTCTTCTAACTATACCAACTCACTGAAGATCCTCTCTCTTAGTTTTCATAACAAGAAATAAACCAATGACTTCAAAGATTGTATCTCCAGCTGAACTCTCACCTGAGCTCCAGCCTCTTATTTCCAACTATAAACTAGAAATTTCTACCTAGACCTTCAGTCACTGTACAAAATGGGCTGATTTCCTTCCTCCCTAGGCATGTTTTGCCTCCTGTATCCCTTCTCTCAATTTCTAGCACCCCTAATTAATAGCTACCCAAACTAGTAACCTCAAGAGCCCTTCTCTACTCTTCCCTCTTACTCATCTTCCACATAAAGGTTATCACCAATTCTTATTAAAAGGTCCTTTATGTGATGAAAGGAACACGAACGGACTTTGGTGTTATAGACTTAAGTTCAAATTTTTACTCAACTACTTACGAGTTATATGGCTTGGATTAAATTATTTAATCTCTTTGAGCTTTTAATTTCTTATCTGTAAAATACAGATAATAATTAAACATGGAACTCCCAAGAGTGTTGCAAACAGTAAATGGGAAAACACATGGAAAATGTCTGGTGTAGGCAAACCAGATACTCACAAATTTTAATCTCTTTTTTTCCTTAAAATCCACATTCCCACTGCCTTAGTTCAGGACTTCATCACCTCTCACCTGGATTATTGCAAAAGCCATATAAAGAGTCTTTCTGCCTCTCTTCTCTTCCCTACCCCCAACCCCAAGCAGTTTTTTTTTTCCAAAGTGCTGCACGCTATGCTTTTCTCACACACAAATCAGTCACATTGCTCCCCTGCTTAAAACTTTTGCTAGACTCCCAGAGATAAAACTGCTTATCATCTGTGTTCTATCATCTCATCTTTCCCTGACCACATCATGCCTGTTCTAGTTAGAGCTCTTTTGATTGCAAGGTACAGATACTCACTCAAATTAGCTTAAGAGAAGGGGAAGTTTAGAGCAAGGATTCCAAGAGCTCTTGGAAAGGCAATGACATTGGACCAAGTCCAGACCTAAGCAGACTTCCAAGCCCACTCTCCTTATTCTGGCCCCAAAATATGGAATGTAGTAAAATGTAATAAAATAACTTTTTTTGTGTGTCTCTCTGCATGTTAAAAACTAAGAGAGAAATTCCTTAGGTGCCAGAAATAAGGAACTCAGATTCCGAGCAGTTAGTAGGAGATGAAACTCAGGGGAAGTTCAGCCAGATAGGCTTCTATGATTCTGCTGCCTGTGGGATGGGCGTGGGATACAGAAAAGCAGGCCAGCCTGAGGGAAGCTAGACCTTCTCTAACTGCATGAAGCTCCCTGCTTGAAGTCATAAAGGGCTGAGAAAATAATGACCAAAATTGTTCCCATTGGCCTGGATAAGCACCAGAGAAGCTTGCCATTTACCAGGCTCATGGTTGGAAAAGGGATTATCTGGTAGAAGTCAGAGCCCAGTATTATGCCATGCACAGATTCTAAACTCAACTTTCCACATGATGCCAGGAATCCAACAAGAAAAGCTAAAGAGTGAAACCCACTAGGCCAGGCAGAAGCAAATGCAGAACCTTCCTATGGGGCCGTTGCTGAAGCCCGATAATCTGTGTGTCACACAGAAAGCAGCACCAGCCAGGGAAGAATTCTTGGAGAATGACAACAACGATGCAGGGACCTGAGTCTCAGATGCACACATTATACACCTGGCATCCCTAAAATTAGAAGGGAAACTTCATAAAATTAGAAGGAAAAATAAATTAGACAGTGGGTTTTCCAAAATTGGCAACAGAAGTTCTCAAAAGTATAAGAACATTCTGAATCCATACAAATAAAAGTACTCTCAGGCTTGTGGTTGTGAGACTGCAGAACCCTAAAGACAAAGAAAAAATCATAAAATATACCAAAGCCACAACTATAAATTGATAGAAATATCTCACTGACAGAACCAGCTGGTTGCTACCCAAATACACTCTCTCTTTCCATCTTAACAAAATCATTTTTTGTTTCAAGCACTATGTCAGATTAAACAAACAAACAAACAACAACAACAAACCCACTTCTGCTTTTCAGCCCCCCTCAGATCTTGGAGTGGCCACATGACAAAATTCTAGTCAGTGAGACATAGATGGGAGCTAGGATTCTGGAATATTTTTCCTTCCTGATATAGGCATTGCCCTTTATATAACATTCATGGCTACCAGCCAAATTTTTAATTGGTTGCTCTTATAAAGAGAATGAGGGACTAGGAAAGGAAAAAAAGGAATATTAAACTTTAAATTTTAGTTGTAATTTTTATACATTTTATAATGTATATATCTAGAGCAAATATGACATTTTTCTAACATTTGCTAATTCTGGGTAATAGTTACATAGGTGTTTTTTAAAATTTTGTCTATGTAATTATTATACATATATTTTTTTAAATTAACGTTTATTGTGTTGACAATTGTTAGTAAAGTTACATAGATTTCAGGTGTACAATTCTGTATTACATCATCTATAAATCCCATTGTGTGTTCACCACCCAGAGTCAGTTCTCTTTCCATCACCATATATTTGATCCCCTTTACCCTCATCTAACACACACCCCCTTACCCTCTGGTAACTAATTATTATATTTTAACGTTATAAGAATAAAATAAGGAAGAAAAGAATCCCATAAAATGACAGAGCCTCCTGAGAACAGAAATGGGAAAGGTCTTGGGACTGGAGGCAGGTCCCCTCTTGGGGTTCCATAAGGTGAGAGGGTGAAAGACGATATGCAAGATCTCTGCATGGCTTCTTCCGCATCTTTCTCTCTTCCTCCACTCTCCCATGGTTCATTCTCCCCCATGACTTTGTACACCCGGGGTCAATCCCAACACTGCCATAGCACTCCACATTCATACAAGCTCACCCTCAGTCCCCCCCAGATAACTACAGTAGTCTCCATTTTCCTATTTTAAAACCCTGAGCAATGACAGACATGGCTAGTCATCTTCTCAATCCAGTTCACAAGTCACAGAACCCTGAACGAGCTGTAAACAGGCTGCTTGGAAATCAGATGTCTACCCCTGATCCACTCAGCCGTGACTAGGGCTGGGCCGCGATGGTGTAGATGTGAGGAGTGGCAACTGTAGGTGGGTGGAGAGATTTTCCAAGTACAATTCTCTATGCTCAGTTAGTTCCCTCTTCCTGGAACACACTTTCCACTGCCTTCCTCAGCCCCTTCTCTGCCTGGCAAAGTGTTCTTCATCAAAAGGGAAATCAAACTTTTCTAGGAAGCCACCCAGGTTCTCCGGGCAGTGGTAGCACCCCCTCTTTATTCTTCTATAGCACTTGTATTTACCTCCATATAGTATGCCACTTACACATGGAATCATAGCTATTTGTTTACTTGTGTGTTCTTTTGCTACTGTGAGCTTCTCAAGGGTAAAGGCTCTATCTTAGCTGTCCTGTATTTCCAGTGGCCAGCACCATCCCTACAACATGGGAGTGGCTCAGTAAAGAGCCATCACTTGATCTGTGAGAAAACCTTCCGAATATTCTCTGATTGGTCTAGTATAACTACTCTACAGAATTCCCATAATAGAGATAGTTCACAGAGTGGTGAACCTTGAGTCCAATTTACATATAGGGAAATAGACCCTGGCAGCCAAGGGAAACTGACCAGGTCACATGCCTAGTAAATGAGGGCACTGGGGTTGGAAGGAGGTCTCCTCCTTCCTCATCAATCAAAAGTCCATTGACAACTTTCCCCTCTAAGGGCAGTTTTGGAGACAACCTGCACCAACACCCTTAGGTTCCAGGGAACAGGAAGGACAGGACATCCCCGCATGTTTTATCATGCTCAAAGCAGCTTTGGATGTATCAACATTCCTAAGACTTACACTGCTCCGTAGAGTCACTCCTCTTGTTCTTTACTGAGCCCCCCTCAATGTACACTGGGTACTCCCTGAGAAAGGTCCAATCACCCCAGGCTTTGAAGTTGGTATCTGAGGCTCTCTCTGGTCATAAGTGACACAGGCAGAAAAAGGACAGATGTGTCTCCATGGCCCTGGCACAGACGATACCAGTTTAAGACTCTGATCTGCCTTGAAGTCTGTTCTACTGTGTTGGAGTGGGGCCGTGTTTGCACAGGAAGCTCTGTGTATCACTCTGCACTGTGGGCAGGAACCCTGCAAAGCCCTTCCTATGACTGATAAACAGTGTTTGGTTTGGATCAAGAGGAAAAACAAGGCACTTGGGATAATAGAGGCGGATGGGGAAAGTACATGGGACTCCAAAATGAGAGCAAAAGAAGATTATTGCTTTGAACCACTAATGTGGTAACCAACTCTAGAAACAATGAGCACTGGAACGGAAACAGTGACATTGGGAGAGCAAGCTTCCTTCCACCCAGCTGCAGTCAAAGTAGAGAGTTCACCGGGGCCAGCAAACTGGCAGGCGCTGTGTTATGACTGCGGGAGGACAAACATTGCAGGTCAAGTAAGTCAGGCCCCCTTCAAAGGACAAGATCTTAGGGCTTAGATGACTTCAGCTGTGGCTGCTGCTGGGGAAAGGTGTTCCCTCACATGAATGACAACACAAGACCATTTGAAAGGAAGAAAAAGGCAGATGAGTAGGCTGTGGCTTAAAATGGTTACATCCCCCTTTAACAATAGGGTGATCATATTATTTGTTTTTGTTGAACTGCTTTGGGTTGGTGGTGGGTGAGCCCCCTTCACCAGGGACCTTTGTGAGGAAACATCCTCACTGTTTGACTAACTCCAGGAGATTTGTTTTGCTGAGTAAGGGACACAAGTGGAGAGAGAAAGCAAAGTTCTTCAGGGTGTTACGAGTGATTGTTAAAGGCTAGGGCGAGAGATGAGTAACAACAAGCTGGCAAGGCAGAGAAACTTTGGGGGGAATAAAATAAATGCTTGATGGAGAGTTTAATTTACTCTGAGGTATGAGCTGCAATTTTTCTTCTCCGTCTCTCCAGGAAACTTTACTGAAGGTTTCAGTAAAATATGAATTTCTTCCTAAGGCACTGTGGGAATAGGATTTATTTTATGGGATGGGGATGCTGATTTTGGACTCAGGTGGGTGTGGAGTAAAAGCTGAGTTCTCTGTGGCCTGCCCCAGCTGGGTTCTACTTTTAAATAAATTGTTTCTGTGGAACTTCCCATGCCAGGATCTCAAGCCTTTGACAAAAGTGCCAACTTGGCATGAATAAAGGAAAAATAATTTCTCTCTTATCTCCACTTCCAGAGCTCTGCAATTGTAGTTAAACCTAGATGATTTATTAATAATTTAACGCAGCATAGTATGTATTGAGAAATTTTGCATTTGTTTTTCACGGTGGCAGACTCATTAGGGAAGAATAGAGCTGAAAAAAGACAAGTTGCTAGGCAGGGCCTAAGAGGAAAGAACCAAAGTAGACGTTTTTATCCCCCAAGGTTTAGGCTCACTGAGGATAATTAGCACAGGTTGTCCCAGAGCAGATGTGGATGAAGTCTGACAGTTTGCAGGCTAAAGAGAGGAGGGACTGACTGATGCAGGAGAGGAAGCAGTGGGCAGGGGTACAGATGTGGGCTCCTGAGGGCAGGGATCAATGCTGAACAAATATCTGGGCTGGAGCTAACTTGGATGAGATGAAAGTATGGGGACCTGTGACAGGAGGGAGCTGTTGTGGTCAGGAAAGGCCAGGTTTTGCTGAATTAACGAACACATCCTGAAACTGCCAGGCATCACACAACACATAAAATGAATCAAGCTGCTGTAAGTTCCCAGCTTTCGTGGGCAGTTAGTCTCCATGCAGTGACCCAAGGACCCAGGCTTTTTCTATCTTTTGCCTTTTAGACCACATGGCTTCCAAGGTCACTGCAGACGGGGAATGAGAAGACAGATCTGTACTGTTCAGTATGGTAGCCAGTAGCCACATGTGGCTAAGTTTAAATTAATTAAAATTAAATAAAATTTAAAATTCAGGTCCTCAGTCCCACAAGGTTAGTAGTGGCTATCATAGTGGACAGTGTAGGCATGAAATGTCCATCATGACAGAAAGTTCTGTTGGACAGTTGGTGTAGAGTATCATTTCAGGAAGCAACGTATGTCATTTATGCCACATCCCATTGGTGGAAACAGTCCCTTAACCCTAAACTCAGGCTGGGATGTACATGTATCAGAAGGAGAAAGTAGGATTGCTGAGTCTCTAGTGTCTGCCAAATGGGCTGTGAGGGAATCTCCTGAGACTGGCTAGGGGTGACCTCAAAATCACACACCCCCACGTGGATCAATGAGCTTGAGCAGAGTGCCACAGCAGAGTGGGTGCCATAGAATGAGTCCGCTCTGGGTTGCTGTACAAGCCAAAGGTGGAGTGGTAGCCCGGGAGAAGGAGATAGAGGGTGAGAAAGCCCTGAAGCTTGACTGATAGTGAAGTTTTTTCTAAGCTTCCTGAGTAATAAATTAAGTCAGCTTTTATTTGATTTAGAAAAAGAAATCAAGCATTGTTTCCACTTGAAATCCTCATGAGCACTCTTTCCTGTTCTGTGGTCTCGCTTATGAAAGAGAATGAGGAACAACAGACATGCTCCTAAGGGTGAGTGCTGGAGGCCTTGTCCTGGGCTGGCGTTATGCCTTCCTCTGCTGCCTGAAATGCCCTGTCATTTTTCCCTTGGAGGTGATGTGGATTGAAAGGGAAAACACAGACTTTCCAATCCAATTGGTTTGACTTCCATTTCTGGAACTAAAGTTGGGGGCCCATGAGAAGGGATAGATAGGGCCTGACCATCCTGACACGGCATCCACATGTGGAGTCTGCACTGTGACAGGGAAGGAACACAGGGAGTGCACACTGGGGAAGGGGATGGGGGAGTGCGAAACTCAGCCTCAGGTCACAGAGCAGCAAGACCTAAACTGGGAAAGCGATTTAGGATGTCAGAAGCCTGTAAGATCAAGGAAAATTCAGGAAATGGGTGTAAGACAGGTCAGGGCAAAGGGTTCACGCTGAATTCTGCCACCAATGTGAGGGCCTCAGAGAACAGGCTCCTACGTTGTCAGCCAAAAGGCATGGACAGGACCAGGCCCTGAACAGACCTTCAGTCTCACCCAGTGTGGTCCCATCCTCACCAATGGAAATGATCATTCCCACCTCTAACTGTTGCAATGAAGATTAGATAACACCTAATAAATACGCCTTCTTTACTCTTCTTTTATTGTTGATTTATATTCTGCCATGTCTTTTAAGACCTAGTTAAACCCTGACTCTTTCATGAAGCTCATATCATTTCCTTCTCTGATGTCTTTCAAATTATTTTAAATTTCTCAACATTACAGTATGGTTTTCTAATTTTCGCACAGTTGTGTCACTATGTAGACATTTGTTTTCATTTTACTCACTACTTTTTTCTCAGGTGTGTGTGTATGTGATTTCTGCAGCTAGAATATGAGGTTGTTCTAAGTAGGTAGTTCTCTTAGACTAGGTTTACAATAGGTCCTCAGTGAGTGTTTTTGCTCATTTGAATAGATGAGGGGGCCCTCACTGGTCAAGTGTTAGCTCGACTTTGGTCTGTGTTTAATTCACATGAATTTATACTGATAGCCAAGACATTATTCTGGGTCATGATGTTGAAGAAGCCCAGTTCACAAAGAACAGGAGTGTATTTTTCTGAAAGAGTGAATGTCAACACAACCATGTTTTGTCTCTAGAATGCTGTGGCTAATGCTGCCTATAAGCATCAAGAACACGTAACGAGAAGTCCAGAGAGTGATGAGCAAGCCCATGATCCCATCATGCCATGGATGGAGGGTCTACCACTACAGATGTACTCTTGGGCCTGGAAAGCAGAGGCCATGGAACAACAGGGTGAAGATGCCAGGGGAGAGCCTGGCTGGGTCACAAAATCTCAGAACACTGAACTGAAGGACAGAGACCTCTTACAGTTTGAGGGAGGTTGTCTTGGTGACAAATAGAAGGAAATATTGTTTACTACACTGCTTTGTAAATATATGGAACAAATTATACTGAGGATGAAAGAGGAAATTATAAATAGATTCAAAATGGATTCAGATAAATTCATGCATAATAGACTCTACTAATATAATCTTAAGGGAAAGTTAGGAATAAGCTGTAGGCATCATTAGTATTTTGACATCAATGTCATAATAATGATCTATCACACATTTTTTCAGCACCAATGTCAGAGACAAATGCTGACATGGGAGAATCACTAGCCTGACATTCTATGGCATTTATTAGGTTCCTATCTTTTCATATCTTGGAGTCAAGAGCCTTGGAGTTTGTCCACACTGAAGGAGATTAAGTAAATTTAGAGACAATGGGAGAGCTGCTTGCAAAAAATTTATGTTTTTTAAGGTTTATGTTTCGGGAGAAAAGATACTTTATCAATATTAAGTAATTTGTAAATACAGACAATCTCTCCTATTCCAAATAACTCGGTTAAATCAATCCTGATATTTATTCAACCCCCAAAGCAATACATATGGCCTTGATGTGTGCTATTAGATGTGTTTTACTACATCAGTAGCTTATTTTGCCCCAGAGATAAGAATAAGCCTGTATTTTAAACCACATTCAAGTATAAAATGCAAGAAAGGAAGAACATAGATGAGTCCTGCTGTTCCTAAACATTAAGAGAAGAATTAACTTGACTAGAGAGAGAAAGAGTAGCAACTGAGAGGGGCTTTAGATGGTCCAGAGTAGACCCACCTCCTCAGTTTGTAGCTTAGGGCAAGGGATCCAAGAAGGGAAGATGACTGGCAGAGGACACACAGGGAAGGGAGTAGGGGTGGAGGCTCTGGGCTTTCCTTCTGCTTCCCATCCAGGCATCCCTGGACTAAATTATTTTCATTCTATGCCTATTAGCTTATTTGTGTCTGAGAGGAGAATTTTATATATTAATGTCTGGAATTGAGGTTGAAATGATTCCAGGATTTTGTTGGAAATACCAACATTAAATAAAAAGATATAGGTTTAAAACCAGTTTGAAAAAAGTTTGGGCATTCTGGCATTTGGAGCAGTGCGTTCAAGGAGATGTCAGAAAGTATATGATTGATCAAGATGTTGGATGATAATACTTGCCATAGAAAACAAAGGATTATTCCTGCTCTCCTCCCCCACAGAGAAAGTCTTTCCCCTATAGGTAGACTTTGGGTCACTAGCACATGTCCTCCACTCTGAACTGTTAAGCTCTTCTATTTTCATAGACAGCAATGTTCTGACAGTCATAATCTTTCTCCCTGTTTTTGCTCAAAGAGGATATGGAGGAATGTTGTGCAAGATTAGCATATGAATTATCTGAAATTTTCAAAATCTGGAATCATGATTCAAATGTGGTAAACACCATTCTAACCACCTCCACTGGGAAACCCACTGCCAATACAGAGACATTTTAATCTTACTTGACCTTGACCTGCAGTAATAATTATATTTTATGTCATGACCCAGGACACACACATACACTCATATACACAGCTGAAATACAAGTTTCATGAAATAATCCTTAGCCTTACTACATGAGAGTCACTAGAATATTTTCTATTCTAGTGTTCATTTCTATAAAAGCTAGTCACTACACTTTCAATGTTTTTATTACCCACAAATGGTTCATGACCTGGAGTTTGGAAACCCTGAGTGTCAGAGGAACACACACATTCAATTCACTACCCACAGACATCATATTCTCATGGGCTACTCAGAGCCTCCAGGCTTGCCCAGACCTTTGCAGCCAGTCAGATCAGATAGATAATGGTGTGACCATGTTTTCCTACTGCATCTACCAATCAGGGCTTCCCACTGGGCTCCTTCTTTTTATAGGAACCCTAGAAGAAGGCATTTACACAAGCACATGTGCTCGTGGTTGGAATGATGAAATACATAAAGGAACCCTCTCATAACCATCACCACTTCCAGATCTGAGGTTCTGGGTAGAGAGCTCAGTGCGACTCAGCAGATGTTGCTGTAGAGAATGAGAAAACATGCATTCTTCGTTTCTCTATGGATTTTAAATCTTTCCATTCTGTAAATGATGTATAAATCAAGTTTGCAAACGTTATGAAGTAACTTACAGACACATGGACATAATCAAAATTGTACCCAAAGCATAGCCTCATACCAGTTGATAGACTTAGATGCATGATAAATGCATATAATATCAGGCAGGCAGACAATGATGGTTTTTATGACAAAAACTCAACTAACAAACTCAAATAATAAAAACTCCTTAATGTTTTTATTTAGATGACTTTTTTTTTGAAAAACAAATAAATGAGAACAAAAACTGGCAACAAAATGTTAAAATATCTACAAGGTATGGCAATTAAGTTCGCGAACTGATCCTAGAAAGAGTGCTACATACCTCATCGAAGTACTTCCCTTGGGAATCTATGCACTGATACCAGTGCCTAGTCCACCCTTCAAAGCAATTTTGGAACTCTTTTTCTGGAATGGCCATCAGAGCTGTTGTCATATTACCCTTGATGTCCTGAATGTCATCAAAATGTCTTCCTTTCAATATTTCCTTTATCTTTGGGTAAAGAAATAAGTAATTGGAGGCCAGATCAGGTGAGTAGGGAGGGTGTTCCAACACAGTTATTTGTTTACTGGCTAAAAACTCCCTCACAGACAGAGCTGTGTGAGCTGGTTTATTGTCGTTATGCAAGAGCCATGAATTGTTGGCAAAAAGTTCAAGGCGTTTCTGTCTTTTTCACACAGCCTTTTCAGCACTTCCAAATAGTAAACTTGGTTAACTGTTTGTCCAGTTGGTACAAATTCATAATGAATAATCCCTCTGATGTCAAAAAAGGTTAGAAACATTATTTTGACTCTTGATTTGGATTAACAGAATTTTTTCGTCGTGGAGAATTGGCTGACTTCCATTGTGCGCTTTGACGCTTTGTTTCAGGGTCGTATTGGTACACCCATGTTTCATCACCAGTGATAACACAGCCCAAAACCTCATCTTGCCTCTCCAAAAGGTCTTGGCAAACTTCAACTCTCCTTTGCTTTTATTCATCGGTAAGATCCTTCGGGATAATTTTGGCACACGTCTTTCTCATGCCGAAATTTTCAGTTAAGATTTTCCTAATTGTTTCTCTATCGATGTTTACTTGGTCTGCTATGCTTCTCACAGACAGCCAATTATTTTGATGCACAATTCAATGAATTTTAGCACTGTTTCCATCAGTTCTGCTCATTACCAGTCCCCCTGACCTCTCTTCATCAGTGACATGGTCTCTCCCCTCAGAAAAACATTTAATCCATTTGTATACTGCCATTTTCTTCATGGCATTATCACCATAAACTTGGACTAACATGTCCCTAATTTCACTTCCACTCTTGCCAAGTTTAACAAGATATTTAATGTTTGTTGCTCTAATTCAAGCTCAGACATTCTCATGACAGATGGCACACAAAAACATGCAACAATAATAATGAACACCACTCAGCAAGACCCCGCCACATGTCGACACAAACATAGCTGTGGGCATTGATATACCAAGGTTACGGAACATTACCGAGCTATTTGTACAGTGCTATCAATGTAAGTGCATGGTGGCAAGTTCACAAACTTAATTGTCAGACCTCATACAGTTCCTTATAGTTCATAACCATCCAAATTTTCAATATCTCCTTCACTCCCAGTACTGTACAACAAGAATGAATATTCACAATAGAGGAATGATAGATGCTGAATCGTTGAGTAAATTAACGAAAGCCAGAATTAATGAACTAATACTTTTCAGAAAGATTTTTTAGTAATAAGTGAACCAAAGGAGATTTGACCTAGTTAAGCAGAAAATTGAACTTAAAATTGGTCCACTCATTGAAAGACAGGGGGAAGGGAACTAGTGTTTATTGAGAAACTATTATACTAAGTGATAGTTTCATATTAAATATTCATAGCTGCCTAATGAAGTGTGTGTAGTTTTCCCACCTGAAAGACAAGCAAACAAAGACTCAAAGCTCCAGTTCTTACTGTCAATAAGTGTCAGGGCTAGGAATAAAAGAGTGCTCATGCTTCGAAAAAATAAATAAATAACTAACTGCACAATGTGACCTTCCCAAGGTTTATTCAGACTTTGCTATTTTTATGTTTACTCTCCATGTGTTGATGAATTTTACTTCTTAAGTTAAAACTTCTGCCTTGTCATGGTGGTGATACAAAATAAATCCAATGTCTGATCCCCAACAAAAATGTCATCAAGGGCCCTCACATCCTCACTCTCTGTTGATTGCAAACTGTATGATCCCATGTGGCAAGGCCCCTCCTGGTGCTGTCCTCACTGGGTGGTCTCTGCCGTGCTTTTCTTAGGTCTATGATGTGACCCAGCCTCTAGTGTCCCTGGAGTCTGTCCTTCCTGTGAAGGCTTCGTCCCCAGAGCTTCCCCGTGGGCCTGCACCTTGGCCAGTAGACCAGGCGATCAGTTACCTCCTGCAGTTCCCATATCTGAAATCGGCCTCTTATTCCCAGTAATGGATCCCTTGGGGAAGGAGGTTTCTAATGACGAAAAGTAAATGAGGTAGGGTGCACATTTGTGATGCAAATAGCAAGGATCATGATAATTCTGGACGAAATAACACCTGTTTGGCTAACTATTCAATTCCCAGTCTCACTGTGCTGTGCCAAAAGCTGGCCTTAACCTCTGCACATGGCCAGACTGGATTCCACTGGGCTGGGTACAAGGCCAGCTCCTCCCTGGAAAAGCTCAGGGAGCATCTCCCCACATGAATTTCCAAGTGTCTCTGGAAAGACATTTTACTTGCAAACCTATTGGTGTGCTGGTTCTGTGAAATTCCATTTAATTTAAACACTGGAGAAACTTCTTTGGCAGGCAGAAATGTTGAGCCATTGAATGTGACATAGCTTAACCCTCGGGCACTGTTCAAATGCAGGGTTCCCTCTGCTCATTTCCTTACAGAAATCAGAAGACTAGATGAACTTGAAAAGCGTCAGCACTGGCCCACTTCCTGAAGAGCTTCCTAAGCCCTGACTTTCCCATCAAGACTGCTGAGGGAAAAGGGGCTCTACAGAACAGTACAGAAGGTGGTTTGGGCTGGGGCTCTCGAAGAGGCAGAGGAAGGTTCTGAGTATAAACCAGCCTCACGGGGTCCAGTCTAGGGGAGGGGGTGGGACAAGCAGTTTGAGACTCTGCCTTCTAATTATTCCAGTTGACCGACCCATTCATATCTTTTAATTTCATTCTGAAATGATTAGTTTTGAATGCTAAGGTTTCATGTTGAAAATATAATGAGAAACTTCACGAGTTTGGAATGAGATGCAGAAAATCACATTGGTAGGATTTTTCTTTGGAGACTGCAAAAGGAAAACCCTGGGTGGCAGGAAGTGGATTTGGCACCTTCTGAGACCTTCCAGTCACCGTGTGGCACACTTCTTTGGATTCTAATTTTCCAGCTCTTTTCTAAGAAATGCTGCTTGTCTTTTTGTCTCAAAATCACACAGAAGAGGAGACACACTGTGGGAAAGAGTGGTGTCTGGTACTACAAAGTAATTACTTGGAATGAAAGGATTGCCTTCAGATAAGTAGCACTGGGGAAAAGGGAGGTCAAGAAGAGGCCAAGTAGAGAAAAACCTCAATTTTTCTGGATGTCACTAAAAGAAAACTAGACCAATGTTTGGTCTGGGCATTGTGGGTGACCAAACAATCAGGTAAAATATTTTAAATACAGCTAATATAACTACTGTGCTTCCCTGAAAATAAGACTTAGCCAGACAATCAGCTCTAATGTGTCTTTTGGAGCAAAAATTAATACAAAACCCGGTATTATATTATATTATATTATATTATATTATATTATATTATATTATATTATATTATATTATATTATATTATATTATATAAGACCTGGTCTTATATTATAGTAAAATAAGACCGGGTCTTATATTAATTTTTGTTCCAAAAGACGCGTTAGAGCTGATTGTCCGGCTAGGTCTTATTTTCGGGGAAACACGATATTTTGAATCTGTGATGCTGAATAACTAGCTTGTCTGGTGTTTTTTCCCTCCAGAAACACAACAAATGAAAATCTGTCTCTATAACATGATTTCTTTGATGCCATCTTTTTGGGGACTTTCATGGTGGAAAGTAAATCATTCCCCATTGCTTCAAAAATGCTGATTTCAAAAATTCCCCTTTTTTTTGGTATGACTCCCGGATACAACTTCACATATTCCCAGTTCTTAAAGAAACTTCCTAATTCACAGTACAGCCCACTGAAATTTGTGGTCTCATTTGTGAGTGTTTTTGGTCAAAAGGACACTAGTTCTGCTGAGAACTCCCAGGTCAGGACTCCACTTTGGGGAAGGCAGTCCCCAGGGCCTCCACAGTTATTTCTGGCAATTATGGTGCAGCAAACGTCCCTGCTCACTGGCTTTCTTAGTGTCTCCACACATTTACTTGACTTGCCTTAGTGCCATCCATGAAAGAGAGGACAATTCCTCTGGGTGACAGCGAGAGGAGAGGGAACCATTCTCTTCATGGGATTGAAGTTGTCACTGTTCTCACAGGAGTGAAGTCTGCATCTTTGAAGACAGTAAAAGTGAGAGTTTTCTCAACTTTTAGTTCTTAATGCCGTCTTTCCAAGTCATAGAAGTGGTCAGAAACAAAACTTTGGTGTCATTAATACATTAGAAAAAAAATGGAAAATGATCAGTTACTTGCAAATACAATTTTCATTTACTCTCCCCAAGTTCACTTAATAAATCACTATTCCTGGTTGAGTTGACCCTGATACCCTTCAGAGGACATTGATAAGTGAGCAGATTATGACTGGTCTTTGCATCAAACATTCTTTATTTGAATGGCTGAACCAACTCGGTGCAGTTATGAAGCATCTTCTGTAAATTGGATCAGGAAGGGGGTGTTGTCAAAGTTATCAGACTTCCACCTCCATACTCATTCCAGGTATTTCTGCAGTTGACTTAGGGAATATTTGCAAGCCCCTGGGAAGCTCCAAGGTTGCAGGAATTGTTATCTCTGACCCTAAGAACAACTCCCTCCACCCTGAAAGAGAGAACACTCCTCATTTTTCCCCCACTCCCCCACAAGAACAAGTGATGAGTTGAATAAATTATACCTCTACACAATGGAATACTATGCAGCTGTGAAAAAATGATAAGGACACAATCTAAAGAGAGATGTGGAAAGATGTAAGAGACTAAAGTGCAAAAAGAAAGGTGCTGGGGTGAGGGTAAGAGTGAAATGGGTAAAGGGAGTCAAAAAGTACAAGCTTCCAGTTTTAAAATATGTAAGTCCTGAGGATATAATGTACAGCCTGGTAACTATAGTTAGTAATACTGTATTGCATTATTGAAAGTTGCAAAGAGAGTAAATCTTAAAAGTCCTCAACACAAGAAAAGAAATGTGAGTATGTGTGGTGTTGCATATTAACAAGACTTACTGTGGTGATCATTTCTCAAATGCATAAATATCGAATCATTATGTTATACACATAAAGCTAACATAATATTATTTGTCAATTATATCTCAATAAAAAACAAATTAAAAATGGAAAGGTACAGACGATATAAGAAATGGAGGAGGGCGAGAACATATTTACATAAAGAAACACTGGAATAATATACAAGCAGCAAATAGAGGTGGCTCCTTATGAGGAAGTAATGAGGTGATAGAGAACAGGGTGGAAGGGAAGAGGAATGGGAGTCAGACTTCTCAATCTACACCCTTTTATATTTGACTTTTGAATCATGTGACTACTAAAAATAAATTTTAAAAAAGTTCTGAGTTAAATACACACACACACACACACACACACTGGGTGATGAAATATAGATATCTAAACTGGACGAGTATTCCTCGATGAGTAGAATCAAGATTCTGGCACCCAAAAAGTGCAAAAGCAAGTGATTAGTGACCCTTCAGAACTTTAACAAAGATTATTTCCTGTTGGGGTTGGTATACTCTAAGTCAAGACTAAAAAAAAAAGAAAAGAATAGAATGAATAGGATTAATAAGAAGCTTAAGAGTTGAAAAAATTAGAATTAAATTATCCTATTCATTTCACTTTCAGATAATTTTCACTCAGGTTCAGAAATTTTCAGTCACATGCCCACACAATTGGAGGCAGAGGCAGCTCTGCCATCGGGCTCTCCTGGCCCAGGTCACTACTCTGTGCTCAATCCTAGGTTCCCTGGCAAAATGGAACAGGGACTCTAAAGCTGTTCTCAAAATGCTGTTAGCTCTAGACTAGCGACACTATGAGGAGAGACGAGGCAAGGAACTGAAATAGTTTTAGCCTGGAGAAGGAAAAACAGGAGAAATTTAATAAAAGTGAATCTTATATCATGTCTAATAAGTTGGAAAGGGAGCAGCTGTTCCCAATCTTTAGTGAAGAGGGAACTAGAATTTATGCCACAACATGAGATATAAGATAAAAAGAGGAAATTCCTAATCTGGTTATAGATGAAGACATTATCAAAGACAGCTGTGAGGTTGCCTTCACTGGAGGGCTTTAAGAAGAGATTTTTCTTTCTCTTCAATAGTTCTTCCTAAATTATGTGTCATTTAACATATCTCCAGAATTTGAAAAGAATCTCACCTGAGGCACCAGTACCCCCTCGTTCACCATTCACCAAATACTGACTGTAGAGACTGTGTCCACATGTTCACCTCTTTGGTGGACAGAGGTTGTGTGCTGTGCTCAGAGAAGCTCCCCGCCCAGTTTCTGTTGTGGGGGCAGGGTTGGAGCGCAGAGTAGAGTGGACTGTGTAGTGGTGAAGAGTGTACACTGTGAAATCATACTGCCTGGTCAAAATCGTAGTTCTGCCACTCGTTATGTTAGCTGTGAATCTGATGAGTGACTTAAGCTCTCTGTAAAGTGTGTGGATACCAGTCAAACCTGCTACACCTAACACGGTGCTTGGCACATTGTAAGCTTTCAAGAACTGTCATATTCTGTCCCAGAGCCTACTGTGTTCTTCCTTGTTGACACACATCTAGACTATCCAGCATCTCCAGGTGTAGTTTAGCAGGGTTGTATTGACTGACTTCTGACCAGTGGGAAGTGGGTGGCAGTGATGTGTGATGGTAGGCATGACCCACTGACATGTCCTGCAAATCTTCCTCAATGCCTTGTCCCCTTTTGGCTCGATGCAGATGAACATGGAGAACTTGAAAGCCAAACGTTGAAAATGAAGTGCCATCAGAGGAAAAGAGCTGAAGTTTGAAAATCTGTTCGGGACTTTTAGGTGGCAGACAAGTAAACTTCATTCTGTTGAGCCACTGGCATTTCAGCTTTGGAGGTTACAGCAGCCAGCATCATCATAACTTATTTAGAGAACCATTAAGGGCAGTGGATTTGTGATGGTTTCCGTGGTCTGGCATGAATCGATGTTTCTTTCCAATGTTCTAGAGTGGACACTGAAACCACTGGCCATTTTCCACATGACATCAGCCTTGGTGAAGCAGCATGAGCTACCCCAGGCAGCACAGAAAAAATTCCCCTGCTATAAGTAAATATTTGCTGAATGAATGCATGACCTTCATGCTAACACTTATTACAGACATGAAAAGTTGATTCATTATCTTATGAATAATCTACCCAGTTTGCTACATATTTAACTTGTATTAAACACTAAATTGAATCAGATAGTATTTCATCCCCTGTGTACCCTTTCTCATATAATCTTTTGGCAAAGGATATTATTTAATTAACATGAAACAATGTATGTCAGCATTGACAAAGAAGTTGGTATATGAATCTGAAAATTCCCCTTTCCCTAGCCATCAAATTCCTGATAGTTGTTAGTGTCCCCCACTTCTTAAGCAATGGCTGAAAACAAGAGAATAACTTCCTTTTGATTCCTTTGCCACTTGCCTTCTCCATGTTCATTCATATGGCAGTCCCATGGGAAACCCTTGGTTGGTCACTCTCTTTGATGCTCTTCTGGGGTACTCCAGCAGCTCATACATCAGCCTCAAGCCAGTTTTTGACTTAACATTCAACATATGAATCATATGCTGAGAGTCATGGTGGCTTGGGGACTCTGTCCTAATCCCTTGAAGTCCATCCTTTTCATGAATGTATCATGCTCTATTTCCTGTCAGTGAAAGAGTCACTTCTAACTTTCTGTGGGACAGATTTTTCTAAGACCAATTCAAAGACATCCATCAATACCCTCTCTTGGTGAACATTTGGATGGTGAGGGTGAAAGGATGGATGCTGGTCTTCAGTAGCCCTACACCTACTCATCATAACCCTAGAAACTTCAGAATAATTGTCGCCCTCTGAAGACTATGCAACAGTTTAGAATTTAGACTGGATGACCCTCCAAATGATCAACTATGATCTCCAACTAACATTCCAAGGAACCATATTGAGAAATTTATACTGCTCAGGCCAAAGCCAAACCATAGAGATGATTTTCTCATAAATATGGACTTATCCGACAAAATCAAATAACAGAAGATCTCATGCAACATTTACCATTTCCATTTAGAAAATCTAATTTGAAATTTAGTTTTGTTTCATCCACATCTTGAGTTTGAGATAATATTTTCACGGAAAACACAATTTTTCTTTATTTTTATTTCTTCCTTCTGGCATAATTGTGGACTTTTTTCCTGGCTTTTTCAGCCTGTAAATGTTGCCTACTTAATGCTATTTATGACTGGTCTGTGATTGGTTTAGAGCATATGTGCATGGGATTTCTTAAAAGCAGCGGCATTTGAGGTCAGAATGACAACATTTGTTCGTTCAAGCAGCAAGCCTAGCCAATTGGCAATGACTCCTTGAAAATAAAATATTAATATGAAGAAACAGTCTTTTTATCATCTAAGGTCCTTATAGTAGATTCACCAAGGAACTTTCTTCCCTCCTTTATTCATTCATACTGTGTGGAATACATTGGATTTCATCTGCTTACAGCTCTGTAGGGAGAAATCATGGTGGCTTTTATCCAGCAAGTCTTGGCAGGCTCCAACTATACACTGTTACTTGATTAAGGATTTGGCATATGAGCTAAGGTAAGCCTTTTTATGGTGTTATCCAGAATGGGCTTCCTGGTAAATGACATAGTCTTCAAAGAATGTTTCCAAAGAGACTGTCATAAAGCTTTTCTGTGGGTAAAAATTTCATGTGTAGCTTGTTTCCTTTATTTCGAAAACCTAGTAGAATACCACTAACTAATCCAGGATTTCTTAACCTGGGAGTTGGACCTCCTGGATGTGAGAGTGGGAAAATCTCCAAAGGTTCTCTAAGAGCCAGAGAGCTACTTGGTAGTTGGTGCCGGTAGCAATAGATTACAAAAGAATGAACAGAAGAAGCAAAAATTCTGTATCTTCTGAGCCCTCCTCCGTCTCCCCCATTCAGCCTGGATTTTAGAATTGGCTGTAGTGATGAGAGGATGTAGAAGGAAAGTGATGCATTGGCTGAAGCAAGGCTGTAAGAAAAGTTAAGGAGCCTTTTGGCGGTAAAGGGCTGTCAAGTGATGAGAGATATTCGAAGTCACAGCGTCTGCTTTAAAGTGAATTTTAAGGACTCTGCTTGTTCAAGAGGCCATTGAGCCATTCAAGGAAACTGAGTCAGCCTTACATGGTCAGGCTCACTCCCACAGGGGATCTAACTGCTCGGGAGGAAACCAGGGCAGCTTCCCTAAGCAAGTCACCGGAAGAGGTGAAGCCAGATGATGGACTGCAAGTCTTGGCCTAAAGCTCAAATGGACTGGTTCCATTTCCTTTCCAATCTACTTTCACTGCACATTGCCCAAAATATTTACTCTAGTTCAATAAGACAAAAGCTCCCAGAAGTTAGGTGCTAGTGATATTGAAACCACTTCTAAAGCTAAGTACTAATTTCCCTTCTACAAATGAAGCCTTAGTCGGACTGTCTGGGAAGAGTGTTTCCTGGGACAGCAAAGTGTTCACAAGCATTTCAGACAGTGGGGTTCGAGTAGAAAAGCCACACTTCTCAGATGGTAAGAGCTTTCTGAGTGGAGTTTTGCACAGTGTCGTATCGTTTTCCAGCTCCCAGAACAGACAAGATAGAAACAACCTCATCTACCAAGGGAAACGTCCCCGCTTCGCGCCACAGACTCTGGTGGCCCCGAAGCTTCATGCGGTCCTGGCTACATGCAGGGGTCTGTGACTGGCTGGGAGTTCAGCTTCTGGCATTGCCTTTCAACTCTGTAGATCACATGAACACTGCCTTTGAAATGCTCTGGTGATTTTGTTTTTTAATTTATGTTTTCTCTCTTAGTTCCATCTCCCTTACTCCACATACCCTGTATATTGGTTAAAAACAAACAAAAAACAAGTGAGAGAGGCAAAATTTATTTTTTGGAACTGTGTTTATGAATTTTTATCCTTGAACAATGACGTTGGACAGATGGTTCAAGCTTCCAAAATGTCTACACTCATATTGATTCTATTTTTAGAGCTATGTTGGAAGTATCTAGCAGTGGAAAAAAAAAATATTTGAAATCAGAAAGATCCCAGAAAGTCTAGTCCGTATGGTCTAAAAACCTCTGCTGAGAGCAATGAGTGCTGGCAAATCAGCTATAGTGTGTGGAACAGAAACTTTATTTGCACCTGTCTGATGGGCTCCAAGCACCAGTTCCCTGACTCTCTGTGTGTCTCTCTGCAGTTTCCTTTCCACCATCTTTCACAGACTCTGTTCCATGGAGTGCTTCAAAGCATGAGCTTGGGTTCATGCAGGCTCACCACAGACCAGCCAGTAACTTGGTGCATTTTATTTAAATTATCTAAACACTTGCTTTCCTGGATCATACTAAATGCTTAGTAAATCTTAGCCATTATTAATTTCAGTCTTTCTGCAGATTCTGAACCAAATGAGAAATAGGCACAGGAATCAGACAGAGATGCAAATATCAGAAGGTTATAAGTAAAGCTGGGATGGAGATCAAAACAGTTTCCAATGCCTTTTTCTTAAGCTGAGACTTTGAAATACATTCAAGGGAAGAGATAGAGCTGCATAATAGCCATATGGACAACTGAGATCTGCCATGCACCTTGCTGAGAATACAGTACCCAGGAGCCCATGAGCGAGGGCAGTGGGTCAGGTAACCCCAGGTTTGTTCACCACTTGGAAGTGAGGTGATGGGGGAAGGCTTGTAGCTGGCAGTAGGTTAAGGTGAGAATGAAACACAGACAGACAGAGTTAGGAGTGACCACTGAAAGGACAGAATTCTCATCTTGTGGGTGAGCAGGAGCACAGGGAGAAGATGGCTGCTTCTGCTGGTGATGGTGCGTTTATTGATTATTTGTTTTCCTCTTTGGCACAGGGTAACTGCACAATGACTCTTCTTAGCAAAGAGAGATTTTAGTTCCCTTCAAATAGACACAAGAATCATTAGGAATGAGTGCTCAGAGGGAGTGGACAGCAAAACTGTCATTAAGACGTTGTTCCCTCACACACGTGGCATTTGTTGGGCTTCATTCTCCCTGCCCTTTCCATCTGTCTCAGGCTCCTCAGTGTCCCTCCACATTTCTCTCCCAGCCCCTGTGTTGACATCCAATTTACTCCTGGCAGGACGGGCAGTGATAAGAGGAGGCTGTGCAGGGAGAGTTGAGAGTTGCAGAGCCCACAGCTTTTAAATGAGCAGGGCTGGAGTCTGTAAAGTGCTTGTGTCTGATGTCTGCTCAGAGCTGAGTCTCCAGGGTGGGGGAACAGAAGTGCCTAACATGAGGGAATGCAGAGCCCACTGCCCCCGGCAGTGCTTTCTCTCTGAAATTGCCAGGAGGAGTGGGGATACTGTTAAGGGTCAGAATAAAATGGACATAAACATTTAAGATAATGTGTCACTCCTGGTAGCATTGCCTTCTATCTTTGGACTTCTTATGCAGCAAATAGTTAATCTAAGTAATAAAGGTAGGTGTAGATAACATTTCATGGAGAGAGTTCCTCTCCTATCTGAGTTAGGGGCTGCAAAATGTGTTCTAATACTGATGATACTCCCCAAATATCTTCTCATCGAGCCAAAAGCTTGCAGCTCTCCTTATTACCCTTTTCACAGGGCTCTAATTTCTCATTTGGCATCTTTGAGCCCCTGAATTTTACTTGGAAAAACTTGTTCTTTTTTCCTTGGTTGACTTTTCCCTTTCAAAATAAAAGGTCCTTCAAGTGACTGCACTCCCACCAGGAGAAATATTTCCAAGTCCTCTCAAATCTGAAAAACAGAAAATGCTCTAAAATAAAACCATTGGTAAGGCTACCAAGAGCTGCAGCTTGGGGTGAGAAATGGGGAAGTGAGGGCGGGAAAGGAATATCGGGACTCCTTCAAAGGACTTTCCATCTGGAAAGGGCAGTACACTGGGGTATTTGGAAAACCATGGGCACAGGAAATGTGAATTCTTTAAAAACAAACAAACCAACCAAATAACAAAAGAAAAACTGCATTATTATCCACAGTGGTCTGAATGGAACCATATGTGTCTCTGGGTGAGCAGAGCCGCCCTTGGCCTGTTTTTTGCTTGCTGGCCAAGCCTCCCCTCCCTGAACTCAGAGCAGGCATCTCTGGGCAGAACCCCACTGCAGACCTCCTTCTCAGTCCCTTGGGGCCACTTCCAGCTTTGTTCTTCTCATCAGGGTTCCCTCCCACCCTGGAAACTCCTTCATGACATGGCCTGTTGGATGAGCTTTTTCACCAACCTGTAGGTGAGTGGTGAGCCTCTCAGTGAGGCTAAAATCTCAACAGAGAAAGCTTTGAGTCAGAAGCAGGACTTGATCTAGGAGTGGGAGGAGCCAAATGATGGGGTATTAGTCATGAGGCTGTATTCAGGGAGCCCTAAGATGTCCTCTGCAAAGCCAGTTGCCTGAAGGGACTTTTGCCGAGGACCTGCTTTCTACAGTGCTCCCCATTCCCCCGTCCAAGCTACCCCTGAATTTAGAATGACAACCTGTATTTGGGAGGGGAGTGAAAGATTAACTTTTAACTTTGGTGCCTGGGCCTGAGGGTCCCGTCTTATCACTGCCTTTTACCACTGGAATGTTCCCATTATAGACCATAAGAGCTGTTAGGGACCTTGGAGACCACACAGACCAGGCTTTCCATCTTTCAGACAAGGAACCACAGACTGACTCTCGGGGACAAGTGGCCTTGGCATGCTGACACTTGCAGGCCTCTTTCCCTGGACCACATCTCTCATTGAAGCTGTTGTTGGCTGTGTTACTTTACATTCTGTCTTTAATGTTCACAGCATCATAATGGTGCCTGTGTGTCTCTTCTGGTAAAGTGTGAGGTCACCAGTGTCCTCTTTACATAGTGTATGTCTTGTGTCTTGACTGACAAGCACTAGGACCTGTAGAAAACTCACCCACTGTCTCTACCAGGCCAGCCCTGCCCTCTTGGATAACCTTCTCTCCAAATCCTTCAAAGTGTCCTGCAATGCTCCCCAGATGTTCTGTGAAAGGAGCCAGGAGAGCTGAGCCCCACAGGGGGAGAAGAAGCTCAAGGCGCCAGCCTTGCAAGCCTGAGGCCTCAGAACTATCTTTGCACAGAGTTGCCTGAAGCCAAATGAGAGTTTCTGGAATTTGGACATACGACACACACTCAACATCCTCGATTGGAGGGGTTGTCAACATTGTTCATGGAAAAAATATTTTAAGGAAAAGAGCATTTGGCAATTTCCCTGAGTGGTAAACAAGCTAACAGAAATTAAACAGGGGACTCCAGGGCATTTACCAGTAAACTGGAGTCATTCAGCTTTTCCTCCCCAGGACATTCTCTTCCTCTGAACCTTCATGATGCATTCACCCAAAGGAAGGGATGACCACAGGAAATGATTTCAGAAGATGGTTTGCATGGAGTTTAACCTCTTTAAAGTGACTTTTGAAAAAACCTAGGCTACTAACTGCTCACATGAAATTGTGAGATATGAAAAATTACCAGATTCCAGTGACCTGGGGGAGTCCTGTCCCAGCTGAGGGATTGTTTCTGAATAGAAAGCTGCCAATTGGCCTGTTCTCAGAACTGGCTGGAGAAAGACCATTCTAAGAAGCCAAAATCCTAGGTCTGGTCAAAAGTTGACAATCATGCTGTTACTTGGAGGTGACATATACCTATAGGTACCATGCTTTCCCACCTGTGAAATAAAATCAGCCCTGCCTCTCAGGGGGCTATTGATGAGATGCCACATGATATGTAAACATGTTCAAAAACTATGAGGCATAATAAAAGTCAGGTGATAGGATTATATACAAGTATAATTGGGCCTCTGATTGAAGAAAATAATGAAAGTAATACTCTCCTTACATGAAAAAGTACTAAACACTCTTTATGATTCGGGCTCAGTGAGACATACATACTCATCCCTTACCTCCCACCCTTAACACACAGAAACCACTCTAGGTATTTCAGCAAGTAGGGTTTAGTATAGAAACTTGGGCACTTATGGTACTGTTGGAACGGATGTGTTCTTGGCTGGGCATCCAGGAAGGACTTCAGAACACAAAATGATACAGCTTCTATCTCTGGGGGTCCCACTGGAGCTCTGTTGCCCACCCCCTGAGGGTTCTGAAAACCCGGATGCTGGAATAGAAACGGAGCAGGTGCTATTCAACAAACAAACTCAATCTAATCTCAACACATTGCTTACTCTTACACATCTAAATTGGGACAGGAAATGGCTCTGCCTCACTCTGCCCTCCAAATCTCCTACCAATACAATAATTTGGTAGAATGTAATTCACATACAACACCTCAGCTGCAAAATGTGAGAATTATGGTGTGTAACTCCTTTCCAGCTCGGAGGAAGATGAATGGTGGGGAGCAAGCCAACCTCCAGTATCTACTCTTAGGCTTCTTAATATTCATGCAAACCTTGTTCAAGTTGGAGAAGTCTAAAAGTTAAAAACAACATGTCACAGACTTCCTGAAGCTAAAATTAATTTCTGTATTATCAGGGCACAGACTAAGAAACTCCCCCAAATAGCAGTTTTATACTATTACTTTTAGTAGTCTTCAGAGTAAGTAGATCAGGAAGTCCCCCCAAGGCCCAGATCTCTCTCATGTTCTCTACTGTCCCTTAGGCAAGGGATGTGTGTGCGTGTGCATACACATGCCACGGGTCCCTTCAGCAGTATGGTAAAGGTTATGGATCCCATTTCAGAATAACATTTTTAAGTGCATAAAATTAAACTCATAAGATTACAAAGGAAACCAATTATATCGGTAACTATATTTCAGTGTAATTTGTAATCTTGCGTGTTTAATTTTATGTGCTTCTGTACTAGCACATTAAGTAACAGGGTCTCATAGCAGACCTCACAACAATTGTAATTTTGAAGATACGATGAGCGTAAACATTTCAGGATATTTGTAAAGACTGAACTGCGATATGAAATTATCTTAATTCTATTGATGGTAAAAATCACAGGTTCTGTTGCCTGTATCCAAGGATGAAGGAGATGCTAAATTTCAGGTAGGGATTACTGAAAGTCAAGATGTGGTTCTGCCATCCAAGTTCATGAATTTCCCATAGGAATGTGGACCTAGGTTAGGAGCCCCTGACTTGCGTGTCATCCCCCTCTGCACAGAAAAGACCAGCTGACCACCACCATCCATTCTCCAGCCCTCCAGAAAGGAAGTGGAGATCGATAGGCTTCTTTTATGGGGTGACCACGTTGTACATATCACTTGCACTAGCTCCATGCAACCCCTAGCTCCATGAGATTCCAGGAGAGGTCGTCTGTCTAAGCAGCCATATGCCCAGAACAAAACTCCTGAAGCTCTATTACTAAGAAAACAAAGGGGGGAATGAACATTGGGGGCCAATTGGCAGATTCTGCCATACTCTCTCATGTCACAAAAGTACAGATGATGACAAGCGCAAACCAGTTGAGCGCCTTTGCACGGACTTAAGGCAATTTGCTTTATTTGTTAGGAAAATACACGCTGCTAGTATTTCTGAAGCATTCTTTAAACTTACCAATTATTGAAATGGATCTCTGTGACTCCAAAAACCAAAAAATGAAGTTCTACTGTGGATTCATGAGTATCTAGCTGTGGCCTAATTTGGTTTTCCAGTCAATTGACCTGCCTCTGAGAAAGCTGAGACAATGCTGCTCACTGTTACTGCTTTGCCACTGGAATCCTAATTCCTATTATACTGAATGATTTTTACACTGTAGCTTCCTCCAGAAGAGAAACAGTCTTTACATGGACTGATAGAACTCCCAGAGCAAAGTGGTGAAGCTCTTGAGGAAATTACCCATCTCCCTTCACCCTTTTCCACGTGTCATTCAGGCATAGATACATAGTGGATCACCATGTGTGGTAGACAACTCCATACATTTGAGACTACTCATTTGTAATGTAGTTCCCTTTGGGGGCTCTAACCGGGCCATTGAAAATGGTCCCTGTGGGGGTAAGCCTATTGAGTTAAAGCTTACATCACATTCCAAAACTGTTTTTATAGGAAATAAAAACTGTAGGAAAGAGAAAATACAGAGGATGGCCTTTAAAGTAGCAGCTAAGTCATTCAGCATGGAAGTATGAGATTAGCAGTGAAAATCAGAGTTGGATAAGTATACTCTCAACTCATGTCTCTCTATCTGTTCTCTGATGGAAAGAAGAAAAATAGTAGAACTAGCCAGATTTTGTGAGATGCAGCATGTATGCAGCAATGTCATAAAGGATACTAGAAAAGCTAAAATATCTGAGAAGCAATCCAACAAACTATTGACTTAACAGGAAACAACTGAATTGTTTTTATGAACAAATGTAAATCAAACCGGATACTTCAGAGTTGGTTTTGAAAAGAGGCCCCAAGACCTTTTTCTCTTACAGAGCTGTGTGCTTCTACATGTGCAAGCCTGGCCTGCAGTTGGTACATTCCTGTCTGTGGCTGCCTCTGGTCACTCCAGAGAGCCCCGGCTAGGCTACAGGCTTGCATCAAATCGTTCACCAAGTGCTCCCTGACACATGTTCTTCTTTTGTTCCTCTAGGAAAAGAATGCACATCTTAACTTCTGCATTTACCACAGCTGGTTTGTTGGGTCCGAATTGCAGAAACTGGGTCAGGTGAGTACTAGTTTGCAAGATCGGCCGCTCAACCTACAAAACCCAGGTGGGTGCAGCTTGGTTGTGCTCTCAGACCCCTGGTTCAGGGTTCCCATGAGACCTGGCAGGGTCCAGGCCTAACAGCAGCAAACAGAAGATAGTTCACAACACATGGGCCACATTGGGACTGTGGCTTTCAGGACTGATCCATTGCAGCCTGGGGAAGGAGGAACAAATGGAATGCACGGAAGGGGTCTATTCAGAAAGACTAAAGTTGCAGAAACAGGAAAGTGTCTTATTTCCTCCAAGAACCTTTGGAAGATCTGGAGAAAATTTGATTTCAAAGCCTGACACCAGAGCTGAGGCATGGTTTTCAATTCACACAGGAATGAGCATGAGGTTGAAACAATCCTGATGAAGCCCTAGCAGCAAGGACATAACTCATCTCACCTGGCTGCACTGGGAGATCAAATGACCAGAAATGCTCCCCTCGGGCCTGGGGTACCCGTCTGGCCGCCAGGTCCCAGGGACTTCTTCAGACTCATCATTCTTTCCAGAGCGGACCTGGCTCCGCGTGCTGTGTGGAAACTGCCTGCTTACAAAACAATCTGACCATTGCCAGATGTGGGCACCTGGCCAGCTTTTACATAATTTAGACTTTTCTTTGCTCAAGATGGTACAATTTAAAAGAGCCTTAGAAGTTCTGTTTTAATCTGCCCTCCTCCTCTTCCCCACCTCCCTTCAGACTTTTCTTCATCTCAGCAGCAAACTCTCTCACCCAAACATGTGCTGGCACTTTATTTTCTGTGCTGTACATCAGTACATATGGCTGGAAAGCACACGACCAGGCATTTCCTTATGCTTGTTCAAAATTAAAATTAAAGTAACTTGGAGAATCTGCTGTCAGCCTCCTGTTGCTCAGATCTGGTTTTTCACACACATCTTTCCCCTGAGGTGCCAGCACTAGAATACCTGTTGAGAAGCTCAGTGCTCAGGGATGTGAACAGGAGGATGCAAAGCCCAGCACAATGGAAGCAGATCAATTTTATTCCTTTCATAAGAAGTAATCTTTTATAATTTAAGTTACTCTTCTCATGTAAGAAGATCAAAGCACTGCACAGAGTGCTGTTAAATGAGTACCAACAAATTTACATTTGAAGGTTAGGGCCAAGTTGGGACTTTCCTGCTGATCAAGCAGGGTCACGGGTTCTGCGAATTTTAATTCCCATTTCACTTCTTCGTTCTAGTGACATTGCTTTCCACAAGGCTTCAAACCATGTCTGCTTTTGTCATCTGGACCTCATCTGAAAGACTATAAAGCAATAGAGGCCACCGCATGGCTCTGAGACCGTCACAGACAGAGCACATGTTTTGAGGATATCTTTGGGAATGGCAGAATCCATCTCTCCTCTCTCTCTCTCTCTCTCTCTCTCTCTCTCTCACACACACACACACACACACAAGTACCAAGTACACACACACACACACACACACACACACACACACTACAGGTGGCTCAACCTCTCCCAGTTAGAACAGAATGTCAAAAACCCAACTAACGTATCAATTTTCCCTCCTTGTTGACTTCCTGCACTGTAAGTAGCTAGCAGAATCTGTCACCCATACATGGGAAATAGACTGTGCAGAGTTCTCTGGCATTGCACTGCATTGGGGAAGAGAGGCTTCAAAATGTGAATACAATGTTGGTATTTACCTAGCAATCTCCAGGCACCTTACGGTGGCCATGAATTTTTCTCTGAGTTAGTTTCCTACTGATAGATAATTGGGCTGGTAAGCAACTATAACTGTTTCCCTCAGTTAGCCAGTATTAAAACCAGCTCTTTACTTTTTTTTCAAAACCCACACACATTTTAGGGGACTAAAAATTGTTCAGAGAGGTTTTCTTTTAGTCTGATTTTTGGAGCACGTGTATCTGAACATATGTATCTCTAACAGGCTTAAAAGCAGGATGAGCAAGGCATCTGGATAGACCAGCAACAAGAAGGCTAAGAACCATCCTCAATGTGTGTTAAAGCTTGAGTTTGCAGACCAGTTTCAGACTGTGTGCAGACCAGTTTCAAAGTGTGCTTAAATTCAGTGTAATTCTATCACTCATGTCAATGAAGCCCAGAAAACCAAGGAAAGGGAGGAAAATGATCTTGTCCAGAAGCCTGTCCACAGACTGGCCTTGATTAGAGCCTTGATTGCCATACTGAAAAACCAAAATGGCCATTCCATGACGAGAAAAACATTTCCTTGGTCAAAGTTAAACTGTTTACAGAATCAGATTCAACATATAGGGCCCACGACCCTGAGCAGGCATTACGATAAGCCATTTTGCATGCTATCTCATTACGCCTTAGGGCAGCCCCCAAAATGGGTATGGTTATTTCCCATCCTTAGATGGATGAAAGAACATTAGGCTGAGGCTGCCTCTAAAATCCAGTGGCCTCCTCTAACAGTTAAGTGTACGTGTCACCCTTCACACACCCAGCCCCCATGATTAGGGGGCCCTGCTTTCCGACCCCACTTCTTGCCTCTCTGAAATCATTTTTAAGGGAAGTATTAGGGAAATTCCAAACTTGTGCTAGTTCTCCATGATTTCTCCTTGCACCCACCAAAGAAAGAGTTCAGCCTTGATTCCTGGGATGGTTGCTGTCTGATTTAATCCTGGGTTAAACTGGGGAGGAAGGCTGAAATATGGCACCCTGGAATAAAACTTGGAATCCCTTTTCCAACAGAAACAGAAGTTGAGTGAAGAAATTTAAGCCTCTATAAAAATGTCTTGGGAGAAGCAGAGTGATGTGGAGGAAACAACTTGAGTCCTGAATCACCATTTGCTAATAGTGCCATCTGAGTTTCAATTCTCTCATCTATACAGCAGAGGCGATGTCAACCTTGAAAGTGGTTGAACTATGAGGCTTAAGGAATTACCCTTAAAGTTCGTAAAGTTTTTGATTCATGATAAGCAATCAATAAATGGTGACTTTTGTCATTTTTTTTTCATATTGGAGGCAGTGGTTTGTTGTGGTTACTTGAATTTGGGGGGTTGTTTGTTTTAACCAGAAAATTCTAGTTATTTCTATCCTCCATGTGGAAGATGTTTCTAAAATGTATGGGTGCAATTATCTTCTTGCCATAGAACTGAACACAATTGATTTTTTTCTGTAATGATTAAGGATCTTACAGTGCCCTGGGCAATCATTCTGAGAGTAAAGCCTTCTCATTGTTCAGCACTTAGATGCAGATGTGAAAATTCTTGCAGACCCAGGAATAGGCATGACCCCTACAAGTTTGTCGGTTGTTTGTTTTAAATAAATCTCTGATATCAAGCACTTTACTAGGGTTTGCCTTTTACTTATCAAAGCAGATTGGGAACTATGTGTAGGGGTTGGCTGTGTTCCCAGTGGAAGGTTGGCTTCTAGTTAATCCAGGTTTTGTTTATTTTTCATTTATGATGCACATTCATCTTTTCCAAATAGAGGGAAAGTCGCATAAATAGCAGAAACCCAATTTCAGCTGAACCCAAGACCAAGTTGGGCCATACTAATCAGACTGAAGCCAGAACTCCTTAAAGCCATCTGTCTCCCCAAATTTATTTGTAACACAAAGCATTTCCTAAGGAAAGGGGAAGTGGAGAGGTGGGAGGTGGGAAATCAGCCCATGTTTTTCTTATTAAGTCCTTATGAGGATTTAGAGGGGATCAGTCACAAATTTTAGGAAAGCAGAGATGCAGTTAGTTTAGCCCAAGACAATTAGGTTCTGAGTTTAAACACTGAGGGGAGGAGTCTTGGTTTGACTCAGGATGAGACAGCCACTGTGTGTCCCATACTCCATGAAGCTCGGTGACAGCTTCCTCCGGCGCCTTGAACACCAATAGCCTTTACCAGACAACAGTCTGATGAGTTAAGTGTAAATGAGTCAGAAACATATGGATTGCATTTCCCTGAGAAAGTAGATCACTTTAAAAATGAAGGGGCAAAGTGCTTGAGAAAATACATTATGGGTTTTGTCAAGGCCAAAAGGATATAAACTACTTCAGATATTCTCTAAATGCCAAATGAGCAAGCATTTCAAGGCAAGTGCTTTATGGGGTTGTGTATACGGTCTTGCAAATGTATCAGCTTGGGAACCTCACCAAGATGATGTGCATTCGTGCATTATCTAAGGCCAGGAAAGTGATTTTTGAAAACAGCCAAAAAGAATATACACAGACAAGATGCCTACAGTTATCAAACACGGGAAACTAGAATTTAACTCAGTGTTTTCTGTGATAAATCCATTCCCACTCCACCTCCCCCCTTTTTTTTAAATTCTGAGTTGAAAAATATCAAATGGGAGAATCAATGCAAAGGTTTGCTACATGATTTTAACTGGCAAATAAACAAACAAGCAAATAAAAATTATTGAAGTTGTGTGGCTATAAGTGGATTCTGTTTTAATCACGCCAAATTTTAGCAATCTTTCTAAAGGTTGTTGACAAAATGGATGAAAGAGAAACCCAAAGAGGCGCTCTCCACAGCCAGGTGGCCAAGTGATAAAGTGCTGACAAAACCCCAGGAGGCCTGCTGCTCTGCCTCCCCTGGCCACTCACCACCTCCAGACCAGGCCTCCAAGAACCAAGGAAAGGCTTACTCTTAACCTACAAGGCCTGTCTTGGGACAGGCCCTTCATTATCTTCTGGTCAATGAATTGCCTACAACATCATACTTAGAGCTTTGTAGAGAGAATGCTACAAGGTGAAGATTTTGGAGGACAAACCGGGTATACAGACGAACTATAATACATGCACCTTCAGTTTGCCTTCCAGCCACCCTAAGTCCTCCAAACCCAGCCAGAGAAGGCTTATCTGTATCGCCTTGGTTCACCAGAAAGCCTCTCTTTCTGTCTCTCTGTCTCTCTCTCTGTCTCTCTCTCTGTCTCTCTCTCTCTCTCCCCCCTGCCCCTGTCTTCTCCTCCCCGTTCTGCTTCTTTCCCTTCTTCTCCTTCTTCTTCTCATTGAGTCCTTATTTCTCTCCCTCTCCCTATCTCATCAGTTCCTTTAACTCTTTCTTTTCCTGAGTGTTTCTTCCTCTGTTTTTGTTCTCCCTAACTCTTCCTATCTCTGTCTTTATCTGCTTCTGTCTGTCTCACTTTCTCTCTCTCAGCTGCCCCTGTCCTTGAGAAACAAGGCCCATGCACACACTTACATTTAGGCAGAACCACCTCACTAGGAGCTGGCTTCTTCTTCTCCAAGTTTCAGCTGGGGAGAAGGGATTCTTGTTTCCTCCCAATATTTCCTTCATTTGGAGGGATCTGCATTAGTTTAACATACTTGCCTCTCCCAACTTCCACACTTGCTCCTCCCAATGGGAAAAGAATAGCCTAACACGGGTGAAAGTGTGTAGCAAGCCCTATCCCTGTCTGCCCCTCAGAGGCTATGCTCTGTCGCTTGCTCTGAGCTGCACAAGTGGGTGTGTGCATGAGTGGGGTGGGTACATGAGTAGGGTGGGAGCCCTCCTTCCAGGGCTCAGTACAAGGACAGGCTAATCAGTCCTCAGAATCAGCTTTGTTGGAAATGAAAGCGATCTTTCAGTTCTCCATCAGCAGGTTCTCACTTCTCATTTCTCAATTTGATTGGAAATTGGGTAGGAAAAAGGGTGACATTCATTAGGCCCCTTCAAAGGTACCCTGAGTCCTCATACGCAAAAATCTTGATTCCATACCCCAAAGTGCTCCTGAATGGGTCTCTACTTTGGTTTGCTACCTATCTTCACTTCTCAAGTTTCCCTCCTATTTTCCCTGGCAACCATTACTTTTGCTCACTGATATCCAGTTCTTCTCTGCTCCCAGAACACTGGAAGATTGTCCATCCCCACACACTTGAAATTAGGCTTTGGTCTTGCATTGTCTGATAAAATGTGACATGCGGATGACTGCTCTAGAAAGCTACCCAGACCACAGAGGAATTTTAATGCATGAGAAATACACCTATATGGTTTGAAGGCCCTGAGATTAGTGGGGCTGTTTGTTATCACAGCATAACCTAGCCCATCCTGAGTGATACACATGGTGTGTCAGTCCTAAATTTCTGTGTCTCAACCCTGGTTTCAGCTGTTTACTCACACATCTCCATTTACTTTTCTTACTCTGCTCCTCTAGCTCACCTGGGTTTCATTTTTTTCCCTTTATTATAAACATGAATTTGTATTTATAATTAACATAAATAATTGGCATTTATTTTCAGCAAAGATAGGAGAGCATAATATGAAGAAGGGAATGTTCAACACAGATATAAAAGAAATACTTTAAACCCAAAAGTCTTAAATACTTTGTCTAGAATAAAAAACAGAGAAAGAATGTGTAGCATTTGTTCATCTCAGGAATCAGAAAGGAAAGGGGGGTTCCCAAAATCTTTTTCTTTTTTTAAAGATTTTATTGGGGAAGGGGAACAGTACCCCATTGGGGAACAGTACCCCATTGGGGAACAGTACCCCATTGGGGAACAGTGTGTACTTCCAGGATTTTTTCCAAGTCAAGTTGTCCTTTCAATCGTAGTTGTGGAGGGCGCAGTTCAGCTCTAGGTCCAGTCGCCACCGTTAGTTGCAGGGGGCACAGCCCACCATCCCTTGCGGGAGTTGAGTCCAACCGGCAACCTTGTGGTTGAGAGGACGCGCTCCAACCAACTGAGCCATCCAGGAGCTCAGCAGCAGCTCAGCTCATGGTGCCATGTTCAATCTCAGCTGCAGGGGGCAGAACCAGCAACCCAAGAGCCCACTGGCCCATGTGGGAACCGAACCGGCAGCCTTTGGCTTTAGGAGCACGGAGCTCCAACCGCCTGAGCCACCAGGCCGACCCCCAAAATCTTAATCAGTCTGAAATTTAAGTCCATTGGAAGAGAGGAATGGACAGACTTCTTAGACAAACTGGAAAGTAACTACCAAACTCCATGTAGCCTTGAAATATTGAATCCCTCAGTATGTTAGGGGAAAAAAAAAGGAAGAGAGCGGAGTGACATCTCAGAAGTTATTATGAAACTCAGTCTTTCCTGTTGAAAACTGTACAACTCAGAAGCAAGTGAGAAATTTCAGGGGCTAAAAAAGTACTCTCCCTCCTTCTCAATTCAATAACCTTAAATTCCCAGTAGGACACTAACCACATGTTGGTGTTGTGGATAAATTCTGAAAAGCATCTGAGGGTAAGTGTTTAATTATACTTGGCACGGCTATACCTTTTTACTCTTAAGACAGGAAATCCCCCGACTATTAACTGCATTCGACCTTGACAGACCAAATGAGAGCCTTTCTGGCTGCCCTTTCCAGGACAGTTGGGAACAACTTCCTTTCTGGGGCAACAGTAGCACCTGAACCCAAAAGCCTTATTATGTGGTTCTCTTTGGTTAGAGGCCAGGTGGACACCCCCCTGCCATGCCCTCAATGGCACTAAATAAAAGAATTAAACCTGTTTCAGGCCAAGTCCCACAGCATGTGTCTGGGGCAGTTTAAGGTAGCCTGGTAAATGAGATTGACTGCCCCAGGTTTTCTCCCAGACATTCTGAAATTCTTATCTGGGGTAACACAGTGATGTCTGACTGAGAGGCAGAAGGTAGCAATTATAGGGCCAGCCCCAGGCAGAATTGAAGTAGCTAGAACACTATGCCTCTACTTCTTTTTACAACATGCTTCCTATAGATGACTCAATATCTTATACACTCCTTTTGGGTTTATTAAATATCAAAACAAACTTTGTGATTAAAAACCCATATGAGTTGTTAGGCACTATCTACTACCCCTCCTTAAGAACAACTGTGCTAGGATTTCTATCCCTTTTCTTATTAATGGTTTTTACTTCACCTGTTTTCAACATCTATCTATCTGTACTACATGCATCTATTCATTCAGCAATTATTTATCAAGTACTTATTGCTTGCTAAGCTGGGTACAAGGTGTTAGAGAGATAGAATAGAATAAATCATGATCTTTGCTCTAGAGGAAGATAAACAGAGACAATTTTAACAGACTGTAGTAAATCCTATGGTAAATGTGTGCGCTGACTCAGGACCCACACCTGTCCCAAAGGCAGTGGGGTGGGGTACCAGGGAAGATTTCCTCAACAAATGAAAGCCTTGTCACACTCTCTACCCCCTAAAAAAATTTACTCACCAATGCTTGATAGATGAAAATAAAAATCATAAAAGTTTCACAAAATCATCGAATCTTAAGCATCTTTATATCAGTTTTCCCTACGTTTACAATGCAGAAATTTGAGGTTCGTAAAGATCAGCCACTTGCCCATGGTCACACCATGAACAGGAACAGCTTTCTCTAATCTACGTGGCATCAGCTGGGCTGACCCACTGGAGCAGGATAATCCACTTGTAAGATGGCTGGCTCCTGTGGTAGCCCAGCTTCTCCATGTGGGCCTCTCCAGGGGGCTTCTTGGGCTTCGTCATGGCATAGCAGCTGCCAATTTCTTAAGGCCTGGTCCTAGGGATGGGTATGGCATTGCTTCTGCTATATTCTAGTCATCCAAAATTCAAGGCAGAGGGGACATAGACCTCACCTCTCGGTGGGAGGAATGGCAAAGAAATGTTGGCCATCACTTATTCACTACATCTGTCTAAGTGATTTTGCATCTTGGTAGACATCAAGGACTTAGTTAAAAAAGTAAAAACCAAGTGCAAAAATAATGGGAGTAGCTTGTGAGTAGCCTTTGGCAGTTGTGCTGCAGTTTGCTGTAAGCTCCTTTGAGACACTTTCAGGCATCAGCCAGCTGATGAAGGCAAAAGAAAGAACAGCAGAAAAAGATGGGATTTTTCCAGTTAATGAAGTTACCCTCACAGCCATGGTGCCCACACTTTGCTGCATGTTAGAATAACCTAAGACTCTTCATAAAAATATAGATTTCCAGCAGCACCTCACAGAGATTAAATCACACTTCCTAGAAGCTATTTTTAGGAAAATCCCCTGGTGGTGATGAGGCAGTTCTGCAGTTAACCCTGTTTGCTAACTCAGACCTGATTCCAAGATCCCTGGCCCGTGGCCCTGCATGTTTTTAAAATAATGAGATTGAGGTCCTTCCTCTCCCCTCCCCCCAATTACAAATTCCACTTTGGCTATGACTGTTTCTGGTCCAAGAGCTCTGTGCTGGGAGATACTAAGACAACTAAGGCTGAAACGAGAGCCCAGAGGATGGGACTGAGAGACCTGGCTCACTTTTTGACTCCAGCATAATTATTTTAAAATTCATTCATGCTGTTCCATGAGACAATTCATTCTTTTCTAATACTGAGCGGTATTCTATTGCATGAATAGACAACAATTTGCTTATGCGTTCATCTGTGGGTAATGTTGGGGAAATAATCAGGCTGACAAAAAGACCCCTCCATATCAATAGAAAAATAAAAACACACTTGATTATTGAGGAAATATTAATAAATTTATATGCATATAAGGCAGCCCAAAATGACCAAAGTTAGGGGAAGATCTGACATATTTTGTGCACAAAAGGAGAAGAAAGAACAATAACTTCTCTTATCTTTCAAAGACTAAACAACCACTTCTTGCCACAGTTCCCCTGAGAGAGCCTGGAGCAAATTCCCAAGTTCTGTCTATTTGGTAGGGCTGGAGAAATATCTTTATGTTGTAATGCTGGAGACCAGCTCACTCCCTAGAGAAATGTACTCCTATTCCAAACAGAACCAGGACTCAGATTCACTATGAGAACAAAAATATCTAAAACAGAGTCACTAATAACACAAGACCCTAAAATGGAGTCAGGAGGTCATTAAGGGAGCCAGACTTACACACATCCACAGCCAGACAGGTTGGAATTCTTGGACTTTCTGCTTACAGTAGAAACACATCCTGGAACCTGCCCACCCCCTTTGTTTCCATGTCTACACTTACCTCAGACTTGCCCAATCCTTTTTGCATTAGCTATGTTAAATGCGCAGTAGGAAAAGTTTCCTTTGTTCCAGCTTGTGGTTTCTGCCTTTCTAAGCTCCATCTTTGTCTTCCTCAGAGTACCCTTTAGGTTGCTACCTCCTGGGTTGCAACTCCTTTTGCCCAAATAAATGCTTTTGATTCTTTATTGCAGTCTAAAATTGATTTTGGTCAACAACTATGTCTTCAAGAAAACATTTTAAGATGAGGATAAAGGGGAAATGGTTTCTTTGCCCTTCATAAATAAATAAAATAATTTTCATTTACATTTACAATGAACATTTGGGTTGTTTCTTGTTTTTGGCTCTTTCAAACAAAGCTGCTGTGAACATTCATATGTTAGACATATGTTTCTGTTTCTCTTGAATAAGGACTTATGAGTAGAAGTGATGAGCTGGGTCAGAAACTAGGTGTATGTTTAATTGTTAAAGAAACTGCCAAAATGTTTTCCAAAGCAGCTGCACTGTTTTACATTCCCACAAGCAGAATATGAAAGTTCCAGTTGCTCCACATCCTCACCAACACTTGTCATGCTCAGTTTTTAAAATTGTAAACAATTTAAGGAGTGGTATTTCATTGTACATTTAATTTGTCTTTCCCTGATAGAAGTTATGTTGAGCATCACTTCATGTGCTTACTAGACATTTGAGTATCTTCTTTTGTAAGTGTCCAAATCTTTTGCCCGTTTTTTTCATTGGGTTGTTTATAATTGATTTGTAAGAGTTCTTAATATATTCTCTATACAAATCCTTTGTCTGATATTTTCTTCCAGTCTGAGGCTTGCTTTTTCATGTTCTTAATGGTATCTCTGGAAGTAAACAGAATTTAATTTTGATGAAGTCTAGCTAATAACAAGTAAAACTGACCTCAGACTTCTGGCCTCCAGAACTGGAAGATAATGCATTTCTATTAGTTTAAGCCACCAAGTTTGTGGTGATTTTTACAGCAGCCCCAGGAAACCAACACATCCATTATACTAGTTTGGATCTATCCTTCACATGAGTGGTTCAGGGGTTAAATTGAAGCTTGTATAGATTTATACATAGGATTAGGGGATCCTTGTCTTGGTTTTCCTTTCAAGGCCCCCTTTTTCATCTGCAGAGGTCCTTTTCCTAGTTCTTCTGGCAAGAGAGATAGAGTTTCTATTTAAGTTTTAGGCTTCCATGACTGGGACCTGCTGACGTGTGGGGTCATGTCTCCAAGTTTGACACCTTTCCACAATCTGCCTGCTTTTGTTTACTTTTCAGAGCCCTCAAATAGTTGTTTTTGTGTGTTGCCAGAGTTTTTAGTTGTAATTAGTGAATGGGAAGGTGTGGGCTTCTCTGCATCATGGAACAGGAACCCTGGTCCCACTCTAAGCAGCCCAGGCTGAGCAACTTGCTGTAGGGCATTGGAGAGAGCCTACCCAGAATTACCCTAACAGAGGTTGTTCAGCTCCATGACCTGTCCTAAAATTCTTAGCCTGAGAGAGGTGAAAGCAAGTGGACAAAATATCAGATTCAACAAATACAAGATTTAAGCAACAAATATGGTAGTATTTATTTGCTCTACTTCTCCTTTCTCTTTTTTAGTGAACTGTATGTTCTAGTGAATGTTTAAATTAAAAAAAAATTATCACAGTAAAAGACACATTGTCATTAATACCCCTCAAAATACTCCCCCTCACTTCAAACACACTTACCCCATCATTCTTACCACTTTCTGAAGCAGTTCTGGAAGTCTTCTTTCATGATCATCTTTAGTTGTGCTGTCATGGTTGCCTCGATGTCCTGAATTAATTCAAAACATTTACCTTTCATGGTCATTTTGACTTTGGGGAAGAGCACAGTGCCAGATCTGGTGAGTAAGGTGGATGAGGACACACAGTAATATTTTTGTTTGACAGAAATTGCCATACCAGAAGTAATGTGTGACATGGAGCATTGTCATGATGGAGGATGAAATAAAGACACTCATGAAAGAGGACTTCCAGAACTGCTTCAGAAAGTGGCAAGAACGATGGGATAAGTGTGTTCTAAGTGAGGGGGAGTATGTTTGAGGGGGATTAATGACAGTGTGTCCTTTTTAATTTAAACATTCACCATATTTTAATCACACCTCATATATTTCAAGGGTAATTATAAGCCCTTTGTTATTTGTATCAATACTCAGTGTAATTACACACAAAATTATTTCTGCTCACAATTAGCTAATTAAGAAAACAGACCATTCAGGAGTAGGAGGAATGACCAACCTTTAACCACAACTTATCCAGCTCAGACCTTGTGTCCTAGGCAGGGTGCTTGGTGCTGATGACTGAAACAAAGATATGCCATGGTCTCCACCCAAGAGGGGCTTATGATTTAAGAACAAACAAGTCTGCATGGAACAAGAAAGTGTTATATAGGAAATAGTCTGCAAACACAGAAGAGGGAGAGATGAATTCTTATGATGTTTTGGGGGAAAATCCATAGTGAGGGTGTTCATATTTCTACAAAGACGTATCAGCCAGGGCATTCCAGGGGGAGAGAACAATATGGGCCAGGCTTAGGGGTTTAAGGGTGCCAGGTACAGTGCCAAAGGGATGTAGTCTCATGTAATGAGAGCCGTGTGTGCAGCAGGAATGCCCACATAAGACCTACAAAATGTCTGGCTGCCAGGAGGGCAGAACAGCAGTTCAGTTGCAACAACCCTGTGACCTGATGGGGCCACAGAATCACAGCAAGGCTCCATTTGAGTCAGGAACTGGATGTGGCTGCTCCAATGATACCTACTCTTCTTTTCCTGTAGTACTGGGATCAGAAATGGCAGGGAGTAGCCTGGCTTTATTAGAGAAATAAATAAACAGAAATAAAGGGAGGTCTGTGTAGGCAGAACTCTGGATCCATTCCGGTCTCTCCATTCTGTCCTCTCATATTTGCTATTTCCCAAGTCTTTCAGTCAGATAAGCTAGGGCAGGGGTGCTGACATATGACAAATCATGGAGGAAAGTGTTTTTCTGTGACAAAGAGAAAATACCGTGTGAGGAGTCCAAGTGACAGCTGGTGTTTCAAAATAACAGTAAAAACTTTGTTCACACCCATCAGGTTCGAGACAAGCTGTAAGTCTGGGCTAATAAATCACACTTGGGGTAAACTACCTTGCTGGACTCTCCTCGGGCCTTCTTCTTAAGCAGCTGTCTCAACGAAGGGATGGGGTCGCCAGTGTTTCTTTAAACATAATAATAGTTCACAACATGCCATTATACGTTCTGAAAAAGAGGGACAAATGTGACTTAAATATTCTAGGATTTTAATCTTTTGTTTCCTTTCACCAACCCAAAAGAAAGAAAGTTATCATTTTGAGTATAACCCTAACTTTGGTGATTTCCACAGGAATGAGCAGTTCAAGCCTGCAAGGACTGTCAGCTCAAAGCCATTCCTGTCTGCTGTGCAAGAAAGTTCAAGAGTAAAGGGTTATTGTCATGTTATTCCTAGCAGACTATTGACATATATATTACCCGTAACCCACTTCAGTATACTCTAAAAAAACAAGAGAGGCTTCATGGATACAAATGGATAATTAAAATTGAAATTAGTTACTTCAGAGAGACCAATTTGGAAGTTTTATTAAGAAATCTATGTCTAGGGTAAGAATCTGAGAGGAGATGCCCAGTGGATTATGTAATGGTATGGCTGACTAAAGTGAAATTGCATCTTGAAAAGGAAACTTTAGGGCCATCATTCTACCATGTTTCCTCGAAAATAAGACGTAGCCAGACAATCAGCTCTAATGGATCTTTTGGAGCAAAAATTAATATAAGACCCAGTTTTATTTTACTATAATATAAGACCAGGTCTTATTTAATATAATATAATGTAATGTAATGTAATGTAACGTAACGTAATGTAATGTAATATAATACAAAACAAGACAATGCAATACAATACAATACAATACAATACAATACAATACAATACAATACAATACAATACAATACAATACAATACAATACTATACAACACAACACAACACAACACAACACAATACAATACTGGGTCTTATATTAGTTTGTGCTCCAAAAAACACATTAGAGCTGATTGTCCAGCTAGGTCTTATTTTCGGGGAAACATGGTAGATTCTTGTTATGGACTAAATGTGACCCCTCAAATTCATATGCTAAAACTCTACCCCTTAATGGTATTAGGAGGTGGGGGCCTTTGGGAGGTGCTTAGGGTTAGATCAGTTCATTAGGGTAGAGCTCTCATGATGAGATCAGTGCCATTATAAGAGTTAAAAAAGAGTTTGCTTTCTGTCTCTGCTCTCAACCGTGTGAGGATGCAACAAGAAGTCAGTATCTGCAGCCTCGAAGAGGGACTTCACCAGAACCCAACCATGCTGACACCCTGATCTTGGACTTTCAGCCTTCAGAGCTATGAGAAATAAATTTCTGTTGGTTATATGAGGTCGGACAATTAAGTTCGTGAACTTGTTGCAACGATATGGCTAAGCTTTTTTTTTATATTAAAGGGATTATTCATTATGAATTTGTATCACCTAGATAAACATTTAACCAATTTTACTATTTGGAAGTGCTGAAAAGGCTGAGTGAAAAAGTTAGATGACCTGAACTTTTCACCAACAATTCACGGCTCTTGCATCACAACAATGCACCAGCTCACACTGCACTGTCCGGGAGGGAGTTTTTAGGCAGTAAGTAAATAATTGCGCTGGAACACCCTCCCTACTCACCTGATCTGGCCCCCAATGACTTCTTTCTTTACCCAAAGATAAAGAAAATAGTGAAAGGAAGACATTTTGATGACATTCAGGACATCAAGGATAATAGGATGACAGTTCTGATGGCCATTCCACAAAAAGAGTTCCAAAATTGCTTTGAAGGGTGGACTAGGCACTGGGATCGGTGCATAGCTTCCCAAGGGGAGTACTTCGAAGGTGACTGTAGTGATATTCAGCAATGATGTATGTAGCACTTTTTCTAGGATGAGTTCATGAACTTAATTGTCTGACCTCATAAACAACCCAGTTTTTGGCAGTCTGTTATAAACTCCTTCAGAGCATCTTTTTCACCTTTAGAGCCCTCAGAGAACCCAAGTAATAACACTATGGTAATAGCCTTTGTAAGTCCTTCTTTCTCTCCTTTTCTATCTACAAATAACCACACCCCTACGTCTATCTTTACAGTGTGTTCTAACGACACCGGGAGCAGCCTAGATTTCAACATGCCTATTCTACTCTACACTCCCCTTCCTGCTCTCTCCCCACCACCACCACCCCAGCCTGATCCCTCCACCACCACCACACAGACTTGGTCCATAAAGGAAAGGGGGCATCCCACAGTCCTCCCTGCTCAGGCTGAGGCCTGCCCTCTAGTGTCTGACTTCCCTTCTTTTCCTTCTACCAACTTTCTCGAGCTCTGGCTCTGTGTGGAAGATGCACAGAAGGATAAGATCACGGCCCTATCCTTAAAGACCTCTTGGTCTGAATAGAAGAAAGCCACATATCTTACCACCTATAACATAGCTCAACAATTTCTGTGAACAAAGTATGAAAGAACAAATCCTTTCATGCTGATCAGCAAGATGGTGGGAGTCCGGTGAGTTTGGGAGGTGAGCTGTAAACTGCATTTTGTACAGTGAGTAGTATTTTAACAGGTAAGAAGGAAGAAGTCACTAAAGACCCCCAGAGAAAAAAGGCAAAGCTCAGGAAAAGTCTACAATCAGAAAGTAGAAACAACCCAATCTGATGGAGACGACGTCCATACTGGCTGCGTAACAGAGGATGATGAGAAAGGCAACAGAGGGCTGTAAAAAGCTTTGAATTGGGAGGTGATAGACACTTCTAGTGACAGTGTGGAGAATGGACTGGAGAGAGGAGGGATTAGGATGAAGGAGAGGAGCTCTGAGGCTCTACCCTCCCCTCCCTTTCCAGTGTCTAATTGCATCCACACAAACAGCTCTCTCCAGTCTGGCACCTTCTCTCTGTCCTTGAAGGAGATCCCTCTACCCTTTTTCACTAGGCTTCTGTATCAGTCTCCTCACAGGTCCCACCACCCCAGTTTCTCCCTGAATGGAGTCACTCTCCACATACACCCCAATGAACTTCCTACAACACAAATACCATGACATCTGTCCCCATCTAAAAACCTCCAGAACCCAAGTCAATATCACCTTACCCTTGTTTTCTGCATATATCGAATCGAGTGGTAACTGACATGGCCGTCTTAACACAGAGGCGTGAGGGCCTGTGGCACAGCCAGGAAATTGAGATGAACTGACAGGAGACCTGAAACCAAGTAGCCCGAGTCAGACTAGCTGTCTGCATTCTGCATGGCAAAACTGACGGGCTCCTTTGAACTTGGAAATTGTTCCTAATCTATGCATTGGTTACTTACTATATGGCAAGCACTCTCATACAGGTTCTTCCTGAGATGTGTGATCCAATCATCACACTTGAAGGCCATAGTGCTGTTGTTCCCATGTGATAGACCAGGCCATGGATGCACAGAGACCACAGAACTCCTCTTGGGTCATATCCCTGTAGGTGAAGGGACTGGGACTCGGCTATTCTAAAACCAGGATCTTTATCCTGACAGGTATTCACTTCTCCAGCATAATACAAGTACTTGTCTTACTCTTCTTGCAGGGTTACATCAACTTGGGCTAATTCTAGCCTGTAGAATTGCATGGCCTCACTCTCTTGTATAGATTCAGCCACAGAGTCATGGGGCAATAGAATGTTGCAGCAACAAGGAATCCAGCTCTCTCCCTTATAGGAAGGTTAAATAACTTGTCAGATTCACATACGAGTAAGAGTTAGAAGTGACAATGAAATTGAAGGATCTCATTTCATTCCTAACTGAAGATTTGCTGAGGATTATCTCCCATAGTCTGTAACATTGTGCTTTTTTTTCTTCCTTTTCTAAAGTGACCCCCTGGGTTTCTTCTGGTGTTTTGAAAATAAACTCTAAAAGTCATACCACCTCTAACTCTCCCTCCTTGAAAAGAATTTTTTGCTAGTCTATTTCTGAGACTCCACATGATTTTAATTGACTGTCTTCTGATTATCAAGATTACAATTTAAACCTTGAGTCGTCCTAAACTTCTCATGGCAGCTTATAATATATCTTCCACATGAGTATTTTTAATTGATTTAGAGTTTATCCATAACACTTATCTGATGAAAATGACTATAAAATGTATTCTATGTCCAAAAAATAAAATTTCTCAGCTATTATAAATGCAAAATTTCAGGAAAATATTTCAGAGCTTTAAAAATGTCTAGTGACATTTACACAAGAAAATCATAAAGTAGAACTATACTAAATTAATATAAAACCATTTAGATATTTATGTAGAGCCATTAAAAATAGTTTCATTGTATCTCAGATTTTGAAAGATTCCATTTAAGTGGAAAACAATTGATTCTATTGAATATATAATTCCTAATTTAATTAACGAGTGTTGATAACCACGAATCTATTTATCTTGGAAAGGGGATAAGAAGGATATCTACAGATTCTGTGTGCATATAAAAGCAAACACAAATTTCTAGATCCAACATTAGCTCACAGTTTCTGAGATTATTTTAATTATTATTTTAAGTTTCTGCAGCTACTTTTTTGAAAAGAAGAGATGGCATTTTGCAGAATAGTTTTTGTCTTTATCCCTGAGTCCTTGGCACTTTCCTGAGGTTTTCCATGTGCTGAGGGCAAACTCCAGTTGAAAGAACTTCACAGGGTAACCAAACTATTGTGTGTTTCTCCAAGATTCTTTCATAGCTTATAATTCCCAAGTTATATTATAATTATTACTCTGCTAGAGATTACCCTTTACATACTCAATTAATGGTAGTTACAAATAGGAAGTAAAAAGTAAGATTTAAAACCCTCAAGTGCAAAGATGGAGGAATCAAACAAATTCACCTCTCTAAACATCGGGATTATGTCATATTTATTTTTTTTGTTGTTTTGTTGTATGTGGCTTTAGAATGCATGTGCATTTTCTGATAGGTGGTATATGTGGTTGATTGATATATTTGAAAATCTGAAAATTAGTTTTACTTCAAAGCAAACATATACATGCAAAAAATTAACTCAGTTTAATACCTTTCTTGGTTTTACTAGTTATCCTTTGATAAGTGCCACATAATCTTAAGTTATTTCAGAATGACTGTTGAACATAGAGAAATTGAGAAAGCTAAGTTATTTATTGTAAGGAACAACAACAACAAAATCCCTTATTGTACCATTCCTGAAGGTAGGGGTACGTGGAAATAGTCCCTAAAACCTTTCATGAATTACTATCCATGGCAATAAGCTTTTACCTATATTAATAATCTACAGTATTCTAAAAACCATTTTTGAAGTTAAAATCTTCAAAAATCTTCATTAGAAGATAAAAGTAGAAACCTGATTTTTAAAGTTCAATTCTGAATAATTGAATCAAAGAAAATTACTGTAATTGTATTGCATTTAGTCTCTATAAGGATAAACAATGGCCACCAGTCTAGTAAATTTGTTTAATCAAGATCTTCAAGGAACTCATACAACTCAACAACAAAAGAACAAACAACCCAACTGAAAAATAGGCAGAGGACCTGAACAGACATTTCTCCAAAGAGGACATACAAATGGCAAATAGACATATGAAAAAATGCTCAACATCACTAATCATCAGAGAAATGCAAATAAAAACCACAATGAGATATCACCTCACCCCAGTCAGAATGGCTATCATCAACGAGACAAATAGTAACAAGTGTTGGAGAGGCTGTGGAGAAAAAGGAACCCTCATACACTGTTGGTGGGAATGCAGACTGGTGCAGTCGTTATGGAAGGCAGTGTGGAGGTTCCTCAAAAAATTACGAATAGAATTACCATATGACCCAGCAATCCCTCTCCTGGGTATCTACCCAAAAAATCTGAAAGCATTTATACACAAAGACACGTGTGCTCCAATGTTCATTGCAGCTTTATTTACGGTGGCCAAGACATGGAAACAACCAAAGTGTCCTTCGATAGATGAATGGATAAAGAAGTTGTGGTATATATACACAATGGAATACTATTCGGCAGTAAGAAAACATGAAATAGTACCATTTGGGGCAACATGGATGGATCTTGAGATTATAATGCTAAGCAAAATAAGTCAAACAGAAAAAGTCGAGAGCCATATGATTTCACTGATATGTGGTATATAAAACTGACAACAACAAAAGAACAAGACAAACAAATGAAGGAACAAAAACTCATAGACATAGACAATTGTTTAGGAGTTACCAGAAGGAAAGGGGGGAGGGGGGCTCTAGAAGAGGGTAAACGGGGTCTAATATATGGTGATGGAAAGAGAACTGACTCTGGGTGGTGAACACACAATGTGAGATATAGATAATGTATTACAGAATTGTACACCTGTAATCTTTGTAACTTTACTAACAAGTGTTACCCCAATAAACTTTAATTTAAAAAAAGAAAGAAAATGTATAGACTTATATGCACATATTAGAAAAACAAAGGATGAAAATCAGTCATCTCTTTCAAGAAATTAGAAAAAAAACAGCAATTTAAAACCAAGAATAATATGAGAGTAGAAATTAATAAAATAGAAAAGGATTCAAGAGAGTATCTATGAAGCCATAAGTTTGTTCTTTGAAAAGGTTAATAAAATTGACAAACCTCTAGTGAGACTAAGAAATGAAAAGAGGTATAACTAATTAATATCAGAAATGGAAAAGGAAGTATTGCTAAAGAGCCTGCAGACTTTTAAAAAGATAATTAAAGTTTTATGAACATCTTTATATCAATATTTTTGGAACTTTAGATTAAATGGATCCAAGGCCAGAAAACTATTGTTTATCAAAACTGATGTAAGGGGGGGGGGGGGGGAGTAGATACTATAAAAGAAAAACACAATTTTAAGAAAACTGGAAATTTGAACACTGGTGATATTTGACTGTATTAAAGACTTATTATTTTATGAAATAAAATATCTTCATAAAGGTTTTAATACTACTGTAGGTTACTAAACTTTAATTTGGAGAATATATTTTTAAAAATAAGTCAGAAGTGTAATATGAAAATAATGATTTTCTATTTTCCAAAGGAAGAGATATACACACCCATATTTATAATAATGTGTATATATACATATACACACACATATGTGCATATATGTAATATGCATATATAACATGTAGAAAATATGTAAATTAATGTTTCCTCTGTTAATATGGAAATGTTCTTATTAGTGATGGAAAAAGGCATTTTCAATTCTAAATTAAATGTATATATTGATTAGAAGATTTTAGAGGATTGCTATGAATCTGCTGCTGCTGACGTATTTTGTTGGTGGTTAGCTTTAACCATTAGTTAATGAACTCATTAGTTCATTTCAATTATTCATGAATAACAAATATCTTGGCTTTCTTAATTAAGTCTTAATTTAACAAAGTCCATCAAGATGATTTTAACATAGACACTTGGATAAAGAAGACCTATCTGACCTTGATAACTGACATTCTGGGATTCTGAGTAGGCACGTTCCATAGAAATGCACTACCCCCTCACTGCTTTGCCTGAAAACAGTTGTTTTGGTCTCTGGGCTGCGACATATTAGGAACAGAAGTGAAAGGACAGACTTCAGGAAACCCTGAAACACAGTCTAGAAACTATTACCACAAGAGAGGAAGAAAGAAAAACCACTTCAACATGACAGAACAGAATGTGCAAAGGAATTCGAAAGGAGAGCATGACACTTTGGGTAAGTTTCAGCATGTGCAGGGACCTGGATGTCATGGCTGGAGCGAGGTCTGCAGGAGGCTGTGCAGCTGATGACTAAGAAAGCACATTCCCTGTCCTGGCAGCAATACATGGAGGCCAGAGTGAAGGAGGATGAGATCCACGCAGGGACCCCATTACAGGCAGAAAGATAATAAATACAAACGTAGTAGGAAGAGCGCTCTTCATGCTGCCTCTGCCCCGGTTGTAAAGTTGACTTCAGTGCTTTAAGTTTTCTCTTTATTTTCTTTCTCTTCCTTTTTGAATGTGGGGAGATGGGAAAAAAGTGTTGAAATTGAGGACCTGGCCCAAGATGAAAATCGTATCTTCCTCTGTGAGTGTGGGAAAATCCCAGCTCTTTCCTCTCCTCACATCCCGTGTTGAATTGTGTCTAGAAGTCTGGAAAGTGCAGACTCTTAACTCTGTTAAGAAAGAAGCACAGAACACATGAGATGATGATATCTGGGCTTCAGAATAAACTGTAGATCTGAAGATATTTGGAAACTTTTTATTGGTTCCACACAGAGTTGTTATGGCTACATCAGAGGACTAATTAAAGAAGACATGTAATATGCAGAGAGAACTGAAGTGGTATGTGCTCTGAGTCTCTACCATCACCTTTCTCTCTCTGCCGTATTTTCTTCCACGTGGCTTAATTAGTCAGTCTAAAAGACTATGTTTTGCTTCTCTGCTAAACCAAGTAAAATGATTGCTGACATGATTACAGTTCCCAAAGGATTTCTCAGACTGGGCTTTTTTAAACCACTATGTATGAAGGAAAATCTGGGGTGTTTGCTTGTTTTTAAATTTTTATGTGCCCTTATTGAATTCTGCTTACTTTATTATAGTGTGTGTGTGTGTGTGTGTGTGTGTGTGTGTGTGTGTGTGTGTGTTTCAAAAGAATGCTTAGAGGCCTGGGTAAGAAGAGACAAGAGAATAAGAGTAGAAAAGCAACAGTATGGCTTCTTGGGCTCACAACATGGTTATTACTTCTTTTTTATTATTATTAAAGGATAGTTGGCGTACAATATTATATTAGTTTCAAGTGTACAACATAGTGATTCAACATTTATATACCCTGTGACAAGTCCAGTAACCATTCATCATTGTACAAAGTTATTATGATATTACTGACTATATTCCCTGTGCTGTACATTACGTCCCAGTGACTTATTTATTTTATGACTCGAAGTTTTCACCTCTTATTCCCCTTCACCTTTTTCACCTATGCCTCCACCCCATCCCCTTCTGGGGCAACTATCATTTTGTTCTCTGTATCTGAGAGTCTATTTCTGTTTTGTTTGGTTTGTTCATTTGTTTTGTTTTTTTAGATTCCACATATAAGTGAATTCATGTGGTGTCTGTCTTTCTCTGTCTGACTTATTTCACTTAACACAATACAACATGGTGATTCCTCCTTAATGAAGCCTGCTCATGGACTGAGAATCAGTCACTTGGATGGAAGTCTTCTTAGTAGGCCATCAATGGTTCATGACAGTTGGAATAATAAGAAGGCCCCTTACAATTCTAATTCACTGGTTAAGCCAATTAGTCCCTCATGTTTCATTTGCCATTGTTGGAATCCATCATATCACCCCCTACTCCAGGCTATATCTTCACAGCAAAGAGACAAAACTGACAACTAACAACATCAAATATTCTGACTCCTGAAACTTCTAGATGTTTGCATTGCCTTCAGTTAGCAGAGACAAAACGTGAGTGGAGGCAGAGGTGAGAGAAAGGATCCCTACACCAGCGAACTCCTGTGTCTAGAGTGGCTCCTCACTGGCATTCATTCATGCAAACACAAAAGTGTAAGAAACACCTACTGTGTGCCTTGTACCAAGGTGCTGGGAGGTGAAAGTGAGTGAAGCACACTCCTGCGCTTTTGGCAGTAACCATGTAGACAGACACAAAGGAATCCAGCCATTGTGGAGGCAAAAAATAAGAGTGGGGGTTGCCTAGGGGAAGCAGAGGCTAACTCTGCCAGGAGAGTATTGAACCATAACGAATCAGGCAATGTTTTTTTTTAAATCCTCTAAATTCAAGACTGTATGAGCAACCAACTGGAAAACTCAGGATAAGCCCTGTGGTACCCACCCAGGCAGAATTAATCCAAGGGTCTTCTCTCAGCACTTTGTTCTTTTTATATTAAGTAGAACCCTATCATATTGTATAATACGAAGGTGGTTACCTGTCTGTCTACCCCCATTCCCACCTCACAAGGCCCTGGTTGGTCTTTAATACCTATTGGTATGAAATGAATGAGCAAATGAGCTACCTGTTTCTTCTGTGTTTCTTTCCATACATTAGTATGGAAGGACCTTGAAACTGTTTTCATATATTTAAACCACTCTCTTTCCTCCAACCCCACCCTCATTCCCTACACAGAATCTCAGAGACTACGTCTGAGTCTTGTGTTTCTTCTTTATTTCCTGATAGTAATTTATTACAGTAAAGTAAGGCACTATGAAGTTATTTAATAAATTTTGGCTATTTGATTGACAAATGGAATGGGAAAGGGTACTATTCTGTTACCTATTGGAATACAAACAGAAAATGTATATCAAATAGAGCCTGAAATAAGTGTTTGAGATGTATCAATATAGATTTCTCTAAACCTGTTTACAGTATGCAAGATGAGCTAAAGGGTGTCCTTTGAGGAATTAGTTTTTTGAGTTTTTCCAAACATTTTTATGTTCCATTTCCTTTTCATCAAGGCTTTAGTTTCCTACCTTTGGTACAAGATTAAAAAGCCCTGGTGGTCCTGCTTCTTTCTGTATGTACAGAACAAACAGTGACTCATTGTGTGGCTAACGTGTCCAGACAAAGTATGAAGAGAGATCGGGGGTGTGTGTGTATGTTTGTGTGTATGTGTGCGCACGCACAATCTGTATATATTTGTGTGCCAATTCAGGCAATTATTCTTTCTCCTGCTATAGAAAATGAGTATCACTTATATCTTTAAACATTTGCTTCCCAGAAAGGCTAAAGAAAATAAATTCTTTACTAAAGACACTGTTGGTAGGGTGGTATTACAAGGTATAAATTATCTTTCTTCACTTCACCCTTTGGAGAATATAATTGACAAAAATTGATATTTTTGTAATAGAGGATTTATCCTTCTGATTTATCCTATTTGAACTGCATAAAATAATTCACAGTTTAGGGCTTTGTGGTTATTTTCATTGAATTTTTTCTTTACTTTTAATAAGAATATTACTTTGGTAGTGTTTTTGACATTTGTCTTTATAGACACTGATTTATCTTTGCTCACTGGCTTGTATGATCTATTTAAATGATACGGATAATGACAATGACAATTGATGGTAATAATAAGAACCATGCAAAGTAACAAGGATCTTTTAAATGGTATTATACTTAATTATTTGACACAGCTTTTATTATTCTCCATTCTACAGATGGGTGACTAAAACTCAGAGAAATTAAATAATTTGCTCAAAGTCACCTAGAAACCTTGGTTCCACCCTGGGCTACCACTTGTCTCACTCTATCTAATGTGCCTGAGAAAATTCATCCACATTTCATCGTTTCAACTTCTACAAAAATATATTGATGATTTTAGCCTGAATATGTCTGCAAACTTCAGAATTATATATCGAAGGGCCAACTGGATATCTCCATCTGCATATTGCAAAGATCACAAGTCCAGATCTGAATTTATCATCAAAACAACTTCAAAGTTTTTCCTACTCCTATATTCTCTTTAGCTGATGTCTTCACCTTAAACCCAAGGACAAGGATTGTCAAATTTTAAAATAATAATAATAATACTTTTTTAAATAAATTTGTTTCAAATATTTCATGGGAATATATTCATAGTAAAAAAAGTATTCATTGTTTATCTGAAATGGAAACTGAACTAGGTGTCTTCTATTTGATTTGGCAATCCTACCAGACAAGTGTGGGAATTGTCTTCAAATCCTCCCATCGCTACATCATCAATCAACTCCTGCTGATGTTACCTCCTGAATACTTCTCAAAAACACCTCCACCTGTCTGTCTTCATTTCTACAACTGCTGCCCCAACTCAGGCCCTCATCATCCCTAGTGTGGATGATGATTTCCAAAGTGTTTTCTCTGTTTCTCATGTTGCTAGTTCCTTCAGACTTCTATCAGAAAGACTCTTCTCTGTTACAAAGCTGACTATGTTAATTTCTTTACTGTAAACTCTTCAGTGGTTCCCCAACCCCTCCAGCAGCAGTTCTCAACCCTGAGTGCACGTCAGTCACCCAACTTAAAAAACAAACAACAACAACAACAACACAGTCAGGACCTTTAAGTTCCCTCAGATGAGTTTAATATGCAGCCAGAGTGGAACATAGAGATCATGCTATACAGATCCCTCCATCACCTGTCCCTGAAGATGTCACTAAACCTCCTTGTTGCCCTTCCCTACTTACTCCAAGAACATTGTTTCTAGTTTCTCCTACACATGGGTTGTTCCTCATCGCCATTCCTTTTCCCTTTGCCTGGAATACTCTTTCCTCCCCTTTTGTCCCCTTCCTCTAACCTTCCAGGTTTCATTGAGGTTTAAAATTCAGATCATTTTCTTTAGGAAGACCTCCCTTCCACCACTTGCCCTCACAAACCCTCAAGAAAATTCCCTGCTCTGTACCCTTCTACATTATTATTCCCCTCCAACACTTGTCACATTTTTAAGAACAGCCACTATGTCTTCACTCATTTTTGTATGTCTAGGACCAAGCATATGACCTGACTGTGTAGTTGGATGAATAGATGAATGAATGAATGAATGCATGCATGCCATGGCAGAGCCCAGATTCTAATCCAGTCTTTTGAAATCCAGAGCCTATGCATCCTGATACTATATAATAAAATTTATTTTATCTTCTAATAAATTAGAATTCTATACTCTACATTTACAGTAAGGAGCAATGATCATTTGTATTCAAAATAATGGTCTGGAAGCCAGTTCCCAAATACATCAGGCCATTTCTTGCTTTCACATTTGTGCATATGTTTCCTGCTCTGCCTGAAATATCCTACTCACTACTGCTCTTCCACTCATCCTTCAACATTCAGCTAAAATATCGTCATCTTGGGGAAGACTTTGAGATCTTCCCCTCTCCCCCAAAGATAGTCATCCATCCCTCTGTTTCTACAGCATTTTGTGCACACTTCAACAGTAGTCTTAATTGTCTGAGGATACAATTGTTTAAGTGTCTGTCTTCCCACTCCACGATAGCTCTCTGGTGTTTTGTGCACCTTTTACATAAAGCACAGTGTGGGTGCTCAGTAGGGTTTTTATTCTGAATTATTATATTCCATAGAATTTTGTTAAGGATATTTTATGCTCTTCTAATTCTTTGAAAAATTGGTCAGATTATCCCATTCCATGACAATGCTAAATGACTAAGAATTTACACTACTTTGATCTCGCGGGTGTGGGGGGAGGGGCTTTGTTTTGTTTTGTTTTAATTTTAAGCAGTTTTAACTGTTTGGTCAGAATTCTTTTCTTTCCAGTGAAAGTATAAGAACTCAGTAAAAAGAAACCTCCACAGCTTTTTTCACCATCCACTACCTGCATACCTATCACCAGTTTAACTGGATTGGACAAAGCTGGGTAAACAGTTTTTGTCCTCTACCACAGGATCCCCCCACCTCCCAATCCTTTTGCCATGGTTAATTTCAGAGCCCAAAAAGCATGCAGTTGAGAACAGAGCCAGGAAGAAGCAGTGCACACTTCCCTGCTAGTCTTTGATGTGCGGTCTTGGCTTTGTTCCATCTCCACCCAGAGTGGGAGACACAGCTGGCTGCCATGTGCAAAAGGAAGCACGGGGGAGGGAGCTGGTCTTCCCTGAGCCAAATGTTGATTCTACAACTGAAGTGGAAAATCCACATCCTCAGTCTGATAAGTGTACAGTATCGGCATCACAGCAGTAAGTCCGTCCTGGGTAAACGCTGAAAATTCTGGGTTCAAATCCTTGGTCTGTCAGCTGTTAGCAGTAATCCTAAACAAGTTTGCTGAGTTTCCTCACATGGGATCTGCACAATGGAATTAACTTTCTCTACCACAAACGTTGCTATGAAGACATATGACTAAACTACATGGAAAACCCCTATAAGACATAAATCACAGTAGGCACTTGATGAATGTTAGCACCCTTCCATTTCTTGTCCTTCCGGTAGGAGTTATGAAAACAATACACAATTAATGAAGGCCTCATCTACATCAGGATGTCCAGCAAGCCGCTTCCATCTTGGTGAATAACATCTGCCCCCTTGGCATCTGAGAGCAATAACATCCTCAACCCCTGAGAAGAAAAGAGTCCCTTTCCTTCTTCTTCTGGGTTTTGCCAGGAAAGAAAAACCCTGAAGAAATCAGGAAATGTCTCTCTTGGCTACTGCCTTCCCCTCCTTTTCATCCTGCTCATCAAGATGGAATGATCAACAGCAGCCTGGTCACCTGGGACATAAGGATGGGTCAGTTCTGGATGACAACAAAGTGAGTGGATAAACCAGAGTGAAAGGATGGTGTCCTCCTTCCTTCTCCCCATCTCTCAGCTGCTGTGAAAGTATTGGAAACACTGGTCCTTTGAAAATCCTTAGGGACTCACAGGAGAGTGAGATCCAGCCTTTCAACACAGGATACTCAAGTTAATCTCTAGGCCTAATCCATTTAGAGCATTGCTTTTCAGTCCCATTTGAAGTGACACAGAGGCCTGTACTAAGGCAGATAAGCCCTTCCCACTTGGAGGGGCTCAGCTGCACTGGCACCCCAGCTACCCTTTCTAAGGCTTGTCCCACTTGCATTACTTGTCATGCTGTGATTTATGTTTTAGTGCTGGGGACACAGCCCAAGGAACTGTGTCTCTGTGAGGTAGGGTCCTCTGGCTTTGTTTCCATCCCTGGAAACCAGGGTGACACTAAATGACTGCCAGCCACCATCACTCTATCAGGAACAGCTCAGAGGCCCCTGGATCAAAAGAAGAAAATGCTAAATGCTAGCGGGGGTGCCCTGGATCATTATCACTGATGTGGAGGGACAAAAATCTCTCAGGCTGAAGGAGGTGGGGGTTGCCATTTGACAAAAAAAATAATGATCACACTCTAAAAACAAATAGATGACTCCAGGCTGGGAGTTTCTTGCAGACGTCCATTCAGATGCAGAAAACAAACAACACTCTCTCTGCAGCCCTTCCGCCCAGTCCCGAGTCCCGGTGAGCACAGGCCACAGACGACAGACAGAGCCGCCAAAAAATAAACTGATAAATAAATAAAATGAAAATAAACCTCCAGTGTTATTGTTTCCAAAGACATAATAGAACATGGACAACGGAGACATTAACTCATAGGGAGGAAAAATAGATATTTAGGTCATTTCCTCTTCTGTCCCACCTGACTTTTAAATTGATCTCCACTTTATTTTAAGAACTTAAGCAATTTTAGGAAAACAAAATTAATATTTCAGATATTTTTAATTAATGTAGGACTTGCCCTCCCTTCTAAGGATGTGAGATTTGGAGTTAACTCTTCTTTTCCCAATTTCCTTTTCCTGTGTAAAATTAAATGCGTATGGGTACACACACGCATGTGTATCTTTTCTCCTACCATGACGTTTGTAAACTGCTAGCCTTAGTTTGTCCCTTGAAATGATGCAGAAATTCCAGTGCATGATCACAGTCTACGATGTTGGGTCTACACACAAAATATCTTGCTTTAAACACAGCCTGGACATGACTACGGCTGCTGTGTGACAGAGCCTTCAACCTACCTAGCACCAGTTTTCTCATCCATAAACAAGCCCCTTGCAGAAGACAATCTTGAAATCCACTCTCCTGTAAGTTCTAGGAGGCTGAAAAAGTCCTGATTTACTAAACAGGTATGTGAAGGGTTCATTTCTTTTCCTAAGGATTTGCAGTCAGAGCCCTGTACGCAGAAAGACCTTTAGCCATTTGTATTTCAGGAGGCAGGGTCCACCTTCCAGCACTCATACTGGTCATATTGATCAATGATTGAACCTGCCAAAACTGCATTCATACTGGTATTTTTAAGAACATGTGGGTTATGGTAATCCTATAAGGAACTTACTGAGAATCAATTAGACTCGCCAGAAGAAAGTCAGATTAATTAAAAATCAAAAAGTGAGGTTTGTTTATAAATATGAGATCTTGAGCCCTTAACAGTCCCAGAGCATTTCTGCTTCTCTTGGTTTCCCCGAGTGCAGCACCTGGATCCAAGAGGTATTCGGGAGATGTTTGTGATTGCATTTAGGCTACTACCAAGTCACAGGTGAGAAACAGACATAAGCAAATATTATCTCACTCAACTTTAGAATGGCTGGTGCCCTTTCATAAGAGTTCATTGCTCTTTGGGGGGGATTAAAGCGTTTCATATAAATCCTGTTTATGTTTTCCCAAGAGTGTGTTTAAAGTATTCAGACAGAAGTAAATGTGCCTGGCCTCCTAATCTTACCACTGAAGATAAAAGAAACTCTTTCTTTTGAAGTGAGTAGGTAGCAGCTCCATTTATTCCTCTAAGTTTCCCTGGAAAGGGCCAACTGAGCTGAGGGTGTTGGAATGTGGAAGAGGAAACTAGAGAAGGCAAAACTGTTCCCACTCCACAGCTTCCCCCCAGGGCCTCTTTGTTTCAACTGCCATCAGGTCTGACACCTTCTTTGGGTGGGTGGGTTTATGCTTTGCTGTTCTCAGCTGATGAGGCCGCAAAGTCTTTTCCACTTCCCCATAGGTCCAGAGCTGCCTTGGAGATGTGAATCCAACAGGATTAGTCTAGGAGTCCACAGCCAGCCTGAATCAAGGCTGGACCCCATTCGGTGGAAGTGTGAGTTCTGTGTGGGTCTCAGTCATTCAAGGACCAGTACAGGTGAACCCAGGCTCTTTAGAAGAGACTGAACTCACCCCAAAGCCTGCCCAGGCAAGTCAGCCTCTCCTTGCGCTCTGAAACTTCCAAGCACTGTCCCTCTCCACAACTGCCACCTACAAAAACACCCTCCCCATGCCCCAAAGGTCTAAATGCCTAGTGCTGGGAGCCCACTAATTTATATTTGCATCAATGTGTAAATTATGGCTGTGGGCTGTTTTAAGAATTATTTTGATAAGAGGACTAGAGAAGAGGTAATGATTTCAACTCCAAAAGTGGAAGGGACAACATTGCAGAGGTGCAGACTGAAGGTGACAACTAAAGATGACACCAAAATTCCAACTTTGCACCCCCCAGGATGGTCATCCAGGTTCACCCTGTAGCCCTGCACCCTCTGGGCCATGTTCCTTCAACCCACTGAAGCCCAGTGCTGAGGGTCAAGAAAGGCCATAAGTCTCCAGCCTCTTACAATGAGGGGAGTTTCCCCAGAAGTGTGAGGACATGGCCCTGCCTCCCCTCAGAGCACCTCAGTCCTGTCAGCTCAGTGTCTAGGCCAGTGAGGGGTTTTCAGGAAGCCCAAAGTTAGAGCAATTCTTTGTTCAATGCACGTCACTCAAATAGAGTAAAATATTTTCTTGTTTGTTTCAGTGACTGAGCTAAATCAAAGTTGTTTATTCATATTTACTGCTTTTTCCCCCCAAAAGGAGATTTAAGAAAGCAGTATCCATCACCAGTGGCCCTTTTATACAGTATCGCTGGTTCCCACAGTGTATTTGAAACACAATGACCAGGCTGATTTTTCAAGTACACAGCAAATTCTCAATACCTACGAGCTTTAGCTTACTTGCCCTGCTCATGGTCCAAGAAAATACAATCAAACTTGCATAAGCTGTCTTCATTTGAACTCTTTACCAAGCCATGGGTATAATTCTCATTTGTTTTCTCTAGGAAGAATGTTTTTCCATGGGAATCTAAAGTACTCTGCATAAATAAAATACTGGACTAAAGGAAAAAAGCTTTTCCTGATTATTAGAAACAGCTGACTAAAACACCATGCCCATCCCGGACACCTGGGCAGGTCACACTTTCACCAATCAGCAGGGAAGTGGATTTTATGTTGTGGTTCTTCCAATATTCAGGAGGAGTAACCATCTAATTCTGCTTCCTATGCTCAAAGCTCACTCCACCTTCTTTTGTTTTCCGTGGTTCCAAGTAATTTTCTTTAAAGCTTTATAAAGACTGTGAATATTTATGAACATGATCATCCAGATTCTTTGTTCTGGGCTTCAATTCTATCACTTTTTAGAATAAATCTCCTTGTAAGTTCCAAATCCTTTTGATGGTATTAATATTCATTGACAGATAAAATATCTTTCTGGAGATATTTAGAGATCATGTACACATAATACATGTTAAACTAGAATGTCCTGGAATGTACAGGGAGCATTTCTACTTTTCAAAAATCAAAGTAGAAAATTCTACCTGGGAACATGACATGAATCAGGGTTTGCAGTTGGAGGTAGTTTCATTAGAAATTATTAGAAATAAAAATGTATCTAGAATCATGGTTGAAGTTTACTATATCATGACCTACTTTATAGGAAAAGAGGAATGGGTTAATCCTGAAGGAAATTGGGGAATACAGCATTTCCACTGATTTGCTGAAGTCAAATATCTCAGCACCACTTCCTTCATAGTGTAGGTGCTTAAGATATTTTTTCTTACCCTACAATCTTGCCCCTTTGCCTCCTTCTAGGAAAATATAAGTTAGTGATGTAATGTTTTAGTTTTTACTCTTGCAGATATGTTGCTGAACAGAACTGGAGATTCAACAGAGTAGTCCGTGTCTTATCAAGCACCCAGCAAGGAATATTGTCCATGAGATATCCAAAAACAAGTTAGAAAACGATGTTCAGAAAGTTCCCTTCATCATATTGTAGAAATGAAAGTAAACTTAGAATGAAAAATGACCTCAGAGCCTGAATGTGCAATACTATGAAGGTCATGTGTACGGACTGGTTTGCTATCTACAAGAATGCTCAAGAGCAGCCCAGGGAAATGGATTCATGTCTGAAATTAGCCAGCTGCCAGTTTGTGTGAGGTTGTGGAATCCACAAAGTAGCACTGGTGGAGTGTATATTAACTGTCTACACCTCCCACCCACATTCCAGCTGACTCTGATGCCAAGGGAGGGGAAGGAAATGAATCTAATTCTGCCCAAGGGTGCGGCACCTGGAAACACCCTTCCACTTCTCCCAGGAGGCCCAGGATGGTGATTCGGACAGGGAGGGGAAGATGGACCATGGCTGTCTTATTTTTGGATTCCTTTTCAAGTGCCTGTGTCAGATGTAAAGAAGCCTTGGTCAAGAGCATTAGGGACAAGGTCCAGGGTATTTGCTCACCAAATATAGTCACCAAATGTAGTAGACTGGCAGGAGTGGCCATTCCTGTGCAAGGTCAGCCAATGAAATGGTTACTGCTGATTTGTCCCACCAAAATATTGAAACAAAATAATTAGACAAAGGATTGTTAAGTGAGACAACAATTACTTGCTCGTTTGAATGGTGGAAGAGTTAAATAAGGTAAGGCAGGAGTTTCCAAACTTTCTAAGCTTGAATATCCCACTTGAACAACAAATATGTCTGTGTACTCTACACAGTGGTAGTTATATCTCTAGGATACACTGATTGGAAAATACCGATGACAATCATGACAAAAAGCTCTCATGAATTTTAAAATGGATTTGTATTAATCAATTACAACTGTATTTATATATATATCTGAGATTAGTATGAGAAATATCATTTGTTAAGTCTCCAAATAAAGGAAGTATATGCAGGGATTCATCCCCTGGAACCCACTGTTCACACATGGGAATCATGCCTGAGTCATTTTGGATTACACAGAGTTCTAGTTATTTCATAGAACTGAATATGGTATTCAAACTTTCTTGAAACTACACACACACACACACACACACACACACACACACACACACACTAGACAAGAGCTGTCCTGCCCTCACAAAGGTACCAGGAGGTGGAAGGCCAATAGCACTTCACCTTGTCCTCCATGTTCTCCTCAGGACTTATTTAAACACTTCCTGCAGCCCCCCAGCCATGTTTGGACAGATCTGTATTTGCAGAAGATTCACTTCTGAGTCCACCAGCTCTACTGCTTTTACCTTCAAGGGAAAACTTGTTCTTACTCTGTCACATTTGTGTGTTTATATCAAGTGGACTGTCCTCCAATGTACAGATGGACAGATGAGCTTCTAAGGCAGAAACACCTTAGAAGCTAATTATATTTTACAGACTACTTTGAGTGCATTGTTCCTTCAGAGATGAATATTTGTCCCTTTAGAGATTACATGAGAAAGCTCACATTAGTTTGCTTTTTCAAACACAAAAGGATAGTCCTAATGTATTTCCATGAGGAATCAATGTTCAAGTTAGATGACTAAGGTGTTACCATGACTCCTCTCACAAGAATGAATATTAGTAAATGCATTAGAAAACCAAAAGATCATATGGAACCAAAACCACGTTGGCATATCACACAGGAAGTGGTGGCAGATTTAGCCAAACACAGTTCAATAAGGGTGTAAGACTAAGTTTACTCAGTGATGACTGAATCGGAACAGCCCCAATACAATACCAGTACCATAACCAAAGATTTGCAACTTGCAGCCTGGCCCAGGAAGACCCTGCACTGGCAGTGATCTTGATCCAGGATGATGATGGCTACACCTGGATTCAGGTATTTCTGCCTGTCTAATTTGAATCACAACCAGGAAAATTTGAAGCTCTGTTGCAAAAGTTGAAGGTCAACTCTCTTGATACAGTGTCCAAATGTCACAGAAAGAGAACAGGTTTTCCCTTGTAAGATGAAAACAGTAGAGCTGGTAAACTTAGAAAAGTGATTTTTCTGCTAATACAGACGTGTCTAAGCATAGCTGGAGGCAGCAGGAGGTACCCAGGTGTCCCAGGTTAAAGATCAATGGCTAACACTCTGAGGCTAAGAACTTTTAGCTGCTGGGGTCAAGATGAGTCTTTGCCTTTCCCAACCTTGTAGAGGGTAAGGAATCATTCCTGATGTGACAACAAGAGTTGGAGCTGAGGTGAGAGCTCACCAATTGCCCCAGGATCCCACCCAATCCCTTTGGAGTGGTTTTGGTGTCCTAAAGCAGAGGCATGTGAGAGAGCTAATTAGGATGAATCTTTGGCACCAGGATTCACATAACACTGAGGTCCAGAGGCAGCATGTTTGGTGGCCTAAGAGCGGAAGATAACAGTGAGGAGAGGAGAGAAGGACAACTCTCCCAACCATGATGGAGTAAAAACCACTGAAGTAGAAGAGAGGATCAGCTGACACGTTACCTGTGCAGAGACAGAGAGACAGGTTCTAGTCCTCAGAGACAATGGGGCGGGGGAGGAGGGTGTCTCCAGACTGTATAGATTGGCCCTCCAAGGGGCAGCCTCAGCCATGACCCCAGGTACATGACTAATCTGGAGGCCACAGAGGAGAGGAGCCGATGAGATAATGTGGAGAAAGCGGCATTTGCTTAGCAGCTGGTACCATGTTTCCCTGAAAAATAAGACCCAGCCGGACAATCAGTTTTAATGTATCTTTTGAAGCAAAAATGAATATAAGACCTGGTATTATATTATATTATATATTATATTAATGACCCGGTCTTATAGTATAGTAAAATAAGACCGGGTCATATATGTGTGTGTGTGTGTGTGTGTGTGTGTGTGTGTGTGTGTGTATTTATTTATTTATTTATTTATTTATTTATTTATTTTTATTTTTTTTAATTGGGGAAGAGGCACAGGACTTTATTGGGTTATTGGGGGAACAGTGCGTATTTCCAGAACTTTATTAGGGAACAGTGTGTTTTTTCCAGGACCCATCAGCTCCAAGTCAAGTTGTTGTCCTTTCCATCTTAGTTGTAGACGGCGCAGCTCAGCTCCAAGTCCAGTTGCTGTTGTTCAATCTTAGTTGCAGGGGGCGCAGCCCACCATCCCTTGCAGGAGTCAAACTGGCAACCTTGTGGTTGAGAGCACGCACTCCAACCAGCTGAGCCATCCAGCCGCCCAGGAGCTCAGTGGCAGCTCAGTGGCAGCTCATTTTCTTCATTCTAGTTACAGAGGGTGCAGCCCGCTGACCCATGTGGGAATCGAACCAGCAACCCTGTTGCCCAGAGCTCGTGCTCTAACCAACTGAGCCACCCATCCACCCCAGACCGGGTCTTATATTAATTTTTGCTTCAAAAGATGCATTAAAGCTGATTGTCCAGCTAGGTCTTATTTTCGGGGAAACACGGTAAGAAGATCCGGTGTAATGAGACGCCAGTCTTAATCAAAATTCTCTGGGTCAGGCTGGAATAATCACTACTTCAGAAGGAGCAGACCACTCTACACAAGAGAGGGGAATGAACTAGAGGAGAGGAAGGCAACCAAGATGGCTAATGCCCCAAACTCCAAGAAAATGACTTCTAAAGATCTTGAATTATATTTCCAGCAAAGGTAATATCTAAATTTAGTATACATTTACTATAGTTAGACCCAGTACTAAATACTTTATATAGTTATCTTGGTAACAGCTTATGGGGTAATCCTTCACTTATGATTATCTCTATTTTACAGATGAGGAAACTGATTCAGAAAAGTCATGTGACTTGCTCAAGGTCATGCAGCTCATGAGAGGCAGGCTAGACTTTGACGAGAGAAACTTCAGTCCCTGGCTCCTTCATCACTAGAATATGCCAATAGTTATATAATTCTCATTCTGATTGGAACATAGCACTAGCCGTGAACTTCAGCTCAGATCACCTAGAAGTCAGAATTTAGCTCTATGCCTTCTGGTAGTAGGGAAGCAATTAGCAAGTCAAAAAGAGTTTTGAGGTATACTTGAAAACAATCAAAAAGTTATGCTAGTGCAACATCACAGAGACACAAATTAAAATATTTTAGAATACCATATTGGGAAGATCAAATTAGCCAAACCACCATAGCAGCATGAAGAGGGATTGTCAGCTGATAACATGGAATCACAAGAAAATTCATCAGAATAGGAAAAGTGTTTCCTAATCAGGAAAACCTGTAGGTTTGTGGACACTTTTCCAAAGGCAGGTTATGGAAAGTTCATTAGCTGAGTAATTTAAAATGAAACCAGACAAAATGTCCACAAATGCCCAGGAGCGATCCCTCTCATATTGGACAAAATTACCTAACTGATCTTTTCATCTCCCATTGCAAAGAATCTCTTTATTTTTCCACACAGAACTCCGCAATCAGTTTCCTTGGGGTTCGTAGCAAATATAAAAGTAGAACAACATGATGTCTTAGAAAATTCAAACAATTGTTATACTGAATTACCCTAAAATCTTTCTCTTTTCTGCCAACACAATAAAAAGCAATTTTTAAAAATTAAAAAACATGTAAAAACAATCTCATGGAAATATCCTTTATTGTACATAGCAAACTGAAAAAAAAAGAAAAGAAAAAGCTCTGTGCCAATTTTGAAAATATCTATTTGGCATGATGAAATAAAATCTGATGTGCAAAATGAGAGCATTGAAAGCCAAAATTCCATTACTTCAGAAATACAGTTTATCTTTAGCTTCCCAGTTCCATCAAGCTGATTATTCAAACCCTACTTGTGATAATGAGGGCTTTCTGCATGGACTATGAACTACAGAGCACAAGACCAATTTCCTGGAGTAAACATGGACACCTGGACTTGGGATCTCACACCTGCCGGCTTCCTTTTCTTTCACTTCTTCTCCCCCTCCTTTCCCTCTCCCCTTCAACCTCCTCCTCCTTCTCATCTTTCTCCCCTTCCTTCTCTCTAATGGCATGAATATTCACAATTGTTCTGTTTGTCTGAAACATCCCTGATTACTTCATGTAGGCTCAAGCCCAAGCTAAACCCAAAAGGGTTTCAGGTCCAAGGGTCACAGTAGGACACCAGTGCTAGCTCCCTCCCTTCTGGTGCACACTTACCTCTTTGGAGGATTCTGTCTCTCCTCCCGTCTCTGGAATGGGCTTTTCAGACACCACAGGACTTGGACCAGCAGCCAAGCCTATACATTTTGACCCAGCACATGGCCAGAGCAGATGGCATTTTTTAAGTCCCCAGCAAGTAAGCTAGGAGTCCCAGCAGAGCTAGCTAGCTAGCCCTGTCAGATTTTGCCTGCAAGGAGTTTGAATGTGAAAGAAAGAGGCACTAAGCCTGAGAGTTGTGCTGCCCACATTTCCTACCTTGTTCAAACAGAAATCCTGTGAGGTGCCCAGGTTCCGAAGCCCAGTCTGCACTTGCCTTTGTCCTGGGCTAGCTGGTCAGTTTCTGCTGCTCACCACTCAAAGAACACTCCCTACCACAGCCTGGATCGCGCATTTCTCTTCTTCATTTCCTCTCACCCTTTATACCTTCCGTCTTCACCTTCATGGCAAATTGGACTCAGTCACGACCCTCCTCATTTATTTGGGACTTTTCTTTTAACCAAGAAGAAAAGACATTTTAATGGGCTATATTTTCTCTACCTGGATGATCTCTGTTGATATATATATATTTTTTAATATAAAAACAATATATACACATGATCAGAAAAGTCAAGCAGTAGAGAAAGCTATTAAATAAAAGTGAAACCTCTCTTCCCTAGGATAATCATTGCTAACGTTTTTTCATGCGTTCTCTCAAAACAGAAATTATATATGTGCCAGCATATATAGTCTTATTTTTAAAAACAACTATTCATAGTGGGCTTTTCTACAGACAGCATCTGTGTATTTATTTTTTAACTTTTTATTTTGAAAGAATTCAGTCTTACAGAAAAGTTGCAAAAATAGTTCAAAGGATTCCTGTACACACTTTGCCCAGATTTCCCAAATGCCATATGTTAACATTTGACCACAGTTGCTTTATCTTTCTCTCTCCACTTCTCTATTATTATTTTCCTAAACTGTTTGAAGATAGGTTCCAGACATAATGTCGCTTTACCCCTGAATATTTCAGTAGGTATTTTCTAAAATCAAGGACATTCTCTTCCATATGAACAGTACAATTAGACAAACAGGCAGTCCACACTCATAAGACTCATGTGTATGGAGCACTGAAATAAAAAGTTTGAGTGGCTAAGCTGGAATAGGATAGTCTGATCCAACTGAACTGCCGACAGGAGCCAGACATGTAATAGGAATCCTTTACACAGGCAGGATGAGGGGTGTGGTGGACTGGAGACCTGAATGAATGGCAGTTAGATTTTAATGGATACAGAGTTTCTGCTTGAGATGATAAAAGAGTTCTAAAAATGGCTGCTGATAATAGTTACACAACAATGTAAATGTACTTAATGCCACCAAGTTGTACATATAAAAATGATTTAAAAGGTAACTTTTATGCTATATATATCTTACCACAATAAAAAAATTAAAGTTAAAATATAATAAATCATGTGAAGACCAAACAAGCGTGACTTTAGGCCAGATTGGACCACCTTTTTTGACTGCTGGTCCAATTCAAACATTGTTATTACACAGGTGAGGAACTCAGCCCAGAGAGACACTGACTTGTCTGAGACCATAAAAATCTTTCACATCAAAGCTGGACCCAGCATACACAGCTCCAAGCACCCAGGGCAGCACGCTCCCCAAATCCACTTGGCCCTTGCGACACCAAAGTCATCTCAGGATCCCTGTATCTCAGTCCCGGCATCACAGACCTCTACCTTACCCTTACCAAGTGGATGAGCAAGACTGACCTCCCCAAGGACGGTAGGAGGCTATGGGATCTTACCCCAGCAGAAGTCTGAGCAGATATCCTGCAGGACCACAGCCAAACCAACCCACAGACGCAAGATGCTGGTCCTTCCATCCCACTGCAGACCTATAGAGCCATGTGGCTCTGCTCTGTGGCAAGAGGGTTGCCCATGGGCTGGCTGGCTGGCACACCATGCTCTAGTCTTCAGAGTTTCATCATTGAGACAGGCACTCTTCCCAAGCTATCCCAGCTGAAGTGTCTCTCTTGGCCTCTCAAGCTGCTGTCTTTGAGCCATGGGTGACATGGCCTTTGCCTGACCCTTAAGAACCTGCTACCGAGTTGGTCACCTACTACTCACTGGCCAAAAAACCCACTGGTACCCACTGGATAACATGAACTACCATGGGCAGCTCCTATCCATCACACAGAATTTTAGTGAGTGTAAAAACTGAAATATAGGGATTGGGGCATAAATAAATAAAAACTAACAATGTCAAAGTATTTGGGAATTTATGCAGTTTCCAAATACATTAGATCATTTGATCCCAACAAGAATGTTGTAAGATAAGGTCTTATGAGCATGCCTCATCCATCTGGCAAAAAAAAAACCTAAGGCTCTTTCTCAGGTGTTGGCAAATTATAACCTGCAGACCAAATCTGGCCCAGTGCCTGATTTTGTAAATAAAGTTTTATTGGCACATAGCCACACCCATTTTTTAAATATATGGTCTCTGGCTGCTCTGTGCTACAAAGGCAGAATTGAGTAGTTGAGACAGAAACTGCATAGCCTGCAAAGCAGAAAATATTTACTTTCTGGATCTTTACAAAGAAAGGGGGTTTTTGTTTGTTTTTTGTTTTTCTTTTAGTTTCAGGTATACAAAGCACCGTAATAGTTAAACATTTACACCCCTCACAAAGTGATAACCCCTCCCCCCAAGCTACTACCTTTCTGATATCTTATATAGCTGTTAAAATACCATTGACTATCTTCCTTATGCTATACTCCACATCCTATGAATATATATATACACACACACACACAAATATATAGTTATAGTTGACATACAATATTATTCTACTTCAGATTCAGGTGTAGAGTGCATTACAAAGAAAGTTTGCCAACCCCTGACAAACCTCTAAAATTAAAAATCTGGGGTTCAAATAAAAAAAATACAATACAGACCTCAAACCCTGTGGTCTTCCCATCACACCATGCTACCTCTCTCCTAGGTAGCTACATTGTGTTGTGATTATTTTTAGTTGAGCACATAATAGCTATTCCTATATGAAGAGCCTTTACTTACTCATTTACACTCTGCCACTCTTCTCAAGGGATTTGATACAGCTTATAGCAAGGCATATAATACAAACGGAAAAGAATTGAAGGGGTCAGAGTAAAGAAAAAATAATGGCAATGAGTCAGGAAAAGTGTTATATTTCAACAATACACTGAAACCCTATCTTTCTCTTAGAGAATTGTTTTCTCTCATTTATCTGAATTCTTATAGATTTAATATATTTGGAGAGTGCCACCTTTCCTGCCAAGTGAATTTCTCACCAGGTGTCTTAGCCTTTTATATTTCATTAAATGCCTTAGAACAAGAATGGCTATGGGATGCAGCCATCCTCAGAGTCACCTTGAGGTATGAAGCTGAGGCATTTGCCCAAACTCTCATTCAGACCAATGGACAACTACTCAGGGGAGGAAAGCAGTGCTCTCTTTCTCAGAGGCACTGAGCAGCGCTGGGGCCCCTGTGCCAACAGCCCCCAACACCCCTACGGGTCACCAGACTGAAGACTCCCCATTGCCCCAAGACAATGAGCCTGTGTCCAGCACATGGCACAGCACCTTAGCACTCCCTCGCCTGGACAGGTGCTCGCCCAGCTGAGAGGATAGCCTTGGCCTCCTACCCTCTCAGTCTTCTTCGATGGGGGTTCGCTCATGTCTCTTTGACACTGGGAGGCTGTCATGCAGGGTGTCATGCGGGGTCTCTGGTCCCGCTCCCCACATAAGAACACAGGATATGGTGAGGCCAAAAAGGAACACCCACGGAGCCATAGATAGGGGAGTCATACCACTATGGTCTCCCTGGCGACTGGGTTGGAGACACAGGAAGCAGGAGCCACACTATCTGAAACCTGCCGTCCACTTCTCTCTGCCAACCAACCCCACTTGCTAGCTGCAATCTGCCATGCTAACTGCAATCTGCTCTTGCTAGGTCGGCCACCATCTTCTTGCTGGCCCCCATTTGCTGCTAGCATAGCCACGGCAGTTATATTAGTGGCCAATGGCTCACTGGTTACAGCTGACGGCCAACTAGCCACAGCTGATGGCCATCCAATCACAGTTAATGGCCATTTACTACCTGAGTCAGCACAATTCCACGTGAGGCCGAGAGCCTGGAAACTGCACTCCTGGCTCTGTCCCCGCAGGGGCCCAAGGAAAGTTCATAAATGATCAATTACTGGGGAAATGATACATATTTTTAAAGTTTTACCTACAAACGCCTTTCCAGAAATACATGTATTGCACAAAGAGAAGCACACAGTCTCATTTATTCACAAGAATGTTAGTGAGAACCTCTGGTTACAATGTCTTCTGTCATGTTAGTGCCTTGGGAAAATATTTCTTGAGGGTACCATGATAGCTGTAAGAAGTGTGAGGAAGAAAACAGATAGGGAGTAACTATAAAGGCCTGCTATACACATGGCTTGGCATCAGTTCGTGCACCATTTGGACATCAGATTCTACTGAGAGAATGGCAGAGAACCTCTCACCATTCTTAAAAACCCCTTTGTAAGCTACCATAGGTGTTAGGAGAAATGATTCATCTGAGCACCAATGACTGAAGGGCATTCTCCCACAAACATCAAGAATATCTTCATGTGAGCTCACCACTCTCACTGGACTATCCAGGGCAGAATGAAAACTCTAGAAGGACCTGAGACTGCCCCAGTAGGACTGTCGTGTAGGGCTGCCTGCGGGGTCTCAGCTCCCACTCCCCACACAAGAACACAGGATGTGGTGAGGCCAAAAGGAACACCCATGGAGACATAGGTAGGGGAGTCATATCACTATAGTCTCACTGGAGGCTGGATTCACACGACGTGTGACCTACTGTCCGCTTTTCTGCCAACCGACCGACTCTCTCTCCTCGACTTCCCTCGACTCTGCTCAACTCGCCAACGTAGCCATGGCAGCTATACTAGTGGCCAATGGCTCAAGGGTTACAGCTGACGGCCAACTAACCACAGCTGACGGCCATCTACTGCCCGAGCCAGGACCCCTCCACGTGAGGCTGAGAGCCTGGAAACTGCTCTCTGGGGCTGTTCCCACACTCCACCCCTACAGGGTCTCGCCTCACAATCTACGTGACAAGCGTCTTCCGTGAGGGTCCCTGTGCCATATTAGCCTATCAGCACCTACGGACGAAAAGAAACAGTAGTCTTAGGAACCAACAATAGCAAATCCTTTCCATCTCGGAGGATACACGCCAGCTTTTTGTCCTGGGAAAGGAGGGTCGCTGCCACTGGCACCTTTCCCGGTTTGTGGTACCAGACCTTTAAGGCAGTGCTTGGGGTCCCTTGCATAGTTTCAACATGTAACAGAACAGGGGACCCCATAATAGGCCATAGTGAGAGCACATAGGTTCCCCACAAAATCATCCTGATGTCAGGACCTCTGTATACTACAGTCACTTGCAGTGGCCACTCAGCCACCACCCCTGGCGTCACTTGCAAATCATGAGTCAAACCAGCCCCCCGTGGGGCTATCATGCCCAACCATCGATAGTGGGGGCTTTTGACCTGCCAGGGCCAAGTCCATTGCTGTCGTTTCCCTGCTTCCAAGCATGTGGGTGCTGGCAGCAAAATGTTTCCATTTCTGCCGTAGCCTGGCTTTAACAGTCTCACTGGTGGTAACTTGTAATTGAATGGAAGCGGCCATTCAATGTAGCAGAGCTTCTGCTGGTGCGGGCCCTCCCTTCCGTGGTCTCTCATTCAGGATTCTCAAGACATCCCACAGACGCGAGGCCCAGTCACACATTGTGGGAGGGTGTTTTGACACCCAGAGACCTTGTTTCAAAAGGCCATTATAGCGTTCAATCATGCCAGCTGCTTGTGGGTTATACGGGGTGTGAAACAACCATCGCACGTCCATCCTGGCAGCCCAGCGCTGCACTTCTTGCCCCGTAAAATGGGTACCCCTGTCACTTTCAATAACTTGGGGGCGCCCATAGAGGGCGCACAGCCATGTAAGAGCGACCACTGTATGTCACTGATCTGCAGCCAGACAGGGCCAAGCAAACATCAACCCCGTAGCAGTGTCCACTGCTGTGAACACATTTATCACATTGCAGGCCTTAGGCAGGGGTCCAATGTAACCCACTTGCCAGCGAGTGAGGGGCACCCTCCCTCGCATAATCTGCTGTGTCTCCCAGGGGAGCCTCCGCCTTTGGGGGCTGTCCTGGGCACAGACGGCACAGTCATAGCAGGCATCTGCTATCTCCTGCCATTTCAAAGGCAGACCCCAGCATCTGCTCACTTGCCACATGGTTCAGCTTCCAGCGTGCTGCAATTTCCTATGCAGCCAATAGGCCACATCAGTGGCAGGAGCCCATTCTAACCATCGGACCCGTGCTAGGGCATCTGCTTCATCATTACCTGGGGACACTAAGAGGGAGTGACCTGTGACATGCATTAGGGTCACCTCCTTTCTCTGCCCTAGGTCCCAGAGGTCCTGCCACATGGCTTGACCCCACAATGGACGGTGTCCTACCAACCAGTTTTGGTGTTTTCACGTAGGGAGCCACAACGTTAGGCCCCGGAACACTGCCCAGCTGTCAGTGCAAATAACTAGGGGCTTGGGCTCGTGGCTGATTATCATCCACACAGCCCGTAGCTCAGCCCACTGGCTACTCTGGCCCGTCCCAGTGTCAAACCAAATGGTGTCTGTTTTGGGCTACACACCAATAGCCGTCCAAATAGCTACAGCCCCTCGGCTAGAACCATCAGTAAACCAGGCATCCTCAGGTACTGGGGACTGTCCTTCTTTGTAGGGCGAGGGCTCCAAGTCCTCGCCTCTAGTCAGAGCACTTGGCTTAGCCTGGGTTACAAGTTCCACAGGCCCCAGGACTTGCTGTAGCTCTGTGCTCAAAGGGTTTGAACTAAGGGTGCTACATTGCTCCAAGTAAGCACCCCACTTGGTGAGGGTGGTGGTCCACCCCTGTTTTGGGTCCCTGGGTCCACGAACGGACCCACCCCTGGACAGGATAGGTTGTTCGAACCAACACCCATGCCGTTCCTGTGATGGCTTCTGTGGCCACTAGGGCTGCATACACAGCAGCCAGCTGTTTCTCTATTAGAGAGTAGCGGACTTCCACTCCTTTCCATAATTGGAACCAAAATCCCACTGGCAACTGGAGACGCTCCTGCCGTTTTCAGAGGCCCCCGTCCGTACCCCTCTTGGGTTACGTGAACATCAAGTTCAAATGGGCGGCCGGGGTCCACTACTTGCAGAGCCTGTGCCTGCTGCACTGCCCATTTTGTGGCAATGAAGGCTTGCTCTATAGCCTCTGTCCAATCCCATGAGGCCCCCTTTTTTATCATATTGTACAAGGGCCTTGCCATTTGTGCCAAATGGGGTACAAACGCCCACCAATATCCTAGCAGACCCAAATACGTCTGCAGTTGGGAGACCTTGGTTGGCCAGGGAAAGGCTTGTATCTGATCAATAATTGCCTCAGGTATAACCTTTGTCTTACCTGACCACACAACACCCAAAAACTTGACGGATAAGCCAGGGCCTTGGATCTCTTCCTCATTCACCGCCCAGCCGCATGACTTCAGGTGGCAGAGAAGAGAGGGAGCTGCTTGCTCTAAATCAGAAAGAGAATCTGAGGTTAACAGAATGTCATTAACATAATGAAACAAGGCCACAGAGGATGGGCGATCCCACTGTGCCAAATGCTGGGCCACGAGCCCATGGCAGATAGTGGGGCTGTGCAAGTATCCCTGTGGAAAGACTTGAAAAGTCCACTGCTGCCTGTCCCAAGTAAAAGCAAACTGCTCTTGATACTCGGGTGCAATGTCAATGGAGAAAAAAGCATCGGCCAAGTCCACTACATAGTGATGTTACCAGGTTGACAGTCAGATGATCCATCAAATCGTGTATTGAAGGTACTGCCATCTGCAACGGTGGCATCACCTTATTTAACTCCCTATAGTCCACAGTCATTTGCCAGGTCCTATCTGGCTTCTTGACAGGCTATACTGGGGAGTAAAAGGGACTGTGCATTGGCCTCACAATATGTGCCTTCTCCAATTCCAATATTGTACGACCAATCTCCTCCTGTCCTCCTGGCAGGCGGTACTGTCGCACTGTAACCACGCGCCAGGGCTGTGGCAACACTTGAGGAGGGTGGTGAGCATGCACGCGTGTCACCGCTTTCACCACCCAGATCCGGAGAGAGAACTCTCCTACCAATGTCTGTAAGCTGAGGCTACGTAGCACATCGACCCCTAGAATATACTCCGGAACGGGGGAGACATAAACCTTGTAGGTACAAGGGGGAAGCCTTCTTATACCCAGTGGTAAGGAAAGCTTTCACAGTCACAGTCTTTCCCCCATAACCATCAATGCAGATTACTGGTCCGGGGAACAGTTCTGGGTTCCCATACACAAGACTGCAGTCTGCGCCAGTGTCAACTAGGGTCAAAACCCTCTGCATATTAGAAGGGGACCAATGTATGGACAGTTCCACGTGGGGCCTCCAGTCCCTGCCCATCCCCTCTGACCAGGTACCTTGGCCCCACCTCTAATCAAGCTGAAAGCGGTTGGCCTCAAACGGCTGCATGAAGTCCTGGAGGGACACAGGTCGCGCTTTCCCAGACTTCTCCTTTAGGCTCCTCTGGAATTGTTGTTCTGGATGCAACTGTTTCCAAAGTTCCAACAAGAGTGCATTGGGTTGTCGGTCTATTTTCTTCCCATCGACCCTGCTGCCCCGAGATCACGCCACATCTGTGCGCGTGTTACTCTCTGTGGCCCGCGACCTCGCCCCTTTACTTTTGATTTGGGCTTCCAGGTCTCAAATGTGCGGACCTCCTGTCTTAACTTCCTTCGCCTCCGGCTTTCAACATCCCCTAGGGTGGCCATGGCAGTTGTAACTTCATGGATCTGTCGCCCTACATAGGGTGTAAGAATAGCAACCAAGGATCGAAAAGCACTCACAGGTGCAGTGTCCAAAACCAGATCTCTCATGCTGGCAGTAAAAAGCTCGTCATCCAGCCCCTGCATGTTAAGGTTAAAAATAGCATGTCTCATACCCATTTCACAGATGATTTGAGTAAGTTCCGTATATGACTGCCATTGACTCACAGCGTCTGGCAGCTCGCCAGCCTGTTCCCATACGGTGCATACCGCAGCCGTGAGCCACGCCATTAGAGAATGGTTGCCCTGGTCGTGGGCCAACCTATGGCAGTTCTGTAACCTTTGTCACAGGGATGGATGCACTGTCACGAAGGCTAGCTTTTCCATTTACCTGGGGAGCAGAGAATGCTGTCTGCTCCCTCATCCCATAAACGTAATAGCCAAGCCGAGACTGGCTCTCCAGGGCTCTGTCGGTACCGCTTCCCCAGCTCCTGCAACTCAGTGGGAGTGTAAGGGGTGTAGGTTGTGAACTCAGTCACAGCTGGGTTGCCTGTAGCAACGCCCCCGGGGCCCAAAGGTTGCTCATGTTTTACCCTTTGCTTCAAGATTGGCCGGGCTTCGGAGCTGGGAGCTACATTGTCTCCACTTGCTTCCTCCACCTCTGCCTCAGAGTCTCCACTGTGGGGTCCCTCTTCTAATAGTCGGACCCGGGCTTCCAGCGCTTCCAACCAGAACACCTGGTCCGGCACCTGGGCCATTTCATTAGGCGCATTTTCCATGTTGAGACTCAAGGCCGTGAGGAACATCCAGCCCACGCAACCGGCTGTAGCCTTCGTGTCCTTCGGCAACCGCTCAGCCAGAGCCTGCAGGGCCCTCTCCACACTGGCCGGAGAGCCATCCATGTCCTCCCACCTTTCCTTGGGGGTCCAACTCCTGAGAACAGTGGCCACCGGGCACCACACACTGTGTGTGGGCCACACGTCCTCCTGCCCAGAGTCAGACACCATTCCTACCTGGTCAGAATTTTGCTCACCGTGCCAGGTGTCTGAGTGGGTGGTGACCTCCATGTAAGATGTCCACAGCCCTCGGAGCCTAAGGCCACAGCAGATCACCAAAATGAAGACAGCGCCCTTTATGGCCAAGAGGGTGGTGTGCCAGCTGGAGGCTTGAGTCTCCCAGACAGACCTCGCCTCCCGTTCCCGGTGTCGCTCCTCATGGGCCTCCCGAAGCTGAGCTCTCACACGCACAAACTGCTCCACCATGCTTTGGTAGGTTGTGGCTGGCACCGTACCCTGCTTACGAAATTGAGCTTTTATACGTGTAAACTGCTCCAGTACATTCTGGAGAGTTTCGGCCGCCACCACACCCTGCTCGCTGCACTATTTGTCACGCAGGGCAGCCTGTGCGGTCTCAGCTCCCACTCCCCACACAAGAATGCAGGATGTGGTGAGGCCCAAAAGGAACACCCATGGAGCCATAGGTAGGGGAGTCATACCATTATGGTCTCACTGGAGGCTGGATTCACACGACGTGCGACCTACAGTCCACTTTTCTTCCAACCAACCGACTCTCTCTCCTCGACTCCCCAACGTAGCCGTGGCAGCTATACTAGTGGCCAATGGTTCAATGGTTATAGCTGACGGCCAACTAGCCACAGCTGACGGCCATCTACTACCCGAGCCAGGACCCCTCTACATGAGGCCGAGAGCCTGGAAACTGCTCTCTGGGGCTCTGTCCCCACAAGGACTATGGAGAGAAAAGACTATTTCTAATACTGCTGATGGGCCCTGTGGAGACTCTGTTAAGTGTGGTCTCAGCACAGAGAGAGATTGGGAGATGTTGGTCACCAAGACCTGACATCACCCCACACTCTGCACTTAGAATAAAACCATAAGCAAGGGAGACTGTGCCCTCACAAAGCTCACATTCTAGAGAGAGAAGAGAACAAGTAACCAGTGTGATAAGTTCTTCAAGAGGGTGTCGTGCAGGGCGGCCTGCCAGGTCTCTGCTCCCGCTCCCCACAAGAGAACGCAGGATATGGTGAGGCCAAAAAGGAACACCCACGGAGCCATAGGTAGGGGAGTCATACCACTATATTCTCTCTGGCGGCACTATACTCTCACTGGAGGCTGGATCCACACTTTCTGCAAACCACCATCCGCGCTTGCCAGCCCAGCCACCATCTTCTTGCTAGCCCCCATTCTTCTCCTCTCTCTGCTAGCGTAGCCACAGCAGTTATATTAGTGGCCAATGGCTCACTGGTTACAGCTGACGGCCAACTAGCCACAGCTGATGGCCATCCAATCACAGTTGATGGCCATTTACTACCTGAGCCAGCATCTGTCTATGTGAGGCCGAGAGCCTGGAAACTATTTTCCGGGGCTCTGCCCTCACAGGGCCAAGTCGGAGGTGCTCATTATATGAGAGGTCCCTAACTCAGCCGTTGAAGGTCAGAGAGAGCTTCTCCCTACAAAGGACCTCTACGTTTGCAACACACTCTGTCACCTGTAAGTGCAATAGCTTCTATTAGTGTCTTATATAGTTATAGGTAAAAAAGGAAGCTTGTGGGTTTTTCGTTTTTAGAATGGCATGCATCTGACATTTAATGCTTTAATGACTTACAGACCGGACTGCTAGTAGTGTAGAGTCTCAGAGATGGTGGAGCTGTGGTTTAGTAGAAAGAAAATGTGATATAAATGAAGAGATTTGGCTTTGAGTATTTGCCGTCTGTCTAGCTGGTGGGAGTCACTTAATGGCAGTGTCCTCATCTGTAAAATGAGGGCAGTGTTACCTGCACTGTGTATCTGACTGGGCTGTAACAAGCATCCAATAAGTTAATATAGATTAAAGTACATCATGAACCTCAAGATGCCACACACATAAAGAGAAGTAGCTCTTAGAAGCCACAGCACCACCTGGTTGAAGGCAAGACTGTTGTTCTTGTTCAAGGAGATCCGAGCTGGGGTCCTGGTTTCAAAACTGAAGGTCTTGCATCTCAAAAGCCTTCAGTCCCAGACAAACAGGGCTAGTTGGTGACGCTACAATAGTGATGGCACATCAGACTTTAAGTTTTGATCCCTCATTTAGGCCAATCAACTCTGACACATCAAGCCTGAACTTCACTTTGTGGAACAAGGTAATAAGAAAAATAAGAATGGGTATCTGCCTTGGCAGTCTGTTAGAACTACCTGGAAAGTGTTTATATTTTTCCATTTGGGGGACCCACCCCAAACTAAATAATCATTAAATCACAATCTAATTATTAACTCACAATTATTTATTATTAATTATTAAATGATGATCTCTGGAGGGTAACACTCAGTCATCAGTGTTTTGTTTGATGTTTTGTTGTTGTTGTTCTCACTTGTCTCCCATATGATTCCAATATGCAGCCAGTAACTCAGGTTAGAACCCTAGGCCCCTGCCTCCCTGGGAGGTCCCTCATGGGCCATGACACCGTATCTTTTAGAACACGGTGATCAGCAGATGAATGTGCTCTGGCTGCTTGACCTCTCTTCTTGCACGTTTGCTGTAATTGTTGGCAAGAGTTTAAGTGCGCTTATGTATTATGGTTGTTATTAGTATGAGAGGCATGAATGCTAATGCCTTTCATCAGCAACCCATGCGTTTTCATTACTAGCTATGTTGCTAATGAGAAGCAGCATATGCATTTTTTGAAATGCCAAGTACATAAATAAGATGAAAGAGCTGGAGACTAAATTGTATGGTCGCCAAATTGCCCCATCTATCGGATTTGACTAGCGGGCCCCCTCCCCCACTCAGCACACCTTCCAGGTGTGTGCGCCTGCACAGCAGACGCTCTGGGACTCTCCCAGGCCCCCTCCCTTCCTGTACTGGGAACCCAGTAGCCTGGCCTACTTGTAAGGAGACAAAAAACATCTTTCCTCTCTTTGAGAGGGAAGGGGAGGACAAGCTGTTCTTTAGAACTTTCTGCTAGAATGAGATAAGAAAGGATATGTAAAGACAATTTGGTACTAAGGTATAACTTAAATACACTTAAAAAGACTGACTTGAATTCATATTTCAAAATGATGTATCCCCTAATAACTAAAACTGATATTCAGAGTGTGGGCCTTATGACTGAAGAAAAGTCAATTCTGCACATTCATAAAACTCAGCAGACTCAGATGGGGTCAGACTCCGAAGGAGGGAGGTTTGGGCATTGGCAGGATGAGGTTTTCCCTGGGCTGTCACTGGCAGCACCATTTATGTCCTGGTCTTGTTTTGATGGTGAGTGACTTCACCCTCTGCCCAAGTTCTCTTAATATATATGGGAAGAATCCAGCCACTCTGTGAAAAGAACCAAACTTTGAATGGCCAAGTGACACTCTGAGATGCTGGCTCTCCAGAACAGCCTGTCTCTGGCACAGCAAGCATCCCTCAGCAGGGCCTGGCTGTGCCAAATGTTTATACTCCCCAGAGTAACCCTGGTTACCCAAGACAATGCATCTCTGGTGCGCCTTCCTGGTCCCCAGCATATGGGCCCTTGCCCAATGAGCAGCTGCCCTCCCTCAGCCCTCTGTCCTCCAGGCCCCCTGCCCAGAACATTCTCTGACCTGCCCATTATCTGGGGCCTACCATCCTTTAAGCCCCAGCTGGTGTCCTTTCACCTCCCTTTGGCCACCCTGCCTCAGCCTCCCAGCTCACAGTGATAATAACGGAACACACACATGGTGTTCTTGCCAGCAGTCTGAAATTCACGAAGTATTGAAACACCAGATTTTCGTACTTCACTTGGCAGCAAAATGGGACCTGAATCACCATGAGGCTATTTATAGTCTTTATATATCCTACTTAGTATGACCATCCATACGTTTCTCTGCAGAAATATTAACATGTTTGCTTATGGGGTGAAGCCCCATACCTTGCTGTAAGTTCTATATAATATATGTCATATGTATCATATTCCCTTTCTAAAATCTGAAAATTTCTGAATTCTGAAACACAGGGGTTTCAAATAAGGGATTGTGGAGCTGTGCTAATAAACAATTATGTGGTTGCTTCTTTGTGCTGGGCACTTTTCTAGATGCTTTATGCGTATCCAGTTTTCTGCAGCAAAATATTTTGCCACCAGATTAATTACAACAAAACTTTACAAAGAGATAAAGTTACAGGAAAATCAGGTTGTTGAAGGCCTGTTTGATTTATAGGGATTTGGGCTTTAGTTGGTTGACTAGGGGAGGGCATTGAAGATTTCTGAGCAGGAAAAAGGCAGGATCATAATGGCTAGGGTGGTTCTGTTCTAAAATGCCTTCTTGACATAAGGCTATGTTTTGAGGTTTTATGAAGATTCGTTGGTCAGTGGGGTGTTGATAGATTAATAAAGTAGGAGGCAGAACGACCAGCTGGGGTATAATAAAATTTGTCTTGGGAAGGGGGCTGAGTGGAACCCGGAAACTACAGGGCAGGATGTTAGTTCAAGGACTTGGGGCTCAGGCATGTTCCCAAGACCAATCCTTAGGCACAGGAAGCAACAGAAAATTCCAGCTATCAATTCTGGGAGTGGTGAGGGAAACAGAGCTTGGGGTGAAGGCAGACTTTAGTCATCTAAGCCAGGGCACAGGGGCAAGCCCAGATTGTACTGAGAAGAGCTTGGACATGGGGGTAATAAGGGGGTCATCAATCTCCCCGCTGGCCTTTGGGCTCGTTCGTGACACAGGGTGCCATTCTTCCTCATGTTCCTGGGGCTCCCTGTGCTGTGTTTAAGCAGACAACTTTCCAGGAGGAAAGAAACAGTCTATAAGTTGAGGTGCTGGTGAGGAGTGCACTTCACTAAGACCCCAAACGCTGCTCTGTGGAGTCTGGACTGCCCCTCCCACCAGCACTGTGCTAACATGGGAGGTGGCTCCAGAGGTCTCAGGTGTAAGCTGCAGAGAATGGGAACCACAGGTCTGGCAGTGCCACTCAGGATGGCTGTGGTACATGCGTACAAACAGTAAATGTGTCTCGGTGTGGATGAGCATGAACAGTATGTGAGGCATCTTCCTTGAAAGGAAGAAGGACCAGAGAGATTTTAAGGAATAGATGAAAGGTAATAGAGGTTTTGGCAAAGAGAGGAATTTTAGCAGTTCTAGCATTTTATACAGAGGATTTGCACTCCCTTTTAGGTAAATTTTGCTGCTGAGATTCTGGTAGGGGCTGGAGTTTAGAACCAGGGTTTAACTCCTGACAGGCTTTAAAAACACCGGATTCCATTGTTCTTTTGGCCCTTTCCTGGATGCGTTGCCTTCAGCTCCAAAAATGAGCTCCCACCCTAGGTTTAACTTTTTTCAGTTTTATTGAGATATAGTTGGCATACAGCTCTTTGTAAGTTTACTGTGTACTGTATAATGACTTGACCTACATTATTCCAAAAAAACTAAACCACAATAAATTTAGTTAACATCCATCTCCTCATATAATTACAAAAAAAATTATTCCCTTGTGATGAGAACTTTAAAGATCTACTCTCTTAGCAACTTTCAAATATACCACAGTGTTAACTATAGTCATCAAGCTGTACATGACATCCCCAGTACTTAATTGATCTTCTAGCTGGAAGTTTGTGCCTTTTGACCACCTTCATCCAATATCCCCTCCCCCTACCCTCTGCATCTGGTAACCACAAATCTGATCTCTTTTTCTATAAGTTTGTTTTTTGTTTTGCTTTGTTTTGTTTTAGATTCCATATGTAAGTGAAATTATTCAGTATTTGTCTTTCTCTGTCTGACTTATGTCACTTAGCATAAAACCCTCAAGGTCCACCCATGTTGTCACAAATGGCAGGATCTCCTTCCTTTTTATGACTGAATAATATTCCATTATGCATATATATGCTAGGTTTAATTTTTAATTATTTTTTCTAGGCAGAAGAGACAGGGCTCATCATACAAACCCCAGGTACCTGGAGTAAATCAACACCAGGGAACGGGCATCTCCAGAAAGCAGGTTGGGCACAGAGAGAGAACCTGCAGAGCTGGCATCAGCAGGGGTGACGGGCACCAGGGGATGAAACAACGTAGCAGTCAGCATGAGGTTTCAGGTCCCAGAGGCAGGAAGAAAGGAATGTTCCATGGAAAAGGGTAGATGCTGTGTTCCAGGGATGAGTCAATGCCTTTCTCACACAGGAGCTGCCTTTGTGTTTAAGATAACATACAGCAGGTTTGTTATAAAGAATAAAGAAAGAAAAGAAATTAGTTTTCTAGCAAACAGGAAGAAGGCAGGAGATGTAAGGTGGTTTGTGGCCGAATAGGAGGAGAGAGGCAGTTCTGAGCAACACAGCAGACAAAACCCTGAAAAGGAAGTCAGTGAGTGTATAATCCCTTCTGGGGTGAGTGAGCAAGGAAAGAACCCTGATGCCTACCACCCCTGGTGCTCAGCTGCTCACACATTACCCATCCCCCGGATCAGCCCAACATTCGCAGTGCTGCCACAGCAGCCTGAGTTGCAGTTGCCTGGGGACTTGAAGGAAAAAGGGCTTTGTCCCAACTTGAAGTTGACACTGAGAAAAAAACAGAGAATCACTACAGAAGACAAATTGTGAAAACCATAAGGAATTCAGGGGACAAGAAATCAGAGTGAAAGGTGGTGACGATGAGATCAAAAGCTCCTCAAAATGTTTCCGAAATGTGGAGAAGACAAGCCGCGCTTTGTTGATAAAAATTCAGCAGTGGCTGGAGAAACGCAGGGGTGGAGATGCTTTGATGACATTCCTATTCAGCTCTTGCTAAACCTTTTCAAATTGAGTTTTCTACTTGGAAAAGCCCTGGGAAGGTTATTCAGCCCAGTGGTTTTGCAAATGTATTTTTTTTCTGCCTCAGAGTGATTATTCAAACTGTGTCTTACCCTAAAGACTGTGACTAAAACAGGTGCAAGTGGCACTGCCAGGGCTGGAAGAAGACAAGTAGGCTGGCCCTGGTGCAGAGTCTCCTTCCCCTAAGCCCTAAGGCAGGTCCCCCACCCTTCCTGTGGGCAGGACCTGGGGCAAGAGTTAGTGGTGGCCTGTCCTCCTCTCTTCTTCCTGCCTTCCTCCATCCTGCCTGCTCAGGGTAATGTACACAAGCTCTGTCCCTCCTGTCCCCTTGAAAAGCACCTACGGAGGGAGGAGGGGTTACACCTTTCAGTCCTATGGGTGGCTTGGTGGAGAAGTACGCTCAGAGGAGCTTGAGCAGAGGCTTCCGGGCCTGAAGACCAGGACCGTGGCCTAGAAGAGGGGGCATGGGCTCTGGGGGAGCATGCCTCCATGGCATTGGTACCCCTTGCCCTGTGAAAAGAGCACAGCCAGGAGAACAGAGGGGGACTTCTGAGCTGTGGAGTTCTGGCTAGAGCACCAGTTGTTGGGCCTAAGCACAACATTGCTCCAGGGAGCAAGTTTTCCAAAGTGTAGTCTTCAGCCAGGGCTGGAGAGATTGGTACAGCCACCCATCCACGTGGCCCAAGCATCTGGAGTGGTGACCTGACTGTATCAAACAGTCTGGCCCTTCTAACTGTATGCATGGGATGCCCTAAATGGTTCTTCTTACATGTAAATCTAACCGTGACCCCTCACTATTCTTGTGTCCCACAAGGTCTAGCCAGGTTCCTGAACAGAAATCCACCCACATCAGTAACACTGCAGACACCGCTCTGTGTGCTCCAGGTGACAGATACACAATTTCCTTGGCACGCTCCGTACCATCCTGCCTCTGTGCCTTTGCCCATGCCACTCCCACCACTACAACATCTCTGTCTTTATTGCCCTGGCTTCTCTAGTCAGCTTGGTGATCCTCCCACTTGTGCCTGCGCCCCTAATAGCACATCCACAGTGGAAACTCCGCCTCTATAGATGCCTCCACTCCCCTCACTAGAGCCCCATCCTCCAGCCACAGCCCTGAGTACATTCACCTGCCGGCCTTGAGTAGGAGCACAGAGCTGGTGCAGACCAGTCCATTAATGTGTGCTGGGCAAAACTAAATTCATCTGGCCTGTACCACCCGGTACAGAAACCCAACCCTTAGAGAGATACTTCTTCAAAGAAGAAAAGAGACATCTGAAAAGCGGCCCGGGCCACTCCATATGGAAACAATCTTCAGGTGAATACTGCACCCATCTTATGGTGTTCCTGTGAGTCTCCTGCGTTTGGGCCTGTGCAAAACCATGGGGACCTTTCGCAGCACTCAGCTGACTTCCAAGGGCAAGTACTGGCTTCTCTGTGCCCAAAAGCTTTGTTCTGGATCTGAGAGCATGTATGTGTCAGCCCCAGGTGGCAGACAATTAATAACCCCAGAAGCTTCTCTTCACAGGCCACTCTTAATCCAGAATCTTCCACCTCAGATCAGCAGGAGGTGTAAATTTCATACCATTTCCCCAGATTTTCTGTTTTCCTGTGGTGCCACCCCAGCTATCAGCTGTGGTAACTGGCTCAGTAGTGTTGGCTGCCTCCCTTTCTTAGTATCACATCCCCAGTCCTTCCTGGAATTCCCTACCCCACCCAAATAACTATTGGACTTAAGTCCTCCTATCAAGATCTCATCTTAGGAGAAACCAAACCAAGACAGCCTGCTACCAAAATCAAGGATGCTCATGAAATATCTGCTTTAACTCTTTTTATTTTATTTTATTTTTTTGGTCTGAGGTCAGTATACCTTATAAAAAATGGTTAATATTTTCGTTTATTTTAAGAAAAATAAAATCATTATGTCATTTGAAAATGCTCCATCTCTCGTAAGATTGGTCGAGTCCTTGTTTCTACCAGAACCACTTGTCCAAGATGCTTGCTGAGTGGACCTCGATGAGTTGAGAGTCTCCATGCGAATATAACAGAAGTAAGGAATCCTGGACCATTCCCCATTGGGCCTGTGGATGTTCACTAAGGACCTGCTGAGAGACCTCCTTTCGCAGCCCCTGCTGTAGCAAAACAGTAGCCAGTGCCAAATCAGATACTCTCCAATGGACTTGCTTTTCTTTTCCCCCACTCAAAGGGACAGGCTTATGAAATGAATCTTGTCAGTTCCTACAAAACTGATCCATGCTTCAACAGGCAAAGTGTCCAAATAGTATCACTGGCTGTAAAGATTACCAAGAGAAAACAACCCTGATGATTCCCGGCTCCAACAACAGCAACATGAGCAGCAGCAGAGCCCTGGGCCATCAAGGAGCCCACATGTGCAATGTGGCCACTCTGATCCCAGAAGGGTGTGGGGTCGCTAGCCACTCAAGGTTTGTTATGTTTCAGAAACCTATTGGAGCCTCTGCATTTATAGTAAGATACAGAGAGAGAGAGAGAGAGAGAGAGAGAGAGAGAGAGAGAGAGAGAGAGAGAGAGAGACAGAGAGAGAGACAGAGAGAGACAGAGAGAGAAGTCAGTCAGTGACAGTGCCTATTACAAACGTTGCTGCCTGCTCTGGGAAAGGATCTATTGCACCCAGAGTAGCCTGAAGCAAATGTCCCCCTTCTCCCAATGTTTGCCACCATTTCTGTCTGCTGAGTACTACCAATAAAAGGGTTGACTTTTTTTATTCAGGCACTGAAATAAAAATGTAATGTTTGAACGATAAATCATTTGTGACAAGGACACCATATCTGTAAATTATAAAGTATTAGGCTGGTGCAAAAGTAATTGCAGTTTAAAAGGTTAAAAATAATTGCAAAAACCACAGTTAATTTTGCATCATAATATAATCCATCAAAAAGATACAGCAATCATGAACCAACATAATTGCCCTCCCCCAAAGAAAAAGTGTTCAAAATTATGAAGAAATTGACAAATCTATAATCATAGTAGGGGATGTGACATGCCTCTCTGAGAAATTAATAGATTAATTAATAGCTAAATCAACAAAAGTTATGTATCCTATAAATGTTTTACGCAATGAAACTTAAGAGCATAATATAATATTATATAATAAATATAAATATTACTTACCCAAGGAAGAAAAATACACTCTTTCAAATACACAGCAAAGATTTTTTTGTTTTGTTTTGTTGTTTTTTTTAATTAAATTTATTGGGGTGACAATTGTTAGTAAAATTACATAGATTTCAGGTGTACAATTCTGTATTACATCATCTATAAATCCCATTGTGTGTTCATCACCCAGAGTCAGTTCTCCTTCCATCACCATATATTCTATCCCCCTTACCCTCATCTCCCACACCCCTACCCCCCACCCCCCTTACCCCCTGGCAACCACTAAACTATTGTCTGTGTCTATGAGTTTCTGTTTCTCATTTGTTTGTCGTGTTCTTTTGTTGTTTTTGGTTTATATACCACATATCAGTGAAATCACATGGTTCTCTGCTTTTTCTGTCTGACTTGTTTCGCTCAGCATTACTCTCTCAAGATCCATCCATGTTGTCACAAATGTTCCTATATCATCTTTTCTTACTGCCGAATAGTATTGCATTGTGTATATATACCACAACTTCTTTATCCATTCATCTATCGAAGGACATTTTGGTTGTTTCCATGTCTTGGCCACCGTAAACAAAGCTGCAATGAACATTGGAGCACACGTGTCTTTATCTCTAAATGTTTTCAGATTTTTTGGGTAGATACCCAGGAGAGGGATTGCTGGGTCATACGGCAATTCTATTCGTAATTCTTTGAGGAACCTCCACACTGCCTTCCATAACGGCTGCACCAGTCTGCATTCCCACCAACAGTGTATGAGGGTTCCTTTTTCTCCACAGCCTCTCCAACACTTGTTACTATTTGTCTTGTTGATGATAGCCATTCTGACTGGGGTGAAATGATATCTCATTGTGGTTTTGATTTGCATTTCTCTGATGATTAGTGATGTTGAGCATTTTTTCATATGTCTATTTGCCATTTGTATGTCCACTTTGGAGAAATGTCTCTTCAAGTCCTCTGCCCATTTTTCAATTGGGTTGTTTGTTTTTTTGTTGTTGAGTTGCATGATTTCCTTGTATATTCTGGATACTAGCCCCTTATCGGAGGCACTGTTTGCAAAAATCTTCTCCCATTCAGTTGGTGGCCTCTTTATTTTGTCAATGGTTTCTTTTGCTGTGCAGAAGCTTTTAAATTTCATATAGTCCCATTCGTTTATTTTAGCTTTTACTTCCATTGCCTTTGGAGTCAAGTTCATAAAATGCTCTTTGAACCCAAGGTCCATAAGTTTAGTACCTATCTTTTCTTCTATGCAGTTGATTGTGTCAGGTCTTATGCTTAAGTCTTTGATCCATTTTGAATTAACTTTGGTACATGGTGACCAATAGCAGTCCAGTTTCATTCTTTTGCACGTGGCTATCCAATTCTCCCAGCACCATTTATTGAAGAGGCTGTCTTTGCTCCATTGTATGTTTTTAGCTTCTTTGTCAAAAATTATCTGTCCATATTTATGTGGTTTTATTTCTGGGTTCTCAATTCTATTCCATTGGTCTGTGTGTCTGTTTTTCTGCCAATACCATGCTGTTTTGATTATTGTAGCCCTGTAGTACAAGCCAAAGTCAGGAAGTGTGATACCTCCATTATTGTTCTTTTTCCTTAAGATTGCTTTGGCTATTCGGGGTCTTTTGTGGTTCCAAACAAATCTGATGATTTTTTGTTCTATTTCTTTAAAATATGCCATTGGGATTTTGATGGGGATTGCATTGAATCTGTATATTGCTTTGGGTAATATGGCCATTTTAACTATGTTGATTCTTCCAATCCATGAGCACGGAATGTCTTTCCATTTCTTTGTGTCTTCTTCAATTTCTTTCAAAAATGTCTTATAGTTTTCAGCATATAGGTCTTTCACATCCTTGGTTAAGTTTATTCCTAGGTATTTTATTCTTTTTGCTGCAATTGCAAAAGGAATTGTTTTTTGTATTTCTTTTTCTGAGATTTCATTGTTAGTATATAGGAAGGCAATGGACTTTTGTGAGTTGATTTTGTAGCTGGCAACTTTACTGTATTCGTTGATTGTTTCTAATAGCTTTTTGGTAGAGTCTTTAGGGTTTTCTATATATAGCATCATGTCATCTGCAAAGAGTGATAATTTAACTTCTTCATTCCCAATTTGGATGCCTTTTATTTCTTTCTCTTGCCTGATTGCTCTGGCAAGGACTTCCAACACGATGTTGAAAAGCAGAGGTGATAGGTGACATCCCTGTCGTGTTCCTGAACGTAGAGCAAAGGGCTCCAGTTTTTCTCCATTAATTATGAGATTAGCAGAGGGCTTGTCATATATGGCCTTTATTATGTTAAGGTATTTTCCTTCTATACCTGTTTTATTAAGTGTTTTAATCATAAATGGATGTTGTATCTTGTCAAATGCTTTTTCTGCATCAATTGATATAATCATATGATTTTTGTCCTTTATTTTGTTTATGTGATGTATCACATTGATGGATTTGCGTATGTTGAACCATCCTTGTGCCCCGGGGATGAACCCCACTTGGTCGTGATGAATAATCTTTTTAATGCATTGTTGTATTCGATTGACTAGAATTTTATTTAGGATTTTTGCATCGGTATTCATTAGAGATATTGGTCTGTAGTTTTCTTTTTTTGTGCTGTCCTTACCAGGTTTTGGTATCAGGGTAATGTTGGCCTCATAAAATGAGTTAGGGAGTACTGTCTCTTCTTCAATTTTTTGGAAGAGTTTGTGCAGAATTGGTATTAGATCCTCTTTGAAGGTTTGGTAGAATTCACTAGTGAAGCCATCTGGTCCCGGACTTTTGCTTTTGGGAAGGTTTTGGATGACTGATTCAATTTCGTTACTGGTGATCGGTCTGTTTAGATTTTCCAGTTCTTCATGGTTCAGCCTTGGAACGCTATATGTTTCTAAGAACTTGTCCATTTCTTCTAGGTTGTTGAATTTCGTGGCATATAGTCCTTCATAGTATTCTTGGATGATCCTTTGTATTTCTGTGGTGTCCGTGATAACTTCCCCTTTTACGTTTCTGATTTTGTTAATCAGTGTCTTCTCTCTTTTTATCTTAGTAAGTCTAGCCAAGGGTTTGTCAATTTTGTTAATCTTCTCAAAGAACCAGCTCTTTGTCACATTAATTTTTTCTATTGTCTTTTTGTTCTCTATTTCATTTAGTTCTGCTCTAATTTTTATTATTTCCTTTCTTCTGCTGACCTTGGGTTTTACTTGTTCTTCTTTTTCTAGTTCTTTAAGGTGTAACATGAGGTTATTTATTTGGGAGTTTTCTTTCTTGAGATAGGCCTGTAATGAGATAAATTTCCCTCTAAAAACTGCTTTCGCTGCATCCCAAAAATTTTGGTAGGATGTATTTTCATTGTCATTTGTTTCTATGTATCTTTTGATCTCTCCTCTAATTTCTTCTTTGACCCAGTCCTTCTTTAAAAGTATGTTGTTTAATCTCCATGTATTTGTGTTTTTTCCCGCTTTCTTTTTACAGTTGATATCCAATTTCAAAGCCTTGTGATCAGAGAATATGCATGGTATGATTTCAATCTTCTTAAATTTGTTGAGACTGATTTTATGTCCCAATATATGGTCTATCCTTGAGAATGTTCCGTGTACACTAGAAAAGAATGTATAGTCTGATGTTTTAGGATGAAGTGCTCTATAAATGGCAATTATGTCCTTTTCATCTAATGTGTCATTTAGGGCTACTATTTCGTTATTTATTTTCTGTTTGGATGATCTATCCATAGCTGTTAATGATGTATTTAAGTCCCCTAGTATAATTGTGTTTTGGTCAATTTCTCCCTTTAGTTCTGTTAGTAGTTGCTTGGTGTATTTTGGTGCTCCCTGATTGGGGGCATAAATATTGATGACTGTTATGTCTTCTTGTTGTACAGTCCCCTTCACCATTATGAAATGTCCATCTTTATCTCTTGTTATCTTTTTCACCTTGAAGTCTGTTTCATCTGATATCAATATGGCTACACCTGATTTTCTCTGGGTACCATTTGCTTGGAGTGTCAATTTCCACCCTTTCACTTTGAGTCTATGCTTGTCCTTGTAGTTGAGATGTGTCTCTTGGAGACAGCATATGGTTGGGTTTAGTTTTTTGATCCAATCTGCTACTCTGTGCCTTTTTATTGGTGAGTTCAGTCCATTTACATTTAGGGTGATTATTGATATGTGAGGATTTCCTGTCATTCTATCCTTAGTTTTCTGGTAAGGCTGTGTCTCCATTGTTTCTTTGCCTTTTTGTTGTTGTCTATTATTTCTGTGTGGTGGTATTCTATGATGTTTCCCTCTGTTTCTTCTTTTATTTCAGTATATATTTCAATTCTGGATTTATTTTGAGTGGTTACCCTTAAGTTTATGTAAAAGAAAGTTTGATATTTAGAGTATTCCATTTTCTTCAGCACGCTTACTTTCTCCATTCCCATATTCCGGTTCAGGCCTTTACTCTCCCCCTTTTTTGAGTTTTGGTTGCCACAAATTGTCCCTGTTGATGGTGGTCGAATAGCCTTTAGTATTTCTTGTAGTGCAGGTCGTGTATTAGAAAATTCCCTCAGCTTCTGTATGTCTGGAAAGGTCTTTATTCCTCCTTCATATTTAAAGGATATCTTTGCTGGATATATTATTCTTGGCTCATGATTTCTCTCTTTCAATAGTTTTAATATTTGGTTCCACTTCCTCCTGGCTTGTAGAGTTTCTGCTGAAAAATCTGATGATAATCTAATGGGCTTTCCTTTGTAAGTTACCGTCTTCTTTTCCCTGGCTGCCTTGAGGATTCTCTCTTTGTCGTTGATTTTAGACAGCTTCAATACAATGTGCCTTGGAGAAGGCCTGTTGGGATTGAGGTAACTAGGTGTTCTATTTGCTTCTTGGATTCGAGGGTCCAGTTCTGTCCACAAATTTGGGAAGTTCTCATCAACAATTTGTTTGAATATATTCTCTGTTCCCTTCTCTCTTTCTTCTCCTTCTGGTATGCCCATTATTCTTATATTGCTCTTTCTGATGGAGTCAGAAAGTTCTTGTAGAGTTCTTTCATTTCTTTTAAGTCTCAAGTCTCTTTCTTCTTCTATCTGTGTCATTTCCAGGATTCTATCTTCGATGTCACTGATTCTTTGCTCCATCTGGTCAACTCTACTACCTAAGCTGGTTATTTCATTCTTAATTTCTTCTATTGAGTTCTTAATCTCCAGAAATTCTCTTTGGTTCTTTTTTAAAATTTCAATCTCTTTCGTAAAATGCTCATGCTGTTCTTTGATTGAGTTTCTGAGTTCATTTAACTGCCTATCTGTGTTTTCTTGTATCTCGTTGAGTTTTTTCAGAACTGCAATCTTGAATTCTCTGTCACTTAAGTCACACATTTCTGTATCTTTAAGTGCCTTCTCTGGAGACTTTTCACTTTCTTTCTGAGCTATCTTGTTGCCTTGGTTATTCATGGCGATTACTGGTTTACTATTTCTCTTCCTAGACATCTACAGGAGTGATTTCTGCAACAGGTTGATAGGAAGAGGTCTTTCTTTTGTTTTCCAGTACTTGTTGGTAGAATGTCTTATTATTTCTCCAACTACAACTTATTTTTCTTCTCCCACATGGTAGTGCTGTTTTCTCTGCACTATTCCTGCTTCTCACACAATGGGGGGATTCCCTGGGAGACGGGCTTCTCCTCTGTTAATAGTTCGTCTAGGTCACAGAGCGCAGTGTCCCGGTGGGTATGCGGAGAGCTTTTGATGTTCCAAAGCTCTTCCAGCTCCTGATTCAGAGCCCGTATGTTTCAGCAGTTCTGTTTACTCCTGCAGGGATCCACCCAGATAGGTGGGGCCAGGGGCGGGGTAAGTTGTGAGAGGTGGCCCAGAGCAATGGCGACAACCACCACCGCAGCCGGTCCTGTTTCCACGGCTCCCTCCCCTTTGCCGGAACTAGTTGGGCTGTGAATTTGTGTCTGCGGCCCACAGTTCTCAAAACTGCAGATTTTCTGTTGTTTTGATCTGACACTGCTACTGTTTCGCTTCTAGCATCAGGCAGGTGGGGGTGGGGCGAGCTCTGGGAGGGGTGGGAGGGGGCGGCTAGTCTCAGTGCCTAAGGCTCCGTTCTCTGCTCGGCAGTGAGGGCTTAAACCACCGTTTTCAGCCTTTTTCCCTCAGTCTTTTCTCTGAGGTCTCTGCCGTGAGCATTGGGTTCAGCCGTGGTATATGCTGTCCCCTCAGCCCTGTGGACCACAAGCGGAGCCCTAGCAGTCCGAGTTCTTCCCTCTCCCGCAGCTGCGGTGGTTCCAGGAAAGCAGCGAGCTCGGAGCACTGAGCTAGGTCTGCGTCCTGCGCCCGCGCGGCTCCGTCTCCACGCACTTCTCCCTTTCCTCCTCCCTCCACTCGGGCGAATCTCCCACCTGTAGGTGATTTCAGTCGGTAGTGGGCCTCTTCATCTTGCCTGTCTGCTGTGCAGGGAGTCCTTTGTGGAGTTTTTGTTGTTTGATTCATTGTAAATTCCAGGGGAGTTTTACAGAGGCTCACCTCACGCCGCCATTTTTCCGGAAGTCTTAAAAAAAAAAAAAATCGCAACGATTTTTTTTTAAAAGACCACTCATTAACTACAAAAGAAGTGTTAATAAATGTCAGAGAATTTTTCTCTGACAAACTTGCAATTATATTAGAAATCCACATTTAAATGTTTCAATAAATATATTTAAAAACACTAAAATTGCACCCTATATAACTCCAGGTTAAGAGAAACCTATAATAGAAACTACAAAATTTAGAATGGAAGTGAAAACACTTCAATGCCTATTAAAAGTGGTACCTAAAGGAAAATTTATTGCCTTCAAGTATGTATTAAAAAACAAAAAGAAATGATGTCATAGAAATCGTGGCGTGAGGCGAGCCTCTTGAAATCTCCCCTGAAATTTGCACCAAATTGAACAACTAGGTATAATTCCACAAAGGACTCCCTTAGCATCTCCATAAGAGATGTGCAACTGAAATCATCTAAAGGTGGGCACATTGGGTGAGTGGGGGAGGAGGGAATCAGGAAGTGCAGAGACGCAGCCGGCGCAGCCACAGGACATAGACCTAGCTTGGAGCTCCGAGATCCCTGTATTCCGGAGCTATCCTAGCCATGGAAGAGGGAAGAACTCGGACTTCTAGGGCTCCCCTTATGGTCCACAGTCTCACCTGAGGGGTCAGCATAAAATATGGCTGAACCCAACGTTCACCACAGAGACCTCAGAGCAAAGGCTGAGGGAAGAAGGGTGAAAACAGTGGTTTAAGCCCTCACTGCCAAGCAGAGGGCAGAAGGCTTAGGCACAGAGCCTAGCCAACCCCTCCCCACCCTCCTAGAGCTAGCCCCACCCTCATCCTCCCAGGGCTAGAAGTGGAATGGTAGCAGTGTCAGATCAAAAAAACAGAATATTTGCAGTTCTGAGAACTGCAGCCCACAGCCACAGACTCACAGCCCAACTAGTTCTGGTGAAGAACTAGGGAGCCCTGGGGGCTGTGGTATTGGTTGCCGCCATTGTTTACAGCCACTTCTCACAACCCACCCTGCCCCGCCCCCCCATCTGGGCTGATCAATACAGGGGTAGACAGAGACGCTGCAACACACAGGCCCTGAATCTAGTGCAGGAACAGCTTTAGAACTTCAGAAGCTTGCCACATTCCCCAACAGAGGCAGTGCCCTGAGACCCAGACAACCTGCTCACAGAGGAGAGCTCACCTTCCAGGAAATCCCCCTATTGTGTGAGAAGCCAGAATAGTGTGGAGAAAATATAACACTATAGTGTGAAAAAGAATTAAAGGCTGCAGTTGGAAAGAAAATAAAGCATTCTACCAACACCTACTAGAAAGCAAAGGAAAGACCACTTCCTACCAACCTGTTGCAGAACCCACTCCTGTAGATGCCTAGGAAGAGACATAATAATTCACTAATTGCCATAAATAACCAAGGTAACAAGACAACTCAGAAAGAAAATAAAAAGTCTCCAGAAAATGAATTTAAAGACATGGAAATATGTGACACAAATGACAGAGAATTTAAGATTGCAGTTCTGAAGAAAACTCAACAAAATTCAAGAAAACACAGACAAGCAGTTTAATGATCTCAGAAACACAATCAAAGAACAAAATGAATATTTTACCAAAGAGATTGAAATTTTAAAAGAGAACCAAATAGAATTTCAAGAGATTAAGAACTCAATAAAAGAAATGAAGAATGAAATAACCAGCTTAGGTAATAGAGCTGACCAGATGGAGGAAAGAATCAGTGACATCGAAGATAGAAACCTGGAAATGACACAGATGGGAGAAGAGAGAAACTTAAGAGTTAAAAGAAATGAAAGAACTCTATAAGAACTCTCTGACTCCATCAGAAAAAGCAATATAGGAATAATGGGCATACCAGAATGAGAAGAAAAGGAGAAGGGAAGAGATCATATTCAAACAAATAATCGATGAGAACTTCCCAAACTTCTGGAAAGAACTGGATCTACAAACCCAAGAAGCAAATAAAACACCTAATTACCTCAACCCCAACAGGCCTACTCCAAGGCACATGGTCGTCAAAAATTAACGGCAAAGAAAGAATCCTCAAGGCAGCCAGGGAAAAGAAGATGGTAACCGACAAAGGAAAACCCTTAGGTTATCATCAGATTTTTCAACAAAAACTCTACAAGACAGGAGGGAGTGGACCCAAATATTCAAACTATTGAAAGAGAAAAATTATGAGCCAACAATAATATATACAACAAAGATATCCTTTAGATATGAAGAAGGCATAAAGACCTTTCCAGACATACAGAAGCTGAGGGAATTTTCTAAAACACGACCTGCACTACAAGAAATACTGAAGGAGGCTATTCGACCAGCACAAATAGGGATAACTTGTGACGATAAAAATATAAAAGGGGAGGGAGTAAAGGTCTGAACCGGCATAAGGGAATGGAGAAACTAAGCATGCTGAAGAAAATGGAATACTCTAAATATGAAACTTTCTTTTACATGAATTTAATGGTAACCACTAAAAAAAAAAAAAAAAAAAAAAAAATCCGAGAACTAAAATATATAACAAAATAAAAGAGACAGAGGGAAAAATCATAGAATACCACCACACTGAAATAATAGACAGCAACAAAAAGGCAACGAAACAATGGAGACAACGTCCTACCAGAAAACCAAAGGTAGAATGATAGGAAATCTTCACATATCAATAATAACCCTAAATGTAAATTTACTGAACTCACCAATAAAAAGGCACAGAGTAGCAGATTGGATCAAAAAACTAAACCCAACCATATGCTGCCTCCTAGAGACACATCTCAGCTACAAAGACAAACATAGACTCATAGTGAAAGGGTGGAAATTGACACTCCAAGCAAATGGTATCCAGAGAAAATCAGGAGAAACCATGCTGCTATCAGATGAAACAGACTTCAGGATAAAAAAGGTAACAAGAGACAAAAATGAGCATTTCACAATGATAAAGGGGACTATACAACAAGAAGACATATCAGTCATCAATATTTATGCCCCCAATCAGGGAGCACCGAAATATGCCAAGTAACTACTAACAGAATTAAAGGGAGAAATTGACCAAAACACAATTATAGTAGAGGACCTACATACATCATTGACAGCTATAGATAGATCATCCAAACAGAAAATAAATAAAAAAATATCAGCCCTAAATGACATTTTAGATGAAATGGACATAATTTACATTTATAGAGCACTTCATCATAGAACATCAGACTATACATTATTTTCTAGTGTACATTGAACCTTCTCAAGGATAGACTATATATTGGGACACAAAATTAGCCTCAGCAAATTTAAGAAGATTGAAATCATAACAAGCATATTCTCTGATCACAAGGCTTTGACATTGGATATCAACTGCAAAAAGAAAGCAGGAAAAACCACAAATATGTGGAGATTAAACAACATACTTTTAACTAAAAACTGGGTCAAAGAAGAAATGAGAGGAGAGATCAAAAGATACATAGAAACAAATGACAATGAAAATACATCTACCAAAATACATCTACCAAAATTTTTGGGATGCAGCAAAAGCAGTTTTAAGAGGGAAATTTACATCATTACTGGCCTATCTCAGGAAAGAAGAAAAATCCCAGATAAACCACCTCCCATTACACCTTAAAGAACTAGAAAAAGAACAAATTAAACTCAAAGTCAGCAGAAGGAAGGAAATAGTAAAAATCAGAGCAGAAATAAATGAAATAAAGAACAAAAAGACAACAGAAAAAATTAATGTGACAAAGAGCTGATTCTTGGAAAAGATTAATAAAATTGACAAACCCTTGAATAGCCTCAATAAGATAAAAAGAGAAAAGACACAAATAAACAAAATCAGAAGCAAAAGAGGGGACGTTATCACAGATGCCACAGAAATACAAAGGATCATCCAAGAATACTATGAAGGACTGTATGACACCAAATTCACTAACTTAGATAAAATTAAAAGGTTCTTAGAAACATATAGCCTTTCTAGACTGAATCATGAAGAACTGGAAAATCTAAATAGACCGATCACCAGTATGGAAATTGAATCAGTCATCCGAAACCTTCCCAAAAGCAAAAGTCCAGGACCAGATGGCTTCATTAGTGAATTCTACAAAACATTCAAAGAGGATTTAATACCTGATCTGCTGGAACTTTTCCAAAAAATTGAAGGAGACAATATTCCCTAACTAATTTTATGAGGCCAACATTACCCTGCTACCAAAACCTGGTAAGGATGACACAAAGAAAGAAAACTATAGACCAATATCTCTGATGAATACCGATGCAAAAATCCTAAACAAAATTCTAGCAAATCGAATGCAACAATGCGTTAAAAAGATTATTCATCACGACCAAGTGGAGTTCATCCCAGGGGCACAAGGATAGTTCAACATATGCAAATTGATCAATGTGATACACCACATACACAAAATAAAGGACAAAAATCATATGATTATATTAGAAATCAGATGCAGAAAAAGCATTTGACAAGACACAACATCCATTTATGATTAAAACACTTAATAAAATAGATATAGAAGGAAAATACCTTAACATAATAAAGGCCATATATGACAAACCCTCAGCTAATATTGTAATTAATGGTGAAAAACTGAAGCCCTTTGCTCTACATTCAGGAACACGACAGAGCTGTCCCCTATCACCTCTGCTTTTCATCATAGTATTTGAAGTCCTAGCCAGTGCAACCAGGCAAGAGAAAGAAATAAAAGGCATCCAAATTGGGAATGAAGGAGTTAAATTGTCACTTTTTGCAGATGATATGATGATATACTGTGTTTCCCTGAAAATAAGACCTAACCAGAAAATAAGCCCTAGCATGATTTTTCGGGATGACATCCCCTGAACATAAGCCCTAATGAGTCTTTTGGAGCAAAAATTAATATAAGACCTGGTCTTATTTTGGGGGAAAAAACGGTATATAGAAAAGCCTAAAGACTCCACCGAAAAGCTATTAGAAACAATCAACGAATACAGTAAAGTTGCCGGCTATAGAATTAACATACAAAAGTCCATTGCATTCCTATATAATAACAATGAAATATCAGAAAAGGAAATGACAAAACCAATTCCTTTTACAATTGCAACAAAAAGAATAAAATACCTAGGAACAAACTTAACCAAGGATGTGAAAGACTTATATGCTGAAAACTATATGACATTTTTAAAAGAAATTGAAGAAGACACAAAGAAATGGAAAGACATTCCGTGCTCATGGATTGGAAGAATCAACATAGTTAAAATGGCCATATTACCCAAAGCAATATACAGATTCAATGCAATCCCCATCAAAATTCCAATGGCATTTTTTAAAGAAATAGAACAAAAAATCATCAGGTTTGTATGGAATCACAAAAGACCCTGAATAGCCAGGCAATCCTAAGAAAAAAGAACAGTGCTGGAAGAGGTATCACACTTCAGCTTGTACTACAGGGCAACAATAATCAAAAGAGTATTGTATTGACAGAAAAACAGACACCCAGACCAATGGAATAGAATTGAGAACCCAGAAACAAACCCACATAAATATGGACAGATAAATTTCAACAAAGAAGCCAAAAACATTCAATGAAGAAAAGACAGCCTCTTCAATAAATGGTGCTGGGAGAATTGGATAGCCACATGCAAAAGAATGAAACTAGATTGCTATCTGTCACCATGCACCAAAATTAGCTCAAAATGGATCAAAGACATAAACATAAGTCTGGAAACAATAAACTGCATAGAAGAAAACATACCGTGTTTCCCCAAAAATAAGACCTAGCCAGACCATCAGTTCCAATGCGTCTTTTGGAGCAAAAATTAATATAAGGGGGCCGGCCCAGTGACTCGGGCGATTAGAGCTCCATGCTCCTAACTCCAAAGGCTGCCGGTTCGATTCCCACATGGGCCAGTGGGCTCTCAACCACAAGGTTGCCAATTCAATTCTTCGACTCCCACAAGGGATGGTGGGCTGCACCCCCTGCAACTAGCCACGGCAACTGGACCTGGAGCTGAGCTGCGCTCTCCACAACTAATATTGAAAGGACAACAATTTAACTTGGAAAAAAGTCCTGGAAGTACACACTGTTCCCCAATAAAGTCCTGTTCCCATTCCCCAGTAAAATCTTAAAAAAAAAAAAAAATTAATATAAGACCCTATATTATATTATATTACATTATATTATATTATTTTATATTATAAAGACCAGGTTTTATAACACTTATGTCTTATATTATATTAAAATAAGACTGGGTCTTATATTACTTTATGCTCCAAAAGACTCATTGGAGCTGATGGTCCACCTAGGTCTTATTTTCGGGGAAACATGGTAGGTACTAAACTTATGGACCTTGGGTTCATGAGCATTTTATGAATTTGACTCCAAAGGCAAGGGAAGTAAAAGCTAAAATAAATGAATGGGACTATATAAAACTAAAAAGCTTCTGCACAGCAAAAGAAACCAACGACAAAATAAAGAGGCCACCAACTGAATGGGAGAAGACTTTTGCAAACAACACCTCTGATAAGGGGTTAATACCAAAAATATATAAGGAATTCATACAACTCAACAACAAAAAAACAAACAATCCAATGAAAAAATAGGCGGAGGACCTGAAGAGACATTTCTCCAAAGAGGACATACAAATGGCAAATAGACATATGAAAAAATGCTCAACATCACTGATCATCAGAGAAATGCAAATAAAAACCACAATGAGATATCACCTCACCCCAATCAGAATGGCTATCATGAACAAGACAAATAGTAACAAGTGTTGGAGAGGCTGTGGAGAAAAAGGAACCCTCATACACTGATGATGGGAATGCAGATTGGTGCAGCCGTTATGGAAGGCAGTATGGAGGTTCCTCAAAAAATTAAGAATAGAATTACCATGTGACTCAGCAATCCCTCTCCTGGGTATCTACCAAAAAAATCTGAAAACATTTATCCATAAAGACAAGTGTGCTCCAATGTTCATTGCAACTTTATTTACAGTGGCCAAGACATGGAAACAACCAAAGTGTCTTTCAATAAAGAAGTTGTGGTATATATACACAATGGAATACTATTCTACCATAAGAAAAGATGAAATAGTACCATTTACGACAACGTGGATGGATCTTGACATTATCATGCTAAACGAAATAAGTCAGACAGAAAAAGTCGAGAACCATATGATTTCACTGATATGTGGGATATAAAACTGAAAACAACAAAAGAAGAAGGCAAACAAATGAAGAAACAAAACTCATAGACACAGACAATAGTTTAGTGGTTACCAGAGGGTAAAGGGGAAGGGGGTGTAGATGAGGGTAAAGAGGATCAAATATACAGTGATGGAATGAGAACTGACTCTGGGTGGTGAATGCACAATGTGATATATAGATGATGTATTACAAAATTGTAACCTGAAATCTATGTAATTTGACTGACAATTGTCACCCCCAATAAACTTTAATTTAAAAAAAAAATAGTCTTTGATCCATTTTCAGTTATTCCTGCAAAAACAATTTTAAAAACCCTGAAAACAAAAAGAATGAATCCATGTTAATGGACTAATTGCTCAATTCAAAAGCTTGAAAAAAGAATAATAAACTAAACCCAAAGAAGGTATAGAATGTAAATAATAAAGATAAGAGGGGTGGGGGGTGGGAGATGAGGGTAAGGGGGATCGAATATATGGTGATGGAAGGAGAACTGACTCTGGGTGATGAACACACAATGGGATTTATAGATGATGTAATACAGAATCATACACCTGAAATCTATGTAATTTTACTAACAATTGTCACCCCAATAAATTTAATTAAAAAAAAAAAAAGATAAGAGCAGGTATTGATGAAATGAAAAACAAAAATGTAATAGAGATCAACAAAAACAAAAGCCGATTCTTTGAAAAAACTAAGTAGGACAAACATGTAGCCAGACTCATATAGACAGAAAAATACACAGCAACTAATATTGGTAATGTGGAAGTGAATACCTTAACGATGTTAAAAATTATGAAAATCTTTCTGCCAACAAATTTGAAAACTTGAAAGAAATAGATAATTTTCCAGAAAAATATAAAGTTACACATAAATTTAAGTGAAATATAAATATGAATGCAAATTTTATTCAAGACAAAATAGAAAATCCATATAAACACAGGACTATTACAGAAACTGATGTAGAAATCAAAAGTCCATACCTAAGGAACCAGCCCCCAGTAGCTTTACAGGGGAGTACAGTGCAAAGAAACTACGGCCTAGTTACTTTTAGGAAAATATGCAAAGTTCTCAAATAAAACATGGAGAAATTAAGTTCACAGTACAAAAAAAAAAAAAGAAAACAACAAATCATAAAAATGTTGCACTTAATGCAGGAAAGCAAGGATAACTTGAAATCCATCTTGAAAAAGTAAAAGTTGTAGCTTATCCTTGGCTGAGAATAATAGGAACTCCAGCTTCTTTTTATTCACTTTTTTCAGATATAGAAGAAATGTATGTTGAATATTTTTAATTAATTGGAATATCTTAGAATATCAGTAAATCTTGTAATCAAAATACCTGTTGTTTTTTTTAAATGCTTGGTTTATGACTGCTGCTTTTGTTTCTGTTACTAAATGATTCACAGGGTATAAATGTCCTAAAATTGTATGACTTACAAATTAAAGGAAAGAGATGAACAGGCTCAGTCTTTGCCCAGGAAAAGCTCTGTAAGTTAGAGCAAACAGCATCACTGCTATGTTCTGCTTCCTTTAGTGTGCCAGTCAGTCTAGACCTTGGAAGGAAGCTTCTGCTCCGTCCGTGAGGGCCCCATGCCCCTCTGGCTCACAGTCACAACATGCAGGCCCAGACTGGCACCCAGGCGCTGCTCCTGCCCACGGCAGCTTGTCAGCCACCAGGGGAGGAGCCTTCTGGTTGCGATGCTTCTAGTTGTGATGCTTCTGTCCCAGGAAATCGTGAGGCTTTTCCAAGAGGCCAAAGGAGAAACTCTGCCTATATTGCTGTTCTTTATTTCTTTCTCCTAAAAGTTCGTAAAACAAATGAAGGAAAGAGATACAGACAGACGGACAGAGAGAGAAGAAATCTACACAGTGATTGCTTGTTGTCTTTCAAGTAGTCCCTCAAATTTTTGATAATGTTTTAAATATATTTTGTTGCTGTAATATTTAAACTATGAAAATAGTTACTATTCCACTGGTCATTGTGGCATTTGATGCTGGATTTATCCAACACTTGACAAACTTTCCCATTATTGTATTCCTGTTTATATTATAAATAGTGGGGGAAATGGAAAAATTAATAAATACTATAAATGGGTTCCTGATTGGCTCATATTATTCCACTGATACAAGTTGAGCTCAGTCATACCAGTATCCTTCCCTGGGGTAGGATTCCAAAGTGGGTCTGGAACATGTCGGGGCTGCTGGACCCCTGAGATGGAGCACCTAGATGTGGAGGGGAAAAGGAGGAGGGCAGAGACCACCATGCCTTTCTTGCTCCCCAAAGAACAGAAAGTGCCAATGGCCCCATCGGTCTGAAAAATCTAACAATGTCTTCCATCACTTTCATACCCAGTCCTGAGACACAAATCAGATAATATCATTTCCTTGAGAAGCATATAAGCATTTTCTTTCTTTTATTGCACATTTATTCTCTTGGCTTTTGTGAAGAGACTAAATCTATTACCCCACCAACAGCTAAAATAAGTGAAAGTGAACTTTTGTTATTGGAGACCACTGAAATTTGTGGGTTATTTGTTAGCACAGACTTGACTAGTGGAAGCTAATATAAGCACTTTAGCTCAAATTAGTATATTCAGTCTGTTGTCAAGAGCAGGACCAAGGAAAAAGAACATAGAAATAATCAACATTGATGGAGGAATAGTGACCAGGTGTCCCCTGGAGTCTCACAGTAGTTTATGATGGGTAAATCAGTATACTGAGCTCCCCTGAGTTTAGATGATGTTAAAAAAAACTTTAGTCATCTATATGATGTGTACTGAAGTTTCCTATTGTTGCACAATGTAGGAGACGACCTAATGCCCACCATGGTTAAGTAAATTGTGGTAAATGTACTTTTTAATTATTATTTAGCCATCAAAAATTTGAATTATAAAGATCATATAACACTGAAAAGTATGATAAATGTGAAGGAAGAATATGAATTTTTTTGGAAAACCATCTAAAAATATACATATGAACAAATACTAGAACAGAACATGAAAACAAAACAAAATTTAACTTTTTGCTATTTTAAATATTTAAAATGTTACTTTTACAACAATCAAAAAAATAAGAGAGAATAAATTCACTAAATCAAACTGTTCTAACACCAAAACAAAATGTATGGAGTTTTAAAATTATTGGCAAAATATTTGCAATTATTTTTAAACAGTCCATAATTTTCTCGCTAGCATGTGAATTACTGTGAGGGACTCCATCTCATTCTTGGTTTCTTTTTAAGAAATGCAATAATTACAAATATGACAATGGTCATAAAGCCACCACAACTTTCCAAAAGACTGGTTATGCTGACGTAATTAATAAGACCAGAAGTGAGCATTCTTCAGATAGAGAACTATACTCCTTTCACAAAAAGAACCCTGGAAACAAACCTTGTGATTGATCGAGGTTTCTTTAGCATTTCTCCATTGGGAACATGTACACAACTTCTTGCTTCCTAAAAACAACAAGTTTTCACATCTTCATTTGATAGCTACCTTAATCATATATTTCCAGTGCTGTCATGGATTTGTGTTTACAAATAATTGAACTCAGGTTTATATATTATCCAAGTTATGCACAATTATTATCAGATGGAGACTTAACAGCATTCACTTCGTATCTAGAATGGCCAGACTTCCTCACTCTACTCTGAAGCAACAAGGGCAGTATCCCCACCCTTGCGCCTACTCTTTGAAGAGAACCCAGTGATCGCATTCTCCTTTGGAAGGAGAGGCTGTAAGGAAGTGAAGTAGGAAAGGTTTTCATGTTAAAACTCAAGTCCTAATCCTTGGCTCTAACTCCAAATTACACAAGAAATTCCAAGTAAAATATCTTTTTTTTTTAATTTCCCAGTTTTATAAAGATATGTCACATACAGCACTGTATAAGTTTAAGGTATACAGTATGATTTGACTTACATATATTGTGAAATGATTACCATAATCATTTTAGTTAACATCCATCTTCTCATATAGATACAAAAAAGAAAAAAACAACATTTTTCTCCCTGTAATAAGAACTTTTAGGATCTACTATCTTAACTATATACGTGTGTGTGTGTGTGTGTGTGTGTGTGTGTGTGTGTGTGTGTGTGTGTGTGGAGAGAGAGAGAGTGCCAAAAAAATGTATACACACTTTAAAGGAGATAGCTCTATTAAAATTGTAATTATACCAATAACGAAAGATGAATACAAGTCATGTGTATACATTTTTTTGGCTCTCTCTGTCATACAGCAATGTTTACTATAGTCATCATGTTGTACGTTACGTCCCTAGTACTTATTTATCTTATAACTGGAAGTTTGTACTTCTTGACCACCAAGTAAAGTTTCTAAATGAGAGAGAAGAGATGAAGCAAAATTCATTAGGAGACATATAATACTTCAAAATTGACTTCCAATGATTTCAGAAATTGATCCCTTCCTGGAAAGCCAGTTGTATCTCTTAGTTCAAAGGTGCTGACACTATTTGCAAAGAGAGAATCCACAATATCCCTAGATACTCTGATTTTCTAAGCATTTTTGACACTATCTATAAATTTCTTCCACGGCAGTCACACATAATACATCCCACTCAGTTCTGTGACTTTTCTGTTACCCTAGTGATGGCCAAGAATAAGATGAGATAGACTTGAATGAATTCTTTTATTTTTATTAGATAACAGTACTTCTCACTTTTTTCTAACTTTACCATAAATTTCTAATTCCCAGCCAAATGTTTTTTCTCTAACATACTATACACTATCAAAAATCTACTTTTTTAAACCTACTTTTTCAAAATTCTCTTTGTATCTATAGTCATAGAGTAAAATTTTTTTAAAAATCAAGGTAGTCATTTAAATTTGTTAATCAGAAAACACATTTATTAGCCAGGAGAAGTTGGGTTATGCTGTTGCAACAAACAACCCCAAAATCTCAATGGCTTCACTGATACAAATTCTACTCCAGATCCAGGCAACTCTCCAGAACATCTACCCTCCGTGAGGTGACTCAGTACTCAAAGCTAAGAAGCTGCAGTCAACTCAGCAGGAAATGCAGGAGTAATGGAAGGTTTCAGAATTAATAAAATGCTACTGTTAGAACTGCGGTCTTCCATGTGTGTGGAATAAGAGGAGACACACGCATATGTAAAAGTACTAGAAATCTCTGACACACATAGATAATAAAATTGTGTATAGATGAGATAATGATACCCTTACTCAAAAAGAGTTCTAAAACTAACTTAGATTTCTTGTAATCTAGAACAGCACTATGCAATAGAAACATAAGGCAAGCAACTAATGTGAGTCATGTATATAATTTTAAACTTTTAAAATAGCTATATGAAAAATATAAAAAACAACTAGTAAAATTAATTTTAATAATATATTTTATTACTCCACTATATACAAAATATTACTATTTTATGATGCAAACTGTATTTAAAATCAAATGTCTTACATTTTTCTTTTTGTACCAAGTCTTCAAAATTCAGTACATGTTCATTTTTGATAGTACTACATTTCAAATTCTTGGTAGCAATATGTGGCTGGTCGACAGCACAGATCTAGAAGGTGCTTTGAATCATAGAAGAAACTAGTATGTTCATTGACCACTGGTTTGCCATGCATTTGCATATATTAGCATATTTAATCCTTGAATCACTGCTATGAAATAATATGTTTTTCATTTTTAAAAATAGGGTGGAAAAGTCTGGAGTAGTCTAATAAAACACTGATGGCCACATGGGTCATAAGTGATTGAGCCAGTATTCAAAACTATATCTAAATCCAAACCCCATGCTTTTTCAACTTCTTAGATAGAAGTTTAGAGTCAAAAGAAAAAAATCTGAAATTGTAGTACTATTTAGTGAGTGATGGTATCCTGCCCTATAGCCTTATTGTTGTTTCCTCTAGAAGATGTTTAATTTCATCTCTCCTATAATTAGGACTTGATAGAACCAATATTTAGTTCAGCATTTAAAAAAAAAAACAAGCATTTCTTTAGCTTCTTAAATGTGTTCCTTCTCAGGGTTGGATGTGGCAGAAGAGGAGCAGAAGGAAAGAGAAATAGAATGGGTGAGACAAAAGGTAAGAATAGCCCACTAGAGTAGGTGAGGCATGGAGGTCACTACTCTAAAATTTAGGGGCTCAAAATAGCCATTTCATTATATTTCATAATCTCATGGGTCAGGAATTCAAGCAGCGCTTGGCTGATCTTTTCTGTTCCACATGGCATCAACAGATGTCACTCAAGTGTAGATGAGCAAATCTGGATGGCTTGTTCACGATGGCTTTGGGTGAGATGAATGGAAGCCTGGCTCAGGAAGGACTGTCCACCAGAGCTCCCATGAGCCTCCAGCCTTTGAGTGGCTGTCTCTGGGTAGTCAGAATTCCTTCACAACAGCTCAGGGATCTGAGAGAGAGTCCCAAGATGCTGGGTAAAAGCTGCAAGACTTCTTAAGGCCTACCCTCAGAAGTCCCAGGACATCACTTCCACCACATTCTGTTGGTCAAACAAGTCATTTAGGCAGATTCAGGAGGAGGGAAATTAAACTCCACTTCTTGGTAGGCAGAACCTCAAAGAATTTGCAGCCATCTTTAGTCTACCACAGATGGAGAATAAAAAGAGTAGCTTAAACAAGATAGACATTTATTTCTGTCTTGTAAAAGTCTAGATGGAAGCAATCCAAAGTGGTTATGGGACTTCAAGGTGTCAAGGACCTGAACCCCTTCTATCTTGTTGCTCTGCTTTGCCTGGAATATTGGTCTAGAGCCAAGAATGGTAAACCACAAGCCCAAGAGCCTAATCTGGCCCACAGCTTATTTTTGTAAATAAAGTTTTATTGTCACTCGGCCATGCTCCTTAATTTACATATCACCTATGACTGCTTTCACAGTACAATGGCAGAAATGAGTAACTGTGACAGAGACTATATGGCCTGAAAATATTAAAATGTTTACCATCTAGCCCTTTACAGGAAAAATTTGCCAAGCCCTGGCCTAGAGCAATATCCAAATGATGTCCATATTACTTCTACAAAGGAGACTGTATAATATCTGGGCAACCATGTCCCATCAAAATTTAGGACCTCTCTATTACTACACAAAATGGGGAATTTATGAACTGAAGCAAGTCCACAGACTCTGCACCTAGGTCCAACTGCAAGTATTAAGAGGTTGGAAGGCCAGACAAACATAGAATACCCAGCCACAGGCAACAGGGGTTAATCCAGGCATCCATTCTTATCCTGACTGTCTGGTTCTGTCAGGTGACTAGAACAGGGCAAGCAGGAGTCCAGGCCAGGTAGAAAGACGTCAGCATAGGAGTCTGTCAGCAGGTAGCTGGGTCTCATTCTGGACTCATGGGACGGAGGCATCAGTAAACTCACTGCTGCTATAAAAGGACAGGATCTCAGTGCTAGAGAGACTCGTATAAATGTAAGGTTTCAAGAGTGACTGGAATACAGAGGGAAAGATGGGAACCCATTTGATCCAATAGTGTTGAAAAACAGAAGCTGGTTCCAGCAGTGAGGGAGACTTTGGGTTATGAAAAGTAGAGCACAAGCTTGGAGTCAGATGTGCACATATCCAAAGTTCACAGTCAACATTTCTTAAAATCTTCACAAAGTCTGTGTGGATCCTTAAAAACCAGGAAGGGCAGAGCCAGCAAAGATCATATGTTCCCCATTGTGAGGAAAGAAGATGGCAGAGTCCACCAGCAAAATAGAGACCTACAATTTGTGCTTATCATTCCATTATTCACACTTACACTTTTCTTTTCAACCAATTCAGAGGGGAAAAAAATGTACAGAAAGTCCAATGGTGCCACGTTTTGAAACCAGGTAGTCATTAGCATGAGTGACATTGACATTGATCACAGTCCGGCCCTTTTGGGTTTCTTCTATATCTTCAAAAGCCCAATCTTCCTGTCCCATCTAGGACATTACAAAAATACACCCAAAGAATATTCTTTTAAGTGCATTGCCACTGCAGCTAGATGAGTATTATCCTGACTATTCATTATTATTATGGTTACAATTGGCATAATTTCTATATTTATTCTGTGGCCAGTCCAATCCCACATCTAGCCTCCGCAGTCAGTGCTGTGTTTTGCCTGGGAAATAGATGCCCACATGTGGCTCTGTGCAGGCACAGACACTAAAGGTAGCAGCCATGCAGATCTAAGCAGAGTTGAGTGTGTTTGGAGAATAGGTGACCAAATCAAAGGCAGGTGAGCAGGTTTGCCTCCCCAGGAGGATTAGTATGCACAGGCCGGGAGCTTGCTGAGGAAGCATAGTTCCATGAAAGCATTTACCCCAGTGATGCCTAAGAAAGCTCAGCCTGGGTATAAAGAGAAATGTGAAGTGTGCATTGAAGAGCAAGTCCAGACCATGATGAAGGATACAGAAACCAAGCCATCCACCATGGTCCAGGGGCGAGCAATAAGACAGAACTCAAAAGGAATTCAGCCAAAACTCAGAAAGTACACCTAAATCATCTCAGGCGTGCCAAACACCTAGTGGTGTTTCTTCTCAGTATTTGATTTTTTTTTTAAATGAATGTTTTTTTTTAAATAAATTTTATTGGGGAATATTGGGGGGACAGTGTGTTTCTCCAGGGCCCATCAGCTCCAAGTAGTTGTCCTTCAATCTGGTTGTGGAGGGTGCAGCTCAGCTCCAAGTCCAGTTGCCGTTTTCAATCTTTAGTTGCAGGGGGCGCAGCCCACCATCCCATGAGGGAATTGAACCAGCAACCTTGTTGTTGAGAGCTTGCACTCTAACCTACTGAGCCATCCGGCCGCCCCTCCAGCAGCTCAGCGGCAACTAGTAGTCTTCAATCTAGTTGTGCAGGGTGCAGCTCACTAGTCCATGTGGAAATTGAACTGGCAACCCTGTTGTTCAGAGCTCATGCTCTAACCAATTGAGCCATCTGGCCACCCCTTGATTTCTATTTTTAATGCTGAATTTTCCACAATCCACATTACATTAGGGTTCCTATGCACATCTCTTTTTCCCTCCTACTAGGTGGTAAGGTCCTCAAAGACAGGGCCTACATCTGATTCATATGGTGTCTTCCACCCCGAATACAGCATCTACAACACAGCAAATTTTAGTAAAAAGAAAAAAGAATTAATTGAGTTAAAGACCAAAGGGAAACATTTTTAAAGGCTCAGAGTTGTAATAAATCTGGGGTGTAATAAAAGTGACAGTTCACAGCAGACAGAGGAAGATGAAACCCAGGAGAGAAAGTGGCTGTGAATGCCCCCAGTAGCCCTCTGTGTACACTTTCAGAACATATTTCCACATGGACACAAACACAGAGATGCCTCCACAGGATGCAAACATGCTCAGAGCACACCTCCACGCAAACACAAACACACTTAGAGCATTCCTCCACATGGATGCCAAACCTTCCATGCAGAGAAATCCAGCCCTTCCAGAGAAGTCTCCTACCTGTCTATTAGGGTTTGGATATCCCCTAGAAGGAGTAATATTGATCTTTGAGAGGTAATGCATATTATAGCCCCATCTTTATGAAACAGTGCTGGGATTGCCTGGGCAGGGAAGGAGCTAGAACTCGGGGAGTTCAGCTCATGCTTTTGGCAACCTGATATCAGAGTTCTGAGGAGGGCAGCAGGTGGTGGGGCACTTAGGAACCCCGGACACTCAGTCTACAACTGAAGAAGCACATAGGCAGCCTGGCCACACAGCGGACATTTGGAACAAGGGAAGCAAGCTCTGGACTAGGGGACTAATATTGGAATGTAAGTGTATATTTCCAACACAAATGGTATGAAAAAGAAGGAGAAGAAGAAGGAGGGGGAGGGGGCAGGGGAAGGGGACGGGGAGAAGGAAGATGAGGAGGAGAAGGAGGAGGAGAAGGAAAGAAAAGAAAAATAAAGAAAAAAAGAAAGAAAGGTGAGAGAGGGAGAGTTCTCACTTATGGGCACTGATGAAATGTGTCAATACCAATGTGAAGCCCAAGCTGCCATAGAGATGAGCTCAGAAAGGACAGAACTCAGGAAACCCTAGGGAAGCTAGTCCAGGGCCTACAGGTGAGAAAAGGCCATCAGAGGCTTCAGGTGACTTTGTGGAGTGACAGAGCATGAATCAGGACAGACTAATTATTGAAAAATAACAACCACCAGATCTTGGGGGGGTTGACCTAAAAAAATTTATATTTTGCTCATGTGGGTCAGCAAAGGAGGGGGTGGGTTTGGGCAGTTTGACTCATAGAGTCATCCAGGAACCCATCCTTCCATCTTTTCTCTCCATCTCCAACTCTTGGAGGCTTCCACTGGATTCTCTACATCTGGTCAGCAAAAGAGGGAAGGAGCGAGCATAGACGATCATATTTGGGAAGTTTTTTAGAACTAAGATCTGTCAGATCTCAGTTCTGCCCACATTGGCTAGACTTGGTATCATGACTGAGGAGGATATCTCAGAAGAAAAGGAGGTAGGGTTGGATGAACACATAGCAGGAGGCAAGTCAAAACAGCAGGTCCTGGAGAGCAAACATGATCAGAGAATATGAGAGAACTGAGGCCCTGGAATGGAAAGAGGCCCCCATGGAACAGGAAAAGATTAAAGAACAGGAAGTAGGAGGGCACTCGTTGCCCCATGACTTATGGTCGTGACATGTTTCGTCACTCACAAAGGATCTGTATGTCCCAGGACTAGACAGGTGTATAGAGCATATAAAATGTATTATATATGTTGCATTGAGGTTTGCAAAACAAGTTGTTTACTAGTAGGGACAGGACTATGGCCACGCATGTGTGAGACTGATAAGAGTGAAGTAAAAAACATGTTTTTGTGTGAAACTGAGCATAACAGAACTGAGTGATAAACACGTTCACCAAAACAACTTCTGGTTATCACCTAAGACGTAAACAAGTCCAACGAGAAGAGGATAAAAGCAGAACACCAGCAATGCTGTGCGCAGTCCGACTGGGGCTCGGCTAAGATCCTCTATGAGGTGCAAGCTGCAAGAACCTGCAAGTTCTTCCCTGCAAGACCAGCTCGCCTCAGATCCATCGTGGGCCCTGTCATCTCTCCCGGACCAGGGACCTTCACCACCTCGATTGACCCTGAGACTTGGTTCATTATTAAATTCTATTCTATTCTGTATAACCTTCTGTGTTTACCAGAGCATTGGCCTCTGGAGGGACATTGGCTCCCAAATAAAGTTGTGTTGCTCACTCTATCTGAACCTGTGTGCCGGGACTTTGTTCCCCGTTCACATCACAAGTACCATGCAGGGACGTAGGGCTCTGATGAGGGGTTAATGTCCCCTTGACTTTCAGGAATAGACTGAAGTGTGGTGACTGCCTTACAGGCCCTCACAACAACAGGACAAGACTGTAGATGGAGTTGGAAGAGCGAGGGGCAAAAAGTCTTTGGAGGACCCAAATATCAACAAACACAAAGAACGGGTTCAAACCCATCGACACAGCTCCTGTGGTATGCATGTCTGTTGTAGAGAGTGACTCACGCAAGCCACAGCTACCACTGGCTGGTGGCTCCCAGTATGGAAAAAAGTGAAGAGCTGATGGCAGCCAGGTAGACAGAGAAGAAAGACAGTGGAATGAAATTCCCAGCCACTTCCCAAATTCAACATTTGTAACTAAAACTATCAAGAGACTGAGAAGCAGCACAGAGAAGCATGCACATTCCTCGCTCCCACGTGTCAGTCCCAGTGGCTGTGAGGGGTGGAGTCTGCAGATTCAGGTGTCCATCACTTTTTGGGCATCTCCATGTAACAATCCACACATTGGTTATGTGGTATCTCCCTGTCCATAAACTCTGACTGTGACTTTGTATTTCTCATGGTTCCAGAAATGCCTAGAAAGGGGCAGGGACCATGCTTAAAACTAATAATCTGAGGGATATTATGGAATATTGCAACTGCTATGTTCATTTGGAGGGGAAAGGTCAACTGGAAATAGACACATCATCTCTTTCTTGGAAAATCAGTTGATCCAAACCACTTCAAATGGAAATGATTTTTCAGGATATGTCTATGGAATATTTTCTGTCTTCAGCATCTCAAAAGTCCCAGGTAATTTAAGGGAAATTTTCTGGAGTCTTCCCTCTGATTTTAGTACAAATTATTTCAAAGCTTGTTTCATGCACTCTAAAAAAGAGCTTCTCCAAAATCCATTTGTCAGAAGTTTCCATGTGAGTAACAATGGCCACATCAAGACAATGTTTTTGAAACTTTGAGAAGAAACCTGGTCGTTAAAGATACTAAGCTTTGTTTCTCTGCCAGCCAGCCTGGCAATGCACTTAGGGGAGGTAAGGGCTAAGGACCAGCATGAGCCACGAGCTCTGTCCCTTTAAAGTGGTATAGAGTTCTAAAGGCATCCCCTGAGGGCTAGTGCTTATGTTCCTTATTTTGTTGTAGTTCCCATTTTCATTATAGGCATTTCTTATTCAGCTGTTAATACAGTGCCACAGAATCATATTCAAGAAGTGGTCAAGTGAGGGCCAATTTCCAGAATGAACCCCCCTATCATTCATTTCCAATCTACAGGACTTATATAGGCTAAACAACACAAAATAAGAGAGACACTCCTGGTCTGTACCTCAGTGGTTCTCAACTGGGGATAATTTTGCTCCCCAGGGGACATTTAGCAATGTCTGGAGACATTTATGATTGTCACTACTGGGGGAATGCTACTGGCCCCTAGTGGGTAGAAACTAGGGAGACTGCTAAACATCCTACTTGTACAATGCACACGTGTTAGTCGGCTCAGGCGCCATAACAAAATACCACAGACTGTGTGGCTTAAACAACATACATTTATTTTCTCACAGTTCTGAAGACTGAAAAGTCCAAAATCAAGGTCCAGTAGGGTTTGGTTTCTGGTGAGAGCTTCCTTCCAAGCTTGCAGACAGCCACATTCTTGCTGTATCCACACATGGTGCAGAGAGAGAACAACTTTTTTAGTATCTCTTCTTGTAAGGGCAATAATCCCATCATGAGGAACTCATCTCACGACCTCATCCCACTCCAATTACCTCTCAAATACCCCATTTCCAAATACCATGATATTGAGGGTGAGGACTTCAACATATGAATTTGGGAGCAAACAAACAGTCAGTCCATAAGAGCACACAGCAAAGAATTATCCAGCTCAAAATAGCAATAGTACCAAGTGGGAGAAACATTACAGCACCCCAACATATACCACTTCTGATGCCTACAAACTATCCTAAGGGAGTTACTCCTCCTGAAAGTCAAAACTATTCAGACAGCCTCTCATCAGTTGAACCATCTCATAAAGGAAAGTAATCTTGTTATTTATAACCTGATGGAAACCACTGAATGATTCCAGACAGGAGAGTTTTCTAGAGCAGAAAGACTGCTACTGTGTGAACTTATACTCACATAGCTGTGGATTTCTCTTTGGGAACTTCTTCCACTGCTCCTTAGAGAAACAAAGGACACTTTATGCTTCACCTAGATATATTTATGTCTCTGATTTTATTTCTTTTTTGTGACATACATGGTGGCATGAGCATAAAAGTACCAAGACACAAGTGAATGGACATGTGGGCGTGGGCAGTGAATGCAAAGATCTTTGTATCACAGGCGGTCACATGACCTCTAAGAGCATGCACCATGGAAGAGGCAAAGTAGACAAAATGTCTCTCAGCCACTCTGGTGCTGGCACGATAGAGGCTACTCATGGCCCAACAGCAGGGACCTCCCATTCATCAAGACTCATCTGGCTGCTGCTGCTGTGAGCATCCAGTCTAGTAGCAAGAGAGACAGCAATTGACCTCCCAATGCAATACCATTTCTCGTGTCTTCTTCTTAGTGTCAAGTTGACTACATTGGTCATCTTTCATCTGAAAGGTCCAGGTTCCCTCAGGAATAGACATGCATTCTGGGTTTAGCTTTGCCTTTCCTGCCTGCAGAGCCTCACTCAGCCAGCACCACTGTCCCAGGGCTTATGAGGCATACGATTAGGGTAAATTACAGTCAGAAAGTCTGAGGATCACTAGCCTATAGCAATCACTCCCAACTTGCTCTCCCCAGGGATAATAATAACTACAAGCAGATTTGCTTACAACCTGCATTTGAACGATACACATGGCCCACTGGATTATCCATTATCCAGCAATTCTTGTCAAGGCACCTTTTAAAACACTCCTCCTCTTCAAAACATTTTCTTATTCCTTTTAGATTTTTTAACACTCTCTTTTGGCCCCTCTTCAATGTACTTTTTACGACTTCAGTTGCCAATGGAGAGCTCAGGTATCAACTAAGACCTGCTGTGATTTCATTCATGTTTAATTAATTCAAGCTGTCTGTTGCTTTCAAGTGTTAGCATGTGTTGGCCGTGTATCCCTGGAGCTCAGGCCCCAGGGCTGGGGAGAGCCTTCTGGATCTGACTCCAAATGAAAGCGTCTCACTTTGACTTCAGAGCCTCCTTGATGAAGGGTCTTCTCCCCATTGCTGCCCTTGTGAGGCCAGGCCTGTGTCTGAGCAGATGACCGATAGCTACCCCAGTGGCCGTCACAGGCGGACTCAGGAGGTGCTTCTGTGTGACCACAGGCTGTGCATACTTGGGGCGTTCCCCCTTCCTGTTCAAGGCTGACAGATGTTTATACCCGACTCAGCATCTGCATGTATCCCAAGTGCCCAGAGCCACGCTCCTCAGCATCACTACAGGTCAGGGCTCAGAACTTACCTAGGAACACGGGCCTCTTACTACTTCATCTCTGTCCCTCACTCGATTTCTAAGCAGGGCTCTGCAAGTAAGTGATCAATACATCTGAGCATGTGTCTGGGATGAGGTGACCATCAGAGTATCAGAAGTTAATTATGCAAATGTAAGTAAACCAAACAAAATCCCCACCTAAGTACCAGAGAATGGTTCTTCTTAATCCAGTGCAGCTTTCAAATTGCCTCCCAAAAGGTTAACTACCATGTTTCCCCGAAAATAAAACCTAATCGGAAAATAAGCCCTAGCATGATTTTTCAGGATGATGTGCCCTGCACATAAGCCCTAATGCGTCTTTTGGAGCAAAAATTAATATAAGATGCGGTCTTATTTTGGGGGAAACATGGTAGCAGAATGAGTCAAAATCTTTCAGAACTGTCTGTCGCCTAGGATGTATCTGATCACAATTTCCTTGTATGTGGTTGGTGTTGTGTATGGTAGTGGTTTTTCCTATGACATTAATAAGCACGAAAGTACCTAACGGCATGACCTAACTGATTGGAGGACATTTCAGTTCTTACTGAGATACAGAAAATCAGACATTTATCTCTCTCTCTTCCCTTCCTAGTCACCTCCCTTAATTTGGTAAGACTTCATTTCAAAATGCCCTGAACAGACATATATAATCTTATCTTTTATTTCAAGAAGTGGGATTCAAGGAGAGACTATCTGTGCCTCACCAGTTAAAGCAGGTGGTTCTGTAACATGAAAGTTACTGATAGAAGTTTCCAACATTCCCCAAATTACTTTTTGCTTCCCTCAAACTCATTGCTCAAGCTTGAGCTTTTAATCCAAATACCAGCTCATCATTAAAAATTGGCACAAAATGAAGTAAATAATTATTTTTCATGCCGGATGAATTTTAAGATGCACAGACACAAGTTCTTTGTCTTCTCTGTCTGAAACCAGACAAAAACAACCCATCTGGCAAAGCATAGCAGTGATGGAAATTTCTCTGGCCCTCACAAGGCTGTCAGTATGCAGAACAATTCCCTCTGCCCCACCCCCAGTTAAGGGAACAATGCTTTTCCCAAGAAAATATACCCTGTTCAAACAGAAGCTTGGTGTGGGGACAGAGCCAGGAGTGCACTTTCCAGGCTCTCGGCCTCACGTGGAAAGGTGCTCACTCGGGTAGTAAATGGCCATCAACTGTGATTGGATGGCCATCAGCTGTGGCTAGTTGGCCGTCAGCTGTAACCAGTGAGCCATTGGCCACTAATATAACTGCCGTGGCTACGCTAGCAGAAAATGGGGGCTAGCAAGAAGATGGTGGCTGAGCTAGCAAGCGGTGGAGTGTGGATTGTGGATTGCAGAGAGGCAGATTGCAGCTAGCAAATGGGGAGTCGGTCGGTTGGCAGAAAGGCGGACAGCAGATCGCACGTCATGTGAATCCAGCCTCCAGTGAGACCATAGTGGTATGACTCCCCTACCTATGGCTCCGTGGGTGTTCCTTTTTGGCCTCACCATGTCCTGCATTCTTATGTGGGGAGCGGGAGCTGAGACCCTGCAGGCTGCCCTGCATGACACTTGGGCCAGCCTCTGTGCTCAGATCTAGAGCACAAGGAGAGAGAAAGCTCGAAATCCATGCCTCAGAATCCACTCTTGCCTGGACATCAGCAATCAATGGTTCAGCAAATGAGCTAGGTTCAGAAGGTTGCCACTTTGGATTTGTACTTTTGTAGATTCTTCAGTGAATATTTAGGTCTCATTCTTGGAAGCAAATAAATGTGTGGCATCTAAATGCTTTTCCTCTTTGTTTTCCAGGGTGAATTAGTATATAAACACACTGAACCTTAGCAAAGCTAATGGCACTCCCCTCCTGCCCCACTGAAAATGTGAGAGTCTTGTCACAGAGGCATACCAGAGAGGAAGGACATAGACCACAGGGAGCAGGGCCGGTCTCATGAGGCCCGTCCAGGGTACATGAAGGAAGCCGTATAGCCAGCCGGTCCCCAAGACAGTAGAGGGAACCTTGTCTCTCAGGATTGAGCTAAACGTTGTGAACAGAAAGAAGACCCAGGAGGCCACCTTTCCATTGTGATATGTTAGGTCTCTACAGCTTGGAGGGCCAAAGGACCGCTGGCTCCAGTCATCACCTCCTGAAACATTCGTCTGTAGATCTTTTTAAAGCGCTGTCGATACCATTCATTCCCGCGGCAGTCCTGTGGGGGCTGCTCAGGACTTCAATCTTGCCAGCTGTAGATGGGGATGAGAGTAATACTGACCTCATCACCTTGTTGGGAGAGGAACAAATGTGAGCCTGATACACATTAAATACACAATAGATGTGAGAGCCTCCCAAGAAGGAAATAGCACTGTCATTAGTATTTCAATGTGAATTTGCTCTTCAGATGATTTTCTTCTTTCATTAGAGAGTCTGTGCAGAACGACAGCACGGGCTCAGGGTTTAGAAAAGATGCTGGACGTGGCAGGAAAGGGGACAGGAACGTATAAAGGGAGATGGAAGGTTGCGGAAGACAAACTTCGCTTAATCTAAGTATTTTTCATTGTGCTGGCAGGGTAAGGAGGCAGAGGCAGTCGGTTGCAGAGGGAGGGGTAATGGGATCATAATGTGGGACATCTGGGCCTCAGCTAGGAACTTGGACTTGGGAGAGGGCACCAGGCTGCATGCCTGGGCAGAGACCAGGAAGGGACAGCCAAACAAAGCACAACCGTAAGGGCTGGGCCAACACAGGGGTGAGGGCCAGGGAATGGGGATCAAGTGCTATGAGTCAGGGATGTTTGAGAATGACAGAATTTGGGGGGCGGGGAAAGAGCTGGAAAGCACTTTAAAATCACATAGCTCAATTTTCATTTTACAGAAACTGAACCAGGTTGTTAAATGACTATTTCCATGTCACAAGGAAAAGTTAGAAGTCAAATTCAGTTGTTTCCATTTAAGTCTAATGATCCCAAGCTTTTTCATAAATAAATAAATAAAAATATAAGTGATACAAAAACATTTTAAGTCACAATTTTCAAATTTCTCAATAATGCAATCAAAGGCAAAGTGAGTTTGATTTTGAACAAAGAGTTCCATTTTGGGCACTGAAATCATAATGACCTTCATGACCTCATTATCTATCAGGGAGACAGATAAAAGGAACCAGAAGACTTGGTTATTTGCATCCATTCCATTATCTGAAAAATATCAGCACATAAGTCCCGTTGGGCTCTAAGGGTTTTATTTCACCACAAGTAGGCAATGTGTGTGAACAGTTTGAAAGTGGGAATTCTCTGGGCTTCCTAAATATGATGGTTGCTGTTAAGTTGATTTATCAAGCCATAGTGATAAAAGTGAAGAATCAGGAAGTAAAGTAAGCAACAAAGAGAAACAATTTTGTCATAAAACTAGTTTGTTTTGTATGGGGGGGGGGGGATGGACTTTTTTCACATGCTCAATAGATAGACTTAAAATGTTGATATGTCTTTCCATGTCCAAGTACATGAATGTTGGTGGTCTCCCCAGGGACTGAGTAGAACAAAACCCTAAGGAGAGCCAAATCTCAGGTGACTCCAGGAATATGCAGAGGAATTCCTCTACATGACTTTCTTTGATAAACCCAACTCTTTGTGAAATCAAAGTGACTTACTGGTTTCCCAGGAGCATGGCTGACACCCGTGCTAGTAGTGGCTAGAGTGATGCCGTGTCCCCCAGTAAGAATTCCTTCAGTGATAAGAGCTTCTGTTGTCTTACAGGATGTAAGGTCTCCCCATTAACTCAAACATTAGCCTAACACACTGAGTTCCCCCACAGAGTGAGTGCTCTGGACGTAAGTAGCAGCACCAGCCAGATTAATTAAGTCAGGAAGAGAGTTTGGGCACTCCAAAGACAAACTCTCTGTACCGTTAGATTTGCTTGATGAAAACAGGCCAGGGTGAGTCTCATAATGTTTTCTTCTGTTTGGCCACTCCACGTTGGTCTATGGGACTCAGACTAGCCAACCCACCCACATGTGTGGAAACAGTTCCCATTTAGAAAGCTTTCATTTCTCTTTTATAATCTTCTACAAGTCTAGATAAACTTTCCAGGTTAGATACAACTCAGCTTGATCATTCAATAAATTACTCATCAGACGTGAAAGGAGTCCAGGTCAATATCTAGTTAATGTTTACCCTGCTGACTCTGCCCTGTGCCTGATCTTTTTACCTGCTTTCTTCTTTAGAGCTGAAAACTAAACACACACTATTTGCAAAACGAAGAGGCCTAAGTGGACATCTCTCTTGGCAGGGGGTGAGGGCCCCACCGAGTAGGAATAGTGTTTGCCAACTTGGCCCATCCACATTTCTCTGACCTCTGCTGTCAGTCCTCCAGCTGTAGCAAAAATTCTATATTCAATAGACAGAATCAGTCAAAGGAAAATGATTTCCCAGTCTCAAGTCACTTCAAGTTCTATGTTAAGACCTGTTTCTGACCTGTCTTTGCTGTTATTTCCCTATAAAAATGGAAAAAAAAAAACACACCATATTTTTAGACTGTGTCCGGATTTATAAAGTGACACTTGTGTAAGTCCTTGGAGTTACTCAGTTATTCAGACCTAAGCCATACTGTAAATGAAGCATTTTATGATGGATTTTATAACAAATCCAAACCCTGTATCTTCAGGGCTTATTTTTCACCTGAGACTAATATCAGCTGCCTCCTGGGCACCTCCACTTCAATTGAACAAACCCAAAGCCAAATTAAATATCTTCTTTTTCATACAGTCATCTTCCTTTCCTAGTCACCTGTCATGCAGGGCGGCCTGCGGGGTCTCTGGTCCCATTCCTCACATAAGAACACAGGACGTGGTGAGGCCAAAAAGGAACACCCACGGAGCCACAGGTAGGGGAGTCATACCACTATAGTCTCGCTGGCCTCTGAGTTGGAGACACAGGAAGCAGGAGCCACACTACTCACAACCTGCCATCCACTTCTCTCTGCCAACCAACCCCACTTGCTAGCTACAATCCGCCGTGCTAACTGTAATCCGTGCTTGCTAGCTCAGCCACCATTTTCTTGCCAACCCCCATTTGCTGCTAGCCTAGCCACAGCAGTTATATTACTGGTCAATGGCTCACTGGTTACAGCTGACGGCCGACTAGCCACAGCTGATGGCCATCCAATCACAGTTGATGGCTGTTTACTACCTGAGCCAGCACCTTTCCATGTGAGGCCGAGAGCCTGGAAACTGCACTCCTGGCTCTGTCCCCACATCATTTATCCTTTTTCGCTCCTTCCCTTTGCTCTGTATTTCATAAATGGAACTGTCATTGGCCCAATGATTCAAGCCAGAAATCCAGCAGTCATCCTGCCACCTCCTCCATTCATTCACCAAATCTCGCTAAGTCGGGCTCCCTAACATTTCTTACACCTGTTCACCTTTTCTCCACCTCTACTTCTATTGTCTTTGATGGGGCTTCCATCATCCACCTGCATTAGTGTAACAGTCCCATAACAGGTTTCTCTGCTTCTAGTCTCTGCCCCTCCAATCCTTTGTCCATACTGTAGTCAAAAGTGAGCTTTCTAAATCAAAAACTCTCCTGAAAGCATACCCTCTTTTATAGCATTGGTAGTTCCTCATTGTCCTCTAGATAACACCTAAACTCCTTAATATAGCTATGAGACATTCATTCAAAAAGGACTTATTGAGCATGCTCTCTGGGCTGGGTCCTGAGAATAAATGCAAGCACAGCACACATGGTCTCTGCCCTCATGAAACTAGACTAGTGGGGGAGCCAGCACCACACACATAACCACACCAATCAATATCTAATTATAAGCTGTGATGGGCACTGTGAGAGGAGTTATGATATGGGATGAGAATGTGTAATGGGAGGTGGAGGGTAGGGGCTGAAAAGCTTCCACAAGAAAGTGATGAGGTGGTAGGGGAAGCTTTCCAGGAAGACAGAACACAATTTATAAAAATCTCCCTGATAGTAATGAGCATGTGTTTGAGAATCTGAAAAGAAGGCCAACATACCTGATGTGGAGAAGGCAAGACAAAGCATGACATGAGATGAGACTGCAGAGGTGGAGAGGGACAAAAATCACAGGGCCATCAGGCCATGCAGAGAATGATGCCCAGTTTTCTAGTATGTGCAACTGAATATTGGACTGGGATTCTGAAGGAGGCTGATTTGGGGAAACATAAGCCAGATCTTTAGACAAGCTGTGTTTGAGGTGGTTTGAATCACCCTAGTAAAGATTCATATAAGAAATAGATATCTGTATAAAATTAAAAAAAAAAAGACACTGCAGCTGGAGCTGGGCATTTGATAAACAAGCCTTATTTCTGACTACTGTTCTTCACAGCTCCTATATTCTTGATCAGCACTGCAGACACATGGACCTACTTGCAGTTCCACAAGCCCTCCATGCCCTCTTCCTTTGGAACCTTGCATATGCAGACCCTACATTCAGGAATACTCTCACCACCTCTGCTCATACTTTACCTGCTAATTCTCTACTTGTCCTTCAGGACTTGGCTTAGACAACAGCCCCAGCAGAATGTGCTCCCAAAGACCTGTGCTGACCCCCAAATCATAGTAATCCTCTGTATTGAGAATGTCTGCTTTCCTGTATTTTCCCACCAGTAGACTCCAAGCTCTGGGGAATGTGCTCAGTAAATATTTGCTAAATAAAACAGTGATGAATTTTTAAATTATTTATCCACAGACTCAAGAAATTCTACAAACCCAAAACAAGATAAGTGTGAAGAAATGCACAGCTGGACATATCACAGCTAAAAAGCTAAAAGAAAATCAAAAGTAGCCAGAGAAAAAAGACAAAATAACTGTAAAAGAGTACTAATTAGACTGACAGCTGATTTTCAGCAGAAAAGCAATGGAAGGCAGAAAACAATAGAACAAGTACAAAAGAAATTAACTGACAACATAGTAGCACACTGTACATGGCGAAAATATTCTTCAAGAGTAAAAGTTGGGGCAGCCGGTTGGCTCAGTTGGTTAGAGTGCAGTGCTCATAACTCCAAGGTCACCAGTTCAATTCCCATGTGGGTCAGTGAGCTGCGCCCTCCACAAGTAGATTGAAAACAACGACTTGACTTGAGCTGATGGGTCCTGGAAAAACACAGTATTCCCCAATATTTCTCAATAAAAATATTTTAAAAAGAGTAAAAGTTCAATAAATACACTTTTAGATCAACAAAAACCAAAGTGTGCAAGTAGCTAGCTGACCCACACTGAATGAACTACTAAGTGGCTTTCTTCTGGCAGAAGAAAATGTTCCCAGATAGAAGGCCAGAAATAGTAAATAGTAAATATATTGGTACATACAAATGAATGTTGACTATATAAAACATCACTTCTATATGTCTGAGCAGAAGGGAAAAGAGGTGGTCTCTTATGTCAGAACTGAGACATCAATTGTGAAGCTTGGAAAAAAGAAAGAGAAAGGAAAAACACATTTATTGAGACTGTTATTTTCCAGATTTTTCTACCACCTGGCTACTATTCCTAGGGATAAGGACTTCTGTTTCAAAGGATTTTTAATGCATTGTAACTTTACAAGATAAACTCATGGAATTTCATTGATTCTTAAACCTATCGATTCTATGCAGAGGGAAAAATAACCAAATGATTCAGGGCCAGCTCTGGGTCCCCAGGGGTGTCTTCTCTCCCCTTCCCCCTCAAAGACTCAACACAACAAAACCTTATTTTTCACTAGTGCAAAGTCCTCTGAAGGTCTAGGAGACTCTCCACAGCAGCTGTCCTCCATATATTGGCTCAGTGACCCAATATTAGGGTACCTCCATGTCTTCTTGGCTTCCATCATTCCCATGGGGGGGGGGAAGAGAAAAGTACAGACATGAGCAGGATTTTTTGTTAGCCTAAAGAAGTCACATGGCCATGCGTAATTCAAGGGGTAGGAAAATGGCTCCCCTAAGAACTAAGACCTCAGGGGATGAAAAATAACTCTCCAATCTAAGATGATCCATTATCAATGCCTACTTTAATCATCCTCAACATTCTGAAGGTTCTCTGCCTGTGAATTGTTCCCAACAGCACCAAAAAATAAAATAAAATAAAAATTTAAAACCTCATTACTAACTACAACTTTACAAACCTGAAATTTATTCTTGATTCTTCTCTCTCTCTCCCTCTCTCTCTCTCTCTCTCTCTCTCTTATTTATCTTATTCAGTGAAACACATCACCCATATGTCATAAATATCTCTTAAATTTGCCCCCTTCCCCTAATGCAGCTCCCTTGGTTGGGTCAAGCTGCCTTCTCTCCTATACTCATTGCTCTCCCTGTTTCCAGCCTCATCTCCTTCTTCATTCTCTATACTGACTCCCAATGGGAACTTTGAGCATGCTATGTCTCCTTTTCAAGCCCTCAGTGACTTCTCATTGCCTCAGTACAAAGGCCACCTGCACATGGCCTGAAGACCCCTCATGAGCTGGTTTCTTTCTTTCTCCATCTTTATCATCACCTTCCCCACCCAATCCATGCTTTGATCATAACACATAATTGTTGTTCCCCAAAACCCAAAGCACTGAGAAACACCCTCCATCATTTTTACTACATTTCCCTCAGCCCTACCTGCCTGGTGAATACCTGCTCATAGTGTAAGCACCAGCTCAATGTCCCCTCAGTAACACCAGCTCTGCCCTCTTTCCCCAACTCCTGTTTTATTCAAAGCCCTGAGTCTTATTCACCTCTGTCTCTCAGGGTCTAGCAGAGTGTCTGGCAGAGTAAGTATTTTTAAATGTTTATTGGATAATTAGTAAATGAATACTAACTCTTCCATTTGGCATTCAGCAACTCTGTCCCCAAAAACCTGGGTCCCTATTACCTTTAATAAAAATTATTGTAGAGACAGCTAACATTCCGCTGGTGCTTACAATATGCCAAGTGCGATTCTAAGTGCTTTACATATACTAACTCACTTTCTCCTCTTACAGCCCTGGGAGAGACACACGATTTATCATTCCTATGTTCCTGATGAGGAAACTGGAGCACTGATTAGTAGTGACTTACCCAGGTTACACAGCTAGTAAGTGGCAGAGCTGAGACGTTTACTCCTGCTCTTCACCTCACTGGCTGCAGGGAGAGCCAAGAGCTGTGTTATCATGGCCTCTTAGGGTCCACACATAGACCCTCTGGGGAGGTACTCCATACTCCATATTGGCCAGATGTGCAGTGTTCCTGCCTCCTAGAAGCAGGGAAGGATGAGTGGCTCTCCAATTCAGGTGTCATTCCCTCCAAATCCAGAGGGGCAATGGTGGTGAGTTTGGCTGACTGTAGTAGAAGACTGCTTTCACCCTATCTACTCTCAGACTGACCAAAGGGCGTGCCAAGGAGATATTTAAAGTTCATAAGGAAAGGATTCAGCCTCCATCTAGCAGTGATAACTAACATGTGAGTGATAACTACGCAGCAGTCTTCTAACGACACACATGTATCAACTCATTTAATCCTCCTAGCAACCACTATGAAGTGGACACTATCACTGGCCCCATTTTATAAGTAAGGGAGATAACTCACTCTAATCACCAATGACCTTGCTCAAGGTCACCTGACACCTGAGTGGCAGGGCAGGATTCCAACCCAGATATCTGGCTACAGAAGACGTGCAGGTGAAACCTGGCTTCTCCAAAATACTGAGCTGGGTCATTGCAAGCCAACTGCCGGGTCACTTCTGATTCTCAAAGGCAGTGCTTGCTTAGCTCACCTCCTGTGCCTTAATGTTTTCATCCTCTTTCCCCTTCAAGCTCAGAGCTGAGCTACCTTATGCCTTTTCCAGTCAGCCCTGCCCTGACTTCTTTCCATGTACACCTCCACCAACAATCTATTCTCTTATTCACAGAGGAAGCCAAATTTGCATTTTCCTCCCATTCACATTGGCCCATTAAAATTATTTTTACAGGGGTTTTCTGTCAAAGCAGCTGATTATCTTCCTAAGTTTATCAGGAATGAAGGCTGAAGATGGGGGGCTTGCCCCAGCTTTGTGTCCAAAGAGTTTTTACGCCACCTCTAGTCCATCTATGCCAAATTGATGTGATTTGAAAGGATCTGTCCAAACATACATGTGCAATTTTCATTAACTTGCTCCCTAGAATGCAGGAGTGAGTCAAGGAGAAGTCCTTTACTGGTACATACTCTGTGGGTGAAAACCTCCAGCTTTCCTTTAGTTGGGAAGAACAGTGTCTGGAAGCAGTCCACTGCCAGGCTTTATTAGAAAATTGATATCTTGTGAAAGACCCTGGAGAGACACAGAGAGTGGACAATAGTTATCAGGCCCATCAACATTGATCCTAGGCCAACTCTATCCATCTTAATTTGTCATCTGCGCCCTTCACATAGCTTATGACTAAACAGACTTCATAGTCATTTTAACACTGGAGAATACAAATTTTAATCCTGTTTTCTCATGGTTATCTCTAAGTGACTGGATGAGTAAGAAACCATATGAAATAGCCCCAAAGTTTTCATGATGTTTTGGGAAATATGAATGACTCTACTTAAGACAGATTTTTGTCATGTGTTTTTTTCTCTAACATGACAGGAGATGATCAGGTGACATTACAGTGTCCTGGAGTCCTCATCCTTGAGCCCCCATCCTCGAGTCATATTGTAAAAATCCTCTGGCAGAAGTGTTATCTTTTCAGGGGTTTGGAGGCAGAGCCTCAGGAGTCCCCACATCCTTGACCTTGCCTGTGCCATGCCTTCCTCCTGAATCATGAAGGGTGGTGTATGAAAATATTGGCAGACTTTGGACAAACACAATTATAATATTTATGTTAAACTCACAATCAGCATGGTTAGTTAACCCATCTCTGGATTCAGAGCCATACAAAAATTTCATTACACAAAGCACATCAGATGCATCTTTTACCATACTTTATTTTGAAGGCACTCTTGACTTCATTCCACCAATTATAGAAAGATGCTGTGGAAACACCAGTAGACTTTAGATGTAGTACAACCATTTCTCTAGGTTACGGTCTCTTGACTTCATGCACAATTTGAAAAAGACATTTTTATCTTCCTATTGAGCTTTTAACTTTTACTTTGTTCTCTTCTCTTTGTTCCTATATGTTGTACTTCTCTGATTTTTGTATTTTAAGATTTGAAGTTACCTACTACTTCTTGGACCTGGAGAAACAAATTACTCATTGATTACAGCCAAATGATAAACAGTATTATCATCATCTGGGGGGAAGGGCAGAAATTCCTGGCATTGTGAAGTTAATTCATTGGAAAAATAACAGCATGTGTCCTCTAGTATTTAAATAAATGTGACCGTGGCTACTCCTCTATTCTATATCATTCCAGAAAGTATTCAGCAAAGAGAAACTCAACTTTCTGACATTTTATTGCATCCAACAGACATCTTTATGTCTTACGAAACATATCCTCTCCATCTTAGGAAACAGTGTGCTATAGAAGTGAAAAATACAAACCTAGACCTGGGATCAAATCTTGGCATCATGTGACCTCGTTATAAATTGACCTTTCTAAGCCTTAGTTTGTTCATTGGCAATAATATTACCTACCTTACAAAGTTATTGTCAGGATTAAATGAGATAATACATAGAAAGAATTTACTCAGCATGGAGCCTAAAACATGTATATGTTAATGAATGCTAGAAGTACTGGCAACCATTTTAATGTTCTGAAATAGGTTATTTAGCTTTGGTCTCTAAGTCATTGAGTAGCATGATAATACACACACACACACACACACACCCTTCCCAGGGCTCCAGCTACCATTTGCCATTGATTTCTCTTCCTCCTGGTGAAATCTATGGTTCTTTGACCTGGGGCTGCCTCTTCTCTTTTAGGCTACCAGGCAACATCATACCAAAGAGTCTGTGGTTTCTAAAAAGGTTCTTCCTTTGAATGACAAGGTATAGGTTAGGACCTACAGACACCATGAGATCCTTCTTGGTGAAATATCTCACAGTGATAATTAGAGGCCACTTTTCAGAAATAGCCTGGCAAAAGCAAATGAAAGCAGATGACTTCTTCAAAGAAAGCCCAGGCAACAGATAGGTCCATAGTAAGTAGCGTCGGTTGATGACAGAGCGACAACAGGATGAATCACATCTGATAATCGATAAGCCTGCATTTTCAACTTCAGATCAACAGCTCAACTATTTGTTTCATGTTAGATTGTACCCTTTAATGAAGCACATGGTAACTAGAAAGTGTTTCTTTTTCCTCCACTTCATCTTCTAGGCATGAATTCCTCCGTTATTTAGACCAAAAAATTCACTCCAATCTATTCTATGAAAATTATATAGATCACAAATTGTTTTTTAAATTGGATTTTGTACTTTTTTATCAATTTTATACTTTTGCATGTTTCCTAAATGTTTGGAGGTAAACTTTCTGTATTTAAAAGAATAGTATGACGTTTGAATTTTAAAAATAAAGATGAAGAAAAATAACAAAAACTAGTAAAATCAAAGCGTGTGTTGGAATTAATCCACCAGAAAGTCCTGCAGAATTGCTTAAGGTATCTCAACACTTGGCTCAACTCTGTTTATGGCCAAAGCAACGCTTATATCATAGAGATGAAATCCTATAGACAGCTCAGATTTCTATTATATTCATGTAAACAATGGCCAGCACTAACCGTTGACCGGTGAATGCCTTCCTTTCAGGACGCAGCCCTACTATCCTTTAACAGTGTCTGAGCCCCAGAGGGAACAAAAGGACCAGAGGGCGGTGTGGCCCCTGCCAAGCAGCGGGTGAGTCTGGTCAAACTCACAGGAAAGGGTGAGACCCTGCCTCAAGCCAGCTGCCAGCAGGTGACCTCATCCAGCGTGGCTCCGGCATTCCAACTCTTTCATTAAAGCCATTTTTTTCACGGAGACATTCAGCAGGCCGACTTGCTCCGGGTGAGCGGAGCCGACAGGGGCGGGTGGGCGAGCGGGGCGCTCACACCTGCGCAGCGCCAGGGACCGCGCGCCGCCCCGTGGGGCAGGTAGCTGGCTTGGCCTCTGTGCGCTTGCGCGGAGCCAGGCCCATTTGGAAGTGGCCTGGACGAGCGGCTCTCGCTGTGGGGCAGTGGAAGGGAGGGGCGCTAGGGTGGCAGGTGCACCCTAGACAGAGCTTCACCCTGCAGTAAATTCCATAATTACAGGTCACGGAATGGGCGCCCCTTTGAAGTGAGGGAATTTCTTGTTCCTGTAGTGGATACAATTTGGCTGAGATATCAAATGCAGATAGTAAAATTTTAATTAACAAATCAAAGCCTTTATCTGGAGTTTTTAGAACTGCAGCCAACAGTTTTCTTCGATCTCAAGAGCTCCAGTGAGAGCAGAAGAGAAGAAAGCAGTGCCTTTGTATTGCAGAAAACTTTCGACTTTTCCTGATGATTGCTCTCAAAGATAAGACTCCTATTAACTGCGTTTGGGAAGAGACTTTGAGGCCTTTCTGCAAAGGGGCTGTGTTTTTGAAAGCCCCTTGACATTTTTCTCTGGTTAACCATTTGTCTTCAGAGCCCACAATAATTTTTCCAACAAGCCAAACTATGAGAGATGGTGTGTCTCTCGTGTGGGCGGGCAACACGCCCAGGACCAAAAACATAATCAACCCAAACCTTCTTATTAGGAGCCTATTGTAGACCCAGTCTTAGGAGAAACATAGAGATAAAGTGATATTAATTACTTGCAGGTAACAGTTTACTTCCTATTAGCCTTTCAACAAATTCACAAGGGAAATAGCAGAAGCTGCCATCCACTGCTATTGCAGACCCGGGAGCCCACACTCCGAAAGGAAAAGAGTGTGTTCTGCCTCTTGGTCCAGACACAACACTCACGAATAAAACAAGAGGAAATGATGCACGGCAACATGAAATTAACATGTAATTAAAACATCGGAATCCAAATTTGTGGGTATATGTACTATATATATACCTATATGTATATAGTAAAATAATTAAGTTGTAATATCTGATTGTGATTAAAGACACTTTTTATTTTCATTTTTTGTGCTTTGCTCTAGCTTTGGGTTGTTATTTTTTGTTTTTTGTTTTTTTTTAATTGACATGTGTTAAATTAATAACAAATTGCTACAGCAGTTAACTGGGCTCTTGAAGGCAGAGACCAAGTAGCTCCAGTGACTGACTCCTAGTGCTGATCAACATGTGGTTTTGGGTTAATTGGACTGTGTGGATGGGATGGAGGAGAAATAGAGTTCACTTAAGATTGCACACATAGGATATGAAGTGGGTCTGAAAGAGGAATGCAAAAGAGAAGCAGGGACTCATCTGTAGAAAACACCTATAAATACGTAAAGGCCCTGCTGGCCAGAGGAAAGTTAGGAATCTCCCCCTCATATCACTCCCTTTTCCTGTGTCCAGGTAATGAGCTTAACCTGGAGAATTCTAACTATTCTCCTCTAGTCCATCTGTAGTCTTGCTCTCATTGGCCCTGCAATTTGGAGAAGAGTGGAACTGGTAAGGAAGCCTGAAGTGGGGGGAGAGGAGACCTCTGAGACCTGAGTGTGGGAGCAGAGCAAATCTATTGATTTATTTGACAGCAAATGTTTTTCACAAGTTATGTCTAAAAGAGGTTAAAATTCAGATTGGTTTAGTCAATTTTGTGACACTAATCTCTTTGGTAGGGGTAGGGAGATACATAGGCAGGCTGTGGAGGAAAGAGTGGGATTAGTCAAAGTTAAAATGGCCAATTCAGAAGCAGAATGGTGTAGCCACCTTTAGTGTTGCATGGAAGCAGACACCTCTCCTCAGCAATCTGTTCCAAGTCTGGGAATATTTCAGCATTGCCATGCCTCCCTGGGCAGCTTGTCCCTTGCAGGGAAGTGCTTCACTACATTGAGACCACTGTGCCCAAGGCTACCAGAGGAATCTCTCTTGGAAAAGGTCAGAGCAATTGACTAAAGAAATCCCCTCTTGACTCTGGGCTGTAACTCTAACCCCTCGTCCACAACCATTCCCCTGGGAGGTTTCCATGCCAACCACTAGAATGTTCTGAGCATAAATATGGTCTAAGATGCATTTGACAATTAAAGCTATTTATTGCTATCATGATTTCTCTTTTAGGTGGCTGTCATGTTGGAAAAACAAAAACAAAAACAAAAGAAAATGCCTGTGATGCTCTCAAGATGGAAGCAAGTCCTCAGAAAAACTGTAAGAAGATGGCATCGTGTTTAAAGCATTGCACAGTTTTCAAACATCTGTCCTTGCCTTATGATTAAAAGAGAAAGAATTTGTAAGAAGATGGCATCGTGTTTAAAGCGTTGCACAGTTTTCAAACATCTGTCCTTGCCTTATGATTGAAAGGGAATTTGTACGGTCATCAAAACACAATACGTAGCATTAATTGATTGATTTTTACAATTCACTGGGTCTGCAGTGTACTAAACATGAGAGGCTCCTCTTGGCTAGTCTGTTTTTCATGACTGTGCCTTATTAATTCATTTGTATCAGCTTAATGACTGTGAGGGCTGCAAAGCAAGACCAAGTCTATGGAATTCTTCTTGAACAGCACTTAACTTAACACATGCTCACTTAGGCATTTGATAAATGTGATCTGGCCACAAACTCTGAAGGGAGATGTCCAAAATCTCAGGTGTCCCTATTAATTTGTTAATGCAATTAATTAACTAATCACTATTTACTATTTATTGGGTACTTACTATGTGCCCAGTACTGTAAGCTATAGTTTAATCCTCATGACATCCATGAGAAGTAGGAACAATTATCCCTACTTTCTTAAGACACAATAATTGACAGAGATAGGAGTTGACTCCAGCTCTGTTTTACTACAAAACCCCTCTTCTGAACCAGTCCAATACTGCTGCCACATGACAGGGAAATCTATTGGGGAATATAAAACTGTATGTCTGTGGTCCCCACCTGCCTGCTATGAATTTATGATATATTTTTGCAATAAGCTATAGACATAAACCATCAGCTCCCCATGATGCGATGGAAAGTAAGTGCTGTAGCATTCAAGAGGAAGTGTAATCCTATCTGCTGGAAGTACCAAGAACATTTCCCAGAAGATGGAGCTTGAGCTGGCTCTTTGGTGATGAAGGCAACTCAGGTTAATGTTTTCATAATTTCTAAGTAGGTTAGAAGGTGAGAGGGGCCAGTCATAAAACATCTTTACATGTTCTTGCAAAACTTAAGGAGAAAAGATTCATTTCCATGGCTACAATAGTATCTAGTTTAAACCTACAGTAACAAGCTCATGATAAAGCTAACACCACACTAACCACAGCAGCTACCATTTATTGACTATTTACCCTATGCCGATATTGTAGTAGCAATTATTAGATCTCATCAGATCTTCCAATAACCTTAAATTCCTATATATCCCCACTTAACAGATGAGGAAACTGAGGCCTATGGAGATAGGTAAGTTGTTTGTGTTCACACAGCCCCTAAATGGCAGAACTGGAGTAGAACCCAGGTCTCTCTGATACCAGAATGTACAAGTCTGCACTTGGCCACCCTGCCTCTCTCAGTGTAGCAATCGATGGAAGACATGGGTAAGAATTCAAAGTGACTCTAAAAGGAGATTCTTGGGAGATACACTGTGCAAGCAAAGAATCTTGCACTGGTGATCAGAAATGACTCTCAGAATCAAAGCAAACCTACAGGGTTGGAGAGAAAGTGAGATGAAAGATGACATCACTCAGGTGAAGAATCTTCATTTCCCTTTTTACCTCCAAGAGAAATCTATCTGACAAATAATCCAAGTCCAAGGTAATGGCTCAGGGAATGTGTGTGTGGCCCAGGACTATAGCAGGTGATGCACACAAGAGCCTGAGTATTTGTCTTCCAAGGAGGCCCAGACCTCAGCCTGAGAAAAATGAGCACCCAAAGAGTGGGATCCAGCTGGCCTGGGAAATTGGGGATTCCAAGCGAAAATACTGGCTTGACATTTGTTACATGCTATTTCCCCTCTGGGAGGTATATGTATAGTAAGAAGGCCTGTTCCATAGATATCCACGTGGTCCAACACCCTGGTTAGTAGAAAGCTGATGTGAGAATGTGATATTGCTCTATGACTGGCTTTCAGTTTGACCAACACTGAAAGACAGAGGACTCTGGCATCTGCTGGCCCAGCAGCCACTCCACAGAGCAGAATTTCTCATCCTGGGGCTGTGACTCCAGGAAGAGATTAGCTCACACGGCACACAGAGGCAAACAGTCCTCCTCCCCTCCATTTTTTTCTCTGCTGCCTCCATGTCTAGTTTCCTCCTACCCCACTTTAAGGGTCTGCCCCCTCCTCCCTCCAACCCCACAAAAACAGACACAGAAGTGATACATGCAAAAACCATGGCCTCAGGAAAGACCTTGGTACTGACAGTCAGAGGTCTCAAAGTTAGAGCCTAGGCTCAACCAGAATCACCTATGTGATCTTGGGCAAATCATGTACCATATTTCCCTGAAAATAAGACCTAACTGGAAAATAAGCCCTCGCATGATTTTTCAGGATGTCCGTAATATAAGCCCTACCCCAAAAATAAGCCCCAGTTAAGATCGTCAGTCAGACGGACGCATTTACTACATCATTGCAACACACAGTGGATTATTAAATTATAAAATAATAATGTTAATATATAATTAAATATAAATATTATTATTGACATTAATACTTAAAATAAATGATAATAAATTATAATTAAATATTTGTAAATACCCAAGTGGGCGCCTTTGGATGAGAGGTAAACACCTATGTAAACAGATGAACTCGAGACTTATTGCCGAATGACCAATCAGAGTACAGACATAACGCACAAACGTGAGCACTTGATAACGAATGGACATGATTATGTCTAATATGAATCTTCATAATTCAATACATCGTGTGTTGTAACGGACTTACTTAATGCACTCGTGTGAAATAAAGAAACGTTTTCTGAATTTTGGTTCCTGCAATTTTTCATCGCTTTTGTGTGGACCATCATTCTTAACTGTCATCATTTTTGTTGCCACTCCTGTCTCGTAAGTCTTCAATTCACACTTGATTTAATGGTAGATTTAAAGGGAATAATATTTTGACCCCCAGACAAGATGAGTGCAAAAAGAAAGAGCTGTTCTGTCGAGTACAAGAAAGGAATCGCGGAAGACCCCCGGGGCAAAACTCTTAAGGCTTTCTGCGAAGAGAAGCTGGATCTCTGAATGGTCCAAAAATGGCGAGCAGAGTACAATAACCTCAGTCAACAGGTGGACGAAGGAAATGCTAAGAAGCGCAAGACTGATTCTTTCTCAGAATCTGTGTGAGCAATAGATGGCTGGGATCGGCCTTTCATCCCAAAAGGATGTTCAGAAATTCCACACTCTGAGGCACTTCCCAGACCTACCTTTTCAGTTTGGGTTCATGATGAGCCCGTTTCTCTGTCGTTAACACAGGGTCCTAGGGCAGCAAATCAGACCCAGACTGAGGAAAGAACAAGTTAACCAGTAAGTGATGGCAAAAGGCCTGGGGCTTTTGGGGGTAGCCCTGCCTGTTTCTGTTGCAAAAGTACATTATCTAGTAATGAAGCATTAATTTAATTGCACTACAACAGGTATGGTGTAGAAAAACTAACAATTATAATTGTACCTGCTGTCATGACAAAAGATTATATTGGTCTCCTTACACCACTTCCTGGCATTTGTTTCCCAAATGAACACCAAGTTAGCAACCTCAAATCACTGAAGTGTGAACTTCACTGTGAATTTCTTTAGGATCTTTTCCTGTTTAGGGTTGATGTGGAGCAGATAATGGAAGGAGAATCTGATTGCCCGGGACCGAGTTGGCTGATCTCCAGGCTGGAAACTGAGGATCTGGGGCCATTCGTGTCCTGGCTTCCTCTCAGCAGCCTGATGAGTCCCCACCTTGGGGACTTGGCATGGAAACTGTCTTTAAAGCACAATAAAAAGTGTTTCTCCAGGAAGCCAACTTGGGGAAGTGGGAGGCCAGCAGAACCCAGGCTCCTGGTGGAGCAGAGGGAATGAGGGGTCTTGAGTTATGTGGGTCTAGGCTGTGGTTCTGGGACAGGAACTAGGGAGAGCTGGGTGCCTCTCCACAACAAAGGGAGAGAAGATTGCAGTGGGGGAGTTGATAAGAAGGTAGCAAAAGGTAGAATGAGAGAGATCTGAGCGAAGCTGAACGGGCCCTTCCATGGCAAAAGCAGCAGCAGCGGGAGGTTTTAAGAACTGGATTTGACGGAGGGCAGGGGAGTGGAAGATGAGTGAAAAGGTGAAGGAGAAAAAGAGATACAAATTTCCAGTTACAAAATAAGTTACTGAAATGTAGTGTACAGCACAGGGAATATAATCAATAATATTGTAATGGCTTTGTCTGGTAACAAATAGTTTTCTAGAGTTATTGTGGTGATCACATCATAAGGTAAGTAAATGTCAAATCACTATGTTGTATACCTGAAATTAACATAATGCTCTATGTCAACTATACTTTAATTAAAAAAAAAGAGCTGGGAAGTCTACTGTCTAATTAGGTTACTGCTGTGCAAGGCTGCAGTATCACTGCCTGTTATGTTACCTGCAAATCAGTGATAAAAACCAATGACACACAGCATCCTGTGTCAGCGATGCCTGGGAAGAGAGAGTTCTAGTTCCAATCTGGGGTGAGCCAAGAAGGAGCTAAAGACACATCCTCACAATGTGGAGAATGTGAGCCCTGTTGGAGCAGGACAGGGCTGGAAGAGTGGGCAGAGAGGGGAGCTGTGACACCAGCACTGGGCAGCAGGTCGCTAAGGCACTCTACGCCTGCCAGGCCATATTCATAAAGAGAAAGAAAGAAGTGGCTACTGCATAGTTCATGGCAAGACTTCCGTGAGAAAACAGAAAATGTGCTAGCACAGTGGTTGACACTTGGGCAAGAGAAGGGAATGGTTATCATCTTGCTCCTACAAGTATCCTCCTCTTGTTTCTCCCTTTTTATTAAGTCCCAGCGGGCTAAGGAACTGTCTTCCTTAACGCATTTACTGACAGGGCTTCCCTGTCTGATGCCTGTCCTGTCCTTGCTTCCCTGGGAAACCCCTGCTTTACTCATTACGTGCTGCCTTCAGATCCAGCCAATTTCTACCCTCAGTGTAAGACCTCCACAATACCAGGAGAGTTTTGACTCTGAGGTTTTGTTATGAAACTCGAATCGTTACAGGGCATTGGAGCTAGAAGATGAGTCTTGTCATACACCTGATTAAGACAAGTGATCAGGCAACCCGCAGGAAAGCTGTTTCCCTGTTCACTAAAGCTTCCTCACTTCCTGGAGAGTTCCCTCTTCTTTATGCTCCTGCCGCTTCTGTTTCACCGTCACTCAGCGACGCATCAGGAACATTCAAACTCGCCTAAGGTGGAGGAAAGCAGCCCTGTACCCTGGTCAACCTGGTTTTATTCATTTTGGGAATGTGACATTGAAACAAGTTCTGTTCCCTAGATCAATACTTTATTAGGTTGAAATCTGCAAATGAAAGGGGTTGTTGCCTGCCAGGAAATCTGTGAAAACTATTTTCAACTTTGCTAAGAGGCAAAATATTTGTCTTTAATAAGCATGGTGACTGAGACATAAATGTGCTTATAAATAACTACACCAAAAATGTGCATACACACACTACTTAAGTAAAAGGAATGTGAGGCCTTACAAGTACCGCTCTGATTTCTCCCCAGCCCATGGCCCGCGGGGTAAAAGATAGCTGCCACCATAAACTTCAAAACAACTGCCTCTTCCAGAGCCATAAGCCTTGCTAGGGGAGGTCCCTAACTCACTTATGTCTCATGGACACCCATCTTCCAACATCCCTTAAGATAGTTGTGGCTGTTTCAGACAAGATGGAGGCAGCGGATTGCATCAGCATAACTGTCAGTTTCCTGCGACAGGTACATTGAACCTTAGGTCTCAGGCTGGGGGGCCAGTGGTGACCAGTGAGCCTGGGTATCAAGTGCAGCTCACAGTGTAACAGGCCGAGGTTCTGGCTGCATTGTATATCCCTGTAGAGGCCTCCTTCAGAACATTTCTGAGCTCCCCCGTATCAACTGTAGCACTGTGTAAACACACACACCCCAAACGTGACTGTCCAGCTGACAGGTCAGGATAAAGCAGTCATCTGACCATAACTGCTAAACCACTCAGTTCAGAGAGCTCAGATTACAGGGACTATGAAACCTGAGTAAAACTTGAAGGACCCAGGACACTTTCACCAGCCAATCTCCCTTCTTTACTGCAGAGTTAATAGCAATGTGAAAGAAAACGTGTGTTGGCACCAGCAACAGTTATGTGACCCAGATACTACAGGCTCAGCTTTGCAGACCGCAGCCGGAGTGACACAAAAATCCCAACGGACAGAGGGAGCTGAGGCCATTAAAGGTACTGAGAGATTTTACTGCCATGGAACAATAAATAAACACACTTCACTAAAGAATACATAGATGTCTAGAATTCTTCAGGAGATGGCAAAGTCCCAAAGCACTTCTGGAAGTATTTTTGGCATTCAGCGTCTGCTCCATCTGCATGAACACATCATCCCACTGGGAGAGGTTGGGGTAAATCTAATAAAGCCCTCCAATTCCCTGATTTATAGGTGGAGTGGCCTTTGAGTTGGCCCTAATCCACACCCAGAAATTAATCCTGTGATTTTTCATATGCAATTGATTGGAGTGAGGGGGTGAAATAAAATAAACCCCTAGCCAAACACACTCATACTTACTGAAAGTATACTAACACAGACTCTTTCGTAAATAGATCTTTACTTGACACATGTGTCACAACAGTGTTTATGTTTAGACAGGGACCCAGGAAATATTAGGTGCAAGGATTTGATTGAAAATGTTTTGTGAGCATTTTCAACATATAAAGCAGTATTAAAATATTCTCAAAAAGTACGTAAGTCCTAAACCAAAAGTTATTTTAAGAGTTTAAATATCTTGCATTTTAAACATTATAAGATATGATTACATATTAGTCCTACAGATAGTTCTAGGACCATCCCAAGGTACCTAAGAGGTCACCAGGTCTGGCTCTGCCTACATGAACAATGAGATGAGCCGTAAACCTTGAGACAGCTGGGGCCTGAATGAAGCAGAGCTGTGCCTTCCTCCAAGTCTCAGGGAAAAAGCAGGCATAATTGCCAGGAATGGGATAAAACTGTCAAAAGTGCATAACATAGAGAAATCCTAATATGTAAGTGTAGATTCTATTGTTCTTCAACAGTGAAAAGCTGAGTCTTTCATTCACATGGCAAATGGGAAGACAATTGTCAGTACTGCCTTGGGCCACTGAGCTGGGTAGGCCCACCACCCAGATACACACACACACACATACACACACACACACACACACACACACACACACACACACATCAATACTTGCAGGGCTTTGTTTCATTCCATAGATAAACATTTTACTTCTTTTAGTAGTGGGATATTTCCATCATGATCAACAGTAGTTTCTTTCTGGATAAATTGATATTATGGGAAACATTGTCCAAATCTGGTAGCAATCTTTCCATAGCATTGTCTCTGCTTAACACCAGCAGCTCTCTCATGCTCTCACTCTCCTCTTGCAATTGTTTCTTCTTTCCTCTCTGCTACTGCCTCCTCTAATCCAGTCTGAATTTCTGAGAAAGGCTAGGTACAAGTCACCTGTGAATCATGGTTACGCGAAACAACAGTGCCTCAAAATACAAAAGTGTTTCAGAACCATGGACAACAGGACTCAGGTGGGGATGGCAAGTTATATGTGTGTGAGTATTTAATTTGCCTTTATGTATACTGTGTTTCCCCGAAAATAAGACCTAGCCAGACCATCAGCACTAATGCGTCTTTTGGAGCAAAAATTAATGTAAGACCCTATCTTATATTAAAATAAGACCGGGTCTTATATTAATTTTTGCTCCAAAAGACGCATTAGAGCTGATGGTCTGGTTAGGTCTTATTTTCGGGGAAACATGTTACATAAGCAAGTCAAATAATCACATGGGTATATATGATAGAAAAATATATAGGAATAGGTATAGATACATAAAGACAAGTTAAAAACATACATATGTATTTATTTATATTTATAGACACACATATATAATACATGTAAATTTTCTAACTTACATTATTTCTGTGTCAGTGTTTGAGTATTCAACAACTCAAAACAACAGATATTTGCTTTTGTTTTCAGACATGACTAAATCTAAACCTCATCATTTGTAACTTTAGTTAAAACTTACAGTCTGTTCTTTCCTTAACAGAGGAACATCACTAGAATTTTTATTTCACTTAACTACAAATTTGAGTCGGAGAGAAATTTTCCTACAATAGGTAACTGAGAAAGAATTGGAGGGGATCAAGGAAAAGAAGGATTTTTGTATTCACTTTAGAAAAAAGATTTCTGAACATTAAGAAGCATTGATCTGTGAAAGATGAAAGCCAGTAGGTAGCCTGATGTGTGTATATTTCCAAAGGGGAAGAAAAAAAAGTGGTCAAGACCTTGGTCAACCACCAGGTGGTTCATCTGACCTGGACTTGAGCAAAAATAACAGCAGTGATAATAAATAATATTTATTGAGCACTTACCATTTGCTCAGCACTCTAGGGAGAACTTTTCCTATGTTAATTCAAGCAGGAAAAAATTGTTGAAAATTTTTAAATGGGCAGAAGAGATTACTGGACATCTTTTCAGTGGAATGCCAGACACTTCTCTGGTGATTTCTCTTTGACTAGATTGTTTCACAACTCTGTAGAGATAAAGATTAGCTTGTAGAAAACTGAGAGTAATGCAACTTATTCCATAGAAATGGAAACTTTATCCAGTGGTATACAATTGATTATTGTGAATACTGACCAGTTTTTCTAGCTTTGCATCCATTTGTAAGTATATGTCATCACTCCTTATCTGACTCTAGATGTGTGGTTCCTGAACCAGTTGTAACATCTAGTGAATCCCTCATTAATTAATGAGTTATGTAAAATCTTTGACACATGTTCATTTTGAAATTGTGTGAATCATGATTTTATTTTTTTTTAATTTAGCCTTTAACATTCATCTAACCTTCATAATAATATCATGAATAATAGGAGTGGGTTTGATGGGGGCCTTCTAGCAAATGGAAAAGGAAAGGCAGTAGACAAGCAACCCATACATGGATTCAAAGTAAAGGGCTTTAATGTCATTTTATACAAACTCCTTCTTAACATATAAATAATTCTTCTCCAACATCCCTACATACATAAGTACCTAGTACACAGGAACTTGCCACTTAGGAAGTAGTCCATTCCAGGGTTGGAAAACTATATTCTTAGACAGATATTTCTTATATTGAAAGGAATTTTCTCTCTCTGAAATGTTAACCATTCTCCCATGAAAAAAGTCTACTCTACCAAAGAGTCTTTTAACTGTTTAAAGGTAAATATCTCTTATCCCTGCAGTCTTCTCCAGAATAAATTACATTCATCTGTCCTTATTGGAGATGGTTTCCAAAATCCCAACACTACCATCTTGTCTCTTTTCTTGTTGCTCTTGAGTTCATAACATCCCCCTAGAAACGTGGCACCTAGAATTGGAAACAATACCCTGACCCACCCAGCACATTGTTCCTGTGATCTGAGCCCTAGAAGTGTGTAGGATGTTAGTAAGTCCAATGGTTATAATTTGTGATATGACTGTGATTTGCTAGAAATCCATCATATAAATGAAGCTGGCGCCAGTTCTTTTTGCCTTTTATGTGTATTCACTATGGAGAGCAGGAGATTCTTTTTAATATGTATGCTTACTTGTTTCTAGTTAGATTCATTAAAATCTTTATTTCTAAAGCTATTAATAATCCCTTTCATTCAGTTTTTATTGAAAAAATTCTGCTGTTTTCTGCTTATGTTAACATTATTTTTATATTAACAAATTAACTCTAATAATTAAAAACCTATTAAACTATCTATTTGATTTACTACCCTGTAGTCAGATTATTCAAGTATATGATAAAGAATTCATTTTGACACTAAACTAACAATCAATCAATATTTATGGCTACTCTTCATACTTGTTTAAGAATTCATGCTGATGGAATCCACATTTCTGAGAGTTGTTCAGCAAGAAAGCGCTAGCCAGTTGTGGGAAGCCAGTGTGACAAGAATCCATGGTTCCCTAAAATTTGAACAAAGCTGCAAAAGATTATCCCAAGAAAAGAAATACCCCAAAGACCCCCAGGCCTGTAATTAAAGTGATCAACTACCCCCTCCTGTAACTCTCCATCTTCTAGCCCCTGGCTGGCCAGGGCAGCCCTTGGAAGCCTACCCTGTAATCAGAATGGGGGAAAGAATAACAAAGCAGAGAACAGGAAACTGTAGATATCTTCTCTACCAGATGTCCCTCTGCTCACTGAAGTTTCAAAAACGCAGAGCTTTAAATCTGACTTATTTCCTTACAGGCTCAGCTCACCCTCCCTGCTGAGCTCATTCATGGGCAAACAGACAGATCCTCCCTGAAGGTTACTAGCACAATGTTATCCTTGCGTTTCATACCATTGTTAATTATGCACATAGAGTACACAAGCTCTAACATATGTTGCCAAAAAACTGTTGCGTAAAGGAAAAATACCCTCTAGTTCATTGATCTTCATATCCAAACACTGATTTTTTTTTTAACCACAATTATTAAAATAAAGGACATTTTGACATCCTGTATAGACAGAGCCTGAATTCTTCAGTGTTCTTCAATGTAAACATATTAATTATCATATAAGTTCTTTATGACTGGTAAAGGCCCCTTTGATATTGTATAACCATCATAATCATGGGGAAACAGATATTGAAAGAGTAGGCAATAGGCTAAAGGTCACTAGCAAGGTCAAGGATGAAATCAGATTTAAGAGTGAAAGTTTCCACTTCATTAGTCATTATTCCCCAGTGAGACTCCAGCACATCCTGTTAGATCTTGTTATGTCTACATTCAAAGCGAATTTCTATCATCAGCAAGTAAGGAAATCATCTGAGAAACATCACAGAATTCAATTATCTAATTTGATTGTTTGGGTATAGAAATGTGGGTATCTTTTTCAATGTCAAATAACACCTTCAATGTTTCCCTTTAGTTAAATATGGCTAACTCCTTAAACCTAAAATGAGTTCTTAGTTCACTACTGATTCCATTCCCTTAGGAGAGCCTGAAGTAGGAAATACTGACAGAAATCCTTGACCATGTGTTCTGCACACCTAAGCCTTCTCTTTCTGAGTGCACAGCATTTGTATTAATTACTGGACCACTTTAGCTGATGTCGGGAAAGTGCCTTCATACATACAAGGGAGCCTTGGATAGGCACTGAGGATTTCATTTGAACAGAGAACCAAACTCGTACCACTTAATGCAATGATTTAGCAATAAAGTTAGAGCAATTGTCTGGCTATTCCAACTTGTTAGGGAGAAAACCATGGGGAAGCTGTACATGTGAATTCTGTGGAGGTTGATAAATCTTTGGCCAGCTGACAGTGCTCAAGAATGTGCAGATAGCTCCCTGGTGACAAAGCTGTCTTCAGAACAGGGCTAGTCCAGGACCTCAGAAGAGCCAAAGACCAGGCCATTCAATACAAATCCTGGCTGACAGAACAAATAAACTGTGTTGCCTTGAGATGCTTGTGAAAGGAGCTCTAGGGCACCAATGCGTACAGAACAAGCAGCTCAAAGCCATTTGTGTCCAGGCCTCTCAGATCAAAGATTGGTTTGGGCAAAAGGAAATTTTGAATTTGACAGGATTTTCCTGGACACATTCAAAACAGGAATAGCATGACAGACCAGGAGCAACAAATTCAACTGCATGCAAATCTTAAGGAAGTAAGGTTGGATGCACAGGGGCAAATGCTTTAGGGTCCAAAGTGGTGCTGCCTTAGAGAAAACCGGCAAGAATGAAAACTAGCCCTCAATGCAGTAATCCCCAAAGCTTGTGGCAAGAGTTAGAAGTAAAAGAAAGGAGGAGGGGAGACGTTAAAGTAAGCAAACGAATTCCTTGACATATGCCGTATGAGTTTTGACACTTTGATAGGAAGAATCTGTTACAGTGCTTAAAAGTTCCAAGCCTCACCCCGCAGGGTATGGGGGAAAAAGAGCAAAGAGTTCAAAGTGAATAATTACCTGTTATTGATGTACTATATTTAAAGACCCTGGCTAAGGATTAAAGACACTCTCAAGGCTGTTAACAGCCTGCAGTAAACAAGTCATGATTCAGAGGGGAGGAGGAGAAAAGAATTTCAGAAGGATTTCCTCAATCATTCAAGAACCCTCTGTAGGTAAGGCAAAGTATGCATGTTTGCATTACACAGAAGGAATATTTAAGACCAGGAAAAAAATCATCAAACACTGCTGGAGCTTCATCTTGGTCCCTGGAGTCTCCCCCTGTGAACTTGACTCTTCCAAGGACTTTGCCTTACTGTCCATTATATTCCTGGTACCACAGAAGGATGGGCAGTTGGTGCACAATGAACTTGGTTAGTTGAGTATTTGGCAAGATGAACACAATTTCTTCTTTACAGTTTCAAAAAAAAAAAAAAAAAGATTTTATCACTGAAGTAAATGGTGGTCCACCAGAGCCATTTCCTGGGGACAGTCCTAGAGGAGGGATATTTCTCTCTAACAAAGTCCTCAGAAGCAGTCACTGGGCAGCTCCCTGGAGGACGCACTTGCCGATGCCCTGTTTCTGTTCCTCTTTCCCCCTCTGTGGTATCGAATTCTCTGATCTCTCAGCTGAGGACTATTATTCTAATGAAAAACACTTCCAGGAAATCAGTGCAAGACAGATTTAATTTGATGTGGAAAAGAATTTCAGGCGCACATTATGTCCATCGGAAATTACGATCGGCTTTAGCTTTCAAGTACCCAGATCTGAAGATGCCACAGTGCTTTGAAGGAAATAAGGAGTACTTTTTCATTTTGTATTTTTTAATCTCTTTTAGGAAAAAATAAAGAAAAAGAAGAACCATCCTTCCCTCAGGGAAAAGCCAGTTCTGATCAACTAATTGCAACCTGTGTATGGGCAGCACCTGGCCACGCTCTCAAGCCATGAGGCCACGTGTGCCTCCTGGAAGCCGCCTGGAAGAGTCCAGCCTACCCGGGAAGGGCACATCTGGTCCCTGAGAGGCCATCTCCCTCAATTTACCCTCTCCTATGGCACAGCTCTGCTCAGGGAACTTCAACCTCTCAGGTTCAAAGCACATTCTCTGAGCTGAGAATCAAAGCCTCCCCAATTCGCCTACACTTGCTTTTCCAAGCCCAGCTCCCATATGTGCCCTCAACAAAGCATGCCCTGCATCCAGGCTTTTCCAGAGCTTATCACCAGAAAACACTTCACCCAGCCCATAGCCATCCTTGTTCTCTGCTCCTTCCATACCAGAGGGTGATAAAATCCCACATTTTTAGAGCAAAAAGGGACTAACCAACTCTGTACCTGAGTTCCAGAAAAATAAAATAAAATAAAATAAACTCTCTGTGTAATAAGCTGCCGCTCTCTCTTGTCTCTCAGCTTTACAAGACACAGCTCCAAACATTCCTTGTCCTTCCTCTGCTCTGGACTTTGAGGATATACAGTTAAACCAGGCACATCTCCTGAGCTAGAAACTTCACTCACATAGGTCTATAAATATGCTAAAAAAAAATCATAAATGTCATCCCTCCATATATTTTATTGTGGTGAAATATATATAACATAAAATTTGCCATTTAAAAAATTTTAAGCGTACTATTCAGTGGCATTAATTACATTCCCAATGTTGTGCAACCATCACAACTATGTATTTCTAAAACCTTTCATCATCCCACACAGAAACTCTGTACTCATTAAGCAATAACTCCTCACTCTCCCCTCCCCCAGCCCTTCATAACCTCTAATCTATTTTCTGTCACTATGATTTTTTTGCCTATTCTAGATATTTCATATAAATAGACTCATGTAATATTAATATTTGTCTTTTTGTGTATGGCATATTTCACTTAGCATAATATTTTCAAGGTCTATCCATGTTGTACATATATCAGATTTTCACTCATTTTTAAGGCTGAATTATGTTCTATTTACATATATAACCTACATTTTGTTTATTCATTCACCCATCTGTCAATGTGCACTTGGGTTGCTTCCATTTTTGGCTATTGTGAATAATGCTGCTATGAATACGGGGATATAAGTATCTGTTTAAGTCCCTGCTTTCAGTTCTTTCAGGTGTCTACCTAGGACTGGGATTTCTGGGTCATTCTTCATTTATATTTGATGGATGCATGGATAGATGGATGGATGGATGGATGGATGGATGGATGGATGGATGGATGGATGAGAGTTTCCAGCAGAGACATGAATTTTGTGCAAAGGTACCAATGCATAGTGCCGCCTGTGTAAGTCTGTGCTGTAGGAAGCCATTTGGAATGGCTGCATGGGGGAACCCAGCGATGAGACCATGGGGGCAGGAACTCTCCTGAAACCACATCATTTCCGTCATTTGAATGTGCTTAATCCGAACCTGACAAACTCCCAGGAATAGGTCAAAATGTGACTGGTTCCCAAACTTTCCTCTTCCCTGACAACCAGGACAAAGGTCATTCAAAGAAGCAAAATGCCCCATGGCCTGCCAACAAAGTAGCCCCCTTTTTCTGTCACTCCAGAAAGATGTCAAGCTAAGGAGATTTATGTTTTTCAGGAAAGATCATTCTAATGTATAAGACCAACCTTCAGTGTTTTATTTTGAACACCTCTGTTACCCATCTCCCAATCAATAGTGACACAAATTACTGGAGGTAGAAAAATTTTCTGCAGCATCTGTCTCACAGATGAAACCTGCCATGGATCAGCTAACTTTGGAGACAAGCACCATTAGCTATGACAGAAAATATGGGAAGAGAGGGAATTTGCGGAAAATGATGACTTCATTTTCAGACAGAGACTGAGAGGCAGCCCCCAGGAGTAGCGTGGGTGCAGAGATCAGATCTCCAGGGAAAGGTCAGCCTTGAGAGAAAGATGTGGGAGTCAGCAGTTAAGATTATTCAGCTAGGGATATGGTTTCAGAAGAAGAGAACCAAGACCAGAATATTGAATAATTCCAATATTTAAGAGATAAGTCATTACAGAGTTAAAAGAACAGCAAAATTTCATAATGGTCAAGAGTAGTTCAAGGAGAGGGTGATCAACATTACCCAATACCATGGAGTCATGGCTCAAGTTAAGTATTCCATTGGGTCTGACAACTGGTTGGACCAAGAGGTCTTAGAGCAGTCTCGGGGAAGCAGTGGTCAAGATATCCATCTTTGAACAGTGAAGGGAAGTAATGGTGTGGACTAGGAATGACTGCCACATTTGGTAACAGATGCAGTACATGGTAGACACTCGACTGTTTATTACATAAGTAAACGCAGAAATAAACACTTAGAAGAAGCAGCAGTTAGAACTATATATCACTACTGAATATATGACCATCTATATTAAGATTGGGAGATGGGCATATTTAAAATTATTAATCAGTTACAGAAAAGCCTTGAGTTGTTTTAAGTTGGATGAACACTATTTAATGATATGACTGTACAGTTGCCCATGTTTGTAATGAATGCAATAAATCAGATCATTAAATACTCTGGCTTTGAAAACTTGATGATCTGGAAAATTAGAACTTGTTCTGACTTGGGCAAATGTCTCACCTAGCTAAAGGCAGAGCCAATAGTTTAAATACTTTTGGATTATCTTAAATGTTTAAGAATACAGATAATAACAAACAGAAAATACAATGACAATAAAGAGATGAACTAGGATAACCATCTCAATTATGGTCTTGTTTACTGTAGAATATTAAACTCAGAACCCTTCTTCAATCCTCTCAGTTGCCCTGAGGAGTGTGATGAAATGAACTCTGCACTTGAGGTCAAGAGAAATGAAACAAAATGAAAAGAAATCTCTTACTTAAGAAAATCCTAACATCCTTACATCCTACTGTAGTTTAACCAGTGGCTCTTACTGATAACCTGGAAGTCCTACTGGAAACATTGGAGTCAAAGCAAATGGAAACAGCGTTCCACTGTGGGGCCCTGCACCTCTTTGCCATTTCAAAAGGGGTGAGGGGAGTAGGGAAGAGACCCTGCAAACTGGCCCTTCTCTCTCCAGTTTCAGTGTCTTGGTTCCACAATTTTGTCAACTTACTTTTCCTAAAACACCATTTTCATCCTGTTACTCTACAGCTCAAAACTCTTCAATGAATTTTTATTTCCATTTACAAAACATTTGGGCTAGCATTCAAGATTCTCTAGATTCTGGCTTTGTCTTTCTTATATAAATTCTCCAACCAAACTGATCTGCCTATTGTGCTCCAGAAACTCTGCCCACAGTCCTGCTTCAGTGTATTGTCTCATGCGGGATCCTCCCTGAAGGTACTCTCTCCGCTAGTGCCTTCCATCCATGACCTTCCTGCTCACAGAGAGATGCATATCTAGTTTGAGCTTCTTGAAGACATAGGCTGAGAATCAAATTCTTTATATTTCCCACAGTTTGCGGTATAGTGCTATTCAAATACGGGCTCAGAAAAAAAAAATGAATGAATGAATGAATAGAAGAGTAAATGAATAAAATAAAACCCAAAGTTGCAATGATTTTTGGAAAAATAAATGTATTCATTGAGATGCTTTTAACCTGTACTCAAACTGGCCTTCCACAAAGAAATGTATTATGTTTTATTACCACATGCAGCTAGAAGCTCAGTGGGAGGATAAACATCAGGGCTGCTTGGTAAGTGACTCCACGTTGCCATCAGAAGTCCAACCATTTTCCGTCTCTCTTGCCCGCTTCTGCCTTGCTGGCTTTGTCCCAAGAAGGTTGCCCTGTGGCTTGTGATGGCTGTCAGAAGCTACTGGAGCCATGAATGTTTTTTGTTCATGTCTAGTGGGAGATAGCACAACTCCCCGCATAAACCCAGCTCAATCACCCAGCAGAGTGCCACATGCCAATCAGCTTGCACTAAAGTCAGAGGTGGTATCAGCATCGTTTAAGGCACGTGGAATGCCCTAGATAGTTTTCCAACAAGACTAGATAGCCTTCTTAACAAGTTTTATTAGCAAGAGGAAGGGTGGTGAGAATTGACGCTCAATAAGCAATCAACAGTGTCCACTATAGCAGGGCTAAAAACTAAATCATGACGTTATTATGTGCATTATCTCATTGAATCACAATGCTGTAAGCAAGGCATGTTTTTCCCACTACACTGAAGAGGAAACCAAGGCACGGTGATGTCTAGTAAGTTGCTCTAACTCACACGGGTTTTAAGCAATAGAGCCAAGTTTCTAAACTTGGGTTCCTATCTTCATGGTTAAAGAAATGACCTAACTGGAAGTTGCAAAGAAATGCGGCCCTAAATACAGCTCTTCTATTTACCAACCACAAGAGCCAAGAATTCCTGCCTATAATCATTCCTTAAAAGGGAAATCGGCACCACCAACAAGTAAAAACATAAAAGTATTACTTAGGAAGTATTGACATGTTATCACTGACATTCCTGAAATTAGCTAATCAGGTTGGCAATTTATTATTTTAAAAATGAATAAATGGGGAGTCCAGTGAAAGCTGACCAGGCACTATTCTAAGCACTTCTCATGTATTTTATCATCAAATATTCACAAAAACCCAGTGAGGTCATGTTATTCCCAACTTACAGACAGAGAAGGTGAAGCCCAGGGAAGTGCAGCAACTTGCCCAAGGTCACCCACCCAGCAGTTGGCAGCGCTAAGATTTGAACCCTTGCTCTGAAAACCTACCCACATCACTTCCATACGTTAATAATTCTTGTATCTGTTTTGTAAAATCAGAAATTGGGGAATTCACTCCTACCTTGCTGGTAATCCATTGGAACAATAAGGCCAACTCCCCTCTTCTCCCCACGCTCCAACATCCCCACTCTCCCAGCTGTCCCAGGAAAAGAAAAAAAAGAGAGGCCAGGTATATCCCCTCTAAACCAGGCAAACGTATTGTAAAGTTTACTTGGACCCCCAAAGCATACATTCTCAAGGAGGGAGATATCACCCCCAAGCAGGCAAAATTGGTTCTTGGGGGCCAAAAAATTCAGATATTGTAACAGTTTGTGGTCCTCCATAGCACAATGCTACTCAACAAAATCTTATTTCTCAGTATTTCATTTCTGCCATGGGAAGATTTTAAATTTAGTCTAATTTTTCTCCTTAGGAAGGTGATTAAAAAAAAAAAAAAAAAAAAGGTTGAAAGGTTGAGAAACACTGCAGGTAAGAATCCATTCTTAACATGGTTAAGAACGCCATGGGTTCCCCATCTCCACAAACAAACCTTCCCTGAATCTGGTCACTGTTAACTGCTGACCTGCTTGTAGGCTCTTTCCCCACATTCCTGATTACTTACCAGAGCTTCCTAAGTATGTTCTTCACATATATTCTGAAGTTTATACATAAGTGTTCCAAAAAAGGAAAAATTGGGGAGAGTCTATACGTTTGGGGAATACTTAATCAGATGCAGTTAAACTGCTCTCTTTGCTGCAGACTCCCCAGTCTTTAGCCCACCAGTGGGCACAGTGACTCTCCAAGTGACCCAAGGCACAGCCCAGAGCTTGTCATGGAGCATCTTCTGGGAGGACAGGATTTGGGAAATGGCTGCCTCAGACTGTAATCACCTGGCACCAGGTCCTGTGGTGGGAACCTGAGAAATCTTTGTTGATGGCATTTACTTCACTTCTTTTTGAATTCAGAATGTTCCGATCCTCACCTCTGCTTCAGCCAGGCTGAACCTCAAGAAAATTGCATAATAGGAAGTAGAAATAGAAAACCATCTACGCGATTTTGTTCCTGTCAGAATTTACAAATGCAGCAGCATTTGCCGTCTACCCCTTCCTCAAAAAACACACCCTACCTGCTATTATTGCATTGCAAAAGGATAATGGGAAAGTGTTAATGAGTATATGCAAATTGACTTATTTGCAGGAACAGTGTTTATAGACAAGAATGAAGGAAGAGGGTAGAGAAGCAGAGTTCTGCTAAGAATTCCTCTTGCAAAGGGAATCTGCTGAAGGAGATGAGGAAAAATGGAGGCCAGAGGAGATAGATTAAAGCACAAAGATCTCAGGGGAAATTTGCAACAAGGCCAGGAAATAGACCTAAGAGCTGAGCCAGGGCACTCTCTGCCAACCCTCACTACCTCGTACAGCCAGGGGTTATTTTAATGGCATATACTAAAAGAAAATACCCCACAGCATTGAAATTGCCTGATCTCCAACAGCCTTTTTAAGGATTTCTGTAAGCACATTTCATTTCCTCCACACGGCAGGACCACCTTCTTTGTTCAAATCTCACCCACACGATCCTAACTCATGCTGCTAAGACTAGTCCTGCTTTCAAAGAGTCACTTGGCAAAGCTAAGGAACTTGGACACTGGCCAGTAACAAAATGTTTCCAACCTGGAATTTTGGAGGAGGCGTACAGGCTATCTTTGCCTACCTCCTCCCTTTCCCCCTTCTAAGCCTGGTAGCTATTTTCTGAGTGCAAGCGTTTGGCTTGGCCCTAGCCTGATGCCCACAGGCATGCTTGATGGAAGAGACATGTCTCCTGCATGAGTTTTATTTTTTATTTTTTGCCTTGTGACCTAAAGATACCTGTACTGGACTCTCTATGGCCATAGATCTTAATCTCCCTTGTTTCAAAAATTGTACCCAAGGTTGCAAGAAATCCTAACTTGCTTTACGTAGCATTTTCCACTGATGTCTGTAAAACTCAAATCCAAAATTTAGAACCCATTTTTGGGACCATTAAGCGTTTTCATCAGTGATATATATTTTTTAATCTTAGTGCTTTAAAAAACTTTTTTTTTCTTTTAAATGTGTGCTTGTGTCCAAGGGCAAGGGATTTGAATGATATTTCTTGCGATTATTCCACTTAATCAACAACCCAATGTAACTCCAGAATGTCTTATGCATTTCTAAGCCATGTGTTTGCAATCGGCAGTTGCTCTTTGAGCATGGCCAGCAGATGTTTTTGGCTTTTGAATTCAATTTCAGCAACCTTGAGAAGGCACACATAGCTGGGCAGGAATTGAATGGTATTAGCTCAGTTTAGATTCTGTAGAAGCCAGGTATCTGTGCAGCCATCTGCCTGCTCCAGGATGTTCATCTGCATATACACACCAATTGCTCACTTAGTTCTAGACCCCTAAGACGTGGACATATAAAGTGAAGGGAATGAAAAAGTCCCCATCTGTCTGAATGCAGGCCTGTCATGCCGGGTGTGTCTATGAAAAAGCCTGGGCATTTACACGTGATGAACACAGTGAGTCCCGCAAAGGCTCTGCTGAGTGCTGGCTTTTAATTTAATCAGTGAAGCTTGATAAATTGCTCACCCCATGCCCTGTATCTTTCACATCCTGAAACATCTGGGGGGAAACTGGAAGGGAAATGTTCTGTTCATCCCAAAGAGCCAGATGTGTGCCATCACGCGGAAGGAATGTCCAGATGCCAGAAGTCTCCACTGAATTCCTCCAAGTGAGGCTTTTCCTGCAGGCCTTTGAAAGTCAGATGAAGAACTTCCAATCGAGGCTTACTCAGTATGGTAGAGTGCTTTCTGCCACTTCCAATCTTTTAGAAGATGTGGTGGTATAAATAAATAACAACTCATTTTATTGTGAGACTAAGAATTCTTTCTTTTTCAAATTGTATTCTATTTTTAAATAAAATCCATTACGTAGATGTAAGTGTGTGAGAGTGTTTACCTGCATATATGAGTGTGTGTGTGTGTGTGTGTGTGTGTGTGTGTTATGTGTTAGCTAGAACAGGGATTTCAAAACAAGGCTACCAGTCAGCATTACCTGAAAAGCTTTCTAGAAATACAGATCCCTGTTCCAAATTGGACCTATTGAACCAAAATCTCCACCTTCCAGGAATCAGTATTTCTAAGATACACTCATTTGGTTCTGCCATCAGAGCACAAAGTAGCATTTGGGAACCAGGAAATAGGAATTACATATTTCAATTACTAATACTGATACTAATACTAATATTAATACTAATACTACTGGGTAACTTTCATTAAACTCCTACCATTTGCCAGGCACTATTCTAAAAATTTGAGAGACATCTGATTTAGCCTTTACAAACACCATGTCATGTAGGTACTATATAGTATTTCCATTTTACAATGGAGAAAATTGAAGTTCAATCACAGAGTTGGTAAGTGGTGAAACTGAACATTTAAGATTCTGGCCTAAAGAATTGGTTCTTATTGAATTACAGCTCCTGCAAGGCTGCAGCCCATGTCGTTCCCAGAACCCTTCCCCCAGCCCTAAACATCTCCACTTGATGAGAGCTGAATGGAGAGATTAATCCTCTTATCTAGTCCAAAATATTTGTTTTACAGATGAAGAAACTTTGACCTAAAGAGAATAAGTGACTCTTCTAGGAACATCCAGATGAAACCTTAGATTTTCTGATTTTATCTTTGCCCTGCAAAGAGAGCCAAATTTAGTGGTACTCAATTAATTTTCTAAAAGTTCCAAGTTTAAGGGTCTCTGGAATTTACAGGTTAAGTTGAAGGATTTCTGGCCTTAGACTTCTAGAATCCAATAGCGCATGTGTATAGGGTCCTGGGTTTGTTTGTTTGTTTGTCCAGATAAGAAATATATTCAAATTCACCTTAGAAGTCTGCTTTTACAATCCAGTTCTGTGAACATATATTTAGGGTGTAAGAAGTAGGGAAAAAACAGCTAACCTCATGGCATTTGGAGACATCAGACATATGTTTCAACAGTTTTCCCTGAGGCTCCCAACTCACACATTGCTTATTGTTAAATTTTCAGTTAATATGGGCTGCTTGAGACTTAGACCTCAATAATCTGCCCACTAACATACTCTGGAGGCTGTCTCTCTCCTTTGCACACACAAGATTTTTTGTCAACATTATTAAATAACTCTAAACCATTTTAAATTCCCAAATAAAGACATTAGAAATTATGTTTTCACCTAACATGATGCAACTATCTCTCATACACCCAAAGACATGCTAAGTCTCTCCCCACAGTAACATACAAAGTCCCATATTTTACTTCATCTATCTTTGGGGGAGCACATCACACGAAACCATTTGCAAACTAAGACTGAAGTTTTTCCTTCTCAGTAAACTGGTCATAAGGAATCCGCAATGATGCCATAAGTGGAGGTTGAGAGAGTGAGGAGTCACTAGAGCAGAAGTAGGAGCCGTAAGAATCGGAGCCACGTGCCTGTATAGTTTCCATGAGCCTTCATGTTGTGCTCAGGCCCAACGCTGTATGTTTTACTTCCACCTAATGATGGGATGCTGTGCATGCCGAAATTTATGGCTTGGTTGGTCCGAAAACAGCCAGTTAATAATGGGCAGTATAGATTTTTTTTTTATTAGTTTCAGGTGCACAAGACAAAGCAATACTTAGACGTTTATCATTTATATCCCTCACACTGTGTGAACCCCCCCTCCCCCATCCATTATCTCTCTGACATCGCACAGAGCCATTACATTTCCACTGTCTCTATTCCTAATGCTGTACTCCGCTTCTTGTAAGTATATACATATATACACACATACATATATACATATATATATATATATATATATATATATATATATATATATATAAAATTATAGTTGGCATTCACTATTGTTCAGCTTCAGGTGTACAGTGCAGTGATCAGGCATCTACATCATCCCTGAGGTGGTCTCCCTAATGAGAAAAATGTCCATCGGATACCCTACAAAATCTTTACAACATTATTGATTATGTTCCCCAAATTAATTTTCAAAACCCCATGGCCATCTCGTGGTTACTGACTGTTTTCTAATCCCCTCAGTGTTTTCTAATCACCTTCCCCCTTATCCCCCCCCCCGCCCATCTAGCAACCCTCAGTTTTTCCTCTATGTCGCCAAAGCTGTTTCTGATTAGTTCATTCACTTATTCTTTTCTTTAGATTCCGCATATAAGTGAGATCATATGGTCTTTGTCTTTCTCTGTCTGACTTATCGTAGCCTATGGTCAAGTCTTCAGCCTCTACTCTGTGTAGATATAGAGACTCAGTCGATACGGCCCTGTAAGAAGCCAGAAGCTATTTCTCAAAAGAATGATTACCTACAGAATAGCATAGCAATGCTCCCAAACCCTAAATATCTGCTCTCTGATTCATTTATAAGGGGCCACCAAAGTCTCAATATGGCTCCTGTGTGTCAGAGACACATCGAATGTCATGGAATACACTTGATCACAAGGCCAGTGTGGCAGCACAGCTTGCACCGCCGTCTACTGCACAGCCTTCTTTTGTTATGAGACACTCAAAAACAGCAGTCTTTTGGGTCACTCAACAAATGGGTCAGAGTGACATGACCAAATGAAGTACATGAAGCCTTCAAAATCCGAAAAAAGTCCATTAGACTGTCTTTTCCTTCTTAGTGGAGGAAACACTGCATGCAGAAACTTAGCTTTCAACATATTTTATAGCACTGGACCCCTCATAAATTTTGTGGGATGTATTTCCGCCCTCTGTTACACATATGTCTTATCAAATTGTGTGGGTCAGCTTCTCTCCAACTCATTTCCTGCTCACTAGGTCCAATCAGCATGATATCATCAATGATCATCAATGCAGTAGGACAGTATGATGTTCTGTGGAATGGAGAGACGAGCAAGAGCCCAGCGGATCAGAGTATGACAGACTAGAGAATTGATATAACCCTGAGTTAGTTCAGTAAAGGTATATCGCTAGCCCTGCCAGCTGAAGGCAAACTGTTTTTGGTGATCTTTACTAATAGGTATAGAGGGAAAAAAGCATCTGCAAGCTTGGTAGCTGCATACCAGATGCTAGAGGATGTGAAAAGAATACAGACATGCCTTGGCAATATTGAGGGTTTTGTTCCAGACCACCAAAGTACCGCAATTACACATTAAAGCAAGTCACAGAATATTTTAGTTTCCCGGTGCATATAAAGTTTATAGTTACACCACAACATAGTCTATTAAGTGTACAATAGCATTATATCTAAAAAAACAACGTATATACCTTAATTTAAAAAATCTTTATTGCTGAAAAATGCTAACCATCATCTGAGCCTTCAGCGAACAGTAATTTTTTTGCTGGTGGAGGGTTTTGCCTGGATGTTGATGAACACGCACTATCTGCAAAGTGTAATGAAATGTGCTGTGCCTGCACACATCTAGAATTGCAACTACATTTGGAGTCACTACCTGATTAAATTCACAATAATCCACTGTTGATTCCTAAATTTGTCTGTCTTCTGCACAGGCCAAACAGGCAAGTTACATGGAAATATGGCAGGATTCACTAACCCTGACTTTTGAGTCCTTGATAGTGGAACTAATCTCTGAAGTCCCTCCAAGAATGTCATAATGCTTTTGAAGCAGTTCTAGAATCTTCCACTTGACCTTTCCCATCATAATAGACCTTGGGTCACTTCATGCATCAGGGAAGCAGTGTGGGGAGTCTGCCAGTTGCTGATATATTCCAGTCTATGCCAATTGTATATTCCAGAACTGGGGATAACATAGCATGGTTTCAGAGACACACTTGGTGTACTGTGAAATGAACGTGAATCAAAGCCTGGTTAATCAACTAAACCTAACAATCTCCTCCTCTGACTGATGAACCATAGCAGCATTTCAAGTCCCTAGAAAGTAGTGTCATTCCACAATCAATATGAAATAATCCCCTTAAAGTCTCATTATTTCCCCTTCCCCAACACACAGTCACCTGAAAAACTAGCCACACATCCCTTTGGAGAAAGGCAAGAAGGAGATTTACAGTATATGTTCGTGGCCATGCTGTAGGGTTAGCCTGGCTACAGATGAGCAGTGATAGCTGTGCCTGCATTTGCTCTGAGAGACCAAATGGTAGTCACACTCCTCACACTGCAGGACCCTTCTCGAAACATCTCCACCTACCCACTGAGGGCATCCAGGCAGCCATGCAACCTTACAACCCCTAAAGTCTCTACAGCTAGCCAGAGAGAAAAGGTTGCCTAGACTCTGCTCCCTCTTGTGAGAATATGAGCTCCTGTGGAGATTCTTTAAATATAAATCTGTACGTACCTTAGGGGAAAAGGCCATATAAGTCAGGTATTATAAATGCCCTGTGAATTCATTTCCTGGGGCTGCTAGAACAAATTACCACAAATTGAGTGGCTTAAAACAAGAGTAATTTATTCTCTCACAGTCCTGGAAGCTAGAGCTGAGAAACCAAAGTGTCAGTAGGGCTATGCTCCCTCTGAAGGCTCTAGGGGAGACTCTCCCTTTGCCTCTTCTAGCCTATGGTGTCCCCAGGTATTCCTTGGCTTGTGGCAGCATCACTCCAATGTCTGCCAACATCTGTACATGGCCTTCTCTCCATGTACATCTCTGCATGTCCTCCTCTTCTCATAAGGACACTGGCCCTTGGACATAGAGCCCACCCTACTCCAGTATGAACTCAGTTACATCTGCAAAGACCCTGATTCCACATGAGGTCATATCCTCATGTTCTGGGTGAACATGAGTTCTGAGGGGACACTCTTAAATCTCCTGAGCCCTTTAACAGTATTTCTCAATCCTGATAACCTTGTAAGAATTCGGTAGCTCCCATTAGACCCATGCTGCCTGGGTCCCACTCTCCTCTCCTGATATACTGCCTCAGTCTTTCTGAGATTGAGTCCAGGCCTCAGTGCTTTTTCAAGCTCCCCAGGTGATTTTTTACTGGCTGTGGACCAGTGGTCCCCTTGGCGTATGACATTTCACCCAGCCTAGACCCAGGGAGCATCCCGGTCTCTGCTCTCCTAATCTCCAGCTCCCAGTCATTGCTAACAGTGACCTGTCTAGTCCACAGGGAGTTTGCAAGATCTAAAGTCACTATCCAAACTTTTTGCCTTAAAAAATGCAGGACATAGCATCCACATGGCCAGAATTAGGTCCTACATACAATAAGTACTGCTCAGCCTGGATCCACTCCATTCTGGCACTATTTTTACTTTGGGCATCTATTCTATATTGTCCCTATAATACGCCAGGCAGTGTATTTCTGTACTGCACTTCTCGGTCGGCTGACATCTCTCAGCCTTAGTCATCTCACCTCCCCACAACCCAAGGGACACAGTAATCTCAGAAAGCATAGGCACTCTGTTTCCTAATGCTCCCTCAGCAGAGTATTTCTTATAGGTGTGGGTGTACTCTGGAGGGTGGACACGCCCATCTGCATTCTTTCCCATCCCCAGACCCCAGCCTTCAGACCTTCCTTCCTTCTCCCAACTGCACACATGTACCTGTTTCCTTTGGCGTAGCCCTACCCACTGGCCCCATTGTCCTGCTTTTCCTAGTGTTTACACATCATCCCCTAACACAACTTTATGAATTTAAACATGAATGCACACACAAAAATATGCTGCGAGTCTACTGCTGTGGGTCTAACAGCTTTCATTTAGGATAAACTCACCTACTGGTTTAAGTTTTCATTTAGGATAAAATTAAAGACTGGCTTCCCAAAACTGAAACATTGGTAGTCTTTCTTATTTACTAACATTGAAAAAGGACATCTCCTTCGCTCCACAAGAGTTATAGTCTCCAGTTGTGGGAGAAAATCTGTGCTTTTCACTTTGTAAGTAAGCTTCCAAGATGAATTAAATCTACATTTATTTCAACCCTGAATGCTCACAGAACCCGGGATCTCCCATTGTGGAGTCGCCCCAAAATTGTCTTCCTAAAATAGTGCCTTGTTCTCTGAAGGACCGTTCAGAGCCTGGACTGCTGTGTTATTGAGATGCATTATTTGTCTTCTCTCCATGTCACTGTGCTGAATTACAGAAGGAGGTAGGGCCAACTTGCCCTGTGATTGGCAAATAAGTGCCAATTGTTTCCAACACTTCTCCTAGAATTATCTGCTAATTCTGTTATGTTTAATATCAGGTAATACTATATAAAATTATAATATTATATACTACATATAATATTATAACAATAAGCTATGTTTCATATCACCTGGTAGGCCATACAAAATTTCTGTGAGCATACTATGCTTATAAAACAGATCGTTTGAATTGCACAGCCAAGTGCCCCTAGCTGCTTAGCTCCCTTTGTACTTTACTTCTTGGCAGTGAAATTCTCTCTCTCCATCTCACACACACACACACACACCCCACTCCCTCCTCATTTGGTAGTGGTTGTTTTCCTTCAAGTGCTTTGCTTGGGGTATAAATATCTTTGTGGTGAGAAGCACATCTGCCGGTTCCTGGAAAACTACATATACAGCAAAGGAAGCTAATCAAATGCACTGAAAAGGACACAAAGAAACCTTGCCCAAGCATTTTTCCCCAAGGCTATTGAAAACTTTACTGCTGCTTCCTCCAGTGCCACATGGAAGAGAGGCTGACAGGGTGCCAGGACAGTTTTCTGCCCTCTCATGGAAATAGTGCATACAGATACCACCACTCACTCTTTCAGGTTTGCTTTCAGACGATGGCTACACACAAACCCTCAGCTCACTGAGGCCCTCAGGCCTCGCTGACATCACTGGCAGGAGCTTCTTTGCACCAGTAGAACTAAAGTCCCAGAGGAAGCCTGGAGGGGAAGAGAGGAGTCAGCTGCCCTGGTCACTCAGCCAGCTCTGCTGGCCAGCTATATTTTGAGGATATTATTCCCCTTCCCTGGGCCTCAAATGCTCCATATTTAACAGTAAAGGATTTGGATTTAGTGATCTCTCAGTACCTTTCAAGAGCTAATGATGTGAAATGCTGAGGCAATGTGGACTGCTGACAAAGATTAGCAATACCTAGCTTCTGTTTGAGCCATTTAACTCAAACTGGTAACATGTTTAGTAAAAACAGTCTCCATGATTTGCATACAGGTCCAAAAGATTTGCACAAATAGGGAGTTTGTGCCTATCCACAAATGTTTTACTCAGTGCCCTCTCCGGGGGTTCACCACGGCAAGAGACGATCTAGTTCCACTTCTTCCTCCTTAACCTGTCTCAGCTTTTATTATTTCTGGAGTATATTCCTGGTCAGTATGCACCATATTAGAAATAAGGTTTCCCTCTAAGAGCTAAACTATGACATAAACATTTAACGAACCCACCAGAAAGACACACAGGAATAACAGAAACAATGCTGTGTGCTCCCCACACCTCCTCCTTTTCCAGGAACGAAGGAAGACACCTTTATCAGCCTCCTTTAAAGTTGGCTTTGAACCACTCACATGAGTTCTCTTCACAAGCATGTGAACAGAAGAAATGCCATGCTGAGGCTAAGGCAGGTGGGGCAGGTGTGTGTTCTCCACGCTGCTCCCATCTGTGCAGCGGGAAGCAGAGCAGTCTCAGGTGGCAGAGTTGATGCTGGAATCATTGTGAGTCTCTGAGTCTCATTTGAAGAAGGCCCACTGAGATACCTGATCACCTCAGACTGTGGTATGAGCAAGAAATAAGCTTATCTGTGTTAAGCCACTAAGATGTCAGGGTTTGTTAGCACAGCAGAGCCTACCCTGTCCTGATACTTCAACAGGCCAGTCACAAAGGCACAGAGAATGAGTGTCCTGAAGACTCCAGCAGCCCCTGCTCCTCCAAACCTTTTCCTGGAAGAAGGGGCCTTAGCCCTGGGGCTTTTTCTGGCTCCCACTGGCAAAGTCTTCCTTGAGCTAGAAACTGATACGGTTATTCGGCAAACTTATTTAATTGATGGAAACTACTAAGTTACCAGTTCACCTAATGTCCCTTCTTCTTATTCATAGCTCACCAAAAAAACTCCTAATTATGATTGGGCATCCAATGTAGTTTTGTTGACAGGGAGAGGATGTCAGATCAGAAGAAATTTGAGTTAAAATATTCCTGTGACAGTGTTTAACTAGACACAGTAAATTACGGCTCTGGCACACTTGCAGCCCCATTTAGGGAAAATGTTCCTGCACACAGACCAGGCTGAGGGGCCGACTTAGAAGGCTATTTTGAGCCATTAGATTCCTACCACAGTCTAGTTGATGATTCATTCATTCACTTATTCATTCAACAAATATTTATTGAGCATCTACTACTGTAGTGGGACAAACTGCAGAATCACATGACAAAGGGTGGATACACAGAGGGTGAAAACTTCAGAATCATAATGCAATGTACCACGTGACCCATCAGGAACTGAGTCAGGGCCCTCGGGTAAGGCTTCACAGACGTGAGCATGCATAAGAATCACTTCCAGAGCACATCAAATACAGATTCCTGGGCCCACCCCCAGAGACTCAGATTCAGTAGGTCTGAGGCGGGACCTGAACATTTACATTTCTAACAAGCTCCTGGGTGAGACCGACACTGCTGGTCTCGGGGCACATACACGTAGTGATGACCCACCCACCCCCTCCTAGGGACTGAGCATCAGATCCATGGGAAAGTAGGCAGAAACATTTTAACTCTCCAGATAATAGCTAATATCTCATAATGCAAATGGTAGGACTCTCTTTAGCTCTGAGTGGGGGTTTCTATTTGGACACATCTGTAGTGCGGGAGACCCTGCTCGCTGTGCCATTTGTCGTGCAGGGCGGCATGCGGGGTGTGGGGACAGAACCCCAAAAAGCAGTTTCGAGGCTCTCGGCCTCACATAGACAGGTGCCTGGCTCAGGTAGTAAATGGCCAACTGTGATTGCATGGCCATCAGCTGTGGCTAGTTGGCCGTCAGCTGTAACCAGTGAGCCATTGGCCACTAATATAACTGCTGTGGCTATGCTAGGAGAAGGAGGAGAGAGAGAGAAAGAATGGGGGCTAGCAAGAAGATGGCGGCTGGGCTGGCAAGCATGGATGGCGGTTTGCGGACTGTGTGGATCCAGCCTCCAGTGAGAGTATAGTGCCGCCAGAGAGAATATAGTGGTATGACTCCCCTACCTATGGCTCCGTGGGTGTTCCTTTTTGGCCTCACCATATCCTGCGTTCTTATATGGGGAGCGGGAGCAGAGACCCCGCAGGCCGCCCCGCGCGACACGGGGTCTCTGCTCCCGTTCCTCACATAAGAACGCAGGATGTGGCTAGGCCAAAAAGGAACACCCACGGAACCATAGGTAGGGGAGTCATACCACTATAGTCTCCCTGGCTGCTGGGTTGGAGACAGGAAGCAGGAGCCACACGATCCACAACCCACCATCCTAACTGCAATCCACGCTTACCAGCCACCATCTTCTTGTTAGCCCCCATTTTCTGCTAGCGTAGCCACGGCAGTTACATTAGTGGCCAATGGCTCACTGGTTACAGCTGACGGCCAACTAGCCACAGCTGATGGACATCCAATCACAGTTGATGGCCATTTTCTACCTGCGCCAGCACCTTTCCACGTGAGGTCGAGAGCCTGGAAATTGCACTCCTGGCTCTGTCCCCATACATCTGACAGAGTTAGGGGGAACCAACACCTTGTTGTTCTCTGACCTTGTATAACTGAGCACACAACTTGATCCAAACTCCTCAACTTTTTTCCCTGTCAAATAAGGATTATAACTTCTAAAAAGCATTCTATAATCCCACCCCCAACATATATACGTTGAGTTACCCCTGCCTTCCATTAAGCTGTTATTTAATCTCTATTCAAATATTTAGAGGAGGGTGTTCAAAATATCTGTTTCCAACTCTGCTTTCCTTGAGAGCTGGTAACACCATGAGAGCTGCCTCTGCATCTTCCTCATGGATCCCCCTAATGTCTGACACTTATTATGGTCTAACTTATGTTTGCTGAGTGAATAAATAAGTTGAGGGAGTAAGATTTCCATCTGCTGGGGGAAACAGAACTCAGGTGAAACCATTTGAGAACACTGTGAATCAAAGGATCTGGTCTCCCACTCTTGCATCAGGACTCGGCCCAGCTCTGGCCTCCAGCTTTTCCTAATTTCACATAATTAGAGCAGTGATTTTCTTTATGGCTATATATGAAAACACCAGGAGAGATTTTTAAAATTCTGATGCTCAAGCCACCGTCCAAACCATTTAATCAGAAGCCTTGGAGCGGGACCAGCCATGAGAAATTCTTTAAGCTCCTAGTGATTCCCACATGCAGCCAGGACTGAGAACAGCTGAGTGTCAGAGGATGGCCAGCTCTGCAGGCAGCAGCAACGCCTGCAAGACAGACACAGGGGTACCGATGAGTCATGGCTAGAGCGTAACTATCACCGCCATGAGCACTGCAGCCATTTAGAATCAACAAACAATCTGAAGAAACAAGAAACATATTCTTCCAACCTTGGTATGAAAACAAGGGATTAGCTATGATTGCATAAAAACTGGATGCCTCACTAATCCTTACAGAACCTGTTTCATTATGAGTTACAAAGAAGCAATTGGTATGGGTCCTCGGAAGGACCTTTTGGCTAATGGATGACCTGTCCACAGGCTAGAAGAGGGCAGCTGGCGTGGGGTTGGTCTAACGGCCCCTTGAGAATGGGAGCCATGTAGTACAGGCCCTGCTTGTCCCAGAGGGTGGTATATCACAATTGTGCCGGGAGAAAGGGGTAGAGCACACAGAAATCATGTCCCAGGGAGGCTAGAGAAAGTGCAGAAAAGAAGAGAAAAATCAAGACACAGAAGAGAAGGGAAGAGAGAGGAAAGGCAGGGAGAAGAGAGGTCTAAAGGTGAGGCTGGCCCCTTAGAGATGAATTTGGCCAGGACCTTCCCACATCGCCTTGGCCCCAGGGCCCTCTCAAGCAGCCAGTCAGGCAGAGAACACTGAGCTCTCTCCTTTCTCACTGTCCCCAAATGCCCTGTGTACTCTTGATTCCCCCAGGGACAGAAGGTCATGTTCCCAGATCCGGGAACATGTGGAAACCCAAATGTTGTCCAAAGTCCCATGTGATAAATACCCAGTGGTTTAGGTAGAGGGAAGAACAATGCTGGTGGCTCTGGGCCACCCCTACCAAGATGGTCTGTTGGTTTCTGATTACCCAGAGGAATAAGCTGTGGGGCCAGAGCCCCGGAGAGTAGTTTGCAGGTTCTCGGCCTCACGTGGGGGGGTGCTGGCTCTGGTGGTGGATGGCCGTTGGCTGTGGCCAGTTGGCCGGTTGGCCGCTGATGTAACTGCTGCGGCTAAGGAGGAGAGCCGAGGAGAGCCGAGGATTGCCGAGGAGAGCGGAGGAGAGTCGAGGAGAGTGGAGGAGAGTCGAGGAGAGTGGAGGAGAGTCGTCGGTCGGTTGGCAGAAAAACGGACAGCAGGTCGCACGTCTAGTGAACCTAGCCTCCAGTGAGACCGTGGAGGTATGACTCCCCTACCTGTGGCTCCATGGGTGTTCCTTTTTGGCCTCACCATGTCCTACATTCTTGTGTGGGGAGTGGGAGCAGAGACCCCGCAGGCCGCCCCGCCCGACAAATGGCACAGCGAGCAGGGTCTCCCACAGGACATAAGCATTGACTTTGTAGGGTAATAAAAACCCTGCGCCAAATTAGCATTAGTAGGCAGGAGAGCATCTTGTCTTTATCTGAGGCCTCCCTAGCTGAACACAGTGGAGGTTCCACATGTTCAGTAACCAGAAGCAGGAGACCCATGTAACCACCTGGACATCAGTTTCAGAACCAGGCCTTTGGAGACCCCTAGTCTGGCTAATTAGTTCCATGTTCCGTGTCTCAGAGGTGGTGACGGAGGTGGGTGGACACAGACTTCTGGCCTGTATCATACCATTGAGAAAACACTACATGACCATTCCCAGCTGTTTCTTTTATGGCAGGTCCCACTGGCTGTCCTGGCTAATCACATCATGTAGTGGGACTAAACACAGCACTCACCTTCACTAGCCTGGAGAAAGGGAATAAGGAGATTGAAGAGCTGAGATTTCTGTTTTGTCCAGAGTAAAGTGGACATGCTGATTCAGCTTCTGATAATATTTTATCCTCTCAGGAATCTGATGGCAAACTAAGTTCAAAGTGAATCATGAGCTCTGCGACTACCGCTTAGCCATCGGCTGCATTAGGACGATGGAGGGATTTTTCTTAGGGTTTCCACCATACAGCTTGACGGTGCATGTGGCCCTGTAGTAGCTTCTAACACTGTCTTGTGTTTCATCCCAGATAAATCAAGAGCTACATGCCTCAGGCAGTCGTAAAGCCCTGCCTTCCAAACCAGCACCTGTGCAGTCACATTGTCCATTCAGGGACCAGAAGGGTCCGAATCAGGCAAACACCAGGCTCAGCTCTGTTTGGACTCAAACTGCAGCAACAAGCACAGCCAGAGAAAGGGGGATAATAACTACCTGCTCTCTGGGGTTACAGTGATAATCCAATGAGGTAAAATGTGAGAAGCACTTGTGACCCCACCAGGCACATGGTAGGTACCCAATGATTGTGAGAGAATCCATATCTGCTCAAGACCAGTCTATGGTCTGGTCACGCATTCCTAGCGGCTGTGAGTCCCAGAACCAAATTCTCTTTTAAGAAACAGCCTAAGAAGAAAGCTGACTCTTGGCAGAATGTTCAGCTCTAGGACAGAGGCTAGATCAGGACTTTCCTCCCCTCACCCATCACCCTGTAGGTTCTGGGGGAGCCTTAGGGGCCTGGGAAAGAGGCCAACAGCCTCCACAACTCCAGGCCCCTCTCCTACCCTGCCTTCCCCAGCTGCAGGTAACTTTGTCCATTCTGATTTGGGAGTGGGTGTAGGGAGTGTGGCAAAGGGGTGTCATGCTATTGGCTGCTTGTTTGTTGATTTTGATTGTTTTTGGAGAAAAAGAAAAAAAAATTCATGATGTGTTAATTTTTGTTTTCAGAGCTAAAAACATTCAGAAGCACTTTCCGTAGCCTGTGCCACACTCACCCACATTTGCCCCCTCTCAACCACCTCCCTGTGTTCTCGTTTTTTCTTCTACCCCTCTTCTTCTTTGTTGCCTCTTTCCTTTTCTCTCTTCCCTTTTCCCCTCCTCCACCTCCAACTCCTTCATCCTGCCATACACCCCAGCCTGGGGATGACTATGGGTGGGGAGCAGGGGGTGATGGTCAGCAGTGGGGGTCAGGGTGGGAAAAACAGACGCATTCCAGTTCCTTTTTCTCCACCTCAGATTTGTGTTCAGACACATGTGCAATAGGGCGAACAATTCCATTTCATTATATTGTACATCTTTGGACGAGAAGCCCCCTAAACTGAACTTGTGAATGTATTTTTAAAATTACAAAGTGAAATGTGTCTTGAGTGACTGAAGAAAACATATCAGGCAATCTGCTGATTTTCTGCATATCTGCTCCAAGAAGAAAACTAAAATCCACTAGAATGGCATGGGGTGAAATATGACTGTCCTCCTACTGGATGAAATATATCAGATTGGTTAATATTTACTAAGACCCTATTACCAACAAAGTAGAGGTGGTCTTCAGAGTTTCTGCCTCAGGCTTGCTTGGATTTAGATGTCCCTGAAGAACTCCTCAGGAGAGTAGCTCTAGATAGAAAGGAAAAAATGCTTACTCTGGGGCCACACCCCTCCCCCACCCACTGAGGACATTGGCCCCCCTGCCTGACACTCCACCATCCCAGGCTCACTTCAGTCAGAACGCCTTCCACACCGTGGGAGGAGCAGCCACAGCCCAATCTGGGCCCCAATGTGGGCCCACAGACTCTGGCACCAAGAGAGTGGTGCTGGCTTGAATCCATGGAATAAGTCTGAGCCAGCAGCCTCCCCCACTTCACGACACTCCCCCCGTTCCAGGTAGCATCCCACCAGGGCCCTGGACCCTCACTCTCTCTCCCAGAGAGCCTTTGGAGCCGTTGCCCTCACCCTCTGTTCTCTCCCCTTCTATCCCTCTTCCCTCTCTCAGCATTTTGCAAACCAGCTCATCCTGTGATTATTGCACAAGCTGGGACATCAGTGTGCCTACACTCACAGGCAAAAATTGCTCCTGCCTCAAGCAGATGGGCCTTTGAGAATGTGAGTGATTTTTACTGGACCTTGTCTGCAAATACAGTCACCAAAAAATTCTATGCTCCAGGATGCTGACCTGAAGTCTTCAATTCACAGCTCTCCCTGTGAAATGTCAAACTTTTTCCAGAACACCTCTAAAATGAGACAAGTTCAGTACTACACAGTAGATGTTTATGAATTCAGCTATTTTGAAATGGTAATTCAATGAGAATGAGCCTTTGAGAAATATATCTTGGTAGAAATTTCCATGCAGGATCCTAGTTGAGTTTGGTTTTTAAATCTTTTAAGAGATTTTAAAATAACAAAACCCATTCTTTCTACCATGGGGACAGGCTGTGAAAAAATCATTTCTTTGACTTTGAGGTGGAGAAACTCTTTCCTACCTACACGAGGATTTATTTATGTGCATCTCTACCTACTGATTTCTGCAGACTCCTGTTGGTACACAACCCAGTGTATACCAAAGCCTTGTCTGGCTGGGAAGGAGACAAAGGCATGACTATAATACATGTCACAGTGTCCTCTGTGGCTAGTCAACAAGTGACAAAATCATTGCTTTCATGAGATGTTTTGAGGATGGTTTCAGTTTCAACTCATCGATCTCTTTCCTTCCACAGCATAGTTAGAGATAGATAAGTGCAAATCTAATGTTTAACTATTTTAATGGACACATCAATAAAAATAACATTCACATAACACTTTGTGGATTATATGGCATTTAGACAAAAATCATGTTGCTTAATCATCCAAAAGCCAACAACATAGGAATCTCTATTTCCCCAATATTTTGACCCCTCATGGCACAGTAGAGAGATTAAGCAAATTGTCAAGGTCAAACTGCTTGCAAAGGTACTGGGGTTGGGGCTTAAACTGGGGTCTTCTGCCTTGTTCATCACCGTTCTTTGACCACAACCATCTCCCATCAAGAGCCGCTGAGAAGTTGTTCCATTCTTCTGCCTTACAGCAATGCTACACTTGCAGAAAGGCCTGCCTATTTCCAAAATTTTCCATAGCAGACACCCCCCCACAAAAGTCTCTCAATTACAACAGTTGGAGGTCTAACACCCATCCCAGCTGTTTCTTACTTCACCTCTATCCCAGAGCTACACTCTTGCCTTTGGTGTATTCACCTCCGGAACAGAGTAGTGTGGGCTGCCTTCTTCCCCCCAGTCCTTCTCTTCTCAGAAGCAACTAACTAATATATGTTTCAGCCAGGGTGAAGCGGAGGAGCAGACCACATTACGTGATGTGGAAATGGGTTTCTTACAGGGAACAGCCCTTGTGGGAGGTAGATGATGCGTCTGTGTGGCTCAGCCACCTCTGAGCCTGTTGCTCAGCTGGCAGTCAGCAGGACCAGCTCCCAGGAAGGCAAGAGGGATATGAAGTGGGGGAGACCAGTGACAGATGAGAATGACAGCTGTCTCTGACTGTCTCCTGCAGCCGTGATGATGTGGGTGACCAGCAGACAAAACTGAAACCAAGCAGAAGATGCCTGGGAAGCTGGCGCTGCTGCAGGCCTGACCGCCATCCCACCCAACAAGGTCAGATAGCGAGTGGGGGACTTGGGGCTGGATCTGCAATAGCCTGCCCTACTCCTGCCCAGTGAGCATAAAATGGCCACTGCTTCACTCCATCCTTCCAAGTTGCACATAGATTTCTCCTTTGGTGAACTATATATACATACTTTTTTTTTTTTCACTTCATGCATGATTTGCCTTGACTTTGAAGTCTTGCTAGTTTCTCTACTGTTCACATCGCATAGATAGAGCATAAAAGGAAAACCTGATTGCAGTAGGACTGACACCAAATTTGGGTTAAGGTCCAACTATGTATGCCAAAGCCTACTTTGAAAATACTTCTTTAACATTTTCTGCCACGTCCTATTTCACACCAACCTTTATGCAACATTTTAGAGACATGTGAACATGAAAAAAATATCCTCGTCTCTTGCCCAGTCAGTAAATCTTGCCCCAAAGCACGCTTATAACATTGACAAACTGAGATTCACATCTTGTCACTGATCCAGCAAACTGTAGCAAAGCTTTCAAAGCAAATGACCTTTTACTATTCTAAAGTGTGGCTTTAAATTACTGACCCCTCCATAACTCTCAGTGAGTTCATCCCACTCTGCACTAACAACGCAAGACCATCTCATGTCCAGATCAAAGGCAGTGCACACCAGGGCTTTTCCTAAAAAGAAAACAAGACATTTCACATGCTCCTTAAAGGCTCTGGTTAATGGAACTTGGCAAATCTTTCTTCTGTGCATGCATGTGACACACAAATACTGAAATCTGTCCAGATGGGTAAAAACTGTCTGATCTCTGTTATGAATAACAAAGGAACCCAGAAATCAATAGATTGCCTGAGAGTGTGGTGGTTATTATTTCCATTAGTCGATTGACGTGTCCAAGCAGTCATGATTAATGGAGCTGAAGCTTCACTGTGAGAGGAGGGGAATATGTCACATTACCTCAGGGAATACCTGCAAAATTCCATGTCCAGTTAATTAGGCTTTCTTTTAAGTTTAATATTCATCAGAACAATCTTAGTGTCATCATTGAAAATTTCAATGAAATATCCTCGTCAATTTTCCTGCTTTACTCTATAGCACAGGCCTTATACATGTTAAGTAAAAAATGGTATTGAATTAACTAGTTAATTAAATTTTCATTGTTGATTCAAGATCTTGAAGGGCTTCAAATTCACATTCTGTACACAATAATTTCTTTTCAATACCCTAAAAACAGAAGCTAGGTAAAAATTATTGGCTGGATCTCTAGCAACCTTAGAATATACTTCATAAGATTATTTTCAATAAAGCCCTACTATAAATTTCTCTTTTACCATTTGCTTTTTTGACAAAGGAATTCCTGCTGCAGGACATTCTGTATATTGAATAAATCTATTGACTTATTGATTCAATAAATTTTTAAAACTTTTTTTATTGTAGGTTCTGTGCTAGGCCTTGAGAAAAAAAATTATAAAATCCAGCCTTTACCCTAAAAATAGTATAGTCTAATAGATGATGTAGTGAAGTAAACCAGAAATTACAAGGCAGTGAGATAAGTTGCTACGACAAATGTTCTGAGTAGATAAGGAGCTACAGTGGGAGTAAAGTTCTTAGCACAAGAAAAAAATTGTAACTACTTGTGGTAATGGATGTTAGCTAGGTTTGTTGTGGTGGTCATTTTGCAATCTATACATATATTGAATCATTATGTTGTACAGCTGAAAGTGATATGTTATACCTCAATTATACCTCTATAAAATTAAATTGCCATGGTCCAAAAAAAGCATTTAACAATTTTTTTTAAATAAATCGACACTAATGGGGAGTGTTAAGTGAGCAGTGCTATCTGGTTGTGTGTTAGACACCTCACTCTGGCTAGACCTGGAGATTCGATGAAAAGCGAGGGGAGCAGGACAAGGAGGCCAGGCTCAGTCAGGCCTGGGCAGGTAGGAAGAGGACAGCTGGGAACTCGTCTAGTAAAGAGACACTGTGCGGTTCAGTATCTGATATACCTGGTCATGAAGGAGAGCGAGGACTCTAGTCTGGCCCTGGTTCCTGGCGCAAATGATAACGCATAATTCACAGGGAGAGGAAAGCCAAGAAAAGCATCATGACTGTGGGGACAGAGCCCCAGAAAGTAGTTTACAGGCTCTCGGCCTCACCTGGAAAGGTGCTGGCTCGAGTAGTGGATGGCCGTCAGCTGTGGCTGATTGGCCGTGGGCTGTGGCCAGTTAGCCGATTGGCCGCTGGTATAACTGCTGCGGCTACGGAGGAGAGCCGAGGACTGCCGAGGATTGCCCAGGAGAGCTGAGGAGAGCGGAAGAGAGGAGAGGAACAGAGTCAAGAGAGTGGAGGAGAGTCGTAGGTCGGTCGGTTGGCGGAAAGGCCGGATGGCAGGTCGCGCGTCCGGTGAGCCCAGCCTCCAGTGAGACCATAGTGGTATGACTCCCCTACCTATGGCTCCGTGGGTGTTCCTTTTTGGCCTCACCATATCCTGTGTTCTTGTGTGGGGAGCGGGAGCAGAGACCCCGCAGGCCGCCCCGCCCGAAAAATGGCGCAGCGAGCAGGGTCTCCCGCATGACAGTGACTCAGAGGGAAGAGGATGGGATGAACTGAGAACAGGTTGCATTTGAAATGTCAAAGGATGTTCTTCTGGAATTGTCATGGAGAGGGGCTCAGGCAACTGTTAGAGACTATACACATTTGAACAAACAGGGCATGGAGGAATCAGTCAGCAAGAATATATAGTGTGACAAGAGAACAAGACAAAAGACAGAACTCTGGGAAGTACCAACATTGAGGATCGGCTGCAGAGGCAACCAGCACTCAGGAAAGACGGGAAAACAAAACGTCAGTGAGAACAAGGAGAGGCTTGGGCTCAGAAGCCAAGGAAGGAGATCATTTCCAGGAGCAATGGGCCACAACAGTGCCATCCAATCTAATTAAAATGCAAGCCACAGGTGTTCTGGTGGCTACCTTGAAAAGAAAATCAAAACAGGTAAAATCAATTTTAATAATATATTTTGTTTAATCCCGTATAGCCAAACTATTGATTTTTAAATGTAATCAATATAAAAAATATTGATGGATTTTACATTCTTTTTTCCTAAGGAGATCTCAGAAACCTGATATGTATTTTACACTTAAAGCTCATCTCAATTCAGATGCTAAATTTTCCTTAGAAATGCTTGCTCTATATTTATATTTCATAAAATCTAGTTGAAAACCTAGATTCACAGACCCAAGTTGTTCCAATCATACTAAAGAGTTTTTCAATAACTTGCACATGCTAAGTAAAAAATCGTAATGAATTAACTAATTAACCAAGTATCTATTTTTAAATTTAAAATAATTAAAATTAAATGAACAATTCAGTTGCTTGGTATTCAGTAATCCTCCTCCTAGTTGGCTACAACTCTGGACAATAAATACTGTGGACATCACAGAGTCACAGAATCAAATGACACAGAGCAGCCAGTAGAGATGAAGGGCCAGAGGCCACTGGACATAGCAGTGAAGCGATTATTTCAGTGGCTATTGGCTGCACGTAGCCTGACAGTAGAGGGTCAAATGTTGAAACCAAGGTGAGGAAAAGTCAGCAAAGTTAATTCCTCGGATACTGACTTTGTAAAGGAGGAGAGACTGTGGTAGCCACAGTGGAAGCAGAAACATGGGAGCTTAGAACTCTTCCTTTTTTTAAATTTCTTTCTTTTCTTTTTTTTTTTAGTAAGACAGGAGAGTGGTAAGAAAATTGACAGGTTCAGGGAAAGAAAGTACCGAGAGGGAGAGAGATTGCCCTTTAGGAGAAAAATTGGTGCAACCTTTGAGGCTTTATTCTCTGAAACCCCTGTTTAAAGCAATATGTGATAACAATACTCATAACAATAAAGTTTATTGAGTGCTTGGTTATATTTACTTTGTGTATTATCACATTTAACCAACATGTATTTACAAAATCATAGATTACTTTATAACTGTACACAATTTAAATTAAAAATACTCTTTTGCATATCACTTATTCTTTTTACTTATGTTTTTCCAGTTTTATTGAGAAATAATTGACATATATCACTGTATAAGTTTAAGGCATACAGCAAGATGGTTTGATTTACATATATTGTGAAATGATTCCCACAATAGGTTCAGCTTACATCTATCTTCTCATATAGAAAAAATGAAAAGAAAGAAGAAAAGAATAAAGAGAAAAATGTTTTTCTCCTTATGATGAAAACTCTTAGGATTTACTCTTATCAACGTTCTTATATCATACAGCAATGTTAGCTATAGTCATCGTGTTGTACATTACATCCCTAGTACTTATTTATCTTATAATTGGAAGTTTGTCCTTTTTGACCACCTTCTTCAAATCCTCCACCCCTTAACTCCCATCTCTGGTAACCGCAAGTCTGATCTCTTTTTCTATGAGTTTGGGGTTATTTTTTTTAAAGTTGTTTTCTTTTCTTTTTTTTTAGATTCCACATGTAAGTGAGATTATACACCACTGTCTCTGTCCAACCTATTTCACTTAGCATAATGCCTTCAAGGTCCATCCATGTCACAAATGGTCATTTTTTTTTTTTTGACTGAATAATATTCCACTGTGTGTGTGTGTGTGTGTGTGTGTGTGTGTGTGTGTGTATCACAATTCCTTTATCCATTCATCCATTGATGGACATTTACATTGTTTCCATGTCTTGGCTATTGTAAATAATTCTGCTATGAACATGGGGGTGCAGATATCTTTTTGAGTTAGTGTTTTTGTTACCTTTGGATACATTCCCAGAAGTGGAATTGCTGGATAATATGGAAGTTCTATTTTTCATTTTTTTGAGGAAACTCCATACTGTTTTCCATAGTGACTGCACCAATTTACATCCCCACCAATAGTGCACAGGGCTCCCCTTTCTCCTCATCCTTGCCAGCGTTTATTACCTCTTGTCTTTTTGATGATGCCCATTCTAATAGGAGTGAGGTGATATTTCATTGTGGTTTTAATTTACATTTCCCTAGTGACCAGTGACATGTTGAGCATCTTTTCGCATAATTGTTAGCTATTTGTATGTCTTCTTTGGAGAACTGTCTATTCAGGTTCTTTGACCATTTTTCAATTGGATTTTTTGTTTATTTCGCTAGAGTTCCATCAGTTCTTTATATGGTTTAAATTTTAACCCCTTATCAGATATGTAATTTGCAAATATGTTTTTCCATTCTGTAGGTTGTCTTTTCACTTTATTAATGATTTATTTTGCTATGGAGAGCTTCTTAGTTTGATATAATCCTGCCTATTTATTTTTATTTTGTTGCTTGTGCTTTTTGTGTCATATCCAAAAAATCATTACCAAGACCCATGCCAAGGAGCTTTGTTTCTATGTTTTCTTCTAGGACTTTCATGGTTTCAAGTCTTATATTTAAGTCTTTAATCTATGTTGATTTAATTTTTGTGAGTGTTGTAAGATAAAAGTCCAGTTTCATTCTTTCACATGTGAATAACCAATCATCATAGCACCATTTATTGAAGAGACTGCCTCTTCTCCATTGAGTATTCTTGGGTCCCATGTCAAATATTAGTTGACATATATGCTTAGGTTTGTTTCTGTGCCTCAGTTCTGTTCCATTGGTCTATTTTTCTGTTTTTATGCCAGCACCATGCTGTGTTGATGCCTATAGCTTTATCTTATAGCTTGAGATCAGGAAGTGTGATGATGCTTCCTTCTTTGTTCTATTTTTTAGGGGTGGGGAGCTATTCAGGGTCTTTTGTGGTTTCATATAAATTTTAGGAGCATTTTTTCCTACTTCTGTAAAAATCTTGATAAGGATTGCATTAAATTTATAGATGGCTTTCAGTAGTATTAACATTTTAACAATGTTAGTTCTTCCAATCCATGAATCTGCAATACCTTTTCATTTATTTGTGTCTTCTTTGATTTCTTTCATCAATGTCTTGTAGTTTTCAGGGTAGAGATCTTTCACTTCTTGAGTTAAATTTATTCCTAAGTACTTCACTGTTTTTGATACTAGTGTAAATGGGATCAATTTCTTCCTTTTTCAGAATTTTGTTGTTACAGAGTCACAGATTTTGCTTTGAGAAGAAAAGCAGAGACTGGAGCAATCATTGTTAAATCACAATTGGAACTAATAAGTAATCACGATGAAAACAAAATCTCAGAGGAATATGCTAGAACTTGGAGTTGACAGGAAAGGCTTCCCAGTTATGTTTCCATGATCTTTTGCACCGTGGGCTTGGCATTCTCCTATGTAGAACTGATACGAAGTAATTTCTGACACAAAAGCAATGTAGGAACAAACAGGAAGAGAGCAGATTGTGAGCTTGCCTTCCCAGTGCAACTGCACCCTCCAGGGTTACAAAGTCTTGACAAAAACGCAGCTTCCAAGTAACCACTACTCTCAGTGAGGCTGAGGGTCCGCCTCTGAAATCCCCTTATTTGTACACCATGACCAAATCATATGCAAAGTCCTGGGCGAGACTCCTCTATCGATAACTAGAAATCATAAGGAAAAATGATTTATCTCAACCAGCCCTGCAGAGAGGCAAACAGCTGCTCCCACATGCAGAAAACATGTCTAGCCCACTTCAAAGACACTGTGCATGTCTTAAGCACCAAAGGAAAGAATTCCAAAAAGAAAGCCATAAATAAGTTATCAGCGGGAGAAGACATATTCAGCATTTTTGATTGTTCTGTTGAAAAGCAGAGTTCCCCACCCCCCACCCCTGCTTTTTTTCTTTTGCGACCTTGAGCCAATAAAGCTATTCACATATTTTTTTTTATACTGAGTACTAAAAAGTCTATATCAAAAAAAAAAAAAAGGTTTATCCATCTGGAATAGCAATCCTGGTGCATGAGAAAGAAGGCAGTAACCTCACCTGGTTTTGAGAATTTACTGCTAGCCAGTTCCAAAAGTTCTGTGTGATTGAGCGAGACTCTGCTGCCACCGCAGCAGATACCAGAGGGAGGACTTTAGGTGAGAAGTTTAATCCCAGGGTTTATCTAATCATGGTCTTGCTGGTTTGTTTGAATAAAGATTAGCTCAGGGGATCAGCAGTGTCAGTCAGTACAAGACCCTGTTAAGACTCCACAATCACAGCTAACACTTATATAATATACTTGCCTATATCTCTGAGACTATTTTTGCTTAGTTTACTCATTTATTCTGTTCTTTAGATTCCACATATAAGTGAGATCATATGGTATTTGTCTTTCTCCATCTGACTTATTTTGTTTAGCATAATATTCTCTTGGTCCATCCATATTGTTGCAAATGGTAAGATTTTGCTCTTCTTTATGGCTGAGTAATACTTCATTGTATAAATGTACCAGTTTCTTAACCTAGTCATCTAACAATGGGCATTTCGGTTGTTTCCATGTCTTGGCTATTGTAAATAGTGCTGCAATAATGCTCACTAATCATTAGAGAAATGCAAATAAAATAGTGCTCAACCTCACTAATCATTAGAGAAATGCAAATAAAAACCACAATGAGATACCACCTCACTCTGGTCAGAATGGCTATCATCAATAAATGAACGAACAAGTGCTTGCGAGGATGTGGAGAAAAGGGAACCTTTGTGCAGTGTTGGCAGGATTGCAGATTGGTGCAGCCAGTATGGAAATCGGTATGGAGGTATCTCAAAAAATTGAAAATGGAACTACCTTATGACCCAGAAATTCCACTCTTAGGTATCTATCCAGAGAAATCAAAAAAGCTAGTTCAAAATATATATGCACCCCTATGTTTATTGCAGTTCTATTCACAATAGCCAAGACATGGAAACAATTGAAATGCCCATTGAAGGTTGCTAGATGGGAGGGTGATGGGGATGGTGGAGAAGGTAAAGAGATTAGAAAGTACAAATTAGTAGCCACAGTATTGCCATGGGGATAGGAAAGACAGTTTGGGGAATATAGTCAATAATGTTGTAAAGATTTTGCAGGGAGTCAGATGGGCACTTGTCTTATTAGGGAGACCACTTCATGGACTGTATAGGTGCCTGACCACTGCACTGTACACCTGAAGCTGAAGCTGAAAAATATTGAATGTCAACTGTAATTTAATATATATATATAGTCACAGGATGTGGAGTACAGCATAGGGAATAGAGTCAATGGAATTGTAACAGTTATATATGATTTCAGAGAGGTAGTAGATTGGGAGAGGGGGGTTATCACTTTGTGAGGGGTGTAAATGTCTATTACATTGTTTTTTACACCTGAAACTAATTATATAACTATATATATATATACATACATATATATGTATAATTTGCTTGTGCCAAGCAAAATTCTGAATGCTTCACATATTTACGTATTTACATTCCTTTGCTCTTCATAACAACCCTTATAGATGAGGAAACTGAGGAATGGAAAGGTTAAGTAACTTGCCCAAAGTCATACAGCTAGTCAGGTACAGAGCCAGAATTCAAACCCGGGCTACTTAGCTCCAAGTCTGCAAAATGTCTGCTAATCTTGAGTGTTTCACTTCAACTCAACTATTCTTTCATTTAAATCCCAGTGTCCCCATTGAGGAGGACTGACACAATTAAGGAGAAGTCCGTCAGGTTTTCCAAGCTAAAATTTCAACATCATTATCCTAACGGATATGTGTCATTTCAAGGATCAAGTTTTACTGAATTAGAGCTTAGATATTTCCCCAATTTACATTTAAATAAATTGCTTCTTGCTACCATTTCCAAAAATGGGCCTACCTACTGTCAGAGGGACAGTTGGTGGAGTTTACTACTCATTAGTCACATCTATCCAAGAGTATGATGTGAGTTTCTGTATTAGTAAGCTTCCTGATAAAGGCTTTAGCTGCTTCCAGAAGGATCTAGGGAAGCAAGTACCTGTTAAAGACTTCATAATGTTGGTGAGCTCAGCAGAGAGGTCCAAAAGTTGTGGAAACAGGAGGCCTGTGAGACTCTTGTGTTCTCTTTCCCGTGCTCGGTTCACCGTCATCCTTAAAGAAATGACTGACCTAATGGCTCCTCAGTGCCAGCTCCCAGGATAGAGAGAGGGTCTCATAGATAAATAAATAAAAGAAGCTGAACTGCAGCTTCAGAAAATCAAAGAGCCCACTAAAAATTGTCTCTCCCTGGAGCTGTCAGCTTGCTTAATTCGAGATGGCAAATCCTGGGGAGTACGCACACCAGAGAGCCCAGAGAGGTCTAGAACTACACCAAATGTTAGCAGAAGTGACCACAATCTCCCAATTTAAGCCCACCACGGCCGTGGAACTCAACCAACTAAACTCCTAGTAACCCAAAAGGAAAGACATGGGCTCCTGGCCCCAGCTGGATGGCAGTACCCTGTACTGTGGTCTCCCCTCACTGCTGGGAGTGCTGGCAGGGGCTCCTGGCCAGCTGTTGGACCGAAAAGGGAAAAGCAAACTTCTGGCAACATTGTGGACTGGCCAGATTCCTTGTAACATAACAAGTCGTGCTCATTTTCTTGTCCCTGGAGTTCTAAACCAAGTCTCAGGCACAAAACGGGCAGAAACCTTGAGAGTGGCTGAGATGCCTCCTTGTACTTCTTTGGGCAACACAGCTTGTGATGGCAGGACTGTTAAAATGACAGAGAAAAGGGAAGTGGTGATTGTCAAGCACACACTATGAGCCAGGTTTTGTCCACACATTATCCCATTTAATCCTTAAAACCTTGTAAAAGCCAGTGTTGTTATTCCTATTTACATAAAGGTACAAAACACAGAAAGGTGGCACGGTTTCAAGTTGTAAACCAGCTCTCTAAATCCAGTTGAGTCCAAAGCCTTATTTCAAAATATATTGGTACTTTAATCAACTGATTTTTCAATAGTAAATCCTAGAACTTGAGAACTGGGAGAGGTATCAGAGATCGTCCTAGTCAAACCCCTTCCACCTGCAATGGAGCAAACAGGGTCCCAAGAACTAAAGGCAGTGGCCAAAGTCTCAGTGACACTTGTTTGCTTCTGTATTGTTGTCTAGTGCTGTTGTATCAAATTACCAGAAGCTCAATGCCCTATATTGACACCCATTTATTATTCAGTTTCCGAGTCAGAAGTTGGGGCAAGGTGCAGGTCAGTTGGTTCTCTGTTTAGGAGCTTACAAGCCAAAATCAAGGTGTCCACCAGGCTATGTCCCCTTCCAGAAGCTCGGGGAAGATTCTTTCAAGCTCTCTGAGTTTGTTGGCAGAATTCAGGTCCTTGTGGTTGTGGAGCTAACGTCCCCATTTCCTCGCAAGTCACATCTGGGGGCCACTGACATTCCTGTCTCATTGTCCCTCCCTCTTTATAGCAGCAAAGGCACATGGACTTCCTCTGGTTTGAATCTCTCCACTCTTTCTTCTGCCTCGTCTCTGACTCCAGCTGGAGAAAGTTTTCTGTTTTTTAGGGATCGTGTGATTCCATTGGGCTCACCCAGACAATTCAGGATAATCTCCCCATTGTAACCTTAATTATATTGTAACCTTAATTACAACTGCAAAGTCCTTTTGCCATGACATGGTCACAGGTTCCAGGAACTAGGACGTGAACATCTTTGGGGACCATGTTGCCTACCACACTGTAGTTCTGACCAAAGCCAGAGGAGACAAAAACCCAGAATACCTGTTTAGCCACCCAAATCAAGCACCATGTGTGTCAGGAGCCTCAAGGCTCTATGCTGGACTGATGTTGGGCTGGTGGCCTATATCAGCAGAGGTGACCACCCCCCATTCCCTGCCACTCGTGGAAAGCAGACGAACCACGGCACACTCTGGTTTTCTTGATCTCTGGGGCCTGTTTTGGTAGTATGCCTTCATCATTTTGGGAGGGCTGCTGCAAATCCTCAGAACATTCAGCAGACAGCTGTGCAAATATAAATACCAAAAACCTATTGCAAAATATTCATTTGTATGTTAACGTATGCATCATTCAATAAACATTTATGGAGAGCTTACTGCAAACGGACAATGTGAAAAAGATTTGTGGGTTTGTAGCAACTTTGAATTATTTATAAGGCAGCTCCCTTGATTAATATAAATAACTGAATTGACCACATTTGGGCCTTTCCATGGGTCAGACTTCACATGGCCTGAGTACACTGAAAAGCCCCAAGAGAAATGAGTCTGGTGGCGAAGGGACCAACCCCACTCCACAGGTGATAGATGTTGGAACAGAAGATGAGTGACCTTTAAAAATGGGATGAGGACGTGTGATTGCTGTCACTGCTGTTTGGGCCCCAGTGCCACATCTTTCTGCCTAGGTGCTCAGCATGAAGGAGCAGGCAGGGGGACAGTTGTCCAGCAGGACACATACTAGGCTCTTCAGCGAGGCCAGTGAGGATGTCGTGCGTGGCAGCACATGTGGTGGACCTCCATTCGTGTCCTACCAGAGCCCACTGCTTCTGTGTTTCAAAGCTGTGCACCCTGATTATCAGCTCATCTTCTAAAGGACTGACATGTGAAAATGAAATTATCAAAGCCAGAACTTATGCAGGAACTACTCACTTTTCAAAAATATCCGGCATTCATTATAAAACATCATTAAACAGCAAGCTTTCTTTAAATGTGGTTCGATTTAGTAAGAGGTTCAGATTTGTAAAGCTGGAAGGAGCCTAGTAAACCAACCTTTATTTTAAAAAATGAAAAATGGGGCCCAGAGAGGAATACTGACTTGCCTGAGAGCCCAGCTAGTTGGTGCAAACAGAACTAAAACTCAAACTCTGAGCATGTGCCCTCCCTCTATCACACCACGCTGCCTCCTATAGCAATGGCCAAGTTCATGTTTATAAATGGATAAATTGTGCACATGGATATATTACATGCCAAGTTATATGTAATGCAGGGTCTCAGCTCCCGCTCCCCGCACAAGAACGCAAGATATGATGAGGCCGAAAAGGAACACCCACGGAGCCATGGATGGGGGTTCATACCACTATATTCTCGCTGGAGGCTGGGTTGGAGACACAGGAAGCAGGCTCCACACGATCCACAATCTGTCATCCACTTCTCTGCCAACCAACCAACCCCCTAGCGTAGCCACGGCAGTTATATCAGTGGCTAATGGCTAACCAGTAACAGCTGATGACCACCCAGCCACAGCAGATGGCCATCTAATTACAGTTGATGGCCATCTAATAACTGAGCCAGCGTCTTTCCACGTGAGGCCGAGAGCCTGGAAACTGCTCTCTGGGACTATGTCCCCACATTATATTAAACCTGTACCTCACTTCACACCGAAGAACAGAGAAGTGGGGAGTGCTGGCTATCTGCCAGGAGAGCTGGGTTCTAATTCTACTTCAAAAGTAACAAACTGTGACCGCAGGCAAGTTGTTCAACCTCTCTGGACTTCATTTCCCTTGTATGTAAACTGACTAAGGTTTAAAGCTTTTCCTATCTCCAACACAAAAAGCCTGTGGCGTTAGCTACATGTCATGTGAAAAATAGAAATATGGAAGGGTTTGGGCAGAAAACTGCTGACTTAATTTGTTCTGTGCAAGGAAGGCCGACGAAGCAGGGGTCTTCAGATTTGGTGTAAAGGGACACCGGGTCCATGATGATTGCCCTTCCCAGCCCACTCAGATATGGTGTGAGAGGTGGAGGAGCCCATGGGTGGGAATCATGGAAGTAGGTAGCTCAGATGGAACATTAGAGGAAGCGAGGGCCCACCCACCCCGAGACTACATCCCTACAGCTGCTGCACACTAGACACTGTGAGCCTCTCGAATCACAACCATCTGTTAACAAGCACACTTTCCAGTGCCCTCCCATCCTAGCCAAGGGTGAAGAAGGATGGCACCTGTGTTTGGGGTCGTTGCACTTTTTACCTAAGTCTGAATTCTGAAACATGAGACAAGGATAGCAGAAGGACACCCCAATCTCCAGCAAGCCCAGCTCTGCTTCCTGACAAAAACTGGTTGAGAAAGCTCCCAGTGGCTCTCCACTTGACCTTCACTTCAACCCCAGCAGAGAGACAGATATTCTCCCCATTTTATAAATGAGAAAACGGAGGCTCTGCAAAGTGACTTGGCAGCCCTGCTCATACTCTCAGCCTCTCCATGGAACAATGTCAGGGTCAAGGTCCGTGTACCCATCAGAATGCAGTGTTACATGCAAAGTGGACTTTCACGAACATCGGAACACTCAACAGGAAGGATCAGAGAAGGCCCAGCTTTTATACACTGTGCACAATGACGAGGGCAAAAATGCACAGAAGCTGATAATTAAGATACTCAAAACTGTTGAGGAGGGTAACCAAGTCCTAACTGGCTTTAGTTGGGCTGAATGAGGTTCAACAGAACTTCAGAGAAAGGAGAAGGATAGTAAAAACTCTGCAGCCCTACCTGTTATCTTGCTTACAATCGCAACACCATTTGCTTAACAAAAATAGGTATGTTGAACCCCAAGACAGTAATAATGCTGTTCAATGACAGAAAAAGGAGTTTTTATTACTTGGGCAATCTAATGGCTGTCATGCAAGGACTAGGCTCCCACTCCCCACACAGTAATGCAGGATATGGTGAGGCCAAAAAGGAACACAAATGGAGCCATGGATAGGGGTTCATACCACTATATTCTTGCTGGCGGCTGGGTTGGAGACACGGGAAGCAAACATCTATCAGTATCCCAACGAGGGGTCTTCCTGCACCCCAGTCTCGCTGGCGACCGGCGAGACGTAGGAAGTAGGATCAACATGATCCGCAATCCGCTGTCCACTTCTCTGCCAACAAACAACCCCTTGCTAACTGCAATCTGTGCTTGCTAGCTTAGCCATGGCAGTTGTACCAGTTGCTAATGGCTAACTGGTTACAGCTGATGGCCAACTAGTCACAGCTGATGGCCATCTATACCCGAGGCAGCACTTTTCCATGGGAGGCCGAGAGCCTGGAAACTGCTCTCTGGGATTCTGTCCCCACAGCCAGGTAACCTACAATGTTTCTGCCAATTCTGCAATGATGTGCATCCCATCCTTACCCAGGCCCCACAAGAGAGGGCTTGTCATGCAGGGCAACCTGCGGGGTCTCTGGTCCCGCTCCCCACATAAGAACGCAGGATATGGTGAGGCCAAAAAGGAACACCCACGGAGCCATAGGTAGGGGAGTCATACCACTATGGTCTCACTGGAGGCTGGGCCCACCGGATGCCCGACCTGCTGTCCGCCTTTCCGCCAACCGACCAACGACTCTCCTCCACTCTCCTCGACTCTCCTTGGCTCTCCTCGGCAATCCTCGGCTCTCCTCCGTAGCCGCAGCAGTTATACTAGTGGCCAATTGGCTAACCGGCCACAGCCGACGGCCAATCAGCCACAGCTGACGGCCATCCACTACTCGAGCCAGCACCTTTTCAGGTGAGGCCGAGAGCCTGTAAACTTCTTTCTGGGGCTCTGTCCCCACACTCCACCCCTGCAGGGTCTCACCTCACAATTTATGCGACAAGCGTCTTCCGCGAGGGTCCCTGTGCCGTATTAGCCTACTGACACCTACGGAGGAAAAGAAACGGTAGTCTTAGGAACCAACAATGGCAAATCCCTTCCATCTGGGAGGATACATGCTAGCTTTTTGTCCTGGGAAAGGAGAGTCGCTGCCACTGGCACCTTTCCTGGTTTGTGGTACCAGACCTTTATGGCAGTGCTTGGGGTCCCTTGCATAGTTTCAACATGTAACAGAACAGGGGACCCCATAATAGGCCATAGTGAGAGCACATAGTTTCCTCGCAAAATCAACCCGGTATCAGGACCTCTGTATACTACAGTCACTTGCGTTGGCCACTCAGCCACCACCCCTGGCATCACTTGCAAATCATGAGTCAAACCGGCCCCCCATGGGGCTATCAGACCCAACCACCGACAGTGGGGGCTTTTGACCTGCCAGGGCCAAGTCCGTTACATAGTAGTATGTCCCCAAGCGGACAGTCAGACGATCCATTAAATCATGAATTGAAGGCACTGCAGCGTGCAAGGGGGGCGTCACCTTATTTAACTCCCTATAGTCCACAGTCATTCGCCACGTCCCATCTGGCTTCTTGACAGGCCATACTGGGGAGTTAAAGGGACTGTGCATTGGCCTCACAATATGTGCCTTCTCCAATTCCAATATTGTACAACCAATCTCCTCCTGTCCTCCTGGCAGGTGGTGCTGTCGCACTGTAACCACACACCAGGGCTGTGGCAACACTTGAGGAGGGTGGTGAGCATGCACGCGTGTCACCGCTTTCACCACCCGGATCCGGAGACGGAACTCTCCTACCGACGTCTGTAAGCTGAGGCCATGTAGCACGTCCACCCCTAGAATATACTCTGGAACGGGGGAGACATAAACCTTGTAGGTACGAAGAGGAAGCCTTCCTATACCCACTGGTAAGGAAACAGCCTTTACAGTCACAGTCTTTCCCCCGTAGCCATCAATGCAGACTGCTGGTCCTGGGAACAGTTCTGGGTTCCCATAAACAAGACTGCAGTCAGTGCCAGTGTCAACTAGAGCCAAAACCCTCTGTACATTCGAAGGGGACCAATGTATGGACAGTTCCACGTGGGGCCTCCGGTCCCTGCTCATCCTCTCTGACCGGGTACCTTGGCCCCACCCCTAATCAAGCTGAAAGAAGTCGGCCTCAAGCGGCTGCATGAAGTCCTGGAGGGATATGGGTCGCGCTTTCCCAGACTCCTCCTTTATGCTTCTCCGGAATTGTTCCGGACGCAACTGTTTCCAAAGTTCAAGCAGGAGTGCATTGGGTTGCTGGTCTATTTTCTTCCTATCGACGCCTGCTGCCACGAGATCACGCCACATCTGTGCGCGTGTTACTCTCTGAGGCCCGTGACCTCTCCCCTTTACCTTTGGTTTGGGCTTCCAGGTCTCAACTGTGTGGACCTCCTGTCTTAATTTCCTTCACCTCCGGCTTTCAACATCCCCTAGGGTGGCCATGGCAGTTGTAACTTCATGGATCCGTCGCCCTACATACAGTGTAAGAATAGCAACCAAGGATCCAAAAGCACTCGCAGGTGCAGTATCCAAAACCAGATCTCTCATACTGGCAGTAAAAAGCTCGTCATCTGGGCCCTGCATGTTGAGGTTAAAAATAGCATGTCTCATACCCATTTCCCGGATTATTTGCATAAGTTCTGTATATGACTGCCATTGACTCACAGTGTCTGGCAGCTCGCCAGCCTGTCCCCATACGGTGCATACCGCAGCAGTGAGCCACTGCATTAGAGAATGGTTGCCCTGGTTGTTGGCCAATCTATGGCAGTTTTGTAACCTTTGTCGCAGGGACGGATGTGCTGTCACGAAGGCTAGCTTTTCCATCTTGCCTGGGAGCAGAGAATGCTGTCTGCTCCCTCATCCCATAAACGTAATAGCCAAGCCAAGACTGGCACTCCAGGGCACTGTCTGTACCGTCTCCCCAGCTCCTGCAACTCAGTGGGAGTGTATGGGGTGTAGGTTGTGAACTCAGTCACAGCTGGGTTGCCAGCAGCAACGCCCCCAGGGCCCAAAGGTTGCTCACGTTTTACCCTTTGCTTCAAGATTGGCCGGGTTTGGGGTTGGGAGCTACATTGTCTCCACTTGCTTCCTCCGCGTCTGCCTCAGAGTCTCCACCTTGGGGGCCCTGTTCTAACAGGCAGACCCGGGCCTCCAGCGCTTCCAACCGGGACACCTGGTTTGGCACCCGGGCCCTTTCATTAAGCCCATTTTCCGTGTTGAGACTCAAGGCCTTGAGGAACATCCAGCCCACGCGGCCGGCTGTAGCCTTCTCCTCCTCCAGCAACCTTTCAGCCAGAGTCTGCAGGGCCCTCTCCACGCTGGCCGGAGAGCCGTCCATGTCCTCCCACCCCTCCTTGGGGGTCCGACTCCTGAGAACAGTGGCCACCGAACACCATACACTGTGTGGGGGCCACACGTCCTCCTGCCCAGAGTCAGACGCCATTCCTACCTGGTCGGAATCTTGCTCACCATGCCAGGTGTCTGAGTGGGTGGAGGCCTCCTTGTAAGATGTCCACCACCCTCGGAGCTTAAAGCCGCAGCAGATCATCAAAAGGAGGACAACGCCTTCTATGGCCAAGAAGGTGGTGTGCCAGCTGGAGGCTTGAGTCTCCCAGGCAGACCGCGCCTCCCGTTCCCAGTGTCGCTCCTAATGGGCCTCCCGAAGCTGGGCTCTCACATGCACAAACCGCTCCACCATGCTTCAGTAGGTTTTGGCCGGCACCGTACCCTGCTCGCTGCGCCATTTGTCGTGCGGGAGACCCTGCTCGCTGCGCCATTTGTCATGCGGGAGACCCTGCTCGCTGCGCCATTTGTCATGCGGGGCGGCTTGCGGGGTCTCTGGTCCCGCTCCCCACATAAGAATGCAGGATATGGTGAGGCCAAAAAGGAACACCCACGGAGCCATAGGTAGGGGAGTCATACCACTATGGTCTTACTGGAGGCTGGGCCCACCGGATGCGCAACCTGCCATCCGCCTTTCCGCCACCCAGCTGACAACTCTCCTCCACTCTCCTTGACTCTCCTGGGCTCTCCTCGGCAATCCTCGGCTCTCCTCCGTAGCCGCAGCAGTTATACTAGCGGCCAATCGGCTAACCGGCCACAGCCGACGGCCAATCAGCCACAGCTGACGGCCATCCACTACCCAAGCCAGCACCTTTCCACGTGAGGCCGAGAGCCTGTAAACTTCTTTCTGGGGCTCTGTCCCCACAGGGCTCCTTCCTGTTTCCTCAAAATGTAATTGCAAGGGCAGGCCTGGACTCATGCTTATAGCCATACAGTTATTACTATACAGGGAAACCTCGAATCTGGATGTAGTTAGGATGTGACAAAGGTGCAAAGAGACCATGCCCCCCAATGGCCCCACACAGGTGTTATTTCTGGGAGGGCAAGGGAGTGTGCTTGGAAGTGGCTTCATTCATAAACACATGCTCCCTTTCCATTGCCTGCTAATCTTTAAATTCTGACTCATCTGGGCTGAGAACCTTTGTTCTTTTGATGGGGAATTTCCATCTGTTGAATACACTTAAATCTTTTTTTTAAAGGGTTGGCTTTCTAAATGTTTTGGTTCTTAACTTTTGAAAGTTTTTCTGCTTTTAATAAGGTGGTTTCCTTTTTATTTCGTTAACTCTTTTGCTGGGAAAGATCAGAGTAACCACCTGTGCTGGTAGAAATTCAAGTCCACCACTGGCAATAAAAGCCATAATAGTCACTGGGGAAAAAAATCATCATGAAAAATTCTGTCTGCCCTCTTTCTCTGCCCTGTTTTTATAGATAGAGAGTAAATGTTTAAGTGGAAGCCCATTGTGGGGACAGAGTCCAAGGGAGCAGTTTCCAGGCTCTCAATCTCAGGAAAGGTGCTGGCTCAGGTATAGATGGCCATCAGCTGTGACTAGTTGGCCATCAGCTGTAACCAGTTAGCCATTAGCCACTGGTATAACTGCCATGGCTAAGCTAGCAAGCGCGGATTGCAGTTAGCAAGGGGTTGTTTGTTGGCGGAAAGGTGGACGGCAGATTGCGGATCATGTTGATCCTACTTCCTATGTCTCGCTGGTCGCCAGCGAGACTGGGGTGCAGGAAGACCCCTCGTTGGGGTACTGATAGATGTTTGCTTCCCGTGTCTCCAACCCAGCCGCCAGCAAGAATATAGTGGTGTGACTCCCCTACCTATGGCTCCGTGGTGTTCCTTTTTGGCCTCGCCATATCCTGCATTTTTGTGTAGGGAGCGGGACCAGAGACTGTGAATGACATCCCGCATGACACTGGCCTATCCCACTGTTTTACAGAGAAGGAGCCTGAAGCGTGAGGGGGGAAAGTGATGAACCCACAACTACCCTGGGGTTTGCTGGCAAACCTGGGGCCAGGACTGAGAGCTTTGGACTCCTTTCTGGTGCACAGAAATATGTGGTATCTTCAATCATCAACAGAAAAGCCCAGTGCAGGCACAGGCTTTGCCCAGTCCCGCTCCAGCCCTTGTATGATTTCCTCCATATCCCTATCATTTCCTTGCCGTAGCCCTGGCTGCCTCTCTCTTCTCTCCTTCCCACCCTCTCTCCCTCATGCACATGGCCTCCAAACGACTGCTTCTGTCACCAAACTGCTCTGTATATACACCAAACAGTATCTCCACCTCACTAGAAAGGCTTGCATGAGGGAGGGGGCAAGTGATGGGTGCAGGTGGAGGGGGTGCAGGAAGAAGGGATGCAGGAGGAGGAGTGTAGGAGAAGGAGAGGTGCAGGAGGAAGAGAGGTGGAAAAGGAGGGGTGCAGGAGGAGGGATGCGGGAGGAGGGGTGAGGGAGGGGTGTGCAGGAGAAGAGGTGCAGGAGGAGAGTGCAGGAAGAGGGGTGGACAGAGACAAGTCCCGATCTGGAGCACACAGAGAAGGCATATAGAAAAACTTTAAAGAAGAGTTGTATCACTGGTTGATTTCACAAGGAATGATAAGTGAATGATAAATTGGGGACAGAAGTTTATGCTCCCCTCAATCCCTACAAAAAGCTTTCCACAGGGGGCGATCCCCCCACAAAGCCAGAAACATTCAGTGTCCCTTCAAGGACCTCAGGCTGAAAGAAGGAACCGCAGTGCCTATGCCGTGTCTCTCAGCCGCCACTATGGGCTCCAGCCCAGAGGTTTGCTTTTAGGGCAGACCTCCAGCAGAAGCGCAGGAAGATTTATAGGCTGCTGCCAGAGCACCGGTCACCTTATTCCAATGAGACGGATTTTCTGGCTAGGTAGCTCAAGAAAGCAGGACTTTTTTTTTTTTTTTAAATACTAGATTCTAACAAAAATGGAGGAATGACAGTTTTATCAGCCTGCAGCTGGAATGTCCAGTTGTCAGTTTTAAAAGCCTATGTCTATTTACAAGGCACAGTTTAACCTCTATGGAATTTGTAGACTATATGGATTTGTATTGCTTGATCCTCAGAAAACATGAACGTCTGTGTGATTTCAGTCTAAAGGGATGGATGCTGGTCAGGCTCTTTGATCATCTGGAAGTCCATTTAGACCAACCTGTGTGAGTAAGTCCAGTATTTCCAGTTGTAGTTGTTTTTTTTAATCCACTGTAACTCTAACTTTTTAAGAAATGTTATACAAAATCACCTCAAACAATTTCAAAATGACATTAACTTCCAATCAAATTTTTAGAGTAATTATCAATTATATAACTTTTGTGTTGGTAGCACTGAGTAAAAATCAAACATTGTAACATAATACATATTTTCATATCTAAATACATATACTCATCTTTGAGACTGCTTGATTGAAATCTGTGATCATATCTTTATTTATTATATACAAACTATCAGAGATATGGAAAGTAAAAATGAGTGACTACCATACTGAGTGAACTTTCTGAATCCTCTGCTGTGTAAGTTAGGGTTTCCCAAAGGCTGTTCAGTGACTCTTCCATCAGAAAAGGGCTTCCTGGTGGCCCTTGGGGCCAAAGAAATCTTTCCTTCCTTAGCACCGTAGCTCCGGAGACAGGATTCCATGGACTGTTAATACATTTTATGTTAAAAGAAAAAAAAATTGTATAGACAAATAAATTTAGAGAATAGCGGGTTGCCAAACAAAGAGAACTTGGCTCATCATCCAATAACTGGTCAATTTCCATTCCTTGCCCTGTCAATGACAAGAATCTCAAGGTAAATTGAATTAGATCTCCTTTACCTATAGGACTGGCTGAGAGCAGAGTCCCAGATTATCCAAACCAATCAGTCCCATGCCGAAGCGGAGACGCTCTGGAACACAACCTGAGCTACACAAACGGACTGAAACCTCTGTGGCATCAGCATCCTCTCATTTCTATCTTTTCACCCCAAACACTAATCCCAACAGCCTGCCAACTGGGCCTCTCTCTTAGCAACCAAACATCTAATTAAACAGTGTTTTGTGGCATCTGCAGATAAACCGCAAAACAGATGGTCTGTGTACAGAGGAGAGTCATCTTTTCTTCTTTCCAAAATAGAACAATGAAGCATAGATTCAGAATTGGCTGTAGCAATATTCTTATTGGTATATCTTTACGTAGTATAGTTCCTAAAGTGCTTCATCATTTCTTTGTGGGGTGGACCTGCATTCATTGTTTTCCCCTCTTCTAAAACATTTAGTATTTCTCCAGCCCCCCTGCCTTTCTCTTACCCACCCACCTCTTTCACTGTCTGCTATATGGAAAAAACTGCAGTGTGTTTTGTGTTGACTAAATACGCAAGAGAATGGTAACCTGAGGAAAATGCAAGACATTTCTTATAGCAGCTCAGAATATAAGGCCACCAGTTGAGACAAGTACCCACCCCTGCTGCAAAGCCCTGTGGGCTTCAGCAAGGCCAAATCCAAAGCTGTCATTCATCATGTTTAGGTTTTCACATTCTGTGGCTGTTTTCCAAAGCATGAAGTGATTCTTAAAGTCCTGGATTGAGATGCTAACCAGTTCTCAGGTAAGCCCTGGTTGGTCTTAGTATGGTCCCTGCTACTAAGCAAAGGGGGTGGAGGTGGAGCCAGTGAGGCCAACTATAGAACTAGATAAAACTCTTTAAGGAAAACTCATCCTACCCGGCATTGGGAAGCTTTGAAATGATAACGTATCATTTTGCACACCAAAAGGGGAACAAAATCAACAGTGCACATGGAAAAATTATGTCCATTGTGTCCAGAGGAGTATTTTATGGTTCAGACTTTCAATCTTGTGTGCCAGAGAGAAGCCCAGTGGTAGACTGATTTCAGAACAAAAAGCAAAATATGGTCACACTTCCCTTTACGCAGAATTCTCTGGTGCTCAGTTGTTTGTGGATAGAGCATGAAATGCCAGCTAGAGGCCAAGGGCCTTGAGAGCAGGGGCTTTGTTTCTATACCTGTGGGCACCACTACACATAGTAGGGAATGAAGCAAGTTTGTTGAATGAATATATGAAAATTCCTTTGCACTTCCATGTTATAAGCTCCATATGAGCAGAGGCTAACTGAATCTTGGTGATTCCCGTATTCTCGTGCCTAAAAGAATGCTTATTCTGCACAAGGGAATAACAAGAAATATATTTATCTTCCATCTTAAAAGATTAAAACACTAGACAACATATAGAAAATGATTTCTAAACATTGGACAACAGACAATACAAGATAACAATCTCTGAGAGGAGGGAAACAAACAAAATGAGCCTTATGATTGTCTCACCTTACCACCTTAAGACAGTTTCCAGGCTACAAGGCAAGAGGGGAAACGCAAATTAAGCTCTGTGATCTCAATGAGTTGAGGAGACAAGTTGAGAATTCAGGGAGGTCAAGGTGGCTAGAGTTCACAGGGTAGAGGAGCAGACAGGAGCCTAGGACTACTTCATGTACCCACCAGTAATGCCACAATATAAGGCCATCTGGTATAGTATCTCAGGAGTAGGGAAAATAAGTCCCAGACCAGGGGCTACTCAGGTCCCACCTAACAAAGTTTAAAAGAAATTCTCATAACGACCAAATGGCTTCCAAGTAACTTAATTGCATCCCACAACAAAGCCCAAAACAACTTAAATGAATACCAAAAACCCAATGCCTTACAAGGTAAAATGTACAGGTGAAATATCTAGCACCTAATCAAAAATTGCCATCCATGCAAGTAAGCAGGAAAATACAACCCATAAAGAAAAGAATATCAATCAATATACACAGACTTAGAAATGACCAAAGGGTAAAGTTAGTAGACAAGAATATCAAAACAATTAATATAACTATATTCTGTATGTTCGAGAAGGTAGAGGAAGGTATAAACATGTTAAGCAGAGACATAGAAGATATAATAATGACTCAAATCAAACTTCCATAAAATCTAATATCGGAAATGAAAAATACATTGGATGAAATTAAGAGCAGAACTGCAGAAAAATTTAACCCTAGCAATATAACCTAATATGAAACATTGAATGAGAAAAAGACTAAAAACATTCATTGAGTTGTGAAACTCAGAAGTTTAATATGTATGTAACTGGAACCCCCAACGGCAGGGGACAGAAAAAATACTGAAGCAATAAAGGCCACGTTTTTTCCAAACTTGATGAAAACTCTAAAATCCACAGATTCAAGAAACTCAACAAACTCTGAACACAAGAAATATGAAGAAAACTACACTAAGGCACATCATAATCAAATTGGTTAAAACCAGTGGTAAAAAGAAAAATCTTAAAAGCAGTCAGAGAAAATTGATACATTACATACAGAGGGGAAAAAAAGATAAAAATGATAGCAATTTTCTCTTCAGAAACAAGGCAAGTCAGAAAACAGTGGTTTTCAAAGTACTAAGAAATACCAGAATTCTATATCCAAAAAAAAAACTTTCAAAAATGAAAACAAAATAAACTTTTTCAGACATATAAAAGCTAGATGAATTCATCCCCAGCAGATCTGCACCACAAGAAATGTTAAAGGAAATCCTTCAGGCAGAAGAAAAGTGACACCAGATGGAAATCTAGATCCACACAAAGGAATGAAGAGTTCCCCAAACTGAAAGATAATTATGATACCACTTTGTAAAAAATTCCCCAGCAGAAGCTAATGTTTTGCTCTCCTTTTCTCTTCCTATATCCCAAAATAAGATGGTTACACACAGAGCTTAAGAAATTTCACAAAACTATTAATCAACTAATATTATTGAATATACAAAAAAATGTTTAGTGAGCCATCATTGATGTCTCATTAGAGATACTTATTAAATGTTGAAGGAAGAGAGAGGGTAGGGAGGGTGGGAGGGAAGGGCACCAACATAGTATTATATTAAAGCCAATATTCATTTATCACGTGAGCTGACTGCTGCTATAACATTTTTCCCTTCACTTGCAAGAACTACCTACCATGTCCTTCAAGAGTCAGCAGAAAGTCTGGCCTCCCTTCTGAAGAGTGCTCATGCACCAGCCCCTCATCTTCTGGGCACAGTAGAAAAGATAAAAATGAACCTTTGCACACTAGCTTTCAAAAGTTATGGCCTCTTTTCCAAGGACTTATAGGACATTGGACCAACACCCCCAAAGGGAGCCCTTTACTGAATAACTGCAATAACCAACAGAATGTTTCTAACACCCACAAAAATAGTTAGACACCCTGTGCTGGGCATACAGCTGAAGACAGACTCAGTGCATTTCCTGATGACTACATTTAAATTAAATCATGTATAGTATGTTCATATGCTATGCTCCAAATTTTACTTCAGGCCAAAGAAACCTGATCTGGCTTAAATATAATGAGCCATCATTAATGTCCTATGGCCTTGGTGGTAGCCAGGGTAACCACTACCCTCCAAGTAGTGCCTCTGTGGGGCTGTTCCACACAACATCAAGACAGCTGAGTAATTTCATGACAAATTAGTCCAATAGTTAGATAGGAGTGTCAAAACAACAACAGAAATTCTTCTGGCATTTTTTTTAAACTTGTAACTACTAGTGAACACATGCTCTGTGAATCTTTAGTTTTATCTTCATAATGCAAAGGATACCCAGTCAAAATTCCAGTCAGCTCAGTCAAACACTTGTCAATTTCTGTAAGACTGAAAATAATAATTTCCTGAATTTTTTACATTTGAAATTTCTTTCATGAATAGATACTGCAAGGAAAGTGTTTGAAGCATTCTAAAGAACGGTCTTCAGTCCCAGCTGGAGTAAGTCCTATCCCCATAGTGGGCAGGGTCCCAGTCTCACACTTCCAGGAGAAGGTTATTTGGAGTCAACTTGTTGGGGCTTTGAGGGTGCCTGTGAGCAGGAAAGGGACCCTCAGCAGGACAGAGACGGGGCAGGCAGAGCTGACCCTCCTGGGGCCAAAATAAACAGGCTTTTTGTGGCCATTATTTTAATTAGATAATTTAATCGGTCTTGACATGCTTTCTATACACAGACAAGAGCACACCCGAACTGCCACAGGGTGGGTGATCTTGAAAAGGTCTGATTTTTCCACTCACTCCTGGACATAAAAATAAGGAAAAGCTAGGAAGAGTTTTATTTTTTTTTCCTTCACACAGTACCACTGAATTTTTTCCAGCGGTCTAGAGAAGAAAACAATCCTTAGAACCAATTTTTTTAAAGGAAATTATTCATTTTTCCCTAATCTTCATAAAACATGGTGACTGCAGAAGACCTCCCTGTGACAACCCTTATTCTCACACAGTCCCAGATTAAAGTGTCCGAGCCCCACCCTTTGTGACCTTTCTGGAGGGAGGGGAAGGAGAGAGGGAAGAGGGCAGAGAAGAAGGAAGGGGGAGGGCAGAGGGGAAATATGAAGCAAAGTTAGTTTGTCTTCGTTTTTAGAAAAGCATAATTAATAGAAAAAAATACATATTTTAACAAAAGTTTCTTCTTTTCAGAAGCAACATAATACTCTTGTAGGCAAAGGGATCAAAGAAATACAGTTCCAAGTACAAATTATTTTCCAGGAAGACCTACTGTTTCTGCTCATCCAAAACTTCTTTTTTACCTGAAGGGTGGTCTCCATATTTGGCTTCCCTTAGAGGCTGTTTAGGGACATCTTCATGGGCCCAGTTGCCTCCCTCCCAGGCCACTCCCTACTGCTGTTCAAAAGGAAACATGTATGGTTTACCACTTCAACCCTTGCCATTAGTCTGGGAGGCTTCATTTTTCTTTACCCAAGTGACCAAGACCCTGAATTTTCATTTGATTTCTTGCTACTGTAAACTCTGAAGTGCCTCTTACAAAATAAAGTCACTTCCTCAGATCTGTGTTAGTAACCCCCTGTTAATTCTTTTCCCTTAGCGTAGCGAACCCCAGATAAATGGCATTTCCGTGGAACAGACTGTCCTCTTTAAAAAGATCAGACCCAATAGTTTTTACATATTCTGGATAGTAATCATTTGTGACATCAATATATTATAATATTTTCTTCCAGTTTGTAATTTGATTTTCACTTTGTTTTTAGTGTGTGTGTGTTTTTTGATAAACCAAATTTCTCATTTTAATGGGAGTCAAATTTTATCATTATTTTTTCATTTATTCCTTGTGCTTTTTTGTGCCATGATGATAAAAAAAACAAAAACCCTTCTCACCGAAAAGGACATAATGATATGTTGTGATACTATTTTCCAGTGTTTTAATATTTTTAAACTTCACATTTAAGTTTTAATACAGTGGAATTAGTTTTTATTATGGTATGAGGTAAGCCATTATTTTTGTTTGTTTTCACATGGGTAACTATTTGTTCCAGCTGCTTTTATTGAACTCTATCCCTTTCTCACTCAATAAAATCTATGTCATGTACCAAATTTTTACACATGTGTATCTGTCTATATGAGGTCGGACAATTAAGTTCACAAACTCATCGTAGAAAAAGTGCTACATACCTTATTTCTGAATATCACTATAGTCCCCTTTGAAGTACTCCCCTTGGGAAGCTATGCCCTGATGCTAGTGCCTAGTCCACCCTTCAAAGCAATTTTGGAACTCTCTTTTTGAAATGGCCATCAGAGCTGTTGTCGTGTTATACTTGATGTCCTGAAGGTCATCCAAATATCTTCCTTTCAATATTTCCTTTATCTTCGGGTAAAGAGAGAAGTCATTGGGGGGGCCAGATCAGGTGAGTAGGGAGGGTGTTCCAATACAGTTATTTGTTTACTGGTAAAAACTCCTTCACAGACAGTGCCGTGTGAGCTGGTGCATTGTCGTGATGTAAGAGCCATGAATTGTTGGCAAAAAGTTCAGGTTATCTAACTTTTTCATGCAATATTTTCAGCACTTCCAAATAGTAAATTTGGTTAACTGTTTGTTTAATTGGTACAAATTCATAATGAATAATCCCTCTGATATCAAAAAAGGTTAACAACATCATTGCAGCAAGTTCATGAATTTTATTGTCCAACCTTCATATGTATACATATATTAAAGACATGAGTTCATTCTGAGAGCTCCAATTTCAATCTAACACCACAAGGTTTATTCTAACCTACCCCCTTATCTTATTTGTAACTTCTTTCTCCGATAATGAGAAACATGGCTCTCATTATTTACAATAAAGTTTATTTTTTGCTCTATCTTGGAATAAACACAATGTAGTTTCAATTTTTTTTGTTTTGGTTTTTTTTTTTAAAAAAAAAAAAAGGTCATACCTGAGCCAAGCAGAGGAGATTATGTACAATCCCAAAGAAATAAAGCTGGAAGAAAAAGAAGCAAGTCTGCATATCTCCCTTTCCTAGGATAAGAGTAGAGAGTCAGGGCCACGCCAGCTATGAGCATAGTAGCCAGGCAACCTCAGAGTGACAACACCACCCTTTGGGCAGAATCTGATGCAGGGATTAGAATAAAGAATATAAAGCTTAGCATTGAATCTGATGCAGGCAGTCGTGGGATGGTGGGCCTTACTATTAAAATTGTTGATTCCATATTTACTCACCCTTCTCAACTAAGAAAATTTCAAGAAATCCTCCTCCCTTCTCATTTTCCTGCCAAAAGGGAACCCATACAGAATTATAACAAAGAGGATCTGTGTCTCTGTTAGGTGCTCTCTAGGGTTTGGTTTGCAAATATAAATTCAGTGTATTAACATCTTTGCCATTTTTTAATCTATTCTTAAAAATCACATTGGATTACTTCGAGGTGCTATCAACCCACTTGGAAATGAGAAAACTGGGACAACGTGGCTTCCGCCCTGGCAGGCAGCTTTGACAAAGAAACAGTGAGACTCCTAGATGAAAATCTTAGAACTTTGCTTTCCACTGAGCCCTGATGCTTTCCCAAGAAGTTGAAATATCCAGAGGGAAATGTCTGGGGGCAAGGCTGGAGGAGGTGAAGACAGCATGGAAGGGCAGATCTCTGTCACTTCAAAGCCAGCTTTCGAACCCTGCGATGAAGGAAGTTCCATTCTTTCCCACATGTCTCTGCCTGGCTAAATATAAATCCATCTTGGTTTATATTATGCTGTCTCTAATTGAATCACATTCTTCATTTGTTTAATTCAGAAACAATAAGCCATCCTGAGCGCTCCCCGGGAAGCCTGCCACGGCTGCAGTGGCCGGGTTCCCAGGCACGTCCGGCTGGGGCCTGCCACCAGCATCACACCAGGAGCACATGAGGGGCTCGAATGTAGAGGTAGGAGTGTGGACCTAATAGGTTTTATGAAACCTATTAACATAATTCACTATATCAAGGAGTCCAAGAGAAAAACCTAATACCCACTAGATGCCCAAGAGGCTTTAAGAGCATTGCCCTTCATTCTTGATTTTTACCAAAAAGTCCTAAGTGAAATCAAAACTGACTGTACTTGTTTGACGTGACAAAAGATCTACCTCAAAGCAGAAGCCAAAATTACCTCACCTCCCATGGTGAAGCACTCGGGACACCTTCATGAAAGGGCAGGAGTGAGACAAGTGTGTCACCGGCACCCTGTTATCTAGAATTAGGCTGAAAAAAATGAAAAGGGAAAGAAGGGGGAAGATTTTTTTTAATGGTCATTACTTGTAGATGATATGATTATGTACCAGAAAACCCAAGAGAATTAATTAAAAACTAATATAATTAAAATTTAGTAAAAACCTGGTAATAAATCACTTATCTAAAAATTTATTAACATGAGGTCTTGCCTCTCTCTGTTTCTGTCTCTTTCTCTCTCTCTCTCTCTCTCCCTCCCTTCCTCCCTCCCCCCCATTATTGCTATTGTATAATATTTTTTTAAAAAAATTTACTAACATGATGAGGTCCTGGTTTATGGTTCCGCATATGCTCTGTTCTCTCACTCTTTGGACAACTTTTGAGCACCTAGTGTGCTGGTGGGGGTCTCGGTGGTGGAGGTTCAGCAGAGAACAGAACAGAGTCCCTCCTTTCTTGTGCAGCTCATCTCCTGGGTTGGGGAGGGAGGGCGTGGGGAAATGGATGGAAAACAAGGGAATCAATAGATACCTAATGTTCAGGTTGTGAGACGTCTGTGGTGAAAATAAGGCCAAGTGAGAGACCAAAGACAGAGGGAAGGGCTGTTTTTTTTTGTAGGAAAAACAGAGAAGTCCTCTCTGCAGAATTGACCTTGGTTGAAGTCCCGGAGGCAGGAGGGGCACTAACAGATACTGGAAGGAGAATGTCCCGCAGATCGGACATCAGGGCCCCCCTCAGTGGGTCTGAGAAACAGATCTGTGGGGGTTAAGGGAGATGCCAATAGATGAGGCCAGAGGTCACTGGGGGGAAATCCTGCAGGGCTTGAGAGGCCATGAGAACTGTGGCTTCTATTGTTTAGAGGGTTTTCAACAGAGAAGCAGCGTGACCTGACTTTCTGTCAGAAGAGAGTAGGACACAAAGAGGTACCACCTCACACCCATTAGGGTGGCCATTATCAAAAAAGTATAAAATAAAAACAGAAAACAACAAGTGTTGGCGAGGATGTGGAGAAATTGGAACCCTTGTGCAGTGTTGGTGGGGATGTCAAATGGTGCAGCCACTGTGGGAAACAGTATGGAGTTTCCTCAAAAAGTTAAATATAGAATTACCATATGATTTAGCAATTCCACTCTGGATACATACCCAAAAGAATTAAAAGCAGGGACTGGAAGAGATATTTATACACCTATGTTCATAGCAGCATTATTCACAATCAGCCAAAGGGTAGAAGAAACCCATTAACGAATAAACAAAATGAAGTGTGTGTGTATATGTAATAGAATACTATTCAGCCTTAAAAAGAAAGGAAATTCTAACATAGGTACAACATGGATGAACCTAAAGAACATTGTGCTAAGTTAAATAAGCCAGTTACAGAAGGACAAATATAGTATGATTCCACTTATATGAGATTCCTAGAGTGGTCAAATTTATGGGATAGAAAGAAAAACGGTGGTTGCCAGGGGCTGGAGAGAAGAGGGAATGGGGAGTTAGAGTTTTAGTTTTGCAAGATGAAAACAGTTCTGGAGGTGGAGGGTGGAGATGATTGCGCAATAACGTGGATGTAATTCAGTGGATGTACCACTGAACTGAATACTTAAAAATGGTTAAAATGGTAAATTTTATGTTCTGTATATTTTTTCACAATTAGAGAGATGGGGGGATGAAAAAGAAGCAGGTCTGTGTTAGTCTTTATTAAAATGTTGTTTTACATATTGCTTGGCCCAAGTGACCTCAACTGACAATCGTTCGTTAACGTTCAAGCGTTTATAATGGGCACACTAGGTAAACAGCCCTTTGCAGAATGCAGCGATAAGGGATGATTCCTTGTGGAAATGTCACATGCTGCAACAGTCCAATACTGACGGGTGAACTGTGCACAGCAGCTCTCTCATGAAGCCAGGCACAGCTCACTGTTCTATTTAGTAGAAACACCAGGCTGACAACCAAAAGTATTTTCATGGCAATTTAATTCTTTACGGCAATCTCTGAGAAATAGTAAAGGGAGGTCTCATTCATGACTCACCCCAGAACTTTTTACGTTTCTCTGGCTCATCTCGTTCTCAGTATCCTTCTCTGAACCTCACAGGGTGGCAGCTACCCTCAATCCTTCCCTCCCTTCAGATGCCAAAGAAAACTCCCCCGCCAGCCTGTTCTGGCTGTGCATCCCTCCCTCCTTCCTCTCTCACTGATCTGAATCTCACCCCCACCACAACCCCATCTCTGCCACAGACAGACAGACTTCTTCCCACACAGGAATTGAGGGGGCTGTGAATACTCAGACATCCTCTCCAGTGGAAAGCACTACTGGTTGATTTATTTCCTCAAGGTGATCAGAATTTGGGAGGCTGCAAATAAAACGTTTCAGAGATCACACAGGTTGAACTACGAGCAAGTTTACTGCTCACCATCCCTTAGGATGGTCAAGGAACAGCCTCTGGGGCAACTTCATTTATTATTAAGAAATCATGAACCTTTAAAGCCACCACACAGGTCTCTGTTTCTGAGCATTGCACCAGACAGAGCCCCTCCCTTTTATCAACTGTCTCCAGGGCCCTCATGCAGAGAGCCCACTTCCTTCCCAAAGCCTCCTTGTAGTGAGACAAGCACTTTGGCAAACTGGATTTTACCATCAGACTATACAAATGACCTGTCCTTCCAGAACAATGTATCCTTCTGATAAATTAAGAAACAAAATCAAATAACAGAAAGCTAGCTCTTAAAATCCATCAGGACAAGTGAAACGTGCTATAAATCACACCAGTTTGTAAGTTTTCAGTTCTATGTTTGTACTATTCTGCTTTCCAAAAAGATACATAGGAGAACCTCCTAAGACTGGGGGATTTGTGGTCTCAGGAACCAGGCTGAGACCTTTGCTATGAGGGTTCCACCCTCTGGACTAAAAGTAAAAGCTCAGGTGAGACCGATCCCTCTGGGCACTGCTTGGCAGGTCACTGCTGGTTCATGTCATTGCAACATCTTCCAACTCAAGGCAAAACCCACAGTTTCTGTGGTTCTGGGTTTTCCATTTGATGTGGTTTTTGAAAATACAACTAATCATTGAAGAGCATCTCTTATTTCAAACCACAGCTCAAGGCTATTTTTTAGGAAGGAGGATAAATTCTGCTCTGCACTTCCTCCTGCCACTTTCATCTTAATGACCAGTTAACCTAGTTTACCACCAAACTAAGCACTGGTGATGGAATAGAGGAAGCAGAAGGTGCTCAGGGAAAGAACTATCTCTGTCACCTACTTTCCCTGTGAGGCCAAGTCATACCCTAACACCTGCGGTGGTCCTGGAGCCACAAGCTATGAGCTGTCTTCTGCCGGGCTCAGGCCTCACGGGACAAGCTACAAATGTGCTTTTCCATTCGAGCTCTGGGCTTCTACATTCTACTAAAGGGGGAGTAGCATTCTCTAATAAAAGGAGGAAATAAAAGCAATATTGGCTGATGACCAAGCAACAGCTGAAAGTTATCACTTTGAGTCATCACGTGTCTCTGTCTTTGGATATTTGTTCTAAAAAAAAAAACACTATAAAGTGGTTCCACACTGTTTCTCACAGTAAATGTGATGATTAAACAGACAACAACTCTCAATTTAAAATTTGCTTTTTCACACAGTCATAGGAAGTGATTTTTTCAAATATCATATTTGTGTGCAGTGTAACTTATGAACACTGAGCATTGTCCAAACTTCTTATAGGCTAGCCAAAGCGACATCCAAACCCACTGCCCCAGGGAACTGCGGGTTCTGTATCTTCTTCATCGAGTTGTAGTCACATTAGGGTGAGCTTGCAAGGTGGCAGGAGGAGCAGGGCTTGGATGCCACTCAGAACATAGGAGCCTTTAGCCACATTCCCTGCCAACACCGTCACCCAAAGTGAATGCTGTGCGAGCACACACCTGCTGGGTACCAAGCTTTGCCGGTACATCATATTGTGTTAGGCCCTTGACATTAGCTCATTTTTATCTTCATAACACTTCTGCGATATAGACCTTCTGTTTTTCATATAATCTCTGAATTCAGCTTGTACAATATAACTTATGACACTCTAGGGAGTCAAGCATCCACCTGGATGCCTGGATTGTGTTATTCCTGAGATCCTTGCATCTTTGGTCTCATAGTGAGGATAGGCTGATGGGGTGGGCCCATTGGGACCTAAATTGCAGGTGAAAACAAGGAAAAAACTCATCCTAAGACATGAATGAGCTGAGGTAAATATCTATGGCTAACAAGGAATGAGTCAGACTAACAGGGGCAGGTGACTGAGTGCCTGCCACACACACTGTCCCCTGCTCAGGTTCTGCTGAAACACACCTGGGGGGCCGGGGGAGGAGGACCAACAACTGAAGAGCTATTCCAAGATGTCCACGAGCCACAGACACTAGGAACAATAGGGTTAGTGGGATTGGCTATGGTGATGGCAGGAGCAGCCCTGAGGGGCCTGCACACAGGCGGTTTGCAGACAGCCACTGATTGGCCGTGAAGAGACATCAACATGTCCAAGACCCTTAGCACAGGGCACTGTCAGACACTGATGTTGTGTCCCAGATGTCTCTGCCAGCCCAGAAAGCACTCCAGAATAAAACTGAACAAGAGAGGCTCAGAATTCATGTAAAAACATTAGGGCAAAAGGTTTGTGCCATCTTTACTTTCCCAAATACATTTCTGAACATTTCCTGTCCTCACCAGGTTCCATGGAGGCAAGGCTGCTGGACCTGGAGTGCTACAAATATAGTAGACACAAGTCTCAAGGGAGGTCTCTTGTTTGAGCTTTCTCTCCAGTCACTCCAGCCAGTTCTTCCATAGCCTTTAGGACCAGTTCCTCCAGAAATGTATGCTTTTCTCTATTTTACATTTTATTTTCACTCCCAAACAAACTGAGTTAAGCTGAGTTCTCCAGGCTGTCTGCAAACTTGGCCACTCCCAACACCAGTCTTCTCCAGGCTCAGCATCGCTGTTTTAATTTCTCTTTTAGGCTCAGTCTTCTAGGTATGCTTTCAGTATCACTCAGATCTTTTTGGATGATGCCATCTAAATGTCTCTTCAAAATGCAGCTTTGTTTTTCATCCAATTGTAAAGGTAACACATGCATTCAAACAAGACGGAAAAGGAGAAAAAAAGAAAGCAAAGATCACCTGAAATCCAATTTGCTCAGTTAAGTTAGCAAATTTTGCAATGCCCAACCAATATTTCTAGTCTCTGCCATGTCCACAGGCCAAAGGGAAGTGAGGAAGATTTGGCCCAGGTTCTATTAGCACAGCTCTGTGGACGAGAAGTTCCATGGGACACAGACGGGACAGGTCGACAGCTATGCCTTCTCTGCCTCCAGCAGCTGTACTGCCAGCAATTGCTTTGACATGGAGAATTGAGGCTTGTGCCTGCAGAACTTCTCTGGGTACATTAAATAAACATTCGTAAATGTCAGGCACTGTTGTGTGATTTTCACCTACCTAATTTCTGGCCCCTACTTCCTCCTCAGTGTCACTTACCATTCTCCCCTCAATAACTGTCCTGTGGCATAACTTACCTTTTGACACAGATGATTCAGCTCTTTGACAACTTTCACTAAGACAGATCTCCTTAGTCTCTCCTAAATCAAAGGGATTTTGCAAGAACAACAGAGTGTAAACTCTAAGTAGTGTTAATCCCTTTGGGGGAAGTCAGTGACCTGAAATTGCACAGCAAGAACATCCAGAAAAAATCACCTCCCACAAAGATGAATGGACCTCAGGCCAAGAAACAGTGTCATCACGGTGATAGTGTCACAGCCATAAGCAATTGAATTTAGCCCGGCTTTTGTATGACCTGTGAATTATGGGTCCTTTCCTTGCATGTGTGCTTTACAAGCATGACTTCAGCCAAAATCCCTATATGGCTAGTATCTAGAGGAATGGAAGGCACGGACAGTTGGGCTAGTGGATGAGGGGGAGCATTTTGAGGCTTGGGAAGTGGTAGCATCCCACCCACTGGTGAAATGGGAGCATGAAGCTCTCTGATTAAAATGCATGTATTCCTGTAGGAGAACTGCACAGATGCTGTCAGCCATAATGATTTAGAGTGATCACGTCTCCGGAAAGAGCCTTGCTGCTCCTGGGATTGGTGGGCACAGAGCAGCAGGGGACTGGTGCCAGGGGAGGGCAACTGGCCAGGGAAAAAACAAGTTGAGTGGATAGGCTTGAGAGGAAGGAAACTGAGAAGCCTGAGGAGCAGGGAAGGATACCTGGGAATCTCTGATTCCTTGTCTTACCTTCTACATCCAGTCAATCGCTAAACCCTGTCAACTCCACCTTCTAATAAATTTGAATCCACCACCTCTATGGCCATTCCCTCTGCTCAGGGTCCTGTCGCCCTCATCTGACTTAGAGCTTCTCCCTAACTTCGGACCTCCAGTCTTGCTCTCCAATCCATTCTCCACATTGCAGCCAAAAATTCCTTTGAGATATATATATTTATATATATATATATCCAATGTGATGTACCTGGCTTAAAGTCACCAAAGTGTCTGCCCATCACTCTTACAGTGAGGTGCAAACTCCCTTGGCATTGCTTACTGAACCCTTTGCAGCCCATCTCCACCTATCCCTCAACCTCGAGTTTCACTTTTTCCCAACTTGTACACAATGCTCCTGCCAAACGCACAGTCATTCTGCTCCTCCAGAAAGGCATCTGCATCCTGCCTCTCCACCCTATGGCTCCCGTTTTGTTCCTTGCCTAGACCCTCTTCCACTCTTTTCACCCTGCTCACTCTTAAGTCATTTAAAAGTCACTGACTTGCAGATTCCTTCTTGATCCCACCAGAGTGGGTAATTTTTACCAAGGGGGTAGGATCCTTCCTCTGGGTGCTCATGAAAATCTCTTGGAGAGTTTAAACAGAAACTATACCAATGCCCAGGCCCTCCCTCCCCTAGAACAATTCAACCCACCTCCCTGGGTGAGCACCTGGGCCAGCGGAGTCTACTAGCGAGCCAGGTTTGATTGCTATTGGCTTTGTCTATGCTTCCCAAGTCCCAGGTACTTTTGCTATCATAGCCCTTGTCATAAAATGGCAGTGCTTGGTGTTGCCATCACATCATCATCATCATCATCATCATCATCATCGTAATTCCTATTGCAATAATCATTGACATGTTATTCTAAAATTCATACTTCTCTTTTGATTTTCACGTTTCATATTTGAAGGCAATGCCCATTTTCATTGTTAGGTTACCTCCCAAAAGAGTGCTTGACATATGAAGGGATAACACCTGTTTGCTCCTTGGCCACCTACGACACCAGGTGCTGCATCTCTATTCACATCTGTTGTTCTGACTCAGGAAGCAAAGCCAACAAGTGAGGCCACATATTGGAACAAAGTTTGCTGGAGGCTCTCGGGCTCCCGCTGCAGGTGCCAAAGAATATCTGCACAGAAAGGCTCTCTTTGCAGTGATTTGGACAAAGAACTGTTCTCTCATTGTTTATTATGAAGAGCCTATAAAGATTCTTACAGATTACTCAACAATGCCTGTGACTCTGGGGTCTGTTGATGGCTGGTGTTATTGTTTTGAGAGCACAGCTCATAAGATTGGCTAGAATCACTCAGGGCCAGTTAATCAGAAGGAAGAGGCGATAATGGCATCTTTATGATATACAGTTATGTGATAAGATACAGACGTAATGAGAACTCCTTTCTTCTGGAAAAGATTAAAGACATAAAATCCTGGCTTAGGAAGAAAAGACTCTTTGTTCTGCTGAAACAAAGTGATCGGATGTCTTGATTTAGGCAGAACAGGACCTGATGCTCTAGGACTGAACCCCTATCCGTAGATTTGGGGAGGGGGATTATTTTTCTCTGTTTCCTGGGTTTGTGAGGCACCTCTTGGAACCTGAACTCTTTTGGGGCTGTCCATCCTCTCCTGGGAAGCAGTGACCCCACTCAAAGACAGGACCAGGGGCCTGGGTCTTCCCAAGCACAGAGACGAGGTCGGGGGAATGCACCCGGAGATGCTTTCTAGCACCCATTTTTGGGGGTGTGCAGCATTGGCAGCTTGCCGAGACCAGCATCTGCCATCCAGAACTAGTTCTCTGCTGGTCTCCCTCCATGGAAATTGTTCTGATTTTTCTCCCTTAAGAACCCATCAAGCGACACAATACACCACATTACAGGAATAGGAAGAAAAATCCAGAGCTTTGGAATCACTAGCCAGGAAGAGAGTTTTGCTCTTCTTCCACTATTACATAAAGAGTTGTGTTGGGTGACTTCTCTCTTCTAAGTCGATGGCCATGGTCAGAATGGTGAATTTGAAGTTAGAAGACTGGGAGCCTACCAGTAACTAACAAGCCATCTGGCTTGGAGCAAAGTAATTTCACTTCTCTAAGCCTAATCCTTCACCTGTGAATTTAGAGGATTAGAAGAAAAATTGACCCTACATCCATGAAGACAAGGATTATATCCATTAGGGTTGAAGTTGGATTGCCAGCACCTTGCAGGGTGCCTGGAGCATAACAGGACCTCGATAAAAATTGCTGAATGAAATAACGAATGCCTGCAGGAATGAAACAACTCTAAAGGGCCCCGTTGGCTCTCAATTCTGTGATTCTTGCCAGATATTTTTCCAAATCACTCAGCCTGCAAAATTTGCACTGAGCTCAACCCCCAGTAATTTTGTTCAGTGTGCAGTGAGTCCACAAGATCAGCCTAAATGCTTAGACTTCTATGGAGATTCCCAGAGAAAACCAACAAAACTAAGCCAAAGGGAGAAATTGATCGCATTTAACAACCTCTCATTTCTAGGCCCCATGTGACTGTGGCATGCTCTAGATTTGGAGACAGAAAATATGATCTGAAACTCACTTTTGTCAATTACCAGTTTTTTTGCCTTTGAATAAGTTGCTTGATCCCTCTGAGACTCAGTTTACTGATCTATAAAGCTGGATAATGATGTAATAATCACACACACTCACACAGGGTTGTTTTGATGATTAAATGAGAAAATATTTGAACTCATATTTTATAGCAAAAAAAAATGCAATCGTGTGTCAGTCTTTGCTATTATAAAGGCCAGTGGTTATTTTCAACACTGGTCTAAGTGGACAGGACATAAAAAGCAATTACTAATGCCGCTTTGAAATCTGACTGGATGGGACATCTTAGGAGCATGCCAGACACTCACCCGGTGCTGCCACTTTAGAATTTTAAACATCAAAAAAATCTTCTGGAATAACATTGTGATGTTTTTCACATACACAAATGAAGAACATGTGGATTCAATTTCATTATATATATACACTAAGACTTCAGAGGAACATCCTGGGGAAGGGATGTGAGCTTTGGGAAAATCCTAGGTTTGAAAAAAAATACAACAATTCAAAAGAAAGGAAAACTAATATTTAATGAGTACTTGGTATTGGCCAGATACTTTATATACGCCATCTCCCCTAATCTTCACAACACCCCCATGGAATGGGGACTGCTGTCCCTCATTTACAGATAAGGCAACAGGATTTCAAACAGGGTGGGTTATTTACAGGAAGTCACAAAGTGTGTCAAAGCTGAGACTCAAACCCGAGTCTGACTTAAGCTAACGCCTCTGCAGCTTCTTCTACCCACTATGCTTTGCAGAAGATGCTCAGTACAAGATGGGGTCACGACTGCCTCTCTGCACATAAAATGTCACCTTCCATCAAAAAATGTAGACTGTCCTCCATGGGCTTTGTGGATTTTAAAAGACCTCGACATGGTTATGTTTCCTTAGTCTCTGCTGAGAATAATTTGTAAAATGGCCTCAGCCTGAGAATTAACGCCAGTGATCACTTCACTAATGCTGACGCAGAAACACATTTCCAAGTGTGTTTGCTTATTTAGTAAATATTTATATATGCCTCAGGCACTTGGCCACATCCCAGACAGGCTCGTGAAAATATCATATTTGGGAGCTTTATATTGAAGCAGAAAATCTTTGCTAAATGGTGTGGAAATGACCATAAAGTTAACGAGGACTTATTAGCCTTATTGGAAGAATCTGGCTACTTCTCCCACTCGTTTTCCAGAAGGGTACCACCTTACTGCCTTCCCATGGGAATGACAGAGACTCGTCCCTTCTCCAGCCTTGTCAGTCTTCCCAGCAATACAGGGTAACATATTTGCCGAGATGGTGGCCTGGCCGAAACTTCCGTCAGACTCAATGAAGTGCTGGCCAGTACACAAAGGAATGGCCTCCTTCTGTGTATTCCCAGACCATGACTCCTTAGATCCATAACCAGAGCAGGACATACAATTTGTACAGGTGTGGGGAAGAAAGAAAGTGTGATATGTCCATTCCATACAGTGGGCTTTTACGTTACCCTCTACAGACAAAGAGGAAAAGGGCTTGTTAAAGGTTAAAGCTAGTGGACACAGCTTCAGTTAACATTGTGTGCCAGGCCTGAGGTACACACTGTGCTTGGCCAACTTTAAAGCTATTCTCTCCTCTCTGTTAGAAAATGTTGTCTCACACACAGAAGCTTCAGAGATGCTTGATTACAAGAACTCACTATTAAACAGGCCCAAGAAGAGTTTCCAAACCCATAGGTGATTTTAAAAATCTTCCAGGAGAAAGGTTTCTCAATGTTGACATTATAATATTTCACTTTGCGTTACAGCTTTAAAAACAATTTCTATTTGCATATCTATTTGCATATCATTTTATAGTCTATAAAGTACTTTCATTTTATTGGCCTCATATAACCGTCATCACAACACTTGAGGTAGAAGTTGTTATTGTTACTGTTATAATTCTCATTTTTAAAATGTGAAATCTGGCGCTAAGAGAGGTTAAAATATTTGCCGATGCTCCTGACTTTGGTGCTAAGGTTGGAACACAAACACAAATCTGGCCAAAAATCCTGCAATTATTTTCTAGATCCCTCTTGGCATTTCTTTCATCCCTTAGCCAACAGTTTCTTACAGATAAGAGTTTCATCTTCTGTGTATTTATTATAGAGCCCAATATCGATACAAAATGCAAAATATATGAAGATTTTAATACTGAGCTTGCAGTGAACACTTTTACAAAATAACTGAATAGATGAAGTTAAACAATATTAAATACAATCATGTGTATTTCTGCTATTACCTTCCCGTTTCCCACATACAACATTGTAATCATCATGAATACATATTTTCCTTGCGCTCATATTACATATGTATTTGTCATTTTTATTGGCTACACAATGTTCCATTATATTCATGCACCATAATTTACCACTCCATTTCTCCATTTGGGGCTTTTGAGTTACTTTTCCATTTTTTCCCTTAATAGAGAATTATAAGGTACTAGTTCAGAAAGTCCTTCCCCTGCATGTCACTGGCTGTGCCTCTTCTGACAAGCTCAGTTAGTCAGACAGGCAGAATTCTTATCGGTATCTGAGCAACTTATTAGGAATTAAAAGGTTTTGGAGCTCAAGCTAACCGAAGCAGAACCCCTCTGGGAGTAGGATGGAAGAATCTCCGTTTAACAAGCTCCCTAGTGATTTCACATATCCTAAGATTTGAAAACCATGAGTTATTTACATGAACCTAAATAAAGCTGGATTCTGTAGCCAATTCATTGCTTTTCAGTTGACTACCTGCTTCTAGTTTAGGTTTTCAAATTCTGTACACGTTTATAAAGTATCTCTTGTCCTCATGTATTTAATGGACAAGGATAGGGCTGGGTGACTTGTTGAGGAGTCAAGGGTAAGGCTTTAACTCAGCCTAAAAAGGAGGCTACTTTTGGTTCCACACAGGATTGATTAGGAGTCTAGTGAGGTAAAGGCTTCTGTCTGAGAATGTCCCTGGCACTTTCTCCAATAAGCAATGACCCAACTACTGCATAATCTCTATTATAAACACTCAGACCACCCAACAGAAAGGCAACATTAAGCTCTCCTTTTGCAATCAGTTTGCCATTGTGTGTGTCTGTGTGTGTGTGTGTGTGTGTGTGTGTATTACTATTAATAAATATAAAAGGGCCACAAAAAAGGTAGATGAGATTTTCCCAAGATGGCCCCCAGAAAAACCCTCAAGAATGTCTGCCTGTTACTTTTTTCTTACCAAAACGTCCATTCAATTGGAATCTGGGAAATACTCTTTTTTACAAAAGTCATGCAGCAAAAGGCTTTTGGCATTCAGAGCCCAGTATTTGCAAAGATGCAACTCTGCTGTGAAATCTGTTAGGAAGCTCTTGGGTTTGTCAGTACAGATGTAAGAGTTTACTCATTCAAATGGCTATGCTCAGCAATTGCAGTCTGGGAAACTACTGTAATTAGAGTTCCCAAAGTCAAAACTACCCTTGCTTGATGCATGGAGAGACAAAATAGGAGAGCTGGGCTCTTGCACAGTGATTTCTCCCATAGACTAGCTTGATGTGTGTCAGCAGTATTAGAATCTTATAAAGTATTAGAGTGTTCTGGTTTAGGAATCAAGCAGACCTGGATATGAATCACAGCTTGACATGATCTTGTGTGGATCAGCTATCTGCTCAGCTACTCTGGGATCTGCTTCTTTTTCTCCTATTTTATCAAAACATATTAGTCCTCTGACTCATTTTTTCAGCACCTTATTTCAGCAAAAGCTATCCTGATAAACTATTTACAGAAGGTACTAATGGATTAATGCATTACCCTTCCAGTATCATTTAGTTCTAGAAGTAGCCTTAATGCCTTAAAACTATAGCTTTCAAAATGGTGATCCCACGTTTGGGGGCATGCCTTGAGCAGAGGCCCGAGTGGTGGAGCTCTAAGCTTCCCTCTCTCCCTCTCCAACCACAACAGTTCGCCCTTTAGTTGTTCTATTTTAACAGAGCTCCACCCAAGCCTACATTTGAAAAAAGGAAAGACCCATTGCTATGGTAGTCAGAATTCTAAAAAGTGGGCCTCCATCCCAGGATTCCATGACTCATCCTCAGAACCTGTGAGTATGATGAGCTACCACTCCTATGATTAGGTTATGTTATACGGCACAGTGCACCTTTAGGGAGATGATGCAGGTAGCCTTTAAAAGCAAAACACTTTCTCTGGCTGATGGCAGAAGAAGAAGGTGGAGAGATTTGAAGCAGGAGGAGAATTTGGCTGGGTGACTTGACACGTAGCTTTGCTGCTTTCAATATGGAAGGAGACTTATGAGTATTGAGCACCAAAGATGTGTGAGGCATTTCCCCACACACCCCCATGAAGCATGACATTTCACTCCACAGATGAAGAAAGAGAATTCAATGGAGATTAAGAAATTTCCCCAAAATCAAATAAGTGCAACTCTGATTCAAAAACCTGGCTCTTTTTTTACAACTAAATAAAGGATAACCAAGTCATTAAAATACTCTTAAAATAGAAACAGTAAAAAAAAAAAAAAAAAAGACAACCTCATTCAAAATTAAATGCATGCAAATTAAGTGCAATATTGTCTATTTATCTATTAACATAAATTTGAAAGCTTGATAATATCAAATACTTATGAGGGTAAAAACCAGACACTCCTTTACTGTAGATGGAAATGTAATTTAGAATATCCTTTGAGAGATAAATATGGTAAAACTTATAAAAATTTGAAATAGATAAGCCTTTGACTCAGGAATTTCACAGCCAGAAATTTTTCTTACAGATCCACTCACAAAAGTATGCTCATGTATCTATGTAATTATGGTCACTGCAACATTATTTGAAATAACAAGAGAACAACAATCTAAATGTACAATAATGCACATAATAAATTACGATTCATCCATACAATAGAAGATCTATACAGGTGTTAAAAAGAATGAAAATAAGGTCAATCTATAAGGTAAATATAAAAAAGAACCAAGAAATGTTATTTCATGAAAGAAACAACATGCAAATTAGTTTATCATATAATCTCATTTGTACAAATAGTTTTTACATTAGATGATGTACATTCGTGTACATTAGTGATGATATGTGAATTACAATTCTCTGGAAGGATCCACAAGAAATTGTTGTGAATCATTTTCCTTTAGAAAGAAACATCAGAAAATAAGGATGAAAGTAAAGGGGAATTTTGACCTTTTTGCAAATGAAATATTAAAATATGCATATTTGTGTTTAAAATATGTATATATTTTATTTTAAAGCATATTTATATGAGTGAATGTATGGATGTGTTTGTTTATTTGTTTAGTTAGATAATTAATGAATATTGCTTGGAAAAGAATAAACCATCCATATTCAGGGTCTCTTCTGCCGCAGCTTCTTGTTCCATAGAATAAGGAAGACATGAAAGAAAGGTGGTTATTTGGGAAAATTCTGATGGAGCTGCTCTGTGCTGGGCAATAGGCAGAAAGGATGGTGCCATTTTAATTTCCTTATCCTTTCTTTTATTATATTTTTTAAAGTTATGTTCTTAGTGGTTGCCCCAGAAATTGCAACTAACATTTGAATTTATAATAGCCTAGCTCAGATTACTACCAACTTAATTTCAATATTACACCAAAACTTTACATCTACAGCTCTGTTCCTTCCTCCCTCTTTTGTGTTGTTATTGTCATACAAATTAGATCTTTATACATTGTATGCCCATCCACACAAATTTGTATTTATTGCTTTATGCAGCTGTCTTAAATCAGATAGGAGAAAAAAAGTTACCAGAAAACAACATTTATATTATTCTTTTATAGTTACCTATGTAGTTGTCTTTATCTGTAATTTTTATGTTTTTTTGTGTGGATTTGAATTACTATCCAGTGTCCTTTCATTTCAGCATGAGTGTCCTTTTGTATGATGTAGGGCACATCTGCCAGTGACAAATTCTCTCTGCTTGTCTTTATCTCGGAGTGTCTCAATTTCCCCTTCAGTTTTGAAGGATAGTTTTAATGGATATAGAATTCTTGATTAATAATGTCTTTCTTTCAGCACTGCAAATATGTCATCCCTTAATTATACCCACTGCAAAAAAACCAAATGATAATTATGTGACATGTTAGAGGTGTTAGCTAACACTATGGTAGTAATCATAGTGCAATGTAGAAGTCTACCGAATCAACACATTGTACACCTTAAAATTACATTATATATCAATTATATCTCAATAAAAATACATACAGTCCCATTCATTTATTTTAGCTTTTACTTCCATTGCCTTTGGAGTCAAGTTCATAAAATGCTCTTTGAACCCAAGGTCCATAAGTTTAGTACCTATGTTTTCTTCTATGCAGTTTATTGTGTCAGGTCTTATGCTTAAGTCTTTGATCCATTTTGAATTAACTTTGGTACATGGTGACAAATAGCAGTCCAGTTTCATTCTTTTGCACGTGGCTATCCAATTCTCCCAGCACCATTTATTGAAGAGGCTGTCTTTGCTCCATTGTATGTTTTTAGCTTCTTTGTCAAAAATTATCTGTCCACATAAAACCACATAACTATTTATGTGGTTTTATTTCTGGGCTTCTGCACAGCAAAAGAAACCATTGACAAAATAAAGAGGCCACCAACTGAATGGGAGAAGATTTTTGCAAACAGTGCCTCCGATAAGGGGCTAGTATCCAGAATATACAAGGAACTCATGCAACTCAACAACAAAAAAACAAACAACCCAATTGAAAAATGGGCAGAGGACTTGAAGAGACATTTCTCCAAAGAGGACATACAAATGGCAAATAGACATATGAAAAAATGCTCAACATCACTAATCATCAGAGAAATGCAAATCAAAACCACAATAAGATATCACCTCACCCCAGTCAGAATGGCTATCATCAACAAGACAAATAGTAACAAATGTTGGAGAGGCTGTGGAGAAAAAGGAACCCTCATACACTGTTGGTGGGAATGCAGACTGGTGCAGCCGTTATGGAAGGCAGTGTGGAGGTTCCTCAAAAAATTACGAATAGAATTGCCGTATGACCCAGCAATCCCTCTCCTGGGTATCTACCCAAAAAATCTGAAAACATTTAGAGATAAAGACACGTGTGTTCCAATGTTCATTGCAGCTTTGTTTACGGTGGCCAAGACATGGAAACAACCAAAATGTCCTTCGATAGATGAATGGATAAAGAAATTGTGGTATATATACACAATGGAATACTATTCGGCAGTAAGAAAAGATGATATAGGAACATTTGTGACAACATGGATGGATCTTGAGAGAGTAATGCTGAGCGAAACAAGTCAGACAGAAAAAGCAGAGAACCATGTGATTTCACTGATATGTGGTATATAAACCAAAAACAACAAAAGAACAAGACAAACAAATGAGAAACAGAAACTCATAGACACAGACAATAGTTTAGTGGTTGCCAGGGGGTAAGGGGGCGGGGGGTGGGGGTGGGAGATGAGGGTAAGGGGGATCGAATATATGGTGATGGAAGGAGAACTGACTCTGGGTGATGAACACACAATGGGATTTATAGATGATGTAATACAGAATTGTACACCTGAAATCTATGTAATTTTACTAACAATTGTCATCCCAATAAATTTAATTTAAAAAATATATATATTTAAAAAAAAATACATACAAATAAGTAAATAAACAATCCAACTCTCCTCTGGCCTCCCTGTTTTTTAATGAGAAATCAGCTCTTTCTCTTATTAAGTATATCTTGTATTGATGAGTTGCTCCTCTCTTGCTGCTTTCAAGATTTTCGCTTTTAACAGTTTCATTACGCTGTATCTAGGTGTTTCTCTTTGAGTTTATCTTAATTGGAGGAGTTCATTGAGCTTCTTGGATGTTAATGTTTTTCATCAAAATTGGCAAGTTTGGGGTCATTATTTCCTCAAATGTTCTTCTGCCCCTTTCTCTCTCTAATCCTCCTGGGACTCTTATTGTGTTTTTGTTGGTCCACCTGATGATGTTCAACAAGTTTCTTAGGCCCTATTTATTTCTCTTCATTCTTTTTTCTTTCTGGCCTTTTGATTGGATAATATCAATTGACCTATCTTCAAGTTCACTAATTCTTCCTTCTGTTTACTCAAATCTCCTGTTGAAACCTTCTAATAAATATTTCATTTCAGTTATTGAACTTTTCAACTCCATAATTTCTATTTAGTTCTTTTTTATAACTTCTGTCTCTTTGTTGATATTGTCTATTTGGTAAGACATTATTCTCCTGGTTTTCTTTACCTCTTTGTGCAAATCTTTGTCTAGTAAGTTCAATGTCTGGGCTTCCTTTTGGGTAGTTTTTATTGATTGCTTTTGCCCCTTCTTATAGGTCATTTTTTTTTTTTTGCATGTCTCATAATTTTTTGTTGAAATTATATCTCATACACTATAATACTTATATTTTAAATAATATAATGTGGAAACTTAGAATATCAGATTCCCCCTACTCCCCAGAATTTTTGCTCTTGCTATTCATTACTATTGTTGTTATCTGTTTGTTTAGTGACTTTTCTGAATTTATTCTATATTTTCTGTTGTGTCTGACCACTAAAGTCTCTGCTTGGTTAGCTTTGTAGTCAGCTAATGATTAGAAAGAGATTTGTGTATGTGCCTGGAACTGATAAGTCTTCCAAGTCTTTGCCAAGGATTCTGTGTGCCTCAATCAGGCAGTTTACAACTCTGTCTTATTCTTCATTTCCCACTTTTATAGAGCCTTTAAGTTAACCAAAGATGAGAGCTTATAGTCTTCTCAAGTCTTTCCTGAGAATGTCCATAGCCCTGGGCATGCACACAACCCTATGCAGGCACATGGCCTTCTAGAGTCCCAGGAATATGTTCGGGTTCTTCAAATCCCCATATGGACATCTTATTCTTTGGATTTATCTTTTAAGCTTTTTGGTTAGCCTTTCGTTTTCCCCAATTGCTATCCAATGTCTCAGGTAGCTGAGTTATGCAATAATTGCCTCTCATTGTTTTTGACAAACACCACGGGGGAAAATGCTATTCATACTTGACAAACTCCAAGTCAGGTCAAAGACAGCCTTAAAAATGGAGTCTTTCAGGGAACCAGTAAATGGGTCAAATAATGACAATTCTCTGGAAATGGGGCTTTAAAGGAGCTCCGACTCTGTTCAGCCCCCTACAGTGGCTGCCAGGCTGCTGGTTTTCACCATAATCACAGGCTATTTGTTTTCAATACTACAGTGGAGCTGGAGGAAGCCTTTGGTTCATTCTTAGAGTTTTCAAGAAGTTAATATTGACCACTTTTTAAAAATTTTTTTACTTTTTTATTTTTAAGGAGGGCACAGCTCACAGTGGCCCATGCGGGGATGAAACTGGCAACCTTGGTGTTATTAGCACCATGCTCTAACCATCTGAACTAACCAGCCACCCATTGACTACTTCTGTCCATATTTCCATTGCTTTTAAGGAGGAGAGAATTTTCAGAGGTCTTTACTCCACCATTTTCATTGCTATCACTCTATTTTATTTCATTTTAATTAACTTAAATTTAAATAGACATATGGGACTGGTGGCTATTGTATTGGATAGCACAAATCTATAAAATACATTGTGAAGTCAATTGACAATCAAGTCAAATCTTATATAGTTGTATACTAAGGAAAGAGTGAAGAAACAAAATGAAATCACCACAGCCAAGCTAACAAAACCACTTAAATCAGAATGGTCTGAAACATGAGGAATAGATTTATTTTACTTTAACTTGCCTGAGGACTTAAACTTTTGGAACTCTCAGTTCATCATCAATGCCTGGAGATAAACAAATGCTATAGATAACCCTCTGAAGAACCTAGGAAAGAATGTTCATGTGTCCAGACCACCTAACATTCATTTTCCAGACCATACGACATCTGGAAAATCACCACCTTGGACCAGCCCAGAAGCTAAGGTGTAAGACTGATTCTTCTCAAGACCATAAAAACTCTCAACCTTTTATTTTCCTTTGCTACACTCTGAGTAATGCCTGGTAGTGTTTCCAGATTTGCAAATCACTTAAGATCCTTGAATAAAACCCTCTCATTAATTCTAGCAAAGCTTCCTGATTCATTAATGCTCAGTCAATAATACAAATATAGTCAACTTAAAAATGAATAAGTTGTTTAAATGAAACTCAACATTTTATAGCTTATAGAAAACCTTTCCAAATTGCTCAGAAACGCAATGAGAAAAATAGATATCTTCCCATATATATATTTAGAATGTGAAATGGGGCCTCCAAAGGAAGGCAGTCCTAAGGGTTCCCATGTTCTAAAATAGCACAGATGCCCATTGATCTATAGAGATTATTTTTTAAATAGAGGCTAAATCATTTTACAGTTATTTAGCTACTTGCAGCTTTCTAAGCTAAATGAAGCATAAATACAACAACAATGATAAAAATAATTGCAGATACTGAAGAACTACTTGTGCTGTGTTTTGCAAGTTTTGTCCTTTGATACTCCCAAGGGTCCAGTGAGATTGAAGGTCATTATCTCCGTTTTACATGAGGAGACTTGAAGGAGAGAGGCAGATAGCCTAAGATCACAAAACAGTGTACATAGTATTGGGGCTGGCACCCAAGGAATGCCTAGGCCCGTCCTCTTAACTTGTAAAGAGATAACCATACTTTGTGTCATTTTTGCTTCTCCAGGGGTGTTTCATTTTGGTTCGCTTTGAAGTCATTTTGCTTATTTGGGGCATATTTCCATTTTGCCCTCTAAGATCACATTTAAGTGGCAGGGAGCTGGTGGTCCAAAGAGCAACAAATGTATCTCTAAATGCACTGACATTTGTTTCATAGAAACTTGGACGGATAAGGGAACAGCAGGACTACTCACACATCTTGTGTTTTCCTAGCCTGGAAAGACTGATTCTCCTGATCCCATAACTTTGTGGGTAGGTTTGAGGGACTTTCCCAGTTTGGGCACTGAAAGTGCCACATAACAAGAAAACTCTTAGTCCCAGGCAAACATGACAGTTGGTCATCCTAGATGTAGGTGTTATGAGGAAATAGCAGACAACACCCTGAAGTCAGTTGGAGGTAAAAAGAGTATCAGTCTCCGCTAGATTGTCAATTATAGATAGCCACATTTTGACTTCCTTTTCTGCTGAGGAAAAATCCTCTTTTGTCAAGAAAACCGCATCCCTTCATCTGACAGGTCTTGGAACAAGAACTTCAGGGTCTTGTCCCAGGAGCCAGAACAATGATCGTGAATATCCCCTGAAAAGGAGGGTCTTTCCATTTCTCCACAAGAGAACAGCACATGCCTGGAGCCTTCAATGTGAACAACATCAGCATTCCTCCTGCATGACCCAGGTGTAGACAAACATATGCTTCACTCTGGGAGTGTCACCACTAGATGGTAATCTGACCAGCTAAAATCTGCCTCACACTTGAATGTCTATATGTTAATAATTGGGGCGACATCCTGGGTGTGTGTACAGAAAGCTATATGTCAACACTGAAAAAAAATTAGACAAAAATTCAGAGCCAGCAATTACCATGTTTCCCCCAAAATAAGATGGGGTCTTATATTAATTTTTGCTCCAAAAGACGCATTAGGGCTTACTTCAGGGGATGTCATTCTGAAAAATCATGCTAGGGCTTATTTTCCTATTAGGTCTTATTTTTAGGGAAACATGGTATCTATATGGTTGGCGTGTGTTTGAGAAAGCCTGCAGGTGTTTTTACTGGGATCCCCAATGATGTCCTCTCGCTCTTCCTTCATCTGGTTAGCTCCTATATCTCCTTTAGATCTCAGCAAAAGCTTCACTTCTTCTGAGAAGGCTTCCCAGATCTGTCATCACTTACTCCACACATTCACATGGCACCAGGCACTCTCCTTTTACAACATCTTCACATAGTCTTACAATCATTTGTTCACAGTTCTACCCCCAGCACCTAGCACACACAGTCCTGGCACATCATGGGTGCACATTAAATAGCTCTGGAATGAATGGTCTCTATTCAATTATTAAGTGTTCTTAACCAAAAACTTACAAGTTCCTGTCATGTTAAATTTTTCAAGAAATGAGATATCATTTTTATTCTTACTGGGATGCTTGTCTCTGTGCTTCTGGGGGAAAAAGTGGGGAGAAAGTGAATGAATAAATATGATTATCCAACTATCACAAAAGCTCTGTGAAGTATGCAGGCCACATATTATTTCCATTTTATAGATGAGGAAAATCAACTGAGAGCCAAAATATGAGGAAAGAGGAGATGAGGACATCCTCTAGTCGCCATTGGGAGGCCGGGCACAGCTGCTCAGGGAGCGCAGTGCTCTCCAGTGCTGGCACTGCTAGAAATCCAGGGGCAGACAACACATGTGACCGCCAGCAAATTCAGTGGGAAAGGTCCAGCTGTGTCTTATCACTACCATTTGTAGGGATGTTCCTCTCACCCTCTTGTTACTTACCCTCTGGGCTGCCAGGAAGCCAAACAAAATGGAGAGCAGCTGAATTTAAAATATTTTGATGGTTATTTTTTCTAGTTCAATAAATTAAAAACAAGTAGGTTTGGTTTCAAACTGATACACTGGGGTTTAGTTTTGTTCTCCTGCTTTGTTGTACTTTTTTGTTTAAATAACACTGGTTCAATTCATGGGTGAATAAACAATGAATATTTAATTTTAGCTAAGTGGTCAGTAAATTAGAGTGACTCACTCTCATATCAGTTCATAGCTCAGTTTATTCCTAGTCCCTGAGAGAAACAGCAATTCCCTGCCCACCATGCCACATCACATCGGCTCCAGGATGGAGCACTCTGGGTATTAACACACACAGGGCAGCACCTGCCCACTGGCTGGTAGGGCAACATGGAGATTGCATAAATCCAGCTCAAGCTGCCAAGGGGCTCCTAGACTCACCAGATATTGGCTGAGAGCAAATCACACTGAGTAGCACTTGTTTCTGGCAGATAAATAGAAGCAGGGTGAGTACGATGTAGGAAGCCTGTCCCAAGGTATACATTACATTAGACAATTCAGAAAAATGGTGGCTTACTATTCCAGGTTTCAACCAGCCAAACCAACTCTGGCACAAGACCACCAAAACTCCCTTTTCACCATCTTTTAAGAGGCTGAACACAAGGGAAATAAGTGACAATATGCTGATACAGAGAAACACCATCCTAGGAACCCCTTAGGACACCTTCTTCCCCAGGGATTCCCCAGGAAGCCTTTCCTGATGACCGAAGCGGAGCTCGGGGTCCCTCCTCCTTGATTCCTTTCCCTGAGTATAAAGAGCGGCACTTAGCTCTCAGTTTTATAAATTCCATGTTGCCACGTTTGCCTCCCTAACTGGACTGTGAGTTTTGGGGCAGATAATTTGTCTTACTTACCTTTCTGCCCAAGCACCCGCTCCTGGCAAGGACCTTAGGCATACCCTAGGTTCAATGACCTGTATCTATGACCTACATACAAATGTCCTGCACTCAATAAACATTTGTTGAACTCAGCCCAGAATGGCTATGCCCAGGATGCAGAATGTGGTTTCTCGGGAACCTTAACAACCAAACAATCTGAAAACAAATAAAGACCCTTGGCTTAATCACGGGGTTTCTATTCACATGGTTTAGTTTGTTCAAGTCTTTGTTCTACCTTTTCTCTCTGATAACGCCATTGTCCTGAACCATCCAGAGTGCAGGCCGTGGGTGTTTGATGGACACGTGTTGATAAGACATCTGCACTCAGAGCTGACTGGCACTTTCTGACATCACTGGTAAGGAGAAGCCACAGGTAGGGCCTCAAATATAAAGACCGTTCATGGGACCTCCTTATCTTATTTCCTTCTCCCAAGGAAAGAGTTGTAATCATAATGAAGTGTCTGAATTCAACAGGCCACTTGCACACTTCCTCAGACCTGAGTGTGCGGATATAGGGAGTAGCCATCAGCCTGGGGTCGGGCCAGGGCTGTCTCCATCCTCCATCTGGCATATCTTTCCCTACTCACAACACTTTTAGGCAAAACCACTAGCCAAGATAAAGTTCACAGTATTGGTACACTTCATTTTTATGTCATCTTCACCCATCATTTATTTATATACTTAACAAATGTTTACTGAGCACCAACTAGGTCCCATGCACTACGCTACGTGCCATTAGGGTACAAAGGTGAACTAAAACATGGTTCCTCCCCAAGGTGCCTGCAGGACAAGCTTACATAAAGAAAATTGTTAAAATCGTGGGATTTACATAAAAAATATTTTAAAAACATAATAAGGGCACGGAGAGGACACTGAGAAAGACCTGTGTGCAAAGGGTGAGAGGAAGAAAAAGAATCTGAGAAGGAGCCATGGGAGAAATGGAAGGAAAAGGAGAACACCCACCTTGAGCAGCCCACTGGGGCGTGGCTTCACTCATTCATCTCGTGATATGACAGGCTTTGTGCTAGGCTGAAGACCCCAGGGACACATAGCAGGGCTGGAACTCCAAGAGCCAGTCCCCCACGGAGTCTGACAGTCAGTGTGAGAAATTGTTGTAGGCCACCTGAGCAGCAGCTGCCAAGGACCAGCTCCACACTGGACTAACCAAAGGCCGATGTCTTGCAGAGCTTAGCAAAATCTGCCCAACATTCGGTGGCTTGTGCTTGCTTGCATGGAGATTGCTTATAAAAATTTTGACTAGGTTAGTTACTCAGTAACATGGTTTACCCTATGGTAGCTGAAGCCCAGGCTGTGTTCAACAGGTGTCAATTTGCTACCATAACTCTAAGGTATGGATCAAAACTGACAAAATTCTCAGAACCACCCTAACATACTTCCCACACTTTCCCTCTGTTAGTTTCCAACACCACACCTCCAAGAAATACATCAGCCTTTCCACCCAAATAAAAAGTATATATCTAACTTGACCAGCACATGTTACTGACAGAGGTGTTTTATCTCATTATTCTGACCAGGGTTGGTGATACGGTTCAGTTCGTTAAGGCCAGTTCACATCCTAAAGGCTTGCAGCACTCCGTCCTGCCCTGAGGAGCTACTCATATCCCACACTTGAAATGCTGCTGCGATCCTTTCTACAACAGTTTTCTTCCTGGGTGTTGCAATCCAATTAAAAGTAAAAGAATGAATGAGACCAATGAGATAAAAGAGAACCAGGATAAGCAAAAGCATTCTAGGGTCAGAAGGTAGTACAGGAAACCTCCGTAAAACTTCTTTCATTGAGCAATCACAGATGCTTCATGCCATGTTTTTCTCATTTTTAAACAATGGTCAGGTGTTTTTAAATAAAATCATCTATCCAATTTAACCCCCCTTTGATGGAAATCATTGAAAGTACTGCCTTGTTTCTTCGTCCTGGGTTTCAAGTGTTTAAAACGCATCACATGTGTTCATTCTCATAGAGGAATTCATAGCAGAATTTTCTTCACTTTACATCATGTCAAAATTTAAACATTAAAAGAAAAAGAAAAACTCCTTTAAGATTAAATAATTCTAGCAATGCTGAGAAATCAGAAGACTGGTAGGGGGGTTAGACTTAAGATCTGCCCTTGTGATCTAAGGGTAGAATCATGTCACACGTGCATTAATCGAACCTCAGCAGGTCGCTTGGCCCTGGAAGTCTCCAGCCAAGACAACTGTGAATCATTATAAAGGCCTTCAGTTTCTGGGGCACTAACTGAGCAGGATTCCTGAAGGCAAGAGAACAAAGAGCTGTTCTTTCTCGTGTTTTTGTTGGATGCCCAAGTGTCTTTGAAAAAGGACGAGTATCTACTAGTAGATTAACACTAAGAAAAAGTCAGGATTAGAAAGAGGAGAAAAATCGGAGAGGCTGTGCAACTGCAGTTCTGTAGTAGTTCAAAAGCTCCGTCTAACAAAGTCGTGGCCACCAAGCGACTCCTGCTCCCTCCTGACAACGCTAACAGTTGCCAAGAGGATGGGAGACACATGGCGCTTTGGGACCCGGACAGCCACCAAGGCTGCAGAGGCAGCACGGAAGCCCTGCGTTGCCCCAGTGCTGACCCACCCTCCAACCCTGCCCCTTCCAGCATCACTCAGCCTAGTCAAGCCTGTTCAACAATTTCTTTTCTGAAATAGTCTCTTTGATGCAGCCTCATTTTGTGTTCAGTGACATGAAAGAGATACTGATGCTGATTATCAAAGGCTTGTGCTCCAAACTCCAAGCGGCTAACGCCTGAGGGATGTAACCTTATCTCTTCCTCTGACTTCAACCTCCCCCTGCTGTGCAGGGCTCCATCAGTGGTTAGTAGCACATCTTTTTTCCCCTACTAATTTCACAGCAGATATTAATCTGAGTTGGGGGAACATGAATTAATACCTTAAGCTTGTAGGTCACACTCAGGCAACATGCTCCACGGAGTTAAACACCATGGACACTGAGAGAAAGCTGACACCCAGGGCTCCCAAGGGAGCAGGTTTGGCTGCAGAATTCTCTCAGCATCAAGGCCTTTCTCCACAGGCCTTACTCCTATGGAAAGTGTCTATTACACCATCCGCCAGAAATCTTCGTTGATAATTTCCTCAGAATAAAAGATCTGGCACCTTCCTGCATTGGGCTAATTATTTTCTGTTCTAGACACTCAATATACGAAATGTCTGAAAACAGGGGTATTAGGTATATCTGCATGGTTACAGCGGAATAGCACACAACCATTAAAAATTACATTTAGCTGAATATCCCATGATGGACAAAAATGCTCATCATATATCACTAAAGGAAAAAATGGAGTACAAAACAGTATGTGCAGAATGAATTTTGTTCTTATAAAAATAAAATATAGTAAACTGAGTTGAACATGTGTGTTTGCGTCTGCACAAAAGAATGTGTGAATGGAGTCCTACCAACCCAGCAACAGTGGTAGCAGCAGTGTAATGGGACAGTGCATGGCTTGCCTTCAGTCTTTCTTTGCTTATATGTATTTCCTGATTTGTCCACAAGGTGCATTATTTCCTTAACTTACAAAAGTTTAGGATTTGACTATCTGATGCATAATAAGGAAAAGAACATTGTCATTTTAAAGAAACCACCCATGTGTGTAGATAGAACATAGCCATACACAAAGGGATAAATTTTAATTACCTTTTATGCATTTCTTTTGAAAAGAAGCCAATAACATAGCAAACTTCTTTATACCTGCTAATTAGACCTGCTGAGTCAGCCACCTTTGACACCAGCATCCATCTGAATAAAATCTCAAATCAGTTATGAAAATTAGGCGGCCAAAATTGTTCCCACTATCTACTTCAGAGTCAGTTTTTAGTGTTAGGCTCTTCATGGAGGAATGTGTTAGAAACACATACCTTTGCTGCTCTGGTTCTGGGATTAAATGAGGTAATGAAGGGAAACTATCAATTGTACCTCACCATACAAGAGTGATTCTTGGTTCTGTCATTAGATATACGGTATCTGGGAGCGGTCATCACACCTGCCTCGCAGCCTAACCCTTTGTCTACCATGAGCCTTTTCTGGTCGATGGGGGTGTGAGTTTCAAACCTGAGTAAAAGGAATGAAGGGTCAGATGCCCCCTCTCCATGGTCTCACTGAAGACAGTTGGGCATGGAAGAGTCTGAAATTCTAAGAAACCATCTAATAGCAGAAGGACACAGGACAAGGAAACCAAGGGAAAACTAAGAGCCAAGAAAATTAATAAACAGATGAGGGTCTTCAGTGTCTGACCCATTGGAGTTATCATTACAGAGGACAGGATGAAAAAGAAAATATATGTTGGCTAGTATAAAAGTCAAAATTCTACTGGAATTTCTTGCTACCTAAAAATGTACACACACACACACACATATATATGACATATGTATATATACACACACACATATATATATATATATATATATACACACATATATATATCACATATATATTATATATATATACACATGTATAAATATTTATTATATACTGTGTTTCCCCAAAAATAAGACCGGGTCTTATATTAATTTTTGCTCCAAAAGACGCATTAGGGCTTATGTTCAGGGGATGTCCTCCTGAAAAATCATGCTAGGGCTTATTTTACAGTTAGGTCTTATTTTCAGAGAAACATGGTATATATATATATATATATCCCAAAAAAATGTATATAGGAAAAAACTGTATTAACATTGTAACACTAAATATATACCAATAACAAAAGATGAATACAAGTCACGTTTGACTTCTGCAATTACAAGAGGTGCTCAAAGTGGTTCCCATCAGCATCCAGACACTTCTGATGACAGCAAACTACTGCTTGAGCAACACTGACCAAAGTGTCCACTTATATACATTATTTAGCACCCTCTGTATATGTACTATATATCTTATGTCTATGTCCTCACATATACACATTCCTGGGTGCCTCCACTGTTTTCCTCATTCAATAACTGGTTAGTAAGTCTGTTTCACTATCAGTTATGAGACACCCCCCCTTGGGCTTTCCAGCATTATATGTATCAGAAGGTCCATAAACAGGCCTAAAATCTAAAGGCTGGCTCCGGGAGTCTGATGTTCCATATGTGTGCACTCATAGATTTACTGCAGTGAGAAGGAATATTGCAAAGAGCGCCTTCCTCACCCTCACTAAACTAATATTTGGTCTCAGGCCCTTGGAACAAAACACACACACACGCATCTGTTGAGCATCCTGTGCATAAAATAATATTCAAGTGTAGAATTGGATCCTGACAAAAAAGGGAGGAAACTAAGTGCATTTCTCTTTTGTTGAGCTTTAAAAACAATTCTTTGTCTTCTTGACTCCTATCAACATGACCCAAGCCCACAGCCTCTCCTCACCTCACAAACAGTGGCCCAGCTACCCACATCCTTTGCACAGACCAGGGCTGAGGGCCATTCAGGTTTCCCCAGATAGGCCCACCAGGCTACCCCACCTCTACTCTGAGCATTAATTTGACATTCAGTGCCCTGATGCAGCAGGAGAGCTTTGCCCACGGCTCTTTAGTTCTGAGGGGTCTGGCCAGAGGAGAGACCTGTGCTTACCTTCCCTAAAAACCCCAGTGACTTACTGAGCCATTGGAGGCCAAGCTTTACAGTGCTCAGGCCAGGCCTCCCTGCAGCAACCCCCCAACCCTGCCTCCCCTCTGCCCAGAGGGCCTTAGAGGGCATCTGCTACCTTCTGCTGCCCCCAAGTGGCTGACAGCAGAGACCCTGGGAGCACCAGGAAGAGCTTCCAAGTGGGTGTTGTCCTGCTTCCCCCCCCCCCCGCCCCCCCAACCTGTCCCCTCAGCAGGTGGGGGTAATATGATTCCAACCATTTGCATTCCCTTTGGGAGGTCAATAATCTCGGTGGATGTCAGACTACTGTCACACACCTGCATGAAAGCAGTCAAGGGCTCAGCTCCTGTGCTTGTTTCCTTCATGAAGTTCCAGGTAATGAAGAGAAGAAAACACAAAACTGCAAAGCAAGGGTACTAAGTTCTCATCCTGGCCTCTCGAGTCTTGCTAACTGCCCAAGCTAGGTAACCTAGCTCCCCAGAATGTTTTCTTGAGAGTAGAACAGAAAAAATGGCAACACGCTTTCTACCTATTCAGAGGGGTGATGTGAGAAATGTGCTCTCTCCAGGTAGGGTTACCAGATAAAATACAAGATGCCGACTTAAGCTGGAATTCAGATAAACAATAAATAATTTTTTAGTGTAAGTACATTTCAAATATTTCATGGGACATATTTATAGCAAAAACCTTTTCTTCATTTGTCTGAAATTCAAATGTAAGTGAGCATTTGGTTCTGTGAGGTTTTCTTTGTTGTCTGTTTTGTTTTTCAGGGTCTTTTTCCCCCTAAATCTGACAACTTTATCCCAAATGTCAGACGTCCCTACTTTTGCAAGAGTAAAATTCGTTAAACTCCTTCTCCACAGCCTGCCTCTCAGCAACATTATCACCTGGGCTGACACAGAGCTAGCAGCTTCTGACTGGAAAGAAGAGAAGTGAACACAGAACTTCATCCTGAGACCCCCTACATGTGGGGGAGCTCTGCAGGACCTTGCACCTCCTTCTGCTTGTGCTGGGCACCTTAAGACGAGGGCACCAGCTGGCTTTGGGAGTTGCCTCATACCTGATCTCAGCTAATATTTTTTCCAAAGTCAGAGATAAAAAACACTTTTAAGGCCCTGACATCTCCCAGATATCTGTTACTCATTTTCTTTGGTCTTGATTTTGTTTTAATCTTGTATAAGGGCTCAGGCTCACTGTCATGCAGGGCGGCATGCAGAGTCTCTAGTCCTGCTCCCCACATAAGAACGCAGGACATGGTGAGGCCAAAAAGGAACACCCACGGAGCCATAGATAGAGGAGTCATACCACTGTATTCTTGCTGGAGGCAGGATCCGCATGATCTGCAACCCGCCATGCTAGCTGCAATCTGCGTTTGCTAGCACAGCCACCATCTTCTTGCTAGCCCCATTCTCTGCTAGTGTAGCCACGGCAGTTATATTGGTGGCCAATGACTCACTGGTTACAGCTGACGGCCAACTAGCCACAGCTGATGGCCATCCAATCACAGTTGATGGCTCTTTACTACCTGAGCCAGCACCTGTCTATGTTAGGCTGAGAGCCCAGAAACTGCACTCCTGGCTCTGTCCCCACACACATATTTGACTGGTTTGGGTTCCTAAGCCAATAGTGTCCTGGAGTTGATATTTTTCTCTAGATAAGAGAGGTAACACCTATGTTTGTTTCCAAAGCCATTTGACACCATTGCCTCATTTCCCCTTTATAAATTGGAAGACATCATGGTACAGAGCAGGAGACCTCAACCCCAGCTGCACACTGGGATTACCTGGGGATCGGGAGTGGGGGTTAAAACACTGATACCCAAACCATTCCCCAGACCAATGACATCAGCATCTCTGGGAATGGGGACCCTGGCATCAGTGTTTCCCAAGGTTTCCAGGTGATTCCCATGTGCACATAAGACTGAGAACACTGGTTCAGAGCAGTGATTCTCATATGTGGCCCCTGGACCAGGAGCACAAGTAGCCCCTGGGAGGTTGTTAGAAATGCATGTTCTTGGGCCTCATTCCCTACCTACTAAATCAGAAACTCTGGGCTGGGCTGTCCAGGTGATCCTGATACATGCTTAACTCAAGGATCCCTGGGGCAAAGAAAAGCACAGGCTTTGGAATTAAAAGAGTCTGGCCCCAGTTCTAACCCCAGTGCTTCCACCAATGAGCTCTCAAATCTTAGCTTTTACATCTGTGAAGTGGAGATGATTCTAGCTATCTTATACATAGATGAGGGAAAGATTCCATGAAATGAGGTGCATAGGTTACCTAGTTAAAAAAAAGAAAAAAGAAAAAACTGACCAACCTCAATAAATGCAGTGCCAGCCACCTGGTTTGTTCAGAAAGAGGGGGTCTCTAGGATGTGAGATTTCAATGCTGAAACAAGAGAGCCCAGCACATGGGCGTTAACTAGTCACCCTATTAACACATGCCAGTTTTCTCTGCCCTCATTCCCTCATAACAACACTATGAGGGTGTCGTGCGGGAGATCCAGCAGGGTCTCTGCTCCCGCTCCCCACACAAGAACACAGGACATGGTGAGGCCAAAAAGGAACACCCACGGAGCCATAGGTAGGGGAGTCATACCACTATATTCTCTCTGGCGGCACTATACTCTCACTGGAGGCTGGATCCACACTGTCCGCAAACCGCCATCCATGCTTGCCAGCCCAGCCGCCATCTTCTTGCTAGCCCCCATTTTCTTCCTCCTAGCATAGCCACAGCAGTTATATTAGTGGCCAATGGCTCACTGGTTACAGCTGACGGCCAACTAGCCACAGCTGATGGCCATGCAATCACAGTTGATGGCCATTTACTACCTGAGCCAGCACCTGTCTATGTGAGGCCGAGAGCCTAGAAACTGCTTTCTGGGGCTCTGTCTCCACACTCCACCCGTACAGGCTCTCGCCTCACAATCTACAAGACAAGTGTCTTCCGAGAGGGGCCCTATGCAAGGAGCCTGGAGGTGAATGCAATATCCTAGGCACAGCCAGGCTCTCTGGACACAGCCAGGGTTTCTCAGGGCACCACCTGTGCTTCTGGGCACAGCCAGACTTCCTGGGCTTCTTAGGGTACCACCAGTCTCCCCAGGCACAGCCAGGGCCTCTCAGGGCATTGCCACTCACTGTGGGCACAGCCAGGCTTCCTGGACTCAGCCAGGGCTCTCAGGGCATTGCCACTCACTGTGGGCACAGCCAGGCTTCCTGGACTCAGCCAGGGCTCTCAGGGCACTGCCACTCTCTCTGGTCACAGCCAGACTTCCTGGACTCAGCCAGGGCTCTCAGGGCACTGCCACTCTCTCTGGGCAAAGCCAGACGTCCTGGAGTCAGCCAGGGCCACTCAGGGCACTGCCAGGGTTTCTCACATTTTCTCGATGGTGGCCGGTCGAGACACAAAAGCAAACATCTGCCAGTTCCACTACATGGTGGTAAGTTCTCAAGCAAACAGTCAAGCAGTCCATCAAATCAGGGATGGAAGGCAATTCCCCATAGTCCATAGTCATTCACCAGGGCTGTCCTGGGGGTGAGGGATGACCTGGACCTCACCCTCATTTCCCACGGAGGACTCAGCAAACATTTCCAACTGGGACTACAAGTCCTGCATCCAGGCTGCCTCAGTAAGCACTTCCCAGCCCACAGGGCCGCAACAACCTTTGCTTTCTCCGGCCTATGCTGGTTTGGGAACCGTCCATGTCTTCCCACCCCTCCATGGGGGTCCAGCTCTCCAGCAGCTGCTCCTCCTGGTCTTCCTGAGACTGAGTGTTCATATGCACAAACTGCTTCACTGACCTTCGGGGAGCTTTGGCCGACACCGTATCCTGCTCGCTGCGTCATTTGTCGTGCGGGGCGGCCTGTGGTGTCTCAGCTCCCGCTCCCCACATAAGAACGCAGGGCATGGTGAGGCCAAAAAGGAACACCCACGAAGCCATAGGTAGGGGAGTCATAATACTATATTCTCGCTAGCGGCTGGGTTGGAGAAACAGAAAGCAGGAGCCACACTGTTCGCAACCCTCACTGCACCGCTTGCAGGCTCAGCCACCATCTTCTTGCTAGCCCCCATTTTGTTGCTAGTGTAGCCACAGCAGTTATATTAGTGGCCAATGGCTCACTGGTTACAGCTGACGGCCAACTAGCCACAGCTGATAGCCATCCAATCACTGTTGATGGCCATTTACTACCTGAGCCAACACCTTTCTATGTGAGGCCAAGAGCCTGGAAACTGCTTTCTGGGGCTCTGTCCCCACAGAGGGACGTGGGTCAAGCATCATAATCTCCGTTTTACAAGTGGAGTCACAAAAACTTGAAAAGACTTGCCTGAGACCCCTCAAATCTGGTACAGCTGGGCTAGGACCTCAATTGACTGTTCATCTACATGAGGAAACGAGTACCAGGACTAGCTTCATGGGTGTGCAATTCATGCAGTCACATGGGCGTAGCACTTGGTCACATGCCCTCTTAATAATTTTTGGAAGGGACTCCGCATTTTCAATTTGCATTTGGCCCTGCAAATTTTGTAACTGACCCTGTTAAATGCAGAGAGAGACTTAGTGATTTACACAAGGCCACCCAACTGGGAAGTGGCAGAACCTGGATTAAAACCTAGGGCGTTGGCTTCAAGCCTGGGGTCCTGTGGGGACAGAGCCAGGAGTGCAGTTTCCAGGCTCTCGCCCTCACGTGGAAAGGTGCTGGCTCAGGTAGCAAATGGCCATCAACTGTGATTGGATGGCCATCAGCTGTGGCTAGTTGGCCATCAGCTGTAACCAGTGAGCCACTGGCCACTAATATAACTGCCGTGGCTATGCTAGCAGAAAATGGGGGATAGCAAGAAGATGGTGGCTGGGCTAGCAAGTACGGATTACAGTTATCAAGTGGGGTTGGTTGGTTGACAGAGAAGTGAATAGCAGGTCACGGACAGTGTGGCTCCTGCTTCCTGTGTCTCCAACCCAGCCGCCAGCGATACTATAGTGGTGTGACTCCCGTATCTATGGCTGCGTGGGTGTTCCTTTTTGGCCTCACCATGTCCTGCGTTCTTATGTGGGGAGCGGGACCAGAGACCCTGCGTGACTCCCTGCATGAAAGGTCCTAATGAGAATACTCTGGTTCTAAGAATGAACACTTCTTTTATATTGTCATGCGGAGTCTCAGGTCCCGCTCCCCACACAAGAACGCAGGATATGGTGAGGCCAAAAAGGAACAACCATGGAGCCATGGATAGGGGAGTCATACCACTATAGTCTCACTGGTGGCTGGGTTGGAGACACAGGAAACAGGAGCCTCACGATCTACAAACTGCAGTCCGCTTCTCTGCCAACCAACCAACCCCACTTGCTCACTGCAGTCCGCGCTTGCCAGTTCAGCCACCATCTTTCTGCTAGCACCCATTTTGCTGCTAGGGTAGCTACAGCAGTTATATTAGTGGCCAATGGCTCACTGGTTACAGCTGACGGCCAACTAGCCACAGCTAATGGCCATCCAATCATAGTTGATGGCCATTTACCACCCAAGTGAGCACCTGTCTATCTGAGGCCGAGAGCCTGGAAACTGCTGTCTGGGGCTCTGGCCCCACACCACCGTCTGCTTCTCTGCCAAACAACCAACCAACTAACTCCACTTGTTAGCTGCAATCCACTTGCTAACTGCATTTGCTAACCACAATCCGCCATCCACTTCTCTGCCAACAAACCAACCAATCCCCTAGTGTAGCCACACCAGTTATATTAGTGGCTAATTGCTAACTGGTAACAGCTGATGGCCAACTAGTCACAGCTGATGGCCATCTACCACATGAGCCAGTACCTTTCCACGTGAGGCCCAGAGCCTGGAAACTGCTCTCTGGGACTCTGTCCCTACACATATACAAACACTAAGCAGAAAAGGAATCTCACACAATGTTGGGCACATTAGAACTTAAGGTAGGTCTTCACCTCATCATGAAGTATATGAACCAATCATATTATGACATCATTTGCAACATTTCTTAAAATTCTCTTTAAAATGCCAAAAATACAGAACATTTCAATTTATCAGTAACATAAAGTCAAACCCAGTCATTTTTCTCCTTCCACTTCAACTCAATGAAAGCTACTAGAGCATTCCCCAAACTTGAGGACTCCTGATAAATCATAGCACATGTCTTTGTTGGTTTGGGCAGCTATGACACAATACCATACACTGGGTGGCTTAAACAACAGAAATTTATTTCTCGTGGTTCTGGAGGCTGAAAGTCTGCCATCAGCGTTCCAATGTGGTCAGGTTCTAGTAAGGGCCCTCTTCCAGGTTCAGACTGCTCATTGTATCTTCACGTGGCAAAAAGAGGGCAAGAGAGCTTTTGGGGATCCCATTCATAAGGGCACCACCCTCATCACCTAGTCACCTACCAAAGGCTCCATCTCCTAATACCATCACATTGGGGGTTAAGATTTAAACATATTGGGAGGGTGGGCACAAAAATATTCAGACCACTGCAGCACCTATGCTAGGAATTGTCATGACTTCACCTCTTTCCTAATGAAGACAAAATTCCCCAAAATTTCATGGTATGGCTGGTGTCCCCATGCTAGTGTCCACATGTGCCCCAATGGTACAGAACTGTGAGATAAATGCAGAATCAGCAACATCCTGAATCCCCTCACCCTATTCATATCTTCTTTTCCCCTCCATGACCAACGACCCCACCCTAAGTTTCTCTCTTCTTTTCTTCTGGCCTTGCCTGTCATACCCTATAGCATTTATGAGGGGTTTAAATGTCTAACTATTATGTTGTCCATCTGAAACTAATTTTTTAAAAAAGAATAAATATATACCTTAGGTTTTCACACCTTAGCATGACTATAGTCAATATGTACTTCTCCCCAGTGTTTTCAATTAGTGGAATAAAAAGCTTTATCTCCATTAAAAGAACTTCAGGTAAGTGTCAGAAACCCCTTGGGGGTTTTGGGGGGGGGGAGACAGCAGACTATCCTGCATAGGTGCCATCAACCTTGAGTGAATGAGAACCAGCCATAAATCTATGAAGGAAATCCATAGGCATAAATGAACCACTTTCTTTAATCTCCTCCAACTCCTCCTCACTCAATTCACCTGTCATCCCCCTCATGGAAGATATGGGCTCATAGTCATGAAGGCTCAGTTAGGTCTCATTGGCAAGTATGTCAGAAAGGAGGGAAGAAGGAGTGGACAGAGAAACAACTAGACATGAGGTCAGAAGTATCCCATATGCATGTCCAAGAGAATGTGGGCCTCAAAGTTCAAGTCAACTGTAAGCCAATAGGAGTTGTTTGCTCTCCTAGCATCTCACATTCTAGAGTCACAGCTCATTATGCCTGAGTTCTATCTAAACAATTTGAGGTTTAGAACTACGTTTGAAGAAGACTATAAAAGAGAAATTGGAGGCAGGAAGTTAGTAGAAAATGGATAAGAACTGCAAAAGAGGAAGGAAAGAGATTTAGATAAATGTCAGCCAAGCGTCTGCACTAGTAATGAACAGACTCTGAGACAACTGTTTTGTGAGGGAAAAAATGCTCTGGGTGGATAGAGACAAGTCCAAGACTCTCTAGTGAGGAAAGTAAGATCTGAGTCAAATGCAAGGTTGATGACAGTTGAGTCAGGATCAAATGGGCTATTTGTGAAGGAAGTGCATCTGTTCAGAGTTCAGTATCCAGAGGTGAATGGATAGCTAGTAACTCTCAGGGAAAGAAAAAGGAGAAAACAGTACTGGATGTATTATTTTCAACTAAAAACTGGAACAATAACTAAGGAGTATTGTGGTACATTACAGAGTGCCCTATGTAGATTGTCACTTAACAGTTTTTATAATAATTATGTATTTCAAAAAAAAATAGTGGAGTAGAAAACAGAATCCAGAGAATGTTTTGGGTTCGTTGTTTTTTTTTTGTATCTATATATTTATTATTTTCTTTTATTACTTTCAGGTGTACAAAGCAACATAATAGTTAGACATTTAAACCCCTCATAAAGTGATAACCCAGCCCCCCAAGCTACTACCCCTCTGACATCTTATATAGCTGTTACAATACCATCGACTCTCTTACCTATGTTGTGCTCCACATCCTGTGACTATACATACCTATGCATTTAGTTATAGTAGACATTCAATATTATTCTACTTTAGCTCTTCAGGTGAATAGATGCCATCTACACAGGCATCTACACAGTTTATGACGTGATCTTCCTGATAAGTCCAGTGCCCATCTGGCACCTTACCTGACCTTTACAACATTGTTGATTATATTCCCCATACTGTATTAACTATCAATTTATATTTCTTAATGCCTTCACCTTTTTCACCCTGCCCCCAACCCCATTCCCATCTATCACCCTGATAGCTCTAGTACCTATCTGGCACCTTACCTAGTTATTACAATATTGTTAACTATATTCCTTATGCTATACCCTACATCTCCATGACTACTGTCTAACGACCAATTTGTTTATCTTAATCCCTTCCCCTTTCACCTGTCCTTAACCCCCCTCCCATCTTAAAGAAGTCCCTCTAAGAGTCCTCGTAATACTGGTTTGATAGTGATGAACTCCTTCACCTTTTTCTTGTCTGGGAAGCTCCTTCTTTGTCCTTCAATTGTAAATGACAGCCTTGCTGGGTAGAGCAATCTTGGTTGTATGTCGTTGCTTTTCATCACTTGGAATATTTCCTATCACTCTCTTCTTGCCTGCAAAGTTTCTGTTGAGAAATCAGCTGACAATCTTATGGGGGATCCCTTGTAGATAACTAACTGCTTTTCTCTTATTGCTTTTAAGATTCTTGCTTTGTCTTTAACCTTTGGCATTTTAATTATGATGTGTCTTGGTGTTGGCTTCTTTGGGTTTATCTTGTTTGGGACTCTCTGTGCTTCCTGGGCTTGTATGTCCATTTCCTTCATCAGGTTAGGGAAGTTTACTGTCATTATGTCTTCAAATAGGTTTTCAATTCCTTGCTCTCTCTCTCTTCTCCTTCTGGTACCCCTATAATGCGAATGTTGGTATGCTTGATATTGTCCTGGAGACCCTTAAACTCTCCTCAATTTTTTGGATTCTTTTTTCTTTTTGCTGTTCTGGTGGGTGTTTTCTGCTACTTTATTTTCTACGTTGCTGGTTGGATCCTCTGCTTCATCTAATCTATTGTTGATTCCCTGTAATATATTCTTCATTTCCATTATTGTATCCTTTATTTCTGACTGGTTCTTTTTTATGGTTTCCATCTCCATTTTTATGAAATCATTGAGCATTCTTATAACCAGTGTTTGGAACTCTGTGTCTTGATAGATTGCTTATCTCCATTTTGCTTAGTGCTTTTTCTGGAGCTTTGTTCTGTTCTTTCATTTGGGACATGTTCCTTTGTGTCCCCATTTTGGCTGCCTCCCTGTGTTTGTTTCTATGTATTAGGTAGAGCTGCTATGTCTTCCAGTCTTAGTAGAGTAGCCTTACGTAGTATGTGTGCTGTGGGGTTCAATGGCACAGTCTTTCTGGTCATCTGAGCCACACACTCCAGATGCATCACTTGTGTGGGGTTGTGTGTGCCCTCCTCTTGTAGTAGAGCCTTGGTTGATAATTGCACATCAACGTGAGGGATTGACCCTTGGGCTCACTTGTTGTGAGGACTGACCTTGACTATAGTGGAAGAGTTATTGCGCAGGGGCTGATCCTACAGAGCGGGATCTGCCTCGGCAGGACTCTGGTGCCTGCCCAATCTGCTCCTTGGGTGTGTCATACTTGGAGATGGCCAGGTGATGCTCCAGCTCATTTTGAAGCTGGTCACTGGGGGCGCCAGCCCCTGGACCACCTTGGAGGGGATCCACTGTAGGTCTACTTCAACCACAGCCTGTGCCCCATGCAGGGCCACCTAGCAGGAGCCAGAAAGCAATCCACAGATGTCTGCCACCTGTTCTGTGCTTGGAAGTGCCTTGAGTGACCAAGCCGCGAACCAAGGCTGGCTGCCACTAGTACCAGCTTAGGGCTGCTCAGCCAGAGGTAAAGGACACACTCAAGCCAGATGCTGTTGGTCTGGGTTCCGTGAACCTTTGAGAATCTAGGAAAGTCTGCAGTTTAAGCCAAGGCAGGCAGTCTGCAACAAAAAGCCCTGGAAGCCAACTGGGTATGCCCGAAAGTTGGGGTGGGGGGGCAGGTCTCAAATCGCCAGGGCAGGATGAATGAATGGTGGAGACTCAGAAATGGTGGCCACCTGTGTTTGCGCCAGGAAGGGGGAAGGCTCAGCAAAGAAACAATGGCCTCTGCCAGCTCCCCCATCCAGGAGAAAGCCACCTCTCCAGCCCCCATTGCAAGCCAGACAACTCAATTCCTCACCATTTGTCCCTACCACATTTTCAGCTGCTGCCCCAGGACTGGAGCTCAGAGCTAGCGATTCCATTGGTGGGTAAGTCCAGGTGCAATCCCTTTAAGAGGAGCGCCTGTGAGTGCAGCTGCACTGTCTCACTCAGTCACAACCTCCGCTGATTTTCACAACCAGAAATTATGGGGACTTCTCTCAACCCTGGGCTGGGGTGGGGCTGGTATGTCTTGCTCCTTAAAGGGATAGGGGTTCCCCAGAGCCGAAGTAGCCCTCCTGATCTTTAATGGTCACACACGGGTGTGGGACCAGCCTGTGTAGCGTCTCTGACCTTCCTACCAGTCTGGAGGTAGCTTCTTCTGCAAGTCCTTAATTGAAAGGTTTCAGTTCAGCCTGATTTTAGGCGATTCTCAATAATGGTTGTTTTGTAGATTAGTTGTAATTTTGATGTAGTTGTGAGAGAAAGTAAACACAGCATTTACCTACTTCACCATCTTGGTTGTCCTGTCTAGAGAATGTATTTTTATAAAATAGATCTGATTGGTGATGCCCTGGGTCCCTTCCCCACCCAGCTAGTGCTGTATCGCCCAGAGCATTCTTGGCTCCTGGGCAGCTGGCGCCACCCCATAAATTGCGGAAACCTTTTACAGCAGTGGAAGGCCATGGCAGCCTAAGGAACTTGCAGTGGTGGAGAGTCAGCCACAACTGAGTTGCATCCTCTTTTTGGTACCTCTAGGGGATCTGTGGGCCTAAGGTGAGTGGTGGCTAGCCAGTGTTTTTCAGGGCATTTCACGAAGTAGTCACAGACCAGCACTGGTGTAAAAACCGAATCCTCATTAACTTTGTAAAAAACACAGCCCACACCCTGTGACTCCCTAGAATCCCACCCCGCCCAGCTAGTGCTGCATCAGTGGGGGCACTCTCAACTCCTGGAAGGCCAGCTTCACCCCACAAGCTGTAAAAGCATTTTATAGTAGCTGAAATTCATGGCAGCCTGGAGAACTTGCAGTAGCAAGCAGTCAACCACAACTAGCACTGAAGTCTCTCTTGGACACTCTCAGGGATCTGTATGGCCCTAGAAGAGCAGTGGCTGGCTACTGTGTTCTCAGAATGATTTGCTGAAGTGGTCACAGGCCCAGCGTAAGAACAAAATCTGCATTAATTCTGTAAAAACCATCAACCATGCCTTGTGACTCCCTGGAATGTTGCCCTACCTAGCTAGTTGCTGCATTGCTGGGGACACTCCCAAAACCAGGTAAATCATCCAGGCCTGTACACCTAAGAAGCTGCTTTTAATGGTTGAGCCTTTCAGGCAGCCAGTAGGTGGCAACAAGCCTAGGGGGGCACTGGGCCATTTGCTAAGCTGCCCCAAACCCAATACTGGTAGCAGCTGGCCTCAGTTCACAGTGAGACCAACCCCACACACCTTCAGGTCTAGCACAGGCAGCAAAAAACCACATATAGCTTTGTGGCTCCTACCAGGTAGCCCTGGGCCAGTCACAGGCTGAAATTGGCCTACACAGAAGTCCCTCCCAAGAGACACCAGAAACAACACACACAAAGATTGACTTCATATCACACCAGAGCACTACCCAGTTAGCCCCACAAGTGGCATACCCAAAGGGTGATCTCAACAGGAACAAGAGCCCACTGTGGTGAACTCCTCTCTGAGGGGTCAGCCCCACACAGCAGCTCACACAGTGTAGGCATAGCCAGTTCACACAGCCAGGCAACATGGGGGTCAAACCCACCCACTGACATGCCAAAAGCAATCAAGTTTCAACTACAACAGAAAAATATACACAACCTATATGGGACACTTCCAGAACACACGTACAGATGATCAGGGAAACTGTACCACTGGACCACAGAGGAACTATAATACATAAGGTCACCCAGCAAAGACTGAGAAACATAGGAGATCTACCTAATCCATAGAAGTAAACACAGAGAGAAAGCCAGAATGAAAAAATAAAGAAACATGTCCTAAATAAAAGAACTGAAGAAATCTCCAGGAAAAGAACTAAATGAAATGGAGGCAACCAACCTACCAGAGACAGAGTTTAAAACACTGGTTATAAGAATGCTTAGGAAGTTAGTGAAAACTTCAACAAAGAAACATTAAGCATAAAGAAGGACATAGAAACCATAAAAAAGAACCAGTCAGAAATAAAGAATACAATAAATGAAATGAAGAATACACTAGAAGAAATCAATAGCAGATTAGATGAAGCAAAGGATTGAATCAGTGATTTATAAGACAAGGTATCAAAAAACACCTAATCAGAAAAGAAAAAAGGAATTAAGGAAAAAAGAAGAAGAAGGTAGTTTAAAGGACCTTTGGGACAATACCAAGCATAGCTACATTCACTGCATGGGAGTACCAGAAGGAGAAGAGATGAAACACGGGATCAAGAACCTATTTGAAGAAACAATGACTGTAAAATTCCCTAACCTGGTGAAGGAAATAGACATACAAGCCCAGGAAGAACAAAGAGTCCCAAAGAAGATGAACACAAACAGGCCCACACCAAGATATATTATAATTAAAATGGCAAAGGTTAAAGACAAAGAGAGAATCCTAAAAGCAGCAAGAGGAAGACAACTAGTTACAAGGGAGCTCCCATAAGATTATCAGTTGATTTCTCAACAGTAACTTTGCAGGCAAGAAGGGAGTGGCAGAAAATAATCCAAGTGATGAAAAGCAAGGGCCTGTAACCAAAACTACTCTTCCCAGCAAGGCTATCATTTAAAATTGAAGGCAAGATAAAGAGCTTCCCAGACAAGAAAAAGCTAAAGGAATTCATTACCACCAAGCCAGTATTACACTTTGTAAGTGGGCATTTTCCAGCCAAATTGCGTCGTAACGCGGGGCTTTTTTGACATTTTCTCGCCAGAATTAGACTTTCCGTAAAATAGTCATATCTTTCGATCTATTTGATATTTTTCTATGAAACTTTCAGTGTTTTAGTTTAAAAAGAGGTCTCTATTTATTTACTTTGCAAAATTTTTGCCGGTTCCAACTAGAGGCGATATGATGAGTTTACTCGTTTCCCACAAACAATGTGTTAAGAAAGACTTCTTTGAGAAGTGGGAAAACAAACAAACAAAGATCAAAAATATGAATAATAAAATGGCAATAACTATGTACCTACCAATAATCACTTTAAATGTAAATGGATTAAATTATCCGATCAAAAGACATAGGGTAGCTGAATGGATAAGAAAACAAGGCACATGCATATGCTGTCTACAAGAGATTTACTTGAGATCAAAGACACACATAGACTGAAAGTAAAGGGATAGAAAAAGATATTTCACACAAATAGAAATGAGAAAAATCCTGGAGTAGCAATACTTATATTGAACAAAGTAGACTTTAAAATGAAGATTATAATAAGAGACAAAGAAGAACATTATGTAATGATAAAGGGATCAATCCAACAAGAAGACATGACCCTAGTAAACATCTATGCACCCAACATAGGAGCACCTAAATATATAAAGCAAATATTGACTGACATAAAGACAGAGATCAACAGTAACACAATCAAAGTAGGGAACTTTAACATCTCACTGACACCAATGGACAGCTCTTCCAGACAGAAAATAAACAAGGAAACAGTGGCCTTAAATGACACACTAAACTAGATGGATTTAATTGATCTTTTTAGAGCGTTTCATCCCAAAGCAGCAGAATATACGTTCTTTTCAAGTGCACTTGGAACATGTTCCAAGATAGACCACATGTTAGACCACAAAACAAGTCTCAATAAATTTAAAGATTAAAATCATATCAAGATCTTCTCTGACCACAGTACTATGAAACTAGAAGTCAATTACAAGGAAAAAAAACTGAAAAACACGCAAACACTTGGAGGTCAAATAACGTACTACTAAATAATGAATGGGTCAACAATGAGATCAAGGAAGAAATCAAAAGATACTTTGAGACAAACGAAAATGAAAACATAGTGACCCAAACTCTATGGGATACAGCGAAAGTAGTCCTAAGAGGGAAATTCATATCAATGCAGGCCTACCTCAAGAAACAAGAAAAATCTGAATTAAAGTCTACACTTACACCTTAAGGGAACTGGAAAAAAAGCAGCAAACAAAGCCAAAGTGAGTAGAAGGGAGGAAATAATAAAGCTCATAACAGAAATAAATGAAATAGAGATTGAAAAATAAAAAATACAAAAGATCAATGAAACCAAGAGCTGGTTTTTTGAAAAGATAAACAGAATGGACAAACCTTTAACCAGATTCATCAAAAAAAAAAGAGAGCGAGGATCCAAATAAATAAAATCAGAAATGAAAGAGGAGAAGTGACAACAGACACCACAGAAATACAAACAATTTTAAGAAAATACTGTGAGCAGCTGTATGCCAATAAATTGGACAATCTGAAAGACATAAATTCCTAGAAGCCTACAATCTTCCAAGTCTGAATCAAAAAGAAACAGAAAATCTGAATCACTAATCAACAAGCTCCCAAAAAACAAAAGATCTGGACCAGATGGCTTCACAGGTCAATATTATGAAACATTCAAAAAAGCATTACCACGTATTCTTCTCAAACTATTCCAAAAAATTCAAGACGAAGGAAGGCTCTCAAGCTCATTTTACAAGGCCACCATTACCCTGATTCCAAAACCGGACAAAAACATTACAAAAAATAAATAAATAAATAAAGACCAAAAAAAAAAAAAAAAAAAAAAAAGCCTACAGGCTGATATCCCTAGTAAACATAAATGCAAAAATCCTCAACAAAATGTTAGCAAACTGAATTCACCAATCCATTAAAAAGATCATACACCATGATCAAGCAGGATTCATTCCTGGTATACAAGTTTGGTTCAATATCCACAAAATCAGTTAACATGATACACCATATAATGAAACATACAAGGCTTTCTGCACTCCTCTTATGGTCTTGCAGGAGACACCACTCACTGTGTCCACAGGTCTCTGGGTGTAGCACAGGAGCTCTAGAGCTCCCTATCCTGGGGACCCGACTATGCAAAGCCCTATTGAGTGAGGCTGGAAGAGCAGAGAACCAACTCCCTCTGACATAGGGCAACTCAGCAGACAAAGGGAAAGGCCAGAGCTGCTGAGTCCATCTCCATGGGTCAATTCCACATCTACTTCCTCCTTAGCGTGTGATTTTGAGCAAATTACTTAAGTTTCTCATGGAGATGATGACAATCATTCTAGAACCTTCCTCTTTGGATTATGCTTATAGGCTTTTTCAACAAGAAGAAGAAAAGTCCTGTATCACTGTGGGGTTTCCACACAGCCAAGAGAGAATGGGATAAATTCAGGATAAAAGTCAAAAACTGAAGGGAATCAAAACAACCTAATGTAGACACAGACAGTGCCACTAACACTCAGAAGTTCTTTTCTTTAGGTGAACTATTCATTTAGAATTAACAAAGCAGTTGCAGTAGTAACACAGGCAAAGGACTCAAGGCTGCAATGCCTTGACACACTGCTTTGTTTCCATAGTACCACACTCTGCCTCTGCTCTGGATTCATGAATCCACTATTCATTTCTTTTTAACTTGGATTAATTTTGTCATTTCTTTCCTTTAATTCAACTAATACCTATGGGTTAATAATGCTGATCAGGGAGACATGGTTTTTCTTGAAATATGGACTAAATTATGTTTCCAACCATCATGGCTTTGCCAGGAGTCTTAACTGCCCAAACTGCTCTTTTCTGGGCAAGAATTTTGCATACAAAGCAACACAGGATCCTGCGGTTGTGGGAGAAAGTAAATGTTCTCGTTGAACATCTTTTCCAGCACACAACCATCTGTCAACCCAAGCTAGTGGTGTAGGTGACATTTACTTGGGTGGGAGCAGGCGATGAACTGGACATTGCCATGTTCCCCTGGTGAGGCTCAAAGAGCAGTACCAAATGAACGTTTTGGGCCAATATGGCAATGGCCTCACCTAAGAATCACCAAATTTTGTAAAAGCATTTGGAGAATTTACATCACTCAGGGACGGTTATGGTTAAATGAAGGCTTTCTTTAATGATGAAAGACAAAAATATTTTTGATGTTAGAAAAATCTTCCTCATATCCACTTACAGAGTGGAAAACTGCAAATGTTTCAGAATGTGGAAAGAATACCAAATGGAGGCAGGTCCTGTTTATTTCCACCTTCCAGTTCCTCAAACAAGAGGATGTCGGTGTCAGAAAGAAGAAAGAAAAAATGAGACAACACTTCAATCGGATATGCAACCAACCCTGTAGGTTTGGGATGCAGAATGTTAGGAAGTGTCCTGTGAGCTTGGGCCAGCGAATGCCTGAAACAAATGACCCAGATGAGTTTAATGAGTTTATTCCTTCACTGATGAGCTTTTTTTCAAAAAACAGCATTTTTTTTTTAATTGTGGTAAAATACACAGAACACAAAATTTACCATTTTAACCATTTTTAAGTGTGCAGTTCGGTGGCATTAAGTACAGTCACACTTTTGTGCAATGATCACCACTATCCAGCTCCAGAACTCTTTTCATCTTGCAAAACTGAAACTGTGTACCCACTAAATACAAACTCCTCATCCCACCACCCTGATCCATCCATGCCCGCAAATCTCTGGTAACTGCCATTCTACTTTGTCTCTATGAATTTGACCACTCTTACTATCCCATGTAAGTGGAATCATGCAGGATTTGTCTTTTTGTGACTGGTTTATTTCACTTAGTATAATGTCTTCAAGGTTCATCCATGTTTTACCATGCATTAGAATTTTCTTCCTTTTGAAGGCTGACAAATATTCCATTGTTTATACATACCATATTTTGTTTATCCATTCATCCACTGATGGTCACTTGGTTTGCTTCCACCTTTTGGCCTTTGTGAATAAAACTGCTGTGAACATGGGTGTACAAATATCTCTCTAAGATCCTGCTTTCATCTCTTTAGGATATAAACCTAGAAGTGTCTTCCTTAATTTCTTAATTTTTCATAGTGGCTGAAAAATTAAAGACACACAATGATCTTTAGTGAAATGCAAAGTGTATTCAAATTCTGCACATGTGTGTGCTCATATATTAAATAGATAAATAGATAGAGAGATAGATAGAGAGATGATAGATAGATGATAGATCTTATGTTCAACTAACTGCTACATATCAATGGCCTGAGAAGTTGCCTAAAATTCTGTGAAAAACAAGTCTTTTCCTTTCTAATATTTGCCTATTTCCACAGCATGAACATTTTCATTTAAATCATCCAGGGAAGTTAAAACTATAAAATCAGTGGTGTGTTCACTCTCTACATGGATGTCCTCTGCAATTTTTTTAATTGTGGAAAAAACAAAACACATAACATAAAGCAATTTTAAGCATACTCACATTGTTGTACAACAATGAACTTTTTCATTTGCAAAACGGAGCCTGTATCATCAACTCCCCTTTCCCCTCTCCCAGCCCTTGGCATCCACCATTCTACTTTCTGTTTCTATGAATTTGACTACTTTAGAGACCTCAGAAAAATAGTATGATTTTTAAAATTAAAATATTAAACAGAATTTCTAGGCAATAAAGAAAATTATCTATTTATTGACCATTAACCACTGTATATACACATAAAAAGTGCTTTGGCAATTTTTTTACAAACTTCTCATTTGTTAGTGATTTAAGACTGTTAACTTCCTCTGAAGGAAAACTATTCAATTTTAGTCAAATATTTGATGAGTAGTTAAAGGTTTTATGATAGAGGCCTATCTACTTCAATCAATGAAGGGAAAGTTATTTTGAGAAACACCTGCTATCATTTCAGATTTCTTTCATGGTTGATATGTCTTGGCCAGATTTGGCCTCACTTTCTGTGAACCATATGTGTGGGGAGGCCTACCCAGCTTAAAGGGCCTGGAGCACTCTAGTTAGATCTCTCTTCATTTGTTTAAGATTTCTTTAGGTCCTTGCAAGAAAGTGGTCAGCAAGGCAAAAAGTAACTTAAATATCTTATGGTAAGATCATGACACTGCCCTGGTCTTGTTTTCCTTCCCTACCCTGGACCACACTGCATCATCTTTCCCAGTATTAGCTCTTCTTCCAGCAGCCCTCCTGTCTCACTAGGTCCCACCCTCCTTCCCACAAGCCCTGTTTTCCCTCCCCTATTTCCTATATCCTCAAGAATCAGTTGCCTTAACAGAACATCTTCCCCACCTTTATTTCTTTTTGTTACTACATGACAAGTACATAAAATGGTAAAGGGACATTAAATGTCTTTGCAAAATGGTCTTCCTTTTCCCCTTCCATCCTCTCTTTTCCTTCCTGCTCCTTCCCTATCACTTCTGCTAGACAGCCTATACTAGCCTCACCAGCTTCCAGGGATCCCTGCTTACCAACAAATCAGTCAGTTGCACACTATTGATATTTACAGAAGGTCTGCCAGCAGCATCTCAGGCCCAGAAAATCAAAAAGAGGAAACTTAGAGCAGATCTAGTTATGTCACCAGGTGAGATTGTGCCAATCGTTCCTTCCTCTTGGGTTGAGTTATCTACGTAGGGTACTACCATGAGAGGAGCTCCAGTCAGGATTTGAGAAGTTCAGCATCAATTCTAAGATGTGACTATACTTCACTTACAAACTAATAAGTTAGTTTAATTCTATTTCATGGATCATGGCAGGAGACGTGAGACTCCTGGATCAGAAACAAATGACTGATTATTCATGATACAGCAAGCAGCATGAGCATCAGCATATTTGCATCATTTCTTCTTGCCCTCAAGTTCCACAAAAGTGACCCAATGGGCCCAGATTGATACTACACATGAGTGGGTCTGTGTCACAGCCGCAGAACACTGAGGGTGGGGAATCCAGTGCTTTTATTAAAAAACGGTAAGCAAATCTGCTCTTTAGGGAATGGGGGGGGGGGGGTGAGGAGATGTTACCTCCTTTCTCAATGGCAGCAGCTGCAAGAACAACTCTGAAGATGGCCTGGGGAAAAGAGCACTCAGTCTTGGCATATCCTGTAGGAGCACAGGAGGCCTGAGGATTCTCCCAACATTTCCTCCCAGGTCTGGCCCTGGTGGTGTGACTTTCATCAAGTCACAAAACCTTTCTGGCTCCTCATTTCCCTTATCAATAAAATGGTATTAGTAATATGTACCCCATTTTTCTCAGAGAGCCACAGCATCCATGTTGGAGGTGGGAGGTTAGTAGAATTTTGAGGAAGCAAGGAAAAGACTGGTTTCCTGGTTGGGAATTTCCCCTGGCAAACATCAGGGCTACGTGGAATCCATAAGTCACTCTGAGTTTCCTCCATGTCATGCAAAAAGAGTAACATTTTGCAAATAGTTTTGATGCCCAAGTTCCACAAGGTCAGGTTCAGCCTGTGCTTATGCTGAAAGCCCTAGTTCTCACCAGCTTCCTTCATGCTCTATGGAGAAAGCTCACCTGGATCCTGATACTGAATAACAAGTGCTGCAGAAACTTCCCTGTCCCACTCTGTCTTTTTACCCCACTCTCCAGTACAATTTATTTATCTTACACCCTCCTACTTCAGATCACAGTTCTCTACTACATGGCCACATGTCCTGAAGCATCAAAAGGACACTGAATCTGTGCTGATGTGGATGAGTGAATTGTAGACTACACAGAATGATCACAGAAGATAGACTCATCTGAAAACTTTTACCCACTTTCACCCATTTTAAAAAGGCATTCTAATTTACAAACTCAACCTAAGATATTTGCAGTCTAAAGTCAATAAAACATAATTCATTTTTTCAAAAGTTTTAACAGAACTGTGAAAAGGGTACATTAAAATATAAATCTGACTTCATTGGTCAATAGCCCATAACATACACAAATTTCCTACAGGATCCTGATAAAAGGATCTAAAGATTGAAATTTTAGGATTATTGGAGGGAAACACTTAAGAGAAGACCTTCAGATAGTCAAGAATCATAATTTCAAAGCTGGCAACCGAGTGAGTTTTAAGCTGTGCTTATGATATTGGTGCACAGACATATCACTTCATAGCAGACTTAAAAAGAGAGAGAGAGAGAAGACCTCCAGGTCTTCCTAATTATACACTGAGAGTGCCAGTTGATCTGCCCAGACTACTGGCCAAAACTTTATCGTAGTAAACACTTTATCTACAACCTTATATATATTACACACTAAAATTTGTAGGTCCTCATTCCGACTCTAGGAGGTAGGTGAAGTAGACATAATCATTCCCATTTTAAAGATGGCCAAACTGAAACACCTAGAGGCTAAATGATTTGCCCAAGATTAGACATTCAGCAGGAGGCAAACCTAGAAACAGGCCTAGGTCTCCCACCTTATTGTCAAGTTCCATTACACATCTGTCTCTGAATCCTTCATATTTTTGTAAGAAATGCCTGGATAATCCGGTCAAAGAAGGAAAAGGAAAATAATCCTGCAACTTTTTTAAAGGTCCAGGCTGATGGATATATGTGCCATAGACATAGCTACATAGGTAGATGGATAAAAAAAAGTAGGAAAAAAAGAAACATGTACACATATCCATAAACATTTAAGGCAACTTTGAAAATTAACCACAATATACAACAGAAAATCAATAATAAAATCAGGTTCAAAATTAGTTGAAAGGAGCAAATAAATGGATGCCACCAATCACCAAGATGTAATAGGTGCTGCCACTGGGGGCAAGATTCAGTCTTGAGACCCTTGTGGCAGTCTGGGATATATTTGTCACTATTGGGTAAATATAATTCATTTGGAGAAACGAATCTTTTCATGCCTTACAGGTTTTTATAAAAAGGACTTTGGGTAACATGATAAAGTCCTCCACTGTACTTCTATAAAATACCCAAGTTTGCTCTTCAGAAAAAACATTTCTGTGTCAGCTGCCCTCTATAAAAGCTGAAGACATGACATTAAATCTTGATTCGTTGTATGCTTTCCTGTGGGGAGCTAAGATAATGAGGTCCAGGTACATAGCTTTCAGATGATCTAACTTGGAGCTAAGGTATACGTTGTCTGGAGCCCTGTTTTCTGTCTCTTGACATCTAATTCCCATAGACAGGAAGAGCTCTCAGTGTGTAGGTATCTGACACCCCATAAACATCCCAGCTGAAAAGCTGCAGATGTACTGGAGTTAGATACCCAGGAGTTAGGAAACCAGGCAGAAAAGAAAAGGTGAAAATAAAGGGAGAAAAACACAGGGCTGTAAATTGAAGATTGTAGATAAGATTATGTTTTTATAGTTCATGTGAATGAATATAGACATTTTCTAAGTGCCAGTTACATCAGTTTCTTGAAGGCTTTGATTCTTGCTTCGATTTGTAGGTTTCCACATTAACAGCACATTTAACTTCTGTGAGTTTGTTCAGTTATTTTATCTTCCAAAGTATCCAACAGTTACTGTCTATTTGACATTATTCTCTTGAGCTAATTTTCATGTTTCAGCTGCCCCTTGCCTGCTCACTCTGACACTTCTTCATTGATTAGAAATAAATTTCCTTTTCAATTCCAGTTGCAATCTAAACCAACAGGTATGGTCTCTGAAAGAATAAATGAGGGAAGAAGATGTGAATTGACTTGTACTTGAATAAATGTGTATTCAGTCCAACAAGTATTTATTGAGCTCTGTGTATGCCCGAAACTGTGCTGGGTGTCAAGCTTTCAAAGATGAATAAAGCGTGCCCTACCCCCACAGTGAGCTCATGATTTAACGGAGAGGAGTATGTTGTTGATACACAATCCGTAACAGGAAATCCAGCCTTTGAGCACACATACTATCACACTCTACTCTGTGAGTGCTATGATGGAGGAATGAATGGAGCGCGGTGACTGGAGAGGCCATTCTGGATTGGAGAACAGGTGATTTTTCAGAGGGACAGTGATTGCTACTCAACATCCATTCCACCACCCCAGTTCCTTGTTAACAGAATCCTGAGTTTGTTCATACATCTATAACAGGACGACCCCACAGGAGTAAATCCTGACTAGTCTAACCCTGTCATGGGAATCCCATTCCTCGTGCCAGGATCCATTTAGGCATGGAAATGTGCTGAAATTCTGGCCATGAAGGTATGAAAGAAAGTAGGCTGGGGGAACTTTTAGGAAAGGTTTCCTTGTTCTTAAAAAGAAACGCTCATTTCCTCTGGATCAGATGATGGGAAATGTCAGCCATCTTGTGATTATGAGGTATATTTGACTAAGGGCATTAGGTAGTTGGTTACCTGGTATTTATACGTGTGGACATGTAAATGTACATGTGTGGGCATGGGCATTTATCTATAAAGCTGTGAGCTTCTTAAGAACATGGCCTAGGTGTTACACATTTTTTTCCTCCTGCGGGATCTAGCATAGTGTCTGGCACATAGAAGATATCACCTCAATGTCTTTGAATGAATCAATAAATAGAAATTCTACTTACAACATTTATTACAATCATATATTAGTGTATAACATATCATTTTATTAAAATTTTAACAGACATATGTTTCCAGTATATGTGATGTCTTCTGCTTTATAATTTTTCAAAATACAACCCATGACTAATCTAGACTTATGCTGTCCAATCAGGTAGTCCCTGGACACATGTGGCTATTTAAATTAATTAAAATTCATTAAAAATTTAGTTTCTCAGTCACACTAGCCATATGAAACTAGTAACTACCATATTAGGTAGTACAAATACAGAACATTTCCATTACCAAAGAGTTCTGTTGGGCAGCACTTATCTCAAGAGTGCACTGCCCATCTTTGAATCTAGCCCAGAACTTGGAACATAGTAGACACTTGATAAATATTTGTTAAAATAATTAATTCACTAATGTATTCTATTAATTATTCCAGATATTATTAGAGGAGCTAATATAAACTATGGTAAGCCCTATCCTACCAGCGAAAGCAATAAAACTAAATATTTAGCATATGGCAAAGCCCACTGGTCTATAAGAATGCTGAGCTATCTAGCAGCTCCCACAGACTTCTTTACCACCCAACTCCCCTGTTCATCCAGACACAAAATCAAGCCCGAGTTGAGCTGATGTACTGAGACTGAGCAGCCATCATGGCCTCTACTGAACAGGTTTGTGGTTCATAATAGATTCCTTGATTTCTATCCGTGTACTTGACTCTCCTAAAGGCAGCTGAGCCAATGTTCTTTTCAGAGCTCATGTCCAATCTCCATTCTCTTAAATTTCATCAAGAAATTTCACTATGAATTAGAGATTGGAGATTACTCTCCAAGCCCCAATGGATTAAAATGATTTCTAGTTCTGGGCCAGCAGATAACACAAGCATGAAGGCCAGACTGTTGGACAGCTGGCTCAGCTCCTTCTTAGTTTTGCAACCTCAAGTAAGTTGTCCAACTTCTTCTGGCCTGTGTTTTTTCATCTATACAATGGGGATTTTAAAAGTTCTTCCTGATAAGATTCTTTCAGAATTTGATGGGTCAATGTGTGTGAGGACTCTTGGCCCCTCCCTGCATGGGGTGTGCCCTGGATAAACAGCTGGATAAACACACAGAAGGCACTAGCAAATGCGGTTTCTCCTTTTCCTTTCCCTAGTATAGTCTGCCCCTCAATATGACCACCTTTTTGAGGAGTTTTTACTTATTTTAGATAACTTGTACACTTGAATCCACCAAACAGAAGAAGAAAAATAAACCCTGAGTCTAAAGAGAAATCAGCCCCTGAAAAGCAACAGTCTACCCATAGAGCAGAAGCCTGGCCCAGAGTAAACCTCCTTGCACATGGCTGTCTGCTGTTGCTGCTAACTCACCTTCACACCTTCTGCCCTCATAAAATGACCCACCCCCACGCTCAGGATGTAATCTTGAATCTAATCAAAAGAAAGTAAAGCTGCTCCCAGCCAGTAATGCTTAGATGGTGCTGAAAGACACAAGGTCCACACGGTCATGGGGACTCCCTTGAGACTCTCTGCCCTCAAGCTCAGCAGTCCTTTCTCATCCTCTAGTACCCTTTCTGCTGGCCAATTTCATCTCCCCTCGACCATGGCTGTGCAACCCCCGACCTGTCTCACGTCTGTTCTTTTCTTCCCTCTATCACTAGCCTCTCCACACAGGATTCCTGAAAATCCTTTCTAAAAGAATAATGTATGCTCATAAGGATATATGCACCTAATAGCAATGAATTTAAGAAGGCAAATATTAGAATACGTGTCCTTACTTAAGTCCATTCCTCTCACTTTTCGATGCTAAGAGAGCTTCAGATTTAAAATGAAGGTCTCGGTGGATAAAAATGACCAATAATAAGGAGTTTCTTTAATCTCCTAATAATACATTTCAATACATATGCTCTCTGGGGTAATATAGGAAACTGAGTGAATTGTATTCACTCTTGAGAAAGCCACAAAGCTGTAGAACTAGTACTTGTCACAAAATTCAGCAATGTCATCCAGACATAACTAAGCATCCTTTATTTAGCCTTCTGGTATATATTTACAGTAGTATGTGCTATAAAATATTGTTTTATTCAGTATATTTAAACATTTTTCTTAGCCCTGAAACTGCCTTCTGGCCTCCAGATTGAGCATTATTCCAATTTAAGCTTTTCATGATTTTATCAACTTGATAATACTGCCTCTTTCCACTTTTGTCATTACACACTAAAAAAAAGTCTTAGTGGTATTATTTGCTCATCCTTGGGTCTTTGCCCATCCCAAAGTACACCATAAATATTTTAAGACATTTTAAATGTTATCTTTAATATTTTTAAGATGAATCAGCCTTTCTATATATTTTTTTTGTTTGTTTGAGGATTGTTTCATCATTGACCACATTCTCTCTCCAAGTTAGTGTAGCAAACATTTAACTGTAGTGCATTTGCATAATATGGGGCAAGCTTTAAAGAAACAGAAATACCTAATCATTCATGGAAAGTTCTTAGTTTTTTCTTTGCATACTTATCTATTGATGCTTAACTTGATTGAGCCTTAGTATTTCCAGGCTTAAGGAGATCTTGCTTTGAGTAATCACCCAGGACACAACAGTTTCAAATGCTTCTGGAATGTTTCAGAGGTGAGGACAGCTGTGCATTAAATCAACCACAGACAAACTTTTTATCATAGTCCAGGCAAATGATTTTGACTGCTAAGTTTTGAAGCACTGTATCAGTTTTCCATAGTTCTTCCTTGAGATTAGGAACCAAAAAAATAATGCTTTGCCTTTTATTACTATCACCTCTGGAGGAGCTACTTGTTTCTCTTGCAGATGTTCCTGTCCCACAAAGTAAGAAGTCACAGCTCTGCTCCACTCCCCTAGGCTGAGCACATATATCTTCACATTTTAATAAGAGTAACTGTTTTCCTGCCAATCAAGAAAAGTGTTTCCCCAATAAAGTACATAGGAGAAAACATAGGCAATAAACTTACTGACATTGGTCTCAGAGGGGCTTTTGTGAACTTGATCCCACAGGCAAGGGAAGTAAAAGAAAAAAATAAAAGAATGGGACTACATCAAACTAAAAAGCACCTGCACAACAAAAGAAACAAAAAGTCAATGAACCAAATGGAAGAAGATATTTGAAAATGATACCTCCAATAAGGGGTTAATATCCAAAATACATAAAGAACTCATACAATTCTATAACAACAAAAATGAGCAGAGGACTTGAATAGACACTTTTCCAAGGAAGACATACACATAGCCAACAGATATATGAAAAGATGCTAAACATCACTAGTTATAAGGGAAATGCAGATCAAAACCACAATGTGGTATCACTTCACACCTGTTAGAATGACTATTATCAATAAGACAAGAAATAACAAGTGCTGGAGAGGATGTGGAGAAAAGTGAACCCTCACACACTGCTGGTGGAAATGTAAATTGGTACAGCCACTATAGAAAACAGTATGAAGTTCCTTAAAAAAAAAATTAAAAATACAGCTGGAATATATGACCCAGCAATTCCTCTTCTAAGTATCTATGCGAAAAATTTGAAAACACTTATTCAAAGGATATCTGTACCCCTATATTCACAATAGCATTATTCATAATAGCCAAGACGTAGAAACAACCTAAACGTCCTTTGACAAATGATTGGATAAAGAAGATGTAGTACATACATACAATGGAATATTACTTAACCATAAAAAAGATGAAACATGGTGTCAGATGGCTACTAGACTTATCAGGGTGATCACTTTGTAAGTTATATTAATGTCTAATCACTATGTTGTACACCTAAATATAATATTGTATGTCAATTGTAATTGAAAAATACATTTAAAAAATGAGATATTGCCATTTGCTACATGGATGGATCTTGAGAGTATCATGCTAAGTGAAATAAATCAGACAGAAAAGGACAAGAACCAAATAATTTCACTCATATGTGGAGTACAAAATTAAAAGCAAGAAATGAACAAACAAAACAAGCAAACTAACAAGCTCATAGATACAGATAACAAGAATGGTGATTACCATATATTTGACCCCCTTTACCCTCTTCATCCTCTCCCACCCCCTTTCCCCTCTCATAACCACTATTCTGAGGATGAGCACACAGTGGAGTATACAGATGTTGCAGTATACAGTTATACACTGAAATAATAACGTTTATATAATGTTAACCAATGTTACCCCTCAATAAATTTAATTTTTTTAAAAAGAACCATATAGTACATATCATTAAAAATGAAAAAGAAAGAGTTTCCCAGAGTGAAAAAGAGGTGGGGAGGAAAAAAAGTGGGTAAAGGGGGTCAATTGTATGGTGACAAATGAAACTAGACTTTTGGTGGTGAGCACACTATAATGCATACTGATATCAAATTATAATTGTTGTACACCTGAGACTTATATAATGTTATTAATCAATGTTACTTGAAAGAAAGGAGAGAGAGAGAGAGAGAGAGAGAGAGAGAGAGAGAGAGAGAGAGAGAGAGAGAAAGGAAGGAAGGAAGGAAGAAAGGAGGGAGGGAGGGAGGGAGGGAGGGAGGGAGGGAGGGAGGGAGGGAGAGAGGGAGGGAGGGAGGAAAGAAAGAAAGGAAGGAGGGAGGGAGGGAGGGAGGGAGGGAGGGAAAGAGGGAGGGAGGGAGGGAGGGAGGGAGGGAGGAAGGAAGGAAGGAAGGAAGGAAGGAAGGAAGGAAGGAAGGAAGGAAGGAAGGAAGAGTTTACTTTAACTATTCCTGCATTCATCAACAAGCATTAATGGAGTACTTCTTATGTGCTAAACACTGTGCTGGATCCTGGTACTGTATGTAGTCAAAGCAAGCTCTAGAATAAAACATGCAAACAAATGATCATGGTAGCCCATTGGTACAATGACCAAAGAAGGGACCAGGTGCCACAGGAGGGACACAGAAGAGAGAAACTACTCTCTCTGAATGAGTTGGTGAGGGCAGCAGAGAGATGGTGACCTTCAAGAAGGACTTCAAAGACCAGTAGTAACTCCCCAGACAGAAAGAAAAGACAGAAAGCATTCCAGACAGAAAATATTCACCCATTTAGAAAATAAATAGGTGCAGAAACACAATTCTGTTCCATTTTGGACATGGTAAGTATGAGGTGTCTCCAGGCCCTGGAGGTGGAACCATTTAGCCAGAAGTTTGAAACTGAAGTCTAAAGCTCAGGAAAGATGGCCAAACAAGAGTTAAGATCCCGTGGTTGAAGCCACAGTGTGTCTGGTCTTAACCCAGAGTGTTATGATAGAAGAGAAGAGAAAAAGCTAAGGACAGTGGAACAGACAGGAGAAATGGAGGTAACTCAAGGCAGTGGTTATAGAAGCCGGAGTATTTCTCTTTTTCTTTTGAAAAACCTGTATAAATGAAAATAGAAAGATGTTGAAGAAATCTCATCAACAGAGCCAAGAACGAAATCTCTTCTTCTCGCATTGCACACCACCAAGGGCCTGCTGCTTCATTGCTTTCCCTTTTGGAAGAGAGACATTTACCCTTTCCTGCTTTCTGTATCCTGAATTTTATCCTTTATTTTATGTTCACTCTAACTCCCTCAACTGCTTTTTCCTTTACATTGTAAGATCTTTATAAAAGAACTCAAAAGAACTTGTGGAATGAGAAAATTTATAAATAAAAATAAAGATCTAAAACATTATTCAACATAGTATCTAAGTTATTTTATTTACTAAAGAAGAAACCATCCATTTCTAAAGAATTAGTTTTTCAATGTTTTTAGATTTTAGGCATTTATTTCACTACTAGCAGTATCCTCTCCAACATAAGTGGCCCAAGGATCCCAGATCATCTGAAAACACAGCAGCCAATCCCAAGGCACAAAGGTCTTTCTGAAGTTACTGGATTCTTCATCCAAGTTCCTGAAAGGAAGACTGTCCAGGCAGTGAGTTACATGACCTGGAAATTTACCCAGAGTGATGGGAGAGTGGTGGTCATAGAAAGAAAGTTTTTTTTTAACCTGCCAGCATAGAGAGGAAGTGAGGCCTGAGCTCCCCAGGGATGCAGATGAGGTGGATTAAGGAGTGAAGTCGGGGTCCTGTGGTGAGGCAGAGCAAGGAGAATGACACAAGGCCCAGAGGTCATTAGAATTAAGTTGGTTGGGGGTGGTCTATAGGACACTTGTGCCTTCGGTTCTGTCATACCCACCCATCACTTAATGCTCAAATAACTATAGTCCTGCCACCATTTCACCCAACTAAGGGAAATCCCATCTTTCACCAAGTTTCCTCCCAAAGAGCTTCTGGGAATCCCAAGGAAAGTTTACAGAGTCCACCAATCTAGGCTTCTGTCATTGGCCAGCTGTCTTGTCTCTGGGAGGACTTGCAGGCCAGCTCCTGCCATGTCACAATGCTCTTCCCAAGCTGTAGCACACTTCCCGTGCCCCTCCCCGCAGCATGGATACAAGTTCTAACTCAGTTTCATTTACTCTAAGATCAGACTGTAACTTCTACAAAAATGCATTGAGGACTTGGGGATAACGGGGAGAGTTACAAAACAGAAAAGAAAAATCTTAAAAGTGAATGCCACATACAACTGCATACACTGTCCGTGGGCCGAGGCCCTCCAGACCTGTCAGCTTGCCCGGGAGGGACAATCTAGTTATCACTAGATGTGTCCTGGACTCATCATTATCAGCTCCCTCTTTTCATTCTTTGAGTGCCCCAAAGAGAAAGATGAACTATATGATTTATCTCCCCACCACCTCATTCGGAAGTGCTTTTATCATGGTGCCTCACCACAGGGTCCTGGGCCTCTGCTTCTCCAAAGATCAGCAAGAGGGAAAACATACACCCTGTCCTGAACCAGCTTTCCAGTCAGTGTAATAACACGCAGAATGCAATTCTGTCAGTCTATGCTATCAGACTGGTAAGTTCAAAAGTTTCTTTTTTTTAAGAACTGGGTCATAAATGTACATTTATTTTTCTTCCCTTAATAAAGCTCTAACAATACCTGATTATTGATGGATCAGAATGACCACTCACCACCTCCTGGACAAAGTCCAAGCTGTTCAGCTGAAGTCCTAAGCCAGAAGGCAAGCGAGCCACTCCCACCAGATCTCCTTCCCCTACATTGAGCAAGCAAGAAAGAAGGGCTCAGTTCGGACCTCTCCCAGGGTGCAGACTACTGAGTTGCTAGCTGGCAGGGTACTTCACAACTGCATGAGCCCTGTCACAACTGCATGAGCCCTGACTTAAGGGCAGAGACCCGTAAGCAAGGTATGTGGGAGCCAAGATTGTCTAGGGTAGAGCAGTAAATGCACCTGGTTCTGGTCCAGATCCAACATGTTTTAGCTTAGTCACAAACAACAGCTGAATAGAACACCTGGAAAGGATTCTTTGCCTCTATATGGCTGCAAGGTAATCTCTGATGACTCTAGGACAAACCAAGAGAACACTTTGAAGCTTTTCCCCCTCAAACAAAAATGTAATTGCAAAGAATAATCCAACCTTCCATCCAGAAAAACAGAAAAGCTGCTGGTAGTTTAAACGTAGTAGTCCCCGTGTCTCCCAGATTCCAGCCATCAAGGCTTCCACAGCACTAAGGTTCCAGTTCAGAGCCCCCACACACTCTGTAGCTCCTCAGAGCTCCATCCATTGGTTATGGGTCACTGGTGCTCTCTCGTTTGCCATCCAGGAGAGGGACATGCACAATGAAGGGCCTATGCTGACCATGAACTCATCTGGAACACAGCTCCTGGAATAAAGTGGTTCTGACCTAATCCAGCGGCTTTGGAATCAGGAAAATGTGGATTTGGTTCTCTGGGCTCTTGACTGATTTATCACGTGACTTCAGGCCTGTGTCTCACTGTATCCATCTGTTCCTCCTACTCCCAGAACCTAAAACTTAAAGGGAGATCTGAAAGGCGCTCAATATTGAGCTGTGTTGTTTTCACATCCATTACTCCATCAAAGAAGCCTGTTAATAGAGTGTACCCTAATGCTTCCACTGCACAGTAACCCATCCGTTCACCTCAGCAAAAACATGGCATTGACTCCAAGTCATAGTTCAGAAGTTAAGTGTTTGTCCCAATGGCTTCTGTTGTGCAGCATCAAAAGGAATGTTAGGTCTGAGCGAAAGGCTGCCTTTGTCCTTGTAAATTTCCCTTGGTATAACTTACAAGGGACCCACTGACCCCAAACGAAAGTGCCTTCTCTTGTCCGTGGTTTGCTATTTACACTATAAAAACCAAAGTAAGCAGAGTTCACCAGCCCTAGAAGCCTTTCAGATGAGTGGAAAGGGTACAGGGACACTGGGATTGAAGCTGTGTGGCAAAGAAAATCTGCTGGCGACAAATGGTAGAGGAAACAGGCCACAGCTATCCTGATGAAATGAGAGGCGATTATTCTCAAAGTGATCTTTGCTGTTTTCATATTGTTTCCACGATAAAATCAGAAGTGATGGCGGGGTGGGGGTGGGGGGAGCTCATTGCACTTCAGTCAGACGGCTTGAGTTATAGCCACGGCTTCACTTCTGTGGTTTTCTGGATAAATCACTGAACTTCTTGATGCCCTGATTTCCTCCTCTGCAAAATGGGGACAGTGGTACACACTATTGTTTTTGACCGAACAACCTCCATACCTCTTCTCTGGTAAGAGCACCTCAAATCTATTTTGGGAAACAGCCTTCCTCCACTTCTGGCCCCACTGAGCCTTCCCTGCGGATCATATTGACAAGACCTGGGCCTGATGGACCCTCTCCCAGACCCTCAAATCCTGACCATAGGGTCCCAAGCATGTACTCTATGAGCCGATTCATCTCAGCCTTACTCTTCAGCTGTTCCTTCAATTATGTGAACACTCTTTATCATCCCAATAAATTCAGTTTTTGCTGAAGCTAGCCAAAATTGGTTCCTGTTGCTTGTCACCACAGAACTCTAATTATAATGCTTTTGATAATTGCCCTGGCTACCTCACGGATTGTTCTGAGACTCAAACTACCATGTAGTAACAGCATTTTGCTAAGCATAAAGCTCTGCATGGATTTTGGCATTTTTACTATATGTAGATTCAAACTCTCAGTGCATGCTGGGTGACACAAGTCCTGAATGCTGTGAAATTTCCATCACGTTGGTCTAGTGGAATTTGGGATACATCGTGCCAAGGACTCTCCCCTCAGGATGAGAACAGCATGCACCATATGCTGCCTCACTCACTTGGCATGATGTTTTCCATTTGGACCTGAGCACCTGGCCAGGCAGGGTCAGTGGGTGCCCATTCCAAGAAGGCAGGCTGCAGGCATCATGAGCTAGATTTATCCCATGGATTAGTTGGGATAAATTCTCCTGGCCCTCAGAGACCAACTAAATAAACAAGGGGAGAACATAATGTCAGTGTGAGCTTTACAGCCTAAAGGACTAGACTTGGGCAGAATGATGTTAGAGCTGTCATGACTTTCATTGAGATGCTTTTTTAAATGCTCAGCAGTTTTAATGCTATTAATTGAGCATGCAGCTTTCTTGGTTTTCCTTTGTGGCTCTTTCCAGCCATGATACAAGTGCCCAAAATGCTAGATTTGTTCTTTTAAAAGAAACAGCTTATGGTGAGAGTTTGGGGTGGGTTCAGTCTGCTTAACCAGCTGAGGGAATTCAAAATATCATTTCAAAATGTACATACTTGTCCCAGAGATTTCTGTTGTCCAGCATCAAGAGGAATTTTAAATCTTAAGTGAAGGGCTGCCTTGAGTAAACAGAAATTATCATATAAATGAGTTACCCTTGCTTCTTAAATTGTCCCTGCATAGGAGAGGTTTGCAGAAGAGGCATTGCACTTCTCAATTTGGTGTCTAGTATGTGCAAAGTACCATGTATGATACATAATTCCTCTGTTACAGTTCTTGCTGACCAGCAGAATGTAGGCTGGAGGGAGAGATGAGCCCTGAGCAGAAACAGTTTTAATCAAAGGTAGAAAATTGAAAAGTGCCATAAGAGAAGCCAATACAAAGAGAATGCTGGGACAAGTGAAAGGATCTGTGCAGGCGTTGCCTCTGAGCAAGGCCCTACAGGGTGGTAGGAATTGGATATGTTGAGATAGTAAGGGGAGGGAAGGAGGAGTTTCAGCTGAGAGGAAAGCTGTGTACAGGGTTTGGCAGCTAAAAACATGAGGCTAGAGTTTAAGTGGGGTAACCTGGGGAAAACTACTGTTAATAAGTGATAAAAGCCAAGTTCCAAGCCCAGATCTGTGTAATTCTTCTATAAACTAGAAAGAAATCAATGGCCACTTGATTTCTGAGAGCATGACATGTACAAGGGGTGATCAAACAATATTGTGAATGTTTAAATTTTAAAAATATTATTACAGTAAAAGACACATTGCCATTAACCCCCCTCAAAATACTCCCTGTTACTCTCACTTTGAACACACTAATCCCATCATTCTTGCCACTTTCTGAAGCAGTTCTGGAATTCCTCTTTCGTGGGTGTCTTTAGTTGCACTGTCTTGGCTGCCTCCATGTTCTGAATCATGTTGACTTTAGGGAAGAGCCAGAAATTGCATGGTTCCAGATCTGGTGAATAAGGTGGATGAGGACACACTGTAATGTTTTTGTTTGACAGAAATTGCTGTATACAAGAAGCAATGTGTGACACGGAGCATTGTGATGATGGAGAATGATTTACAGCACACTTTAAAATACACCTTCTCTCAACCGTAGCTCACACCCAACTGACTGCACCAAACAAGTTGAAACTTGTCACACACTGTTACTAAGGCTTGATGCACTGCTTCCCATATTGAAGATCCCTGCCTTTCTGTTGGATGGCATTTGGCAGCAGCAAAACCATATTTTGTGATCACAACAGAAAGGTTCTGTGTCACACATCACTTTTGGTACGGCAATTTCTGTCAAATAAAAACATTATGATGTGTCCTCATCCACCTTACTCACCAGATCTGGCACCATGCAACTTCTGGCTCCTCCCCAAAGTCAAAATGACAATGAAAGGTAAATGTTTTTAATTAATTCAGGATATCGAAGCAGTCATGACAGCACAACTAAAGACACTCACAAAAGAGGACTTCCAGAACTGCTTCAGAAAGTGGCAAAAATGATTCTGATAAGTGTAATCGAAGCAATGGGGAGTATTTTGAGGGGGATTAATGGCAATGTATTTTTCATTGTAACAATTTCTTTTACTTAAACATTCACTGTGTTTTTTTATCACACCTCGTACATGCAGTATTGCAAAGTCTACAAAGGACTGGGGCACCTTAGAGATGGCCTCTGATATCCTGAGCCCTAGAATCTAGCTGAGGAAGCAGGTCAGACATATACGGTGTATGTGTGGTGTGTGGGGCAGCCTCCCCAGCCTGTGCCCTCTCCTCTATGTGTACAGGAAAAATCGTCAGTAGCCTCATCCCCCAGAGTATTCGAGAGACTGTCCGAAGGAAACATCCTGCTCAGAAACCAGACTTTCATCTTCACTCACCATTTCCTTCCTCTCCTCTCAGGCCCCTCATGTCAGTGCCCATGACCCTGAAAACTAGAGGAAGGCTACCCACCTTGGCACTGCTGACTGTGCCCAGGAGAGCATATAGATGTTCTTGTGCAAAAGCTAACTGCTGATACTCAAAGCTACCAGCCCTTCGAGTGCCAGGGGAGTGTAGGGATTTGACAGCAATGGGAGAGCCATTGTCACAATAGCCCTGTGCCCCTCATTTCACAAAATCTACCTGAAAAGAGCTTCCTCAGCTTCTGGCCCCAAATGCACCCTCCCTAAAAGAGCCAACACAACCCACAGGGCAGATGGGAATAGATATTAAGCCTCCATAACTGTCATCTCTTTTCCTCACTCTTGGTCCCAGAACCAAAACAAAACATACATCACATCTTCTTTGGCCAAAAACAAAACATACATCACATATTCTCATAGTGATAAGTATCCAGAGCAGTCACTGCATCATTACCCTGCAAACAGCCAAGTTTATATGTATATAAATATTTATGTATATATGTATATATATATAGTATATATATATGAAATATGATATAACATATATGATAGAGATAGATGATAGATGATCGATAAATATAGATAGATGATAGATAGATAACAGATAGAAATTGTATATAAAATAATAACTAAATATATAAGGTAGAATGTGACAAATGTCAAAAGAATAATGCCCTTCTGATGAGAAATCAATCTTAGCAGAATTTCTTTCAGGGAAAGTGGAATTTAAGCAAAGTCTTAAAGACAGAGAAGCAAAGGCTTATTTACGCATGCTTGCATAACTCCCAATACTCCTCCTATCAGAGCACTTTTCCCACTAAATGATGGAAAATGTCAAATGATCTATCTTTATTTTGAAAAAAGTCATGGACACATTCCATCTAGAATTTCTCGGGCCACAATGTGACATAGGGGAAAAGTCCCAGATGTAAAGCTTAAACATTGAGTTCAACTCTGCCACTTGCTTGCTCTGATATAATGGACAACTCACTCAGTCTCTCTGGTGCTTTAGTTACTTCATTTGCAAAAGGGCAATAATAATAATAATAATAATAATAATAATAATAATAATATCTAGTCAGTCTTCCCCGTGGGTAAGAGGATAATAAGAGATCAAGAAAGTGAAAGGTCTCTATCAACTGGTAGTAACCTCACAAATGCTAATATTCATAGTCAAACGTTCAACCAACCTATGGACATAGAAATGTCACAAAGAGCATCCTCCTTACCAATTTCCAGATGAAACTGAGACACAGGGCATCCAATTAAGTTACTTCATGTGTTGATGCCAGAGAAAGCCATGAAGAGCTGGTCATCTTCTGGCCCCAGACCATTAGACTTTGCTCCTATGTCTGTGAGGGCTCCACGTGGCAGGAGGTAGCTAGCAAGGACCTTCAAAGAACATTAGCATATCCCAACTCTGGGAGACATGGTAGCCATGTCTCCCAGAGCCAGGTGGTGCTTTATAAAATGAAAATTTCAGATACAAACACCACTACATTTCAGTGCACGCACAATGTCCCTTGCCTGCCTGGGCAGAAGATTGGAAACTTTGTGCCACCTACCTCAGTGTGGACACCCTCAGCTTTGGAAGGTGCTCATTGGATCTCATGATTCTCTAAAATAGTCTGGATTTTGTCCTGAAAAGGACATTGAAGATAACCTCGTTCAGTGTGTCATTATAGAAATGAGAAAACTTGTGCTAAAGAAGTGGTATGATTTATTGAATATTCACACTCTGTTGGCCTTGGGGATTTCAAAGTAGACAGTGTATATGGCAATAAAGAAATAAGAGTGAGCATGAAATTCTAATTTATGAATTCTTTTGAAGCCACAGATGGGAAGAAAATTCAAGTGTGCTGTTTATCAAGTGCTGCTGCCCATGGCAACACAATAGTGTCTCTTGACTAATGAGGACTTTGGAGGAAGTTATCCATTTAATCTAACACGCAAGTCATGTTCTGCCTTTAGTCTCCAGGCACAATTCTCTTTTGATTTTGCCACAAGGCCAGATGGCAGGATGTGGCTGAAGAAAGATTAAAATACATTTCTTACTCAAGGACAAAGTAACTGTGAGCATCTCAATGCCCTCTCATTAGCCCCTTCTCTCTACCCCACCCCTATCATAAGTTACTGCAAAGATTATTCCAGTATGTTTCATACACACTGCCCAAGTGTCAACAAAGCCTTGGGACAACTGTCTCAGGCATAACTTCTGATCTTGAGCTAATGAAGTGGAAGACAAAGTCCACTGTAGATTAAAATACAATATTGGTAGATTCGCTCCGTCCTTGAGACTTCTAAAAATAAAGCTCGGGGAGGTAGGGCACAAAGAGTCTGCTGAGGGAGTAGAGGTGACTCTGGGGCCGTGTGGCCTCTGTGTTAGACAGAGTCCATGACCAGCTGACCAGCTGAGTTGGGCATCACCAGCCACATATGAAACCAACTCTCCAGAGGGTAAGGGGGGAGGGGGGTGGGGGGTGGGAGATGAGGGTAAGGGGGATCGAATATATGGTGATGGATGGAGAACTGACTCTGGGTGATGAACACACAATGGGATTTATAGATGATGTAATACAGAATTGTACACCTGAAATCTATGTAATTTTACTAACAATTGTCACCTCAATAAATTTAATAAAAAAATAAAATAAAATAAAATAATTAATTAATTAATTAATTAATTAATTAATTAAAAAAGAAACCAACTCTCTCTTGGAGCGTTTCAGGAGGTAGTGAGGAAATGGAACAGCAAGTTTCCATGTGCAAAAATGGAGGGCTCAAAGTGTGATACCTGGAGGCCTGACCCTCTCCAATATTTGTGTTTTCCTGTGTTATGAACAATGTCTCCATCCACATTCTTGTAATTAATTGTCATTTTCAACATTATTATCAGCATTAGATTTATCTCTGCCCCACAATACAATAGTGTGTTTCCTTATGCCCACAAAAATAACAAGCTGAAAGATTTGAGATCATAAAGAGAAATAAAATTGAATTAAAATCAATGCACAATGAATAACACCCCTACAATGTGTCATGTATGTATTGTGCTACGTATTAGGTATACAAAGCTGATACAAAAGCTGTGTAATCTTGAACAAGATCCTTGCTGTCTCAGTAACTCAGTTATCTTGTGTATAAAGTCAATGGTAGCTAATACTCACCTTGCATAGTTTAAAAGAATAAGTGATGACGACTTTAGAGAACTTGGTTCTCAACAACTGGAAGCTGCTAAGGTGCAATCTTAGCCTTGAGAATGTCAAAACTGGAGCCACTGCTCTCTGGGTCTTTCTGCACCCTCCTTCCCATGTACACCTGGGGAAAGGGCATTGGACACAGGGCATCCTGGGGCAGCAAGCCTATGAAGGTCTCCTGAAGAACAGTCAGCATCTGCACACGACCCGGATGGAGGAACTGACCAGGTCTGCTCTGCCATTGCGATGTTGTGTGGGAGGTTAAAATCCCCATGATGTACCTGGCCATCTGAGCAGTGGCACACCAGAAGGCAGGTAGATGTTGCCTGAGCTGAACTAGTAAGGAGCATAAAGTGACCCCTGTGCCCCACAGACCTGCCCTCCTCATCGGGATTAGTGAGATGTTCTCATTATGTATCTGAGCCTCATTTTAATCTCTCCAGAATTACAGCTTCCAGTTAATTAGTCAGATGCATTTATACATCTTAAAATATCATGCAGGCAAGAGTTTCAGAGCCTCTTCCTTCATTTGTTTGGATAAGGAACCATTACTCCCTAACAAATGGTCACTTGTGTATAAATTCAGTCCATTTAACATCAACGTGGGCTGGACATGGACAAGGCACTAGACTACCCACTCCACTGGCTAAGAGGTCACAGTCACTGTGCTCAAGGAAAGATAAGTATAGCACAAAATACCTATGATACCAGGTAAGTGTCATTAAAAAAAGAAGAAGAAAATTGGGAAAGACTTCATGCAGGAAAGAACATTTCATGTTGACTCAGAAGACCAGAGCTATTCCAGTTGTGCCAGGATTTGATTTTTCATTCATTAAATCAGCCATGATTTCTGAGCAGATGGTGTGTGCCCACTAATGTGTTAGAACGATGGATGTTCTTATAGACGAGATCAGAAAGAGAGGAACCAGGTCTGCGCTGGTCATGTGGACAACCCATTTCCGGAAACGGATCAGCTGAACAAAGACCTTCTATTGATGCTCCAATTCTGGGCTCATCCCCAGATCCAAATTTCCCTTTAATTTCCTTTTTAGCCCAGATTTTAAGGCCATATGGCCACCATAAAACATTTTTTAAATTCTGCTCTTTAAAATTCCATCTTGGAAGTACTGGAAGTGAGTGCCTGAGCAGTTCCAGCTTCCTGCAGCCCTAGGAGCCCCTTACGCTGACAAAATCACCAGTTGTGGTTTCAAACCACGTTTGTACAAACCATCATTTTCCCTTCTTGGATTTCTAGGTTCTGGTCTCATTCACATGCCAGGTTTATGAAGTTGTGCAAAGCGCAGGAAGTAAATTCCTCTCTAAGAAAGTGATTTATAACATTACATTTGTGGGCCCACACACTGTCGGAATAAATCTAGTTGAGTGTTTCTCCAAGTTCTTCTTCATCATTTATCTCTCCCTTATTCCCTCTCCCTGCCTTGTCCAATCCACCTCAATATACGCACTCTCACACACACACACACACACACACACACACACACACACACACATACACGCACACAAGGCCCATAGCCCCTATGCTTCATTCTCATGTCACAGGGCTATGGTAGGATCCCACTCTGGGGCTTGTATTCCCACTTCTGTGGTCTCATTCAATGGCAGGCCAAATAAAGGGCCTGTGACCCAGCTGGAAAACCTGGGCCTAAAATGTCAGCCTCAAAAAGACTCCACAGAGAGAGTCTTCAGAGGGACGTGGTCCATGTGTTGATGGTTTGGCCCAGCTGACTGAAGTCAGCAGAGCCTTTCTGGAAGTCTGACTGTCCACACAGTATTGTGAATCATCAAAAAAGGAAGCTAAAAAGCCAGCACTGTTGCTTTCAAAGGACAGAAGTAGGACCAGGTGTCTCACAGGCATCCCAACAACTGCCAGGAGCCACAGCACTGTATATAATAAAGTCCATCCTAGGAGAGGTGCCTGTACCTTTAACAGAAAGATAAGCAATGGGTCGGTGTGGAGACTGGTTATCTGATTTGGTCTAATATTTCCTCCCGCCATGCATTGCTGTCTACCAGCGGAGAAGGTAAATAGTTATGCCCAAGGTAATTTTCCTCCTGCCCCTTCTTTTCCACGTAGCCTTTTCCACTGCGTTCAGAGATGTCCCTAAATAACCAACACTGAACCTCAGTCTCTCTGCAAGGAGCCAAAGCAGGAACATTTGCCTACAGTGTTAAAACAGCCTGAGTTCTGGCCCCAGCTCAGAACCTTGTAATGACTGGGTTTTCAATTCTATCCTGTTTGTTAGATTTCTTGAAGACTGCTTGGATTTCTCTCTATGGTATCAGCCAGGAAGGAAGTGCTGGCACACTGTTCTCCCAAATCATTTGTCAGTTCAGACGATGATTTGTCAGTCCCTGTCTCTGGCTTTAGATGCTAAATGGAAAGGAGAGAAATGTACTGAATTCTGGTTATATGTTCCCTACCAATTTTTTGATGTCCAACAAATAATTAATTATCTGCTCCCAGACAGTAAATACCTCTTCGAGAATAAATTGAATGTGTTGAAGGAGGCACTAGCAAATGCAGGTTCCTTGGTGGGCCGGCCTCACACTCATCAAAAAACCGCCAGGGCATATCAAGAGCCAAATTGGGGAGCAGTCTCTGAGGCATAGGGAAAGTCAAGATCCCACAGTGGGTTGGTGCAAGCAACTCTTTCTGAATTATCCAAGAGAATGATTTCTCCTGACCTATTTATCAAATTTCACTGAAACCTGTTAAAAACACAGATTCATCATTTCAAAATCATAAAATCTCATGGTTGGACAAGAATTTAAAGTGACCTATTTCAACCTTCTTTCTGATGTTTACAAATAGAGTGGTTTTGCAATATCTCCATAAAATATTCTCACTGCCACCCAAAATTCAATCCCCCTTGAAGAGCTATGTGGGAGATTCCCCTACACTGAGGCAGCACCCTCAATGTCCTGGCCCAGCCATGTGGGAACAGTAACCACACAATCTAGTGGCCCTTCTCATATCCACTAGCCTTTCAACTGTGCCAAGATATATGCACCCCACCTCCCTTTCCCATTTTCCATGTGGCATAGTTAGGGATGCCCATGGGTCCTGACTCTTCTCCTTTCAGAGTGCTCCCATTCATTTATGCACCACTTCAAAGAGAGGTGCCCTTATGGAACCCCCCCCCCCCATGCTCTACGAGTGGTCCCACTAAGCCAAAACAAGATGATAGCTCCTGTCTTTCTAAATACTACACTTTTGTTACCACGGCTGCAGCTCATATTCTTGGCAGGCACAATATACCAGTACTAAATATTAACTTGATTCTCAAGCAACCTTTAGCTTGTTACACTCCTGTTCCTGCTAACCCCTACTGCTCCACCTTAGATCCCTGCGATTCATTTTCTGGACCCAAGAGCTAAGCCTTTTGTTTGCTGGATATTTTAATTTAAAAGTCAACAGCTAAACCACAAATCAAACTTAAGGCACACCTATCCATGTCCTTTTAAGGTTGCCTCAGAACACGCCACACACACACACACACACACACACACACACACACACACACACAAATCCAGCAGGAGAATAAGAACTGTCAAGTTGAAATGAAGCCCAGACCACATTTCATTTAGACAATTACTGCCCTATTAATTTTAGTCAATTATTAAATCAAGCCCCCTTGGTATCCAGGGAGCCTGAAAGAATGTAGCCATCTATCAAAGAAATTGCTCAGGTGACAATGACAATGGAGCCATCCTCTTCCCTCAGTCCCAGAACACAACCAAGGCCAGGGAAAATGGAGGGGCCATGCCCGCACCACTGCAGCTCACAGGCCTCCTGGTCTCGGTGAAGCTGGCAGAGTCAAACAAATCAGTGATCTCCCACCCAGACCCACTCACATGCGGGCTCACGTGCCATGACTGGGCTCCCCACGGGATTCTACCAGCAGCACGTATCAGCACTAGTTCTGGTTTTTCCCACTACAAGTATTAAGACATGCAAACTTCCTTCTTTTTTCCCTTGATTTTCAGTCCCTAAATTACAATTATAGGAAGAGAGAAAGAAAAGGGAAGACGAGGAAGGAAATTTTTGAAGAGGATGAGGCTAGTCACAAATATGTCTTGCAGCTCTTTTAAAACATGGACAAAACTCCACATGCTCCAATGTTTTGTAGGAAAGCAAACTTGTGAGAGGGATAAGGTCCACTGACCTCTAGCCTTGGGAGAGGGAATAAATTTTTCCCTCCCAGCATCCACTGGCAGAAAGGGACTGACCCTAGGACATCCAGGCCACCAGTCAGGGGGTCAGATATCCTGGACACAGAAAGCAGATAGGAGGGTTATCCATGAACACTCTAACTAACGTAAACCTGAGCTGCACCCGTGCCTGAAGCAAACATGTTTCTTGTCCACAGTCAGGGTGAAACAGGGTTCTTGCCTGCTAACTGGGGCTTATAAATTGATCACCAGAGATTGTTCTTCCTGGTGATCCTCTTTTCTCCTCCTTGGCTCATAAATCACTTTTAATTACCAACCCACAAGTCTTCCTTTGAACTCATTTCTTTTACATGGCTTTTCGTTGAAAAGAAAATCGAGCACAGTTAGAAGTGCAGTTAGGGCTTTTTTCCTGAACATTTCCATTACTTTGTTGTTGTTAGTACTCTGATGTGGGGGCTGTGTTGGCCAGAGGCACCAACTCCACTTACACACAGCTGGCAAATGAAAACAATATCAGAACATCTCTGTTACACAGCAGGCTTTTATATAGTGATGTTTCATATTTTACTGCAGTTTCCTTTGGAAATGCTGAAAGCAACGACATCTGTTTCCTTTCATTGGGATTTTTATGTTCTTCCAGCCAGAAAGGAGAGGATAAAGTTCATTAATTCAGCATAGTAATAATTACAATGTCCACATAAATTTTGTTGGTTTGGTGCTTTTAAATATTGAAGCATCCAGCAGCACCCTTTTCCCCTCCCGCTTCCTCAGTTAAGAAATGAAGATGATGAGAAAACTGGTAAACCTCAGGGTGAGACTTCAGAGGGCTTGCCAGACATAAAGAACTTGCCACAGGCTTTCCAAGGGGAAGGTGACATTTCCAGCCTGCCACTGTCAAAAACCTTAGGACTACAAAATGAGGTGGTCAATGCACGTGTGATTGGCCAGTCACCATGGACACAGGGAGATTTATACTGTCCCACGTTTTATTTCTAGAAGAAAGTAAAAAATCTGTCACAGATAAGCAAAGGCAGGAGATAAGAGTAAAAGGAGGTAAGGCCAAGACATGAAAATCCACGTAGCTAAGAAGTTTGAACTTCTTCCTAAAAGCATAGAATCCACTGAATCAGAGGAATGACTTGCTAATATGTGTGTTTTTTCAAAGATCACTCTAGCTGCAGTTTAAAAACGTATTGAAAAATAGTAATACTTGAGACAGAGTGACCTAGGAGGCAGGCAGGCACAGTGATTTGGGCAAGAGCTGATGGAGGCCTGGATGTGGGAGTCACAGTAGGCAAGGGGAGACATGCACGGATCTGAGAAGCACTTGGGACATAGAATTCACAGGACGTGGTGATTGAATGAATGGTGAAGAGATAAGAAAGATGTAGAAGTCAAGGGCGACTACCAGGATTCTAGTTAAGATCCCTTACAGACTTGCTATGAGGCCCCTAGGTAGAGAGTGGTCCCATTGACTTGAGTTTGGAAATAGGAGAGGAGTAGTGGGTTACAAATGAAGGATAAAGAGCTCAGTCTTGGACATGCTGAGTTTGCGATGTCCATAAACACCCTGGTAGAGATGAACATTCATAGTGGATTGTGCATAGCTGGTGTTTAGGAGAAACTAGGCTGGGTATTTAGATGTGAGTTGTCAGAGAACACAGATAACAGTTCAAGCCACAGGAAAATACAATCAATCAGCAGAGCATGCAGGATGTGAAAGAGGAGAAACCAAGACAAAAGCCCAAAGAAGCTCAACATAAAGGGAGAACTGAGGCAGATACCTGCAAATGAGATTAGCAGGGCCATCTGGAGAGGAAGAAGGGAAAACTAGAAGTGTCAACAAATGTCCTAAAAGCTTACAAAATGTTTCAAGGATGAGGAGATGATGAGCAGTGCCAAATGCTGCCAAGATTCACGGTCTTTGGTCACCTTGTTGAGAGCAGTGTTGGTGGCAACAGAATCTGAGAATGAATGAGAAGTGGGGAAGCAGAGACAAACACTGATGAATGCTGGTAGTTGCTGAAGGGAGATGTGGGAATGAAGGTCAAGGGGAAATTTTTTTAACTTAGGAACGAGATCTGCATATGTTTGAAGGCTGATGGGGAGGAGACCGTAGAAAGTGATGAAGGCAGAGGTGGGGAAGAAATAATCCCAAAGAGAAGTCCCTGTGGAAGAGAGAGGGAAGAGGACCCAAGCCCAGGTGAGTTGCCTCACCTTCTCCGTGGCAACAGGGTCTGAGGAGAATCTGCAAGGAAGGAAAGAAGGTTATAGATTTTGTGGCAGAAATTTCATAAAGTTGTCTCCTGACAGTTTCTGTTTTCTCTGTGAGAGTGAGAAGGGAACAAGGAGGGTAAGAGATTTGGAGAAGAAGGAGAAATTTTAACATAAGCTAAAGGAAGGAATTCCTGCAGCCACTGGAGCTCTCCTCTCAGCCTGAGGAGACCAGAAAGTGAGGAATCAAAGAAGTTGGCACCCAGGCAAACGGGGCTACACAGGGTTCCTGGCTGCCATCCACCATGGGCGGATGATAGGATCCCTTACAGACTTGACATATTTAGTTCATTTCATCATTTGCTTTCTAGTCATATATATTTATGGATGTCTTACAAAGAACCAAGCCTATTCTAAGCCCCTGGGCAAACAACAATGACTGATAAGGCAGTGCAGCCCCCCAGGCATCACCCCAGCCACCACCCCAAACGTTCTTCAGTCATCTGTTAAGCTTTCCTTTCAGCATCTTCATCATCACCCTTCAGTAAGAAACTCAAGACCTTTATTTTTTTTAATGTACTTATTTGGGCATTACGTATTTCTCCAAATATACCGAGGGTGCCAAAATAATGTATACGAGAGGACACTTTGGTCAGCGCTGCTCAAACAGTGGTTTGTTGTCATCAGAAGTGTCTGGATGCTGATGGGAACCACTTTGAGCACCTCTTGTAATTGCAAAAGTCAAACGTGACTTGTATTCATCTTTTGTTATGGGTATATATTGAGTATTAAAATTTTAATATATAGTTTTCCTTTCTTAAAATATGTATACAGTTTTTTGGCACCCTCTGTATTAGCCTGGTGGTTATTCCAGAATTTGAAGTAGCTGAATGACAAAGGATTTACTGACTATTTTGTATTAGTCAGGCCTAGAGAGGAGCTCCGATGGCTGCAGGAATTCCTTCCTTTAAGTTATGTTAAAATTTCTCTTCTCTTCCCAAAATCTCTGACCCTCCTTGTTCCCTTCTCACTCTCACAGAGAAAACAGAAACTGTCAGGAGATAACTTAGTGAAGTTTCTGCCACCGAATCTATAACGTTCCTTCCTTCCATGCCTGTTCTTCTCAGAGATTTTTATTTCATTTTTATTTTTAAATCTTAGGAAATTTGAGGAATTCAAGGCCTGTGAATTTAGCACACCTACTCATAAAATAAGGCTGATCTTACGGTAACCTCCTTGGCTCACTTTTTTTGGAGCTGGGTGAGCACTTTAGAATGAATGTCCTTCTGTTTGAATGGGTCAAGTCACCTCGCTGGGCAGCCCCTTGCAGTACACTGAAACAGATTCCATTTTGAAGGAAAAGATGTGACCTTCAGGTGAAATGAAGCAGCTAACTGAAATGCATCCTAAAATATAAACTATAAAAGGTAACCCAGCAAACTCAGACAGGCAGGGGCTGCTGTGTGAATGCAGGGAGGCTAGACACGGCTGACTGACTCTGGCTCAGAACCTCACTACCAAGTGATCTAAGAAACAGTGGTCTTATCCCGTGCTTGCATCATTAAGTCAAGTTACATAATCATCCTGTGCCTCCGGTTCCTCATCTGTTAGATTGGAATAAAAACAGAATACCTACCATGTGTGGTTGTTACACAGATTTATGAGTTACTAGCTACATTAAGTATTTAGAATCTTACCTAGCAGTTTGTAAATACTAAATAAGTAGTATTCTAAATTTTTTATTCCTCACCAAAAACAAAGTTGGTCAAAGAGATGGGATTATGACATGGAAAAACCATCCTCCCTTCTCCCCTCAGTGGGTAACCTATAGAGGACGGAGGAAGTGACTGTGAGATCAGCATCTTCCTTCAACCCCTACACAAAACTATCACATTTATTCCTGTCAGGAATTCCACATTAGGGCCCATATGTCTGATAAGAGCCTGTGTCACCACCTCTCCACTCCCCCAGGTTGTCCTTCGCACTGTGCAGCCAACTGAGGGAGCCTCTTACCATTTCAGTGTGCATTTTTCTGACAGAAAAGCTGAGGTAACAGAGGTGTCCTGGACACTTGAAAAGAGATTACTGAATTTGAGGGGAAGTTGTAGGAAGGCAACTTTCCAAACCAAAGTAGGAGAATGTGATCTAAAGACAATACAGGAAACCTGAAATCAAGGTTACCCTCCTGTTTCAGAAAAACGGCAAGGACCGAGAAACTCAAGCAGCACGCAGAGATCAGGGAGAACACAGCTTTATTACGCCGGCGGGCTCAGCGGGATCCTTCCCAAAAGACTGAGCCCCCAGCAAGGTTTTGAGTAGGTTTTTATGGGTTGGGAACTTCCTTGAGTCGGGGAAGGGGTAGGTGTCATCTGGTGATTGGCTCAAGGTGTGGCTTGGAGGGTGGTTATGGGGAAGTGGGTTGGGGCTTAGGATGGGGACTTCTCTCTCTGCTGGGGCCACCATTTTAGCTCAGTTCCATGTGGCAGGGAACCATTTTAAGGTCAGTTTCCCCATCACTCCTAGTTGAGGTGTGCAGGGAGGCCCCCAAAGGAAGAGTCCCACCCACCCCATTTACACCTGGAGTTCGGAATAGGCTCTGTTTTATTCTCTCCAAAGAAGAGGCTAAAGCTCCCCCCACCCCAAGCTCCCCTCACCCACTAATCTCTAAATTCAAAAGTTCTGTAAATCAACTCAGGGTGCTACAAAATCACAAACTCCCATTTAAAAGTCATGTTTAAGAAACACAGAGAAACTCATGAGTGCTCAGAATTGGGAAAACTCCAGATTAATTGCCAGGTATAATTCCCCCTTTTTATCCCTAGTGCCTCAATCTGACAGCAAGTTTTTCCCCAAACTGCCTGGGGGGGGTGGAGGTGAGTTGCTCTTCCTTGACTACCAGGGTCATTGCCTACAATATATTGGTTGATATTTTGAACCTTAAAAGAGAAATAAACACTCAATGGTGTCCAAATTCTCTGATTGCACGGTTTAGAAATGTGTTCTGTGTTTCCAGCACATCAGATCCTAAACATTGGATTTAGGTGCAATGGAAAGAGACCCACAAACGAATCTGTTTTATATTGTTACATATTTCTGGTTAAGGGCAAAAGCAAGCAAATAAGACTTTCAGCAGATTAAGCAGCCAGGATTCATGTCAGGAATGAAGAAAGCAGTGACGGAAGGACAAAATACTTCTGCATGACATACCTGGGCTCCAATGAGGGTCAGTCCATACTCTTGTTGCCTTCTATCTGCTCCTGCAATCTCAAAACTGCTTCACATGAACTTACTTCCTGTTAAAGTATTAAAAGGACAAGAGAATTCATGAGAAGGGATTTCTTTAAAATTGTGATTAGCTTTTCCCTTTGACTATTCTCAATCACATGCAGAAAAAAACACATTTATGTGTCTGTGTTGTGGGGGATTGTGGGGGCTGCTGTTACTTATCTTGATGAAGTGGGCTCTGAGACCACACTTCAAAGTGACCCTGTCCCTAGGGAATGGAGCCCACTGATGTCTCCCCTTGGTGTCCAAAGGCCCCTTGGTGATTGAACCTGGGCTTGACGAGCAGAAAGCAGATTGGCCATGGGAGGAGGCCAAGTCACTCCTGGCCAAAGGTCATGAGGGAAGAACCCACGTGCCTCTGTTGTCTGGAGTCAATACATCAGTTCATCATGCACGCTCAGGACTGGTGAAGCAGCACTGGGTTGGGACAGTAATGATGAGCACAAAAGGCCCGTGTTTGCACCCTGGGGTTTGGTACGCAGAGAAAAGGCCCAGGTAGACCCTAATGATTTATCTGTCTGCATTCCATGGTTCCAAATGGCTTGAGACAAAGAGTAGTCACCTTGTTTGTGAAGATGGTAAACTGGGGATGAAATCCAGGTTTATTTTTCCTCCCTGTGTTTAATAACCTGTGTGGTATGTAAAGAGTAGCAGAAATAATGCTATAACAAAAGTAAGCTTGAATGGAATTAACTAAGTCAATAAACTGATGGTGTCAGTGGTCTAGATAATTCTAGAAGGAACAAAGGAAACATGATCACATTGGAGTCCTTTTTATACAAAATATACTTGGCAAAGACAGCGGGGGATGCTAGCTCTGTATTCTGGATGGTACTCATGTCGGGCTTTTAGGTATGCTGGAGTGTCCCCAGAGCCACTCCACTGGGCTCTTAGCAGGCCCTTCAGCCTGGGACGCAGTCTAGTGGTGACAGTTACAGGCTATTCCTCAGCTTGGCTCATAGGTCACACCCAGCCCTCTTGGACCCAGTATTGAGGGACTCTGAATTCTCTAAGAACATGCACATGAGATGAATCTTGTCAAAGAAAAGGGACCAAGAATCTGTGCTCTGGGCCAGAGGTGATGAAGAGGAGGGTCTGTTTAAATTCTGCAGGGCTCCCCTAGCAGCCTGGTGTCCTGGAGCAGGCAAGGACTTGACGTGAGAAGAAAAGAGCTGGCTGGGCCTTGCACGGCTCTAACTAAGTGGGGTTAAGGGAAATAGCTTCACTTCTGTGGCCTCAGCCTCATCCTCAAAATAGAGCCAAGAGCTGAGATGAGTAATGCAGGGAACCAAAAACTAGAGCGCACTACAAAAGAGGATTTCCTTTTTTCTATCCACCTGCAGATAAATCCCCTCATTGTGCTTCCCAAGTAGAGGTTGCATAAGAAAAGGGAACCAGAGACAAGCCATGAGTTTTGGGATCATTATAAATGTATTTATAATTTGTATCAATAATTATACATATAAATACACTTAATACTTTATATATTAATATATAGCTTCATAAATATAAATTACATTGGATGGCACTTGGCAGCAGCATTCACCATATTTTTCGATCACAACGGAAAGTCTCTGAGTCACACATCGCTCTGGTATGGCAATTTATGTAAAATAAAAACATTACGGTGTGTCCTCATCCACCTTATTCACTGGATCTGTTACTGTGCAACTTCTGGCTCTTCCCCAAAGTCAAAATGATTCAGGACATTGAGGCAGCCACAATAGGGCAACTAAGACACTCACGAAAGAGGACTTCCAGAACTCCTTCAGAAAATGGCAAGAATGATGGGATAAGTATGTTCCAAGCAACGGGAAGTATTTTGAGGAGGATTAACGACAATGTATCTTTTACTGTAATCAACATTTTTTATTTAAACATTCATTGTATTTTTTATCATACCTCATAATTACATATGTTATAAATATAAATATATACTTAATACATTGTCACATACATATGTATATATATTACATATATGTATATGTGTATATATATATATATATATATATATATATACATACACACACACACACATATATATATAGCACAAATGCTTTTGTCAGGCAATGTGCTAGGTATTTATACTCCCAACAATATGTCATTATCCCCATTATATAGATGAAGAAACTGAGGCAGGAGGTTCAGGAACTTGCTCTAAATCATCCAGACTCTGCCTGACCCCTTTTCCATGAGAACTGCAGAGAGAGAAGCCTTGGTGTCAGCTCTTGCTCCTCCCAGGTGAGGAGCTGCCCCATCAAAAGCAAGTTTGGAAGTGAGTGAGGAGTTATCCTCTGCCCCAAACCCTGGACTTTTGTTGCATCCAGAGGTCCTGTGACATTCTTCCCTCATTCTCCCACAGTGGGTGGAGGTTGTTGCCCTCTGTTGACAATACAGACAGGAGTTGGTCTTTCACACTCACCAAAGCATGCCCTCAATAGACCTGGGATCCTCATTGCCGCCAGTTCATATCAAGCTGCATCCCACCTCCTCACCCTTTCCCACCCTATGCACACATTCCCCTGGAATGCACTCCCCCATCACTTCCACCTGTCCAAATCCTACTGTCCTTTCAGGCCAGGCTCATTCTCACTGCTTCCACAAAGCCTTACAAAGGTACTCCAACCCCCACACATCACTCCCTTTTCAGAGTCTTTGCTGTCCTTAGTGCAGCCCTGTACAGCTTGATTTGTCACACAACTGCCATTTCTCCCAAACAGACTTTCAATTTCTTGAAGGTAGTGACTATGTCATATGTAGCTTCTGTTGTTTCAGGCTCTGAACCCCATGTACAGCACACAGTCAAAGCTTAACAGATTCTCACGAATTGACTGAATTGATTGATGGGTTTTAATTAAGCAGTAACACCACCAGAAAAAATGAGAAACAACTGGTGGCATTTGATAATGACACCAGGAAGGCTGGTTATTTGGGACCTCAGAAGTTTCATAAACTTGCAACATATGCTTCTTTTGTACAAAACAACCTAATTAGTTTTCTCATAAAAGCATCTGGGTATACATTCCAGGCTCTTATCAGGGGAGCAGTCACAGACTTAATAAAAAGTGACTTCACTCACCATCATTATTAGCCAGTGACAGCAGTGACCTGAACACCAGGGCAGAAGGCACATGCCTGCCCCACCGTCGCACTGCCCGGAACTCCTGCAGTCCGAGCGAAGCGGAAAGAGCATGTTTTCTTATTTGTGTTCCCATCATTTACAATGTATATGCAACCTGTCTCAGCCTAACAAGCTATGCCATAGAGAGCAGCTTGAACCCTCAATTTCCTTGATGTCTCTTATAACTAAAAAGATTTCTTTGCTCTCATTTAAAATACTAGAGCAACAAAAGCAAAAATAAATGAGTGGGACTACATCAAACTAAAAAGCTTCTGCATAGTAAAAGAAACCATAAATGAAATGAAATGGAATAAGAGAAAAATTTTGCAAATCATATATATGTATAATAAGTGGTTAATATCCAAGAACTCATACTACCCAAGAGCAAAAATAAGTAAGTAAGTAAGTAAGTAAGTAAGTAAGTAAGTAAGTAAGTAATCCAACTTAAAAATGGGCAGAGGAATTCAATAGACATTTTCTCAAAGATGATATAAAAATGGCCAACGGGTATGGAAGGTCCTCAAATAATGTTGTTTCAGTCAATGTCATTTCATTATAATGTTGATGAAAAAAAAAAAAAATTGATTCCTGGCCAGGGCCACTGTCTGTGTGGAGTTTACACATTCTCCCCCGTCTGTGTTTTCTCTGGGGACTCAGGTTTCCTCCCACATCAAAAAGATGTGCGTGTGAAGTGAATTGGCATGTATACATTGTCCCAGTCTCAGAGAGTGTGGGTGTGAGTGGCCCTGCAAATGAAGAGTATCCTTTCCAGGGTGGGTTCCCGTCTTTCACCCTAAGATGTTGGAACAGGCTCCAGCCACCCTCGACGCTGAACTGGAATAAGTGAGTTGGAAAAGAATTATTATACTTGTTTTTATTGATCTTTCTAAAATGTATGTATAGCTCACATTTATTTCAATGTTTAATATTAGAAGTGCTTGAGGTCTTTATTTAGAAGTTCGGTGATGTTTTATAATCAAAAATATGCCATAGTAACTAAGCTCTTGTTTAAATCAATTAGTTTATGGTGAAATTGGTTTCATTATATGTCATTACACTTAAAGTCACAGTTCCAAGAACCTGTCTATGACGTTGAGTGAGGACGTACTGTACATGAAAAGATGCTCAACATCACTAATTATCAGGGAAATGCAAATTAAAACCACAATGAGATATCACCTCACACCTGTCAAAATGGCTATCATCAAAAAATCGACAAATAAAAGTTGGTGGATATGGAGAAGAGGGAACCCTTGCCCTGTTATTGTGCAGTCACTATGAAAAACATTATGGAGGTTCCTCAAAAAGATAAAGAACTACCATATGACCCAGCAATTCCACTTCTGGGTGTTTATCCAGAGAAATCCAAACACTAATTTGAAAAGACATATGTACCACTATGTTCATTGCAGCATTATTTATAATTGACAAGATATGGAAGCAACCTAAGTGTCCATCAGTAGATGAATGGATAAAGAATAAGTGGTACTTATACACAATGGAATATTACTCAGTCATTAAAAAAAGAGTGTAATCTTGTCATTTGCAACAACATGGATGGACCTAGAGGGTATTATGCTAAGTGAAATAAGTCAGACAAAGACAAATACTGTATGATTTCACATACATGTAAAATCTATAAAATAAAATAAATGGACAAACAAAACAGAAACAAACTCATAGATACAGAGAACAAATTGATGGTTGCCAGATGGGAGGGGGTGGAGGGATGGGTGAAAAAGGGGAAGGGATTAAGAAGTATAAATTTCCAGTGATAAAATAGTCACAATGTTGTAAATTACATCATAGGAAATATAGTCAATAATATTATAATAACTACGTATGGTGTCAGATGGGTACTAGACTAGTCAGGACGATCACTTCATATGTTATACAAATGTCTAATCACTATGTTGTACACTTGAAACTAATATAATATTGTATGTCAACCATAATTGAAAAATAAAAAATAATTTAAAAAATGACTTTCCTGAGTGAGAGATCAACAATTTTCCCTCTGAAAGAGTTACCAGGGCTTACAAAGAATTGGCAATTTTGTGGTTCTGGTGAGCTCAAATAACAGAGTCTCTTGAATTAACTACTTTCCTAGACACATTAAGCTAGGATATATTCTTCCAGTTGTTCCATGCACCTCCTTATCTTGTTTCACTACTAAAGTCACCTAATCCAGAAGGGCAGACAGCTCGATTGATTGATGAGTAGCACTCATTCTATCAGAGCGCAGTGAGTCACTAGTGATTTCTGCTATCCATATATAAAGGGAAATCAAGGCACATTGACATAAATGTGGCATCTTTATGGCTTCATTGCGTACCTTGTTATTTTCTTGTTATTTTTTGTTTTTAATTTTAAAACTGCTATATTTTTTCTGATTAGATGAGTAATACATCATCAATATATTAATAACACCTAAAAATACAAGGACAAATGAAAACTTCAATTGAAAGTCCACTGTCCTGAGATAAACACCATTAACAGTTTGGCAATCTTTCTGTCATACAGACCTTTATGCGTACACACGCACACCTATAACCATACACACACACACACACACAAACACACGATGTTACATAATTGAATCACATCATACACAATGGTATGTGAAAGAAAACTTTTAAAATATATCTGAGTCTTGTTTGTTTATTGGGTTCCATTTTGTTCTGTTTGCTTCTTTCTCCCTTCCCCCTCCTTCCTATGCCCAATACCAAAAATTTTTATTTTGCTGATTTTATAACACATTCTAATATTTGGTTAGTCAAGTCACATATACTCCCAGTTTCTTTTTCCAAAAAAAATTTAATGATTTTCATTTTATTTTCTAAATATAATTTTGGAAAAACTGACATTCTTATGGTATTAAATCTTTCCGTTATGGGATGTCTTTCTACTTGTTTAGATTCCGTTAGTCTTCATATAGATACTATATCTTTCTTGTTAAATTTGCTCATAATTGAGATGTCATCAAAATGGCAGCGTGAGGTGAGCCTCTGTAAAGCTCCCCTGGAATTTACAATGAATCGAACAACAATAACTCCACAAAGGACACCCTGCACAGCAGAAAGGCAAGACGAAGAGGCCCACTACTGAATTCACCTAAAGGTGGGCAAATCACGCGAGCGGGGGAGGAGGGAAAGGAGAAGTACAGAGACGGAGCCGCGCGGGCGCAGGACGCAGACCTAGCTCAGTGCTCCGAGCTCGCTGCTTCCCGGAACTACCGCAGCTGTGGGAGAGGGAAGAACTCGGACTGCTAGGGCTCCACTTATGGCCCACAGGGCTGAGGGGGCAGCATATAACACGGCTGAACCCAAAGCTAACAGCAGAGCCCTCGGAGAAAAGACTGAGGAAAGAAGGCTGAAAACAGTGGTTTAAGCCCTCACTGCCAAGCAGAGAATGGAAACCTTAGGCACTGAGACTAGCCGCCCCCTCCCTACCCTCCCAGAGCTCACCCCGCCCCCACCTGCCCAGTGCTAGAAGCAGAACAGTAGCAGTGTCAGATCAAAAGAATAGAATATTTGCTGTTCTGAGAACTGAGGACCACAGACACAGATTTGCAGCCCAACTAGTTCTGGCAAAGGGGAGGGAGCTGTGGAAGCAGGACCGGCTGTGGTGGTGGTCACCGACATTGCTCTGGGCCACCTCTCACAACTCACCCCTCCTCTGGCCCCACCTACCTGGGCGGATCCCTGCAGGAGTAAACAGAACCGCTGAAACATTCGGGCTCTGAATCTGGAGCTGGAAGAGCTTTGGAACATCAAAAGCTCTCCGCATACCCACACAGACACTGCGCCCTGTGACCTAGGTGAACTATTAACAGAGGAGAAGCCCATCTCCCAGGGAATCCCCCCATTGTGTGAGAAGCTGGAATAGTGCAGAGAAAACATAGCACTACCGTGTAAGAGAGAAAAAAAAAAGGCTGCAGTCAGAGAAAAAATAAAACATTCTACCAACAATTACTGGAAAACAAAAAAAAGACCTCTTCCTATCAACCTGTTGCAGAAGCCACTCCTGTAGATGTCTAGGAAGAGAAATAATAAATCAGAAATTGCCATGAATAACCAAGACAACAAAACAGCTCAGAAAGAAAATGAAAAGTCTCCAGAAAAGGAACTTAAAGATGTGGAAATATGTGACTTAAATGACAGAGAATTCGAGATTGCAGTTCTGAAAAAACTCAACGAGATGCAAGAAAACACAGAAAGGCACTTTAATGAACTCAGAAACACAATCAAAGAAAAGCATGAGCATTTTAAGAAAGAGATTGAAATTTTTAAAAAGAACCAAATAGAATTTCTGGAGATTAAGAACTCAATAGAAGAAATTAAGAATGAAATAACCAGCTTAAGTAGTAGAGTTGACCAGATGGAGGAAAGAATCAGTGACATCGAAGACAGAAACCTGGAAATGACACAGATAGAAGAAAGAGACTTGAGACTTAAAAGAAATGAAAGAACTCTACAAGAACTTTCTGACTCCATCAGAAAGAGCAATATAAGAATAATGGGCATACCAGAAGGAGAAGAAAGAGAGAAGGGAACAGAGAATATATTCAAACAAATTATCGATGAGAACTTCCCAAACTTGTGGACAGAACTGGATCCTCGAATCCAAGAAGCAAATAGAACACCTAATTACCTCAATCCCAACAGGCCTTCTCCAAGGCACATTGTATTGAAGCTGTCTAAAATCAATGACAAAGAAAGAATCCTCAAGGCAGCCAGGGAAAAGAAGACGGTAACCTACAAAGGAAAGCCCATTAGATTATCATCAGATTTTTCAGCAGACACTCTACAAGCCAGGAGGGTGCGGAACCAAATATTCAAACTATTGAAAGAGAGAAATTATGAGCCAAGAATAATATATCCAGCAAAGATATCCTTTAGATATGAAGGAGGAATAAAGACCTTTCCAGACATACAGAAGCTGAGGGAATTTTCTAATATACGACCTGCACTACAAGAAATACTAAAGGAGGCTATTTGACCACCATCAACAGGGACAATTTGTGGCAACCAAAACATAAAAAGGGGAGAGTAAAGGCCTGAACCGGAATATGGGAATACAGAATGTAAGCGGGCTGAAGAAAATGGAATATGCTAAATATCAAACTTTCTTTTACATAAACTTAAGGGTAACCACTCAAAAAAAAATCCAGAACTGAAATATATACTGAAATAAAAGAAGAAACAGAGGGAGACATCATAGAATACCACCACACAGAAATAATAGACAACAACAAAAAGGCAAAGAAACAATGGAGACACAGCCTTACCAGAAAAACTAAAGATAGAATGACAGGAAATCCTCACATATCAATAATCACCCTAAATGTAAATGGACTGAACTCACCAATAAAAAGGTACAGAGTAGCAGATTGGATCAAAAAACTAAACCCAACCATATGCTGTCTCCAAGAGACACATCTCAGCTACAAGGACAAGCATAGACTCAAAGTGAAAGGGTGGAAATTGACACTCCAAGCAAATGGTACCCAGAGAAAATCAGGTGTAGCCATAATGATATCAGATGAAACAGACTTCAGGGTGAAAAAGATAACAAGAGACAAAGATGGACATTTCATAACGGTAAAAGAGACTATACAACAAGAAGACATAACAGTCATCAACAGTCACGAATCAGGGAGCACCGAAATATACCAAGCAACTACTAACAGAACTAAAGGGAGAAATTGACCAAAACACAATTATACTAGGGGACTTAAAGACATCATTGACAGCTATGGATAGATAATCCAAACAGAAAATAAATAACGAAATAGCAGCCCTAAATGACACATTAGATGAAATGCACATAATTGACATTTATAGAGCACTTCATCCTAAAACACCAGACTACACATTCTTTTCTAGTGTACATGGAACATTATCAAGGATAGACCATATATTGGGACATAAAATCAGCCTCAGCAAATTTAAGAAGATTGAAATTATATCAAGCATATTCTCTGATCACAAGGCTTTGAAATTGGATATCAACTGCAAAAAGAAAGCAAGAAAAAACACAAATACATGGAGATTAAACAACATACTTTTAAAGAACGACCGGGTCAAAGAAGAAATTAGAGGAGAGATCAAAAGATACATAGAAACAAATGACAATGAAAAAACATCCTACCAAAATTTTTGGGATGCAGCAAAAGCAGTTTTAAGTGGGAAATTTATATCATTACAGGCCTATCTGAAGAAACAAGAAAAATCCCAAATAAATAACCTCATGTTATACCTTAAAGAACTAGAAAAGAAGAACAAGTGAAACCCAAGGTCAGCAGAAGAAAGGAAATAACAAAAATCAGAGAACTAAATGAAATAGAGAACAAAAAGACAATAGAAAATATTAATGTGACAAAGAGCCGGTTCTTTGAAAAGATTAACAAAATTGACAAACCCATGTCTAGACTCACTAAGATAAAAAGAGAGAAGACACTAATTAACAAAATCAGAAATGAAAAGGGGGAAGTTATCACAGACACCACAGAAATACAAAGGATCATCCAGGAATACTGTGAAGGACTATATGCCACCAAGTTCAATAACCTAGAAGAAATGGACAAGTTCTTAGAAACATATAGCCTTCCAAGACTGAAACATGAAGAACTGGAAAATCTGAACAGACCGATCACCAGTAACGAAATTGAATCAGTCATCTGCAACTTTCCCAAAAGCAAAAGTCCGAGACCAGATGGTTTCACTAGTGAATTCTACCAAACCTTCAAAGAGGATCTAATACCAACCCTGCTCAAACTCTTCCAAAAATTGAAGAAGAGACAGTACTCCCTAACTCATTTTATGAGGCCAACATTACCCTGATATCAAAACCTGGTAAGGACAACACACAAAAAGAGAACTACAGACCAATATCTCTGATGAATACAGATGCAAAAATCCTAAACAAAATTCTAGCAAATCGAATACAACAATGCATTAAAAAGATTACTCATCACGACCAAGTGGGGTTCATCCCTGGGGCACAAGGATGGTTCAACATCCACAAATCCATCAATGTGATACATCACATAAACAAAATAAAGGACACAAATGATATGATTATATCAATTGATGCAGAAAAAGCATTTGACAAGATACAACATCCACTTATGATTAAAACACTTAATAAAATAGGCATAGAAGGAAAATACCTTAACATAATAAAGGCCATATATGACAAGACCTCAGCTAATCTCATAATTAATGGTGAAAAACTGAAGCCCTTTGCTCTACGTTCAGGAACACGACAGGGCTGTCCCCTATCACCTCTGCTTTCAACATAGTGTTGGAAGTCCTTGCCAGAGCAATCAGGCAAGAGAAAGAAATAAAAGGCATCCAAATTGGGAATGAAGAAGTTAAATTATCACTCTTTGCAGATGATGTGAATGCTATATATAGAAAACCCTAAAGACTCCACCAAAAAGCTATTAGAAACAATCAACGAATACAGTAAAGTTGCTGGCTACAAAATCAACGTACAAAAGTCCATTGCTTTCCTATATACTAACAATGAAATCTCAGAAAAAGAAATACAAAAAACAATTCCTTTTGCAATTGCAGCAAAAAGAATAAAATACCTAGGAATAAACTTAACCAAGGATGTGAGGAACCTATATACTGAAAACTATAAGACATTTTTGAAAGAAATTGAAGAAGACACAAAGAAATGGAAAGACATTCGTGCTCATGGATTGGAAGAATCAACATAGTTAAAATGGCCATATTGCCCAAAGCAATATACAGATTCAATGCAATCTCCATCAAAATCCCAGTGGCATTTTTAAAGAAATAGAACAAAAAATCATCAGATTTGTTTGGAACCACAAAAGACCCCGAATAGCCAAAGCAATCTTAAGAAAAAAGAACAATGCTGGAGGTATCACACTCCCTGACTTTAGCTTGTACTACAATAATCAAAACAGCATGGTATTGGCAGAAAAACAGACACATAGACCAATGGAATAGAATCAAGAACCCAGAAATAAAACCACATAAATATGGACAGATAATTTTTGACAAAGAAGCTAAAAACATACAATGGAGGAAAGACAGCCTCTTCAATAAATGGTGCTTGGAGAATTGGATAGCCACGTGCAAAAGAATGAAACTGGACTGCTATCTGTCACCATGTACCAAAATTAATTCAAAATGGATCAACGACTTAAGCAGAAGACCTGACACAATAAACTTGCATAGAAGACACATAGGTACTAAACTTATGGATCTCGGGTTCAAAGCGCATTTCATGAATTTGACTCCAAAGGCAATGGAAGTAAAAGCTAAAATAAATGAATGGGACTATATGAAACTTAAAAGCTTCTGCACAGCAAAAGAAACCATCGACAAAATAAACAGGCAACCAACTGAATGGGAGAAGATTTTTGCAAACAGTGCCTCTGATAAGGGGCCAATATCCAAAATATACAAGGAACTCATGCAACTCAACAACAAAAAAACAAACAACCCAATTGAAAAATGGGCAGAGGACCTGAACAGACATTTCTCCAAAGAGGACATACAAATGGCAAATAGACATACGAAAAAATGCTCACCATCACTAATCATCAGAGAAATGCAAATAAAAACCACAATGAGATATCACCTCACCCCAGTCAGAATGGCTCTCATCAACAAGACAAATAGTAACAAGTGTTGGAGAGGCTGTGGAGAAAAAGTAACCCTCATACACTGTTGGTGGGAATGCAGACTGGTGCAGTCATTATGGAAGGCAGTGTGGAGGTTCCTCAAAAAATTACGAATAGAATTGCCATATAACCCAGCAATCCCTCTCCTGGGTATCTACCCAAAAAATCTGAAAACATTTAGAGATAAAGACACGTGTGCTCCAATGTTCATTGCAGCTTTGTTTACGGTGGCCAAGATATGGAAACAACCAAAGTGTCCTTCGATAGATGAATGGATAAAGAAGTTGTGATATATACACACCATGGAATACTATTCGGCAGTAAGAAAAGATGATATGGGAACATTTGTGACAACATGGATGGATCTTGAGAGTATAATGCTAAGCGAAATAAGTCAGACAGAAAAAGCAGAGAACCATATGATTTTACTGATATGTGGTATATAAACCAAAAACAACAAAAGAACAAGACAAACAAATGAGAAACAAAAACTCACAGACACAGACAATAGTTTAGTGGTTACCAGAAGGTAAGGGAGGTGGGGGGTGGGAGATGAGGGTAAGGGGGATCAAATATATGGTGATGGAAGGAGAACTGACTCTGGGTGGTGAACACACAATGGGATTTATAGATGATGTAATACAGAATTGTACACCTGAAATCTATGTAATTTTACTAACAATTGTCACCCCAATAAATTTTTTAAAATAACAAAATAAATAAATAAATAATTTGCTCATAATCATATCATTGTGTAATTTTTACTACTATTGTGAATACTTCCCATTCTTCCCATTTCATTATTATGTAGGGTTTTGCTATTAGGTGTGTGTGTGTGTGTGTGTGTGTGTGTGTGTGTGTGTATCAATTACTTTATCATGTGTCTTATTCAGTCATTTTACCAAATAGTCCTATAAATCTCAGTCATTTTTATTAGTGTTTCTTGTATTTTCTGAGTATATGATTATGTTGTCAGCAAAAAATATATTTTTGTTCAAATATATATACCAATTATTTCAATTTTATATTATAATGTATTAACTGCACCCTTTAAAAATAGTGTTATTAAGTGGCAATAGTAGACAACCCTGCTTTTCCCTATTTGTTATTGAAATGGTTTAGGATTTTATTACTTAGAGTTATATTTGTAATGAGATATGACTAGGCAAAAGTATTCATCAAAAACAGAGGTCAGTAAACTGCTCCTGGACTAAATTTGCTACCCATTTTTGTAAATAAAGTTGTACTGGAACACATCCATGCTTGTTTACTTATGTATTGTGTATGGTAGCTTTTTACTACAATGGAAGTGTGGAGTAGTTGTAACAGAGAACATATGACCCGTATTATCTAAAATATTTACTATCTGGCCCTTTGCGGGAAAAGTTTTCCAACAACCTCTGGTCAAGAGAGGTTATGCTGTAGTAACACAACTCCAAAATCTCAGTGGTTTAACACATTTCTTTCTCACTCCCACAAAGCCAGCTGTGGGTCTGGACAACCTCCAGGTGAGCGGTTCTCCGTGAAGTGACACAAAGCTGGCTGTTTCAATCCTGTGGCTCTGCCATCACAATGCAAAGCCTCCTGAATCACCACAGCAGAGGAAGAGAGCATGCAGTGTTCTCACACCCACTCTCCCATGCTGCAGCACAGCTCATTAACCAAAACTACTTATGACGCCACCGAGTTAGCAGCAATAGATCTGGGAAATATAGACTATCTGTGTCTGTAAGGAGACAGAAACCAGATACTGGTAAGCATTATTAATATCTACCAAACAGACTTTATTGCATTTTAGTAAGTTTTTTCCGTTCCTATTAAAAAGTTTTTATTCAGTTAAATTTTCAACATCTATTGATATGTTCCTGTGAGTTTTCTCCATAGGATATGTAATAAATTATACCCATAAACTTTCTGTGAGGAAATCATTCAAGTGTTACTGCAATAAAGTCAGTATTTTTTCATAACAGTTGAATTTTATATAGTATTTTGCAGCTATATTCATAGTGAGATTAAGTAATTAAGCTGTTATTTTCCCTTTTTGTACTAACTTTATCATATTTTATGTTAGGGCAGGTCTCAATCCTGGTACTCATCAAAATCACTCAAGGAGGTTTTGCAAAATACTGATGTCCAGGTCCAGTTCCAGACCAACTGAGTCATAATCTTTGAGTATGGAGTCCAAGCAATTTTTCAAACTCTCTGGTGATTCTAACTGGACAGAATGTACTAAGGTTAAATTGATTTGTATCTTCTTTGTAAGATGATAAAAGTCATTCTAGGGATCAAATTATTTAACCTTTCTCATATACTATGTCTGGCATTCAAACAACAAAGCACACTAGAAAAAAGAAAACCAACAAAAAGGAAATTTACCCTTTCAATTCCAGATAATTGAAGAATAAGGCACAGGATATAAAATAGCTATCCTTAATATGTGTCAGGAGATAAAAGATTAAATTTTTAAATTTTTCAGAAAACTAAAAACTATTTTAAGAAGGAAATTCTAGAACTGAAAAATGCAGCAAAATTAAGAACTGTAAAGGTTTAACCACAGATTAGATATAGCTAAAGAGAGAAACAGTAAAGTAGAAAGCAGAAAATATTCAGGAATAAAGCAGAGACAGACAAAGGAAGAAAAATACAAAAGAGAGGGTAAGATACTTAGGGGATACAAAAAAGAAGTTTAACATACAAATAAATGGAAACTCATTAGAGGAGAAGAAAGTATTTGGGTGGAAGATATATTACAAGGGATAATGAAGGAAAATTTTCTAAAACTGATGAAAAATACCAAGTCAAAAATTTAAGAAATCTTTCTTTCAAACCCAAGCAGAATTGACAAACAAACAAACCCGCACCTCATTGCATCATAGTAAAACTGCTAAAACCAAAGACAAGAATACTTTAAAGAAGCCTGAAGAAAATAGAGAAATTCCTTTACAGGAGCAATAAATAAACTGATAGCTGACTTCTTACAAAAAGATTGGGAACCAAAGACAATGGAATGATATTTTTAAAGGACTGAAAGTAAATTACTGCAAACCTAGAATTATATACTTAGCAAAAATATCCTTTAAGAATATAGGTGAAATAATGACATTTTCAGGTAAATTTTTTAGAAGAAATGGCTATGAAGTATCTGGCTGCTCAGGAACACTTTTAAACAACAACATCAAGTAGTGAGCAATAGACTCTGCTAGTGGGCAATCAAGTTTTCCAGTTCTCTCTCTCTGCCTGGTTTTGGAAGCAGAATGGGTACCTTTAGTCAATTGTGAGGGGTGTGAAAGGATGACAGGAGAAGAGACCTGATGAGGAAGACACTAGACTTCCCACAAATATGGGCACATGGCAGCTGAAGTGTTTTAATAAGAAAATAGAAGCATAGTTACATTTATAGTGGGAAAATTTCACATATAAATTAGAAATGCAGAGAATTTAACCACAATTCACTTAACTTAGGGTTGTTATTTTTTTTTCTCATGCCACATGAAATCCATGAGTAGGTCAATTGGCATTATTTCAGCAACTCAAATGTATCAGGACTTACAGTTCTGTGATTCTCTTAGTCTTTACTTCATGGTATCAAGATGTCTACTAGAGTTAAAGCCAACCAAATTCACATTTCAGTCTGGAAGAAAAAAGGAAAATAACACAAGGAAAAAGTAATAGAAGCCAAAATAAGAGAGTAAAAGATCCCAGAAATTTCCAGCAGTGTTCTGTAAAACAAGAAAGAGGACTAAACTGAAAGAGAAATAAAAAGCACTTACTTGAATACAGAAGTTGCAACCAGGAGACATAGGTTCAGGTAGCAACCTAAAGTGTACTTCAGAAGAAAAAAAAAAAAAAACAGGCCTTATAAAGCCTCAGGTTACATGTGCAGTCCTCAATCTTGTCTTTTTATGTAAATGAAGACTTCTGGTTAGGTTAATTGAGATTGATTAGTTTTAATATGCAAACGAAGAATGCTGGTTGGCAAAACAGATTGGCTCTTTTCAAAGTAAGATGGTGTGATTGCCCTGATGAGGAAGAGATAAGGTTTAGGCAAGGAAAAATATGTTGGGTGGAACGTGTGTAAGACAAACTTCTCTATGGCCTCCCAGCTCCAATTTAGTTCCCTTGACATAAATGACTCCACCTTGGCAACCTTCATTCTCAGTTCCATTTACTTCTGGTTGTTGAGGATAATATCACATGACTTTCCACCCAACTACAAAGGAGACCAAGAAATGTCATTTTTTTAGTGAGACATAATGTTAACCTCGCCCCACCAAATGCAGAGGTCTCTCAGTAAAGAAGAAAGAAAGAATGGATATTGGGGAAGTAGTAATGCTGCTGCTCCAACCACACCAAGTACACACGAAATCCATAATCCTCACTTTGTAAAAATTCATTGTAATGCCTGCTTGAATTTCCAAAATACCTTTATTCAGAGCAGTAAATGTCTCCTTAAAAGTTACGTTTTTATTCTCTCAAAGTTTGTATGGTGTTTTTTGGTTTGTTAGTTTGCTTTTTACAGATGCTTCCAGACTGAATTTGTGGAACATGGTTTGAACACCACGAATACTGTTTTATTTTTATAGTCAACAAAAAAATATTCTCTTAGAAGTCAAAGAATATCATTACAAATGGTACGGCTAAAGAGTAAACATAAAACTATTTTCCAAAAAGCTAAAATCAGATTTTTTTAAATTGAAAATGTCCTGAGGCTTCATTCCTTTCCATTGAGGTAGGGCAAGGAAATGTATTCATTCATTCTTCGGATAAACTATCTAATGATGCTAATGAACTCCACCTAGCCCCGTTTCCTTTACAGCCTAATGAGAAGCAGATATTCCCAGTGGTACCCTCACCCCTGCCTTTGCTCTCCTTTCTGAGGCAAACAGCTTTCAAAAGATCAACCATTTCTGGAGAATGCTGGTAATTTCCTTCTTTCTGAAAAACCATGCCAGGCACAGGGAAAGATGCCCCTTTAGTTACAGAACAGAGACCTCCAGACACTGGCCATAGGATCAGATTTCCTCACCTAAAGACTTTCCAGATTCAGTCAACCTACCCATGAGTTACAGGATGTGAGGGGCCTGCTCTTTGAGAACAGAGACCCAGGCTCCAATTCCAGTTCAGCCTCTGTGGAGGGTAAGTGCCTGACAACTAGCTTTTGATAATCAAAGCATCTATCTCAAAGACATCCATCACCTCGAATAAACACATTGGAGGCTACACAAATAGATAAAGAGCCCGGCCCCCCAACCCATGCAGTTTCCCTTTCAGAAAGCCCCAGGTAACCTCGATAACTGATCACTTGAGTGACCCAGCTTTTCCCTTCCCGTGCTTTAATTACCGCTCATATGTTTTAAATTCATCAATAAAGATTGAACCCAAGAAACCTTAGGCACCCCACCCTCAACCCCAATAAAGGCAGAACCCCTTGTCTGCTCACCATCTCTCTCTTTCTACCTGTGACCTGGTTGTATGTCCCCAGGCGTGCTGTGTACTCTTGACTGATAAATAATAAACCTTGTTTTTTCAAAGTTTTCTGAAGGTTGTTGATGAGGTACATCTTGACACAACATTGGCTCTTGTTGAGTAAAAACTGGGGGCTGCTACCAGTAGGCTGGGCCCAGGTGAGTGCCTCAGGCATTCCTAGCTGATAGCATCACTGCTCATAGACTGAGACTCACACAAAACACTCTGTATAGAGACATTTAAATCAAATCCTAAAGCATGCATTTGAACAGCCCCTTTTAAAAGCACATTCCTCTGTGGTCTCCAGATTTATTGCCCTGGGGCAAGAGAAGGCAAGTACTTGGTCCTTTAGCAGGATAAGAGGCCTGAAAAACTGGCTGACCTATAGGGAAATGTATTATAATTTAGTTTATAAAGGACCAAAGCTGGAAAACTCACATCAATTCTCCCCTCTGCCTATTATGACTAGACCAGGAGGTGGGGGTGGTGGGGAAGACGGAGGGTCAGACTATAGTCAGAAGCAGAGATGGGGGGATGGAAAGGAGGGAACACAAGGCCAGTGGGCCCTGGGACCCTCTGAAAGGCCATCTGAGGGGCCCACACCAACTTGGGACAACCCAGCAGTCAGATGGCAGGGCCTCCCCAGATCATGGGTGGTGTGGACCTGGCCAGGGCAGAATCTGTGGAGGGTGCGCTGATCCTCCAGGGGAAGAATTTGCAGAGCTCAGGAGAGGCCAAGTGTGAAGGTTCTCCCTGTAGGCACAGACTGGACCTACCTGCAATAGACAGAAGCAAGGCTGAGCAGCAGCGACACTGAGGCCCCACCCACCAAGGCCAAGGCATTGAGGTCCCACCCATAGAGGCCCTAGAGCTCCCAGGAGCCCCTCACCCTACTGAGTCACCACAAACAAACACCCACACACTCCATTAGAATAGAGCAAGTGACTAAAGAGGAAATGAAAAAGTGAACAATTATTAAAAACAAAACACCACATTGCCTGGAGGAATTTTTTTTAAATTATTGGATTAAGAATAAATTTCAAATGGAAAAGAACTAAAAGTGAATTTCCCCTCATCTACTGCCTAGGAGGTGGAGGGAGGATGGTGAGAACTATAACTTTTGCCATAAAACAAAGAGATTGCATTTTCTCAGTCCTCTAAACCATGATACAGCTGGACTCACCCTATACTGCATGTATAACCTGTGCTACTATATAACACCAGGGTATTAGTTTCTTGTGGCTGCTGTAACAAGTTACCACAAATTTAGTGACTTAAAACAACACATTTATTATCTTATGAGTCTGGAGGTCAAACGTCCAAATGGGTCACACTAGATTAAAATCAAGGTATCAGCAGGGTGGTATCCCTTTGGGAGGGTTTGGAGGAGAATCTGTTTCTTTGCCTTTTCCAGATTCTAGACGCTGCCATATTCCTTGGGTTGTAGCCCCTTCCTCCATCTTCAAAGTCAGCAGCCTAGGGCTGAGGCCTTCTCATAAGGCTGTCTCACTAGTTCTCCCTCTTCCAAGTCTGAGGACTTTTTGATGACATTGGGCCCACCTATATAATCCATACAATCTCCCTATCTGAAAGTCAGCTGATTAGCAACGCTAATTCCATCTGGCGCTTTACCCCTCTTGCCATGTACCATAACATATTCCGTTTCCCGGGATTAGGAAGTAGAGATCTTTGAGGGCCAATATTCTGCCTACCACACCAGATAACCCTTTCTTCTCCTCTGTGAAAGGGGGAGGATATGGGCTTATCGGAAGGGTTACATGAGTTAATGTAAGTAAATTGACAGTCACAGAGTAAACATTCATTCAGTACTTGGGTGATTCTACCCTTGATTCACCCACATGATTGCTAAGCTATGCACTCACCCCTTCTTCTACCCCCGTGTTATTGCCTGGCCCAGACTGGATGGCTTTTTTACCAGGCACAACTCAGACACTCAAGAATAAGAATTCTTATCAAAGCTAACCATCTTCTCAGTCTTTGGCTCTTATAGGGTAGTATGTTGAAGCATAGGCTTGGTGTATATTGAGATTCATTCCAAATGGGTGTGCACAAAACCTGATGCATATACAATGCCTGCAGAGAGCAGAAAAAAGCCAGAACTAAATTGAATTTCAAAAGCAATAAAGTTAATGAAGTTACTCTCATTAGAGTTCCAAAACAGTAAACTGGAAAACAATTATGTATTAACATTTTTAATGATAAAAAATTTAGGAGTTTTTTTATTTATAAATTACTGTTATTTTAATCTCTTATTCAAGCTTTGCTCCCCCCTTGGCCAGAGATTCAATTTGAAAACTGATGGATAGGACAGGCCATTTACATGTTAACAGGGGTGGAGGGGGAATATGGAAACCAGAATTTAACCATTTAAATTAATAAATCAAAAAGTTATTCAATATTTGAGTAAAGGACCAGATACAAATAAAAGTTTATGCATTTATAAGGCATTATAAAAAAATTATTGCTTGCAACAAAATAAGTCACACAGAAGAAAGTAAAGAAATTAAAGATATTATTCTATATTTTCATCAAATATACTACAAGGGTTTTCCCACATTATTGCTATAATCAGTCCAATTTTATGATGGAAAAATAAACTTTCTATCAACTATCTGATATCTTCTAAGGGAAAAAGGAGGAAAGTTTTGCATCTATCCTTAGAATCAAGACAAACTCTTCCTTCAGTTGGTAATTACAGTTTGAATAAAAAACATAACAGTTTGATGTTGTTTGAAATGTGGATTTTTAAAAGGAATTCACATATCAGTATATGGAATAAACCATCTGTTTATGGGGTTTCCCCATCCAAAAAGCCTCAAGACATAAAACCACATTGCCACCTGGTGGCAGGATCAAATTTTGCAGTACTTCATTTTGATTGCTCACCAGCCTTAGATTTCTATTTAAAAAGTGAAAAGGATGTTGTCTTAGGTGGTTATCCTTTAACTTCAAGAAAAATGAAAGGGGCTGAAGGACAAAGTGTTGGCAGTACTGAATTAAAAGAAAATGTTATTTAAGTGCCAAATCTTCTTAGAAAAGCCATTAGCCCCATTCCTTCTGTGGAACAAAGCCCCACCCCACTGACAACCTGGAACTCCACTTGAGCTCACGTCAGGTGACCCCTCCTTTGTTTGCCTTGAAATTCAGCAGTGCCATTTAGCCAAAATAAAATCAGTAAGGCTTTGGAGGTTATGAAACCAAATATAGTTATTTATCTAGTTGTAAAAAGCATAAAGGAAGCTCCAAGTGTAGGTGTTACTTGAATCTAATAAATGCTTGTGATTTCCTTTTCAAACACATCACAGTAGTTAAAATATTGTGGTTGAGATATTAAAGAGAATGTCATTGTGGGAACAGAGCCAGGAGTGCAGTTTCCAGGCTCTTGGCATCACGTGGAAAGGTGCTGGCTCAGGTAGTAAATGGCCATCAACTGTGATTGGATGGCCATCAGCGGTGGCTAGCTGGCCGTCAGCTGTAACCAGTGAGCCATTGGCCACTAATATAACTGCCGTGGCTACGCTAGCAGCAAATGGGGGCCTAGCAAGAAGATGGTGGCTGAGCTAGCAGGAGCGGATTGCAGTTAGCAGGGTGGAGTGCGAGTTGCGGGTTGCAGAGTAGTGGACGGCAGGTTGCGGATAGTGTGGCTCCTGCTTCCTGTGTCTCCAACCCAGATGCCAGTGAGAATATAGTGGTATGACTCCCCTATCTATGGCTCCATGGGTGTTTTTGTTTGGCCTCACCCTATCCTGCGTTCTTATATGGGGAGTGGGAACTGAGACCCCGCATGACACCCTGCATGACAGTCATAAGAAAAAGTGATTCAGCACAATAGCCAACATTTTATAGACTAGGAGAGAACACCCAGTGACATCTTTCCCACATTATTGTTATGTGGGAAAGTGTGAGGGGGGAATAGAAAACGTGCATGTGTCTGAAGCCTCCTGTAAGGTCTACTGTGAGGGGCAGTCTTGGTTCGTCAGTGACTTGGCTGTTCCTCAGGAGAACAGAAGCTTTATGATCCTAAAAAACTCAACAAGATGATTCCTATTTTAAACCAATATAATTTATATCTAACTATAGTTGTATAATTTTGACCCATTTATCCAAATTAAGGCCACATATATCTTCATAATTAGATTACAGAGTCAAACACCAAGCACCGAGCTTTCCCTGGGGCTCACTCCCTAAGTCCTCATAAGGACACACAGCAATGCACTCACCGGCCAGTGCCCAGTCCCCCTTGAGTTCACCTGCTGCCAATCTTCTGGGAGAGCAAGGGATTCCATGTGTGTGGAATCCCTCCAGTTCTTCCCTGAAAAGTCAGTCCCTACTTGCTGGTCTCCAAACCCCATCTCTGCTCACTGCCTGTGGGGACAGAGCCCCAGAGAGTAGTTTACAGGCTCTCGGCCTCACGTGAAGGGGTACTGGCTCGGGTGGTGAATGGCCGTCGGCTGTGGCCGGTTAGCCGATTGGCCGCTGGTATAACTGCTGCGGCTACGAAGGATTGCCGAGGATTGCCGAGGAGCCGAGCAGAGCCGAGCAGAGCCGAAGAGAGCGGGAGAGGAGAGTCGAGAGAGTGGAGGAGAGTCGTTGGTCGGTCGGTTGGCAGAAAGGCGGATGGCAGGTCACGCGTCCAGTGGGCCCAGCCTCCAGTGAGACCGTGGTGGTATGGCTCCCCTACCTATGGCTCCGTGGGTGTTCCTTTTCGGCCTCACCATATCCTGCGTTCTTGTGTGGGGAGCAGGAGCAGAGACCCCGCAGGCCGCCCCACCTGAAAGATGGCGCGGCGAGAAGGCCTCCGCGCACGACAAATGGCGCAGCGAGCAGGGTCTCCCGCACGACACTGCCCTTCCCAGAGGCCTGAGATTCAGCCAGCAAATCCTCATAGGATGAGGAAAGAAATTCAAGGGTTTCCCTCAGGAAAACTGCCAGCTCTTCAAGATCTCTTCTTCATATTTGCACACTGGCAGCCATTTTCCCCCAAGACTTGCTCATGAACTCTGGTGGCTGAGTTAAGAGGTTCTCACCTGAGCGACATGCCCCTGGGTCAGAGAAGGGGCCCTGCTCTCCTCATCTTCCTCTCATTGCTTGAGAGTGGAGTGGAACCAGAACAAATACATGTCCCCTTAGGCTGTAAGGACCCTCCAGGGGTCTGCCACCACCATCTCCCCTTGTGGGAAGAAACCAAGTTCCACAAGAGCACAGGCAAATCGCCTACCACTCAAGCTGCCCCTGCCTTCCTGTTCTTGGATATGGGCCCAGCGAGCAGAGGAAGTCCCTCCTTTTCCAAGACTTAAGGCTTGCTTCATTTCCATATAACCACTTCCCAGAATGACTAATATTGGACGCACCAATACCTTTCCAGAAAAGTCTCAACCCAGTCCTGAGGTCCCAACAACTGCGAAGAAGCCAGCATTTCCTAAAGTCAGATTTGTTTGGTCTTCTATGCTCAGAATTATAGAGGATTGGTGCTTGCTAGAAGGGGGTGGTGAGTGTGTTACCGGAGAGTGAACCCTTTTCAGAGCAATGTGCAGGCTTTGTTTCCACACTGGGGGTCGAACCCTGTGGTGTCCGGGCTGGTTTCCCTGACCGGGGGTTGAACCCGGGCCTCATGCACAACTGGGAATCCTAGCCTCTCAGTTGCCAGAGGATGGGCCCTCCTTGGTACAGTGTCCAGGTTCTTGGCGTCTCGAGCAAAGAACTGAATAAGACACAGAAATAAAGTGATGAAAGAGCAGTTTGTTAGAAGAAAAAATACACTTCAAATGAGTAGAAGCGGGCCCAAGCAGAAAGCCGTGGCTCAAGGGCCATTATTGGAATAGAAAGTACACTCCAAAGGGTTAGGAGTGGGCCGTGGCTTAAAGGCTCAAAGGCTCAATGGGCCAAAGGCCAAGGGCCCAAAGTGCTCAAAGGCCCAAAGGGCCAAGGGCCAAGGGCCAGAGCCAGGGCCAGGGCATCATTAACAGGAGAAAAAGTACACTCCAAAGAGTCTGGAGCAGGCCAACCGAACTGGAGAGGACTTGGAGTTTTTTATCCCCTTTCTCTAAAATGGGCTGTTCCTTTCCAGGGGTGGGACCACTTGATTGACACCTTTGATTGACAAGCGGCTATTACCTCACCTTTTTAGACTGCCATGTTCCTTCCTAGAATTCAGTCGGTTATAATGATATTAATGAACTTCTGGGCATATGTATGATATTATAATGATGGCATAATGAGGCCCAGGTGAAATGAAGGTCATTGTAGCCTTTACTGCGCAGGTGTGACTGGTTTAATTTAGTTGGGTATTTTGTACCCATTTGTTTTCTCATAGGGGTAAATAATTATCATGAAAAGGGGAAGTTTTGGGCAGTCTCATTCTGTGGGTTGTGTTGGATGTGCAGGAATGCAGAGACTAAATGCTTATCTCTAACTGCCTTGTTTTCCCCTTGAGAGACTTGATCCCCACAAAATCTCTATAGGAAGTTGAGGGACAGGGGGTCTTTTCTTCTGTACCTGCTTCCTGCTGGGGCTTAGAGCTGTCCCTACACATTGGGGAATTCTCAGAACTCTCACCCTATCTAAATCTTAGATGAGAGGAAGGGGTCTCAAGATCTACCTGGAAGACCGTGTTGGCTTCAGTCTTGCTGGGGTATCATCTGTATCCCAAAGGCCCCTGAATGAGGAAAAATAGATTTTAATTAATAAATTTCTTAAAGAGCAGAGCTTGAAGCTATTGATGCATGATGGAAAATCTATCAGCTCCTATGGAGCCTGTGGCCATTCAACCGGTCACTCAGGTGGCATCAGTTGTCCAGGAGCTGGACCCAGAATAGATTGCAAAGAACATTAGGCTTCAATGATTACAATCAACAAGTATAAATCACAAATTTCAGGATAATTATCTAAAGCTGGGGGTAAAACACTTCTTATGATTACAAAATAATTAAGAAGCAGGGGTATAGGAGCTAAAAAAAAAAAACTGGGAAAAAGGAAACTTTAAGGAAAAGGAAACTTAAAATCCCTATAGGAAAGAAAATTTAGTTTTTCGGGGGGTCAGAGGGAGGGCCACTCACTTAGCCCATATCAAGTGGAAGCAAGAGTTAGGAGTATTGTCCAGGAATGGATGCTGGGTAGACATCCTACTGTCCACATTTCATATCTTGTAAGAATGCAAATAGGGCTAGAAAGCGGCTTTCCTCATATTCATCTCAATATTCTTTTCCTATCAAACTACGTACCTTTCTTTATCGTGTGAGAATGGTGTCTGTTTCTTCTGGGAACTACCTCCTTTTCGTCGGATAAAAGAATATTGTGTTATGTTGTGCTGATTAGGCACTTAGGATCTGCGAATGCTCTGAGGCTTTCTGATCTTGGGGAGTATCTCACAAGCACACTCTGATCAGTAACCCCCTAAATTCTTGAGGGACCTTCTTCGCAGATCCCCTTAGTTTTCTCTCCTTTCTGGTACTCTGCCCTGCTATCTCCTGTTGGTCTCCCCTGACTCTCAGCTACATCTTTTCAACTTGGAAAGTGTTCCAGGCTTAGTTTAGATTACCTCCTCCCTGTGCCTTGGTCCGGAAACTTTCTCAAAGCCGTATCTGGGGTAAATGTGTGGGTCACCTAGTTTCTTTCCCATCTCTTAGTGGTCATGAGTCATCATTATCTAATGGCCGGTTCTTGAAAACTGTTGCTCTTTTGATTTGGCCTATTTTTTTGGTTGTTTCTGGTGCAAGGATAAATTTGCTCCCGGTTAGTCCATCTTGACCAGATGTGGCAGTCATTATGAAATCTTTATGTACTCATCTTAAATTCAATTTTCTTATCCACATTCTATTTACCTTTAAATTTTGGTCATCTTCGATACATAGTTTTTATATAATTAGATGTACTGTTTTCTTTTTTTTAGAAATTACTTCCATTGATTTTAAATTTGGAAAGTTGTTCCTACAATCCCAATAAATCAGATATTCACTTATTTTTCTGTTTTGTTTTGTTGGGTTTTTTCCCTTACATTTTGTTTCATAATTTAGTTCTGGAACTAATGTTAGGATAAGATGTGAGCCTCTCATTTCTTTTTCTCCCTAAGTTGTTAATTTTACTAAAATAAGTTTTGCATAATATACCCCTTCTCTCTTTTACTGACAAAATTTCCTATATAATATTTAAAATTTTTACATATTCTAGAATTTGTTTCATCTCCACTTATTTTTTGTTTTGATCTGTACGTTTTAATTATTGCAGCTTTAGAGCATATTCTATCTGAACAGGTAAGCTTTGCCTCGACTCCTCTGTTTAAAAAATATTATTCTCATTTACTTATTTTGAACTTTAGAATTATTTTATCAAAACCTTGCTCCCTGCTTCCTTCCTCCCAAGATTAATTCCAATGGGATTTTGGTTGAAATAAATAAATATCTTTAGAATATTTGATCTCTCAGAAATATGGTATATCCTTTCATTTTCAAAAAGTTTTCCTTTACGTCTCTCATGAAAGTGACAAATCAATTTAATGTTTGTGATTTCTTTTCCTCTGAGAACACAGTAGAGTTTAACATCGATGACAATCTCTTCTTTGGGGGAAATTTATTCCACTAGTGCAGGGGTGTCAAAACTTTTTTCAACGGTTTTTACCAAGGGCCATATGCGGTAAAATACACAAACAGCCGGGCCACTCACTCGAGGAGAAGTATGTATTGCCTCACTTGGTTTATTTAAGTAAACTAAATATATTTTTGGAATTTGCTGCGGGCCAATTAACAATGGATTGTGGATCGCAGTTGGCCCGCGGGCCGCAGTTTTGACACGCCTGCACCAGTGTTTAGGGATTTAGCTCTGCTCTTCTTACAACTCTCTATCCTGGTCCCTCATTCTTGTTCCTTTCCACACAATTTTACTTTAAAATGTATTGAGTTTGGGAGATGTATTTTTTTCTCTTTATGTAAACAACTGGAATGTGTCAAACTGTGAGGTTCATACTCCTTTAGAAAGTTTGGGTCTTAAAGACCAAGAAACCCTCTATATCAGGAAAACTCTAAGCTTAGGGAAAGCCTTTAGAATATGCCTGTCTTATAGAACACGATGTAAGATTATCTTATCCGTCTGACTCATTAACCTTGTCAATAGTTGTATTCATTCATTCATTCATTCATTCATCATTCATTCATGCCTTCCCAAAATATTTTTTGGGCTCCTAATACAGGCCAGGCCCTATTGCTAGCAATGGTGGTGGCGGGGGTGGGGAGTAGGTAAATGGTGAATGAGATAGGATCCCTAAGTACTTTCAAAGTGCCAAAAATTTGGGGGGTGGGTGGGACTGGGGGGAGGGAATAGGGACAGATTGTGGTTGAGGCTTAAGGGAATGCAGGTCCACGAAAGCAGGTGACAGGCTGACCTTAGGAGACGCTGGCCCCTGAGAAAGGCCGGAACATAAAATAAGAAGGAAATAAAAAGAGTATTGTCTAAGCAGGGATTAGGATCTCGACTGCGGGACCAAATCTGAGTGAGGAAACGAGGGGGGAAAGTTGTCCTTAACAAGAAAATGGTAAGATTGATGTGTGGAAGAGTTAGTGTAAAAAATATGGCAATATGGGATATTTCTGCAACTAAGATGAAAGGATAGAAAGTGTGATAGCAAAGTGGTAAATCTACAGTCAAGATTCCCGAGATATTTCTGTCCTGTGGTGACACCCTTCAGGGAGAGACTGGGAGAGTAGGTGGCAGAGGTGGTGAGAACAAGGCCACTGAAGAGGGGAGGTCAAGAACTAGAAACCTGCACAGTGAAGTCACCGGGAGTCATAAGAGCAGAGTGGAAAGGAGGGCTGGGAGTCGGGAGCTGTCATCTTACACGAATGGGAAGCAACAAGGTCTGACTAGAGAACAACAGCTCAGCAAGGAGGCAACTAGACTATGGATGGAGTGAGTTAGAAATGAGTATAGCTTTTGCAAGAGGAAGAGAGGACAGTAGTTCAGAATAGGCATGAAAATGAGGAAGGAAAGCAGCCCCTCCTCCTGGCTCTGAAGTTCCTTCTCAATTTGACACCTAGACTTCTGTCAGAGCATGGTGGCCAAATGTTTCCCCTAGAAGGTGAAGATAGAGGAAGTGTGTTGATCACACACTGTGAATTCCAGAACTCTGTGCAGAAATTAGTATAAGAAGAAGGGTGAGAGATAGGATCAAGTCGAAGCAGGTCTGTCAGAGTTTTCTTTGAACTAAAACCTGTAGTAAAAATGCATTTTATATTGTTAACCTGTATGCATGCACAATTATGCGCCACCCCTCTCTCAACAAAAATTTCTTCCGCACCTACTACATGCCCATCAGTTCTAGGCACTGGGGATACAGCACTGAACATAGCATACAAAATCCTGCTCTTGTGGAATTTTCATTCTGGTGGAGGAGCAGAGAATACAGTAATAGCAGATAAATAGAGTATATAACATATTCAGTGGAAGTGAAGGGCGTGGGGGGAACTGGCATGGAAAGAGGCTACAGTGTGGAGGGTGGGGTGTTTCAGGTTCAGTGAGAGAGGCCCAGAAAGGCCTCCCAGAGTAAAGGCCTGACAGAGGTGAGGGCCGAGCTGTGTGGACACAGAGGGAAAAGCATTTGGGCAGAGGTAGCACCAAGTGTAGTCTGAGCCTGAAATGTGCTGGAGGAGTGTTCCACAAAAATCCAAAGACCAGCAAGATGGAAAGAAGGAAGGAGCAGGAAATGAGCCTAGAGAGGTAAGGGGGGTCTGGGAGACTTTGGAGCCTTGTAGAACATTGTAAGGTCTTGATTTTTACTCAGAATGACATACCAAGGCTTTAGAGCAGGGGTGTCAAAACTTTTTTCAACGTTTTTCACCAAGGGCCATATGAGGTAAAATACACAAACAGCCGGGCCACTCACTCGAGGGGAAGTACGCATTGCCTCACCTGGTTTATTTAAGTAAACAAAATATATTTTTGGAATTTGCTGCGGGCCAATTAACAGTGGATTGCGGGCCGCTGTTGGCCCGCGGGCCGCAGTTTGGACACCTCTGCTTTAGAGTGCCGTGAGCATAGGAAAGAGGTCATCTGACTTAATAGGTGCACTCTGATTCCTGTTCTAAGAACAGGCTGAAGGGAGACAGGGGTAGAGTGAGGGAGACCTGTTTAGACTATGGAGAACATGAGGGAAATAAAGAGCCTCAGACCGGGGTGGTAGCAATGGAGGTAGTACAAAGTAACTGGATTCCGAGGGTATTTTGAAAGTAAAGGCAACAGAAGTTTTGGGGAAGATTGGTTGTGGCAGTGAAAGAAAGAAAAGAATCCAGGACAACTGCAAGGTCTGTGGCCTGATCAACCAGAAGGATGTCGATGGATGGAGCAAGCACGGGAGTGAGAACGTATATAGTTGGAAGTGTGGAACGGATGTGCGAGGTGGTTGGCTATATAAGCCTAGAATGCAGGGCAGATATCTGAGCTGGAGAGAGAAGAAAATGGGGGAGGAGCAAATATATTAAAACTTTCAGACAGATGAGGAGAAAAGCCAAAGCTCTGCTTCCTGTTGGAGACTAGAGACCTCTTCCAACATGCCCCTTCCCCACCGGTGGCAGCCTCGAGAAATGAGAAAAGAAAGAGTGGTGTGCCCTTATGAAGAAAGAGAGCCAGAGAGACTGAAGGGTCTCCCTCCACCCATCTGGTGTATGGAAGGATCTACGAGTTCCTGTTGGAGACTCAGGAAGTAGCCCTGACTTGAGAACCAACGGCCCTGCCATGGGGGGACACAAAGGTGGAGGGTAAGGAGATCCCTGAGCAGGGGTACGATGCAGAGTATTGCTCAGATCTGAAGACCAGCAGCACTGTGAAATCCAAGTCTTTGAGATGAGAATGGTGTTGATAATGACTTGAACCTTGAGTTTAATGAGACAGACTTAACTACTCTGACATGGACTGATTAAACCGGAAGAAGCGGGATGTACTAACTGGTTTACAGCTACATCTCCTACTTTCCCCTCTGCGGGAGTTGGAGTCCAACCTGAAAAACATAGACTTAGAGGGAGAAAATGATAGCCACTGCAGAATAGTGGCCCCCAAAGATGTTCACATTCTAATCCCTGGAATTTGTGAATGTTACCTTACATGAAAGGGACTTTGCAGATGTGATTGAGTGAAGGGTTTTGAGATGCGGAGATTATCCTGGATTATCCAGGTAAATCCAATATCATCACAGTGTTGTTAGAAGTGGAAGGCAGGAGGGTCATAGTGAAGGAAAGAGATGTGATGCTGGAAACAGAGGGCAGAGTGATGTGATTGCTGACTGGTCCACCAGCCCAGGGAAGCAGGTGGCTTCTAGATGGTGGAAAAGGCAAGAAATAGAATCTCTCCTGGAGCCTCCAGAAGGCAAGCAGCCCTACTCATACTCTAAAACTGGTGACTAATTTTGGACTTCTAACCACCTCTAGAACTATAATCAATTTGTGTTGTTTTTAGCCACTAACTTTGCTGTAATTTGTTACAACAGCAATAGGAAATTAATACAGTTCCCTGGAAGAAAATCGGGGTTTTTACAAAAAGAAGAGGGTGAAGTCTGGTTGCAAAAACAAATGAATGATCTATATTCATCTTTCCTTGTTCAGTTCTTCCTCTTGATAAGCACAGCTTGTTGTTCTCCTTTTCCTTCTCTTCACCCTCACTGTACCTAACACTAATAACTCGAGAGAAGAGGCAAGACAGGTGGAAAATGGGTGGTCTTGTAGCCTGATGAGGAAAACATTCATGACCAGGCCCCATAGTTCCACGTTCCATCATCCGGACTCTCACCTGTAAGAGGCTTGATTCTGTCTATAGATCTACTTCACCTTTTAGAATAGTTTCCAGATTGCTGGCTCTTCCCCCTACAAAATCACTGGAATCAAAGCCTTTCCCAAAATAAGAAGATTGACATTCCTAGAGATCTAGATCAGTTTTAAGTTTTAGTTCTAAACAAATGAGGGAAGAGAAGGACTAGATTGCTTCTTACATGTTTTCTCTACCTGCAGAAAGGAAGTTCAGTCCAAAAATGACAAAAGAGAAATATGTAGGTCCCAAATTATCACAATTCTATGCAAACACACTTGTAATGTCATATAAAGAGAAATTTCAAATTTCATCACAATGTCTGAGGGATGATTTGGAAATTAGCACCAGTTTTACACTAAAAAGCTCGAAATATTTTCCACAAGTGTTCAAAAATTTATCAAAATAAAATTAATCTGTTTTATCTGGTAATAGCCACTTCAACAGTGATCACTAGATTCCAAATGAACAAGTTCCCCATTTCTCAAAGGCAGAGCCATAGCAACAGAACATGCTTCTCAGACTAAGGATGAGAGTAACTCTGACCTGCTCTTCTAGAGGCTCAACCGCCATGTGACACAACAATATACTCTTCTGATGTCTTTCAAATCTATTCTGGAGAAATTAGGTGAGCTTGCAATGAATCTTGTAGAAACCAAATAAAGATGTCATGAATAAGAAGAGCTCAGTCATTAGATTCATGAGACTTAGATTCTATCTGTAAAGAGCTAAAACAATGCATGTAGCATGTCAGCATTTCTGAAACTTTTTCTTACTGAACTTCTCAAAATAATGGTAATAATGATATCATTGGGAGAATCAAGATCAATAATGATGGCTAGTACCCATATGGTGTTAACGATGAGCCAGTCGGTTTTCAGAACTCTACAAATATGAACTCAATTAATTCGAACAGCAACCTTATGAAGTAGGTACCAGGTGCACTTTTTCGAAATCCCCTTTTCACAGATGAGGAAACTCAGACGCAATGGTAATGCTGTAAATGTTGTATGGCAAAGACAGCATATGAACCCAGGTAGTCTGATTTTAGTCTTAACCACAAAGTGCATGGGTCCTTTTCCCCCACCTTTCAGTTGTATCTATTCACAAATGAGGGCCAGAACCTCATGTGCCTCTGGGCATGCTACCCTGAGGACATAGCACTTCTGTGAATCTAATCATGAGGAAACATCAGAGAGAGCCCACATTAAGTATTCTATTTTAAAAGGTGAGGGGTTACTGTAGTCTTCAAAAACAGCAATGTAATGAAAGACAAAGGCAGGCTGAGGAACTATTTCAGATTAAAGGAGACTAAAGAGAAATGACAACTAAATGCAACATGTGCCCCCAGCCTGGATCTTGTTTTGGAGAGAAGAAATGCTATAGATGACATTAATGGTTAGGGGTAATATATGCATGCTATATGCAACTTAGTCTTGACTGGTTTAAAGACAAAAAAAACATGGGTATACATATATATGTATAGGTATATATGCACATGTGAATGGGTACATATATGTATGCGTACATGTACATTAAGAATGCATGCTTACGCATACATATCATGAATGTGTACATGCATATAAACTGTATTATTTTATGTGTGTATATGTAGAGTGTAAATGATAAAGCAAATGGGACAAAGTGTTAATTGGTGGATATGTCTAAGGGTTTATGGGTGTTTTGGTACTATTTTCACAATTTCAAAAATTGTTTCCAAGTAAAATAAATAATTAACAATTTTATTCATTGGTTGATGAATACATGTTGTTTTGATACTATCAATATGTATTTACACTAAATATATTTAATACCTAGGCATTTAGAAAGTTGTCTCTTGGGGAGTAGGATATTGGAATTTTTTTCCTTTTCTATAATTTCCAAGCCTCTATAATCAATCACTGTTACCTTCATACTCAGAAGACAAGAAAAATTTTAAAAAGTGTATCACACTTAACAGTCTGCTTACTTTCAAAAATAGCCTCCTTTAATTTAAAGTACTAATACATTTTCTAACTCAAGACTATCCATTGGCCATTAATCAGCGATTAAAACTTTTAAATTCTTGCCATATTTTTGACATATGATTAAAGCACAGAGTAAAAATGCAATTTTAATATTTATAATGTACCAGAAACTATGCAAAGTTCTTTAAAATGTCTTACAGTGCTCACTACAATCCTACAAGGTTACAAAAAATCAGACTGCATCACTGATGAGAAAGCTGGACTTTGGAGAGGTTCCATCATTTGTTCAAGGGCATGCGTCTTTAGTCAAGAGCAGAGCTGAAATCCGAATAATCCAAGTTCCTCTGAAATTCACATGGCTCCTGCTGTCTCTCTATTGGAGCTTTGTTGCATACACTCAGATAATGCCTTCAGCGGCAGAACTGGTTAATGAATTCAAACATAAAATTTCAAGCCAAAATATCCACTGTCTGGATTTATTTTTTTAACCCACATAATCAGGTAACTGCCCAATTTTCCACATCATTTGTACATAAATAATAATCGCTAACATTTGCTAAGCATCTGCTTTATGCCAAGCTCTGCTACAGGTGCTATACTCTTCAATCCCTTCATACCCAGTTAAGTAGGCATGGTTAGTATCCTGCCTTGCAGGAGAAAGCTGGGACACAGTGACATAAAATGCCCAAGGTTATAACTAGTAAAGTGACTGAGCAAAAATAACCTACAGTGTCAATCCAGACCCCAGGCTAATAATCATTTTGATATGCTTCCTCCTCAAGCTACTTATGCTTAGTATTTGAAACCATAATGTTAAACACCATTTATATAGCCATTAATCTAGATTAACTGGTTGAAAGGCCAGCTATAGAGCCTGAATTTCAAAATACCCTTAATTCTGAAACCATACCCCAACTTTTAGTCTCTAGTGCAGTAATAACCTTGAGATATATTATTCTTGATGCCAAAAGCAGAGACATTTTAAGTTCCCAGTACTCAGAGTGACTGAGTGCCAAGTAAGCTGTCATTGTTATTGAAGTGAATGCAGTTTCACAGTGAATCATTCCTTTTTCTCAAAGGCAGCCCAGCAGTGATAGGCCCAAGCTTGGGATCAAGACTGGCGCTACCACAGTAAGCCCAGACAAATTTATTTCTCCAATTTCTCCTCTGTTAAAAAGTTGGAAAGTTTGTTCTGAAAAGGAGATAGTGTATATGTGTCCTGACATATAAGTACTCTGTAAAAGTAGCTTTTACACCTGTTTCAATTGACCATGTTCTGGACATTTTGGGCCAAATCATCTCTTGACTAGGTACAAGTGCCTTTAAGTATTTTGCACCTCCTAACAATAGGCTCTTACCCCCACCTTCACTCCACTACTGTCCATCACAGGGCAAGTACTCAGTTTTAGTAACATGTGATAAGTATCTAAACCAGGGATCACAAATTCAGGTGAACACAGGGATGAATACAAAAACAAGAAGGGATAGGAAATGTTGGTTAAACTGAGTAGCAGTTTTTGTTACCTGTGGGAATCTGTGTTCCGAATCTTGAATTTTTCCACGCAGGAATTCCAGATTTTTGTGACATTTCTCCATGTCCAAAACATGCAAGAAAACCCTTCTCCACACCCACACACAAACACAGTAGGATGCACAGTAACATGATCTCTGATGCACTCAAGCACCTCATGTCTTCCCTTAGACTTGACTCCTGGAAGTACGTGTGCGTATGTACAGTCATCCATACTAGCAGGAGGCTTTGAGGGCAGTATTTGTCAGACCAGTTATCCTCTGGTCAGCCTTCCTCTCAGTCCTAGAACCACAAGAAGTGGCTTCAGCAGCAGTGCCAGGGCCCTTGTAGGTACTGGTGTAATTTTAATTCTAGCATTGGCAGCAACAGAAAACATCACGACAATGGGTCAAAGCTGGTAAAGCAGATAAAATGGTGTATTCGTTTATTGGGTGCTCGCTTCAGCAGCACATATACTAAAATCGTTTATTGGAACACATATGAAGACACCCCAAGGTATATACTTGGAAGTTTGGGGGCCTCCAGCTAAGAACTTTAAGGTGAGGGTAGAACTAGAGAAATAATATTCTGTGTAAAGGACACACATTACATTTTAAAACATGCAAACTTCACAATATACTAAAATATTGACGCATGGACAAGAATGATAAGCATAAATTTCAGGTTAGTGGTTTGACAGGGAAGTGTGATCCAGGAAGGGTATTAAGACTTTGATGATTTGCTCCTTAGAAAAAACCAAAAGATCCAAAGAAAACACAGAAAATAAATTCTGTGAAAGCTGAGGAAAACTTCATGAAATAAAAGCAAAGGAGAAAGAAAACACCATTCTGTAGGCATTACAGTCCATCTTATCCCCACACTACCATGGGGTGGGAAAAATATTATTCAAACGTAAAAGTTCACCGTCTATTGGCATCTGCAGTGCACTTTTTTTGAATTAAAAGAGAACTAAGTATTGGTTGGAAAGAATTGTTTACATATTTAAGTAGCTTAAACACTGTTTGTTGGGAACATTTACGCCATTTACTACCTCAACCAAATGCATAGATGTTACTACAAGACTTTTTAAGTAGTCCATAACGGTAGCTTTTCACTTCAAATTGAATCGTGATGCAAACGTTAAGAAAAGGAAATGAACAAATTTTTAGCACTTTGAATTTCATGTTGGGACCCTTTCAGTATATAGTCAATATACTTATCTCCCTGAAATTCCCATTCCATCCAGCACTTACCTTACAAAGGAATCACTTTCTCAAATTAAAAATTAAGGTTCTTATTAAGGCATTTTTTTCATTGCAGAATGTAAACTCTTGGTAAGAAATCATTTCTTAAAACATGTATAAGGAAATTCCCCAGTTGACAAATTCCATGGGGAGTGAGGGTGTGTGTCTCAAAAATTCAAGAGAATTTTTCCCTTGGGAAGATGAGAATTCACTTATTTGATAAATTAAACATGATCATTAAACTTTCCAAAGAAAACCTGAATTTTATTTCAATAATTTCATGACTTGATGACAAAGTACACAAAAGCACCCTAAGAAATACTTTTGATTCTCATTTATCTTTAAGTTGAATTTAAATGAAGTATTTCCATAAATTTAATTCAAAGTAGCTTGATACACACCCTCATACATTTATCTAAATATTATACATTTAGGGACATACACTTTGGATTAAAATAGCTCACAAAAAGTTTGTCCTCCAACACTATATTAAAACTCTAACTCCTAATAAACTTCTACTTGAAACGAAGTACCAAAGTGAGGAATTCTTATTGTTCAGGATGTATAAGATTTCAACTACTGGCAACTTCAACTCTCCATCACATTTTTTTGGACTTTAGGTGTCAATAGCTTCTCTCCAAAAAACGTATTTTTCCTCAAAGTTCATACGTTTCTCTATTACTTGACATCCTTTGTTCTTTGTAGAACCATAAAGATTGAGATCATGAATTATCAAAATTCAGATCTTTGCTTTAAATAATCATTAAAGAACCATACAGAAGAGGTCACTGTTCTCCAGCTTTGAAGGTTACACAAACTATAAGTTCAATAGCCTCCTTATTATAATACAATAAATTTGCTTACTAATATTCATGCTGGTTTTAACAGCTGAGATTACTAATGGGCATGTTTATTTCTTTTCACTTCTTTGAGATAAAGGCAAGGAGAGTCTTTGAAAAGTTAAAAGGAAAAGTTTTCAAAGAAATATGAGTAACTACTGCCTTTAAAGTGGACTCAAACGCATCACAAAATTACCATACCAATTTTTTGTGGAGACAATATTTGACTTGGACCAGGGTACAAGTCATTTCCTTTGCATAGATTACAACAGTTAAAAGCCTGGGCTCTAGAACTACACTGTCGGGCTCCAACTCCGGTCCTGTTACTTAAGCTGTGTAAACCTGAACTTCTCTCCATCTGTCTGCATGCCTATACAATGATGAACAGCACCTATTTCCTAGGCTCTGGGAGATGACTAAATGAGTTGACATTGAACTTAATAGCTGGCACCAGTGATAAGCACCTTGAAAACCATTGCACACTTTGAGAAATAGATGGGCAAAATAAATTTCTTAGGTGGGTAAAGATAATCTCTTTGGATATCAGCCAATTGGTAATTAAAACTGAACCCCGTAAAATTTCTCAAATTGTTTATTTTTGTACAGACAGCTCTCATTTACAAGTTAAAATCTTTTACTGGTGTTCTAACAATCCTAACCTTACAAAGACAGTTCTTACATTAAGCAATACCTAAATGTGACTCCTGCAACATAGTTTTAAAGATTAGTATACAAAAAATTCTGAAAATGCAGCTGCCCTATATTGTAGAACTTAAGTCTTGCTTAAACCTATTCTGTATTTGGCTTTGGCATTTAAAAACCTATAAAGCAGTTGTCCGGCTACAAATTAAAATGAGTGTAGAGCTTAAAAACAAGTAACCATGCCAGATCTCCACCACAGACCAATTAAGTCGGTATCTCTAGAGGTACTGTTCAATCATTATCTTCTTTCAGGCTGTTCATGAGTTAATGTACTGCGGTAGTTGAATACCACTAAAAACAGTCATCTTAATACTTCCCTGCACTTTCTTTCAAGATGAGTGTTATATACAGGAAGAACCAGAAAACAATAAACTGAGTTTTAAAACAAAGGTGGTAATAGGACAGTATGCATAACTAGAAATTATCTGGCCAATCAAGCTTTGTATTATAAATAAAATGTTTATAACCTTATGAAGAAACGCATTGTAAAAATAAAGTATTTTGCAGTCACTTATGCTTGGTTTTCAATAAATCAGAAAATGATTAAGTAAAAAAATAGGATACAAAGTTGTATGTATGACTATACTTAAAGAGTATTAATATTATAGGAAAATGTCCACAGAAATTGATGCTGCTGGATATCAGGGTTTGGCATTATTTTCTTTTTTTTCATACTGTATTTTCCAAATTCTCTAAAATGCGTACATTATTTCTACAATCAGAAACCTAAGGTAAAATTTTCTTTCTCTTTAAGGATGAATATTCAAACTTCTTTGCACCAATCTCCAACAGGCTGAGCATTGCCAAGAGGTTAATGTTCCTGCACAGAACTCTCCAGAAGCATGGCTTCTACCAACAGTGGGCTGTCAAATGCAGAACTAAAAGCCCAGCTGATCTCAATTTCCCACTAAAAAGCACTTAACCTCTAGGTCACTAAGCAAAAGACTATCTGCCAACAGAACTCAAGTCCCAGTCAATAACTAGCTATCACTACTTGACAGAACATTAACCAACTATCATAATCTGTTGAAATCAAACTCCTTTTTTTGTTTGGAAAGGAAAATGACACTGCATCACATTTTAAATCAGTTTATTTATTCACGTAACAGCTTAATTTCCTTAGAAAGCTAGAAAATAAAGATCATTTATTTACCTTACTTTGTTGTTTTTCCATACGGTAAACATTGATCTTTCCCTAACTCTCACAAAGGTCAATTTTTAAAGATCTATGCACACACCAAAATCACTGAATAGGAATGTGCAAAGCTCTAGGAAAACTGTTACTTGAATGTTTTTAAAGTAGTAGATGACAAGAACTGTTTTTTTACCTTATTGATAACACTTGTTTTCGAAGTGGCATAATTCGAATGATTACAATCCAAAAGTAATTCCCACAACAGATAATATCAATTTTAGGAGAAATTTTGACCTAAAATACTTGGAAAAATTAAGATTTTTTTCTTTGACCAGAATTTCTAAATTTGATACACAATCTTCCAAGTGTCTTTTTTTTTTTTAAGTTAACACACCCAGAATACAATTCTTAAATTCGTTTCTTGTTAATACAACAATGGGCAAAATTAGGGTACATTAGTTATAGAAAGAATGAAGGAGAAGGTAGTGCATTTAGCAAGCGTCACATATGAACTTAAGGCCTTAGTTATTTGATTGTGATTTCAGTATTAGCAAGAGTGTATTTCCCTCATGCTTACATACACAAGTAAGCAGGCAAACAAAAATTTCTAAACATGTAAGGAATGAAGACAATTTCATCTATATTGTTGTCAGCCAATTAATACAGTTGGACTCTTTTAATTTTACCACTGGTAGTAAAATAATCTCATCGCATTTCATACAGCAATTAAAAAGAATAGAAATTAAGTCTCCTATACAATCAGAACATCCCCTGATCTGTAAAGCAGTTAAGAAGCCGATGTACATTTTATTTTGCAGATGCTACCCAGACTATACAATCTATCTCAAAACCAACCCTTACATAATGCATTTTATAGAATGCCTATCTAAAAATACATTGTATTTCATAGTGTTTATTACCAACATGAAGAGAGGATTTCTAGCCTTAAACATTAAAACCAAACATATACCTGAAACTATTCAACAATCTTATGATAGAAAATGTCACATACACTTATTAAATAACATCTTATGTTCATTATCTAAGTCATGTCAAATTAAGACACATTTTTTTTCTCTGTAGTTACCAGAAAGGACACCAAGCTAGTCAGGAGAGCAGATTTCTAGATCCAGCTCTGCCTCTACCTACCTGTGAGACATAGGAAAAGCTCTCTTAACTCTCATAAAGGCCTCAGATTCCTCAACTATAAAACAAAGGGGTTGAATACAATGAATTCTAAGGAGCATTCCCATAAAACGGGATTTTGCCAAATTTTTGAGAACTTCAATTTAAAAAAAATTATAGCCATGAAATATCAAGCTTGATACTTATCACCAACAATATAGATTATATAGAGAGCTTTAAGCCAAGGAATTACTGATTCTGCATTTATGGGACAAAAATGCAAGACTTTTTCTAGCATGCTTTGCCAGTTATCAGAAAGGGAGGGAAATTTTACAATGACTGTAAAGCATACAACAATGGATACATACCTGCCGTAACATGCTAGTAATAGATAGGTGTTACTTGTGTTTGTTTTTAGTAACTTTTGCACACAGCAAGAGATTTGTTTTTTATAAAAGATACCATAGAGCCAATGGCACAATACATGTGATCTGACAAATCAAAACATACTTAAAATGAAAAGGCAACCAAAATACTTTACATCTCTCATTTATAAAATGTATACAGACTTGGGCCTAACACACTTCACTGCACCACATCAAGTCCGAAAGTCCAATTTCCCTTTCAGGTAAAAGTGTATCTTTTACAAAACCAATACCTATTTTCAAGATCAAGTCACTTGTATTAGATTGTACTCAGTAAAAAAAACTGAATATATTTTCTATGGTTGCAAAATTTCTATGCCAGTACAAACGAAATGAGTAAGACATAAGACTAAGTGCAGGAGAGTATCAGACCCTATAATGCATATTTATATTGAAAATGTGTTTCATGTGCTTAACAGATTTGCAAAGGATAGTCATTTTTCACAAAGAAGATTCCCAAGGCTTGCTCAGTAATACCAAAGTTCCATAATGGGAATTTACTTTGAGTGTCAAATTGGGTGGGAAAAAACACCTACTTTTAACTATTATTATAAAATTGTTATAAAAGAATTAGGCTGGTTAATAAGCACTTGACTACAACCAAGGAGAATGAGTCTTCCTTGAGAAGATACTAAAAGAACCTAGTGAGACTGGGGTAAATTAAACACAATAGTGCCACAAGGCATACACATAAACTGACAAAAACTACAGCACTTTTATTCTCACGGTACTTGCTTATTTTATAATATCTTGAAGACAAACTGATTATGATCTTCCAAAATACCAAAAGTAGCTTGAAAATTTATCAATTCCTTTCCTTAATAGAATGAGGACTTTCACCTTCAAATATTGTAATATCTGAAAGGGTTTCAATGCAAGATAAAATTATGCATTATAATTTCAAATTATCATAGTATAGCCTCCCTGGTATCCCCGTCTAATGACACAACAGACACAAACAAGCTATCGAGCAAGAATCTGTTAACAGTTTTATTTTTTATGTTAAATACCATGGGACAGGATTTTAAGGATGAAAAACTCAGTCAACAACGGCCTCACAAGGGATAAGAAAAATTCTGCCATGATATTAGCAAAGGTAAAGGAGAAAATTTACACTGTAAGAGGCACCATTTCCCCACAGAATACCTCTTGGCATTTCCTGAATGAGTGGGATTAGCAATCTAAATAAATCATATTTCAAGAGGTAACAGCAACAGATAAAATTTAAAGGTATTATTAAAATAACATTTACAAGACTCTGAACAATTCTTGAACTCTTATTAAAACCACAAAGAAAGAACAATTCTTTATTTATGAATTTCATAAAGGACTGAATGTGCAACCGACATCGCTAGTGAGGATCTGGTAATATACAATTTGTCCAGTAGCCGAACAGTTTTTTTATTGTGTTTTCTAACCGTAAGAGATCATTAAAGGCAAAGCCTATATGACGCTGTACACACACAAAAAAATGGTCACCGTGGGCCATACTACCAATGAAGTGGTAGGTAAACAAATCTTTTTCTGGTCAAGAGGAAAAAAAAAAAAGAAATAGCACTCTGCATGCTTTACTCTACAAGATGAATTTCCCTAGAAAGAATCCAATGAAAATGGCTGCAATTACAACAAGGAGTGAAGGAAGAGGACTGGTGACATTATCTCTGAAGGATGCAGCTGAGGTTGATCCAGGTTTATCCGAGTGTGCTACCTTTCTGAGCCTTAAGCCTTCATCCTAGAAAAAAATATAGGCAAAGAGATTTTAAAAACAAACACGCATGTAAATAAGACTACAGAGGTAAAAATCTACAGACAGAAAGCAGATCTGTATGCATGTGGCTGGGGATGGGAATAAAGATTAAGTGTTAGCTGGCATAAGAAAACTTTCTAGGGTGATGCAAACATTCTAAAACTGGATTCTAGCGATGGCTACACAATCCTATAAATTTACTGAAAATCACTGAATTGTACATTCAATGAGTATCTTTATAGAATGTACATTATAAAAACTGGTTTTAAAAAGTGGAGCTCAGAAATACACTCCTAAAAAATCTGAAAAATCAGATATGGTTGTATGTACATAGAAGGAAAAATTCCACTAAAATTAGTACAATTAAAGAACAATTCTGTGCATGCACTTTTATTTCCATTGTGGCCCACAGTATTTTTACATTTGTTATACCTGTCCTAGCCCCATCAGTGCCGAAGACTACCAGAAACAAATCTGTAATCTGACTGGTTTACTGACTCATTGCAACCAGGGCACCCACGCAGCTGAGGCCTAAGGAGTATCTCACCAAAGGAAGAGACAGGACTTTATAGGATTTGGGGGAAGGAGGAAGTTCGGGATGAAATTTAAATAATGCACTGCTTTGATAAACTCAAAGTAATACTTTCACTGAAAAGTTCGACTACAGTTAAATGGTATTTCCATGCCACTGACTGTGGCGTTTGACTTTACCCCAAGAGGTGAAACTATAAAAAATCTTGTTAATCAGTGTTCCAGAAAGGAAGTTTAGGAAAGCAGATGAACATTTTTCTCTATTTTTGTGTTTTTCAAAAATGAATAATAGGAAATTTTTATACTTTAAAATAATCATTTATTTTAATAAAATGTAGCACCTTAACTGTATTTACTTAAAAATATAAATACTGTAATTTTTATACTTTAAAATAATCACTTATTTTAATAAAATGTAGCACCTTAACTGTATTTACTTAAAAATATAAATACTGTAATTATTTTTTGTGGATTTTTGACACACTTTGAAGAACAAACTTGAAATCAATTCATGCAGTGAAAAGGGATAAAGTAAAGCAGGAGGGTTGTATGTAAAATGTTCAGCATTGGGTCTGAACTGCAACGTAGACACAGAATTCTGTTTCTTTGAAATCTACAAATCATAACTGATGTGGAATGTTGCATACAGAAACCTCTCATCTGAAACTCTGCACCTGGAGTGAAAAGGGAGGCTGCTTCTCTGCGCCAAAGTGACTGCGCTCCAACAAGAATAGGCTGCTTCACTCTGATATGATGGTTTCATACAACAACGCTTCTGACAGTCTATGATTTTAGGGGCAATGTTTCTCAGTAAGTAGTAGTCACTCAAAATAGGAAGTTGTTATGACACTTTACCAGTGGCAGTGTGACCTTGGGGAAAATACTGATATCTGTATCTGTGACCTAGGCAGTTGGCTTTATCTGTGTGTCCTTCATCCCAACCAGATGAATGGCAGGGCACATTTTTACTTCCTCAGTACCAGCTAATTTTATTTTCTCACACTGATTTTTCTAGGTGTTTATTAATACCAAGTAAAAGAGTCCTCCTGTTATCATACCGCTTTATTTGCATTACTGGATTTTCTGAGGGTTTGTGGGTCGTTTTGGTTTTACTCTAATTAGTCCTGTGTGGAAAGAGCAGTGATTCTCAATCCCAGCAAGAACTTTAAAAAACACTGGTGATTCTGATTCAGTAGGTCTGAGGAGGGACTGACCAGGTCTATTTTTAAAAAGCTCTCCGGGAGATTCAGAGGCATAGTCTGGAAGAAGAACAACAGGGGTAGAGGAATAAAAAGGAGTAGTGATTAGACATGCTCAAGAAGATTAATCTAGCAATAAATTATAATGGCCCTTATGTATCAAATGCTAAAGGGCCTGAAACTTATTCTACAAGCCAGTGATCTTTTACTTATCATTTGAACAGCAGGATGTTTTTTCAAATAACATCTCCTAGAGAGCATCAGCCTATAAAGAGTAGAGACCAGGAATTAAGTCTCACTCAGCTCCCTGTTCACTCTTCTTATTTTCCAGCCCTGCCCTACCCATTCTAGTCCTATCATTTCCACTTCTCCCCTCCCTGCCAAGAGATAAACAGTGTTTTTTTGAACAAATATTCCGAGCACGCTAATGAGCACATCTTTCATCAAAGAACACAACTGTGCAAGACATGGCAAATAAAGTAAAAGTAACAAAAAACTGCACCCTTAAAAATCCATGGGTGTGTGGGTGTGAAATGGAGATCTTCTTTCCACTACCCAGACAGGTGCTGTGGGAAGGGGGTAGGTGGTTCCCAAAGGGGGTACACTAAAGGATATGAAGAGCTAGCCAGAAAAATTATTTCAGCATAGATCAATTCAAGATATAGTGCTTCTGATTCAGAGTGTGGTTCCTTTGTACATTTTTTCCAATTTACTACTTTTTATTTTTTAATTTATTTTATTACATTTATTGGGGTGACAGTGGTTAGTAAAATTATAAAGGTTTCAAGTGTACATTTCTATAATACATCCTCTATATATCACATTGTATGTTTACCACCCAGAGTCAGTTCTCCTTCCATCACTATATATTTGATCCCAGTTCCTATGTACATTTAACAGACAGAATAACCAAATGTAGATTAAGTCCCATAATTTATCTTATTTACTTATATACATTTTTGTATCATCTACTTTGATTAAAAAAAAAAAAAGGACAAAGCCTTAAAAAAGCAATTTAAAGGTACTCAGATCTTGAAATAATTACTTGTCAAAGGCTATTAATAACCTCCACACATATTCAAATTCCTCAATTCACTGGCCCATTCATTTATTCATTCAAATATACAAATGGCTACTATATGCATGTGCTATGAATGCAAAGATGAATGAACACAGTCCTTACACCCCCAAGGAAACTACAGCCCACTAGAGGGAGAAATACTTCCAACAAAGAGGTATGGTGGAAACAAAGGAGACAGCATTCCGAAGCAATTTTTCTTTTCTTTTTTGGAGGGAGAGTGTCCTACTGAAAGGATGACAAGAACCAAGTACCAAGAGATGCATGTGCATGTACTTATGTGCTGTGATGGTAGGAAAGGAATTCGAGACATTCTAGTCAGAGGGAAGAACTTAAGCTAATGCAAAAGAAGGGTGATAAAACAGGGAAGTTTCTTTAGTAGACTACAGTGCAATGCTGTCCAATACAAACATAGTATGGTTTTCAAATGTGAGCCACAGAAGTAATTTTAAATTTTCTAATAGCATGTTAAAAAGGTAGAAAACAATTGGCAAAATTAATTTTAATATATTGTATTCAATCCAATATAACCAAAATATTATTTTAATATGTAACAATACAAAAAAGGGCGTATTTTACTTCTTTTGTACTAAGTCTAAGAAATCGATGTGTATTTTACAATCACATCCTAATTCAAACTAACCACACACCAAGTGCTCAATAGCTCCATATGACTAGTGGCTGGCTACTCTATGGGACAGCACCATTCTAGACAGTTCATATGACTAGGGCACAGAATGTGAATGGTACAAACAAAAGAGGAAGCTAGCAATGTCACAAGCCACATCACAAATAACCAGGCCATCTTCTAGGATAAGAACTTGCAGGCAATCAGAAGCCACAGTAAAACTATAAAAAGAAGATGGGAAGTAGGAAGCAAAGGACAGGACATAATCAAATTGGAAGAGAAGAATTGACCAAAGATACATTAAAAAGCTGACAGATAAAATGGCGTAATAATATTCACATATCCCATGCCTTTATTTAAATCACTTATTTTCAAAAGTAACTTACTCTCAGGTGTCGATTTTCTTCTGATAGCTTCATCATTTCTCCTTGAAGTCTTTTACACTCTTCCATGAGTTTCCTTGTTTCAGTATCATTGAGTGAAACACTATGTGGTTTTGGCATGGGTCCATCTTGTTTAGATGCATTCAGTGGAACAGCTTTGCTAGGTTCCATGTCATTCTGTATTACAAAGACAGTGGGAGTTTTTTAACTGACCAAATCTCCTTACAGGTTTTAAACAAATAAAAATTTAAATTCCACATCCTTCTTTAAAAAAAAAAAAAATACTTAAAAGTTTTGACAATTTTCAACTTCACTAAGAAATTTTTTTAATACCAAATGTTATGGTATTTGGTACCTGTGAACAATTTTAGAAGGACTACATCAGTAAATGTCAGCAGTTAGATTAGCAAAATAAGCAGCTCACTCCCCTCCTGTACTCCCATAATCCTTTGCACTTACCTCTACCAAAGCACTTATCATAACAATGCATTTTTTATGTTCTTTCCTACAGTACTTCAAAGGCTGGGATATCAAGAGTCATTTCTCTTTGTATTTATCTCCTTAATCCAGCACTTTGGCCAACAGTTATTCAGTGAAAGTATGCTAAATGACTGATGCCAACCAAAATCCAAATATGAAGGTCACTTTCAGTGCTCTGATTCTGTAATTCAAATGAGGTTCTAGGAGGGTTAGGGAGATATTATCAAATTCCTTCCAATAAAACTAGAAGACTACCTAAGAAAAACACTTAAAACCTAACTCCTATTAATGGGAAAAAATAACTAAAGGAAATAAAAATTGAAGGGGAAATAATGAACATAAACATACGATGGCAAAAAACAAAAAAACAAAAAAGAGGGAAGGGAGTTAATTTCATGATCTTAAAATTCAAAATATAAATGATTCTTTCAAACTAAACAGTATCACTATTTGCTTTAATTCATGAAATTCAGTATGGAATCACTGTACTTAAGATACTTTTATAACTACAAGCCCCCCAAATCTTAATTCTTACCAACACTTACCCATTTGAAACTAGTAGCAAGGGCATGGAAACTCATACTAGGGCAGTGCCAAGTGCTCGAGCCTGTGATCTACAGTGCCTCGGCATCCTTCCATCCTAACATCATTTATCCCATCACATACAACGTAACAGTATTAGTGCAACAAGTCGTCATTTTAATTAAAATTTTACTTGCTAAAAATTTAACTTGTTAGATAGAAAGAAATAAACTGCTTAATTCAGATATAAACATCTAGATTTTAATTATAGATTACACACCTACCATGTTTCCCCCAAAATAAGACCTAACTGGTCTTATTTTCAAGCCCTAGCATGATTTTTCAGGACGACATCCCTTTAACGTAAGCCCTAATGTATCTTTTGGAGCAAAAATTAATATAAAATCCGGTCTTATTTTTGGGGAAACACGGTATCACATCATCCCAGTTCCTGAATTTATATTAAGTGCAAATAAATAGTTCAAGGGGAAATCTAGTATTTTCTTATGCAGGGGATGTGATTTGATCAGTATGTCTAAATCCATGTAAAAATTAATTATGTGAGGTTCTAGTGTACAACACTATATATTTGACCTGTGAACATTCATATTTGTCTATTGTTCTTTAAAAGCCTCACATTGTGAAGGGTTTTTAAGAAGCCCACTTTAATTTTCTTCTTTAAGTTTTTCTCTTACTCTTGTTTTTCACATTATCCTTCCCTGTCCCTCTATTATTAAAAATCTGTTTCAGGTGTATTTTGCTCTCCACCAGTATTCTTTCCTATTCTTTTCCTTAGTATATCTTGATTAAGAATTGGGGAGAAAACATCATGCTCATACCAAAAAGTCAAAAAATTAAGAGGAAATACATGAGGCCAATATCTGAAAAAAAAAAACATTAAAATGAGGAATCATCAAACTGTTCATAATTGGATTTTTATTTTTAAATAAATTCCAAATTCAGACTTAGGAGGAGAAAATCACCTACCTCCCATTATCTCATCAACCCAACACAACAATTATTTGTTATCTTCCAATATTTTTTCATATGCATATTTTGTATAATTTACATACAAGTAATATTTTTATCTTTATTCATTTATATCTTTTATCATTTTAATGACACAATGTCATTAAATATTCTTTTCTGTTCCTTACCAAAATAATTTAAACATTTCACTCGTTAGATATTTGATGGGTAGCTTCCCACTCTTTGGGATTTTAAGTAACATGTCAATGAATATCTTCTTACTGTGGCAGAATTAGATTTTCTTTTTTATTGTAATTTTTTTTAATGCTGTTATACCACTTTTATAACAAAAAGGAGAAGAAATGTCATTACCAATTTGTGGAACACAGACATAAAGGCTAGAATGCAAAAGATACAATGAAGCTTAAACACATTCCACAAGTGATCCAAGTTAAATCATGGAACAAGTTACATGGAGTATTGTTATAGCATGTACTATTCAGGTCCCTACAAAGCAGTCAACATACATAGTAGATACAAAAAAATCTAAGTTATTTATGTATATTTAAATATAAGCATACATAACCTAACTTAGCTGAGGGTTAAGGGAGGTGGGGGGGTGAGGCTGAGTCATTTGTGTAGTAACAATCTGAAGAGCCTGATGGGAAACACTAAGGCTGTTGTGACTTTAAGAATATGCTTCCATTTAGGAGCTCCACTTAATGAGGTTTGGCTCCAGGAAAAGAGCTTGTTCCTTGAGAGTTGCTTCAGGAAATTGATGAATAGTAACATTACATTAACATTATATTTACCACTGCAACTTAGAATAAACTGAAAGTTCAAGGCCATGATATCAATTAAGAATATATACCATGTCTTGTACTTTTTCCACTATTTTATTTTAGCCTATAAGCAGTAATCTCTCTCCATCTATGAGTTGAATTTACTTCTGTATTCTTCTGTAACAATCTTCAGAATTTCAATTCGAATATTGTAAGTTGTTCCTATTGGTGGTAATTAGACAGAGCCGGAGATTGGAAATAGAAAGGGAAAGATAAAATATAAACAAGGCAAGATAGATTTTTACAATGAAGCCTTGGGAAGGACAGAGGAGCAAAAGAACATAAATATGGGGCAACATTCTTGTGACTATTATGAATAAGGGGTGTAAATATATAAAAAGAGAATTAAAAGACTAAAGCCAAGAGCTATAGCATGAAACTGTCAGAGGCATCATTAATCTGGGAAAAGACAGTATTTGAAAAAATAAGGTTATTGAAGATTTCTTTTCACTTTAAACAGCCAATTTACTGTTTCTCTAGGATCATCATTTCTAGAATACCTAAAATCACAAAATCAAAAAGTATTTGACATTCAGATAAAAGGCCAGATTTTTTTAAGCCTTAGTATACATATTCTCTGAGAAGCAAAATCAAAGTATAAGCAACCTGCTCAAACTGTGGGGTTCCTGAAGTTTCCAGAAAACAAGAAATGGTAAAGTGAATCACACAGCAACCATTATACCACCTAAAAGTCACCACTGTCTTATTGATGTACCATCATTTTTCCTGAGTACACAGGTACATATGTGTATACACATACATACACACACACACACACACACACACACACACACACACACACACACACACACAAGTACACTCAAAGATGACCTAAGATATTTAGGGCTAATACCACAAATTCTCCTACCCTGGGACATTGTAAATAACTAACAAAGACAGTTAAAGACGGGTGCTACTATTATTTGTACTTGATAAAACATAAAATAGTAATTTCACTAATTTTTTTAATATATAAACATACATACTTGCCTGGAAAGCAATGTTTGCCAGCTCCTACCTTTACTGCTATGCCTGCTAGTCTATTCAGATATGTTCCTAACTCCCTTTCTCTAGCGTATGCTCCCAAAATCTCAGTGACAGGAAAAATCAGCAATTTCATAATAATGTTCAAATTACATCTGTCCTGCTCAATACTGAGATTTTATTGTTAAACGTTTTTTTAGAATAGAGAACAGTTTGTGCATGATATTTAAGTGATTTGTAGTTCTACTGTCATTTTAAACACAGTTGAAAATTTTAATTCTTTTTACTTCACCCAACACACTCACAATACCACATATGTGCTAGGTAACTACATTAACAAAACCAGTAACATTAGTAGACTCCTATGTCTGTTAGCTCCCTAAAACAAACCTTCTGCTTCTCCTGTTTGAACACAGTGAGTCCCCTGGGGTCATTCTTCATGTTATAACTGGCAAGAGTTGCAATTGTGTGGTTGATGGTGCTCACTGAAGTGACAGCCGGAGCAGTCCCTGGAGTTATACCCTGAGGTGGCATGGGAAACATATTCTCAGATTCGCACCAAATTCTGAGTTCTCCTGCATGGTACTGGGAATGACTAACATAGAAATCATTAGACTCTAAGACATTCACATTTTATTCTATAAAATGATGTTAAACATAAGAAATACTACTAATAAATAATAGCTATGTTAAAGCAAAAAGTACAAAATTTCTGAATTTTTTATATTATTTCCCTAACAAAATTACCTATGATTTTGCATTATGTTCAAATTGTATACAAACCTTATTAAATTTATGCTAGTCTCAAGTTATCCTAAAATGAGTACCTTCTAACTTTGTGACTCTTAATTTTTGTTACTAATCAACATTTACCAATATCTGAACAAGGACTTCATATTTTCTTAACTTTGATAACACTCAACCTGAACAATTAAGTTAATTGAATTTTTCCCCAAGGTTCAAAATCTACAATGATTTATAAACCTCTCCTATACTCAACACCCCTCCCAAAACATACACACACACACATACACACACCCTCCCAAGATCAATAAACAAATTTAAAGATGCATGTAACACTGTAGTATACAATTATCTCCGCAGTTCTCTTCCTATCTTCTCAAGTTCCTCTAATACAGATAAAAATAATATTACCCAAAAAGTTTGGAACAGACTCTGAAATAATAGTTATTGATATCCAGATCACTGTATATAACTAAGAGAACTCTGTCTTAATAATGCATTGTCCTCAATCTGTTCTTTGTCTCAATAGAAAATAATGTATATTTAATCATAAAAGATATTTATACATAAGACTCCTGAAATGCCCTGTTCTTCACAGCCCTTCATTAAAACAAATCATTAATTTTTCCTAGAAAATATGTCATTAACAGATGTTACACACAGGGCATAAATATATTATATGCAGGGCAATACATTTTTAAAATCTGGAAAATGTCAAGTAGAGCTTCAGGCTTCAAAAAAGCAAACAAACAAAAGGTTTAATTGAACACAAAGAACTGAATAGGTGATAAAATACCATAAATAACAAGTTAATTAAAGTCACATTCAATCCTGAAAAAAACACTAGCACTAACTGACCTCAGATTTCATAATACAGAGTTGATAATAACTGAAAAGAGCTAATAATTCAGAAAACCCCACTTTGTGAAATATAAAATAGTCAATGCTTTAGTATCATCTGCCTCCAGCTATCAACAACATGCTGAATGGCTCTCAGTATTAGTGCTGAACACAACTCAATTGAACTCTGTAGACGATTAATTTCCTGAAATATATATCCAGTCAAAGACCAGTTACTACCTAGGACTAGGGAGACAACATGTATTTTAGTGTGCTTAAAGGCAGTATAAGTTAATACCTGTTGTCCAGGGAAAATTATTAATAGTACCTCCTTTTATTCTAAAATAGAAAGGTTCCTGGATTTCTAAGGTCACTCTATGATCCAAATTAGACAGCTATTTCTCAAAAAGCAGCCCACATTGTAATGATGGTTCAAATAAATTAGAATTGTTTTGTCATAAAAAATGACTTCTTTAAACTATAAAAATAAAAACATGGATTCAACCACTGTACTTCTAAAGCTGACACCTTTCTTACCCTACAAGATTGACTACAAAACTTCAATCATTTTCTTATTTATATAATTGGTATCAAGGTCCTAAAAGAACCAAAGAAACCTATAAAACAATAACATACCCTTTTCCCACAGTTTTTAGAACATGTAAGTGCCCAAGAACTAATAGTATACTTAAAAAGATACATTTAGAAATGTATTCTTCTTGAAAGGAAAGTATCACCTTTAATCAAATTGTCAGAATTCAGCTTTTTATAGCATTTTATCAATTTTTCTGTAGTAAACTAACAAACTTTATCTAGACAAAACACTATTCAATAATGCCCTAATTTCCCAACAAATAAGTTTCACACTAAAGATAAACATACATAAAAAGGATGTTAAATAATTTTGTAATTTTATCTATGCTCGATAAACGCTAGATGATTTCTAACTAAATTTCTAGCTGGGTACTAGAGAAAAACCAGTATGTCAAAGACACTATGGTTTTTAAGCAGTTTTATCAACTTCAACTATAGACAACATTGAAGTTGAAGTGACAAGATACAATTATTAACAAAGTCTAATTACCACATGAAGTATTATAAAAGAGGTGTTTTATATGTATTTATATGTATATAAAAGGTTACATCCGTAATTATTGTAGTAAACAAATAAACAAAAACTATATTTTATACTATTTTAAACAGTCAGATTTGGCTACATTGAGGTTTCGTATTTTCTGAAAAGAATGAGTTGCAACATAAAACTGATGACTTGATAGAAAGTCATATAATCAACAACTCAGAAAGAACTGGGTGTGTGCCAGGTTGTACTCAATTTAAATATATTTCTCAGAAATTAAGAATTTTTGTAGAATCTGCAGGTTAGTAGCACTACAAGGATGAGTTTAAGCAGTAACAGTGTTTCCAAAAGTGTCTTTTACAGAATACCAGACATTCCATGAGAAGTAAATTACACTATATTAAATAAAAATGAAATGCTGGGTTAAACATATTTTCTTTATTCAAGGCCTATAATACCGTGTTTCCCTGAAAACAAGACCCAGCTGGACCATCAGCTCTAATGCATCTTTGGAGCAAAAATTAACATAAGGGGGCTGGCCCGGTGGCTCAGGCGGTTAGAGCTCCATGCTCCTAACTCCAAAGGCTGCCGGTTCGATTCCCAAATGGGCCAGTGGGCTCTCAACCACAAGGTTGCCGGTTCAACTCCTCGAGTCCCGCAAGGGATGGTGGACTCCGCCCCCTGCAACTAAGATTGAACACGGCACCTTGAGCTGAGCTGCCGCTGAGCTCCCGGATGGCTGTTAGTTGGAATGCGTCCTCTCAACCACAAGGTTGACAGTTCGACTCCCGCAAGGGATGGTGGGCTGTGCTCCCTGCAACTAGAAAACGGCAACTGGACCTGGAGCTGAGCTGCGCCCTCCACAACTAAGACTGAAAGGACAACAACTTGACTTGGGAAAAAAAAAAAAGTCCTGGAAGTACACACTGTTCCCCAATAAAGTCCTGTTCCTCTTCCCCAATAAAATCTTTAAAAAAAAAAAAAAAAAAAATATTAACATAAGACCCGGTCTTATTTTAATATACTATAAAACGGGTCTTATATAATAATATATAATAATATAGTATGTGATAAATATAATATATAACATAACATAATACTGGGTCTTATATAATACAATGAGACTGGGAATAATATAATAAATATAATATAACAATATAATACTGGGTATAACATAACATAATACCGGGTCTTATATTAATTTTTGCTTCAAAAGACGCATTAGAGCTGATAGCCTGGCTAAGTCTTATTTTCAGGGAAACGATGTACGCAAATATACAATGTGCTTATTTATAGGGAGAAAGTATTTGCAGCATTTTTCCAAACTCATTTCACCATAGTACCTTTCCAATGCAATACACTTTGGGAAATACTGCCTTATAAAAACACAGCTGTGTTTCAGTCCTTCTTTTCAACATGCACATGAATCCACTAAGGCCACCTCCAGACTACGAGATGTGATCATACAATATGGTGAATGTTTAAATAAAACAAAAATTATTAGAGTAAAAGACACATTATCATTAATCCCTCTCAAAATACTCTCCCTCTCACTTGAAACACACTTATCCCACTGTTCTTACCACTTTCGGAAGCAGTTCTGGAAGTCCTCTTTTGTGAATGTCTTTAGTTGCGCTATCGTGGCTGCCTCGATGTCCTAAGTCATTTTGACTTTGGGAAGAGCCAGAAGTTGCACAGTAACAGATCCAGTGAATAAGGTGGATGAGGACACACCGAAATGTTTTTATGTGACAGAAATTGCCATACCAGAAGCAATGTGTAACAGTGTTATCACGACGGAAGATGCTTTATGGCACACTGTAAAACACACCTTCTCTCAACTATAGCTCACACCTGACTGCACTGAGCAAGCTGAAACTTGTCACACACTGTTACTAAGGTTCAATGTGCCACTTCCCATATTGAAGATCCCTGCCTTTCCACGGGATGGCACTCAGCAGCAGCATTCACCGTATTTTGTGATCACAACGGGAAAGGTTCCATGTCACATACTGCTTCTGGTACGGCAATTTCTGTCAAATAAAAACATTTCGATGTGTCCTCATCCACCTTATTCACTGGATTTGGCACCATGTGACTTCTGGCTATTCCCCAAAGTCAAAATGACCATGAAAGGTAAATGTTTTGACAAGAAACTCAGGACATCGAGGCAGCCAAGACAGCGCAACTAAAGACATTCACAAAAGAGGACTCCAGAACTGCTTCCAGAAGTGGTAAGAATGATGGGAAGTGTCTTCAAAGCGAGGGGGAGTATTTTGAGGTGGATTAATGGCAATGTGTCTTTTACTGTAATAATTTTCTTTTATTTAAACATTTACTGTATTTTGTGATCACATCTCGTGTATACAGTATATACTTTTTTACATTTGTGTTATATAAATTTGAAATACTAATATATTGAAATATTAAGTCTCATTTTCTGTATAAAACTTATAACTGCAAATCCAAACACTTAAAAATATCCATCCAGAATTATAATGGCAAAGCTGACAAGCCATGTGAGTTGCTATATGGAAACAGCACTGCAGCTGGTTCACAGAATACGTGCCTATTCTTCTCAAGGCCAGTGTTGGATTTTACACTTTTAAATTATCCAAGACATTGAAGAATATATCCCAATCATAAAATGCAATCATTACCCCAAGAAATAAAAGGATACACATCATCCTATCTAATGGAGACATAATTTTACCATTAAAATTTTACCATTTGAAGAAGTGCCTTCCAGTGACAATCAGGCCTCCGTTCTAATCTTTGCCAAAAGAAAAGTTTGATAGAAATTCTGAAAAATCATTGTCTTACCCCAGTTCCCAGATTATGATCTTGAAATACCATCTCCCATTGAAAGCAGCCAGAGCTTCTTCAAGAAATGGCTGATTCCAGGTCTGGGTCTGGAAATATCTTGCCATATTAGACATCAAGAAAATTACCAAAGGACCAACTTAAGAAGGTAAACCAACTTAGGGTAAAAGGACTCGGGAATCAACTTAAAGAGGTTCCTACTGGCCAATTTTAGCACTAATAATGATAATAACCGCAAGGAGTTGAAACACAGATATGTTAAGTCCATGAGTTTATAACAATACACAAAAGAGAAGAGAGACGGGGAGGAAGGGAGGTTGACTGTACATCTTATCAGAGGGACACCTGTAACCAACTCACTTTTTGAAAGCCTATAACTGAAGAGAAAGACTAAGGCATTTATCCTGCCTTTATAAACTCTATCACTGAATGAATAACAAAATATTAGATGAGCACCAGTTTCTCTCTACACAGGTACTCTAAGTAATATAAAGTAGGAATGACAGAAATATCGCCATTATGTAACCTTAAATAAATTAACTGACCTAAACCATGTTTTTTTAAATTTCAACTTTATTGACATTTTGGGCCTGATAATTTTGTTGCAGGGGCTGTCTTATACATTATAGGAAGTTAAGCAGTATCCCTGGCCTCTCCCAACTAGATGCCTACAGCACATCTCTCCCTCAGTTGTGACAACCAAAAATGTCTCCAGACATTGACAAATGTCCCCTTGGGGGGCAACGGGGGATGGGGGAAGGAGGCTGATCTACACATTGCACACCAATGGCTGCTAACTTCACACAGAACAACAGACAGACATTATGTGCCTCCTTAAGAAAATATATCTCTACCTACAAAGCAGTCTTGCCTCTCCGCACCAGCAAAAATAAATTTCAATTTAATCAAGCTTCTAGTTCCAATTGTAGGACATACCAAAGACAGAAGAAAAGTTAAATGACACCACAAGGAAGCAATCAGCAAAATCTAGTCTGTTGGGAAAAGTCTATATAGGACAAACCCAGTTTCTTTAATAAATAATTTGTAAGAGGAAAACAGTGAGGGAATCTATAGATTAAGAGATTTAAGAAACATCCATAGGAGTATGTGGCCTTTATTTCGATCTCAATGCCAACAAACTGCAAAAAAAATTTAAATGCATTTGTGAGACTAATTTGAATGTTGCCTGGATAGTTTGATATTATCTATTAATCTTGTAAATGCTTACTGGTAATATTGTCATTAAAATTTTTCCCTTTTCTTGAAGTCCTTATAGCTCAATGTTTATACTGAAATAGTTACAGATGCAACTATATTACACCCGGGATTTCCCTTAAATAATGTGAAATGGGAAGTGGTGGGGTAGATGAAATAAGATTAACCATAGACTGGTAATTGTGAAAGCTGATCACAGGTTCACAGGCCTTCATTGTACTGTCTACTTTTCTAAGTCTTTAAATTTTTTCAAGATAAAATGTTAAAAAAAATCATGATCTTCAGCAAATATTGCCTACTGCTTAATCAGTCAGTAAGTATATTGCAAGTCCAAGTAGTTCAATTAATGCAAATACATTCTGCAACTAGTTCATGCAGGCTCAAAATCAGATATTCTCTCGAGTACTTTGAAATTATTGAACAGACTTCAGGTTACTAATAATACCTGCTCTGAAATGGTTCCAGGACCAAACCACTTCTGCTCATGTTCCATGGCATGGGACTCTGGGACTCCATTCAGTATTTGTTTACGCCCTTTTGCGGATCCAAAACCACTTTCTGGGATTACTACAGGCTATACATATATGTAGATACACCTGCTACTCTCCTGTATGATGTGGCAAAATGGCTAGGCTCAACTACCATAGCCATATCATTTCCATCAACTTCTGGTTTGGTTTCCAAAGCACTGAGAGCTACTCTTGATCAGCAATATCAAATACTTGGGTTCCAGCCCCTTTCAGACTACACTCTCAAATTGTCTGCTATCCAGAGCATACTAGAAGCTCAGATGAAAGATAGCTCTATGTTTATTAAATGATTGTAATAAAATGACATAAACATTGAGAAAATATCCAAATATGTTTTTAAAATAAGTCAACCCTTATTTCACGGAATTTCACTTTCTGGAATATACCCAAAGGAAACAAAAACACTCTGTCAAAGAGATATCTGCACCCCATGTTGATATAGCAGCATTATCTACAATAGCCATGACATGCAAATAACCTAAATGGACATCGATGGATAAAGAAGTTATGGTATATATAACAGTGGAATATTATTCAGCCATAAAAAAGAAGGAATCTTGCCATTTACAACAATATGGGTGGACTTTGAGGACATTGTATCAAGAGAAATAAGTCAAGACAGAGAAAGAAATACTGTATGAGTTCACTTACATATGGAATCCGTAACAAAACAACACATAGAAAAAGAGATCAGATTTGTGGTTACCAGAGCTGGAAAATGGAAAGGGGAGAATTGAATAAAGGTGGTCAAAAGATACAAACTTCCGGTTATAAGATAAATAAGAACTGGGAGTGTCATGTACAACATGATGACTATAGTTAATACTATGGTATATTTGAAAATTGTTAAGAAAGTAAATCCTAAGAGTTATCACAAGGGAAAAAACACTTTTTCCTTTTACTTTTTGTATCTGTGTGAGATGATGGATGGTAACTAAACTTACTATGGCAATCATTTCACAATATATATGTCAAGTCATGCTTAAATTTATACAGTGCTATATGTCAATTATATCGCAAAACTGGAAAAAAATTTTAAAATAAAATAAAATTAGTCAACCCAGAAAATATACTGTCACGTTTTCTGGGTGCCAATAAAGAGCTCTGCAAGCTACGGATTCCTGGCACCCTAAGCAAAAGAGAAAGTAAAGTCCAAAAGGGATGCATAAAATGCCATTGAACCCTCCTCACTTTCCAGTAAGAATCTATGCATTCACATGAGGTTAGGGGGCATTTAAAAACATAATTTAGTCAAAACCTAATTATCATTCAGGGACTTTTTCATTTCAGCTTATTCTTAAAGAGTATTAACACAATAATTGAGCCCATGTATTTAATCTGCAAGTTTACTTTTCAATAGGGCAAAGAGCCTCCAGATCAAGGGGATAGTCATGTCAGACTATAACCTAATTGTGACAAATAATACTAGTTATCCATATTACTTTATATATTGTCACCAAGAAAAACACCTATTTACCTTTCAAGTCCCTCCTACAACCATAGAAAAAGATTCAAATTTGTATTTCAGAAGGAACATATGGAAAGTGACCACAACCTGTTCTACATTCAAAGATTATTTTTTAAACTACACTTACATGCTTCAGTCCCCCAAATTATATTTACCTCATAGTAATCAAAAAGCAACCTAAAAATTATTTACTAAAGAATAAAATCAGATGGATTTTGGCCAAAATCAAAACTAAGCAAAATACCTAGGGGTAGCCAAATTTGGAATAAACTGCTTGTTCATGTAAATCAAATCTCTTATCCCCAGACTGCTGGTATATAGTTGCCAAAAAGTGGTTTATGTCTGCTGTCATTTAATTATATTTATATACACGCCTCATTTTTTTTGAAAAAGAACTTCAAGTAGTTTAAATGGCAAAAATTTGGTAGAATTAAATGATTCTCCATTATGCAGCTTCTAAAAGCATTTTTTTCTTGAACAAACAAATGTTATAAAATGAAAATGGCATATCAAGTTTTTATTAAAACTTCATCACTGAGTCTTATAAAGCAGAATAACCATTATTATACACCCCACAAAGGTCAAAACAAAAGAAAAATTAATCTCAAAGTAACTGAGAGCTTGTTAAAACAATTTTCCTACTTACCAATTTATCATTTTCATTGGGCATTTCAAAAACACATCTCAATTTAGAATCCATTAAATCATCAGGTTTTGCCTCTTTCCACTAAAAACAAACAAAACCAAACATGAGACAGAAGAAATATGATCCTGTCAAATAGGTTTCACCTCGAGGGACAAGTAAATGATCAGTGTAGCTACTAGGAGCAGGAGTCTTTGGCTCAACCAGGATGCAATGCTGCATTCTGTCATAGTTACCTGTCAATCCACAGAAATTTCTGTATAATCCTAAAAAGAGCTACTATCACCACCCGTTAAAATCACACTACTATCTCTATAGATATTACAGGACTTTCTCCTTAATGGCATTTCTAAATTGTTTCTAAGAAATACTATTTCACAATTCTTTCATCATTGAAATACGTTAGGGTTATCTGTAATAAACAGATCTTTGGATTTTTTAAAAATTAGGTTTCTCAATTGAGAACTAAACAAATCCCAGTTTAAGCAACATTCCCCAAAATAAATTCTATTCAACTTCCATACTTACCACAGCTTCCATATCTGAAGTGTTTGGTGGAGCAAAAATTGTCTGTACCATAAACTTGTGTTTACTCTTTTCATTGGGATCATAGTCAAAAGGCTGTAGCATTACTAAATAAGAAGAAAGGACACATTACATTGTCTTCTGCATTTGTTTGCTTCTTATTCCTATTATCTCATTCACTAATATAATTTAAAGACAACCAGGATGGGTTCAAGAAACCAAACACTGGACTACTGGCATTAAGGATCCAGAATCAACTTTATGTTTTCCAATTATTTTTAAATTGTCCACCTTTCTGATTTTCTAAGTATTTAACAACCCACAAAATAAACTGATGGCTATTTAAAAAAAAAATAAATATCAATCTATGATTGTCCCCTCTAAACTTAAATTTCAGGAAATTTTCAAAACTTTGTCAACATTAGCTATTTTAATGCCTGCAAGCTTGGATTAAATCTAGTAAATTGTCTATTAAAACTATAAATTTAGGTTTCATTTTAACAGTGATTACCTCTTAAAATTAGACAACAAGTGTATTTAAAGGAGAAATTCTGAGTAACTTAATAACTCACTACTATGTTAGTGTTCTAATATAACTAAACTTTTTAAAATAGATGTTAAACACCCATTCAAGAATTTATCAATTTGTTTAAACCTGATTCTAAGAAAACAAAGTATACAAGGTAACCACATGGCCGCATGATGTCTAGAATTCTTCTAGCATCCTAATAATTATATTCAAATTTTTTCTAAGAATTTATGATTCTCAGTAGCCTACAAAAGAGGGATTTTAGAGGTCCCATGTGGTTAAAAGTCATGCTAAATTATGTAATATAAATCTAATAATGAATGAATCAGCAATAATACAAGATATGTATATAATACTGTGGAAATCATTCCTCTGATACTTAAATTATTTCTAACATATACAGAGGTTACCAAAAAAATGTATACACCTTTTAAGAAAGGAAAACTGTATTAAAATTGTAATAATATATACCGATAACAAAAGATGAATACAAGTCACATTTGACTTCTGCAATTACAAGAGGTGCTCAAAGTGTCCATCAGGGTCCAGACACTTCTGATTACGGGAACTACAGCTTGAGCAACGTTGATCAGTGTCCACTTGTATACATTTTTTTGGCAACCTTCCCCACCACCCCTGTGTGTACGTGTGCGCGCATGCGTGCACAGCGTCTGAGAAGTCCATCAAAGGTAAAAAAAAAAAAATTTAAGCGCCAAATACATAGTAGCAGAAAATGCACTATAAATGCCCAGAATCCAGACAAAGCACAATAAACTTCCATTAATACCCTTCACTGAACAATCTTTATAAGCTAATCACTAGGAAATGGATAAAAAGAAAACTTAAAACATGGTTGTGACTTTATGACAATTAGACTTCAAGGTTGCAAACCATGGAACAAAGACAAATCTTAAAAATATTAGGTTGGTGCAAAAGTAACTGCAGTTTAAAAGGTTACAAACAATTGCAAAAACCACAATTACTTTTGCACCAACCTGACATATATACACACACACACAAATTAAAAGAGTAAACCCATAAAACTAAGTGCTAAAGGGTGAGAGGAAAATAATGAGTAAGTAGATAATCAATCAGGGAAAGTGGCTGGAGGGAGTGTAGTTTAAATGACTCATATGGAAAGGCACTGCACTAAAAATCAGAAGTTCTAATGGAAGGAGAGGAATATGAGGGCATGCTATGCAAACACGTTTTTAGTAAGTCAGATGTTCAATACAAGGGGCTTATGTTGGAGAAAGTGCTTTGAAAAGTATACATTTTCTTAAGAAACATTAATACAGTAAAACTTCAACAATCTAGAACCCTCAAAGAAAAAGTCATTCTGGATAGTTTTATGCATTTCTAGGAATGTAACTATTTGCATCAAAAACTATTTTTAACCATATGAAGAGAAATAATTCCATTTCTTCCAATTTAGCTAAAGGCTTAAAGATTTAGAGAGCAACTTCCAGAATAAATGTACTAATTGCTTTATCTTCCTATTTCCCATCCATTTTTCCCATGAACTGACGAGGTGGACAAACAAATACGAAAGCATTCCTCCCAGGCCACCATACCACAAGGCTCACTAAAAACATCTTTTCTAGGGCCTCCTACCTCTGAGTTTTTGACATACAACTGAGGGAGGACTTAGGGTCATCAAGAACTCTAATCATGATATGTCCTCTATTGTCTTTGAAGTCAGGTTCTACTTCTAAATACTCTTAATGGGTCTGTTCTAGGCTTTCACTTTGTATAATTTGCTATTTTTAATCTACTGTAGACTTGCAAACCAGAAAATTGATACAGAATTATTATAATACCTTATAAGAAGCACCCAGGCATTTTTTTTTTTAAGGTACACATGTCTAGGTCATGCCCCTAGAGATTCTGATCTGGGAGAAGTCCACGTGTGTTCCTGCTCTGTGTCATTACAACACACAGTGAGAGTTGAGAACTACTAGAAAGTAAAAGTAAATGGTCTCTGTGTGAGGCCTGAGAGGTTCTCCCATTAAGTAAGATGCATTCTCTTACTTGTTTCCTATTTCCCAGCTATGTTAGATAAGATCTTTAGGGAGTACTGTCTTGGAAAATCTGAGGGAAGAAAGAAATATTTTATAGAGGGCATTAACTATGGCACCAGCACAGACTTCACAGCAAGATTAAGCAATCCATTTATGGGAGGAACCAAGTATACTCCTTGGGCTCCAAGTAAACACAAAAGGGAGTAATAAAACTGAAGTTTTCAAGTTCAGAGCACCATTGGCATTTACAATAAAAGGCAGAAATACCCATCTAATTTGATACAATCAGCAAAAAAAGAGGCATTGTATTTTAAGCAAAAGATTTGGAATACTTCTACAGCTGCATGCAACATGTAATGCCGTGTTACCCCGAAAATAAGACCTAACCAGACCGTCAGCTCTAATGCGTCTTTTGGAGCAAAAATTAATGTAAGATCCCGTCTTATTTTACTGTAAGACTGGGTCTTATTTAATATAATATAAGACCCGGTCCTATTGAATATTATATAAGACCGGGTCTTATATTAATTTTTGCTCCAAAAGACGCATGAGAGCTGATGGTCCGGCTAGGTCTTATTTTCGGGGAAACACGGTATTGGTTAGAAATCTGAATAAGAATGATCAATTACAAAAATGATGTACTATTCCAAAGATAAACTAATAAGGGCAGAGAATGTGGTAGTGAGCTGTAGAAATAATCGATACAAGATTTTAAATTGACAGTAGCTTATAAATCAACCATATAAAGAAAGCCCCATCACAACATTAAGGGTGAGAAATTTTCTGCAACAGTTTGCAAACAGTAAGAGAACAGAAAGACAGCATTGAAGGCAAAGCCAGAATAACTTAAAAAACTTTTCTCTCCCTCCGGATGAAACCCTATTAATTAAAACCAAATTAAACATAATCACAAAATATCAAAATTCAAACTGTATAAATTCAGGATATGAGTTGCTACCTGAAACAGTCACCGTCGACCCTGGGTCAATAATCCCACTGTTGGGCCTCACACAGTACCGACGAGGCGCTGTAGTCTTCACTTTGAAACACACTTTTCTATCCGATGGATTTCGCAATTTAAGATTTGTAGTGACTACATCTGTGAAGGGGCCTGTGAGGTTTAAAAACCAAAAACAGGGGAAAAAATTTTTAATTGGATACATACATATACACACACATACACAAACACACATCCCCACAGCAGAATTCAAAATTAAAGGTATATAACCTCAATTTTATTTAAAGTACATATTAAAGTCTATGTACATAAATATACAAAATGACTAACAGAACTTTTCTCCAAGTGGTAGACTTACAAGTGAGTTTTACTATCTTCTTCATTCCTTACCATAGTTTACAAAATTTCTACCTGAGCATGTATAATTTCTATCAAAAAAAAGTATTTTAGGTTTCAATTTATGAAATAATTACACAATTACATTCTCATAGTAGTTTAGTACATTACTGAAAAGATCAGGATTTTCCAATGGTCTGCAAACCAGTGCCAATCTTCAAATTCATTTTACTAAGCCAAATGCAAAGATCTATATCTGAAGATACATAAATCCAATGACAACAGTGCTCTTTTTTTTAACTTAATTAGGTTTGATTCATTCACTCATTAATTCACTCACATATTTGTTAAGTGTTTATTATGACCACTGTGTCAAATGCCCTGCCCTAGGACACAAAGTTTTTAGGCATTGGTTCTACACCCAAACAACATAAAATGGCAAAACAAGGAAACCGAAAATGGTGATCCAGTCCTGCCTGACTTAAACAAGTCCAAATCATTTTTTTTAAAGGAGGGGAAAAGATTAGAGCCATTTTTGCTCCTGGCTGAAGAAAAACCCAGACAGATTATACAGATTAATTTAGACAAAATACCCATTAATTTGTAGAGGATAAAACTATGTCCCAATGGGAAGCAATAACTACACACTTCTAACACAAAAGCAATTTTAAATGGTTTTTAAAACAATCAGTTCTAAGTTACCGCTTTTAAAAAAAACTAGAAGACAGAAATCAAAGACAGCTATTATAAGGCTATCTTTCTTTTATTTAAATAAACAAGAATAAGCACGTCTTTTAAAACTTGAAAACAAACAGATCTGCCTAATGCAACAAAAGGAAAAGAAATTTCAAACACAAGGCCATTAAAAGGTACTTATTTGAAGTCCTGGTAAGGGAAATTATTTTATCCTATGTTTAAAGTTTTAGAGTTACAAAATGTTTTCTAACGAAGATTTAAAACTGGGATTAGAGGACAGAGATAGAAATGAGAGAACATTAGACTATACAGAAAGACTGAGAACCACTTACAAAAAAGAAAAAATTTTAATGTAAAATAGCTCTTTAAATCAACGGGTATGCATGTCATTTTGGGGGGGAAAGTATACACAAGGTATATATGAAATACGATCTTCTGAACAACTTGCTTTAATTACATGTCAAGTTAATCATTGAATTTGTGTATTATTTCACAACCTTTGCTTCCTCTTCAATCCCAATTGCTTGCAATTTTTAATGAGCAGATTAACAACTCTACCATACATTAGCATATGAGTAAAGAAGAAAATTAATCTGTTCATTTTGCCACATGAATCCACAAAATGGGTGGCTACAGACACATTTTAAACTACTGACAAAACTAGGAGTCTTAAAGACATAGACTCCCTTTCTTAACAGTCTCAAAGTCCATAAATTACTACAGATTATTGAAAACATATAAAGTTTTATAGAACTATTTCAACTAGAACTTTAACATGACAAAAGAAACATTTCACAAAATTTTAATTTTGAACAATCCTATATTTTCATAATATAATTATGTGAACGTTTCAGTTTTAAATTTTAAATTGCATTTTTGTAATTATCCCCAATTTAGGGGAAAATACCAATTATCCAAAATAAAGTAAAATAACTGATTTTTAAAACTGATTTAGAAAATAAATGTGTCAATTTTCATCAACGTGTGAATTCTGGAATAGTACTTCAACTTTATATTGCTTAGCAGGGCCTATAAATCTTCAGTAATAGGTTGTGGTCCTTCTAGACATAAAAATGCAGACTACCTAAAGATGAAGATAGTATGTCAAAAGAAAAAAAAAACTCCACCAACGTAAAACAAAATTAACTGGATCCGTTAGCCTTATCAATAAAATATAAAATTACCTATAATAAACCCACCTAACAAATGAATTTGAGATTTTCTGCTCCATTGTGTCCCTCCTAAACAAGCCTCTCATTAAGAGTTGCTCCCAGCAGTCTGAGCCTGTTTTCCCAGTTAAAATGGAAAATTAGCAAAGTACTGATAACCATTAGCATAAGAATAATCAGATTTAATAGCTTTAGGGGTCCTGGGAAGGAGTATTGTCCACTCTTGTGGGTCACAGAACCTTTTAAGAATCTGATGAAAGCTTACTACCCCAGAAAAACATACACAAGCTAATATTCACAATAATTTTACACTGAATTGTTGGGGGTTAAAGGTGAGGTTGGGAGATTAAGGTTGAGGTGGAAGGGAGACGTGGACCCCTGAAGCCCGAAGGTAAAAAAAGACCTGATGAAAACTACCTGTACAGAGCCTCAAAAACAGAGGGAAAGAAAAACTATGTACTGTATTTCTTAAAAAAAAAAAGAAAAGCCTAAATCCCAGGGTTATACTGTCCCTATCACGTATTTTTGCCTGACATTATGACTGGGTGATGTAATTGTTGGTGGGAGTTGGAGAAGAGGAATAAGATGTTAGACATTCTGCAAAACCAGGGCAGAGGCACACAGCAAAGCATTATGCCCCAATCTCACCAAATTTTCAAATACACCTCCAAAAATACATATTGGTGAAAAATATCTTTTTCAGAAATACATCTATTGTGTAAAACAGGAAAAAATTGTTCTTTGCTCCAAAACTTTAAAAGGTGCGTTCACCATTACAGAAAATTATTCTACCAACAGCAATGTCACTCATGATACTTGAATCAACAATACAACATATCTGTATCAGTAGATATTTGTAGGTGACACATTCATATGATTCTACCTATATGCATATTAGTTTGCCTTTATTTCAAAATGTTAAAAGAAAACTGATCAGCCCTCTACTCAAATAACTCTTGCCTTATTTTCTTAAATGCAAGCTTATTTGTTACAAGCAGCTTACAAGCATCTGGCTACTTCATTGTATCTTCTAGTATAGTCATGCCCAAACACTTACACAATCAAATGCATATTTCACTACAAATTAACTTTCGTTTTATTTCTCCCTTATATTATAGTTAGGAAATTATGTTAAAATTTTAATTATGTATGTTGGCAGGAAATTTTAGGCACGATTTTATTTAAGGATGGTCAAGAGGCCATTACAAAATATAAATATTAAAATAGAATATTGCATCCTATAGGGTTAAAAAAAAACACTGCATTATATCAATAATCTGCTAATTGAATACTTATCCTCTGCAATGCTCTGGTAGCTAACGCATTAAAAAAAAAAAAAAAAGTAAATGGTTACAATAAAAGCCAGGATAAGGGTTAACTTAGCAGGGAAAGGAGGTGGTTAACGGAGAGAGTACAAGGAGGGTTCTGGGATGCTGGCCTAGTTCTATTTCTTGTCTTGAGCAGTGATTACATGAGCATTTACTTTTGCTAATTCCTTAAACTGTACATATTTTTCCTTTATGCAAGGCAATAAATGTTTTTATTTTTTTAGAAAAGCTGATCTTTGATGTAACCTTAAAAAAAAAAAACTGAAAAAAACAGTGGAAAGCAGGGAATTTTACCCCCAGTTTTACTGAGATGAAAAGCAGTTTTGATGAGAACGTGAACATTTGAACCAATTTATGTAGAACATAAACACTCACGTTTTGAAGATTTCTAAAACTCAATCCCTATAAATGAGGAAAATCCTGTGATTTGTCCAATATATATGCAGTTTAACATTTTAGAAACAATTATTGCAATAATCCATTTTAAGATCACCTGATAGTCAAGTATACTAGTCATTAACCACAAGTACCATCTGATACATACTTTCTATGTTAGAAAGGAAATTTCACTGCTTATATGTAATAATATTCTATATAAAACAAGAAAACTCCATATAATTCAGGTTACATTTATTTGCACTCTTTTACTGGGGAGGGAGGGACCTACAATCAAAATAACTCTACCACATAACGATTATACATTGGTTGTCCTCCTTTAGTCTAAGGAGACTAGTTTTAAATAGTCATAACATTTTCTGTCACTAAGCATTCTGCCCTAGCTCAACTACAGTTGTCATTGCCAGTAAGCCAAAATCCCATTCACAATCCCAAATTCTAACAATCAGACAGAAATGTAACGTATACACACATGGCCTCTGTGTAACAAGGTTTGGACACATGTCTGAATAAACTTGGAACCTGGCATTTCAAAAAGGTAGGAAAAGTTTAGGGCAGCTCACCCAGAAGGCGATCCTTCCTCCTCTGTCTAAAGATATATTTCCAGCATGAAACACCCTTTATATTCAGGCAGTATCCCGAAAATTCTAGCATTCAGAGCAATGATTTCCTATTAAATAGCGGGACCTTTATTCTCCAAACCTCCCAATCTTATAAGGAACCTTCACATTAAGCTAAAAATGGTACCACTCTGACTAAACAATTTTTTTAATGGTTATCATCCATCCTTATTTTGATAATTGCCATTAAGTTTTCTTGAAATGTCAAGCTGAGTTTAGTTGCAAAGAAAATTCACTTGGGGAGAGAAAGGACGAGACCAGTTAGCTTTCCCCCTAAGATTTTGAAAAATTTCAGAGAAATTGAAATAACTGTACAGTGAACAATCATATACCCACTACCTAGATTCTACAATTAACATTTTGCTCTATTTACTTTGAGACATAACAATCTATTTATCCATCTCTGCCTGTCCGTTCATCTATCCATCTTATCTTTGATACATTCTAAAGTAAGCTAAGACTTCAGTACACTCACTTCTAAACACCTCAACAGGCAGATCAACTTGAGTTCAATATTTGCTGACTGTGAAGAGAACCAAATTTTAATTCAGGATAAGTAGTAATATATGGCACGCAGCGTTTCTCTGAGATGCAGCTTAAGAATAAACAGGCAATGTACATGAACGTTAATTCGTGAACTCTGTGAGATCCATTTCGGCTAGCTACTCAGAGGCCTGCTGCGAGGCAATTCTCCATGGGTTTCTAGCATTTCTGCATGTTTTGCCAAGTGGAGGCACTGGGGGCTTTTATCCAGACTATCTTTTCAAGGATGTATTAAACAGTGAACAGTCTTGAAAGACAATGTCTCCCTCCTGAGGAGAGTATAGGTTTGTTTCCCGTCCAGTATAATAAAAGTAAGTCTCCTCTGGAAAAAAGGTCAGGCAGGTTTCCACGCAGCCCATTATGAAGAGTAATATCCTTCGTCTCTAAACCTAGGAGTCTCGTGTCTTCTACCAACACCCATAAAATTGTAGCAGGCTAAATTTTCAGACCCTTCAGTTCTTGACAAGGCCTTTCTGAGCTCTTAGCTATGAGGTACCTCTGGATAATTAATACCAGAAAGTGCAAAGTTCCAAAGGGTGAATCTCTGAGGAAAAACATGGCTGACAGTATAATTCACATGGTGCATAATCTGTACCTCTCTGATGGCACTTCTCACTTTCTTTTATTATTTATTGATGTACAAGGTCTTATCTCACTCAACTAAACTGCAAGCCCCTTAAGAAACATTCACTTCGTCCCTGAATGAGTAATTAGCACAAGTCTTAAGTCGTACTAGCTGATAACATATTTGTTGAATGAATATACACTGGAAGTATGGTTGAATAGTCACATAGATTATTTTTAATCAACATGCAACAACCACAAAAAATACCAGAAGTATGCATATTTGCTTCAAATGTTTCTAGGTCTTCAATTTGTTTCAAATTGTTTCTAGGTCTTCATAAATCATTTATTTCAATATTATATTCTTATTCCTTCATCCTGCCTTAACTGAAATAGAATAGGTAAAAATCCTAATGAGAAGGCTAGATGCTCAGCTCAAATATATAATGTAGCTGTAGCAATGCCAAGATAATGACTACTTCAGTTTTTCCACAAGCAAATTATCAGCTGTATAAATAGTTTTCCAATTACATAAAGGTTATGTTGCTGAATAGTGTAATGTTAATGCTAACTTAAATAATCATGCATATGAAGTATACAGAATATCTACTAAGAATTACCACAGTAATAGCGTGGTGGCAGCAGTTAACAGTAAAAATAGTGATAATAACACAAGTTTTTACAATAGCTAGCCTTTATTGGGCACTCACCATGTATCAGTAACTGCATGAATTACATTATTTAACCTTCATAACAAGGCTATGAGATACTTTTACTATGTATCATCCCCATTTTACAGATGAGTCAACTCAGACTCAGAGAAGGAAAAACAACTTGTTCATACAACTATTACAAATACAATGCAACTAATACAAAGCAATGAAAGTGGGAAGTCAAATCAGGTCTGACTCCAGAGCCTAAACTCTCTCTCATAAATTCTATGTATTTTATGCAAACTATCTAGCTATATATATTTCCTAATTCATAAGCACTCCAAGTGGAGTTCTGCAACATTAAAGCATGAAACTGCAGTCAAATCCGTAATATATGAAAAAAGATTTTTAAATGGATTATTGTATTTCTCTTGGTCTCACAGGTCAACAATGAACATTTCCTGAAACGAGCATCAAACACTGAGAAAGTATTTTACGTTTCTATCTAAAAAAGCCCTGAAACATTTTCATTATAAATTTTAAAAATGAGGTCACCTTAATTTATTTGTTTTTTCTATATATTTTTTGAAATGTATTGAAATCTCAGACTTTAGATTAGTTTTTAAAATCTAGATAGGTGTAGGATGTGAGGAAACAAGAGAAATGGATATTTTGGGAGAATATGAAATAAATGCTTCTAGCACCATTTATAGATCTAAAACTCTCATTAGATTAGAAGCCAAATATTTATAACATGAAAAAATGATCACAGTTATATTAACTAAAAAAATTACAGGCTATAAATGTGCAGTTACACACAGAAAACATAAAAAGAAATATCAAATGTTAATAGTGGTAGGTATGTGGTAGCATAGCAAAGTGGTAAACATATAAGTATTGACTTTATAATCAGAAAGGATTTTTAAATGGGTACACACATTAGCTTAATTTGTTCATACACCTTTTATTGGTAAAGTCATAGTGGAAAAACTGAAAAGATTCGGAAAACATGTCTTCCAAGGATGTTGTCATTGAGGGTTTTGGTAGTGGGAACAGAACTCAGAAAACAAGACCAAACAATCATCTTTCCCTACAAGTTATAAAAGTAAAATTTTTTTCTGTAGAGAAAATAAACAGAAAATAATCTAGGCTACAAAATACTCTTACCTTTAAAGGTATGACAGTCCAATTCATGTCAGAAAGAGCTCAATGTAACTTAACACATGCGTGTACAGTTGTTATTTGTGAACTGTTACAGAATGGTTATAAATTAATTTACTTTACTTTCCGATAAATATGTTTTTCTGCTTGTTTTTACATGCCTTGATTTGTGAACTGTTCCTACATAGTTACAAACATTAGACTTGTTTTCTAGTTACCTCTATATAACTTACCTTATTATTTAAAAAAAAAAGACTTTAGACTGTGTAAAGAGGTAAATTACTAATGAATAAAGTAATATAGGAAAGACAAATGAATAAAGCGATACAGGAAGAACAAATGAAACCAAAGGCATCAAGTCTAACAGCAAAGTAATTTTTTTCTCTTACTATAAAAAAGCACTGAATGTTCCTTGTAGAAATCTTGGAAAATACAGAAAAGTTAAAATATAAAAACAAAAGACACTCCTAAATCCTAAAGTAGAGCTATTGATTGCGAACATTATTTCCTTTCCAATCTTTTTTTCTTGCAAATATTACCATAAATGGGCTCATATTTTGCAACTTCTCAATGGAGGGATAAGGCTGTCACCACCAAACATCACTAAAAGTGAGACAACCATACATTATCTACACCTGATGTGTCACAATTCCACCTATGAAGTATTTTTACCAAAAAATATTGAAAACTGAATCTAATCAAGCCCTTTAAATCTAACTCCAAATTTAAAAGAAATACATATCAGAAATATCAGGAATATGGGACATTCTCCTGGAGAACAACCTGGTCTTTTCACCAAGTAAATGGCATGATTAAAAAAAGAGGTAGGGAGAGGCACTGTTTAAGGTAAATAATACTTGGATACAATAAATAGGTTGAACAAACCAACTAAAAACCAGGAGTACAATCGAGGAAATTTCAATAGATTACATATTAGATGATATTAAAGGACTATTTTTGGTTTTATTAAATGATAATGGTGTCATGATTATATATCTTTTAAATGCCCCTTTTTTCACTTATTAGAAATGTAAGGTCAAATATTTAGGCTTGAAATGTTGTGATATCCAGAATCTGTTTTAAAATACTGCAGCAAATAAATAAAAAAAGCAAATATGGTAAAATGCTAATATTAAACTTAAGTATATGAAGTTATTAAATTTAAGTGTATAGAGGTTCATTATTATGTTTGTATGAATGCAAGTTTTCCTAAGTTTCAAACTTTTTATCGAGTAATTTGCATCACATTTCAGTTAAAATAAACCCAGTAAACAAGCATTTGCAAATAATAGCCTCCTCTTACACTTCATTTTTTTAACAAGGATTTTCCTTTAGTAGTTACACAAAATAACATTACATTTTGTGGTCTGTACACTATAATAAACTAGTAAACATTCTCTTAAAACAACTTTTTATGGTTGAAGGAAAGCAAGACTCATCCTATCCTATATTAACTACTATCACCTCTGAAAGGAAGACAAGATTTCACTGAATGGGTCAGTCAAGATACAAAAGCAACAACAAAAAGAGAGCTCAGAAAGTGCCTCCGAGAAAATAAAAAGGTGCTGGCTAACAGACTAGACTATCTTCACAGGCCATCTATGCATGGGCTGGTTAAGAAAGATCTTAAAAGAAATTTAAAAGGTAACTTAGTCCAGTTAACCCACAAAATTATCAACACTAACAATGACGAAATACCAAACCTTGAAGAACTTAATCAAGGTTTCCCAATTCTTTGTTTTTCCATTTCATAGAAAAATGTTTTTTGGACTCAACTGTCATATGTATTCACAAACCTTTAGGACCAGAACAACACCCAAGAAATCACCTAGTCCTACTTCTCACCTCAAAAATGAAAAAGGTGAAGCACAAAGAATGAACAATTTATCTATGGCTAGTCAGCTCTTAACAAAATACCCTACTCTCCCTTTCCTGGAACTACAAAACTTTGAAAGCACACCTATCTGCAATGGCAGATGAAAAACCCTACTGAAAGACATCCAAGACTAAAATCATGGGAATTACAGCAGAAATCATCTTAGTCTTATTAATGCAATCGATGTTTTCTGGGCAATCATCCCATGACTGATCTTGTTACTACTGATATAAAAATAAAAGAAATGGGCACGTAGTTCACAGCGCAGTTTGGTACTGGAAAATATGTAATAAGCATAAATACTACATAATGTGGTAAGCACTGTTATCACAGGGAAGCACATACTTCGACAGTGGCATGAAGAAGGTAATGACCAATTTAGATTGGGGGAATCAAAGCCTTCACAAGAGGAAGTGATTCTTAAACTGGAGACTGTCTAACAGAAATGAAGGAGAACAATATTCTGTAAAGAGCATGTACAATCTTGCAACAGCTTCAAGTATTTGAGAAAAAGGTTTTACATAACCAAAGCTACGGGTAAGAAAGAAATGGAAAGGTAGGCAGCAAATTTTGGACTTTTTCAAGTACATAATTAGAAAATACTGTGGGTTCTTTTTGTTTAACCAAGGGAGCAACAATATCAGGGTTGCATTTTTCAAAGGGTAGTTCTAGCAGCAGTGTGGAAAACAGGCTGAAGAGAAAGGGGCACTGAAGAGGTACTAGCCTGTTGACCAGCAGAGAAAAGATAAAAGATAATCATCTGAAGCAAATGAATCATCCAAAGCCCAAACCTCTCTCTGAGAACCACATCCCTATAACCAAATGCCTACTAGTCACTTCTTCATTAATGTCTTGAAAGGACCTAAACATATCTAAGATATATAATGAGATCATGTTCTTCCTCCTACCATTCTCCCCCACACCCCCAAATAAAAGGAACGTATTTGGTCCTCATCCAGACACCCAAGGTTTCTTAGCTGAGTGCATACCACCACCATTCCTCCAGTTATGTAAGCCAGAAATCTCAGATATCCAAGGTACCTCTATTCTCAGTGCTCATATTTAACAGACTGCCAAGTCTCATAGGTTTGACCCTCTTTAACTTCACATCATCTCCAACACCATTCCCTCGGTCCAGGTTGTCACCTCTTACCTGGACTACAGCAACTGCCTAATTCATCTCTATCTCCCCTCTAATATTACTTCAATTGCTACCAGAGATAGATAGATAGATAGATAGATAGATAGATAGATAGATAGATAGATAGATAGATAGATAGATAGATACAAAAAAAACCAAATGGGATGTCACTCCATTCCCTGTACCAATACCATTCCCCCCACTTAAAATCCTTCAGTGGGTTAGGATAAAAACTGAACTTCTTACTTAAAGCAACATCACACTCATCTTGGCTGTTTCCACTACTGTCACATTGACTCTTTCAGCCTTATAAACAACATGAAATGTTATTTAACATGTTAAATAATATGTAAATATTTTACATATTTTCCCTCCTGCCTCAAGATCTTTACATATGCTGCTCCTACTGCATTTTCCTTTCTTCTTCACCAAGATAACTTCCAGCCATTCTTGGAAAATCTTACTCCAATTGTGACAGCCTTGCCTGACCAGATTGAAATCCATTATTTTATATTCTCATAGCACTACATCTCTCTTATAGCTGCATTTTCTTCTGCTGATAATCTTGTTAGTGTCTATCTCTTCCACTAGAATTCCCTCATGAAAATAAAGACTGTTTTACTTAAAATCATATTTCCAACATTTATTCACCACACATTACTATAGCAGAAACTCAAATCTTTACTGTATAACTGAATGAATTAAAACAAATAAATTTAAAAGTACAGATTAAAGGGGACAGGTTCAAGGGTTATCTCTGAGAAACAGAAACACACATTTTAATTATTAGATGTGCAGAGTATTTCTGATGTAAGTAATGATGATGCCACTAAAAAATAAAATAATTTGGGAAGAAGAGTAGGTGTGGGTAGTGAAAACCCAGTTGGTATGTTTGAAACTCCTGAATAACATTTAAATTCAGATAGTCAGTAAGTAATTAGTATGTATTCCAAAATTGACTGAATTAAAAATACAGATTTGGGTGTGTAACATGTGCAGAGAGAGTAAGGAAGAGAAAGAGAAGCCCTCAAAACAATGAGACTGAACAAGGAAAGTTCACAGAAATAAAATTGAAACCAAATCTGAATCTCAGAAACACCATCATTTAAGAAAAAGAAGACCACAAATCAAACAATAAAGGGAGCAAAGAAGAAAATCAGAAGACAACTGTATCATAAAAGTCAAAAGAATTAGTTTTTTTAAAAAAAAGGAAGTGTCAATAATGTCAAGTACCAAAGAAAGGTCAAGTGAGATAAAAATTGGAAACGATCAGTGCAGTTAGCAATCAATAAGTAGTGAGGACAGAGACAGTAGTAGTGGCTACGGAGCTAAGGAGCAGGAGAGCCAGTGAACACTGACTATTTTTCCAAGCTGATTGCAAAGGAAATGAAGATCAGGAAGGGACATGTACCAGAAGGAGTTGGGAGTCAAGGAAATATTTTGTTTGCCTGTGAAATGAAAGACTTAGGTGTATTTATATGTTTAAAGGAAGAAGCGAGTGGTTGAAACATGAGTGGGAAAATTGCTGATGGAACATGGTCTAAGTAAGAATCATGAGGATTTTTACCTTAACCAGCAAAAATAGCATAACAAGCTTGGATCTGAGGATTTTTCTTTCTCAGGGAAGAAAGTATGGATTATGTGCAAGGGAACAGGTGTTACAAGAGGAGATAGCACATCATAGAAGGGCTTGCATGGCATACTAAAAAAAAAAAAAAAAAAAAAAAAAAATCAAAAATCAGACTTCTATCCAGTGGGCAATCTAGTTATTTGAAAGCTTTTAAGGAATGGAATAATAAGATGATATCTATGTCTTTGGGGTGGGGAGGGTGGGGGAAGAACCACTCCAAGGTTTTGCTGTAGCCACTGTGAAATAGAAGGTCATCTCAAACACCTAAAATAATGCCAAATATCCAAGCGCAGAAGTATTCTGTATCTTCACTTGTGCTTCTTCTTAGTGATGTGCTGTTAATTAAAAACTAAGGACACATCACAGGTCCCTTGGTCCCTAAGAGAGCTTAATTTTCTTTATTGATTTGTTATTGTTATGGGCCACCTTCAAAACAAGGGTTTTGGTCTATTTTCCTCTTTCTCTGATCATTAAGGGAAAGAATATATTTGCAATTTATTTTCGTATTTTCTAGACTTTCTTCTTCAAATTTTCCTCCAAAACTACAAATAAGTAGGAAAAATAAAATGTAATATAATAAAAAATAAGAAATTTTACGGACAAAAAAATAGTCTCTCACATGTAATAACAAATTTCAAATCTTAATTCTAGGTCAAATTACTGCCAGGGTTTAAATAGAATTTGAAAATACCTATGTCATTTTTTTTTGTACTAATGTAACAAAAGAGCTACTTTAGAATCCATTACATCATTATAAAAGCACTTACACATATTAACAATTATATAAAACAAACAACAAAATTTTTAATACAATATTGACATATGCAGAAAATGAATTAAATTATTATCTGCCTCTCCACAATTGTGCTAAAGTGCTGATAATTCATATGATGAGTATGTTATGCATATAGCAGAAAAATTCACCCAATCTCAGAATGATTGAATGAGTCACTTGGAGAAACCTATCAGTCAAATGTAGTGTCAAAATAATTCAAATAAACCTACTAAAAGATGACATTTTGCAAACTATCCTTTGACAGACTTTTACTTCAATTAAAAATTATAGGTGATTTAGGGCAAGTCTGTTAAATGAGTTTTTATATCATCACCAAACTAAGCATAAGGAGATTGTTAATTTTAAATGAATCTCCTTACTTACTATTAAACTGCGCACTGGAATACAGAGCCGATTCCGTCAAAGCTAAGTATTTACTTTTGACTAAAAGAATAACATCAAGGAGGAAGAAACCAAATAACACCAAGTGTCACCTAATTCATCCTATCCCTCCTCTTTCCCAATCCTCCCCATGACCCCACCTGTAAACAGAAACACACAGCAAACCACTGGGTATCTAAGTATAAGCCATACATTCTCTCACATCTGTGGTAGAGCAAACCACTACTCCCTTGCCCAACCCTTTCCCTGCTCCTCAACTGAAAACAAGCTTCTTCCTAGAATGCTTCCTTAAGGAAAGAGAGGTCAGGGAGGAAGGGGCTTCTTTCCTCACACATACTTGTTTTGCCTCTGACGTAACATCTGTATGCCTTTGATGTCTCCTTCAACTGATACCTGCTGAATGAATTACTCATTGCTTAAATACTCTTAATACAGGGATAGCACAAAGCTTTCAGTAAGTGTTTGCTAAATAAATGACCCAACTGAATGTGTCCCTATAAACTTTTCAATGAAACACTTTTTCAGTGAATTTTAAAAGGTAGTCATTGATGTCCAAATTTTTAAAAATGGGCCTTGTGAATTATTTTCATCCACAGCACTAAACAGTCTATTCTATACTCATAGCTAATAATTCTTCAATACATAAAATAAGTAAAATATATGGATAAGTCATTGTGTAATGCTTTTGGTTAACTTGCTTCTCTACTATTATTAGTCTCTTACTATGGCAACATTACAACTTCTCTAGGGAAAAAGCTTCAAACTTTGGCTATTTCCTGGCCTAAGCCTAGTTAAAAAGGCTTCTAAATCCCTAACAGCAAAACACACATGGTTATCCAATAAAGGAAATTTCCTCTATAAACTCAGCCTGTCAAAAAGTAAAAGCAAAATACTTAAATTCTGGAAAGAATACACACCATAAAAGTTTACACTAAATTCCTCCTATCTAAAATAACGACTATTTGAATTAGGTAATTTCATGATTACCCACAGGCTTTTTTTTTTCCTTTCAGTTAAAACTATGTATAATCATGCCACACGCACCAACTTGAAACGTTAAATGCACTTAGTGCCAGTCAAGGTATTTCATAGTTGTCTTAAAACCAATCCTTACCTAACAAGCAGCTCGCTCACATTTCCATTCAAAGATACTTGCAAATGCACTAAAAAGCTTGCAAAATAAAGGAATTATATAATATTACTCTAACATAATGCCAGAATACACTATTTTAAAATTCCTAGAACTATTCACTTTTCTTATGAAAAATATAATTGTGCTGAGTGACACGTTATCACCCTTATCAGGCGTTTGTTAAAAAACCACAAATGTAAAGGCAAAAGTCACAAACACTTTGTCAAGGCAAAAGTCTCAAACACTTAAGATTCCGCAGCAAAAAAAAAAAAAAAACCTAAATGAAAGGACTAAACAAGAGCAAATACTAGGTTTGCTCTACGCGGAAGGTAAGCTGAAATGTCCTATCAGAGGACCAGGAAGACGTCTACTATTAACTTACTATCAATTCTCGGACTGACGCAGAGTTTTCCTGCCCGCACGCGCTTGGGTCTCTGCCAATACAACCCGGTAAGTCATAACCAGAAGACTTCATGGGCTTCTCCGCCTCCCTAGCGCTCGATATACCTGACAGCCGACTTATAAACTGGGCAAAAAGGCAGGGAGCAAAACCCTCGGCGTAGGCCGAGGGCGGGCTCCACCCAGCCCCTCCTCAGAAGGCGGACTGAGGCAACGGAGGCCGAGGAGTGGTTCTCTCTCGGAACCGAGTCCAGGGGCTGCCGCGCCACTGCCTTGCCTCGCCTCGCCTCCCACCGCCTCTGACAGCCCGCGCGGGAGACCGCGGCACTTGCGCCAGCCCTAGAGCCCCCCCCCCCCTTTCCACCGGACCAGAGCGTAAGCTCTAAGGTCACCGCCCACCCACGCCCTCCCAGACAACGCCCGACAGCCCTCCAGGACTAAGGACAAGTGCCAGACGCGGGCAGCAGCGCGGGCAGCACCAAGAGGCGCCCCCGCGGGACCGCAAGATGGCGGCGGCGGCGCCAGGGCCGGGCCCCTCCGCCTCGCCCGGGCTGGCGCGCGCACCGAGGCGCGAGCGGCCGAGGGAAGGAACGGGCCCGGCTGCGGAGTAGGCAGGCAAAGGGCCGGAGCGAGGCGCCGCGGGAGAATGAGAGTGCTGGGGCGTGGGGGAGGGGACGCTCACCTAAGGCCCCGGCCTCCGACCTTCCCTCCACACCCACCGCCCGCCCCAAATCAAGCCCTCCGCCCGCCCCACCCCAGTCAGGGGCTGCCTTTTTCCTACCTTTGAATTTGAGGTCTGTGGGCGGGTCCAGGACCAGGATCTGCTCGTGCTTCGCCATGGCCCCAGAGGCGGACGCCATCGGAGACAGCGCAGAGCGGGGGCGCGCCCGCGGCGGCGGTTTGCTGGCTGGAGGTGGGGGACGACGGCGGCGCCGGCTCACCCGAGCTCTGTGATGGGGCCAGCGCACAGCTCCCGCACCCCGACGCTTGCCGTTCTGTCTCCGGGTCGGTAGGCCTCCCGCTGGGTCAGCAGCTTCGGATCTCACAACTGACTCAACCTCACACCAGCCGTCGCGGCCACGCGCACTGCGATCCTCGGCACCCCACGTGACAGTTCTGCGTGCCTACGTGCGCGCCCCGGGAGCCAGGACTCCCTAGCACTCGTCCCGCCCTCGAGTCCTGCTCTAAGAGGCGCGGGCTGTTGCGCCTGCGCACTCCCGGCCTCCTCGGCGCCCGGAGCATAGCCCAGCTGTCAAGGGAACGGGTGTGGAGAGGGGCGGAACCAAGTTCCGTGGAACTAATGCGGTTTGCACTGCCAGGCAGGAGGGCACAATCCTCGTTCACGCTTAGCTGCTATTACAAAACTGGAGAACCCGCTGTGGTAAGGCATCACCATCTCCCAAACGGGAATACCTAACGGAACGAAGGAGTAGTCAGACTCACTCACCACAACTCCCAGCATGCTTTGTGCGGAGGGCGGAGCCGCTGCCTACGGCCTGTTCCTTTTGCGGCACTGCGCGATGCTTGCTGGGAATTGTAGTAGTGACTGTTCGTGGACGGGAAGGAGAGTAAGGTCTCTCGGAGGCCAATGGGCTTGGGCGTGCTGACACTCATTTTGGCTCTCCGATGGCCTCTCGTCTGCGCTAAAAAGAAAAAGAAAAACTTTTGGAGACTGACCTGAGGTCCCCTGGTTAGAAATAAAAATATTATCTGTGGAAAACATGCCGGGATTTGTCGGGTTTCTCTCTAATCCTACCCGATCCTATATTAGTAAAGGTAAATTCTGTGTCGTATTCCAATCCAATCTCTTCTGCTTCCTGAATACTCCAGTGATGCAAAAGCAGATGAAGAAACGAACCTCATTTAAAAAGCAAACGCGTCGTTGGGGAAATCTGACAAGGCACACGTATAAAGCTAAAAATGAAGTCAAAATCTACAGCGTTCAGTTGCTGTAGTCTATTCATCAGTTTTGATTAATGACAGACCCAAACCAAAACAATTGTCACGTTCACATACAGGAAATGAATTCCATCTGCATCATTTACGGTGGCATGTAGCAAACTGAGCCAAATGAGAAAAATCTCAGTAGCAAAGTTGCTGATAAATCTTTAACCGATTGCCAAGGTAATGGGGATAAAATCATTAAATGAAACAAATAAATGTGCTATAAATAAACCTACTTGAGTTTAAATTCCTAGGAAGCACCGCGAAACAAAAGGCATATTGATGTTACTACCATGAAAGAGCAGCCTAGGTAGTCTAGAAAATAAATGAGAGACAAATGGAACAGTAGTGGAGGCGTAGGCACAAAGTCCAAGTTTTCAGGTGCACTCCACGTATCAGAGCCCATCTGGGAATAGCTCTCTGGACTACATAGCCTAGCATTCACAGAAGATTGTGCTACACAAGAGGAATGTATCTTCAGTCATGAAAAATCTCAGAAGATAGGAGTGCTTAAGTAGTTTGAAAAGCATATTCTAAATTTACCTTTCCTTTGATTTCTATTTATTAACAAAATTTATTTTAAATGTCAATTACCCTTAAAGGAGAATACAAAAATTGTATGTTTACCAAAGGGGGGGGGGGCTTAGAGTTAAAAAAAAAAAAAAGTCGAGGTTGACATTTACGCCACAGGATAGTGTTCCACATAATTTTAGTTACCAACTGACAGCCCTAAAACTGACACAAACTCCAATTTTTTGCTTGCCTAAGATGTCTTATCAATTGCCAAGTTAGCCTTGGCTGAAGTGGTTCCTCCACAGCAAGAATGACACTTCTCTTACCAGAAAGCATATGAATCCCCAGTGTGCAAACAACCAATTAGAAGGTATAACATGCTGAGGAAGTTCCCAGTCACTCCCCTATGGGACAATGGCTGGGCATTCACCATGAGTTCAATAGGAAGCCAGAATTGGATGTATTCCAGTTTCCCAGTCTGTATCATTAAGAAACCTCTGCCTATTTAAGTCATCACCTTTGGAATCAACTGTTTTTCTCTTCTCGATATTGCTTCAAAAATCATATAGTATAGTCTTAAAATCTATAGGAATTTAAATATACGGTAATCTATTTCAGTGGTTTGTGCTTGGATATTTATCAATACCTTTCTCAAACAGTTCAAAGAACTTTACAAACATCATCATACACTACTCAAAACAACTTTATAACAGTTAACAAGTATTAATTTATTGTTAAATATGAAAAGGAAAACACAGGTGAGAGCATCTCACGTCAGTAATAGAGTTAAACTATAGAGAGAAAGTTACCCAATTTTTCATTCTGTACATTTTTGCTCTTCCCAGTCACAATAAAATGACAACCAAGAGTGATTAAAGCAACCATTTAAAATGTAATTGACCTATCTATGGTTTAACACATAAGCTAGGAATGGAAAGATATGTAGCCTAATGTTCATTACTCTTTTTACATCAATTAATGCAGCTCTCCTGAGATCTTAGCAAAATATATCCAAACGTATTTCTCTAGCTCTCAAGCTTTCCTGAGTATAGGAGGTGTGAAGACCTTGAATATTACTTCGACCTACTTGAATCACTAGTAATATTCACCTTTGGACAGATTATCTCATGGGTTTGGCAAGGATTAAAAAAAAAAAAAGAACCACCAGTTTCCAGTATTAACAAATGGTATTAACAATGTATACCATCTTCTCCATAGTTAAACATGTTAAGCTTTACTATAGAGGAGTTATATAATTATGAATATGTTTATGATCAATTTTCTGCATAATTCAATTCAGTACACATTTAAATGGGCATGTTTTCAATAAATATTAAAGCAGTGAAGTGTATTGAATAAGAGTACAGGCTTTGGATCTGAACTGGTGGGTTCAAGTACTGTTCTTCTCTATGTGGTCTTAGCAACTTGAAGTCTTTGTACCTGTTCTACATTGGTAAATTGACGAGAATGATAATACCTATATCTGAGGTTTGTTATGAGAATTAAATGAGTTATTACACATGAAGAGCTTAGAATAGTGTGGATTCCAGGACTGTTTCCTTATTAATGTTAAATGTTAAATTATTGCTGTGTGCTGGGCACAGTGGTAGGTTATATAGTGATGAGCCAATAGACATGGTCTCTGCCCTTACAGGCTTATATTCAGGCAGGAGAGACAAACATGAATGCCCATTTGCAGCTAGGATTCTGTTCTTGAAATAAGTTCAACTAGTGAGGTACACTCACGTGATAGTGGAAAGTTAGAACTGAGATGGAGGCCAGCTTTTTGCACCTTCTGGCTATTTTTCTGCTGAAGCAAGAGCAGAGACTTGAGGCTTTTTGCCTAGCATTCCAGTGCCCATGTACTAGCTTCCTGGATGTCAAGACACAGTTAATTGTTGCAGGGTCAGCAGAAGCAGTAGTTCCTTCCTGAGTCCAGCTTCTTGATCCCTGGGTCAAAGGTAAGAGGGGCAGCCTCAGAGGCAGCAGCTGCCCTGATGGGGCAGTTTATTCTTGCTCTGGGAGTTATCCTTCATCTAGAGGCTGCTCCTCCACCCATCCCCAAAATTTTATTAGCACTTAATTCCCTTTATTGTGTTGCTTCCTGCTTCGGATTTTAGAGTGCTGCAGAGAGTCAGGTGTCATGGAAGCCAAGAACGGATCAAGAAGGTCAATGGTGTAAAAATCTGCTGAATTGTTAACTATAAGGTGAGGACTAGAAACCTTTCACTTCACAGAGTAACATGATGCTGCAGGTAAAATATGAATGAAACAGAATCACTGCACACAAAGAGCTCTTTCTAAAACAGATAGATATGCTTGAGAGTGATAACCAACAGAAATATGCATAAGGTCAACAAGTATTACAGGGATGCACTGCTTGTATAAATGTGGATATGTTGGTGGGGCTTATTGTAGCATACATGTCAAACTTCTGTGAGAAATATAGGTTCCAAGAGAAGGCCGATGGAAGCTGCACCAGATCAAATCAAGTCTGGAAAAAGAAGAATTAGAAAAAAGACTTACCCTGGGACTTTTCTTTGCATGACAACTTAAAACAGTTAAAACTATAAGATTAAGCATCTTTGTATATGAAAAATAATTTGAATAATATGTGTTTTCTCAATTAATCTTTTATGCTGTAAAAGCAATATGTCCTTATTGTAACAAGTGGCACAATCCAAAAGCAAATGAATAAAGTTTCCTCCTATACCTCCAATGTCCACTCCACGGAGGGTAATTAGTGCTAACTGCCTGGATTGTGTATCACTCCCCAACTTTATCCATACTTATAAAAACATAGCTAGTTTGGTTTGGGGGCTTTTTTTTTTTTTTACAAGAATTCTAACATATTACTTTACAATTGCTTTATTCACCTAACAGTGTATTCTGGATATCTGACAAGGTCAATTGGCATCTAACTCAGTCTTTTAACAGCTGAATACATAGAATAGATTCTGAATCCAGAAAATACCCATCTATGGTACCATTTGTTCCCTATTGATGAATGTGGAAATTGTTCTAGGCTTTTATCACAACTAATAGCATTGCAATAAACATCCGTATACACATTTCCTTATTACAGAATGCTTTTATTTCCACAGGGAGATTCCCAGTGATGCAACCACTATATCAATGATATGTCCTATTTCAATACATACTACATACTGTTTATCCAAAGGGTTGCTGTAGTTCACACTTCTATCAGGAATGTATGAAGGTGTCCATCTCTCCCATCTTCACCAAGTGCTAGATCCCACCCCATACCAGCAACAGAAGAAGGGCTGCGTATAAGTATCCAAAATTGTTTGGGTTAATAGTTTTGGCCTCCAAAATTGTACATTTTCATTGAATCCATCCTTATTCATTGAACCCATCTTCTCCTCTCGATATTCCATTTTTCTTCTCTAGACTACATAGATTACAGCACCTGTAAGCAAACAGATTCACTACCGTTAATAATGTGTTTTTCCCACAAATACAATTATTCTTAAAGGAAACCAAAGGTGCTTATGAACATTAAATACACATTTGACTCCCTGCCTGACTTCTCATAGTCTCTGAACACACAGGTTTCTTCATATAGCCCTAACAAAACCTTGAGTAGATGTGGGTGAAGAACACAGATTTGAACATCAGGCAGACTGGACTTCAGTCTCCATCACTTTTTGCCCAGTTATGTACTTAAACTCTACAGCCTTATTTATAAAATGGCAATAATACAACGTATATTTAATATTTTTTTTGAGTCCTAAATAAGATAACGTTAATAAAGTGCTTAGCATAGTGCTTGGCAAATAGTAACCTTTTAATAAATGATTGTTACATGACAGTACACAAAATTTGATATCTCCTTTGAAATATACACTATATATATGTAAGTTGTTAGATATTTAAATTCGCAACTGAATGCTATCTTCTTAATGAGATACGGAAGATAATTTTCTAGGGTTTTATGAAAATACTGAGGATTGGATTTTTTTTGGGGGGTTGTATTTATTTATCCCAATTGTTGGTTAATGACCTGTTTTGGGCCAAGTTACATGGTATAGGCAAGGGCTGACATGAAGAAGACTAATACCTAGTTTCAGTCCTGAAGAAGGTGATAGTGTACATGGACTTAAACAAGCATAATATAATGTGTGATGTGGTTAAAAGAAGCAACTGAAAAGAATTATGGAAGACTAGGAATAGAAGTGATTAACTCCAAAGGAGTTGGGAAATGCTTTGCAGATATATGACCATTTCAAGATCATGGCATTTTTCATGTCCAGGTACACACACACACACACACACACACACACAGGCGCGCGTGCGCACACACCTTCTAAGATTTACTATTGAACATTTAACTTATTTTCCTGGAATATTTTTTATTTGTGTTTTTTGTTTTGCTTTGTTTTGTTTTTTGGTAAGAAACAAAAATATTTAATGTTCATAGCAGCATTATTCACAGTAGCCAAAAGCTGGAAGCAACCCAGATGCCCATCGACAGATGCATGGAGAACAAAATGAGGTAGATATATAAAATAGAATATTATTCAGCCTTAAAAAGAAAATTCTGACACACGTTACAATATGAGTGAATCTTGAAGACATTATGCTATGTGAAATAAAAGACACAAAAGAACAAATACTGTAGGATTCCACTTATATGAGGTACCTACAGCAGTCAAACTCATAGAGACAGAAAGTACAATGGTGGTTACCAGGGGCTGGGGAGAAGAGGAATGGGGAGTTCGTATTTATGGGTGGAGGGTTCCAGTCTGGAAAGATGAAAAAAATCCAGTGGATGGATTATGGTGATGGTAGCACAACATTGTGAATGTACTAAATGTCACTGAACTGTACACTTAGAAATGTTTAAAATTTCCTGTTAGGTATATTTTACCAAAATAAAATAAAAGAATAAAAACATGTGTTTTGTTTAGCACAAATGGTTAATCATGTCATTCTGTAACAGTGTCCTTGCTGTCTACTTCCATCTCAACATCTCTTCTTACCTCACTTATCCTGGCCGTTTTAAGAAATAGCTTGGGGATCAGAGCTTAGGGTCACTCAAATCTGGGGTCACTTCCTGACTCTATCACTTATACGGGGATAATAAAACTACCTCACAGGGTTGTTGATAAAATTAAATGAGATATTACTTGTAAATTTCTGAGCACAAGAAAAAAGTGCTCAATAAATGTTACCATTATTATAATTTACTTGATAATTGCTCATTCATAGGCAGGCATGAATGTTCATTTCTGGTTCCCTTTTTAGAGGCAATATAAGTTGGGGATAACTAAGACTATAAATTTATCTGAATAAAATAATCAAAAATTTGAATTGTTACCATTGGAGTTTCAATGGCACAATCTGACAGTTATTTATGAAGGAATTCTCTTTAGACATCCTGTTGAACTTGATGCTAGTACTGTCACATAAGTCTGGGCTATACTTCATCAGCATATAAAGTTCTTAAGCATTACATCAAAAATAAGAATGTGAATCCATTTGGGGATCACTTTTTTATTGCAGAGATTAGTAAGTACCTGTGGTTCTAAACCAGTGGTTTAAGCCTAGGGACCAAATAAAGGTTGGGTGACACCATGATTAAATAGATATCCACTTAGTGAGACCCAACCAGTTACCAGTCAGGAACCTGAAAAGTTCAGTCTGAACCTGGATATGATTAGTTCACTCTTCACAACCAGAGCACCTGTGAGGTGGGGTGGGGCTGGGAGGCATGGAGTCAAGAGTTCACTCAAGTCACTCCAGAGGAGTGTGGGGACTTCACTGATTCATTCATCTGGAGAGTTTTTGCCATGAAATACGTAAGTGAAGTTGATAGCACCAGGTGATAGAGGAAGAGTTCAACATTGTAAATATTCTCGGTATTTTACTCAGCAGTATCACTTAGTAGTATACTTAGTACAATGGCATTAGCCACTGTCAGTTTGTAATATGTTTGAAGAAATTGAAGTATTTAGGTTTAATTTTATTTCAGTGCAGTTACATGGCATGGCATGGAAACTTGTTGAAGGAATTCATGGAGCTGCTTCCTCAGATTAAAGAACTTTCTTTGGAATTAAAACGCTCTGAGAAATTTAATTATCACAGCCTCAGCAGTTCACCAGATTTTATTTCCTTACAGCTGTAATGAAAATAGTGGAATCCTTGAACATACACACATTGCCTTTCTCTTTTTCATTTATATTCTATTTATGTCCTCTCACCTCCTTTTAAACGATTGCCCCGCCAACGCTGGAGCATGCTGGCAAAGAATAAAAGTCACACAAACATAGAGTCCAACTCCAGAATTATAGCATCAATCCCCTCATCCAGCTGGCTTCACCTTCCAGGGTTTCACCCGCAACTGCACTCTGTGGTCAGGGACAAGAGTCAGCAGTAGGACTGCACTGCCAGGCTGCCCCTTGCCCAGTTTCCTCGCCAACAGAGGGTGATTGACACAGCTGGGAAAAACGGAGTACATGGCAACCGGAATTTAATTATTCCTATTTTAAATTTGGGTGAAGATCAATGGAATTACACATTTTGAGTAATTGTGAAGCTAAAGAATGGAAATGAAATCATAATTCAGATGTAAACCATGGATTTTAATATGTATTAATTTTTCTTTAAGTTTCTGTAGTTACATATAAAGCGCAATCCAGATAATGTGTGGTTTATCGCGTAGCAATCTAACCAGCATGGTTCAATTTCAGAAGAAATACATCAAGCTGAAATTAGACTAAGCTCACCAAGAAGACTTAGTAACCATGCAATGTTGGAAATGAGTATATAAATTCTGAACTCTTTGGCAATGTAGTAAACGATGCTTGGCCTCTGATTGGTACATTCTCTTTTACAAAATCTTTGAGATGGAAGCTGACTGTCACTATAAATTATGTAAACACTGTCTAAAGAATCGAATTTGTATTTTCTTTATTATAAATGGTCAGTGATTAAGATGAGACATATAACTTAATAAACTCCCTGGGAGCAGGGACCTCATGCTGTTCACTGCTGTATCTTCAGCAAGACCTGGAATTCAGAAGGTTCTCAACATGTATTTATTGTTTTCTACTGTTTTATTTTGGAATAATTTTAGGCTTACAGAAAGTTGCAAAAAGAGTTGAGAGAGTTCCTCTATACCATCGCCGTGTTTCCCCTAAAGTTAATATCTTACATAACCATAGAACTGTTTTTGAAAACAGGAAAATATTGATTCAATGTTATTCACTAACCCATAGATCTTTTCAGATTTTCTCCAGTTTTCCTACTAATGTCCTTTAATTTGTCCAAGATCCAATCCAAACTAAGGAGACATGACAACCTCCACCCTGTGATAGCTCTTCAATCTGTTTTGTCTTTCATGTTTTCTCCTGATTGGCTTGAGGTTACACACTTTTAACAAGAATACTGCAGGAGTAATGTCTGGCCTTCCTCAATGCACCCTATGAGATATATGTGGTGCCAATTTATTACTGGCCATGATAACTGCTCCTGTGGTTAAGGTGGTATCTGCCAGCTTTCTCCACTCTAAAGCCACAATGTTTTCCTTTGTAATATGTGTCTTGTGATGAAATACTTGAGACTATACAAATACCCTGTTTCTAATCAGACTTTTACTTGCTAATTTTAGCATCTACCCATGATTCTTGCCTATAACAATTATTATGGAGATATTTGCCTAATAGTGATTATCTATTCCATCATTCCTTCTACATTTATTCATTGGAGTCTCCTGTAAGAAACAGCTGTCTCTTCTCCATTTGTTCATTTATTCATCTATTTATTTAGGTAAGTATGGACTCATGGAAATTTGTTTTGTTATAATCTACTACTATCATTACTTTTGTTGTTGCTCTTCTTCTTTCACATTTGACCATTGGAAGCTTTTTCAGGTTGACTCCTGTGTTCTTTCAACATGCTCCATCATTTTTTGAACACTTCCTTACTTTAGTTACCACAAGATATTTTAGGATCATTCTGTACTTTCTCTGCCAGATCCCTGAGGGCCCTGCTTACTTTAATTTGATAATGGTATTTGGAAACCAAGATTAGCCAATTAGATGTACTTGTGCTACTGGAGTGTCATCACCTATAGGCCCTTTCAGTGGACAAAGCTAGGAAATATATATACTAAAATATACGCAATATACGCATGTATATTTAGTTATGTACATTAAGTTCATACTGATACCTTCCATTCCAATCCAACATCAGAGAGTTCATACTAGCCTTCTCCCCCCTTTCCTTATTTGTAACTCCTTTCTCCAATAGTAAGAGACCTAACTAGCGTAATTTATTTATTTGCTCAGTCCTAACATGCATACAAAGTAATCTCAGAATTGCTAACCCATATCCCTGAGAAAAAGAGATTTATTGACTAGAGTACGATATTTTTGTACAGTTCATTTTGTCTTTTACTTTACCATATAGTCAAAATACTGTTTTCCAAAGTTACTTAGGTTAGTGCTTTTCTCCCCACTGCCTTCACTGCAGTTGTTATTCACTTGCAATACAATTCACTTTTTACTGTTTGTATACCATTTTGCCCCTCCCCTTCGCTTTAATTAATGATTTTGGGGGTATGGAAAGCAATAACATGGTTCTAACAGTAGAAAATATACTTTTTTTCCTTTGGCACGAATGAGTATATATATATATATATATATTTTTTTTTTTTTTTCTTTTCCCTTATCTAACCGTCATTTGTACTTGAAGGGTAGAATATAATACTCTTTTTTTGCCTTTGCTTTTTTTCACTTGATATATCCTGGAAATCACTCCATATCAGTTCATAGGGCACTTTCTCATCCTTTTGTACAGTTGTGTAGTATTCCATTGTGTAGTAGATATTCAACTACAGTTGACCATTGAACAATGTGGGAGTTAGGGATGCCAGCCACCTGTGCAGTCAAAAAATCCATGTATAACTTTTGGCTCCCCAAAAACTTACCTACTGATAGCCTACTGCTGACCAGAAGCCTTACTGATAACATAAACAGTCGATTAACACATATTTGGATGGCATATGTATTATATATATATATATATATAGCATTCCTACCGTAAAGTAAGCTAGAGAAAACAACATGTTATTAAGAAAATCATAAAGAGGAGAAAATACAATTACAGTATTTGTTGAAACACATCTGTGTTTAAGTGGACCCTTGCAGTTCAAACCTATGTTGTTCAAGGGCCAACCGTACTTTGCTATGTCTGAGTATTTAGGCTGTTTCTAACATTTTGCAATAATTAATCAATGCTTCAATGAATAACCTTGTACATATATATTTCCATATTGTTGCTACATATATATTCCCATATTGTGTGTGCAGGATAGATTTCTAGCAGTGGGATTTTTAGACTAAAAGGCAAGTGTAAATGTAGTTGTAGGTATTGACAAATTTCCTTTTATTTTTCTTCGTATTTTCTACACCAGAAGCTATGTGTTTCAAAGACTACTCCATCAAAACAAGCACATTTTAAATTTTCTTGTTGGTTGCCCATATTCTGAACTCCAGATTTAGTTTCAGACTTAGGGAGGACCTAGTTTTACCATCAGTGGGTATAGATCAACTTTGGACCCCATTTCTAACTCCCTTCTTCTCCTTTCCCTGCAGTTTTTCTCATCTCTCTTTGCTCGCCACAAGGCTTACAGTGGGTGAATGTAAGCTAGAATACAGGAGACGCACCTGGGATTTTTAACTCCTCTGTGTTTTGTTATCCACCCCTAAATGTGGCTATAATACAACCACCCATCCATTTTCACCTTGCACCCATATACTGAGCTGACTATCTGTAAACCAAGCTTGAGCTCTTTCTTCCCCCTTTCACCTGGTTGTATAGAATCTTCATGTGATCATGGATATGAACTGGTGGAGGGGCGCTGGGGCAACCACCATGGGTGATGTGGGGTTTTGGCTACTGCTCATGTTTACTTGCTCTCTTTTCCTGTTTAGGCTCAAACCCAAATGTGTCATGCCCATTTCATGATGAACTGTTGTGTGACCTGCCTGACTTTACAACTTGGTGGGTCTGACAGAAATCTTTAGACAGTTCATAAGGAGTAGTCCCAGGTGCATAGTTACTTGGCGCCCTGGTAACAAACCAAAATCTGATTTTCAAAAGGTATTGAATTCTCTGCTGCAGACAATATGGTCATGTTCTAGAGCATCACAACTTGTTATCAACTTCCACAGGGTGCTACTGCATTTTTTTCCCACCACTGACATCTCCAGCACTATAGACTGTACTGGATCTTATGGGCCACTAGCAAAGCTCAAAGCCCCACTCAAAGCTGGCAATCTTCCTTCTGTGTCATCTGAGCTGGAGCAGTATTTCCAGGGTAGAACATGTTACATGTGACTTCTTCTTGTGATAGAGGATACAAGAACAAAAATTTGGAAAAGGTATCTTGAAACACCTCTGATCACTGGACCTTTAAAAACTTTCCTGAGGTGGCAAGTTCCTGACTCTCCACCATCCTCCCAAGACCTCCAATACACTAGCCCATTTTGCTGTCCTGCCCGATTAGCATGATGCCATCAATGTAATGGATCACTGTAATGTTTCACAGGATGTTCAGACAGTCCCAATTTCTTCATACTGTATTATAGCAGAGGGTAGAAAAAAAAGTTCACAATGCTCTGGAGAAAAACAGTAAATAAATATTATTGTCCATTCAACATGAATACATATGATTTCTCTTCAGAATAGAAATGAACACATTTGCCAAATCAATGGCCACAGATCATGTACCTGAGGCCTTATAAATCTTCTCTGTTCAGCAACTGCAATGGGGCTACAGCTTGGGTAAGCTTGAGGTATACTATCATTTGGTTTCTGCAGGTGCCAGACTGGCTAGTCAACAGGAGACAGGATAGGAGGTATCACCATTCTGTATGTTTTCAGGTTTTAATAGAAGTACTAGTTGCTACGATGCAATATTGCTTTAATTTATTATTTTGACCCGGGGATTGGGGACTATTTAGAAGCTAGTACCTAGCTTTCTCCACTATGATAGCTCTTACCCTACAAGCCAAGGACCCAAAGAGGGTATTACTCTAACTGCCAATTATACACTCAGGGCATAAGAAGTGACCATTAAGTGGCCATAACAGGGCCAACAATAAGCTAGGCTTTAATCAGGAATGTGAGATTGGGGCAGGGAGAAGAACATGCACAAGATGACATTTCAGATCTCCAGGTATCCATGTCAACAAAGACTCTGTGTCCAATAAGCCTTGAAAAGTCTGGATATTCCCTTTGCCCCGTGTATAGTGAGTAATTCAAGTAAATGGCCAGAGGTCTCTTCAAGGTAGTCTTGAGAGAATCACCACAGTATTTATTTGCTATGTTGTTGCTGCATCCTTCCTCCTGGGGATTTACTCATCTCCTCAGTCAATGTGTTCTGAATGTGAAAATTGGCTTAGGTCTGGGAACTGAGCCAAGGAACATGACTTTTATTGGAATAACTCCCCTTGGCTTACTGTTTCTCTATTCCTGCATTCTTGCACATACTCTTTCACCCATCCAAGGTGAAATTCCAGATTACCTCTCACTTTAATCCTCAGAAATGCCTTCCACTCAAACACAATCTTACAGTCTCTTATTTTCCTCAAACTTCTCGTTTCCCTTCCAATTAATTTTTTAATCAATATTCATAGGCCATCTTTCATATGTGTCATTTGCTTCTTTGTTCAGAACACTGTTGTTATAGGAGCTAAAGAAAGATATAATGAAATATACAGTTGGTTTTTGCATGCAGTGCTTTATAGATTATTTTTTTAAATAACCAACTTTCCATACTACTCAATCTTATGAGGAATTAAAATAATTAAAATATTTCTGTGAATAATATTCTCACAATGGTTCAGAATTTCTTAGACCGTTAAAGAAAATATCATACTAGAAATACTTACTTCATATGCAGGAACATATTACTTTTAAGTATATCCTAAAACTGACCTATCATTGCTACTCTATGTTTACACACCTTTTGCAAAAATATTTTATTCATGAGTATATTAGTTTCCTGTGGCTGCTGTAACAAATGATCACAACTTATTGCTTAAAACAACAGATATTTATTGTCCCACAGCTCTGGAGGTCAGAAGTTCAAAATCAAGGTGTGGGCAGGGTTGTGCTCCCTCTAGAGGCTCTAGGGGAGAATCTGTCCTTTCCTTCTTTCATCTGGTGGCTGCCGGCAGTCCTCTACTAGTGGCCACCTCTCTCTAAACTCTGCCTCTGTCTTCACATAGCCTTTTCTTCTCTCTGTGTGTGTTGCGTCTCCTTTTACCTCTCTTGGATATGGACACTTGTGATGACCTTTAGATTCACCCGGATAATCCAGGATTATCTCCTTATTACAAGATCCTAAACTTAAGCACATTTGCAAAAACGCTTTTTCCACGAAAGGTAACATTCACAGGTTCCCGGGGTTAGGATCTGGTATATCTGGGGCCAACATTCAACCTACTACAGTTGGTACTAATAATCTTCACATCAATTTAAGAACTTGGTTTAAATTATCTTTGACAAATAACCCAACATAGAGAAATGCAATAATATACAGAGGTGCCTATATAACTACCACTAGTTGAAAATATAAAAAACATTCAATCAACAGACTGTTTAACATAAAATGAAAATTATCCCATTTCTAATTCTCTTAAAAAATGACTGAGGTTTTGTGAAAATAATATTCCATCTAAATTATGTGTAAATTTGCCAGTGATTACTATACAAATCTAGGTATCTCTCCTTTTTTTAATAATAGGGTTGAAAATTATCAAAAGTTGAAATGCAAAAGATACCAAAGTCAGATTCAGACCCAAATACTTAACTTTTCCCCCACACCTTAGTAAACTTTGTTTTGTCTTTTGTCAAGGGACAGCAAACCCCATTACGAAATTAAAATATCCTGTATTTCGGAGGGACTTTTAGCCATCCATCTTATTACCTCATTTACAGTGAGATTGGTAAGCATCATCTAGTTACAGCTATCCAGTTTCTAAAAATGCCATAAGCAGTATGATTTTAGATTTCTGGTGCAACCCAATGATCCACCTAGAAAAGAAATAGCAAGAATATTGCTAGGGTGGTCCTCAAACGCTAAGATCTCATTCATTCTGACCACGGTCCTTGAAGTCAGTGTGACCCAACTCTGCTCTGTACCTCTCTCACGCTCACCAGTGGTTGTTGAAGGTGACAACTTTCTTCTCTTCCCACACCTTCCCTACATCATCTCACCTGAGCCCATGTTGTCTTCATGACCAGTAACCAGATTCTGACTTTTATTCCCACTGACCACCCCTATGGTTTGGGCAACTTCTGCAGTCCCTTCCTGATTTCTTATGTCTCTTCCTCTTAGGTGCTTCATTTTTAGCTTGGTTGGCTTCTCTGCTATCTGAGATGAGCGAGATCTCTACTCTCAGCCCTGACCTTCAGGAATTCCCCATTTCCCTGCTGGTCAGCTGAACTCCTGTTCCTCTTGGAGAGGGGACATTTGGACAAGTTTCGCTTGAATTAATGAAAAGGCATCTAATCATCGTCTAAAGGATCAACTAGGGTTATCGACATCTGATATTTAAGCAAGTCAATAAAGTATAGAAGAATCCTAAGTATTAGAAATTATTTATTAATTTCTTAATTAACTGAAAAATGGAGGAATTTTTAGTTTCATATGCACCTCTAAACAGTTTTCCTAGAGAACAGCCTATGGGCTTTGAATAGTCACTGCATTCAAAACAGTTTATCTATCGGGTGTGAATAGAGCTCATTCTTGACATATGCACTTAGCTTTCTGTCTTCAACCTGAATATCAATAATAAATATGCATACTGTCTGAACCACACATCATAAATCTTGGCCTTTTTTTAAGTACACAAGGAAAAAACAAAACAAAACAAAACAAAACAAAACAACAACAACAACAAAAAAAATATATATATATATATATCTCCAAACTGAAGTATGAAGTGGGATTAATATTTGGATTTATAAATACTTTAAAAAAAAACCTCAGATGCTGAAACAGAATTTAAAAGCAAGTATCTTTATCATATAACTAATTTCAAGCTCACAGGAAGAGATCATATTTATTAGGGAAATGAACATAGGGACAAGATCATCAAAATCCATTAATGTTGAATTGTTTTATTAAGATACTGCTCCAGTTATTTAGCTGTTTCTGATAGAATGACAACACACTACAGTCTACCTATTGTTAACTGGTATGATTTAAAGGAGATCTTCTTTAAAGCCCTCTCTGGGAGGTAACTACCTCCTCTCCCAAACTAAGAATCATTAGCTAACTGGTGACTTCCTCCTGGATCTTCCTAATGTCAATGACAGATATTGATCTATGAGTCATTAGACTTGCATTTAGCTTTGTCTTTCTGGCTTTGTAGCCTGCCTGGGTCACAGTAGAGAGATGCAGACCTTTCCATCTTCCTCCAACCCATACCAGTAAGATGGTTCTCCAGAGGCCAAAAACCATTCAGGGATGTTTAGTGAAAATAGCAATAAGGCCTGCAGACGGGTTCTGTGTAAGAACAACCCTGCTCTTCTCCGTTCTTCCCCATGCCAGATTTCACTCTTACTTGAAATGGCCATCTTAACCTAAAAGAACATGATTCTCAACTTTAGTGCTTAAAAGTAATACACTTGTAATCAATATGGAACAGAATGATCATATTTTCTTCCGATTTTCTCAATTCACCTTTCTTCATTTCAATCACTTTCTCTCTTTTTAATTTTAACTTCATGTTTATCATTTTCTATTATCAGCTTTTTCATATTCAAATAAGTTGTCTTTTTCCATTCTGGAATTCCTGATTTTTCTAAGCCTTGAAGCTAGAGCCTTTGGCTTTCTCTGGCTCCACACTATTTTGATCCCAATATTTTTAATTGTTGCTCTTGGCGACTATTTTCACTGTGAGTGTTAAAGGATGTCCTGATTAACATGCCACTGTTACTTCAAATTTTGCAACCTAACTTCTCCTTGTACCTTTTAGGTCATTTTGTTTTTTAGTTAACTTCTATCTCCATAGAATGTACATTTCACAGTTCCCTTACAAGATCTTAGAAACTGCCCAAAATCTGCCCAAAATCATACTGGAATTCTTCAGGCACCAATATACCATAACTTTCAAATATTTACTGAATATAATTTATTTGAAATGAATCTTTCTGCCTCAAAAAGACAGAAGCGTTGAGCATCACTTAGAAGGTCAGACCCCAAAATTGTCTTATCCTGTTCATATGCTTTGCATCTTTCTGAGCATCCACTTCATAAGTATTTTGTATTCTTTTTTGATTCGTATTCCATATGTCATCGTTAGTGAAACTTACATGTTACCATAAGATAATTTGTCATTTGAATAAAGCACAGAGTGTTATTTAGTTCTTTAGCCATATAGTTACAGACTTAAGAAAATCAGATTGGATTAAATGAAATGAGGTATGTTTAAAGGGACTATCAGGTTGGGTTTTTCATGGGAATTGCTAAGTGGAGATAAGGGTGATTCTCACCAAATTTTCTGTGTAGCTCTTGGTCTAAGGCAGTGGTGCCAAATGTGACCCCCTACCGTGGATATGCTTGTCTGCACAGTAGTTCTTCAGTCCTCCCTCTCCCTATGTAAGCCTGCTTCAGTCATGGTTTTAATGGCACTGACCCTGCTCCAGGGGTACAAAGTGACCCAGCCTGACCAATCAGATTACCTCATCTCCCCCAAATACACAGGTTCAGGGATTGGCACATTACCCAGTCAATCAGAGTTTTTCCAGAGACTTCTGTTGGATTTATAAGGAAACAGTCTCACTTTTTATCTGTGATAATGAGCCATGGAAGCAATCAATGATAAAATCAAGATGGGCAGCAAAGCTGAGAGGTGGAAAACATCAGCGTCCTAATGATGTTGGTTAACCACCACTTCTGCCTAAAGCAGTTTGTCCCCTTAGAATTTCCAGTTTCAAGATCCAATACACTCTCCATTTCTGCTGGATCAGGTTTGAGTTGGGTTTCTGTCACTTGCCACAAAAAAACTAGTATATCACCTGCCCCTTAACACCCACAATTACTTAGGCAGTTCATCTCCAAACAGAAGAATTTCTACTGATTTAGTCTCTAAGGCTATTTATAATATAAAGTTAAGAATGCCCAGAATGTACAACTAGAACAGAAAAATCTCAGGTTATGTTCAACATTCAAAGACTCTGCCAGAACATCCTTGACCTTGGGCCATTATGTTCTCTCTCCCTTGCTTCTGACCTCCCAGATTTTGTATTTCCTAGCAGTTTCCAAGTAGTTGGAATCTCCGAACTATAACATTGGTTGTTTTTTCTTTTATTATATAAGTAAGCAGAAAAAAATAGAATGAAAGAAAAAATATCTATACAGTGATAACCAATAATAACACTTTATGCTTTTTATTCAATTTTTAAATAAAATATTAAGTAAATTTAATATTTTTACCTTTAATTCTCTCTTTTTTTTTTCACTTCTCAGTGAATTTGGAAGAGGAAACCACTCCTGTCCTCATTCCTCACTCCCACTACTCTAAGCATTGACTGGGAGAAAGAAGGCCTTTTGAAATAAAAGAATTTCAGAAATCTGGCCAGACCTTTATGAGGCATGTTACCAAGACCCCCACATCTATGCTCCAGGAGAAGTCAGTGGGCTGTAGCCCTTTTTAAATTAATTAGACAAGGAGGCCATTAGAATGAAATTGCCCAATGCCTTGGTGACCTACCTAAGCAAATCAAAACCTCCGCCTGTAATGCATCAAGATTAAGAAATCAAAACCTAAGGATGACCAATAACAAAACAGCCAACTAGTCTTTGAGCTCTAGTCAGTAAATTAATTTCCTCACTGTGCTTCCACACCTTCTCTATGTAAGTTTTCCCCCTAGCTCTTGTCAGCAGAGCGCTCTTGACCACTTCCAGTTTGGAGCTACCCGATTGGAGTCAATTTTCATTCAAATAAACTCTTAAAATTTGTAATATGCCTCAATTTATTTTTAACACCCTGTAAATATGACTCAGCAATGAACCCATTGTCTTATTCCTGGTAGGACTGTGGGGCCAATTTGAGAAAAAGGGGTTGAAGTAAAGATGCTCCCCATATAATAATGTGAAGCCCTAACTCCATTGGAAAAGCCACAGTCTTGTAAACTATTGGGACAGTTAGGAAGAGGTTCCTGTAGGAAGAAGGTCCTTATGGGGTTAAACAATTCATCACTGAGAAGTTATTATGTTATGGAAGCGTGTGTATTTGTTCATCAGTTGTGTTCTGAATTATCAGAAAAATAAGGGCATGTTAGGGGGGATTCATAGTAGTGGGAAATCTCAAAGGAGTTGGACCCACCCAAACCCTGGCCTGTTGAATGGAACTTGGACCACAAAAGCCCTCACAGGCTGTGTGGCCCTTTCCTCTCTGGCAGTGGTATTCCAAACTGAGTAGCTGAGGCTTAGGAAGGAAATGCCGCTGAGAAGGTGACCAATTCTAGGGTAAGACAACTCTTGTGGGTTTCTAGAAAGGTGGGTGGAGATTAGATAAAGGTGATTCTGTCCTATAGAGTAATTGTCCTGAAAGCAAGAAAGCACATTTATGAACAACAGTGTGTGCGGGATCGGGGAGGGGACAGTTTAATTTGTTGGATGATTTTCCTTTGGACTATAGTAGAGATCCCTAGGCCCCAGCCTACAACTACTGAATGCAAGTTTTGAAGTACAGAGGCCTAGAAATCTAAATGTTTAACAAGCACCCCATGTGGTTTTTACGACCACTAGTTTGAGAAACCCTGATTTAAATACAATTCCTGAACCACTTTTAGTTTTCTCATCCCCCTCCTGGATGGGACAGCAGAAAAGAATTCAACAGACACTGCATTCCCAACCATCTAATCTGCTTGAGGAAGTGCAGGAAGTCAGTGGAATGCCGTTTGCCCCGGGGTACAAGAGCTTGGTGATAGACCCATCCATACTCCTGAGATTTATTTCAAGGCAGAAGAATCACTTGGAGAAATGGACCATTGGCCTCACTGCCATCTGAGGCCTTGACATTATGATTTCTTGATTTGTGCTTGAAGGCCTATGTTAAACAGACTGCAGATCCATTTGGCACAGTCTTCTCTTTGATCTTTGGATAAGAGCCAAGGAGAGAGGCCTCAGGAGAAAGCAACTCTACCAACATCTTGTTTTCACTTTTAGGGTTGACTCCATAGAGCTCTGAGGCAGCACTTCTTAGGGTACCACCCCCCAGCTTTTCTGATGTGTTATTGGGGCTCCTAAGCTTCCCTTAGAAAATGTTTTCTCTGTGATGCATCCCCAGAAGATACTTTAGGTCCAGACTCTGAGCGTCATCTTAAACTGTTACAGGCTAAATTGTGTCCCTCCCAAAATTCATATATTGAAACCCCAACCCTCAATACCTCAGAATGTGACTATATTTGAAGATAGGGTATTCAAAGAGATGCTTAAGCTAAAATGAGACTGTTAGGGTGGGACCTAATCCAATCTGACTGACAGCATCCTCAGAGGAGGAAGTTTGGATGCACAGACACCAGGTATGTGAGCACACAGAGGAGTAACTATGTGAAGACAAAACAGTGAGAAGGTACCATCTGCAAACCAAGGAGAGAGGCCTCAGGAGAAAACCAACCCTGCCGACACCTTGATCTTGGACTTCCAGCCTCCAGAACTGTGAGAAACACATTTCTGTTGTTTAAGCCCCCCAGTCTGTAGTATTTTGTTATGGCAGTCTTAGCAGACTCACACAAAAGCTAAAGTTCACAATGCTGTCTGCACTTTTGTTATACTGCTATGTTCTCATCAGTAGTATCATTTCCCTACATTCTTGCTGGCTGTACTGTCAACATCTGGTTGACTTTTGTTTATATTTCCCTGTCTATCAGTGAATTTTTTTTACGTTTATTAATTTGTTCTTTAATGTGAACTGACTATGGCTTTTGCCTATTTTTCTATTGGGGTATTCTATTTTTTCCTACTGATTTGTAAGAATACTTTCTATCCTAAATATATTTAATTTCAAGTCATCCATTTTGCAAATATTTTTGTGTTTTTTTTGTTTCGTTTTGTTTCCTGTTACTTTTGTTTATATTTTGGCATGAGAAAGCTTATATTTTTTACATTTGAATCTATTTCTTTAACTACATTTCTATTTAGAAAATTTCTTTTCTATCCATGAATCAGATAAATGTTTAACTAAATCTTCAATTATTTAATGATTCCATAGTTTATTTTTTGTTCTTTAATCCAACTTTTATTTATTTTGGCATGGGAACAGGATATAACTTGATTTTCCCCCCAAATATCTAAATATTGCCACACAACTTTTAAAAAAAATAATCCACACACATTCCATTAAATTGAAATGATTCCTTTTTCATATATTATTACTTATATACCGAAGTTTGATTCTTGGTTACCATGACGCTTCATTGCTCTCTCTCCTTCATCAATACCATTCTTGGTATCACTATAGTTACTATACTAATTATTTATTTTACTATCTGATAAGGCAAATTTCATTACTTCTCATTTAAGACTTTTTCCTACGTATTTCTGGCTATGATTCTCAGTGAATTTTTAAGTATTTTATCAAATTCTCCCAATGATCTCATTGAGATATGGGTTGTGATTACATTATGTCTATTAAATTAAGTGGAAAGAATCAACAGCTTTCAGTGTTTTTCTCCAGTGGGGAAATTGAGCTGTGTCTCACTTTATTCAGATCTTCTTATTGTATACCTCTCAAAATTTTTAGATTTAGTCTTAATAATCCCTACTGTTCTTCTAAGTACTGTTGCTAGATATTTTATTTTTTGTCACTATTGTGAATGAAGTCTTTTCACATAATGATTCCCAATTATTTGTCACCGATTCAAAAGGAAGTTATTGGCTTTTGTATGTTACTCTAAGTACTGCCACTTTGTTGAATTCTTATCAATTCAAACAGGTTTTCCATTGATTCTTATAATTTTCAGGTGATTTTGTACTATTCCTGATGTAAGTCAGGGAGGAAAGCAAAGCACAACTTTTGTTCAAAATGGAACATAGTCAGAGAAAGGTCTCTCTACATAGTGAAAGAACAGGTATATGAATCATTAGTAAACATCCATATATATGAAAGTACAAAAGCTACAAACTTATAAACCTTGAATCTGGAATCTGTTCATTGGAAAATGCTTTATGATTACAGTTTTGGCTTCTATGGAAGATTATTACCAGGAATAGCCATATGAAAATTTTCTCTGAATTTATTATAAAAAATATTGTCAAGAATATTATCCATTGTTCAATGTCGCAAACTTAAGTTACCAGATGAAAATTTTCATTCAGGAATTTACAGGACAGCTTTTACCTCTTTTCCAAATTCTGATGCTTGCACCTTTCAGGTATTAATTGAGTTTCCCTTTTCTTGCTCCACCTCCCGGTTGCTAAGAACCTCAGAACAAAATTCGCCACTCAATCAGAGCAACGATATGAGCCCTCAGAATTGATTTATTATTTGTTTTCATGTTCCTAATTTCCTCTTACTAGTTTATTATGCTTATCATTAATGCTTTTGTAGGTCATTCCAAATATTTTTGAAAAAAAGTCAAGTATATGTGGTCTTTTGTTTGCTGTTTTTAGGTGTCTGCTTTTAATGGCTCAAATGAAGTCTATGATTGAGATACTAAGGAAAGTCAAGTAGACACAAGATGCAAGTTGTTGGAGTAGTCCCCCTCCTTTGGGACTGAAGATAGGGATTGCAACTCAACTGGATAAATGAAGATGCCAGCCAAGTTCCTCAGCAGTGGACTAGAGAAAACATGTCCCACCTAATGGAGGTAGCTGCCACTCAGCTCCTAAGATTAGATAGGTTTCATGAGGTAATGCAAACCTGGATTGCTATATTTTACAATTTTTCAAGAAAAACTAGAATTCAATATTTTAAAGAGAATCCCGTTTTTTGAAATGTTGACAACTAGTTCAAATTCTTTTTTTTTTTTTTTTTTTTTTTTTTTTTTTTTAAAACATTCTAAACCAGCAGAAGATAGGATGGTGGCTGACAGGGAACAGGGGGAGATATGAGGAGTTGTTGTTCCATGGGTATAAAGTTACAGCTACACAACATGAATAAGCCCTAGAGATTTACTGTACACATAAATGTGTACTATTTACTGAACAACTATAGTGCCTTTTGTTAACAATATGGTATTGTGCACTTAAAAACTTAAGAGGTTATATCTCATGTTAAGGGCTGTTACCACACACAAAAAAGGAAAGGGACACACAAGGAAATTTCTGAAGATGATGGGTGTGTTAATTACCTTGATTGTGGTAATGATATCATGGGTGTATGCATATGTCAAAATTCATCAAATTGTATACATTGAATATATGCAATTATTTGTATACACATTTTTAAAAAAACTCTATTAGCCCATGGTTTTGCTTTCCATGGTTTCCGTTACCTCAGTCTGAAAATATTAAATGGAATATTCCAGAAATAAACAATTCACAAGTTTTAAATTGTGAAAACTTAATAATTCATTAAGTTTTTGTTCTGAATACATGACGAAGTCTCGTGCTGACCCCCTCCATTCCACCTGGGATGTGAATCATCCTTTGTTCTGCCCATTAGTCATTTGGTTATCAGATTGACTATCCTGGAACACAGTGCTTGTGTTCAGGTAACCCTTATTTCACTTAATAATGGCCCCAAGCATAAGAGTAGTGATGCTGGCACTTTGGATATGCCAAACTGATGCCTTTCAATGAGAAGGTAAGTATGTATAGGAAAAAACATAGTATATATATAGGGTTCGGTACTATCTGTTGTTTCAGGTGTCTACTGGGGGTCTTGGAGCATGTCCACTGTGGATGAAATAGTAGACCACACCACCATCTGTAGCCCAGACCTTAGCCTTTGGGTTCTGAGACATCTGGGAGTAGGTATCAGAAACTCAGTTACCAGAGGGACAAAGCAAAAGGTTTGCCACCAGGGAGGTGATGTCACAATGGCACCAAGGAGCACACTGACTTAAACCTGAATAATAAATAAAACTCTTGGCCTGAGAAACCTGAAATTTTGAGCTCTGTCTCAGATTTTGTGAGCACGGATAATAGAAAGACGCCTGGATTTGAAATCTGGAAGCATGACCTTGGTCTCAGCTCTGCCACCAATGAATCCCATACAAGGTTGGCAAAACCATGGAATTTCCCAAGGCTTCCATAACACTCCCCGCAGAAGAAGAAGGTTAGATATGATATGTGAATCTTTCAAAATCTTTATTTCCTGAAGTATCTTATCAGAAAATCCAAAGTTATGTGAGCATGAGCAAAGAAGTTTCCACTCATCTTTAAATCATGTACTTCTACAGAATTTTCTAAATTTCCAATGTTGCCGCTAACACTAAATGAACTGAATTTCCAAGGGTGAGTGGAAAAAGAAAAGATTAAAAAGTAGAGGACAGCTTGACTTCCAATCTTCACCAAAGCAAATTCTAATATCACACTTTCCTATCAACAAAAACATGGTCATAATATACTGTAGTGCTTTGATTACTTTTTGAAACAGGTAGTTAATATTTATAATTTACAAACGGGCTATTTAGACATACATTTTTGTTATATCTCTTTTGTGAATAGAAAATCACAAGCTATAAACAGCTGACTCTTTACAACGCTTTCAGAATACATGATTACTTTAATTCTGCAATGATTGTTTCAAGTTTTTCCTTAAGGGCTCCACAAATTTCGCCCACCTTTTCTTCTTTTTTATAAAACTGAAAGGTTGGAATACAAATGATCTCAAGGTCTTTCACCAGCTCCTCACACACATCAATGTCCACTTCCAGAAACAGTACATCCTCATGCTTCACAGACAGGGAACAAAAAAGAGGCTTGATTGTCCTGCAAGGCCCACACCACATGGCTGAGAAGTCCACAGCCACCAGCCTCTCCCCAGCCTCCTTGAGTGCCAACTCGAAATCCTCCTTGCTCAGGATCACTTTCACCATATTGACCTCTGAGAGCTCCATTGTTTCTGCTGGGATATTGCCTTCTGTGGGCTGGATGGCTTCTTCTGAGGATTTGGGGGTTTCACCCTCCTTGGGCTGGATTGTCTCTTCTGAGGATTTGTGGTTATCACCCTCCTTGGGTGAAGTGTTTTTTTCTGAGAACTTGGGGGTGTTGTCCTTCTTGGGCTGGATGGTTTCTTCTGAGAAATTGGGGGTGTTGCCCTCCTTGGGTGAAATGGTTTTTGCTGAGAGCTTGGGGGTGTCATCCTGCTTGGCTGAAATGGTTTTTTCTGAGGACTTGGGGGTGTTGCCCTCCTTGGGTGAAATGGTTTTTGCTGAGAGCTTGGGGGTGTCATCCTGCTTGGCTGAAATGGTTTTTTCTGAGGACTTGGGGGTGTTGCCCTCCTTGGGTGAAACGGTTTTTGCTGCGAGCTTGGTGGTGTCATCCTGCTTGGCTGAAATGGTTTTTTCTGAGGACTTGGGGGTGTTGCCCTCCTTGGGTGAAATGGTTTTTGCTGAGAAATTGGGAATGTCATCCTGCTTGGGCAGGATGGTTTTTCCTGAGGAATTGGGGGTGTTGCCCTCCTTGGGTGAAGTGGTTTTTGCGGAGAGCTTGGGAGTGTTGCCTTCCTTGGGCTGGATGGTTTCTTCTGAGGAATCGGAGGCATTACTTTGCTTGGGCAAAATGGTTTTTGCTGATAGCTTAGGGGTGTCGTCCCGCTTGGGCAGGATAGTTTTTTCTGAGGAAATGGGAGTGTCATCCTGCTTAGGCAGGGTGGTTTTTGCTGAGGACTTGGGGATGTCACCCTGCTTGGATGGGATGGTTTTTGTTGAGGAATTGGCAGTATCACCCTGCTTGGGCGGGATGGTTTTTGCTGAAAAATTACGGGTGTTACCTTCTTTGCGCAGGATGATTTTTCCTGGGGAACAGAGGGTGTCACCCTGCTTGGGTGGGATGGGTTTTTCTGAGGAATTAGCAGTGTTACCCTCTTTGGGAAGGACGTTTTTTTCTGGGGAATGAAGGGTGTTATCCTTTTTAAACAGGATGGTTTTTCCTGTAGACCTGGGAGTGTCACCTTGCTGCGGTGGGATGGTTTTTGTTGAGAAATTGGGGTTGTCACCTTCCGTGGGCTGCATGGTTTTTGCTGAGGAACTAGAGATGTCACTGCGCTGCTCAGGAAGGAATGTGTCCGCAGGCTGTGGAACTTTGGACTTCTCTGCAGCTTTGTGTTGTATGTTGCTGATGTCATTGGCAAAGGCCTTCTCCTGAGTGTGTGCTGGGACCAAGAACTCTGGGACCAGGAGAGTCACATGGTTGGACAGAACCCGTAGTGATGCATTCTCTGAACAAAAAAAGCAAATAAAATAAAGATGAAAAAAAGAAATTAAAAATAAAATTCTGATCATATACTCCAAGGAAGACTGGTGTCATTCTTAGAGCTCACAAATGTAGTCCTATGAATGAAGTTTTAATTTGAATAATCACATTCAACAGAAAGCCAAGCAGCATGTGATTACATGTATCCTTTATCCTTTTTTTGTTTAACTACAACTTTCTCAGCTTAGTCTGACACTACTGCCTATTCCCTAAGCACATAGGTCCCTTAAGGCAACACTTTTTCCTCCCTCTTACCTTTAGGATCACCTTCATGTGTTTCTGCTTGTTTGTCTGGCCTCATTTCCAGCTCTTCCAGGGCTCCAGCTTTATCACTTTCCATTTCCGGTTTTTTGTCTATATTCTACTTCATAGTGAAGACAAGGCCGTGCCCGCCAACTCTTTTCAATCTAACATCATAAAAGGAGTAACAATTTATATTATCATAGTACTTACAGATTGTTTTCCCTCTCTGTACTCACAACAGTAACGTTTGAGAGTTTTGTGACAGCCTCAGTTATGCTGGCCACACTGAGGCTGTGCCCACTGCCTGATATGCACTCATAGTCATTATTTCCTATAACACAACAAACCACTGAGGTAAGTACCATTATGATCCTCACTTCACAAATGAGAAAATTGAGCCTTGGAGAAGTGATATAACTCGCTCAAGGTCAAAAGCTAGTATGTGGGGCAGATTCCAAGCCCACACTCTGAGTACCACACTGCACTGTACTTTTTGCCAAATGCCCTGTCCAGGATGGTAACTTGAAACCAACTTTCCTACAATATCCCTCTAGGATTCGCCAGCTGCAGATTTTTCTTTATAACTTACCCACTGTAACCACCTACTAAGTGTCTCCTCCTAACCACATTACCCTCCTCTGCAAAGTACCATCCTGTACGAGCTATTTGGGTGGGACTAGATTGTGACACAGAAGAATTCCCTAACTGAGAGGAAGAAGTGAAAACATCACCCCTTCTATCCCAGTATACGGGAAGCCAAGAGAACAGGTACATACACGGTCGGACTATTAAGTTCAGAAACTTTCCACCGTGCGCATATGTCCTGGCCTCCTCTCTCCAGGTTGAAACCTTAGCATGGATGCAGGTTAGATGTGTTCATAAGAAAGCTGAAAGCAGAGGAGTATTTGCCTCACGCTCCAACTGGAAGGCCAGGAAAGTCCCACATCCACATGGACGCACATCAACATAGCAACAGGGGCACTGGCAGAGGATGCAACTGGGTTGTTGGGCCTGGGACAGGCTCCTGGCCTTACAGCCTTCCATGCACATGCTAGGAATCCAGAAGTCCTGCATGCCCCAGAGTGGGGTTGTGAGTGTTCTGAGAGGACCAGAGAACCAGTAGAGGCCTCGAGAAAGAACGAAGAAGCCATCGTGTAGAGGGATTTGCAACCAGGGGCAAGGACTAGAGGCACAGGCTCAACCAGTAGGTAGCACGACAGTGCCCCAACCCCTAGATGGGATCAGTGATCCTCAGTAGTCCTCAGTCTAGGGACCAGGCCAGCAGAGGCAGAAGGCCCAGCCACAACTAGTCCACATAGTGCTGTGCACCCATGTATTATGGAGAAAGGAGAGGAACTGGAAAGATGAGCTGCTACCAGAATGAAAAACTGTGCTTTAGGCTGAAACACCACAAACAGGCAGATTTAATTCTGTGTCCCTGCTCCTCACCATCTCTCCTCAAATCCACTTGCGATGAGGCTCATGGGGAAGAGTAGATTCACTGAATAAAAGTTTTGAAGTCACATTTTATCTGCACATCTTGATTAAAGTGAGGAAGTGAGGAACTGTGACCGTTACACTTATACTTGGAGATCTGAGTTGTGTTTTAGGTTCAGCAGAGTTATTCCAATTATTTCTAGTCTTCATTCTGCAATTCAGATGGATTCCAAGCAACTTGTAATATTGATGCCTCAGAATAATTTTTATTCATCTTGTCATAAAATATTTTTTCTTTCAGCACAAACTTGTCCCCAAGTTGCTCATGAATCCTTATGTCAGTTGTGGTTCTGTCAAGAAAACAATCAGCTATTTTAGGCATAGAAAGATTTAGGTGATTATAAAATAGCTGGAAAGGCTGCCTTTGGGCAAGGTGTCCAGGAACAATTCTAGAAAAATGAACAACGTTGCAGAACTGGCCTGACAGGGAAGGTAGGACTCCTTAATATCAGGAGGGTAGGGAATCATAAAGTCACTGCAAGAAATATTGACTTCAAGAACTTTCTGCTATAGCTTCAATCCCGGGGTGAGTCAGCCACCCCACAACTCCCTCTCAGCACAGCGCTAGAGATAAAGGCTGGAGTTCTGCTCCAGTGTCCCCAACAAGTCCCCACCACAAGGTCCCTGCAGAAAGGGACAGAGCTGCAAGTCTTCTTCTCAATAGGTTAATCTATTGGTAGAATCAAATTTGTATCCAGAACCTCAGCTGCAAGGGAGTCAAGGGAATGTGGTTTTTAGTTTTCCAGCCTCTGCAGTGCAGGAAAGTACACTAGAAGTTGGAATAAACACTGAATGGAAATTCATTTCTACCACATATAGTGATGACCTGATGGTCTAGCTTTTTATACATCATACTGGCGTAATTTTTTGGCTTTATACTTACAAAAATAATATATATTCATAACAGAAAAATTAGAAAACACAGATAAGTAAAAACAAAATAAAAATTACTCATAGCGCCAATCTTCAGGTATCACCACTATTAATATTGTGAAGTATAATATTTGTCTTTCTTCTATTCATATGTAAATATTTTCAAATGAGATAACTTTCTAAAAGACACTATAGTTGACCCTCAAACAACAAGGGTTTGAAACTGAAACTGCACAATTCCAACTTATAAGTGGATTTTATTTCAATAAACACTGTATGTGTATTTTTCTCTTCCTTACGATTTTCTTAATAACATTTCCTTTTTTCTAGCTTACTTTATTGTAAGAATAAAGAATATAATACATATAGCATACAAAATACGTGTTAATCGACTGTTTATGTTATCAGTAAGGCTTCCCATCAACAGCAGGCTGTTAGTAATTACGTTTTAGAGGAGTTAAATTTATACTCGGATTTTCAACTGTGCAGGTGGGTTGGTGTTGTTTAAGGGTCAACTGTATTTTGCAATCTTTTCACGTAAGAATATATTTCGAATATTTTCCATGTAAAAATATGTTCACCTATAGCAGAGGGCAGCAAACTTTTTCTGTAAAGTGCTAGCGAGTAAGTATTTTAGATTTTGCAGACCACATAGTCCCTATTATAGCTACTCAGCTCTGGTGTTGTAGCATGTAAACAGCTGTTGTGGGTTGAATTGTGTCCTCCCAAATTTCATATGCTGCAGTTTTAACCCCCCAATTCAGATCATAAAGGACTTTAACTTTATTATATTCAATTTCCTTTTGCTTCATTCCTTATGTGTGTGCATGTATATCACACATATTTAGAAATAAAATGTTAATATTTGTTAATTTTGGGTGGTGGGTTTGTTGCAGCTATCTTTGAAGTGTTCTATATTTGTAAGACTACATAAAAGAGGAGGTTACCAGCTGGGAGTTATTGCACATTCTGATGCAAGGCGATCAGCAACTGGACAAGGGTCATGGTGAACAGTGGGGATGACGTCCCTCCTGCAGGTGACTCATGTTGCAGTGACATGTCAGCTCCTTGAAAACGGGCACCTCTGAAGGAATTTGACTGGAAGATTCAACTACAGGGCTCTGTGGTTCAGATCATGTATTTGTTAACTGATAGAGAATATTACTTGAATAGAGAAGCATTTGGCACACAGAATCCCTCTTTATTAAGAATTTCTTTTGTAATCAGATCAACATAGCATGGCTTCGTGCTTGCCATTGGAATATAAGAATGCTTATCTTCAATAAAATACTTCATTTCAGTAGTGATTATTCTAAGTGTAAAGTTATCTACACTTCGTATTCCCCTCCGATTTTTTCTTATTGATAATATATGACTGCTGTTTCAGTACTTTTTGCAAAAGTAATCAGAAAGCAATTGATTGTATAAGTCATTGCACAACTCTGGGTTTTACCTGGTTCACTCACCATATCCTACTTTTCTTTAGAACATCCCCCCAATCTGAAAGATATTGTGGTGGTCTTACATTAAATAAATAAACCCATAGATCAATTTTAACAACTACTGGAGGATTATGTTTGTTACCTAGTTTCTCAGTGTCATAGTAACAAACACTGGAAAATCTAATATATTCTTACTATTCCTTCTATTTTTCAGGATTTTCCAAATTTTCATAGAATTCTATGGAAAACAGTATGGAGATTCCTCAAAAAAATTAAAAAATAGAACTACTATACAATCCAGCAATTCCACTTCTGAGTATTTCTACAAAGAAAACGAAAACAATAATTAAGAAAAATATATGCACCCCTATGTTAATTGCAGCATTATCTACAATAGCCAAGATATGGAAACAACCTAGTTGTCCATCAATAGATGAATGTGATAGAGAAAATATGGAACATATTACAATGGAACATTACTCAGCCATAAAAATGAATGCAATCCTGCCACTTGAAACAAGGTGGATGGACTTAGAGGGTATTATACTAACTGAAATAAGTCAGACAGAGAAAGAAAAATACCTTACGATTTCACCTATATGTGGACTCTAAAAAGCAAAACAAACAAACAAATAAAATAAAACAGAAATAAACTCACAGATACAGAGAACAAACTGATGGTTACCAGAGGGAGAATGTGGGGAGTCGGGCAGAAAGGAGGAAAGGAATTAAAAATAAAAAAGAATAGACATTTATAATGGAAAATAACATTGTTTTTTAAAATGCTAAATCAATGCTTTTCTTTTCTACCTCCAAATGGCTCATCATACAGAGGATTTGTCATGAATAATCAGTATTTTATCTAAGGTGCAGACCTAGTGCCTTTGTACCTGGCTTTCTGAGTTCATTATCCCATTCATTCCTCATCAGTTCTGGACACAATGGTATCTATGTTTTGCTCAAGGAAGGGTACATTACTGACTTTTCTCAGTTCCTTTGTTCTAATATTTAACCCCCAACATTTTTGTGGCTGGGAAGACTTCTAGCATAATGTTTAAATTTCTCCTATGTAAATATTTACTGGAAAATTCTGTTTGGCGCTATTTTGGTAAAATCCAGGTTAGTTGTAAGTTTGTTGTTTTAATACCAATCGGCTGCTACAAAAACTTTCAAAATGCACATTACCCTTCCCAGTGCAGGGATATTGCTCTCTGCACATGATTCCTTGAATCTCCCAATGCCCACCTTCTAAAGGAAGCCAGACAAGTGAGTTAACAGACTACAGTTACCTGCCTCCAGAACAAATGGCACCCACAGCAGGGTAGAGCAGAGCATCAGGCCCCACTGAACATCTCCAGTGCATTAATTGTAGCTTTGATGTTCGGAGTCATGACACTGTTCTTCTTGGGAAGGGCCCAATCTCACTTTCAGCAAAGTGAGTGTGGCATTCAGTGGGCACTTGATGAATGGATGGATGAAAGCAGGATGGATTACAGCAAGTACAATGCGAAACGGTTGATGAAGGTTTACATTAAAACAGTTTAAAAAATATTTTTACTGAAATTACCTTTATTAGAATCTGGCAGACCATCATCCTACCTTGAGCCCTGAATAAAGAAATAGGAAAGAGGTAAAAGAAACTATTCCTGTAATACTTTTTCAAACCATCCATACCAAGTACAAAATCAGAATATTGAAAAACGAATGTTGCTCCCTTGGGTCGTCGCTTCCAAGATGACCAAGAAAAGAAGGAACAAAGGTGGTGCCAAAAAGGCCCACGACTATGTGCAGCCCATTCATTGCACCAACTGCGCCCGATGTGTGCCCAAGGACAAGGCCATTAAGAAGTTCGTCATTCAAAACACAGTAGAGGCCGCAGCCATTAGGCACATTTCCGAAGCGAGTGTCTTCGACGCCTATGTGCTTCCCAAGCTGTATGTGAAAGTACATTACTGTGTGAGTTGTGCCATTCACAGCAAGGTAGTCAGGAATCGTTGCCATGAAGCCCAGCAGGGCCGAACACCCCCACCCCAATTTAGACCTGTGGGTGCTGCCCCACGACCTCCACCAAAGCCCATGTAAGGAGCTAAGTCCTTAAGGATCGAAGAAATAGTCTCTGGGGGAAAAAAATAAAATGGAAATTATACTTTAAAAGAAAAACAAATGTTTAATTAAAAAAAGAGTGAAATGTCACATACTCACATTTGATCCTAGCCACCTGGTCCTGTCAGCACCACAAATTTAGTGAAATGATGTCACATAGCATAAACCTTTTCTCCCGAGTCCAAGTACAAACTTATTGAAGGTAAGGGACATTACACTGGCATCTCCAGTCTTTAGCTTGGAGTGTAACACACTAACACTCAAGGAAAAGTTATGCTGTAGGATCAAAGTGTCATGTGAGTTTCTCTTGTTTCCTGACCCTCCATGGTAATACTTGACTAACTTCCTAGTCTTCTACTGCAATGCTGAGGGTAGAAAATAAAAATGATAATGTAATACTAGACTTTTCATATTTAATGCAAAAAATGTATTATCTTTGATAAACACTATTTGATTTTAACTTATAAGATAACCTGCTACACCAAACTTTACAGTGATTAGAAGAGGAGCTGTTATTCCCCCAGGGGGACCTGGGAAAGCTCCTAGGAGTGCTCCCCAGTCTCCAGAAGAAGCCCAGTGGTGCACTGCCAGGCAGAGAGCAGCAAATGTAGATGGTCTTCTAGTGGGGAGAGCAACGATGAGGTGAAGGTGGTCGGGAGCAGCAGCCCCAGCCAGTGATTGGCAGAGACGGAGTCTGGGCCCAGATGAGAGGGATATTTCACCACAGATGGCAGAGTTGGAATTTTATTTAGTGTGCAATAAATTGTCCCAGAAAATTTTGAGGAAATGAGATGATGTGATCCATAGTTTAGCAGATTCACTGTTAGCAGATTCAACTATAGATTTGAGGGTCAAAGGCAGAATTCAAAGAGATCTGTTAAGAAACTATCGTAATAGTTGAGAAAAAATATTTAAAGCCTAAACAAGGACAGTGGACAGTTCAAGGTCATTCCAAGAAATTCCAGAAATAGAATTTAGATTATTAGATAAATGCTTGAGAAGAGCTGATACTGACTCTCAAATGTGAAGCCTGAGCCACTGAAAGAATGCAATGCACGAAGCACACAAGTAGCAAAGTGGAGGAGTGCCTGCATGCCTAAAAGGGGCATCGGTACCTGAAGCGGGATGCCCGTGGTGCACACTCAGCAGGCAGCTGGGAACCAAGATCTGATCTCTCAAAAGAAGTCAAGCCAGACCACAATTTGGAAGCCAGAAGCAATCGTTGAAATCATAAAATTAGATAAGACCATAAGGAAGGGGGTATAAATTGAGCATGATCGGGAGCATGAATTTGCAAGGAGTACCTGCATTTAAGCACATAAGAAGTCTGAAGGTGCAGTGAAAGAAGCGAGGTGAACCATGGCACCCAGGCCCAGATGCCAGGAAAGGAGCATCAGGAGAGAGAGGTCAACAGCCTCAGATGCCCACAGGGAAGTGGGGAGAGTGTGAAGAGGGAAGTCAATAGTAGGGCAATTAGGTAAGTCACCAGTAACCTTTGAAAGCTCAGAATGAGGGATAGCGACTAAATTCAAGTGAGGAGTGAACAGAAGATCAAAGAAGTCAGAGGGTAAGGGGGGTGGGGGGTGGGGGGTGGGAGATGAGGGTAAGGGGGATCAAATATATGGTGATGGAAGGAGAACTGACTCTGGGTGGTGAACACACAATGGGATTTATAGATGATGTAATACAGAATTGTACACCTGAAATCTATGTAATTTTACTAACAATTGTCACCCAAATAAATAAATAAATAAATAAAGAAGATCAAAGTAGAAGATCATGATTCTCCTTCAAGAATTTCATTAATGTAAAGAACAGAGAGGGTTGCTTGTTGGGGAAAACGAGATGGATGGCAATTGATCAAAACTAGAGAAGATTTAAGCACATACGAGGTCTGACAATTAAGTTTGTGAACTTATTGCAACGATGTTGCTAACCTTTTTTGATATCAGAGGGGCTATTCATTATGAATTTGTACCAACTGGACAAACAGTTAACCAAGTTTATTATTTGGAAGCGCTGAAAAAGCTGTGTGAAAAAGTTAGACGACCTGAACTTTTTGCTAACAATTCATGGCTCTTGCATCACGACAATGCACCAGCTCACACAGCTCTGTCTGTGAGGGAGTTTTTAGCCAGTAAACAAATAACTGTATTGGAACACCCTCCCAACTCACCTGATCTAGCCCTCAACGACTTCTTTCTTTGCCCAAAGATAAAGGAAATATTGAGAGGAAGATATTTTGATGACATCCAGGACATCAAGGGTAATACGACCACAGCTCTGATGACCATTCCAGAAAAAGAGTTCCAAAATTGCTTTGAAGGGTGGATTAGGTGCTGGTGTGGGTGCATAGCTTCCCAAGGGGAGCACTTCAAAGGTGACCATAGTGATATCCAGCAATGAGGTATGTAACACTTTTTCTAGGATGAGTTTGCAAACTTAATTGTCCAACCTCATGTAAGTTGGCCAGAGGGGAAAAACAGTACAGGGAGAATTTTAAGATGGAAGCAAAACAGAAAGTTTTGGATGTGCTTAAGTGAGATGGGATCCTTTTCCAAAGGACCAAGAAAGGAGACAATGGGTACAAATCCAGAGAAAACTTGAAGTGAAAGAGAGCAGAGAAAGCTGGCCACTCTGGGGGTCATCCAGGCCCACTCTGGGACACCAGTTTTGGCACTGGGTTCTCAGAAGCGAATTCAGGTCTCCGGCCTTACTGATGCAGGAGCGAGATGTGAGGGCCGGATTCGTGTCTCGTGAAAACCGAAGAATGGAAGCACGGACCAAGAAGACGCAAGAAGTTGCAAAAGAGGATAGTTTATTAAAAACCAAAGAAATATGGCTCTCAAGTGGGAGGGGGTTCCTGAATGGAATGCCCCCTGACTGAGGCAAAATCTTCCCTTGCCTGCTTGGGGAAGGGGGCTGGCACCTTTTAATGGAATTCGTCTATCAGGTTTGTTTTGTTTGCCCATCCTGAAGGGATTAGCAAAATAACTCATTCCTAGCTATCAGATCTGCTCCCGTTTGTCCAGCCAAAAGGGATTTATGAGATCATTTATTAATCTCAAGGCACCGTTACATTTTGTCCTGGAGTGAGTGAGTTACTTCAGAACCTGGAGTTTTAGGATATGGCTGTCTTTTGTTTATTCCACCAGGGACCTTCCTGTCTATCTAGCAACATGCTAACTAACCTGTCTCAATCTCCCCTCTGAACATGTAACCCTAACTGCCATTAGGGAACAGGGGCGATGACTGCTCTGGCTAGCTCAGGCTGAGGACGGGTGTAGCAAGAGACCGGCAGCTAGGGCTTGTCCAGAGGTCTATCTAAGGGTCCCCGGTAGATGAACAAGTCCAGGTGAGGATGTTGTTGTCTTATAGGCCATCGTAGCCAACCAGTGGGTAGTCTGTAAGCTGAGATGCATTGTAGGCAACAGCATGAGGTAATACCTATAATAATGACTGAAAGAAAAATAAGAAAAGTTTTCTTAAGTCCCGTTAAACTTGGAAGCCAGGAAGTAAGGAAGGAAAAATCCAGGCCAAAGAATCTTGGGTTTTTGTTTAATATTGGAAACTTTGTTGAACTTTATCTTTAATTAACTGAATTATTAGAGAGATTGAAACAACATAACCCTTTAAAATTTTGACGTCCTTGATTGTGTTTGAGAAGTAGATGATCTATGGCAGCTCTGTTTTGGAGAGCTGTTTCTCTGACCTTTCTTAACTCTTGTCCCAGGGTATAGATCGCCTGTGACATAGTGTGGAGGGCCTTCGTTATTGAGCAAGCTATTTGACTAATCTCTACATTTAAAGCAATGGCTAAAGGTGGGTGATTCGGTGAAAAGACACGGCAATAATATAAAGTCATCAACAATTTATTCATGTTTTATTATAGGAATGGTGGCAGCGAGGTGGTCTTCTTGCGTTCTCCTCCAGAACTTACCAGAAATTGAACATCTATAACCCATCAAAAGACTTCTGCTCATCACACAGAACAGCTAAGAGACTCCAACGAGGATTACTTGAAGGTGGGCAAACTGGGCGAGCAGGGGAAGAGGGAAGGGAGGGGAGTGTAGATGCAGCCCGGCCACATCCACTGCTGCAGAGACACACGGGGTCCCAGGACAGGACAGAGACCACAAGAACCAGGAGGTGGGCTCTTTCCCTGTGTCCCACAGCTGATCTCTCCTGCTGAGAGAGCAGCATACCCAGGTTTGAGGCAGTAACCTCAGCTGAGACCTCCAGCTGGGCCCTAGATCAGACAAAGGAAGTAAACACCATACCTGGGCTCTTCCCCCCACTCTCCCAATCCTACCTCTGCCCTTTCAGAGACTCAAGCTGGCCCCTGAACTGAAGAGTAGTGTCAGATTACAGAAGAACAGTAGTGCTCAGGATCTGGGAGGACCCAGCGTGCAGTGCAGCTCTGACCCAGGGAAGAGGCTGGGAAGACTGTGACACTGCTGGGCTGGGAGAGAGAAGACTCCTCCATCCCCAGCCCCCATCTTTTCTGGCCTGCCTAGAGCAAGGCAATTACAACTGCGGAGACACACCCAGGGGTCAGCAGCAGGTGGAAGAGGCAGCTCTGAGCTTTCAGCAGCTCAGAAATCTTGTGCCCTGCACACACACACACACACACACACACACACACACACACGGAAGAAGTGCCCTAAGACTCAGGAGACCTTGGCACAGGGATGGCTGTGTTGCTCTCCGTGCGCATATGTGCAGGCAAGAGCAGAAGCTGCACTGACTTTGTGAAAACTTTGTAGAAACCATCCAGACCCCTCAGCCCCACTCATCTAGAACTGCAGTCCCAGGGTCACTCTGGGCACCAGGTGACCTGCTCTGCCTGCACAAGACGCAGAGGACTCTGGTACAGCAGAGGACAAGCTGGAGATTACTTGGTGGGCTTAAGCCAAGACTGGCGCTGCTTTTTTTGTTTTTTATTATTATTATTATTTTTGATATTTTTACCTGTATTGAGTGTGGGTTATCAGTTGTTTTTACATGTGAGAGTATTTGTTTTTTTTCTTTGTTGTTGTTGTGCTTGGTGATTGGCTTTGTTCTGAAATTGCCCTACACCAGGGCCCAGCTTAAGAGGCACAAGATTCAACACACCCCGAGGCCAACTTCAGACCAAACCAGAGTACTACCAGGTTTGACCTACAAGTGACACCCCCAGAGGGAATTCTCTACAGGCACAAGAGCACATAGGGACCAAGCCTCACTTGAGCGGTCAACCCTCACGCAGCAGAACATCCTGCTGTGGGCAGAGCCAAGTCTCACAACTAGTCAGCCTAGGAGTCAATCCCACCTACTGACAAGCCTAAAGCAATTAAAGCTCAACTTTAACAGGAGAATACACACAACACAAGGGTCACCTTTGGAGCACATGCACAGGAGAATAGGGAAGTGGTGCAAGTCAAATATAAAGGACACATACTACATAAGATAAGTCACCAAAAACTAAGAACCCTAGGGGATCTACCTAATACATCGAAGCAAACACAGAGAGTCAGCCAGAATGGGGAAGCAAAGAAACATGTCCCAAATAAAAGAACAGAAGAAACCTCCAGAATTGGAACAAAATGCAATAGAGGTACATTTAAAGCAATGATTATAGCAGGTACTATAAAAAGAGATAAGGATACATACTCAGTAGGGCTGAATAAATGTCCATTTCTTATAAAAGAGTTCCCATCAGTGAAGAGCATCCTATCTGGGTTATCTATGGGGTATTTCTTGTAAATCTGTTCTAGCAGCATAGGTTTGTATTAACACTTGTTGGCAGTAATTAGAGCTAGGGCTTAGAGGTCTCCTGACTAAGCTTTTTCCAGAGCCCCCTTTTTTTCAGGTCTCTATTTTATCTTTACAACCAAGCAGGTTTCAGAGGAGCAGTTAAGAAAGAATAAATGGCTAATTAACAAGCTTACCTGCCACGTCAAGAGTCACCTGTAGTTTTGTCCCTGTGATGAGAACAGCTTGGGAGCCACTGGGAGTGTCAGGCCCTTTAGTAAATCTCAGCCATTTGTGGGCAAGGAGTTGGTCCCTACTCCCTTCAGAACAGGGGGACAATCCTGCCTCCAGTGCCCTTTAGTTTTGCACTGAGTGCACGGCTGTTTTGGAGGACTAGGACATTTCTTACTCCAGTGGTCTGGGCTTGCACATCCAGAGTAGGCTCCTTCATCTGGCATTTTTTGTTTTCTGGGGCTGGCGGGGTGATCCTGAGGTGGCCCTGGACTTGGCCTGTCTATTAACTGTAGCTAAAAGTCTGGCCTGTCTTTGGCCTGTTTTTTTTTCCTCATCTTCCCTGTCTTGATTGTAAAAGATGTTGTAGCAAATTCCCTGGCCTTTCTTAGGATCTGTGTCTTTTTATTAAGATGCAACAATGGGTCAGAATTACTATAATATAAGGGCAATAATCTAAGCTTTTTCTTTTTTTTGACAAATTTTGTAACAGGGATAACATGACTTTAACAGTAGGCTTATTTAGAATGTTAGTAGGCGGTTTCCCTTTTACAATGAATCCTACTGCGGGTGGTCCCTGCAGGACTCACAATCAGCATAGCAAAGTAAGGGGGAGGGGTCTGGCTTAAAAATTAGCCACTTGGTTTTAAAAGTGTCTTTTTTTTTTTTCCCTCAGTTACCTCAGGTATTCCTGGTTATAGGTGGGTTAGGAGATGGGTGAAGTTCCCTTAAAGCGGAAAGAAATGCCTGAACATATGGAATTTATGACCATTTGTCTTCCCGTCTGCAAAACAGATCTAGCTGTACAATAGTATTATAATTAATATTTCCCTCCGAAGGCCAAGTCTCTCCATCTTTTAACTTATATTTAGGCCAAGCCTCGGAACAAAAGAAGACCAGGTACCGTTTTTGTTTTTAGAGTCTGAGGGTCAATTTGTCCCAATGTTTTAAGATGCAATCCAGGGCGGGTGAAGGCGCGTGTGGGCTGATTGCCCATTATGTGCGGGAGAAGAAAGGAAAAGAGGCGTCCCTCTTACTTTTCATCTCCCAACAACCTTGTCTGGAGTGTCCCCCAGAAGCCTGAGCCACGGAGACTGTGCGACTGGTTCCGAGGCGTTTGAGGAGATGTGGCATGCCAAGGTTAGTTGCACTTACCTGGGCTACCCGACCCGTGTCCCCAGGTAACGCCTGTCCATATCCGTGTCCATACCCGTCTGGATGCTTGACGCCAGCCCACAGGCAGATAAAGGCAGTGGCCAACGATGGGGTGTGGAAGGGTGTATGGCCTAACTCTGGCCATCTCAAAAACTGATGGCGCAATTGATATAATAGCAGCCTTCTGAATACAGGTGTTTAAGGAGGGAGTATATACTCAAAACTTGTAAGGAAGGTATACGGCCTAGGTGAGAGGGAATGGAAGGAGGCCCTAAAGCCTAATAGGTGAGGGGGGACTGAAAGAGATATCTGAAGCCCCAAAAGTCTTCGGACAAGGCTGCTTCTTCAAGGAAAAGCGAGTCTGGAATATGTCTGTCCACCTTAAAAACTTTGCTTGACAGTGGCTGCAGGTACTCCGGAGGAGGTGACCTCTTTCGGCCTCTCACCCTCGGCTGTTGCTGCTGTGGTGCTGAGCTGGGGGCAGAGTCAGGCAGCAGAGTGGTACAGTGAGATCGCAGAAGAACAGAGGGGATGAAAAATCAAGTTTCCAGAGAGACATTGTGCCGTACAAACACAGACCTCACAGGTGTTTGGGTTTGTCTTCAGCACAAGTCCTAAATGACTTGTCCCAAAACCAGGTCATCCTATCAAAGGTGGATCCCCTGGTGGTATTCAAATGTCCGACCCATGTCCACAGAGGATGGCAAACAAAGGTGGTATAGGAAAGTGAGCAAGAGATTTTAGGGTCCCCTAAAAGGGCTTGCTTACCTCCTGACTGGCTTGCCAAAATATGTTACCTGAGAGTGTTGAGGAGGTCTCATGGGGAAGGGACCCCAGACCGACATCTCAAGAGTTGGGGAGAGATAATGACAGGATGAAGAGAGCAGCATGGTTGGAGGAGACATCCCACTGGCACCCTTGCGGGCAGTTGGGCTGAGAAGGGACATATGAGGCCTGTGGAATTCACCATAGAGCAGCCACGACCAGAGTTCCTCAGTTGCCTACAAAGGCCCACAACCCCAGTCGGGGGGTATTCAGTCTCCTTGCAGAAAGGAAAAAGGCAGTGGAGGGATAGGATAAAATAGCAGTAAGGGGGAGGGAGCCTCTGCCTCACAAGAGAAAATGGTCGGACTGGGGACATTTCCCCAGCTCAGCGCTGGAAGGGATTGATCCCAGCCCTTCAGCAAAGCCTTACCTCTCCATGGCTTAAGAGTGGCAACCACGCTGTTTGCATTTAAGTGGCTGACGGAGGCCCACTATTTGTGTGACAAGAGAAAGAGACAAAAAATGACGAAGGCCCATAAGTGGGCAAGTAGAAAGGTACAGACAATATTTACCTCTCCTTCAATCCCATGAGGAGCCCCCAAATGACGTAGGAGATTTTTCCTGTGAGTGAGTGCCAGGATCTTGTCTTGTGAAACCGAAGAATGGAAGCATGGACCAAGAAGAGGCAAGGAGTTGTAAAAGTGTTGCAGAATCCAAGACCGGAAAGAACCCAAGCAGCACTCAGAGTTAGGAGAGTCAGCTTTATTACACCGGCGGGCTCAGTGGGATCCTTCCCAAAAGACTGAGCCCCTAGCAAGGTTTTGAGCAAGTTTTTATGGGTTGGGGACTTCCTTGAGTTGGGGAAGGGGTAGGTGTCATCTGGTGATTGGCTCAAGGTGTTACTTGGAGGGGGTTATGTAGAAGTGGACTGGGGCTTAGGCTGGGGACTTCTCTCTCCCCACTGGGGCCACCATTTTAGCTCAGTTCCACGTGGCAGGGAACCATTTTAAGGTCAGTTTCTCCATCAAAAGAGGATAGTTTATTAAAAAGCAAAGAAATGTGGCTCCCGAGTGGAAGGGGGTTCCCGAATGGGATGCCCCCTGACTGAGGCAAATGCTCTTACTTTTATACCTTCCCTTGCCTGTTTGGGGAAGGGGGCTGGAGGCTTCTAATTGGATTTATCTATCAGGTTTGTTTTGTTTGCCCATCCTGAAGGGATTAACAAAATAACCCATTCCTATCTATCAGATCTGCTCCCTGTTTGCCCAGCCAAAAGGGATTTATGAAATAATTTATTAACCTCAAGGCACATTTTGTCCTGGAGTGAATGAGTTACTTCAGAACCTGGAGTTTTAGAAAATGGCTCTTTTGTTTATTTCACCAGGGACCTTCCTGTCTGTCTAACAACATGTTAACTAACCTGTCTCACTACAAGGTCAGAATTGCTGGACCCTCATGCAGAAGTCATTTCAAAGAGCCAGTTAGGAATTTCAGTCAGGGCTGAACAATGGTGTCAACATGGAGGTCAGTGATATGGAAAAGATAAATCAAGCTGCCTGAACTGTGGGGTCCAGGAGTGTCACTCCAGCAGTTTGAAATCAGATAATAGTTCACTGAAACCAGCAAATCTAGTTAATAGAGTGATTCAGCTCTGTCAGCCTGAGCTGGTTAACCCTTAGCTCCCCAGCCAACACTTCCTCCTAAGATGAAAGAATGGTAGCATGGGCTGGGCATAAATGGGGATACCCTGCTTACTAACAGTTTAAAACTGAGATAGTCAGTTAAGCTCTCCATTCTCCTTCAATTGTGCATCCTTCTCAGATTGTTTCATGGATAAAATAAGGTAGAATTTGAAAATATTTAGCTCACAGGAAATATTCAGTGAACAAGGATTTCCTTTTCCTCATTTCTTTACATTTATAGTACTTATTATGATCAGAGTAAGAAAAGATAAAATGGAAGTACTTAGAACAGTGTGGCAAATTGCAAATGTTCAATAAATGCTAATTATCATGATGATTATGCAGCCATTTAAAAGTTTAAAGTACATCTGTATGCTGATATGCATGGAAAGAGTTCCAAAATACTGTATATTGATTGAAAAAAGCCAGAATAAATTGAAGATTGTTGCCAGAGGCAGTTGGAGAGGGGGGATGGAATGGATAAAGGGGGTCAACAGGTGCAAACTTCCAGCTATAAAATAAGTAAGTCCTGGGCATCTAATGTACAGCACGATGACTATAGTTAATAATACTGTATTGTATATTAGAAAGTTACTAAGTAAATCTTAAAAGTTCTCATCACAAGAAAAAAACTTTGCAATTATGTGTGGTGATGGATGTTAACTAAACTTTTTTTTTTTCCTTTTTTTAAGGAGGGTACAGCTCACAGTGGCCCATGTAGGGATCAAACCGGCAACCTTGGTGTTATTGGCACCACGCTCTAACCACTGAGATAACTGGCCACCCTAACTAGACTTATTGTGATGACTGTTTTGCAATATGTACAAATATCAAATCATTATATTGTATGCCTGTATGTCTGAAACTATGTCAAGTATAGCTCAATAAAAAAATTGTTATAAAATTTAATTTAAAAAAGGAGAAAATAATAGTAACTAACATTTTACTTCTGTCTTTCTTACTAGTCCATAGTCTTGGGTCTCTAAACTCCTTGTCTCTGTTTTCTCATCAGTACAATGAAGATAACATTATCTACCTCATAAAGGGAGTTGTGAAAATAAAAAGAGGTAATATAATGTAAACCACCAAGCACAGTACCTGGCATATAGCAAGTTGCTATATTCGCGTTAGCTATTATTGTTTTTGAGCATGTGCTGTGTGCCAGGACCATAAGAAGGGCTTCTGTAGAGTGAAACCCCTACAGCCCACTATTTGTGTGACAGGAAGCAGCGCAAGTGTTGACATCCGTGTAAACAGCGCCCCCTGTGGTTGCCTGGAGCTCCAGGGCAGGCAGACCTCCTTTTCACATGCATGTTCTCATTGTGACAACTTGGGGACAGATGTTTCCAGAATTCAGAATTTTGTTTGAATTTTATTAAAGTAATATAGTACATCTATTACAGAACATCCAGCAAAGTCACCCTTATTTGGGTAAAAAAATGACTATTACATCAGTTCAGATCTCGTTTTACTGCCAAATGAGTTCGTATCAAACTTAGAAAAAAAATCTCTCCACTCACGAAGCTTTTTGGATTCCAGAATTGTGGACAAGTGTGCACATAAATTGTTTTCTGCATTTATATGGGAGGAAACTGAGGCCTAGAGATATTAATCTGTTAAACATTCCACTGCCAATTTCCTATAATATGACATTTGGATATTCCAACTTTCCATTACTATAAATGATACTGGGCAAACACCTTAATATGTGCATATCACTAATTAATTAAACCTGTGCTAGCCAGCTACCACATTATGAGGTCACTCAAGCAACCTATGGAGAGTTCCCACCTGGCAAGGAAATAAGGCCTCCTGCCAATAGCCATGTGAGGGAGTCAGTCAGTCAAGGCTTAAGATGCTGCAGCCCCAGCTGACATCACAATTCAACCTATTAGAAACCATGCTTCAGAATCACTCAGCTAAGCCATTCTCAAAATCCTGCCCACACAAACTGTAAAATAATAGGTGTTTATTGTTTTAAGCCACTAAATTTTGGATGAACATGTTATGCAGTAATAGATAACATGTATATTATATATAGTACTGTGGGGACAGAGCCAGGAGAGCACTTTCCAGGTTCCTGACCTCACGTGGAAAGGTGCTGGCTCAGGTAGTAGATGGCCATCAGCTGTGACTAGATGGCGATCGGCTGTAACCAGTTAGCCATTAGCCACTAATATAACTGCCATGGCTATGCTCTCAAGCGCTGATTGCAGCTAGCAAGTCGGGTTGGTTGGTTGGTTGGCAGAGAAGCGGACGCAGATTGCGGCTAGCAAGTGTAGTTAGCAAGCGTGGATAGAGGATTGTGGATCATGTGGATCCTACTTCCTGTGTCTTGCCTGGCCGCTCGTGAGACGGGTGCAGATAGACCCCTTGTTGGGGTACTGGCGGATGTTTGCTTTTGTGTCTCGACCAGCCCCCAGGGAGAATATAGTGGTATGACTCCCCTATCTATGGCTTCGTTGGTGTTCCTTTTTGGCTTCACCATATCCTATGTTCTTGTGCGGGGAGTGGGAACTGAGTCCCTGCATGACAAGTACATACGTATATGTATACATATATGTGTATACACATACACACCCACACACACAAACACATCTACTTAATTCCTAGAAATAGAAAAACACGATTAGTGGGTCATAGGATATGATCTTTTCAAATGTTTTAAGTACCTATTGTCAGACTACTTTCTAGAAAGCTTGTACCAATTTATATGCTGATCAACGTGTATGAGACTGCCCATTTTCAGTATACTGCCAATGCGTGGTGTTACTGTTTGGTTTTTTTAATAAACACTGGAAAGGAGGGGAAAATATAGCTTCATAGTTGTACAAGCAGCCTGTTAAACTACACATTGCTGTAGTGTGTCTTGAAACTTTAGAGAAGACATTCCTGGAGATGGATACTCATGGGATTAGGATGAGGTCTCCCTCCTCTCCTAACCATCAGGCCCTGACAATCCTTACCTAAACAGAAAGTGTTCCCCAAATTGTCATATATAGGTAACCACTCCTTAGTGTTTTCCTACACAATCAGAACACTGGGTCTCTTGGTGATTGTGGGTTTTGTTTTCTTTTTCTTGCTTGATTATGTATATGGAAAGCATATGCTTTCCCAGCACATGCTTTGGGTAGTGTGATTCGAATGCTGAGAATATGACACTGCTTTCCTCCCTCTCCACATCCTTTTCCCCTTGTTCATCTCGGCATCAAATGAAGCTGTCAGAGAAATCATAAGATCCACAAGTGTGTATGACAAAGGATGTGTGTGCTGGTGGGCAGGTGGGAGTAGCTGAAATGATGAAGGAATGGGAATAAGTAACCTCATAAAATGTACTGAGCACATTAAGTTGGTGGTTACACTTATGAAATCCTTCTGGCATATTTAAGAAGTCAGTCTAATCCTTCATTGTTTGTCTCCATATCCTATCTCTGAAAAAAATTAATACAGCAAAATATAAAGACTAATAAAACACTTTGAAAGTACCAAATGCTATCATTTTGTCATATTGGCATCAGGTTTTTCTATCATGAACTAAATAAAAATAACTGATAGTTAAATGCCCTCTGTTTCCCTCCCTGATCCTGTTTACTTCCCTACCTCCCCACCACCATGAAGCTGATGTTTTTCCTTTTACTTCTTCCTCTAGTTTTACAGACATATTGGTAAACAACATACGTTATTGTTTTGTGTTAATTTGCATGCTTTTGTATTTATTCAGCTTGCCTTATTCACTCAGCCGGGGCCACAGCCCTGTTGGTCAGGCTGTGGACTCCACTCATGCATACCACTATGAGAGTGGCTCCCCGAGGAGAGTGCAGTATGGTCACCCTGCACTTCACATTCTGTTTTGAGATATATGTTGATGCATGATAGATCTTGCATTCATTTTAGTTACCCATTGTTTTCATCATGTGGCTATGCCACCTTTTATTTATCGATTTCATTAGAAGACAATGTTGTGCTATTGTACAGTGCCAGTGCACATCTTTATGTCTGTCTTTATATGTACAGGTACACAAGTTTCTCTGAGGAATCACCATTCTTTATTCTGAGGTGACTGTAATTTTTTTAAAAAGTATTCTACTGAACATTATAGTAAGAAAAAGACAAATTTGGTAAAACTTAAAATATTTATTAGTATAAATCAATGTGCGTTAAACCAAAAATAACAGATACAATTGGGCGATGTTGAGACAATGCTTTACTATAGGATACAAGGTGGAAAGGTCGTAATTGCCTGCAGCGGCATCTTCTATATGCGAGAACTGGGTCCAGCCCAGACAGAAGCCCTTTATAAAAACACGAGAAAAAAGAAGTGGTTTACACAACAGAGCACTGACATTGGATCACTGGGTCTGGTTTCAACGATGATGGTTGAAAGAGTAAACTAGATAACAAACAGGTCTGAATACAGCTCAGAGACTTTTCTTTTATAAGCTAGCTCATTATTCAACTTGCTATGAGCATTACAAAGCCATGACAAGTGGAGTCCCTAAAAGGACCTCAATGAGGCATCACATGCCATATTCCTTGATCTTAGAGGAAGTACTTCAGTCATCCAAACCTCCCTCAGAAAATGAATTCAATTCTTATTGGGGCACAGCCCTTTTGTTGGCTAAAGGTTATAGTTTTAAGTCTTCAACCTTTCATAGTCTACAAGGTAACGTCATATTCAGCACCCTAGTGTACCATTTTCAATTATAAAATGGCAAGTCACTTATGTACCTACAAAAAAAGTTTGCATAATTCTACTGCCATCTTATGGCTTTCCACTGGGCAATAATCCCAATGACAACTTATGCCTACATTATATAACACACAGTCATGAGCCAAACTCAGCCAGTGAAATGGATTATATGTTGGCGTAACAAATATGAAAACATATTTACACATATAAACATACCGCACATGAAAGAAGAAAAAAAAAACAGAGAAAAAAGAGCAAATTTGGGGAAATTATGTGGACGAATCTACATCACATGAAGCTACTAGACATTTGGAGCAACAGTAATTTCCAGGCCTTTACATACTATTACTTGGTTATAGTTCAATTATTAGAACAGCCAGAAAGTAATCTCAAGACAGAATAAAGGAAGATAAGAAAGCCTGGGCAAGGCTCCAACATCTATCTGCAGAAAAGACTGTTTATATGAAGGCTTGTGTGCCCAAGTGCCACCTACTTTCTTCACTCATTGCTCCAAGTAATGATTATTATATATGTTCTCATCTGACTGGCTTGAATAGGGAAGGCAGTACAGAACAAGAAAAGAGTGGCTTCACACCCTCATGTATTTCTGAAATAAAACCATGGGCTTGTTCGTAGTTATCTCTTACATGTGGATAATACCAGACATTTTATGCAGGATGCAACCACCAGAGACCCAGCCCAAAGCTGCGTAACTCCACTGGGATGCATACCAACCTAGCTAGGCAACCTGAAAGGCTGTCTAGAGATGAACCCAGGTTCTCATGGACAGGTGGATGAGGAAAGTTTACAAAATAAGCTTGCATGTCACCTGGGAAGGCCATTTCAATTTTCATCCCAAATTTTTGAACTTTGGAAAGAGTCATGCTAATTGCTTGGCCTGCAAGCAGAATCATGTTAGCAAGTAATGTTGAAAATATGGAGAAAATCCTAAAAACCCCTGCAAAGGCCCTGCCAAGACATCTAAATGCCACTTGCTAACATTTTTTGAGGTACCTGTCTGGGAATGCTCAGAGGCACTCGTGAACCCAAAATAAATGTTTCCAGCCTTCACATTCTAAGATTGTCAAACTACTCTTGCAAGTTGGGTGAAACAGTAAGAACATCAAATTGACAACATAGTCTTAAGTTAAAAAACCTTAATCTGTGATTTCCGCCTGTTTTCTTGATTACTGTCCACATAAAGAACTATAAACTTGGCTTTAGTCTCTCAAGGACTCTTCCTTTTTATCAATGGCAGGATTCAGTGTCTATGTGTCAAGAGCACAGAGGGCACAGCCCTGACAAGACTGTGAAGCGCCAACTCGCACTGAGTTACTCAGAGTTTGAGGTCTGTAATCAGCGCATGGTCTCTCTCCTGGCTTTTACATTGTCGGTTTTCAATAAATGTTTGCAGGCTCTTTAATGTTCATAGCAAAGAAGGTACTGGCTGGACCACTCTGCATGATTAACCATTTCTGAGACCATTCTTTTATAGTTTCTTAGCCACAACAAAAGGCACGGGTCGGAATTTCCTTTAAGAATCACCTCCCAGCATAAGCCACAATAGGAAAACCACTGCTTCTTGATCCCAAGTTTTTATGGAAGTTAGAATAGTAATAGGATTTGAATTCGGAATGGAAATAGCTTTTCTTCCTCTCCATGCCTATTCTCCCTTTACTGCCTTTGGATTCTTATATCTTTATTAACTGAGCAGACAGGGAACTTGAAAAGGAAGGTTTCCTTAAAGCCTATTGTCAGTTAATTGGCATTCCAGAGTTAGACCTGTTATTAGCCCTAATACCTACCTCCCCAGGTTTGGCATCTTCTCACATCCTTTCTCCAATTTTGCAGTTGGGGGTCTAGAATCTTAAGGTGCTGGTACTTTCCTTGGCTGCTTTTCTGTAACCTGTTATTAATTGCTATTATTAGAAGTTTGCCCTATGATATAGACTCAAATGTCCTCCAGTTAATTCCTCCCCCAAGACATGACACTATCACATATTCTCTTAGTAAAATAATATTCTGTGCATTAAACCTCTCTAAGAGAGTAGGGATTTATTGCCGTGGAAGTGATACATGCCAAGTGGTCTCTGGAATAATATTTACATCCTACATCTGTCATGCTTATACAGTAACTACTTAAACGACTCTTCCAAACTAGACCTCCCAAATCCCAAAATTACATGCAATATTTTTAGTCAGATTTGGCTTGTTTGTTTATAAATGACCAAAACTTAGAAAAATGTTGATCAAGTAAAAGTCAGAGATGTAGACAACAGTTTCTAATACACCTTTTTCCACTTCTATAACAGCTCAAGTCTACAGTTTGAGTGATGGTCCAATTATATTCCACTGAAAGGTAAATTAAATAAAATTAAATTAACCTTTCAGTGAAGGCTGGTTAGGTAACAAAAGCAATGGCACTGAAGAAGTTACTGGAATTTGGCTAGGGAACACAGGAAATCAGAATGGACGCCACTTTAAAATCTCACACAAAATAAGCCAGTAAGATTTTTGTACAAATTGAGAATATTTTTAAGTTTTTAACAAAAACTCAACTATACTTATTACCTAACTCCATTCCCTCCCGTGTGCGTTTCATGCATGAAAGGCGATGTGGTGGATTTTTCCAGAGTTTCCTCAAATCCTTTTCCAAGGACATTTCCTGTCCCATTCCCGGCAGGTCTTCTAGGATGCCAAGCCAGAGTGCTCACTTCTCTCTAATTGAGGTGCCAGGCCACCAAGAACGGAGGTCCTTCAGCAGTGCATGGGGAGGTGGCTCTGGCTTCTTCAAGTACAGTGGGTTGTGGCCCTGGTCAGCAGCACCGACGGCTGGCTTGCGTGGTTTGCTTCCCAAGTTTGATTGCTCCATTGTTACCATTTTCATGGGGGTCTAAGGGTGGGATCTGGCGACCTGGAACAAAAAGGAGACCGAGTTTGAGTTTCTTTTTACCAGTCGACACCACACACAGAGTGTGACTGTGCCTCAACAGCGCCACTCTACGGAAAGCAAAGGGGCTTCAGGAGTAACTCTTTTCCTTTCTCTTCTTTCTTTCTTTCCTTGTCACTCTGCTGAATGAAGTCAAACTCATGTTTAGGAAGTTAAGGAAAAGTAAAATCAGCTTTCTGATAACACAGATTTCCTTAGATTTGGAACCTCTTGCTTCTGAGTAAAAGGGGGAAGTTCTCATCCACCTTCTCAGTATAGACATCAGTCCACGGTTCCTCCCCAGCCTTCCCACAGATGTACCCCACTGCACTGAGCTGCTCCATGGCACCCAGCTTTCAATAATAACAGTGAGTACTCATTTTTTCTGCCTCTTAAAATAGAACTGGATTGGGAATTGTAATCTTCCTCACAGTATCATTTATTAACACTCAGCTCCCCACCCGTCACCCTGCCAATACACTTAGAGCATTAGCTAAAAAGCCCTGAGAGACTCTCTTCACAGAAAACAGTATTTTAATGTCATCCACAAGTAATCTTATTTAATTCTTAAAATTATTCAAGAACCTCTGTAAATAAATACAAAGTAGGAATTTAAAAAGGCAATGGAGGGGGATAGTGAGGTGGTAGCTAAAGGATGTGGGGGTTTCATTTTTAGAGAATAAAGATATTCTAAAACTGACTGTGCTTATGATGGTTGTACGTATCTGTGACTATACTAAAATCCATTGAATTGTACACTTTAAATGGATGAAATGTATGGTACATGAGTTTTAAAAAATGTATTGTTATTGAGATATAATTGACATATATAACATCATGTAAGTTTAAGGTGTACAACCTGTTGATTTCATACATTTATATATTGCAATATGATTATTACTGTAGCCGGAGAGAACACCTCTGTGATGTCACATAATTATCATTTCTTTTTTGTTGTGGGAACAATTAAGATCTAGTCTCTTGGCAACTTTGAAGTTTATAATACAGGACTGTTATCTGTAATCACGTATGTGAGTTTTATCTCAATAAAGTTGTCCTTAAAAAAGGCAATAGAATCTAGAAATCACAAATATTTGTTTAGAAACTCACAATTTTCAAAGTTTTTCACAGGCACAATCCTCACTTAACTCTGTGAAGTTATGGAATGGCCATTATCATCACCACTGTACTTTGCCTCGGAGACCTTAGGTTAGGTCCTGAAGGTCAAATCAGTAATTAGTGGCACAGGTAGTTCTTTGATTATACCCTACATCTTGATTTTTCTGACGGACCCCAAAGCCTGTGTTCTTCCTACTCTATCCCATTAGCTCTCTATGCTATTTTTCTATCCCCCGTGAAAAAGGCATGAAGCTAGGTCTAAAATAAGGATTTTTTTATCAGCTAATTAGCATATCGGTTCACTACATAACCAGCAATTAGAAATGGAAGGGAAATAGTTCTAAAGACTAAGTCCTTTAATGCAAGTGGATGTTACCAAAGGACCATAAAGAGAGTCAAAATGCCCTGATAAAGGTGCATTTCCACAAAGGGCAGAAATAAATAGTTCCTTTCGAGGTATTAATGCACTGTGTAGATTGGGTGGTGTGGCCAATCACCAAAGCTCAAACATAAAAATTAAGGTCATTGGCAATCATACAAAATTCAAAATTGATGGCCCTTCATCTTATTATGGAGCAGATGGGAAAGTTGTAATAATTTCTGCAGCTATTGCTTCACCATTTTATATTGCCAACAAAGCTATACAAAACTTTTGCGGGTCATTCTTGAAAAAGTTAACTCCTAATCCAGAAGCAAATGAGAACGTAGGTATGTGTTTTCCTCTTCTGGACATGCTGTGTTCTTTTATTAATTATAATTAAAAACAAAAAACCCAAAATGCTTCTACTACTTTGTCAGTCTTAAGTTACAAATAGAGGGGAAAGTTCCCAATGACTACCAATACTCTGATTTATTAGGTCAGATCTTGCCAGTCAAGTGTTACTCCTTGAAAGAAAGTGATAAAGTGATGGGTTTTGGAGGGATGATAGTGTCAAGTTATATCATTATTTAAGTTACTCAAATTAATATTTCAGGTGCCTCCTGAGTGTGTATAGGGACTTTTGCTTTTGCATCTGAAATATTTTTGGACAAAAATTGTAATTCTGATTAGTGCAAGCTATTGCCCTAGTTAACTAAGATAAGCATTATTTACTAATCAGTATTTTGGGCAATATCAAAATCAGTATCTCTACTAACATCAACTTCAAGCTATTCTTATGCTGTTAACTCTAACTTTAGTTACAAAACAGCATTAGGCTTTTAGCCCTCCTATACATGGCTTATTCTACATGCCTCATGTCATAAGCTTTTTCCTGTGAAAAGTACCCCAAATACAGAAAAAGTGTATACATAAGATATTCATTACAGTCACAGAAGGGTGAAAATCCGAAAACAAGGAACATACAAAAACAAAATGGTAATGCTGGGGCGGCCCCTGTCATCCGCACCCTTCCCTGCTCTCCCCTCCTTCCTCCCTCTTTCCTGCCTCTCACTTCTCTCCTAAGACAGTGTTTGAGATGCAAGATTAAGTAAGACCTCAGTCATGCCTCAAGGAGACTCCCCTCTTACTCATTTTAAACTGTTTTTGAATCAGTTGTTGAATCTGGCTTCTTAGAGTCACCAGGTTCTATTTATCTTCAGAATATTCAAAATCTCATGTATTAGAACAAAATACTTCTAAAAACAGAATCACTAATTTCCTCAGATTTCATTTTGCTCATCTGGTAGAAAGAGTTTTGAAATCTGAAAGTCAGTATTCCAGTTAAGAGAACTCAGTCAAGTTATTTAATATCTCCAAGATTTCCTTTCCTCACCTATAAAAAGAATATGGGAAAGTTAACTTGACAACTACTACACCATACAGATATATGGCTATTACTGAGATGACAAAAACTAATGACAGTGAACAGAGTTACGGTTCTGGGCACAGCTCACATGGAGTTTGCACGGAGAGAAACCCCTGTCTAGTGGCTCACCATGGTCAATACTCAGGGTTCAGTTACTAGGATTGGGACCCACCCTGCCTCAACCTAGGAGGCCTCACACACATTCCAACTTCAAACAATGAGAAGAAAGTAAGTGCTTCCACTTTAAGGCAGAAAGAGAAGAAAGGGTCATAACAATGAGGCAAACACCTTAAAAAGAGAAGGAAGAAACCAGTACTGTGAAAACACAAGAGCTCAGGACCTTGTGGCCTGAGTGATTTGGAACTTATTGAAAGGCTAAATGTACTTAGACAAAAGAATAGTTCTGGAAAGTGGCCATAGTGTTTTGTACCAAGGTTATCACCTTGGAACACTGTTGAATCAGTATTAATTTCACAGGGGATAGAATAGGACAAAATTGTATATACAAACATCTGAAAAGGCTCTGAGCATCGTCTGCATGTTTCCACTCTTACAAAATGTCCTTTGAGTACGCAATCTCGGTAACAAGTCATCCTTGAGTATAAATCTAGGCCAGGGTGTTTATTTTAACAAGGTTTGGATTGTGTAAGATTCTGTTTGGGAAAAGTTAAGACTCTTTTTTGAAGTTCAGTTTTCCTGAAAAGTTGACAGCCTAGAGAAAAAGCAGGTTTTATAAATGATTCCTCAGGAATGCAGTATGTGAAAAAACAAAGTCCAAGTCTATAAATTTTATAATGGCTCTAGACTGCAGGGTGTAATGCTTTTACACAACAAAGTAAAACAGAATGCTTAGCTGCTGCTGTTCTTCCTTTGTGTGATGGACCAGCCATTTCCTGCATGAACTTAAAGTCCTCCCTGATCGTTTTGTTGTTTATATTCTTCTCTCCTTTTATTTCAGTTCCAGTATTTACTTGACTCACTATCTTTTATTGCGTGTTAGTGGTGCTGGTAGTTGCTGTGTAACTTCTACTGCTTGATCCTGATTTTCTGAATCGTTCATATTAGTAAATTGACCAAGCTTATTAGGACTTGACAGTCTTTACTCTTGATAATGAACTTCAAGCCTCTCCATTTAGAGAGGGAGTCTTTAGGGAACACTGCAGTCGTGGCTCACAATCTTGGAACATTGCCCTAAGAATACAGAATGGGGGCAGGTGGAGACATGCGTGACACTTGAGGTCACTCACTGTTACGTCCTCTTGTTGCTGTAAAGAGGACAATACTGGAATTATTAGATGACCCTGGATAATGGTACAGAGTCTGGACATGAGGAATGAGATAACATTCCATATAGGACCAGAAAAGCTTAGGAGACAAGAAGTGAATTCATTCAGAAGCCTTGCTGAAAGTCCAGTTCAGGGATAATGAGAGCCTTAATTTGGGTGCAGTTGAGGGAAGTAGAAAACAAAGACGGAAAGAGCACTGCAGAAAGACACTTGGCAAATGTGACAACTGATTGCATGTAGAAAGGTGAAGAGAGAAATAAAAAAAAAACCCTAAAGTTAAATCTCTAGTGAGCTGAAGAAAGGTGATGCACCAACAAAGAGGTAAGTAAGGGGGAAGGTCACCACTAGCTGTTAGTCCGAAATGCCAAATATCTTCAACATGGAGGGCTTGACTGACTCTAAAATCATTAGGCTTTCTTATCATTCAAAGACATCTCCCCACCCTTCCTTTTTCTTTCAAATTAACAGGCTATTTTTTTGGAGCAGTTTTAAGTTTATAGAAAAAAACTGAACATAAAGTACAGAGAATTCCCATCTACTACTCTCCTCACCCTCAATTTCCCTACTAACATCTTGCATTAGTATGGAACATTTATTCCAATTGATGAGCCATTATGGATCATTATTATTAACTAAAGTCCACAATTTACCTTAGGGTTCACTCTTAGTGTTGAACATTCTATGGATTTTGATAAATGTATAATGACATGTAGCTACCATTACAGTATTACACAGAATAGTTTCACTGCCCTAAGTGTCTTCTATGTTCCACCTGTTAATCTCTCTCTCCCCATCTCCAAGCCCTTGGCAACCACTGATCTTACTGTCTCCATAGTTTTGCGTTTTCCAGAATGTCATACAGAAGGAATCCTACAGTATGCAACCTTTTTGGATTGGCTTCTTTCACTTAGTAATGTGCATTTAAGGTTCTTCCATGTCTTTTTTGTGATCTGATAACACATTTGTTTTTAATCACTGGATAATATTCCATTGCATCTATCTCTTTGATTATCTATTTTAATATTTAAAAATTATAAGACACAAAATAACATAAGCCAGAAAGGAAAAAATTTAACAAACTAGACTTCATCAAAATTAAAAACTTCTCAATTCCTCGAGTCCCGCAAGGGATGGTGGGCAGCGCCCTGCAACTAAAATTGAACACGGCACCTTGAGCTGAGCTGCCGCTGAGCTCCCGGATGGCTCAGTTGGTTGGAGCGTGTCCTCTCAACCACAAGGTTGCCGGTTCGACTCCCGCAAGGGATGGTGGGCTGTGCCCCCTGCAACTAGCAACGGCAACTGGACCTGGAGCTGAGCTGCACCCTCCACAACTAAGACTGAAAGAACAACAACTTGAAGCTGAACAGAACCCTCCACAACTAAGATTGAAAGGACAACAACTTGACTTGGAGAAAAGTCCTGGAAGTGCACACTGTTCCCCAATAAAGTCCTGTTCCCATTTCCCAATAAAATCTTAAAAAAAAATAAAATTAAAAACTTCTGCTCTTCCAAACTCATTGTCAAGCAAATGAAAAGACAAACCACAGCCTAGAAAAAAAAATTGAAAAACAAACACCTGATAAAGAATATATATCCAAAATACATAAATAATCTTTAGAACTCAACAATAAGAAGACAAACAACTAAATACAAAACCGGTTAAATTTGAACAGACACTTCACCAAAGAAGACACAAGGATTACAACCAAGCAAATGAAAAGACACTTATTAGTCATTAGGATGATGTTCATTAAAACCACAAGCAGACACCACTGTACTCCCATTAGAATGGTTACAATTTTATCAACTGACCATACCAAGTGTTGGCAAGGACATGGAACAATTGGAGCACTGCTACGTTGGTATAGGAACATAAAAGGCTAAAACCACTTTGGAAAACATTTTGGCAGTCTCTTAAAAGTTTAAACATTACCTACCAGATAGGCCAGCCATTCCACCCCTAGGCATTTATGTACCCACACAAAACTTGTACATGAACGCTCATAGCAATCTTACTTGTAATTTCCAAAAGCTAAAAACAACCCAAATGTTAGGTGAATGGATTAACAAATTGTGGCTTATGCATGCAGTGGGAAACCACTTAGCAATAAAATGGAACTCAGCAAAATTTATATTTTAAACTCTGTAGGACAAGTGATCTAATTTCTTGAATAAAGAAACTGCATGAGGGAAATACAGAGAAAGATGGAGGAAACCTATTGCTTAAGAGAGGCTTAAATGACATGTGAGGTATGATCACAAAATACGGTGAATGTTTAAATTTAAAAAAAATTATTACAGTAAAAGACACATTGCCATTAATCAACCTCAAAATACGCCCCCTCGCTTCAAACATACTTATCCCACCGTTCTTGCCACTTTCAGAAGCAGTTCTGGAAGTCCTCTTTTGTGAGTGTCTTTAATTGTGCTGTCATGGCTGCCTCGATATCCTGAATCTATTCAAAACTTTTACCTTTCATGGTCATTTTGACTTTGGGTCAGAGCCAGAAGTTGCACGGTGCCAGACCCGGTGAATAAGGTGGATGAGGACACACCATAATGTTTTCATTTGACAGAAATTGCTGTACCAGAAGTGATGTGTGACAGTGAGCGTTGTCATGATGTAGGGTGAAACCGTTTGCCCATTTCTCTGGCCATTTTCTATGCACATCATTTCTTAAATGCTTGTAAAGACATTCACGAAAGAGGAATTCCAGAACTGCTTCAGAAAGTAATAAGAATGATGGGATAAGTGTGTTTGAAGCAAGGGGGAGTATTTTGATGGGGATTAATGTCAATGTGTCTTTTACTGTAATTTTTTTTATTTAAACGATCATAGTATTTTTTGACATACCTCATATCAACTAATCGCTGTGTATGAAACTTAATTTGCTTACTGATTCCAACAATTGGACTGCAATGTAAAATGAAACCAAAAAAACATTTATGACCATTATGAACTATTTGGAAATCTGAACACTGAATATTTGATATTAATATAATAGCACTAAGATTATTAATGTGATAATGTAATTGTTATTATACTAAAAAAGGTTACATACTGATATTTATGAATGAAATGTCTGGGATTCCTTTCAAAATAATACAGGCAGAAGGGTGTGAGGGAGTGTGAGGTAGAAATGAAACCAGCTTGGTTGGTTATGAGTACATGATGGTTTATTATGTTACTTGGTTTACTGGTGTATATGTTTAAATGTTTCCAGAATAAAGTCTTTTTTTCTAAGTTCCCTGGAATGTCACCACCACGAAACAACCATTGTTAACATTTTAATGTGCATGGATCTTTCCAATCTTTACCCAGAAGCATATATTATTTACTATTATATATTACATGGTTCACAATTTATGAAATCAGGATATACTACAAACCAGTTCAACTTTTGCTTCACATTGAACAATGTACCTTTTTTTATGTCAGCAAATAATAGCTACCTTCATTTGACAGCTGCTACAGTATTATGAAATTTGCAAACGTTTTGTTTTTAAATTTCTTTAATCTGCTCTAAACCAAAAGTAACTACCTAAGGAATTTCAAAAGTACAGTGGACTTAAAATAGCTAACATTCTGTGCAAGAAATGATTACAGAACAAGACATGATTATTGCCTATGAGTCTTAACTTCCTTTCCCTCATATTAACATCCTATTCTAATTTTTCCAAATCAATATGCTTGTACCTCTAATTATATTCACTTTAAAAAAACAAGTATTTCTCACCTAATTCTCAAACTAACAACAAACAAACAATAAACCTAGTTCAACGTCTTCAGGTGTGATTTTCAGAAGAAAGCCTGGTGTTCTTTTCTTTACATTATGCATTCAAGTTCAGTGGAACAGAAGCACAGCTGTCTGGCCGAGGTCCCACCCCAGTCCAGACATTTTTCTGGTGAGCTTGCAGCAGCACCTCTTTTAGCCCTCAGGGAGAGTTAAAAAAGGTATTTGAGTTGAATAATTAAAATCCACAAACCAAAGCTTGTGTTCCTCACACTCCAGAATCCAGCCTGCCAGGCTCAGAATCAATCCAGCCCCAAGAGAACTTGCTCCTGTGCCAATCTTCCTCATTCCAGGAAAGGAAATGCTGGGAGTGCGTCTGTGTCACTTTTCCTTGTTCCCCATTCCCAACCCACTACTCAGTGTTACTGGTTCTATTTCCAAAATTTCTCAAATTCGTGTCCATTTCTTTCTACCTTAGTAATCCTCTCTCCTAGATTATTACAAACAGCATCCTAACTGGGTAAACCTTTTCCAAGCTTTCCTCCTCCCAAACATTCTCCAGGGTGATCTTTTGGTCAATGTAAATTGGATAAGCCACATTCATGCTTAAAACACTTGAGTAGCTTCTAGTTGCATTCAAAATATCACCCCCTGCTTCCCATTACAAGGCCAAGCAAGGACAGGGCTCAGTCTCTAAGCTCACCTCCTACTGCTGTCCCTGAGCCCCCACCCCGCAGCCTATCACCTTCCTTTCTCTTCCTTAAATGCATCACACCACTTCCTTCCTCAGGAACTCAGCTCTTGGTGTTCACTCGGCTTGACAGCCCTTCCTGAGCACTTTGGCCAATTGTCCTCTTCTCATTTTTCACGTCCAATTTAAAACCATTTACTTGGGGAGATCTTCTCATTTAATCTAAAGTCCCCACCTGTCACTATCCCCACAGTCCTTGTTCATTTGCTTGGTAGCATTTATTACAATGTGTAATTATACACCTATTTGACCTTGTGCCCACAGCCTGTTTCCCCACTTGACCATCAGTTTGTTTTGTTCCCGGTGCCTAGCATGGCACCTGACCCACAAAAGAGGATATATTTGTTGACTAAATGAAAAAAGAGATACTAGGCCTATTCAACTGGCTGGTACTATGCAAACTTAAGTTCCCATAGAAAAGCGACTACATTTTTTATCTAGAGAACCCTCTGAAATATTATCTCCTGCAATATCATGAAATAAGGTTGAAGGTCCAAATTCGAAACTTTTAATTTGGCACTATCCTATTTACTAGTCTCAGCTTTATGGGGAATAGGACAGAATAAGATCTACTCTCAGAGAACTTAGTCTCACAAGAGAATAGATGTATACCTGAAACACTTGGAGAATCATTTAAACAGAGAATATGTTCAAATGTCAAAATGATACAGGAGAACATAAGTAACCTCATTGGTGAGAGTTGGGGCAGATAAAGACTTCACGGAGGGAAAAGATTTGAATTGGACCTTGAGGGAATTAAGGCTTGTGGGGAAGAAAGGAGGAGCATCACATATAGGGCCCGAGAGAGCAAATGTATGAAGGAAAGAAAAAAGGCAAAGCATGTTGAGGACCAAAGGCTGACATTAGGTCTCTTTACCTTGCCTTTAAAGTTACGATTACAGAGACAGGCAGAGAGAATAGTTTCATAAGGAAGACCATCAGGATTTTTGGTTTTGCTTTTTAACACTGTAATAAGTAAACAGCAGAATATTCTTTGTGTTTTCCTACAGCAATTTAAAAACTCAAATGTATAACAATTTTCTTGGCCAAGAATTCTTCTTATATCTTAACTCAAAGAGGAAACTTTTAATGTTCAATGGTATAAGAACCCAAGAAAGAAAAATGAACAACGCTGGGGGGAAATGCATGGAAGAGAATTAGCCCCAGGCTGTGGGGTAAAGTAGGTCTGAAACTGTGATTTACAAAAGGGTGCCTGGAGGAATGCCAATCCCAGGACAATGCATTATGTGAGGACTGTACACATACCACCCAAAACTGGGCAGCACTTAAATCCTTTCCAGGGTAACTTCAGTCTTTGGAAATAGATAATATTTTGGTAAACAATTTCCAGTTAGAAAATATATTAACTCATGTTCAGAAAACACAGTGGATTCATTTCTGGTTTATGAACACTCTGGGAATGTAAAAGAGAAACATTTATCTCTTCATCCAAGTCAATATGAATTAATTTTATTTAAGCACGCCTTTTTATAAGGGCTTTTATTCTCACTGCTCATTCTTGTTTTTCTATTGCATCTTTTTTCTTGGGCATGTTTGCCTCTGGAACATTGTTTTGGGGAGCATAGGTGTCAGCAATATCTCGTTCTATTTTGAGCTCAGGGAGAACCATGTTTAATACAAGCAGAAATAGGCAAGAGGAGAATAAATGAAATGTCTGCTGCAATATATTTAGGTGTACTGTGTTTTAAGTTAACCCATAATTAGGCTACAACACCCCCTTCTGAAGAAATTCACCTGGAGGAATAAAGAGGCCGGGAAGGCACCAGCACTTATATGACGAAGACAGGTCTTGCTGTGCTGTATATTTACAGGCTTCTTTGCTAAGGCACTTACAACAAAAGTATAATGAAACAGAAACAAACAGATGTTTATTTGACATAGAAGATGAGGTGACACACGTGGTCTACGGCTTCTGTAGGAATTAATTATTTGAAACCATAATCACCCAGGGCTTTAAATAAAACACTTGTTTTTTCTTAAATGAATAGATCACTAGGATCTCAAAGTCCCCATCCCTTTGAGCTGTGAAGACCTCATATGCATGGAGGGATTTATAGTGGTTGGACCAAAGAAATATCTTTCAAGTTAAGATATGAATTCTTACTGCTTAGGTTTGTTTTCTTCTTTGAGGTCCTTATTTAATTTTTTAATTTTAATAATGACTTACATACACCTCAGAAAATCTCCTAGCTTGTGCAGAAACCTCAAGTTGAATTTCAGGTGGTATATGGAACGCTGAGCTTCCTTCACTGAGCACTGCCGTTTGCACTGTCTGCCTTCTAGGGGCTAATGCAGAAGAGAGTTCTAAAAAATACAAGTAGCTGCACAAAGGAAAGGTGTGAATGCCACAGTCATCAGGAGCTATCTAGCTTCATTAATTAAAAGCATTAATAAAAAGAATTAATAGCTGTACAATTAGTCTAAACTACCAGAAAGCCAAATGCCAGCACAAAAGAATGAGTCTGATCTAAGGAAATATGAGGTTAATGGAATGAGCTCAAGCCAAACCCTCTCAGATGCCATCCACAGTTACACAGCCACGGAGGGCAGCTGAGCAGTTTCCTCACAGCAGAGCACTACACCCAGGGCCCATTTTTGGGAAGGAGCCAGAGTCTGGGGATATGGGGTTTCCAACATAAAATTACAGTCTTAGCATTCTGGAGCTCAACCACTCAGGTCAGTGAGCTTGGAGAACACCATTCTGTTGAGAGTGTGAAATAACGGCAGGAGAACGAATCCTTCTGAAGGAGGCAGGAAGGGAAGGTGGTGTAGACCCAATGGACAAGGAAGGCCAGGCGATGCAGGGCTTGGCTGTATTCTTTCGTGCATTTCTGTATTGTGCAAGTAACCCAGTCAGAGTTCCCCATCTCCAGTGAATTCTCTGTCAAGCCAAAATAAACAAACAAAACATTCCCTGCTGTGGGTTCTCAGAGTCTGAAGTAATGAACCAAAACCAGTTAAAAGCAAATCAAATCTGTTCTGGGAAGCAACGGCCCCTCTGACTTTGAGAGCACTGCCAACAATGACCTCAGAGAGATCAAACTATCAGTTTTCCTTCTGGAATTCCCTTCTGGAACTGTCTGGAGCCAAGATATTTGAGAATAACTGCCAACTGGTCAGGAGTTCAATTTTTTCTAAGGTGACTACCCCAGGACTTTGAGTCCCAGCACCTCACTAAACACATACCTCTTGCAAAGTCCCCGATTATACTCTGAAGTTGTCTCAGGACAGTTTTCCAAGACAGCTATCAGCAGGTCACTCTCTGAGGGGACCCATCACTACCAGAGAAGTTATGAAGGTGAAATCTGGCTATCAGCTGGGAAACAGCTTTTGGATAAAGGTTATTCATGGGGAACCAGCATAAAGAAAGGGAAGTATACCATTGTCCAGAAGTGTAGATGAAGAAGGGAGCCAATACCGTCCATTAATTAGGTGATCAGAAATGAGGAAAATCTTTATAAAATCAACTCTCCACCCAATTCCCAATCTTAGGCCATGTGGGACACTACTTTTGTGGGCAATCATTGGGCAAAAGTACTAAAAGTTTCTCATTTCATTTGACTAGAGTCATTTGGTTTAATGGGTGAATTCAATTTTCTATAACTTCTCACTATTTCATTTCTCCTCCCCTCAACATATTAACATATGAGGAGAAGCAGAGTTTGCCATCCCAAAACAGGCCTTTTGGGATATGGATTATTTTAAGCTGGTTATTCTTAAGAAAAGAAAGACTCAGGAAAAACCTTTGACCTTCCCCCTAACTACCTAAAAGAATTTAGATAGAGGACCTGCTCCAGGAGGAAAGTTATCATCATACATAACAATAATTTAACAGGAACTAGTGTGTGATAGACTAAGGGTAGAGGGGTGGGGGAGACAGGGGGGACCTAGCAAGGCCTGTTTGATTAAAGTCCTTTCTGTGTCCCATTGTTAAAGATGGCCAGCAAACATTTATTTACCAAACGTTTGCTTTTCCATCTCCATGTGAATTGCCTTCCTGCCTTTTGAAGGCCCAAACCACAACCACCCCTTCTCCTTGGCTCAAGATGGCATATAAGCCTCAATTGCCAGATCTTTGGGTCCCACATTCTTATCGACCCCCATATACACATCCATAATAAATTTTGTCATTTTCTCCTATTAATGTGTCTCATATCAATTTGATTATTAGTCCAGGCAGAGAATTTAGAAGGGTAAAAGGAAAATTAATTTTTTTGCCCGCACACATAAACTACTATAGAATATATAATTTTCTAATTAAAATAAATTTTATTTTATAACAGAGTTACTTCATTTTGGTTCACAAAACAGAATTGTCAGGTTAAAGCACAGAATTATGGAAATTTAGAATTGGAGGCACAATATAGGTCAGTAGTGACAAGTGTATGCTTGTAGGTTTTATATCCACAGCATCAAACAAATTCACGCAGAGAAAAAGTTCTACTTCAGCGCTCTATAATTTCATCCTTTGACTCTCAGAGACATAAAAATGTAAGCTAAGCTAAAAACACAATTTCAGGTACTTACTGATTCCTTGAAAGAGCTCTTCGATATTAATAGCATTTTTTGCACTTGTTTCAACCACGATGGCCCCTATGGATTCAGCATATTCCTTCGCATCCTTCAAGGGAACCTCCCTGGAAAAGAAGTCAAACCCAGATAGAAATGAATATGAATGCTTATTTGTAAAATATAACTAACCCCAACAGACCAAACAAAAAACTTATCTGGAAATAGTTCCTTTATTTTCCTGTAGAATATCAACTCCATTGCTCAGCAAGCACTGAAAACTTAGTATGGATGTGACTTTTTAAAGTTTTAAACCTGGTCTCTGGCATCATGGAGACAAGATGTGCATAAATAAAATATTGTCCTGGTCCCACAGAAGGAAAGAATTCCGGAACAGTAGGAAAAATCATTATGAGTATGGCAGTATATATTCCAGCTTTCAGAGTTAGGGTTGATTTCAAATATTTTTCCCCATAATAATGAGGAAAAAATATTTTTTTAATTGTGTGTTTGTGTGCGTGTGCAAGTGTGCACACATGTTTCTATAAGACTTTCCATATGTCGTCTTTGACAAATCAGACAAAATATGTGACATGATCTGAAAGTTTGGAAATGAACATGGTTATAGCAAGAATAGCTATGATGCAGTATGACATATTTGGACTTTGACCCTTAAAAGGCTGGTCCTGCAAAGGTTTTAGGACATAAACTCTATTTAAATGAACATTCTAAAAATACATTTATTGATCTACTTTTAATGTAAAGATACTATGGTGGATCCAAAGACTAAAAAGTCAGTTCCTATTCTCCAAAAGTTTATTTATTCAACAAATATTCATTGAGCAGCTATTGTATGCCAGTCTTTTTGTAGGTGCTAGAGAAAACCCTAGTCCTTGCCTTCTGGAATCTACATTTGAGAGCAAAGGCAAACGCATCCACGGTTACTCTAATCCACAACAATGTAACATCTGCAATAAGTAGATAATAAAGGCACTAGTACAGTGCTTCCAGAGTAGAGGGGTAGAAAGCAGTGCATTTTGATCAGTGGAACCCAAGAAGATGCTTTGGAGGGGCTCATCTAAAGTGTGTCCATGCCGGGTAAGGAGAACAGAGGAGAATTGTGATGCAAATTCTCCAAACAGCCTGACAAAGCCCACGGTACAAGAGTGCCTTCATCCCCAGAGAGTATATTAAAAGTCGATTCTGCACCCCAACACTGCCTTGGGTGTAATGGTGGATTTACAAATGAATGATATGGTGTCTGAGAGAGGGTCCAGCAGGAATCGTGGCAGATGGGCAGGAAAGCACCTGGTGGCCAACAGAAAACAGTGACAGGGTCAGCTCCACATTCTAGGAAAACACAGTACACAAAATGAACTAGCGTGGGGCTGTGAGGAGAAGAATCTGGAAGCTCCTCTAATGCTGAGGGCGAGAGAGAACACAACGCTGGACTAGGAGGGCTACAGGAGAAGAAAAACGGGAGGACAGAAAATCACAACTGGGAGGGGGGAATGAAGAGACTTTCTCCATCTCCCCATCTCCTTCCCTTTCTTCTGCCTACTCCAAATTCCTCAGGAATGGTTACAACGGGTTTATAAAAGTACTGGGAAAATTCTACCACAGCATTTAAATTCTTTATGTACCCCAAATTATATAAGAGGAGGACTTTTCAGGTACTAACTGGAAAAGAGCCTAACTAGAGCCTCCCATATTAAAGACAGCTGGCCCAGGATTCCATGCCAGAGGAGAGTCCTAAACCATGTCAGCGGGAATCTGTACTTCACAGTCTCTCTTACCAAAGACATACTAGGAAAAAGTATGCTCTTGAATTTACTCTCTTTATTGTTTCTAACAGATAAGCCCTAGGCCTCTCACAGGTATTAAAAAAAAAAAAAAAAATTTCAACTTTTTTGGTGGTGATTAATTTTATACTTGAAACATTCCAGAAAAGGGCTTTTCTTTGTTCAGTTTGGCATGCTACCGCATTTTAAAAAATTTTTTCGTGGCAGTCTTTGTCAAACTACAAATAGAAGGGTGGGGGCACATCTGGTAATCAAGGAAGCTTCAGAGATCCCTCAAGTGAGAGAAGGTTACATATACAGTTGAACGCTTCCTTAGATCCCCTCTCATCAATTCCATTGTGGGACAAAGAGGAGTAGAATAGGTTTTGCCAGGATTAAGGTGAGAACAAAGTCACAACACAACACAAAATATCCATGCTGAGAATAACAGTAAACTAGGATGGGCTAATTATCTCAGTCTACAATTCTAGGCCTTGAAATGGAGAGATAAGAAAAATGTGTCCTCAGACTTCTCGTTAGATAAATGACTTGCTCAAGATGACAGAGCAAATTGGGGTGGAGGCAGGGTTGAACCCAAGGCCTTGGCTCTGCCTAGTTTGCTTCCATCAGGCCTTGACAACACAGCCACCCAGCTGGCACCCACACTCTAGAGGCTATTCTTTCAATCTTTATAGACAAAGAATATATGGGTTCAAAATATCCTCAAACTGTAGTCAGGGGTAGAGGATGGGGAGGGGCATATCCCACCTTCCTGAAGAACAGTTCTTACTCTAAGGGTCTGGAGGGCCAGTGAAAATGTCTCTGATATGAACTGAGATTAGAAGGACCAACCACTGTGGTTTGCCAAAATACATTTCCACTGCTATGGTATAATAAGAAATATGTATTTGGTTTTGGTCCCTGGTTCTTCGGACAGAGCTCCTAAAACCCATGGAGTTTCCTGAGTAATAAGTGTGTCATCAAGAGTCCCATTAGACCACACCTGAGTTTCTGATAAGGAGGGACCCCTAGATAGCTTCAGGACGGGGGCTGGTCCCCTAAGGAACCAACCACAGGATTAGAGGGCTGGAATTTTATAAACACTCCTGAACACAGGCTGAGAGCTTCAGGTTGGTGAACACATGGAGGTGCTGGGAGGGCAGCCTGCACACAGAGGGCATGGAAGCCCCACACCCGTCCACATACCTTGCTATATGCATCTCTCCCGTCTGGCTGGCCCTGAGTTGTACCCTTTACAGAAAAACTGTAATCATAAGACTAGTGATTTCCTGAGTTCTGTGAGTCTATTCTAGTGAATTAAACCGGAGGGGGTGAGGGGTTATGAGAACCCTCAAATTTGTAGACTGTAGGGCAGAAGTGAGGGCAACTTGGGAATACTCGAGACTTGCAGCTGTCATCTGAAGTAGGGGAACAGTTTTGTGGGACTGAGTCCTTAATTTGTGGGGTCTGTGTTAATTCAGGGTAGTTGGCGTTGGAATTTAATTGAATTGCAGGACACCCTATTGGTATCAGAAAATTGCTGTTGGAATGAATGGTGCAACTACAATCTGAAAAAAGAGCCTTAGAAAGATAGGAATATACTTCCTCAGGGCCTCTTGCAAACATGTAAAATAGGGACCTGGGAAGTCCTCGGGCTGCACTGCAAGAAAGTCCCGCTGTACAGACCTGTGAGGCTAGAAGGCTGCCATCACTGGCCTCTGTAATGATGATTGCATGAGACTATGGCATCTAATGACTTTCGTTCATTTTTTTCAACAACTATTTATCAAGTGCCTGCCGTAAGCAGTGCCCTAGGCATTGAAACTTGCCAAGGTATAAACACACAGTCAATTTTGATGGGAAAGACTATTTTTAGACTTTCTAGACTAAACTATGTACAGAAAGTCAGGACTCCCAGAAATCACCCATAAGAGTTATTGTGACCTAGCCAGGAACCGTAGACTTGGGTTTAATCTCTCTCCTCCCCCCTTCACCCAGTCCCCTATGCTCCTCCAACCGCTGTTCCTTCACCCTCTCAGGAGCTGATCATATTCTGTCTGACCCTTAAATGTCAGCTTTACCCAGGGTTTCTTTCTTGACTATCTGAAGTTCTACCCCCACCTCAAGCAGCGGGAACTGGCCAGCTACAGGGAGGTCAAGTGGTCAGGATGGAAGAGGGAATTCAGGGCCGGGGCTGGATTCCCTCTGGAGCCAATGGGAGACACAAAGGGCAGGAGAAGTGGGGAAAGCTGGAGACCACAGGAGAGGCGACAGTCCCCTTACCAGGGAGACACTGCCTTCAAGGGACCAGATAAGAGACCAGAGTCAGGGTCAGAGTGAAGAGCTGAGTGATGGGGAGTGAAAGCAATGCTGGTCAGGATCAGGGAGGTGTGACTGCCTCTAACAGTGGATGCTGTGAAGGAAGGCATTTTATGGACTCACTTGTACATGACATGTGGTTACAGGCTCAGAGGGCCAGAGAGGCTACCTTTTCTCTTCTATATCTAGACACATCTCCCTGTTGAGCTAGCTGATTGCTGGTCATCACTACTTGAAGAGTAAATGGGCTTCACAAATGTAATTTGTCATACCCTGTTAACTGCCTTTCACCACAAATCATCCACTCCTCCCATAAACCTGCTACTTCCCAAGCCAGAAACCATACAGCCACGTAATCTTCTCCTCTCTCACCCCTCAACTCTAAGTAAGGAAGCTTCATCTCCCTGGCAGCCTCCCCTCCACCAGCCCTGCCTGCACCTGAGTTCAGGCCCTCCTCATTTTTTACAGATTTCTGCAGTTTCCTTGTTGTGTACTGATGTAATATGATTTAAAATCCACTTGTTTATGATTTAAGTGAAGTTTTTTTAATCCACGTGTTTATGACCAAAAAAAAAAGGTTGCTTTGATATAAGAATGAAGTAAGTCATGTCAGGATGTCATCATTCTGCATCTGTTGTCACTGATAAGCAGTCAGCAGCCAGCTGCTGAGGGGCCTCTTCTTATCAATAGGAACATGTGGAGAAGCAACTCTGGCAAGGGGACATTTAGACTCTAAGTATCAAGAGTTTGTGAGGACTATTTGAGATGGGGCATTCACTCCTATCTTGGTGAGGTGATAGCACAGTGGCCCCAGGAAAGAGATCAGCCCACCTACCAACACTGGCAGCTTCATTCCCTAGCAACGTACCCTAGCAACAGAGGACTTTTGCTATTGGCACTGGAAATCTGGAAACTAGTCAGTTGGTCTGGACTCTTCCCAAGTGCCTCCTCATATAAAAAAGGTAACACAGAAGAAAAGGTAGGAATGGCGGCAGCGAGGCGGACTTTTTGAGTTCTCCTCCGGATCTTATCACAAATGGAACATCTATAACCCATCAAGGGACTCTCTGCTCATCACGCAGAACAGAACAGCTAAGAGACTCGTGCAAGGATTACTTGAGGGTGGGCAAATTGGCCAGCAGGGGAAGAGGAAAAGGAGCGGAGTGTAGACGCAGCCGCATCCGTGGCTGTGGAGACACGGTCAGTATATGCGGCTGTGGAGACGCAGCCAGCATCCGTGGCTACAGAGACGCAGGGGATCCCAGGATGGAACAGAGAACACAAAAGCCAGGAGGTGGGCTCTTTCCCTGCGTCCCAAAGCTGCTCTCTCCTGGCGAAGGGGCAGCATATCCAGCATTTGAGGCAGTAAACTCAACTGAGACCTCCAGCTGGGCCCTAGGTCGGACAAAGAACACAAACTCCATACCTGAGCCCCTCCCCCCACTCTCCCAATCCTACCTCCGCCCTTTCAGAGATTTAAACTGGCCCCTGAACTGAGGAGTAGTGTCAGATTACAGAGGAGCCATAGTGCTCAGTTTCTGGGAAGATCTGTGTGCAGCTCTGACCCAGGGAAGAAGCTGGGAAGAGTGTGATTTTTGCTGGGCTGGGAGAGAAGAGAATCCTCCACCCCCAGCCACCACCTTTTCTGGCCTTCCTAGGGCAGGGCAATTACAACTGCGGAGACAAACCCAGGGGTCAGCAGCAGGTGGAAGAGGCAGCTCTGAGCTTTCAGCAGCTCAGAAATCTTGTGCCCTGCACACATACACACACACACACACACACACACACACACACACACCGAAGAAGTGCCCTAAGAGTCAGGAGAACTGGGCACAGGGCTGGTGGTGCTACTCAGTGCGCATATGTGCAGGCAAGAGCAGAAACTGCACTGACTTTGTAGAAACTACCATCCAGACCCCTCAGCCCCACTCATCTAAATCTGCAGTCCCAAGGTCACTCTGGGCACCAGGACACCGGCTCTGCCTGCACAATACGCAGTGGACTCTTTGGTATAGCAGAGGACAACCTGGAGATTACTTGGTGGGCTTAAGCCAGGACTGGCACTGCTTTGTTTTGTTTTGTTTTTATATCTTTGATATCTTAGCCTGTGTTGAGTGTGGGTTATGGGTTGTTTTTACACTTGAATGTATTTGGTTTTTTCTTTGTTGTCATTGTTGTTGTTGTGCTTGGTGATTGGCTTTGTTCTGAAATTGCCCTACGCCAGGGCCCAGCTTAAGAGGCACAAGATCCAACACACCCAGAGGCAAACTCCAGACCAAACCAGAGTACTACCGGGTTTGACCTACAAGTGACACACCCAGAGGGGATTCTCTATAGACACAAGAGCCCATAGAGGCCAAACCTCATTTAAGTGGTCAACCCTCACGCAGCAGAACATCCTGCTGTGGGCAGAGCCAAGTCTCACAACTAGTCAGCCTAGGAGTCAATCCCACCTACTCACAAGCTAAAGGCAATTAAAGATCAACTTTAACAGGACAATATACACAACACAAGAGTCACCTTTGGAGCACATGCACAGGAGTAGAAGGAAGTGGTGCAAGTCAAATATAACGGACACATACTACATAAGATAACCCAGCAAGAACTAAGAACCCTAGGGTACCTACCTAATACATTGAAGCAAACACAGAGAGTCAGCCAGAATGGGGAAACAAAGAAACATGTCCCAAATAAAAGAACAGAAGAAACCTCCAGAATTGGAACCAAATGAAATAGAGGTAACCAACCTATCAGAGTCAAAGTTCAGAACACTGATGATAAGAATGTTTAAGGAGCTTAGTGATGACATAAAGAAGGACAGAGAAATCATAATGAACAACCAGTGAGAACTAAAGAATACAATAACTGAAATAAAGAACTCACTTGAAGGAATTACCAGCAGGTTAGATGAAGCAGAGGATCGGATCAGTGACTTATAAGACAAGTTAGCAGAGATCACCCAAATGGAACAACAACAACAAAAAATAATAAAAACAATGAAGATGGTTTAAGAGACCTCTGAGATAACATCAAGTGTAACAACATGCGCATTATAGGAATACCAGAAGGTGAAGAGAGAAAGCAAGGGATTGAAAACATATTTGAAGTAATAATGTCTGAAAACTTCCCTAACCTGGTGAAGAAAACTGACATACAAGACCAGGAAGTGCAGAGTTCCAACCAGGATAAACCCAAACAGGTCCACACCAAGACATATTATAGTTAAAATGGCAAAGGTTAAAGACAAAGAGAGAATCCTAAAAGCAGCAAGAGAAAGGCAGAGGGTTACATACAAGGGAACTGCTATAAAACTATCAAATGACTTTTCTACAGAAACATTGCAGGCCAGGAAGGAGGGAGTGGCAGGAGATACTCAAAGTGATAGAAAACAAAGGCCTATAACCTAGATTGCTTTATCCAGCAAGGCTATCATTTAAAATTGAAGGAGAGATAAAGAGCTTCCCAGAAAAGAATAAGCTAAAGGAATTTATTAACACCAAGCCAGCATTGTAAGAAATACTAAAAGGACTTCTGTAAATAGAAGAAAGATGAAAACAATCTAACTACAAATTTAAAAATGGCAATAACTATGTACCTATCAATAATTAATTTAAATGTAAATGGATTAAATGCTCCAATCAAGAGACATAGAGTGGCTGAGTGGATAAGAAAGCAAGACCCTTGTATATGCTGTATACAAGAGACTCACCTCAGATCAAAAGACACACATAGGCTGAAAGTGAAGGGCTGGAGTAAGATATTCCATGCAAATGGAAATGAGAAAAAAGCTGGTGTAACAATACTTATATCTGACAAAATAGACTTTAAAATGAAGAACATATTAAAAGATAAAGATGGGCACTATATAATAATAAAGGGATCGATCCAACAAGAGGACATAACCCTACTAAACATCTATGCACCCAACATAGGAGCACCTAAATATAGAAAACAGATATTGACTGACATAAAGACAGAGATCAACAGTAACACTATCATAGTAGGGGACTTCAACACACCTCTGACAACAAGGGACAGGTCTTCCAGACAGAAAATCAATATGGAAACAACAGCTTTAAATGACACATTGGACCACGTGGATTTAATTGATATTTTCAGAGTATTTCTCCCCAAAGCTGCAGAATACACGTTCTTCTCAAGCGCACATGGAACGTTTTCCAAGACAGACCACATGTTAAGCCACAAAACAAGTCTTGATAAATTTAAGAAAATTGAAATCATACCAATTGTCTTCTCTGACCACAGTGCTATGAAATTAGAAATGAGCTACAGGAAAAAAACTGGAAGACACACCAATTCATGGAGGCTGAAAAACATGTTACCAAATAATGAATGGGTCAACCATGAGATCAAGGAAGAAATCAAAAGATATCTCGAGACAAACGAAAATGAAAACACGACGACCCAAAATCTATGGGATGCAGCGAAAGCAGTCCTTAGAAGGACATTCATAGCATTGCAGGCCTACCTAAAGAAACAAGAAAAATCCCTAATCAACAGTTTATCTTCACACTTAAGGGATCTGGAAAAAGAACAGCAAAATAAGCCCAAAGGGAGTACAAGGAAGGAGATAATAAAGATCAGAGCGGAAATGAATGAAATAGAAACCAGAAAAACAATACAAAAGATCAATGAATCCAAGAGTTGGTTTTTAGAGAAGATAAACAAAATCGACAAACCTTTAGCCAGACTCATTAAAAGAGAGAGAGAGAGGACCCAAATTAAAAAAATCAGCAATGAAAGAGGAGAAGTGACAACAGATACCACAGAAATACAAAAAATTTTAAGAAATTACTATGAGCAACTATATGCCAACATATTTGACAACCAGGAAGAAATGGACAATTTTCTAGAAGCATACAACCTTCCAAGGCTAACTGAAGAAGAAACAGAAAACCTGAATAGACTGATTACCACCAGGGAAATTGAATCAGTAATCAAAAATCTCCCAACAAACAAAAGTCCTGGACCAGATGGCTTTACAGGTGAATTTTACAAAACATTCAAAAAAGAATTATTACCTATTCTCTTCAAGCGCTTCCAAAAAATCCAGAAGGAGGGAAGAAGGCTCCAGAATACTTTTTATGAGGCCACGATCACCCTGATCCCAAAATCAGACAAAGACACCACAAAAAAAGAAAACTACAGGCTGATATCTCTAATGAATATAGATGCAAAAATCCTGAACAAAATATTGGCGAACAGAATTCAGCAATACATTAAAAAGATCATACACCATGATCAAGTGGGATTCATCCCTGGTATGCAAGGGTGGTTCAACATCCACAAATCAATTAATGTGATACACCACATTAACAGAATGAAAAATAAAAATCACATGATCATATCAATAGATGCAGAAAAAGCATTTGACAAAAATCCAGCAGCCATTTATGATAAAAACCCTTAAGAAACTGGGAATAGAGGGATCATATCTCAACATAAAAAAGGCCATATATGATAAACCCACAGCTGACATCATACTCAATGCGGAAAAGCTAAAACCATTCCCCTTAAGATCAGGAACAAAGCAGGGTTGCCCACTTTCTCCACTTCCATTCAACATAGTGATGGAAGTTCTAGCCACAGCAATCAGACAAGAAAAAGAAATAAAAGGCATCCAAATCGGTAAGGAGGAAGTAAAATTGTCATTATATGCAGAGGACATGATACTACATAGAAAGAAGCCTAAAGACTCCACCAAGAAACTATTAGAGCTGATAGATGAATTTAGTAAAGTAGCAGGATACAAAATTAATATTCAGAAAACTGTTGCATTTGTATATACCAATAATAAAATATCAGAAGGAGAAATTAAGAAAACAATCCCATTTATAATTGCTTCAAAGACTATAAAATACCTGGGAATAAATTTAACCAAAGAAGTAAAAGATCTGTACTCAGAAAATTGTAAGACACTGAAGAAAGATATGAAAGAAGATACAAATAGAAGGAAACACATACCATGTTCATGGATAGGAAGAATTAATATAGTTAAAATGTCCATACTGCCTAAGGCAATGTACATATTCAATGCAATTCCTATCAATCTACCAATGACGTTTTTCACAGAAATAGAACATATAATCCTAAAATTTATATGGAACCATAAGAGACCCCGGATAGCCTCAGCAATCTTGAGAAATAAGAACAAAGTGGGAGATATAACGATACCTGACATAAAATTATACTACAAGGCTACAGTAATCAAAACAGCATGGTACTGGCATAAAAACAGACACATAGATCAATGCAACAGAATAGAGAGCCCAGAAATAAATCCATGCCTATATGGCCATTTAATCTACGACAATGGAAGCAAGAATTTACGGTGGGGTAAAGACAGTCTATTCAATAAATGGTGCTGGGAAATCTGGACAGACACATGCAAAAAAAAAAATGAAGCTGGACCACCTCCTTACACCATATACAAAAATAAATTCAAAATGGCTTAAAGACTTAAATGTAAGATCTGAAACAATAAAATTCCTAGAAGAAAATATAGGAAGAAACTTTACAGACATTACCCGGAGTCAGATTTTTACTGATATATCCCCTCACATGAGGGAAGTAAGAGAAAAAATAAACATGTGGGATTACATCAAACTAAAAAGTTTTTTCACAGCAAAGGAAACCAACAGTAAAAGAAAAAGGGATCCTACTGAATGCGAAAAGATATTTGCCGATGATATATCCAATAAGAGGTTAATATCACAAATTTATAAAAAACTCACTCAACTCCAAAAAAACAAACAACCCAATTGAAAAATGGGCAGAGGACATGAAGAGACATTTTTCTAAAAAGGACATACAGATGGCAAACAGACATATGAAAAAATGCTCAACCTCACTAACCATCAGAGAAATGCAAATAAAAACCACAATGAGATACCATCTCACCCAAGTGAAAATGGCTATCATCAATAAATCAACAAACAACAAGTGCTGGCAAGGATGTGGAGAAAGGGGAACCCTTGTGCACTGTTGGTGGGATTGCAGATTGGTGCAGCCACTATGGAAAACAGTATGGAGGTATCTCAAAAATCTGAAAATGGAACTACCTTATGATCCAGCAATTCCACTCCTAGGTATCTATCCGGAGAAATCCAAAACTCTAATTCAAAAAAATGTATGCACTCCTATGTTTACTGCAGCACTATACACAATAGCCAAGACATGGAAACAACCGAAATTCCCATCGGTAGACGACTGGATTAAGAAACTGTGGTACATTTATACAATGGAGTATTACGCAGCCATAAAGAAGAAAGAACTCTTACCATTTGCAACAACATGGATGGATCTAGAGAACATTATGTTAAGTGAAATAAGTCAAACAAAGACAAACACCATATGATCTCACTTGTATGTGGAATCTAAAGAAAAGAATAAGTGAATGAACTAATCAGAAACAGTTCTGGAGACAGGAAAAAGTGAGGGTTGCTAGATGGGGGGGTGGGGATAAGGGGGAAGGTGAGGGGTTTAGAAACAGTCAGTAACCACAAGATTGCTACGGGGTCATGAAAGTTAATTTGGGGAATGTAATCAATAATGTTGTAAAGATTTTGTAGGGCATCTGATGGACTCTTGTCTCATTAGGGAGACCACCTCAGGGAAGATGTAGATGCCTGATCACTGCACTGTACACCTGAAGCTGAAGCTGAACAATAATGAATGTCAACCACAAGTTTGTATGTGTGTGTGTGTGTGTGTGTGTGTGTATGTATATATATGTATGTATATATTTACAAGAAGCGGAGAACAGCATTAGGAATAGAGACAGTGGAAATGTATTGGCTGTGTGAGATGTCAGAGGGATAGTGGATAGGGGGTGGGGGTTGACATAGTGTGAGGGATATAAATGATAAACATCTAACTATTACTTTGTTTTGTGCACCTAAAACTAATAATAATAATAATAAATATAAAAAAAGAAGGTAACATTAAATTTGGACTTTATTCCTTCATCTCCCTTTGCCTGGAACAATAGTGTGATTAATCTGTCATTTGTTTGGAGCATGTTATTTCTTTATTTGGCTTATTAAGAGATATCCTGTATGCTGTTGGCCTATGAAATAATTATAATTCCCTCAGTGAACCTGTGCTAAATAAAGTGCGGGCAAAAACAACTCAGTTTCTGAGCATGACTTCGGCTGCTTCCCCAAAACAAAAATTAAACATGCCTCTAACTGGTCTTCCAGCCTCCTGCTGTCCACTATCCACATGCCCACCACGGGGATCTTTCAAAACTGCAAATCTATCAAGTACTCACGTGAATAGAATTCTTCAGTGTCTTCTGGTTGCCTCAGGATAAAACCCAAACTTTAGCAGGACAAGGCTTCCTGTCTCATTCCTCCCTCATTCATGTCCAAAGCTACAGCCATTCCAAGTGGGCCATTTGGGAACTTGTGCTCATGTCTGCTTCTGGGTCATGCACCTGCTCTTCCGTTAGTCCACTCCTCCCTGTTCACTTCGAGATGTTCCACCATCACCTCCCGGAGAGCTCAGTCTAGCATGCCCTCTCTCCAGGGTAGATGCTCTTCCCCCACTGCCCTTACACTGGTGCATATTTTAGCCTAATACTATCATCCTTGTGAAGCTGTGTGGCTCCCAGAATAGGCTGTGGATTTCTTGATCAGGACCGTGGTTTTTGTTTTAGTGTGCCAGGATCATAACAGTGCCTGGCACCGAGGAGGCAATCAATTAATGTCTGTTGAATGACTGGATGACAAGAATCATCCCAAGCTGCCTTCAGCAGAAAGGAGGACTCAGGTAGGGGAACCACTGTGAGATCTTAAGGGGAAGTGCAGGGGGTGTTGAGAATGTCATCTGGAAAGGTACCAGAGGCAGAGACTCTCCCACCCTTCTAAATGAGCGAGGAGGGAAGCTTAAGGGTACACACAACACGAAAGGGGGAGTCTCCTGATAGACCCAGGCTCTCGTGTTAATCAGCTTGTATTTCAGCGTGGTCCACATATCAGCCTGTTGTGTGTCTAGGACACACAGCCTGAGCTGGCCACAGCACTCAGAGGCTCTCAGCAGGGGAGGGAGGGTCAGGAAACAACATTCCTATGGGCCCCAGATTTTTCAACAGGCTGTGCTGACTAACAAGTGTCCTTGTTTTGTTGTTCATTGGTGGAACCTGGCAACATGGCAGCTGAGTCATTCTAATTCCAGGGCTATTTAATTTTCTCCATGATTCTTCTCCACTGAGGGCAAGGAGAAAAGAGGACAGGTACGCCAAGAAGAGTTCCTGAAGCCCCTCCTGTTAAGAAGAGGAATTAAACCAGCAGGCTAAGGTAGAATAATGCTTTATCCCCGCTAGGGGTTCACTGGGAAGGTTCGGTTCCATAGGCTCCTTCTGAAAGTCAGTGGAAACAAATGACTTCCACTGACCTGTGCTGAACAATTTGTTTTGGCCATGGGTCTTAGTTGAGAATCTTTCACAGATGGCCTAGTAAGTAGCTGATGTGAGAAAGGCAGTTCAAGTGTGCTGCTCCCAGAAGTAAAAGTATTTCCTCCTTTAACAGACAGCCACCTTAACGTCCACTTCTCTCAGGGCTTATTCTACTCATTCTACTAGATGAGGTTAAGTGCTTTACAACAATTTTAAATGTTAGGTAAGTTGATTTTATAAAGTACTCAAACCAATGCCTGGCACATACTAAGTGCTATATCAGTATCTGTTTAATAGATCTTTATAAAGCTGTACAAGCAAGGGTGATGTCATGGCACCATTTTCTTACAAAATGACAAAATAATTGAGGAAATGATACAAATGGAGGAAACAAGTAAATAGGATACTCAACTTACTTCACAGTCTAAAGACCTTTTATAAGTTTATCTGACTCAACCCATGGCCCAGGAAGGCTCCCAGTCCAGTCATTACTATTCCATGGAAGAATTAGGGAACACAAACTGTATCAGCCAACTTGTTAAATATATTATTTTCTATAAATTACCCCAAAAGTAAAATTACATCATATTTTAAAGTCCTTTCTCCATCAGAAAAACCTGACATTAATTCTAAGTACTTTTATTTAAAAGTACTAGTGAGCAATTTTTCATTAACCATGAATACTTCTTGTTCTCTGAAATTCTTGTGCATGTTCTCTGCCACTTTACTTGGTTTGTTTGGATTTATTCATATTTATTTGCAAGTGCTCTTTGCATATTAAAGAATCTAGCCCTTTCTAATATATTTTCCACATTTCTTTCAGCTTATCATTTGATTTAGACCTTGTTTGTGGCATTTTTGCCACACAAAAGTTTTTACATAGTCAAACTTATTGATCATTTTCCTCTTTGGCTTCTGAGTTTTGTATCATGATTAAACAATTCATTGCAATTCCAAGATTATTTTTTAAATTCACCTGCTTTCTCTAACTTCTATAGATTTATTTTATATTTAAGTCCTTGTTTCATTTTGAATCTATTTTTCCCTATAACTAGCTAATTACCCCGAAATGATTTATTGAATTATTCCTTTTATACACTATTTTAAGGATCACCGTTATCATATACTAAATCTGCCTATATATTTCACCCTATTTCTTGATTCTCTACTTTGTTCATTGATTTTCTGTCTAGTTCTGTGACAATGCTATATTGTTTTATTACTAAATCATTAAAATATGTTTCTATATCTGCTGTTATTAGTCCCTCCAATACAAGCTATTTTTGCCTGTTTTGTTTTTCTAGATGAATTTTAGGATCATTTTGTAGAACCCCCTTTAAAATGTTATTTTGGTAATTTGACTGGAATCTCATTGAATTCATGGTTTAATTTAGAGCAAACTAACATTTTTACAGTACTGAATTTTCATATCCAAGGAATAAGTACACATTTTCATTTATTTAAGTCTTCTTTTACGACCTAGCATAGAGTTATAAATTTTTATCTACATATGTCTTGCTCATTTCTTGCTAAATTCATTCCTTGGATTTTAAATCAAAAATTTTTAAATGATACATACATCAAAAAAAGTTGAATACTAGGAATTTAAATTTGTATTGCTATTATAAAGAGGGTTTTAACATCTACTTGATTTTTAAATTGTTTATTATTTGTATATAGGTGAAAAATAGTTATTCAGTAGAAAATCTTGGTTTTCCTAATCCTGCCTGCAATTAAGAAATTCACATGAAAATGAGGATCACATTTTTCATGTGTCAGATTGGCCAAGATGAAAAGGTTTAATATCTGCAGTCTTGGAATGTGGAGAGAGAAGAATGCTCGTATAATGCTAGTAGGATAACCGTGTGATTCCAAACAGGTCATGGTTAACAACCTGCAGAACAACCACATGTAAGAAGTTGTCAGGTGTCTTAGGATAGATGCACAAAAGCCCTCATTTTCCCAGAAAATTAAAAACATAAGTTAAAAAAACGAAAAACTTTGATGCTAAAAACAAAGAGACAAAATGAGGACAATCATCCAAGATTCCTGCACTCCTCTCTGACACATAACAATTATTACTAAGCCTTCTCCAGACATTTTCGGAGGACACCCATGAATCTTTTAGGACATCATTCTCAGGTATGTTCTACAGACATCTATCCCAGTGATTATTTGCAGCTTGTTAAAAATGAAGGTCCCTGTGCTCTAGACCAGGGGTGTTCAAACTGCGGCCCACGGGCCAACTGCGGACCGCAATCCATTTTTAATTAGCCCGCAGCAAATTCCAAAAATATATTTAGTTTACTTAAATAAACCAGGTGAGGCAATATGTACTTCACCTCGAGTGAGTGGCCCGGCTGTTTGTGTATTTTACCGCATATGGCCCTTGGTAAAAAACGTTGAAAAAAGTTTGGACACCCTTGCTCTAGACCTACTGAACCAGAATATCTATTGGGCAAGCCCCAGAAATACACATTTTAGCAACTTCCCAACAGCTTCATTCTATAGCTTGAGAATAACTCTTTTAGGGGATGGTCTGTAAAATATTGAGCTTGGCATTTTATCTGTCTATTCATAATCTGAATAGAGTTTGGAGATATGTATAAAGATGACTGACTATACCTAGGACATAATGAAATATACAGTCATGTTCTATATAACAACGGTTCAGTCAACAATGGACAACATATATGGTCGTCCCATAAGATTACATATATGGTCGTCCCATAAGATTACAATGGAGCTGAAAATTTCCTATCACCTAGTGATGTCACAACTGTTGTAACATCAGTGCAAAAACCAACAAGGCTGTGGATGAGATGGCGAACCGCTTTAACCTGGGTGTGGATGATGGTGACATGGAGGAACTCCTGGAGGTGGCTCCTGGGGAACAGACTGAGGAGTTGTTGGAACTGGCACAGGAATGCATAGCTGAAGAAGAGGCAAGAGCAAAGGAAACTGCAGGAGAAGAAAAAGAATAAAATCCCCAAGAAAATTCACAGTGAAAGGCTTAGCAGAAGTCTTTGCAGACCTCAATAAGCTCCTTAAAAAGTTGAAAACATGGACCCCCAACATGGAAAGGTTTTCATTAATAGAGAGGAATGTTCATGGTGCATTATCTGCTTACAGGTAAATCTATGACAGAAAAAAGAAACAAGCCAGACAAACCACCATGGACGTATTTCTAAAAAGAGTGACACCTCCTCAGGTAATATTGCAGGTAATATCCTCAGGGGATATTCCAGAAAGCACTGGTATTATCTGAGATGGCAGCTCCTTGCCGTGTCATTGCCCCTGAAGACCTTCCAGTGGGTCAAGATGTGGAGGTGATCTTGACCCTGTGTAGGCCGATGTGTGTGTGTGTGTCTTAGTTCTTAACAAAAAAAATTTTTTTAATGAAACAAAAATCAATGAATAATTTAAAAAATAAAAAAGCTAACAGAATAGGAATATACAGAAAGAAAATGTTTGTATAGCTATATAATATGTTGGTATTTTAACCAAAGTGTTATTACAAAAGAATTAAAAAGTTTAAACTTTTTTTTAAGTTTATAAAGTAATAAAGTTACAGTAACCTAAGATTAATTTATTATTCAAGAAAGAAAAACGTTTTTAAATAAATTTAGTGTAGCCTCAATATAGCGTTTATAAAGTCTCTAGAAGTGCACAGTAATGTCCTGGGCCTCCACATTCACTCACTCACTCACCAGAGCAACTTCATTCATGGTAAGTGCCCAATAGAGTTATACCATTTTTTAATCTTTTATACCATATTTTTACTGTAACTTTTCTATGTTTACATACACAAATACTTACCATTGTGTTACAATTGCCTACAGTATTCAGTACAGTAACATGCTATACAGGCTTGTAGTCTAGAAGCAATAGGCTGTACCACAGAGCCTAGGTGAGTAGTAGGCCATATCAGGTCTAGGCGATCCCTCCACGATGTTCACACAGGGACAAAATTGCCTATCAACACATTTGTCAGAACATACCTCCATAGTTAAGCAATGCATAACTCTACACTTCTCAGGCACCATTTTACAAGTCATAAAATATAAGAATAGTGGCCTCATGAACTCTTCCCAGAAGAAATCTTCTAGTGGTTCAGGTAGGTTCTAGCAGGTATATTATATTTCCAAAACATCATACAACAATAACGAAGCATTTTATACTCTCCCAAGTTCCTGGAATGTAACAGTTAACATGAAATGTTTACTCTATATTTTTACTCTCTGCTCTAGCCATAGCCCCCTTCCAAGGTCAAGCTTAAACAACCAATCAAATGATCAGTGAGTAAGTAGCAAGCCAACAGTGAGAAGGAGACGGCTGTTAAATGTCTGGTGGAATTATTTTTTGTCAAAACCATCCCACATGTTTAAGGTATTCTAGCCAAAAGCAATGGAAATCATTCACAACATTCCATCAAAATCCAGCAAAGGAAGGCTGCAGGCTGTTTGCAAAGGCTGAGGTGTGCCATGAAGCACTCTGTCTTCCCTACTCCCTTAAGCAGCCACTGAAATGAATAATCAGGGCTTGTTGTGCCCCCATTAGCTCATATTTTCTCTAACTATCCAAGATATTTGTGTAACACACAGATGAGGCAACCATTTTAGCAATAATTAAAGCAGCAAAATCTCTGTTTAAAATGCTAGTTCTTTTAGATACTCAGACTGGTTTGCCTGTGAGGTGGAACTAAAATTAAAATGAACTTTTTTTTAATGAATAATTACCACCTTTGCAATTAATATCTGATTGGACAATAATACTTTACAATGACCTAAGCACTTACAGTTAAGGCACTTGACATGTGTACCCTGGGAAGAATTTCTGCTCCCATGGGGCCTTGCCTGCTTATTAATGTGTGTCCATAACTGCTTTTCACCTGCAGCCAAATTCCTAGTGTCAAGTTCTAACAAGCAGTGTCAGGTTCTCGCCACAGACTTAAATGGATTGTTTCGCATGAAAAATGTCAGAATTTGAATCTAATGAGGACTGTACAGAAAACATAGGTTCTCTAGGGGGACCTGGCCAGTCTTTTGCCTCTTAACACCCCCTTTTCAGACAGAAATTTAGGCTAGTCCTGAAGAGGCCAGAGAGAACCACTGGAAAGCATCATTAGCTCCAAATCCTCTGAGTAGAATCAAATCAGCTTCCATTTTGCCCTGGTCATTCAGAAATTCTCTCCCTCATGGATCCTTTTCGCACTTCTTACCAGAGGCAATATAGCATGATGGTCAAGGACAGCAGGTCTGGGACAGAATATCTGGGTTTAAAGCTGGGACCTACACCCTCTTAGCTACAGGACCTAGGACAAGCTCCTTAACCTCTGTGCCTCAGTTTCCTTATCAATAAGATAGAATGATTGTAACTTTTTCACAGGATGGTGAAGGTTAACATACACTACTTATAATAGTATCTGGCACATAGGAAGCATTCAATTCAGGTTGGCAATGAGGATAATGATTGATGATGATTAACTTGCTTTCAGTTGATTACCTACGTCAACAGTACATAAATATAAGTAAATATTGTGGCATTTGGAAATAATCACTGAGATAGTTGTAATCCTTAACAGAAATTAACATTTTGAAATTCTGAAATTTTGGGTGTCATGTAAAGTGAAAGGGAAAAGATTATTGTATCTTATAAGAAAATTTCCAGGAACACAGAAGCTTACCACGCCCCGTGACTCAGGCGGTTGGAGCTCCGTGCTCCTAACGCCGAAGGGCAGGTTCCATTCCACATGGGCCAGTGGGCTATCAACCAAAAGGTTGACGATTCGATTCCTCGACTCCCGCAAGGGATGATGGGCTCCGCCCCCGCAACTAAGATTGAACACGGCACCTTGAGCTGAGCTGCCGCTGAGCTCCCGGATGGCTCAGTTGGTTGGAGTGCGTCCTCTCAACCACAAGGTTCCCAGTTGGACTCCTGGAAGGAATGGTGGGCTGCGCCCCCTGCAACTAGCAATGGCAACTGGACCTGGAGCTGAGCTGCGCCCTCCACAACTAAGACTGAAAGGACAACAACTTGAAGCTGAACGGCACCCTCCACAACTAAGATTGAAAGGACAACAACTTGATTTGGAAAAAGTCCTAGAAGTACAAACTGTTCCCCAATAAAGTCCTGTTCCCCTTCCCCAATAAAATCTTTTTTTAAAAAAAGTTTAAAACAAACAGACAAACAAAAAGCTTACCACTTAGCTCAGTCATACATTAGTTGATGACTTTTTAAAACATCCCCCCCACACACTATTGAAAGTTAGAATGAGCCACGTGCTTCTTGATTAGAGTCAGAGGCATCAATATTAACTTATGCTTATCTTAATCTACCTACAGATGCATAGATAAAGAAATAATTACATATATGTGTGTATGCTCGAGTTAGCACACATAAATATATTTTTCACCTGTTTACTGAAAGGACCTAGACCCAATGACACCCCAGCAGCAACAAGCACACCCAGCCCAGATCTTGGGTTTCTAAATGCCATTCTCCAGTGAAAGGGCTAGTTGGAGACATGGCTGATTCTAGGGCTGCAGCTTAAAATATATAAGATGAGCCTGCAACATATTGTTGTACCAAACAGTAAGGAAGTGCTCAAAAACCAAAATGATAGGAATATGTTATAGGGACACAGGAACCAACAGAAAGAGATCCCAAAACTGGAATAATTTGAGGAACAAATTAAATAACACAGTATTGCATTATAACCCAAAGTATAAAATAAATATCCATGAGTCCATACTGATATAAACAAACGATTGAATAAATAAATTAAGGGAAGAAAGGAGACAAATTCACCTGCAAAATTCCAAATAATTTACGTAGATACTTCTCCCTGAAGGAGGTGGAGCTGTGCATAGAGACTTCCTTCCAAGGACTACAATAAGGAAAGAGAGTGAGGGGGTAACTTTACAGTTACCTCAACCAGGTGATCAAAGTCAATCTTTGATACATTTAAATATAAATACGATAAAGTAATAAAAATAGCACTTTATCTCTGTGGTCTTCCTCCCAAAAATGCATAGCCCCAGTCTAGTCACGAGAAACACATCAGACAAACCTTAACTGAGAGATACTCCCCAAAGTATCTGACTTGTACTCCTTAAAACTGTGAAGGTCATCAAACACAAAGGAAGTCTGAGAAACTGCCACAGCCCAGAGGAGCCTAAATAGACATGACAACAACATACAATATGATATTCTAGATGGGATCCTAGAACAAAAAAGGGGAGGAGGACTAATGAAATCTGAGTAAAGTATGAACTTTACTTACTAATAAAGTATCGATATTGTCTCCTTAATTGTGACAAAGGTACCACAGTAATATAGGATGTTAACATAGGGGAACCTGGGTGTGGGGTATATGGGAACTCTCTGTACTATTCTTGCAACTTTTCTGTAAATATAAAACTATTCTAAAATAAGTTTATTTAAATATTTTTTTTAAATGAGTCATAAAAATAAACACCCACCACACAGCTTCACCACATGTAGATACCGGCCTGACACTCCCCTAATCTCTACCGGCCGCAGCACACACATCCACCTCCACACCATACGTCCTCATGAATCTTCTCTGGGGCCAACAAATACTGGTTAAAGAGATTCCAGTCCATATCGTAAGTCCAGGCCATTAATCAAGACTTATGGTAAAGTTGTAATCATTGATTCAGGGTAGTATTGGTATTAAGGATGGATACGTAGGCCAATGGAACAGAACAGAGTCCTAGAAATAGGCCTGTGCACATGTGACACAGGGTACATGACTGAGATGGTATGGAACATCGTTGGGAAAAGAATGCACTTTGTAGCCAACACTGCTGAGACAAATGGATATCTACATAGGAAAAATTAGTCAGCATATATAATAATCAATTCCAAGTGATTTAAAGACAGATAGGAAAAATGAAACTGTCAAGTTTTTAAAGATTATCAAGATAGGGAAATATCTTTATTACCTTGAGGGTGTGGGAAGATTTCTTAAATAAGACTCATCCTTCTCCCCTCTCCTCCACCCCAAGAACTGAATAAAGGAAAAAATTAACAAATTCTATTACATAGAAAGTAAGGACTGTGGGTAATGAAAAGACAATACAAAGAAAGTGAAAAGATGAGACGTAAATTTGAAGAAGATATTTCAACACATACATATGATAAAGGAATAGCATCAAATATATATATAAATCCTATGAATAAACAAGACAAACTCAGTAGAAAAAGTGGCAAAGACTTGAACAGACTCTTCATATAAGAGGAAACTTGCTTGAATGGCCAATAAATATATAAAAAAGATGCCAACTTCACTGGTAACTGGGAAATTGCAAACTGAAATGACTATCAGCTATCACTCCACACCCTAACATCTTACAGTACAAGACTTGGTGAAACAGGAAGCCTCATGCAGCACTGGTATCCACTTGGAAAACACTGGCATTACCTAGTAAAACTGAGCATGTGAATACCCTGTGACTCAGAAATGCTTACACATGGCACTATGAGATGCATGAGAATGTTCAAGAAGCAACGTTCATAATTACACCAAACCAGAAATAACTCAAATATCCATCAACAGTAAGATGGATAGATAAACTATGCTGCACTCATAAAACAGAACAGTATACAGCCATGAAAATGTACCAACTACAGCTAACATTCATTATGATGAACCTCCCAGGCATGTGGAATGCAAGAGACAAGTCATCATAGAATATATACAGGGTTATTCCATTTATATAAACTTCAAAAACAGGCAAACCTAAATCTATCACTTAGGAATACAAACATGAATAGTAAAGTATACAGAAAACAAAATGATTGTCACAAGTCAAAATAGTGGTTAATTCTGGATAGAAAGAAGGGGACACAACTAGGGAGGGAGGCTCACTCAGTTACATAGCTGTTCATCTTGTTCTTTAAAATTCCTGTTATTCTTTAAAATACATATAAATGTTTTACAGAGTCTTCATTAAGAATACTTCAGGACTGAGAAAGAGAGAGAGATTCCAGATGCTCTTGCTTGGCTCTTTGGGAGCTCAGTCTTCAGTTCCTAGCCTCTGGCTGGACACTGGTGAGCGGATGCAGGCTCAGCCACAAACACAGCATTGGGAGAAGGTAGGAACACTGACGGTGCAGCTCAGAGCACAGAACAAAGATTTTAATAGTGCACCCTCTACTCCGCCTCTTCATCTCACGTAAAGAAAATGCTGTGTGCATTTTAACACTGCCCATGATATTTCCAGACCTTTTAGTGGCTTTTGATGTTCATTGTCTTTTGTGCTTTTAGTATTTGGAATAAGTTGGATTTTAATTATCTAGCATCTCAAGTTCTCTTATTTGGCTTGTATAATTTTAAAGAAACTCATACCCATTTTTGGACCATTATTAAGACTAGAATGAGTTTTGGAGTCACATGTAAGAAATGAAAGCAATTTATGCATTCTTAGTAAAAAACATTTATTTCAAAATATATTTTTAATCTACCAAAGACCTCAACTTTATCCAAAGTTGAAACCACAGATGCCTGGTGATTTCTCACTTGATTAGTGTGTACTTCAGGAAGCTGCAGAAGGGGCACTTAGGCTGCAAAGTCCCGCTCCCACCCCAGTTTCCAGCTCTAGATTGCACAGGATACTGTATGAATCCTTTACTTGCTCAAGACTCTAAAATCCTTCCACAGCCTCCCTTGAGGTTGGCAAGTAGGTTTCATCTCTTTAACTGGTGGTGACTACGTGGGTATTGTGTTAAGAAGGAGCCTGAGGCCACAATAGACTCAGGAGAAGACAGTGTCATGACTGATGGGCAATGGGGCCATGGGTATGAGAGACGCGGAAGCAGGAGGCAGGAGCATTGAGTGTTTGCCATCCTGGCCCAACACATCAAGTCCAAACCACTCTGCATACTTTTAAGCCATTCATAAACTATCCCCTTACTATCCATTTATCTTTCCCCCCATTCTCCAGGCAAGGCATCTGGTAGATAGTCTAGATGTCCCCTCCCCGGTTACACATGTCAAACTCTCCTCCCATCTCCATGCCTTTGTCCGTTATCTCCCCTTTCTGGAATTTCCTCCTACTGGACTCATCCTGAACAGCCCAGCTTGTGACACATTTCATCCATGAGCCTTTCCAAATCACTCTAGTTGACTAGTTTCCCCTTCCTGAAGTCCTTTGTACTTTCTGCACCATGACTTTTAGAACTCTCTTAAATATAGTATTGTATTATTCATTAGATATTTTCCTCCCCTGGGTACTACTCTTGGCTCCCCAAGCTCAAAGGAAAATACTTTCTTCCCTTTTCTTGTACTTTCCATAGTACTTTCTGCACACAAAAGAACTACCAAAGATTACTCGCTAATTGAATGACTAAAAACTGATAGGACCAATTTCCTTCCTCCTGTCCCACCCTAGTTTCACCTCTATCCCCAGATGCTCCCATCCCTGGAGTGCAACCTCTACTCCAGGAAAAAATTATTGACTCACCAGCAGCAGCCCTACCAATCTCTCTCGCTGTTTCTCTAGAGAAAGCACAAGTGTTGATACAAAGTCATGATCTTAGGGACCATGAGTCCATTCCTCAGAAGAGGTCAGAGGACACACATCATCCCTAGTGATCTCCTGGGGTTGTGTTTATGGGAGATGGGAGAACACTTGGGCAGAGAGGGTCAGTGATAGAAGAGCTGCCCCCAGGTGTTTACCCACCACCTCTGAGTAGAAGGTTCCCCCACTCTCAAACCCCTAATTTCCACTATTACTTTTTTTTAAATTGGTGAACATTGGAGAACAGTGTGATTCTCCAGGGCCTATCAGCTCCAAGTGTTGTCCTTCAATCTAGTTTTGGAAGGCGCAGCTCAGCTCCAAGTCCAGTCACCATTTTCAATCTTTAGTTGCAGGGGGTGCAGCCCACCATCCCATGTGGGAATTGAACGGGCAACCTTATTGAGAGCTTACGCTCTAACCAACTGAACTGTCCGCCACCCCTCCAGAAGCTCAGCGGCAGCTTGTTATCTTCAATCTAGTTGTGGAGGGTGCAGCTCACTGGCCCATGTGGGAATCGAACTGGCAATCCTGCTGTTCAGAGCCCACACTCTAACCAACTGAGACATCCAGCCGCCCCTTCACTATTACTTTTGTTGGGTAATTTCCCACTACTACCATTTGCAAGATAAAATAACTTAAGCCTGAGAGCTTTTCTTCCATCAGCACTTCTACATGATCCCTCCCTCACCCCCACTGATTCATTCACAGCCCTAAAGATGCCAGAAAGGGACAGAATCCCAAGGAAAAGCCAACAGGAGACCCTTGAGCAGGTCAAGTTAGAAGCCATTTGAGGAAGGCCAATGTCCAAATAATCAAGCAAGTCAGGAAGAATTTCTAGTTTGGAGAGATCAAATTACTGCTTCTGGATCCTGAGGAATGATGAGCCACTGTTTCCATTCTCCGTGAGGTCTGAAGGATGAGGGGAGCCCAGGCAGGTGAGGCTTGCAGTCAAAGACCTGCACAGATCCCCAGTTAGATTCCAGGACTTCCTCCTTCTTCCCTACCATAAACTCCTATCACCTAAGGCAATGCTTTTCCAAGTATGGCACATGGACCACTTATAAAAGAATCACCTTTTAAAACGTGTATTTCCTCAGCCTGCCCTTACCTACTGAATCAGAATCTCTGCAGCTGGATCCTGGAATCTAAATTTTTAATAAGTGCCCTATATGATTTTTACATTCGTGGAACTTTTAAAATTACCAAAGCAAGATGACCGTTTGCATTTTTTTCGTTTCAAGACTTCTTTGCCCCAGTTCTTTCACCAGGCCCAAGACAAGGCCATGCAGTCTCTTGCTCAGACTTTCTGAGAAGAAGGTTTCTTTTCTATCTAGACCCCAGGCCAAGTCTGCACTCCTTAGAGCCAATGGAATTATCCCAATGTCCTGCATTACGTGCTCAGAAACTCAGTGACCTGCCACAGACTCATGTTAGCTTTGCCTGCCATCTGCGTTAGGCAAATCGCACCATTACTCTCTCTGCTCTGAGCTGTACGTGCTCTTCAAGTCAGCTACTACTCCAGCTCCTACATCATCACTTCAGTTGAGGTTCTCTCATTTTCCTTCAACCGTGTACATCCCTAAAATGTCCCCAACTCTGCAATTCCTACATCAGCATCAGCAGATGGTAGGGAGAAGGGGGTAGCCCCATTTCCCAGGCCTCATGAGGAATGGCACACTCTCTTCCCTGGGAGCTGTTACCAGAGCTTCTCTCCGAGGCATATCTTCAATGGGGAGGAAGATGAGCCATGGGAAAGTTGGGAAGTGACATCCCCTGAGCACCTACTGTGTGCAAGCTCAGCCCTCTCACATACAGTATCACAAATTTCACTTTGCTTCCTCCCCTCAGATTCAGAGACTATACATGATCCCAATGTCACAATAATTTGGGCACCGGGAAATTTTGTCTCAAATTCTTCAAGACATTCAGGAAAATCTCACAAAGATCAGGAGCCTAAAAACAAACAAACGAGAAAAAAAACCTACACTAGAAGTCCTGAATTCACTGGACCAGAGGAAGGCCTTTCACTCTAAGTAGTGTGGCCAGACCTTTATATCATCTTCTGGAACATGCGTGAATATGAGACACACTGACTTGATGAGGAATCTCCTCTATGAAGCACTTCTGCACACAAAGGCCTCAAGTGGGCTGAGTCAAGCTCGGGGAGTTAATTTCATTTAAATGCCAGTACCCTCTCAAAATATGCCAGGCAAACAAAGCTCCTCTTAAGGATTTATAAGCTTACACAACCAAAGTCTGTTAGATGAGACCAGTTTCTCTCTCTCTCTCTCTCTCTCTCTCTCTCTCTCTCTCTCACACACACACACACACACAAATCTACATACTGTCCCTTTCCAATACCCAGTGAAAAATGAAACATAGTCTTCTGACAATTTCTGACAATTACAGGAAAGCAAAGTGTTTTAGGGTTAGAGTAAAAGAAGGTCAAGGTGTGCTACATAAGGTGTGGGGTCTTGGCTGATTCCCCAGAACAATCGTACCAGCAGGCAGAATCTGGAGTAGACAGATTGGCTGACCAAGAACCCGATTCCACTGCCATGGAAAGATGTCAACAAGCCGATGCCCATTAGGGTCGCAGGCTATTCCTGTCTAGCGGGACAAAGTTTATACTCTGGGAAGGGACCAATAATACATCAGGTTTCCCCTTCCCTGCTTTCCTAAAAGGGAATTTTTAATATAGTTATCTGATTTATCTTTTGTAAATTGTATGTTCTGGGGATAAATTCATCGTTTGTCCCAGGGTGTTTACCAAACTTTATTTAACTATATATGTAATATATATAACATGTATATACTGCTGTTTTAATATTTAGTTGTTTTTATGTCAGTTTTTTGTTAACTGAAAATTTTATAGAGGTAATTGTAGATTCATATGCAGGTAGTTATAAGACTTAATATGGAGAGACTCCTTGTTGCTTTGCCCAAGTTCCCCAAATGGCAACATTCTGTAAAACTATGTTGCCTTACAGCTGCCAAACCATTTGTTCCCCTGAGCTCTACCCAGGATTTCACAAGGGAGTGCTTCAGCAAACTGAGGCCTGATGGGGAGATATCGGGAAAGCTCCTTTGAGGGGGTGTCTCAGCAAACTGAGACCTGATGGAATAATATCGGTCCCTCCCCTTTAATGGATTCCCTGGAGTTATGCGTGTGTGTGAAGGCACAGTATGTGCGGAGCACATGGGGGCACAATGGGGACTTTCGGAGAGACAGCCAGCAGGCACATAATTCACAGATCTTGAGATTAACAAGCTTTTCTTCCTCATCTGTTAACCAATAAAAGCTATGTGTTGGCTCGATTTGGGGGTCAGTCCTTGAGGATAGAGTCCCTTGGCCCCGCTTGCACTCTATTCTTGGCTGCTGTCTTTCTTAACCCTGCACTGCCCTTCTCGCTTCCCACAGCTCTTGTCGTGCAGGACGCGACAAAACTATAGTATAACATCACAAACAGGATATTGACATTAATTCACTCTATCTTACTTAGATTGCCCCAGTTTTACTGGTACTCGTGTGTGTGTGTGTGTGTGTGTGTGTGTTCTATACCATTTATCACCTGTGTAGGTTTGCATGTCCACTACTGCAGAGAAGATACTGAACATTTCCAACATAACAAAGACCCCTCGTGCTCCCCGTTTATATCCATACCTACTTTCCTCCCCCTCCCCTGCCCACATCATCCCTAACCATAACCTCTGGCATCCACTAATCTGTCCTCTATTTCTAAAATGTTTTCATTTCAAAATGTTATATAAATGAAATCATACATTATGAAACCTGTAGAATTGGCTTTATTCACTCAGTATAATTCCCCTGGAGGTTTGCCCAAGTTGCAAGTTGCATGTTATCAGTAGTTTGTTTCTTTTTATTATTGAGTAATATTCCATAGTATGGATGCACCACAGTTTGTTTAGCCATTCACCTTTTGAAGCACTCTGGCCTGATTACAGTTTGGGGCTATTACAAATAAAGCTTCTATGAATATTCATGTGCAGGTTTTGTGTAAATGTTTAAGTTTTCATTTCTGTGGGATAAATGCCTAACAGTACAATTGTTGGACCATATGATAATTGCATATTTAGTTTTAAAAGGAATTGCCACAAAATTTTCCAGAGTGGCTACACCATTTTATATTCACACCACCAATGTGTGAGTGATCCAGTTTTTCCCCGTCCTCACGTGTTTGCTGATGGTTTCTAATTTAATTCCAATGTAATCTGAAAACATACTTGTATGATTTTAATTATTTTAAATTTATTGAGGTTTATTGTATGGCTTAGTATATGGTCTATCCTGGAGAATGTTCCATGTGAGCTGAGGCTAACAAGTTTTTAACACTTATTTTTATACTTGCTATTCTCCCTTAGAGAGTGAGAGAGAGAGAGAGGAATGGCAGGCCTAATATTGAGGGCTTTCGGCAGATAGCTACAGTCGTGTGCTGCTTAATGACGAGGATATATTCTGAGAAATGCATCGTTAGGCAATTTCATTGCTGTGTGAACATCACAGAGTGCACTTACACAAACCTGGATGGTATAGCCTACTACACACCTAGGCTATATGGTATAACCTATTGCTCTGAGGCCACAAGCCTAGTAAAATGTTGCTGTACAAACCAAGAAGAGATTAAATCAAGCACAAGAGGAAATGATACAAAATTGGGAATGACTGTAATGGGCATGGTGTTTCCTTGTAGGGTGATAGAAACATTCTAAAATGAGATGTAATAAGGACTGTACAACTCTATAAATATACTAAAATTCATTGAACAGTATTTTTAAAACAGATGGATTTTATGGTTTGTAAATTATCTCAATAAAATATATTAAAAATTTAAATTATATATTAACAAATGTTTAAAAATTTACTAGCATCAAAATAATTTTTCTCATTGACTTAAACAGAGGCTTGAAGGAGAATTGCAAAGGGAGTCACTTCTTTCTGCATGATTCAGTAACAGGTAGCATTTAAAATAACTCTGAGTATAACAAAAGATACATATTCCACACTTTAAACCACAACCGCAGGATCTTGAGAAGCCACATTCAGATCTCACTGAGCCCAAACTAGTGGAAAAAGGCTATTACCCAGACAACCTGGACTCATGGAACAGTGTCACCACTGGACGTAGTAGCTAGATGTCGGCTTGGATTGTCTCCCATTGGGGATGGAGAGGCTAAATTTACGGTTGGAAGTGAGATGGATGGATTCTGCTAGGGAGGCATTTTGCAAATTGTATATATAGGAATTGGCTGGCAAAAAGGAGAATGCCTGCTGAGGAGAATGCTATACCAGTGCATAAAAGGATAATTCCACCCTGAGAAATCATGTCTTTAGGTGCCACTAGCCAAGCCAGCATGTCACAGACATATTTTGTCTGTCCAGACTGCACTTTTCTAGGAACTGCCCCTCTTCCAAACCAGCCACCCTCCCATTCTCATGGTTAAGGTGGGAAAAATCATTTTCTACTGCCCAAGTCCCCGCCCTTAGCCACAATGCCGTGTCATAATGTGGGAAACCCTTCCATGACAATTTAGACTGGAAACAGAGAGAATGCCAGACCAATATCTTTCCAGAGACTAAAGATGGAACATATCATATACCAGAGCTAAAGGCAGCTCTGTTTTTTACTCTGTGGATACCAGTACCTTCCAATAAATTCCTCTTTTTCCTGAAATTAATTTCAACTGGTTTTCAGTTCCATGTAACCAAGAGTCCTAATAATTCCATTCAAGTTTAAATTGTTTTCTCCTTAAATTCTAGTCCACTGGTTCTCCCACAATACACAAGGCTTAGTTCACTTAAAGTCACGCCTTTTACCACAGTTCAGTGGTGTCAGATGATAGCACCTCCTGTCAGCAAAGGCCCTCTCTACCCACCCCCATCCCTTCCAATGACAAAAGTTAAAGCAATTCTGCTGGGAATACTAGACAAGCAAGCTGTTGTAGGATTACAGTAAAGAAGGTAGGGATCTGAATTAAGTCTGGAGAGTTTAAAGATTTGTCTAGCTCCCAGAAGAACAAATGATTAAGTGGTGTTGATGGCTGTTATTATAAACCAACCTGATGCAATGTGATATAGAGCTTTTGAAATCCCAAAGAAACAGAGTCATTTGTCAAGGGCCACATTAAGAGCTTTTTAAAGATCTGTTTTCATCGTTATTTAACTTTGGTTTAATCATATTCAGATTAGCAAAACCTGAAACTCGATGTCATTGTCTTTATGAAAATAAACTACTAGAATTGCTGAGAATTAAATTAACCCGGGGGATGGAGATAACACAACTTCACTATGTTCTTATTTACAACATTTTTATTCAGTAAAAATAGCTAGCTTATCAGGTTAGACAGATCTCTAGTCTCTATCAGGGTAGATCACATCTCTAGTCCACGTGGGCTGGGTCCCTACAAACATCTGTCCAGGCACAGGAATTCAACAATCCAGTGTCTCCGGCACAAGCCATAGTGTTCATATCTGATGCATCATATTCAGATCTTAGAACAAAATAGTGAGATTATATAGTCTTGACTACATCCTTAAATTAAAGTCTAGAACTAAAACAAATAGGGATGCTATGGAAAATGTTAAGAATCTAACTCTCCTTACCATATGAAAGTGTTACTATAATGGTGATAGTAGTAATAATGACAATAATCCGAGAAAAGGTAACAAAAATAATAAAACCATGTAGCCCAAAGACATCTAGAGTCAGGGATGTAACTGTGCCATGTATAGGAGATTTGATTTTAATATTCATTACTGTGTGGTCCATCAAATTTGCATTTCCATACTATTTTCCCTTAATTCTATTCTGGTTGAATGAATACACCACTTTGACCACCACAAGTGAATGACACAAATTAAATTATTACACTGAGAACACAGACATTACAGCTTTTTGCATGTAGACATTCAGGTATGGAAGATATTAATACACACAAAAATTGTTAAATGCATCTTACCTTATATCTGAGAGATCACATTTGTTCCCAGCAATAGCCATTACAATGTTTTCTGGACCATGTTCTTTCAGCTCTTTCACCCATTTCTTCAAAGTATGGAATGAGTCCTAAACCCAAAGTGTAAATCAATCATTGAAAAGACCCATCAACATAACAGTTATACGTTTTATAACATGACCCTATGCACATAAACCTTATGTATTTCATACGTAACTCTCTATATTTCACCCAAGTAGAAAACAAACCTAGCACAATTTAATGGAGAAAAATATTTTCAGGAGACTCTACGTAGATCAACATACTACATCTATCTTGGCATAAATTTTAATATTAGCTAAATTATACTTCAGTAGCCTGTAAAAGATTCCCTTTTCTAAAACTGAAACTTGATAAAATGAAGAAAATCCTATTTGTAATTTTCTCCTGTAAATAAAATTAATTTAAAAGTATAGCCTTGACTTAACATGAAAAAGGATCTCGTCATAGGACTAAGACAATGCTCATACTTCAGGAAAGAAAAAGGAAAAAACTACACACACACACACACACACACACACACACACACACTTTAGAGTCCTGTTGTCCTTTCAGCTCTTCACTCACAACTGTCCTTCAGGAAACAAGCCAAGGTAGATACCACATTTAGGTAAAAGTGGTCAGGAACTCAAGGATGTAACTGTGATAGGTCATTAAATGAGTGGTCCTGTGCACTGGGTCAGCACTCCAATGGGAAAAATGTCAGCAAATGACCGTAGTCATTTGCTAATGGATATCCAAGAGCCTCAACATGAACACTACAAATGTATTTATATTATATGTACACAGATACACTGTACATACATGAACATTTCCTTGGCATTTTAAGCAGTGTGATTGAAACACTAATAGAAAATATTCTATAATTATAAAACATACAAAACATAAAAATAATTTTCCTTTTCCTAAAGAGCTGACATTCTGGTGAATAGTATTAGTAGGCATGACCTTAACTCTACAGACAGTCAGTTTTAAAAGTGAATGTTCATTGTTGTTTATTAAATTTAGCAGATAAGCCTGAGATGCTTCATTACATATAGGTGAAATAAAATCAACATATAGTGTTCATTATCCCCAACCACCACATCATGAAATCTCATTCCAGGCTACCGTCAAGACTCAAGCAGTGAAGTCTCTGCTTTGGTCTTTATAAGACCGAGAATCACCATAAATCATCTAAATTCTAGCGGGGTCATTCTTACCTGTTTGGTAATATCATACACTATGACAGCTGCAGCGGATCCACGATAGTACATAGGAGCCAGTGAATGAAACTGTTTAGAAACAATGATTAGTTTTAGGCCAAAGTGAACACATTTTATGCAATCCCAAATTAAATATAAAACTTTATCCTACATCATCCCTACAAGATCCCTGAATTCCCCCTAGAATTTTCCCAGGGTTCATATTAGATTATAAATTTTCCTCCTCAACTGCACACACGCTTGTTGTTTATGGACCGTGAAATTCACTCTTGGGCAAAGGCCAAAAATAAATTTTATTTTAAATGCTAATATCCTATGAAATTTCTTTTCTCTGCTGTTCATCATTTATTTAATATGGTTAACCTAGGGCAATCTCATTAGAATTACACAGCAGTAAGAAAAAGATGTTTGCCAAGGGGAGGAAAAGACGAGACTGGCACAGATCACAAGACCCTTGCTGAGCCATTAATGAGGAACACTGCAGCAAGGGCACCTCGGCAACTGCCCTCAGGTCTGGATGGCTGCAACCCTCACGCGCATGACAAATGGTAACAGAGATGAGCTTCATTCCAAAATGTGAACAAAGCAAGTCTCTTCGGTCACTAGAATCATTTATCCCTACGCAGGATAATTATTCTGAGGATACACAGGTTTTTTTATGTATATTTGAAAAATGTATCTTTGAATATATTTGAAGAATATATTGTAGAGGGGTTTTGAAAGTCAATAATAAAAAGATAACTCAGCTCAAAAGAAAAATGGACAAAGAATAGATAGATAGATAGATAGATAGATAGATAGATAGATAGATAGATAACAAAGAGATCTAAATTGTCAATGAGTATTTTAAAACATGTTCAATTATAATAAAAGAAATGAAAATAAAAGCAATGATGAGGCATTTACCAATTTATTAAATATTTGAAAGATTTATCATATCTAGTCATTGTGGATTTGGAAAGGGAGGCACTCTCATAAGCTACACAGGAATGTATTCTAAGACCATCTTATAAAAAGATGCTCAATATCACTAATCAGGAGAAAAATGCAAATCAAAATCACAATGAGATATCACCTCACACCTGTTAGGATGGATGTTATAAAAAAAAAGTAACAAGTATTGGTGAGGATGTGGAAAAAAGGGAATCCTAGTACACTGTTGGTGAGAATTTAAACTGGCATAGCAACTATGGAAAATAATATGGATAGTACTCAAAAACCTAAAAATAGAACTATCATATGATCTAGCAATTCACCTTTAAGGTATATACCCAAAGGAAATTAGTAACTCAAAAAGATGTCTATACTTCTATGTTCACTGTAGTATTATTCACAATGGACAAGAAACAGAAAGAACCTAAGCATTCATCAACAAATGAATGGATAAAGAAAATGTGGTAGAGATATACACAATGGACTATTATCCAGCCTTATAAAAGAAGGAGATCCTGCCATTTGCAACAACATGTAAGAACTTGAAGGACATTATGCTAAGCGAAATAACCCAGGCACAGAAAGAAAAAAAATGCACGATCTCACTTATACATGGAATGAGAAAGTCAAATACATGGAACCAGAAAGTGCATCAGTGGTTACCAGGAGCTTGGGGAGATGGGTGGGATGGAAGATGTTGGTCAAAAGGGGCAAATCTGCAGTTATGTGAGATGAATAAATTCTAGAGATCTAATGTATAGCATGATGACTATGATCAATAATACTGTATTAAATGTGGAAATTTGCCAAGAAAGTAGATTTCAGGTATTCTTATCATTTTTTTAAAGGTAAATTATGTGAAGACGTTAATTATATTAATTTAGTAATCATTTCACTATGTACATGTACATCAATCATTATGTTGTACACCTTAAATATTTATTTTTTATTTTAAAAAAGAGAGACCTTCTTTCAAAGACACTGTCAGTAACACATATCAAAAGTTGCAATGTGCACTTATAGGAACAGACACTGGAGTGATCATCGCATACACACAGACACTTATCCCTATGTTGTAAATGGGATCAAATATTTAAAATTAACCTAAAGGTTAATCATAGAGAATTCATTAATGGTATATGTATATGATGGAATATTCCGCAACAATTAAAATGACAATGAGGATTTTTACTTATAGAAAAGGTACCCTTGACATACTGTCTCAAAGCAGCGCATGTACCATGATATAACTTCAGGTAAAATGTGTGTGGGTGTATGTCCGTGTGTGTAAGTATAACACAATGTTTCTCAAAATGTCAATGGTGGGATTTCTAGCGGTTTGTACATTTTCTTTATAAGAGTCTGACTAGTATAAATTTTTACAATGGTTTTTGATGAAGCAAAAAAGAGTTAACGAAAGTGAGTCTGAACGGGCACTGCCCAGGCCTGCATCCCCCTCCCGAAGAACCACCCAAACTCAGCCCCTAGAGACAAATCTTCCTATTGAAACATCCTTAGAAAAAGGAGGTAAGACCCAACCAGAAACATCAAGTTTTGTCGCCTGTGCAGATCGCTGGAGCCTGCCCCCAGCGTGAACTCCAGCCTCATTACAATACAATTAGAATAAAATGAACATTAAGGCTTGCCCACACCTACCCCCCCCCGCGGGTTTTTTGTTCTGTTTTGTTTTGTTTTGTTTTTGGGGGATATTGGGGAACAGTGTTTCTCCAGGACCCATCATCTCTAAGACGTGTCCTTCAATCTAATTGTGGAGGTTGCAGCTCAGCTCTAAGTCCAGTTGCCGTTTTCAACATTTAGTTGCAGGGGGTACAACCCACCATCCCATGCGGGAATTGAACCAACAACCTTGTTGTTGAGAGCTCGTGCTCTAACCAACTGAGCCATCCGGTGCCCGCCACCCATGGGTTTTTCTGTGTGACTCTGGGTAAGAGCATGCACACAAAGAAACTAGTTATATAACTAACACATGTCAATCAAATGACATGTGTTAGTTATATATGTCATTACATTTCTTGCTGTAAGAAAATTTAGTTCTTCTTTCGTATATAAGAAAAAGCTAACCTGAAGTTAGGTACAGCTGTCCACTCTAAGACTCTGCCCCTGACATCCCCTCCTCCCCCGCCTCTCAGGTGTTTCTCTCCTTACTACCTGCTGCAGTTGTCTTCTTTAGACATTACCATGGGCATTCTATCTCTGCCCAACCTTCAATAAAACTTTCTTTGCTTTCCTACTTTTCTGAATTCCTACTTTTCTTGTGAATTCTTTCACCTTCAGCGAATAACCAGGGGTTAATTCTATGCCAGTACAGTTTTTAAATAAAATGGTTTTAAGTTTTACAAAAGCATTCATTTTTACTGAGGAGTAGGGGAGGGAAGAGGGAAGGAAGGAAGGAAAGGAGGGAGGGAGGAAGGATGGAGCCCGAAGCTTTTCCGGCAAACAACAAAACTATTACTCATTCATTTTTATTTCCCACACAATACTTATCATGGAATAAGCACTTTCCAGCCTAAAATGATCCATTTGGAAATCTGAAGCACATCAGTTCCAGAGCTTTCCCTAGTATTGCACTGAAGAATACTAGTGCGGCTCTCACAAGAGTGGAAGGAAGCAGGCAACTCTTTCCCATCTCCACACTCTCCTGCAGTTCTCCACCTTGAAGAGACATTGCCCCAGTGCCTCTGTGGTTTTCAGAAAAGGGATCAGACTTGATGGAGCTCAGAATGAACCCAAGAGTTCCCAGCTAAAGAGCCTGGGCCACTTGCCTCACTGGAGAATGGCAAGCTAGTTACCATGTATGTCTTTCCATAGTCACTGACTGCCTGACACTGTGTTTGATAAAATATAGGTATCGATAAATCTACTTTAATCCATCCTTTGGCAATTCACTCCACATGTAGAAAACAAAATCAAAATCCTGCCCAAATGGAGAAAAAACGCAATGCATTTTTGAGACATTCCTGCTTTGCTAAAGGTAGGAAAAACATATAAACTATCCTTTTGGCCCAATTATAAAATGTCCAGTTTTTTCAAAATAGCCTCCATATAAGAATGGTCCATTTAAACATACCAAGTAGGAGAGAAGGTACAAAATTTATATCTCAAAAATCAAGGTACTTGTGGATTCAAGCACAAAGAGGAACAAATTGTGGACGTCTTCTAAGACAGAGTTCACTTTCAGCTGTAACACTATGAACTGAATCTAAAATGGTCACTGGTGTGCAGGTCTCATGAATTATTGAATAGATCTTTGTATATAATGTATTATTTGCTCTTTCCTTCCTCCAAATGGAATCATTTTAAAAATAAATCTGTTGGTGAAGCCACTTAAACGACTTTATTGCCAGGGACTTGGGAGTTTTAATGAGTTAAAAGTTCACATTTCAGTAACCCAGTAACACATCGACCAAGTGGTAATATTTGTGGAGGACAAAAGGATAAATCACTTCTAGCCTACAATGTGCATACTTTTCACCACACAAATATAAAACAAAAGCATCATAACAGGCATCAATACTGAAACATGACATAATTCAATTTCCATGGGGTCAGAAGACTGATAAACACATAAAGAGTCTTCTAGAAACAAAATTCACAATCATGGGAGGGTGTTACAAGTTTTTAAAATCTCACCTTGAAAGGCGATTTGAAAATTAGCCCAATAGATGCAAATTCAAAACCCTTTCTTCCCTAACCAACAGAATATTTGTAATACCAAATTAAACTATTCAGATAACTCTCAGAAAACATTCACTTTTTTTAGAAGAAGCACAGGGAATTGTGAAAAGCCAATTTGTCCCTTCAAAAGAAATGGCTGTTTATGTCCTTAGTATGTGTGAATGCTTGTTTTTTCATTGCTGGCTGTCTACAGGACAGGAGGAAAGGGAATGGCCTTTGAACTTCTTAGACTCCTCAGCTTTGACAGATGGATGCTAATAACCCTGCCCCCACTTCCAGCAACTGGTAGAAGGATAAGTGGACGTAAGCTTTCTGGAAAGCAACTGGACAATGTATTTTGAGAGTCTTGAAATCGTTCATATGCTTAGATTCAACAATTCCACTTCTGAAGGGAATAATCAGAGATGATCGCAAAGCAACCAGAATTCATTCTAGAATGATCAGTAATTCTGAAAAATTGGAACCAACCTGAATATCTAACCATAGGGGACTGGAAACATCAATTTGGCTTAGCCACGTAAGGGACTATTGGGCAGCAATTAAACCCAAGTTTCTGAAAAATATGAAATGGCACATGAGGCAAGATGGCTTAGTCTGGTATTCCCAAAGGTTTTCTGCAGAACCCTGTGCCCTTAAGGTGTTTTTTGGAAAAAAGCTTTCTTGACCCAGTAAGTTTGAAAAACACAACACATAATGACTGACGCTCCCCTGAAGGTTTAAAAAGTATTATTAGTACCTTAAAGGCTCTGAAAATGTTTATAGTAAAGACATCTATTTATTTTGGTTTGAACTCAGGATTTATTTATTTATTTTTACCACTTTTTCAAGTAGCACATATTAACATCCAGGGGCCTAGAACCTGTCCATCATACCGGCACAGTATGAAGAGATCTAGACTCAAGGTGGAGTCTAGATACCTGTGCCTGGCTCTATACCGGTTTCATATTTTGTAAAATGGACACTGTGGTGGGAATGGGATCGGTGATGATAGTTAAAGTTCTTCCAGCTCTGTGACGACACTCATGGCCAAGGTGAGACAGGCTCTGACTAGAACCTCCTTCCCTTGCCCCTTGCCCTGCTCTTGATTCTTTGGAGTGCCTTACCTGCAGCACAAACCTCCTTTCTTCCCCTCGTGTGTGTGTGTGTGTGTGTGTGTGTGTGTGTGTGTGTGTGTGTGTGTACTCAGCAGACAATGGAAAGTATTGTTCCAAGAAATCTCCTAATCCTTCAGACCACCCAGCATGCTTCAGGCAAAATTCCTTAAATGCAGGTCTGTGACATCATAAATTCCATAGCAGCAATATTCAGCATGTCAAGAATGAGCAGTGATGGAAAATACACAAAATTTCCAAACAAGGACAGTCTGCAGCTGGCCTGCAGATGAGAATTATCCAAGCCAGAGGCTCTGACATCAGGTCTGGGAGCTTGCAATGATTGGCTCTGTATTACGATTTTCAGAGGACGCTCTGTCCCTGGAGAGTCAATTCGATGCAGCCTGGGAGCCAGTGCTGGTCTGTCTCGGGTGCCAAAGCACAATCAGAAATTCTCACCCTTCTACAGAATGCTGGGGCCATGGACAGTTAAGGACAGAAGCCAAAACATATCCAGCAGTCCATTAGGATTTAAACAAAGAGGAAAGTGGTAAAGGAAAATTCCTGACATTCCCAACATTCTCAGCTGGCAAAAGCTGAATGGAAAAACCATTGCTGAATGTTCTCTCTGTGCCATTCAGAAGAATGTTTCTGACTTTTATACAAACCCTCTCTCTCCGCAGAAAAGCAGACAGCCTGTTTCATATGCTTACTCAGATGTCCTAAAACCCAACATTATGTAAAGCTGAACGGGAAAAGGGCTGGGAGACTACAGTATACCAAACTATTAACAATGGTTATTTCTGAAATAGGCAGATCACCACTTGTTTTAATATCTCTGAATATTTTTTTTAAACTTTTACTTTTGGATCCCTTACTTTTGCAATGAGAGGGGGTCTTTTTTTCTTTTCTTTCTTTTTACTTTTTTCTTTGAACGTGCCAATTAATGTCAAAGAGCTTCCTCAGCATTCAAGAATCAAAGGGGTGAAGCAAAAAAACCAGGAGGCAGCGGGGTTTAGAGGTGACCTGACATGCGTTTGACTCCTAAGGGACAAGATGTTGAGTAAACCTTCTTTAAGAGAAAATGATCCAACACAAATCCAAACATTTTTCCATAAAAAAAGGTGTTGGGGGCGAGGGCGTGAGCTAGTGTTTTTTTTAAAGACAAGGTAATGAACTGGCATATTCTGATCTCTAAAATAATGTATAAGACAGAGTCAAGGTTTTGAAATGCTATAGAAATACATTTTTTTCCCACCCATAAATCCCAACTGTAGGGAACCTCAGCTCTACTTCCCCTGTTGGCAAGCAAATGGAATTTCCTACAAGTCCAGAACTATGACATATGACACACCGTGTCCCTAAGTTATCGGTGTTTCTCATCACACAAAGCCATCATTTTGTGCATTTGCAGGGAATGCCATGAAGGTCAATCATGTCTCTCCCTCTCTCTGCTCTGCTCAGGTCGGTGTAGTCTCTCCTGTCCTTTGCCCTGTTGTTCCCAGTAAACGTCCATCTTTAAGATAAGTCTCCCTACAGAACAGGGCAGCAGGCACACATCACCCGGGATCACGCCTGGAGCAGTACAGATTTGGCCCAAGTGCCGCCCCACAGCAGAGCCTGACCCAGCACTCCCTGGCAGAGGTGCCTATCCCCTCCACTCTGCCACCACTATGCCCACAAGAAAGCCCACCCTTGCTGGGCAGCCACAGGGGGCCTCCCATGCCTGTGACAGCACCTTGCTAGGAAGGGATCCACAAAACGCACTTGTGAGTGATTTCATTCACCCACAGTATGCCAGGTGCCTAGCATACTGTGCTGTTCTCAAGTGCCAACAGCGCCATCACATAGCCTGCAGACCCAGCCTTCAGGCTAACTCAATCCACCCCTCCTGTCCTTCCCAAGCCCAGGCCATATTTTCTTAACTGCTTGTCTGGAAGTTTCCATCAGAGCATTTAGATACTGCAGTGGCCTCCACGCTGGCCACACAGCGCCAGAGGGATCCTGTTTTTAACTGCTGACTTAACGATATCTATTTACATATAACATCAAATTTATTTTTAACGTGTTATTGCAGAAATTTTCAAACAGATAGATAACAAGAGAACATAGTATAATGCACTTCCATGTTCTTATCAGCTAGCCTCATCCCGAACACGCAGCTCCTGGCATGTTCCTACCCTCTCCTCACTTCCCACATCCCCCCTCCCCCGCTGGAGTCTTCTGAAGGAAATATTTAACATTATACTGTGTTAACTGTAATGCAGAGTGATTCTTTTCCTTTAAATATAAGTTAAATTGGGTCACTTCTCTGTTCAAAATCCTTATAACTTACAAAGCATAAAATCCAAAGTCTGTACTATGGTGTGTAAAGCTCTAGTCACTCGAACACTAGGCCCCTCTCCTGCTTGTCTCCAACCTCTGGCCTCGCTGTTCCCTGAACATGCAACCAATGGAGCCTTAAGGCCTTCCCACATACTTTCTTCCAGCCCCGACCCTCCTCCATTAGATATCCACAAGGCTCACTCCCTCACTTCACTCACACCTTTTCTCAATTGCTACCTCCTCTGAGAACCCTTCCCTGACCCCACTATCTGGGCCAAAGCAGGGAGTCAACAAATATTTAATGACTGAACACATGTGATGAATCAATAACCCCGTGAAGGCAGGTGGACAATACGGTTGGTCCTATTTTCCGGATGAGAAAATAGGCTCAGAATGGTTAAGTAAATTGCCCACAGACACATAGCTCTTAAATAGTAGAACTAGACCTTGAACACAGGTCTTCTGACTCCAAATTCCATGCTTTGTCCATTCCTCGGGTGCTTCTCTGAAGTGAAACATTGCTTAAATTGATATAATGAGGATACAGGTTTATGCTAAATTTATTCATTCATTCAACAAGTATCTACTGAACACTTGGTACATGACAGGTACTGGTCTAAGCAATGTGAAGACAAAAGTTGGTGGGTAGAATAGCCCCCAAAGATGTTTACGTCCTAATCCCTAGAACCTGTGAATACATTATGGTACATGGCAAAGGGGGAATTAACGTTGCAGACAGAGTTAAGGCTGCTAACCAACTGATCTTGAGATGGGGAGACTAACCTGGATTGTTCAGGTGGCCCCAATGTCAACCCAAGTCCTTACAAGTACAAGAGGGAGGCAAGAGAGTCAGAAAGACTGGCTTTGAAGATGGAGGAAGAGGCCACTAACCAAGGAAGGCATGAGGTCTCTGAAAACGGCAAGGAAACAAATTCTTGCCAGAGCCTTCAGAAAGGAACACAGCCCTGCTTGTACTTTGGTATTGGCCTGGGAAGACCCATTTTGCACTTCTGACCTTCAGAACTGTGAGAGGATGAATCTATTAAATGTGTGGTCATCTGTTACAATAGCCATAGGAAACAAATAGAAAAAGGGAAAAAGACCTCTGGCCTTGGAAGGTGAATGCTTTTCTTGGAGTGAAGGGTTGAGTCAGGCCACCTTCAGAGGAGCTGCTCTGCATATAAGTGTCTCCAAACTGAGAGATCTATGCTCTGAGGACACTCCAGCTGGTCCTGTTTACACATGTCCTTTAGCACCTCAGGAGCACGCTATTTTGATAATTACATGAAGTCCATGTACCTAATTTCCTTGTCAGGAATGAGACTCATAGGCTTCATAGACCTCTTTACCTATATTTTAAACAGATTTAGGGAATTAGCTGCATAAAAGAAGAATCGGTAGAGGAAGGGAGAAGGGAAAACACAACCAGGTAAAGAGCTTGTTAGATTTTTAATAACTTCAACCCCAGTGCCACCCACCTCACTCTCCCAACACCTATCTCCAGCTCAGCTGCTATAATCTTTGCCACATGTCCTCTGAGAGTCAGCAGAATGGAAACTGGCCTCAATCCAAGAGGCAGACACAAGCAGTGCCTCACAATTAGAAGCTACTCAGGGCAACCCAAACTAAAATACACACCAGTGAAATGTCGTGGCCAACTTGTGAAGAATCTTCTAACGGAGTCACCTTCCCTCCCAGAACATGCCTGTCCCTGAGGAAGGTACGTGGAGGATGGGGAATGCCCACTGGGGAACAAAGGAAAATAGTGGGGTCTGTTGTGACACAGAAAATGCAGATGCAGCAAAGGGCCGGGTCTACTTTCAGGCATGAGAAGCTCATTCTTGCTTTTTAAGATCAACTCACAGTTGAGAATTTCCTCCTCGCTGTTCCTGTCTCCCACTTCCCATTCCTTTTCCTTCATTCCCAGCTTTCCCATCTCACTAGCTGAGCACAGAAATGTTTCAAGTGTTTCCTGAAGGACTTACTAAATTTATATTAATATGTGGACATATCTTCTGTTTCTCTTCTGTCAGTGGCATTCTGACACCTGAGGGCAATTCTGCACCTTAGAATTGACTCCTAATTTCCTAAACGACACCAGCACCCCGAAACAGCACAACTCTGGGAACAGGTGCCAGCAATGGTGGCTCCAGCTCTGCCCACACAGCTGTTAGCAAATGCCCCTCCTCGAATACCACTGTCATGCTTTCCTTCTGTAGTTTCTGTCGCCAATTTTTAAACATCATTGCACCTCTTCAGCTATACCACTTTTAACTGAAGGTGATTCCTGAGACGTCTTCTAAATTGAGATGACATGGCATAGCCCTATGGATAGCTGTTTATCTCATTTTTAATAGCACACATCCTATCTGCAAGCTTCGGATCTGTCTCTTTGCCATGAGGAGAAGAGGGGGGAATGGAGGGGTGAATATTTATTTCTCTTATCAGGATTTCAATTTGCACTAGTTAAAAGCACTGTTCTCTTGGGGAAGAAGGGGAAGCAAAATCGTGTATTTATTCTACCCTCTCTCATCAAAGGGATGTTCCTACGAAAACCATTCTCCAGTGGGTTTGTGAGGAAGATGCCATGGGGTAAAGCATTCACCTCCAACAGTGGGTTAGGAGCTGGATTCTGAGTGTGTGCTATTTGCTGGTGGTGTTTAGAACTGTGCCTGTATTTCCAGTGGCTGCAGGGCAAGTAGAGGAGAAAACAAAGAGCAGCTCATTCTGAGCTTGTAAGACGCCCCATTCTTCAAGGACCCCCAAAGGTTAAGTTCCTCTGGCTTTAATAATGGCATAGGAATAGTGAATCACTTTCTTGACCATAGACTTCAGAACCCTGAAGAAAGAAGGAAAGAGAACAAAAGTTTCTTTTGATGTTTGTAAAGGTTGACCTTGACCTTGGATATCTGGCATCTTTGGTTCTCTTTTCTTTTTCATGAACCCATTCAGGCCCAGCTTTGCTTGCCTACATCCTGGCCCTCTAAGTACAGGTTGTCCAGTCACCTAATCTTTCAAATTATGGTAGACGGATAGGCGCTTGCAAAATTAAGCCAAAGCAGGTAAACAAGTATTATGGTTAAACAGCACATGGTACCCAGATTTCATGGCTTCATCCATTAAACTCCTGGAGGGCATAAGCATGACTTTTCCTTCTTCAGGTATCCAGGGTTCAAGGAGAACTTCCAACAGAAGAAGCAAGTAAAGATTAAACAAATCTCGGTGGTACAGATAGAAATGTTTATTACATTATTTTCTGTGCTCTTTCTGGAATACTTGAAACACCTCACAATTGGGGGGGAAACATTGTGCATTCACTAGGAAAGTGACTGTAAGCCTTTTGAATCAATAGGTTTCAGAATATTATGTGATCTTTAGCAGTACATAATAAGGTAATAAAGTCTAGTCCTGAGTTAGATAATAGTGCTGAAAAGAAAACTAAATCAGTTACAAATAATTCTATTTAAAAGAAGATTCCTTCTTTTAAAAAAACATAATTTAGCTAAATATAAATTTCAAGTCTAATAATTGGTTGGTAAATTTTATTATAAGTGATTATAAATATAACCTTGTTTATTGTTCTGTATGAATTTACTACAGGGAACACACTTAAACATTTAAAAGATTTAATACTTCATTCAGAATTTTTTCTTAACGTACCACTCTGAAATCAAGGCTGCATTTCCAATCCACACATAATCTCCAAAGAGATGAAAGACAGCGTACAATTTGCTTACCAAAGTCCAGAATTAATATAAAGGTTTAGGAGTAAGTAACCTCAAATTCATCTACATATCCTATACAATCCCTATCAAAATCCTAACTGGATTTTTTTTATTTTTAATTTACAAGCTGATCCTAAAATTCATATGGAAATTCAAGGGACCCAGAATAGCTAAAACAATCTTGAAAAAGAAAAACAAAGTGGGAGAACTCATATTTCCCAATTTCAAAACTTACTACAAAATCACAGTAATCAGGGCAATTGGTACTGGCATAAGGATAAAATTTTAGGTCAAAGGAATAAAACTCAAAGTCCAGAATTAAACACTCACATTTGTGGCCAACTGATTTTCACAAAGGTACTAAGACAATGAACTGGTCAAAGAACAGTCTTCAACAAACTGTGTACGGACAACTGATTTTGTATGATGTTTCCTTATACATAAAAATTAACAAATGGATTATAGAGCTAAATGTAAACACTAACTACAAAACTCTTAGAAGAACATACAAGAGTAAATCTTTGTGACTTTGAGTTAGGCAAAGACAAGTGTTAATGAGAATTTGTAGAATTTGGAATCACAAACATTACTGATAGGAATATAAAATTGTGCAGTCACTTTAGATAACAGTTTGGCAGGTCCTCAACATGCTAAACTTAGAGTTACTATATTACTCATCAATTTCATATATATGTATATATAAAACATAATTTAGTTAAATATAAATTTATATATATATATATCTCCAAGAGATTTTTTAAAAAACATGGATCTGCACAAAAACTTGTACTTGAACGTTCATAATACCATCATTCATAATGGCCAAAAAGTGGAAACAACCCAAACATCCGTCAACTGGCAAATGGATAAACAAAATCAGCCATAAAAAAGGAAGCACTGATCTATGTTACAACATGGATGAATCTCAATATCATTATGAGAAGTATAAGAAACCAGTTACAAAAATCTAGAGATTGTGATTTCATTTATATGAAATGTCCAGATTAGGCAAATCTGAAATTAGCCTAGGGCTGAGGGGTTTGGGGGTAGGCTATTTTTTAGTTTATACATATGTTCTCCAATGTCATCTTTAAAAAGCACAAAATAATGAGTTCGATTTCAAAAGTCAATCTATTCCACTTCAGATGTGTTTGTAGAGCAGTGGAAATTTTTTCTGCTGATACGGGAACCATAAATTCCACCTTCGTGGAATTTGTAACTGGTTCATTTGAAACCCAATTTTATCAATGCAACAGTTATGACTCAGGAAGTCCGCTAGAAAGACAGGCATCTACAAATATAACACTGGCTTCAACCAAATAGAATAAAAGAATAAGATGATGTGAATATTTTTCTATGTGAGACTCTTAAAATAATGTTGCTCTGATGGATCAGAACAAGAGAACGAAGTTTGAAATATTTCCAATATACTGTCGTTTTTAATGGAGAAATCCCATGGATTGCGATTGTGTTTCAAAGCACAAACAGAATGATTTGGAAGCACACATCTAGAAAATGAAGGTTGCATTTCCTAATGTGATGAGACATTTTTAACAGCAATAAGGATATTCTCATGCCCAGTTTAGCAGAAAAACAAAGGAAGTCAAAAGGAAACTCAGTGGAAAAGAATGACAGGTTGACATATTAGGACCGAAGTCTTATCTCCCCCATCACAAATCCTGACAGATGGAAGATGGAAGGACAGAGCTGGGCAGATCAATTCCCTTCTCTCCCCTGGGGACCTCTCTGAGCTGTGGTTTCTGCATGCATCCTTCTGACCTACTGCTGCGCTTTTTCATAGCTCGGCATCAAGCAGAAACCAGCACAGCAAACCATCCAAAGAGGACATGATGAAAACCCATAAAAGCCCACACTCTTCCCTTCTCAACAACCCTCTCAGTAGCAAATTAAATGCACAAATCTTGAAAATGTTAAGCTTTTAACAAATTGGATTCAATAATCAATTAGAAATTATTAAATTCTTTTAAACATTTTTTTTTTTTTTTACAGAGGCACTCTACAGGTTAGTATTTGCCATCCAAAGAATCACAGGGAGCGCATCATAATTGGTTGAATAAAAAGCAAAATTAAGACAGTAAGTCAAGAATGAATGCTCTCTTATACAAAGAGGGAGGAGGCGGGGAATCCTTTTATATTTCCAGTGCTCAGAGGGAAAAATAATTTTTCAAGAGTATGAATTTGTGCCACAAATATAATATACAATTTAGTACTGGGCAGTAAATAGGGCATTAACCAGAAAGCTATGCATGCTAGGCAGAACTTGGTTCAATCATTTCACAAATAAACAAGTATTTAGTAATTAACACATGCAAAGCATTACGCTGAGCATTACTCCCTCTGAGGACACAGAGATCTACATCTTTATATTGTCAAGTCATGAATCCAAAGAGATTTTGTTTACCTAAAAACTAAGGAGACCCATAGCATATTTCTACAAAGATAAGGAGGGATAATAAAACGCATTGTACTCCAACAATTAATGAGACAGAACAAACAGCAATAGGCACAAGCAACAGCAGGGAATTTATTTTTAACTCAAACATTAGGCAACGTCATTACAAGCACGATTAAGTCCAGCAACAAGCTGCCAAAACGATTGAAAAATTGCCATCACTGGAGAGATGAAAGACTGCACCAAGGGACACGAGACAAGGACAGCCTGAGGATAACTAAATCAGGCCTTCAAGGGTTAAAGTGATCCGATGACCACAAAGGCCATGTAGATATTGCTTACATTCTCTCCACAAATCTAAATTCTAAAAAACATTCACCTGAAATTATCATCCAAAGCTTAATCACTCTCCCCTGAAGCACTGCTATGGAGTCGTACCTTGCACACATAATACTAATAATTACAATAATATATAACACTAAGCATACATATAATACTGATATAATGCATATAACACTTTTAAAAATACAGGCAGAGCAATACAGTCACAGATGTCTAAAACATCTAATAGTCAAATTTTAGGGAAAGCAATTACAATAATTAGAAATACTATCCTATAAAAAATTTTCTATTGCTATTTTGCTTTGAGATGGTAAGTGGACCCAACTATAAACCACAATAGTCACTTTAGAGTACCAAAATTCATCAAAAGCAGTCAACTCCTTGAATATTATATTAGATAGAATAGGTAACTAAATGTCAAATATTCTGCTTAAATCATACAGAAATCTGCCCATAGGAACACTGTATTATCAAATGAAAACAGCAGGTTATAAAGAATCACGATCCCATTGGTATGAAATTGTCAACACACACTCAGTGAGATACCTGAAGAATGGTCATCTAATGTCAAAGTGGAAGTATCTGGGTAGTGGGATTTGGGATAATTTTACTTTTAATTGTATGGATTTTGTGTGGTTCTTTTATCAGAATAAAACTATAAAACTCAGAACCCAAACCGCTGGATTCAAATTTCAACTTTGTACCTTATTGACTGTGTGATCTTGAGCAAGTTACTTAACCTCTCTGTGCCTCAGTAACCTCAGCTGCAAATGGGGATAAAAATAATCCCTACGTCAGAGTGCTATGAGAGCACTAAATGTGTTAGTACAAGGAAAGCACTCAGAACAGTGCACGGACCATAGCAAACCAGTCAGGGCATATCAGCCAGTAGTAGAAGCAGTAGTACTGCTAATACTAAGCCAGATTATTTGTAAAATTGACTTATTATGCTCATTAATAGCAGCTGCAAAAGCAACTATTTCATGGCCAGAAGTAAAAAGGGGAGCAAGAAAACCCCATTGCTTAAGTTTAAATAGCAACCAAAACCCCAAAAATACCAAAAGACTAGTTGAACAACTACAAAGAAACAAAAGCACGTAAAGAGGAGATCCTTAAGTAGACATTTTTTCCTTCAATCTACCATCCTCATTTCAGGAGTCAGCATGCACAGCTGACTAACAGAGTTGAAGAGGTGCTTTAGGCAGTGGCTTCACTTGTATGCAAGCCTGTGCTCTCAATTTAGCAGCAAAATAGAAGACATTCTAATGAGGTTAGCATTTGTAGGCCAGAAGAACTGTCCTAATTAAAAAGAAGAAATCTTTGAAACGCCTCTATCTGCAAACCCTGGAAAATTAGTTTTAAATGGGGATTTACATAAAATGAAAATTATATAAACACACATTGATTTGTTAGGAGCAGATAATGAAAATGATGGGTTATCCTGAACCCTGTATTCTCTTCCTTTGAGGGAAAGAGACAATAAACAAAATCAATATGTAAATTAAACAGTATATTAGGAAGTGGTACGAGCTGTGTAGAAAAATTAAGTGAGTGAAGTAGGGAGGGGAAAGGAAGAAGTGTTGACATTTTAAATGGGGTCAGTAGAGAAGGTGACCTTTGTGGTTGGATCGGACAAGGGCAAGTTCAACCTATCTCCATAATTATTACCGTGTTTCCCCGAAAATAAGACCTAGCCGGACAATCAGCTCTAATGTGTCTTTTGGAGCAAAAATTAATATAAACCCAGTCTTATTTTACTATAAGACCGGGTCTTATTAATATAATATAATATAATATAATATAATATAATATAATATAATATAATATAATATAATGTAATGTAAAATAATATAATACCGGGTCTTATATTAATTTTTGCTCCAAAAGACACATTAGAGCTGATTGTCCAGCTAGGTCTTATTTTCGGGGAAACAGGCTAGCTCTGATGAAAGTTTTGATCAGGCTGAAAGCTCTCAGTTAAGACAAGGTATTGGTTATCCCTGTGCTTCATTCATTTTTCTGACCACCCCTTTCAACTTTGATAACACACTCTAGTTACTACACAAATTCCCTGTTATAGACACACAATCTATTGGTATTCATTATTTCACTTTTTAAAGTCTAAAGACATGAGCTTCTTAAATTAATAATCTCTATAACTCCACACAGCAAATAAAAATAATTAAGAAAGACATCATCTACTGTTTCTGGTAACCCAACATCCATTCCCCCATTTTCCAGAAGAGAATCCACTTTCTTTGGGGAACTAAGCCTACCTGACTTCCAGCCAATGTGGTTCAGGTAGAGCTGATAAACAGACCCTACCTCTGGAGTAAGTGTATTACCTGGCCCTACCAGCAGGAGCACCAAATCCCCCAAACTCTATGCAGCATCAAGTTCAAGAGTGAGCGCATGATCCAAATGACCAATGAGAACCCACAGGCGCCAAGACATAGGGTACAACCCATGGGAAAGAATTACTTTCCTTCACAGGGTTGCTAAGGTTGCTGCGGAATGTAGGCCTAGAGTTGCTTATTTGGCCATCCTTGTCATCCTTGGGGAAGGGAAGGAGGAGGTTCTGCCTAAAAATGAAGCCAATCTAGAGGCAAACATGCAAAGAAAAGGAATAGAGTTGGGTGCTTTTGACAATACATTTGGAGGACTTGAACTCAACCCTGACTTAAAATAGGCACTCCCTTACATTTTTCTCATAGTTGAAGAGAAAGGTAGGTTTCCTTTTTTGCTTAAATCGTTCCAAGCTGAGTTTTTGTCACTTGCAACCACTGGAGTCTTGCCAAATACAAAGAAACCCACAGAAACTGATCTCAGTAGTTTCCCAGAAGCCAACAACCGTGCATCCTTACCCGTTCCTGACCAGCAGTGTCCCAGATGAGAAACTTATGAAGTTCATTTCCACAAGGCACAGTTTTGGTCATAAAAGATGCCCTGAAAAACAGAATCAACATCTCCACATTACTGATTACCCTCTACAATCTTCACAAAGACGTCCATTTCAAACAAATTGACGTTATGCCTCAGCAGGATTCCAAAAGCTCCCAGCCTTGCCCTTGTCCTTGGGGGGCCACCAAAGGAAAAAAGGGCTATTAAAGTTCTGTCACACAAAAGAAAATATTCTTCATTTTCTCTTAGTCCAACTGGAGGTTTGAGGTTTGGGGGAAGGTAAAGAACACACTCAAAACATTTATCTTCAATTGTTTGCAAAAACATTTATCTTCAAGTGTTATAAGATAATATATCCAAAATCAGGAAAGAAAATAAAACCTTAGATTTTAAAAACATTTTATTACAACAATTAAGAGTGAAAAGGACAGCTGGTATTTGAACATGTTACAGTTTGGAACTCACAATGGCACAAGAAGAGAATTACCTTACATCTTTACCTATGCTATGTAGCAACAAATAGAATACTATCTAATTCCCATCCTGCTTGCATAAATGCAGGGATAAAGATTGGTAACTTAACAAATATTTATGCTTTCTCCACAAAAAAAGGAAGGATTTTAAATTCTCAGTAGATAATGAAACACTTGATTTTTTTGCATATTTCCTCTTAATAAGCTTTTTCTTTGTGCTCATGAAAGATGTAAAAATCTAATACAAGGAATGTTTAATACCCTTGACTTTTTTGTGTGTATGAGAGATAAAGCTTCCCATTCATTAAAAAACAGCAAGTATCCCCAAGCATGGGACAACCAGGCATGAGAATCCTCCTGATGTGATGGACTTAGAAGTACATACATCACCTATGCAGCGTTCTGACCAAAAAATGTTTAATCTGAATTTAATGATGAAGAAACAATCAAGCAAATCTAGAATGTGGAACATTCTACAAGACAACTGGCCTGAATGCTTCAAATAAGTCAATGTCATGAAAAGCAAACAAAACAAAAGACAGGGAGATTGTTCTAGAATCTAAATTAAGAATGAAGAAAGCGATAATACAACCAAACGCACTATATGGACCTTGACTGGATGCTAAATTAGGCGGAAAGCAGCTTTAAAAGATACTTTGAGAACAATTGGAGAAATTTAAATTTAGATTATATGTCAGATGTTATCATTGAATCAAAATTAATTTTCTAGGTACGATAATGATATCCTTATTCTTAGGAGATGCACACTAGAGTTTTAGGGATAAAGTACCAGGATGTCTTCCTTCACTTTCATATGGCCAAGCTGGGCCACCCAGTCCAGTGCAGAGTCCAGCCCTGAATCCCAGTAACAGTTCCTCAACTTCTACTATTTTCCCCAAAGACAAGCTACAGAAGTCCCAAGGAGAAAAATGTTATGTCCCTGCAACTCCCGCACTTTCCCCACAACATACATACACACGCCAAAGGTTAATAGTTACAGAGCTCTAGTTATCAATGTAAATTGCACTAAATAGAAATTCTAAGTATTTTTAAGTGATATGACCAAATAGTATCAAAACCGCATTTGTCCCATGACATTTCATTTCTTTAAAAGTGCTAAAAATATACATCCCAGACTACTGATAAGAGCAAATATATTCCAAAAATGGAAATACCTTTATTACTTTTCCCACTATAAAAGCAATAGATATATTTCACCAAAAAATTCAAAAAAGTAAAATAAAGAAGGACATATAAATCAATTGTTCATTTCACCACCTAGCCACAATCACTGCTAATAAGTTGGTATATGTCCTTCCAAATTATTTTTATACAACTTTTACCCCCACCAATTGATCATACTGTAGGTAAATTTTGTTTCTTTTACTTTATATATCATGGACAGACATCTTTCCATTTCGATGAATATAGATCAACAACATTATCTAAAATGACTGAGTCTTATACACCACGTTACGTATTTATTCACTACTCCACTGACCCTATTTTTCACATTATGACAATGATTACATGAATATCCTTGGACCTAAATTGCTGGGTCTTTCTACAACTATTTCCTTGTAGTTAATTCTTAGAAGCAGATAAGCTCCCCATTGCTATGCTCATCACACTGGGCTGTACCAACCTACCCGCCCGTGGTGGTGCATGCAAGGGCCTTCTCCCCAACCAGTACTAACCCTTCGAATCTTTCCTGGTACCTATGTAGAAATGGTATCTCAGTCCTGTCGTTATTGTACTTTTTAGACCTTTGGACATCATTGTTGGGTTTATTGTTCACTTTATTTTTCTTTTGTAAATATTTACTTCATGACCTTTGCCTGCTTTTCAGTTGTGGGTGTTCAACCTTCTTTTGTGCATTTTTTGAGTATTTTATACTAACTTTTGCAACAGCATATTTAAAAAAATTTTTTTTGCAGTTTAATCTTTGCCCTTAAACTTTGTTTATGGAATTTTTTTCCATTAGTGCCTTTTAAAATTTTAGGTAGACAGCTATCTCAATATTTTGTTTTTGTGTTTATTTGTGCTTTTGTTTTGACTTTGATGTACGGCAGATTTTCATTTATTCCTATATTCTAGGCAATGGATAAAAATATATCAATCCACCCGTTTAAAAGTTCTCAGATTTAGAAAATTAAGTTCATGCCTTTTAAATCTTAGAATCATAGACTTTTAGAACTGGATAAAACATAAACTATCCAGGCCAACCCCTTCACTTTACAGATGGGGGGCTGGTGTGAAAAAAGACTGCACTGACCCTGGTCTAAGAAGAATCTAAAGGCAGTCAGGAAAGAATGCAGAGGCCCTCACTGCCAGCCTGAGTGGAAATGAGCAACTTAGACAGCCCCTCAGTTTCCTCATCTGTGAAATAGGACCAATATCTACTCTACATGATCTGGAGAGCTGTTGTAGGGTCAAATGACAAAATGACACCTGTGAAATTTCCCCTTGATATACAGTAAATCTGTGAGGAACAGCTTTACTAGTAACAGCAGTAATGCGTATCATATATACAGAGGGTGCCAAAAAACGTATACACATTTTAACAAAGGAAAACTGTATTCAAATTGTAATACTCAATATATACCAATAACAAAAAATGAATACACGTCACATTTGACTTCTGTATTTAGAAGAGGAGCTCAAAGTGGTTACCATCAGCACTCAGACACTTCTGATTATGGTGAACTACTGCTTGAGCCACGTTAACCAAAGTGTCCACTTGTATACATTTTTTGGCACCCTGGTGTGTGTGTGTGTGTGTGTGTGTGTCAGCGCGCACACATACATATGTATGCATATACATACACGCACATATGTAGGCACACACACATGCACACACCCCTCTGTTCCTGATTTCTTGCCACTATGAGAAAGATGATCAATATTTGAAATGAAGACTGACAATCATTCATCTTTTGGTTGTTTGGGGGGTTTTTCAGCCTCTTTGCTAGCTTTCAATCTGAAGATCCTCAGGTGTATTTTTCTTCTCTATAGATTTCCTTCCAGAGGGGTGGAGGGGTGAGCACTGGCAATGCTGAACTGATTTCATTATCTGTGGGAACCAAAATCTGGCAGAGAAGTAACTCAGTTTCCTTGTAAAAGTTGAAATAGACAGGGAGATACACACATATACTTATATATGTTCAAGATGTTGACACAATCTGCTTGAATAGTAGAGCCAAGATTTTTCAGTGTTAGTCACAGGAGATGATAAGAATTAACTTTTTCAATGCTGAGACAATGACATTTTACAGCTTATGGACTTTTCCCAATGATAGTGTGAATAAGAGTGGACTCTGAGTGGACTCACTTGGTTTGAGTCATAAATTTGCTGCACAAGGCTGAGTGCACCTAAACAAATCACCTAGCTGCTCTAACCCTTGGGGCCAGGAGGGTTACTGGGAAAAACACTCTTGTGTGTAGAACTGAAGTGTCTACTCGACCAGGTCAGACATGTAAATGAGTGAGGCATGCTGGGAATAAAGGTAATTGTGATAAAAAAAATAGTAACAATAAACAGTGAGAGCGACATGGAGCAGAAAGAGCCTGTCCACCCACAGCGGGCACCTGTGGGTCAAGTCCAGCTGGCTTCTGCCACGTGAGCATGCGGTCCAAGCCTACTGATTTTATAAGATAAGCCAGAAATGTAAGTTTATTATGTAAAAATCTCTTGATTCTTTATTATTGGCTTAAAATTTTTAGAGCAGGCTAAACAAAACACTTCTATAAGCCAGATTGCCAGCCCACCAAATCTACAAGATGAGGGATAAGCGTAAAATCTTTTTTAAAGTATTCCATATATGCCATCTTCCAAGAAATCTATATTCATGAAAAAGAATAAGGAAGACCTACATGGACAGAGAATGCATGCTGAAGCATTAGGTAGGGTGATACCATTTCTGTTTTTAGACATGATGTATTTGTATACCTGCATACCCATAGAAAATATTTATAAGAAATATGTTAAACATGCACTTTGGACTCTAAACTTTGGTAATATAAACTGAAGAATATGGGACTGGAGAGTTAATAAAACTCTCTCACTTCACTTTTTATTTTATACATGTATGTATGGTCTGTATGTATGGTATGTATGTATAATGAACATTATAATTTAAAGAATAGATACATTTTTTTTTTAGTTAATAGACTATTTTTTAGAGAAGTTTTAGGTTTACCAAAAAATTGAGCAGAAAGTACAGAGAGTTTCAATACAATACATAATTTTTTAAAACCCTAAACCACCACAATGTATTTACCAGACAAAGCACTGTCAATAGTGCTTGATCGGTTGTCTCCAAAATGGCTACCAGTGATCCATGGGGAGATGAGCGGGTGTTTCCTACACTGCCCATCCCACCATGAGGTGGACTTTATTTCCCCACCCTTGAATCTGGGCTGGCATTATGATTTGTTTGAACAAAAGACTGTAACCAAAACAATATACCTATTGTATAGGCATAATGATGTTCATACCTACACATAACAACGGTTTAAAACCTTTATACATTTACTGTAATTTGTGGTAGGAGCACACATTGCCTTTTTATTTAAAAAAAAAAAAAAATCATTACAAAAGAAATGCAGATTTTAAAATACAGATTTAAAATTTTTTTTTTTAATTTTTTAAGTTTAAAAAGTAGACAGTAAAAGTCTCTCTTCCATCTCTGGAACCACACTTCAGAGGTAATCCTCTTATGGGTTTTACTTTTATTATTAGGAAACACAAAGTGGGAAATTAAGAAAGAAAAAAGTATATCACAAAGAATAGTGAAAAGAATTTACTCTACAAAAATTGTCCCCAATTAATGAAGTGCCTATGTTGGGAGATAATTCTCCATGGGTCTCTTGTGCGCAGAGGCACCGTCTTTTTCCCAGATCCTGTTTTCAAGGATGTGTGTATAGCAAATAGCCTTAGAAAGGAGAGATAAGGTCTCCCGCTGGAGCAAAGCACAGACAAAGCACAGACATGCTTATTGCCCATTATAAAAGATTTGGGTACCCTAACTTGGGGTTTCTCTCCTATAACACAACCCACTATATGTAAGGTGTCACCTGACCCTCTTCACATCATCCTATGGGAAACTGGGGTTCGGGAAAACAATGCAAAACAATACTCTGGCTACAGCTGTTTCCCCCTATCTCTGACCCAGGAATCCCAGGTGTCTTCTCCCAGCATCCATGACAGTGGGACAGTTAAGTTTGTTAGCCTGCAGATCTTGCACAGTTCTTGACACATATTTTTGTGAACATGTTTCTGTAAGCCATTTTTTAACTACAAAATGTGCTGGTTTTTCTCACCTCCACCGCTCCAACCACTAGCCTATCAACCAACTGCTCCTGAGCATGTTTATACCCTGCCATGAATTTTTTCTACTTACTACCGAAAGAGACAATCACCTTTATCATCAATCCTACAAGAGTTCCCAAAACATATATATGCATTGTTTGCCTCCTGAGAAAAATGAATACTTGCTCTTTGCAAAGACCATGCTATCTTCAGAAGAAAAATAAGTTCTAAGAGAGTAAAAAATCAAGCACCTGCAAAATGATACAGCAAAAGCACATATGGCAAAAGAATCCACAGGAAAGGAGAATATGGAATAGGAAAATGCTTCTGCATTCCAAGGTCTGCATTCCAAGTGAAAAATCACCTCTCTATCCCCAAGCATTAGAACAGAAATGCTGACATTCGATTAATCTAGAAAAGGAAAATCAATCTGCCCCACAAACTGTGCAGACAGCTCTGACATGTGAGTGGACAGCATTTCCAGGTTTACTGGCAGGCAAGTTACACCAGAGCCTTTGTGGATTTCTCCCGTGTCTCATCTTCCATCTGGAAAGAAAGCTGGCAGGATTTACAGAATGATGCTCTTGGAGATCAAAGAACCAGCCTTAGGCTGCAGCATGACAACAGTTGGCTAGAAAAAAAAAATTGGCAGGGACATACAACTTAAAAGTACTTGAATTTCTGTCAAACTCTTTATCATTGGGATAGATTCTCAATGGCTGAGATGAAAACCACTTGAAGGCTCACGAGCAAAGTAACCTCTCTGAGTGCTTTGAAAGGAAGAAATGTTAAAGAGAAGAACGTACGGGAACTTACCCAATGGTCGGGCTGATGTTGTGGTCAAAGTGATCCTGGACAAATCGACACACAATGCTTGATTTCCCAACCCCAGTGTCCTGGAAGAGAATGAGGACACAGCCATGAAAACCAAGGATGCCAGTTCTGACCGAGTATACACGTAGAACAGGAGGATAGGACAGGTCATTTCTAGTTGATGGGAGTGAGGGAGTGGAGGGGGATATTTTCTTCTGTTTCTTACCAGTACGTTCTACAATTAAATTGTATTGCTTCATAGAAAGAAAAGAAGTATGATAAAAATAAGTTTTAGAAACGTGTCCCACACACATACAATAATTAAACTAGAACTGGCATGTTCACATGTATTGCCAGAAATTTGGAAATTTTTGGAGTGGTCTAGAGAAGTATGGCAATACACCACATTGTTTGAGTAGAGATAGAATTGATTTTGTTCAAAACCTTAGCACTCAAAAAATATGTAACCTATTTTTGTAGGTATCATCCTATGAGACCAATGTATTCTAATATCTGTATTTCTAACATTTTTCTTTAGAATCTGATGGTCGCATAATAATCTCCAGTATTGCTTAATTATATAAAGGTCTCACCTCAGCTCTTCCTCTGTCAAATAATTCTTTAAAGCTAATTAGGATAGAGGTCCAGTTACACATTGGAAATCAAATACATGTGTTTCTATCCATTCCCTTCCAAAACCCTTGCAAAATGGTTTAAGGAATAGAACGTACAAATATACAAGGTCAAAGAGATAGGAGAAGAGACACCACCAGACAAGTGATGTCAACAGAAAGCACTTGGTCACTGAGAAAGAAGACCTGGAGCCTTACGTGCCTGCAGGGAGGAAAGCCAATGAGAAGCCAATCAATTCATGCCACAGAATCCCAAACATATCAAGAATTGGAGGGCAAGGCTAAAAACAGAGTCAGTGAAAGGCTCACACAAGCATCCCCTTGGTGCCCCAAAGAACAGACCCTCCTACATTCCAGGAGAAGATGGGAGGTTGACTCTCCAGGAAACCTGCATTAGACAAGGGCTGGGCTAAGGTACTTCAGATACAGCTCAGGGAGGGCCCGATGCTATTCCCCTGCCCTGTGCGAGCCCAGACAGAAGAGGTGAGGAGACCCCTCTGGGTAAGAGGATCCAGATCATTAGACTCTCCCAACTAAAGGCAATGTGCGCATCAGTCGACAAGCCTCAGTGCAAACAGAGATTTTTCAGCACACATTTTAACCTTTTAAAAAGAAACACTCAGTTAAGAAATACCAGACGTTTATAACCACAAAAAAGGAGTAGGATGCTATCTTAAAAGACCATTCAGAGTAAGGCTGACCTCTTAGAAGTTAAAAATATGATGGCAGAAATGGAAATTTCAAAGAGAGAGTTATAAGGCAAAGTCAGGAGATTCCCCAGAAAGTAGAACAAGCAAGAGCAATGTAGTTAGTTGCCAATAGCTACTCTTCTGAGAAGGGTGGCAAGGCCAGAAGAGGTTCACAGATTATCAACACAGAGAAGCCCGAGTCAATGTGTGCTTATCTGAAAGGATTATGGAGACATTTTGAAATCTACAGAGGGTGCCAAAAAAAATGTATACACATTTTAAGAAAGGAAAAAAACTGTATTAAAATTGTAATACTCAATATATACTGATAAAAAAAGACGAATAAAAATCATGTGTATACATATTTTTGGCACCCCTGGTATCAGTGAAAGCAAAACAAGATATGTTTAGCCCAAAAAGAAAAAAAATAATCCTACAGTTCTCTTATATTAAAGGTATAACTTTAAAAGCCTAAATATCAAAGAGAAAATGTTGAAACTCAGAGAAACATGTTTTTCTTTAGACACTGAAATATGATATGAGATCTGAAATATCAGCTGGCAATCTGAATTACTTTTACTCCTTCTTACCCTGTGTTTGGGGAACAATTCCAGCAAACCTGGAGCAATAGGGGCGTTGGCTGGCGCTACACATCAGAAAATCATTCTCCAGAAGGTCTCCCATCCTAGTGAGAGCTGCCTTCACGGGTTCTGAGCCATAATAAAACAACTGCACCAAAAGCCATTTATCTGCAGTGTGCAGATCGATGTGCGGAGTTCAAAAAGGAGACGACAGAACTTAAAACCTCAGCTCCTCAGATTCCAAATCAATGCTGCTATTTCTGAGCTGCACCTTCAGTATAGATTCCAGCTGATGTGCTCCACACTGTCACAAACCACAGCTCAGTTCTTTTCATCTCAGTTGGGGTTTTTTTAAAAATCTGTTTGTTGATTTTTTTTCAAAGAGGGTGCCGCTTGTAGTGGCCCATGCGGGGATCCAACTGGCAACACTGGTGTTAGTAGCAATGTGCTCTAACCAACTGAGCTAACCGGCCACCCCATCTCAGTTGTTTTTAAGCCCCCCTGTGGATGAGCAGACCCTGGCCATCCTTTGGTCTGTGCAGCCCCAGAGAAACTGAAAACTGATGAACTGTGCTGCCTACCTTGAAGACAAGGGAAACACATTCTTTCATAAGATGAACTGTTTTCTGCAAATTGCCAAGTAGGCATGGTGGGGACCTCTCCCCAACACCAACTAAACCAAGCTTTATTTTTATATCACCGTGCTCATGGAGTGCAACACACACCCCACCCCCGATAGAGAGCTTTCAAACGTATTATCCCACAAGAAATGTTAAAAGATTAATGTCTGCCCTCTCTTGCATCCATTGAAACCATTTCCACAATGGAAAGGCATGTTAATGCGAGAGCCTATCTTGTCCCTCTCCGGGTCCCTCTATCACAGTTTAGAAATTCCCTTTCTCAGGGCTCCTTTATTCGTCCATTCTTCACTGGTCCAGCAAACACTCATCAAGTGCTTCACATGCCAACAATAGGCAAGCCCTGACCGATAGGAGATAACATGGCCCCCTGTTGGCCTCCCAGAGTTCCACAACCATGAAAGGTGCCTGACAGAGGCAAGTACCAGCACACAGAGGTGAACAGGGCTACTGTACCTGCAGCTAAGAGCTCAGGAGACAAATCCTTACCTCCCACACTTTGTTCCTTTTGGCCTTCCTTGGCATCCTTCAGCTTATACCCAGGCTCGCCCTACTTCCAAGCTGAGAAAACTGCCCCTCTGAAATGCCTCTAGTTCATCCCCGTCTGAGAGACCCTTGCCCCTGTAAGCATCATACCCCTTGCTCTCTCTGAGCATCCCGTGGTGAACAGGGTTTTGGCTAGTCTGGCATCTTCACAGCCTCACTAAGTGCTGCTCTGCAGATATTTTAGGTATCTTTATAGGTCGTAAGGTTTTTGGGGAAACTAATAAGTAATATATATTATTGATAACATTATAAATCAACATACTTCTTATGGAATGGAAATTACAAACCAGTCAGGACTCTGCTCTAGGAAGCACATTCTGGAGTCTATCCATTCACTCTACCCAAGAGCTCTGCTCAAAACAGCTGGCTCCAAATCCCCAAAATAGCCCAACAGATCCTGCAAAAGCAACCCTCAAAAGCCATTTAATTCACCTCTATTCATCTTCTATAGATAAATCAAGCTAAAATATCAGCTTTTCTAAGTAGTTAAAGCAGCAAACCTGCTCATATTTAAATTTAACAATTTATTCTTCAGCCAAATGTACTCAGCGTTCCTTTTCTTTTTACAACTTAACTCTCAACATTTCTCTCTCGTTCATTTAGACACTTGATAGGGAAAAAAAAATAACCAGGACAAAAGGATAGACAAAATTTTAGTTTGTCTCAGAAAAGAAAATATTCACTATACAAAGAAATACTTCAAATAATCTCTGGCCAGTGGCTTTACAATGGCTCCAAAAAATGACCCCAGGGCTTCCTTCTCCCAGGAGGACTGCTGTTCTCCAACTGGCCACGAGGGGAAGGCCCTGCTCAAGGATTGCTGAGGAGAGCCTGAAGCCGGGTTACTGGGCAATTTTCATGAATCACTCAGCTTTCTGATTCCTTTTCCTGCAGGAACCCCATTCGGACAGTGACACACATACACAAGAGGAAAACGCCAATGAGTCATGACTATTACACAGGAAAACATAAAAGTTTAAAGCAGGAAAAAAGAAGAAAGCCTATTGGGTGAATAAAGGAGTCTGTGAAGAAAGAGAAAGGATGAAAGAGGAGGATCATGGCTGCCCACCATTCTTTAAAGGCCACTTTACTCTTAGTGGACTTACACCAGTACAAGAAAATTTGTCTATGCATATATTTTTCCATTTCATAAAAATATAAAAACCCATCTTGTCCAATCTCCTAGTTTTGCAAAAGAGGAAACTGCTTGACTTCCTCAAGGTCACACAGCTGGCTGGCTGGTAGAGTCAGAATCAAATTTTTTGAGTCCCAGTGAAAGCCTCTTAAGGCTCTTACCAAGTTAAATCAACCTCCCTGCCAAATGTAAATTTCTTCAAAGGAAAAAAGTCTATTTTCTAGAACTCACAACAAGTTCTTTTATTACTGCTTTCTAATTTCACCTTCACAGTAGCATCAAGTGTTCTCAAGATAGAGCTGCTGGGATATATATATATATATATATATATATATATATATATATATATATATATATATATATATATTAACCTGTAATAAGGGGGACATACTACCAACTACTGGGGAGATATTAGAATAAAACTGATTCCACAAACCAGGAATAAAGGTTAGTAAAATCCTCCCTGGGGGATAACCAATGTTTCATTGTGTTCTCCTTTGTAAGGTTAATGTCAGATGGATACTGAGACTTAGCAATTGGTCTCATCTACTTACTGGGAACTGGATCCCTCATGATATTCCTCCCATATTCGATATTATTTGGAGTTAATAATACAATTCTCTGAGAATGATCACTTACTCTGACATGAGAATTTCTGCTGTTTGAACTGTCACATTTATTAATCATGTGTACATATGTAATTATAAAATCACAAACCACAAACTGTCAGCTTCTGGCACATAACTCGAAGCATCGCTTGAACTGCAATGGGCTTCAGGTAGGGGTTCCCACCTTTCAAGATAAAGAACAGTAAATCCTAGGCAGATGCATCACTGCTACCTAATCCTACTCTCATGGAAGACCTCACTGATCAATTCAGGACACATTATTTTATTGAATCTGAAAAGGCCCTCAACTCTTTTCAACCCAGCTCTGCAGATAATCACCAGGACTCAATCAAGGTGGGATCTCAGAACAATGGCGATCCTCCCCCGTCGCTGACTCTTTCTGACCGTCAACATTCCTACTGACCCCTCCACTCCGCCTCACTAAGTGCTGCTCTGCAGATGTTTTAGGTATCTTTATAGGTCGTAAGGTTTTTGGGGAAACTAATAAGTAATATATATTGTTGATAACATTATAAATCAACATACTTATGGAATGGAAATTACAAACCATAACAAGACACAGACTCAGGAATGCCATTCCTAAGAGTACAGGTAAAAGAAGAAAAAAATAAACACAGAAAGTTTACTGAAGTATTATTTATAAACATTAGAAATGGCCTAAAAATAACTATAAGTTAAATAAATTATGCCATAGACAGTAATCTCTTAAGCTTCCATTTCATGGCTATCAAAATGTCAAAGAGGCAGAATACAATTTGCCCATAATATATATTATGGAAGTGATAACTCCATCATCTGTGTCTGGTCTAGGCGTCAGAAAGAACCCATGTGGCAAGGATTTTTGCATTTATTTGTTTCATTCAGTCATCCATTTATTTGTTTAGACTTTAAGCTTTACATACTTCTAAAAAGTCTTAAGTGTCTTATGTGTTGATAAGGAGTTAAATTAGGAATTTAGGAGACCTTTAGAGGCCAGCTAGATCTTATAGGTGGAGAGAAACAAAATATGAGAGAAACAAGCAGAACTATGGAATGGTGAATGGTTTGATTTTCTGATCCCAAAGATGAGAGAAGCCAAAAACAATTCAGAGTCCAACTCAGCGGAGTAAGGTCTGGTCAAGGGCACCAGATATGGCCACCAGCACCCTACCCCACACCACCCCACCATCACCCTGGTCTTGCACACAATGGCCTTGTGTATAGACAAACCACAGGCAGATGCAGAGAGCTGTGATTGGTAACTCAGGGCAGTGCCACGCACACCTGGTTATTCGTTCCACTTTGTGGAAGATGGGGGGAAAATCTGGAGAAAGTGTGTGCTGCTGCTGAAGAGGAGGTCATGAGGAAAGGAGTTTCCATTTCCTGTATCTGTAGGGCACTGTGAACTTCACCACCATGCCCTGTGTCAGAGGGCTGGGTCCCAGCCATCCGGGTCAGCACTCCTCGATGGCACCATCTGCCCTTTCCATGGCCCAAAATCTGGGTCCACCCAGAACAGAAAATAGAACACGAGTCAACACAAAGGAATATGCCTCTGTCAGGCTCAGGAATCCAATCCGGGAAGCTCTGCAGTCTGCAGTTAGAGGTTTCAAAGAAACTCCACAGAAATGCAGTACAAATTCCTTATGAACCCACCAAGCCTTTTTTTTTTAAGTTTTGGCCAAGGGGGAGAGGACACATACTCGAGTTCCGCTCCTTTGCACTGGAATTCTAATAAAGCAACTACAGAAAACCCCAATTACACACACCCTTTACAAGGATCAAAGACCACTGTTCTGAGGCACCTAAATTGACCAGCCTGAGGACTCAAGATCAGACATTGCACGTCACTCCCAGAGCTTCAACTGCGCTCCCTGGAGATCTGCAATGTATCATTCTGATTCTGTGTCTACATCTACTTTCTCATAGAAGGACTGAAGTACTTTGCTCCTGGATACCATTCAAGGGTGTATTGGAATTATAGAAGCAATGGGCCTGTTGGCCCCTGAGCTCTAAATAGTGTCTTGCTGGAATAAAATAATTCCTATGCATCCCCAGCACTTTTTATCAGATGCTTTAGCACTGAAAAGGGTTCGATACTTATAAATCACAGGAATCACCACCCAAAAAAAGTGCCATAAAAGCAAAAAACATCATTAAACTCAAGTCCACAATATACTTGTTTTATTACCACACATTCTTCCAAATTTCCTCTAGTGGTGGTGAGACCTCTATCCAAACAAAGTAAAACACAGCCTTCACACTATGTTCAGGGAAAAAGTGAGCTAATAATACAAGAAAATCCAACTCTAGGCATCTTACTATATTTAGGAAACCATACCACAAATTTATTTGCGGGAAATACAATATAAATAAAAAGCTCCTGAGCATTCCCAGAAACAACCCTGCAATTCTTTCTGTCATGATTATTTTGAAACATGTCAATGGTGCATATTATAACAAATGTCTTAAATCCATTTACAAAGGGGAACTAACTATATATCTGACAAAAATGGAACTGAATTGTCTCACTGAAATAGATGGCTTCTGTCCCAAGTCTGAGAGTCACTAGACTTTGTTTTCTCTATCTACCTCATGGGGGGAAACAGCTAATTTTAAGCATATAAATCAATAAATTTAAGCATTTAGATTAATGCCCCATGGACATTAGAGAACATAGCATGGAAATTCCACAATCCTCTAGACGTACGTGAAAATAATCTGAAGTCCAGATACAGAAACAAAGGTGCTGTGTTTGAGGAGCGAAAATGACCAGGAGAAATGGAAAAAAATCTTACTAGAAAATATGAAGAAATAAGCAGAAATGAGCATAAAAGACACAAGAAAGAGATGATGAGATGGTTCAAAAGGAAACAAAGACACACATGTCCACTTACTTTATCTCACGCAATCCTCACCACAACCCTTTGTAAAGGGGGAGACAGATGGCATTGTCCACATTTCCCATAAAAGGAAACTATGGTCTAAAAGTTTACGTAAATTGCAACAGTACTATAACTAGTAAAAACTTCATCAAGATTCAGACTTCCCTTTGCCCATTTCCAGCACTCTGCTTGCTGGCCAAACCCTCTATCTTCAGGAAGAATGCATCCATCCTCTCATTTATTCATTCATTTATTCAGTGAGTGTGCAGTCAGCAGTATGCAAGGACAAGAGATAAGAAGATACCAGCAGTCAGAACACTTGTACATCAGACTTAAAACTTTACAAAGGAAAAGATTTTGTAGGGTGTCAGGTGGGCACTTGTCTCATTAGGGAACCACTTCATGGATGGTGTAGATGTCTGACCACTGCACTGTACACCTGAAGCTGAAGCTGAATAACATTGAATGTTAACTATAATTTAATATACCTAGTAGTTACAGGATGTAGAGTACAGCATAGGGAACAGAGTCAGTGGAATTGTAACAGCTATGTACAATGTCAGAGGGGTAGAAGACTGGGGGAGGAGGGTTATCACTTTGTGAGGCGTATAAATGTCTAGCTACTACATTGTTTTGTACACCTGAAACTAATTTTTAAAAAAAACACTTTACAAAGGAATCAGACAGGAGGTTAGTGGGATGGTGACTGAAATCATCATACAAGTAATCACCAATACATCAACTGGATGACTGATGGCTGTGCTCCAAAGTGCATTTGTTGGCTAATCATTTGAAATTCAGATATGCATTCTTCCATTCAAATAATCCTGCAAATAAATAATGATTATTTCCCAAACTTGCGTGTAACTATACAAGAAAGAACCCATTATCCATTTATAACATTGTTTCCATAGGAAACTTACTCTAATTTCAAACTGGGGATTTCAGCCAGTGGGAACCAGACTCCCAGGCCTTTAGCACAAACAGAACATCCCAGGAGAGTAAGGAGACCTTTGGGGAACAAATGGTCTGGATTTGGACTTCAATAATATTGCCAATAGTACAAACCTTTCATAAGAACAGGAGTGGGCAAAATAGTAATATGGGCAATGACAAAAGCTGACATTTATTGAGCACATAAAAAGTTCCAGGCACCCAGCTAGGCATTTTCATATATGGAAAAGCATCAGCTATTACTGTTCAGGGATTGTTTCTGCTCCATTATACATCTCTTCTATCCTTCTGGGACTCCAAGTACGCCTGTAGTAACCTTTTCACCTTATCATATATATCTCTTATATCCCTTTTTCATTTTCCATCTTTTTGTCTGAGTTTCAGTTTGGAGATTTTTCTTCTGAGCTATGTTCTAGCTCTTTCTACAGATGAATCGAATATGAGAGTAATTTATTTATTGATTTCCTAATATCAATTACTATATTTCTTCTATTGCAAAATTTTCATTGTATAGCTTTCAATTGCTTGCCAAATTCTGACATCATGACTTTTATGTCCTTAAACATATTAAACATACATATTTTAATGCCCATGTCTGGTAATTCCATTATATAGATCTTCTGTGGGTCTGTTTCTATTGTCTGTGAAAAGGTTTTCAATTAAATTGGCTTTTCTCCTCATATCTTTGGTCATGTCTGATTTAAGTCTCAGCAGCATCATTTTAGAGGAAGAAATCACAGCAATTTGTCCAAGGACATGGGTGTCAAAGCTAAGACTCCACCCAGATCTTCTCTGACTCTTCAATGAGTATTTAAAAGGAAGAGACAGTTTTCCTTCTGGGATATCATCTACCCCCAAAGAAACTGATGCTAGTAAGAAAATATTTATAATATTAAAAAATACTGTCCCCTTCTACTATTAATTTGCCTATGGTTATTCTAGATTTGGCAGATCCGGTGGATTCTGAAGTTCAGCGATATTTCAGTCATGGAGCACGCAGACCCCAATGCTGAGGTGGCTTATTTACCCTGCTGGTGGCAAAGGAATGTGTTAGGAGCCAAAGTCACTCTGTACCAAGAGTCAGAAAAGATGACTGCCATAGGCTCCAATCCCTCTCCTCTCTCCAGCTCTTAAAGAAATCCCCATGGTCACTATTTCTCCTCCTGCCTTATTTCTCAGATATGTTAAAGAAGAAAAAAAAAGAAGGAAGATACTTCTTAAATGGAGAAGAAGAGGAAGTTCCCTAACTCCTTCACTTCCGTTATTCTTATAATAGCCCCCACGGCTTCTCTGCATTGCAGAGAGCAATTTGTCCCGATGTGCAAACTCTGTGCAACTAAGCAAAAATTTCAGTTTATCTAGTGGGTCCTAGAAGGTGTGACCTTAACTATTTAAAAACTATTTTAATAGTCTTTTATTTAAATCACACTTCCTGCCAAAGAAACCACCTGTTCTTTTGCCACCTTTCTTTCCTCACAAGTACCACATGTGTGGACTCTTGGTTGGGTAGGATAGGTCACTAGACAAATGACAAAGACACAGGCTGCCCTTGTCCTAGAGGAAAAATCAACTGATCCCATGAAATACCAGGCCTACATAGGCACCAAGCACCAAACATTGGATTTTATTGTTATGTTCTGTAATTTTTTTTTTAACAAACCCTCAATATTCACTTTTCCAATATCCACTGTTGCAGATCTAGAAAATAAGCATAAATAATTATTATAATTGCAATAGGCAGCTACTAATGGTTCCTAATTATCCCCTGTATGTGGCCTGGACCGAACAACTTGCTTCTAAAAGAAAGAATAAGGCAAAATTGATAAATGTCACTCTCAAGGTTAGATTATAAAATACTGTAACTGACCTTTTTCTCACACTCCTGCTTGCCCCCTCTCACCTGTTTGCTCTAATGAAGCAAGCCGTCATACATGGGGGACCACATCACTCATGGGGGACCACGAGGCAAGGAACTGACAGGGGCTCCAGTCAATAGCCAGCAGGGCCTCATGTCACACCTACAACAGGCTCCCAGCAATTGCATCCTGCAGGCAACCACCAAGGGAGCCTGGAAACAGATCCTATCCCAGTTCTACCAAAAGGTGACTGCAGCAACAGCTGCCACCTGATTGTAGCCTTGTTAGAGACCCTAAGCCATAGGACCCATGAAGTTGTGCCCAAATTCCTGACTCACAAAACCATCAGATAATAAGTGCATGTTGTTTTAAGCCGTTACTTTTTTTAATTCAGGAATAATTGACATATAATATTATATTAGTTTCAGGTATACAACATAATGGTTCTAAGCCATTAAATTTGGGGGCAAGTTGTTACACAGTAATGGGTATTACAGATGTAGCAGATAGTATTTACTAAGCACTGACTCTGAACCAATTTTATTTAATCCATACAGCAACCCTAATGAAGTAGGGTTATCCCCATTTTGCAGAGTATGAATTAAAGTTGAGGGCAGGTCAGCAGTGTGAGAGGTTGGCCCTTGATGAAGGCAAAGTTGTATAGGACTTACGAGGCACTGCCCTGAGCGCAGCGGTTTTGAATATTCCTACAAAAGTCCAATCTCAGGGTTGTGGGAAAAATATTGCATTGCTTTAACAGAACAACCTATTACAGTGACTTAAACACTGAGGATAAAGCTAAAGTCAGCAAGGGAAGTTGTGTGGATAAAAAAATACAATAATTCAGTCTTAAGGGTAAATCTCTGCAGAAGATATCACAGCATCCAAGATCAGAAAACAGAACTGGAGATTTCAGAATTTGCTGTTAAGATCTCATCATAGACATTTCAGAGTTGCTTTGAATAACCATTCACACGGCTCCCTATGAAGTGTTGCACCATTTTATTAAGTACCTTTTCATCTCACTAGAAATATTCTTCATCTGGTATCATTTCCACACACTGTGAGTCAACAGGGAATCCAACCCCAATGGGTGCTCTGTTTTGGTTCTTCCTATTTCACCTCCTCCCTCCACACACCAGCATGGGCCTTAGGAACCATAACAGAACATTTCAGGGAAACTGTAGGAACGTTCTCACATCCAGCAGTTGGGCCATGGCCAGGATGGTTGACACCTGGACCTGGAAAGAGGCGGGAGAAAGGAGGCATGGAGTACCCATCCAGGAGCTCCTTTCCTCATCTCCCAACTTTAAATAATCCTATGAACCCACCTCAGAAGACTGCTCTAAAGAACAACTCATTAAACTGACCCAAAGCTCAGTGGAGAAAATGTGTAATAGTGAAGTCTTAGACAAAAGCCAAAGCAAAAGCAATCCAACAATTTGCCTGCCCTCATACCTGCTGCGAATGTGTTCATAGGACCACTTACACTGATGCTCCCCCTTTTCACTGTACTCTCCCCCTCCAGCCAGGGAGCTTTTGAGCAGACACAATCCTGATAACTGACACATCAACTCATCAAAGTCAAAGACCATTTGGGATGTTTACCCCTTATTACAATCCAATGGCATTGCCTTTATTTTTATACCATCATAAACAATGTGAATGAAAAGGGGGCTGTGTAGCAAACCTGACAAGTTCAGAGGGCTCCAAGCCTGACAAGCTCAGTGACTGAAAGTAACCACATGGGATGTTTTCCTCATAAATTCCTAACTGGGCAGGTCATCGTGGGTAGTCCCACCGCAGGCCTACAGCTTTCTCAGTAAAAGGTTAACTTTTGCCTTAACCTAGCCCTGTCCATTTTTCTTGTGCACCTAAGATAACATACCTTTTATATGCCAAAGTAATACTCTTTTCCAGACCCCTCGGAGGTGTAATCACCCTCATGGGAGTACATGCACCGAAACAGCTCATTGTCATCTTGCTGTCGTTATACCAACCATCTCTATCAACTATAAATGTTAAATGTTAAGTATCCTACACTTCCAATGTAAAAGAAGTAGGTATCTCTCCATTTTACTTTTTATCCACTTCCAGAAATTTTCCCATTTGCTTTCTTCCACCTCCTTAATCTACCACCAATCTACTACCCTTATAGCGTTTCCTATAAGCTTCCTTACATTTTCTCCTTTCGTTCTACATGTATAAAATAAACTGCAAAACTGCCATTCTCCAGAGCATTTTATCAATCCACTGAGATCTTGCTTCCGGCCATGTCCTTAGTTTGGCTCAAATAAACTCTTAAATTTTTTTCTATAGATTTGGATGTTATTGTGTCGACAATAGGCAGAAGTACCTTCCATTCAAGTGAGAGGCGTGACTATGAACTGAACGGGCTCTGGAATGAGGACGAGGAGACATCTCCCTCCAACCTCTCCTTTGTCTCCACCAGCCATTCAACCTCATACAAGCACCTTGCTCTTTGGTCTTGTCATCCCATCTCTAGAACGAGGGTCAGAAATAGAGCATAGATGTCAGGCATCCAATAACCCCCAAATTATATGTAAACCTTGTAGGTAGGCAAGTTTTTCTGGAGAGAAGGTCCCTCAACAGATTCTCAGTGTCACCTATGACGTAAATATTTTTAAGATCCACTGAAAACACAGAACCCTCCAAGTCCTTTTCATTCTAAGAAGCTGAGCATTCACATTGAGGCTTCCTTCCTGATCTCTGAATGCCTATGAACACTTGGTCCAATCCCTGGAAAAGGCAAAGACACTACTGCTTGTCCATCTCAAATCCACACACTGCCTGATCTCAAAGACTGTAAATTCTGCTTAATCTTCTACTGCCCTACATCCTGTTCCCATCCACCAGGGTGATCTGGTGATTTCAAAAGATGTTATAAGTTACTTCTGTCTTAAGCTCCTGCCTTCCATGCCGTACTTTCACACCAGAGGTTCTAGCAGTGGTGGTCACCTGGTCATCCTTACAGGGAGAGAGGCAGGGGGATGAATGAACCATAACATACACACACGTGTACAAACACACACATGTGTATACACACACACACACACACACAGCTTGGAACTTGGAATCAGAAAGACCAGGCCACTTATCACTTGTATGACATCAGGAAGGTTAGAAAATGGCTATTATTGATAAGTCCCAGCAAGCTCATATGTCCCTACCTCCACAAAACCCCTATGCAGAAGCAGTGGTTGCCCACAGACATCAGCCCCAGCTCCTCTGCAGGCTGCTCAGTGTTGGCCATGGTGGCTTCTCAGAGCTTATATGAAAGCCCCCATCAGATCACCATGCTGATGCTTCTCTGGTTAAAGGTGTTTCCTCTGATCTTCAAGTTCCTTCCAGGCCTTCCCTTCAGCCATCCACGCTGGAACCAAGTGCGACAACTGTGATAAATTCCTCTCCCACAGAGTAGTTCTGCTTCTCTGACTAAACCCTAACTGATACTGATACACCCACTAAGGAGAAGCAACCTGGAAACAAAAGAGCAGGAGCATGCAAATGAATATGCTTCAGGTAGAGAGAGAGGTAAGCCTGGCAGGATGATGTCAGGATGATTTAACTGCAGGCACAGGAGTGTCAATCAGAACAGACCCCAGAACTCCTACCACCAAGGCCAAAGGTGTCGTCAGTAACTCTATTAGGGTGTTTGGATTTTGTCCTGAGGGCAGTGGCAACCAATGAAATCTACCCAGTTGTGGACTGTCAAGAGGACTGGAGGGAAATCAAAACAGGAAACAGAGGCCAAGTAAAAGGCTGTTCTTTCATTCACTGCATGTTTTTGAGCATGAACTACATGCCAAGCATTCTCATAAATGATGGTGGCCAGAGTCTATCATGTGAAGAGTTTAGCTTACAATCTATGCCCAATTCTGTAGGTCAGACAAAAGGAGTAGTTATTCATCTGACTATAACAAACTTGAAAAGTTAGTATCCTCAGACCACTCACTAACATGAATTAACAGTTACGATTTTGCAGACCACCATGCCAAGATCCTGTGTAACATAGTTAACTGTTATGATCCTTTAATCAAAATACTAGATTATAGCTATGTGATTTAATCACATAAGACATGTGCTCATTTGTGAACCATACAGAGAACAGCAAGCAGTCAGTATAGCTTCACATTATTTACAAGCTGGGGATATTACAGCCTGCTCACAACTTATCTACCTTCCTTACTCTATCACCATTCCAGTTATATAATAATAGTTTTTGACCCATGATATATTAGGAGTCGTCTTATAATTATGAAGGCCAACTATATCAAGGCCCAGAATTGATATCACACTAGTGTTAAGAAAGGGACTTGCAAGAAAGGGAGGGAGAGTGTGAGAGGAAGGGGGGTTGGGCCACAGAGTGTGAGAAAAATCATCCTATAAATATCATGTTGGCCTGTCTCATGGTTTAAAATTTCTACAGTCATCCAGCATGTATATAAATACTGAAGAGACTTTACAAAATATGAATAAAAGTCATCATTGAATTTCTATCTCAAGGAAAATTACTACCACTCTCCCTTTCAATCCATGCTCTTTGGAAATAAATGCTACAATATTATATTTAATTTAAGAAATTTGATGAGAAAACACAAGGCTGCCTACATCACAACTATTAAAGACTGCACCTCACATTGCAGCCTCTGAGCAGAGGTCAGGAGAAGCCCCCACTCAGAAGCTAGAACCATCACATGTGAAGCGAAGCTGGAGGCAACCATCTTGTAACCCCTGCCAGGGGAAAAAGAGAACAGCAGTGCAGCGAGAATGAAGCCAAACAACCCGAAGACAGCACTCCCAGGACTGCTAGTGATCCTAGTACATTCCTGTCTTCCTGAGGCCCAGCTGCATTCTTGCCATTGGGTTCCATGGGACGGTCCATATCTTTTTTTTAACTGGGCCTTGGGGCATGTTGGGACTTCCTTATGCCACTAGCATCACAGTTGGAACCTCCTGCTGTCCACTGCCGCTTGACCCCTAGGAGGAAATATTCCGAAGGATTTTATAGATGAGCCCTGGCCATATAACACGTCACCGCACCTCATTCCATCGGGCTTCTTCACTCTGCCATCACACCATCACACACACTATTATTTTACAGGCACTGGTTCAAGCTAGTTGCAACAAGCAGTCCATCTGCCTCTGGCCACAGCATCAGGAGCACTCACTCGGCCACATTTTACACTTGAACATATTTCATCTGCATCATGGGCCACGCTCATGCACTGCTATGCATGCACTCAGAATCTGTGTACATCCTCTAATTTGTCACAGAATGTTCGTATCTGTATTCTAGCTTTAAAAAAATACAACCTATTGACTTTATTTAAAAAAAAAAAAGAAAGAAAAATAAATGTGCTAGGGAAGATGATTACTTGCTCCTGAAGAGAAATCATCATTCTGGTTTGGTCTCTTTCATCTGTTGACATTTTGACTCTAGGAAGCAAAATATGCCCCCCCAGCCTCCCGAATTCTGTCTCAAGCAGGCACAGGAAGACTGCAGTTAGATTGAGGCAACCAGCCCAAAGGTTTACCGCTAATAATTTGGTCAGATGAAGCAAAGGAAGTATGTTTCTTCACTTAGTGGTTTGGACTTCAGAGGTCAAGAAAGAGATTGCAGACCTTCTCTGAACCTCAGAGCACAAACTTCTGCTCCACCGTGATCTGACCATACAACCTTAACAGCTAATTTCAAACTTAGGTTTCCTACCCATAAATCTGGTGTATTACCCAAACTGGCATAAAAGACTTTCCCAAGTGTCTGATTCATATAAAAACATGCTGATAAATGTGCTTACACAGTCCCCTGTTCTGTGTGCTTACTCCTTTCCCCAAAAAGGATTAGTATATTTAAGGATGAGTTCCCAGAGTCCCAGCATGCCAAGCCTGCATTTTTACCATGAGACGGGATCCTCCTCTGTTAAATGGATCTAAATGGCAAGCTGTATATGTCAGGGTCAGCCAGGACACACAGACGGCAGCCACATCCTGCCATTCTGCTGACTGGAGGAAGAAATTTTTGGACCTTAAGTTTTCTATTACATTTAATCTTGATTCTAGACCCAAACAAGCTAGCTGTTTATGCTCCCTCAAAGCAGTAGCAATAAGACTGGCTGGCATCACTACACTATCTGTTTCATTCCTTCTCCACAAAAGCCATAACATACACCCCCAGTGAACAAATGTTCTCGCTCACAAACATTTCCAAAACATCCCGTCCTCTGAGATGCCACAGATTCACAAAGCATCCCAACCCCCTATCCTGTGACCTGTTCATGTAGTACTGGTTTGTTAGCTAGGCGACAAGCTACATTGCAATCTGGAGCTCAGTTTGGGGAGACACAATGACCTAGTGTGAAGAAAAGGAAGAAAGAAACAGCAAAAGGCCCACTAGACCAAGGGTCAGGAGCTTCCTCGGACCAGACTGTTATTCTGGGACCCAGTCACTGTGTAGCAGGGTGGGCAGAGGAGACCTAGAAAGTCTCAGTGTGTCTCACCCATGTGGCATCCCAGAGGAACAACCAGTACTTGCCTCCTACAAAAAATAATAGTCTCTAAAATTTTATTTTTGTATGCACACCAAGCTATAAAAATTATAGACACTCTGTTTTCCAGGCTAATATATCAAGACCTGGTAGTCCTTCTTGGGAACAATTTTGCAATCCTTAATCACTATTGTTTTGCTCTTTTTAGTTACTCCTCATCTTTTTTTTTTTTTTTTTTTAAAGATTTTATTGGGGAAGGGGAACAGCACTTTATTGGGGAACAGTGTGCACTTCCAGGACTTTTCTCCAAGTCAAGTTGTTGTCCTTTCAATCTTAGTTGTGGCAGGTTCTGTTCAGCTTCAAGTTGGTTCTTTTCAGTCTTAGTTGTGGAGGCGCAGCTCAGCTCCAGGTCCAGTTGCCATTGCTAGTTGCAGGGGGCACAGCCCACCATCCCTTGCGGGAGTCGAACCGGCAACCTTGTGGTTGAGAGGACACGCTCCAACGAACTAAGCCATCCGGGAGCTCAGCGGCAGCTCAACTCAAGGTGCCGTGTTCAATTTTAGTTGCAGGGGGCGCTGCCCACCATCCCTTGCGGGAGTCGAGGCATTGAACTGGCAACCTTGTGGTTGAGAGCCCGCGCTCCAACCAACAACTGAGCCATCCGGGAGGCAGCTCAGCTCAAGGTGCCGTGTTCAATCTTAGTTGCAGGGGGCAGAGCCCACCATCCCTTGCGGGACTCGAGGAATTAAACTGGCAACCTTGTGGTTGAGAGCCCACTGGCCCATGTGGGAATCGAACCGGCAGCCTTCGGAGTTAGGAGCACGGAGCTCTAACCGCCTGAGCCACCGGCCGGCCCCGTCATCTCTTTTAATTGGAGGAGGACAACGTAAGGGAAGTCCAATAAAACAGAGACCCCAAGAGGTCACAGCCTGGAGTGAGATGCACAGCACACACATCTTAGGGACACTGACAAAATGGAAACAGAAAACAACAGTCAAGGAGTAGAATGTACAGACACTGTAAATAATGATAGCCCCCAGTTCTCCCACAAACTAATCGCATTGGAGAGCAGAATGTTGTGGTGGTCAGAGGGTGGGTTTGGGGTCAGACACATGGAATTTAAATTTCCTGGGTCCCTCTGTGCGTCAGTTCCCTCACCTGTAAAACAGGAATAACAGTAGGGCCTATCTTGCAAGATTGTTGTGAGGATTAAATGAGGTAATATGTCCCCAACACTTAGGATAGCATTGGCACATTGCAATTGTTCAATAAATGCTAATTATCATCATGATGATTATGCAGCCATTTAAAAAGAATAAAGTACATCTGTAGGTACTGATGCGTATGGAAAAGGCTCCAAAATATATTGGTTGAAAAGCGATAAGCAAATGACTTTTAAAAAAAAATCTGTGTGTGAGGAAATGCACACAAGCATGAAACATTTCCTTAAAAAGAAAACCACAAGAATATATTCAAAGTGATTGTCCAAGATAAAGAAGCCTTCTCTTTTCTTTCTGTGCTTTTCCCATTTGAATTTTGTTACCCTAACAAGGTATTCCTTGAATTTATTTTTAAAAATGAATAGATGTGATCTACATGGAGAGATTAGATACAAATTTTATATTTTTCTTTAAGATTCTCTATACAAATGTAACGTTTTCTCCCCACACTCCTGTCCCTCCTTCATATGATCCAAATTTTAAATAACCATCATCTAAATCACACATTCTTGCCTCTGTGAAGTATGCCACAAGTAATTTATATTAACCAGAGTTAATGCAACAAAGCCGATGAGGTGGAATTACAGGAAACTCACTGGAAATTGCACATAATCCTAGAAATTCCTGGAGTGTGTTTCTTGTGGGGATGCCACCAGCCATACGTGCTGTGGGTCTGGGGTGGGAAAGTATTAATACTGCTAATCTAAACCCGCTTCCTACTGAAAAACAATTACTCACATTTAAACTATATCAAACATGTAAGTTGTCTACATTTGTTTTTGTTGAAGTACAGTTTACATAACATAAAATTAACTATTTTAATGTGAACTCACTGGCAATTAGTACATTCACCATGTTGTGCAACCACCACCTCTATCTAGTTCAAAAGCATTTTCTTCATCCCAAAATAACTCCATACTCATTAAGCAATTACTCCCCATTCTCCCCCACCCATAGTGCATGGCAATCACAAATCTACTTTGTATGGATTTATCTATGCTGGACATTTCATATAAATGGAATCATACAATATGTGACCTTTTGTGACTGGGTTTTTTCCTCAGCATAATGTTTTCAAGGTTCATCCACATTGTAGCAAACACCAGTACTTCATTGCTTTTAAAGGCTGAATAAGATTTCATTGTATGCATGTACCATAATTTCTTTATCAATTCATCCATTGATTGACATTTAGGTTATTTCCACCTTTTGGCTACTGTGAACGGTGCTGCTAAAAACATTCATGTGTAAGTATTTGAGTACCTGTTTTCAGTTGTTTGAAACATATACCTAGGAGTGAAATTGCTGGGTCATATGGCAATTCTATATTTAGTGTTTTGAGAAATGTGCAAACTTCTGTTTTTTACAGGAGCTACACCATTTGACATTTTCACTAGCCATATATGAGGGTTCCAATTTCTCCACATCCTTCCCAACACTTATTATGCCCCCCCTTTTTTTTAAATTACAGCCATCCTAGTGGATGTAAAATGGTATTTTGGGAAATTTGTATTTCCCTGATTCCATTTCCAGTCAAAATGGTGGAGTAGGTAAATGTTGTCCTTGCCTCGTCTCATGACCACATCAAAATTATAAATGAACTACAGAACAACCATCATTGACAATTACCTGAGGTCTAGCTGAACAAAAGTATTACATCTAAGAACATACAGAAGAAGTGACCTTGTGACAGGTAGGAGGGTTGGAGATGCGGAACAGGCTGGTCCACACCTATGTGTGGTGTTTAAAAATCAGGAGGGATATCTCAACTGCAGAGGTTCCCTTGGAGGAGCAAGGGGCGTACTACACCAGGCTCCCCAGCCCAGGGTTCTAGTGCTGGGGAGAGAGGTCTCCATAAATTCTAGCTGTGAAAACCAGCGGACATTGTGGCTGAGTGAGACGGAGGGTGGCTGGAGTCCCAGGCATTCCTCTTAACAGGCCCATGCACAGACTTACTCACTGATGGACTCCTTCTAAACTCTAGCACTGTGGCAGCAGCTCAAAAGGTGCCAAGGATATACAAGGAAGAATGGAATTATCTGACTTCAGCGCAAGGTCTGGAGGGGCAGCTTTCCCTCGGACAGAATTGCCGGCAGAATCCATTATTTCTTTTTTGAATCCTCCCCAATCCCGGTGTGCAGACGCAGGCAGCTGCCATATCTGAGTCTTCATCAACCTAACACCTTTTGCCCCGCCCTGATGATTCCCTGAGACCCCACCCTACCCAACTTGTGGGCCCAAAAGCTGCTTCCAGGGCCGGCCAGGTGGCTCAGGCGGTTGGAGCTCTGTGCTCCTAACTCCGAAGGCTGCCGGTTCGATTCCCACATGGGCCAGTGACTCTCAACCACAAGGTTGCCAGTTCGATTCCTCGACTCCCTCAAGGGATGGTGGGCTCCGCCCCCCGCAACTAAGATTGAAAGGACAACTTGACTTGGAAAAGTCCCGGAAGTACACAATGTTCCCCAATAAAGTCCCGTTCCCCTTCCCCAATAAAATCTTTAAAAAAAAAGGAAAGAAAACATTTTGATGGTTGCCAGATTGGAGGGGGTTTGGGGGATGGGAGAAAAAGGGGAAAGAATTAAGAAGTACAAATTGGGAGTTACAAAATAGTCATGAGGATATAAAGTATAGCATAAAGAATACAGTCAATGATATTATAATAACTATGTATGGTGTCAAGGGTACTAGATTTATTGGGGTGATCACTCTGTAAGTTATATAAATGTCTAGTCACTATGTTGTAAACCTGAAACTAATATTATATTGTATGAAAATAAATAAATAAATTTGCATTTCCCTAATCTTTTCATGTGCTTTTTGCCATTTGTAAACCTTCTTTGGAGAAATGTCTACTCAAATGCTTTGCCAATTTTTTAACTTTGATGAAGTCCAATTTATGTATTTTTTTCTTTTGTCGTAATATCTAAGAATCCATTGCCAAATACGAGGTCATGAACCTCTGTTTTCCGTTTAACACATTTAGCTCTTATATTTAGATCATTGATCCATTTTGAGTTAATTTTTGTAAATGGTATGAAGTAAGGGTTCAATTAAAACATGTGGATATCCAGTTGTCCCAGCACCATTTGTTGAAGAGACTATTTTTTTCTCATGAATGATCTTGGCACTCTTGTCAAACATCAACTGGCCATAGATGCATGGGTTTATTTCTGGAATCTCAATTCTATTCCATTGGTCTATATGTCTATTCTTATGCCATTACCACACTGTTTTAATTACTATAACTTTGCAGTAAGTTTTAAAATCAGAAGTGTGGGTCCTCCAAATTTGTTCTTCTTTTTCAAGAATAATCCTTTCAATGTGTTTCTGATTCACTTTGCTGCTATTTTGTTGAGGATTTTTGTATATCATAAGGAATTTTTGTGATTTTCTTCTCTTGTGTCTATCTGACTTTGGTATCAGGGCAATGCTAGCCTCATAAAATAAGTTAGAAATTGTTCCCTCTTCTTACATGTTTTAGAAGAGTTTGAAAGAGATTGATATTATTCTTCTTTAAATGTTTGGCAGAATTCACAGTAAAGCCATCTGGTCCTTTTCATAGCAGCACTATTTACAATAGACAAGACATGGACACAACCATCAATGTATAATGGAACATTATTCAGCCATAAAAATTGAGGAAATCCTGCCATTTGCAACAACATGGATGGACCTTGAGGGCATTACGCTAAGTGAAATATGTCAGACAGAGAAAGACAAATACAGTATGATCTTACTTAAATGTAGACTCTAAAAAACAAAACTCACAGAAAAAGAGATCAGATTGTGGTTACCAGAGGCAGGGTATGGAGGAGGGAGAACTGAAGGAAAGAGGTCAAAAAATACAAACTTACAATTATAAGACAAATAGTTACTAGGGATATAATGTAGAACATGATGACCATAGTTAATGCTGCTACTATATGATATATGTGAAAGTTGTTAAGGAGTAAATCCTGAGTTCTCATCAAAACAAATCTTTTTTTCGTTTTGCTTTTTCTTTTTATTGTATTGATATGAGATGAATGCTAAACTTACAGCAGTAATCAGCTCACAGTATATGTAAACTCTGCTGTACACCTTAAACTTATACAGTGATTTATGACAATTATATATCAATAAAACAGGTGGGGGGGGGAGCCATTTGGTCCAGAACTTTACTTTTTTGGGAAATTTTTGATAACTGATTCAATCTCTTTACTTGTTATAGGTCTGTTCATATTTTCTATTTCTTCTTGGGACAGTTTTTGTAGTTTGTATGTTTCTAGGAATCTGTCCATTTAATCTAGGTTATCTAACTTTGGGGCATAAAATTGCTCAAAATATTCTACTGTAATCCATTTCATTTCTGTAAGGTCAGTAATAATGTCCCCACTTTCATTTTCATTTTACTTATTTGCAGCTTCTCTCTTTTTTCTTCACAATCTAGCTAAAAGTTTGTCAAGTTTGTTGATCTTCAAAGCACCAACTTTTGGTTTGTCAACGTAAGAAAAGTCCAAACCTGTAGAGAATTTTTAAAAGCGTTTAGCTGAGCCAAACTGACAACATACGCCAGGGAGCAAGTTTTCAAATGCTCCAGAAAATAACAGTTTTGAAATTTATTTTATGCATTTGAGATTAAGGAGAGACGGTGATGAAGATTACATGAGGGTGGAGAAAGCACGGTGGGAATTTGATTACTACAGGATTCTTAACTATCCTGTAATCCAATCCCTGCCTCATGCTTTCTTAAGGGTGGTTATGCTTTCTAGGGGTATTTTGTCTGATATCTCAAAGGCATGTTAACATAGATTCACAAGAAGAATGGACAGGGCTTGCTTAAAAACCTCTTGCTAAAGAAGTTATAGGTCTGGGGCATGACACTCACCATGACCTGCCCAGTTAGGAATTTATGATTAGATCACCCTGTGAGGTTACTTTCCATAGAATCGCTTTTCTCATCTGATGGTTTCATTGATTTTCCCTATTGTTTTTCTATACTCTATATCATTAAAGTTAGGTTATTAATTTGAAATCTTTTTAAGTGTAGGCATTTACAGCTATGAATTTCCATCTCAGCCCTGCTTTTGCAGTATTCCATAAATTTTGGTGTGTTCTGTTTTCATTTTCATTCATCTCAAATTATTTTCTAAATTCCGTTATAACTTCTTCTTTGACCCATTGATTGTTTATGAGTCGACATTCATTGTTACAGTATTAAGAGAAAAACTTCTAATGTCTTGAACCCCTTAAGATAAATTATTTCTTCCATCTTTTGGATCCAAGTTCCTCTTACTAGAGTCAATTCTTGTCACTGGTTAACCAGGAAGCACAGCACCTTTGTTATTTTTAATAGAGACCATAAAATGTTATGTTAAAGAATAATTATCTCAAATATATGGTTATGGAAAGAGAACTGACTCTGGGTGGTGAACACACAATGTGACATATAGATGATGTATTACAGAATTGTACACCTGAAACCCATGTAACTTTACTAACAATTGTCACCCCAATAAATTTTAATTAAAAAAATAATTATCATTCAATGATAGCAGTGTTTTTAAAGTTAAATGAAGAATAAACTCAAATATAAAAGCTAAAAAATATAATTACCAAAGAAAAAAATCATGACTCTCATACAGATATAAAAATGAACATGTGTTAAAGATTTTACTGACCTAGTTATGAATGAATCAATAAGATGTTACAACCAGTTCAAAGGAGAAGTCAGAGAACCACAAATTTATATATTAAAGGAATGATCTAATTAAAAGGTTGAAATGAATTTACAAATAGGCAGTAAACTGGCTTTGTTTCATAATACCGATAGGGAGTGTTAAACAAAAATTTTAATTTCCACAGCTGAAAGTGTTTTTAAAAGAAAGGGTTTATTGGGCCATTGCTACATAGCGAAAAAAAATGGAAAAACACCAGCTCCTAGAGCATGAAGTCTAAACGACCAGCAGCAGCGCCAGGCGGGGAAGCAACATGTCCACTGTCCTGGGGCTGACAGGCTTTGTTTAAACATCAAGTAGGGTGAAGAAAGATGTAAGTTGTTTTGAAAGAATTCGCATTGGCTATCAATACAGGGAGTGGGAGAAGGTGAAGCAGGGTTAGTTTGGGGATAGGCGCAGAGTCTGTAAGGAAGAAGTGTTTGCTACTTTGGATTTGTTGTGGGCCACAGTCCAGAAAGTTAATATGTAAATAAGAAATGGAGGCTCCTGGACTTTGATGGAGCCTGGCTATTCTCACTTTTAGGTAATGGGAAAACAGTCACCTAGAAGTTAAACCAAAGTTCCAAATTACACTCAGGAATGTGAGCAGTCTTGTTAGCTGGCCCCTAGCTATTAACAGGCTAACTATTCTGTCTCTCTCTCTCTCTCTCCAGACCGCTGTAATTTAGAACATCTCAGAATGTTTTTCTTGTCAGGAGTCATTTTAACCACACCGATAGACGATTTTTTTTTCCACATCTACAGACAGTAATTATTTTGTATTGCTACCAGTTACCTAAAACTTACAGAGGTGTAAAACAGACCATTCTAGCAAGAAAAGGCTAGAATCACTACCTTGGAAGGGCATTCTCTACATGATACATAGTTTTTTATCAGAGACATCTATTAATCTTTCCTGCTTATTCCAAATTTCCTCAAAACATGACATAAAAAAGAAGAGAAAAGCTACAGGTGTGGATGAGGAAAGGAATTAGCAGAGGCAAGTCCACCACTATATAAAAATGAGAACTAAAACGGGAAAGGAGGAATGGGCTTATGTATCCCATCAGGCTTCACAGCTGCAGTATAGTTGGGGAGGTCACCTGGGGGAGAAGGAAGAAGCCCAAGGCATGGAGAGTGAATTGACTCTGCTGCCCCACAGGTGGAGGGGGGGCCATGCCATATCCCAGGAGCCCGGTTGCAGAATCTGTGGGCTAAGGTCCAGATCTCTCTGCAAACTGAGACCAAGACCTAACAGAGAAGAGCCCAAAAGGCACCGGACACAGGACAAATAAACTGATCTGGGCTGCAAGGCAGTAAAACCTGGCCCTTCGAGGTTTTTGTCACTGCGTCCCAGAGGGGGATGTGGGGACTCAGAGTGTGTTAGGGATGACTAACAGAACCACTATTGTATGTGGGCTGAGAAGAGAGTTTTCCCAAACCTACCCAGGGCCCAACTTGGCATCCATCTGGGAGCCCGGAAAAGGTTCGGCTTTGGCACTGCCTTCCTAACCAATCCGCCCTCCTGTGAACCAGCCCTTCTAGAAATCTAGAAAACAATAGTGTGGATGAAAAAGGGGCCACATATTAAACCTGACAAGCTCAGGAGACTGAAAATAACCACACAGGATGTCATGAGCATAAAAAATTTCATAACTAAGTGAGCCATAGCGGGAAGTCACACCTTTAGTTTCCTTCATAAAGTTAGTCTGTGCCTTTAAGTGGGCCTGTCTGTAGTCTTTTTTGCACCTAAAATGACATCTTTGGAATGTCAGTAATCCTTTTTTCCGGACCAGAGCAGGAAAGTACAGAAACCCTCATTATTATTCTTGTCCCTTGATCAACATCTCTATGTGAACTATTAACTATCCTGTACCACCTGCGTGTGAAAGAAGTACCTGTCTCTCCAACTTACTTTTATCAAATCCCAGAGACTGCCCCACTTTGCTTTATCCCATCCCCTTAAGCTATTGAGACAGGATAGTTAGCAAGTCCCTAGGTAGACAGGGAGGTCCCTGGTGGAATAAACAAAGACAGCCATGTCCTAAAACTCCAGGTTTTGAAATCACTCCTTCGCTCCACGACATAATGTAACAAGGCCTTGAGGTTAATCATAAAATTCATTTTGGCCTGACAAACGGAGCAGATCTGATAGATAAGAGTAGGTTACTTTGCTAATTCCTTTAGGATGGGCAAGCAGAACAAACCTGGTAGACGAATTTCATTAGAAGGCACTAGTTCCCTTCTTCAAACAAGTTCCCTTCTTCAAACAGCTCCCCTTCCCCAAACAGGCAAGGGAAGGTATAAAAGTAAGAGCTTTTGCCTCAGTCAACGGGCCACCCCCATTCGGGACCCCCTCCAGCTCGGGAGCTCTGACTCTTTGCTTTCAATAAACTATCCTCTCTTTAAAACTCTTTGCCTGTCCTGGGTCCGTGTTTCCATTCTTCGATCTCACGAGACAAAATCCCGGCCCACAGCCAGAAACTGCCGGCAGATCCAACATTATCTACATCATTTGGGGAATCACAGGAAAAATATTCCTCCATCACTATCACCAATGGATTTCACGTAACCTTCCTCCTTTGATTTTATGTATAAAATAAGCTGCAAACTGCCATTTTGCGGAACATTATCTCAATCTGTTGAGATTTTGCTTCCGCAACTGTCATCAGTTTGGCTCAAACAAACTCTTATAAGCTTTCTCTTAGGCTGGCTGTTTTTTGTTGACAATAGTAACTTTCAAATATTTTTCAGATATATAAACAATCAGGTTTTATTATTTGGATTAAGGCAACACATCATTTTCAAGTGAATTGAGATATACAGTATAATTCAAATATTATATCTCTCCTGTTTATTTTTGGTAACATAATTGTTTTATAGCATTCAAGTTATTTCTATATCTGTTAATTATTTTCCTCACATGCCAGTAATGCCTGTACAGGGAAAGTCACCACAAAGAACTGATAAAATTATACAATTCAAGGAAAATAAATTATTTCAAGTAAAACTATTTCCATCAGAAGTAGTTCTAGGGGATGAATTATTAAAGCATGTTCCTGGTCTTCATTTCACTCAGTAAGTACTACAGACTGTTAACAAGTGCTTTCTAAATGGGCATTTTTCCTTTTTTTTTTTTCAGCATACAATTCAATGGCTTTCACTATATATTCACAGAGTGGTATAACCATCACCCCACAATTAATTTGAGAATATTTTCATTACCCCAAAAAGAAACCCCTCACCCCTTAGCTGTGAACCCCAAACTGCACCCCGCCCCCCCAGCCCTAATCCCATCCACGTTTATAAATAAAAACACATCTTTTATTAGAGGACAAAATTCTATAAAGAAAACACTGAGAATGTACAGTTGCAGAGCAAAGGGCTGCACGTGCCCCTCCTCACTACTTTAACAGAACTTGGCTGTTCCTCTATTGCCATTAGCATTTCTTTACTCTTCTTGCCCAGACAAATGGGATGATTGTTCATGACAGGAACTTCCCAGAAGGCCCATCAGCTCTTCAATGGGAAGCATCAACACACAGTTTGTGCCTAGAATTCTTTGAACCTCTCCTTTCTGTTTCCACCAATCCTGCACTGTGATGTCATGAATCTTATCCAATCCCAACCAAGTTCCTGCTTTGAAAGACTGCCTTAAATGAAAGTTGGAATTCTCAATATTCAGACCTTGGCTCCCCCTATGGAGATGCTGCCAACACTTTGGCTCTGCCAGGTGGTCAGCAATGAACTCAACTCTCTTATCCACAGGCTGTTAGTGAGGTCTGGGGACTTTGGACAAGAGACGTGGTGGGGAGCCAGAGGGCTGGAAGCCATTTTGAGAGGCTACTGACTCACTCTCCCTGCTGGCCCTAGGGACCCCTGTAGCATCAAGAAACCTGTGGGCACTGAATGAGGGAAGAGGTTCAGTACATAAAAGACAAAGGAGCCTCATGGGAAAAGGAGGTGAGCATTTCCATATGCAATCCTCCTCAAATGGCAATCTCAGGGTTCTTGTGGCAAGTAACCGTATCTAAGGGAGCTAATGGGCCCCTGTTAATTCCCAAGGCTGAAGCAGCAGGAGGGACCACCAACGTGCAGACAGGCAGATACTGACTTCAATAAAGCATGCACAGCCGCTGCAGGAAACCCAGGCAGGAGGCAGTGACCTCCACTACCTTTGCTTTGCTGGCCCCCTGAAAGCCAGCAAAGCACTCTGCACAGCCGCCTGTGTGCATGCACGTGTGTGAACCCAGGCAGGGGAGGGGGTGCTGGCACACCCCCAAGTGCACAACAGTAGTGGTGGGAAGGAATGTGATGTTCCCATGGCCTGAATTCCCTAGGGGACGTGAATCTCTGCTGGGCCAGCTTCCTGGAGAAGGACAATGGCAGCATTCCCAGTAAAGCCTCATCAATTCCAACCCCACCACTTCAGTCTTCGTGTTGTGTCCTTGACAGTGCTGGCACCCAATTCTGGAGCTGCTTCACTGTGGACTTCGTTTGCCACAACCTAGGGGTGCCACTGACCACGTGTCAGACTTCAAACACACAGGGCCCGAGCAGGAGTCACACCTGCCTCAAGACAGCACCTGCCAGGGGCTTGCCCAAGTCCAACATCTTGCATGACGGTCTGAGTTTAAGACCGAGGGACCACAGGCCACATAGGCCAGGAGGAGCACAGCTACACTGCAGCGAGGGCTGCTGCTCACTGCCGCTTCAAGGCCACCTGCTGCCACTGCCAACCTCTGTAAAGTAGCTTGCATGTGTCATTTCCCAAGGAAATCCGATTTTTTGTTTACCCCCTTCATTCTAGCATTGGTATTTAACAAAGCCAGAAAAAGATGTGTGATATGTGTGATAACAGTATTAGTTCCCTCTGTGTGGGTGAACATTAGCCCATCAATAGAATTTTTATATTTGCATTTGGGGAAGTAAAACTACACTTACTGGTGCAAAAATGCAAATTAAATCAAGTTTCTGAGAAAATCAACTTGTTTTTCTAGAAGTGTTAGTTGAGGAAGTAGATGATTTCTATGGTTCTCCCTAGAGAAGAATAACAAACTTATATTGAAAACTTATCACATTATAAGCATGATCCTGGATGTTCTCATGTTACTTGTGCTATTTAATTATAACAAACTGTGAGATAGATATTATTATCAACATTTTAGATATGAGGTATCTGGGTCTCAGGCTCAACAACCCAACTTCAGGCCAACTCCAGCAAGTGGTAGAGTCAGGATTCAGTCACTTGATTGGTCTTACTGGAATCACCATGCTCTTCACATGGTCCCATCTTGCTTCTCTCTCTTTAGAGTCCACAGTCTAAGAGAAGAATCGATTCAAAGCTCCAGTCAAGACATTGCTGGCCTGGCAGTGTGTTGGGTGCAAATGGGAGAAGCTGTTAGGGTTCCATGATACCCACTCTCCCCTTCATCCATTAGAAAGAGCCCTGAGTTTTGGCTGGGCGCTTGGTTACCCTTGCTGGTAAAGGTGGCGATGGGACTGAGTTCTGGCAAACAAGACAGAAGCACAGGTAATGTGCTGATCCCATAAGCCAGCCTCGAACCAGCTACCAGGGCTGATAAAGGAGAAAGAAATGGTTTCTATCCTATTTAAGTCACTACACTTCGGGATCTGTTTCAGTACCTTAACCTGTACCCTAATCAATACAATGTACCTAAGAAACTTAAAAACCTGTGTATTCCTCTACCTAGGCTAAGAATTATCCTTATAGTTTCTTTGGCCTATTTATTTGCTTAGCATACCACTTAAAAAGGGGCACACAGATACATTCTCCCTGTCTCTGAGTCTGAATACTCACAAATTCTGAATCCAAATTTATGAGATATGTAAAGTATGACACTATACCAGGCATCACAATCCATTTCTTTAAACCCAGATTCTTCCCAACGTCTTTATTTGGGAAATGCCACCCTTCCATATTTAGCTATTGGACAGGTGGTCTGTCTGCCACCATGGTTTCCCAGTGGCCCAGGCCGGCATTACCTCATTTGAACCGGGGTATGCTCAGGGCCCTGTCAGGTTGCACTTGTCCTTCAGCAGCTGCATCTAGTTTCACACGAAAGGCTAGTGGGTTGCCACGGCAGCGAGCACCATTTAAATGCTGGCAGGCTGGCTGCCTGCCAGGACCAAGTTGTTGGTAGGCCTGTCTTGTTGGTTAGTGTTAAGGCAGACAAAACTCTTTTTATAATCATTCAGTAACAAGAGCTTTTAAGAGAAACAGAAAGGGGGTAGAGTATCTGTTGGAACCATCTGACCTATTTAGAGACCCTGGCTTGGACACCTTATGCAATGTAGTATTTCAGCCCCTCCACACATAACCAACCATAATTACCTGAGATTATATAACAGGTATAGATCAGTTTGTTCTAGCCTGCCGTTTTCTGCCTCCACGACAACCTATTACCAATCCAAGATTGATTTGCTGTGACATTGACTGCTATCCCACGACCAGAATAATAAACACAAGCAATTCACTTTGGCCACTACAGTGTTGGTGAAGAGCTGTAGTAGAGGATAACATACGTCTACTCATTAGTGGCAGCACATAATTAACAGCATTATTTACCCACCCAATACCAAGTAGTATAATGAAAACATTGTTTCACTAAGAGAAACCAGCATCATCCTTTATATATTGAATTATAGATACTATACTCTACCACTCACTCAGCCTCTACTATAACCTAAATAAATATACATTAATATTACATACAATACACATTTATAGTATACTATATGTATATATATATATATTTTTACATATACTATGTAAAGCAGCTGTGTGTGTGTGTGTGTGTGTGTGTGTGTGTATGTGTGTGTGTGACCATCTGCTACAGAGGCATGACTGGGGCTAATCTTATAACAGATGGATTCGTCAGCTATGCTGACAAAAAGACTACTACCGAATTAAACTGACATATGGAACTGTGCTTTTTATGTTATTTGATTGGAATTTTTATGTGCTTGACCTTGTCACAGGAGCAGAATCCATCATCTATGGAAAGTCATAAAACTGACAGTGTCACCGTGGCACACTATTCAAAAGTTATTAACCAGCCCTCTGCTAGACACATAAATCTATTTATCCATTCTTACAATTGGTATATGAAACATTTGTAAGTGCAAATAGGTAATAAATTTTAATATATATTTGAAAGAGTAAACTAAAGATAACACAGATTTAAGAACAAAAAAAAACCGAGCCATTGCCCCTCTCACCCAACAATATCTCAAAACACTGCCATAAAACCTTTTTTAGTTTTAGGGGAAAACTTGGAAATTCACCGTGAAAGAGCACTGTTTTCAAAATAAATTAGTGTATTCTAACAGAAATCACACAACATTTTCAAAACAAATTTATTACCACCATAGTCTGAAAGCTTTTTAGAAACTGAAAGCACAAGCCTCTTAAGACTCCTCTTGCCTTTGGCAATTCTAATTATTAACAAACATTTACTAAATTAGCTTTGAACACCTCATACCACATAACACAACCAGCAAATATTAACCAAAAAATTCCCAGGATGAATACCACTATTTTGATATATTGAGTAGTCAAGGAATTTATAAGTAAACAAATATACGAGGTCAGACAATTAAGTTCACAAAATTATCCTAGAAAAAGTGTTACATACCTCATTGCTGAATATAACTACAGTCATCTTTGAAATACTCCCCTTGGGAAGCTATGCACCCACGCCAGCACCTAGTCCACCCTTCAAAGCAATTTTGGAACACTTTTTCAGGAATGGCCTTCAGAGCTGGCCATTATCCTTGAATGTTATCAAAATGCCTTCCTTTCAATATTTCCTTTATCTTCGGGTAAAGAAAGAAGTCATTGGGGGCCAGATCAGGTAAGTAGGGAGGATGTTCCAATACAGTTATTATATTGGGGGAGGGAGAGGAAGAAGGGGAATTAAAAACAAAAGAAAAGATCTAAGTTGGAGACCCTCTTGTGGAAAAAAAATCTACTTAAACTCCTCTGAGCCTCGTGGTTATCAGGATATAAAATGTTTTGGGGTGGAAGAGATAAGAGACTTTTTCAAATATGATATGCTAAGCAGGGTTCTCTCTTAGAAGGGTTATAGATGCAAATTGTCGGCAGTTTACAAAGGTGGTTATGTGATTTGCGGGGTAATTGAGTTACCACGTCTGCCTGCCCAGGCTTGTCCACTCTCACTGCGCTGTACTGGCAGAAGGCCTGTCCAGCTGTGATAACCGTTGTGAAGGCAGTCCTAGAAACTTCTAAAATCCAGCAGTCCCCTATAATCCAGCATGTTGGCCTTCCTGATTGATTAATCACAATTCGCAAAATGACATTTCTTGAACCCAAATACAGCACTTGAAACAGATCCTACGAGGGAATAAAGGGAGAAAATGACTTAAATAAAACATCTGCTTCCCGGACACGCGAGCCGGGAAATGGGAACGGCCAAAAAGCCTGGGCCCAAGGGTGCTCCCCAGACACAGGTTCTGTAACCTTGAGCAAAGCAGTTACTTAGCCTCGGTCTCTCACACCTACAAATAGGGACAAAATGCCTACCATATAGGGTTGTTTGAGGATTAAATAAAACAACATATGGACAGCACACTGTGAACTGTAAAATGCTAAACAAATACGAGGCGTGTTCGGCTGTGATTGTCTCCATGCCTTAGTGTTGTCATGGATGTATCAGGGCCTTCTACTGTCACCAACATCCAACCCTGCCCGACATTACATTTTGCCTTCTTCACATCTAACATTCCCAGAAGTGAGAAACAGTCATCTTACCTCCCCAAAACAGTCATCTTACCTTCCCTTCTCTTGTGGGAATTTGCCTCTTTTTCGCCCATGGAGGTACCTCACACCTGGCTCAAATTATTCCATCAGGTTATTAAATTATTATCATTAATACAAGACTTTTTAATGTTTTTTACATCCAATTGTATTGATTCAGTGGTGCTCTCCCTACTACATGCCAGTTGTGAACAAGTAATTTGTGACTAATAACCCAGTCTGCCGCACAGCAAAGCCGTTACATGCATTGGGTTCTGGAGTCACGCAAAGCTAGTTCTAGTGTGTGAAGCATCACTTATTAGCAGTGAGTCTGCACATGTTACTCAAGCCCCTAAGCTTCAGTTTCCTCATCAGTAAGACAGCAATAATAATAGAACTCGCCCTTACAAATCCTTTAATGCCATTCTGTATATAAAGCACTTATTCAGTAAGGGAGATAAAAGATGACCATAAATTCTTGCTATTCCTCCCTTCAAGAGGTAGAGTCTAATTTTCCTGCCTTTGCTTCTGGGCTGGACTTAGTGATTTACTTGAGTAATAAAATGTGGCAGAAATGACATTATGGAATCTACAATGCTAGGTCACAAGAAGCCTTTTAGTGTCCGCCCACGGCTCTTGGAACACTCACTCTGGAAACAGCCAGCCACCATATAACAAGTCTGAATACCATGAGGCTCCATGCTATGAAGACGCCCAAGCTAACTGTGTAGAGAGGCCACATGGAGAGAGATGCCTGGTTAGTTCCGGCTGATCCAGTCACCACAGCCCAGGCACTGGACATTTAAGTGTGGAAGCCTTCAGACAGCTCCAGCCCCAGCCACCATCTGAGTGAAAACTGCCTGAGAAACCCCAAGCAAAAACTGCCCGCCTGAGCCCAGTCAACACACAGAACTGTGGGAGAGAATAATTGTTATTTTAAGCCAATAAGTTTGCGGTGGTTTGTTACACAGCAATGAATAATTGAAACCCTCAGCATAGTGTCTGACACATGAGTTATAGTTAGGACATGTCTACTATTATAATTATGTGGTGCTCATAAACTAGAGCGATTTCAAACTCATCTGTATGGTGACATCCTTTTGAATCAAAGGCATTCTGAAGTGCTTTCTTGATTGGGAAAGAACAGAGCAAGTTTTGGCTTCAATTCCAGGACTATACAGCAATCCTTCTCAACTGTTACCAATGTCACCGTGATTAGGAGCAGGAGCAATTACAAATTATTACAGTGCTTGTGAGTTTTTAATTACTATTTTTCTTTTACCCATGGTTTTTTTTGTTTGTTTGTTTATATTTTTAGTAGCCACAGATGACATTTTTACTTTAAAAAATACCAAATTTTCCAAAAATATGTTAGGAATTTATAGAAGATTGAGGAGCTAGTAAACATTTCTTCCTTTCATCAGGGAAAAAATTATAACAAAATTAAATAAAAGCAATGGATGCTGCTGCATAAAGTTTTGTGTCCAGAAAACATCACCCACGAAAAACGGCATCTTTGGTCAGAAGGCAGCACTGTTTAATTCTGCTTAGATGAAAGGCCTTCTTATGCATTTGCTTAGGAGACTAATTCATCTTTTTAACAGCAACACCCCTTGACTGGACTACTATTTACATCTGTTACGGAAAATATCATTGCACTGCTATGAGAAGGAGAATTATTTGTACCATTATTTGAACAGTTCACTCAATTTTTCATAAAGCCCAAATGAACTAGAATCAGAATCTTTTCCCATTAAAACCTTGTGCTTCATCAAAACTAGAACACAGGATTAGCAGAACTATTAGTACCAATTTGTAAGGAAATACCACTTACAGAATTTGAATTCAGGCTTTAACTATTTAGAATTTTCTATTTAACATCTTATAGCATTCCTAACTTATAACGCTCCCACTATGATGGTTATGATTACAGAGTGTCATTTCTTTAAAAAGCCTATTCGTGATTGATATAAAAGATCTGTCCCCAGTAAGTTAGCTAAAATCTGTTAGATACAAATGGGTAAACTAAGATCAGAAAAGTGAGATCAGGGTCAAGCAGAGTTTAAAGACTTAGAAAGCTTTGGTTAAAGTCACAGAGCTGAGCCTTGGACTTCACACTGCTAATGGTTAATGGCACGTCTTGTCCCTCAGATTGCCTCCCCTAGAAATACTTATTAAAGTTGAAAAAAATCAAAATAGTTTTTCCTTAGCAGATAACATAGAGATCCCTCTTTCTGACTTAAAAACAGACCTAAAACCCAAACAACAAATAAAAAGCCCTGAGTGCCCAAACAAGCAAACTGTTAAAAAAAAAAACAGTCAAGACCTCCATACCTTCTATTTCCAAATAAATGTATGTTGACTGCTGCAGTTTAGAGGGGAAACCCAAATCATTTCAAATTCATGGGTTTACTGCAGGGACCCGGCACACTTGTCCAGGGCAGATTATTGATTTCTGACGAGGAAGTCCAGGCATGGTAGAGACACAGTGGGTAGTCCTGACTAGGTCTAAGAGGGTACTTGAGACACCACAAAAATCAGGGCATGGGGGAAATCCTCTTAATTATTTGAAGAAAAGCCCATGCTTTCTCAGAAGCCAAAGACACATCAAGTTCTATTCTACATAAGAAATACTGATTTTGTTTTCACATGACTTTAAAAAACAAACAGAACAAGGTAAGTTTGTATGGTTTTCAAGACTAAAATATGTAATCTCTAATCTTAGGAAACTCAAAACAAAGAAATAAAGGTAAACAGATAAAAGAGTATTCTTCAACTTTTCTTCATTGCACAGGGAAATCCCCTTATAAAAACATACTGCCTATGCCATGTAAAAATCTGGTGTTTAGTTCTCTAGATTTCTTTATTAGGGCTTTTTTCTATGCTTCATCAAACCGATTAACCTTGAGATCCTTATCACGGTCAAATGGTATTCTTACTTGGGGCTTACTTTTATCTTCAGCAGCCTTATTCTTTAATTTTTTATGATGAATGTCAACAAGAGATTCACTGTATGAGGAGTATATCTGCTCGAGGAGATCTGCTCAGCCAATCTCTTTTCCCTTCCTGACAATATCAGGCGTGCCAAAAAAATGTATACACAGGACTTGTATTCATCTTTTGTTATCAGTGTATATTGAGTATTACAATTTTAATAGTTTTTTCCTTTCTTAAAATGTGTATACATTTTTTTGGCACCTTCTATATATGTTCATAATCCTTGTTATTGAATGACTTCCTTGTTTCTTGTGTCTCCTTAGTTTTCCTTTCCCAGTCAGCTGGCATATCTATCCAGACTGATCGATCTCCAGATTTGTCATTGGCTCTTCTCTTAAAAGTTCTGGGCCCAAGACCAAAGTCTTTCAATTCTGGAGGAAGCTCAGTCATCCATGACTCCCTTGTAATTGGTTTAGAACAATCATCATCTCCTTCAGTCAGTTTTTCTTTCATTCTCTGGGCCCTTTTTTCAAATCCTGTTGTCACACTATAGTTCACCGGTCCTTTTGTAGAAATTGGTCCAACAATGTTCTCATCTTCACTGCTGTTTCTTTAGAGTTGAAATGTGATGATATTTGTTGTCCTGGATCATCTCTGCCTTTGTCACTTTTCTTTGTAGATTTAATAAAACCAGGTGGCAATGCAGGATCTATGATACGTCTTAGAGAAGAATCATCTTGCTTTTTAAATCCAGGAGGAAGGACTGATCCAAAAAACCCTTCATCATCATCATCACTGGCTTCATCAACTTGATTTCTCCTGTTTTCTTGCAGTTGGGCCAGTGTCATCTTCTTCAGATTCTTGATTTCCTTCTTCATACATAGAGCGACTGTCCTCATCGCTGTCTGATGACTCTGTACTACTGCTTTTATAATCAGGGGTAGGGCTGGTCCTGCAATGGGGCTGGGGTCCACTCCTTTTCCTCCACTGTCCCAAGGGCGTTGAAGCCGGCGGCAGTGCTGGACTGATCAGATCCCTCACTATGCACGGTTGCAGACACTGGTAATGGAGGCAAGTCTATATCCATGCAGAGTCAAACCTACCCCTACCCATGAATATTTTTTAATAAGGAAGAAGTCGAGGACATATGAAGATAACACAAATAAAGTATCTAACTACAGTGCTCGTAAGCAAGTACAAGGATGTGCCCATTTGATTGTGACACAATAGTTATGATTACCAAATCGAAGCACAGGGCCTCTGCAAGTGAAATGTGCAATAACGCAATTCACATTAATAACAACAACATATTCAAATCAGTAAATTATATCAATTATAATTTTAACATTTTAAATATTTATATTTTTAGTTGAACAACATTATATATTAGGTTATCATACTAAGATTAATCTATGAGGTGGAAGTCTGGAGATAAACAACCCATCTTTTTAAATAACTCATCTTTCTTTTAAAAATTAGATATGCCATATTTATTAATAGCTCCTTTTAAATTGAATTCTTCTGGAAGATCTTTAAATGACTGAGTTCATGACTCAAATGCTTATATAAATAATGCCTTTATGAGAAGAGCATTTTAAAAAAACCTAATGCATTATTTGCTTTATGATGTTACATACACTTTGAGGTTTCAACAGAATCTATGTATAATCCATGAGAGTATCCAAGACTTTCAATGTTGTCCATTAGTTGTGTCTCACCGGAAAAAGCAGTAAGACTGTAGAGTTGGGGTCTGCTGCTCTAAGAATAGCACTGCAGGCCGACACTCGGCATAGCTCAGAACATACCTCCACATTCCACCTGGCGGTGCCCAGGGACCAATGATCACTGGAACGCAGCCTTCCTTTCCCAGCGCCTGCCAACACTGACACTTCATTAGGGAACAAGAGCCTGTCAGCCACGGCCAACCTGAATGGTGTGAGAGCAGTGTTTCTCAGACCTTTTTAAAACTCTACATATAGGCTTTTTCAAGGGGAAAAGCAATTCCATGGACCCCAGTGTAGACTTTAATTATTACATAAATAAGTACAAACAATGGAAGTTCACACAACAGTTTATGCTATTATAAAACAATAAAATATAGATCAATGTATTAATTAAATACAAATTAAACTATAAATCCAATAATATTCAAATCAGCATTAGTCTAATATGACAGATAATATTGCTCTGCTAAACTGAAACAGCTAAGGGCTATGTTGGATTCTGAGGCCTGCATGCTGTATCACAATTGCCCTGTGATGGTTTAATTCCCTCACACTCCACACACAATCTGTGGACAACGTCTTCAGTTCTATCTTCAAAACAGCCCAAATGGGATCCCACTCACTACCTAGGCTGCTGCCCTCTGGAGGAAGTCACCATGACCTGGCCTCCCACCAGGACAGCAGCAGCAGTCTCTCTCAGGCTAGCTCCCTTGCAAGCATCCTCCTGTGGTAATAGTCTACACTCCACACAGCTGCTAAGGAGATTCTCATAAAAAGTAAGTCAGATCGTGTCACTGCTCTGCACAAAAACCTTCAATGGCTCCCCCACTGCATTTCCTGGATATGCCACAATTCCCACACTGGCCCTCTAGACCCCACATAATCAGGCCCCCAAACTTCCTTCTGCTCTCTGTCCAATAGTTGCTCTGTTCCAGCCACACTGACCTCACGGTGGGTCCTCACACTCAGCATGCAAGCCCCTCCCACCCCAGCCTCGGGGTCTTCACTACTGGAAGGGCCCAGCTAGCTCATGAATATTGTCTTTGTCTTAACTGAAAGGCCTTCTCGGTGAGTCCGTTCTCAAGCCCTCCTTAAGGCCACACCCTCCCAGCCAGCACTCTTAGGCCCTGCCCTGATTTCTTTCTCTCTACTTCTCTTGTCACCATCTGTCATATTAGGTATTTGTGTGCTGTCTGTTTACTCTACTAGAACATCAGCTCCATGAGGTCACGGATAATGGGTCTGTTTGTTTAACCCTAGAATAGTGCCTGGTAAAGATTTGTGGCATGTGCTATGGAATCACCAGAGCGTTATTTCTGCATTAACTCTGCCTCTGTTCTTTTCTCATTAGTCAGTTTTCATGGGCATTAAAGTTGTGACACAGAGTTTTGTTACAAAATGATCACGGGCAAGATCCAGGATGTAATTTTACTTATTTTTGAAAGAACAGCATTGAAACAGGCACAGAAAACCTGCAGACCCTGCAGATGACAGACCCATAACTTTTTTAGACCCCATTTTGAGAAATACTAGACAAGAAAAGGGTGAGAAAACAGTCATGTACCACACCCCAAACAGAAGTGGCTGCCCTCCACAATGGAATAGGGAACCCACGTAAAGACGTGCACAAACGAAAACACCGCACTACCTGATAAGCCACTCAAATTTTATGTCCCACTGATTATACCCATTATTTCAACTAGGGTATAAACTTTCACATTTCAAAGCCCTTTACAGTCTGAGCCAAGTTTACTTTCCACTTTTATTATCAGTTTATCAGTTATTTCCACTAACAATCAAATGGACCTCTACCCACCAAACATCTCCTTGTGCCCTGCAGTGATTTTCTTGTAGCTTTTTAAATTAGCCAAGTAATGCATGTGCACTCAATAAACCAACACAGAAGCAAAAGAGAAAGAACAAGTTATTTATAAGCATAAATCAGCTGCTGTCCCACTCCAACAACCACTTTGACATTTAAGTATTTCCAGAACCTTTTCCTGTTTACATGTGCATCATGTAAACAGAGCCACTCCTGTCCCCTTCCAAACATTTCCCTCCTCTGCACCCAACCTAACTCAGCAGGCACCCACAATCCCTCCCTCGCCACTCCCATACTCCACAGGCCCTTACCTTGAGAACATTTGGCAATTAAGCGTCATGTGACATCCCATGGAGTTGTCTGGTGGTGTTACTTACCCTTTCCCCCTTATGCCCTATCAGACCAAGTACACTGCTAGACAATACACGTAAAGGACAGAGTGCCCTCGTCTATGGGAAATTGTTCTATGAGCCCACCGCATAGCAGCCATGCACCTCTATTCATCCCTCATAGCACAAGACGTATTACTTAATCCTCATTTACTTTTACAGACCCATTTCATTGTTTTTAGAACTAAAACAACAAGACATAGAAAATGTCTGCGTTAGTCTCCAAAGGGTAAACCTGGCCAGGTTTTCTGGTCTACACTGGCAGCAGGAGGAACGGTCATGGCACATAACTCAGCACGCTCCATACTCAACGGAGGGAGCAAGCGAAAAGCAGAGTTAGAAACATTTTCCCCTCAGAGCTAAATGCTAGGATGCCTCTTTAAAGGAGGACAGACTGATGAGTCACCGGTGAGAAGTAGAGAGAACAAGAAAACAAATTAAAATGGTGGAAGAAAATGATTCTGCAGGGAAGACAAGAACAGAGACATAAAAGAACTATGGGGCAGGATGGTGAGCTTGATGCTGATCATAAAATAAAAAAGCAGTCGTCTGAATGTAAAAACAATAGACCGGGAAAGAAGAGCTGCGAGCAAGTGAGCCATGAAGTAAAGGAGGGCAGGCAGGATGACGTCTTCACACCTGCAGGGTTTCACACTAACTAGAGGAAAACAAGACATCAGCAGGTTGGTACAATTATATGTGTCCTTATAAAGAAAGGATGTTATAGGCATCACCCTGTATTCCTTGTCTTTGTGACCTCAAAGTACAATCAACATTTGCCATTTCACTATTTAATCATTTCTCCTACCTTATTAGATTCCAAATTGAATTAAGATGAAAATGGATTACTTCACAATGAGAAAAATAGCTTTTTAGAAGCTTGTTATGAAAAAAATTAGATAACATATTAGTTCCTAAAATGAAACATGTCTATGAAGTATGTAGTATAATGCTGTGAGATGTTCTTTTAAAAAAAAAAGACACAAAAAAGACAATTAAGCTTCCCATAAATGCAAATGTCCTGGCTAATAGTTTCACCAGGAAAAACAAAAAACAAAAACAGGAACAGTTTGCTCTTTCTCCTTGCCAGCACAGGGCAAATTTTATTGATCGTGTGTGTGTGTGTGTGTGTGTGTGTGTGTGTGTGTGTGTGTGTGTCCCTGCCTCCCTCCCTCTCTTTCTCTCCCTTCCCTTCTCTCTCTGTCTTTCCTCTTCTCTGTCTTTCCTCTTCTCTGTTTTTCCTCTTCTCTGTCTCTCCTCTTCTCTCCTCTCCTCTCCTCTCCTCTCCTCTCCTCCCCTCCCCTCCCCTCCCCTCCCCTCCCCTCCCCTCCCCTCCCCTCCCCTCCCCTCCCCTCCCCTCCCCTCCCCTCCCCTCCCCTCCCCTCCCCTCCCCTCCCCTCCCCTCCCCTCTCTTCTCTTCTCTTCTAGTCTACTCTTCCCTCACTCCTTCTCCCTCTCTCTGTCCTTCCCTTCTAAGGAAGTCTTTGATAAAGGCACTTTTTAAGGACTGCACATTCTATTTGCAGATCCTAATTAGAACAGTGATTCCATAAAGACAGAAAGAAAGTAATACTGGAGAATTCAGGCACCTTTTTCTTCTAGATAAAGGAATACTGTTGTCCATGCAAAGGAATCCAGCTCTCTGGTATCTTGTTGAAAGAGAAAATGGGAGGAAGATCATTTCCCCTAGGTTCTGCTTGCTCTCCTGCAGGGCCCATTCAATCTTCTGATAACCCAAGTTTTCTAGGAACCTCTGGGGGAACTGAAAGTAGTCTAGGCTACCTTCTGGGTTAAATCCTGAGTGAGCAGAAGCCATCTTCATGACCTCCAGAGAAGTTGGAGCAGGTCTGAGGCATTAGGAGCAAGGAAACACATCAGAAAAAGACATGACAAAACAGAAGATTTCCCAGTGAGAAACTCATTCAGTGAGGCCAATGTTAAATCCCGTTTTTCTTTTCCTAACTTATGCTGACAAAGTCAGGCAACAAGAAAGAAAACTCTGGTTCATCTCCGGACAAACGTGACTGTCAGCAGCTCAAAGACCACGTCATGAGACTGAAGTTGCAAAACAAAGTCAACCCCTGCGTAAATGAGAGGCAGTGCCCTCATCTGGTTCCTGACAGAGACTGAACATATTCAATCACTCACCACCCTACTAACCTGCTCCCCGGGACCTCTTGTAGCTCCTGTGCCCCTCACTTGGCTCTGTCATGTCTTTTTCTCCATATAACACTTATGACCTTCTGACACGCCATATACTTTATTTTTCCCAGCTTCCTGCTAAAATGTAACTTCTATAAGGTCAAAGCCTTTTTTCAGTTCAGACACACCACTGTTTGGCACTTGTAGAAGTGAAGAGATATTTTTTGAATGAGTTCCATAGGAGTAAATGGAAAGACTATTTTAATATTATACATGAGCATATACAAAATAAGACCATTCTTAGAGGGACGTTCAGCCACTCAAGATTAAGCAATAACAGATGTATGATGCCCTTTGATGTCTGGGCTGCACGTGCACTACACTGAAAAATAAGACCATTTAACATCATCTATGTTGTCTTCTCACCAAATGCTTAACTTGGAAGAAGCAGTGAGGAAGCAATCAGACTAATTGAGATTTTGGGACTTTCTCCAAGACAACTGGCCTGGATTCTGCAAAAATATCAATTTCATGGCAGGAAAAAAAGGAGAGGAACTGTTTTAGATGAGAGACATGACAAGAAAAGGTAATACGTGATCTCTGACTGGAACCTGGATTTTTTTCATCAGCTATCAAGGACATTTGGGAACAACTGGAAAATCTGACAATAGACTCTATGCTCGATACTACTGTTCTATCCGTGTGACATAATGCTAGTCCAGTTGTGCAGGAGATGCCGTTTTTCCTAAAAGACACATACTGAAGTATTTAGGGGTTAAGTGCTATGTCTGCAATTTACTATCAGATGGTTCAGAAAAAAATTCATATTATCTAGGTATGAATTTTTTTCTGAACCATGTGATACAGACTTCTCATTGTATCACCCTTTTAACTTTGTAAGTTTGAAATTTTTCAAAATAAAGCATGGAGAAAGGGGAGTTAAAAATTACAAAGACCCCATGCTAGAGAGACAGTGGGGTCAACAAGAGAGTGATAAACATGGGAGTGGAAGGGCTGTGCTCTTTGCCTCCCTGTACCCTCCAAACACATCAGCTCTAAAAAAATACCTAACATTCAGAGCTCCACTTGCTCTCCTCAGTGGCTGGGGTCCACACCCACCTTTCCTTTCCTGTCAAAACCCTACTTGTCCTTTGAGGCATGTTCAAATCCTTCCCACTCCGTGAGACCTTCCCCAGATTGCTCCCTTCCCAGCCTCCACTCTGTTGGATTTAAACTCTATCATCTCCCACTGCACCATGTGACATGTCCAGGATCCCACGCATCACAGTTGCCAGGGATACTAGTTCCCGTGTATGTGCCTATCTTTCCTGCCCAACCAGGAGCTTCTCCATAAGCAGGGATCAGAACCGCCCTCCCTACTTTCTATCTCCGGCAGAGCTAGCACAGCTCCTTATCCACAGCAGATACTCAAAAAGACCTTGAGCAAAAACTTTCTGTTCCTTACCTGTCCTCATGTCTAATAAGATGGGAGATAGTCAGTATTTATCCTATCCACTCTGTTACATCTGTTGTTCATGCCTCTGCGGTAAGTGCTGTCACAGGAAGACAACCCACCATGCAGTTTAGCTCATTGCTAGAGGCGTGTCCATGTCCTAGGAAAGGCAGAGCACTCTTTGAAGACGAAGATCACAGCTGTCCTGTCTACTTGCAGCCACCCACAACTCCCAGCATGAAAGGAGCACTCAATAAATGGTGAATGGTTGAGTGAATGAATGTCTATCGCATTTTCAAACACATTTTAAAAACCAAGACAAATGAAAGTGTAGTAGTTACACAGACATGCAAGCACTACAATTAGTTTACTCTGTTGGACACAATTAAATTTGAAGACCTTTTCTAATTCATGGACTCGAAATCTTTTTATGTCCTAACACCTTAAAATGTAAAGTTTTCTATTTTCCAGTGGCCATTGCTTTGGAGCACACCTGAGGGATACAACACAATCCCTAAAACAGTGACCCTAGGCTGGGACAGATGTGGGGTCACAGGTCTGAAAGCGTTAAACAAAGGGATAGGGAGGGGCCACAGACCTCTGAAAACACTCCACAATGATTCAGATACACACACTAGAGACATATTGAGCTCTGAAATCTGAGGGAGAGCAGCATAGATGCTGATCTTGAACAAAAGAGAACAAAGGGACCCTGGTGTATTCTATCACCCTGGCCTGGGTATTCCAGGTTACTGTATGCTGGGCACTGCTGGGAAGACATCCCACTCTACCATTTACGTTTATTCTCTACCCAGCACCAACACTGAACCGCACTTTCCACAAAGGGTAATATTTAACAGAGGAATCAGGTGTGGTTTAAAAAGCAATACATTATATTGCTAGCCTCTCTGCATACCCTCTCACCCCAAAGAGAACGCTAGTTTCTGAGAAAGAAAAGGGGGAAAAAATGAGTACATTAACAGAATCACAGGTTTGGAAAGCAAATGCAATGGTTGCCTGGTCCAGTCCTGCCCACACTGTGCATTCATTCCTTCGACAATGACCCTAACAGATTCATGTAACCTTATTAAATACTTTCAGTAATGGGAGTTCACTATTGCTCAAAGCAGTCCATGTGAGGTTCCACAGCTCCTGATTGATCTGCCTTATGGAATGAACAGAAATCTGTTCCACTCGAGTGCTAGTGCCCTTGGGAACTACATAGCCCTTTCCTGTGAAGGCCCTGTACATATGTATCTGAATCCGTCACTGTGAAGATGTCACACCAAATCCCAAATATTTGACTGCTCAGGGAAGAACCACCATAGATTCCAACAAAGGCCAAAAAGAGAGGCTTCACCAAGCTCCTTACCAGAAGCAGGAATGCCTTCAGTTGTCTTTTAAACATGTCACTCAGCTATTGAGGAAGTGGCAGAAATCTCTAAACTGTTGTCAAGACGACTGAAGTCCAAATATAAATCTTTTGGGGATTCCATCCGGAAGCAGTTTTAAGTGCATGCACATACACACACAGGGGAAATAATAAAAGAACGATCCTCTCCTCCACTTCCTCCTTCTCTCCCGTCCTTCTCTTCTCCTCCTCTCCCTTCTCTCTCTCCTCTTGCTTTTTGCCACGTGATGATGTGTGTTAAAAATGCATACTGGGAAGCTTTCCACCTTTGGGGTTGGAACAGCTGCTGCCTCAATATTGTTTTTGTTAGGTTTTTAACATACTTTGCTGTTTTTAAGGGAGTTGTTTTTAAGCTACATGTTTCATAATACTAGTTGAGATTACAAAGTGGGACAACTGGCACTCTATTGTCAAGAACTCATGGGGTCCCTAGGTGTCAAGCAAGGACCCCTATCAAACACACCCTCCTGCATGGCTAGCTTCCGTAGATAGCTTGGCTTATCCCAGGAAAGGTCTTTGGGATAAAGGCAAGAAAGTCCACCCATGAGAGCAATGAGAGCCAAGAATGTATAACAGGGAGCCTAAAAAAACCCAAAACTCTTTGAGTCCTTAGTTTTTCCAAGAACACAAAGCATTCACAGAATGTTCCACAGACTATTGTCAATTCCATCTAGGAGCACTTGCCCCCAAAAATAAGATCAGATATACCTAACATCAGGGCTCTGAAAGGTACAGGTACAGATAAAGAAGATATATCATCTGGCCTGTTCTCACTTCCACCTGCTGCAAATGACCCACCTGTCCGGAACCTCTGACCCCACAAAGGGAGCCAGAGACTACTGCTAATAGGGATAAAAGCTGGCTCTGTCCATGCCTAAAACAACCTTGTGCCTTAAATGGGAAGTACATCCCTAAGTGATCACTGAGCAATCAGGGCAAATGACCAGATACAAAAAGTCTAGCCCCTCAGCATCTCCAGTGAGAGAGCAAGAGTCCAGTTAGGAGGTTGCCATTCTCCATCACCTTTTCAATGGGGCCCAACAGCAAGTAATACCAACAGAGGGTATGGCTGCTAGGGTCTTGGTCATACTGAGATTTCAGGGAGGTGTGGCAGTGGCTAAAAAACAGGAAGTTGAGTGGGAGCCACATGCAAAACTTCATCGATCTCTGGACACAAAGAGCAAAGGAGCTCGGGCTCCTGTTAAATTTTTGAAAGGGCTTTTAGACTTGGCATTGACTCTGTTGTCCAGCCACTGACACAGAGAGTTCTCTCTCAAATCAGGAGAGCAAACCCAAGGCAGTTACAATGGCCTTGGCCTCACCCAAATGCTCTTTTCACCCAGAGAATCACCCTATTTGGATGAGCAACACAAGACCAGCCAAACTGGAGGACTTAACAAATATGACTCAGTGTAGATAATAAGGTCATTGGCCTTTCAAATAAGATATCCTCTGATCTAAAAATGACTAAAATCTAGAGCCACTCAAAAAACAAACAAACAAAAAAAAAACGGCCACGGACATGATGTGATATGGTTGACACTTCAAAACCTCTGTCTATCCACAAATATCTTCTTGCTCTGCTTTGGCACTGTTCTCCCCTTCCAAACTCAAACTCCTACCAATAGAGCCACTGCAAAAAACTAGCAAACAAGGTGAGGCACTGTCTTCAGGAAGCCACTAAGAGTGTGTTTCATTCTCAAAGATAAAAGAAGTAAAGGGATTTCCTCCAGCTTTCTCATCTCCCAGGTTTGCTAATTGTTACCCTGGAATCATATGTTAACAGGAAATGGTACTATATACCTGAGGAAATCATCTGGTATAGTACTCTGCCTTAAAAGGAAAGATGTTATTATGTCCATTTTATAGATGAGGCGATTGAGATACTTGTCGAAAATTGCAAGGCTAGTGAGTGGGAAAGAATGATAACTCAGCTTTGCTGCCTTCTGGTATAGGGCTCTTTCTACCTGATCTGTTTCTTTGTAAAAGGATATAGAGAACTCATCAAATAACGAACTTGAAAATAATTCCTGTGACGGGGCAGGGCCTGTGCCATCTAAGTGGATGACAAAGGGGAAAAAGGCAAAACATTGTCTACTTCATTTATTCCCAAAGCCAGGGCTAACACACACAACACACATCAAAGTTGCCTCTTGATTCTTTGGGACAAGACATTTCTTCCAAGTCTTTGAAGGCCTTCTGAGAGGCTGACATGATTCCTCACACAAGGAAAACATGGGATTCCAGAAATTCATGTCTGGACTATGTTAGAAAGTCTGTCAGACAGTGAAACCCATCCCTGTAACACTGATAAAGGTCAACAGAGGAAGACCAGAGCAGCATCCTATCCAGATGCTAGCTGGAGCCAGCCAGGGGGCAGGAACAGTGAGTAGTTTGTGTCGGAATAACAAGAAGGAAGGGCCTTTGCCAGATGCCCTGGAATTCTAGGCCAACTGGACAGTTTGGCAGAAATGAGAGTTCTGGCAAAGGACAGTGATGGGAGACAGTCAAGAACGCTGTCCTGCCAAAGGTTCCAGAAGAGCCTAGATGGAGCCTGGACACTCTGTTGGTCTCCTACAATTCAATCCTAATTTAGAATCATTTCCTCTTTATAAGCTTCCTGTACATCCATCTTGAAAGACGAGTTAGCATTTCTTTGAGACAAGTGAGAATGACTATACCCTTACGCTGCTCTTTTTTTAGGAAATGGTTTTTTGTGGACCAGATTTGCCAAGGACAGTACAACTAGGCATCAATGCCAAAGACTGCTGAAACGGCTCAAAATTAGCTCTTTCATAAGAGGTAATTCTGTTATTTGATGTGCACACACACACACACACACACCCCAAAAAAGGAAAGCAAGGAAGGATCCTTAAATCTCTAAACTCCCCCGGGAGGGGCGAGGGGGGGTTCCGAGGAGCTGTCCCGTGTTATCTGACACGTCTGCCAGAACGCGCAGCTTGGGTGTTTGTTTTTGTCTTTGTTTCTGGCTTCCTTCATGATTCTTCAGGCTCAGAAGACCCACTTTGGAAGGGGAAGTGGTGATAGAGGACTTTCTCATCCTGCCTTTATCGGAGTCACAAAAGTTCTCCAGACGGCAAACTCTACAGAACGTTCTTCACCTTCCACCCCAATCATCCCCTCGCGCTTTCCCACCCTCAGCTAGGCTTTCTGTTTTTAAAGTGAATAAAGCAATTGCCCCCGGGAGGCACAAGAGGACTCCGCGCCTTGGCGGAGTAACTTAGTTTCCGCCGGAAGGAAATTATCAAAGGCGAAGAAGAAAGCCCTCCGCGGCCGAAGAGGCCGCGGCAGTGGCCAGGTCTCACCACCGCTCTTCCTGTCACCGCGCAGGGACCCGGGCGCCCGGCCCTGGCGCTGCCCCCACAGCGCGGCGAGGCCCGAGCTGATCCCGGGAAACCGGCCGGCCGTGGTGGAAGGAGTCGAGAAAGCTCCCTAACAGTCTCGGACCCGAACCCCAGCAGGAGTCGGACGCGGGCGACCCCAGGGTCGCGGGGACAAGGGGGGAATCCCAAGGGATGAGGGGGCACGGGGACAGGGGAACGCACGAACTAGGGGAGCGCCGGGAAAGAGGGGGCGCACGTACTGGAGGATGCGGGGGAAGAGGAAAGCGCACGGACCAAGGGGGACACAGGGAACGAGGGGGGCGCGGGAAGAAGAGGGGACACACAGACTAGTGGGGCGCAAGGGGCAACAGGGGCGCAGGGGAAGTGGGCGGCGCACGGATGAAGGTGTCCCCTGCGGCTGGCGGCTCAGGACTCACCCCGAGAAGACACACTTTGAGCTCCCGTATCGCCATCATGTGCTCGGGGTCGGTCCGGGTAGGGGCTCAGCATCCTCCGGGGCCCGGGCCGCGCCGCGTCGCGTCCGCGCCGAGCCAGAGTCCTCCAGTCTCCGCCTTTCCCTCGCGGCGCCCGCGGGCGGAACCGCCGCCGCTGCTATTTCTGGGCCGCCCGCCCCGCCGCAGTTGGTCACGTGGCCGCCGGCCGGCTCCTCCCGGGTCTTCGGGTCTGACCTCCTCGGCCACTAGCTCCCAGGAACGCCCCCGGACAGCGTCAGCCACCCCGGGCCTCTCCCGGGATTTGCGGTGGCCCTGGCAGAGTGCCTCCTCTCTCGGGCCAACTCAGCAGCTGGACCAGGCTCTACAGAGCCCTCTGTGGCAATTGCCCCGCCAGCGCTGCTGGCTGAAATGCCCCGTGGGGTGGAAGGAGTGCAGGACCCACTGTGAGGAGATCTGCACCCACGACTGGCTGTATCACTGACGATTCCATTCCTCATCTGAAAAGTGGGTGCTCTCAGCCGAGATCATTTATATGGGAGCACTTCAAAGACTGTATGTCCGTCCCATCATTAAATGACACACTAGGTTCCCGTCGGAAATGAAACCATGCAAGAGACAGTTGTGAGGGTGAAAAGGAGGGGTTAACTTTACTTTTTCTAATACTGGGGCTGTTTACCCATATGTAGCTCTTCACTCTCCCACCTGATTTCATTTTTCTGTATGAAGTTGAAAATGGTTCTAGAAGCAATGTTCTATTCCTCCCTCTAACACAGGGGTGTCCGTGTCTGAAAAGGAAACAGGCATTCTAATGAAGAATCTGCCTTGCTCAGTATAGAAAATGCTGCAACTTGCCTTCTAAGAGGCTGAAATGATTCTTCACAAGGAAAACATGGGATTCCTGAAATTGATGTCTGGACGCTGTTAGAAAGTCTGGCAGACAGTGAAACCCACCCCTGCAACACTGATAAAGGTCAACAGAGGAAGACCAGAGCAGCATCCTATCCGGATCCTAGCTGTGAGCCAGCCAGGGGGCAGGAACACTGGGTAGTTTGTGCCCAGATAACAAAGAAGGAAGGGCCTTTGCCACATGCCCTCCAATTGTAGGCCAACTGGGGAGTCTAGTGGAAATGAGAGAGTTCTGGCAAAGGACAGTGATGGGAGACTGTCAAGAGCACTGTCCTGCCAAAGGACCCAGAAGAGCCCAGACTCCGTTGGTCTGCTACAATTCAATCCTAATTTAGAATCATTTCCTCTTTATAAGCTTCCTGTACATCCATGTTGAAAGACGAGTTAGCATTTCTTTGAGACAAGTAGGAATGAGTATACCCTTACACTGCTCTTTAGGAAATGGTTTTTTTGACACACACCCAGCCCTCAGAACTATAGCTAGAAATATGTAGCTCCCCACAGACGTTCTGCATCCTTCCTTAACCTGGAAATAAAGAGAGATTCTGGCAGGAGACAGTCAAGGGAAGCTTGTGAGAACTGCCTCCTTTCCTTCTCCAGTATACCTCATCCGCTCAGACAACTTTATTTGTTGCTGCTATAGAAATGTCAGCCTTTTGGACATATCTACCTGAATAACTTACTGGCATTTCCAATTAGAAGTAATATGACTTTTAAAAAAAAACTTCATGCTCTATCCAAAACTCTCAGCCCTCTCTCCCTACTCACCAGTTTTGATCAATGACATTTCCATTCCCCCCAGCAGATCACCTACCTTGATCATCTGGCTTTGTTCCCATTGGAGCCAGGTTGAAGCTAGGAGCACCCAAGTAGCCCTATAGAATAGGGACTTCCAAATCAAGGCCTCCAGAGAGAAAATCCTATTACACAGGAGTCAAAACAGGCCACAAAACAGACAAGTGGCAATGAAATTCCCCATAGCAGCAGGGTATTCCCCTTGCCACGTACAGGTTTGTGGAGGGTTACTCACATAAATCTGGACTAAATTGTTCAAAAAGTAGCCATGGACAAGATACAAATCCTATTCAACAAGGAAATTATTGTGTCAATATCTGTCCTTCATTTGGTGTCCAAAGTAAGGACAATCTTACATGTGGGCAGAGTGAAGGGAGGCCTACCCAGAATTACCCAGCCCTGGCCACAATCCCTCACTGTCTTCAGATTTGCTGAGCAGAGAACAAGTACTCTAGAGTTGCAGAGACGTCTTGGTAAAGCAACAACTTGATCAAGGCCTTCAACAGCCTTCCCCAGCACCTAGACCATCCCCGGCAGTATGACTTGAATCTCCATGTAGAAGCACTTCCCTTTGGCCTTTCTTCTCACTTCCCAAAAGCTGGTGAAAGCTTTTTCCATTATCTACACCCTATAAAATAAGTGGGAATTCATAAAATTGCAATAGGTCACTGAGGACAGGCCCGCCCCAAATAAAAATGAGTTGACAGAATTTCTCTTCCATTCCCTTACTCTTTTTCATGATTCTCCTCCTTCCACACTCTTCTCCACTAGCCTAGGTGTCTGGGATGCTTGTGTGGTTTCTAGGCTCTTCCGAAATAGTCCTTTATCCAGGCCTCCCCCCGCCCCCCATAAAGCACCCTAGTCTGCTTGTCCTTCTCCCCACCCCCAAGCCCATTAAAAATCACCTCATTTGTGTCTCATTTTGATCAGGGTGAGCATTCTACTTTACAAAGTGTCAATACTTGTCTGTCAACCAGACCGCCTTCATGGGTTTATACTCCGTCTTCAGCCAGGTCATCCTTGAGGGCTTAAAAACTGGCCTCGTGAAAACCCTGCTCTGCACGATCAACCCAACATGACACATTGGCCCTCACCAGGAAGGAGGAATGATGACTGCTATGAGACATATTTGGGAGTGACATGTCCTGGGTAGCTCTCAACATTTTAAAGGCATAATATTCTCTATGAATGCTATTATTATATTCAATGATTACTATAGTAAGGGCCTGTCGTTACTCCTCTGGAATTTTCTGCAAATATGAAGAGGTTCTGATATAACTTAGGCAGGGATAAAAATGCAGTGGTGCATACTGAATTTATCAAATAAAAGAATAGAACATGCAAGATTTTCATATGAGACCTTTGTAAAATAAAAGTTCACTGTACCAATTCAGACTTCTGCTTTTCTGCTGCTTTAAAGTCTTCAATGGCAGCATGTAGGAAGAAATCCAAACTCTTCAGTATATCTTGCCCAAACTAGCCTCTTCTCCGCCCATCTGGTGAAAACCGATCATCCTTCAAATACCTGCTCAAATATCACCTCCTTAGGAAAGTCTCCCCCTGAGTTTGCACATATTCTGCTCACACTTCCCTTAGCATTTATTCAACATAAATAATTAGCAACTAAATCCCTTTTACAACAAGTCCGAGTCCAAACAGATACACAAATGTAATTATCTGTCTATATGAGAGGTTACCCATAGATTAAGCAAGGATCGTTTCTGTACCATCAGGATTTTAAAATGACAAGAATTTTTTTCTTTTTAAAGAAAAGTGACTAGAAATGAATCTCTTTATGTCAATCTACTTAGAACTTTTTCTAACAGAATCTTTGGCCTTGTATGCTATTCAAACAAGCCTGCAGTTTCATGGGTACCTAAGTCTGGGAGAACACAGAGTCGTCTTCATGATATGACCCCAGGGTCTAGGGGCTATCCCCCTAACAGTATGGCTGAACCTGGTACACTCCTTATCCTGGGACTTCATCAGGGAAGGTTCTGTGGGGGAATTTCCTATAAAAGAAAACAGTAATTCACCAAGAAGTGTTTAGTGAAAGTCTGCCAAGTGATTGCAAAGTGCCTGGAAAAAACAAACACAATGTTTCTTTAAAATCTACCAAAAGCCAATAACAGCCATAAAACTAATCATGTTTTTGATCCAGCAATCTTTTTTTTTTTTTTTTTTGACAATAACATGGAAACAAATACAAAACAATGAACAATTATAAAGCCTGCCTGTTCATGCATAAATATACAAAGAAACAAAGAACTACATTAGAGAAGTGAAAAACCACCTCTACTGAGATAAAGGGAGAATAGTTGCATTAATTGCAATATTAAAGGTGTGAAACAACTGAAATCTCTCAACCTTTGAGGAATGGTTAAAGCCAACTACGGTGTCTCTACAAGGGTATGGTATGTTTAATGGTGTACAATGGTGTATGTCACTTAGGTATTAAATGAAATGTGTATACTAAGTAGATTTATAGAGAAGTTTGTAGTAAATAAGTTTCTATGAGAATAATATGACACAAAATTGGATCTGCACGCTAAACAATATAAACCATACAAATTTGTTACAACTCCCCAGACTGCAGGTTCATCTCAGTAGACCAGTGGTGAGTCAACTGCTCTGCTCCAGGGAAAATTAAAGAAAAATAAAAATGTTTATAAACCTTGTTTTTAATAATTATATCTTGTTTATGGAACTTTAGTGTCTGCAGCATCAGTTAAATAGCTTTTAATATTTCTCATTTTCTGAACAACTTTCTTTCTCCCTTCCTTCCTTCCTCCCTCTCTTCCCTAAATTCCGTACACTTTCTAACTAGCATGTGCTGCTGCCTCTTATTTATAAGTCAGACCCTTTAAACACATTATAAGGAGCTGAATTCAGGACATAGCCCGATAAGGGAGGAACCTGAAGAATTTAGGAAAGCAGAGGTGAGAGGACCCCACAATTCACCCACAGACTTGGAGAAGAAGAAAGCAGCCTGAGGGATTCTGAGCTGCTAGTGTAAAATAATAAACTTAACTTCCACAGTTGACAGTCTTTTTGAAAGAAAGCGTTTATTGGGCCATTGCTAGCAAGAAAAATTGAAAAACACCAGCTCCTAGAGCATGAAGTCTAAACCACGAGCAGCAGTGCCAGGTGGGGAAGCAACATGTCCACTGTCCTGGGGCTGACAGGCTTTGTTTAAACATCAAGTAGGGTGAATAAAGATGTAAGTTGTTTTGAAAGAATTCGCATTGGCTATCAATACAGGGAGTGGGAGAAGGTGAAGCAGAACTAGTTTGGGGATAGGCGCAGAGTCTGTAAGGAAGAAGTGTTTGTTACTTTGGATTGGTTGTGTGCAACAGTCCAGAAAGTTCATATGTAAATAAGAAACGGAGGCTCCTGGACTTTGATGGAGCCTGGCTATTCTCACTTTTAGGTAATGGGAAAACAGTCACCTAGAAGTTAGTTCAACAGATACTCAGGAATTTAAGCAGTCTTGTTAGCTGGCCCCCAGCTATCAACAGGCTAACTATTCTGTCTCTTTCTCTCTCTCTCCAGCCCACTGTAATTTAGAACATCTCAGAATTTTTCTCTTGTCACTAGGGACGCCTGAGAACAGAAGGAGCCGCCATCTGTGGAGAAGAGATGGTCCCCGGCAACTGAGAATGGGACAGTATGGCTGAGGGCATGGGAGAGAAGTAGATACAAATCCCTTTGTGAATGACTGTCCTCTATTGGCCACTCCAGTTGTCTTCATCTTTGTATGCAAAGATCAATGACATCTCTTAGAAGCTCAGGAGCAGCAGCCAGAGAAGCGGGTCAGTTGTCAGTGCTCAAGACGAATGAGAGCAGAGGAGGGTGGGGAGTTACCTTCCTCATTTTCTCCATCACCACCTGAACAGGAGTACTCAGAAGAATTGGAGAACAAGCAGATCTCCCTCACTTAAAACAAGGGAAGCATCTGTTGGCTCTCAAAAGATTTGCTGTCAGATGACAATTTTTAGATTATTTTCCAGATATACTTTCCTGAGTCTCAACACTGGGCACCAAGCCATCCTCCTCATCTGACTGGTCTCTTCATGGACATTCCTGCCCATCAGCCTACAATCTTTCCAATCCCTAGTTAAGCTGAAAGAATTGAGTTAAAAGAAGACATTAAGATATGTATTAACGTCTCCCACAAAATGTAAATGGATGAATTCAACTGGGAGACCACCTCCCAAAAGCCATAAACAATATGTAACCCAGTCAGTCTTATCCATTGTCATCACTTACTTGTAAAACTGGAAAATAAAATTACAATGATGCAGACCAAAGACAACCCAACCCAGTTTCATTTCTTAGGCCATCAGTAGGTTGATCTTCCTGACTAGTCATATAAATTTCACTGCACTTGCTTAGAATAATATTGTGGAGTTTAGGATATAATTTTTTCTTAAGAGTGGCTGTGTTTAACATTTTTTATACTTAACATTATGTATCAAACTGGAAAACTGATTTTAGACATTAGAAACAATTCTCACATCTTCAGGAATTTCTGTTTTTAATTGTTTACACACCCATTCAGCAAATAGTAGGTGCTAATTATGTGCTAGACACTGGGCATGCAACTAAACGAAACGGAGGACACCTGCTGTTGTAGAGCCTGCAATGGAAACAGGCAAACAAATAAACAGGCAACTATAACATGCTGTTAAATGTCTGAGGCTTAGTATATTTGCTTAATTTTTCTTATTCTTTCAATTAGGAAAATTAATATAACTTCCAGAGTCAGCAAACCTTGAATGCAATCAAACCCAGCCCCCAATTAAGCAGGGTAGGGAGAGATGGTCAAGATGGCTAGAGTTTGAACCTAGTCAACCAGGAGGGGTGTGTGTGTGTGTGTGTGTGTGTGTGTGTGTGTGTGTGTGTGACAGAGACGGAGATCTTTGTTCTGCCTGAATTCCCAAGATTGCCCTAGACTAGGAAGAGCCTAATGCTAACTATTCCCTAATTCACTAAGTGCCTCTCAGAAGATCTAAGTATAGTAAATCCTCACTTAACCCCCACAGTAGGTTCCTGAAATGGCAACTTCAAGTGAATGATGTATAATGAAACCAAGTTTACCACAAGCTAATTGATAGAAACAAGAATTAAATTCCTACGACATATTTCTAGCCACAAAAACATCACCAACTTCTAAATAAAGACTCAAAACATCTCTTATATTAAATATTGAAATAAGCATGTGCTATATATACATTTAAGAAAGATTAATAAAAGCAACTAAGATAATTCTTTTCCAACCTGCTTGTTGGAATAAGTGCTGTAGGTGGCTAGAACCCAACCTAGACAGGATGCCTTCCATCACAGGGCCACTTGCACCCACACCCCACACTCACTCAGACTGGGACAATTCAGACACTCTAATTCACGTAGTGTGCACCGCTTTGGGATGTGGGAGGAAATGCAAGTACCCAGATAAAACCCACGCCAACACAAGGAGAACATGGAAATTCCACATAGATAGTGGCCCCGGCCAGGAATCGAATTTTTTTTAATCAAAGTTATAATAAAACATTGAGCAAAACAGTATTATTTAAGGACCTGCTATACCTAGTTTAAAAGTTAACTGAGTTAAGGACACACAGATGGCAAACAGACATATGAAGAAATGTTCAACCTCACTAACCATTAGAGAAATGCAAATAAAAACCACAATGAGATACCACCTCACCCCAGTCAGGATGGCTATCATCAATAAATCAACAAACAACAAGTGCTGGCGTGGATGCGGAGAAAAGGGAACGCTGGTGCACTGTTGGTGGGAATGCAGATTGGTGCAGCCACTATGGAAAACAGTTTGGAGATATCTCAAAAATCTGAAAATGGAACTACCTTATGATCCAGCAATCCCACTCCTAGGTATCTATCCGGAGAAATCCAAAACTCCAATTCAAAAATCTTTATGTACTCCTATGTTTATTGCAGCACTATATACAATAGCCAAGACCTGGAAACAACCGAAATGCCCATCAGTAGATGACTGGATTAAGAAACTGTGGTACATTTATACAATGGAGTATTACGCAGCCATAAAGAAGAAAGAAATCTTACCATTTGCAACAAAATGGATGGACCTAGAGAACATTATGTTAAGTGAAATAAGTCAGAAAGAGAAAGACAAATACCATATGATCTCACTTATATGCGGAATCTAAAGAAAAGAATAAGTGAATGAACTAATCAGAAACAGTTTTGGAAACATGGAGGAAAAACAGAGGGTTGCTAGAGGGGCAGGGGGGTGGGGATAAGGGGAAGGTGAGAGGTTTTGGGAACGTACAGAGGGATAGTGGATGGGGGGAGGGGGGTTCACACAGTGTGAGGGATATAAATGATAAACGTCTAAGTTTTGCTTTGTCTTGTGCACCTGAAACTAATTAAATAAATAAATAAATAAATAAAAATTAAAAAAAAAAAAAAAAAGAGTTAACTGGAGTTGACCTAAGGTTCCAATGACATTAAATTTTGTTTCCACTGTGGTGTTTATTATTGAGCGATTACTCTCATTGTTATCGGTTGACTTGCTTGAGGTACCAATATGAGAGTGCCTGTTATAAACCATCTATAATCCAGTCCTTAGCACAGTACATATTCGGCATGCTGCAATGAGTGTGTATCATTACAACAGATGATCTTAAGTGTGGTAGGGTTGGATGAGCACTTTGACAGCGGACAGAACCAAGTTTAACTCTAGGCTCCTTCATGATGCGTGAATTTAAGGAAGTTCCTGAATCTCTTAGGCCTGCAGTTTCATACTTTGTCAAAGATGGATATAAAAAGGCCGTTGCATTGTTTTGGGGGAGGATTAAATTAGATTTGTGTGAGTGTGTGACTAACCATCCCTGTTTGTGGGCTATCCAGGTTTTAACACTGAATGTCCTGCATCCTGCGAAACCCTACAGTCCTAGGTAAAAAAGCACCAGTTGGTCACCCTATTCCCTTCCCTAAGCCTATAAAATTGTTTCTGGGCTGCTACTATCCCTTAAAAGTAAGTTTAACTTCTACACATTCTCATTTCCTTCCTCATGTAGAAAGACTCCGGACTTAGAAAACAATATCAATATTTTACACATAGCTATAAACCTCTGGATTATCTATCACCTCTCTCCATCTTACACTCAGTTCATATGGAAGGTTTAAATATATAAATTAGAACTTCAGCTAAGTAATAACTGTTTCACTGAATGACATGCCAGGTTTTTAAAAAGAAACAGGAAATAAGAAAAGATTGCTTAGTTTCCCAGCACTCTAGTGAGGCCCCTTTCCCCCTTTTGGTGCTTAACAATCCAACGCCTCTCTCTCTCTCTCTCTCTCTCTCTCTCTCTCTCTCTCTCTCTCTCTCTCTCTCTCTCTCCCTTCCTCCCTCCCTCCCTCCCTCCCTTTCATTCCTGATCTCCAACACACACACACACACACACACACACACACACACACACACACACATACACACACACACACCTCAAATGTTATAGTCTACTAAACTGAACCTTTTCTTCAAAACCAATCCATCATAGTGAAACCAAGGGTCTTTATGACCTTGATTAAATTTAGTTTTAAATCCTAGCTCTAGAAATAATATCCCTCTCTCTAATCCCTCTCTCTATATATATACCCCTCAGAGACCTAGCCTTGCCCTTGGATAATCAGCAACCCCAGAAGCATCAGAAGACAGTAGTGGTTCCTGACTAACCAGCACACAGTCTGGACCTCTGGCAGGCTAAAGATAACATTTTGACCTACATAAGTTATGTTTCAGTTCCTGAGCCCTAAGGTGGAACAACCCCCTGGCTACTTTCCCATGAGACCAGACAGAGGAACTTCTAAAAAGACCTCAGAACTGTCCTCAAGACCTTCAGGAATGATTCATTACCCTTACCTCACCTCCAATCTGCTCCCAACATGATCCTGAATCCCTAACCCACTGTGTTTTGTGATTTTGCCCTATATCATCTGTAACCTACATGTTTTCAGAGAGCCAGGTCTTGAAAGCACTAGCTCACTTGTGTCTCCAGGCTTGGTGTCATTTCCTTAAATAAACCTCTGCTTTCTCTGCTGCAAACTCCTGTTTGTGTCTCCGTTGACTTTGATGCACGCAGGCAAAACAAACACCTTGAGTTCAGTAACAACTGTTCGAGTAGAGGGGATTTTAAGGCAGAATCCTTTCTTGGGTAAACATTTCTGGGAAGTTGACTTTCCTCCAAACATTTATTCCCTTAGACCACTTGTGACTCCCTGAGTTTCAGGCTATGGAACCTCTCTTGGTTCTGCTCTCAGCAGTTGTTCAAAAGTGTTTGCCAAGATTATCTGACGGTAGCCGTGGAGAGGCTGAGAATGGAGGGACTCTGGCTCTATTTCTCCTAAATGGAGGGAGGAAAATGCAGATTTACTTTCGGAAATCACAAAGAGAAAGACTTATAGATTTGAACACATAAAAGTTAACGCGTACAAAGGACCTGAATAGACATTTCTCCAAAGAGGACATATAGACGGCCAATAGACATAAGGAAAGATGCTCAATGTCACTAATTATCAGAGAAATGCAAATAAAAACCACAATGAGATATAACCTCACACCTGTAGAATGGACATCATCAATAAATCAACAAACAACAAGGGTTGGTGAGGACACAGAAAAAAGGGAACCTTTGTGCACTGTTGGTGGAATTGCAAGTTGGTGCAACCACTATGAAAAACAGTATGGAGTTTCCTCAAAAAATTAAAAATAGAACTACCTATGACCCAGCAATTCCACTCCTAGGTATTTATCCGAAGAAATCCAACACTAATTTGATGTTTGTTGGCACTCCTATTTATGGCAGTACTATTCATAATAGCCAAAATATGGAAACACTCCTATTTATGGCAGTACTATTCATAATAGCCAAAATATGGAAACAACTGAAATGCCCATCAATAGATAATCAGAAAAATAAATTGTGGTACATTTATATAATGGAATATTACTCTGCCATAAAAAAGACTGAAATCTTACCATTTGCAACAAGATGGGTGGACCTACAGGATATTATACTAAGTGAAATAACTCAAATTGAGGAAGCCAAATACCATATGATCTCTTATATGTGGAATCCAAAGAACAGAATAAATGAACAAACAAAACAGAAATAGACTCATAGATACAGAGAACAAACTGATGGTTGCTAGATGGGAAGAGGATTAGGGGGATGGGTGAGAAAGGTGAAGGGATTAGGAAGTAAAAATTGTAGTTATAAAATAGTCACAGGGATGTGAAAGACAGTGTGAAAAATATAGTAAATAATACTGTAAAAACTACGTACAGTGTCAGAGGGTACTAGACTTTTTGGGATGGGGGGAATCAGTTCATAAATTATATAAATGCCTAACCACTATGCTGTACACTTGAAACCAATATAAAATAACATTGAAGGTTAACTATTATTTTAAAAAAATATGTAGCATGGGATGTAAAGTACAACATAGGGAATATAGTTAATGGTATTGTAATAGCTATGTATGGTGTCAGATGGGTAGACTTGTTGGGTTATCACTTTGTGAGGGGTGTAAATGTCTAATAGCTATGGTGTTTTGCACACCTGAAACTAATAATTAAAAATAATTAAAAATAAAAAGTTAACACCTACTCTATAGAGAAAATATAAACACTATTTTTAAAAACTGCAATCTAGAAGGATACTTGGCATAAATATAATTCAGTTAATGATCTTAGTATAGAAGTAATTAATATATTTAAAAAGAAACTAAGATCCCATTAGAAAAAAATGAATAGACACTCCCACTAAGATCAGACATGAGGGAAGGACATCCCTCTCACCACTCCTTTTCAACATGAAATTGGAAGTCCTTGCTGATGCACTAAAACAAGAAAAGGAATTAAAAATGTGTACAGATTAAGAAGGAAGACATAAAACTCTTTGTTGGTAGGTAACATGATTGTCTATGTAGAAAATCTGAAAGAACTGACAAAAACTAAAACCTGAAACTAGTAAGCAATGACAGCAAAGTTGTAGGATATAAGGCTAATATACAAAAGCCAACCACTCTCCTATATATCAGCAATGAACAAGTGGAATTTGAAATTAAACACAGTATCATTTACATTAGCACCACTAAAAATGAAATACTTAGATATAAATCTAACAAAGTAAGTAAGATCTACATGAGGAAAGCTACAAAACTCCTATGAACAAAATCAAAGAACTAAATAAATGAAGAGATATTCCTATGTTGATGGAAAGGAAGACTCCATATTGTCAACATGTCAGGTCTTTCCAGCTTAATCTATAGATTCAACACAATTTCAAGCAGAATCCCAGCCAGTTATTTTGTGGGTATTGACAAATTGATTCTAAAGTTTATATGCAGAGGCAAAAGACCCAGAATAGCCAACACCATATTGAAGGAGAAGAACAAATACCAAGGAGCGTGATTGTTGGATTATGTGGTATTGCTACACACCTATTAGAATGGCCAAAATCTAGCACACTGACAACACCAAATGCTGGTGAAGATATGGAGCAAAAGGAACTCTCACTAATTACTGGTGGAAATACTAAATAGTACAGCCACTTTGGAAGATAATTTGGGAGTTTCTTACAAAACTAATCATATTATTACCATACGACCCAAAATCATACTTGTTAGTATCCACCTAAAGGAACTGAAAACTTAAGTTCACTCAGAAACCTGCACATGGATATTTATAGCAGCTTTATTCATAATTTCCAAAACTTAGAAGCAACCAAGATGTCTTTCAGTTGGCAAATACTTGCACATAAATAACCTGTGGTGCATCCAGACAATGAAATATTATTCCATGATAAACAAATATTCTGTGCCATTAAGCCATGAAAGACATGGAGGAAGCTTAAGTGCATATTACTAAGTAGGAGAAGCCAATCAGAAAAGGCTACATATGATTCCAACTATATAACATTCTGAAAAAGGCAAAACTATGGTATGGCGACTATAAAAACATCAGTGATTGCCAGGGGTATGATACTATAATGAGGGATACATTTGACCAGACCTATAGAATATGCAACATAAAGACTGAACACTAATGTAAACTATAGGCTTAATGATGTGTCAATGTAGGTTATCAGTTGTAACAAATGTAACCTCTAGTGAAGGATTTTTATGATGGGGGAAGCTATACATACGTGGGGCTATACATACAGAGTTATATGGGAAATCTCTTTACCTTCCTCTCAACTTTGCCGTGAACCTAAAACAGCTCTAAAAAAAATTGTCTTTTAAAAAAAATGAGCAGACACAATCAGGCATTTCACAAGTAGGAAACAAGTGTATGAAGGAAGTATCAATTTCACAACTAAGTAAAGATTCAGATTAAAGCATCAAGAAACAATTTTCTACTTATCAAATTAGCAAGGTCGTAAAACCTAAGCTTCATGCTGCTGTGAGTGGGATAGGAAGGGGAATGCTCAGGGTTGGCAGACTGTAAACTGGTTTGACCTTTTTGAATCACAGTCTTTCTATATATGTGCTAATGTCCTCACAACCATTCTTTTATGAGGTGCCTTCACACATCTTTTCTCTGATTAAATATTTGTTTATTTTCTTTTTTTACTGACCATGAGCAAATTCACTTAGTTTTAGGTTTTAGTGGGAGGGGAGATAAAGAATCTGAACGCGCTCTGATCATTGCCAAATATACAACTTAGCATATAGAGAATAAGGAGGGGAAGAAAAGGAACCTAGAAGATTTAGGTCTAAATAACTGGTAATACTGGTAATACTCTCTTCTTTTGAATATAAAATCTAGAAGGAAGAATGATTCTTAACAATGAAAGCAAACACGAACTGTTAATTGCTAGCTAGGTACTGGGTACCACTCTGCCAAGTGTTTTATATCAATTACATCACTGTCCTCCTGCCTAGGAGAAGGTGTTATTGTTCTTGAAACTGACGCATAGAGGTCTCTTGTCTTCATCGGCCACAGCCAGGATTCAAGCCCAGACATCGTGACTCTTCAGTGAGCACTTTAATTACCACATAATGTGTTTAACTTTACTTGGTTTTTAGTTTGCAGAAATGATGAACAGAGTGGGAAGTAAAATATCAGAGCTATATGTACAGAATCAGGAGTTAGCTGCAAAGAGGAGAGTCAGTGCTGGCTGGCATAATTTGGACAGATCCTATTTCTGCTTACTGACTGGAAGCTCCTAGGTGTCCAGGACCACATCCTGAACATTCCGGTATTCTCCACAGGCCTCAGGAGTCTCTCCCAAAGAGTAAAAGTAATAAATATTTGTGGAACATATGAGATCATGTCTATGAAATACAACATTTTCCACTCAACTGTATTATTCTTAAGGCCCTAGAATTCTTACCTAAACAACAAACCTGACACTAATACTTGTGATGGTTAATTTCATGTGTCAACTTGACTAAGCCATGGTACTCAGATAGTCAGTCAAAAATTATTCTAGATGTTTCTGTGAAAGTATTTTTAAGATGAGATTAAAATTCAAATCGGTAGACTGTGAGTAAAGCCGATTACCCTTCATAATGTGGGTGGCCTCTTCCAATCAGTTGAAGGCCTTAATAGAAAAAGACTGACTTTCCTGGAGGAAAAGGAAATTCTGCTAGCAGCCAGCCTTCAGACTTGAACTGCAACTCTTTCCTGAGGCTCCTCTCTACTGGCCTACCTGACGGATTTGGAATTTGCCAGGCTCCACAATCACATAAGCCAGTTCCTTAAAACAAAGCTCTCTGTAATGTATATACATTCTAGTGGTTCTGTTTCTCTGGAGAACCCTGACTAATGCAATATTCAGCTAACTTTTTCTTTGTCCTTAATTTGCCATCCAGTGTGCATACATACTGGTCCTGACTCTGTTCTCCCAAATATTAATCAGGCACCCACTGTACACCAGACACGAGCCCCAGAGCTAGAGATGCAAAAGGTCAACAAGGAAGCCTTGGCATCAAGAAGCCTACAGTCTGAGTTTACCTCTGACTGTGACCCTTTGAAGAAATAGACTGGTTTCCAAACCTCTATTGCTGTGGCCACAATGTGAAAACTCATGAATATAGATGTGGGTTTGGGCCACATTAATATTGTGAGGAGAAGGAAATAATGATTGGAAAATAAAAATTGGAAATAATAGATCCAGGTCCAAAGCAGAAAAGATATGGTCTATAAGGTTTATGCCAGTGACCAAAAAGTGGCAGAACTAGAGAAAAGGAGCTGGTGAAGGAGCAGAGATGAGTCCAAGCTGAAGATAGTCGTTTAGAAAAAAATAGCAAAGCTACTGCATGGGGGTGTGCACCCAAAGAGGAAAGGCACCAGTTGGGGAAGTTTTCACTGACCACACCATCAGGGTGTCCAGAACATTGCCTGGACTGCACTATCTAGCCTGACTCGGGCCACAACCCAGAGAAGTGAAACAAAAAAGGCGTCGCTTCCTCACCATCCAAGGGAATCGAGAGAGAGGGTGGCAGCTCAAACCAGCAATAGAAAACAATTGTATTCAGAAAATGAAAGAGAAACAATATAAAAAGTCAGGTGTGTTCAACCAGCCCCAGCGAGCCAGAAGAACAAGCCTGTGTGCTTACAACTTAACTACACAGGCACAGGTGCTGCCCCGGAGCACAGAGTGGATAGATGCTCGATAAATATTTGCTGAGAAAATGAATGGATGAATGAATGAAATCCCTGGAACATGCTGACAGCAGAATGAAGGAGGAAAACCAAAGGGGAGGTGAAAGAGGAGAGGCTGGACATCGAGAAGGAGGTCTCTAGGAAAAACTGTGGTGCTGTTGGGTGGGTAGTGGACAGTTACCACTTCTGCTTGGAGGACAGCTTACTTCCTCATCTGGTGCCATCCTGAGTCTCTCAGTTCAGCCTAAGGTCTCCAATCCCAGCATCTGAAACACACACTTGTCCCAAAACTCAATCCTGCCTTTCAAGACAATATTGTTAATCTCGGTCAAGTTATACTAGAACTGGTCCTCTCCTTTTCCTCCTCTTTTCAAACAATTTTTAACATTATATCTGTATATTTATTGAAAATTAAAAAAACTCTGATGGTGAAAATCACATTTTTACCATTCAAAACATACACACATTCACATACACACATGCACACACCCAGAGCTAACATCAAGTTATTTGATCTTTTTTTTTATATATATAAAGTTGCATCTTGGAATAGTTATAATCATTTTTACATATTTTACATAATTTTCCATCTTTTATCTCTTATCATTATATCCAAAGTATTTTCTGGTGATATAACCTAGTTTTATTAAAAATATACCTTTTTTATTATAGTAGAATACACTTAACATAAAATTTACCATTAGTGACAATTAGTATAGTCACAAATTTTTGCAAATATCACCACTATCTATTTCCAGAACATTTTCATTATCTCAAAAGTAAACCTCATACCCATTAAGCAGTCATTCCCCACTGTCCCTTCCCCCAGTCCCTGGCACCCACTAATCTGCTTTCTGTCTCTCTGGATTTGTCAACTCCGGATATTTCACATAAATGGAATCACACAATATGCAGTCTTTTATGACTGGCTTCTTTCACTTAGCATAATGTTTTCAAAGTCTATCCATGTTGCAGCATGTGCAGCACTTCATTTCTTTTTCTTTTTTTTTTTCTTTTTTTGTATGATAGTATTTTAAATTCTACTCTTGGGCTCAAAAATCTTGTATGGCTCTACCCTTCATATCCAAATAAAGTCCGAGTTCTTTCATGTGGTATTCACTGCTTTACAAAATCCTGATGGCCCATCTTATCTGCACAAACCTACTTTCCTTTCTTGCTTCTGCACCTTTGCCTAAGCCCCAATCTCTGCATCTCTAAATCTGTGGTTCTCAAACCATGGTCCCTGGACCAACAACATCAGCATCACCAAAAGGTTTTCATTAATAGAGAGGACTGTCCATGGTGCATTATCTTCTTCAAAGTAAATCTATGATTTAAAAAAAATGAAGCAAAATACTATCAATATATTTCTGAAAAGAATGACACTTCTTCAGGGAAATCCTTCAGGAGGTCTTCCAGAAGAAGGCATTGTTATCATAGATGGTAGTTCCATGCATGTCATAGCCCCTGAAGACTTTCCAGTGGGTCAAGATGTGGAGGCAGAAGCCAGTGATATTGATGATTTTGACCCTGTGTAGACCTAATGCATGTATTTGTTTCTTAGTTTTTCATAAAAAGATGTAAAAAATAAAAATAAAAATATTTTAAACAGAAATAGCTTTTAGAATAAGGATATTAAGAAGGAAAATATTTTTTTATAGCTGTACAATGTGTTTGTGTTTTAAGCTGTGTAATTATGAAGGAGTCGAAAGGTAAAAAAATAAAAAGTTTATAAAGTAAAAAAGTTACAGTTAACTAAGATTAATTTATGACTGAGCAAAGAAAAATCTTGTAATAAATTTAGTGTAGCCTCAGTACAATGTTTATAAAGTCTCCAGAAGTGCACAGTAATGTCCTAAGTTCTCAATCACCACTCACCACTCACCACTCACCTCTCACTCACTGACTCACCCAGAGCAACTTCCAGTCCTGCAAGCTCCATTTAGGGAAAGTGCTCTAGACAGGTGGACCATTTCTTATTTTTTATACCATATTTTCCCATACTTTTTCTATGTTTAAATGTGTTTAGATATACAAATACTTATCATGGTGTATATACAACATTAAAGTAAAATACTGTACAGGTTTGTAGCTTAGGAGGAATAAGCTATACCATACAGCCTAAGTGTAGAGTAAGCTATACCATCTAGGTTCCTAGTGCACTCTATGGTGTTCACACAACTACGAAATTGCCTAAGGATGCATTTCTCAGAACATATCTCTGCTGTTAAGTGACTCATGACTATAAAGCTAAAATAACATTTTCATTCCCAAGTTATTTAACATTGATAAACAATTAATTAATGACATTAATTATTATATTAATAATTATAACAATTAATTCGTTATATTAGTTAACTAATGTCTAATATACAATCCAAAGTTTTATGCCTTGTTCTATCTTCCAAGATTTTTTAAAATTTATTTTTTTTATTAGTTTCAGGTGTAGAAAGCAACGTAATAGTTAGACATTTATACCCCTCACAAAGTGGTAGCCCACCCCTTACGCTACTACCCCTCTGACATCTTATATAGCTGTTACAATACCATCAACTATCTTCTCTATGTTGTACTCCACATCCTGTGATTATATATACTTATATATTTAGTAGCAGTTGGCATGCAATATTATTCTATTTCAGTTTCAGGTGTATAGCGCATTGGGCATGCATCTACACAGTCGATGATGTGATCCCCCTGAAAAGTCCAGTGCCCATCTGCCACATTACATGATCTTTACAACATTGTTGATTATATTCTCCCTACTGTGTTAACTCCCAATTGGTATTTCTTAATGCCTTCACCTTTTTCACCCTACCCTGAACCCCATTCCCACCTATCACTCTGGTAGATCTAGTACCTATCTGGCACTGTACCTAGTTATTACAATATTATTGACTATATTCCTTATGCTATAGCCTACATCCCTATGACTACTGCGTAACAACCAATTTGAACTTCTTAATCCCTTCCACTTTCACCCATCATTAAATCCCCTCCCATCTTAAAGAAGTCCCTTCAAGATTCCTTGTGATATTGGTTTAATGAGGAAGAACTCCTTCAGCTTTTTCTTGTCTGGGAAGCTCCTTATCTGTCCTTAAATTCTAAATGACAGTATTGCTGGGTAGAGCAATCTTGGTTGTATGCTGTTGCTTTTCATCACTTGGAATATTTCCTGCAAATCCCTTCTTGCCTGCAAAGTTTCTGTTGAGAAATCAGCTGACAGTATTATAGGGGCTTCCTTGTAGGTAACTAACTGCTTTTCTCTTGCTGCTTTTAAAATTTATGCTTTGTCTTTAATCTTTGGCATTTTAATTATGATGTGTCTTGGTGTTGGCCTCTTTAGGCTTATCTTATCTGGGACTCTCTGTGCTACCTGAGCTTGTATGTCTATTTCCTTCACCAGGTTAGGGAGGTTTTTTTGTCATTATTTTTTCAAATAGTTTTTCAATTCCTTGCTCTCTCTCTTCTCCTTCTGGTACCCCTATAATGCAAATGTTGGTATGCTTGATATTGTCCCGGAGTCCCCTTAAACTCTCCTCAATTTTTTGGATTCTTTTTTTCTTTTTACTGTTCTGGTTGGGTGTTTTCTGCTACCTTATCTTCTGCACCACTGGGTGGATCCTCTGCTTCATTTAATCTACTGTTGATTCCCTGTAATATATTCTACATTTCCGTTGTTGTATCCTTTATTTCTGACTGGTTCTTTTTTACGGTTTCCATTTCAATTTTCTTGCTTCCTATCTCTCTGTCGAAGTTCTCCCTGAGATCACTGAGCAACCTTATAACCAGTGTTTGGAACTCTGCATCTGATAGATTGCTTATCTCTGTTTCACTTAGTTCTTTTTCTGAAGCTTTGTTCTGTTCTTTTATTTCGAAAGTGTTTCCTTTTCTCCTACCCTATGTTTGTTTCTATGTATTAGGCAGGGCTGCTGTGTCTTCCAGTCTTAGTAGAGTGGCCTTATGTAGTACGTATACTGTGGGGTTCAGTGGCGCAATCTTTCTGGTCACCTGAGCCACGCACTCCAGGTGTATCTTTTGTGTGGGTTGTGTGTGCCCTCCTCTTGTAGTGGAGCCTTGGTTGATAATTGCATATCAATGGGAGGGACTGACCCTTGGGCTCACTGGTTGTGAGGACTGGCCTTGACTATAGTGGAAGGGTTGTTGTGCAGGGGCTGAGCCTACAGAGCAGGATCTGCCTCAGCAGGACTCTGGTGCCTACCCAACCATCCTCTTGGGTGTGTCATACTTGGAGATGGCTAGGTGATGTTCCAGCTCATTTTGAAGCTGGCCACTGCAGGCACCAGCCCCAGGACCATGTTGGAGGGGATCCCCTATAGGTCAAGTTCAGCCACAGCCCATGGCTCACCCAGGGCCACCCAGCAGGAGCCAGAAAGAAATCCACAGATGCTGCTGCCCGTACTGTGCTTGGAAGCACCTTTAGAGGCCAAGCCACGAACCAAGGTCAGCTGCCACTAGTGCCAGCTTAGGGCTGCTCGGCCAGAGGTAAAGGACACACTCAAGCTAGATACTACTTGTCTGGGTTCCGCGAACCTTTGAGAGACCCTAGGAAAGTCTGTAACTTGAGCCACCGCAGGTGGGCTGCATGAAAAAGCCACTGAAGCAGCCTGGGTGTGCCTGAAAGTTGGGCGGGGCCGGGTCTCGAATAGCCAGGGGTGGCAAACGAATGGCAGAGACTCAGATATGGCAACCCCCTGTGTTCATACACTGCGAAGGGGGAGGGCTCAACAAAGAAACAATGGCCTCTGCCAGCTCCCCTGTCCAGGAGAAAGCCGCCTCTCCAGCCCCCGTCCCAAGCTAGGCAACTCAATTCCCCACCGTTTGTCCCTACCACCTTTTCAGCTGCTGCCTGCTCCTGTGCTGGAGCTCAGAGCCAGTGATTCCACTGGTGGGTAAGTCCAGGTGCCATCCCTTTAAGAGGAGCACCAGTGAGTGGAGCCTCACTCAGTCTCACTCAGTCACAATCTCCACTGGTTTTCACAACCAAAAATTATGGGGACTCCTCTCCCCAGCACTGGAACCCTGGGCTGGGGTGGGGCTGGGATCTCCTGCTCCTCTTAGGGATGGGGGGGACCCCCACAGCCGAAATAGCCCTCCCAATCTTTAATGGTCGCACGCAGGTTGGGGGACAGCCTATTTCATGTCTCTGACCTTCCTACCAGGCTGGAGGTAGCTTCTTCTGCACGTCCTTAGTTGCAAGGCTTCAGTTCAGCTTGATTTTAGGTGATTCTCAATAATGGTTGTTTTGTAGATTAGTTGTAATTTTGATGTGGTTGTGAGAGAAGGTAAACACAGTGTTTACCTATTGCGCCATCTAGGTTGTCTCCTATATTCCAAGATTTTTGACAATTTTGAAAAACCAGTTGTCTTTTAGAATATCTTCCACCATCTGAACTTGCCTAACTGTTTTCTCCTAATTAGAGTCAGGTTAAGCATTTGGCTAGAATACTGCAAAACTGATGTGTGTGTGTCCTGTCCACTGCACCATAGCAGGGGGCACAGACGTCAGTTTATCCCATTACTGGTGATGCTAACTCAGTGAAGGTGTATGTCTTTGCATTTAATAAGTAATTTAGCACAATAATGGTGTCAGATTCACCTTTTACTTTACCTGCCTGTAGTCAACCATTTTTCTAAGGAGCTTTGATTTCTTAAAATACGGACTAGTGTTTAGACACCAAGATTTTGGTGCTAGGTTTTTAAGAGATTAGAAAGGGCATATAGGCCCTTTCAATGGGTTAGATTAAGCAAACAAACACGAGTTCACTCTAGGCAATTACAGCTCTTTTTCTCACCTCCCCCTATAATTTACTTGTATTTCATTTTTCCTCAAAAAGAAACCTGGTTCCCAAGAACATGTGGCATAACTACCCTAAAATATGCAAAAAATAATTCCAATATCACTAAATTAATACAACTTCCAACAACAAAACTAGTACTAAGTAAATTAAAGATTTCTCCACAGTTCCTTTTTCCTCATATATACAAAAGGCATACAATCAGGGCACTTGATTCAAAAGCAAATTGAATTGTGTTTTTCTGTGTGGTTACATAATCATTTGATGTACAGTTAGGTTTATCAGTTTATGTTTATATTCAATTTTAGGTTAATATTGTTTTGTTTTGTGCTATAGACTAAATTTTGTCTTCCCAAAATTCACACGTTGAAGCCCTAACCTCAATGTGACTATTTGGAGACAGGGCCTATAGAGAGGTCATTAAGGTTAAATAGTCATACAGGTGAGATGGGATTAGTGCCCTTATAAGAAGAGACACCAGAGAGCTTGCTCACTCACTCTCTCTGTGAGCACGCATGAGGAAAGCCTATGTGAGGATGCAGCAAGCAGGTGGCCACCTGCAAGCCAGGAAGAGAGCCCTCAGCAGAAACTGAGCCAGCTGAACTGTGATCTGACTTTCATCCTCCAGAACTGTGAGGAAATACATTTCTGTTGTTTAAGCCATCCAGTCTGTGGTATTTTGTTATGGAAGTCTGACTTGACTAATAAATTTTGCTTTGTTCTTTACCATAATGTTGATTTCTTATAGGACAGTGAGATGTCTGCTTCTCTGAAAGAATGTGGTCCTGACCATAATGAACATACAAATAAATAATAAAAATAATAATCAAGTATATACGCAAGAAGATGTCTCTGCATAAATTATAGTTATTAATACTTCATCATACTTTTAGAGCAAATAAGACAGTATTATGAGATAATTCTTTAGGGAAACCAAGCCTAAGTGAGACGTTAACCTGAAATATTAGCTGCTCAGTGGTGAAATCAGGATGAAAGTCACATTTTTCCTAGACCCAAAGCTTGTGCTTTTAAATACCATGATATGCTTCAAGAAATAATAAGGATTAATAAGAGTTTCATGGATTTTAATGAGTCTGTAGAAAAACTGTTCACTATGCATTTATAAAAATAGATAAATATATACATGTATATATTTTGTTTTCATATACATAAAGAAAATGAACAGATTGACTTAGATTTAGCTGCATAAGGGAGAGAGCTTAATTAAATGCATTGGGATTGATGGCCAGTCTAAAATACAAAGAGCCCTCTCTGCAAAGATACCCCTTATCTTAGTCCCTCAGCACTGCATCTTTGAAGAAAGAACTCACCCTTAGGTGACAAGGAATTGCTGTATCCAAGTCAGTCCAAGAAAGCTCAAGGTTGCTTCAATTACCCCCATTTCAGAGAGGTGGGAAAGCACTGTGATGGCCATGTCAATACCCACAGTGGAAAAAAAGAGAGATGGCACAGGGTCACAAACTTTACTTTTAAGGAACATGGTCAGGTAGCCATGAAAACTCTCAAAGGAGACAGCATTTATAATTAAGATGTTAAGCCTGAAGAGCCTAGGTTGAACCCCTTTTGTGGTATCTGTTTTAAAAAAATAGAAATACCAACATTGATCCAAAAAAACAGAGGGACTTAAAGTGTCACAGTCCACAGTTGCAGTTATCCCCAAGACCAAGTCATCTCTGTCCTTGCCTAAATTTGATATCAAGAGCCAATAAAGTCCCCCTCGTGGTTTAGTCTAGGTGCGGTTGAGTCTCACTTGCAAACAAAAACCCCTGGCTAGTACACATCATTCTTAACCTTCACACTAGCCCATGGGGTAACTAGGAACATTTAGCTGTTTTGTAATGAGAAACCTAAATTTCAGATACCTTAAGTAATTTATGTAAGATCAAATTTTTAGCAAATGGCAGGCAGGATTTGAACTAAGGTCCTCTGAGGCTGAAGCACTTTTCACTAGGTTACATCATTAAATATGTTATATATTCAACAACTCGATGAACAAAAAGTTTACGCTTACTGAAAAAAGATAGATTATAACACGTGTTTTTTTCTCACTTCTCAGTTATCATGAAAGGAACAAAGAGGATGTTTATTGAGCTCATGCCACAGGCTAAATGCTTTCCAACATCTGAGGTCACTATCCCTCCCAACAAGCCAGGTAAACATCCCCATGTTATAGATGAAGATACTGAGGTTCAGAGAATCTAATTAGTAATTGTCCATAGTCGCACAGTAAGTAGCAGGACTAGGGTACAGACAATTTTTTCTGACTAGAATTCTGGTGTTCTTTGTACTCTACTAAATTACTTCTTCCTAGTATAGAATTTGATTGTTTAACCCTAATTCTACAAATCAAGACACTAACAGTCATCTAGTCTCTTCTGTCCAGGGAGTGGAGACAGAGCTTATGAGAAACTAACCAGCCTTACGGACAACTTTCCATGTTCAGCTGTTTCAGTGGTGGAAACTATCATGGCATTTCTAAGCAAGTACCTAAAGCTCATCTAAGAGCTACTCATGACTTTAATATTCATCAGCAATAGATTTACAAAGACCAGAGTAAGCATCCAGGCAAATAAATAATTTCATTTATATGTTATAATTGTCTTTTTCTAATTGGGGAATATTGGGTAACAGTGTGTTTCTCCAGGGCCCATCAGCTCCAAGTCATTGTCCTTTAATCCAGTTGTGGAGGGTGCAGCTCAGCTCCAAGTCCAGTTGCCATTTTCAATCTTAGTTGCAGGGGGCACAGCCCACCATCCCATGAAGGAATTGAACTGACAACCTTGTTGTTGAGAGCTCACGCTCTAACCAACTGAGCCATCCAGCCACCCCTATTATAATTGTCTTGGCTAAAAAAGTTTACCTTGATAAGAACCAATAGTGGAACATAGTTTGGAAGCCAAAGTGTTTTCTTTCATGGCCCATTAAATATCTTAGACCATTTCTACAATATTTTTATCATTCCATGACCATTAATTAATTTTATTTTTGACAACAGTGTTAGGTTCCAACTTAAAGCACAAAACATTTTAAATGTATGACAAGTTTTTATAAACAGATTCCTTTGTTCTTATAATAGCCCATAGACTCACATTCTTTTGGAGTCTGAAGTGATAGAAAAAGAGCTTTGCTACTTCCTTTTGAGGACTCCAATCAGATTTATCTTTTTCTTTTTAAATAAAATTTTAATTAAGGTATAATGATGCATGCAGAAAAATTCACAAATCATAAAGTGAATAATTCAATGAATCATCACCAAATTAAGCATACTCATAACCAACACCCAGATCACGAACCACCAGAACCTTAGAATCATTCCTACCTTGGTCCTCCTCCAAGTCACTACTCTCTCCAAAGATAATGACTATCCTGGCTTTTAATGCAATAGATTCATTTTGCCTGCTTTTGAATTTTATATAAATAGAATCATAAAGTTCTATGTATCAGTCTGTTGGATACATACCTAATAGTGGAATTGCTAGGTCATAAAATATTCAGCTTTAGTTGCTGCCACCAAACAGTTTTCCAAGTTGGTTGTATGAAGCAGAGTATGAGCATCCAGTTGCTCCACATCCTTACCCACACTTGGTATGCCCATCCTTTTCAGGAATATTAGCCATTCTGATGGGTGTGTAGTACTATTTTACTATGGTTTTATCTACATTTCTCTGACAGCTGATGAAGTTGAGCCTCTTTCCTTACGTTCTGTGTCCATTTAGATAGTCTCTTCTATTCAGCCATTAATTGAGGGAAATCTTCAAAATCTAGATATTCTCTTCTCATCTCACTCTTACATTCTCTATTTAAAAAACTAACCTTTATCCACAGCTTGAATTATCTGCCATTTCGCTTTCTCTTCTTTATTCACTTGTTATACATTTACTCAACTCCTACTGAGTATAATCCAAGGCACTGGCTACACAATGATGAACAAAAACAAAGTTGGAATATACAAAGAACCATTAACACTCAACAATAAGAATATGAACAACCCAATTTAAAACTGGGGAAAAGACCTGAACAGACACCTCACCAAAGATGTACAGATGGCAGATAGGTATGTGAAAAGATTCTCAACAGCATACATTACCAGGGAATTGCAAATTAAAACAACAATGAGATACCAGGGTGCACCCATTAGTACAGCTAAAATCCAAAATACTGTCAACACCAAATGCAGATGAGGATGTGGAGCAACAGGAACTCTCATTCAGTGCTGGTAGAAATGCAAAATGGTATAGTCAATTTGGAAGACAGTTTCTTATAAAACTAAACATACTCTTACCCTATGATCCAGCAGTTGTACTGCTTGGTATTTACCCAAAAGTGTTGAAAACTTACGTCCACACAAAAGCTTGAACATGAATGTAGCTTTATTCATAATTGTCAAAATGTGGAAGTAACCAAGATGTCCTTCAGTAGGCAAATACATAAATAAACTCTGGTACATCTAGACAATGGAATATTATTCAGCAGTAAAAATAGATGATCTATTAAACCATAAAAAGACATGGAGGAAACTTAAATGCACATTACTAAAAGAAGCCAATATGAAAAGGCTACATATTGTAGGAGTCCAACTATATGACCTTCTGGAAAAGGCAAAACTGCGGAGACAGTAAAAGATCAGTGGTTGCTGGGGCTGGGGATTGGGGGTATGAACAGGTGGAACACATGGGATATTTAAGGCAGTGAAACTATTCTGAATGTTACTATAATTATAGATATATGTCATTATACATTTGTCAAAACCCAAAAAATATACAACACCAAGAGTAAACCCTAATGTAAACTATGAACATTGGGTACTAATTCATCAGTTGTAACAAATGTACCACTCAGGTGTAAAATGTTGATGTGGGTAAATGAGAACTCTTTGCACTTCCCACTTATTTTTTCTGTGAACATAAAAATGCTCTAAAAATAATACAGTCTATTCTAATGAAAAAAGAACAGACTTGGTTGTGTTCTTATACTCTGGTGACAAAGACAGTTGTTAATCAAATCAGGATGCAAATAAATGTAAAACTGCAATTGGCAATTGCTTCAAGTGCTGCAAAAGTGAAGTGCACATATGTGGTGCTGTGAGTGTTTATTATAGGCATAGCATCACGAAATGTAGCCCTGGGGAGGTGACAATTGATCTGGAATCTAAAGGAAAAGTAGGGGGTCATTAAGGAAAGAGGAGAGGGAGAAGGATTTGGACAGATGGAACAACATATCCAAAGGCGCTCGAGAATAACATCCCTGATGAAGTAAAAGGTCAGAGTGGCCAGCGAATGGCCACAGATGACCTCAAAATCACCTTCAGCTTTGACCTTTCCTCGGAGCTCCAGGTTCTCATATCTACTTACCTGACATTTCCACCTTGAATGTCTCTTGGGCCCCTAAAATTCTACATGAACTCCTCTCCAACTCTGGTCTTCTTTATTCTGGTTATCCTGCAATCATGGTAACCATCCCCTAAGCCCCTCAACAAAGTTATGACTCTCTTACCTTCCTGACATTTCTCAAAATCAACTGCTTCCATTTCTACTGCCACCACTGTCATGTGGACCACCATTTTCTCCTATTGAGATTACTGCACTAGCATCCTGATTGGTCTCCCCACGGATATTTCTTCTCCTCCTCAGGACACTTTCTACATTGCAATCAGAATGGCTTCTCAAAACTGAAACCTTATTACATCATCTCCCTTGCTTAAAATCCAACCATGGTTTTCCATTAGTCTTGGCATAGAGACCAACATGTATAACCTGGTCTAACACGCTAGGCACGGTCTGACCCTTGCCTACATACTCTGCCCCATACTGCACTGCTCTCTCTCATTCTGTACTTCAGTCCCACAGGGCTGCTTTCAGATCCCTGAATGTGCCATGCTTCCTGCCACCTTTGCACATGCTCTTTCTTCTCCGGGGATGTTTCCCCCCTTTTCTCCTGTATGCACTTACACATCTTTCAAATCTTAGCTCCAACATCCTCACACCCAGAATGGTTTGCCAAACTCCAGGGTAGATCAAGTTCCAGGATCTGCTCTCATCACTCTGGCTGCCTTTTCTCCATAACACTTAGCATATTTATTTGTGTTATTCTGATAAATAGTTGTCTCCTCAAGAGATAGTAATCTCCATGAATGTGGAAAATGTTTTAATTTTTATAACTTCAGCTCCTAATAGACATATAATTCATATTTTTGAACCAGTAATGAATACCCTCATTGATACCATGTTATCTTCTTAGTTTTGGATAAGCCCCTCTCATTTGAGGTCCCACCATATGAAGGAGTAGAGGGGCCTTCCTTTTCAGTATGGTATCATATGAAGGTTACCATAGGGCCCCACTTCCCCGAAACAATGTCTACCAGTTTGCTATGGCATTATTAGATGCCCACTATTAAAGTCATTCCCATTAGATAAAGCCACCATAACTGTGCTGTCCAACAGCCACTAACCATGTGTGGCTATAGAGCTTGTGAAATGTAGTTGGTCCACCCTGACATATGCTATAAGTGTGAAATACATAAGCTTCTCAAGATTTAGTATGAAAAAAAAATTCAAAATATCTCATTGATTTTTTGTTGATTATATGTTGAAAATACAATACATTGCATATAGTGGGTTAAATAAAATATGTTATTAAAATTAATCTAACCTTTTCTTTTTTCAGTTTTCAAATGTAGCTAGTACTACTGTATTTCCCCGAAAATAAGACCTAACCAGAAAATAAGCCCTACAGGAAATGGAGTCGCAAGAAATTCAAGCCACAAGTCAGGGTTTGGAGAGTTATGATGATGTTCCAGAAGAAGATGACATGACTGTATTTGGATAAAGGTAGATTTTTGTACATGAATAAATGAACAAATGTAGATTGTTGTACATGAATAACTATAGATTGTTGTACATGAAAAAATAAGACATTCCCTGAAAATAAGCTCGAATGCATCTTTTGAAGCAAAAATTAATATAAGACCAGGTCTTATTTTCGGAGAAATATGGTAGATAATTTAAAATTACATGTGAAGGGGTGGACTGGTGGCTCAGTTGGTTACAGTGTGAGCTCTGTGCAACAGGGCTGCTGCTTTGATTCCCACATGGGCCAGCGAGCTGCATCCTCCACAACTAGAATGAAGTAAATGAGCTGCCATTGAGCTCCCGCTGAGCTCCCTGGTAGCCAGATGGCTCAGTTGGTTGGAGCATGGGCTCTCAACCACAAGGTTGCCAGTTCAACTCCCGCAAGGGATGGTGGGCTGTGCCCCCTGCAACTAACAACGACAACTGGGCCTGGAGCTGAGTTGCTCCCTCCACAACTAAGAATGAAAGGACAGCAGCTTGACTTGGATAGAGATGATGAGTCCTGAGAAAAACACACTACTGTTCCCAATAAAAAAATGTCCTGGAAATACACACTGTTTCCCAATAAAGTCCTGTTCCCCAAATAAATAAATAAATAAATAAATAAATAAATAAATAAATAAATAAAAATAAAATTACATATGAAGTTCACATTATATTTCTATGAGACAGTACTTCTCTAACATAACTTTCAAAACATAAAAATTACTACATCATTAACATACCCCAAGAAATTAGCATGCATTTTTTTTTTTTTTAAGTAACCCGGGATCATATTGAAGTGAAACAGATGTGAGGCAACTTTGTATCATGTAATAGTAAACAACTTGGGAGCTAGATTAGGCCCGAAAACCTGGTAGCTATGGGGAGATAATGATTGAACAGCTTCTGAGATATCTCGTAAAGTCAAGATGGGGAATGCATCTGGGACACAGGAAGGACTGGACTTGGAAGAGCAAAGTTATCCAGACCTTCCTTTTGGCTTCTGCAGGCATATCTGCTTCATCCTTCATCCTCTCTGCACACTGGGCTTCTTGGCCTGTCCTGTTCACACAGCAGGACCTGACAGCACACCATCCCTGAATCTTACCTATTACAATGATAGCTACACACATACTGAGAGGCAGGACCTCAACTTACCCTGTACTGCAAGTTGGTTGTGCTGTGAGAGAGTGCCTTATAGAGTGGGACTCTTACAGCGGAGGGCACCAAGAACTGGGAACAATGATAGGGGAGTCCCAAAATACAACGTGAAGGGAACAGTTTGCCTGCTTAACAGCTTCTGTCTCAGCTTGAATCGGGTCATCATGGAAAGAACCTAGGGAGACCCAATTTTTCTGACCATAGTTGAGACAGGATAAGTTTGCTATGGCATTTTAGATTCCCACTGTTGAAGTCATTCCTGTTAGTTAAAGCCACCAGAACGGTGCTGTCCAGTAGCCAGAAAATGGCCTCCAGGAAATCAAGAGCAGACCACTGAGAATCCAGCCACACAATCAGAATAGAGGTGGGAAGAGAACTGATATGTCTGACACTTGGCCTTCACTACTTCTGAAGAAGAGTAATGGACCAAGAACTAATGAATTATGAAGGTGAAATAGTTAAATGTGCCTCCTAAGCCTTTCTTTTCCAGGAACTGACATAAATTCTGTTTGTCTGCCTACATGGAGTTGTGGTTAAGAACACATTTCTGAGGAATTGGTTTGGTTTCAATGTTTTCCAGTGTCTGGTAAAAACAGAACTCTGAAAGTTGAGCAGTCAAAGACTTTTGTTTGGGTTTTGAAAGAGGTACATTTTGAAATATTGATTATGTTATTCTTTCAAATCATTATTTTACTTAGAGTATCTCTTAAAGATACCAAAACTTTTGCCACTAACATAAACACTTTAGTCTTCATTTTTGCTCAAAAACCAGTTCAAGATATTGCAATTTTAGAGGCAGGGAAGAAGGAAGGGAAGAAAGGAAGAAGAGTGAAAGTGAGAGAGAACACACCACAAATGAAGAGGAAATTTGAGACAGTTATGTATGTCCTTCTCCTGAATGTTCTAGGTGATCACAAAATCCTTTTCCTTCCTTCGGCTGTGGAGATCTTTCCACAAAGTGCAACAAAACTGGCAGAGGTTAGAATTTATCTGGAGCAGCTATTTGTATTTGATTTTTAATATCTTTAAATAATGTGGTTGTCTATATGCTTTTCTTATTTGTACATAAAATCTCTCCTATGTATGCTTTTAAATTTTCTTCTTAGCATGTACATCTAATATCTTTTTACTTACTGCATTCAGAGAGACATATAGAAATTAAAAAGGGTGTTGTAGACTTCTGTTTCTAGCCAAGATGGAATAACAAGGACCAGATTTATGTCCCTGCCTGAAACGCCTCCCCACCAAAAGGATAAAAAAAGGTTCCAAAACACTAGATTTAGTCAGCAAAAGTCAGTAATCCCTCTAAGATAAGAAACAAAGTGACTGAGCCCTATGATTGCTCCATTTGGTTGCCTTGAGACAGTTTCCAGTCTGTGGTGCAGAGCAGGAAACACAGACAAAGCCTGATAGATTCCCTGAGTTGTGTAGAGAGAGATGGGGGCCTAAATTTAATTTGATCAGACAGTGGAGCAATTAACCTGTTTTTTCAACAGCGTACTTAAAACAATAGAGCTATCAACTGGCAATCAGTAGGGCCTAAGCACTAGTTGTGATTCCAACAGAGGCAGACAGCTTAACAGAAAGATCAAGGAAAGAGACAATCAAGTGGACTCTGTTAAAACCACTGTCATCCCAAGGTTGCTGTGCACATGCCCAAAGCTGCACGCTCTGAAGAATGACATCAGAAGCTTCATACTGTGGGGAAATAGACTTCACTAAAACAGTACAACCAAGCCACTGGACAAATAAATAAGCAAACAGCAATAAACCTGGAGGTGGAGAGGCAAAGTAAGGATTGATTATCTAGAGTTGTTGCAATGTCTAAAAATTCCATTTTTTCAATAAAAACTTACAATGCATGCAAAGAAACAGTGAAGTATGAATCATACACAAGAAAAAAACAGCAGACAACAGGAACTACCTATGAGAAGGCCCAGATGTCAGACTTAACAGACAAAAACTGACCATAGCTGAGAAGGGATAAGTCTTGCCTATTAAAAGTCTAACTATAACAGAGGGTGCCCAAAAAATGTATACACATTTTAAGAAAGGAAAGCTATATTAAAATTGTAATACTCGATATATCTCGGTAACAAAAGATGAATACAAACCACGTTTGACTTCTGCAATTACAAGAGGTGCTCAAAGTCCAGAGTCCAGACACCTGATTACGGAGAACTACTGCTTCAGCAACGTTGACCAAAGTGTTAACATCTCTTAAAATGTGTATACACTTTTTTGGCACTCCTAGTGTTTAAAGAACTAAAGGAAACCATGCTAAAAAAATAAAGGAAGGTATGATGACACTGTCTCATTTGTTAAATTTGATCTATAGATTCAAAACAATCTCTATCAAAATCCCCACTGAATTCTTTCCAGAAATTAACATGGTGATTCTAAACTTCATATGGAAAATCAAAGGGCCCCAATCTTGAAAAAAAAAATTTAGGAGTGATCTCACTTCCCAATTTTAAAACTTACTACAATGCTACAGATTAAGATTGCGTACACTAGCACAGGATAGACATATAAATCAATGGACTAGAATTCAGAGTCAAGAAATAAACTATCATATTTATGATTAATTTATTTTCAACAAGGGTGCTAATGGAGAGAGAATATTCTGTTTTACAAATGGTGCTGAGTAAGACAACTAGATATCCATATGCAAAAGAATGAAATCGGGCACCTTTTTCATGCCATACATAAAAAATGTACTCAAAACGTATTATATACTTAACTGTAACACCTAAAGTTATAAAACTCTTAGAAGAAAATATAGAAGACATCTTTATGACCTTGGGTTAGGCAATAATTTCTATACCAATGCACATCAGAATCAAACTAGTCAAACCAGAAATAAAAAACAAAAGGTAAAAACAGCCAGAACACAAAAAAGACGTACTCCATATAAGTTAACAAATATAAGAAAAATGGCAGATTACTTGTGGTAAACAATACAAGCAAGAAGAAAGTTGAGTAATTCCTAATATACTGAAAGAAAATGTTATCAACCTAGAATTGCATGCTCCATAATAATACCTTTTTAAAATAAAGGTGAAATAAAGACATCTTCAGATACACAAAACCTGAAAAACATAATCAGTAGCACATCTGCAGCACAAGAAATGTTAAGGGAAGTCCTTTAAAGAGAAGGAAATGATACCAACTAGGCAATATTTGTTAAAATGCAGATTCCTTGGCTCCAACCCAAAGATTTTTTACTCCAGTTCCATAGTATGACTTAAACATATATATTTTATTTTCATATTATTTATTTTCATATTTTTAACTTTGTTTTCATATTATTTATTTATTACTATTTTCATTTTATTTGTTTTAATACGATGTCTGACAATAAAGTTCACGAACTTGCCACTGTGCCCTTACACTGGCAGCACTGTACAAACAGCTCAGTAAGGTTTCATAACCTTGGTACATCAGTGTCTCATAGCTGTGTTCATGTCAACATGTGGCGGTATCTTGCTGAGTGGCGTTCATTATTGTTGTTGCGTGTTTTTCTGTGCAGCCACGACAATGTCTGAACTTGAATTATAGCAATGAACAAACACTAAATTTCTCATTAAACTTGGGAAGAGTGGAAGTGAAATCAGGAACACGTTAGTTCAAGTTTATAGGAATAACGCCATGAAGAAAACAGCAATGTACAAGTGGATTAAACATTTTTCTGAGGGGAGACAATGCATCACTGATGAAGAGAGGTCAGGGCAGCCAGTAAAGAGCAGAACTGATGAAAACATTGCAAAAATTCATCGAATTGTGCGTCAAAAATCATTGGCTGACTGTGAGAAGCATAGCAGACCAAGTAAACTTCAATAGAGAAACAGTTAGGAAAATCTTCTCATGGGAAAGGTGTGTGCAAAAATGGTCCCAAAGGAGCTCACCAATGAATGAAAGCAAAGGAGAGTTGAAGTTTTCCAAGACCTTTTGGAGAGGCAAGTTGATGTTTTGGGCCATGTTATCACTGACAATGAAACATGGGTGTACCAACATGACCCTGAAACAAAACGTCAAAGTGCACAATGGAAGTCAGCCAATTCTTCACGACCAAAAAAGTTCCGTCGGTCCAAATCAAGACTCAAAATGATGTTGCTAAACCTTTTTGATATGAGAGGGATTATTCATTATGAATTTGTACAACTGGACAAATAGTTAATCAAGTTTACTATTTGGAAGTGCTGAAAAGGCTGCACGAAAAAGTTAGACGAAAATAACCTGAACTTTTCACCAATAATTCATGGTTCTTGTATCATGACAATGCACCAACTCACACAGCACTGTCTGTGAGGCAGTTTTTTTAGCCAGCAAACAAATAACTGTATTGGAACACCCTCCCTACTCACCTGATCTGGCCCCCAATGACTTCTTTCTTTACCTGAAGATAAAGGAAATATTGAAAGGAAAACGTTTTGATGACATTCAGGACATCAAGGGTCATACGATGACGACTCTGATGGCCATTCCAGAAAAACACTTCCAAAATTGCTTTGAAGGGTGGACTCGGCACTGGCATCAATGCATAGCTTCCCAAGGGGAGTACTTTGAAGGTGACCATAGTGATATTCAGCAATGAGGTATGTAGCACTTTTTGTAGGATGAGTTTGCGAACTTAATTGTCTGACTTCATATATACCACAAACACCAGAAAACATGAATAGTACAAAAATGTTGGTAATTGTTGAATCTGGGTAATGGATACATGGGGATTCATTATACTGTTCTCTCTACTTTTGTATACGCCTATATATTTCATAAAAAGCTTTTTAACACACAATGGGATTTATAGATGATGTAATCCAGAATTGTACACCTGAAATCTATGTAATTTTACTAACAATTGTCACCCCAATAAATTATAAAAGATGAATTAAAAAAAAAAGGTATTTTAAGGAAAAAGAAAATTATACCAAGTAGAAATATGGATCTACACAAAAGAATGAAGAGCACCAGATATGGTTTATTATATGAGTAATTATATAATTTGTTCTTACTTTTTAAATATATTTCAGAGATAATGGACTATTTAAATAAAAATAAGAACAATGTGATAAAAATGTAGGTGTGAGGTAAACCTCTTGAAATTTCCCCTGGAATTTACAACAAATTGAACAGATATAATTCCACAGAGGACTCCCTGCACAACAAACAGGCAAGACTAAAAGGCATGCAACTGAAATCATCTAAAGGTGGGCAAATTGGGCAAGTGGGGAAGTAGGGAAGGGGTAAGTGCGGAGACACGGGCTGCAGTGCGGGCTGCAGAGCATAGATGGAGAGAGGAGCTCTGAGCTCCCTGCATTCTGCTCCCTGCATTCCAGAGATACCGCAATCCCAGGAGAGGGAAGAATTCACACTGCTAGTGCTCCCCTTATGGCCCACAGTCCAGCCTGAGGGATCAGCATATAACAGGGCTAAACCCAACCCCCATGGCAGAGACCTCAGAGCAAAGACTGGGGGAAGAAGGGTGAAAACAGTGATTTAAACTCTCACTACCAAGCGAAGGACAGAAGGCTTAGGCACAGAGCCTAGCTGAACCCTCCTTACCCTCCCACAGCTTTCCCCACCCCCACCTGCCTGGTGCTACAAGTGGAACAGTAGCAGTGTCAGAACAAAAGAACAGAGTATTTGCAGTTCTGAGAACTACGACCCACACCCATGGACTTGCAGCCCAACTAGTTCTGGCGAAGGGGAGGGAGTCTTGGGTGCAGGACTGGCTGTGCTGATGGTCGCCGCCATTACTCTGGGCCACCCCTCACAACTCACTCCACCCCAGTCCCCACCTATCTGGGTGGATACCTGCAGGAGTAAACAGAGCTGCGGAAACACACACAAGCTCTGAAACTGGTGCAGGAAGAGCTTTGGAACGTCAGAAGCTCTTCACATCCTCCCATGTAGGTGGTGCCCTGTGACTCAGGTGACCCGTTCACAGAGGAGAAGCCCGCCTTCCAGGGAACCCTCCCATTGTGTGATAAGCCGGAATAGTGCAGAGAAAATGTAACACTACAGCATGAGAGAGAATTAAATGCTGCAGTCAGACAGAAAATAAAACATTCTACTAATACCTACTGGAAAATTAAAGGAAGACCTCTTCCCATCAACCTGTTGCAAAACCCACTCCTGTAGATGTCTAAAAAGAGAAACAGTAATTCATTAACTGCCATGAATAACCAAGGTAACAAGACAGCTCAAGAAAAAAATAAAAAGTCTCCAGAAAATGAACTTAAAGACATGGAAATATGTGAGTTAAATGACAGAGAATTCAAGATCGCAGTTCTTAAAAAACTCAACGAGATGCGAGAAAACACAGACAGCCAGTTTAATGAACTCAGAAACACGATCAAAGAGTAAAAGGAACACTTAACCAAAAAGAATGAAATTTTAAAAAAGAACCAAATACAATTTCTGAAGATTAAGAACTCAATAGAAGAAATGAAGAATGATACAGCCAGCTTAGGTAATAGAGTTGACCAGATGGAGGAAAGAAACAGTGACATCGAAGATAGAAATCTGGAAATGACATAGATGGAAAAAGAGCATTAAAAGAAATGAAAGAATTCTACAAGAACTTTCTGACTCCATCAGAAAAAGCAATATAAGAATAATGGCCATACCAGAAGGAGGAGAAAGAGAGAAGTGGACAGAGAGTATATTCAAACAAATAGTCGAAGAGAACTTCCCAAACTTGTGGAAAGAACTGCATCCTCAAATCCAAGAAGCAAATAGAACACCTAATTACCTCAACCCCAACAGGCCTTTTCCAAGGCACATTGTATTGAAGTTATCAAAAATTAACGACAAAGAAAGTATCCTCAAGGCAGCCATGGAAAAGAAGACGGTAACCTACAAAGGAAACTACATTTTTCAGCAGAAACTCTACAAGCCAGGAGGGAGTGGAATCAAATATTCAAACTATTGAAAGAGAGAAATTATGAGCCAAGAATAATATATCCAGTGAAGATATACTTTAGATATGAAGGAGGAATAAAGACCTTTCCAAACATACAGAAGCTGAGGGAATTTTCTAATACGTGACCTCACTATTCGACAAGCATAAATAGGGATAATTTGTGAAAACAAAAACATAAAAGGGGGAACAGTAAAGGCCTGAATCGGAATATGGGAATGGAGAAAGTAAGCATGTTGAAGAAAATGGAATACTCTAAATATGAAACTTTTTTTTTACATAAACTTAATGGTAACCTCTCAAAAAAAAAAAAAAATCCAGAACTGAAATATACAATGTAATAAAAGAAGAAACAGAGGGAAAAATCATAGAATACCACCACACAGAAATAGCAGACAACAACAAAAAGGGAAAGAAACAATGGAGACACAGTCTTACCAGAAAACCAAAGATAGAATGACAGGAAAGCCTCACATATCAATAATCACCCTAAATGTAAATAGACTGAACTCACCAATAAAAAATCACAGAAAAGCAGATTGAATCAAAAAACTAAACCCAACCATGTGCTGTCTCCAAGAGACATATCTCAGCTACAAGGACAGACATAGACTCAAAGTGAAAGGGTGGAAATTGATACTTCAAGCAAATGGTATCCAGAGAAAATCAAGTGTAGCTATACTGATATCAGATGAAACAGATTTCAGAATAAAAAAGGCAACAAGAGACAAAGATGGACATTTCATAATGATAAAGGGGACTATACAACAAGAAGACATAACAGTCATCAATATTTATTCCCCCAATTGGGGAGCACCAAAATATACCAAGCAACTACTAACGAACTAAAGGGAGAAATTGGCCAAAGTACAATTATACTAGGGGACCTAAATACATCATTGACAGCTATGGATAGATCATCCAAACACAAAATAAATAAAGAAATAGCAGCCCTAAGTGACACGTTAGATGAAATGGACATAACTGACATTTATAGAGCACTTCATTCTAGAACATCAGACTATACATTCTTTTCTAGTGTACATGGGACATTTTCAAGAATAGACCATATATTGAGACATAAAACTAGCCTCAGCAAATTTAAGAAGATTGAAATCATACCAAGCATATTCTCTGATCTCAAGGCTTTGACATTGGATATCAACTGCAAAAAGAAAGCAGGAAAAAATCACAAACATGTGGAGATTAAACAACATACTTTTAAAGAACAACTGTGTCAAAGAAGAAATAAGAGGAGAGATCAAAAGATACGTAGAAACAAATGAGAATGAGAATACATCCTACTAAAATTTTGGGGATGCAGCGAAAGCAGTTTTAAGAGGGAAATTTATATCATTACCAGCCTATCTCAAGAAACAAGAAAAATCCCCTATAAATAACCTCATGTTACACCTTAAAGAACTAGAAAAAGAAGAACAAATGAAACCCAAAGTCAGCAGAAGGAAGGAAATAATAAAAATCAGAGCAGAATTAAATGAAATAGAGAACAAAAAGACAATAGAAAAAATTAATGTGAGAAAGACCTGGCTCTTGGAAAAGATTAATGAAATTGAAAAACCCTTGGCTTGACTTACTAAGATAAAAAGAGAAAAGACACAAATAAACAAGATCAGAAATGGAAGAAGGGAAGTTACCACAGATGCCACTGAAATACAAAGGGTCTTCCAAGAATACTATGAAGGACTATATGCCACCAAATTCAATAAACTAGAAGAAATGGATGTGTTCTTAGAAACATATAGCCTTCCTAGGTTGAATCACAAAGAATTGGAAAATTTAAATAGACCGATCACCAGTAAGGAAATTGAATCAGTCATCCAAAACCTTCCCAAAAGCAAAAGTCTGGGACCAGATGGCTTCACTAGTGAATTCTACCAAACATTCAAACAGAATCTAATACCTGTCCTGTTCAAACTCTTCCAAAAAATTGAAGAAGAGACAATACTCCCTAACTTATTTTATGAGGCCACCATTACCCTGAAACCAAACCATGGTAAGGATATCACAGAAAAATAAAATTACAGACCAATATCTCTGATGAATACAGATGCAAAAATCCTAAACAAAATTCTAGCAAATCAAATGCAGCAATGCATTAAAAAAATTATACATCACTTCTAAGTGGGGTTCATCCCAGGGGCACAAGGATGGTTCAATATATGCAAATCAATCAATGTGATACACCACATAAACAAAGTAAAAGACAAAAATCATATGACTATATCAATAGATGCAGAAAAAGCATTTGACAAGATACAACATCCATTTATGATTAAAACACTTAATAAAATGGGTATAGAAGAAAAATACCTTAACATAATATAGGCCATAAATGACAAACCCTCAGCTAATATCATAATTAACGGTGAAAAACTGAAGCCCTTTTCTGTGTGTTCAAACATGACAGGGCTGTCCCCTATCACCTCTGCTTTTCAACACAGTGTTGGAAGTCCTCGCCAGAGCAATCAGGCAAGAGAAAGAAATAAAAGGCATCCAAATTGGAAATGAAGAAGTTAAATTGTCACTCTTTGCAGATGATGTGATGCTATATATAGAAAACACTAAAGACTCCACCAAAAAGCTATTAGAAACAATAAACGAGTACAGTAAAGTTGCCGGCTACAAAATCAATGTACAAAAGTCCATTGCATTCCTATATATTAACAACAAAATCTCAGAAAAAGAAATAAAAAAACAAGTTCTTTTGCAATTGCAACAAAAAGAATAAAATACCTAGGAATAAATTTAACCAAGGATGTGAAAGACTTATGTAGTGAAAGCTATAAGACATTTTTAAAAGAAATTGAAGCAGACAAAGGAATGGAAAGTCTTTCCATGTTCATGGATTGGAAGAATCAACATAGTCAAAATGGCCATATTACCAAAAGCAATGTACAGATTCAATGCAATCCCCATCAAAATCCCAATGATTTTTTTAAAAGAAATAGAACAAAAACTCATCAGACTTGTTTGGAACCACAAAAGACCCCGAATAGCCAAAGCAATCCTAAGAAAAAAGAACAATTTTGGAGGTATCACACTCCTTAACTTCAGCTTGTACTACAGGGCAACAGTAATCAAAACTGTGTGGTATTGGCAGAAAAACAGACACACAGACCAGTGGAATAGAATTGAGAACCCAGAAATATACCCACTTATACGTGGACAGATAATTTTTGACAAAGAAACCAAAAACATACAATGAAGAAAAGACAACCTCTTCAAGAAATGGTGCTGGGAGACTTGGAAAACAACTGTGCAAAAGAATGAAACTAGACTGTTAGCTGTCACCATGTACCAAAATTAACTCAAAATGGATCAAAGACCTAACATAAGACCTGAAACAATAAACTGCAGAAAGGACAACATAGGTACTAAACTTATGGACCTTGGGTTCAAAGAGCATTTTATGAATTTGACCTCAAAGTCTAGGGAAGTAAAAGCTGAAATAAATGAATTGAACTCTATCAAACTAAAAAGCTTCTGCACAGCAAAAGAAGCCATCGACAAAATAAAGAGGCAACCAACCGAATGGTAGAAAATTTTTGCAAACACCTACGATAAGGGGCTAATATCCAAAATATATAAGAAACTCATACAACTCAACAACAATAACAAAACAAACAATCCAATTAAAAAATGAGCAGAGAACAAGAATAGATATTTCTCCAAAGAAGACATGTAAATGGCCAATAGACATACGAGAAAATGTTGAACATCACTAATCATGAGAGAAATGCAAATAAAAACCACAATGAGATATCACCTCACACCAGTTAAAATGGCTATCATCAACAAGATTAATAATAACAAGCATTGGAGAGGCTGTGGAGAAAAATGAACCCCATACACTGTTAGTGGGAATGCAGATTGGTGTAGCCGCTATGGAAGGCAGTGTGGAGGTACCTCAGAAAACTAAGAATAGTTACCATATGACCCAGCAATCCCTCTCCTGGGTATCTAGCCAAAAAATCTGAAAACATTTATCCGTAAAGATATGTCCAATGTTCATTGCTGCTTTATTTACAGTGGCCAAGTCATGGAAACAACCAAAGTGTCCTTCAATAGATGATTGGATAAAGGAGTTGTAGTATATATACACAATGTAATATTATTCTGCCATAACAAAAGATGAAGTAGCACCATTTGTGACAACATGGATGGATCTTGAGATTATTATGCTGAGCAAAATAAGTCAGACAGAAAAAGTCGAGAACCATATGATTTCACTGATATGTGGTATATAAAATTGAAAACAACAAAAGATCAAGACAAACAAATGAGAAACAAAAACTCATAGACACAGGCAATAGTTTAGTGGTTACCAGAGGGGAAGGGGGGAGGGAGGTAGTAGATGAGCATAAAGGGGATCAAATATATGGTGATGGAAAGAGAACTGACTCTGGGTGGTGAACACACAATGTGATATATAGATGATGTATTACAGAATTGTACACCTGAAATCTATGTAACTTTGCCAACAATTGTCACCCCAATAAACTTTAATTAAGAAAAAGAACAATGTAGTGCAGGATATAACATGTATAAAAGCAAAATATATCACAACAATGAGGGGGGAGAAATAGAAGTATACTATTACAGTGCTATACATGCAGTGGTATAATATCACTTGAAGCAGATTGTGACAAGTTAAAGATGAATACTATAAACTCTAAAACAACGTTACCTAAATGACAGAAGAATTGTAGGTAATAATCCAACAAAAGGAATAAAATGGAATCATGAAAATATTCAATCATTCCAAAAGAAGACAGAAGAGTGGGGAAAAGGAGCAAAGGGAAATGAGGTGTCATGTCGATATCTGAGTGGGTGGTATCCCCGGGGTAAGGTGTCTATGACTCTGAGAGCTGGAAGAAGATGCATGGAACCAAAGACAGAAAAAGTCAAGAACCATATGATTTCGCAGACATGTTTTATTCACCGGCTTCCTAGGCACAGCCAGGGTTTCTGTCTCATTGCTGGGCACAACTAGACATTTCGGGTTACAGCCCGCAGCCAGCAGCAGCCTTTGTCTCAGCAGCCCACAGCAGCAGCCCTTGGGTGCGGCTCCCACAGCCCCATTTTTCAGCAGCCCTCACAAACTTTGGGCATGGCCCACATAGCCAGCCTCATCAAATGACTGGACCGTTTTATATCATGCAGAGACAAAAGTGACGCACAGCCAAGGTGCTTACATAAGTGTATACAAACAACAACATCTTTAAGATGGATGGCGCTTGCACAACATTTTATCTCATGTGTGCAGCAGGTCACCGGGTCAGAGCCACCAGATGGCCGGGAAGGAAGCCTGACGAACTTTATTGTCCCTACATGAGTCAAATAGAAAACTAATAACAAGATAGTAATCAATCATCTCAATAATCACATTAAATGTAAATAGTCTACACACTCTAATTCAAATACAGAGATTTTCAGATTGGATAAAAAACTATAGGATGCCTATAGCAAACACACTTTAAATATAAAAATAGAGAGTTAAAAGTAAAATAATGAAAAAAGATATGCCATGCTAGTCAAAAGAAAGATGGAGTAGCTATGTTAATATCAGATAAGGTAGATTTCAGTGCAAAGAATATTACCAGGGATGAAAAAAGTTCATTTTATAACTAGAAACAACCTAAAGTTCATCAAGAGGTGAATGGATAAACAAATTGTGGTTGTGATGTTGTAGTTTATAATAAGAAATATATATTTGGTCTTCATCCCTCTTCCTGGCACAGAGTCTCTAAAACTCTTCTAATTTCCTAAGTGATAAGAGCCATAAAGGTGAAAGGAGAGTCTTCTATTATTAATAACAAGCCCCTTTCAAATACACTTGAGTTTGTTAGTGAGGTGATGGAAAGCCCCTAGATAACTAAGGAGGGAATGGGGCTGGTTGCCAGAGGAACCAACCATGTGATTAGAGGGTTGGAACTTTCAGCCCCTCCAGCCCATGACTTCCTGGGAGAGGAGATGGGGGTGGACAGTGGAGGTTGACTTAATCACCAATGACCAATGATTCAATCAATCAAACCTATGTAATGAATCTTCCATAAAAACCCAAAAAGACAGGGTTCCTCAGAGCTTCTGGGTTGATGAGCACATGGAAGTGCTGGGAGGGTGGTGTGCCTGGAGAGTGCATGGAAGCTCTGTGCCCCTTCCCCATTCATTGCTTTATGATTCCATCTGAATATTCATCTCTATCCTTTGAAATATTCTAGCAAATTGCCAATAGTAAGTAAAATGTTTCCCTGAGTTTTGTGAGCAAAACTGATGAGTTAGAAGCACAGGTAACAACCTGTGATTGGAATCTGAAGTGGAAGGAATCTTGTGGGACTGAGCCCTTCACCTATGTAATCTGATCTCCAGATAGGTAGTGTCAAAATTGAGTTAAATTGTAAGGCACACAGTTGGTGTCAGAGAATTACCTGGTGTGGCAAAAACATCCATTTGGTGTTCCAGAAGTGTCAGAAGTGAAGTAGTATTGAGAGTATAGAAGTAGGCTGTGAGTAGAATTGTGAGGAGACAAAGTTGAGATTTTCCTGTTTAGTGTCATATATGCCAAATCTACTGCCCACTCCTCCTCCCTCCCACCCCAAATACAAGCAACCTTATTGATTATCCATCTGATTTAAACATGGAGGCACAGGCACTATTCGTTCATGCCATAAATCTCCCTTAGTCTTTTTTTTTTCCCCCTTTTTTTTTTATTGGGGAAGGGGAACAGGACTTTATTGGGGAACAGTGTGGACTTTCATTTATGTGGAAAAAGAGAATATTCAAATGTCATCAGAGTGAGGCATGCTGAATAACCAGTTTAAATAGCATTTCAGAAGCTATTTCAAGTTTTCCACTTTGCACCATTTCAGGAGAGGACCTGTATCCCTTTCTAACATTGAACATTCCCTTTTTCAGCTGGAATTCATTTTTCCCACATATTTTCGATAGATCTTGGCCTTACCTATTATTTTTAAAGAGGAAAAACTCACTGGGGTCAAACAATCCCCCTGATTTTGATCCAATCAGGGGATTTCAAATGCTGTCAAATGAATATTGAAAAGTCACCAGTAACTACCCCAAGGTAAAAATCCTATCACCTTGATATTGAAATTCTCTCACTGACCTGATGTTGGAGGAATGGGGCAGTACAGGAAATCAAATAATGGACCAGGGCTTATTATTTAAAACTCTGGTTAAAAATGAGTTTGATGCTTTTAATTGTTTTAAGAGAAATCACAAACATGCTGTTCAGTAGTGGAAGCAAAGAGGCACACAGGGAGGGCTTCCAGTACCCTCTAATCTTCATAGCATTTCACCAGTGGTTAACCCACAAAGTGATATTTTTTTGAATGGAAAATGGAGCTTTACCTTACTGTTATATAAATTGAATAATGCTATGCTGTCTTAAATGATGTGCAAGTAGGTATATTTAATTAAAAACTCTGGGTTTACTATTAAATACTACTATGATTTCAGCCAGATTGCTACCTCTAAAAATTTCTTAGGCAAAAATGCTACAGCAAGCCCATGGTTTTCATGAGATAAGTTAAAAGTACCTAAACTTCATAAATGATCAAAATTGATATAATCAATAAAAATATTAACAGGATTATTTAAAAGGAAACTACCTGATTCTAAATTTCATAGGAAAGATAAACAAACAATAATAGCCAGTAAAAGGCAAAAAGTAAAATATATATATGAGAGTGGCCTATCAAATATTAAAATTGTGTGGTATTGACACATGAACAGAGAGATCAATGGACTGGAACATTGTGAAGTCCAGACTAGAATCAAAGAAGTGTGAAAATTTAGTATGAGACAAGTGGCACTTCTAATCATGAAGGAAAGATTTTTTTATCTAACACATAATATGGGGGACAAAAATAATCCCAAAGAAATCTTAAACTAAATTTATATTGATAGTGATACTGTTAGTATTGTTATTTTGAAATTATTTCATATTCATAGTAGGATATATATACATATATATGCACTCATATGTACATGCATTTATGCATAAATACATACACATGTATTCATATGTATGATGTATGCACACATGTGCTAGTCAGAAATCTATTGGAGATGCATTTGTCTCCCTTAGTCTTTTTTTTTCCTTTTTTTTTTTTATTGGGGAAGGGGAACAGGACTTTATTGGGGAACAGTGTGTACTTCCAGGACTTTTTTCCAAGTCAAGTTGTTGTCCTTTCAATCTTAGTTGTGGAGGGTGCTGTTCAGCTTCAAGTTGTTGTCCTTTCAGTCTTAGTTGTGGTGCAGCTCAGCTCTAGGTTCAGTTGCCATGGCTAGTTGCCGGGGGCGCAGCCCACCATCCCTTGCGGGACTCAGGGAGTTGAACTAGCAACCTTGTGGTTGAAAGCCCACTGGCCCATGCGGGAATCGAACCGGTAGCCTTCAGAGTTAGGAGCATGGAGCTCTAACCGCCTGAGCCACTGGGCCGGCCCTCCTTTAGTCTTTAATAATTTACTTCTCCTCTCCTTTTTAATACTGCCATTTATTTGTTGAAGATGTTGGGACAATTTTCCTGTAGAATTTCTCACAATCTGATTTTGGTTGATTAAATCCTTATTGGTCATTAAAAATGCCCCAAATTTCCTGTAAACTGATGGTTATATCCAGAAGTTTGTTGTCATTCAGGTTTGATATGGATGGGATCAAAAATACTTCAAAGGTGGGACTGTACATTTCGTATTGTATCTCATGAGGAAGCGCCCTCAGGTCTGGTTGTCTGACTCTTAGTTGCATCAAGATTGATCAATCAGTGCTTCAAGTTTGGTCGACGTGACCATCCAGTAGAACATTCCCCACTACTGTCCATCTACTGGCTTTAAGTCCATTCTTCATTCCCTGTCTCTATTATTTCATTAGAGGAGGCACACAGTGACTGTCTAATTCTAACTCCACCCTCACATCTCAATCATTAGCTTTGATCCTTCTATAAAGAACTCGAACTCCAACTCCCATCAACTATTTGTTCACTATGTGTTAAATGAGTTGTGATAAATGCTTGACCTTTTCCCTTATGTCTCAATTTTAGAAATAATGAATTGGTGCCTGTATCAAACTTAGGGCTATCTCACTTCTTGTTTTCTGTTTCCTGCTCCCTCTTCACCTAAGTTGACCCTTATTTATCCTTTAAAGGGATTTCTTGGGGAAGTCTGTTGGTCAAATCCCCCACCATTTGGTTTCATAGTACCCACTGCTTCTTCTATGGTAGTTAAGAAAATTCTTTTGGTTGCAAATAAAAGAACTCAATTAGGGAAAGCCTAAGAAAAAAGCATATAATTTATTAGAGATACTGGTTATTGCAGAATCAAAGGAAGAACTAACCCAAAAAGAGAAGGAATGAAGAAAGCTCTGAGCACCTCAGCAGCAGGCGTCCGTGGACTTTCTCCTTATGTGACACAGCAACATTGACTCCCAGAAACTGGGTTCAGGAGTTTAGCTGAGTAGTTAGAGGAAACAGTCACCACAAGAGATCGCTCTTACTTCTGACGCCAATTGCAAGTTTGATGGGGGTTGCAAAAACCACCCTCGGTTTTTATAATACTGATGGTTATGGTACAGAGAAAAGAAACATTAAAATCAGCCACAGCAGCAACACATTGGAGCAGAATCCAGTAGAGTCCAAACACGGAACTTCTGTCTGGTCATCCTCTTCATGTTTTTTATGGATGGCATTAACTGCTTCCAGCCATGATGCGACAATATGCATGGAATACTGTTAACCAGGGGAAGCTGACCAAAGCCTTTGTGTCCAGCATCTTTGTTGGAGCTTGATCACATACTTTCCACATGGCTAGCTGTTAGTCTCTAGCCCCTCCTGGAGGTCAGGTTCATATCTTTCATTTCCATCCCTTCCAAAGGCAGAACTGATACCACAAAAACCCAAGGCCCCCATCATAAATCATATTGTTAGGCTGTCTGTGGCCAAAGATTCCAGGAAAACAAAGACACTCCCGTCATGCAGAACATTCTGGGGGCCTAGAGATCACCTCCCAGTAGCAAAATGCAAAGGCCAGACCTCTCTTTGGGTTAATTCTTCACTGCACATTAGGTCTCTCCATTCCAAATTTAACATTACATAAGAAACAGAAACTGATTGGCCCAGTTTATACAAAATCACTTCATTCAGACTTTGCCACTGGAAGAGACCATGAGAAAGAGCCTTCTATATCTTATATACACACCCTTTCCCTCCATCCTTTTAGAGATATTTCTGTCTAACACAGCTGAACTAACCTCCACTCCTCTTACCCAAGAAGACATAACCCCAAGTTAAACTCAGCAGCTGCCTGCAAAAGTCATTTCATGGAACCACCTTCCCCAGGGTCAGCATCACAGGCCAGGCTCATGTTTCTGTAGTTCTGCTGAGATCCTGTTTTAGTGTTCTGCACCTTGGAGACACTTGTACATTCAGGCAACAATATCACATCCAATATCAAGTAGAAGAAAAATAAAATTTAAAAGGACAAATTATGATCACTTTTAAAAAGGGAAAATGGTAGTTCATTTTGGCAATAAGCAATGAAATACAGATGGTATCATAGGTTGAACTGTATCCCCTCAAAAAGATATTAAAGTCCAAATCCCCAGTACCTCAGAATGCAACCTGATTTGGAAAAACAAGGTCGGACAATTAAGTTCGCGAACTCATCCTAGAAAAAGTGCTACGTACCTCATTGCTGAATATCACCATGGTCACCTTCAAAGTATTCCCCTTGAGAAGCTATGCACCGATGCCAGCACCTAGTCCCCCCTTCAAAACAATTTTGGAACTCTTTCTGAAATGGCCATCAGAGCTGTTGTTGTATTAATCTTGATGTCCTAAGTGTCATCAAAATGTCTTCCTTTCATTATTTCCTTTATCTTTGGGTAAAGAACGTAGTCACTGGGGGCTAGATCAGGTGAGTAGGGAGGGTGTTCCAATACAGTTATTTGTTTGCTGGCTAAAAACTCCCTCACAGACAGTGCCGTGTGAGCTGGTGCATTGTTGTGATGCAAGAGCTATGAATTGTTGGGGAAAAGTTCAGGTTGTTTTCGTCTTTTTCATGCACCCTTTTCAGCACTTCCAAATAGTAAACTTGGTTAACTATTTGTCCAGTTGTATAAATTCATAATGAATAATCCCTCTCATATCAAAAAAGTTTAGCAATGTCACTTTGACTCTTGATTTGGATTGATGGAACTTTTTTGGTTGTGGAGAATTGACTGACTTCCATTGTGCACTTTGACATTTTGTCTCAGGGTCATATTGGTACACCTATGTTTCATCACCAGTGATAACATGACCCAAAACCTCAACTTGCCTCTCCAAAAGGTCTTGGCAAACTTCAACTCTCCCTTTGCTTTTGTTCATCAGTGAGCTCCTTAGGGACCATTTTCTCACACACCTTTCTCTGCCAAGATTTTCAGTTAAGATTTTCCTAACTGTTTCTCTATCGAAATTTACTTGGTCTGCTATGCTTCTCAGCTGACGATTTTGATGCACAATTTGATGAATTTTTCATCAGCAATGTTTTCATCAGTTCTGCTCGTTACTGGCCGCCCTAACCTCTCTCCATCAGTGACACATTCTCTACCCTCAGAGAAATGTTTAATCCATTTGTACACTGCTGTTTTCTTCATGGCATTACCCCCATAAACTTGGACTAGCTTGTCCCTGATTTCACTTCCACTCTTTCCAAGTCTAACAAGAAATTTAACGTTTGTTCATTGCTCTAATTCAAGCTCAGACATTCTCACAACGGCACACAAAACGTAACAACAATAATGAACGCCATTCAGCAAGACACCGCCACATGTCGACCCGAACACAGCTGTGAGACACTGATACACCAAGGTTATGAAACCTTACTGAGCTGTTTGTACAGTCCTGCCAATGTAAGCGCACGGTGGCAAGTTCGCGAATGTAATTGTAAGACCTCGTATATAAGATGTTTTATTCAGAGAACCAAAAAACATTAACAAACATATTGTGGAAGTAATAGAGATGAAACAATGTTTAAATTATGATCATTGAGGTATTTTTTTTCAAATAAACTTTTCATATTTATAACAGCAATAATAAAAACGTACATGTATATAGTGATTTACATCTAAGAAAGAATATTCATAATCATTGTTTTAATTAAATGTTCTGATACTATTTTTAAAAAGAGTGGGCCGGCATTCAGAAGTCTATATTGATCAGGACAAATACAGCACAAATATTTAAAAAATGCATTGCAAACACAGTGTCAAAGCCTAACATTGTACAATAACCAGGTTGTACTATAACCAGCCAGTTTTATATCAAAGGCCTTCAGGATTCAACATCTTAGAGGATAGACCAAAGAAAGACAGATGAGGTAAGCATCTATGTATGCTTCTGCAAACAAACGAACTTTCTGGAAGGATGAAGAATTGAATGCTAAGATAGTGAATGTGAAGTATAAAGTGGAATAGAAGACTTTTTCTTTTATGCTTTTCTCAACTGTTTGAACTTCTAAAAATAAATATGTATTAGTTTTATAATTTTACAAAAGAGTTTCTCCATTAATGGATGAATGGATAAACAAAATGTGATATATTCATATAATGGAATATTAGTCAGTCTTATAAATGAATGACATTCCAACCCATGCTAACAACATGGATGAACCTTGAAGACATTATGCTAAGTGAAATAAGCTAGTCACAAAAAAAGAAACGCTGAATGATTCCACTTAATGACATACCTACAGTAGTCAAATTCATAGACAGGAATTAGAATAGTGGTTGTCAGGGCTGAAATGGGGAATTGTTGTTAATAGGTACAGAGTTTCAATTTGGGAAGATGAGAAAGTTCTGGAGATGGTTGGTGGTGATGGTTATACAACAATGCAAATGTATTTAATACTATTGAACCATACACTTAAAAATGGTTAAAATGGTAAATTTCATGTTATGTAGCATATGTGTTATGTATTTTATCAAGCTTTTTTAAACAATAACTTTTTTTGTACTCCCTCTATAGTGAATTGTCTCATCTGTCCTTTCCCATTAGTCCATTCATTTGAATGAACTCATTATATATGAGAGGATATTAAGGTTTTTCTCTTTCATATTTACTTAGAGTATATCTCTAAATGTATAATTTATTTCCTTTTTTATTTGGAAAATTTGATTTTTTTGAAACTTAGAAGCTTTTCATAATTATGTAGTTATTTAAAAATCTTTTCCTTTAGGATTTCTCCTACCACTTTAAGCTTCTGAAGTGCCCCACCCTCTCAGTGTTTTGATATTTTTTTCAGATTTTTCTGTTTATTTATTTTTTTACACTTAATTGTTTAATTCATCAATTGTCACAACATAATTAATTAAATAACTTTCCTTTCCTATTGATTTGAGATGATTCTTTAATCATATATTAAAATGGATAATAAATTAAAATAAAATTTATAATAAATTCAGTTGTTTAGCTTCCTATTTTGTGCTATAGATAGGATGTTTTGTTTTAATATCACTACAATCCTTTTTAATTATTGTACTTTTATGTGACAGATTATATTTTGCAAAAAATGATTACAATAATATTTCCCACCCCACATGGTCTTCTAGAACCTTAGCATTCTTCCATTAAGAGGTAGAAGCTATGTTCCTTCCACTTAAAACTGGGCAGACCCTTGTGAATGCCTCAAAGAATACTATGCAATGGAAGTGACTCTTAGTGACTTTTGAGAACAGGTTAGAGAAGGCCATGAAGCTTCTTAAACTCTATGGAGACAATGGTCTTGGGAGTCCTGAGCCATACATAAGAAGCGCAGCTATCCCGAAACCACTATGTTAGAGAGACCAAATGGAAACAGAGAGAAATGCCCAATAGCTCCACAGCTCCAGCCTTAGCAATTTCAGTCTTCCTAGCCCAAGTAACTACCAGACCAGGCAGTGAGCAATTCTTCAGATACTGCAGCCCAGCCATCATCTGACTTCAAAGCCATGCAAAAGCCCAAGTAAGAACCACTTACCCTAAGCCCAGTCAACCTCCAGATTCATGAGAGATGATAATAAAATGATTATTGTTATTTAAGCTGTTAAATTTGGGATGATTTACTATACAGCAATAGATCACTAGAACATTTTATAATGTGTTTTAAAGCATTTCTGGCATTTTTTAAATTGTCATTACATTTTACATCTATTTATTCTTCCCATGAATTTTAGAATTATTTCATCACGTTCCTACTTCTTTCTAGTTTCTTTTCTTGGAATCCATTATTATAGTTGTAACCATGTCTATATAGAATTTTATTATCTTTATAAATAATACATTGAAAATTTTTTCCTATAGCTACATAGCTTCATAATTTTACTTAATTAAATTCTATTTCTATTATTGGACATTTAAGTTATATCATCTTTTTCATAATTTAAATAATTCTATAACAGATAACTTCATGCATATAATCTTTTCAAATAGTGGTTATCTCTTTAGAGTAATTTTTCTGAGTGGAAATTCCTGGGTCAAAGAAGTAGGAGTATTTTTCAGGATTTGGTACAGAATTCCAAGTTGTTGTCCAAAAAGGTCATAATAATTTATACTCCCCACTAATAATGTATACAGATAGCACCATAGTTCCTCTAAAACTTCCTGTTATAGTTTCTATATTCCAAATAGCAAAAAAAATTATTTTATATTTTTGTTTGACTTATACTTCTTTAATGTTGCATATTTTCTCATCTGTGAATTATGGATTGTCTATTTACATCCTTTATTAATTTATTCATTGAGGTCTTTTTTCCACTAATTTTGTGAGTCCTTGAGTGTTTAGCTGTTTTTTGTTTGTTTGTTTGTTTGTTTGTTTGTTTGTTTTTAGTGTTTAGCTCTTTATAGTGAATGCTATGGTGTGCTACCTAGAACCCTAGGAAGATGGGAGCTCTCATTCCCCCACTGCAAGGAAGGCGGTCTAGCTGCTGACAATTTGCAACTGCTTCCCTCTCTGATTTTTAGGGAAGAGAGCGCCTCACCTGAGGTAAAGCTCCCTCTGTGGGGGCACCCAAAGATGAATCCAGTGGAGACCAGCTCCCTTGCCTTAATTTGAGACAGTTCTGAAGGGCCATCTGAGGCCTCAGCTGCTGCTGCATCCCTGCTCATCTCCCCGCTCTGTCCAGTCCTGCCTCCCTCACTCCTCCATAGGTACTGTATCTAGAACCTTCTCTAATAAACCTTTTCCCCCCAGCTTTATTGAGGTATAATTGGCAAATAAAATTGTAAGGTACATCATGATTTGATAAATGTATACATTAAGAAAGGATTTCCTTATCAAGTTAATTAACACAGCCATAACCTCACCTACAGAGGGTGCCAAAAAAATGTATACACATTTAAGAAAGAAAAAAAACTATTAAAATTTGTAATACTCAAAATATATACTGATAACAAAAGATGGATACAAGTCACGTTTGACTTCTGCAATTACAAGAGGTGCTCAAAGTGGTTACCATTAGGGTCCAGACACTTCTGATTATAGCGAACTACTGCTTGAGCAACGTTGACCCAAGTGTCCACTTGTATACATTTTTTTGGCACCCCCGGTATTTACCTTTTTTTTTTTTTTTTTTGGTGAGAACATTAAGTTCTACTTTTTTAGCAAATATCAATTATACAAATGCAGTATTATCAACTATAGTCACCATGATATACATTATATCCTCAGACCTTATTCATCTTATATCTGAAAGTTTGTACCCTTTTACCAACCTCTTCTATTTCCCCCACCCCCCAGCCAGTGGCAACCACTTTTCTGCTCTCTGTTTCTATGAGTTTGACATTTCTTTTCTTTCTTTCTTTCTTTTTTTCAGATTCCACATACAAGTGATACCATATAGTGTTTGTCTTTCTCCGTCAGACTTCACTTGATTATGTCCTCCAGTTTCATCCATGTTGTTGCAAGTGACAGGATTTCCTTCTTTTAATGGTGAATAGTATTCTATTATATATATATATATATATATATATATATATATATATATATATATACACACACATATATATGTATATAATATATGTATATTATGTATAGTTATATGTATATTAAATATACATATAAATACAATATATGTATATTTAATATTTCCTTGATCCAGTCATCCATTGACTTAGAGCCAAAACGCTTCTTGTGCACAAAGCTTCATTTGAGCCTGTTGCCAAGAAACCTGATTTGTTTCTCATTGACCTATAATATTATTTCCCAATCTTTTTCTTCTTTTCTTGGACTTTTTTGTTATTTGCAGATACTGGATTTCAAAATACCATACAATCACATCTTTTTTCTATGTAATTTCTTCTAAACTTTAAAGACCTCCTCACATACACACACCAGAGGTTTAACATTCACTTCTATTTTCTTCAAGTCTTCCTGTGGTTCCCATTTTAGTCTTAACTTCTAATTCTAATGAACTTAATTTTAGTGAAGGATTTAAAGCAAATGAGTAAATGCCATATGTTGACTAGGCCTCTCTTCTTCCCTTCACTTGCAATGCCTCCATTATATTTTAAATGGAGGCTGTATTCTTACCATATTTGCAGCTGTAAGAAGACTACTGATGAACCAATTCTTGGAAATTATTTCTTGTGCTATCAACAATTTCCTCCCCATGCATGGGCTTCTCAAGTGTTCCTGCCCAGTTGATGAAGAGTTTTGGCCAAGCACCCCCTCTGCTCCCTTCAGCACAGCCCAGCACGTTACCATGTTTTAAAAAAAGGCTGAATCCCAACACTGACCCTCCTTTACCTTCCAGGAAACTTACCCATACATTAATGAACTGGATGGAACTTTAAATTCAATACAGATGTCCATGTTTATTGACAAATTGCCAAGAAAACATTCACAATTTCACTTCTTAATTAAACCACATATTGTAAATGAGGGGAAAACAGAGTATTAAGATCAGAATTTTATTGTCCAGTAAGTGTACTTTTTGTGTGTATTACCAAGTGAGGATAATAGGCTCTTTTATTACACAGTCAGCATTCATGTTTTGCCAACCGGGCATGAGGCTTATTTCAAAAGATCCTTGTTATTTTGTGCCAACCAAGAAGTTTTTATTCAGATTTGTCTGCAGAGCCTTAGCCAATAGGTATGTTTTCACTTGTGTGTTTCTTCCTCATAAGTGTTCACGAGAACCTATTTATAACTTTTCCCAGACTAAGATTTCAGAACAGACCTGAATGGAATTCACACGTTCAAAGCTTAGGTGTGGTCTAAACAACCCCTGTAACCAAGTAAGGAGCCATAACATTCAGGGAGCTTGGTTTTCCACAAAGCCCCCTTGATGAACTGTGCACACCTGTGTAACCCACAGACTGTGTCCTAAGTGCTCCAGGAATGGAAGATTTGGTAAGGGGATGTGTAGTGTATTCATACCCATCTGTGGGGACAGAGCCAGGAGTGCAGTTTTCAGGCTCTCGGCCTCACGTGGAAAGGTGCTCACTCAGGTAGTAAATGGCCATCAACTGTGATTGGATGGCCATCAGCTGTGGCTACTTGGCCGTCAGCTGTAATCAGTGAGCCATTGGCCACTAATATAACTGCCGTGGCTACGCTAGCAGAAAAAATAGGGGCTAGCAAGAAGATGGTGGCTGAGCTATCAAGCGCGGATTGCAGCTAGTGAGTGAGGTTGGTTGGCAGAGAGAAGTGGACGGCAGGTAGCGGATCCTGTGGCTCCTGCCTCCTGTGTCTCCAACCCAGCCGCCAGCGAGACTATACTGGTGTGACTCCCCTATCTATGGTTGCGTGGGTGTTCCTTTTTGGCCTCACTGTGTCCTGCGTTCTTATGTGGGGAGCAGGAGCTGAGACCCCGCCCGACGCCCCGCGTGACACCATCACGCAGAACTCAGGTAACTCAACGTCTCCAGCATTAAAACCCACATGTACACAGTTTGGAGGCATTAGGGAGAGGGTGATAAAGCTGTTCTCACTTTAGAAAGCCATGTCTCACTGCCCAGATTTCCCTTAATAGAAATTCACCAGGTAAACACATTTTCTTCCCATGAGCCCCACTTATTCCTTCTCAGTGACATTTGTCCTTTCAATTCCTTTTCTTCTCCCAAAATTCTGCCTTCCTCATTTCTTGGTAGCACTATATTTCCCCTCTCCAACAGATGTTAGCAGATTCCAAACTTCTTTGGTGTCTTAGAAATTTTCCCAGGTCCCTCCTTGAGTTGTAAATAACAGCTGTTCTCATCCCTGCCTATACCTGCTGCTGAGTAGAGGGAAGCGACAAGCACAGGAGCCTGAGATTAGATGGGGTAGGGAGATTAAGGGGTTTGGAGTGATTCTTCACTTCCCAGATATAGTCTGGCTTTTTGCTCTTTGGTTATTTCCAAGTATATATATTTTTAAATTACACATCACTTACACAGCAAGATTTAATCTCTTTATCATTGCCCTCTTTCAGTTTTCATATGGACTCAAATCTCCATCCCAACCCCTGCTTGCATGTGTGAATTTACTTATGAAAAAAGACCATTGGTTGCTCTCTGACCTTTAATTACATGACAAAGCCACTTCTACCAATTTGGCATTCGTAAGAGCCAGGCCAAATTACCCTATCCTGATTCCTGAGTAATCCAACCACGTAATTTTGATGCCAGCTGTATACAGAAGGTGCCAAAAAAAGTATACACATTTTAAGAAAGGAATAAACTGTATTAAAATTGCAATACAATGAATGACGCCAGGATTCAATTGGTTAACGCCATCTTTTGAGCAAACGTCATACTACACATTGTTACCATAATTCAATTCAACTTCAAAAAGTAATACATACTGTAGGGAGCCGGAGCATTAAGGGTTAAGAAAATGTAACTTCAAGCAGAGGTTGGGAGGATCGCTAAGGGGAACTCTGATAAGCATAAAGAACAAACAGACACCTGCTACCCTGGGAATGGGAAAATATCTGAAGGTCTAAGAACAGTCAGGGCCAAACTTTGAGAAAACATAACTAATCTGTACTTGCTGCCTCAGCCGCTTTATGTAACCTTCTTGTTTTTGTGTGTATAAAAGAAAGCTGAAAAATAAAGTAGGCGCTGCAGTCTAATTAGAACTGCTCGCCCTCCCGATCCCATCTTTGTCTCTTGTCTATTTTTTTCTCAATCCTCACTCCCCACTTCAGGAACCGTTCGTCTCGTCGGCAGGCTCCGACAAGTGGCGCCCGAACAGGGACCCGAATACTGGGGAATCAGTGAAGGACACCGCTTGCAAATGAGACGCGTCGAATAAGGTTGGTGAAAGCGGTGAGATACCATAGTCGGGAGTAAAATAAAATGGGACAGGGGAACAGTAAAAGGCTGTTTACCCACATATTAAGGAGCATGCTAAAAACTAGAGGAATTAAAACCAGTGAAGCACAGTTGCTTTGATTCTTAGAGTTTGTAGTACAAATATGTCCCTGGTTCCCAGAAGAAGGGACTTTAAACTTAGAAACTTGGGAAAAGGTAAGAGAGCATTTGCAGGGATATTATGATGCTCATGGACCCTCTGAAGTACCAGTAGACACTTTTTCCTTATGGAATTTGGTTAGGGATGTGATCGATCCTAGACACGAGAGAATCAGATACTCTAAAAATGACCAACCCAAACTGGATCCCCCTTGGAAGCAGAGGTGCAAAGATTACAAGCTGCACTCACTTCCCTCTCTGTTCAAATGCAGTTAGTTCAGGCTCGACAGACTGGGCCTTTATTAGAAGCTCAATCAGAATAGAAGCCTAGGTTACAATGAAGCTCTCCTCCAAGTGTAGTTGCAGGGCTAGATCCACTGCCCGAGGCCCCTATCAACAGAAAAAGATTCAAGCCGCCAAGCTGCTAGTACAGGAGCAACTTAAAAAGGGACACATTGCCCCCTCCAATTCTCCCTGGAATTCTCCCATTTTTGTTATTAAGAAAAAATCTGGTAGATAGAGATTATGACAAGATTTACAAAAAGTTAATAAAACCATGAAATTAATGGGAGCCTTACAGACAGGCTTGCCCTGTCCTGCAGCCATACCAAAAAACACATATAAAATTGTTTTGGACTAAAAAGATTGTTTTTATACTATACCTTTAAATCCTGATGACTGCCCTAGATTTGCTTTCAGTGTTCCTTCTGTTAATTTACAAAAACCTTTTAAGAGATATCATTGGCTAGTGCTACCTCAGGGTATGGCTAATAGCCCTACATGATGTCAAAAATTTGTATCAGCTGCTATAGAACCTACCCGAAGGACATTTTCAGATATTTACATCATCCACTACATGGATGACATACTTTTTGCCCACTTTTGTGAACCAAAGTTGCTTGCTGCTTTTGCTCATTTACAAAAAAGCTCCACAATTATGGGCTAGTTATAGCCCCAAAAAAAATTCAACAAGTGCCTCCTTACTCTTATCTGGGATATTGTTTAATGCCTCAGGCCATTGTGCCTCAAAAAATACAAATCCGGTGAGATTGTTTAAAAACATTAAATGATTTCCAAAAGCTACTGGGAGACATTAATTGGATTAGACCTCAGTTGCGGTTGACAACCGGTGAATTACAACCTTTGTTTAAAATATTACGTGGGGAAGCTGATCCTACTTCTCCCCGCGAGATAACACGGGGAAGAGGCTTTGCTTGTATTTCTCCAGGTCCGGAAGAAAAACCTTTGTGAATTCCTGGTCGGTGTTAAACCATACCATGAGCGACAGCCCACAGAAGAGGAGACATCTATAGATACCCATCCACACCCCTAGGGTGTGGAAAAGCTCTCACTTTCCGCAGCTGCAAAAAGACTTTCCACTTTAGACCCTGTTAAATGGATAAAGACTTTGGGTAGAGGGTTTGCTGGGGATATTGCTCTTCTGTTTATTGTTCTGTTTGTTTTACATAGTCCTCAGATGTGGACAAATAGCCCTCCAACGGGCTGTAAATAAAATAACTACACGTTCTGTGTTTCTCATACTTCAAAAACAAAAAAGGGGGAGATGTAGTCACACAACAGCCTAGCCGACTGTCCCCCCATGTCTTTCCTTAAGGAAAGAAGAGTCTGTAAGACTGTGCCTTTCTGGGACTCTGTTCCATCCTTGTGTTTACACCTTATGTCTCTCTGTCTGGTCCCCAAAAGATGGTTTGCAGCCAAAGACGGGTAAGATATCTCACGGGAGATACAACCTAAGCCAGGCGGAACCGAGTGGGGACCCCCAATGAGCTGCCTTAGAAGACCCAAAAAGGAGCCTTTCCTCCCCTTCCCCCTGCCTGGCAAAAGCCATTGCTGTCTCTGGCTTTCCTCTGTCACCTGATTGTGAGAGAAGTCATGAGGGCAATGAAGATCAGTTCTCTCCACTTATCTCAACAGAGCTGTTACAATATGAGTGACTTGACCCTGAGAAGGTAAGACATCATGGGACTTTATGCTTCGGCTGTTAACAGACAAAGGGTGATTGGAATAAACATTTTTCTGCTATGAGGTATGAGTCTCACAGACCGTGTAAGAAAAAATGTTACTCTTGATCTTATCCAGTTTCATAAAGAGGTCTTGACACTACAAGAGGCCTCTCCTTTAAATACTGATATAGATGAGACGCTCAACAAACTTGTCTCTAGCTTTCACAATGTATTTCCATCATACTCTTCAATGCTTCAATTTATGGCCCCCCTTGTAATTCCACTTGTTGTGATCCTCCTGATACTGTGTTTCCTCCCCTGCATCACAAAAGCTGTGATGGGGATAGTCACAGATATTTATGGAGAAATTCACAAAATAAGGCTCCACATGGCTAATAAACCAAAAGCCACTGCCCCTGTCTAACCCCAAAGGAGATCGGTAGCCAATGACGGGTAATGATCAGTAAGCGTTTTTACAACCTAAGACAGGAGTCGATCGCTTTGATGATCGATATCCAATGACGGGTAAGTGAGAATGTCTGTACTGACTACCTAAGCCAGACACGATCTCAATAAAAAATAAAAAAGGGGGATATGTAGGGAGCCGGAGCATTAAGGGTTAAGAAAATGTAACTTCAAGCAGAGGTTGGGAGGATCGCTAAGGGGAACTCTGATAAGCATAAAGAACAAACAGACACCTGCTACCCTGGGAATGGGAAAATATCTGAAGGTCTAAGAACAGTCAGGGCCAAACTTTGAGAAAACATAACTAATCTGTACTTGCTGCCTCAGCCGCTTTATGTAACCTTCTTGTTTTTGTGTGTATAAAAGAAAGCTGAAAAATAAAGTAGGCGCTGCAGTCTAATTAGAACTGCTCGCCCTCCCGATCCCATCTTTGTCTCTTGTCTATTTTTTTCTCAATCCTCACTCCCCACTTCAGGAACCGTTCGTCTCGTCGGCAGGCTCCGACAACATACCTAGATAACATCTCTTAAAATGTGTACATTTTTTTGGCACCCCTGGTATTTCCACTGAAAGACATATTCTCACTTCTTCCCACCTCATCATTTGCTCCCCTCTATAACTATTGTTTAAGTGTGTGGACTGAAGAAATTGGGGCAGCTGACTTTTGCTCATAGGTATCTGTGGGTAGTCACTGTACCCTGCCCAAGAAGTGGGTAAAAGCCATATTCATGGATGACCCAAGCAAGAGGCCTTGGTTGAGACACCAGTATGACAACTTCCTGGAAAAGTTTCAACATGTTTTTGGTAATCCTGTCGAAGAGTAAAGTGCCACGAGTGGTATTTGACAAAGGCATAACTCAGCCACCAGTGCACCAACACCTTCAGCATTCTTCTCTAAGACCCAGTAAAACTACTCTACTCACCCTTGGGTCATGCAGTGACTTACTGACACATCTAAAATATCATGTCTTATATATTCATTGTTGGAGAACCTCATGGACCTGACCTCCTTCTGTGTTTGCAAGCTCACGTTAAGGGCCTGAAACCAGTGCTTGATTTCCCCAGGAGAGTGCCTCAGACCCCAGCAATATACTGCTGAAAGGCAGGACAGAACAGCTAGGTAATTGAGCAGTTTGTCACCCTGGGTGGAAGTCCATTTATGCAGCTGTGAAAGTTTACTCCACGAAAAAATTGCCAGGACTGTCATTACCATCTTGTGGTGGAGATTGCTAGTACTCAATCACCCTTACTTCCATATTAATCGAGTTTAGGCTGAGCACATTTCCCAGATACCCAGAAGGCTAGGTATGGCCAAGTGACTAAGTTACTAAGTGACTAAGCAATGAGCAACTTCCTCCTTATTCCTTGAAAGGAAGTTGCTTGTCTTGAACTTCTGCTTTTTTATACTAACCTTGAGTTGGAAAACCAAAGTTCCTAGCCTTGTCCGGGCTTTTGACCGGGTCATAGTTTGACCAGGAATGTGATCTAATTCAGGAGTCTTAGAACCTCTTCTTTGAAAGTTTGGTGACACATATGAATCCTTAATCAGAAAAGTATTTTCAAGTGCATAAAACAAAATACACCACAAAAGAGCCACTAGAGTAGCTAAAGTTTAAAAGACTAATAATCCCTAATATTTGCGACATTGTGGAACAACTGGAACTTTTATACATTGCTTGCTAGTAAGAGTATAATCTCATTCAACCACTTTGCAAAATAGTCTGGAGGTATGTACTAAAGCTAACCATATGTTTATCCTATGACCCAGCAATTCCACCCATACATTTATACCCAAGAGAAATGAGTGCATATGTATACCAAAGATGTATCTAAGAATGTTCATAGCAGCTTTATTTATAATAGGCAAAACAGGAAGTAATTCATATGTTCATCAGTAGGAGAATAGATAAGTCAATTGTTTCCATTCATAAAATGCAATACTACACAACAATTAAGGGAAGAGATTACCAATACACAAAACTTGAATGATATTAAAATCTCAGATATTATGTCAAGTGAAAGAAGCAACACAAAAATGTACACGTTAGTTGCTTTATTGTAGTGATCATTTCACATTACGTACAAATATTGAATCATTCTATTGTACACCAAACTAATATAATGTTGCATGTCAATTATATCTCAATAAAAATTATTCTGAGGTCAAAGGAGAGATGAATAGACAGAGCACAGAGGATTTTTAGGCAGTGAAAGTGCTCTGTTTGATATTATAATGATGGATACATGTCACTATACATTTGTCCAAGTCCCAGGGTGTACATCACCAAGAGAGAACCCTCCGGTAAAACTATGGACTTTGGGTGATTATGTGTCAATGTAGATTCATCCTTAGTAAAAAATGTGTCATTCTGGAGAGAGATATTGATAATGGGGGAGGCTATGCCTGTGTGGGAAGGGGGAATATACGGGAAATCTCTGTACCTCCCTCTTATTTTGTTGTAAACCTAAAACTGCTCTAAAAATAAAGTCTTTTTAAAAGGTATACACATTATATGATTTCATTTATATAAATGTTAAGAATAGATAACACTAATTAATGGTAAAGAAATCTAAATAATAGTTACCTTTGTAAGAGAGACACCACAAAAAGAACTGGGAAGGAACACAAGGAACTTTCTGAAGTGATGAAAAAGTTCTATATTTTGGTATCATGAAAATGTATAATTTCACCTAGCCGTACCCTTAACATTTGTGTGTATTTTGTTCACCTTACCATGTATATAACTCAGAAAAAGTAGAATATACAAATAAATAAATAGAAAATAAAATTATTAAAAGTAAAAAGAAATTATATTGAAATAAACTGTTAAAAATATTATAAAAGTTTAAAAAACTAATTTGTGATATAGTAATATACATGCTTCTTTAATGATGCATCAAATATTAATAAGTAGCAGCAGTTTTGTAATTACCATAATTTCAAAGTAATGATGAATATAAATGCCCTATACATATAAATGTATCTTCTCTCTGAGAGAATGTTTTACCAGGTGAGACCCCTAGTATCTGTGCCCTTCCTCCCCTTTTTATGCTTTCTCCCCATCTCAATCTCCAGGCATGGCTTCAGATGTAAAACCCTGTTAAAGAGCTCTGGCTTAAAATTACAATACCGCCTCTGAATGTCTAAAATTATTTCACAATAAAAAGATAAAATATATGTAATTTGAAAAATTATAATCCCCCATATTACCTTCTGGTGCCTAGAGTAGGTGGCTCAGACATACAGCCCCACTGTTAGATAGTGTATCCAAACCTGGGTCTGTTTCCATGTCACTACCTGTAGCAATGGTGATTATCGTTGACCAAACAAGGACTGTCACCTAAGAGCGCTAGGTAAAAGTTTAAACACACACACACACACACACACACACACACACACACACACACACAGTGATTGAAATTTAAAATGTATAACTATTTGATTTGTCATTATTTAGTTGAAATCTCACTATACTTTTACTCTATTAGAATATTGAAGAGAATGTAAGTTTAATTTGTAGAATTTTCTTAGCTATTTAAGAACTTGAGAATGTTTTCTTCTATTAAAGTTTGAGGTACTTTTTAAAATCAAGTACAATATCATTACACAGTTTGAAATATCTAAGGAAATTTAATTTGTAGAAGCCCCTCTAAAGGCAATGGCTAAAATGTAGTAAATTAACACATAGAGTACAATATGTGAACTGAATGGAAATGCTTGAGAGCTAGGTATTTACAAATTTTAGTTAATTACAATTAATTTTTAACATCAGAGTAAATCCCTGAAAGATCAGTAAAAACTCTTATTTAACTAAGACCAAATCCAGACACCATTCGTGATGACTAATGATTTGTTGCCCAAAAATTCCTGTTTGTGAGATTCTCGCACAGGGCTGGTTCTCAATGTCTCCTGGACAGCTTTTTTAAAATACAGATTGCTCAGCCTCCACTACAAACTGAATCAGGAATTGGGGTGAAGTCTGAGAGCTGTGGACTTCCTTTTCATGTACCAAGGAAGAGGAAACCTTTAGGGCATTGAAGTCTATTTAATATTCATTTCATTCATCACCATGCTTTCAATGAAGAACTTAAAGTGCTTTGCATACGATTTCTAATGTATGTTAACATCTGAATGTGTGGTAATCATAAATCCAGGCATGGTGGATTTACAAATGTCTCCATGGCAATAATTTACTCTCTGGTCTCCATGGTGAGGTTTATAAGGACGCTAAAATTTACTTTATTTAAAATTCTAAATTGTTTTTCTGTTGATCAGACACACAAAATAACTCTCTATACCTTGTTCAGTTCTATGAAAAAGAAAAGGCAAAAAAGGAAATAGAAAGAAAAGTAACAGTAATAAATCAATTCCTCTCATGATAGCTCATTTTATGTGGCAATGAATTAGAATATCAAGGTCAAATGATGTAAAACTGAATTACATAGCCTACATATATTTTTAATCTGACACCTGTTTGTCAAAATTCATTTTGTATTATTTAATATATAAAATGATTCATTGTTCAACTAGACATCACTTTCATGCATTAAAAACATATAAATCATTTCAATATCCTTTATGCAAGAAACAGATTTCTCTTTGTATAACACACATCTTACTCAGATGTCTGATCATGGAAGAACCAACTGAAAAAACGCTGTTGAATTAAAATGCCAGTCCTGATAGGGAGAATGCCTTACATTGAAGTACAGGATTTAAAACGAGAAGTTGTACCATGAATTGTTACTTCAAAAATGTCACAAAGTAAGAGTACCATTTTTTCCCTTTTGTTAAGATTTGGGTTAATTTACAAATGGAATTATTAAATAAGGAAGCACCCAGCACATTTCAACCTCAGGCCCAAATACACCAATAAACACATATTTATTTATTGCTTGCCTGAGGATTGGTAGGACCTACTCACTCAAAAGACCAAAATGCACAGAGTATTAGTGATTCATTGAGCTGTAACAACAGTTTCCAGGAGATGATGAAATAGCCCTGAGCAGCCTGACAAACTCGTACTTTACTCTAAAATCCTGACCAACATTCCTGTCTAGATCCATCCTCTCAGGGTATTTGTCCCAGCATCTGCCTTCTTTCAGGATTGCCCTGGGGAAGATGTTCTGCCTTCCGCACACTCACACATTTCCGAGGCTGTGTTTACCGCTGTGGATTATTTGACAAAATTCAGTTGTATGAAAGTTTAATATTGTGAACGGCTGGACTGGACAGTAAGGCTCGGTAAACCCACAGGATTATTCATCTTCTAATTATCTTCAGTCCCTACTGCACTACTGCACTGACTCTCAAAGCAGGTATTTATTACATGTTTGTTGACTGAGAATGAATGAATGAATGAATGAATGAATGAATGAATGAATGAATGCATGCATGCATGAATGAATGAATATAGACAGCATGAGCCAGGACATGGGGAGAAGTATTTGGATAGTCTGTGTGTCATTATTTCCTTGGGCCAGCTGTTGGGACCACCAGTACTGGGGTACAACTGGCCTTATGAGTTCCCACTTCATACCAATATCCAGGGGGAGGGACGCACCCCTTTTTGGCCCCACTGCCACATCTAGGAGAACTCGTAGGAGGATGTACCACCTCCCTAAGCTTGGCCTGAGCCTGTGGAAGTAGTTTATTCTGAATACAGGCTTAATCATTATCTTCACTGTGTTACTTTTCTTTGCTTTATTTTACCACATCTTATCTTGCTTATACTTTTGGAACAAAGGATTTTCATCCTTATGTTATCATGGAGCTGTAGTCTTGTAACACTAAAATGACATTAATCTTCTTGTTAAAAACAAGTATTCTTCTAAAAGAGTTCTGGGTGTTACCAGTGGTGATTTGCGGGGAAACAACAGGATAGGCTCTGTCTGGCCCCTCAAAGATCTGATTCTGGTTCTGGTCTCTGCCACTACATACATGTCATTTTAAAGTCACCTGCATCCTGAAGCCTCATTTTCTTCATCTATAAGGAGAGAAAAAAAGATCTTCTCTAGGTTTCCGTCCAGCTTCAGAATTATCTGCGTGTGGGTTTCCTGTGCTCATCACAATGTTGGGCACTGAAGTCACTGAGGTTGGACACTGAGGCCATGTCCCTGGGACATAAGCCCTCATGCAGCACAGCTGGTGCCCTGGGGTTGAGCAGAGAACAAGTGCAGGGTTGTGCTGGGCCAACAGCAATTAATGATAAGTGTATGTCATTTATTCTATTATCTAAAAGGCAGCATCATAAGGACCAGGAAGGAGTTCACGTGGAATCACAAGGTGCTTTTCTTGAAAATCTGGAGCCTATGGAAAAGCTGAGTTGGAAATCAATGGTGTTGGGAGCATGAATGGTTCAATCAACACGTTGTTTAGACAAATTTAACTGAACAGTATCTTGGTCATCTGTATGGTATTTACTAAAGCAAGCACTTCATTCTTGGGATAACTTTTTCCCTGACATTTAATCTCTAATATGGTATCTGGTGGGCAGAATAATGCCTCCCACCACCACCCCCAGAAAAGATGTCCACATCCTAATCCCTGGAAACAGTATACTTTAGGTTATGTGGAAAAGGGGGAATTAAGCTTACAGATGGAATTAAGATGATTAATCAGCTGACCTTAAAGAGATTATTCTGGATTACCCAGGTGGGCCCAATGTAATCAAAAGAGTCTTTTAAAGTGGAAGAGGGAGGCAGAAGTGCTCAGAATCAGAGAGGTGCTTGAAGATGCTACACTGCTGGCTTTGAAAGTGGAGGAAGGGGACATGAGCCAATGAATGCAGGTGACCTCTAAAAGCTGGAAAAGGCAAAGTAACAGATTCTCCCCAAAGCCTCCAAATGAACACGGCCCTATTGACACCTTAATTTTAAACTCAGACCCATTTCAGACTTCTGACCTCCAGAACTATAAGAGAATAAATGTATGTTTTTATACAATTGCCACTAATTTTGTGGCAGCACTAAGAACCTAGTAGATGGTATATATCTAATGCTCCAAAGATTTACTATAGTGATTTCATTAAGATGGCTGAAAATTGATACATTTAAAGCAAAAGAAATACTAAATTTAAAATTCCAGAATAAAACTACAAGGAAATGAAATGCTCATTATTCTTTTGAATTGAAAAAATTGAGTTGTTTCACCTTTCATGATCCCTATGAGCTATGAGCACCAATTGATCACGGAAGCAGGGTGAGGGGAGAGAAAGGGGAGAAAAATAAGCACCAGGTATGACTGAACCTGGCTCCAAATTTAAAAGAGAACTCAGAAGGTAGGAAACATATTGGTACCAGACATCTCAGCAAGGCACCTGGCTAAGCAGGTGAGACCATGACCCTGGTCATACAGGAATCCTGAAGCTCGAGGCAGGGCCAGAAACTTGGAAGAAGATAACAGCAGCAGACACAGGGCACCCCCACAGGAAAATCTGTAAAGTAAGGGGCTGTCTTTGTCAGTCAAGGTGCCTCTGACATACTTCCTGCTGGGTCAACAGCCATTCTGGGGGCACAGAGGTGGGACCAGGTAAGAAGTATTGGGGAGACACCAGTCAGGTTAGCCTTGCTGACAGGGAGTGTGGGGCCACAGCAAAGGACACATTTTGATATTTGCCCAATTATAGAATAAGTGATTTTATTTGTTTGGTCATTTTAAAAAACTTTTTACTGTGAAAATTTTCAGACATATACCAAAAAGGAGAGATAGCCAATTTTATTTGCACCCGGGGAAGTAAGTCCCAGAACCTGGTCCTCAAGCAGATAAGCTGGTAGTCAAGGTCTCCTGGCTCCATGGGAACACTGCTTATCAGACAGCCAGTTCTGCACGCTGGCCAGCAGTCAAGGTCTCCCAGCTTCTTGGGACACTGTGTGCATGAGAGCAGGCCTGCAGGGCCTGCCAGATGATTTCTCCCACGGAATGCTTTTTGTTTTGCTGTACCTACACAACCTTGCTTCTTTTCCATCTGGATGCGGGTCACTATGCCTGTGGCCCGCAGCCACGGGAGACTCCCCGGTCAGTAAGTCTCAATAGACCTATGTCTCACACTCAGCCAGCTGGGGTGTTCTTTGGGCTTGTGGCTTTTCAGGCACAAATCTTGGAACAACTCAGACTCAGTCCGAACACAGACATCATATCACTTCATCTGTAAATATTTCAGTATTTGTCTCTAAAAGGTAAGGAATCTACCTGGCCAGTTTTTAATATAAATACTCATGCTAAATTGTTTCAACTGTCTTGCTCAACCCGCTTCTCTAGTCCCTGCTCTCCCAGCAGTCTGTCTGACTTAACTTCATCCTTTGAAAACACTGTAATTATCTAGTGGCTAGGAAATCTGTGAACCATCTCTGACAGCCCAACTCACATGAGCACTGGATTTTATAATTTACAAAGAATTTAGGCATATGTACAGTCACCATCTCCAGAATGCTTTACATTCCAGCCAACACTTCTTGCAGTCCCTTCTTCATTTCAGTTGTAGAGACAAGTGAACTAGACTTATGGGCAGGAAAGTGTGGTTTTGCAAAGCTATTTGAAATAGGTACATCACAATTTCCAGATGACTCATCCCTCCACGTTGTTAAACAGTTGTGGTGAGCCAGGGATTGAGCTAGGTATTTTAGGCATGTTCTTTCAATGAAACTGTCCTCTGAAGTTGGCACTGTTACAAATGATAATGACATTTCCTCCCTTTTTACAAATGAGAAACCTCAAGATGAAAAACGTAGAATCACTTGTCCAGGATCAACTCTGGAACATTTTGGATTACCAGCCAGGTCTGTCTGGCTCATACACCTGGGCCATCGTTGACTATACCCGGCCTCCTCCCACCTCCCAGCCTTCCCTCCCTCACCCTCATCATCATTCTTTCCCTCTACCCCAGTGTCAGCAAAGCAGTTGGCTGCTGGAACTGTAGTCCCTTTCCCCCCTAATACAAAACACTTCATCATATTTTAGTGAAGAACAGAGGATAAACAGGTTTCTGATCTCCATGCATTTCAAATCTCAGAGTCTGATTTTTCAGACAGTTAATGAAGCTTAAACTACAGGGTATCTATCTCACGTGCTGAGACTCTTGCAAGGCCTGGGAGGCACCCTATCAATATGTTCACACAGACTTATGTTTTTGTAAAATGGTGAAAGGAAGTGATTTTAAAATTCTTTTTCTTAAATAAAGCCCCCAAAGTTATGTAAGCTCCCTATAACCTGGATCCTCTGTTGTAAATCTCCACCATCACAGAAGCCTTCACTATCCTTATGTATTGGCTTCGGACCTGAGGGAGCTCCAGCCAGGAGGGAAGCTGAGGGGGGAGCCCTGATCCCAAGATTGGGCAGTAGGAAGTGGCGTGCCTGGCTTCAACATTTGAACAATTTGAATTTTCCCATGGGAACCTTGACATAATATCTATGGGTCGTTGAAAGAATTTATTTATAATATTCCTCAGGTAATGTTGTAGGTTAACTGAGCTTTTGTGGACAGACCAGGGAGACAAAATACCAGACAGAATATTGTTTCTATGCAAAATATGTTCCAAATACCAATGGTCAATTTGAAAAAAATTGTCTATGCACCACTGATGGAAGTGATTTTAATCAACTCCATATGTACAGATCCTGCCCACTCTTCAAGGCTCAGTCTACATATCTGCTTTATTAGCCAACCTAGATTGGACAGAGGCTGAGTTATCCCTTTGTGTTCTGAAATTCCAATACATTTATCTCTACGTCTCTTGTGGCACATATCACCTTCTTCCTTGCATTATAGTTATTAGTGTGCATGACTTAGCTTGTCTACTACAAGTCTGAGGGAAAGGCCCCTTTCTTATTCATCTTGAAATCCTCTTAGCACCTGAATTCTTACTCACTGAGTGAATGAATGAATTGGTGATTGAGTGAATGAAATTTGTTAGGGGTCTATCTCTCTTCTGAACTTCTAAATTACATTTCTCCTCTATAAGTTAATTATATTATATATTCCATATGACAGCTCATGGTTTATTCACTCCCACCCCCCACCCCCAAGAAATTAAGGTTCTTTAAAAAGGAATCATGATCTCTGTTTTTTTTTGTATACTCCACGGTAATGAGCACTGGGGCTTGTGCAGTGTAGGAGCTTAGTAAATATTGATTGGTACTTAAAAGTATGTAGGATCACACAATTATTAAACATAAATAGGCATTGACGTATCAGTCATTCATTCACTTTCGTGAAAAATGAGCTACTAGAAATTTAATACTGATCAGCATAACTGAGAGTATCCCCATTCTATTTAAACATCTTTACTGCCAGGTCTGGAGTAAATCCTTTAACTTTCAAAATGAAATTGAAAGTGAAAAGATAAAAATCCATTATCAAAAAATTTTTTAAAAAAAGGTACTTACGTTGGTCTATGTCATTATCTTAGACGGAATTTTTTTCTTATAAGGAATTGGTACATTTCTTGTAGGGAATGGATACCTGAGTTTTCATCCCCATAGGCACAGTAAGATGTTGGCCGAATTAATTTCCTTTTTATGCCTTGTTAATTTTAAACACAGGGAGTCCTCCTCCTGGTCTTTGCCTGAGGTCCCTCCCACTACTATTTGAACAAGGACACGTGGGGATAGTTATAATGCCAAAATGAGGGCACCACAGTGCTCATGACCACAGGCCTGAATCACTGTCTCTAAGCCATTACCAGAAACTTCTTTTGCTTTAAAGTGGTCTGAAACAAAATGGCACTTGTTAAACAGAGAAATTCCATACATTTCTAAGAACAAGATAAGAGTTGGGTAAACAACTACCCAGTTCAAGTTCTATCATACAATGTTCCAGGGATTTCAATTAGTGACCCATGGGAGTGTCTCTATGAAGTCCAACAAGAACAGAAAACCCTGGGAGTGGCCGGTTATCTCGGTTGGAGCGTGGTGTTGATGGCACTAAGGAAAAGAACAAAAAACCCTGAATCAGTGCCACAGAGAGAGTGTTAGCACGTAGCTTGTCCATATCAAAGCTGTGGGTGGGCCTCACTATGCCTAGCTTACACTTGGGTCAGTGCCACCATTTTGTCACCTCAGTTTATAAATGAGGAAAGTCAGGTCCAGAAAACTTGAGTGGATAGCTAAAGATCCTGCCTGAACACTAAAAATGCTAGAGAGAGGAAAGAGGAAATGAAGATGAAAGAAAGATGATGGGTAAGGGAACTGGAGCTTCACCTAAACTCTGTCCACTTGAGGTCTATTTTTTCCGTTCCCCTAGTCATGCTTCTAGTGATTAAAGCTGTTAAAGCTTCATAATCAGACAGATTTGGGTGAGAATCTTACTTCTGACTCTTGTTTACCTCTGTAACCTTGGGCAAGCTTCAATTTTCTCATCAATTTTCTATAATTGGAGGTAGTACTTCTTCATAGTATTATTGTGAGCACTAAATGTAATGTGCATAGAGTCTGAGTTACAACAGACATTCGGTAAATGATAATTCTATCTCTTCATATCCAAAATGGTATTTCAAATTTGGAATTGTATATTTCACGACATCCAGCTTCATATATTTTTATTGAGTTTTTAGCCTGGAAGGATTTGGGGTTCTAGGATATCAAGAAGTAGTGGACAGCCCCAGAATCACTTCTTTCTTTGCATTAGCACAAGTTGCCATTTGTAGGAGCCAGGAGGAGATTGAAAATGACTGCAGTGGCTTCCCCTTCATTTCCAGCAGCCACTTCAGCTTCTCCAGTCCCTTACTATTCACTGCCAATTCTGAGTAACTTCAAGTTTGACTTTCTGTTAAGAGATGATGGAGAAGCAACAGTGTTGCTCATTCATATTATTTGCCCTAGGCTTTGAGATTTCACAAGACAGCGACACATGGCACAGCCCGGTGGCCTTCAGTACTGCTCCAGACTGGAATTTCCTGGAGCACACTAGCGCCAAGCATTTATGTTCTGGCTGGAAGGGAGTAAATATGGCACAAGAGATACCGAGCAATTTAATTGTCCTTGCTGCCCAAGTTCACTGGACTTTTGAATTCTTCAGTTACTGACGCAATTGGAGCAGCAAAAAACTGATACAGTTGTGCAAAGAACCATTATCAACCAGGGTTTAAAAGAGACGAAGGTGCACAAGCAAGTGCAATAGGTCAAAGGAAAAATTTAATACAGAGGACAAATCAGATAAGATAACTGTGAATACTAAATAGTATCACACATTTTAAAGGGACAAGAGTCAATATTCTTTTATGGATGATATAAATGGCTTGTTTTTGGTGTCCCAAGTTACAGTATGTTGGTGCCAGTCTATCATCTATGATAGTGCCTAAGTTTTACTTTACAGAAATTAAGATGGTGGTATCTTGCCTACTTTTTTTTATCTGTTATTTGAGAGAATCTCATACGTATTAGGAACTTCCATTTTTTACCATTCTAAAAGATGGGCATCTTGAAATTACCTCGTTCAATTCTGACATTCTTGGGCCTGAATTCTGGAAGCAGATGTTGGGGGCTGGTCAGTGAGAAACAATGGTCGTTTGTGAAAGAGAGGACATTGGTAGCTAGCTCGGTATCTTTATAACAGGAGGCAAAACCATGTTGACCAATAAGGTTTAAAACCTTTATTTAGTGAAATGAATTGTTAGGAAACACAAAGTAGGTTTTTAAGAGAGTATACATCCATCAGAACAGAGCCACACCAAAAATTTAGCCTAAAAGGAAGTGTGAGAAGAGAACAGCAAAGGGCAAGAGATTCCTCAAATACCATGGCTTTGTGTAAGTATGGATATATAATAAAGAAGTCTGGTATTCTACTGTAAAGTTACTTTAAATTGTTAAAGAAAATCTTGTTGACTTACAATGGGTACATAATTCTGTGCGTGATTCATTAACCTTCTAAATGCATCACTTCCCAAAATAGTTGTATTTGTGCCTAGAAAATAATGTTTGTCGTACTAATTATAGGCACATTTGCTTTATAGATGCACCCTTGAACATGTAGCATATAAAGCGTTCTTTATCTTGAAAAAAGGGAAGCATCTTAACACTACAAAAAGGTTGACCTTCTTAGGGGAGGGGAAAGCGTTTCAGTCTTTTCATAGAAAACATTTTAATAGATTTGATTTGATTTAAAATAAAAACACAAGAAAACTACTTGACCTCTAATAGAATTTTTCTGATTCATAAAAATTCCCATCTATATAATCATTTTACTTTTCAAATCTCCTGTGTACAAATTTAAAATTCCTTAGGATAAGCAACAGAAACTAGTACTTGGAGAGTGTTGAAAATATGCCAGGCATTTTTGGGGGAACTTCAATGCATTTTTCCACTTAATTTTTACCACAACTCTAGGAGATGTGTGGTTAAGAGCTGCCCCAGAGAACGTGTTATTGTACTGCTTCTGGCTGTATCAAAGGTAAGGCACTCATTTCTATCTATCAATTTCCAATGTCTCTGTTACCAAAAAAAAATTGAATTAGGGCATGGAAATCCTTTTCTCAGAGAACATGACTTTATCACTATTAAACCATTTATTTGTACTTTGAGTGACTTTAAAACTAATACAATATTGCAAAATTTTATCTGTGAAAGGGAACCAAACAGGAGTTTTGTTAGTCAAAATGCAAGTGTATATATATATCATCTTTGTGCAAATCTTGATATATTTTGTGTAATATCTGGTGTATAACTTGAATGATGCATATTAAATATATTCATAATAGTCCTTAACATTCAAATAGGGAACATTAAACTATTCCTGTAGGGTTTTGGCTTATCTTTTTTTAAAATTACGTTTCCCAGTATAATATTTGCTCAAATGATAATATCCTATCAGAATCCAACAGTACAACTGTGAATTTATGTAAACATTTCTTGGTCACGTTTTCTGTTAAATATATGGTTTTGACTTCGGAAGATCTGATGAAAGAAAAATCTAATAGGTTTGTGAAAATGATCACCAAATCCCTGAAGTACTTGTACTCGTTCTTCATCCCTTAGGTCATTTTTTATATAAGAGTATAAACATATGGGTGAGTACCCTAGCAACCACTGAGAGCATGTCAGCAGAAAGTCATCCAACAGCATTCCACAGCCATGACTCCTGAGCATCAGGAGCTCAGAGCATTGCTCTTCCTTTTATAAATGTGGAAACAATTAAATGATTTCTAATGTAAATCTAACTAAATGTATAAGAGGGAAAAAGAGAAATATACTAAATATAAACTCTATGGCTTTATGGGGTTTGAATCCTCTACTGTTATAAGGGCAGGTTTAATGATGGAAAAATTAGAAAAAGTCACCATTATGGAAAAGAAACATGGGACATTTACTAACTGATGAGTTGGTTGTTAGATTGAGTTGATTTCTAAAGCACTAAGATGATTTAACATATTATCTTTTGTAAGCTATTAATGTTTGTGTTTTGATTGAGATTGCTGGCAAGTTAAAATCCCCTAAAGATTCAAAGGAATACACCCCAAATGGTGGCACTTCAGGTATTTTATGCCCTGAGATCACAGTCAGGGAGATATTTTGGGAAAGGCAGTCCCACATCCCGTACAGTTGCCCACTAGTAAGCCCCAGGGCTGGCTCCACTGAGAAGTCTCACTAGAAACCATTAAATGATTTCAATGTCTGGTATGTCATTCCATCCATATGAAAGATTTTATGCATAATATATTTTAGCATGATCTTCATATTTTACTTAACATTTGCTACGTCAATAAACCGGGTCTCCAAATGTCCAGGCAAGAAGTAAACTGTTTCAGATTAAACTGAAACGGAATTTCTTCTGTGCATGCGGACTGATGCATATCATAGAATGTATACAGATGATGTCTTGATCACACTTTACTAATTGCACTTTTGATATATCCTCAGTTTCATCATCATGGATTCATTCATTTATATTTCCTGAGTGCCCAGCCTATGCCAGGCACTGCCCTAGTTACCAAGCCTATAGTAGTAATGGAAAAGGAAGACCCTTGTTCTCATGGATCTTACATTCTTATTATTCTGGAAAATAAGAAATTTACTATATTCTGTTTGAGAGTAAATTTTACATAGGAAGTTATAGGAAAGACACCAATTAAATTTAGGTGTATTTTTTTAAAACCACTAAATATTTCTTGCTGGTTAGCAAGTTACGACCTTGAAAGACTCAGAACGGCACCAACAGCAGGTTGCTTTTGTGCAACTGCACAGAATTCTACAAAGCAAAACACTAGATACCTCACTAACCAATTATTTGTTAAACACTGTGTTGGTTAATTTTATGTGTCAACTTGGCTAGGCCACAGTACCCAGATATTTGGTCAAACATTATTCTAGATGTTGCCGTGAAGGTATTTTTAAGATGAGATTAACATTTAAATCAATAGATGTGCAAAGCAGATTACCTTCCAAAATTTGTGTGCGCCTCCTCTAATCAGTAGAAGGTCTTAATAGCACAAAGACTGAGGTCTGCTCGAGAGAAGGGAATTCTGACTTTGAACTTGAACTACAGCATCATCTCTTACCTGGGTCTTTAGCCTGCCAATCCTGCAGATTTTGGACTTGCCAGGCTCCACAATCACCAACTCCTTAAAATAAATCTCTCATTCTCTCTCTCTCTCTCTCTCCATATATATATATGGCATATATCAAGATACACACACACACACACACACACACACACACACACACACACACGTCGGTCTGACAATTAAGTTTGTGAACTTTGTTGCAACGATGTTATTAACCTTTTTTTTTATATCAGAGGGATTATTCATTATGAATTTATCCCAATTGGATTAACAGTTAACCAAGTTTTACTGTTTGGAAGTGCTGAAAAGGCTGCGTGAAAAAGTTGGACGACCTGAACTTTTTGCCAACAATTCATGGCTCTTGCATCATCATAATGTTCACACAGCACTGTCTGTGAGGGAGTTTTTAGCCAGCAGACAAATAACTGTATTGGAACACCCTCCCTACTCACCTGACCTGGCCCCCCAATGACTACATTGTTTACCCAAAGATAAAGGAAATATTGACAGGAAGACATTTTGAAGACATTCACGACATCAAGGGTAATACAATGACAGTTCTCATGGCCATTCCATAAAGAGTTCCGAAATTGCTTTAAAGGGTGGACAAGGTGTTGGAGTCAGTGCATAGCTTCCCAAGGGGAGTACTTTGAAGGTGACCATAGTGATACTCAGCAATGAGGTGTGTAGCACTGTTTCTAAGATGAGTTTGTGAACTTAATTGGCAGGCCTCATATATATGCGTCCTATTGGTTCTGTTCCTCTGGAGAACCCTGATTAATGCACAAGCACCTACATCACTTTGAGAGATGCTCACTCTCCTTTCAATCCAGTTTATTTCAAGACTTTAAAACACGGTGTGTATAAACAAGAAGGGGAAAACTTGTGAGCTTTGCCCATTTATGAAGCATTTTTACAGCCTATTATTAAATCTTCATGAAACTTTGAATTTATTGGTATCATCACCAATTTACAAAAGGGAATCAGAAGCTCAGAGAATTTAAATGATGTGCAGTTTCATACAGCTAATAAATGAAAAAGCTAGGAAAGTCTTTAAACATAAATTTGAAATCTCATATATTTTTAACCTTTTATTTTGAAAGATTTCAAACATTAGAAAAGTACAAAGAAGAATATAACGCAAGCTACCCATTACCTAGTTTTAACAATATTCAACACCTTTGCTTCTTTTTATTTTCTTTTTCTGCAAAGTTTTCTATTATTGACATACCATCTTATCTTTAAATACTTTGAATGTACCTTTGAAAAATAAGGACATTTTCTTATATAACTTTAGTAACATTATCACACCAAACCTAATTAGCAGCAATTCCCCTCTCATCAGCAGATACTCAGCCTATGTTCAAATTTCACCAATTGCACCAAAATTGTCTTTGGTAGCTTGTTTATTCAAACCAAACTCCAATTGAGGTTATGCCTAACATTTGGTTGTTTTAAAGTTTTTTTTCTTTTAATCTAGAACAGCACTCCTTTCCTCTGCTTTTTATGTTGACAATGACTTGTTGAAGTGACCTGCTGTTTTGTTTAATCTCCCACTTTCTCAAATATTCTGTTGTCTAAACATGCCGTTTAACTTGCTCCTCTCTGCCCTGTATTTCCAGTAACGGGGAAGTTAAATGTTAAAACTTGATTATATTCAGGTTAAACATGTTCTCACTCTACTATATCACCCTGATTTCTCTGCAGATAAATCTTACCCATAATAGTTATCCATTGGGATTTGTCAGTGACTTGTTCGTTTTGGGAAGTTGAGAAACCAGGAAATACATTGTTAATGAAGACTGGGCCTGCTATGACAGGCTGTAGTGCTTATATAGAGTCACGTCAGAATGGTTCTCTCCCTCTTGTTGCATTATCCACAAGGCTTGGTAACCTAGTGACAATCTGAAGACTACTTATGTTCTAATCACTTTATATAATAAAGGACTAAGGCTTGAGAATCCATTTATGAGAATAAAAAGAAAGTGCTACTAATCTGCCAGCAAGTCGTTATTTTCAGTCTAGTTGTGGAGGGCGCAGCTCATTGGCCCACGTGGGAACCGGACCGTGGTGTTATAAGCACCGCACCCCAACCACTGAGCAAACCGGCCGCCCACCGGAGTCTCAGCTCCAAGTTCAAACCATTGCTTTCAATCTAGTTGTGGAGCGCGCTGTTCTTTGGCCCATTTGGGAATCGAACCAACAACCTGTTGTTAAGAGCTCATGCTCTAACCAACTGAGCTATCCAGTCACCCCGATATTCAATCATTTTTATCATTAACTTAGTAAAACTCTAAAGTTTCAAGTTATCAAAAGAATTTGGGAAACTATATTTAAGCATATACGAGGTCTGCCAATTAAGTTCGCGAACTCATCCTAGAAAAAGTGCTACATACCTCATTGTTGAATATCACTACGGTCACCTTTAAAGTACTCCCCTTGGGAAGCTATGCAACAACACCAGCGCTTAGTCCACCCTTCAAAGCAATTTTGGAACTCTTTCTGGAATGGCCATGAGGGCTGTCATCGTACTGTGTTTCCCCGAAAATAAGACCGGGTCTTATATTAAGTTTTGCTCCAAAAGACGCATTAGGGCTTATGTTCAAGGGATGTCCTCCTGAAAAATCATACTAGGCCTTATTTTCCGGTTAGGTCTTATTTTCGGGAAAACACGGTATTACTCTTGATGTCCTGAATGTCATCAAGATGTCTTCCTTTCAACATTTCCTTTATCTTCAGGTAAAGAAAGAAGTCATTGGGGGCCAGATCAGGTGAGTAGGAAACATGATCCAATACAGTTATTTGTTTGCTGGCTAAAAACTTCCTCACAGACAGGCCTGTGTGAAGTGGTGCATTGTGATCATGCAAGAGCCATGAATTGTTGGCAAAAAGTTCAGGTTGTCTAACTTTTCCACGCTACTTTTTCAGCACTTCCAAGTAGTAAGCTTGGTTAACTGTTTGTCCAGTTGGTACAAACTCATAATGAATAATCCCTCCGATATAAAAAAAAGTTAGCAACATCTCTGCAACAAAGTTCACAAACTTAATTGTCAGAGCTCATATGTATCATGTAACATCATTATTATTGAAGTTTTATCAAAAACCTTTTAAAGTTACATTGATTTATTAGTTCTTAACTCAATAAGCTTTCGAAGTTAATTATTACCCAAGCTATTCTCTTGACAAATTTTGTAACAGAGATAACATGAACTTATTTTTGTATGCACAGGTAAAACGAAAATATATTATTTACTGTTAGTAACTATAAAAAACAATGTCTATTTAATGAAACCAAACTTAAACTAGTTTTAATGTTGAATATTTTCTCATATCATATAATCTTGAAAAGCATCTGGGTTAGTTTCCATTGTATTTTTGAGTAAATTCATATAAGCAATTGTTTGTTTAAGCCAATTTAGTAGAGGTACTTTTTTATAAATTAACAATACCATCTGGAGGTAGAAAATACCACACAACACGCCAAGAACATACAAACAGACATGAACAGAAACCTCCTACTCTTCGTTTTAAAGTTACTGTCATAGGATGCATAAGATCATATAAAGGAACAGTTGGATCCAAACTGTTTCTGGCAGAATAAATTAAGGTTACCTGTGTAGCTTTTTCTTACTAGTATTCATGGAGAAAAACGCTTAAGATTTGTATTTGTCCTTGGCAAAGATGCCTTGGAACTACAGAAGCAGTTTTTACTTTAAAAAACACCCTAATCTCCCTTTTTTCCCCTTCAGTCTTAGGAATTGGGGATGATAAAGATACAGGTGGACTTAAACGGCCTCTAGAGCTGCATTTCTGGTTTCACAAAGACTTGCAAGATAATAATTGCTCTCAGAATTTGGGTTGAAACTTAGAGACATCATAGATTGACCAACCTGTCTAACTACATAATGTCTAATTTGCTTCTTTCCCTCTGGGTATATCGTTCTATTTTACACTCAGAGGGAGTAAAATAGGGAGGGGGTTCAAAATTAAAAAAAAAAATTCCTATCAGACTCTGGCATTAGTTTCCAATGTGGCCAAATTTCTAATCAAAAAGTTATTAATTCCTTTAAAACCTGTTGAAATATACCACTTCTCATAGTTTTATAGCTCAATAACCTTATAAAATTTTTCATCTTGTTAGGAAATCTCTTAATTTTCCCTTCTGCCTCTTTTAAAAATTCTTTTGTAAATTAACCTAATGTTTATTAGCACCTGTAAGACCAAAGAAGCTAAAAGCAAATTCAAAAGTCTTAAGACAAGTTATTTTTCTTTGTACTTTTTTTTTTTAAGTGCAGGACAATTGTACTTCCAATGTCCTAATTTCTCACGGTATCTGCAAATGTCTGAAGGTAAATAGAAAGGGGTCTGAGTAGACTTTGGTTTCTGTTCTAATTTCTGTCCATCCATCTTATTAAGGGTGTTTCAACGGCTAGTTATTATACCAATATTAAGCTCTCTGAAATTTTTCAATTTAGAAGTTTTTCCAATTCAAAGTATCCATCATCTGTCCAGTGACAGTAGAATTTTAATAGTGATTCAAACCAATACATCTTTTATGACCTAACTAGGGAAGCAAAATTCTTCCATAAAATGTGCAAAGGAGGCAGCCTCACAGACCCAACAGTTCATTCCCAGAGATAGCCTACGAAAGATGGGGTGCCCTGTCTTTCAACAGCCAAAACACAGGGAATCACGTGTTTCCCCTCTTTTGAACAAAATAAGTTCCAATTTCTCCACATCTTGCCAATGCTTATTACTTTCTTTTTTTTTTAATCATAGCCATCCTAACAAGTGTGAAGTGGTATCTCACTATGGTTTTGATTTGCACTTCCCTAATAATTAGTGATATTGAGAACTTTTTAAGTGTTTGTTGGCCATTTGTATATTTTCTTCAGAGAAATGTCTATTCAAGGCCTCTGCCCATTAAATATACAAAATAATTTTTACTGTCATTCAAGGGAACTCATTTCTTATAATTCTTTAATATTTAACAAAATATTTTCATCTTATCACAGGCCAGTGTTCCTTATCAGCCCACATTGATTTGGGAGATTTTGAGGAAAAATATAGTAGATAACTAGTGTAGCATGCATGTAAATAGTATGCATATACATACCATATTTACTCATGATGTATGTTCAAGCAGTGCACTGAATACATATCATGGCCAAACGCCATGTTACCAAATCTTAAAAAGAATATTTAGCCAAAGCTGGGAGTGTTCCAAATTCACTCAAAGCTGAAGCAGACGCTGAATATCACAGATTAACCTTCTGGAGTACAGAAATAAATGGCATGTTGTCAAAATTTAATTAGGATTATAATTTTAGCCTTAAATATTTTAGTAAACAATATTTTAAAGTTTGACATTATTGTGTAGGAACAAAATTTGTCAATGTTGTCATCTGTGAAATCACTTTTGTAGTTGCTCTGCTGCACATTACTGAGACTAAATTGTCACCAGCACATTGAACAGTGAATGGCACTAATTTTTTATGCATAACATAACGTAATTTGAGAAAATGGTTTTCAGTACCGTATTTCCTCAAAGGAATTGTGTACCTAGAAAAATCTCAAAAATATGTCTTCGATTACCAAAAAAATGGTTGCAGACCATAGCAAATATTTGACAAGGTTTTTATTTTGTGGGGCCTAAAAAAATATTTTTCCTCCCATCTTCTACATTCTTCTAGCTGAACTAATACCGTGTTTCCCCGAAAATAAGCCCTAGCATGATTTTTCAGGATAACATCCCCTAAACATAAGCCCTAATGCGTCTTTTGGAACAAACCTTAATATAAGACCCGGTCTTATTTTTGGGAAACACGGTAATCAAATTAACAGACAGACTTACAGGAGAAAATTTCCAAAGTATATTACAGATATACATGCTGAGGGGTGTCATAAGATATGAGACCCCAAAATGCATTGGGCAGTTGAGGTATATATGTCATTGTGGACAAAGGAGAAAGGGGACAGAAGTCTGAGATTTCAAAGAAAACAGGCAATTTACAGGTAGTTGAGGAAGAGCTGAGCGCATAATGGCAGGCAAATTCTTGGTAGCTAACCCAGAAACAATGGGACACAGTGGGTAATCTAGTTAACAGGACCCTGCTTAGAGACTTCCTATCTACCAAACTTAATTCAAATTAGGCTAAGGGGAATATGCTAAGATTTCCTTCGTGGAACAGGTCTTTCCATCTGAATCTCTTGGCAGGAAAGGGGGTGGGGTCAAACATTCTTTCTGAGTCTTTTATTTCTTAATAACCAGCTTAAAACCACTATCCCAAAAGACAGTTTTAGGGTGGCAAATCTTTGTTCCCTTCAATTTTAATGTTGAATTTCAATGGTATCAAATATATAAGGAATTTTTTCCTGTAAGTATTTTTGTGGCATCTGTTTTTAAGTTTATTAGAAGGAACAAAATATACTTGGGATACCTACTTTTTCTCTAATAGTTTTTTTTTCCCTACTGTTTATACACTTTAGTGTATCTATTTGGATTAAACATAGTTCATTGTGTTGTTACTGTATGTTGTTTAGGAGATGGCAAAGTTGACATTATGATTTTAATGTCATTCTCATGAAACGTAAAGAGTTTTCAAATGGGACTTTTTTTTTTTAAGATTCTTAGCTTAAAGGGTATTTTTTAGAACTTAAAAGCAAGTGCAGGGGGTGGCCAGATGGCTCAGTTGGTTAGAACGCAAGTTCTTAACAACAGGGTTGCTGGTTCAATTCCCACGTGGGCCAGCGAGCTGTACTCTCCACAACTAGATTGAAGACAACCAGCTGCCACTGAGCTTTTGGAGGGGCAGCCGGATGGCTCAGTTGGTTAGAGTGTGAGCTCTCAACAACAAGGTTGCCTGGGATAGATCTTCCCCTAATGCTGCCTTTGGGGAAAGTTCTCTTTCTTCACATCCCTGCAGCGAGGGAGGGTTGTGTTTATCTTGCTCTCTCATGGCCATTTCTAGACAATTACCCTTCTACTTTCTTTTAAAAATTCTCCATCTTTTGAGCTTCATACTGCCTAGCATTTCCTCCCTGTAAGTGTCATTATTGAGCTCTCTGCTTACTCCCTTTTAACGATCAAAGACTTTTTAGCCAACCCAATGTAAACCTAGAATATTTCAACGTCCATATAACACACTTAAAACCTAGTCATATTAGTTAATGTAGCTGCTATACATTATAATATACTGCTACAAACTTGGTGGCTTAAATATAACATAAATTTATTCTATCACCGTTGTGGAGGCCAGAAGTCTGAAATCAGCATCACTGGGCTAAAATCGAGGTGCCCTCTGGAGGCTTTAGGGGAAATTTTGTTTCTTTCCTCTTTCAGCTCCTGTGGCTGCCAACATCCCTTGGCTTGTGGCCATATCACTCCAATCTCTGCCTTTGTGGTTATATTGCCTCTACTCTTCGGAGTACGTAAAATAAAATCTCTTTGCCTCCCTCTTATAAAGATCAGCATTTAGGGCCCACCCATATAACCCAGGATAAGCTTCCCCTTCTCAAAATCCTTAATTTAATCACACCTTCGTAACCCCCATCCCCTCACCCCTTTTGACACATAAGGTGACATTCACAGGTTCCAGGGGTTAGGATGTGAATATCTTTTTTTGGGCGGGGAGAGGGCATTTTAAAAAAGAACACAAGTTGCAGGTCCAATTCCCTCATGGGATGGTGGGCTGTGCCCCCTGCAACTAAAGATTGAAAACGGCGACTGGACTTGGAGTTGAGCTGTGCCCTCCACAACTAGATTAAAGGATGACTTGGAGCTGATGGGCCCTGGAAAAACTGTGCCCCAACATTCCCCAATAAAAAATGAAAAAAAAAAAAAAGCAAATGCAGTTTTTACATATTATTTTCTTTTTTGAGTCGTAAAGTTAATATAAATATGCAAAGAATAATACAACAAATTCCTTTTAACACTGCTATATGTAGTTCAAATATAATTTTATATAAAACATTAACTTGAAGCTTTCTTTATAGCCCATCCCTAGTCTTATTTCTTTCCCCATTCCAATAACAAACCAGAATGCATCCTTCCTAGCTACTGCTAATGTTTTTACACACATGTGCCTCCACAAAGGTAAATTATTTCAAGTATAAAAAAAAGTTATTTCAAGTATAATACTAAAACCTACTTTTTTTGCATTCAACATTCTATATTTGTGGTATTTATATATACACATAGATCTAGTTCATTTTTTAAAAACAGTTATACAGCATTCTGTCACATATGGTATATTTTATTTTTTCTTTTGGTGGATGTTTCAGTTCCTTTATTTTTGCTGTTTTAAACAATGTTTTAAGTGAGGCCCATATACACATTTCCCTATGCACATGTACAAGAATATTATTAGGTTACGTATTCAGAAAATCAATTGCTGGGGAGTTGTCAAATATTTAAATAGGTATCTCAGAGATCATCTGATATTATGAATTCACTTTTCTGAGGCACAATTAAACCAGTAAGAAGCATAGCTAAAAGTAAATTTCAAGCCTTCTGGATCTTATCTGTGCCCTTGATACTGTGTCACTACTTTTAATCCATCTATGTCTTTTTATTTGCTACAGAGGTGCTTATTTTCAATTAGACCCATGAAAACACCCCTTTTATCTAATTATATGATACCATAATGTCATTGACTAGGCATTTGCATGAGTTTGCAAGGACACAGGACTGGAGAATCAGGAGACTTCTGCTGTGCTATTAGAGTTCGATACTCTGTGGTCACTGCACACCTTACTTAACTTTCATGTTTCCACCTCCTCCTTAGACCTTTCTTTGGCCCAAAAAACTTCCCATTTAACATCTCTAGTTGGCTATCTCACAGGTATATCAAATTTAACATATACAGAATTGAACTCTTATTCTATTACTCCCCCTTTTGCCTTCCCCGCAGCCTTTTCCATCTCAATAAATAACATCTCAATAAGAAACACCCAATAGCTCAAGACAAAAACCTGAGAGTAATTCTTTTTCTTTTTTGAGGTTTCTATTTTTCTTCTTGTTTTTCTTTTAATTTTAAATTACAGTCAACATTCAATATTATATTAATTTCAGGTGTACAGCATAGTAGTACTTAGACATTTGTATAACTTGCAAAGTGATCCCCTTGATGAGTCTAGTACCCCCCTGACACCATACATAGTTATTACAATATTATTGACTATATTCCCTATGCTCCACTTTGCATCCCTGTGATTATTTTATAACTTCCTATTTGTACTTTTTTTTTTATTGGGGAACACTGTGTATTTTCAGGACTTTTTATTGGGGAACGGTAGTGTATTTTTCCCAGGACTCATCAGCTCCATCCAAGTCAACTTGTTGTCCTTTCAATCTTAGTTGTGGAAGGTGCAGCTCAGCTCCAGGTCCAGTCGCCATTGTTAGCTGCAGGGGGCGCAGCCCACCATCCCTTGAGAGAGTCAAGGAGGTGAACTGGCAACCTTGTGGTTGAGAGCTCATGCTCCAACCAACTGAGCCATCTGGCCACCTGGGAGCTCAGCGGCAGCTCATTGACTTCATTCTAGTTGCGGAGGGTGCAGCTCGCTGTCCCATGTGGGAATCGAACCAGCAGCCCCGTTGCCCAGACTTCGCACTGTAACCAACTGAGCCACCTGTCTCCCCCCAATTTCTACTTCTTAGTCCCTTCACTTTCTTCACCCAGCCCCCCAACCCCACCTGGCAACCATCAGTTTGTTCTCTGTGTCTGAGTTTGTTTCTGTTTTGTTTGTTCATTTATTTTGTTTTTTAGATTCCACATATAGGTGAAATAATATGGTATTCATCATTGTCCGATTTATTTCACTTAGCATAATATCCTTTATGTCTATTTATGCTATCACATATGGTAAGATTTCATTTTTTGTGGCCAAGTAATATTCCATCATTCATATGTGTCACCTCTTCTCTATCCATTCATCTATAGATGGACACTTAAGTTACTTCCATATCTTGGCTATTGTAAGTAATGCTGCAATGAATATAAGGGTGCATATATCTTTTAGAATTAGTGTTTTGGATTTCTTTGGACACATGCCCAGAAGTAAAATTCTTGGATCATATAGTTCTATTTTTAATTTTTGAGGAACCTTACTGTTTTCCATAGTGGCTGCACCAATTGCAATCCCACCAATAATGTACAAGTTTTCCCTTTTCTCTACATCCTCACCAACACTTGCTGTTTGTTGATTTACTGATGATGGCCATTCTGACAGGTGTGAGGTGGTATCTCGTGCTTTTAATTTGTATTTCTCTGATAATTAGTGATGTTGAGTATCTCTCCATATGTCTATTGGCCATCTTTATATCCTCTTTGGAGAAATGTCTATTCAGATCCTCTCTGCCCATTTTTAAAATCATATTGTTTGTTTTTTTTGGTGTTCAGTTGTATGAGCTCCTTATATATTTTGTATATTAACCCCTTATCGAATGTATCATTGGCAAATATCTTCTTCCATTCAGTAGGTTGTCTTTTTGTATTGTTGGTTTCTTTTGCAGTACAAAAACTTTTTAGTTTGATACAGTCCCATTTGTTTTTTTTCTTTTGTTTCTCTTGCCCTACGAGACATATCCAAAAAAAAGTTACTAAGAGCAATGTCAGACAGTTTACTGCCTATGTTTTATGATTCCAGGAGTTTTATGATTTCAAGTCTTACATTTCAGTCTTTAATCCATTTCAAGTTTATTCCTGTATATGGTATAAGAAGGTGTTCTAGTGTCATTTTCTTGCCTGCATCTGTCCAGTTTTCTCAATGTCATTTATTGATGAGACTGTCCTTAACTCATTGTATACTTTAAGCTCCTTTGTCGTAAATTAAATAACCATATAGATATGGGTTTATTTCTGGGCTCTCTATTCTGTTCCATTGATCTGTGTGTCTGTTTTTATGCCAGTACTATGGCATTTTGATTAGTAGAGCCTTATATAGTTTGATATCAGGTATCACAATACCTTCAACTTTGTTCTTCTTTCTCAATATTGCTTTGGGTATTCAGGGTCTTTCGTGGGTCTATATAAATTTTAGGATTATTTGTTCTAGTTCTGTGAAAAATGCCATTGATATTTTAATATGGATTGCATTGAATCTACATATTGCTTTAGGTAGTATGGACATTTTAATGATGTTAATTCTTCTTATCCATGAGCATGGTATGTGCTTCCATTTCAGTTTCTTTCCTCAAATCTTATAATTTTCTGAGCACAGGTCTTTTACCTCTTTGGTTAAATTTATTCCTAGGTTTTGTGTTTTCTTTTTTTAAATTTTTTATTGGGGAACAGTGTGTTTCTCCAGGGCCCATCCATTCCAAATTGTTGTCCTTCAATCTAGTTGCAGGGGGTGCAGCCCACCATCCCATGTGGGAATTGAACCAGCATCCCTGTTGTTCAGAGCTCGTGCTCTAACCAACTGAGCCATCCGGCCGCACCCCCTAGGTATTTTTTTAATGCAACTGTAAATAGGATTGTTTTTTTAACTTCTCTTTCTGACTGTTTATTATTAGTGCATAAAAATGCAACCAATTTCTGAATATTAATTTTATATGCTGCTACTTTACTGAATTCATTTATCAGTTCTAATAGTTTTTTAGTGGACTCTTTAGGGTTCTCTTCAGATAATATCATGTCATCTGTAAATAATGACAGTTTTACTTCTTCCTTTCCATTTTGGATGCCTTGTGTTTCTTTTCCTTGCCTGATTGCTGTGGCTAGGACTAGATTATTCTCTTTAAGGATAGAATTGCAAGTACTGTATAATAAACAATTCTGAAAAGAATGGAATCATAATATAGTCACTATTCTATTTCCTTATATTAGTAATTAAGTTTTTATAAAAACTTATTGGCTCCAAAAGTATATAATGTTCTTCTAAAATTAACTATATAAAGCACTCGGCTTTAATAATATTCATTAATATTGCAGCATTTACTCTGGCAATTATAAATTTATGTAGAACTTTTTAATTGATAGAATTTCAACATAAGAAACATAAGGAGATTTTCCTTTAAGTTACATTTAGAATGTTTAATTATATTCGAAAGAGTATCTTCAGATAATAATAACAAATCCATGCCACAATTTTTTTAATTATTGAGATTGTCACACTTATTAGATGTGATGGAACCCTGTGCACACATATGATCACTGAGCAGCATTATCTCAGGGATGCTGCTATGACATTGAAGCAAACATGGGGCTTTTTGATCTTCTGAAGGCTGAACTCAAAGCTGAAATTAAATAGCAGAGTTGGGATGAGCGCCAGGGCTGAAGTAAAAGTGCCATTACATCCCTAATATATGCATTATTTATTTCTAAAACAGCAGAAATATAGAAATGAGAGCTCTGTGAGCATGGGGATACCAGTCAACCTGAAGTGTCATTAAATTTGGGAGACTGTCATTCCCATTTCCTGAAGAGCAGAGACAGCCAAAAATAGAAAGTAATCAAAGGCAAATTGGAGGCCCACTAGATCTACTAACGTTACTATTTACACCAATAATTTCAGATGCTCAGAATGAATGATTATTTAATATGTTCTCTGTTGAATTTACTTACTGAGTTTTTACCATGTGCCAGCCACTGCATCAGTACTTTACAGGTATTAAGTACTTCAATCCTCAGAGCAATGCGTGAGAAAGGCACTTTTATTTTTTTATTTCCATTTCATAAACATGAAAACCAAATTAGAAAGAAGTGAGGCAATGCTCAAAATCCATGGACATGTAGTGGCAAAACCAGGATGCAGAGCCCAGGTCCCGCTGACGCCACTACAGGGCCTGGGTATGTGTGAGTCTAGGGATTGGTCTCATGATTGGCATTAGGATTTTCTTTCAAGTTTCAGTCTTGGGAACTCACCAGTGGTTTCTGCCTGAGGAGCTTGGAGGTGCAGCGAAAGACTGAGATTCCTAAACTTGCAGCTGAGGAAAATAGGGTTGAAGACACAAAGAAGAGGGTAGAAAATAAAGCTAAGAGAAAAACAATAGATAGGGATAAAAGAAAGGATGTGCACAGGCTTCTCTAATTTTCTTTGGGAAAGGCAAAGTTTACCTCGACTATAGTGAAACACTTTGTGCAAAATGCAAAATAATTATTAAATAATCTAATTAAGTAAGGTAAACATTTTCTTTTCCTTTCTTCCCCCCTTCTCCTTCTTCTCCTCCTCCGTCTCAGAAAGTACACAAAAGCATTTATTAGGTTGGTGCAAAAGTAATTGCGGTTTTTGCATTGTTGAGATTTGCTGTTTGAAATTGGAATACATTCTTAAATAAATGTGGTTATGTTATACATCTTTTTTTTTTTTTTTAAGGATGGTGCAGCTCACAGTGGCCCATGTGGGCATTGAGCTACTAACCTTGGTGTTATCAGCACCACACTCTAACCAACTGAGCTAACTGGCCACCCCTGTTATACATCATTTTAATGCGTATTTCTTGGTTTATGTCTTTTTGCTAATGACATATTACTTGTGGTTTATTTTATATTTATTTTAGACTATGGAAATGATGGTAGGCAAAAAGCAAATTTGAGTGATTTTCTTATTTGAGCTCAAAATGGGTCGTAAAGCAGCAGAGACAAAGCATTTGGCCCAGGAATTGCTAAAGAACATACAGTGCAGTGGTGGTTCAAGAAGTTTTGCAAAGGAAAGGAGAGTCTTGAAGATGAGGAGCGTGGTGGCAGGCCATCGGAAATTGACAACGACCCACAGAGAGCCATCATTGAAGCTGATCCTCTTACACAAGAAGTTGCTGAAGAACTCAACGTCGACCATTCTACGGTTGTTTGGCATTCGAAGCTAACTGGAAAGGTGAAAAAGCTCAATATGTGGGTGCCTCATGAGCTGACCGAAAATCAAAAAAATCGTCACTTTAAAATGTTGTCTTCTCTTATGCTATGCAACAATAATGAACCGTTTCTCGATTGGATTGTGACGTGCAACAAAAAGTGGATTTTATATGACAACCAGCGATGACCAGCTCAGTGATTGGACCAAGAAGAAGCTCCAAAGCACTTCCCCAAACCATACTTGTACCAAAAAAAGGTCATGGTCACTGTTTGTGGTCTGCTGCCAGTCTGATCCACTACAGTTTTCTGAATCCCAGCGAAACCATTACATCTGAGAAGTATGCTCAGCAGATGCACCAAAAACTGCAACACTTGCAGCCAGCATTGGTCAACAGAAAGGACCCGATTCTTCTCCATGTCAACTCCCAACCACAGGTCACACAACCAACGCTTCAAAAGTTGAATGAATTGGGCTACGAAGTTTTGCCTCATTTGCTATATTCATCTGACCTTTCGGCAATGAATTACCACATCTTCAAGCATATCGACAACTTTTTGCAGGGAAAACGCTTCCACAACCAGCAGGATACAGAAAATGCTTTCCAAGAGTTTATCGAATCCTGAAGCATGGATTTTTATGCTGCAGGAATAAACAAACTTATTTCTCGTTGGCAAAATGTGTTGATTGTAATGGCTCCTATTTTGATTAATAAAGATGTGTTTGAGCCTAGTTATAATGATTTAAAATTCACACTCGGAAACCTCAATTACATTTGCACCAACCTAATAGCTTAATGCCTGGTACATAGGTCTCGAAATATTTCAAAATGTACCATATTACCTATTGGGAGAAACTAGGTGAAGAAGGGTACACAAACACTTCCCGTATTTTTTTTTTTTAACTTCCTGTGAATCTTTAATTATTTCAAAATAAAAAGTTAAAAAATGTATTAGTTATCTTGTATATGAATTGTATTGTATCATTGGGCTAATATTTTTCTTACCAAATGAAGGCTCAAGGACCAAGAACACAACAATTTTGTTACAAAGAGATACACAGAAAGATGAAATTAGAATGGAAACAATTTCTTCTGAGTTATAGAAATATAGGGCAGCCATTAGTGTGAACGGACCTTAGAATCAAGACATAGTTTAATCACCGAGTTTTTCTGGGTTTTAATGTGTGGTTTACTTATGATTTTTTCCTGGTTCAATTTGACTCATCCATTCAGATTCAGAATAATAAGCATTTCTACAGCACCCACTCTGCTGGACAAAGTTGGGATAGGCTCTTCCACATTTCTTTGAATGTGATTGCAATTAATGTTTTCTGTATTTTAAGAGAAAGGTATTAATGAAAATCAACACTGCCATTTTTATTAATTTAATGCTATTTTCACAACTTAGTTTTTCTAATGAAATTAAAATATGTGGAACACATTTTATAGGATGCTTCACCTCTGCTGGGATATCTACAAAATTGCTCAGGGGAGAATCCTTTTGTCTCTGCTAATCTGGAGCACAGTGAAAAGCACTGGAGTACTTAACAAGGTAGATAAGAAACAAACGATTTATTTTCTTTTATATTAGATTTACAGTGGTGATTCTAGTAACATGATGCACTATTCTGGTCAGAACAAGCCTATGCTAAGAAACTTGCAGCCATGGCTAACCGTGGGACAGAGCTTATGTTCTATTGCATTCTATGGGCCACCTTCAACTTCTGTAAATTGGGAAGCGCAGCCTGAATAGAGATACCTCTGGATGGGGCTCAGTTCTGTAGCTATTTTTTTTCCTTCCTTCCTCTTTCCTTCCACCCCTTTTTTTTCTTCCTTCTTTCCTCCCTCTCTCCTTTCTCTCTTTTCTTTTCTTCTTTTTCTTTCTTTCTTTCTTTCTTTCTCTCTCTCTCTCTCTCTCTCTCTCTCTCTCTCTCTCTCTCTCTCTTTCTTTCTTTCTCTTTCTTTCTTTGTCTTTTCTTCCTTTCTTTCCAAGTCAAGTTGTTGTCCTTTCAGTCTTAGTTGTGGAGGGCGCAGCTCAACTCCAGGTCCAGTTGCCCGTTGTTAGTTACAGGAGGCGCAGCCCACCATCCCTTGCGGGAGTCGAGGAATCGAACCGACAACCTTGAGGTTGAGAGCCCACTGGCCCATGTGGGAATCGAACCGTCAGCCTTTGGAGTTAGGAGCATAGAGCTCTAACCGCCTGAGCTACCAGTCGGGCCCTCTTCTTCTTTCTTTTTTTAGGATTGTGTGAGAAAATGTATCTGTAACTGATGTGAATAAAAAGAGATCCAGTGTTTTCGAAAAACAAAACTAAATTATTAAAGCTATAGGAAAGGCTAAGATTTCACTTTTTGGAATGTCATCTTGACATGGAGCTTTAAAAGGAAACAGAAGCATAGAAGAAAAAATAAAAATTTCACACAAATATTTACCTGTATACCATTTACCAAAGTATGTATGGGAAGCTTAGGGTAAGAGATTACCTAAAGCAATCAGTCAAAAAGGAAAATATTTGTTCTTTTTACTTGGGAATGGCAGTCTGTGAGTGATGTCTCATCAATCTGGCTCAAAAAAAGAAAACAAAACACTGAGATGAATGAAAATAAAGGTTAAAAAATTTTGTTTATAAAGTATTTTTATCATATAAGTATTTCTCCATTTTCAGATTAATTTTTGTATTATTCAAAACAACAATTAATAATCTGCCTTTTATGTATGTTCAGCTTTAGGAACAATCAAGCTGAAGAAAAAAGGTAGAGTCCAAGGGGTGGCGGGTTAGCTCAGTTGGTTAGAGCGCGGTGCTCTTAACAACAAGGTTGGCGGTTCAATCACCTATAGGTCACTGTGAGCTGTGCCCTCCACAACTAGATTGAAACAACTCCTTGACTTGGAGCTCATGGGTCCTGGAAAAGCACACTTAAAATAAATAAAAGTTAAAAAGTAAAGGTTTCAATTATTAATATAAAAATCAATAAATGGGATAGAGGGCGGTCAGATGGCTCAGTGGGTTAGAGTGCAAGCTCTTAACAAGGTTGCTGGTTCAATTCCCCCATGGAATTGTAGGCTGTGCCCCCCGCAACTAGATTGAAACAGCAACTGGACTTGGAGGTGAGCTGCTCCCTTCAGAACTAGACTGAAGGACAATGACTTGACTTGGAGCTGATGGGTCCTGGAAAAAAGTTACCCAATAAAAATTTAAAAATATATATATATATATATATATATAATAAATTAATATATATACATACATACATACATATAATAAAAATTTTTTAAAAAGGGATAGCATCAAGCAATGCCAGGCAGGTTTGTTTTTTTGTTGTTTATTTGTAATACTTTCCCCATTATGTTTATTATGTTTTTGTTTGAAGAGCAAAATCATCAATTTCCAAGGTTCCTTGGCTGCTAATAAAAGTTTTCACTATCATTTGGAAGAGGACTTATCCTGAAACATTCTGGCCTTAGTAGCTATATAGTGGGACAATACTTTTTTAAAAGGTAACTTGTGACATTTCCTCTATTTTACAGATTTGAATGCAGAGCAAGTTAAGGATTAAGACTTCGTGTTGTGTTCTGACTACTAGACAATACACAGCTTCTGGTATCCACAGGCTACATTGTAAGTGAAGTGGGGTAAGGGTACATAGAATAATGATTGCTATATTTTTAGATATCATTTTTTTTATAAGGAGGGAACAGAGTGCGTTTTATAAATACTGGTTTTAAAACCGTTGATCTTATCTTTGAGGAAGGAGTAATGAGAGAAAATCAAATGTAAAAAACATGTACTTGTGCTGAACTGTGAATGAAGATATTCTCACTGAAATGTCTAAACACCATACTCCCTAAAGGGACATGCTGTAACGTGTAATGCAGGTAAGATAATCAAATTCATAGGTCTTGAGCAGTATGGACAAAGTTACACAGACCCTCCTTCTTTGCTGCCTTCCCAGAGAATACTGAGATCAAATTTATTGAGGCCGAGCGACCAAAGGCAGTTAGTCACTCCATATCCTACCTAGGCTATCATTTGGTACATAACCTCTATTTTATCATGATCATGGAGAATTGTACTGGGTAGATCATCCAGATAGTTTTGTCTTTGCATGTACAGTGGCTGAAGAATAGTTGACACTCTGTAAATTTTGTGTTGTGAGATCACCAGTTAGTGTAAACAGCCAAATCCTCTTCCTTCCTCCTTCTATCCAGAATTACTAAAGTGGTAGGTGTCCACAAGACAAGTACCACAGCAGGGCAAAACCCTTACAGGTTGAGTCAGCTGGGATTGGTTTCTGTTGCTAGTTTGTAATTTCTAATGCCCTGTCATTTTGAGAGTTAGTGTCACAGTGAATTCACATAAGGGCATTCTGCAAGGTCAGGAGAGAAATAGGACAATTTAGCCTTCAGTTTTAATTACTCTGTATTTGAGAAAATTAGACATACCTGGAGTCACAGATTGTATTCCAATTTTTATTACTCTCAGAAATTTAATACCTACTATACAATGTGTTCTATGTTGTAATATCTGACAGGGAAGTTTTTGGAATAGCTATGCAGAGCCCATTTTATTACACAGACATGAATTTCAGAGGATCTGATACACACAGCAGAAAAAGCTGATTAACTATTTATAATTCCCTCTCCTCCCCAAGAGTCCAGATCCCCAAACTGGCATCATTTAACAAGTCCTTGTTTTGTTCTCCACTTCAAGAGATTACCATTTTGGAGGCCTTGGATAGAACTGGAGATAAGATTAGTCATGGAGATAGGAGTGTGAAATGGAATCAGAAAACCTAGGTTTAGCCCCCACTTTGCTCTTGAGAGCTTGAGCTACTCACTTAACACATGTAAAAAAAGGAGAATAATACAAATTTCGGTTGAGTGCAAGTGCTGCCAAAATTAAACTATTCAAAGAAAAGAAAACTAATCATAGGCACCCTTCGTCGAGCACCTCCTAGATATCAAGTACTGTGCTAGGTTGCTTACATTCTTCATTAATCCCAATAATCCCAAGAGACTGTTATCATCCTTCATTTTACAAATGGGTCACACGCCTACTAAGTAAATGGCAGAATCGAGATCTAAACTGAGGCCTGCCAACACTCTTGCTGTTGGATCTCCGCTTTGTCAGCTCAGGATTAGCAGGACATGGAGGTAATACTCTGTGTCTAATAATTAAACGTGCTGGGTGTGAAAGCCGGGTGAACAAGGATGACTTTGTCACTCCACGACCAGGAAACCGGGCCCTAGGCTTTGTTACCAGCCACTTCGCAAGTGTCCCCGGCGCGCTGGGAGGCGGCGCTTCCTCCACCCGAAGGGTGGGACTCTCGGCCTCTGCTTGGCCCCAGATCGCCGCCGACGTACGTGCAGCCCTGGGGAGGGGTCGCGGGGCCGCGAAGGGCGCGTCGGCGAAAGGTTGCGGCCAACGAGGTTGTGGGCGAGGCTGGTGACCCAATAAAGCGGGCCGGGCCGCGGGAGGCCCCGCCCGGTCCCGGGCACACACCGCAGGGTCCCGGGCCGGCGGCACAGCTTGCGCGCCTTCGACCGAAGCGCTCGGCTTGAGGGTGCCTCCGGCCGAGCCTGTGAGCGCGCGCCGCCGGGCCGGGCCTGGAGTGAGGGAGGCGGGAGGAGGGATCACCCGCCACCCGGGAGCCGCACGGTGCGGCCGGGCAAGGCGGGGCGAGGCCCGGGGCCCGCCCGCCCCCGGCGTCCGGGAGCCGCTCCGCCCGCGCCCCAGTCCCGGGCCCTCGGCACGCCCCGCGCGCGCGCCCCCGCCGGCCCGTCCCTCCTCCTCGCCGCCCCTCCCGCGCGCGTCCACCGGCTCCCCGGCTCGCGCCGCTCCATGTAGCCCCGGATACCCGGGAGACCGAGGAGGAGGGGGCGACCACAAGATGGCGGGTACGTGGCCCCCTGTTCTCTGGGTGGCGCGGCGGCGGCGGCGGCGCCTCCCCGCGCCCGCCCGTCTGCCGCCGCCCCGAGTGGCTGCCGGACCGAAGCCGCCGGCGCGGGGAGCCGCCGCGGGGCCGGGAGGGCGGGTGGCGGGCGGCTGGGGCGGCGCGCAGTGTCCCTGAGGCGCTGACCGGGCCTTTCTTCTCTCCCCTCGGCGCAGACCTCTCGCTGCTCCAGGAGGACCTGCAGGAGGACGCGGACGGATGTGAGTGCGCCCGCCCTGCCGTTGCTGTCGCCGGCGGCCCGCGGGGAGCGGCCGGGAAGGAAGGGCGGGTGGCGGCGGCCTGGGCCCGGCCTGGCGGGAGAACCGCCCGGCGAGGCGTGGTCCTGGACCGGCGGGGGTCCCGATTTTGAGAGAAAGTCGCGCTTTCTGGAGGAAACGGTGTGCCCCCATTCCACTGGTGAAGAGAGATGCCCTGTGTAATGTTCCAGCTCGGGTTCTGTCCCATCGCCCACCCCTCTCATCACCTCCAACTCTCTTGTGGCCCTGGGAGCTGCCAGGCCGTCTGTTTTTGAAAAAAGTAGTAGACAGAAATTTGAAATGGGAATTTGGGGTGTGTTTTTCCCTTTTTGAGTGCCTTCCGGGGGCCGCCCCTTTCCTCTCAAGCCTCCTGAGGAAGCAGGCTATGAGGAAGGAAGGTGTGTTTCCTTAGAGTTGCTCGCAAGTTAGCGGCCAGCTGTAGGGACGCCTGGTGGTCCCTGTTAGCGTCCTGGGTTCACTTGTCCCGTTTCTGATTGTATGGAGATGACTTACCTGTAATTTCACTTTAGCTCCTAGCAGTTTTTACGTTGCTCCACATCATTTGATTTGTGATTTACGGGAAGCTTAGAAGGTGTGGCCTTGGCAGGAATCGTTAGGTTTAGAAAGCATATTTCTTTAATGCAAATGTTCACAAGTTATCCAGACCTTAAATATTAAAATTTCAGCTTTCCTTTGAAACAGTGAAGTTTTACAAGTGTTGATTCTTTTGTTTTTGTTTTTTATTTTAAGTTGATATTGTTTCCAGAATAGTGTTAGGAAGGAATGTTCATTTCCTGTGTGCTTTTTTAACAACAGAAGGTAATTTGGAAATTATTCTGAATTGAAATGATAACCGTGGTAGAATGTGTGGTGTAGTTAGTGGAAAGCCTGTCTGATACTGAGATTTACTGTGACTAACATCTGTATAAGTAATTCAGAAATAGCTGCAGTTTGAAATAGCTCTTTTAAATACTGTGTGATTAATCCTTAGCATTGTCCAATATGGTTTCCCTTGCCCAAATTAAGCTTAATTTTTAAATTCCTGGATGTTTTGAGTGAAGTAAAGGGAATTTACTATTTAGAAAGATTCTATAAAAAGAGTGATTATTTTTAAAGTAATTGAACCATATGCAAGCTTACCTTTTGCTAAGTCTGGGTTTATTTTTTAAGTAAAAGCTCTCTTAAACGGAGCAGTACTCATATAGCAAAGGACAGCTTTTACATTTCATTTACTGTTTTTCCTTAGACTACTTAGCTGCCTACGAGTAAATTTAAATTGTTATTTAAAGCAGCTATTGATTTATTACAAAGTTAGGATTACAGAGCTGGCTCTGGCTTTCACCGCCAAACAGGGGCTTCTCATTGTTGTATTTTGATTCAAGACTTTGTAAATAGAAGATACATTTATTCAGCATGTGTTTAGGAATGTCTGGAGCAAGAACTTCTGCATATTCATTTATTTTCACTTAGGTGCCATGCACTCTTAAAGGAAGAGCTGCAGTGTCACTTATGTCATTGACCCTTAAGGAACATAGTCTGGAGGGGAAGGCATACCTGTGAAGAACTCAACAATGATTTATTCATGAGCCTCAAGACTTCTCTGCTCGGTTCTGAGGATGGTCACAATCCATGCCCTCTAGTGGTTTATAAGCGATTTGAATGTAAGTGTGATAATGAAGGTATTAGAGCCAGTATAGCAGAGTAGTTAATAGAAAAGAGCCAGACTGCTTTGTTCGAATCTTGGCATTGTCACTTTGGACAGACTCTTGTAACTCACTCAACCTGTCTATGCTCAAGTTTTGTTATTTGTAAATAGACATAATAATACATACCTCATAGAGTTGTTCAGAGCCTTACATAAATTAATGCATATAAAGCCCTTAGAACAGCACCTGGTAAGTAGTGAATAAATATTACGTTATTATATAAATAGTAAATAAATATTATGTGTTGCTATGACTAAAGTGTAAGGGAAGATGGAAGAAAAGAGCAGAGAAGGAAATACTGATTGTATATTATATTACAGAATTAATATAGATGTTGCTCATGCTTGCAGTTAACTTTTTTAAGGTTCTGTTCTCAGTGTGTTTTAATTTAGGATAAAACGTTAGACATTTGGAGGCACAAATAGTTTATTTGCATATTTATAATTTCATTGAAGACTTTGTTAGAATAATTGCTTACTTTTCTCAGTTGTTAGTTTTTATAGGTGGTGCTGTTGTGATGGAGGAATCTTTCCCCTTACCCTTTTTAGTTCTTGTGGCTGGTCAAATAAGTCAAAGGACATACAGTAGATTAACAGGAGAAAATCACATTGTATTACCTGTGCACGGGGAATTCACATAAGCATGAAAATTCCAAAGACAGTGAGGCAGAATGGAGCTATAGATGTCATTTTGGACAAAGAGAAAGAAGGGGCTGTTTGGGAGTTCAAAGGAGACATAGGTAATTCACCGGTAGTGGAGAAAGTCCAAACAAATTCTTACTAGGCTACTCAGAAACAGTGGGACAGAGGGGAATCTAAGGAACAGATTTTTGCATGGATCCTTCCTGTGTACCACAATTCACATGTGCTGAAGTGACTATGTTAAGGTGATAATGCTAAGGTTCCCTTCCCGAAACAGGGTTTTCTATTTGAATCTCTTCAAGAAGGAAAGGGGGAGGTAAAACAAGCAACAACAAAAAAACTTGTCCTGAATTTCTTGGGCATTAATTATTTACGCTTGAAATAATCTGCTTGCCAGGACGGCACATACCTGGGAGAGCTCCCTGCCCTGATAATACCTTTACCTAGAAATTCACAAACGAGGGATCTTTGAACATGGCCAGTTGAAGGACCAGTTGCCTTCTACTGCAAAGGGAGAAAGAATGAAAAATTTTCTGATGGTGCCTAGGTTGAGAGCAAGATGTTTGGTAAGGGAATGGAGTGAAAAGGCTTTTCACATCCTAGAGAAGCTGGAGAAGGTAGAGGACCAGAGATGTCAGCGGGAATGGTGCTTGGGCTGCCTTTACAACTAGGTGGTATCTTATGAATCTTATTTTCTGTCTCAGGGAACACTGTATGGAGGCCCGCCTCGGGAGTAGTTGGACACCAGGTCCTGCCACTTCCACCAAGCGAGGTCTAAGTCAGCCGCGGAGATGGGAAGAAATTATTTTCTAGCCAAGCTCTAGAATCCTAATTGCCTTTCCTAAATGTAGAACCTAGACTAAGGCAGAAGAGAGAGTAAATACTATTGTACAGGTAATCTGGAGCTGTGGAGAATACAAGAGGACCTAGGTAGGGTCTAGATCTTGAAAGGGGGGCATTGCCAGATCTTGATAAGTGTCTCAGGTCTTTTGATTGGTTTTAAGCCCCAAAGTCTATGTATAGTGAGTAGAAAGTGGGTAGAATAGGGGAAAGCGTTGGTGAAGGACTGACTTGACTGATACCCTGGGAGAAAAAGAAACAAAATCCTAGTATGTAAAAAATGGTGTGTTGTATGTCCATGTTAAAAGGTCATAAAGGTAAATAAATAAAATTATTATTAAGTAATATTAAAATTAAGTTTAGGAAAATAATGCAATGAAAAAGTATGCTTGTTTTAATTTAAAAATGGTACTTGAAATCCTGTATCATGAAACATACTTTGAATTTCAAAGTGAAAGCAAGAAGACAGTGACTCCATTTGAATAGGTGTCTCAGCAGAGTGACTTCAGAGTTGGGTAAACCCTTCTGTTCCTTAAATAATGGAAGGCAATGCAAAATGACAGACTTTCAGAGAAAGATATTTCAAATTTATATTGTCAGTTTTCCAGAGATGCGATTTTGATTTACATTTAAGTTGCTGGATTTCTAAAATAGGTGAGGTAGGACTTAAGATACAGTGTGATTTGATGACCTAATGATTGTAAAAATAATTTCATTGAAGGAGTTTGATTGAAATTTACATTTTTGAGAAAACATTGAAGAAGAATATTGTAAAAGAATGATTATATAACACTTGATAGTTTATAGCTTTTATGAACAGTATTCTTCATAGCAGCCCTGTGATGTATAGGCTGTGGTAGTCTGATGTTAATAAAAAGTCAACTGATACACAAAGGGACTAAATTGTTTTCCGAGGAACAACATTCCTAAGTACCAGCCAGAATTTTAAGCTAGGACTCCTGATTCTAAATATTATATTTTAAATATTATCTCTTCTTAAATTGCCCAGTTTACAACATTGAGCAGCCCAAGCTTCTTGCATAGGCAATTTGTTCGAGCCATGCTTAAAATACCCTTGAAGATTAATCTAGTATGCTGCATATGGTTTAATTTAACCTAGAGAGAGATAATTAGAATGGAGCTTGCATGTAATATAGCTTACTTAGTCTTTATGTTAACTTTTCTTCCATTTGTAAGTAGCCTTTATGTAGGTCAATATTTATGTTATATATTTAGGTGATTCTGTGTTGCGCCCATAGATATTTACTAGGGTTATGTCCTCTTGTTCTATTGATCCATTTATCATTATATAATGTCCCTCTTTGTCTCTTATTATAGTCTTTGTTTCAAAGTCTATTTTGTCCGATGTAAGTACTGCTACCCCAGTTTTTATTTCATTTCCATCTGCGTGAAATACCCTTTTCCATCCCTTTTAGTCTATGTGCGTCTTTTAGTCTGAGGTAGGTCTCTTGTAGACAGGATATGCATGGGTCTTGTTTTCTTACCCATCCAGCTACCCTATGTCTTTTGATTGGAGCTTTTAATCCATTTACACTTAAATTGATTATTGATAGATACATAGTTATTGGCAAAAGGAAGAGCTTTTGGAACTGTATTATGGATATACCATACCACAGGATTTTTCAGAATTCAAGTTTTGGAATCCTTTTACACTATATTATTTTTTGGGTTTGAGGGCAGTGGTGAAAATAGAATGAATTAACAACAGATCCAGAACTAACTGGGTGTAACTGCCTAGACTGCACTCCTTTCAAAGAATCTCTGGGCCCTCTGACTACTTTTAAAAACTAGTTTCGATAATCTTCTTTAAGTCCTTGCCACACGGGGAAGTGAGAAGTAAAAAAAATTGGGGCTGTCCAGTACCAGCCTGGGAATCAGTCAAAAACCCTAGGAAGGTGCCCTTGAAAGTCATGATATTTAGAAGTGTTGTTAATAGGGATTTGGAAGAGTGAGACATGAGACTTGGGAGCATGTTTTAATTGCCATCAACAAGACTGGATAGAAGAAATCTTTATTTAGAGACAGTATAATTGATACCCTAGAAAAGAGTGCTTAATGATTTTAATGGTACATACGTATAGAATCAGTTAATGATGCCTTGGGTAATAATTCCCCCTATAGAATTTTTTTTTAAAAAAGAAAGAAAAAGGGGAGGGAGGAGAACCCTTTGTAAATTATACATGTTGACTGCCTGGGATTGTAGCTGTACCGACAAAAACAAACAAGAAAAACCCTCCCTAGATACATAGGTTTTTGTTTATTCTTTCTGGCTATTAAAGGTAAATAGCCCTTGCTGCTGGTCAAGTTCATTAGTCTGCCACATTTGTTTGATCACAGGTTTATTATTTTATTTCTGGTCCTTTTACCTCTCAGTTCCTCTTCTCATCAAAACAAAGAATTTACATTAATTTATTAAACTATTGTTACTTCTACATTTGCCTTGTATTTTGGAATTTTGGATTGTTTTTCTTTTGATGGCAGTTTTTGCCATCAACTGCGTGATAGGGTGAGCAGACCCTAAACTCAAACTAAGGTGTTGTTTTGCTTTTAGCTTGGATCTGAACATAAAACTAATTTAATGTTTTGGGAAGAAGAGTGAGGTGGCACACCTGTGGAATTTTGACTAAAGAGGTTAAAAAGCCTTCTTTCCCTGTAACTTCTAACAAGGTACTTTTGTACAGATCTTTCAGTTGGCAGATCACCTAACGATCCCGCTCTCCAAATCCATCCCCCGACTCTCCTATGTCAAGTCTTCTTAGCTCCTTATCCCCCTAGACTTAGGAGCAGACTTGTTTTCTGGCCTAATTGGTGTCACTTTGGTTGGTATTTGAGCCTTTATCATGCTATAATTCTGAAATAATATGCCAGTATAGTTTTGTGTAGGGGAAAAGAGCACTGGGCTTTGTAAATCTTTAGACCTGTGTTCAATTTATAACTCTTGCCATTTATTTATTGTATAATCTTGAGCAAGTTACTTTTCTCAGCTGTTCTGTCTTTAAATTGTTGATGGGGTTTGGATTGTTTCTGGCTTTTTACTATTACAAATAAAGCTGCATGAGCATTCATGTACAAAGTCTGTGTGGATATACATGTTTTTTCTCTTGTATATACGCTTAGGAGTGGAATAGCTGGTTATCTTTTTATTTATTTATTTATGAAGAGGGCACAGCTCATAGCGGCTCATATGGTGATCGAACCGACAACCTTGGTGTTATTAGTACCATGCTCTAACCAACTGAGCTAACTGGCCACCCCAGGGTATCTTTTTTAAGAAACTGCGAAAGTGTTTTCCAAAGTAGCTATACCATTTTACACTCCCACTGGCAGTATGTACTTCATCCCCTTGTCAACACTTGGTGTGGGCTGTCTTCATTTTAGCCGTTCTATTAAATGGTAGTGGTTTTTCTTTGTAGTTTGAATTTGCATTTCCTTAATGACTAATGCGCTCATCTTTTCATGTGCTCATTTACCATTTACATGTCTTCTTTGATTAAGTGTCCAAATCTTTTGCCCATTTTTTATCGGGTTATTTATTAAGTTTTATTTATTAAGTTTTCAGAGATCTTTATTTCAGATACAACTCTATCATTTTGCAGATATTATTTGCCATCTGTGACTTGTCTTTTCATTGTCTTAACTGTATTTCAAAGAGCAGAAGTTTTGGATTTTGATGTTCAACTTATTATTTTTCACAGATGACCTGCATCAGATTGAGAAAATTCCCTGAATTTCCTGAAAGCTTTTTTAAAATTAGGAATGGATGTTGGATTTTGTCAAATGCTTTTTCTGCATCTATGATATTTATTCTTTTTCAGTTTTTTAATATGATGAATAACACTGATTTTTTAAAAAGTAAATATTGTTTATTTTTTTAGTGGGAGTTTCAAATATATAAAAGCTAATGAGCCATCGTATATACCCACCACTTAGCTTCAACTTGCATTTATCCCCCTTTAACATCTGTACTTTTATGGGTGTAAGGAAGGAGTAGTCAGAGTACTTTAAAGACATCCATCCCAGGTTTAGTTAAAATTTTATTTTAACTAAATATGTCACAATGGGTATTCTTGAAGTGTGATGTTTTAGTCGGTGAACAGAAGGACACCTAAGGTTATGGTAAGGCATGGTAATTTATGAAAGTTTAAATGATTAAATTCTTTAGACCTTTGCTTTGCTGGTTCTACTACTATATCTGTATAATTACTAAACCCACTTACATTTTAATCATATTGATCACCAGATTAAGAGAAGCAACATCTTGTTTATTTTTATCTTGTTAAAAGCACATTTCACCCCTTTAGGTCAACCTTAAATTGTGGTAAAGGAATATTGGTAAACAAAAGTTGACTTTTATATATTTTAAATTGGTTTGCTATATCTAGAGGATCGATAAACTTTTTAAATTGTATCTAGAGGGTCATATAAACTTTTAAAATTTGAGTTGTGCTATGCTTCTGGTAAGCCAGTGATCCCAGAATTACTGACATCAAGAGCTAGAGAACAGATAATATATTTGTCTCTTTCATTTTAAACACAAGGAATTTAGGCTCAAGTTCTCACAGATAAAGGTGGTGTGGTGGCAGAGGCTAGAACACAATTGAGACCTTGTAGGTTTTAATATTTTCCTAGGTATCATTTAACATAGTTCTTTAACTTGCTGCAAAAGGGAGATGGGAGAAATTTCTGGATTTAAACAGATTTTTAAGTTACCATTTCCTGTCATACTGTATGTTGGACATTGTGCTTTAACCTTATAACATTCCTGTGAGGTATGTAGTCCCACAATAGTGGTACCTGATGAGGCTTATCTAACGGTTAATTTACTCAGTTACCTAACTTGAAAGTGGTCGGTTAAATTTAAATCTGACATAATATTTATTACTTTATTACTTTTTATTATTGTGCTCTTACTGCTTTCAATTTTGGCTTCCCTTAATTTATCACTTATTTAGATCATTTAACCTACTAAAGTTTCTAGAGGATATAAAATAAAGGTAATAGTATGCTTTAAGTATTTGGTGGATAAAATAATTTTTGTCCTGTCTGTCATGGGAATGTCTGTCATGGGAATGTTAGAAGCAAAATATACCCTTTTCTTTGTTTAAAGCACTAGTGTATGAGGGAGCCCGTCATTGGAGTAAAAGTGGGTGAGAACATCGCCTCGATCTGATGTGTCTTAATCCTATCACTAGGAATGACTTGAAGTGATCATTCCAACATCTTACTGCTGAATTTATATTTAAATTTATATATACTGCTTTGAATTTATATTCAAAGTCAGATTTGGTATAAATAATTTTTACATTGAAATCTATCAACTTAGTTTTTGGAAGAATTAAGACCATCAAGACTTCAGATAAGTTCAAGACTTCATTTATTGGGGATTGGCAGTAATTTCGACCTGAATTAGCTCAAATTTTATATTTGTATTAGGTTGGTGCAAACGTAATTGCAGTTTAAAAGGTTAAAAATAATTGCAAAAACTGCAATTACATTTGCATCAACCTAAGATTAACCTATGGAAAAAAGGATTGCTAACCAAAATAATTGGGTCAGTAGACTATACAGAAAATACTTACTCACTGAAGTAATGTATGGGAGAGCCACATCTGCAAGTGCTTTGATATGTTGCGTATTTCTGTCAAATACTGTTCAGAAAGCATGATTGGTAACTAATTTGAAAGTAGATAAACATACAACTGCCTTATTTATTTACATGTATATTTTAGGGAAATCTTTTTTGAAATATTCATAGAGAACTTCAGCAAATTCTTGCTTAAACTCAATTGTGAGATTAAACATGCTATAGGACAATTTTGTACCTAATTAGTAAAGGTTATTTCTAAGGATTTAGTAAACTTTTAATATTTATATTTGAAGAGAAGACTTTTTTTGAAGGAAAGATTTCTGATAAACGTCACAAAGTACAAATTGAAACTTGATAGACGTGTATTGCTTAAGGCTATAAGATCCTTTAAATTTGTTATTTATCTTTTTCTATTAGATTTTTTTTCCCCAAGCAATGACTTAATTGCATTTCTGCTGTATCAGTAGACTAGGGATTGGAAAATTTCTGTAAAGGGCCAGATAGTAAATATTTTAGGTTTTGTGGGTCACGTGCTCTCTGTTTAAACTACTCAGATCTGCCCTTTTAGGATGAAAGCAGCCATAGACAATACATAAATGAATGAGCATAGCTGTCTTCCAATAAAACTTTTTATTTACAAAAACAGACATGGGCTGGTGATGGAAGAACTGACTCTGGGTGGTGAACACACAATGGGATTTATAGATGATGTAATACAGAATTGTACACCTGAAATCCATGTAATTTTACTAACAGTTGTCACCCCAATAAATTAAACAAACAAACAAAAAAAACAGACATGGGCTAGTTTAATCTGCTGGCCATAGTTTGCTGACCCTGCACTATAATATAAGCCCAAGGTCTATAACATTTTTTCTTCTTACCCATAGCTGAGTGCCCAGCACACAGTAGGCCTTCACATACTTGCTGAGATGAATCTTGTTTTTTTCTGACCAAGCTAAATAAGGCCATAAACCTAACTTGCAATCAAATAATGAAATAATTTATTTTTAAATTAAACTTGTTACTTTGAAAACTTTCAGAGCTATACAGAGTTGCACAGGTGTTATAGTTAATTCCCAAAACTCACATTCAGCCATTAGCATTTTGCCAATTTGCTATATTTTTCTCTATACAATTTTTTATATATACATACACAATGGAGTATATACATTATTATTTTTTAAATTTTACTTTATTTTTTTTTAAGGAGGGCGCAGCTCACAGTGGCCCATGCGGGGATCAAACTGGCAATCTTGGTGCTACCAGCACCACACTCTAACCTACTGAGCTAACCGGCCACCCCAAATATACATTATTCTTAATCTTAACTTCTTTTCATCTTTTAAAGTGTAGAGATTATGACCTTTAGCCTGTCATCTCCTAAGAGCAAGGCCATTTTCTCAGTCAGCAACCAAATGCAGAAAAGGTAACATTGGCACAATTGAATTATGTAATATGTAGTTCGTTTTCAAATTTCAGAAATTATCCAGTAGCGTTCTTTATAGCAACTATCTCGTCAATCCAGGTTCCTGCATTGCATTCACTTGTCATGTCTCTTTAATTAATTTGGAATAATTTCTCAGCTTTTTGTCTTTCATGCTATTGATATTTTTGAAGAGTCAATTTGGTTTTATCTGTTTCTCATGATTTGATTCAGGTTATGCATTTGGGGGGTGGGCAGGAATGCTATGTAAGACTGATTTTTCTCAGTGACTCATCTCAAAAGCACCTGATGTCAGTTGTCCATTATTGGTGGTGGTAATTTTTAACCACTTGGTTAAAGTGATGTCTTCCAGATTTCTCCACTTAAGGATTTTGTTTTTTCCTTTTGTAATTAGGAAAGGAAATAATTTGGCTGGGGAAATAGCCCATTCCCAACCAAACTTTTATGGAGTAGTGTTAGAATGTGTTGATGGTTCTTACCTGAAGCAATAACGTTTACTGACTGTCATTCTGCTTTACAGAAGAGCTTACCCTCCCTCTCTATTCATTTATTGGTTTATTTATTTGTTATTAATAAAATATTATTTTGAAGCCCCATATCTTAGGTAGCTCTAATAAAAATGATTGCATCTCTGTGGTGTATCTCGTTATCTTGCATTTTCTAAAATATAAAGACTTGGGAAACAAAAGAAAATTTGGCAAGTTTATTGTGGCCTAAGCAGTATCAAGGGAAAAATTGAAGGGGAGGACCGACCTTCAGCTTTTTTTGTTTTAGGGGGTATTGTTAGAGGCAGTGTGTGGAATAGAATGTTGTTTTGATCAAGCTTGGTGAAAAGTTAGGTTGTATAAATTAATCAGTTCTTTTTGGTGTGGTACTTCTCAAAGGCATTTATAATTAATATGCTAATGGCTTGTGAATACATATCTTGGAGGATAAAGCATGGTTTAAAGACCCTTGTACCCTCAAGTATCTCTAGGGACTTCTTTTTCATTAACAAATATTAATGAATGCGCATTCTTCAGAAAATGCCTTAGATGTTGCTTTTTAGGTAATAAAAAGATTAGCAAGACAGTCTTTGTCTTCAGGAAATTTATCTGCTTTGGGGTGAGGGAAGGTAGAAGAAAATGAGAAAGGAAAAACTAACTCAAACATTGCAGTTGCTGGCAGAGTAAAAGCAAGGGCCCCAAGACTGGGGAATTCAAACTGTAAGAGCTAAAAAATTTAATACTTTTCCTGCCACCTAAGTGGTTCTAGCTGGCTAATAGTCAAATTAACAGAGACAGATTAACATGAGAAAATAAAATGTTTAATACATACGCATGTGGAATTCACTAAGCATGAGAATTCCAGACAGTGAGGCATTTCACATTTTTGGACAAAGGAGACAGGTAGGGCAGGGTATTAGATTTCAGAAGTGAGAATGGGCAATTTACAGGTAGTTGAGGAAGAATGGAACATACAGGACAGGAAAATTCTTGCTGGGCAACTCAGAAACAATGGGACACAGGGTATTAGCTGGCAGGCCCCTGCTATTTCCCATACTTATTTCAAATGAGGCTAAGTCCAACATTCTAAGATTTCCTTCCTGAAGCAGGGGGAGGGTCAGAGTTTCTTTTTGAGTCTTTTTCTTAATAAACAGCTTAAAATCAATATCCCAAAAAGGCGTCTTTGGGTTGGCAAAACTTCGGTTCCTTGCAGAAGGACGAGATCTTAATTTGAAAAATAGAAAACGCTTCATTGATGGTTTTGTAAATAGGTACATTTAAACAGATCTCAGATGATAAAGAGGGCAGAAATAGGACAGATGGAATCACATGACAGGAAAGTAGGGGGCACTCGGACCCTAGCATGGACTATGTGCAGTGGAGGAAAATAGGTCGCAGCCAGATCTTGAAGACTATTGAATTACAGCATGAGAAAGTTGTACCTTAATTCATATTGCCTGGGAGGTGGGAGTGGGGAAGGGGGAGGGAAGAAAGGAAGCGGGGTGGGGGTGGGGTATATTACAGAGTAGTACTTCAGGAAAATTGAAGTGGTTCTGATACACAAACCAGATTAGAATGAGGGTAGACTGGAAGTAGATGGTTTGAGGCAGTTGTAATAGTATAAGGCAGTGGTCTTCAAACTTAATTATACCTCCTAAAATATTTTTGTATACTCTGTATCATACATTTTAAACTTCAGGTTATTTTTAAAATAATACTGTTATAGCATTTTAAAAATGGAGTCTAAATACCACAGCACTTTGATACCCACTATCATCCATTTTCAAAAATTCAAGAATATACTCTTTAAATTGGGAGTTTTACATTGTTCTTTTTTCTTCTTGCTCTCTTTTCATTTCCTACACAGCGTTTAAAATATATTTTTATGCTTGAAAGTTTTATTGATTACCTTGTTACAATTCTTTGCACCAAAATATGTACATGAAGAGAAATTTAAATTTTTAATTTCCTGTGGCCATAAAACTTAATTTTTTGTTTCCATTAATTAATACTCGGTTAATTATTCAGAATGCATTACAAATGATGATAAACACTTTGAATCAAAATTTTATTGATTAGACATCTCAATGAAATGGATGAGGCTTTATTAAAAATAATTATGTATTCATGGATGAATATAATTTATTGCTAGAATGAGACAATATTTAGCATCAATTTCTACATTTTAAGAGCTATAAGCACTGAGAAATTTTGTTGACATAAGTTGATGGAAAGAGTTTTGTTAGTGCCACTAATTTCCTTGAACTTCTTCCAACATATGTGCTGAAAATTATAAAAATTATTATTATTATTATTATTATTATTTTTAAGGAGAGCACAGCTCACAGTGGCCCATGCAGGGATCGAACCAGCAACCTTGGCGTTATTGGCACCACGCTCTAACCAACTGAGCTAACCAGCCACCCCTACAAAAATTATTTTAATGAGCTATCTATCAGTCAAATTCTTTTGAAAGCAAAGGATTGAAAAATACCTTACTGGTAAAAGTATTTATTACTGTCTTTAGCGAGTTGATCTCATAACACTTTCATAACTACTTCAAAGGGTCCCTTTGTTTGGCAATGTAGTTTTCTGCCTTGGCTGTGCATCAAGTGGATCCCTGTGCATCAAGTGGATCCCCGTGCATCAAGGGCATCAACTGTAGCCTTGAGATAGTTGAGAGATACGCCTTTCTTTGTCTAAGAGGAGGAAAGAGATTGTGATCCAAAACCCCCAGGCACATTTTTGGGGTTGAGAACTGTAAGTTGGGGTCCGGAATATCCTTTAAAGTTATCCATTTTATTTATTCTCAGGAAAATCTTTGTCTACCTCACCATGTAGTTTGAATACCCTAGTTTGCTCTAAGCAAAAGATACCAGAGCCTCTGAATTAGGGTGTTGGGAACTCAGAGGTGGGAACACAGAATACTTTATAAAAGTAGAATTTATAGTTCTTAACAACTGATTTAGATATTGGGGCAAGAAAAGATACGGTAAAAAAAGTAACTGTAAACCTCATGTTTGAGAACTCAAGGTTATTGGGAAGAATGATGGTAATTGAAAAGTCATGAGGAAGAGCTGATTTTATAAGATCAGTTTGGACAGTTTAATTTTTCAGAACAAATGCAGCATTGAGGTAGAGATTCTATGAAGTACTTGCAAGTGTGGATCTGGGGATCAGGGCAGGAGAATTTTGAGGGTCATCTGCATTGTGATTGTTGAAGCTGTGGATTATGAAAGGGAGAGGTGTGTGTGTGTGAGAGAGAGAGAGAGGGTAGAGGAAGAGGGAGGCATGTATGAGGACAAAAGTAGAGGGAAATTATTTACATAAAAGTAAGAGGCAAGAATAGTCCAGAAAGATAGAGAAATACTCAGGATTTTGTGCCTCCAGAGAACTCATGAAAAGAGAATTTAAAAGGAGGCTTCTGGGATAGGACGAGTCAGCCTTATCAAATGCTGTAGGGAAGTAAGACAGTAGATCTAAGAAGGGTCCCCTAATTTTGGCAAATTACTGCTAATTTTTGAGAAGAGACTCAGGAGTGAAAGAGAAATAGGTGAGGAGGCGAAAGCTGAGAAGGAACTACACCTTTAAGAAGTTTTTATGAAAAAGTTGTTTTAGAGAATAGCAAGCTTATGTTCTATATTTATTGTGTCAGAAAAAACACCATGTAGTCAGAATTGCTCGTAATCACCTTTACTCGTAAAGTATGGTATACATGGCCATATTTACAAGTCTAAACAGCCAAATTTTCCTTCCATCATTGTAGCATTATTTCTGTAGTTGAGTCCTAAATGAGGTGGTTGGTATTTAAAGGCCATGTAGTTGGAAAAATACATCTATAAACAGTGGTTGTGAGATGTTCCATTTTGAGAAGCATGTGAGAACAGCTGAAGCACTTTTTATCTCCTCCTGGTTCTTTTAGGCATACATATATATGTCATTAATTTTTGCTCCAAAAGATGCATTAGAGCTGATTGTCCAGCTAGGTCTTATTTTCGGGGAAACACGGTAGTATTGATGCAGATAGAGAACTCTGTCGCCATTGAGTTAGAATGTTGTACTTTTGAGGAGACTAGGGCTTCTATGTACTCCTTCCTTTGTTCTTTGACAACTAGTCGTGTAGGATAACTGGGAGAGGAGTGAAATGAGGCTTGGGGTCCTCTTAGAATGCTGTGTAAAGACAGGTTGCTCGGCTTGGAAAAGCCATCATGATCTTTGCTGCTTTCTTAATTTTAAAAAGATAAATGATGGTTTTAATTAATAATTGATAATTTAAATCAAATTTTATTATAGCATAGTAAAATAAGAATATATGCTGCCCGGAGTTGTCTGTTGCTTAAAGGAGGTAACTTGAATTTAACTAAGTTGTTACTTAGAAAAATTTCAAATGCGATTCCAAATTATAGGGTGGTAATGTGATTTCTCTAGTCAGGTAAGAGGATTTTGTACAATGTAATAATATTACTCTTTAAAAATTAGAAGGCTAGATTGATTTTGGTTTGTCACCTTTCCCTACTCCCCTTGACTCAAGTTTGTGTGAACCCTTGTGCCCTACTAAATTACTTGTCATTTTCTAAACATGACATGGTTTTCCTTGACTCTCCCTGTCTTTCAATTTCTATGCTTATACCCTCTTCCTGCCCTCTGTCCTGCCTTGGCAAACTCCTGTATCTTCTTAGAATTGGCATAGGAAGAGATTAATTAACTACAATAACTAGTAATAAAATACAGCAATTCTAACAATATACTGAAGTAAAAGCTATGTGAACATGGGGGTGGTCTCTCAAAAAATCTTATTGTACTGTACTCACCCTTTTTCTTTTTGTGATAATGTGAGATGATACAATGCCTACGTGATGAAATGAAGTGAGATGAATTGTGAGGTAGTGTTAGGCTATTTACTGACTTGATGATAAGTCTCCTAAGTGGTTGGAAAGTGTGTGCAGCGTGGATGCACTGGACAAAGGTCTGACATCCCAGGCAGGCAGGATGGAGCGGGACAGTTCAGGATTCCATCCTGCCACTCATTCCGTTGTCATTTTTTTAGTATTCCATTTTAATTCTTTGGTTGACTTTTTAGTATCCTTTCTTGTATGTCTTAGAGATTACTGCTAAGGATTGTATTTGCACCTTTAATATATCATAATCTATTTAAAGTTAATGTACAACTTTGCATAAGCTATAGGATTCTTGTAGCAGTATAGCTAAATGTACTCCCGCTGTGCTATCTGTTTTATCTGAGGATATTATTGATTGTACCATCACTTAGGGTACATGCTGTAGGATTTTTTTCATTAGCGATGATGGTTTTTTAAAATTACTGATTATATTTGAGTTTTTCCTTGTAACCTATGGCAGACATTTGCAGGATGAGGGTAAGATTTAAGTGTGGAGTATTTTTGTGGCCTCCATAAAGATGAAATCCAGAACCTTACTAGTCCAATCAAGAGTTGATGAGGAAATTGTGAATCTGGAGAGGATGATCTAGGCCAGAGTGACAGGAGGCGGCAGTACTGGGAAATGGAAAGTAACTTTTGTCACCAGTGCGCCTGCTAGAGTGGAACATCTCCTTTTGTATCAAAGTAATTATCAACCATGATAGAGTGGTCACAAAAGTTGAAGCAAAATACGACTTTGTTACCCTCTCCTAGGAGTATGTTTCTCAAATATGGTTGTTCAGCAATCTGCATTTAAATTAGTGGGGGTATTTATTAAAAACGAATGCTTCTGGGCCTTACTCCAAACTTATATCATCAGTGTCTGCATATGAGATTTGGGTATCGGCATTTAGAGGTAAGTGTTCCAAGCTTATCTTGAACCACAGCTATGTTTGACAATCACTGCTCTAGAAGTCTTCCCACTGCCCCTGGCTTTCTATGGATCAATGTTATTAATGTTAATCTTTAAGATTAACAAGTGTAAGTCTGACAAAAACAGGTTTAGTCATAATCATAGAATTCTAGAGCCTAAAGTACCTTCAAAGTCATGCTCGTTCAACAGTCTTAGGTCACAGAGGAGAAAACAGGCCAAATGAGAGTGTCAGTGGTTTTTACAACTCTGGTTTGTAATTAAGATACTTTGTTGTGAATTGAAGATCAGAATAACCTTTTCTGCACTTCGGAAGAAATTAAATTGCATAAAACTTTTCTGCACTTCGGAAGAAATTATTTTGCACAAAATTTTCTGCACTTCGGAAGAAATTATTTTGTGTTAGGTGTTATTTGTAATCCAGCTTGACAATCTGCCTTTTGATTGGGCTATTTAGACCATTTGCACTTAGTGTTATTATTGATATTGTTGGGTATAAGTCTCTCATCTTACTATTTCCATCTATTTGTCCTCTTTCTTTTATCCTCCTTTTTTGCCTTTCTTTGGATTGAGTATTTTTTATGATTCATTTTATGGCCTATATTGGCTTACTAGCTGTATGTCTGGTTAATTTTTAATGGTTGCTACAGTTTATAATTGGTGTACATCTTCTAATTTATTGCAGTCTACTTTCAAGTAATATGTATCTTTTCACATTCAGTATAAGAGCTTTAGGACAGTATACTTTACTCTTTTCCTGCCTTTGTGCTATTGTAGTCATACTTGTTTTTCTGTATATGTGACAAAGTCCAGGGTACATTTTTTAACTTTTTATTTTACAGTACATATTTTTGCTTTAGTCATTTATCTTTTAAAGATATTTTTAAAATAAGAAGGCTTTGTATTTACCCACATATTTACCATTTCTGATACTCTTCATTTCTTTGTTATAAATCCAGATTTCCATCTGGTATATAGTTTTCTTTTTGCTTGAAAACGTCCTTTAATCTTATAGTATAGGTCTGCTGGTGATGTCTGTCAGCTGTTGCATATCTGAAAGTCTGTTTCACCTTTGCATTTGAAAGATATGAATTTCAAAGATATTTGAAAGATTTCTATTTACTGAGTATAGAGTTGTGGGTTGACATTGTTTTTTCTTTCACTGCTGTAAAGATATTGCCCTGCTGTCTTCTGGCTTGTATTGTTTCTAATGAGAAGTTTGCTATAATTCTTATCTTTGCTCTTCTGTATGTAATGTTTTTCTCTCTGCATTACAGAATTAACTATCAGTGTTTGACATTTTATTTATTTACAAGTTATTAGTGTTCTGATTGAATGTGTAAGTTCTCAGGTCTTTGTGATCACGTTTTTTGAACACTGTTCTGTAATCACCCCATACTGAGTTTCTACAGCCTCTGACCCCTATGTTTCTAGAGGCAATTAGAGTATATCTGTGAAGAGGAAGCATCCTTCCATGATTCATAGCTTCTGAGCTGAGTCTAAGATTCTCTCATGATGTGTACCACTCCAAACTCATTAAGGGCAGTTTCACTTATGATGCTTCAGACAAGCAAGGGGTACTTTTTAGTTTCAAAGTGTTATAAGGAGTATTTCTGATGTCTCTGATAGTTGGTGTGGATGACTACAGCTCAGAGTCTGATGTGATTATTATACCTTCAGCCCTGGACTTTGTCTCACAAGATGAAATGTTGACGCCACTGGGGAGATTGGACAAGTATGCTGCAAGTGAGAACGTATTTAATAGGTACGTGGGTATTCTTTTCGTTAAAATGGAAGTGTAAAGACGATTTTTATTACATTAATTTCAGTAGGGAAAATGAAATTATCCCGTTTAGAGTTGGTATTATTAACATGTGCAGTCTGAGTCACCGAGTTCTCTTAATAATCACAGCCACGGCCTGGTTTATAGTTGTTTACTCCTTGATCCTAGTAACCTATACAGCACTCTTACTTTGCTTTTCGGCAAGGAAAAAAAAAAGATACCATTGCCTTTTTTTTTTTTAACTCTTTTTTAAAATTTATTTTAAATGTGTTTTCCCAGGACCCATCAGCTCCAAGTCAAGTAGTTATTTTAATCCAGTTGTGGAGGGTGCAGCTCACAGTGGCCCATGTGGGGATTGAACTGCCAACCTTGTGAAGAGCACCGTGCTCTAACCAACTGAGCTAACACTGCCCCCATATACCATTGCTTTTTTTGCTGTTAGGCATAATTTTGATATCCACGTATAGTGATTATTGAGGAGTATATTATTATTTCAGCAGATGATGTTGTATACCTATTGTGTGTCAGGTAATGTTCAATAGGTTTGGGACATGGTAGTGACCAAGACCTAGCACTCTTCCTAATGCATCGTTTTTCTAACTATGGTCCCAAGACCAAGTCTGAAAGTGCCTAAATTTTTTGAGTATAGATTTGTATAAAACTCATTTAGTAAAAAATATAAAGATAGTATTTTATATAATGAAGAATGAGTAAATTTTCCCATTATTATAATTGAAAATAACTGAAATCAACTTTGTCGCCTTAGAAATTTGTCAAATCAGTTAAAGATGGAAAATAGTAGTAAATATTCAATTTCATCTTGTTAAAATAAAATCCATGCTGGCATTTGTCACTTAGGAAATTAGGGACTTATATATGTTGTAAAATGTATAAGAAAAAATTTTTTAAACTGTATGGATTCTACTTTTTGAAATTCTGAATATTAATTATTGATGCCACTGAACACTATATAATTTTCTTTTTTTGTGTAGACAAATGGTGGCCCGGAGTTTGCTGGATACATTGAGGGAAGTCTGCGATGATGAAAGAGATTGTATTGCTGTTTTGGAAAGAATTAGCAGATTAGCTGATGATTCAGGTATGTGTTTATGCAGAGAAAGTTTAATCAAATTTCTTTATTTAAAACTAACGAAAAACTGTGTGTGATATGAAATTTCTTTAAAATTTTTCCTAATTATCAAACCAATTAGTAATAAGAAAATAACAACTTGTTACTAAGATTCAGATATTTTATAATAGGCCCATTTAGTTTAACTTTGTAAATTTCTCAATAGAAAAATGTTAAGAACATTGCTTTGCATCATCGATGTTAATATTTTAGCATTAATAAAAACTTTAAAAAATAATTTTGAATAAATTAAAAGGGATGGACTAGGCTGTAAATTTTTTTAGTCATTTTTTTGTATGCTTTCTCAATTTCAAAAAATGTTAATCACCCATGGTAAAACTAATGCTGTTTGCCTCCAAAGTGAAGATAGGAGGGTTTGCTTAAGAGGTAAACTTGATTTGAGGCTTGGAATACACTTATATTAAGTTTTTTTGAAAAAATGTTTTTTGGTATGGTAAAATAGATATAAGAAAATTTATCATTTTAATTTAATACTAAATTTTAAGTATATTTTATTATTTGATTTCAGAAACAAATAAAAAATAAATTAAAATATTTTTTTCTTAAACCCATTATCTTTATTAAAATACATTATCTTTCAATTTCTAACAAACTTTTTGGCATTTCAACAAGTCTTTTCATTTTTAGATGTGTTCATCTTTTGGTAAGCAATTCATTTTATGGGAATATGTTTAGTATTTACATAAGCCTTAAATAATTTTTATTTTCTTAAAAGGTAGAAAAACACGTTTGTAACTTTACTAATAATCTTTCTCATTATGACTTTCTGTGTACATAATTGCTCATGCATATGCTTGTTCCAGAATGGTTTTAGTAGAATCTCATCAAATGTAATTTGTACTTTTATTTTTTGATTTGGTAGAGATGCAGTTTAACTTAAACTTTTGTCAGTGTTGCATCCCATTGTGGTTACTACTTTCTTAGTAGAGACATAGGTATTTCTTAAGGAGGAATTGTATTTTATTTTACCTGTTTACCAATCATAGTGCTGGTTTTTATAAACATACATGTATATTAATTTAAAAAATATATGTTTTCAAGTTGTTGAGTTGATGGTAAATATCTCTATTGATTTTTACACTTTGCATATTCTATGCCAGGTTCTAGATTAAGTATTAGAGCAATTACTAAAGTGAATAAAATTCTTGTCATCAAATTAACAGTTTAATGAATGCAACATATAAACAATAAATTATAATGGGGAGGGTTGGGGCTGGCTTCAGAAAATTAGTGGTATTTGAGTTGAATTTGATGGAATGATGAGGTACAAAAAGGGGAAAGAACATACTCAGGAGAGGAAAAGATAGGTTTAGAGGCTTGAAAAGTTCAAGATGTTGGCCTATTTGGTCAACAGTGAGTTTGCTGAGTCTACAGTTAAATGAGACTGTTAAATAAGATAATTGAAGGCTAGAATGTAAAGATTTGTACTGTACCCTGCTAGAGAGTTTGGATTTTTTGTGGTTTAGAACAGTAAGTAGCGGTATGGATTGACTTGATGAAAAAGATAAGTGACACGAAGACCAGTTGGGAGACTACTAATAGGAGTTGTTTGAGAGAACTTGAATTGCTAGGGACCAATTTCAAAGCTCCTGTGACGGTTGAAGGGAGTGAAGGAAGAGAGAGAGTCGACCCTAAGGTTTCTAACTTGGTAGGTTGGGTTGATTGTGATGGTCAAGTAAGATAAAGACAGTTGAAAAAGCTACAACTCTAAAGTTATGCATATAATCCATCCTCCTAAGCAAATAAGGAACTTAGAACGTTTAAATCTTTGTTCTGCCCTATTTTTATCAACTTTTATCTTGCTTTTTTTATTCCCCTAAATTTAGCATTCATATTTTTATGATTTTATACAGTAAATGTTTGTTTAAATTTACTACTAAAATTTTTTTTTCTCCTCAGTACATCTTTGGTTTCTGGTTCTGTTTCCCCTTTTTGAAAGGACATGTATTGATGAGGGTCTGACAGTGACATCTTTTTTCTGAAAATGTTTTTATTTCACCATTACTCTTAAATTATCGTTTTGCTAAGTATAAAAATCTAGTTGATAATTTTAATATTATTCCATTTTCATTTTACTGTTATTATTGGGAAGTCTGCTAGTCTAATTTAGTCTTTGTAGGTAATCTTGTTTTTCCTTCCTGACTGCTTTTAAGACTTTTTTTCCTTAGCATTTTTCAGTTTCATTACCATGTGTTTAGGTACAGATTTATTTTACTTTATTCTACCCTGCCATCTGACTGTTGAGTATTTCATAGCCATTAACTCTGTTTTTCATTTTCAGGAGCCTTAAAAAATGCTTTGTTTTTAATATCCTCTTATTTTTCTTTCCCTATTCCTATGTTCCTTTTCAGAATATTTCCTTTTATTACATATTTAAATAGAATGTTTAACCTCTAAAGGTTGTTTATAGTAGGTGCAGTTCTTGGTGTTATAATCCTTTGGTGTCTTAATCTTTTTGCTACTGAAGGATTGATTCCTTGTCATTTTTTTATAGTTTTGGATTGTGAGCTCATCTTTAGTGGGTCTTCATACTGTACTTGTTTGGTGTTTGGGTCAGCTTTCATTGTGGGAGTGTCCCTCAAGTGGTTTTGAGTTGTTCTACAAGACTCAGGGTTGTAAACAGCTAGGAGTAATTATATATTGATGTTTCATATGTGCATGTGTTTGTAATTGTTTGGGTGGGGGAGAAGAAGAGAGGCAGTTTTCCACCTATTCTTGGATGTATAAATTTGGATCCCAAACCAGTTACAAGTATATTTCCAGCATTTCAGAAATAACGTATTTGAAGCAGATTTTTTCCTGTTCCTTTAATATTGAATATAACACTATAAAAAGTACATTAACTACAAATGTACAGTTCCATAAAGTATCACAAAATGAAGACCCATGTAATTAGTACTCAAACCAAGAAACAGAAGTAGTAGCATCCCAAAAACATCTCACGTCACCTCCTAATTTCTGTTCCATTCTTCTTCCCCAGAGGTAACCAACATTTTGACCATTAAACCTATAGATTAGTTTGCCTGTCTAAACTTTATATGGAATCATACTGAATGTATTCTTTTGTATCTAGCTTTTTTTATACCTCTAAAGCTTATGTTGCATGTAACTGTATAGCTTTTTAAAAAAATTGTAATACAGTGACTATTGTGTGAATATACTGCAATGCTTTATGAACATACTGCAACTTATTTATCCTTTATTCTGTTAGTAGACCTAATGTGGATTACTTCTAGCTTTGGGCTGTTAGTGCTGCTGCTGTGAGCCAAGGAGTCACATGGAGCACATGTGCACTCATTTCAGTGGGTATATACTTGGAATTTAGAACTGGCATTGCTGTGTTATAGGATATGCATATATTCATCTTTGATGTGCCATAGAGTTTTCCAAAGTGGTATGACAATTTGTAGTCCCATCAGTAATGTATGAGAGTTCCTATTGTTTCACATCTTAACCAAAACTTGTTTATTTTAAATTTCCAAAGGGGTAGTAATTTAAATTTTATCTCATTGTAGTTTTAATTTACATTTTCTCAGTGTCCAGTAAAAGCTGAGCACCTGGTTATATGCTTATTGACTATTTGGGCATCTTTTTTGAAATACCTGTTCAAGTCTCTCTCCACCCTTCCCCCCCCTTTTTAAATTGGCAGGCTTTTTATTACATATTTGCAGAAATTCTGTATTTTGGATACAAGCCCTAAGTCATATATATGTATTATAGGTATCTTTTTCACTCTATGACTTGTCTTTTTACATTCTTAATGGTGCCTGTTAAAGAAGAGTTATTTTCTTTTATCAGTAGTACTATTTGTGTCCTGCCTAAGAAAATTTTCCTTACCTCAAATTCATGAATATTTTCTCATATCTAATATAAAAGCTTTGTTGTTTTTGCCTTTGACATGTGGATCTACATTCCACCTAGAATTTATTCTTGAATATGAGGTAAAGTAGGGGACAAGTTTCATTTTTTTTTAATGTGACCATCCAATTAACACAACATTCTTTATTGAAAAGACCATATTTCCCTTTTCATCTTTTAATAAATTAGTTATATATATTTGCATGGGTCTGTTTCTGTAGTCTGTTTGTTCCATCGGTTTATTTGCCTAAGCAGGGCTTTGAAGAAGAACACTTCCTGATTTTATTCTTAACTAAAACCATAATTTGTCTCTTTCTTTTGCTTCAAAGTATATGTAAGTATTAGATTAATGTTAGCATATTTAGAGTCAATGAGGAAAAATAGAGACCATATGTACAGCAACTCTGTTTTGTTCAAATATTGTCTAACTTCACATGTTACAGCCATGTGATAGAAATTCCCAATATTGCTTTGTTGATAAGACTCTTAGCTTTGTAAAATGCTAGTATAGTACAGTTTCTAATTTATTAATATCTGTTTGTTGAAATCTAAAGTTCCTTAGGACACATTCATAGATATTTACCTTAATGTAACTTTCATAATATTCTTAATAGGTGCCAGAGTTCTAATTAGGTCTGATGTAGTGACTTTTATTGATAATCCATCATGTCTGTATGTGTGCCAGTCACTTGCATTTCTTCTGTGAATTGTCTATTTGTATCCTTATTTTCTTTCTTGTATTCATTTGAACAATAGGTTCTTTATATATTTAGTTATTAATACTTTATTATACATGTATTTTCTCTTAGGAGGTTCTGCCTTTTAACTGAGTGTGGTACCTGTTGACTATAATGAAGTCTTTATAAAGTAAAATTCGTCGATTTTTTTAGTTGGCTTTTTTATTTGTTTGCCTTGAAAGGGCTTCCTACCTCAAGCTTAAACATTTTTTTTAAATGTTATCTTTTAATGCTTTTGATCTTTAATAAAAAAGTTTGGAACTTTAATTCACTTAGAATTAATGTATGGGTGTGCAGGATAGGTATCTTTTTTTCTTCAAATAACTAGCTGATTTTCCTACTATTACTTACTGGGTAATTCATCCTTTTGAATCTCAGAAATTTGAAATGCCATGTATGTCACATTTAAATATGCCATATATACTTGGCTCCTTTCAGATTTTTTTTTTTAATCTGTTGGTCTCCTTTAATATTCACTTAACTTTTTAGTTCTTAGTTAAGTCTAATCGTAAATCCTCCATTTGTTGACTAAACTTAGATTAGAAGCCAGTCCTATGACTTATCTTAGAAGGTTTTTAAATAGTAGCCTTTATACATAGTGCCATATTATAGTTGATGTGAAAATTGGATATTTAACACCTAGCACTAATTAGGTCTGATGCAATGGCACAGTATAGGTGATGAATAAATTCAGTCATTATAGGAAATGATTGCATACTCAGTGAATATACAAACTTGGGGTGGGGAGGAGGCCCTCCTTTAACTCATGGGGTTGACCTGTGTATGATTGTGAAAAGGATCGCAGAGTAGAGAACTCTTTTAAGTCCTTTTAATGCTGAGGATGAAAGTCCAAACCTTTCCTAAATAGGCTCAAGCCCAGGCAAAGATTTTGTTACTGTGAGAAAATGTTTACTCACATTTCTGTTATTTCAATAGAACCAACTGTGAGAGCAGAGCTGATGGAACAGGTGCCTCATATTGCCTTGTTTTGTCAAGAAAACCGGCCTTCAATCCCATATGCTTTTTCCAAATACTTACTGCCTATTGTGGTTAGATATCTCGCAGATCAGAATAATCAGGTAAGAGTGCCATTTACATGTTCTTAATGGAAATGTATGTAGTATAATATATGTAGAATGCCCTATCTTAGGTGGTCTCATTTAAGTACTTTTTCCCCTTTGACTTCGTTATTCTATTTTTCAAAACTACTGTTCATGTTAGACAAGATGTGCTGAGAGTCTGGCAAATCTAGGTCTCCTTAATGCTGTCATAGACAGTGCTTCCTAGCTGCAGCCTAGCTTGGTTGCTTTTACAGATGTCTCTCAGAAAGCTTCCTTGTGAGTATATTTTAAAAGATGGCGTTTTTGTTCCACTTCTGTTAAAACACAGCCTACCAGGTTCTATGTTTGCAATTCTTGAAGAAAATAGCCACAGGTTTCTATTTGCATGATTTTGCCAGTTATAAATTGAAGTCTTCAATTTTCTGAAAATCAAGTAAATAGAGTTTTGTTGTATCGTGTATATACTTCATTTATAGTGTTAATTTTTTCCTAGGTAAGGAAAACAAGTCAGGCAGCTTTGCTAGCGCTGTTGGAGCAGGAGTTAATTGAGCGATTTGATGTGGAAACCAAAGTATGCCCAGTTCTCATAGAGCTAACGGCCCCAGATAGCAACGATGATGTGAAAACAGAAGCTGTGGCTGTAAGTAGAACGTGACTTTTTTTTTTCTTTTTAATTAAAGTTTATTGGGGTGACAATGGTTAGTAAAGTTACATGATTTCAAGTGTACAATTCTGTATTACATCATCTATTTATCACATTGTATGATTACCACCCAGAGTCAGTTCTCCTTCCATCACCGTATATTTGATCCCATTTACCCTCATCTACCACCCCCCATCCCCCTTACCCTCTGGTAACCACTAAACTATTGTCTGTGTCTATCAGTTTTTATTTGTTTGTTTGTCTTGTTCCTTTGTTGCTTTCAGTTTTATATCCCATATATCAGTGAAATGGTTCTCGACTTTTTCTGACTTATTTCGCTTAGCATAATAATCTCAAGATCCATCCACGTTGTAGCAAATGGCACTATTTCATCTTTTCTTATGGCAGAATAGTATTTCATTGTGTATTTATACCACATCTTCTTTATCCAATCATCTCTTGAAGGACACTTTTTGGTTGTTTTCATGTCTTGGCTATGTGATTTTTCAATTTACGTATATTGACAAATAGGAGGTGCTCATTAAATATTATGCTGCATTATATGCTATAGGGTTTATACATGTTACTTACCAAAGTAGCCACAAATCACTGAATTTGATATATAATGCCAGGCTAGAAAGGGACATAGGTTTATAATGGAAAAGGTGTATTTTCTGTGGGCCCTCTATTATATCAAGCAACTGGTAATTAGATAGCTCTGTTGCTGGGCTCTGACAAGCAAGATATACAGCAAGAAAATAAGTAACTAAATTTATGTCAAAATGGAAGAATAAGATGGGATAAAATCAGTGCAGTTAAACACACACACACACACACACACACCCTGTATTGAATGAAGAAACATTTGAACCCCTTTAATTATTATTGAACACTTTTCTAGGCATTGTGTAAGAACAGTAGAAAAAAATAATACTTAGCTCCTGCCCTTACCAGTATGATCTTTGGGGGAAGGATGGAAGGCAAGTAATTTTACTATAATATGATATATGATGTAAATTATCATCAGAAAAATATACAGATTGATTATGTACATAATAAAGTCAAGTATAATAGTAAATTTTCTAGATTTTTATGACCTGGTTGGCAAATATTTTGATAGAGAGCCATCAAAAATAGGGCATGAATTAGAAATTATAGTAATATCTGTTGCAGTTCACATCTGTGGTTCCTGTGTTCATGTAGTAAGAACTCTAATAAATTAGAAAAGTGAAAAATCCACCTGAAAATGTATTCAAATCTATTTGGATAGTGAGAGTTGACTACTTAAACCTAAAGTAGTTAGGTTGATAATTGCATCTTGGTTGATACGAAAAATATTGCGACAACATTTTATAGTGCTTCTGAATCATTAGTAGGATGAATTTGATCATCTCTCTAGTCCCTTTCCCTTGGAAATTCCTGGATTTCATTATTTTATTTTTTATTCAGGTACCAGTCATAATAATTTAAATGTTTTTCCCCCAGTGATACCATTTTTATTGAAGTGAAACCCACATAATATAAAATTAGCCATTTTGAAGTGTACAATTAAGTAGCATTTAGTATTTTCACAATGTTTTACAACCACCACTGTCAAATTCTAAAACAGAATTTTCTTTTTTTTTAATTTAACAAGTTCCCTTGTTAAGGGAAATCAGTTTTGGCATCACTGTTGGTTTATATTGAGCAGGGTTTAACTTGTTCTATTACAATTTTTCATGTGATTTAATAATAGTAAAACATAATTACAATAAAAAGACTATCCAGTGCTAGTCTGAAACCCATGATTCTCTTACACTTAGTTTATTTTGTCATGTTTTGCATTCCTTGGCTTCACTGCTGTTCTCTATCTGGTAAATAATTTATTCTAATGATAGATTAGTGATGCAGTATAACTTTGGATCTTTAACCTAGGGCTTAGAAATGCTTACTGTATTTCCCCCAAAATAAGACCGGGTCTTATATTAATTTTAGCTCCAAAAGACGCATTAGGGCTTATTTTCAGGGTATGTCTTACTTTTTCATGTACAACAATCTGCATTTATTCATGTACAAAAATCTACCTTTATTCAAATACAGACAGTCATGGCATCTTCTTCTGGAACTTCATCATAACTCTCCAAACCCCGACTTGTGGCTTGAATTTCTTGCGACTCTATTTCCTGTAGAACCATTGGCCCCAATCTCTCATGTCCAGCAATAGAGCTCTCCTTAAATGAGCATGTCTTGTCCATGTAGCCTGCTCGTAGTGCATTGGCAACACAGCTGTCAGTGATTTTATCCCATGAATTCTTCACCCAAGTCACGACCTCCTGCAGGCTAGGCTTCACAAAGTTTCCACACTGATTTCTCTCCATTCTATTTTCAATGTCATTGATTTCCATGGTCAAATGGTCTTTGAATGGCTTTTTTATTGCAATATCGAGTCTGGAGATGGGCAGTCATTCCTACGGGAATCATTGTTTGATCTATTCTTCTCTTTGCAAGGAAGTTCTTCATGTCTTTAGCGTGGTGAGTGCTGGCTGAATCCGAGACTAGCAGATCTCTTTGGCCCCCTCGCAAAACAAGTGGCAGCATTAAATCGACCCACTTCCTTATAACTGCTTCTGTGCACCAGGCTTTTTTGATTTCAAGAACATAAATGCCTGAAACATGTTCAACCTTATCTTTCTCGCCCTTAGTGGTGATTAGAGGTGGGGGCTTTCTTTCCATCCAGACGAATTGCCAAACTACAGGTAACACGTGCACTTTCGTAACCAGTGGAGGGAATGTAGATTGATGAGGCACTTCTTTGATAAATTGTTGTTTGAGATCCTTGGCCCATAAACACTGCAGTTTCATCCATAGCAGTCATGTTGGAGAGTTGGTACTTAGAAAAGTTGATGCCATCAACAAAGGACTTGAAAGCAAGTGCACGTTTAATAACTTCAGTGTCTTCCAGCTTGAACAGTATTGTTGATCTTAGAGACAGTTCATATCGCTGAAGGAAGCCATCCAGCCAGTGTTGTGATGCTTTGAATTCTTCTGGGGGTATTTCTAACTGTGGTGCCATTGCAAGGGCAAATGCTTGAATATCAGCCCTGCACACAACCAAAGCCTTTGCTCTCCTGTCAGCAATCCACTCACAGATGATGTCTTCCAGCTCAGGAAATAATGGTTGCCCACCTGATCCACACTTGCGCTCCTTAGCATTTCCCTCGTCCACCTGTTGACTGAGGTTATCGTACTGTGCTCGCCATTTTCAGACCAATCGGAGATCCAGCTTCTTCTCTTTGCAGAAAGCCTTAAGATTCTTGACCCGGGAGTCCTCCATGATTCCTTTCTTGTACTCGACGGAATAGCTCTTTCTTTTTGCACTCATCTTGTCTGGGGGTCAAAATATTATTCCCTTTAAACCTACTGTTAAATCAAGTGTGAATTGAAGACTTACGAGACAGGAATGGCAACAAAAATGATAACAGTTAAGGATGATGGTCCACACAAAAGTGACGAAAAATTGCAGGCACCAAAATTCAGAAGACATTTCTTTATTTCACACGAATGCATTAAGTAAGTCTGTTACAACACACGACGTATTGAATTATGAAGATTCATGTTAGACACAACCACGTCTGTTCGTTATCAAGTGCACACGTTATTTATGCCTTGTGTCTGTACTCTGATTGGTCATTCGGCAGTAAGTCTCGAGTTCATCTGTTTACATAGGCGTTTACTTCTCGTCCAAAGGCACCCGCTTGGGTATTTACAAATGCTTAATTATGATTTATCATTTATTTTAAGTATTAATGTCAATAATATTACATATCTATATTTAATTATATGTTATTATTTTATAATTCAACATGTCCATCGTGTGTTGCAAGAGGCATACTAAATGCATTCGTCTGGCTGATGATCTTAACTGGGGCTTATTTTTGGGGTAGGGCTTATATTACAAGCATCCTGAGAAATCATGCTAGGGCTTATTTTCCGAATAGGTCTTATTTTCAGGGAAATACAGTAGAAACAGACCTGATAACAGAGTCAAAATATAAGTGGCTTTGGGATTTGGGAGATCCCAGTTCTGAGAAGGCAGGGTTTTGGTAGGAATTGTGTTGAATCTATACATCAATTAGGGGAAAATTGCCAGCCTAACAATCCATGAGCATGGTAGATAGAACTCTCCATTTATTTAGGTCTTTTTCTTATCAGTGTTTTGTAGTTTTCAGTAGATCACATGTATTTTTTGAGATTTCATGTTTTTTAACACAGTTGTGAATGATAACTATTTTTAATGTTTCCATTTGTTCATTGCTAATTTACAGAAATGCATTTGATTTTTGTATTCTGACATAGTGCTCTGCAAACTTCCCAGGCTCACTTATTTGTTCCAGTGGCTTCTTTGTAGATTGCTTGGTATTTTCTATGTAGACAATCATGTCATATGCATATGAATAGAGCTTTCTCTTCAATCTGTGTGCCTTTTACTACTTGTCATATTTGCATGGCTAGGAGTAGATGTAATAGATAAATGATGACAAATCATCAGATTTCTTTCTATACTAGCTGTGGGGGGAGTTTATTTAAATAATGTTGGGCTGGTTTTCACACACAGTTCATCCTCATTTTGCCTAGTACTGTGTTAACTGAAGTGCGCATATCAGAATTGTGTCCTTGCCTTGATCTGCCTTGACCTGCTTTGAAACCTAGGCTTTGCAGAGTAAGGGCGCAGTTGTAATATGCACAGGTTTCATTTAAAACAGATACTTTGTAATGTAAGGACTGCCCCTGTATAGTCTTTTCTTAGCAGTATAGATGTATTGAACCCAGATCCTTACTATGGATAATCTTTCCCTTGGAAGAGTCACCATTTATTTTCTTACTGGAGAAATGTAGGGTTTTTTTTTAACTTTTAAAGTTATCAGGCAAAATGATTAATAAGATTGAAATTGTAGACAAAATTGAAATTTTTAGTTTTCTCTGTGTTTATTATGCATTTAGTAATTATTGGTTCATTTTATTGGTAGTAGTTAATATCTATTTTTCATCAACTCAGATAATTAAGATGAGTATTTTTTGTAATGTACATGGTATAAATAAGTTAGCAAACTTAACTGGAAAAGTCTTAGTTTGAAGATAATTTCAGTGTATTTTTGTTCTTATTTGTTTTAGATAATGTGCAAAATGGCTCCAATGGTTGGGAAGGACATTACAGAGCGTCTTATCCTCCCTAGGTTTTGTGAGATGTGCTGTGATTGCAGAATGTTTCATGTTCGAAAGGTATTTTTTAGTCTTTTTGTTTAAGAACACATGGTTCTAGTGGTTACTGTATTGATATGTGAAATTTAAAAGATTATTTTTAAAGAACTTCATGTGTAATATTTTGAAATGTCAGTGATGCTTTTGTTATCAGGTCTGTGCTGCCAATTTTGGAGATATTTGCAGTGTAGTTGGCCAGCAAGCTACTGAGGAAATGTTGGTAAGTGTTACGGAAACAAAGGAGAAAGGAGTGCATTACAAAGTAGCACATGAAGTTTGAAATGCATACTTTTACCCCCACATTTTATTAACACAACTTCCTGAATGTAAACCAGACAGATAATAGGATTTGGAGTCTAGGAATTTAAATTTCTATAATCAGAACTGTGTTTTGATAAAGAAAGTTTGTTAAAAATGCAAATATGTTTAAGAACCGTTGATCCATTTTTACCTCTTCCATTTCTATTAAATCAGTTCTTATTTAAATGAATCTTTAGTTTTATTGCTACCCTCCAGTCTTTTGGTGACAAATTAAATCTGCAGCAGGTTATTTTTAAATGGTAGTACATGGGATATATATATATATATGCTTAATGTGTAAGTTATCACACTTTAAGAATTTCTGAAACCATCTGTTACCAAAACAAGTTTAGGTACAAGCTCTTGGATTATAACATTTAAGCTGTGTTTGTTGGGAGTGTTTTACTTTTCCATAGCCAATAGTATTATAAATTAGGTGTAGTTTATTTTAAATTACTGAGTGTTAATACTAAACAGGTCTTCTAAACTTTGTTAAGAAAATCTAATATTTTAAAACACTGAGAGCAGAAAATGAAATAAAAATAACTGCAGGCATACCTCGGAGATATTAATAGTAAGAGTTTAGTTCCAGACCTCCACAATAAAGTAAATAGCACAATGAAGAGAATCATATGACTTTTTGGTTTCCCAGTGCATATAATAGTTATGTTTACACTGTATTGTAGACTATTAAGTGTGCAATAGCAATATGTCAAAAAAACAGTGTATATGTCTTAATTAAAAAATACGTTATTGCTTAAAAAACTGCTAACCATCATCTGAGCCTGCTGGAAAAATGGCACTTGATAGACTTGCTTGATGCAGGGTTGCCAAACCTTCAGTTTGTGAAAAATGCAGTATCTGTGAAGTGTAATAAAGCAAAGCACAATAAAAGAAGGTATGCCTGCATTAAACCTTATTCTGTTCATCTGCCTAACACAACACTATCCTTCTTGTATAGCTGCCCAGGTTTTTCCAACTTTGTTCTGATAACGTCTGGGGAGTCCGGAAGGCTTGTGCTGAATGCTTCATGGCAGTTTCATGTGCAACATGTCAAGAAATCAGACGGACTAAATTGTCAGCATTGTTTATTAATTTGATCAGTGATCCTTCACGTTGGGTAGGATTTTGTTTAATTATCATTTGTAAAATAATACATTTTACAGCAAACATGATTTTGATTCCATAATTTAAGAAATAGTTTATAATTTAAGGTATGTTATTGTTAATACTTCTAGGAGTAAACAATAGACGACTATTAACTTTTTAAAAAACTGGTCAAAATTACTATACAAATTAAATCATCTTTATTATATTGATATGATATATCATATGATTTTCAGATGTTAATCCTTCAGTCTCTGGGATGTCTCACTTGATCATATAATTATATGTTGCTGGATTCTGCTAGTATTTTGTTAAGGATTTTTATATTTGTATTATAAGAGATAATGGTCTGTTTTCTTTGTTGGGTTTTTTTTCTTTTTTATTGTTTTGTTATCAGGATAATAGTGGCCTCATAAAACAAATTGGGAAGTGTTTCCTAGTCTTCTATGTTTTGGGAGAATTTGTGAAGAATTTGTAGTAATTCTCTTTTAAATGTTTAGTAGAATTCAGCAGTGACGCCATCTGGTCCTGGACTTTCCTTTGTGGGTAGTCTTTTTTTTATTACCAATTTAATCTCTTGTTATAGGCCTGTCCCGAATGTCTGTTTCTTTCAAATACATTGTTTTCTCTTTTCTCCTGGTAGTCCCATTACACTCAGGTTGGTATGCTTAAATGGTGTCCCACATTTTTCTGAGGCTCTATTCATTTTTCCTCGTTTCCTTTTTCCTCTCTGTTTTTTGGCTTGTATAACTTCATTGATGTACCTCTAGTTCACTAATTCTTTTTTCTGCCAGTTCTGTTAAATCCAGTATCTTACTGCTCTCACACACAGTTTCTGTTACCTGATTTTTTTTCCAGTGTATGGATCACACTTTTCTGTTCCTTTTCATGCCTTGTAATTTTTTGTTAGAAACTGGACATTTTAGATAATATATTGTAGCATATTTGGATACTGGTACCCCTATCAGGGGCTTGTAATTGTTATTTGCTTGTTTGTTTAGTGACTGGCTAGAATACTTTAGTGTGGACTCTTGTTGCCCCCTTCCAGGAAGCACAGCTTTGGGTATGTCCTTAGTCACCCTTGGGCTGTCAGCATTTTGGTGGGAGTGGAACAGACAGCAACTTGAGTTTCTCTTGGCTTGTCTGTCCTGGTTCTTGGGGCCTCAGTATTATAAGCCACATCCAAGGTAGAGCCTCCAACACACGAATGGGTGTTAAGTGGGAGAAGGGAGCCCTCAGCATTCCACTGCACTTGCCCAGGACCTGGTCTGGGTAACAAGTAGCTAGGGGCAGGGTGAGAAACATTGAAAGGCCGCTGGCTGGGGGAGAGGGAGTCCACTGTTCTTGGCTGCAGCAGTCTGGAGTGGAGTCTCTGCCTCCCTGAGCTGGTCTTGCTTCAGATACCTCAGACTTTCGGTTTTTTTAACTGAATTTTTGTGGATTTTCTTGAATAGATATTCCTTAATTTGTTGTTTACCTTTAGGACCATTTCCAGAGGTGTTGAATGGTGGGCTTTTCTTTCCTATTTCACTGGGGAGTGGGTCACTTGAGATCCTCACGCTTTCATGTGCTATCATGTGAGAAGTTGATCTCAGGATCTCACCACATTCATTTTCAAAACAAAATCTACATAGAGGGAAAGACTGTTAAAGCCTTAGTGCTACTTTAATGTTTTTAATAGTATCTTGTATAAGATTATTAGAAAAGACTATAGTTTATTTGAAGTTTTCATTTTAAAACTTTAACTACTTTGTCATTGTTTTGGCTGAGTTATACAGTATTTCCTGTTAATTTGGGAATACGTTTATGTTAAAAAGAAGGATTCCTTAAATCTCAGTCATTTGAGGTATATAAATCCTATGTCTATTTGAGATAAGCTCAGAGTTTTAACAATATCCAGAGTAGACTAAACTTGTGCATATAATTTTAAAAGTTAACTTGATGCTTTTATGGAAATATAAAGGGAAAAAAATCTGTAAGTTAACATATACACACTATTTTTTTTGCTATCATCACATAATTCAAGCCTTTTTTTAACCAATTGAATTAACTTTGTAACTGCTTCTCCAAGCAAGTAAATTACACAAAACATGTAATCCTTATTTTAAAACTTGGAAAAGGTATTATTATGCCTAAAAAGGCATAATCTCAGAGAAATTGGTTTGTGGTTTTCACCATCATAGTTGCCTTTGTCAGATTATGTCCATCCTTCTACTTCCTTTTATGAAACCTCTCCTTTCCAAATGTGTTTTTTTATATTTTGATTACAAACATAATCAAATATGATATGAAATAAAATTCTCTAAACTTTTTAGCTCTACTACTTGAGACATTCTTTAATAACATATGCTTCCAGATTTTAGTGAAATATGTTTTGTCAATGTTATATTTCTGATGAGTGTGTATATAGTTCTGGTACACCTGCTTGCTACCTTGTAGTGAACAAATTGCAGTATTTCCTACCGGAAAACATTAAATGAATTTATCACATTTTGTGACTTTATTGCTTTATATTTTCTGTTTGAAATCTTGACTTCATTCTTTTTATTCTTGAGAACATGATAGGACTTTCTTTAATTTTGTTCCATGTAAATGTTTTATAGGATCTCATATTCATATTTTCATGGTTTAAATATTCAGCCAGGATAAAAAAATTAAAAGAGAAAATCGTTTATAAAGAATTTTAAATTCTAGCTGAATAATGATTTATAGTTCTGAATCTGGGTTTCATTTAGAAAAAAAATTACTGTCTTAAACATACTTCATTCAGTGTGTGGAAAGTAGGTTATTAATAATCCTGTATTTTTATGTTTTATTACGGTCCTTTTTTTCTTCCTAGGTTCGCCAAGCAGCTTTTCAGTCTCTGGGACCTTTCATATCTACTTTTGCTAATCCATCTAGCTCAGGCCAGTATTTTAAAGAAGAGAGCAAAAGTTCAGAAGATACAGCAGTAGAAGACCAAAATAGGTACAATTTTTTAAAACTTTGCTTTCCAGTTTTATTGCTTGTGAACATTTTTTTCATTTTCACTATTTTATAATAAGCGTTCTTTTTGGAGCGTACTATTTCCCTTGATTATACAAATTGGCAAATATTCTTACAGAGTTTTATTTTAAATACTTTTGTTAAACGTCATTTTGGTTGGTTATATATTAGATGAGTAGATGAAGATGCACGTGACACTGAGCTTGATGCCAGGCACATAGTAAAAGATTCGATAATAGTTTGAAATAAGTTTATTTAATAACTTATTTACCTAGTAAACCATGTGTTGACATTTAGAATATATAAGGTAATGGTTATTCAATTTAAAGGGTGTTTTTTTTTTAATTTAGGATATGTTTTAGTATATAGTGCATTTCTTACTATTATTTTTCCTTCCAGTCAATTAATTTAATTGTGGACCTTGGATTCTCTGTCTACAGAATGATGATTGTAATCTCCCAATTGAAGGGGAAAGTAATTTAATGGTTAACACCAAATTAGTATACTTATTAACTAGAATATCAATTTAAGTGTATTAATCTAATAGGGCAACAGATTTTAAAATGAAGCTGAAAGAGGACAACTCTTGATTTTTATTTTAAATTTTTTTTACATTTAAAAATTTGAGTTTTAGACTTTTAAATTTACTATAATATATACTGATGGAAAAAACAATTCAAACCTTATTTAGTGCATGAGAAATAAGCACAAACTTTTACAGGCATGCACTTGAAATAATTGAGTAACCTGTTTTTGAAACAGTCCCTAGTGTAATGCTTGAGTTACCATAGTGTCTTGTCCCTCCCTTGTCATGATGCTAATGGACATTTTCTTCTGTAGGTCTTGATACTGTGATATTTGCTTTCTTGGTGTTTTGATTTGGCAGTTCTTCCTTTCTTCTCTGCTGCCTTGTTTTACCTTTTTGCCCGTTCTCCTACTGTCCTGCTGAATAGCCAAACAAACCTGAGGTACTGTTTTTTGTAAAGGAAGAAAAATCACTAAACCTACCTTCCTAGCAAGCAAAGTTTATCAGTTCTTTTGAAAACAGCTGCTACAAGGAGTTTGACAAAAACAATGATTGGGGGCGGGGTGTTATCTGTTTTTCATTTTTAAAGTCAGTGAACCTTTTCACTATCAAATTTGTACAAAGACTGTTATGCAACTTTTATTTATTTTTAAAGTTAGGGTTTAGTAAGTGAAAACAAAAATTTACAGAGAATTACATAGGACAGGGGTCAGCAAACTTTCTGTAAAAGGCCAAATAATTAATATTTCCGGTCTCTGTCACTACTGCTCAACTCTGTGTTTGCACTGTGTAGCAGCCATAGACAGATGGGCTTGACTCTGGTCCAGTAAAACTTTGTTGACAAAAGTAGTTGGTGTGGGTAGCGTGGCCAGTAGTTTGCTGACTGCTGGTATAGAACATTATTGGAAGAGCTATTTAAAGGTAGTTATCTTTTAGTTGCAAATCTTAATTTCTCTTCCATTGTAATGAGGTATGTCTTAAGGTCAAGTCAGTACTATTTATGGAATTGGATTTTCACTATATTATTAGACTATTGAATTGCATTAATGGTGTAGGGGAGGGAATAGAGAGTTTCTGGCTAAGGAACAAGTTGTGTTACACTTTTGTAAAAGATTTTGTGTAGTTTTATTTCCTAGCTTCAAGAAGAGTTATCCTACACATTATTAGAATCATTAGTTTGTTCACCCTCTTTAATACTTCACTGGCTTTTGGTTTAAGCTTTGTTAGAATTGTTGTTTTGTTCATTAAGATTGATTGATTATCTGAAAATTAATTGAGCACCTACTAAGAACCAGCTCCTGTAAATACTAATAGAAATAGAGAACTTGGTTCGTGTTCTCAAGGTCCTCTTAGTTTTTTAGAATTCAGAGTTCTCAAATATCTCACAGAGTGAGGAAGGTTTGGATAATGTATTTCCACTACTACTTACTTATTATATATTATTTCATCTGACCCTGGAATCATTTAATATCAATAACACTATTTGAAGTGTTTATTGATTATAAACATCTGACTTTTTATACAAAATTTATGTTTCACTCACCCTTGATCAGGCTAGTAATGGTTCGTGTGTTTTTTTCTTCAATTTTTTATTGGGGAATATTCGGGAACAGTGTGTTTCTCCAGGGTCCATCAGCCACAAGTCAAGTTGTTGTCCCTCAGTCTAGCCATGGAGGGCTCAGCGCAGCTCCAAGTCCAGTCACCGTTTTTCAGTCTTTAGTTGCAGGGGGCTCAACCCACCATCCAATGTAGGAATTAAACTGGCAACCTTGTTGAGAGCTCCCGCTCTGACCAGTTGAGCCATCCGGCCGCCCCTCTGGAAGCTCCTTGGCAGCTCATGGTCTTCAATCTAGTTGTGGAGGGCGCAGCTCACTGGCCCATGTGGGAATGAAACTGGCAAACCTGTTGTTCAGAGCTTGCGCTCTAACCAACTGAGCCCTAGTAATGGTTCTTTGAAGGTGTTAATAAAGGCTATTTACAGAAGCAGAATTAAACATTCAAATTTGAATTTCTAAATTATGTAAAATAAGCATTCTCTTTTTAAGTCAAACCAACAATTACACTGTTTTTTGAATACATTATGTCCTTTGGGTTCTTCCTGCTTCTGTTTGGGAAGCCCTTCCTATTCCATTCATACCTCATTTAACAAAGTCAGTGTCAGCCTGTTTGCTGTCTCTAAACTCGATACTTCTGAGAATCTTTCCATGAGTTTTTCAGGAAATTCACAGCTTTTGCATCTTGGCTGTCAGGACTGCAATGAGAGCACTAATATTTAATCATATCTTTTTAGTTGTGTATTTGCATATATCACCCAGTAAACCACAAGTCAATCTGGTGTAACTATCTAGTTTTTTATCTCTCTATATACTAACACCTTCTTGGGGCCTGGCATGTAGGTTACACATAATAAATCTTGAGTGAATTATTATAAGGAAATAATGTATTTATTTTATTATTTATAAGGAAATAATGTATTTATTTTATTAATATATTTATTTTGAAAATAAAGTCTTAAGTAACTGAAAAAGCCTTAAGTAACTAAAAAACTAGTATGCTAGTTTTTGTCAGTTTTGCTTAATGCCAATTATGTGAAAGTCAAATTGATTGTTATTGGTACAAATTCGCAAGTATTTCACTGCTGTTAAAACTTCATTTAGTTAATTCACAGTACTTGAAAAATATATCTTGGAAAGTGTTCTTTCCATTTTTCTGCTTCTTTAACCAGATGTTCCATAGGTCATTTTCTCCTTGAAATACATATAAGTACTTATTTTTCTAGGCCTGTGGTCTCAGTTCCTAGTCAGTAACTCTGAGAATATTAATTGTGAACTATGTAGACACTAAAGAAAACTTAAGGTTCTTTTTGAGAGAAATTCTGCTTTACCCTCTGGTGCTCGTTACCTATACTCTCCTAGGAGATAGGATAGTCATTCTCTCATTATGTAGAATCATGTCTCCTCGATTTTCAAAACATTGTTTGCTTATATAATGGCATTTAGAAATCAGACAAAAATGTCAGAATTTTGCCATTGACTGTTATCCAGCTCCAGGAAAAATCAATATTTAGAGAATTTATGTTTTTGATATTTTGAAGCAACTGTTATTCATACATGTAGTAATTCTTGCCAGAATTTATTCTAGGGAAAATTTTTGTCTCTTTAACTACTAAGAATTTGAAGTTTGGACAAACTAGTAATTTTACATTAGACAAATAGAATGATTTGGTCATTTTTTGTTTTTGCTGCTAAGAATATTAAAATTTAATAGTCTTAATTAATTTTAGCATTACAATTTAATCTGAATGCTAAGGTGAAATAGTGGTCAAGGAACTTCAGCCCTTAGAATAGTTTTATATACTAAATGGCCTTTTAGTTGTGTTCTTTTTGTATATTTTAAATGGAACTTTCTTAAATTCATTAGATGATAGATGAAGTCTTATAGGTTTTACTCATTTGTTCCTTCTCTCCACCAGACAATACCAGTTCATAATTTTTTAAATATAGTTTGAGAATGATATCAGAAAAACTCTAAAATAGCACAAAGAATCCCATATACCTTTTACCCAGATTCTCCAAATATTAACATTTCACCATATTTCCTTTATTTTTTTCTGACTTCTTTGAGAATAAGTTTTAGACACGATACTCTTTTTATATTCCTTAAATATTTCACTGTATTTCCTCAAATCACAGTAATACATACCACACAGTCTAATTACCAAAATTAAGAAATTACATATATACAATATTGTCATCTAATCTAGAGACTTCATTCAAATTTTACCAATTATGCCACTAATGTTCTTTAAACAAGAGACTAACTATCTTTTAATAAGAACAACATGATTGGAAAATATTATATACAGGAGTACTTCGGTTTTCGAACGTCTCCATTGACAAACATTTCGGTTTAAAATGCGAAAGTAAATCGGAAGTAAATGCTTCAGTTTTTGAACACGTCTCAGAAGTCGAACATGTCACGCGGCTTCCACTGAGTGCAAGATCCTGAGGCCTTAGGTGTCGGCTATTTTCGAACATTTTAGAACGCTAACGGTCTTCCGGAATGGATTATGTTCGAAAATCAAGATACCACTGTAATTCATACACGTATAGAAGGCATTTATTTTACATAATAGCACTAGGTTCAAGAACTATTTTGGAGAGGAAAAGGATCTTATAGGCCATCTAGGCCAATCCCTCATTTTTATGAATAAGTAATAAAGTGGAATCTGAGTCCTTAAAAAGCTTGGAGTTTTATATTAATGTAATGCCAGTGTTGGGATAAAAATCTTAAGAACTTGTAGTTAAATATTTTCATAGTTGTAACAGAATTTTATTATATATGCATACTATATATTTTATAGAAATAAGAATGGAAGGGCAACATCAGAATTGAAAATGCTATCACTGTGTGGTATGTTTTCAGATGACTTATTAAATATTTTTATCTGTATTTAAAAACTTTTTAAAAATCACCATAGTGTGTTTTTAAAACAGGTTTCTGAAAATAATGTGAACATTGCTATAAGATAAAGCCTAATCAGAGGGAAGTTAATAATTTCATGAGAACATTTAAGGTGGCTATTCAACTGGGATATTACATAAGTGTGAACGTCACCTTCCTTTTGCACAGTCCTGGCACTGTCCTGGCAGGCCTTCTGTTTAATATCTTTTGTTGTTTATATGTAAAGGCACAATGTTTCAAGGGAGCACCTTTAATTTTTTTCCCCCACACTCACCTTACATATTTACCTACATATCCATCCTTCCTTTTCTTTCATGTTTCTTAGAAAGAGGTATCTCTTCATCTGTCCACCTGTGTTCTAGAGCCCATCATCTTTCTGCTTTATCAGTTATTTCATAAATCTGTGTCTCTAGTTCCTTCATCTCTTATAACCTCTTTCTCTAAGCCTAAAAATATGCTCATCTTTACCACCCTTTTATACAAGAAAAATGCCTTCACTCTGTTATTCTATGACTGTCGTGTTTTCCTTCATTTGTATTTCTTGCATCACACACATCTGAGCCCTATACTTCTGAGTTGATGACCTCCAAATCTGCCTCCAGTGTCTGGCCAGTTTCGCATGGATATCACCACCACCTTCAACGTAGATACCTAACTCAGCCTATCCAAACCGGAACTCATTAGCTCTCTCGTTAAACTGTTTGCGTTTTGTACCAGCATCTAACCCAGGGGTGTCCAAACTTTTTTCAACGGTTTTCACCAAGGGCCATATGCGGTAAAATACACAAACAGCTGGGCCACTCACTCGAGGTGAAGTATGTATTGCCTCACCTGGTTTATTTAAGTAAACTAAATACATTTTTGGAATTTGCTGTGGGCCAATTAACAATGGATCGCGGGCTGCAGTTGTCCCGCGGGCCACAGTTTGGACACCCCTTCTCTAATCAGTTGCTGTAGCCAGAAATCTGGAAATCTTTCCAAATTTCTTTTTTGTTTCTCATCTCCAGCATGCTATAAGTGAACAAATCTGATTGGTTTTGTCATCATGTGAATGTGTTTATTTCTTCTGTAGCCCCCAAAACACTGCCTTCATTCAGAAAGTCATCACTATCTCTCACCTGCTCTATATTTCTGCCTCCTGTTTGACCTCCAACCAATTTTCTATACTGCTTCCAGACTGGTTTTTCAAAAATAACACATCTAAAAATGTAAGTCTCTTAATTCCTACTTTATTTCCTATAGCCTGTAGGATAAATTCCAGAGGTATTTAGTGTGGAATGCAGTGGTTTCTGCAGTTTTTCATCCTTGTTGTCCATCATTTCCTTCTCTTAGCCATAATAAACTCATTGCTGTTTTCTGAAAGTGTTATACCTCCTCTACCACCCTTTGCATATGCTATTTCTTTCAGTACATTTTCTTCCCCTAACCTCATAAACATTATTGGTTCTTCTAAACACAATTCATATCATTTCCTCTAAAACCTTTTAATTTCAATTTTCATCTCTACCTTGTGTGTTCAGTGTTCATACTTCTGTATTTACCATTCTTTCTGGCAATTATTTGCTTATAAATTCGCTTTTCCTATTTGCCTCTAATTGTAATCTCATGAGCAAGATGTGCATCTTGAGTATGAATCCTCAAAAACTGTTTCATTTCCTGGCTCCTAGTAGGTGCTCAATACATATTTGTTAAATATAATTGAATTTAATAAAATGTAGGGGATAAACATCAAAACTTGTTGTAGTACTTTAGTTTATATAGTGGATGGCGGTAATCAGTGGGTTTTAATTTAGGAACTTGTACCATCTGTCCTTAGCAATTAGGTCATGACTCCATTTTGGGAAAACCTTGGAGTAGAACTAGAAACTGGAAAAATTAAAAATAACTTTTTACTTAAAATACGTAAGTAGGTTGTAATAATATTTTGTGAGATAGTAAATAAAATAAGATCTTTTGTAATGCTATATAGAGGTTGTGTTTTTTTTTGTTTTTGTGTAAGCAAATAGGTTTTAATTCTCAACTTTTCAGTATGTCATTAGAGCAGAGTGGCAATATCATAATCCTAAAAAAAATCAGATAATTTTTTAAATGTATCTTAAAATACATTGTAGGAATTTATGTTCCTACTATTATTTATTTAGGAAATTATCGTGGTATTGTAGAATCCCAGGATTCTTAACTTTTATCTTCTCCAACTAACATCTAATGCTTTAATATCTAGACTTAGGCTTAACAGATGTTTACATCTCTGAACACAGAACAACTGATGGAAAAAGAAGCATTACCAGTAATTTATATAAACTACTCATTTTCTATGGATAATCTGTAATTTTTTATTATTTAACATGTCAAAATGCTTTATATAGTATCCTTCATTGATTTTTCTTCAGTAATTATTTTTATACTTTCATTTTTTCCCCCCAAATGAAACAATAAACAATAAATGAAACAATAAAAGTATCGGAGATCAAGAAGTCCCAGAGGATGTACAACTCAGGCCAGAGGATGTTCCTTCAGATCCCAGTATTAGTAATTCCAGTATCAAACTGGAAAACACGATGGAAGATTGTGCTGAAACATCTAGGAAATCTCCAGGTGAAATAAGTGTTCCAGTGGACAGGTCTTTACTTTGTACTTTGTCCTCAGACTCTCATCAGGAAGCAGCTAGTAATGAGAATGATAAAAAGCCTGGTAACTACAAGTCCACATTATGGCCAGAGGTTGGCACCAATTCACAAGATTCAGCTCTCGTAGATCAGGAATTGTACAACTCCTTCCATTTCTGGAGGACTCCTCTTCCTGAAATAGATATAGATATAGAGCTTGAGCAGGGATCTGGGAATAAACTCAGTCCAGAGAGACCAGAAGAAACACCTGAAGTCACCATGCCAAGTTCTTCAAACATAACTATGGCCACCAGAAAGGAACTTGAAGAAATGATAGAAAATCTAGAGCCACATATTGATGATCCAGATGTTAAAGGTATGGAAGATTCAGTCAAGTTTTTTATTCTAAAGTTGATATAGAATGTTCTTTTCTGACCTTTTTTCCAGAAAAATTGCCTTTAAAAAATTTATCTGGACCATTATCATCATGTCATGTCTTGATATATATCTGATTTTTAGGAAATTTCATTTAGATAAACTCATCACTGTGTTCCTAACTATAGTATACACAGAATTGTTGATACACGGATCACTCTAGCTGAAATTTTGGCAATCATTCAAACAATGTTTAACAATTTTAAATCTTGTTCTGCCTTAACTATTCTTCTCTGGGTCTCATTAGCTTTTTTATAAAATAGAAATGGACATGGTGGTGTTTTTTAAGGAAGGACTATAGTCTATTAACTAGACAAAGACACAGATTTTCCTATGGAATATGTTGTTTTAAGAGCTGTAGACATCTACAAGAATTGATGAATTCCTCAGTTTTGACTTTTTTCCATTGAGTTACATGTATATCACCTAGATTCTTTCATTGTGAATGATAGCCTTGAAAGTTGTTTTATGTTAAAATCAAAAGTTGCCTCTTATGAAGTGAAATATGTGTTCTAAATTGTGGGAAATGTGATGTCCTGAAGCAGTCCCCATTGTGCTGGGAAGTGCTTTAAGGTCCATGGAGCTAGAACCTGATGCAGATGTTATCTTTCTGCTTCTTTGAAGACTAAGGCCTTCCTAATGACTCTCAAAACCTTATTCTGTGAACTCTGAGATGTTATTTAAAACAAAAGCAATTTTGAAAAATCCCATAATTACAAGTCTTCAGAACTAATTTCTCTTTGTGGGGTTTTTTCTGGCATTGTTAGTTCCAAAAGCTAAAACTTATAAACTATTGGTTTGCTCATTGCTGGTAAATACCCATTTTTAAAGTAAATAGCGTGATACCTTCAGTATCCTTCTAAAACATATAAAACCTTGTATTTAAACTTTGAAAATTACATCAGTTGTGGGTGGTTAAGTTGGCAGTTTATTTGGCTTTAATTTACCATGATTTTTTAAAAGATAGTCTATTACAGGGGGTGGCTGTTTAGCTCAGTTTGTTAGAGTGTGGTGCTGGTAGCACCAAGGTTGCCGGATCGATCCCTGCATGGGCCACTGTGAGCTGAGCCCTCCTTAAAGAAAAAAAAAGATAGTCTATTACAGTTTTGCACTTGGAGAAAAATTAAACTATTTGATTCGAGGCAAATTCATATCCTTGATTGTTGAAAGTTATTTTAATTTAACTGGTAGATGGTCAGTTTCATTTTTTTAACTTTCTTTTTTTTTTTAGGTTTATTGGGGCATAATTTCTATCAGTAAAATTTAGCCTTTTGAACAGACAGTTCTATGAGACTTGACAAACATACAGTTGTGTGTAACTATCACCACAGTCAAGACACAGAACAGTTCCATCACCCCAGAATGTTCCCATATCCCCCTTTCTAGTCAGCCCTTTGTTTCATGCCCAGCCTGTAGCAACCTCTGATCTGTTTTCTGTCCTATGATTTTGCCTTTTGCAAAATGCCGCGTACATAGGATCAACTGATGCAAACCTTTTTGAGTATGACTTCTGTCACGTAGTGTAATGTATTTAAGATTTATCCTTGTTTCATGTATCAGTAGTTCATTCCTTTTTATTACATTCTGAAACAAAGGCAAGAACAGAGGACTGAATATTTTCAGTAGCATATCCTATTTTTTAATCTCTTGTGGTAGATTATTTTTTATGAAAACCTTACAGTTTCCCTTTCTTTGCTCATTCCTCAATTGTGGCTTCTCTCACTGATTTTTACCCCTTTGAACCAGTATTCTGCATTTTATGACATCTTAATGGTGAAGCAAGTACCGAGGTTTTTGTTTTGTTTGACAAATTAGAATCTTCATCAAAATCTTGCCTTTTTAGTCCCCCTCCATCCCTCTTACTCTCTTCCATCCCCAGACGAGGAGAACTGAGACGCAGAGAATTATACCTAAAACTAAGGATGTTCACAACTGAGGATAGTCAGATCTTGATAACTCTTTGTCTTTACAGTGGTTAGCTTTTTGTTTAAATAAGCTTTATGTCATTTATCAACTTAAGTTTTATTCAGTTGATCAGACTTCAATAACTTTCACACTTTTTCTTACACTCCATTTTTATGGAAAAAGGCTTTAATTAAGCCTGTTCTGGGAGCTCTCTGTTATAGCACCTTCTAGTTCTCTGACACATAGTAGGCACTTAACAAATACGAAATGTTGAATAAGCTACTTTAATTCTTTTTAACAAATCAGCTAAAACTAATATGTGTAGTTTGCTTTTTAAAAAGACCTACATGTACATATAAGTTTCAATATATGACTTTGCGTTTCAGAAGATGGCTAATACCATGTTTGACTTAAAATTGTATTATAAATTTACAGGCCTCAATTGAGAGATTTCAACACAAATACTACATTGTGATTTAATCAATTTTCTTTCTAATTTAACTCTTAAACCTACTATGTTTTATAAATTTGTCATGTTCTTTCTGTCCATAAGGATGATATTTTCATAACATATCCATTGATTTATTTATTCATTCATTCAGCGTTACTTATTGAGCATCTGTTGTGTATCAGATACTCCCCTAGACACTAAATACATAGCAGCAACAAACCAGGCAAAAATCCCAGCCCCCGTGAGCACAAAGGGCGAGACAGTACATAAACTGCCTACAGTAAAACATAGATGGGCAGTATTGGGGATTTTATGCTTAGGCTACAGAATTCTTAATCATTCGGGTTTATTGAAATCTGAGGGTGTGTTTAATCCATGTTAATTTCATAGTTGAAAATTAATTTTCTATGCCTTAATTTTCCACTGTATAAGAAGGTGTTTTGAATTTTTAAAACGATATACCTTAGTTTTGGGTACTTTTGTTTTTCTAATTCTGCCATTGTGGGCAGTCATTTCTTTCAAACTATTAGAAAATGTCTACTTTTTTGAAAGGCAGAACTTTAATCCAAAATTGGAAACTAAGTTCTTACCAGGGACTAAACTAGTTATGTTGTATGTGTAATTTTTTTTTTTTTTTTTTTTTTTTGTCAGGCCGTAAAATCTGGGGAGGCTCTGCCCAGAGAAACCATCTTAGGGCATCTCTTCAGAAGTCGAATTTCAGCTTTTGCAAGCCTCTGTGCCACTTGTTCTTTACCCTTATTACTTTTGGGTGGGAAATATCATGGGAAAAAATAGCAAGACTTAGGGTTTTTTTCTTTTAAGGCAGACTTTGCTTCATAGTCTTGCTAATTTAACTCTTAACGTTCCTCAAAACGTTGATGGTTTTTTTCTTTGTGAGTTTTTGGCCAAAAAATTTAACTGTTTCCACAAACTAGAATGAAATACTCCTTCAGGAAAAGAAAAGTCCTTCCTCAGTTATAGAACAGAATAGATCCTACATGAAAGGCCAAATGGGGAAGTGGTAAAATATGAGGAAGGTGTAAGAGATCCTTTTTTCCAAATTACTTATCTAGGGGATTTGATGTTTTTCTGTCTTTGTTCAGGACAGTTTCACATCCCTGACATTTGGAATTGCCAAGTTGATTCAGGATTGAATTTGAACAGTGACCGAGTAGAATTATTGATTTACACTAGCTGGGTTCATAGACTACAAAAGAAAAAACTGCCTAAGCTCACAAAATACACATTTCTTTCCAATTTGGGCCCAGTGGAAGAATTGCGACCTTTTGGCAGCAGAAAAATCATATTGTCACTGACTGAAAGCAATAAATTGTTAGGAATTTGTGACTAATCACCAATATAATCTGTGGAAGAGTTAATGGATTATAAAGGTGTGTAACTCAGCTGTACCAGCTTCTTCAGGGAAGGAGTAAAATTCAAAGTTTCCAGGTGGTCCCTATTTCTGAGCATAAACCACAACAGACTTTCTTCACAAATCTGTGGTTAAATTATCTCTGGTTCCTGGGATTTCAGTCAAGATTGTAAGAAAATGGAGATCTTAATAAAGACCTATGTGTTCAGTTTTCTTAAATTTGTCATGGTGGTATATCTTACCAAAATTTACTTACAAGCTAAGCATTAAATAGATACCACCTCATTCTCTGATGGGGAATAGAAGCATCAGGTTTCCTAAGGAAGCGTTAGTCTCTACCTTAATGATCTTTTATATCAATTTTTTGACGAAACTAAATTCAAAGTGTAGCTTATTTAAACTTTCATGAACATACAAACCTAAAGATGAAAATTAACATAGACAAATAGAAGTAAGTAGTCCATTTAGAGACAAATGTTCTCTGTAAAGCATTTTCTGTGAATAGTTCTGATTTATTAATTACTTTCCAGGGAACAGAATTGAGATGCGTTAGGGATCACCCCCCCCATACACACCCCGCCCCCAGAGACACACACCCATGCGTTTTATGCAGGACAAAACATTTTAACTTTTATGTATTGTGCGGTCTCCTTTAGTACTATTTTGATTTCACTTGGAAACTTAAAAGATTCTAAGTGATTAAATAGCCAAAGTGATTAAAAGGGTTAGTACACATTGCAGTTGAAATGCTCAAAAGAATGAGGATACTTTTCATGAGTAACTTTCCATGATTAAACACCTTCAATTTTCTTACTTAATTTAGCAAATAATGACCGAATATTACAGAATAGAAACCTCATTCTGTATGTTTATTGTATCTCTATTGCCAGGTACCTGATATACTTAGACTAGAATTTTATAGATGTGTCAGTATAGTAGTAGGTTATCTTAATAAAATCATTATCTGATTGCTTTTCTTACAATCTTTAAGTAGGGGCACACCTTGTCATTTTTGTGCTAAATAAATTTGAAGTAAAAATTTTATAAATTTTTGTATTTTTGAGCATTCAGGTAGATTGTTACTTCAAGTAATATTAAACAATACTTTTTGCTAAAGTTCTCATTTTGGGGGAAGGAAGAATGCCTTATTTGAATTTGAACCACTTTTATAAAGAATGTTTAACTCAAACATAGGCAGTGCTATTTGCCAGATTTAAGAACCACTTTTTGGTAAGTCATTTTGGTTTGCTGCAAATAAGTCAGTGCTCATTTGGGGATCCCTGTGTTTGGGACAAGGCACTGATTTCATTTTCAAAAATAGAGAATGATAAAATAAACTGGAATAAGATATGAGATGCTTAAATGTAACTGCAACAAAAATCTTTGTAATTACCATTGTTTTATGTTGGCAGGGTTTGTGTGACTGCTCTTCTGCTAAAATAGCTTAGTAAGTAAGCCTTGTAAGTTTGATTCATGCACTACCAAAATATAGTTAACTTACACTGAAATTGACTCCTTTTAATAAACTGGAGGTACCTCCAAAACTAGATAGCCTTTCTCTTTTCATACTAACGCAGAATAATGTTCAGTAGTGGATAAACATTTTTAATACCATGAAAGCATATTAGTGTTCTACTTTTTCTCTTGGAGGACTAATGATTTACCACGGTAGAGGTTTTTTTCAGCTTTGTGGTGGCAGTGTCAAAAAAGTATACATCTCATTGTTAACATATAATACAAATGGAGAAAAAACTTCCAAGCATGTTGTAATTCTGCTTACTTGCCTTTCCCTGTTCTGCCTATAGCGCAAGTGGACGTGCTGTCCGCAGCGCTGCGTGCTTCCAGTCTGGACGCTCGCGAAGAAGCCAGTGATGCAGGAAAGAAAAGTGATGTGCAAGATGAGCTGGGTGTCAGTGAGCTACCAAACTGTAAAATAAATCATGATGCCTCCGTGCCTTTAATCAGCAATGCTGTTGAGGTAACAAACTCATAAAGTGTTTATCAAGTGAGAGCCGTTTGAATTAGATTTGTTTCATTGGGAAATAGTTGTAACTAATCACTTTCTAGTTAGTACATTCTGGTGCTGATTTTCTCAGTTCTCCCATTTGCATAAAGTGAAAGTAACTGTCAACCACATCCTATCTTTGTGACATTAGTGTCATGTTCAATGCTTGGTAAAAAGTGCTGTCTACATGGTCATTTTAGTAGCCTCAATGTTAATGTGGCTCACTGCAGTGAAATAGTCTTACTGGAAACAAAGCCATTTATCAAGAATAATTAACTCTTCCTTTTCTTTTTGGAGAGGTGCTTTGTTTCTGATCGGACCATTTCACTGCAGCAAGCAACACAGTATTCTGAGCAGAAGATCGGGACTTGAGGCCATGTTGCGGAGGGCCAGTGACATTATCTGGACTGTGGAGTGTGAGGGTGGGTACTATTACTAGCATCATCTTCGCGGTGTCCTTGGAGCTGTTCTGTGTGATCCTTCCTTAGTTTCCTACTACATCCCACCAAGCCAGCATTAGTTTCAGTATTTCTGATCCCTTGTTTATATAAAAAGGGAAAAGGAATATGCCACTGAATGCCAGAATAAAATGGTCACTAATCACAGTGGCTTGAATGAAAAGCTCAGGAAAGAGTGCCTACATACATACACTGGGGAGAGCAAGAGGTTTCTCAGACCTTCAGTGGGCCTTAAAGGTTCACAAACCTTTCTGTTTTTGTTTTTTGTTCAGTGATACCTAGTATAGTTAGAAATCTTGTATAATAATATCAGTGGTTCAGAATGAAACCCTGATCACTTATTTGGAGATTTGAAAACTGTGCTATCTCTGTATTTGGGAAGGTGTTTTGTTTGTTTGGGGGTGTGGCTGTTAAAACCGTACATTTGTGAAATTAAAAATAGGCAAGAATAGAAACAGTAGAAGAAAAACTACATATGACATCCCAAGGCCTCTAAAACAGTTGACTGAAAGCACTCTTTAAATACTATTTTTATAAATAAGCTAATTTTAGATATTTGGGTAATTTCAAGCTTCTAAATTTTTAATTTCATTCAAAAATTTATTTTCATACATTTAGCAAGCTTGATTTAAGGTAGGTGAAGTTCTTATGAGGCCTTATGTATGTTTATAAACTTTTAAAAGCATGAAGAATGTCTGTCTTTGGCAGTCTTGAAAGGTAAGTAACTTGAGATAGCTTAAATAAAGGAAACTTACAAGACAGGACAGTTCTTTAAGTAAATATTTTTTCCTAACAGAATATGGACTCGACCCTTCGCTATATTCATAATGATTCAGACTTGAGCACCAATAGTAGTTTTAGCCCTGATGAGGAAAGGAGATCTAAAGTACAAGTAAGTGACAAAAAATGCTTTTATTTGGTGTGGATGTTAATTAATTCCTGTTTTAAACTCATTTCCCACTGAATTTGTTCTATTTTATGATTTTTAAAAAAAATTTAGTGTGTCACCCTTTTTTTTTAACCCTTTATTTTTTTCCCCCCTTTTTCCGCCTCCCCCCACCCCCCACTCCTATTCAAGCCTTTGTTTCTCAGTCTAGTTGTGTAGGACACAGCTCCCGGGCCCATGCTGGTATTATGAGTCTTGCGCTCTTCCGGGCTGAGGCAGTCGGTCGCCAGTCGCTGGTCGGCTACTTACGGCAGCTCATGGCAGCTCTCGCCGGCTGCCGGCCACTCACGCTGGCCACCGGCCACTCATGGCAGCACATGGTAGCCCATAGCAGCCCACGGCAGCACACAGCAGCACATGTCACACTTTCAATACGAAAATTCAAATAATGGAGTAAAATATAAGTAAAAACCTTCCTCTTCCCACCTGTAATCCCATTCTTCATTTAGAGCTACCACAGATCACAGTTTCTTCTGTACTTCTTCATAAATTTATTGTGGGTATATAAACATGTGTGTACCCCTTTATGTCTTTCAAAGACAAATAGAATCATACCATCATACCAAGGTATGTCAAAATACCTAAGTTGCCAAGAAGTCTAAGATGCAGCTCGATTTCAGAGATAAAAACCTGAAAAAAAAATGGCTCAAAGCCATTATAAAGTGCCTTCAGTGACAAGTTGCACTCCAATTTTAGAGGTTTTTTTTCCCCTCCCCATTTACCCCGCAACTCTGAGTCAAGCCATTGTTCTCAGTCTAGTTGTGGAGAACGCAGCTCGCTTAACCCATGTTGGTATTATGAGCATTGCACTCTATCTGGCTGAGCCAAGAGGTCGCGGGCCTCACACCAGCTGCCCGCCACCCACACCAGCTGCCGGCTTCTCAGGGCAGCTCACGGTGGCCCAGCTCCAGGTGGAGCCGTTGTTCACTAATCTAGCTGTAGAGGGCGCAGTTCACTAGCCCATGTGGGAATCGAACCAGCGACCTCTGTGTTAGGAGAACAGCTCTCCAACCATCTGAGCCACTGGGCTGACCTATTTTAGGGATTTTAATGTGGGAAAATATGTTCATGTAATCAGAATATGATACTTTGTGCTTTGCCTTTTTTCTCTTTTTTAAAAATACTGTGTCTTGGAGATCTTTCCGTATGAGCACATAGGACTCCCTCCTCCCCACAGCAGCACAGCATGTGAACAGCCTGGTGTCATGCTCCATTAGAAGAAGGTGCTGCAACTGTAGTAGTTCCTTACATGCTCCAGGTTTAGTTTGTTACCATGTTACAAGCAGTGTTACGTTCATCATAATTATGTATGTTGTTTTTTCTGGAACTATATATATATTATTATAAGTAGATTTCTGAGGTGAAATGATGTATGTTCTTTATTTTTGTTATATTTATTAAAAATGGAGTCAGTATTTATATTGTTTTAAAACATGCTTTCACCATTTACATTGTAGATATATTTTCAAGTCAATACGTATGGATTGTCTCGTTCTTTTAATGAATTTATTTCCATTTTAATTTATTTCAAAAAATAGATAAGTTCACATAGTTCAAAATTCAAAAAGTACAAAGGCATTTAGTGATATTTCCTTCTCAGTTTTTCTCCTCTACCATCCATTTGCTTCCCCCAGCGCAACCAATTTTACCTTTCTTTTGTATATCCTTCCAAAGCTATACACGCATAACTAAGATTGTATACATTCTTTTTCTCACATTTATACAAATGGTTAGGTGAATATACACTTTAAATTTTTATAGGTAATGCTGAATTTCCACATGAAGGTGGATGGTAGTGTGTTTTTTTTTCTTAAAATACATATTGGTTAGAATTTTTTAAAGTGCCTGTTTAACTAGGTTGCATCAAACTTTATGATCTTTGCCAACATTGAAAGGTGCTGGTTTTATTTTTAATGTGTCTTTTAGATTTATTAATCAGTTCTAATTGTCCTTTAGGTGGCTTTCTGTTTTAAGATTTTATTCATTGTTTTTCTCCTGGAGTTGATTTTATTTAATACACTCGTATGCATTCCTCTTACCATGTTTTTCTTACCTCTTTTCAGTTATTAGATAAGTGAAATTTTGAGATTGGTGTTTCTCTGCTATTTGAGATATTAAATTCATACATTTAAAAATAAGTTTACCTGATTTATAGCTAAACTGCCCAAAGTGCATCACTGTTGTGTCTCTCTCTTCATTAGGATGTTGTGCCTCAGGCTCTGTTAGATCAGTATTTATCTATGACTGATCCCTCTCGTGCACAGACGGTCGACACTGAAATTGCTAAGCACTGTGCATATAGCCTTCCAGGTGTGGCCCTCACACTCGGCAGGCAGAACTGGCACTGCCTAAGAGAGACTTACGAGACTCTGGCATCAGACATGCAGGTGAGTAAAGCAGCCAAGGAATTAACAGAACATGCTCATGGAAGGCACAGTGTTTTGCCTTTCAAAACCTAATAGAATTTCTGTTTATGTTCTAATAAGCTCTTGGCCTTACAGAAAATTATGTGCAGAAGAGCTTGAAAGTAATACGAAAGAGCTGGCTTTTTGCATGGTCCACGTACCACGGTTTGGTGGCCTTTTTAAAAATCTAAAGTATTACAAATTATCACATTTGACATGTCTAAGTCCCTAATTTACTAATGTGTTGTCTAAAGTTTATGTATAGATTAATTCTTAAGAATATAGGATTTAGTTTTCTCCCTAGAAACTGTGTTATAAATGCTACTCATATTTTAAAACCTTAATAGAATTGTACTAATATTAGTACTGCTGAGTTCTGGACCCAGAGTGCAGTGAGTGTTGCTGTGCAGGTGGGAGAAGGCTAATGGGGCCGGTGTGTGTGTGTGTGTGTGTGTGTGTGTGTGTGTGCGCTCTTCCCTGTACCACACACCACCACCACACCCTCTGAGAGAGCACAACATGTAGGACATTGACCATAGGTCATTTTTCTGGATATCTGACTTTTTTGTGGCTTTTTTCTTAGGCTTTGTTGACTTACCTTTAACTTCTCCTGCTATTAGGTCTGATTTCCACATACCAAAATTTTGCCTGCCTTCCACGAAACGTATTTCTTCAGTGAAATTAATAACAGTTTTTAAGAAATCATCATGATTAGACTAATTTATACTGGGGTATGAATGATTTTCCCTTAATATGTCTTAATAATTATTGCATTTTTCAAGAAATCAGTGCAATCAACTCGGTAAATTAAAAGTTGAAAGTAATATTGAGAAACCATAGTTTACATCCCTCCGCTGACCTGTGAGGTTAGGAAACCAGAGTCGGGGCAGAGTGAATTAACCCATTTTCACACACTTCAGTGGTGCAGCTGGGCCTAGGACAAAAGGCGCAGTTTCCACAGCATGCTTCATCTATGTTAGTGGTTTTCCATCTCATCTCACAGAACTCTACGGGTTCCTGTGGGGCAGGTACCCCAGGACTCCTCATGACTAGGAAGGCTGTGGATGGGCAGGGCTTCATGCCTCCTGTCCCCTTCCCCCCATGAAAACATCTCTGCCTTTATCTGTTTGCTATGATGAACATGGAACATGGGTATAAAATTTTATTTCAAGATCTGTTCTAATGTTTGTGATGGGGATAAAACCTTTGCTCTAAATATTTTCTTAGGTGAAGTTTTAAACTAACAGTAAAAATTTTAAAATTAAAACAGCATGAAGAAAATGATGCTTTTAATGTAAAGCTTCCTGTAAATGCAAGGCATTTTTTAATAGGAGTTCTTTTCCAGGGCTGTTCACAAAATACTTTCCTATTTTTGTATTACTTTAATTGCCAAGTCATTAAAAGCTAGTTTTTTTTTGTTTTAATCAAAAATAGGCTGTAGAGGAATCAGAAGGGGAGCAGTAAAGCAAGGATGATCCTAGCCAGTCTTTTGGTCAATGTGGGACATCAGTAAGTTGGGCATCCAGTGTTCAGAAAACTACAAAAACTATGCCATTAATAATTTCCAAACAGTTTTTTTCTTCATAAAAGACAGAGAATACATGCTGTGCAGGGATTTTAATTTTTTCTTCCGATTTTTGATACATAGTAGGTACTTAAAACAGTATTTATTATTACTATTACTTTTATTCTGATTTAATTTTTTGTGATTAATAACATTCAGATGTAAATTAGCCTTGATATACAGTAGTTCGTCCCCGTTTATCTTTGGGGGCTACATTCCAAGACCTCCATTGGATGCCAAAAGTGCTGATGGTGCCGAAACCTATATATACTGTTTCTTCTTATACATACATATCTAGGATTAAGTTTAATTTATAAATTAAGCACAGTGAGAGATTAACAGTAATAAGTAATAATAAAATAGAACAATTTTAACTATACTGTAATAAAAGTTATGTGAATGTGGTTTCTCTGAACAAACCAGCACAGATTTCTTTCTTCATCGTTACCATAGGTTTTTAGCAACCTCGGCATATGGTTTATTTTTGCTGTCCTTAAGTTTTGAGAACTTTCATGTTTTCACTAAAGGAAGCTCTTTGGCATATCTGAATTTCCAGCGTCACTTCTCTTGTGCTTCGGTGCTATTATGAAGTACAATAAAGGTTACTTGAACCCAAGCACTGTGATACCACGATAGTCATCAATATGATAACGAAGAAGGCTAAGTGACCAATAGACAGGGGGCATCTACAGTGGGGACACTGGACAAAGGGATGATTCATGTCCAGGGTGGGATGGAGCTGGACGGCGTGAGATTTCATCATGCTACTCAGAATGATACTCAACTTAAAACTTATGTATCATTTATTTCTGGGATTTTCCACTTAATATTTTTGGACCATGGTTCACTGGAGGAACTGAGACCTCAGAAAGCGAAACTGCGAATAAGGAGGAACTACTATTAGGTTGGTGCAAAAGTAACTGTGGTTTAAAAGGTTAGAAATAATTGCAAAAACTGCGATTACTTATGCATCAACCTAATATATTGTCTAAAAGTTGAAGTCTTAAGTACTTTGTGTTTAACTTACTAATGCAGTTTTCATTTCTGCAGTGGAAAGTTCGAAGAACTTTAGCTTTCTCCATCCACGAGCTTGCAGTTATTCTTGGCGATCAGTTGACAGCTGCAGATCTGGTTCCAATTTTTAATGGATTTTTAAAAGACCTCGATGAAGTCAGGATAGGTGTTCTTAAACATTTGCATGATTTTCTGAAGGTAATTTTTAAAATCCTTTTGCATAAAAACACACTAAAATTCCACTGTAGATCTAAAATTTTGATTTTCTGCTACTACCAAGATTGGTTCTGTACGTTCTGTGTAAGAAAATGTAGCCACAAGTTGATGGTGAGCTGTGACTTAAAAAAAGAAATAGTCCTATTCTGATCAGTTTTGCTGGTGTCATTTTAATTTTTAATTTAAAAATAATTATATTAAATTTCATTTTTAAATGACGTTAGAACATGTTTACAAATATTTGTACTTTTTTCAGAATTGAATTAAATATAAAGAAATTTCATGAACATTAAATTTAGAGGTTTTATGTGGTGTTTCAGGAGTCTGAGAATTTAACCTTAGTCCTCACGCCTTTAGTCTTCTGCCTTGAAATTGGCTCTCTTGTCATTCTAAGGTATGAGGTACAGAAGTACCTCAAAAGGATTACCTTGTAATCCTACTTTTTAAAAAACATTGATACCATGTTATATTTTATACAGATCATTCTGAAATTTCTCTGATTGTCCCAATGTCCTTTATAGCCTTTTCTTTCCTCAATTCAGAATCCAGTCAGGAGCTGCATGTTGAATTAAAGATACTAAATGTATCTTTAGTCCTCTTAAATCTAGAACCATTACTGTGACTCTTTGTCTTTAATGTTGTTGGCAGTTTTGAAGAAGCCAAGCCAGTTGTTTTACAGAATGCCCTTCAATTTGAAATTTTCTGAGTACTGTTGCACAATTAGATTCAGGTTAAGCAGGTGTTTTTTTGTTGTTGTTTGTTTTGTTTTTTCAGGAATATTACCAATCTATATAGGTCGCCAGGTGTTTTCTGAAGGTATCCTGTTAGGGCTAACGTGATGTTGGCCTTATGATCCCTGGTGATGCTGGTCACTGGGTTATGGTGGTTTGGGCTCAAATGACCTTTCTCCTGTGTGATTCATCTTACTGGTGGGGTGATGCTTTAAAACTCTGAACATCTTTTCCCACAAATCTTTACCCAGTGCTTTTTCATCCATGCATCTACTTGCGGTTCTTCCCTGAATCAGTTGTTACTGTGTTGTGCTGGTTGTAAAGTACTGATTTTCTATTTTTGTAATTCCTTCTATATTTATTAGTTGCCTTTCTCATGTAAAGATAACGTTTCCCTTTTTCTCCCTCCCCCTTTTTGGAAATTTTTTTAGTATCAGTGTGGTCTCTAGAATTATTTTTTTATTCATTGTAATGTAATCCATTTTTATCATTTGTTTTAAGCATCCAGTTTGGCTAATAGAAACCTCTAAAAGCTACCTCCTGTGTTTTTTGTGTTTTTTTCTCATTTTTAAACATCATTACTTTCACACCCACCTTCTTTCTCTGCCCCAGCCTAGAGTCAACTATTTCTCCAATGAGCCCTGGTGTTTTTGAGTAAAGAGTGTTACTTAGAAGCCAAGATCCAGCATTAGATGTACACCTTGCCCCAAGGGTGGCATTTTTTTTAGGCCTTTTCAGGGCAGAGAAGCTAGGAGGGACTTTTTGTTTGGGGATGTGTTTTTTTTAATTATTGAATTCATATTCATACCTCTACTTCCAATCCAATACTTTTATTCACTTCTAATGTTTTCTTTTCTCTCATAGTAAAAACTGTTAACAACATTAATATATTTAGTCACTTGTTCAACTCTATTACATACATGAAATAGTTTTGGGATTATACTACCAATTATTTCAACATTAAATCAACTAAGTAATGTTCAAGATTTCCTTCAGCACTTTCTGTCCTTAGAACATATCCCATGAAGATGTATGGTCAGAGTACTAAGTTCAAACTTAGACTTTTTTTCCTGTGTGATTCTTATCTATTTGATGTATGATTATGTTGATTTGTTTCTGTTTATATCAAATTTTAGGGTTTTCCCTTATGTTGACTGTAAACCTACTTTTAAATATTTGTAGAGCAAATATTGGGATAAATTTCTTTTTTTTTCATGCAACAAATATTTATTGAGCACATACTGTGTGCCATCATAGTGCCATCTGCTGGGCTCACATATATGAATAAGAGCACAGTTACTGTCTTCAAAGAATTCGTGGTTTGAGGGTGTCATATGAATGAAGTGGATGAGTGCTATAATAAAGCTGTGCTGAAGTACTGTAGAGTTCGGTGCAGGTCACTCACTGGCTCAAGAAACAAATCTTTCAAAAGAGGATAATGACTCTTAAAGGCTAATGGGATTATCAGGGAAAAATGAACTTAATACCAATTTTGAAAACAATTAAATGTACCTACTACATGTGTACTCCTTCAGAAGCATTAACCATATTATTTATAGTCTTTTTTAAGCAGTCTAGTAAAAGAAATAATGTCTATACCTTGTCTTAGTGAATATTTTTATTTTGTTACGTCAGCTTCTTCATATTGACAAAAGAAGAGAATATCTTTATCAACTTCAGGAGTTTTTGGTGACAGATAATAGTAGAAATTGGCGCTTTCGAGCTGAACTGGCTGAGTAAGTTCTAACAATTTTTTAGACTATGTTTTGGATGGGTATATATTTACTTCATCTTTACCTTTTCTGGATTTGTCCATTACTTTGTATAAATCCAAGTTTCTGTCTGGTGTCCTGTTCCTGTAACATTTCTTGTAATAGAGGTCTTGTCAGCAGTCAGTTTTCTCAGCTTTTTAAGAGTCTATTTCTCCTTTAAAAAAAAAAAGTGGTATGATACACATAACCAAAGATACCGTTGGTTACATTTAGTACACTCACAGTATTATACAACCATTGCCACTGTCTAGTTGTAGAACATTTCATCATCTCAGAAGAAAGCCCCAGGCCCTGTAAGCAGTCGTTCCGCATCCCTCCCTGCTCCAGTCCCTGGCATCATCAGTCTACTTTCTGTGTCTGGAATGCCTCTTCTGAACATTTTATATAAATGGAATTACATAACATGTGGCTTTTTCTGTCTATCTTCTTCACTTGGCCCAATGTTTTCAAGATTTATTCATGTTGTAGTATGTATCAGAACTTTGTTACTTTCTGTGATTGTATAATACTCCATTGCATGAATATACCACTTTTTAAAATCCATTCATCTGCTGATGGGCATTTGGGTTGTTTCTACCTTTTAGCTGATGTGAGTATGGTGCTCTGAACATTCATGTACAAATTGGCATTTGAACACCTCTTCAGTTTGTTTGGGGTGTATTAACTGGGTCATTGGTAATTCTTTGTTGAATTTGTGGAACCACCAGACTTTTTCGTAGTGGCTGTACCATTTCCCGTTCCTACCAGCAATGTGCGGGGGTTCCAGTTTCTCCCCATCTTCCCTAACACTTGCTATTTTCCTTTTTAAAAATTGCAGCCATTATTATAGTGGGTGTAAAGTGTAATCTCATTTTGGTCTTTATTTGCATTTCCTTAATGCCTAAAGTGATCTTTAGCACCTTTTTATGTGCTTGTTGACCACTCGTACATGTTCTCTGGAGAAATGTCTATTGACCTTTTTTAAATTGGGTTGTTGGTCTTAAATTGGGATGTTGAGTTGTAAGGATTCTTTACATAGTCTGAATTTTAGACCTCTCCTGCATTTTTTAAAGATACTTTTGCTGGCCGTAGAATTTGGGGCTGGCTGTTTTTCTTTCGGTACATTAAAAATGTCATTCCATTGAGTTCTAGTTTGCCTGGCTTCTGACTGGAAATGAGCACACCTCTTCTGCCATTAGAGTGGAGGGTTGAATCCATGTAGCCAGGAAAGGCTGGGTTTGGGTTTATTTGTTGCTGTGGTTGCCTTCAGTGCACCAAAGCTTTAATTACATCTGTGGGTGAGGTTGGGAGCTGGAGTGCTGATGGACCTTTTCATGTGTTAATACTCCGACCTCAGCTTTCAGCTGCTCCTGCACCTTTTGGAAACAGGTGGGTCTCTTGCCCCTCCCCTAACTGTAGACTACTGTTACAAGGTGGTAGACTTGTGCTGGGAAAGGGGAGAATCTCTGTTGTTTTCGTTCTGCTTCAGTCTCTGGGAGGCTCTGTGTGCCTGGACTTGCTCAGAATCTCTGCCCCCTCCCTGTGGCATCCAGTCTCTGCCTTATAATCTGTAAGCAGTCTTGGGCAGAGGTTTTCTGCCCCTCCTCAGCAGGAAAAGCTTGGTATCAGTATACAGTCTTAGCTCAAGATGATTTGGTGCCCCTCTCCCTGGGATAGAGAGTTTTTCCCGCTCTGCCACTTCAGTATGTCTGTACCTTAAGGCTTTTGCTTTGTGTGAGAAAAGGGCCCAGGGGAGTACATGGGGTTTCACACCTGTCCCCCAACATCTGTCAGTTACTTTGTTTCATTTCCCCACCCCATTCTCTTGCACACTAAGAGGAGGCCAGTGAGAAAGTTTCCAGTGTCAGAAAATAGTCAAAAAGTGTGCGTTTCTCTTTGAGGATTTGTGTTTATTATATATATATATATATATATATAGGTGCATGTCATCACTACATTGTCTGTATTTATGGTTGTACAGAAATGCCCCCTTATCTATGAGGGATACATTCTAGACCCCCAGTGGATGCCTGAAACCGCAGATAGTACCAAACCCTATATGTACTGTTTTTTTTCTATGTATACATACCTGTGATAAAGTTTAATTTATAAATTAAGCAATTTCATAGATGATTTGTTCTTACTGTAGATCTTAGCAACCTCAGCATATTATTATTTTTCTTTCCTTGTTAAGTCAAGAACTTCCCCCTTTTCACTTAAAGGAAGCTGTACAGCTTCTCTTTGGCACATCCTGATTGCTAGCATCACTACTCTTGCACTTTGGAGCCATTATTAAGGAAAATAAATGTTACTTGGACACAAGCACTGTGATACCATGACAGTCAATCTTACAACCAGCTACTAAGTGACTAATGAGCAGGGAGCACGTACCGTGTGGAGCTGCTGGACAGTGGGATGATTCCTGCCCCAGGCAGGAAGAAGCAGGATGCCTCGACAGTTCACCACACTGCGCAGAATAGCGTGCAATTTAAAACTTATTAATTGTTTATTTCCGGAATTTCCATTTAATATTTTTGGACTGTGGTTGAACACTGGTAATGGAAATCCTGGAAACCGTAGATAAAGGGGGACTGCCACAGTTACTTCCTGTTGATTACAAATGTAAATAATCTTGAACATAAAATCTGAAAGGCCAAAGTCTCATTCATATTCAAGGTATTTCTCCATGAACATTGTTGCATCTACTCAAATTAGCCTGGTGGCAGCTGTTAGTCTTCAGTTCTCGTCAGACATAATAGGAACAGTTGGTAGAGGACCACTTACTTATGTTCTCGCTAGTAAATGTATCACTCCCTTAGAAGCAGCGTAGAGCCTTGACAAGTACACATCAGGCTACTTTAAACTGCTAGAACTTGCTTATTTAGGTAACTGATTTGTAGATGGAGGTTTCTCAGCACATTCTAAACAGTTAATTATGGGGAAAAAATGTGTTCCATGTTCCTATTGAACATAACTAGGAAATGTTTTGCTCTGTCTCGGTCCCTGTGGACACAGCATTCCACAGGAGTTGTTTTCTTTACATTCTAAGGGGAAGAGATACTTACTGAACTTGAATAGTGTTTAAATGCATTTCCAGATATACAGAGACGAGGTAATTCTCTGAGAAGCCAGGTTAATCACTAGTTTTTGCATGTGTTCATCTTACAAATAGTATCCAGTATTACAAATTATTCAGATGATTTTCATTTTGTCTTATTTTAAAATTTTAATTATATTTTTATAATTCATTTTTGTAGACAACTGATTTTACTTCTAGAATTATATAGTCCCAGAGATGTTTATGACTATTTACGCCCCATTGCTCTGAATCTGTGTGCAGATAAAGTTTCTTCTGTTCGTTGGATTTCCTACAAGTTGGTATGTGTTAAAATTTTTACAATTTTAGATCAGCAGAGTATTCAATAAGATCATAAAATAAGGTATTCTTTTACTCCTCTGTGTTCGCCTTCCTAGGTCAGTGAGATGGTGAAGAAGCTACACATGGCAACACCACCAACGTTTGGAGTGGACCTCATCCATGAGCTTGTAGAAAATTTTGGTAGATGTCCCAAGTGGTCTGGTCGGCAAGCCTTTGTCTTTGTCTGCCAGGTAAGTGAGAACTTACCCATTTGTGACACATTTTCCTATCTAGAACTGTTTTTATTCTTTATTCCTTGCCTCTCTCAACACCCTTTTTCTTATTCTTAAGGAACAGAACTTTGCCACCTGGCTGTTTATAGGATCCCCTGTTCCTCAGTTGGGTATCTGTCAGGCTCACCCTTTCTCTCCCAAGTCCACTGAGCTCTTTATAAAGCTGGCACCTTCACAGTGGTCCCCTAGAGGGCACTCAGGATCTGAGGCCCATAGCACAGGTGTGAAAATGAGTATGACGGTGAGTACTCCAGGTCTCTGGAGCATTTAAAAAACTGTGTCTCAGTGGGGACTTAATTACATCATTTTTGTTTTTGAGTTCCCAGGTGACTAGAATATTGGTTTAAAAAGCAGTAACTAAAATCTGTAGCAGTGACATTGTTACTAAAAAACTGTTAGATAGTATGGCTTGGGTAGAGTAAACTGGCGAATCTAAAGCAGTTACTTCTTTTCCACAGACTGTCATTGAAGATGATTGCCTTCCCATGGAGCAGTTTGCTGCGCATCTGATGCCACATTTGCTGACCTTAGCAAATGATAGGGTACCAAATGTTAGAGTGCTACTTGCTAAGACATTAAGGCAAACTCTACTAGAAAAAGGTAGGTAGGTGACTCTTAGGAAAAGTGTCTGTGGTGGGGAGGAGGTTCATAGCCTACATGAATAGATAAGTATCTAAACTGAAATAGAATATGTTCACAGAAATAATCCGATAGAAGAATATATTATAAGTTGTTAGTAGTCGTTCCCTCTTTAAGAGGAACACAGATTAAAGGGTCAGGAAAGGGACTTTTAATTGTTGCCCTTCTGTTCTAGTTGAATTTCTTTTTATATTTTAAAAAGTAGTTTAAAAGATTGGACATTCACTTATGACTGTGTGAAAAGTCACTGCCTTTGGTACACTCCCCTTCACATCTGTTATGTTGTTTGAGGGCCAGGAGGTATGTTTGTGTTTCCTCCTCCCTTTCCTTTATTAGGCAGAAGACAAATGCCCCATGTTATTTGCTTTGATGCAAATTACAAGCTCCTTGAGATTCAGGTTGTTTTATTTATTGTAATCCCTTCAAAATGCCTAATACCATTTGAATATATGAACTCATGAATGAAAGACAGAAGTTTATATAATAGACTTCAAAGAATATGGGTAAATATATATGGCTTCTTTTTTCTCCGTTTGAATCCATTTAATTTTTTTTAATAACAATTATAATAAAATAGAGAAGACTGGTTTTTAGTGTGTGTGGTTGGTATTTGAATATGTTTCCTTTTACTGAGTTAATAGCTACAAGTTAACGGCTTTGCTGCTATTGAACATCATGAGATTTAGTCTGTTATAAAAAAGTCAAGATAAATCTGATAATTCTCTTATGTTTGGGGATTTTTTTCATACAACAAATCAGTTTGGATTACTATTTATAATTCAACGTAGCTTGTATTTATACTTGTAGAAAAATCATGTTTTATGACTTCAAACTTTGTATGCTGCACTTGACAAAACTGAAATTTTAGACTAATTATTTGTAACTTGCGCTTCTCTTTTCCAGAATATTTCTTAACCTCTGCCAGCTGTCATCAGGAAGCTGTAGAACAAACTGTCATGGCTCTTCAGATGGATCGTGACAGTGACGTCAAGTACTTTGCAAGTATCCACCCTGCCAGTACCAAAGTCTCTGAAGATGCTATGAGCACAGCTTCCTCAACCTACTAGAGAGCTTAACCCTCGGTGTCTTTCCTGCTTCCTAGGAAGCCGAGGTTCCACACGTGCTCCACACGTGTGAGCTGGGACAGCCGTGGGGAGGGGAGACCTTCCTCTCTGCAGATTTAATCGCAGGTGCAAGTTGCCTACACCGACACCAGGGATTTTAAGAGTCAAGAGAAAGTACAGTAAACACTATTATCTTATCTTGACTTTAAGGGAAAATAATTCTCAGAGGATTATAATGACACCGAAGCCTTAAATCCTTCTGTCTTCCTGACCGAGTGAAACTTGAATTGGCAGAGCATTTTCCTCTTGGAAGGGATGACATTCCCAGAGATCTGCGTTGCTTTCTCCTGGTTTTATTTAATGACTGATAGATGGAATTATAGCCAGAAGGTGGCTGCGAGCCAGGATGTGAGAGAGACTTTCAGTATTAGGCCTCACTGTTTCCACGCAGGCAAGGGCCTGTGCGGTTGTGGCCAGTTGCCCAGTCCAGCCCTAAGTGTGAATAGTTTTTGCCGTGTTAACGGGAAAGGAGATTTTTTTGGATTTCTCCTAAGGGCTTGATGATAACACTAAAGTAGAGTCTGATTTTAACTCTTCAATGCAGCATATTGCTGTACATATTTACAGAACGTTTGCTGAATATCTGTCCTGAATTTTTTTCATGCTGGTCATGACCTGAATGAAATTTATTAGCACGTGTACTGTGTGTCGGGTGTTTTTAACTTGATCATGATCAGCCCCGAGGTGCAGCTTTTTCTTCACATTCTGTACATGCCTGTGAGCGCTGCTGCGAGTGGCGCAGGCTTTAATCATGCTGTTGGAACTGTTGTGGCACAAGTTCTCTTGTCCAAATAAAATTTATTAATAAGATCTGTATAGAGAGATATATACAATTTTGATTGTTTTCTAGATGTCTGAAAATAAATGCAATTTCTGACCTGTATTAATGATTTAGTATAAAATGGAAAAACTAGATTAAAATATTTGTCTTTTAACTAGTAATTTCTTTGAAATCTGTATATGCCCCCAGGGCCAGGTTCTGCTCTCCGCAGACGGCAGGGGCATCCTGGGCGCCGTGCTTCCCAGGCCGGTCACAGGGCGGCCTGTCCTTCTCACAGTGTGTTAAATGCAGTGGCAGCCAAACCCTGAGGATGGGCAGGGGCATTGAATGGATCGTGTCTGACATGCAGCCTTTCATTATATAGGATCTTCTAAGGGGGAAAATTGGATTTACAGAGGCAGCACAAAAGCAAGCAAATTTAGAAAACTGGTGAGTCAGCAGTTCTTTGAAATCCCCCAGGAGGCAAAAACAAAACAATTCATAAACTGTTAACTTCACAATAGAAAAATGAATACAGTAGTAATAATTACATCCTCCAAGGTATTTAATATTGGGTAGCTAATCTTAGAAGATATCCTGTGGTGTCTTAGGATTTTTGAATAACCAAGGTGAAGAGGAAAACTGTATTTTTCAAAAATTAGAGCAATTCCTCAGCCAGTGTACTTGGTCATTGCCAGGTGGCCCTCCTCTCCTCCCGGCCAACCCCCCCCCCCCCCAGCCTCCCCTCACAGGTCTGCACGGAGCACTCACCCCCCTTCCTCAGCAGCCTGCCTGCCTCCTAGCTCATGGCACACTGTTGCCCTTCCTCTTTTCTGGGACAAATGTGTTTGCGAGCCTTTGTGAATTTTCAGAGTATCCTTCACTGAATTCTACATTTACCCAGCCACCAGACTTTCTGTGGCGTGGCGGACGGAGGGTGTCACCTTTTTGCCTGTGACTTTCATTCCTAAGTCTTAGGGATGTTTCTGTGATGCCAAAGCACCATAGTTTTACTAAAACTCTCTAACCCTGAATTGGGCAAGTGCTGAGTTCTGGGAGAGCTGCCATGCTGAAGTGTTAAGAGCCGTTCAAGCTGCGGGCATCTTGGCAGGGAACACTGCACTGGGCGATTCTTAGTCTGCCGGGGAGGCACTTGGGTGCCCTGCGTGTTACAGATTCTTTTCACACCTGTTCAGTCCAGATCCCACTTTATTGGGATGAGTTCCTGGTGCACTGGAAGCTGAATATGCCAAAGGAAATGTGTCCAGAATCTCATCTCCCCTCCAGTGTCAGCTTTCCAGGGGGACACAAGCCTGAAACACCTTGCTTAGTGTATTTGGGAAACGTTAGGGGCAGACGCAGCTCAGCAAAGGAGCTGCAAGGAGGGGCGGCCAGGTTTTAAACTGACCATGTACATGAAAGAGTGCTGCGTCTCAGGCTCCGTGACGTGGTCATTTCCATGTATGGTAACGTCTCTGTGCAAAATTCCAGGAGACAAACTGAGCGAACAGGAGGAAAAGAAGGACCTTCCCAGCAACTCAAAACCAAGCAAATGGCTCTTTAAAATTAATAATCCTCTGACTCAAACCAGAGGAAAAGTTGAGTCTGGAAATAAATGTAAGTAAGCAAGACTTTGTAGTTTCTGTTGTATTTTTTAATTTCTGCCTTAAGCCTTTATAAACTTATTATACTAGATGTAGAATGTCTGGCACGGCCCCCTGGGAAGAGTTATCACAGGAGGGAGGTACCAGTGGGAGGAAGGAGGTTGGCCAGGCTCAGTACCCCCAATTACACCTTGCACTAGAACCCATGGACAGATGGACTGGGGGACCCCATATGGACGGTGGCCAGGCCCTTTGTTTTTTAAGTGACCCGAATAGGTCAGGGCCTACAGAGTTCATACTATATCTCCTTCCCACTAGAAAACCAGATTTCCTTTTAGGTGAAGTGAGGAATGAGGCCCAGCTTTCAAATCGCTCCATAAGAAACTCCAACACTGAAGTGAGTTTGTCATCCCTTGAATATGAATGTTTTGACCCAGTGGAGGTTTTGGGTTTGAGAACTTTTTGACTAAAACACAGAAATGCCAACAGTGATACATGGCTGATGAAGGAATTCTCTGTGGTGAACTCCATTAAGCCAATTTAATTTCTGAGTCCATTTTCTATAGAGAATTTAAAAACTCATTTTACCTTTATCTTACAGAAATAATTTTTATAAGAATTCTCTGCCTAAAACTTGACAAATATTCCCATTCAGTGATCAGATTTTAGTCCATGTGAGATTCTATAGCATGTTGTGGGTTAACTTCTACCAAGTCTTATTTATATTTTAAGTTAAATTTTTATGATTTAAATTTGGCAAAATTTGTTAGGTGGTGTTTTAGTAATTTTAGCATGTGAATTTTTTCCCTGATCAGCTGTATTTATTTTTTAATTAAATTGGAGTAACATTGGTTAATAACATAAATTTCAGGTGTAAAACTTTGTCTGTAGTATGTAGTATTGTTTATTGTGTGCTCACCACCCCAAGCTCAGTCTTCCATCACCATGTATTTGATCCCCTTTTACCCTCATCTTTACTCCCCCTCTGCCATTCTGTTGTATCTATGAGTTTTTGTTTGTTCATTTGTAGCGTTTGTTTTATATTCCACATAATGAAATCATATGGTCCTTGTCCTCTTCCGTCTGACTTACGTCATTTAGCATGCTACTCTCGAGAGCCATTCATGTCACAATGGGCAATATTTCATCTTTTTATATTCTGAGTAGTACTCCAGTGTATCTGTACCACATCTTTTTATCCAGTCATCTGTCAGACACTTAGGTTATTTCCATGGCTTGGCTATTTTGAATAATGCTGCAATGACCATAAGGGTGCACACAAGTATATCTTTACAGATACCTATATTATATATCTTTATGAATAAGTGATTTCAAATTTTTTGGGTAGATACCCAGAATAGGGATTACGGGTCATATGGTAGCCACTATTTTTTATTCTTTGAAGAAGCTCCATACTGTTTTCTATAGTGGCTGGATGACTTCACATTCCTACCAGCAGTGTGCAAGGTTTCCCTTTTCTCTACATCTTCTCCCAACCCTTATTTCTCTTTTTTTTTTTTATTAGTTTCAGGTGTACAAAACAATGTAACATACCCCCTCACCAAGGGATAATCCCTCTCCCATCTACTACCCCTCTTACGTCGTACATAGCTGTTACGATTCCATTGACTCTATTCCCTATGCTGTTCTCCATATCCTGTGACTATCATGTTTCCCCGAAAATAAGACCTAGCGGGATAATCAGCTCTAGTGCATCTTTTGGAACAAAAATTAATATAAGAATGGGTCTTATATAAGACCCAGTCTTATTTTACTATGTAAGACTGTATCTTACATTAATTTTTGCTCCAAAAGACGCATTAGAGCTGATTGTCTGGCTAGGTCTTATTTTCGGGGAAACACGTTTGTGTTTGTGTGTGTGTGTGTGAAGTTATAGTTGACATTCAATATTATTCAGCTTCAGGTGTACAATGCAGTGATCAGGCATCTACACCATCCATGAAGTGGTCTCCCTAATAAGACAAGTGCCCATCCGACACCCTATAAAATCTTTACAACATTATTGATTATATTCCCCAAACTGGCTTTCATACCCCCTGGCAGTATGTGGCTACCAATTTGTGCTTTCTAATCCCCTCCCTTTCTTCCTCATCCCCACCCCCCTCCCATCTAGCAACCACCAGTTTTTTTCTCTATATCTGACACTGTTTCTGTTTAGTTTGCTAGTTTATTCTGTTCTTTAGGTTCCATATATAAGTGAGATCATATGATATTTGTCTTTCTCTGTCTGACATACTTCACTTAGCATAATGTTCTCTAGGTCCATCCGTATCATTGAAAATGGTAAGATTTCATTCTTTTTCCAACCTTAATTTCTTGTTTAACAGGTGTGAAGTGGTAACTCATTGTGATTTTGATTTGCATTTCTCTGCTGATTAATGGTGCTGAGCATCTTTTCATGTGCCTGTTGGCTACTTGTATGTCTTCTTGGAAAAAATGTTTATTCAGATCCTCTGCCCATTTTTTGTTTTTTTTGTTGTTGTTGAATTGTATGAGTTCATATATTTTGGATATTAGCCCCTTATCGAAGATGTTAGTTTGATATAGTCCCATTCATTTATTTTTGCTTTTACTTCCCTTGCCTTTAGAGTCAAGTTCACAAAAACCCCTCTGAGACCAAAGTCCATAAGTTTACTGCCTATGTTTCCTTTATGTATTTTGTTTCAGGTCTTATATACGAGTTCTGACAATTAAGTTAGCAAACTTGCCACCATGTATACACTTCCATTGGCAGATTGGACAAACAGCTCAGTAAGGTTTCATAACCTTGGTATAGCAGTGTCTCACAGCTGAGTACATGTCGACATGTGGTGGTGTCTTGCTGAGTGACATTCATTATTGTTGCATGTTTTTGTGTGCTGTCGCGAGAATCTCTGAGCTTGAATTAGAGCAATGAACATTCAATTTCTTGTTAAATTTTGCAAGAGTGGAAGTGAAATCAGGGACATGTTAGTCCAAGTTTATGGGGATAATGCCATGAAGAAAACGGCAGTGTACAAATGGATTAAATGTTTTTGAGGGGAGAGAACGCGTCACTGATGAAGAGGTCAGAGCCAGTAACGAGTAGAACTGACGAAAACTGCAAAAATTCATTGAATTGTGCGTCAGAATCGTCGGCTGTGAGACGCACAGCAGACCAAGTAAACATCTACAGAGAAACAGGAAAATCTTAACTGAAAATCTTGGCATGAGAAAGGTGTGTGCAAAAATGGTCCCAAAGGAGCTCACCGATGAATAAGCGCAAAGGACAGTCGAAGTTTGCCAAGACCTTTTGGAGACGCAAGTTGATGTTTTGGGCCGTGTTATCACAGTGATGAAACATGGGTGTACCAATATGACCCTGAAACAAAGCATCAAAGTGCACAATGGAAGTCAGCCAATTCTCCACTACCAAAAAAGTTCCGTCAGTCCAAATAAAGAGTCAAAACGATGTTGCTAACCTTTTTTGATATCAGAGGGATTGTTCATTATGAATTTGTAGTAACTGGACAAATAGTTAACCAACTTTACTATATAGAAGTGCTGAAAAGGCTGCATGAAAAAGTTAGATGAAAACGACTTGAACTTTTCGCCTACAATTCATGGCTCTTGCATCACAATGCACCAGTTCACATGGCACTGTCTGTGAGGGAGTTTTTAGCCAGCAAACAAATAACTGTATTGGAACACCCTCCCTGCTCACCTGATCTGGCCCCCAATGACTTCTTTCTTTACCCAAAGATAAAGACAGTATCGAAAGGAAGACATTTTGATGACATGCAAGACATCAAGGGTAATACGACAGCTATGATAGCCATTGCAGAAAGAGTTCCAAAATTGCTTTGAAGAGTGGACATGGCGCTATCAGTGCATAGCTTCCCAAGGGGAGTACTTCGAAGGTGACCATAGTGATATTCAGCAATGAGGTATCAAGCACTTTTTCTGGGATGAGTTCGCGAACTTAATTGCCAGACCTCATGAATGTCTTTAGTTGTGCTGTCGTGGCTACCTCAATGTCCTGAATCAATTTAAAACATTTTCCTTTCATGGTTATTTCGACTGGGGAAGAGCCAGATCCGGTGAATAAGGTGGATGAGGACACACCGAAATGTTTTTGACAGAAATTGCCGTATTCCAGAAGCAATGTGTGACCGTGCATTGTCATGTTGGAGGATGAAGTAAAGACACACAGAAAGAGGAATCCCAGAACTGCTAAAGAAACTGGCAAGAACAAAGGGAAAAGTGTGTTCGAAGTGAGGGGGAGTATTTTGAGGGAGACTAATGGCAACGTGTCTTTTACTGTAATACATTTTTTTAAAACATTCACCGGATCTTTTGATCCCATCTCGTATATAGGAATGCAGCGAAATTTTGTCCATTGATTTTATATCCTGCAACTTTGCTGTTTTTGTTTCTAACAGTCTTTGGGTGGTCATTTATTCTGAGATTTTCCTGGGTTTGTTTTGGCTTTTCAGTATCTCTAGTAAAATATTGGTAATTCAGAATACTAATGTGCATCTTAGTCACCTTGGATCTTATTTAAATACAAATTATAATCCTGTGGGTCCAGGGTGCGGCCTGAGACCCAGCACTCCTAACAAGAATCAAGGTGCTTTTTTTTAATAAGGCTCTAGTAGAATCAGTTGCTGTGGGATCTTACCTTTGCGATCAACACTCTTCCCATAATTTTGATATCTGAACTCCAATAGCACACTAATCAAAAATATTAAACATTTAATATTTGCATTTTATTTCCTCAATTGCAAATGAGTGCTCTAAGATGCATTTGTTGTCAATGCCCACACGATTACTAGCCATTGTGACAGGTGGCCATGACCATGTCAGTTGTGATGGCAGCATCAAGCTGCTAAACGGTGCGAGCCTGAAGCCTAGGAATATCCAGGGGCAGCTTTCGTGCAGGTGACCTAAAGCAGCGAGGGACAGCCAGGTCCAGGGTCATAGGACCAGTGTAGCTGCCGGCTCCAGCTGCCCAAACTGTTATGTTTGGGTTACCATCTTTTACTAGAGAGCTACTTCCTTTTGTGGGTGCACAGGTATCGGCATCAGAATGTGTGCATGTTGCTTACTGAGTGTCCCCGCAATTTTACACCTGAGGCAAAGAGCCAAACCTGATCAATTCTAAATCCTTCCTTCTTCCCAGTTCTACTTAATACTATCAGCTTTTCATGCATTTTGTCCTACAATAGATCCTCTTCCGTTTCTCTCAAGAAATGATAACTGAGTTATCCAGTATTTAGGATCACTTTAACCTTTTGTAGTAGCCATTATCAGCCCCATTGCTAGTTGAGAACCTAGGGCAGGGTGGCCAGACTTAAAAATAAAAATACAGGGGCCGGCCCGGTGACTCGGGGTTAGAGCTCCATGCTCCTAACTCCGAAGGCTGCCGGTTCGATTCCCACATGGGCCCAGTGGGCTCTCAACCACAAGGTTACCAGTTCAATTCCTCGACTCCCGCAAGGGGTGGTGGGCAGCGCCCCCTGCAACTAAGATTGAACACAGCACCTTGAGCTGAGCTGCCTCCCGGATGGCTCAGTTGGTTGGAGCATGTCCTCTCAACCACAAGGTTGCCGGTTCGACTCCCGCAAGGGATGGTGGGCTGTACCCCCTGCAACTAGAAAACGGCAACGGGACCTGGAGCTGAGCTGCGCCCTCCACAACTAAGACTGAAAGGACAACTTGACTTGGAAAAAAGGCCTGGAAGTACACACTGTTCCCCAATAAAGTCCTGTTCCCCTTCCCCAATAAAATCTTTAAAAAAAATAAAAATACAGAAAAAGAGAGAAAAGCCAGGAAATAGTATGTTATTAAGGTCACACTGCTTTAGGCAAAAGGGCAAAAAGACCCAAAAAACCAATACTCAAATATGGATTTCATGGAACATCCTTGGACTCAAATATTAGTCACTGTGGATCTGAAGTTCAAATGTAAGAGTGTCTGTATTTCACATGGGAACACCCCCACAGTAAGGCCAACCTAAGTCAACAGATTGAACCCAGGTTGCTATGCAGGGCGGGTCCTCCTTAGGACTCCATCCCTTGAGGAGTTGCCCTCTGGTCATAAGTGGGCATGGGTGGCCCCAGTGGGGCCAAGTTAATGTTTTATTCCAGACTTCCCATTCCTTCTCTATTACTACTTCCTGCTTATGGAGGTTGGCAGCCAGTTTCATTGCAATCTTAACAGTAAATTTTATATATATATACCCATGTCAGAAACTCAAAAGCTACTGGTGCAGCCTTTTCAGAATGATACAGACACCCTCCCAGAGAGACCATTCCTGCTTTCTCTATAATTGTAGCTGGAATTTTCAGCAGTCTCTTGCCTTTTGTTGGAGCTGTGGCATTCTGGTTCAGATGAAGATCATACTTGCTTTCTCCTTCCCTATGTCTGCTTATTCTGAACCTGTCAGAACTTCCAGGCCCAGGGTGCCTACATAGACACCACTTCATTCCCCCTCAGTCTTGGATATATGGTGACAGACATGCAGGCAATAATCACCAAATCACCAACTGTGGGGCACACCACTGCTTTGAGTCTGTTTCCTGTTTGTTGTGAAAAACAAGACAATAGGCGCCAAATGGAGTTGCTTATGCTAAGCCCCACATCAGCAAAGTCTTCCATAAATTGAATCTGAAACCAATCACTTGGTGCAGGTAGCAGCAGCTACCACTGACAGAACCACCTCCACGGCCACTCTCCCTGCTTGGTCACCCCAGTCCCCTGCCCCTCCTTCCCGCAGCACCGAGAGGCCATGGCCCTTCTTGCATGAGGCAGAGCAAGATTGAAAGTGGTGTGGTGAAGCGATTGGTCCAAGAAAAAAATGTATGAAAAAGAAACAAAGCAACAAAAAGACTGAAAAAATGAAAGCTGAAGAGGTGAAAATGACACCGTTAAAAAGCAGGCAGAGATCCTGTGAGAGTCCAGATGACCCCAGATTGCCAGCGCACATTGGAAGCTACGTATACTGATCTGCAGATAGTAAAGAAAAAGAGTTGGAAGAAGCTGAGGAATATAAGGAAGCAGGTTTAGTGCTGGATCCAGTGAAGTTAGAAGCCTGAAGTTTTCTGTACAGGGTGTTTTTTGTATTAATTGTGGGATTCACGCCACAATTATTTTTGACCACTGCTCAAATAGTATGAGAATGTGATTCTTTTTATGCAGTTGCGTATCTTTTTATTTGCCTAATTTAATGTCAAATAAATGAACTTCATCTAAAAAAACAACCAAAAACCTCACTCAGGAATCACCTGATCAGCAGTAGTGAGGTACTCTGCCTGCAGACCCCTGCTGTCCCCCGTCAGGAAGGCAACTTGGCAGTAACCAGCGTACTTTTTTGCCAAGTTGGGTCAGCTGACCTGTGCATCATGCTAGACGGGCAAAACTCACTTTCAATGGGAAGCAGGAAGTCACAGAGGAGGCTGCAGACCCAATGCCAGTAGCTCCTTCAGCAGCACGCACTGCTTTGGGGAGGAGGACAGCTGCTGCAAAGCCTAGTAGCCAGCGCGTGGGCACCGACTGCCTGGGTGCAGAACACAGCGTGAAATTGTGTTTTTCTCTCTTGGACCTTAAAGAAGTTGTAAGCCAACTCCTTGACAGCCACAGGACACTCAATTATTTCAAAGGAAATGTGCAAAAAATGAGAAGCATTTTTTTTTTTTTCTCAAATGGCTGTTGAATTTATTTGCTTGATCAATAATGGGTCCTGGCAAAAATTAGCCAACACTGAGACATTGTAATGAAATACTAAATTTTAAAAATCCATGACACCTTGATAGAAATTAGAGTTTACACAAACAGAAAAGAAACCTCCAATATTGCCAGCAAATATAAAATGAATATAATATGACTGACAGAACAGCAAGAAGGCTTTTATACATTTATATTTGACACCTGACCATATTTTCAGTCACCATAATAACTTCTCTCCAGATTTAAAAAAATAGTATGCTGATTTCTATAACAAAGCTTTTTTTTCGTACAAAAATCAAATAATGGCCAACAAGTCACAACAGTGCAATAGGTAGAGGATAAAAAACCGCATCAAACAGGTGCTGAAAATAAATACTAACTAGGAGGAGGAGGAAGACAGAGCCCTCGGGGGCGTTGTTTCCATCACCGTGACTGTGGTTTGTCTTCACAGCCATGAAAGCTGACCTACCTCATGGGTGCCATTAATTTGGACAGAGGATGACTGAACAAGGTGCCTGACAGCAGGGTCCCCAGGTGCCTCAGCTCACTAAAGAAGTGACTAAAGCAAGAAAACGGGGTTGGGGATCACAGCTATCATTCAAAGGAAAAGTTACTTTTTTTTCTATTGCTCAATCTTGTCAGTTGGGAGTCCATCAGCAGGTGCACTGATGCAACACGGATAAGTGAAAACTTTTGTTTAACAGCATATATATATGGCTTATTCAGGCAAAGAGACGTTTACCTTCTAGCCCAAGCAAGCAATCTAAGTCATTCTGTTTGTAATGGAAGCTCAGTCACACAGAAGCTTTCAGGTCTGAGACAGAGCCTTTGTGTGGCTCCCTGAGGTCAGGGCGGCTACTTTAACCGACCCACTGAGAAGCACGTGCTGGTCGCGAGCAGCAGAGCAGGAGCCAGGAGTGCGGCGGCCCCTCCTCCACGCTGGGCCGCACTGCCCTACGCTGGCAGCTGGGCTCCACAGGCAGCTCTGTCTGCAACCAAGTAGGCCTTCCTGGTGACTCAGGCTCAAGGACTGGTTTAGGACGGTCAAAGGAGAGAGTGACATGGGTGCATACAGGTAACCCCGGTAAGAGCCATTCTGGCCAGTCAGGAAATACGAGGCAGCTCCCCATGACATAATCTGCACCAAAAAGGTGTAAAAGGCACAAGCAAGAGTGACTAGGTAAGCAGTGACCCTGGAGGGTGAGACTGGGGCGAGCCACAAGGCAGGAACAATATTTACCTTGTTTGGTTCCTCCCCTTGAACGAGAGAAAGAGATCCTGATTCTGCCATAATAAAAAAGCAAAGATGATTTTTGGTTTAAAAAGAAGCCACTCAAGGGTTAAAATAGTTATTTTAAGTTAACAAAGAAAATTAATCTTCAAAATAAGCTATCTGGAAAACTCATCTGTCCCCTACAAGCCTACAATGCGTCCACTGCTTTGTCCCCTGTAACCTGAGCCTGATGCGGAAAAGTCGTATGTGTGAAAGAAGGAAGAGTCTCAGAAGAAAAGACATCTTTACAGAATATACAGCAGAGAGTGTGCACTCTGACTCGGGATTACAGTAAGATGCACAGGTCTTGTTAGTTCTGGAGGATTCTGTGACCCACAGGATGCTCAGATGGGCGTCTCCTTCCTGTCTCTGCTCGGCGACGGCTTAGCCTGCTCCTTGCCTGCCTTTGGCTGCTCTTTAGCTGCTTTTGTCTCTGGGGCGCCGTCTTTAGGCAGCTGGACGGCACCCCCTCGCTTCTCGGGATCGTCGTCCTCCTGTGCCTGTGGCTCAGGCTTGGCTCGCTGCAGCTGGAGCAGGCGGAGCTGCACGCGCAGTTCAATGATGGCCTCTCGCTCTTCATGAATTGCTTGATTCAAATGATTGTTCTTTATCTTGAGGAATGACAGAGAGAGCCGTTGTCACTCAAGAAGGTGAAAAGGACTGATTCAGGAGCAGAGTACAGTTAGCAAGGGTATCCTACGTAAGAATCTATTTTTGTCAATTTAGTTGTGACACAGAACACACGAACACAAATGTGCAAGTGAGACACATAAACAACTTGACCCAGAATGGATATAATTCAAGATATAAAACTCTGCTTCTAAATACAAGAGTAATAAGCATATCTGGAAAGCAAACATACCAACAGAAAATAATTATTTTAATAAATTAAGTTTTCTAATGTTTAAAACAGATTTATGTTTTTGAACTGGCTCCTCAGCAGTCCTTGAATGAGGGGAAGATAAAAGTGACTTTAGTAGCAACTAGAGGGAGAATTTAGAGGCAGATAAAATCCTAGATTTGTCTCAAAAGTGGAACGTTTTTTGTCTTTTGTGAAAGGCATTATCTTACATCTGAACTGTGCTACTTAGTCAAACTACAGAAAACGATTAGTTCTAAATTATACTCAGCAAAGTTGAGGTAACGCAAACCAGTAGCTAACCTCAAACTCACACCAACCTCCCTCCCTCCCTCCTCAAGTGACATTTCCGAGCAGCCTGTATTTCCCAGCCTCCCTTACTAGCTGTGGCCACGTCACTGAGCCTTTGCTAAGGGGGTATGAGCACAAGTGCTGAGTCCCACTTGTGCATCTTGCCCTTGATAACTGGGAATTTCTTAATTCCTTTTCTCCTTCCTGCTGGTAAGAGTGCACAAGCCTTAGAGCATCCGCTTTGGACCCCAAGTGGAAAAACCCTGTATGGAGGATGCTGACCTGAACGTCTGCGGGACGAGAGTGATAACTATCTTATTCAAACCACAAGGAAACGGGGACAACTGCACAGTGAAAAGAAAGCAACAGATTTAAATGATAAGAATTTCCCTACCCAAATAAAACATTGTTTCCAGATGTTTTACCTAACAGCTGAGAGAAAGAAGCCATCCTCTTAGAAAGGAATCTAAGAATAGTGGGGTAGCTTCGTTTCCCTCATTCAGGTGCATTCAGCTGCCGGGACAAACCAGAGCTACCACCACAGAGAATTAAAAAAAACTCCACACAAAACCACCACCCACAAAGTCCTCTCCATAGCACCTGTAGACAGTTCAGAGAGGCTCAAGGAAAGACACTTGCTGTGGCCAGGGTTGTGCTGTGGGAGAAGCAGAGTAGTGGTTGCGACCTAGGCCACCAGGGAGCTTCCATTCTTTAGAAAGGTCTTATGTTGGCACCTTATTTTGCTTTAACGTTTTATAGATCGTATTAAAATCCTAAGTAGGAAAACTGTTCCTGAATTACAGTACTTGGGATGCAGGCTAAGCTGCTGTGACCAAGAGAATACTCTCTTGGCTTGAACAAGATAGTTACAGCTCTCGTCCAGCAGATATTCAGGTCAGCCATCCTCCATACAGGTTTTTTCCACTTAGGGTCCAAAGTGGCTGCTTTGCACTCTTACCAGTTTATTCTCACCTGCTGCTTTACAGGTGAAGGACGAAGAGAAAACTTTGTCCCTCATTTCTCCCAGAGGAAAATTCAAGAGGCTTTTCCTTCTTCCACTAGTATTTCTTTTTCTGTTCATCTTCTCTGGGAGCACAGTTAAGATCATTCAAAGGGGCTCAAACCAGCACAGGAGAGAAAAGTCTGTGTGGTACATACTACAGTGAGGAAAGCTCGTCACACCTCAGAGACGGCCTGACGAGGCCACACCTGTGCCATTTGTCCGGCCAGCAGTCAGCTTGTGCCCTGTATGCTCTTTGGTGAGACATCCTCCTAAATTCCTCTCAATCTCCCTAGTTGGTTACCAAGGAAAAGAAGAAAACTTCTAAGGGGAAATATATAGTCGCTACCACTTTCTAGAAGTTAGTATGATTTTTGGTTATTTTCCCCCGAAACTCACTTCTAGCTCTTCATTCTGTCTCTGTAAATCTTCCAAGATGATCTGAAGCTCTTCCTCATCTTCACTCTCACTTTCACTTTCAGAGGAGTACTCCTCAGTTTCACTTCGGCCATGTTGCTGACGACTTTAAAGGGAAGAGATCAAGAAAAACTTTACAAGTGAATAAAGTAAATAAAGGTATGCTTCTTTTAGATTTACCAGGTTTTCATGAGGTACCATTCTTAACACTTAACAAATAATAACTTACATGCCTAATTCTTTTATTTGAAAGTCTGAGAGTTGAAACAATTATGCTTATGTTTAAGTAAACATTCTTGGAAACTACAGAACCCTTGACTCTCCTTTACCTCTGAATTTCAGCAATCTCAGCTCTGAGGCGTTCAATCTCTTCTTTTTCTGAGGCAATCTGTCGGCGCAGAAACTGCTCCATGGCTAGAAGCTCCTCCTGTTCTGTCAGGATTTCATTCTCCTAAAATAATGATCATGGTGAACACCTTTGAGAATATGAGTCTAAGGAAATGTCACTTTTTGGGTTCTCAAATGTTGCCCTGAATTCTTTAGCCCCATACACATTATACACAAATTATGGCAAAGCTTGTTGTACTACACAAACAAAAATCCTGTTTCCTTAATGTCAAGAAAAGGTAAATTAAGTTATTTGGGAGGAATGACGAGATTTTTCTCAAGACAAAATGCCACTTAAGAATCCCATGTCCTCGTTTTGCAAAAGCTCCCCATGAGGCTAACACTGGGCACAAAGCCAAAGTTCAAGTTTTTGCTTCACAGTCCTTTCCAAATGCCTTCCCAGCTCTCAGTAGAGAGTGTCTATTTTAGGGCCAAAGTGGCCTCCAATAATGTCACCAAGAAAAAAAAAAGACCCAGGAGATGAACAACTGGTGTTAGCATCACTTCAGAACAGATCTAGTGAAGGGAAGATGTTCACAGAAAGAAATCTTTTCTCCTCGCCACAAGTCACCGTCCTCAACCCATGTCTCCAGAGATATTATTTAAATAGTAAATATTCTGCTTTAAAAGAATATGCATTTCTAAAAATGGATAGGATTACCAACTGATAGGGATAAAATCCCTATGTGTCTAAGATTTAGCCTCTCCAACATAAAGAACCAATGCAGAGAAAACTCAGACAGCAACAGAGATGTAAGGCTATGGCAATGAGAAGTTGGAGGCAGACAAAAGTCTACAGCATTTCTTTCCAAACTACTGTATTTTGCCGTGTATAACGCACACATTTTTGCCCAAATTTGTGAGGGAAAAATAAGGATGCACGTTATACATGGGTAGTACTAATTCCATATCTATATATATGTTTTTAATGCTTTTATTTATGCTTAAGAGTTAAAAGTGTGACTAGAAATCAATAACAATACCCGTATGCAAAATAATAACCTGGAATTGGTTTTGTTGAACTTATGACAAACTTGCAATGACGAAGAATTCTTGGCCTTCTATGATGCATAAATATCATTAAATTTGTTACCGGTACAAAAAATTTCTTGTACCATAATATGTTAAAAAATAAATGCTAAAATTCCTTTATAATACAAAAAGCAAGTACCTAAATAAAAATTTGAATTAAAAAATTAAAACGAAAGATATTTTTCCCTGAAAGTTTGGGCCAAAAACGTGGGCACACATTATACACAGGAGTGCATTATACACAGCAAAATATGGTAATAGGTGCCAAAAGTATAAGTACCTGTGATCAAACTTCAAAGACACTATGGTCAAGTTCTAAAGTGAACTACTCAGAGCCCCCAATATGCATGAAGAATCTCTCAGAGATATAATTGTAATATTCCCCAGGCGTTTCTAAATACAGACATATTTATGTTCCAAGAAATATCAGATTGAAAAATTCTGAAGTAAAGGCATAATCCGGAACCTCATTCTCTCTTCAGGGGAAAAGAGTGATGTGTCCCTGCTAGGCAAAACAGTATTTTTCAGAAGTGACAGAAAAGGACTTAAACTTGGTAGGCTTTTGGAATCCCACATACATGAGTTTCTGGAAGCACAGACAGTGTTGTCAAAGCCTAGACCTTCATTCTGGTTAAACTCAGAATTTCCAGAACAGAGTAAGGTTGACTTGAGAAACTCAGAAAGAAAAAAAACTCATCTTCAGCTCTATTGCTGGAATACAATAGATACTCAAGAGCTACCTGTCAAACCAATGAGTGAAAAATAAGACAATTGATCTCCAACAACTGACTTTCACCTGTGAAGAATAAAATCAAAGAATCTAAAAGGTGATATTAGCAACAACTACCCTATTTCCCCGAAAATAAGACCTAGCCGGACAATCAGCTGTAATGCACCTTTTGGAACAAAAATTAATATAAGACCTGGTATTATATATATTATATTACATTGTATTACATTATATTTTATATTAGACCAGGTCTGATAGTAAAATAAGACCAGGTCTTATATTAATTTTTGCTCCAAAAGACGCATTAGAGCTGATCGTCCAGCTAGGTCTTATTTTCAGGGAAACACGGTATCGATTAAAATCTGTATCATTACATTTCAAGGATCCCAAACTTTGATGTCAGGAAGAACATGTTTTAAGTATGTATTAAAGTCCAATCTCACTAATATGGAACAAGTACCACTAATCTGTAACTTAGGGAAAATACCTGTATCTCAGACCTCTGTGGACGAAATAAAATTAAGTAAAGCATGCAGAACAGTGTCCAGTAAGAAGCCTTCATTCAGTAGAAGACAGTTTCTCCAGCAGAACATTTAAGCAAATACCATATAAAGGTAGGGCCAAACAGCAGGTAGTCCCTCTAAAACCTCGAAATCATCTTATAAGTTTGGTTAAAAGACTCACACCTCTGTAGGTGACCTTCTCAAATTATAATATAAGATGACCATAAAGGGTCTTGCAATACACTGCTGAACAACCAATGGGTCAAAGAAGAAATCAGTATCTTGAAACAAATTAAAAATGGAAATACAGCATACCAAAACTTATCAGATGCAGCACAAGCAGTTCAAAAAGGGAAGTTTATAGTAATAAATGCCAACATTAAGAAAAAAGAGGCTGGCCTGGTGGCTCAGGTGGTTGGAACGCCGTGCTCCTAACGCCGAGGTCGCTGGTTCAATTCCCACATGGGCCAGTGAGCTGCGCCCTCTACAGCTAAGATTGTGAACAACGGCTCTCCCTGGAGCTGGGCTGTCGTGAGCTGCCATAGGCTGCTGTGTGCTCCCAGGAGCGGCTGGCAGCCAGTGTGAGCAGCTGTGGGCTACCGTGTGCTGCCATGAGCGGCTGGTGGCCAGCATGAGCGGCCAGCAGCCGGCGAGAGCTGCCATGAGCTGCTGTGAGCAGCCGACCGATGACTGGCAACCGACTGCCTCAGCCGTAATACCAGTATGGGCCAGGGAGCTGTGTCTTACACAACTAGACTGGGAAACAATGACTTGAACCGGAATGGGGGTCGGGGAGGAGGAAGAAGGGGAAAGAGAAAGATTTCAAATAAACAACCTATCTTTATACCTCAATGAACTAGAAAAAGAACAAACTAAACTCAAAATTAGCAGAAGGATGGAAATAAAGATCAGCGCAGAAATAGGTCAAATAGATTTGAAAAAAGATACAAAAAGATCAATGAAACCAAGAGTTGGTTTTTTGAGAAAATAAAATTGACAAGTCTTTAGAGAGGATTCAAATAAAATTGTAAAAGAAAGAGGAAACATTACAATTGCTACCACAGAAATACAAAGAATTGTAAGAGACTACTATGAACATTTATACGCCAACACATTGGATAACCTAGAAGAATGGATAAGTTCTTAGAAATATACAACCTACCAAGACTGCATGAAGAAATAGAAAATCTGAACAGACCAATACTGAGTAAGGAGATTAAATCATTAATCAAATATCTCCAAACCAACAAAAGGCTTGGAAAAGATAGTTTCCCAAGTGAATTCTACCAAACAGTTAAAGAAGTAACGTCAACCCTTCTCAAACTCTTCCAGAAAACTGAAAAGGGGGGAACATTCCCAAACTCATTTTACGAGGTCAGCATTATCCTCATACTAGAGCCAGCCAAGGGCCTTACAAGAAAATTATAAACCAATATCCCTGGTGAACATAGATACAAAAATCCTTAACACACTAGCAAACCAAATTCAACACATTAAAAAGATCATACACCATGATCAAGTGGGATTTATCTCTGGGATGCAAGGATGGTTCAACATACTCAAATCAATAAACGTAACACACCACATTACAGCATGAAGGATAAAAATCATATGACCATCTTAACAGATACAAAAAAGGATTTGACAAAATTCAACATCCTTTCATGTTAAAAAAAAAAAATCTCGCAACAAAGTGGGTATAGAAGGAACATCTGTCAACATCATGAAGACCATATATGTCAAGCCCACAGATAACATCATACTCAACAGTAAAAAGTTAAAGGCATTCACTCTAAGATCAGGAACAAGACACCGATGCCCACTCTCACCACTTCCACTCAATATAGTGCTGGAAGTCCTAGCCAGAGCATTAGACAAGAAACAGAAATAAAAGGTACCCAAATTGGAAAGAAGTAAAATTTTTTGTTTGCAGATGACATAATCCTATATATAGAAAACCCTAAAGATTCCACCAAATAACTGTTAAAATTAATAAACAAATTCAGTAAAGTTGCAGGATACAAAATCAACATTCAAAAATCAATTTCATTTCTTAAACACTAACAACAAACTATCTGAAAAACAATTAAGAAAACAATTACATTTACAATAGCATCAAAAAAAAAAAAACTTAGAAGAAATTTAACTAAAGAGGTGAAAGACCTATACACTGAAAACTATAAAATGCTGACGAAATTGAAGACACAAGTAAATGGAGAAAGGTCCCATGTTCATGGATCAGAAGACATAACATGTGCATACTACCCAATCTACAGATTCAACGGAATCGCCATCAAAATTCCAATCGTGTTTTTCACAGAAAAAAACAATCCTAAAGTTCATACAGAACCACAAAAGACTGATAATAGGCAAAGCAATCTTGAACAAAATGAACATTGGAGATACACACTACCTGATTTCAATATATACACTACACAGCTATAATAATCAAAACATTATGGTACTGGCATATAAACAGACATATAAACTAATGGAGCAGAATAGAGCGCCCAGAAATAAATCCACATATTTATGGTCAATTGATCTTTGACTAAGTTGCCAAGAACACCAAATGGGAAAAGAGCAGTCTCTTCAATAAATGATGTTGGTAAACTGGTTTTCTGCATGCAAAAGAACAAAACTGGACCCTTATCTCACTCCACATAAATCAACTCAAGATGGATTAAAGATTTAAATGTAAAACCTGAAACCATAAAAACTGTCAAAAGATAAAGTTCCTTGACATTTAAAGTTAAAGTCTAGGCAATAACTTTTTTAGATATGATCTCAACAACACAGGCAACAAAAGCAAAAATAGACAAATGGAACTGCATCAAGCTAAAAAGCTTCTGAACATCAAAGAAAACAATCAACAAAGAGACAACCTACGGAATAGAAGATATCTGCAAACCATATATCTGATAAGGGTTTAATATTCAAAATATATAAGGAACTCAAACAACTCAATAGCAAGAAAACAAACAACCCAATTAAAAAATGGGCAAAGAAACTAACAGACATTTCTCAAAAGACATACATATGGCCAACAGATGTATGAAAAGATGTTCAATGTCACTAATCATCAGGGAAATGCAAATCAAAACCACAAGGAAATATCACCTCACACCTGTCAGAATGGCTATTATCAAAAAACAAAAGGTGTATTGGCAAGGATGTAGAGAAAAGGAAGCCTTGTACACTCTTGGTGGGAACGTAAATTGATACAGCCATATGGAAAACAGTTACGAAGGTTCCTCAAAAAATAAAAAACATAACAGTAATAATCCAGCAATCTCATTTCTAAATATATATTCAAAGGAAATGAAATAGGATATTGAATAAATACATGCACTCCCTGTTCACTGCAGCATTATTCACAAGACTCAAAATATGAAAATAACCCAATTACCAACAGATGATATGTGTGTACACACATACAATGGAATATTATTCAGCCATGAGAAAGAAATTCTCCTATTTATGATAACATCGATGAACATGGAAGACAACATGCTAAGTAAAAAAGCCAGACAGAGAAAGACAAACATGATCTCACTTATATGTGGAATCTTAAAAAAAAAAAGTCAAATTCATAGAAGCAGACAGTAGAAAGGTGGTTACCAGGAGCTGAGGGGTGGGGAAAGTGGGGAGATGATGTTCAAAAGATACAAAGTTGCAGTTATGTAGGATGAGTAAGTCTAGAGATCTAATGTACAGGCATGTTGACTACAGTCAATAATACTGTATGGAATACTGGAAATATACTACGATTTCAGCTGTTCTCATCACAAAAGAAAAAGGAGATAATGTCAATTAGTAATCATTTCACAATGTATAGGCATACCAAATCATCATGCTGTACATTTTAAATATATACAATTTTTGTTTTTTTAAAAAAGCTTGCAAGATAGAGAAAAAGAGTTTAGCTTACCTGGGCAAGGAGAATATTTATAACTTCTTCATTTTCATTCATTTCTTCTTTGGAAACATCCTCTTTTGAAAGACTGGCTATCTCTTGTGCAATCTTGGTTTCACATTCCTGTCAAGTAAAACAAATGAAAGAGAACTGGTCAGCCTATATGCAACACATATTCAACAAATTCACACCATAACTATTCTAGAAGTTTCATTCTTTCCTAGATTTGAAAAAATAACACTAACAGTCAGATGAACCATCCGGATAGATGGGCGTTTGTTACCTGGGTTTGGAAAATAACACATGGATCTTAGTTTGTGGCTACACTGTGAAAAATGTGCAATCCTGTTGAATGTGCTCACCATTTCTGGAACCCTTCCACATAAATTACCTTCTGTGATACCTTTTTGGGGGTAGGGGGTCGATTTTAAGCATACAATTCAAATAGTTTTGACAAATGTATACAATCAAGTAACCCCTATCTTGGTACAGAACATTTCCACCACCACACAAAATACCCTTGGGCTCTTCCACCATCTGCTGGCCCCCAGCAACCACTGACATGCTTTCCATTGCTATACTTTTTCTTAAATTTCATATAAATTGAATCTATTAGTAAGTAGTCTTTTTAATTTGGCTTCTTTCACTCAGCATAATGCTTTTACAATTCATCTATTTTATTGTTTGTATCAGTAGTTTGCTGAGTAATATGCCATGATGTGAATGCACCCCAATTTGTTAATTCACTCACCAGCTGATGGATCCTTCCTAGTTTTGAGCTATTATAACTAGAACTGTTATGAACATTTTGTATATGCTTTGTGTGGGTATATACTTTCTTAAATATGTAAGAGTGGGATTGCTGGATCATATGGTAATCATGTTTAATTTTACAAGAAACTGCCAAACTGTTTTCCAAAATTACTGTACTATTTCGCATTACCAAGAGTAGTATAAAAGTTATCAGTTGCTCTACATTCTTGTCAACACTTGGTATTTTTAATTTTGGCCATTCTGGTTGGTGTGTAGTGGTATTTCATTGTGATTTTAATTTGTATTTCCTTAACGACTAATGATATTGGGCATCTTAGCACGTGCTCATTTATTTGTCATCTGCATATCATCTTTTGTAAATTGCCTGTCCAAATTTTTGCCTTTTTAAAATTGAATTGTTACTGTAATAAATATACCACTTTGGTGAGGGATACTGATAATGGGAGAGGATATACATGTGTTGTCAGGGAAGGGGCTATACGGGAACTCTGTACCTTCCTCTCAATTTTGCTCTGAATAAAAGTGCTCTAAGAAAATAAAGCCTAAAAAAAATTGAATTGTTTTGTCTTCTTACTAAGTTGTATGAGTTTTTATATACACAGGGTTGCCAAAAGAATGTATACAAGTGGATACTTTGGTCAACGTTGCTCAAGTAGTAGTTCGCCATCATCATAAGTGTCTGGACACTGATGGTAACCATTTTGAGCACCTCTTGTAATTGCAGAAGTCAAACATGACTTGTATTCATCTTCTGTTACTGGTATATATTGAGTATACAATTTTAATAGTTTTCCTTACTTAAAATGTATATACATTTTTGGGGGACCCTCTGTATATATTCTAGTTCAAGTCCTCTATCAAATATGTGTTTTTTACAAGTATTTTGACACAGCTCTGGCTTGCATATTCTTTTTTTTAATAGTGTCTTTTGAAGAGCATGTTTTAAATATTTGATGAAATGTAATTTATCGAATGTTCCTTTTAACAGTCCTATTTAAGAAACAACTGCCTAAGCCAAAGTGAGTAAGATCTTTTGTGTTTTCTCCTGGAAGTTTTCTTTAGGTCTTGGTGTAAGATTCATTTTGAGTTAGTTTTAATATACATTGTGTGGAGTCAAGGTATTTTACATATAGAAATCGAATTGTTCCAGCACCAGTTGTTGAAAAGAAAATCTCTCCCCACTGAATTGTCTTAGCATCTTTGTTGAAATTACTTGCCTTTATCTGTGTGGGACTATTTCTGGATATTCTATTCTATATGTCTACCCATGATTACTGTAGCTTTACAGTCAGTCTTAAAATCAAATAATGTGAGTCCTCTAGCATTGTTCTTTTTCAAAACTGTTCAGGCTATTCTAGGTCATTTGTAATTCCACATAAATTTCAGAAGAGCTTGTTAATTTCTACAAAAATCACGTTTAGATTCTGATTGAAATTGAAGCCACAGATCAATTTGAGAAAACCTAACATCTTCACAATTCTTCTATTTTTAGGTTCAATATCCAATTGTTCATTGCTAATATATAGAAATGCAACAGACTTTTGCATACCTGATTTTATATCCTACAACCTTGCTAAATTCACTTATTCATTTTATAGATTCCTTAGGATTTCATCTATGGATAGACTTATTTCTGTCTAATCTGTATGCCTTTTTTTTCTTGCTTTATTGCACTGGCTAGAACAAATCTTCACTACAATGTTGAACAGAAATCCCTGCCTTGTACACCCAATCTCAGGAAAAGCATTCAGACTTTTACCATTAAGTATATTAATCGCAGATTTTTTTTGCATGCAATCTTTATCACGCTGAGAGAGCTGTTTGATATGAACTTTTTTTAAATCATGATTAAGTGTTGAATTCTGCCAAATACTTTTCTGTATCTATTGATGTTATCTTGTGGTTTTTTCTTATTTTTAGTCTGTCAATATAATTAATTATTTACTTCTATCTTTAAAAGTAATTTATTCCTCTAAATTGAAAACAACTTGACAGAACATTTTGAGTATTTTGTGAATTAATGAGCAGGCATGAAAATATAACATCAAGAAAATTGGTAAAGTAAAGGTAATCCATCTCTTTCTGTTATGGGGTCTGGTTTGCTATGTCACGATTCCTTTATTCAAGAGAGATGTAGAAGCAAGAGAAATGAAAGCCAAGCCTACATTAGCCCTGTTCTAGGTCAGAGACCCTTCATTTAAAGACTGCTGGGCGGGGCAGCTGGTTAGCTCAGTTGGTTAGAGCAAGGTGCTCTTAAAAAGGTTGCTGGTTCGATCCCCACATAGGCCACTGTGAGCTGCGCCCTCCACAACTAGATTGAAACAATTACTTGACTTGGAGCTGACGGGTCCTGGAAAAACACACTTAAAAAATAAATAAACGTTTAAAAAACAAAAAAAGACTACTGTGCAATGCTATATGGTTAACAATTACAACCATGAGGTCTGGTTGGTTAGTCTAAAACCCAATTCTAGGCTGGATCATTGAATGGAATTAATAATAATTATAATAATAATAATGGGTATAGGAAGCAAAATAAAAAGACAATGTAAATAGGAGAAAAGAAGGAAGAAAAATACACAGAGGGATTCTGTTAATCTGCTAGTTCTTGAGTGCATAATGTGAAAACATCTTGTGTTTCCTTTCTGACAACACTATCTTCTATATAAATCTCTAACCTCATAGCAACAAAAGCACACGGGTTGTCTTTGTCTTTTAGCACAGCCACAGTGGCTCTCCCAGTCTGATAAATGCTAAATAATGTTCCTTGGAAGTACTATTTGGGTTCTGCCATTGAATCTGCATGCGGGCTGTAAGAGGGTACAGAGATTTGGGATCTCACCCTTGGTGTGCCTGGGAAACTCACTGTTGCAGAGCCAAGCAACATACACTAAACTAGAAGGGAGATCAAAAGTCTGACTCATGTAGCCCAAACTTAACAGGAGACACATGCCACTCTTCCTATTACTAGGTAAAGAAAAACCCCCAATCCTCAGTACCTCCACGTGTTCCCAAAAAGCTGACTCAAATTCCCCAGCAGTTTCTGAAATGAATCACTCTCCAGCTGCTTCTCATGCTTGGAAAGCTCTATTAATAGGTACAACTAGGAAATGACAAAACATCTTTTAGTAAAATAATTTGTTTAAACGAAACATTTGCCTGATACCAAGCTGAAGGATCAATAATCCAGAATTGGGAACATTCAGAATTGGGAACATGAATGAATGAATTTCAGGGACCTTCACTTAAAGAGACATTTGTACGTTGTATTTTTTAAAGAAATAAAAGTATAAAAGATTCTAGCACATTCTTTTTGTATTTTATTATAAACATGATGTACCAAAGTAATAAATTCACTCACTTGTCTTTTAGCTTCTCTCAGCTTTCTTTTGAGGGCTGTCAAAATTCTTTGTACTTCCCATAATCTTTCTTCTTTAGATAAATCCTTTACCCCGCCCTGCAGATCTCGATGTAAACAATTCAAAAGAAACTCCTAGAAAACAATACAGTACCCTCAGTAGCAGTCCACGCCGACTGTAATAGCACAAATTACTTTTAGTAATTGTGTAATAGTAATAGCACAAATTACTTTTTAACAATATGACTGAAAAATCATTCTTTCTTGCTTTGCCTGGGTATTGGGTTCTCATTAATTTACATTAGTTCAATAGTAGTTAATTTACACTTCTTCCTCCAACACATCATCAGCTAATCAGAAATGGGAGCTCAGAGCACATAAAAGGGAAGAAAAGCAGGGCTTTGATAACAGGTATGCAAATAAAAGATGTAATAATCCAATGCAAGTAAATTTCTTATTTAGTCCTGACTTTCTTATTCAGCTTGTGAAACACACACACACACACAACCAAATAGCAGTTCTCTTCTATCACACGGGCTGTAAGAGAAAAATGTATAGTGGAAAAGCACAGGATTTGGGGTCAAATCTGGTTTTGCAGCTTAGTAACCGTGTGACACAGAGTACGTTATTTAAAATTTTGGTATTCTTATCTGTGAGATATGGCCAATAATAGCAATCTCAGGTGGATAAACTACCATTTTTGGACTGCCCTGAAACTATGCTGAGCCTCTTTAATGCATGATCTCATTTACTGTAATCTTCACATCAAAACTGTGAGAGAGCCCATTTTAAAATGGGCTCACTGAGGCTTAAGGAGGTTAAGTGATTAGCCTAAAACCAGTCAGTTAATTAGAAGCAGAGCAAGAAGTTAAAGCCAGGTCTTTTTATTTCCAACCCTGGGCTCCCTCCACTATCATATCCTACTTAACTGGCATGTAACAGTGCCAGATGAAAATTTCCGGCTTGAGTGTGCCGTGAAGAATTGCCTAATGTAGCTCCAGAAACACTTTACAAAGTACTCAGTGAACAAGAGTTCTTCTTCATCATTATCATCATCAGTCTCCAAAAGCGTCAGAGCAAAGGTAGGTTCTTTAGGGCTAAAGCACAGGCTGAGTTCACAGACCTGTCTTCTGATTTCCTCCTTGATGCTCTCCTGGGTCTCTGGCAGTGTGGGCATAGTGGCCATGTTAGACCAGCGGAGAGGTTTTGTCACTTGCTTTAGTATCACATTTCCAAAGAGCTCTTGCACATGTGTGAAAAACACATATAGGACGCGATTGCTAATCTAAGAAGAAATAAAAAGATTTGCAAGAAAACCATTAAAATTATTATTTTATTTCATTTCATTTGTCTATCACACAGTACGTCCTTTAATCCTGGGCCCATGAATGAAAGTTTTCCTCAGTAGCGACCAGACATGCTTTGCTAAGTAGCAGACAATTTAAAGAAGACAAGGGGAAAATATGAGTTAAGTCATGTACTCAAGCACTCTAAGAAACTAAAAAGAAAAGGATACAGAAGCTGGTGACCATCAGTTTGTTCTTTCTCAGCACTAAAAAATCTTGTTCTTTTTTCAAGTTGTCTTGAGACCTTTTAACACACACAACTGGACCTACTGAAAAATGTGAAGTAAGAGTTACTTCAGCAGTTGTAAAGCTGGGCTGAGAGTTTGCTCTCCAGAAACAAATGCCTTCCGGGCCAATTTGCATAGCCAGTGTTTAAATATGATGTTCATATGCTAGATCAGGATACTAGGTTGGCTGAAAAGCTAGTAAAAGAAATTACTTTCTACCTAAGACTTACTCTTACAACACACTCGAATCTTCTATGATATTATCATCCCTATTATAATAATATCAAGTAACATTTTTTACCAAAATTGTTCAACATTTACCAAATCCTGACTAATGTGAATGATTACAATGAAACCTGAGAAAGATTTTGCTTCCAAAAAATAATCAATGAGCAATGAAAGAATCTTTAGTAAAAGAAAACACACTCTTACATAGTGTGTTAGCAATGACTAATAATAACACAGTATGCTGGCCAAAAGGAAAGCTTAAAATAAAAAAATACAACCATCATCTCATTTTTTTGCTTTTTGTGTTTGGCCTGAGTAAAGTATCAGTACCTCTAATTAAAGGAAAACACACGCTCCATGCCAGCACCAAGTGAGCAGCAATAAATTAAGGCAAGTATTTTTGTTATGAAGAGATACCAATTAACACAATACCCAATTCCCTGAAATGCCTATTCATATTAAAAGTCTATAAAAGAGTTCTCTAGGATCCATCTTTATGAATGAAATCCTCAGGTTAAATCTCGGACCAAACAAATGTTAGGTTCCTTTGTGCCTGAGTCTGATATGTGTGTGTGATATAATTAAACAATAAGACTATTTGAAGAAATAATTGGAATCTTTAAAATTCTAACGATGAATTCTGTAACTGCAGCTACCACGGGCTGCTCCTCCAGTAATGACAGACCACAGTTATTAAGAAAAGGTTTATAAGCCAACACCAAATACTGTACAATATTCATATTACATAGTTCAAGCCAAAGGGCAAATAAGCTCATTATCCTGTATGTTGACACTGTCCATATTGTGAAAGAAAAAGACCAATATTCAGGCTAAATAAACCGTTATCTACTTTCACCATATGCAACTCAGTAATGAGAATGTTCCCCCGACTCCCCAGGGCCAGCATCAGAGGGCACATGTACCTGAACGGTTGGGCTGAGCACTATAGAAATGTTCTGTATATTCATTTTTGTTTCCAGTTCCTTCGCAATAACATGGTCCATGTGCACGATCAGCCAGGAAATCAGAAGATAGTTACATTCTGGCAGTTCTTTCAGTAAGCGCTGGAATTCCTGCACTTTCTCACTCTCTGTGCTCCTCCCACAAGCCTCTTCAAAGCGAGGCATAAGCTCTTTGGTAAGCAGATTTTCCGGAAGGTCTCGCAAATACTGCTTCAGCAAACTGGCTACAGTATTAGGCTCATATTCTTCCAAATTTGGAGTCTCCTCTCTGTCATAGGCTGCTTTCAGCTCATCCACCTTTGATTTAATTCCTTAAAACATTCAAATTCAGAGAGAAAAAAAATCAAACAGCTTTCTTCACCACTGCACCCACCCATGGGGGGGATCTGAGAAAAGCTAATCTGACAATGACAAATCTCTAGTTATTAAGTATTTACCTGCACAAGGTTCACACAATTCCTCTGTAAACAAGGTAATATAAATGACCACACATACTTGGAGGGTGAATTTAACCATAAGCTAAATGATAATGGAAAAACTCAACATTCAGAACAACAGTCATAGCAACCACGAATATATTAAGCAAATACGCTAACTGACTCAGGGAAAAAAAATTGGTTTTAATTTAAAGATAAGTGAAAATTCAGGCAAAAACTACAATCTACGCCTAAGTTTTGCTCTACACAGACGGCCAAACTGCTTTTTCTAACTAGTCACAAGACTGACAACATAAAACTAACTCAGTGTATATAAACATGTTTCAAAAAAGTTGTGGGTACTTTTTTTTAAGTAAAAATTGTATCACAAATGCAAAAGATAAGTTTGCTATCTAAACAAACTTCTTGCAAATTATTCTCCATTAAATAAGTCCCATCTAATTTCTATTTTTTAAATTTGAGTTCTTTACATGTTTTCTTAATCTGAACCAAAAAAATGTGAAATTTGTGTTTCTAAAATAAAATTGTTTTGCTTTTCTTACTGGACAGAAAGAAACACTGACACACAAAAACGAACGCTTTTCAAAATTATATAACTTTTTAAGTCTCTAGTCCAATCTGCATTTAAGTGACACAATTCAGTGACAGTGCACTCATAAGAGTACAAAGTAGCTTTCTGTTGTTTTCAATATTTAAAACTTTAGGCCAATTATTTGAAACAAGCTACAACTTAAGGCTGAGAGACTATAACAGTAAATGTGAATACTCAAATGTCATTTAATCTGAACAGTATTTTAGAATCAATGGTACTTATATCGGGGCTTTGGCATTATTTTATGTGAAAAACCTTTTAATGGCATTACAATAAATCTACAACTTATTTATCCAGCATTGACAAATCAGTAATTCCAAATTTGAAAATAATATGAATCTTATTTTTGTATAATCTTTATTTTGAGGCAGAAAAGTTAGAAAATAATTTCCATTTTCTTATTATGAAAATATGAGCGAAAACACACTGAGTGCTAACTTTAGTTGAAATTCTTGGCAAAGACCTCCTCTCTCTTTCATATATATTTTATACATATCTAATTTGTATCCCAACAGTGCCTACCCAGAAAATTACACAAGTGAACAATTGGAATATGTCTGGTTTGTCATTACTCTGAAACTGTTAACAAAATGGACCCTTCAAATAAAGCATCCCAGGTAGAGAAAGAGCGTATGCAAAATGATATATTTGCTTTAAGCTGGAACTTACATATAAATGAGAAAAAAATTTCCAGGAGAAAATATTATTAGCATTCAAAACGAAAAGTCATAGCCATAAACTATAGCCATTGGTGCGCTGAATGCAGCACACTGCCAGAGCTTAAAATAAAAAAACTGATCCAAGCAGGAGTTCAACCTCCGGGAATCAAAATCAGACACACAAAGAGGAGCTATGCAACTTTAATTCTCCAAAAGAATACAAACATCAAAAGTATAATATTGTATGTCAACTGTAGATGAAAAATTTTTTTAATTCAAAAAAAAGGTCAAAGACAAAAGAAGTTTTTGAAAAAAGCTATAGAAACTCTTCACAAACTTTTACCTAAAACAAAATTTCTTCATCCCTATCAAAATCATGTGAGAGAAATAGCCTGTTAGTACTGTCTAAATCTTTAAAAATCAATTCATCATAAATTCTTAAAAGTAAAATTTTCAAATTCATTTAATTATGATTACTTATATGTTACTAAGGAGTTATAGATTCAAATTCAATTTCTAATTTATTTTCTATAAAATAGTAGCATTTTAGCCAAAATACTCTTAAGTGATAATTTGCTATCTATGGGGTTATGTAAAGGTTTCCCCAATTATCATAAATGCCTGCCCTTTCTCAACAAAACTTAAATATCAAATCTACCTTCTAGAAACGTGTATGAATCAATTAAATGAAAAAAATAAGTCTAATTTCTTTATATATTCTAAATGTGTATGAATACCTCATCATGAAAATAGGTGTGACCAACAATAAATTGTATAAAATAAATCTCTAGTACCAAGACATTGAATTATAGAAATGTAATGACTTGGAACACATTGCCACAGGTCAGGACTTCCATCCTATTCCAACACAAGTCATGCTGCTTTGTATGAAATCTTTTTACTTTACGTAGCATACATTTTGCTTGATTTCAGACACCTAATATGAATTACATTCTTGCCAAATATGACATTTAAATTTTCATATATGTGGAACGCAGAAAAATGGAAAATCAATTTTACTAATATATGTAATAGCTGCACACGGCTGACAGAAGCATTCACATTTGGGGCCTAAAGAATCAGCCAATAACATTTCATGTCCCTTAGCTAACTCAGGAAATACATCGTATGATTGTGTCAATAAATGTATCTCTTGGCCAAGAAGCATCTTTAAGCCGGATTTCCTGCCGTTTCCTGCGAAGCTTCCTCACAACACTGAGCCCTGGCTCCGAGACGGAAGACGGTGAGAAGGAAGAGCAGCGTGAGTGCACACAACTAAAGGACACCACTGTACGCTTCGCTTCTTCTCACTCCAGGCTGCTGCGAGCTGTGATCAGCTCATGTGTAAATCCTCGGAATGAAAAGGAACACCGGAAAAATATCAAACTGCCTCTCTGCCTGTCTGTCTGTCTGTCTGTCTGTCTGTCTGTCTCTCTCTCTCTCTCTCTCTCTCTCGGATTTTTGTTCAACTGGAAGAATCAAGGAAATGACTTAAGGCTTAGGACCCATTGCACAATTTTTCTCACAAGTTAATATTTTTCCTTCATTTGAAAAATGGTAATGAATTTAATTTCTAAAAACCACTAAGACCATATCCCCAATACCTGAAACTCTGTAGATGCCTTCACACTTCATGCCATACTTCTCTACATAATCTATACATTCACGGAAAACTGCCGGCAGTCGAATGCCGTCATACATCATGGTCCTCTCTGCTGCATCAGCCAAAGGAATTCCAAAAATGGGTTTGAGATTCAGAACATCAATCTGAGGCACCTCTGGCTCCTGAATTGGCTTCTTCTTTTTCTTCTTTTCCTTCCACTGTTTAACAACATCAGCGGCTGTCAAGTCTTTTGACTTCTTCTCTTTATGTTTTTCTTCTTTGTGCTTTTCTTCTTTATGTTTTTCCTCTTTAGGTTTCTCTTTTATTTTAAAATCCTTCTCTTTCTTTTTAGAAAAGCTGGGCTTCTTGAAAACATGGATTCCCTTGGATCTCTTCATTTTGGAAGGACTTTCAGCTTCATCTCCAGAGCTATCTTCCTGAAAGGCAGCATAGCCTTCAGCTGCCAAAGAAATGCAGGGAGTGTACATTATATGTCTGTTTAACATAAAATTGTCCATATGCTTTTTAAAAACAGGACCAAAAAAAAAAAAAGTGCCACCTGGCAATAGCTAACTAGTTTTTCACTTGATTGGCCAACCCCGCTGGGTACTTCCAGCAAAATGAGATGCTGACATGAAATCTCCTGACCACAAGAGGGCGACATACAGAGAGCCAGTTATCCTTGCAACAGTAGGTGGTGAAAACTGGTTTTACTTTATACATGTGCCTAAGTGGAATTTTGGCAAACCAAGTATTATAAATATACAAGAAAGGCTCTACACAGAATTGCTAATGGAAAGAATCCACTTATAAAATAGAGCACTCTTTCATCATCCAAATCATCTCCTCTAACTTCATTTAGCTCAGATTTTTTCATATTTGGTCTCTTTAATTGTAGAGTCCATTTCAAACCATGACAAACTGCACTGCTGTTTAGATGCTCCAGTCATTCCCGTATCACACTTCGCTCTCCTGTCACTAACTTTTAAGTTCCTTCCGGAGACTGCAGCAGGAACTGAAACCTCATTTGGGTGAAGGACAGAACCAGGAAATTCCTAAATCTCCAGAGGTGGCCGAACAGGGCAGCCCACTTCCCTGCCTCAGGAGCCCTGGTTTTCACACACTGACAATTGCTTTCTATCATATCAGAGTTATCCTAGTTTTGTTATTTTAACATCTATAACTCTACTTTATTTAGCCAGCTACTTTACTAGCTATTTTATAACAAAGATTAAAGATATTTCCTAAGTACCTCTCTGATCAAAATATCACAAACCCCACACTAACCAGGATGGCAGAAATCTTACTACTACCATGACGTATAGTAACTGGAGTTCTCAGACACTGTTGGTGGAAGTGTAAACTGATATAACCACTCTGGGAAATTGTTGTAGAATCTACTAATGCTGAAATAAGCAGGGCCTATGAGCAAGCAATTCCACTGCCAGGCATATACACAACAGAATGCATAAATATGTACAACAATGTTCACAGAAGCTCTATTCACGACAGTCAAAAACTGAAAACCCAAATGACTAGTAACAGTAGAATGGATAAATTGTAGTGTTTCTATGTATTAATGTAATGCAACAAAATCCAGCAATAAAAACGAACAAATTACTGCCACATGAAATAACATGGATTAATCTAACAAACATAACATTGGGCAAAGGAAATTAGACACAGAAGAAAATCTGCTTCTATTTACATGAGGATAAAACAGGCAAGATCTGGCTATGCTAAAAGAAGTTTACCTTTGGGAGCAGTAGGGGATTCCCTTTGCAGGGGCAATGAAAGGGAATTCCGAGGGTGCTCATAATGCTCCATTTCCAGATCCCTGTCGTAGTTACACAGGAGTATCCATTTTGTGATAACCCATCAAGCTGTACACAATTTGTGCAAGTCTATCTGAATATTATGCTTCATACTAAGTTAACTTAAAAATACTGTGAAACTCAAAATAAAGCAATACTTAAATCACTTGATTTGCTTTTAGCATACTAACGACCTATGCTTAAACAATTCAGCCTCCCTATTGAACAGAACTATAAATGAATGCATCACGGCATTTGCTTAAGACAAATGAATAATTACTTTTTTCACAGTTCCAATAAAGTATACCCCAACTGGCCTATACAACCAATCCAAGAAAACAAGATTCAATATGGGCAAAATGCCAATATCTCCTTTTTATGTTATTTTAAATGACAACTTTAAGAAACTTCCACCAGAAAACTATACTATTTCTGGAAATTAGGCATTTTTGTGAAAGACCCTAAAATATAACTCTAGTATACAAAAATTGAGACCTTGAAAAATAAAGAACAAAAAATACCAAGCAGGCGTCTTTAGACATATTTCCAGAAGATGGCAGGTACATTAGTTTATCTAAAGCATAGAGAAAAATGACACTTACTCCTTTTTTCCTTTTTCTTAAATTTTCCTTTTTTCTTCCCATAGTCTTTCTCATCATCAGACACTATATCAGGAGGCTCATGGAGGCTGTCATGGGGAGGCGAGGGCTCACCAGTGCGGTACAATCCGGGAAACTTCGTAGGGCTGATCTCCTCAGAGCTGGGGGTTCGGGTGAGACCACTGCCATGTTCCACCCTGCGGTGTTCACTGGGGCTGCTGGTGGGGGGCAGGAAGCACTCAGTCATTCTGCCTCCCTGATGAGACAGTGAAGGGGGCTTCTCCGTTACCTATCCATTACACCTAGACAGACAGGCGGAAAAAAGATCATCCGAGTCATCTAACACCAACCAAAGCAGAAAACAACCACAAACACACAACACGGCAATTAATCTTGCCATTTACAAAATAGGTTTTCATTATCCTCCTTTAAAAAGACGCTTTCATTTTATTATCTCAAGTTACATTCCATGCATCATATATTTTAGTTCTCAAAGAGTTAAAAGCCCTGGGATCTTCAAGTATTAGAAAAATAAACCAAATGAAAATCAGAGCAGAGTACTCAAAGCAGAATACAGGGTTCCTTTTAAAAAGAGCTCACGGTTGTAAACGACTTCATGTTGATTGTTATCCAATATAAAATCTTGCTGTTTTTCTTTAAGCTATGACCAAACAATTATAAATAAATTACAAAGACTATTTATATAACTACATAGGAATAGTTTGGTATCAAAATTACAATTTACAATACAGTTAAAATGATATATTTAATGATTCACACAACTACAGATCATTACTACAGGTCTATGTTGCAAGCAATTTGTTCATGTGTTGATAAACTTTTATTTTGCTCAATTTAAAATACAAACAAAATAGATTTCACTAGAATGACACTACAAACATTAAGAATTCAAGGTCTGTTTGCATTTTTTTCTTCTTTAGATGGAGGGTACATAGTCAAAGTACTGTGTTCATAAATTGCCTCGATTACTTCTTATGATATTCAATTGAAATACTACTGGAATCATTTGCTTTTCTTTGTGCTCACTTTTAAGGTTATTTTGCAATTTAAAATACCCATAAGCTTTACATAGCAAGACTGATAAATCTGACCGTAACAAAGTCAAAAGACAAGCAAATGTAAAAAAAAATTGCAAATTGTAACCAAGAGCTAATTTCTTTAAAAAGCAGAGTTCTTACAAATCAATCAAAATATAAATAAATCAAGAGACCTGCACAAAGCATGTGAACAAGTGAACAAACAGTTCATAGAAAAATGACTCATATCTGTACAACAATGTTCAACTACAATTATAATCTTTAAAACACGTTACTATTTTTCTAACATCAGAGTAGCGAAGAACAAAAAAGGTGTGTACCAGCCTGTGTTGGTAAAGATATGAACAGAGATTCATATCTACTAACAGGACAAGTATAAATTAGCACAATCTTTTTTGAAAAGCAAGTTGGTAATATCTATCAAAATTCTGAATATATTCTCTTTGACCCAGGAATTCCTTTCAGAAACTCTCAGATATACTTTTACAAGAATTCAAAAATGCACACATGAAGGCCGGCCTGGTGGCTCAGGCGGTTAGAGCTCCATGTTCCTTACTCCGAAGGCTGCCAGTTCAATTCCCACATGGGCCAGTGGGCTCTCAACCACAAGGTTGCCAGTTCAATTCCTCGAGTCCCGCAAGGGATGGTGGGCTCCGCCCCCTGCAACTAAGATTGAACACGGCACCTTGAGCTGAGCTGCCGCTGAGCTCCTGAATGGCTCAGTTGGTTGGAGCACAGGCTCTCAACCACAAGGTTGCCGGTTCAACTCCTGCAACGGATGGTGGGCTGCGCCCCCTGCAACTAGCAACGGCAACTGGACCTGGAGCTGAGCTGCGCCCTCCACAACTAAGACTGAACTTGAAGCTGAACGGCACCGTCCACAACTAAGATTGAAAGGACAACAACTTGACTTGGAAAAAAGTCCTGGAAGTACACACTGTTCCCCAATAAAATCTTTTTAAAAAAAAATGCACATATGAAAATATTCACTTCAGCACTGTAAAAGCAAAAACAAAATAATCTAAATGGCTATCAATAGAAGATCAGTTACGTTATAGTCTATCCAAATAGAATACACAGAATTTCTGACAGCATGTAAGAAATAGTTAACCACTGTTACAATGGAAGTGGTAAAAGGAGAGGGAGAAAGATTTTTCAATTTTCCATTTTATCCCTTCTATATAGTATGAACCTTACCATGTCCATATGTTACTTTTTATTGTCATTTTTTAAAATGAACAGGCCATCTTTTTTTAACCTTATAAAAACACAGCTTTAAAAATCACGTTTTTGATAATATTTAGTAACGTGGGGAAAAAATTTAATTTACAGCACATCAATTTTTTAAATATATAAATACATATGCAAAAATTGTAATAAAACATTAATGATTACCTCTGAAATCTAAGATTGTGATCTAATTTTTTTTTTTTTACTTTTCTGCATTTTATAAATTTTCTACCCAGTATGCATTTGTATAATCACGAAAAGCATTAAAAAATAGGAGGAAGTTCTATTAAAGGATCTATAAGCATCACTATAATTCTTCTGTTTTTCTTGATGGGCCCTGACTTTTGCCTATCATTAAAAAAGAAAAACACATTTTATTTTTCTTTTAATTGCAGGCATTCTCATTTTCTACAGTCATGAGATTTGAGAGTTTAGAGGGAGCTAGAGTCCAACCAGCATTAACAGTTATATGGTATGTTACAGATGAGGAAACTAGAGCTCCAAAGACCAAGGAAGCCAAAACACAGTTGCCAACAAGGAGCACAGCTTTACACTCCAGATGTAAAACAGCTTAGAAGCATCCCATCCACACTGATCCATTTTGTTTTATGCTTCTCCCACTTGGCACTGCTGTCTTCACTCCCTGGAATCCAGTACTTCCTCCATGCCTAATGTACACTCATCCTTTAATATTAAGCCTGCAAATGGGCACAAAAAATCTTTCTGGAATGACAGAAATGTTCTAGATTTGGAATGTGGTGAAGGTTATATAAACCTGTAAATTTATGGAAAAATCATTGAATTGTATAATTAAAGTGGTTCAACCTTATGGTATGTAAATTACACAATAAAGCTGTTCAAAAAGAAAAAAAAGTACCAGCAACACTTTCTCCGGGAATCCTCCCTCATGACCGTCTCTGTCCAGTCTAAACTATAGATACTCCTTTTCTGTCCACCCAGACTCTCCTGGACATACCTCTACAATGCATATATCATGATGGATGTATGTGTTTTAATTACCTATGCACGTATCTATCGTGCCCAGTAATTTGTAAGCTCCAGCATTAAACATAACACAGGGCATACAGGAAGTACTCAAATGTTTACTTAATAAACTAATTATAGTCTCTTCTATGTTCTCAACATGTTGTGTGTGTACTGCTGATGAGACAAAGATTAGAAGAAATAAACCTGGCCCTTAGCCTTAAATTTTAATTAAAGAAACAAAGAAAGGATATCCAAATTTTATTTGAGTTCCTGTGACTTCAAGAACTTTCATATACATTAAGTAACCTTAGCACATTCTGAGAGAAAAGTAGTATTTTTCCATGTTTACAAACGGAAACTAACTAAGGCTCAGAGAACTAAAGTAACTTACCCTAAGTCATACATCAAGTAAGTGGTAAAACTGGGATCTGTTTGACTCGAAACACACATTCTTTCCACTAAACTGCCATATAGCTATACATATGCAAAAGGGAGTAAGCCTATTTATGCCAGGAGGAACAGCGTGGTTATACACAAGCAGAAACATGGGGCTTATCATGAGAATGGCAAGCAGGCTGGTCTGACCGGAACAATTTCTAACCCTTTCTTCCTTCCCCCCCACCCCACCATGTTCAAGCTGTTGTTTCTCAGTCTAGTTGTCTAGTTGTGTAGGACACAGCTCCCTGGCCCACGCTGGTATTAGGAGCCTTGCGCTCCCCTCAGCTCAGGTCTCAGGTCGGCTGTCGGCTGCTCACAGCAGCTCATGGCAGCTCACGCCCAGCTCCAGGGAGAGCCGTTGTTCACAATCTTAACTGCAGAGGGCGCAGCTCACTGGCCCATGTGGGAATCGAACCAGCAACCTCGGCGTTGGGAGCTCAGCGCTACAACTACCAGGGCTACCTGGCCGGCCCTACCAGACAGGTTTTGATCATTCCCTTCTCCATGTTCCTACAGCATTTTGCAAATTATATGTATGTGCACATGTCCTCCTAGTTCACAATTACCATTATTCAGTTTCCATACTAGATTGACAAAGAAGTTTTACACAGAAAGCGCTTACTAAATTATCTTGCAAAAACTACTCAAAAGACATATTGACTTGATTCACCTATAATTGGGAATGAATGAAAGAAGGGCAAGCAGCTAAAAGCAGATAGGAAGGAGTGAGAGCCTGAATATAGGATTTATCACGGAACAACGTTTTTGCATTAGAACACACTGTTTTGAGCACTAGGAATTATAGCAAGTCTAAACTTCACTGAATAAAAGTGCAGAAAAGAGAGGCCTGTATGGTCCTGGGTAAATTTAAGTATAAATAGCCAAAGGTAAGAAAATAAAACAAACCACAAAAATTATAAATTCCTACTTCTGGCAAGAGAACAGCTGTAAATTTACCTACATCTTAAGAAAGAATACTTATCCCTATTCCTCCTAGTAAACAGAACGAAAACTCCTGGATAACATATTTAAAAAGAAAACAACAACAAACTGACAGGTAGAGAGAAGAAGACAGACAGGATAAGGACCTCAGAATCCAAGAACAACACATTCGTGAGTTTCCTGAATTTTCTTTTTGCCTCTACATCGCAGACTTGGACCTCAAGAAGCCAGAAACCCAAAAACACTGGGCACAGATAAAACAACCACAACAAAAGCCTGCTCCCTCTAGCCAAATGGCCAGGAAAGAGATTGCTTTGCAAGACAGAAAACTTTTAGAAAGTAATGGTCTACTCCAGCCAAACAGCACAGTAAGGTTAAAAGCAAATGAATGGAAAAAATATACCATACAAACACATATAAGAAAGGTGAAGTGACTATAATGTCAGACAAAGCAGACTTCAAAACAAGAAGTATTGTCAGAAATAAAGAAGGTATTCCCACAATCACAACAGATATAATTCTACACATGTACATGCCTAATAACAGAGCTTAAAATACATGAAACAAAAACTGACAGAACTAAAGAAACAGATGAATCTTCAATTATTATTACAGAACTACTCTCAGTAAATGACAGAACAAACAGACAAATAGACAAATATCTGAGCTAGGACACAAAAAGCACAAATCATCAAAGCTCAAGTTGATAAATTAGATGTAATCACAATTTAAAACTTCCACTCTTTGAAAGAAAATCAAATTAGGAAAGTTAAGTGGCAAGCCACATACTCAAAGAAAATATTTGTAAAACGTATAGCTGCCAAAGAACTCATTTCTTCAGAAAAAATGAGTGTGTATTCGTGTGTATACATAGTATATATAACTGATTTATAAGATCTTATATATCTGTAAGAAACATGTAAATCAGTAAGACAAGTAATTCAAAAAATAATGAGCAAAATATATGAACGGACATTTCACCCAAGAAAATGCACAAATAGTCAAAAAGCACATGAAAACAATGCTCAATATCACTGCTCATTAGGGAAGTGCAAATTCCAACCATAATAAAATACCGCTATATACTCACTACAATCACTACAATCAAAAGCACTGACAATACTAAGTGTTGGTGTGAATGTGGAGCAACTATTACTCTTATCTGTTGTTGGTGGGAATCTAAAATTGCACGACCACTTTAGAAAAGTGCTTACCAGTTTCTTATAAAATTCATACATACTTATACCACCTAACAATTCCACTCTCAGATATTTACTCAAGAGTAATGAAAATGTAAGTCTACACAAAGTCTTGTCAATGAAAGTGCATAGTACCTTTATTCACAGTAGACTGGAAATAACTCAATTATCTGTCAACAAGCAAACAATTAACATAAATTATAGTATGTCCTTATAACAGAACATTACTCAGCAAAAAAAGGGAACAAATTACCTATGGACACAACACAGATGAGTATCAAAAGCAATGAGCAAAAGAATCCAGACACACAAGAACACACATTGTATAAGTCCATGTATATGGAATTCCAGAACAAGCAAAACTAATCTGTAGTGACAGAAAGCCAATTAGTGGTGCTGTTGGGCCAGATGTGGCCAGCCAGGAAGTGCATGCAAAGGGGCATGACAGAATGTCTGGGGTGATAAAAAGTCCCATATCATGATTATAGTGGTGGTTTCACAGTTATCAAAACCCAAAGAACTGTATGTACACTTTCAACTGGGTGAATTTTATAGTATGTGAATTATACATCAGTAAGGTAGAAAAAAACTTTTTGAAAGAAATTGATGACTGATCCTAAAATTTTTAGAAATGAAAAGAACTTAGAATAGCCATACCATCTAGAAAAAGAACAGTTACTAAAGCAAAAGTAATGAAGACAGTATGGTATTAGAGTAAGGACAGACAGATTAGTGGAACAAACCAGAAAATTCAGAAAGAGACCCATGTGTATACAGTCAATTGATTTTCAACACTTCCTGGCTGGTCACATCTGGCCCAACAGCACCACTGATTGGCTTTCTGTCAATACAGATTAGTTTTGCTTGTTCTGGAATTTCATATACTGGGACTTATACAATGTGTATTCTTTTGTGTCTGGATTCTTTTGCTCATTGTTTTTGATACTCATCTGTGTTGTTGTGTCTATCGGTAATTTGTTTCAACAAAGATTTCAATGGAATTCATGGGGACAGGAAAGTCCTCAACAAAAGGTGCTGGATGAACCACGTGGAAAAAAAGAGAAGCTTAGCCCCCTTTATCACATCACACACAAAATGTAATTCATGATAAATCACAGACCTAAAATGTAAAAGCTAAACACTGCAAAACTTCTAAAATAAAACAGGTTTTTTTTGACACCTTGGGGTAAGAATTTCCCCTACAGGACCAGAAAGTATTAACTATAAAATTAAAAACTGACAAACTGGACTTTATCGAAAGTAAAAACTTCTGCTCATCAAAAGACACCATTAAGAAAATGACTAGTCAAACAAAATGCCTTTGTTCTCCAAAGGCCTGGAGATCACATTACAAGGCATACAGAGGTTGCCAAAAAAATGTATACATATTTTAAGAAAGGAAAACTGGATTAAAATTGTAATACTCACTGTATACCGATAACAAAAGATGAATACAAGTTTGACTTCTGCAACTACAAGAGGTGCTCAAAGTGGTTACCATGAGCGTCCAGACACTTCTGATTACAGCGAACTACTGCTTGAGCAACATTCACCAAAATGTCCACTTGTGTACATTTTTTTTACACCCCCGGGACACATGTATCTGACAAAGGACTTATATCTAGAACATATGAAGAACTCCTATAATTCAATAATAAAAAGACTAACAAAAACAAAAATAGGCAAAAGAGTTGAGCGAACAATTAACAAAAGAATATATACAACTGGTCAATAAGCCTATAAAAAAAGCTCCACATTACTAAACATTAAAGAAATGCAAATTAAAACCACAATGAGATATCAACAGACACCATCTAGAACGGCTAAAATTTAAACAGAAAGACAATTCCTAACACCGATGAAGATGTGGGGCATCAGGAAGTTTAATGTGTGTGATGTCAGCGGGGTGGTGGATTGGGGTGGGGGTTGTCACTGTGAGGGAGATAAATGATAAATATCTAACTATTACATTGTTTTGTGCACCGGAAACTAATTAAAAAAATGTTACAAAAAACAAAAAAGAAAGAAAGATAAATGGAGACCTATGATCTCCATTAAGAAAAAAAAAAATACATTGCTGGTGGGAAAGTAAAGCTTAACCACTTTGGAAAAGTGTTTGGCAGTATCTTTTAATTAAGTCCTGACACACATGACCTACAAATTCCACTCCTGAATATTTACCCAAGAGAAATGAAAACATATATTCACAAAAAGACTTAATGATCAGAGTAACTTTATTCATAACAGCTAAAAAGTAGAAACACCTACATGTCCCTCAACCAGAGACTGGATAAACAAGCTGAAATATATTCATACATTGTAATATTAGCATTTTTTTTAAGGAACAAACTCCTCATACACACATCAAAATAGAAGAATTTCAAAAGACAACACACCCAGACACAATAGATTATACAATGTATGTTTCTATTTACATGAAGTTCTGGAATAGGCAAATTCATCTGTCAAAAAAATTTTAATTGTGGTTGTGGGGGTGTGGGGAAGAGGCAAGGATTGAGTACAAAGTAGCAAGAGAGAACTTTCTGGTTGATAGCTATGTTCTGTATCTTGACAGGCAGAGTGGGCTATATGTTTGTAGACATTTGTTAAACTTATTAAACTGTGCATTTCACTGAATATAAATTACATCTCAACAAAATTTCTCGGGGGAAAAAAAAACCTATGGGTGCCATATAGAGATGACTGATCATAAACCATTGAAAAAGCGACCTTCCCTTTCAAATGTTACTACTCTCACTTTACCATCAACATCCCACCAACCCCCACACCCAAAATCAGTACAACAGGAATGTCTATTTCCAGTCCTTCCCAAATGAAAATCTAGGGTTAGTTCCTATGCACAAGTTAATTTCTCTCCAGAAAGAAATGAAAGTAAAAAATATTACTTCTGCAACATCTAACAAAAAGTATTAAGTTAAAAGTATAGCAAAAAACCACACCTAGAATTTTACTTTAGGACCAAAAACAAATTATAACTTTGAAACTGAATAATATTTCAAGTCAAAAATAACAGTTATGACAGTCATAATTGAGGTAAAGCAAAAAAAAAAATCATAAAAGTAGACTCAAACAACAATGGTTTAAAAACATTCACTTCTCCAAAGAACTACAATATGCATTGTCCTTTATAGTCTTTTCTGCTCATGTACCAGTATTAATCAGCACACATAAGAATCACTTGGAAAAAAAAAAACTCACTTGTCCATGCAAAAGGACAAAGCAATATAAGTAGGGAAGAAAGATTGCTATATTAAAGTCTCTGAGATGAGCTTTGGAAATAAGTCTAACAGTTTATTAAACTTGATTAGTATCTACACAGAAAAGCGCCTATTCCAGAAAACCAACAGCTTGCTTAACTAGCTTGTAAGTTAAACAAATTCAATATTTTCTAAATGCTCTTTAATAAACACTCAGCTAAAATTCATTAGAAGCAGCTTTTCCTCATTTTTATGGTTTTTAAAATCCTCTGTAAATTAAAAGTCTCTAACCTAAAACTACTAGGGAATCCAAATACTGGCTCATTAATACACTACATATTGAACAATAATATTAATCTACTATTTGGGAATGTCAAATTTTGTAAGCAGTATTTGCAATGTACAGTACATTCTTGTGCTTCAATATACAGTACATTCTTGTGCTTTTCCACTTCAAATGAAGTGGAAAATGTTCTCAATTAAAGAACAAGCGTGTCCAGATCATAAAGCACTAGGCACCCTGCACAGTAAATGAAGAGACCCACATCAAACACATCATGAGGTTTCCGAGGACAGGGAGATAGAAAGATGATATTGAAAGATTCCTGCCAGGTAGGGGACAGGGTAAACAACTTATTTACAAAGGATCAGGACCAACTTGCCAACACTGGAAACTTAAATATAATAAAGGAGTATTTTCAAAACTTTGGAAGAAAATTAGTTCCAACAATCATTCAAATGCATAGGTATAATAGAATAAAGACATTTTCAGACACACAGTGGCAAGAAATGTAGTTTCCACAAACTTTCTCAAGAATCCTGACGAATTGATATGCAACCCTGGAGAGCAACAAAGGAAGCCCCAGAAAAAGCAGGCCTATCACCAACATATGACAGAGTCCACAGCGATACTGAGGAAAGAAGAGCTCCCAAGGACAATGGGATTTACAGACACACCTGACCATATGGAAAAGAATAGTATATGTGGTAAAAAGCCGCTAGAGGATTTGGAATAAATTTCTCATAAGAACAGAAAAAAAAAGCAAATAAAAATGAGATAAGCATTAACTCAAAGACAAGGGTAGATGAGAAAATGAAATTGTAAGTCTACTGGCTGGCTCAACATTACACAATATTGGTCCAATTATCACAATGAAAACAATGAATACTGATTTAATCAAACAATGTGAGCAACACGATTCTATCAGAAGACTGAGGCAGGGAACTAACTCGGGGATGGGTATGAGAGACCTAAATCCAAATTTACCAGAATGCCTGGTAACAGATAATGTCTAAAACAGGACTCAAATAACTCAGCATATAGTCATACTCATGACTAAGATTTATTACAGTGAAAGGATACAAAGCAAAAAACAACAAAAGAAAAGGTACAAGCTTCCAAGAGTGCTCTCACAGTGGAGTCACAGGGACAAGACGAATCATTCCAACGACAGTAATAGAAATGCTGCCTGTTGGGCAGCTCCTCAGACTCAGAGGCCAAAGTCTTTGTGGCACCTGATTGTGTAGGTACCCTCTATTTAGCATGTACCAAAATTCCGGACTCCCAGAAAGAAAGCAGGTATTCAGCATAAACCACACTGTATAACAGTTTAAGCACAGTGAGCCACTCACCATTTAGGAAGTTTTACATGATATGAGGAACTTCAGCAGTCAAGTTCCCAGCTGCCAGCCAAGGGCCAACCTTACAAGCAGGACTTTCTAAAGACAGCAGTCTAAGGCCTACTTGGAGTAACTCTACACGAGTACTATCTGATTTCTTAAACTATGCTTATGAATTACTCTGATAAAATTTTAAAGGATCGTTGCAAATCTTATTTTAAATTCAAATAAGGGCAGCCAGTTGGCTCCGTTGGTTAGAGCGCAGTGCTCCTAACACCCAGGTCGCCGGTTCGATTCTCACATGGGCCAGTGAGCTGCACCCTCCACAACTAGATTGAAAGCAACGACGACTTGACTTGGAGCTGATGCGTCCTGGAAAAACACACTGTTCCCCCATTTAAAAAAAGAAAAAAAGAATTGCTTCCCTTTCTCAGTTTGCAAAATCAAGAAATGCAGAATAAAATAAAATTAAATGACTGTATTTGTTTTAAATAAATAAAATCAACAAACTATAAAAATTCAAATAAAAGAGAAAAACAGATTTTCTCTTAAAATATGAATATTACCACCCAAGAAAAATATTTTTAAGTTCGCAAACTGAAATGGGAGAGAAAAAATCCTTCAGAAGAAGCAGATTAGGTTTAAAGGATTTCATATCATCAATAGTGACATTCTTTCCACGGTATTTCAGGTTTATGACCTGTACACAGTAAATGCAAACCAGTATTCATTTATTAGCTTGACAAGAATTTCTCATGCACATCCCCACAGACCAACTGTCATCCAATTTAACTGTTATAAATTAGTCCTTTCAAATCCACTAACATTGGTTTAGGGCTGTACTTTAACAGGGATTTTACTCTTGGGTTACTGTTTCTTTCTATACCCTTCTTACATATCATCAGACTTAATCTTTATTTTAGCTTCTCCCCTGCCCCCAAGTGCTTATGCAAATGAACGTTTAATTAGAAGCCCATATACCACTCATAAACATGCACCAAATGACAGTGAATTAATATTTTCCACTCAGCTTCCCAACATTTTCAGTATCACTGATTAAAATATGCCTGAGACCTGTGCAAAATCGATTTAAAGAATGTGAAATTCTAAAGTTCATTATAATGAATATGGATGCCTTTTTAATGCTGACTATTATATGACTAATAACAAGAAAACAAAAAACATTAACAAATTATGTTAGTCGACTGACATGATGAATATGTAAAATCAACGTCTAGATAAGACTAAGATCCAAAGAGCACAGATGATGTCCATTATTTAAACTGAAAGTTCAAACTCTCAGGATTAAAATGTCAAGTGTTGGAAAACAAGCAGCCTAACACACAGAACACGGCAGACAGAAATAATTCCAACGTCTGCCAACAAGGCGAAAGGCTGGGAAGGACCCAAGTCAGTTCTACAAACAGCTGTTGGAATAAAAGAGTGTACATTTATGTGTATTAAGTATTGAAGAAAAACCCACACTGGACTTTTACCTATAAACACAATGAAAAGTACTATCACTAGCAGTCACTCTAATACAGAGGACAAAAAAGAAGTTCTCTTATTAAAAACATCATAATTAATATCATTCAGTACTTAACGGGGAAGCAAAACATTTTTAAAGGGATGGTATATATAGCCTTTTGTGTGTGTGGGGGGGGAGGACAGGCCCCTTTCCTGCCATATTTTATAATCACATGATCTATTCTCAAGTAAATCTTAAATTAGAACTTAACTGGTGGTGGGGGGGGAACCAACAAACTTTATTTAATAATACTTCTTTTAAAAACCACACCATTGGGGCCAGGCCGGTGGCTCAGGCGGTTGGAGCTCCATGCTCCTGACTCCGAGGGCTGCCGGTTCGATCCCCACATGGGCCAGTGGGCTCTCAACCACAAGGTTGCCAGTTCGGTTCCTTGACTCCCGCAAGGGATGGTGGGCTGCACCTGCAACTAGCAACGGCAACTGGACCTGGAGGTGAGCTGCGCCCTCCACAACTAAGACTGAAAGGACAACAACTTGACTTGGGAAAAAAAAAAAAAAAGTCCTGGAAGTACACACTGTTCCCCAGTGAAGTCCTGTTCCCTTTCCCCAATTAAAAACAACAACAACAAAAAAAAAAACACCACACCATTGGTTACAATAGAAACTGGATAAAAGTATGTAGGCCATGGTTCCCAAACAATGCACTGAGACACCTGAGCTCCGTCAGCAACCTCACACAGAAGCCATGAAGTTCTCCTAAATTTGAGGAAGACAGAGCAGTACCGCAGTGCTCCCCCTTATCTGCGGTTTTGCTTTCTGTGGTTTCAGTTACCCAGTCAGTGGTAGTCCAAAAATATTAAATGAAAAGTTCCAGAAATAAAGAATTCATAAGTTTTTAATTGTGCACTGTTCTGAGTAGTGTGATGAAATCTCGTGCCACTCGGCTACATTCCACGCAGGACATGAATCATCTCCACACGGCATATGCCCCCCACCCATTAGTCATTCAGTAGCCTTCTCGGTTATCAGAGCAATTGTTGCAGCATCGCAATGCTTGTAAGTTCAGGTAACGCTCATTTTACTCAATAATGGCTCAAAGAGCAAGATTAGTGATGTTTGCAATCCGCATAAAGCAGTAAAGTGCTTCCGTTAAGTGAAAAGGTAAAAGTTCTTGATTTAAGGAAAGAAAACACAAGTCGTATGCTGAGGTTGCTAAGATCTACAGTAAGAAGGAATCTTCTATCCACGAAATTGTAAAGAAGGAAAAAGAAATGTGTGCCAGTTTTGCTATCACAACTCAAACTTTAAAAGCTACAGCCACAGTGAGTGATAAATGCTTAGTTAAGATGGAAAAGGCAGTAAATTTGTGGGTGGAAAACATGAACATAAAATGTGCTCTGGCTGACAGCAGCATGCTGTGCCAGAAAGCACTGAGCCTACACAGGCTTCAGCAAGGGATCCTCTGAAATAAGTGACCACATTCGCACGACTTTTATTACAATGTATTGTTATAACTGTTCTATTTTATTATTAGTTATTGTTGTTAACCTCTTACTAATTTCTAAATTAAACTTCATCATAGGCACGTATGCATAGGAAAAAACAGTATATATATGGTTTGGTACTATAGGTGGTTTCAGGCATTCACTGGGGGTCTTGGAATGCATCCCCTGTGGATAAGGGAAGACTATCATACTCAACATCTGTCAGACACTACAAGCTATTTGCTAAAAGTTCAGTTTCAACATTAGATTGCACTACATTCCTTTCGCTGACATATCTTTATGAAACTGGGTTTTCTGTGGTAGCTAGGATAGATAAAACAAAAAACAAACAGAAAAAGTACCATGCAAAAATCAACATGGAACAAGAAACAAGGATGGTAATGTCCAATCTGACTGCAAAGCATTACAAGTTGTGCAGTGTCCAGCAGGCACACACAAACCATTAATTTCAGTCATTTAAAAGTGAAATAAAACCATTATTATGTATATTATTAGCATGGCAATGTACTAATATAACATTATACTAATAACTATGATTTGTGTAATATTATATGATGAGTACAGTTGACCCTTCAACAACATACGTCTGAACTGCATGGGTCCACTTACATGCAGATTTGTTTCAATAAATACCTGTACTATTTTCGATCCATGGTTGGGAGTCCGCAGATACAGAGGGCTGACTGTATACGCATTGATCTATACTTTTTTATATTGGGGACTTGAGCATCTGCAGATTTTGGTATCTACTGGGAGTCCTGGAACCAATCACCTGTGGATACCAAGGGACAATTTAAGTTTTGGGGAGTCAAAAGTTATATGCAGATTTTCAACTGTGTGGGGGGGCTGGTGTCCCTAACCGCTACACTGTTCAAGTTTTAACTGTATTATACATTAGAATATATGCGTATCTATTAATACATTATTAACATAAAAACATTCTCTCTCTCAATTTACATGTATTATTTTTTCAAATGGCTACTAAACTGCCAACATATAAATACATACTAAGTTTTGTGAACCTAACAAGATAATATATGGAACTATTAGATATTTCCATTAGGCTGATGCCAGGTCGAAAAGCAGGACATGTACAAGAGGAAGCTGAAATATCACGTCATAAATTAAAGTAAAAAGTTATGAAAGCCTGGAATAAAGTCAAAAGGATTCAGCAGTCAACTAGAAGAAGCTCCCACTGACCAAAGATGGGACAGTATGAACACCAATAACATTAATAACGGTCATAAACTAAAATGTATCAAGTGTATTTAAATCTATAAGTTCATAAAGATACTCAAAAATAAAAGTCATTGGTCATTTTGGAGATTGTAAACAGAGACTATCACCACTTAGTAAGCAATGTAAAAATGGAGACTGGCAATGATTATCTAGGCTGCTAATATCACACACAAAAAAGAGAGAAAATCACATCTTATTTGCTCTCTGATAGATGCACACATACCAGCGTTGCAAAAATAAAACAATCTGATCATGCTTCAAAAATCTGTAAGACATACAATTTAGTTTCTTTAGTTAATACTCTGCAAGAAAAAGAGACAGGAAGAAGGGAGAGTGGGAAAGGGAACCTAAAAATTAAAAGATTTAAGACCAGAAATGAGAAGATAAACTACAGACTGTGAAAAAATATTTGTAAAAGACTACTTGATAGAGAACTGTTATCCCAAATGTACAAAGAACTCTTAAGACTAAACAATTAAAAACAAACAAATTTAAAAATGGGTAAAAGGCCAGAACAGACACCACACTCCAAAAAGACACACACAAGACAAATAAACACATAAAAAGATGCTCCAGGGAGGTTCTGATCAACACAGCCGAGTAGGTAAACACTATGCTCACCTTCTCTCACGAACACATCAAAATTATAACTAAATTATAGAACAATCACCCTGGAGAACCAGCTGAAGACCAGCCAAGCAGAACTCCTGTAACTAAGTACACACGTAAGAAGCCATGTGGAGACTGGCAGGTGGGGAGGAGACTTGAAATGGGCTGGTCCCACACCTGTGTGTGGCAGTTGAAAATTGAGAGGGATACCTGGGCTACAGACCCCCCCCCCCTTGAGGGGTAAGGGGTCCCAGCCCCACACAAGGAAACACAGCCCAGAGCACCAGTGCCAGGAACAGGAGTCCCCACAACATCTGGCTGTGACAATCAGCAAGAAATCATCCAGGTGAGATGGAAGGTTGTTGAAACGCAGGTGTCCCCTTAAAGGGCCAGCACACAGACTCACTCACACTCACCCACCTTAAGCTCCAGCAAAGGGACAGCAGCTCTAAAGGCAGCAAGAACATGTGGGGAGAAACTGAATTGTGTGGCTGCAGTGTGAGGGCTGGAGGGAGCAGCCACCATTGCTCCTGGGTTATGCCCTCCTCCCACACAGCCTGCAGGTGCACGCTATGTGAGTGGAGGGCTCCTGTATTGAGTGGAGGGCTCCTGTATTGAGCCCTCCACTCACACAGCATGCATATGCAGGCAGAATCCAAATCTGAATCTGCATTAACCTGGTAAACACTGCTCGCTCCCACCCTAGTGAATCCCTGAGACCCAGTCCCATACAATTCATGCACGGCCCGAGCTACTTTTAAACGGTTGTATCTCACAGGCAGTTGGTGGCTGGCCTCGGCATGCCCTGTGACTCTTGCTAAGTGGCCCCAGGCCCTGCACTGGTGGCAGCAGGCCTTGGTTCAGTGTGTCCCCTCCCACATGTCTCTGGAAAAGCATGGGCAGCTACCAACCCCAAATTGCTTTGTAGATCCTACTAGATGGCCCTGGGCCGGGTACAGGCAGCAGCTGACCTTGGCCTGCACTGGAGTCCTTCTCAAGAGACCCCAGAACTGACACACCCAGTGGCCAGCTTCAGACCACAACAGAGCATCACCCCACTTGCTCCACAAACAGCATACTTAAAGGCTGATCTTGGCAGGCTCCAGAGCCCCACTGAGGCAAATCCTGCTCTGTGGGGTCAGCCCCCAAACAGCACCGCATCTGCTGTGTTCGTGGCCAGTCCTCACAGCCAGTCAGCCTGAGTGTCAATCCCACCCACTGACATGCCAACAGTAGTCAAGGCTCAACGACAACAGCATGGGACACACACCTACACAAGGGACTCTGGAACACCTGGCTCAGGTGACCAGGAAGACTGCAACACTGGGACCCAAAGGACACCTACTACATAAGGCGACTATGCCAAGACAGGGAGATGTAGCAGAAACAAACATAGAGAGGCAAACAAAATGAGAAGACAAACAAACATTTTCCAAATGAAAGAATAAGACAAAGCTCCAGAAAAAGAACTAAACAAAATGGAGACAAGCAATGTACCAGACAGAGAGTACAAAACACTGGTTGTAAGGGTGCTCAATGAACTTAAGAATAAACTGAGTGAAAACTTCAACAAAGAGATAGTAAACATAAAAAAGGACACAGGAAACATAAAAAAGAACTACTGGTCAGAAATAAAGAACACATTAACTGACATAAATAAACTGGAAAGAATCAACAGCAGATCAGATGAAGCAGAGGATCGAATCAGCAATTTGGAAAACAAGTTAATACAAAACACCCAATTGGAACAGCAAAAAGAAAAATAAATTTTAAAAAGTAAGGATAGTTCAAAGGACCCCTGGGACACAACAAGCATACCAATATCTGCATCATAGGGATACCAGAAGGAGAAGAGAGAGAAAGGAATTAAAACCCCATTTGAAGAAATGACTGAAAACTTCCCTAACCTGGCAAAGGAAATAGATACACAAGTCCAGAGAGCACAGTGTGTCAAAAAAGATAAACTCAAAGAGTCCCACACCAACACACATCATAATTAAAATGCCAAAGGTTAAAGACAAAGAGGGAATCTTAAAAGCAGCAAAAAAAAAGCAGTTATTACCTACAATGGAGCTTCTGTAAGACTGTCAGCAGATTTCTCAACAGAAACTTTGCAGGCCAGAATGGACTGGCAGGAAATAGTCAAAGTCAGGACAAGCAAGGACCTACAACTAAGACTATTCTACCCAGCAAAGCTATCATTTAGAATTGAAGAAGAGATAAACAGCTTCCCAGACCAAAATAAAAAAAGAAAGGCTAAAGGAGTTCACCACCACCAAACTAGTATTACAAGAAATGTTAAAGGGACTTCTTTAAGAAGAAAAAACAAACATAAATATAACTTATAAGACGACAATAACTACATACCTACCAATAATCACTTTAAATGTAAAATGGATTAAATCCTCCAATCAAAAGACATAGGGTGGTGGTGGTTAGAGCGTGGCGCTCTTAACAACAAGGTTGCCGGTTCAACCCCACATGGGCCACTGTGAGCTGCGCCCTCCACAACTAGATTGAAACAATTACTTGACTTGGAGCTGATGGGTCCTGGAAAAACACACTTAAAATAAATAAAAGTTAAAAAAAAAAAGACATAGGGTGGCTGAAGAGATAAAAAGAATGAATAACAAGACCTATGCATATGCTGTCTACTAGAGACCCATTTCAGATCAAAAGAGACACAGAGACTGAAAGTAAATGGATAGAAAAAGGTGCTGCATGAGAATGGAAACAGAAAAAGAAAAAAGAGGGCTGGCTCTGTGGCTCAGGCGGTTGGAGCGCCGTTCTCCTAAGGCCGAGGTCACCAGTTCAATTCCCACATGGGTCAGTGAGCTGCACACTCTACAGCTAAGATTGTGAACAACAGCTCTCCCTGGAGCTGGGCTGCTGTGAGCAGCTGGAGATTGGCGTGAGCGGTCACGAGCTACCATGTGCAAACGTAAGCAGCCAGCAGCCAGCGTGGGCTGCCATGGGCTGCCGTGGGCTACCGCGTGCGCAATGGGTGGCCGGTGGCCAGCATGAGCAGCCAGCAGCCAGCGTGAGCAGCCAGCAGCCAGTGAGAGCTGCCGTGAACTGCTGTGAGCAGCCGATTGATGACTGGCGACTGCCTGCCTCAGCTGGGGGAGCGCAAGGCTCATAATACCAGCATGGAGCAGGGAGCTGTGTCCTACACAACTAGACTGAGAAACAACAGGCTTGAACCGGAGTGGGGGAGGGGAGAGGTGGAAGAAGGCAGGAAAAAAAAAAGAAAAAAGCTGGTGAACTAATACTTACATCGGACAAAACAGACATTAAACCAACGTCCATAACACAAGACAAAGAAGTACATTACATAACGATAAAGGGATCAATTCAACAAGGGGCTATAACTCATAAAAATTTACACACCTGATGTAGGAGCACCTAAATATATAAAGCAAATATTGACAAACATAAAGGGAGAGATCGACAGTAATACAGTAATTGTAAGAGATTTTTAACACCCCATTGACATCAATGGATAGATCATCCAGACAGAAAATCAACAAGGGAACAGCGGCCTTAATTGACACATTAGACCAGATGGATTTAATTGACATTATTTTAGATCATTTCACCCCAAAGCAGCATAATATACATTCTTCTCAAGTGCATATGGAACACTTTCCAGGATGGATCACATGTTAGGCCACAAGGCATGTCTCAATAAATTTAAGAAAACGGAAACCTCATCAAGCGTCTTCTCTGACCACAAAGGTGTGAAACTAGAAATTAATCACAAGAAAAAAACTGAAAAACACAAGCACATGAAGGCTAAGTGGGTTAACAATGAGATCAAGGAATCAAAAATACCCTGAAATAAACAAAAATGAAAACACAGTTCAAAATCGATCTGACACAGTGAAAGCAGTTCTAAGAGGGAAATTCATAGCAATACAGGCCTACTTTAAAAAACAAGTAAAATCTCAAATAAACAATCTAACCTCATACCTCAAGAAACTAGAAAAAGAACAACAAACAATGCACAAATGGAGAAGAAAGGAAATAATAAAGATCAGAGCAGAAATAAACGAAACAGAGGCTAAAAAAGCACGATACAAAAGATCAATGAAACCAAGAGCTGGTTCAGCTGGTTCTTTGAAAAAAATAAACAAAACTGATAAACCTTTATCAAACTCATCTAGAAAAAAAGAGGACCCAAATAAATAAAATCAGAAATGAAAGAGAAGACACCACAGAAATACACAAAATTTTAAGGAAATACTAAAAGCAATTATGTGCCAGCAAATTGGACAATCTGGAAGAAATAGATACATTTCTGGAAGCATACACTTTCAAGGCTGAATCAAGAAAAAACTGATTAGTACTAATGAAATCGAATCAATAATCAATAAGCTCCCAACAAACAAAAGTCCTGGACCAGACGGCCTCACAGGTGAATTTCAGCAAACAATCAAAGATTTGATGCCTAATCTTTTCAAACTACTCCCAAAAATCCAAGAGGAGGGAAGGCTCCCAAGCTCATTTTACAACGCCCATTACCCTGAATCCAAAACCAGACAAAAACATTACCCAAAAAAAAAAAAAAAAAAAAAAAAAAATCTATAGGCTGATATTCCTGATGAACAGAGATGTAAAAACCTTCAAAAAATATTAGCAAACCAAATTCAGCAATAAATTAAAAAGATGACACACCATGATCAAGTGGGATTTATTCCTGGGATGCAGTTTGGTTCAATATCCTCAAATCAATTAACATGATACACCACATAAACAAACTGAAGGATAAAAATCATATGATCATATCAATAAATACAGAAAAAACATTTGAAAAAATCTAGCATCCATTTCTGATAAAGACTTAGCAAAACGGGAATAGAGGAAACATACCTCAACATAATAAAGGCCATATATGACAAATTCACAGCTAGCATCACACTCAAAGGCGAAAACCTAAAAGTATTTTCCTTAAGATCAAGAACAAGAAAAGGGTGTCCATTTTTACCACTTTTATTCAACATAGTATTGCAAGTCCTAGCCACAGCAATCACACAAGAAATAAAAGGTATCCAAATTGGAAAAAGAAGTAAAACTGTCATTATTTACAGATAACATGATACTAAATAGAGAGAGCCCTAAATAGTCTACCAAAACCTATCAGAACTGATAAATGAATTCAGCAAAGTAGCAGGGCACAAAATTAACCAGAAATTACTGTATTTTTATACACCAATAATGAACTACCGTGTGTTTCCCCGAAAATAAGACCCAGCCAGACCATCAACTCTAATGCATCTTTTGGAGCAAAAATTAATATAAGACCCAGTATATATTATATTATATCGTAATATATCATATAAGACTGGGTCTTATATTATAGTAAAATAAGACCGGGCCTTATATTAATTTTTGCTTCAAAAGACACATTAGAGCTGATTGTCCGGCTAGGTCTTATTTTCGGGGAAACACGGTATTAGAGAAATTAAGAAAACAATTCCACTTACAATTGCATCAAGAAAAATACTTAGCAATAAATTTAACCAAGGAGATAAAAAACCTGTATTTGGAAAATTATAAGTCATTGAAGGAAGAAATTGAAGAAAATACAAATAAATGGAAGCATAGATCATGCTCATGGATAGGAAGAATTAACATTTTTAAAATGTCCATACTACCCAAAGCAATCTATAGATTCAATGCAATCCCTATCAAAACACCAATGGCATTTTTCACAGAACTAGAATAATCCTAAAATTTATATGGAATCATAAAAGACCCAAAATTGCCACAGCAATCTTGAGAAAAAACAAAGTTGGAGGTATCACGCTACCTGATATCAAACTATACTACAAGGCTAATCAAAACAGGATAGTATTGGCATAAACCATGCCTATACAGTCAAATAATCTATGACAAACGAGGTAAAAACATACATTGGAATAAAATCAGTCTTCTCAATAAGCGGTATCGGGAAAACTGAGCAGATACATGCCAAAAGATGAAACTAGACCACTTTACTACACCATATGCAAGAATAGACTCAAAATGAGTTTATTAAAGACTTCAATGTAAGACCTGAATGGAGCCATAAAACTTCTAAAAGAAAAATATAGGCAATAAACTCTTTGACATTGCTCTTAGTAATGTTTTACTGATGTATCTCCTCCAGGCAAGGGAAATAAAACAAAAATTAACAAATGGGCTACAGAACCTAAAGGTTTTGAACAGCAAAAGCAACCATCAACAAAACAAAAATACAACCTACTCGATAGAAGAGGATATTCATCAATAACACCACTGATAAAGGGTTAATATCCAAAATATATAAAGAACTCATACAACTTAATACCAAAAAAAACAAACAATTCAATTAAAAATGGGCAGAGTGCCTCAATAGATATTTCTCCAAAGAGGACATACACATGGCCAGTAGACATATGACAAGATGTTCAACATCACTAATCATCAGAGAAATGCAAATTAAAACCACAATGAGGTATCACCTCACACCTGTCAGAATGGTTATCATCAATAATAAACAAACAAGTGTTGGCGAAAATGTGAATAAAAGAAAACCATCCTGCTCTGTGGGTGGGATTGCAAATTGGTGCACCCATTATGGAAAACAGTATGGAGGTTCCTCAAAAAATTAAAAATAGAACTACCCTACGACCCACTAATTGCCCTTCTGGGTAGTTATCCAAAGAATTCCAAAACATTAATTCGAAAGATATGTGCATCCCTATGCTCTCTGCAGCATTATTTACAATAGCCAAGATATGAAAGCAACGTTTCTATCAATAGACAAATGGATAAAGATGTGCTACGTATGTGCAATGAAATATTACTTGGCCATAAAAAGAATGAAATTTTACCATATTTGTGACAACATGGATGAACCTAGAGGGTATTACGCTACATGAAATAAGTTAGACAGAGAAAGACTAATACCATAGGATGTCACTTGTATGTAGAATCTAAAAAAAAAAAAAAAAAGATAAATGAACAAACAAAACAGAAATAGACTCATAGATACAGAGAACAAACTAACGGCTGCCAGATGGGAGGTGGATTGGGGAGCTGTCTGAAAAAAGTGAAAGGATTAACAAGTACAAATTGGCAGTTACAAAATAATCATAGTAAATACAGCATAGAGAATATAGTCAATAATATTGTAATAACTATGTATGGTGTCCGGTGGCTCCTATACTTATTGGAAGAATCACTTTGTAAATTATGTAAATGTCTAACCTCTATGTTGTACATCTAAAACTAATATTGAATGTCAACTGTAATTAAAAACTTAAAAATTGAATAAAATTAAAAAGTTTAAAAAAATTATCCAAAGGGGGAAAAAAGGATACTCCACATTATGGAACTGCAAATTAAAACAATGAACGTGACAAAACAAATCTACATTTTTTTAAATTATTTTTTTTTAATTTTTGTTACAATGTTTGGTCGCAGATATTAACTAGACTTACTATAGTGATTATTTCTCAATATATACAAATATCAAATCATTATGTTGTACAGCCGAAACTAATATATGTCAATTATAGCTCCATTTTTTAAAATAGACCTAAAAAAATAAGCTACCATTACACATTTATTAGAAATCCAAAACACTAACAACATTAAATACTGGAGAGAACGTGGAGCAACAGGAACTCTCATTCAGTGCTGGTAGCAATGCAAAATGGTTGGAAGACAGTTTGGAGGTTTCTTGTAGAACTAAACATACACTTTCCATATGACCAGCTATCACACTCCTTGGTATTTTGGTTTTTACCCAAATGAACTGAGAACGCATGTATGAACAAACACCTGCACATGGAAGTCCATAGCAGCTATTTTACAGAATTATGTTTATTCATAATTGCCAAATCTTGGAAGCAACCAATGTGTCCCCCGGTAGGTGAATATATACTGTGGTATTTCCAGATAATGGGTTATTCAGCAATAAAAAGAAATGAGCTATCAAGTCATTAAAAGACATGGAGGAACCTTAAATGCATATTACTAAGTAAAGGAAGCCAATCTAAAAAGCCTACATACTGTATTATTCCAGCTATACGACATTCTGGAAAAGGCAAAACTATGGAAACAGTTAAAAGATCAATGGTTCCTAGGGGTTGAGGAAAGAGGGAGGGATGAACAGGCAGAGAGCACAGAGAATCTCTAGGGCAGTGAAAACACTTTGTATGGTATCATAATGATGATACATGTCATTATACATTTAACCAAACCCACAGAATGTACAACACCAAGAGTGAACTGTAATGTAAACTATGGTTTATACTTTGGGTGATAATGATGTGTCAATGTGGGTTCAATTGCAACAAATGTACACTTTGGTGGGGGAAGTAGTCAATAGGGAGGCTATGCATTGTGTGAGGACAGAGAGAAGTTGGGAATTCTCTGTACCTTCTGTTCAATTTTGCTGTGAACCTAAAAGTGCTCTAAAAAATAATAAAGTCTTAATTTCTTTTAAAAAGTAATCTGAGAAAAACCTGAAAAAGCAAAATCTAGTATAACATGTTCATTTTCTTAAAATGCTAAACTTAGCTGAAAAACTTAGAAGATATCTGCTGCTTTCAATTGTTACCAGAACAGTTGAATAACAAAATGGACTTTAGTGAGCTTTTTCTTCAGTTTCATAGTCTTATTTTATTTTCCCATAATTTTCCTAAGGAGAACGTCAAAGTTCTTGATTCACTATTATTACTTTGGAAGGAACAACTAAATTGCTAACACCTTAAAATAAAGCTTCAATTTATGAATTTTCCTTAAAATGCTTTCTTCCCAGTAAAGCGGGGAAAGCTATCTTACCTCATCTTCCCCCTCCCTTTTTTCTCAAGATAGTAGTTCGTTATCCAAATACATTTATCTAATGGCACCTATCACTGACAGGTTGGTAAAAACTCTCAATCTATAAAAAGGAGAAAGTCCCAGTCACACAAAAGCATTGTTTTTATAACCGACAAACACACCCCATTTTTACACAATGGTGATGGTATAGTTTTATTCTCAACCAGTCACAATATCTGGCTCTCAAGTTTTACTGCTTTTGAATGAATTTAACCTTCAACTGATACACCATGCTTCATTCATTACATCATGATATCAGTTCCGAAAGCAATTCCAAATGAGTTTTACTAGTAGTTTTGTTTTCAGTAACCTTTTATGCAAAAGCTTCATATTTAAGTATCTGTACAACCTTTCAAGGTGATCAATTTGAAAGACTTCACTGAAATATAAAGAAACAGGCCTACTAAAGTCCTCGATAAGAACTGGTTCCCTTACTGCTACATGACTGTTTACAACAGAATGTATACATGTTTACACAAACATCTTTGCTCGTATATGTATAAAACATCTCTAGAATATAAAAGAAAATAGTTGTTAAACCTTTGGCAGTATCTTTAGTGGCTAAGGAAAACACAATCACATTATTTCTGTCTAATCCAGGCCACCATCCATCCCTCTGTAAGGAAACTCAGAAATATCCTGATGGACAGACAATTTGGTAAACAGGAAGAATACAGGCTCGAGAGTCTGACAGATGGTCTGGGTTCCAATCTTAGCTCTGTCTGTAACATAGCTGTAGGTTTTAACTAAGTGCCATCACCTTTCATCGAGTAGGTTTCCTAATCTGTAAAACAGAACACTGACATCTATGTGGCATTGCCAAGATTAAACAAAATGCTATTCCTGGTATACAGTAGATACTATGTAGTAATAATAATTATTAGCCAATATTTAACCAAGCTATTAACTATACAATAACAAGACTATAAAAATATATGTACAAAACTTGACATTTTCTAAACTATATCCCCCACCCCTTATAAGACTCCGATAAAAGAAGTTTTACTGCTTTTTTTCCCTTGAGTCTCCATTTGAAAAAACTTTCAAAAAATCTTAAGTACATTTTTTAAAACACAATAAATGAAATTTTAAAACCTAGAAAAAAAATATCAGTACTAGACATGACAAATATTTTACCAATTAAAAAAAAATGGTAGAGAATATGAACACAAAGTACACACACAAAGAAGACATTTTAAAAAATGAAAGAACAGGTCATTAAAGATATGCTCTTTTTCACTCAATTTTCTAAAGATGAACAAGTTTGACACCCAATATTGAGGAGGATGTGAAGACAGAGACACCCTCGTACACAACTGGTAAAAGTGTAAAGTCATACATTTAAAGGGGCAAGTTAGCAATACCTATCAAATACTAATATTCTGACCTAACAATTGCACTATTAAAACCTTATTCCCCATACCACTGCACTGTACACCTGAAACTAATATAAAATGATATTGAATGTCAACTATAATTAAACATCTATTTATATAACCATGGAATGTAAAATACAGCATAGGGAATACAGTCAACGGTACTATAATAGCATGTACGATGTCAGATGGCTAGTAGACTTGGAGGTGTTATCACTTTTTGAGGGGTGTGAATGTCTAATCATTATTATGTTATTTTTGTACACCTGAAATGAATATAAATAATTAAAAATAAAAAGCTCCAAAAAAACCCCCAAAAGAACTTTATCCCCCAAATACACAAAAGTAAGCAAAGATGTAAGTTAAAGGATGCTTATCACAGCACTGTTTATAAGAGTCAAAAAATGTTTATTCTATTCCATCTCTATAAGTAACTAAAGTCCTTTAGAAATAAAGCAAAGCACAAAGAAAGAGAAAATACTGACCCAGCTGTGTGCTGCCTACAAGAAATTCCCTAGAATTATACTGATACAGGTAGCCGAAAAATGAATGGAGTAATAAATAGGTAGATGAAGTGATGTTGGCAAAATGGTGGCATAAGGAACCACAAAAGTCCACCCCTCCATAAAAACAACTAAAAACTGTCACAATCAACTTTTTTTTTCAGAACACTGGAACCTAACCAAAAGCTTTCAGCAAGCCAGGAAGTACTTATTCAAGAAAACCACCTTAATCTTGCTAAGAACATAAGAGCTTTGTTTGTGACATTAAACTTTCTCTAGTGCAATCCTGGGCTCCCAGATCAGTCTTAAAAATAACACCCCCATTCCCAGTACTGGTACAGCAGAACAAACCTCATTTGCAAACAAATTAAAATTACTTGTTTCAACCTATCTAATGGCTCCCTAGAAGACCTGCTGAAAGCTTGTTTTATCGACCTTTGCTGCTAACTATCAACACCCCTAGAGCTAACGCTGCTAACTAAGAACTCTGCCACGGCTAAAGCCACTATGGGGCAGGAAGAATGTTTGTCAAAAACATTTACAGACAATGTTTTTTTCACTGCTGTCGCCTAAAGCAACGGCTAATAGTTGGGGCAAACACACCGACCAAAAACCTAGAGAGGAAAGGCTGAGCAATGAGATGTTTTTTGGCAATAAGGACTTTGAACAGCTTCAACAAATTCCCAGGAATCCAGGAGACAACGTGTATGCCAGGTATGTGCTCAGGTATTTTGCCAGATAGAGTTCTTGGCTGACAGTTTTTTTATTTCAGTATTTTGACGATGTCATCCCACTGCCTTCTGGCCTCTATGGTTTCTGATGAAGAAGTCATCTGTTAATGATACTGAGGATCCCGTGTGTGCAATGAGCCATTTTGCTTCTTTCACGATTTTCTGTGTTGTCTTTCAACTACAGTGGTACCTCAGTTTTTGAACATAACCCAGTCCAGAATACCATTCGAATTCTGAAACATTCGAAAACCAAGGCATGGTTTCCCCATAGAGAGTAATGCAAAATAGATTAATCCATTCCAGACCTTTAAAATCAACCCCTAAAACTGCAAATGTAGCATGAATTTTACTATCTAATGACACCATAGATCCATAAAATTTACGGCGTTTGTAAACCGAAATGTTCGTCAACGGAGACATTTGAAAACCAAGGTACCACTGTATTTGATTAAGATGGGCTTTGGTGGGGCCAGCCCGGTGGCTCAGGTGGTTGGAGCGCAGTGCTTCTAACGCCAAAGGCCGCCAGTTCAATTCCCACATGGGCCAGTGAGCTGCATCCTCTACAGCTAAGATTGTGAACAACAGCTCTCCCTGGAGCTGGGCTGCTGTGAGCAACAGGAGGTTGGCGTAAACTGCCGGTGAGCTGCTGTGTGCTGCCATGAGCAGCCGGTGGCCAGCATGAGTGGCCGGCAGCCAGCGTGGGCTGCTGTGTGCTGCCGTGGGCTGCTGTGTGCTGCCGTGGGCTACGGGGTACTGCCATGAGTGGCAGGTGGCCAGCGTGAGTGGCCAGCAGCCACTGTGAGCCGCCGGCAGTCGGCGAGAGCTGCCATGAGCTGCCAACCGATGACTGGCGACCGACTGCCTCAGCCGGGGGGGAGCGCAAGGCTCATAATACCAGCTTGGGCCAGGGAGCTGTGTCCTACACAACTAGACTGAGAAACAATGGCTTGAATCAGAGGGGCGTGGGGGGAGGCGAAAGAAAGGGGGGAAAAAAGATGTGTTTTGGTGTGGATCCCACCCACTGAGTTTATCTTACCGGAGAAAGTCCTACACACTCTCACCTCTGGATGATCTTGATCTCTGCACAAACAGGAAACGGAGCCAAGACAGAATTGTAAAGTGGCTCAATACTGAAGGTATACCCCAAAAGATGCACAGCACCCCTTTGAAAATACTGGGAGATGTTTTTGGTACCAAATGTTTGAGGAAATCTCTGTCCAATCATTAGCTGACCAGTACAGAGCACAGACTTCAATAAGCACACACGATAAGAGTACATACTTTACAAAACTAGTTAAGCAAAGTCACTAAACAAACTAACAAGAACAGCTACAAGCAGCAATGACACCACTAAGGATAGGGGAGAACTTGATTTCCAAAGGTGCCATATTATAGTATTCGAAATGCCCGATTTCAACAACAAAAAATTACATACATGAAAAGAAATAAGAAGAAACAGCCTATACACATGAAAAAAAGCAATCACTATAAACTCTCCCTGAGGAATCCGGACATTAGAGAAGAAAGGGGAAGAAAGACTATTTGAAGAAATAATGGCCAATAACTTCTCAAATTTAATGAAAGAGACTCTACATATCCTTGAAGCTCAACAAAATCCAAGTAGAATAAACTCAATGAGATCCACACCAAGACACATCTTAATCAAATAGTTCAGACAGAGGCCAGCCCGGTGGCTCAGGTGGTTGGAGCTCCATGCTCCTAACTCCTAAGGCTGCCTGTTCAATTCCCACATGGGCCAGTGGGCTCTCAACCACAAGGTTGCCGGTTCAACTCCTTGAGTCCCGCAAGGGATGGTGGGCTCCGTGCCCTGCAACTAAGATTGAACACGGCACCTTGAGCTGAGCTGCCTCCAGGATGGCTCAGCTGGTTGGAGCATGGGCTCTCAACCACAGGTTGCCAGTTCGATTCTTCGAGTCCCACAAGGGATGGTGGGCAGCGCCCCCTGCAACTAAAATTGACATGGCACCTTGAGCTGAGCTGTCGCTGAGCTCCTGGATGGTTCAGTCAGTTGGTTGGAGCACGTCCTTTCAACTACAAGGTTGCCGGTTTGACTCCCACAAGGGATGGTGGGCTGCGCCCCCTGCAACTAGCAACAGCAACTGGACCTGGAGCTGAGCTGCGCCCTCCACAACTAAGACTGAAAGGACAACTTGACTTGGAAAAAAGTCCTGGAAGTACACACTGTTCCCCAATAAAGTCCTGTTCCCCCTCCCCAATAAAATCTTTAAAAAAAAAAAAAAAACTATATTAAAAAGACATAGTTCAAAAACAAAAAGAAAATCTTAAAAGAAGCAAGAGAGAAGTGGCTCATCACATACAAGGGATCCTCAATATCAATAGCTGACTTCTCATCAGAAACCAGAGGCCAGAAGGCAATGAGATGACATAGTCAAGGTACTTAAAGAAAAACCGTCAACCAAGAATTCTTCATTTTGCAAAATTATCCCTCAAAAACGAAAGAGAAGGTAATACATTCTCAGGTTAAGAAAAATCTAAGAGAATTCATTGCTAGTAGATCTATCTTACAAGAAATGCTAAAGAGAGTCCTTCATGCTGAAATGAAAGGACACTAGGACAGTAACCTGAATTCACATGAAGAACTAAAGAATACCAGTAAAAGTAACTACATAGGCAAATATAAAACACAGTATAAATATATTTTTATTTGTATCTTTTCTTTCTCCTATCTGATTTAAATCACAACTGTATAAAGCGACAATTGAAAATCAAGCATACAATGTATATAGTTTGTGACAACAGCACCATAGAGGGGAGTGAAGCTATATAGAAATAGTTTTTGTCCACTACTGAAATTAAATTGGTATTAATCTGTTGCAAATTAAGATGTTAATTGTAATCCCAGGGCAACCACTAAGAAATAACTCAAAAACATATAGTAAATGAAATTTAAGGGAATTAAAATGGTATGCTGGAAAGAAACCCAAAAGAAGACAGTAACAGAGGAACTGAAGAACACAAAAGATGTAAGATATATAGAACACAAATAGCAACAGGACAGAAGTAAGTTCTTCCTAATCAGTAATTATTTTAATGTAAGTAGGTTAAATTTCCAAAATTAAAAGACAGACATTAGCAGAATGGATGGAACAACAAAAAAATAAGATCCAACTATATGCTGCCTACAAGAGAGTCACGTTAGGTTCAAAGACAGAAGATAAAAGTAAAAAGATTAATATATACATATACATACATATATATACATATACATATACATTATATATATACACACATATATATATGTATATATATATATTCTCCATGCAAATAGTAACTAAAAGAGAGAAGGGATGACTATCCTAAAACCAAACAAAATAAACATTAAGACAAGACAAAAATTGTTAACAAGCATCTGTCAATGAGATATAACAATTATGAATATATAAGCACCTAATAACAAAACCCCAAAAGACATGGAACAAAAATTAAATTGAAAGGAGAAAAACAGTTCAACTTCAATAATGGATAGGCCAATAGACAGAAAATCAATGAGGAAACAGCAGACTTGAACAACATTCTAAATCCACTAGATTTAACAGGCATCTACAGAACACTCCACCCAACAGCAGAATACATATTCATCTCATGTGCACTTGAAACATTCTCCCAGATAGATCACATGTTAGGCCACAAAACAAATCTCAACAAACTTTAAAAGACTGAAAGCATACAAAATATGTTTTCTGACCACAATGAAACGAAATTGGAAATCAGTAACAGAAAACATTTTTTCAAAAGTTAAAAAATATGTAAAAATTAAGAAACACACTCAACAAAATTTCAACAAAGCATTTGACAAACTAGGAATAGAACTTCCTCAAACTGATAAAAGGCAAAAATGAAAAACCCACAGTTGACATCATACTTAATGGTAAAAGACTGGAAGCTTTCCTCTTAAGATCAGGAAGAAGATAAGGAGGTTTGTTCTTGCCACTTCAATTCAACACTGTACTGGAAGTTCTAGTCAGGGCAATTCGGCAAGAAATAAATAAATGTTATTTATATTGGCAAGGAAGAAGTATAACAGGCTCTCTTCACAGATGACATGATCTTACCTATAAAACCTAAAAGAATACACAAGAAAACTACTGAAGCTAATAAATGATTTTAGCAAAGTTAGAGGATACAAGATGAAGACAGATTAAGATAGAAAGTAAGCTGTATAGCAGCAGGTCCTTGCACAACCTAGTTTGAACTGCATGAGTCCACTTATACCCATGTTCAAGGGTCAACTGTATATTCGATCCATGGTGGTCAGAGTCCCTAACTCCTGCGTTGTTCAAGAATCAACTGTGTATCTACATACCAGCAATGAACATTCCAAAACTGAAATTTAAAAAAAATTCCATTTGCAATAACATCCAAAGGAATAAAACAAATAAAACCAAAAAGGTGAAAGACTTATACACTGATACCTCAAAACACTGCTGAGAGAAATTGAGGACCTAAAAAATGGGAAAACACCCTTTCTTTTTATTTTTTTACAAATAATGTAGATTATTTAATGACATTAAAAAGAACACATCATGCTTCTGTGGCCAGCACTACTTTTAACCTTACAACAAGCCTTGAAAGATTATCCAACATTTACATATGAAGAGGTTTAAAACAAAGAGTTTAACAAAGGTCACACTAGTAATGAAGCCAGGATTCAAAAGGCCAACTGAATCTTGAGCCCACAAGCTTTTCCATGCCCACACTGCCTTCTAGCTTTTGTGCAGAACAGGAGTAGATCTACCTTGAAGAGCTACTGTGAGAATTAAATGAAATAATAAACAGAAAGTTCCTGGAATACAGTGGGCATTCAATATTCGGAAGCTACTAAGTAACTCTCAAGGTCACCCAATCCATGGTGAAACCAGGATTTAAACCAAGACTGGAACCTTGTATTCCTGGGAGAGCAAAGGAGTTCAAGGTTTTCTTGGCTTCAACTCCTAACGCAGTCAGTATGGCCTTTCTCTGCCCCATAAAGCGCACCTCAGAGGTCAGAGAACACATAACAGGTCTCTTCAGAAAGAAGGGAACGCGCGAGAGTCGCTTTTGCAAGACTTCAGTTCTGTCAGCTTTTCTCACCTCCCAGTCTCTATACCTCCAAGGACTGTCTTGGTTCGCCACCCAATTTCTGGAGCAGAAGTGACGTCTATATCAGGAAAACACCCTTTTTAATGGATGTAAGACTCAATATTGCTAAGACAGCAAAGTATTGCTGTAATTCAAAGTGATCTATAGATTCACTGTAAACTCTATAAAAATTTCAACAGCTTTTTTTTATGAAGAAATGGGAAAAGCTGATCCTCATGATGTTGAAGGATGTTTAGCGCTGGCCACCATGAAATGCAAATCAAACCCACAATGAGATACCAATTAGGATACTCACCCATTAGGATAGCTAAAATTAAAAAAATACCCAAAACAGAAAATAACAAGTGTTGGTGAGAATTTGGAGAAATTACAGTCCTTACACCGAAATTACAATCCTCACACCGAATAGTGAAATGGTTCAGCAACTTTGGGAAACAGTTTGATAGTCCCTCAAAACATTAAACATAAGAGTTACCATATGATCCAGCAATTCCACTCCTAGGTATATATCCAAGGGCAATGAAAACATATATCCACACAAAAACTTGCAAATTTTCCTAACAGCCAAAACTTGCATTTCCTAATAGCCAAAACTTAAATTATTCCTAACAGCCAAAAAGTAGAAACAACTTAAATGTTGTTCAACTGCTGGGAAAATAAAATGTGGTATAATCAGACAACAGACTATTATTCAGCAATAAAAAGGTATTAAATCCTGATATATGCTACAATATCGATGAACCTTGAAAACATGCTAAGTCAGTCAGTCACAAATAATCACATATGTGATTCCATTTATATGTCCAAAATAGGAACTCCACAGAGACAGAAAGTAAATTAGTAGTTGTTAGCGGGTGAGAACAGGGGGGATGGTGAGTGACTGATAATGAGTAAGAAGTTTCTCTTTTGGAGTAATGGAAATGTACTAAAATTGATTGTGGAGACGGCTGCTCAACTCTGAATATACTAAAAACCACTGAACTGCACACTTTAAAAGGGTAAACTTTATGTTATATGAATTGTATCTCAATAAAGGTGTTTTAAAAAGAAAGCAGACTCCAGTCTTTGCCAGTTAAAAATCCCTCCCTTAACCCTTTATCCCCTCTGCTAACACCTCCAACTCTTCCTTTTATAGCTAAGACTTGTTTATTCTTGAAGTAATCTACATCTGCTTTCTCCTCTCTCTGACCACCAAATTACTCCTCAATTCAATGAAATCTAGCTTCTTTCCATTGTTAGCATTAAGTAGAATGCTACAAAGCTTCTCAGTTATCAAATTCAATAGTCTTAATAATCCTTGCTTTACTCAAGTTCTCAAAGCATTTGAAGTATAGCTTCTTTTTTTTAATTTTTATTTTTTTCTGGAGTCAGTTATGAAATATAGCTTCCTTTTCAAACAATCCCATTTGGGATTCTACAACATTTTCTCATGATTTCTCTGCATCTCGAAACAGGAAATTTCCTTTTCCAGTTCTTCCTCTATCTGGCTTTCAATGTTGTTCTCCATGTCCTATTTCCAGAACTACTCTCCATCAGTAGACTCTTCCTAGTTCACGTAAATCAAAGGCTTCAGCTACCACCTGCAATAATATACAGCCTGATGACTGTTCTCAAGAACTCTCTCTTGTACTCCAAAGCCACATACCCAACTCTGCAGATGTTTCCACCTGGATGTTTCATAGAAAAGCTTCCACTCCGTATATGCAAAAGCTAAAATACTATTCCTCCCCAAATATGGACCTCCTTCCAGAATTCTATCTCATTGTTTATTCCATTACTATTGTTTATTCAATCACCCAAATTAAAATCCAAGTCATCTTACCCTACTATTTCTCACTCCCCAAATCCAATTGTTACTGAATCCTATGAATTCTACCTTCTAAATATCTGTGTTATTAACCTAATCCTCCTTATCTCCACTGACACCACCTTTGTTTAGGCCCTTATCTGTCACTTCAAGTATTACAAAAACTCCTAAGCAGTCTTTCTGCATCCTGCCTTATCGTTCCTCTATCTTTCTGAAATCTATACAATAGCAGAATGACCTTTCTAAAATAAACTTTATTATGATTCTTTTCTGATTAAAATTCATATATTCTATTGTTATCTACAGGAAAAAACGTCTAGCATCCTTAGAATAGCACGCAACACTTAAAGGATCTATCTGTGCAGCCTCATCTTCTGCTACTTACCATAAACCCAGTATTTATAATTAACTCAATGCTATAGCTGTGGAGAACTTCCCATTCTTAAAAGTGTACCATGCTCTCTCTCTATGTCCCACTTTCCCTCTGCCTTAAGTTGCTTTCTCCCCATTTTCTTCCTCAGTCATGGCTAAGCTTTCCTTAAGTTAAAGGACAAAGTATAAAGTACCCAATACAATACTTAACACATCGGGGAGTTAAAATGGATGGGGCTGGCTTAGGCCTCTCTTGTTTATCCAGTCTCAATGACTCCTATGTGCTTACAAGGTAAAGCTGAAATTACTTACTTCTACTGTATACAACACTATGCATAATTTGGTCTCTGCCTACCTCCCCAGTTTCATGTCTTGCCACCACCCTACACTCTTGCTAGTTATACTTGCAGATCCTACAACTCATTGTGTAAGTTTAGACTCCTGTGCTTTTGCTGACACTGTTCCTTCTACCTTTCTATGCATGTATACTTGTTGTTTTCATCCCCTCCTATATACACTGTCTCCTTACTACTGCCCCTTCCTCAGTCTCTCCTTCTCTTCCTTAAGAAACTGACCACTTCCTCATTTCTACACCCACTGTATCCCCATACTTTCTCCAATCAAAGCAATCTTAAAAACATATTGTACTTGTTGACATTTCAAGTAAGAGATAAAGTCTTACCACCCTGAAGGCAGGGCTACTGCCTTATCCATTTGTAAGTCCTCTTCTCTTGGCACAGTACCTGCTACAAGTAATTCCTCAACACTAAATGAGCTGCATTTTTCCTTATTGTCTCCATGTAAACTAACATTAAGTTTCTACTGGAATTTTTCTTTCAAAAAAGAAAGAACATACTCTTGGGTTACGTTCAGGACCCAACCTCTCCTGGTCAAGCATACAACTGTGCAAACAGAAATTAAAGTTAATATGCGTTTTTTTATACCACTTCTGTTTTTCTAAATTAGGGGAGAAATGGTCCCTCAAAGATCTAAAATGAGAAATACTATTTTGAAGAGATAGCATTTAAGTTATGTCACATTGCTTGAAGATACTTTGTTTAAAGAATTCTCAACAGTTACTGTTAAACTAGCCTACCCTACTTAAATTTATGGGTCACTTATGAAAAGTGGGAACCACTCTACTTCCTACATCTACTACTGCCAATACAGCTTATGGCAATTACTCATCTTCAGCAAGATACTCAGAAAGTCATAATCAAATCACCAAAATAACTCCAAAGGCAGAAAGTGAGGTTACCTTTCTCATTCACAGTCCCATTTAAAATGCTGCCTCCGTGACCACCAAACCAAAAGTGGGCCTGTTGCTTATCACCACTTAAATATTTTGTGAATAGCTGCCAAGTATGATGGAATGCTACTCAAAGTGCTCCAGCATTTGAACATGACCACTCCACTAAACAAAAAATTCAGTGATAGCTTTTCTAAGGAGGCTAGATGGTGTGTTAACTCAATGTCCAAACGACTGTACTTCTTTTACACGCACATTCAAACTATCTCGAATTAACATTTTAATTACCATCTAGAACTCTTTTAGGCCCTACGGGAATCCTGATGCTTGCTCAAGAGGGAGGCTCTGTAGTAATGAATCCCCAAACTTGAAACAGCATAATCACTTTAGATAAGACTGAGGTGTGAACTATTTTGCAAAACCTGTTTCACTCACAACGATTAAAAAAAAAAAAGCTGACCTCAATAACAGCATTTTGGTACAAGCATACTTGAAAGTGCGCTGTGAAACGAATTCTCAACCCCAGACTGTCCGTCCATTCCCACTGAAACCTGAACTAAGGACCGCAGCACCCAAAGGAGCCCCACTACTTCCATGCCAGCGGTGGGAAACAGCAAAAGCCTGTTCCTAGTCCACTGGGCAAGCACTAGAGACGGGTCAATATTCCGGGTGCGATTAGAAAATAGCGTGGTTATATAAAAGACAGTCCTCTCTCCTCCGTTCCGGTCTGCCCCAGAGCTGCCCTGAGGCCTGGAACCCAAGGAGGGAGGGGTTCTGTTCCTGACTCTCCTCCTCCAGACCCCAGGAGCACCAAATCACCAATGCGGCTGCCATGAGGGAGGCCCGGCTGGCAAGTGGGAGGAACGCACAGCAAAGGGGGCGAGAACTGAAGAGAAGCCTGCGGGCGAAGAACCCGCAGTGGGGCGGCCACGCCCCCCACCCCCAACTCCAGCCCGGCGTGCGGCTAGCGCCCAGCCCAGCACGCTGCCAGATATAGACGCGGCTGCGGAGAGGGCTCTCCGGACACGCGACTGGCAACGCTGCGACCCCGCACGCCACCGCTGACCGCTACTAACCTGAGGCCGCCGCGCGACCGTCCGCCCCCGCCACAGCCACCTCCTCCTCGCGTTCACGCTGCCACCGCAGCCACCGTAGCCGCCTCCTGCGCTGCGCCCCAGACCGGCCTTGGGAGCCCCATTCCCAACCCGCCCCAGCCTCCGCCTGTTTACAATGATTGGGACAGAACAAGACGAGCCGGCCCAGCGCGCAAGCGCATTCCCTCCACCCGCCGCAGCCGGCTTCCCGGGTCCTCTTCTCTGCGTTGACGGCTAAGGCCGACAAGGGTAAACGCCCTGTGCCGTCGCGCGGGGCACACTGGGAGGCGTAGTTCTCGAAAACCCAAGCGCCCAACCTACAGGAGGGCACTTCGTCGAGGAAGTATACTACAACACCCAGGAAGAACCGCGCCTCCTTTGGCCCAGTAGCTCGTTGAGGAGACTGAGGGAGCGCGCGAGAGAACGCGCCGCGCTAGCGCTCTGCGGGAGCCTGCGCAGTTCCTGGTCTTGGGGGACTGGGTGGGACGTACACCTACCCCAAGCATGAACTGTCCGCGTAGGTGGTTTGGGGGCACTACCTGTGGTGATCTTGAAAAAGGAAATACCTTTCGTCTCCGTGCTGTGGCCAGCCTGTTCCTCAGCTACTGAAGTTCAGACCTTTTGTGCCAGCGGGCTTCTGTTGTCCTAACCAGTTAAACCAGCCTAGGAGGCCGGCCCAGCCTGCGGCCGGGTGGGACATCTTCCCGGCCTTGGGCTGGGTGGGGCATCGTATGCTTGGGGTGGGGACTCCTGCACTGGAGGGAGAGGGAGGTTGTTAAAGGAAGCGCTGTGGGTCTTTAAGGAGAGATTTACATAAAACTGTCGGTACCATCTTCAGAATTCCCAAAGTGGGTGCTGACAAGGAACAGTCCTTGGTTCTTGTGTAACAGCAGGACTGCTGTCTTCCACCGCCCTCTTTGGTTCAACATTTACAAAGGAACATCTGAATTGAAACCGCCCAGAGATTGGTTAGCTTGCAAATAGAACTGAGCCATGAGGAAGACTGGAAACAACTGGGTTTCTGGAGGAAATCCTGCACAAAGGCTTGAAGAATTGTTCTATTAATGCATGGCTGGAAATCAGAGGTCTTTTGAAGTGTTCTTGTTTTATAAAATTTAGCAACTTACTAGGGGAAATACGATTGGGATCGTTGGTCCTTCCCAAACCCTTCCCATTCCTACGTGCAATGCTCTTTAGAACTTCATTCCATATTTAGATTGACCTCTGTAAGCCATCCTGCACTATACCTCCCAGATCAGCTTCTCACAAAATTGACAGTAGATCTCTCTCCGTTGTACTCTGCATTTCCTACCTCATAAAGTTCAGCCACTGAGCTTGACATTCAAGAGCTTCCCACAATTAGATACCAAGATGGTCTGTGACAGCCACTGTTTTCTGATTGAAAAGTTTTTTTTATTGCCATTTTGGCAACAAAACAATGTCCTCTGACTATTAAGATGGGCATGTAATCATGATAGTTACTCTGCCTCTGGCAACACTGATCGGGCCAAAAAGATAGACACTGACTCAAGTTGGGACATTTCTGAGCCCTTGCTTGAAATTGTTAGACGGGTAGAGGTGAGAGGGGAAGAAGCTTTTTACTGAAGTAACTGCAGCTGGCCATGTTCTTCACGACACTAAGAAGCCTGTCTGAAGTAGGAAGGGATGAGGCCAAGAGGTGGGGGGTGGAAAGGGAGAGAAACGAAGAGCTGGCAGCATGAAGACTATAGTTTCAGGTTTCGGAGGCCATGATTTTTGTATAACTCTTCTTTCAGTGCTTTGAGTGTGTGAGCCTAGTTAGGTGAGCCAATGCATTTATTTATTATTTAGGGCTAATTTGTATGGTTATAGAATATATTTATATTGGTTGCCTCCTGAGCATTTGTTTCTCCCGTTTAAGTCATGTAACATAACCATTCCCTCTAGTGGCTGAGAGTTTCACACAACCCAATGAGAACCAATGAGCCCCCCAGAGACTTGAGTTGGGACTTCCAGTAAACTGCAGCACACTTCCTCTTCTGGTATGGTGTAATTATATGAAGTCTGAAAATGTAGCAACTATTTTGTTCCTTCAAGAGGAAAGCCTAAAGGCATAGGGTTCAGGGGAGAGGCACCTGTAGGGACAAAAGATGAAGTCAGTACTGTCAAATGAGTGCTGGAAAGGAGAGGAACCTTGTGTTTGGTGGCATCATTAGAGCTGCACTATCAAATCTCACCTGTTTGACCTATAGACGAACCTATACACTATGTAGAATTGTGAGCCATAAATGTCCTGCACTGTTTAATCCAGTTGGTATTGGGGGTTTTCTGTGACTCAAAATTCTAAAAGTTCTAACTAATTCAGTTGGATTTCTTTTATATGCTATTGAAAGGTCATGACTAATACAAGTTCCTACTTAAAAAGAAACTGGAAGAGACTTTCAGTTATGGCTCTGTGATATGGTCAACAATTCCTCTGCACACCAAACAAGTAAAAAACTGGACAAAATTGTCAAAAACAACCATTTCAGGGCACTAGACTATTAATAATAGACAACAATTTGAGAAACATCTTGAAAAACTTCTAGAAATTCTAGTAGAAACATTAGATGTTTATGACCTTCTGCCTGAGGCTGCTTTTTTACTGCTCTGTCGTCCAGAACTGTAGTTTTACCAGTGGGTAGGGCTAGCCAAGAAAACAAGCAGCTTTGCTGCCAGAAAAGACCGACTAGATTTGTGGTGGGAGGTGAAAAAAAAAACATGGCTTTGCCAGCTGGAGGGAGTATAAAATGGTGCATCTGCTGTGAAAGACAGTACTGTTTTTCCTCAAAATATTAAATACAGAATTACTATTTGATCCAACAATTCCACTTCTGAGTACGTACCCAAAGTAATTGAAATCAGGGACCCAAAGAGATATTTGCATATCCACATTTGTAGTAGCATTATTTGCAATAACCAACAGGTAGAGGCAACCCTGGTGTCCACTGATGGGTACATAAAATGTGGTATACACATTGAGTGGAATATTATTTAGCCTTTAAAAGGAAAGAAGTTCTAACTCATGTAAAACAAAAGTCATGAGAACTGAAAGGAGAAATTGACAATTCAGTTATGGGTGGAGGTTTCAAATTCCTCTCTCAATAAGTGATAGAATAAGACAGAAAATCACCAAGGATATTAAAAATCTATCAACCAACTTGAAGTATGTGACATAAATAGAAAACTCCATCTAACAACAGCAGAATGCACATTCTTTTCAAATGTACATTCTTTTCAAATGAAACATTGTACAGGATAGATCATATGGTAGGCCACAAAACAAGTCTATAATTTTTAAAAGGATTGACAACATGCAAAGTATGTTTTCCTTCCACAATGGTATTAAATTGGAAATCAACAACAGAAAGAACTCTGAGAAATTCCCCAAGTATTTGGAAATTAAATAACCCACCGGCCAAAAAGAAAGCACAAGGAAAATTAGAAAATACCTGAAACCGAATGAAAACAAAAAGACTGTAAGGGTAAAACTGTGAAAATCAATAACGTAGTCAGACTTAGCTCATTTGCAGTTTGATCCACCCTGATATTCTGCTGTTTTCTCTTTGTTTCTCCCCCTCATTGCCTGATTCAATTGCTCTGCTTTCCTAAGGCTACATGTATACCTTGTTAATCTAGCTAATCAGCAGAACACTAACTTGCAATAGACTGAGTCAGCCCCCATCCTTCCAGACACCGGCAACCAGGCTACAATTCTTGACTGTGATTCTCTGCCGGATGACATATGAATCACCCATAAGATCAGGTTCGAGACAACCATCGCAAAACAAACCGGACCCCAGGAGATGTTCTACCAGAAGAGTCACATGACTAACTCCCCTTTCCTTTGTTCTACTTCTTGTGTACCTATCAAACCTTCTGACAATTCTAGGAACAGGGAGATGTACTTTAGACAGGAGTCCACCATCCTCCCAGTATGCTGGCATTCTGAATAAACCTGCTTTTCTTTCCACCAACCTTGGCTCTCGATTTTTAATTTTTTCAAGCGGCAGGCAACCGGACCTTAGCATAGTAACTATACAACGTATCAAATTTAAGGGAAGCAGCTAAAGCTATACTCAAAGGGAAATTAATTGTATCAAATGCTTATATTAGAAGGAAGACAATAAGCTTCCACCTCAAGAAGGTAGCAAAAAAGGAGTGAATCAAACCTAAGTTAAGATGAAGTAATGAAATAGTGAAGATCAGAATAAAAATCAATGAGTTAAAAACAAGACGACAAAGAAAAGGACCCAAAAGCTGGTTCTTTGAAAAGATAAAATTGATAAGCCTTTAGCTAGACTGAGTAAGAAAAAGAGAATATGCAAATTACCAAAATGAAAGTGAAAAGAGAGACCCTATAGACCTAATAGATTTTTTCATTTGAAAAGGAAACGAACATCACAATTCCAATAATTTTAAAAATAGATGAAAATGGAGGCACTCCTAGAGAGAAAAAAAATCACCAAAACTAACTCAAGAGAAAAATAGAAAATCTGAATAGACATATATTGGGGTAAAATACTTGAATAAGTAAATACAAATCTTCCCACAAAGAAAAGCCCAGGTCCTAATGTTTTCACTGGTGAATCCTACCAAATATTTTAATTTAAAAAAATACCAAACCTATTAATACCTTTTCAAAAAACAGAAGAGTAAGGAGCACTTCCCAATTCATTTTATGAGGCCAATACATATCATCCCAGTACCAAAATCAAGGCCATCACAAGAAAAGAGAGGTATAGACTGATGTCCTTTATGAATTGTACACTTTTAAAAGGGTTAATTTTTTGGGGTGTGAATTATATCTCAATAACGCTGTTATTTTTTTTAAAAGAATATATGAGAGTTTGTAATGCAGGAGCTCAACTCCTGACAGGTTCTTGGATTCGGTGAGGCCGAAAAAAGACAACGGAGCAGTAGGTTATGGGTTGATACCCATATTCGTATATTCTCAAGGGCGGCCAGTTGAGACCAGGAACAGCAGCCTCAATGTCCGCTGGGGCAGCCCTGACAGTTAAATAGCATGCAGAACAACGGTGGCTTACAGCCAGCTGGTAACATAAGGGGGGGCATCGAGGTGGGCTGAGCGGGCATGGGAACAAGCCAGTGACCTTGTAAGCAGGGCCGAGAGCCCGGAAACTGCTCTCCTGGCCCTTTCCCTACAGAGGTGGATAAAATATTCTAAAGACAACCCCACTCTAGGATGAACAGAGTAGAAGAATCCAATGTCTGTTCCCTATATCCTTAAGCGTGGCACCTGAGGCTTGACCCCTAAACAATTCACTGGTTTATAGCACTATTACATAATTGAAACTTCCTATTTTTATATATTTAAAAGATAAGATATTTAGAATTTATTACAAAAATAAGTGTCAGAACTATATGAGTTCACCTTTGCTTTTTGCAACTATTCACCCACAACTTAGTGGCTTTAAGTTATTTTGCTGCTCATGCAACTGTAGTCACTTGGTGGGTTGGTGGGAGTTTGGCTCACCTTGGGGCGGTTGGGGTGGCTGAGCCTTTCTCTGCAATGGTCTTTCATCTTCCAAAAGGCTAGCCTGCATTCTCAGAGCACAAGCACTTTTCAAGCGTTTGAATGTCATTTACTAACGTCACATTGGCCAAAGTCAATCACATGCCAAGCCCCAGGTTCAAGGGATGGAGAAATCTACTCCACAGATGGGAGACACTGAAAAAAATCTGTGGTTATTCATTTGCAATCTATGACAAGAACTCTTGAATTGCCTTGGCTCCTGAAGGAATGATTTTATGTCCTCCAAAGATCTGTAAATTGCTGTGAATTACACCTTTTTCTGAACCAGCTGTCTCTTAGGTAATTAGCTACTAACACTATGGAAATAAGTCCAAGAACAAAAATGATAAGTGTATTCACCATTCTAACTCTGATGACTGATAGAATGCCTGGCACATAATAGATGCTTAATAAATTTTTGTGCAATAGGCTGTTAGAACTCTTTCAGTAGCAAGTGATGGAAATCCAATTCAGTTTTGCTTAAATAAAAAAGGAGAATTTATTGGCACACATAACCAAAAAGTCCAAGATTCTGACTTAAGGCACAGCTCATTCTTGGGCCTCAAATGCATCATCAGAAATTTTCCTTACCATCTTTTGGTTCTTCTTTCTTTGTGTTTGGGATTATTTTCTGGTAGACTCTCTCCATGTGGTAACAAACGCACTGCTAAGTTTATATTCTTGGATGGTACACTCTGTAACTGTACATGTCTCTTCTTCCTCTACTTGAAATAACATCTGCTATTTATGGACTGAATAGTCTGTGTCAAGTACTGTATATTTAAGCTAAATATATATTTATTTTCAGTTAAATAAATATTTACATCACATAGTGGTTAAGATCATGGATTCTAGAACCAGTCCACTTGGATTTAACCCTTTATTTATACGAATCCCAGATTTTATCAAATAATTTCTAGTTAATAATAGAATGCAGTTTATACTTACATTTGAAATTAGATAATGTTTGGATGTTCTTTGCATTCATTCAAATTAACAAGAAGCTACACTAAATGATGTGACTCAAAATTCCGTGGGGTGAGGGGGTGCTGGAAAATTACTTATTTTGTGCTTCTATACTTCTGTCAGATTCTTCTTTTCTCTTTCTTGCTAAAGTTGAGATAACATTATCTCTAAAAATGTCCCTTTCCTCCTGAGTTTTTGATATAGCTTGCCAAACCTCTTCCATAAAAGAAAGCATGGTAAGCCTTTTTGGTAATTGTGTTCACTAAACTTGCAGACTTTTTTTCTAGCACCACCACTATAAACTAAATACAAAAGAAAAATAAAACGGATTATTATGCTGACTGATTTGTTGAAAGTAAATGAATACTGTCCTCCCTCCAGTCTACTCTAATCCTAAAGATTTTCCCAGAAGTAAATAAACTACAAAGCTGATTCAGATTTTTTTAAAAAGTTACCTCACAAACATCTATATGGTATAGCAAAATGATTTCCATTTCTGTATGTTGTGAATACAATGCTTTGTTTAATCATTTCGGGGTGGCAGGGGAGATGGTAAAATTCATAAATTTAAATAGCGTTTCTTTTTTAAAAGTTATTATTGATAACCATGAGATTATTTAGAATATTAATAATTTGGAACTTGAGTTTACAGGTCAGTTTCAATGTTAGATAAACCTCAACATCTAAAAATATGTGACGGTCTTCTATGATTTTTTTTAATTTCATCTTCACTTTTATCAGTTATCCACATACATAGTTTAAAGAGTCATATAGTTCTTCAAGTCTTGTGATGAAAACAGTAATCATCTGCCTAACTCCCCTTCCTAATAATGCCACATGTCCACTCCCCAGGAGCAACTAATTTCAACCTTTTTAACTAATTCTTTTGATATTTACCTCTATATTGCTAATAGTGTCCTTATATTGTTATTCCTTGATGTTGGGAGATAATTCTGCATGAGTTTCCTGCATTTCTCATTGTGAATGTCTCACAAGTAGAGACACTGACAGTTTTTTCTTTTTTCCAGAGCTACTTTTTTCATGTCTGTCTATATAGCAAACATATGATATATTGGTTCCTGTACTTGTTTTCTCGGGCTGCCATAACAATGTACCACAGACTGAGTGGCTTTAGAAACAGAAATTAATTTTTTTCACAGTCCTGGAGGCTAAAAGCAGAGATCAAAGTAGTAGCAGGGTTGGTTTCTCCTGAGGCCTCTCTCCTTGGTTTATAGATGGTCGTCTTCTCCCTGTGTCTTCACATGGCTTACCCTTTATGTGTGTCAGTATTTTACTCTCTTCTAATTATAAGGACACCAGTCATATTAGATTAGAGCCCACCCATATGACCTCATTTTACTTTAATTATTAGATTGGTGCAAAGATAATTGTGGTTTAAAAGGTTAAAAATATTTGCAACAAATATAGTCATGTTCTGAAGTACTAGAGGTTAGGACTTCAACAGTAGATTTGGGGGAGGACACAATTCAGTCCATAACAAATCCCTCTGTCCTGAGCTATCTTACTCTTTTTTGGTTTACTCTTTCATTTTGGCAGAGCACATCCTCTAGTAGCTTTCAAAGAATGGATGTGTAGAGATTCATTTTGTTTGAGACCTTACGTATCTTAAAATATCTTTTTTCTATGCTGACAATTAGTTGACTTGGTTTGACAAGGTATAGTTTAGAAATCATTCTACCTCAGAATATTGAAGACAGTTCCCTGTCTTCAATTTGTTGCTGTGGAAAAACCCAATGCTATTCTGATTTTTAATGCTTTGTAAAAACAACAACAACAAAAAAAAAACAATACTTGAATTTTTCCCTTCTTTAAGAAAAAAAAATTTTTTTAATTCTCTATGTTGTCCCTGGTTTTATGAAATTTCATAATAATACGTCTTGAGCTGGGATTAATTTTATTCTTTGTGTGGGTTAGGCATTACATGAGCCCTTTCAATCTGGGGACTCCTACACTTCAGTTCTGGGGATATTTGCATGAATTATTTTATTAGTGATTGTTCTCCCTTCTGTTTCTCTATTTCTGTAAGTCGTATCATTTGCTATTGAATCTTTATATTGCTCCTCTACTTTTATTATCTTTTATCATCTATTTTATTTATTTATTTTTTAATTAATTAATTTTTTATTTATTTAAGTGTGTTTTTCCAGGGCCCATCAGCTCCAAGTCAAGTTGTTGTTTCAATCTAGTTGTGCAGGGCAAAGCTCACAGTGGCCAATGTGGGGACAGAACCAGCAACCCTGTTGCTAAGAGCACCGCGCTCTAACCAAGTTAACTAGCCGCCCCTTATCATCTATTTTCTATCTCTGTCTTTTTACTTTAAATTTTGAAAAATTTCTTCAACTATATTTTCAACCTATTTATTGAGTTTTTTCATTTCTGGTTTCATACTTTTAATTTCCAAAGTCTCCTTTTTGGGTGCAATAACCTATCTTTCTGAGGTTAGCAATCATATATTCATACATAATATATGTGTGTTTTTTTCTAGTTTTTTCTTCTCCTGATATGATCTCTGATTCTTTTGAGGTTGTAGTTTTTATGTTTTTGTGGGTATTCTTTTTTTTAAAGATTTTATTGAGGAAGGATAACAGGACTTTATTGGGAAATGGTGTGTATTTCCAGGACTTTATTGGAGAACAGTATTTTTTCCCAGGACCCATCAGCTCCAAGTCAAGTTGTTGTCCTTTCAATCTTAGTTGTGGAGGGCGCAGCTCAGCTCAAAGTCCAGTTGCCGTGTTCAATCTTAGTTGCATGGGGCACAACCCACCATCCCTTGCGGGAGTGGACCAGGCAACCTTGTGGTTGAGAGCATGTGCTCCAACCAACTAAGCTATCCGGCTACCTGGGTGGGAGCTCAGTGGCAGCTCAGGGAAGGGTACAGCTCACTGGCCCATGTGGGAATCGTACTGGCAACTAACCACTCACGCTCTAACCAACTGAGTCATCCATCCACCCTGGTTGTTGTTTGTTTGTTTTGGTCTCTTATTTTCATATTAGAGATTTCCCTCAAATGTTCGATGACCCTTGGCTGTCTAAATATATTTATGTATAAAAGTGGGGAATGTGTGGGTAAGGCTTGGGACTCGTGAACTCATTTATTTCCAGGTGGTCTTGCTGGGCTGTTTTGCTGGGCATGTCAAACTCCTGGTTTCCTCTAAAAAATGTTTCCCCTGGAGGTGTTAATTAACCTGATTGTGGTAATCATTTCACCGTATACACATGTATGAAATTATCACATTGTACATCTTAAACTTACGTGTTCTATGTCAATAATGTCTCAATAAAGTTGGAAATAAATTATTGTAAAAAACTGTTCCCCCCTTCTTCCTTTGCCACGTGAGGTCTGACAGCAAAAGAATGTACCTCTTAGCTATCTGACTGTAGGGATCTTAAATGACTGATGGTCCCATATGCTCTGTTTCAAATGCATCACTACATTTTTCTCAAGGCCACATTTCCCACATTGGCTGCTTCTCAGTCAATGAGTAGGAGCAGCAGGAATATTAAAGCAAGCCCATCCCTATAAAACACAGGATTCTGCTCATGGGCTTCTTTGACTTGAAGACTCCTTATGGCCTTGCCAAAACTTTCTTAGAACTGCAATAACTGGGATTAAATCCCAGCATAACCTGGCTGGGGACAGGATGGATCTGAAAATGAAGGAAAGAGACTAGTGATAGGAGCCAAGAGAGTAACCTTAGGATTGGATTTTGAGGGGTCTTTTCAAGGGGGTCAGAATGGAAGACTAGATAAGCAAGAATTTATTATGTTGGGATATTTTTTCAAGACATGAGATTTAACAACATGGCAAAACCCCCAAAGAATAGGGCAAACTTGATGCTTCAATACCTCTTAAAAGAAAGTAATGACTAACACTCACTGAAGCTGAAGTATCTGAGTTTCCCTGGCAGATGGTAAAGGAAAGAATAAAAAGGCTGAGGGAAGTGGGCATGTTGGCGTAATGACGAGCGGGGAAAAGAAGGAGGAGGGACACACGCTAGAGAAGGGACTTAATCAGTTAATTTAGCAACATCTAATCAGTTAATTTAGCAATATTTAATCAATCCAGTTAGCAGTATACAAGAGTAAAGGTCAAAGGCAATCAAAGAATGCAATCACAAGAACGTGCAATGACAGAAAGTAAAATGCAGTTAAGATTAAAGTGTACACACATTAATAACAATGTTATGCCAAAGAAGCTCACCGAACCATAGGAAATAACTCTGGAAAGATCGGGAACCAGCCAAACCTCACCAGGTCCACAGTTGGACACTGGAGCGTCTCCCAATGCCGTTTTCAAGTTTCCAAGAATGCCAGAATGATGATGAATTACCAAAGAATCCCTCTCTCCTATTGCAATCTCTCTCTTTTTCAACTGAAGTCTGTCTTATATAGCTTTTCAAATGTACCTTAGCGCCAAGCTCCTTGTCCCTGCCTCCTACTCCGGGATTAGCCAGTTCTGGGAGGGTTCGGCAGTTACTATGGTAAAAATATTGCTTATTCGGCTGAAGGGCTAGTTCATCCAGACAAACAATATCTACTGTTCCTGTTTGGGACCATCGGCCCAAGGTCTTCCAAAGCCTGGCAACATGTCTGTCACGTTGTCCTGACATAACTTAGCTACTTCTTCACTTCATATGCTGATGCGGGAGAAACAGACAGAAAGCAACATTATCCCATAACTCCCCTACTCGGGAGGATGAGACCATAGGGGGAATTTACTCAACCCCTGGTCACAGCACAGACTTCTTTTAACCCTAAGTTAACCATCACCTCACATGCAGTAACAGTCAAAAGCTAATAGATGAAAGCTCACATCAACCAATGAAGGCAAATTTTCTTCAACATTTTCCCTACAGTGGATATATTATAGGCAGTTGGAAGACCCACCAGAGAATTACGTTTCATAGGAGGATCCCAGGATGCACCATTCACTGAGGCCATCAGAAATGTGCTTGTTAGAGGGGTACCAAAACAAGAGCTCAGTGGTCTCCTCTGTGTGTCAGGGATGAGGGTAGGAGAGCACACAGCTGGACTTGTCAATACCTGTGGAGAAGATGGGCCCAAAGTAATAGAAACCTTGGGGCAGCACTTAACTTACAACAGCCAGGAGACTATAATTACTATGGTAAGCAGCCAGGGGACTCAACCAGCCGGGAGTTGTAGAGATGGTTAATAGAGCATGGTGTTCCTAAGAGAAAAATTAACAAGCGGCTAATAAGCTGCTGCTTGCAAAAGGGACAAGAATGAACCAGCAGAGGCTGAAGGAAGTTGTCCCCAAAACGTCTCTTACTCAGTTCCCCCACCCAAGCCAATTGCATGGCTGACTGGTTAGGGACCTAGAAGGAAAAGACTGGAATATTGGAGACAAAGAAAGTCTGGAGTGGAAGCATATGAACGAACATATAGAATGGGACTAGAATGTGGAGTCTAACTCTTAAAAAGACTTTCAACCAATTCTCTTGGTTTTAGTTCCTGGGCCTTTAATTTCTGAGCTTTTGGAAAATTTGCAGTAAATTGGCTTGCTTTCTGGCTTTCCCATGGACAGTTTAGAATTCATCTTTCTTGGGTCTGCTAAAGCAGTTAATCTGTTTTCTATCTTCCAAATGTCATTTTTTAAATGTCTCTTCTCTTATTCTCTTTGCCCTGTGGGCTTATGGTTTTTATTCCTAAAACTCTCTTCATTGTCATTTTATTGGATTTTAGGAGAGACTAGAGGCTATTGCCTTTAATTGGAAGTTGACAAATTTCTTACCACATAGAATCCTATTACAGCTTTCCCTGGCTTAATCTGTAACAAGAAAACTTGATTCAGTTATAGTGCTTTTATGGGAAGGTTGAACTTGGCTAGCCTTTGACTGATAATCAAGAAAGAGGTTTTCTACCAGTCACTTAAGCAACCTCCCCTCAACTCCAAGAAACCACCAAAATAATGTATAGTTGTCCCTCCTTATCCATGGTTTCACTTTTCATGGTTTCAGTTACATGCAGTCAACTGTGGTCTGAAAATATTAAGTGAAAAATTCCAGAAATAAACAATTCATAAGTTTTAAATTGCATGCCATTCTGAGCAGTGTGATGAAATCTCTGCTCCGTCTCACCCAGGATGTGAATCATCCCTTTGTCTAGAGTATCTGCACTGTATACACTACCTGCCTGTTAGTCGCTTAGTGGCCGTCTCAGTTATCAGATCAGCTGTCATGGTATCACAGTGCTTGTGCTCAAGTAACCCTTATTTTATTTAGTAATGGCCACAAAGTCATCCACATAACTTATAGTATATTGTTATAATTGTTCTATTTTATTATTATTCATTTTTATTAATCTCTTACCGTGCCTAATTTATAAAGTTTACATAGGTATGTATGTGTAGGAAAAAATATAATACATAAGGGTTTGGTACCATACCCAGTTTTAGGCATCCAGTGCTGGTCTTGGAATATCCCCTGCCAACAAGGGAGGACTACCATATATATAAAACGTATATGTGACTGACGAGACAAGTTCAGTGGGAATGACTATGGGATGACCTTTGCCCACAGACATTAAATTAACATGTAACTGTATTATCATGCAGGCCACAGTACTCTACCATGTGCAAAAGGAAACGAGAAATACTGTCAAACCCTTGGCAAAAATATGTATACATAATAAGCAGGTATAATTAGACTAGGTAATGGGGCACAAATTATTTGGAATTTGACAGAACTGAGTTTGAATGTTGGCTCTCATTCTTACTGTATGTCAGGGTCAACAAACTTTTTTTTAAAAGGCCTCAGAGTAAGTTTGTTAGATTTTTTGGGGCCATATGATCTCTGTTAGAACTACTTAACTCTGCTGTTATAATGCAAGAGCAGCCATAGACAATATGTAAACAAATGACTGTGGGTATGTCTCTAAAATTCTTTATTTGGAAAAACAAGTGAAGGTACTTTGCTGACCTCTGCTCTATAAAAATATTTTCTTTCTTTTTTTTTCTTTAAATTGAAGTTTATTGGGGTGACAATTGTTAGTAAGATAACATAGATTTTAGGTGTAAAACTCTGTAATACATTATCTATATCTCACATTGTGTGTTCGCCATCCAGAATCAGTTCTCTTTCCATCCCCACATATTAGACCCTGTTTACCCTCTTCTAGAGCCCCACTCCCCCGGCCCCCTTACCCACTGGTAACCCCTAAACTATTGTCTATGTCTATGAGTTTGTGTACTTTCATTTGTTTGTATTGTTCTTTTGTTGTTTCTGGTTTATACACCACATATCAGTGAAATCATATGGTTTTCTACTTTTTCTGTCTGACTTATTTAACTTAGCATTATAATCTCAAGATGCATCCATGTTGTCACAAATGTTCCTATATCATCTTTTCTTACTGCCAAATAGTATTCCATTGTGTATATATACCACAACTTCTTTATCCATTCATCTATCGAAGAACATTTTGGTTGTTTCCATGTCTTGGCCACCGTAAAGAAAGCTGCAATGAACATTGGAGCACACGTGTCTTTATGGATAAATGTTTTCAGATTTTTTGGGTAGATACCCAGGAGAGGGATTGCTGGGTCATATGGTAATTCTATTCGTAATTTTTTTGGGAATCTCCACACTTCCTTCCATAGTGGCTGCACCAGTCTGCATTCCCACCAACAGTGTATGAGGGTTCCTTTTTCTCCACAGCCTCTCCAACACTTATTACTATTTGTCTTGTTGATGATAGCCATTCTAACTGTGTGGCTGAGGTGATATCTAATTGTGGTTTTTATTTGCATTTCTCTGATGATTAGTGATGTTGAGCATTTTTTCATATGTCTATTTGCCATTTGTATGTCCTCTTGGAGAAATGACTCTTCAGGTCCTCTGCCCATTTTTCAATTGGGTTGTTTGTTCTTTTGTTGTTGAGTTGTATGAGTTCCTTGTATATTTTTGGATACTAGCCCCTTATCAGAGGCACTGTTTGCAAAAATCTTCTCCATTCAGTTGGTTGCCTCTTTATTTTGTTGATGGTTTCTTTTGCTGTGCAGAGCTTTTAAGTTTGATATTGTCCCATTCATGTATTTTAGCTTTTACTTCTATTGCCTTTGGAGTCAAATTTATAAAATGCTCTTTGAAACCAAGGTCCATAAGTTTAGTACCTATGTTTTCTTCTATGCAGTTTATTGTTTCAGGTCTGATGCTTAAGTCTTTGATCCATTTTGAATTAATTTTGGTACATGGTGACAGATAGCAGTCCAGTTTCATTCTTTTGCACGTGGCTTTCCAATTCTTTTAGCATTATTTGCTGAAGAGGCTGTCTTTTCTCCATTGTATGCTTTTGCTTCTTTGTCAAACATCATCTGTCCATATTTATGTGGGTTTATTTCTGGGTTCTCAATTCTATTCCATTGGTCTATGTGTCTGTTTTTCTGCCAATACTATGCTCTTTTGATTATTGTTGCCCCGTAGTACAAGCTAAAGTCAGGGAATGTGATTCTTCCAGTATTGTTCTTTTTTCTTAAGATTGCTTTGGGTATTCGGGGTCTTTTGTGGTTCCAAACAAGTCTGATGACTTTTTGTTCTATTTCTTTAAAAAATGTCATTGGGATTTTGATGGGGATTGCATTGACTCTGTACATTGCTTTTGGCCATTTTGACTATGTTGATTCTTCCAATCCATGAACATGGAAAGACTTTCCATTCCTTTGTGTCTGCTTCAATTTCTTTTAAAAATGTCTTATAGTTTTCACTACATAAGTCTTTCACATCCTTGGTTAAGTTTATTCCTAGGTATTTTATTCTTTTTGTTGCAATTGCAAAAGGACTTGTTTTTTTAATGTCTTTTTCTGAGATTTCGTTGTTAATATATAGGAATGCAATGGAATTTTGTATGTTGATTTTGTAGCCAGCAACTTGACTGTTTTCGTTTATTGTTTCTAATAAACAATAAGTGGAGTCTTTAGGGTTTTCTATATATAGCATTCACATCATCTGCAAAGAGTGCCAATTTAACTTCTTCATTCCCAATTTGGATGCATTTTATTTCTTTCTCTTGCCTGATTGCTCTGGAGAGGACTTCCGACACTGTGTTGAAAAGCAGAGGAGATAGGGGACAGCCCTGTCTTGTTCCTGAACATAGAACAAAGGGCTTCAGGTTTTCACCATTAATTACGATATTAGTTGAGGGTTTGTCATGTATGGCCTTTATTATGTTGCGGTATTGTCCTTCTATACCTATTTTATTAAGTGCTTTAATCATAAATGGATGTTGTATCTTGTCAAACGCTTTTTCTGCATCAATTAATATAATCATATGAATTTTGTCCTTTATTTTGTTTATGTGATGTAGCACATTGATGGATTTGCATATGTTGAACCATCCTTGTGCCTGTGAGATGAACCCCACTTGGTCATGATGAATACTCTTTTTAATGTATTGTTGCATTCAATTTACTAGAATTTTGTTTAGGATTTTTGCATCTGTATTCATCAGAAATATTGGTCTGTAGTTTTCTTTTTTTGTGTGTTATCAGGTTTTGGTATCAGGGTAATGTTGGCCTCATAAAATGAGTTAGGAAGTATTGTCTCTTCTTCAGATTTTTGGAAGAGTTTGGGTAGGACAGGTATTAGACCCTCTTTGAAGGTTTGGTAGAATTCACTAGTGAAGCCATCTGGTCCCAGACTTTTGCTTTTGGGAAGGTTTTGGGTGACTGATTCAATTTCCTTACTGGTGATCGGTCTATTTAGATTTTCCAGTTCTTCATGATTCAGCCTAGGAAGGCTATATGTTTCTAAGAACTTGTCCATTTCTTCTAGGTTATTGAATTTGGTGGCATATAATCCTTCATAGTATTCTTGGATGATCCTTTGTATTTCTGTGGCATCCGTGATAACTTCTCCTCTTTCATTTCTGATTTTATTAGTGTCTTTTCTCTTTTTATCTTAGTGAGGTTAGCCAAGGGTTTGTCAATTTTACTAACCTTTTCAAAGAACCAGCTCTTTGTCACATTAATTTTTTCTATTGTTCTTTTGTTCTCTATTTCATTTAGTTCTGCTCTGATTTTTATTATTTCCTTTCTTCTACTGACCTTGGGTTTCATTTGTTCTTCTTTTTCTAGTTCTTTAAGGTGTGACATGAGTTGATTTATCTGGCATTTTTCTTCTTTCTTGAGATAGGCCTGTAATGATACAAATTTCCCTCTTAAAACTGCTTTTGCTACATCCCAAAAATTTTGGTTGGATGTATTTTCATTCTCATTTGTTTCTATGTATCTTTTGATCTCTCCTCTTATTTCTTCTTTGACCCAGTCGTTCTTTAAAAGTATGTTGTTTAATCTCCACGTATTTGTGGTTTTTCCTGCTTTCTGTTCTGCAGTTGATACCCAATTTCACAGCCTTGTGACCAGAGAATATGCTTGGTATGATTTCAATCTTCTTAAATTTGCTGAGGCTAGTTTTATGTCCCAATATATGGTCTATCCTTGAGAATGTTCCATGTACACTAGACAAAAATGAATAGTCTGATGTTTTAGGTTGAAATGCTCTATAAATGTCAATTATGTCCAGTTCATCTAATGTGTCATTTAGGTCTGATATTTCTTTATTTAGTTTCTGTTTGGATGATCTCTCCATAGCTGTCAATGATGTATTTAGGTCTCCTACTATAATTGTGTTTTGGTCAATTTCTGCCTTTAGTTGTGTTAGTAGTTGCTTGGTATATTTTGGTGCTCCCTGATTGGGGGCATAAATGTTCATGACTGTTATGTCTTCTTGTTGTATAGACCCCTTTATCATTATGAAATGTCCATCTTTGTCTCTTGTTACCTTTTTTATCCTGAAGTCTGTTTCATCAAAAATATTTTCTTACCTCAGTTAGGTCCTTTGCAAAAATGGTCCTAATGCTAGCTACTTTATAAAGTTGTCCTGGCACTTATATAAAATAATAGGATGGATTTTAAAAGTTCTCATCACAAGAAAAAAAATTGTATCCTGATAGCAAGAGCTCTAATTTTGGCTTTTGTTGAGAGTTCTGAGATATGCCATCCAGAGCACCCACCAGCACTTCCTCTAATGACACTTTGTCCCGTCAGCTCCCCCATGCTGCCTCCTTCCACACTTAACCATGTAACCTGCCCACCAAACCAGATCCCATCACCCCTTAGTTTTCTGCAGAGACTCTCCTCCCCAACCTTCTCCCTAGCCCAGAGATGTCACCAGCCTCCTGGTCTGGGTCTGGAACAGGCTTGTCTGAGAGAAGTCACTAACATTTGGTGTAGCACTCAGAGCAGGGGAGAGGGGGCTTCCTCCTCACCTCACTCCACCTCCTGTGGGTCTCTGAGCCCTTTTTCCTTTGTCCCTTCATTCCTGACCCTGGCCACAGATGACAACAGTGGGGTTGCTTCTAAATGAAAGGGCTACCCTTTCCATGTCTTGTTGGTAGAATGAGAATTCTTTAAAACTACACATGATTTTTGTAAGGTGGAACCTAAAAGGGATTACTTATAGATAAAATTCCAAACTATCTGTAGCTTTTCCATGGAAATCTATCTAGATAGATAAAAGTCATCAAGTTCATTATTTTTAGTTTTTTTCAATCGTACTTTTGTGAACATTTTAATACATATTTTTCAATTACTGAAAAAAACTGTAACTATGTGTCGTGATGAATGTTAACTAGACTTATTGTGGTGATCCTTTTGCAATCTATACAAATACCAAATTATGCTATATACCTGAAACTAATATAATATTATATGTCAAGCATATCTCAATAAAAATAAAATAAAAACAAACTCCTATTTTAAACTGGAAAAAAAAATGAACCAAGGCAGTGAAATAGGTCTCAAAGTCAGGTAGATTTTGGGCTGAGTCTGGGATTTGTCACTAATTACTCACAGGTGACCTTGGGCAAATTTCTAATCCTCTCTAAACTCTATGGTCTAGCTGGATTAGACAACACCTGACATAGTTTAATTTGCATAGGCTTATTTAATGGAGCATTAGAATTTCTGGTTCACTAATCTATCTATGGTTCTGGCTCTGGTTGTAGCTATGCTTGTGGAGACATGCCTTTAATGACTGAAAATTTAATTCTCAAGAAAAGGGATCAGATATTTCATCTTTTTACTGAAATTGAAACAAAAAGAAAAGAGCCTTAATCAAAACAAGGCTTTGAAGTTTGCCATCCAAAGGATTTCCTTATAGAGGCTGTTGAAAGCTTTTAAAACTAGATAGGCTTTAAAAAATACGGTGAGTTACCATCTCCCTGGGAAGTTTATATATGGGTCTAATTACAACAAAGGAGTATCAATTGTAATAACCTTTACAGAGTCTTTGATTGAAATGTTTGGGAGTCTTTCTGGTAAATAAAGAATGAGAAATCTCCCTCTAGTGAATATTTAAGAGTTCACACGATAGGAACTGCAGATTTCTAAAAGTTGAGGTAGTAGCTAAAAAACTTTTACACTGTTGGTGGAACGGTAAACTGCTCCAACCTTCCAAGAGAGAAATTTAGGATATCTAACAAAATTTAAAGTATACATAAACTGTAAACCAAAACCTTATTCCAAGATTTTATATTAGGACAAGTGTGGCACACACAAGAATATTTATAATGTTATTTATTTTTTTATTTTATTTTATTGGGGAATATTGGGGAACAGTGTGTTTCTCCAGGGCCCATCAGCTCCAAGTCGTGGTCCTTCAATCTAGTTGTGGAGGGTGCAGCTCAGCTCCAAGTCCAGTCGCCGTTTTTAATCTTTAGTTACAGGGGGCGCAACCCACCGTCCCATGAGGGAATTGGACCTGCAACTCTGTTGTTAAGAGCTCGCGCTCTAACCAACCGAGCCATCCGGCTGCCCCTCCAGAAGCTAAGCGGCAGCTCGTTGTCTTCAATCTAGTTGTGGAAGGCACAGCTCACTGGCCCATGTGGGAATCTAACCAGCAACCCTGCTATTCAGACCTTGTGCTCTAACCAACTGAGCCATCCAGCCATCCCTATAATGTTATTTTTAATAATGAAAACATTGGGACCTAATGTTCCATCAACAAGGGATTGATTAAATCAATTATGTATGATACATCCATTTCAGTAGAATACATACCTTGTCAAAAGTACTATGTATTTTTATGTTTTGGCATGAAACATGTCCATTATATACAACAAACAGCAAACTTAGTTATCCGGACAAAATACGTATGAAAAAGTGTTCAGTTTCTCTGTATTGTGTAAATTATTTACTAAAATGATGTATTTTGAAGGAGGAAAATAATGATGCTTCCTGTTTGGAAAAAAACAGCTGTAATTTGTATTTTCACTGTTAGGAGACAAAGCAAAGAACAGAATATTGGGATGAAGAGATCTATGGTGATCCAATTTAGTTTCTTCACATAGGATATAGATAGTAGATGTAGGGAGATGTAGGGTATAGATAGTAAGACACTTGAAGAAGCTCATCTGACATAATTCTTTACTTAAAAATACAAGTGTAGGGGTGGACGGGTGGTTCAGTTGGTTAGAGCGCAAGCTCTGGGCAACAGGGCTGCCTGTGAGTCCCACATGGGCCAGAGAGCTGAGTGCATGCTCTCAAACACAGGGTTGCCGGTTGGACTCCGGCAAGGGATGGTGGGTTGCCCCCCATGAAACTAACGGCGACTGGACCTGGAGTTGAGCTGTGCCCTCCACAACTAAGATTGGAAGGACAACAACTTGACTTGCATGGAGCTGAGGAGACTCCTGGGAAAAACACACCACTGTTCCCCAATAAAAAGTCCTGGAAATACACACTGTTCCCCAATAAAGTCCTGTTCCCCTTCTCTAATAAAATCTTTTTAAAAAGAAAAAAAAACAAGTGTATTGTCTCTGGATACCCCTGTTCATTTGCAGAGTGTGAAAGGATTCACAAGACTCAGGACAGTGAAACAACAAGGAGAGATTTTTTTAAAGTCAGGAGAAAGGAACCTAGGGGCATTGTCTAGGGAAGCTGGCTGCCCAGTATTCTAGGCTTGCTTTTTCTTATGTAGAAAAGGGTAGGTAAATTTTCTTACAGCAGGAGATGCGGGGTCCCTCTGAGGTCATTTGACTGACATACACAGGTTATGTAACTAATTTCTTTCTGTGCATGCTCTTACCCATAATGCATACAGAAAAACCCACCGTGGGGGGCAAGTTTTAATGTTAATTTTATTCTAATTGCATTGTAATGAGGCTTAAGTTCAGACTGCAGTCGGGATTCAGCAATCTGAGCAGGTGTCAGGAACTAGCTAAATCAAGTTGGGGTCTTAGCTCCCCTTTTTAGCAGTGTTTGACAGCTTAATTTATATTTAGGGAATGAGCCTAGGCAGTTCCTGTGGAGGGGATGCAGATGTGGGCAGGCCCCCTTGGGCCCACTGTCGTTAACCCTTTTTCTGCCTCATTAAAAAGTAGTAACTCTTTTTTTGAAAATGTGTTGCTAAGAACTGTTATACAAAGTAAATTATATTTTTTCCAAAGGAAACAATATAATTTAATTAAACATTAAAAGCATTACAGATATGATCAAAAGTATGTCATAAATTCAAAAAGATATGAATAAAACATATAAAACTATAATACAACAGGCATAAATTTGACTCTGTTGTATTATAAATTTGTCATAAATTTATCTAAGCTTGCACAATTATAATATATAATAAATGTCAATTATTTAATAAGATTTTGATTCACTTATTAGAATGTAAATGAACTTAGGGGATGACGGGTATGGATCATGTTACTGATAAACTTGTGCATGATCATTTTAAAAGATACCTTCTTTATTAGTAAAGTGTTATGTAGCTAATGGACACATTTTAAAAATTGTATTAATGCTGAGCTAGAAACCTTCCCATCATCTTTCATTTCTCTATGTCTCTCTTGTCTGAGAGACATTCTGGGTTTATAACTTATATGTAAGAATTGAAAAGACCAACATATCTGGCTTTGAGTAATATTTCCCAACATTATTTTCATTAACAAACTCTTTTCACGGTAAAATATAGAATCTCTAACCCCATTAGAATTTTAAGTGTATTTCCCCATTATTTTTAATGAAAAATATTGTGCATATAGAAAAGTTGAAAGAATTGTACAGCGATATACCCAATTATTAGATTCTACAATTACTAATATGTTGCTTTGTTTGTTTTATCACATATCTACCGATTCTCCATCCATATATCTACCCACCCATCAATCCATCTTATTTTTGTATGCATTTCAAACTAAGTTGCAGACATGAATACTCTTTATCCCTAAACATTTCAGCTTGCATATACTTAACTAGATCTTAATATTTGTTCTACAGTTATCTTTTTATTTTAAGGTAAAATTTACATACAGTGAAATAGACAAATATCAAGTGTACCATTCTATCAATTTAGAAAAATGCAACACTCAACCCAACACCTATCTAGATAGAGAAATTTTCATCACCCAACAAAGTTCCTTTATGTCCTTTCCTAGTCAGTCTCCAGCTTTACCCTCACCAAGAAACATCTGCTGTCCTCATTTTTTACACCATAGATTAATTGTGCCTATTCTAGAACTTCAGTTAAGTGCAATCAGACAGTTAGTAACATTTTGTGTAAGATTTCTTTCACTCCACCTGTTTTTGAGTCATTCATGTTATGGGTTTCAGTAGTTCGTTCCTTTTTATTACAGAGTGGTATTCCCTCATTAAGTATATCACAATTCATTTTACCCATTCTCCCAGTAATGGACATTGTGTTATTTCCACTTTGGGGAAATTAGGTGGGAAAAGCTTCTATGAACATGTTGAAAACTGTGCCGGGTCTAAAGTTTTACCCCATATTCAGGATAGCAAACTAGCCAAGCACAGTTTCATGGATGCTGGCAGAAGACACCAGACACTTGAGTCAGACACAGGGTTTTATTGCTTATAGCAATTATGGTAGCCAGAGTATCAATATTTGCACCAGTTCCCAAAGCCTCATTTCCACAGGGTGAAGTAACAGAGCCAAGTGACACCTGGTACACAAGTTATGTCATAGGAGACCAACCCTGAGCTTAGGGAACTGAATCATTTGTGACTGCCCTGAAGAAAGACACATCTTGATCTTCCAAGGCTGTTCTCTATACAAACAGATAGCTCAGAACAAAGGCACCCAGTGCTTCTCCTCACAAGACATGCAAAAAAGAGACCCATGAAGAATTGTCTCCAAACAAAACCTTGCACAAGTCTTTTTGTGAACATGTTTTTAATTACTATTAGGTAAAATCCTGAGTAGAAATGCTGAGTCATAAGGTAGATGTTTGTCTAATATCAGATTTTTTTCCCAAAATGATGCACCATTTTACACACCCACCAACAATGTATGAGAGTTCTTGTTATTTCAGCTCTCACAATGGTAGTGTTGTCAGTGTTCTTAATTATAGCCATTCTGGTTGGTTGTAACTTAATTGTAGTTTAATTTGCATTTTCCTGATAACTAATGAATGATTTTGAACATTTTTTTCACTTGCATATTGGCCATTAGTACATTTTCCTTTGTAGGTGTCTGCTCAAATCTTTTGTCTTTTTAAAAATAGGTTTTTTGTCTTTCTATGATTGAGTTGTAAGAGTTCTCTATATATTCTAAATGCTCGTCCTTTATTAAATATATAATTTGCAAATATTTTCTTCTTGCTTGCTTATTTATTTTAACAGTGCTTATCAAGGTGTAGGATTTTTAAATTTTTGTTGAAGTCTAATTTATCAACTTATTATTTTATGATAACTACTTTCTGGGTCCTGTCTAAGAAATCTTTGCTGACCTCATGGTCATAAAATTTTTTTTTAAGTTTTCTTCTGGAAGCTTCATAGTTTTAGCTTTTAAGTCTAGGTCCATGATACATTTTGAATCATTTATCGGGTAAGGATGAGGTACATGTGGAAATTCATTTTTTTTCATATGAATATCCAGTTGTTCCAGCACCATTTATTGAAGAGCCTTTCTTTTTCTTCATTGAATTGCTCTGGTCAAAAATTAAATGACTGTGTAAGTGTGGGTCTTTTTCTAGGCTCTCTATTCAGTTTCATTGATGTGTCTATCAGTACATCAGTACCACACTGATTACTGTAGCTTAATAGTAATCTTAAAGTCAGATAGTGTAAATTCTTAAATTTTAGTCTTTTTCAAGATACTTTGGATAATCCAGGTCATTTTCATTTTCATGTATGTTCTAAAATCAATCCTTGGAATATTAAGATAGATGATAGATAGATAGATAGATAGATAGATAGATATTTAGTTTTGTGCGGTACATAGCAGAGAAATTATTTTAAGGGTAACAATAAGAAAAACATTTTAATAACTGTATTATAATTTTTATAATTATTTCATATTTCTAAATCCATTATATAGAAAGCTAAATTGGATTTTTAAATTTAACAAGTGATATATGCCATGTAATTTGGTTAACATTAATTAGGTAAGAAAGACCTAACAATGTGATGTGTTTGTTATGTTTTAATTCTTTAGAATAGAATATTCTGATTAGACTAATTAGATTAGCAATTGAAATATCTGAAAATGATGAGAGATTTAATTGGTTAATATTAAAAATCTACAATAAATATCAAGTATACAGACAATTAAGTTGACTTATCAAAAAGTGGATCTAGATACAAAAATTAGGATATATAATGCCAATATAAAAATTTTCAATCATTTCATACTGTTTTAATATTTGTTATTTTACTTAAGTTGCTTAACATACATTTTCTCCTTATCACTTCAAATTTCTATCATGAAAACAATAATTCCTTCGCCTAATGTTTTGAAATAGCAGGCTTTTCAGTTATTATAATTACCTTATTATTGAATAAAATTTATATCTTCATGAAATACTTTTCATTATCTTAAAACTTTCTGGGGACTTTGATGCATTGACAAGTTTATCATTTTTACTACCTACAGAATGTTGTGACATGCATAGGTAAGAAGTTGTGACCTTTTAACTGCAAAACTTCCAGTACATTTGGTTTAGGTTTATCTTTTCTGTCAGAAAACTTTATTAATGAAAAATTGACTTGACTATCCAAAAGTCTCTGCTGCTTTTAGCCCATGGCAACCCTTCATGAAATCATGAACAGTAGTTTGCCAGAGACTAAAATAAGAAATAAAAATCCACCCCCCCAAAAAAAAAGGAAGTAAAAATCCCTAGATATATAAGAAAATAAGCAACAAAAAAGAAAGTGCCAAAGTAAACAAACTTATTTTGAAGCAAAAAGTGGTAAATCAAGGTATCCTGATTTATTAATATAGTTTTTAATTTAAAATGCCATATACAGATAATCTGTCACCAATTAAATGAGAAAGCAAAATAAAGGAATTTGCACACATACAAGAATTTTTTATATGTATCTCCCACATATTCTTTTTCAGGAAGTTTCAGTGAGATGAGTAGAAAGCCAAGAAAAAGGAAGACATGGAATACAAGAAAGACTGAAACTGACCCAGAAGCATATTAAGAAGAAAGCTTGTTTTTTTTTTGTTGTTGTTGTTTTTGTTTTTGTTTTTAACAAAAGAAAGGCACTTAGAAACTCCAGGAAAAACAGAAAGTTGTACAAGATAGTCATGGTTCAAATAGGAAGCAATCTAGAAGATAGCATGATTTTGAGCAATTGGTAGAGTATTAGAAAAAGAGAAAATTTTTGGTTATGATTCTAGGAACGTTTCTCTCAAGTGACACTGGAGTGCTGACATTGACCATGTACGGAAATAAATAGAATCCTAGCATTTAAAAACAAATTTTAGAGTTAAAAATACCTGTAAAAATAGTGATAATGTACATGCTGTTTAATGGGTTTCAACTTTGAAAAATAATCTACAGACAATTCACAGAAGATTTAATTAAAAAAAACCAACAACTAAGTTTATAGGTGAAATTTGGAGAAATCTAACCTTACATCCTGGAGAGGCAAGGAATATTGTATAAAATTAATTAGACAAGCAATAGAGGTCTAAGTGTATTATTTCAAGTTGCAAAGGTTAAAAAAAGAATAACTATAAAATAACTATCAAAATAAAATAACTGTCAAAAACTGAAAAGAGAAGGGCAATAGTGTGGGTTAAAACCCTCATCTTTTTTTTTTTTTTTTTTTTTAAAGATTTTATTGGGGAAGGGGAACAGAACTCCATTGGGGAACAGTGTGCACTTCAGGACTTTTTTTTTTTTTTTCCAAGTCAAGTTGCTGTCCCCTCGATCCCAGAACCCGTTCAGCTTCAAGTTGTTCTTTCAGTCTTAGTTGTGGAGGGCGCAGCCCAGCCCCAGGTCCAGCCCCGCCGCCAGCTGCAGGGGGCACAGCCCACCACCCCCCACGGCAGTCGAACCCGCAACCTTGTGGTTGAGAGGTCATGCTCCAACCAACTGAGCCATCCGGGAGGCAGCTCAGCTCAAGGTGCCGTGTTCAATCTTAGTTGCAGGGGGCAGAGCCCACCATCCCTTGCGGGATTCGAGGAATTGAACTGGCAACCTTGTGGTTGAGAGCCCACTGGCCCACGTGGGAATCGAACCGGCAGCCTTCGGAGTCAGGAGCACGGAGCTCTAACCGCCTGAGCCACCGGGCCAGCCCTAAAACCCTCATCTTTTGAAGAGATGTGATAACTTTCTCCACAAACTCTGTTGTACTCTGTGATTTTTTTTTTTTTGAGAAGGGGAACAGAATTTATTGAGGAACAGTGTGTATTTCCGGGACTTTATTGGGGAACAATGTGTTTTTCCCAGGACCCATCACCTCCAGTTCAAGTTGTTGTCCTTTCAATCTTAGTTGTGGAAGGCATAGCTCAGCTCCAAGTCCAGTCTCCTATTCTCCTATTTTAGTCGCGGGGGAGGGGGCGGGAGGGGGGAGTCCAACCAGCAACCTTGTTGTTGAGAGCATGTGCTCTAACCAACTAAGCCATCCGATCACCCCTCAGTAGCTCAGCAGCAGCTCAGCTCAAGGTGCCGTGGTCAGTCTTAGTTGCAGGGAGTCCAACCGGCAACCTTGTTGAGAGCATGCGCTCTTAACCAACTGAGCCATCCGGCTGCCTGAGAGCTCAGCGGCAGCTCATTGTCTTCACTCTAGTTGTAGAGGGCGCAGCTCACTGGCCCATGTGGGAATCAAACCGGTGACCTCGGCATTAGGAGCACTGCGCTCCAACCACCTGAGCCATTGGGCCGGCCCGATAAAATTTTAAATGAAAAAGAAATTTAGATTGAAATGTTCTGCATTATAGCATCAAAAATATACCAAAGCAGCTGTCTTACATGCTTATAGTTTTTGGTTAGAAAACATCAATTGGCTTATTATTATAATTTTGCTGTTTAGTTTCTAAATGAGGAGATAGAGAAGATTTCAAACTGCTAGTTTTTATTATTTGTTCATAAATCATGCATTGTGAATAGCAGACTTTTTTCTCCACAAGTGAAAAGCCAAGCTGGACTTTTTTTTTTTTTTTTTTACTATATTTTCTCATTTAACATTGATTTTTGAAGAACCAAAAATAGTTTGATTTGCTATGTAAGAACTGTGCTCAGATAAATACATGTTATAGATCTAGCGGAAAATATCTGAATATCTTCTTTGGAGAAATGTCTATTCAAGAACTTTGTCCACTTTAATTGGGTTGTTTATCTTTGTTATTGAGTTCTAGGAGTGATTTATAAATTCTGGATATTAATTGCTTATCAGATACAAAATTTACAAATATCTTCTCCCATTCAGTGGGTTTCCTTTTTACTCTGCATCCCCACTTTGATCAGTAGTTTTATGCAGACTAGATTAAATGATACAGAATTAAGGATAAAATAATGAAAACTACATAATGGTCCACCCCACCCAATGAGCCAACTGTGTCCACTGAGTAATATCAGTCCCCCAATGAACTGATATATAAGCTGGTTTATCTGATCGGTTCATTGGGTAGGCATTTTGGTGGCTCTCAAAATTTGTTTTAAGACTAAAATTTTTTAAAAGTAATTACAGCATTATTTGTAAAAATTGAAACGAAAACAGTGACCATTCTATCTTCTAACAAAGTGAATTCCTTTAACCCATAGTTGGGAAATGTTGCCCTGCTACAATAAATCTGATTTATGAAGTCACTGCTTTCAGATCATCCAAGACTCATCAGGGGGCTCCCTCCCAGGGAGAGGGAAATGCTGCTCCAGAATTTTCAGGCCTCTCGTTTCCCCCTATCAGTTCCTCCTTCAGACTCTATGGGATGAGCCATTGACACTGGTCATCTCTTACACCTGTGCCGGTGAGAATTTGGAAATACAGTTTTACACTTTAAAATCGGCATTTTTGCCAAGAGAATTACTCTTTGTGAAATCCCCTCTGCACTAATTTGAGGAAAATTCAAGTCTCAGGTTTCAATCTCTGGCTCATAGGGTCTTTCCTGACTTATCAGCAGTTGTTAAAACCAGTAAATTCTGAAGCCAGGAAAGCAGTACTGCTCTGGAGAGGCTCCAAGCTGGGAGGTGGGACCACAAAAGTCACATCTGCTTGGCTCCCAGCCCTGAGTCCTGCCCCAGCCTTCACAGTGTTGTCCCATTTCATTAACCTATGCAAGCTAGCTACTAAGCAGATTCAGTGCCATTCATATGAAAAACAAATTACCAGTTAACATTAAATTTGAGGTTGTTTGAACATTCTGTGAAACAAAAGCCCACCAGTGATCCTGGGACAATTAATTTTAAGAAACATGATTTTCAAAGACGATAATTATATTTCAAGAATATTGCTGACCACGGACATTTGAAACAAGCTTTTTTTTTTTTTTTCCTTTCACAAAGATGATTTTGACGTTTGCTTCTGGGAATTTCTTTCTCGGCAACACATATGAAAGCTTAAAACCGGATGAAGTTGATGTTCTGAACATTTGAAGTTTTTCTTTGATTCTTTCAAAACAGAAGAAAAGAAATAAAAGGAAAGGAAGGCCATTTAATATCATTAAAAACGTCTCTGAAGATTTGATAGGCTTGTGCTATGGAAATCTAAGATGAAATGGCAACACTTTCACAAGGTTGGAATTTGGGGATTTTCTCCAACTTTCCCCACCCTTCCTTTGCAGAGCTGTAGAGACTGAGGCTCAGTGATATTCAGTGCTTCCCATCCCCTCCTCCACCCCACTCCCTTAGGATGTCACCTGGCTAATAGCAAGTTTTCATCAGGACAAGTCACCACATGTCCAGGTAGGTGCCCTCATCTGGCTCTCTCCAGCCCTCTCCAGGTCATTCTCTAATTGGTCTGCCTCCTCATCCTAAATCAACAACAACAAAACAAAAAAGCACAAACAAACAACCAGCTTTTAATTTTAAAAAGTAAGCAGTATGTGTTCAAAAGAATGAAAACGGCTCTACATACACTGACATGGAATACTACAGCATAAGTGAAAAAAGCAGTTGACAAAAATTCAATGTGATTCCATTCATGTTTTTTAAAAAATGTATGTGTGTGTGTGTGTGTATACATGATTTTTAAAAAAAGTAAATGGAATCTCTCTTTCTCTTTCACGCGCACACACACACACACAGAGGGCTTACATGGTGTGTGTGTGTGTGTGTGTGTGATTCCTCCCACCCCAAAGGAGAGCTGAGCTGCCCACACTATCCTCTGAGCATGTCCTGTTTGAGAATGCTCTCAGATTTTCATGGTTCTCCCTGTGCTCCCAGGGAGCTTGCCATGGGGCTGCCTCCTGAAATCTACTAGAGGACCCAGTGAGAGAGGGTTACCTTGGGTCTCCCCAAACCTACCAACCAAGGTAGTGTAGGATGGATTCAGTTACCAAAGGAAATTGAAGCATGGAAGAGTTCAAGTTCGTGCTTTTACTTTTTCCTGAATTTGAAAGGTTGATCCTAAGAGGAGGCTGTTCCCTGGGAGGGTGGGATCCATGGGTGTCCCCACCTTTGTCTAAGCGGACTCCCCTCAGATTCTCATCACCTGCCCAAAAGAGGGTGAACTCTTCTAGTTCCTCCATGAGAACCTCCTCCCCCACACACCTTCTCTGCACAGCAGAGATGTTTGGGATTTTCCTCTTTTCTTCCTGAAGTATCTACTAAACCTTTTACTTTGCAAAATCACACAATTTTTCTTTCTGACAGTTCATTATTAGTGTATAAAAATGCAACCAATTTCTGAATATTAATTTTGTATCCCGCTACTTTACTGAATTCATTTATCAATTCTGATAGTTTTCTTGATGGAATCTTTGGTATATTGTATCATGTTATCTGCAAAAAATGACACTTTTACTCTTCCTTCCCAATTTGGATGACTTTTATTTATTTTTCTTGTCTGATTGCTGTAGTTAGAATTTCAAATAATATATTGAACAAAAGTGGTGATAGTGGACATCCTTGTCTTCAGATCAGGACATCCTGATATTAAGGAGAATGTATTTAGCTTTTCCTTATTAAGTATGTTGTTAGCTGTGGATTTGTTATATATGGCCTTTATTATCTTGAGATATCTTCCCTCTATTCCCACTTTGCTGAGAGTATTTATCATAAATGGCTGCTGGATTTTACCAAATGTTTTTTCTGCATCTATTGATATGATCACATGATTTTTGTTTTTTATTTTGTTTATGAGTTGTATCACATTAATTGATTTGCAGATATTGAACCAACCTTGCATCCCAGAAATAAATCCCACTTGATTGCTGTGTATGATCTTTTTAATATGTTACTGAATTTGGTTTACTAAATTTTTTGAGGGTTTTTGCATCTATGTTCATCAGAGATATTGGCTTATAATTTTCTTTTTTTTGTAATATCTTTGTCTGGTTTTGAAATCAACGGTAATCATGGCCTCATAAAATGAGATTGGGAGACTTCACTCCTGTTGGATTTTCTGGAATCTTTTGAAAAGAATAGGTGTTAATTCTTTTTTGAATGTTTGGTAAAATTCACCTGTGAAGCCTTTTGGTCCAGGATTTTTGTTTGTTGGGAGCTTATTGATTATTGATTCTATTTCATTAGTTGTAATCAGTATGGTCAGATTTTCTGTTTCTTCTTGATTCAGCCTTGAAAGATTGTATGCTTCTAGAAATTTATCCATTTCTTCCAAATTGTCCAATTTGTTGGCATATAATTACTTGTAGTATTTTCTTTGAATTTTTTGTGTTTCTGTGGTGTCCATTGTCACTTCTCTTTCATTTTTGATTTTATTTATTTGGGTCCTCTCTCTTTTTTTCTTGATGAGTCTGATAAAGGTTTATCAGTTTTGTTTATTTTTTCAAAGAACCAGCTGAACCAACTCTTGGTTTCATTGAACTTTTGTATTGTTTCTTTTAGATTTTATTTTGTTTATTGCCACTCTGATTTTTATTATTTCTTATCTTGTATTCACTTTGGGCTTTCTTTGCTGTTCTTTTTTCAGTTCCCTTAAGTGTAAAGTTAGATTGTTTATTTGAGATTTTTCTTGCTTCTTGAAGTAGGCCTACATTGCTATGAATTTTCCTCTGAGGACTGCTTTCACTGTGCCCCATAGATTTTGGATCATTGTGTTTTCATTTTTGTTTGTCTCAGATATCTTTTAATTTCTTCCTTGATCTCATTGTTAACCCATTCATTGTTTAGTAGCACGTTATTTAACCTCCATGTGTTTGTGTGTTTTTTAGGGTCTTTTGTTTTTGTTTTTGTTTTTAATGACTGATTTCTGGTTTCATATCACTATGGTCTGAAAGGACACTTGTTATTATTTCAATCTTATTGAATTTGTTGAAACTTGTTTTGTGGCCTAATATGTGGTCTATCTTAGAAAATGTTCCATGTGCACTTGAAAAGAATGTATATTCTGCTACTCTGGGGTGAAGTGTTCTAAAAATATCAGTTAAATCTATCTGCTCTGGTGTCATTTAAGACTGCCATTTCCTTGTTAATTTTCTTTCTAGAAGATCTGTCCATTGGTGTCAATAGAGTGTTAAAGTCCTCTACTATAATTGTATTACTATCAATCTCTCACTTTATGCCCATCAATATTTGTTTTATACATTTAAGTGCTCTTATGTTGGGTGCACAGATGTTTACTAGGGCTATGTCTTCTTGTTGGATTGGTCCCTTTATCATTATGCAATGTTCTTCTTTGTCTCTTAGTGTAGTCTTCGTTTTAAAGTCTATTTTGTCTGATATAAGTATTGCTACCCCAACTGTTTTTTCATTTCTATTTTCATGAAATATCTTTTTTCATCCCTTACTTTCAATCTGTCTCTGTCTTTCAATCTGAACTGGATCTGTTGTAGACATCATATGTATGGGTCTTATTTTCTTATCCATTCAGCTACCTTATGTCTTTTGGTTGGAGCATTTAATCCATTTACATTTAAAGTGATTATCCAATAGGTACATAGTTATTGACATTTTATTATTCATAGTTTTTGTTTGTTTTTCCCCTTCTTCTTAAAGAAGTCCCTTTAACATTTCTTGTAACACTGGGTTGGTAGTAACAAATTCCTTTAGCTTTTTCTTGTCTTGGAAGCTCTTTATTTTTCCTTCCATTTTAAATGATAGTCTTGCTGGGTACAGTAGTCTTGGTTGTACGTTCTTGCTTTTCAGGTTGTATCTCCCGTGAGATATCTTACCCGTCTTTGGCTGCAAACCATCTTTTGGGGACCAGACACAGAGACATAAGGTGTAAACATAAGGATGGTACAGAGTCCCAGAAAGGCACAGTCTCATAGACTCTTCTTTCCTTAAGGAAAGACACAGGGGGACAGTTGGCTAGGCTGTTGTGTGACTACAGTTGTGGGCCTGTTTGGGTTCATCTTGTTTGGGACACTCTGCATTTGCTAGCCTTGTATGCCTATCTCCTTTGCTGGGTTAAAGATGTTTTCAGTCATTCTTTCTTCAGATATGTTCTTGATCCCATGCTCCCTCTCTTCTCCTTCTGATAGTCCTATAAAGTAAATGTTGTTATGCTTGATGTTGTCCCAGTGGTCTCTTAAACTAATTCTTTTTTTTCCTTTTTGTTGTTCTGATTAGGTGTTTTCTGCTGCCTTGTCTTCCAAATCACTGTTTCCCATCCTCTGCTTCACCTAATCAGCTGTTGATTCCTTCTAGGGTACTCTTCATTTTAGTTATTGTACTCTTTCCCCAATGGTTTCTATAGCCTTCTTTCTGTTTATTATCTTTCTGTTGAAGTTCTCACTAAGTTCCTTAAGCATTTTTATAACCAGTGATTTGAACTCTATCTCTGGTAGGCTGGTTGACTCCATTTCATTTAGTTCTTTTTCTGGAGTTTTCTCCTGCTTTTATTTGGAACATGTTTCTTTGCTTCCTCATTTTGGTTGCCTGTCTGCCTTCTTCTACATATTAGGTAGAACTCTTATGTCTTTCAGTTTTCACTAGGTGGCCTTATGTAGTAGGTGTCCTGTGTGGTCCAATGGTATCGTCTTCTTGATCATCTGTTCTGTGTGTTCCAGGTATGTCCCTTGTCTTTGTTGTTGTCTGCACTCCTGTTATAGTAGAGCCTTAATTGCTTTTGATGTGTCAGTGGGTGGAATTGACTCTCAAGCTCACTGGCTGTGAGGATTGGCTATTCCCACAGTGTATGAGCTACTCACGCTGGCTGGCCCCTAGAAGGGGATTCGCCCTAATGACTCTTGTGCCAATTGAGACTACCCTTTGGGTGTGTCTTTTGCAGGGCTAATCAGGTAGTGTTCTGTTGTGGTCTAAAACTGGCCTCTGGATGTGTTGTATCTGGTGTCTCTTGGGAGGGTCTCCTGTGCAAACAAATTTCAGCCTTGCCTGTCACCAGCCAAGGACTATGTGGTAGGAGCTACAAAGCTCTATGCAGTTGGTTGCTGCCTGTGCTAGACCTGGAAGCATGTGAAGGTGACCTTGCTGTGAACCAAGACCAACTGCCTGGGGCAGCTTAGCAAAAGGTCCAGGGCACCTCTAGGCCTGTTGCCATCTGCCGCTGTCCATGAGGCTCAGCAACTGGAAGCGCCTCCTTAGGTGCATGGGCTGGGCTAGTTGACCCGGTGTTGACAATGCCCCTGGAGATGCCACCTGAGTTGGGCAGAGCAGAGTCCCAGGGAATAAAAGGGTTGGGGGCTGGTGGTTTTCACAATGTTAAAGCAGATTCAGTTCTTGTGCCAGTGCTGAATCTGTGGCCACTCTGCAAAACACGCAGAGAATACCATGTCCAGCTGCTGCTCACCTTAGGCCCTGAGAGCCATCCAAAAAAGGCTGGAGCATGAGCTGGGACTGATCATCCACCACTGAGTTTCCCAAGCCATTATGGGCCTCCTGCTGCTGTAAAATCCTCCCACTGCTTGCAGGGTGGGGCTGGCTGCACAGGAGCTTAGAGTGCCCTGACAATGCCTCAGTAACTGGATGGGGTGGGGTCACAGGGAGTCACCAGGGTGGGGTGTGCACAAAGTTTACCAGGCCAATGCAGTCTGAGATTTGGCCCTGTGGGGGAGTTCTCAACACAGGAATGATTGCATCCACCTGTAGGTACATCTAAGGTGGGCTCCACTCAAGGATAATGGTGGCTGTTCCTCTAGCCCTCACCCTGAAACCTCATAACTCAGTCTTTCCCTGTATGTCTCTGGCGCCTCTTGAGTTGCCGCCCTTCCACCAGAGCCCAGGGTATGTGCTTGCAAGTGAGTGAGTCTGTGCATGGGTATTTTAAGAGGACATCTATGTTTCCAGCTGCCATCTGTATCACCAGGATGGACATAGTTCTTGCTGATTTTCATAGCCAGATATTGTGGTGACTCCCCTACCTGGTACAGGACCTGTGGGCTGGGGATCCTGGTGTGGGGCTGGAACCCCTCATTCTTCAGGGGGAACCTCCACCATTGAGGAGTACCTTCTGATGCTCAACCACTACCTGTGGGTTTGGGGTCAGCCTGTTTCACGTCTCTATCCCTCCTACCAGTCTCGACGTGGCTTCTTCTTTATATCCTTAGTTACAGGGGTTCTGTTCAGCTAGTCTTCAGATGATTCTTGAGGTTGTAATATAGGTTTAATGTTAATGTGGTCATGGGAGGTGGCAAGCACAGCAGTTACCTATTCGACCATTTTGACTCTTCTCAATAAAATCAATTTAGGGGGAAAAGAAAGACTGAAGCAATGATTTGCAAATGTGGTCACTTTTATTATTGTCATAAATTGTATCAAACATTGCCCCAAAATGTGACCATTTATATGTTACTTATGCAAAGTATGGAAAATATGCGATGCATGGAAAGTTAAGACAAATGAGGCCTGACACAAAATGCCATTTTAAGGATGTACTGGATGGCTCAGCTTCACACCCTGGCATGAGGGACTTCTGTTTCTAACAGTGGTCCATGGGAAGCTATAATATGGACAGCCAAATTCCCTGGGTTAGGAATGCAAAATGCACACAGTGCATTTAGAGGTTGAAGCATCTAAAAAAAGAAAGATTTGCTTTCTTGGAGTTGTTCACCATCTTGCCATTGGTCTCATTTGCTCTAACTACCCATGTTGTTAGGCATTCTTGGGTTTTCATTAAGTTCCAGGGACTGGCCTTGTTTAAAGCAATATTCCAGTGTTTGTCATGCAAATGTGGTTTTGCTTTGAACATGAGTTCCTGCGTTAGTTGCTTCACAGATGCTTTATTCATCATGCAAACCTAGTTTTGGGAACCTCATGAATTCTGAAATGGGTCATGCTGTTAAACAAGGAAGCTTGTCAAAACCCTTTTGTACTCCTACTTCCAACATATTTGTTTCCCTGCAACTTGCCAGTATCCATGTTTTCAGTAATTTTCCAGCTGTTGAATGGCATTTCTTTTTCTTGACCCACATATTTGCAACCTGAAAGGATTCTTGACCCAATAGCTTCTCAAGCTTCCATGGTTTGAGACTGGCATAGAATAATGACAATTCACTCCCCTCCGCATATTTTGGTACTAGGTCTTGGACATCTTTGGCTACCTATGATAACCAGAGTCACTGTTCTGTGTGTGTCTTTCATTTGGCACACAAAATGATACAGGTCCTGCTCAGAGACATATGGAGTCTCTTGAGGGAGTAAAATATTCCAAAGTGCTAACAGTCAGAAGTTTACTGAAGTTAAACAAAGCCATGACATTCTAAGCCATGCAACAATGTGTGGCCAAGAAATGCCCCGTGTGTGGACAGGCAAATTTAGTCTTGACTGGCAAATTTAGTCTTGACTACCTACCTAAATGGAAACAGCTTACCCCTGCTCAATTCTCTGGTGCATATAGCTCACTAGGGCACAGAGTTCTCTGGCCTTCACAACCCACTGGTGCTAGTCATGTTGGATTAAAAAATAAGAGTAGACAATAAATGCACCCAGGCAATCATGCACTGTGGGAAGTGGTCCATATTGGCTGAGGCTTGTTGGATTTATGTGATTTATGCGATTTATGCGATTTATGCTATCACAGCATGAGCTGCATTTTTACATGTTTATCTTTTTAAAAAATCGGACAGATCTCATTCCAAAATGAGAGTCTCACTCCCCTGGTTGAGGATCACTGCTTTAGAGAACAGCAAAGAAAATCTACAAACATCTGGAGAGGAGAGGGAAAAGAAGGAGGAGGAGGCCAGGAATGTGGATTTCCTTTCTCATATGACTCAAATCCTGAAGGACATGGTCTTCCAAAGAAAAATCTCGTATTAGATTCAAACCCATTGTTTTCAAATAAGTATTACTAGTTACTTTTTCACATGAATGCCTGTAAACATGTAAACGTTTGTCCCATTAGAATCCTCTTGGCTTAGTCAGCTTGATTGGTCTGCTATCAAAATACCACAGACTGGGTGGCTTAAACAACCAACATTTATGTCTCACAGTTCTGTATGCTGGAAGTCCAAGATCAAGGTGCCTGCAGGTTCTATGTCTGGTGAGCGTCCTCTTCCTGTCTTGTGGATGGCCACCGTCTTGCTGTATCTTCACATGGCCTAGAGAAAGAGCTTGGTCTCTTCCTATTTTTATAAGGACACTATTCCCATCATAGAGTCTCCACCCTCATGACTTCATCCAAATCTAATCACCTCCCCAAATGCCCACCTTCTAACACCAGCACATCAGGCATTAGGATTTCAACATACGCATTTTGGGAAGACACAAACGCTCCATTTATAGCAGGTGCCAACCTCTGACTCCATTCTCCTTTCCTCTTGGAATTTCCTCTTGGAATAATTTCACTGATTCATCTTAGGGAAATTTATTTTTGTTTTTATTACAGTAACAAAATTTTCAAGAAAAAGGTGAAATAAAGCAAAATTTTGCAATATGTAACTTTATTTTGTGTGTGCTTTTTAACAAATTGAAATGTTCATTATTTAAAATTTTCATCATTATGGAACATTTCAAAAATATCCCACAGTAGAGAGAATAGTGTAAGGAACCCCCACGTAGCCATCACCCAGCTTCAACAATTATCAGTACATGGCTGATCCTATTTCATCCCCTCCAACCACACTGGAGTATTTGAAAGCAAGTCCGGACACCATACCACTTTATCAGTAAATACTTAAGAGATTATTTTGAAGAATAGCTAATATAAATAGAAAGCACAAAATTCAGAGGTAGAAAAGTTAAGAAGTTAGTCATGATCTTCCCTTGTTCCTCTCAAGTGAAGCCCAGCTCCCCACAGGCAATGATTATAACTAGTTTCTAACTAAAGTAGCCACACACACCCCCACCCTTTATCTTCAGGGAATACATTCTAAGATCACCAGTGGATGCCTGAAACTGAAGATGGTACTAAATCATTTACCATATTTTTCCATGTATAATGTGCAGCCACGTTTTTGGCCCAAATTTGCAGGGAAAAAATCTTTTGTTTTAATTTTTTAATTCAAATTTTTATTTGTTTACATTTAGGTACTTGTTTTTTGTATTATAAAGGAGTTTTAGCGTTTATTTTTTAACATATTATGGTATGAGAAATTTTATGTAACAAATAATTACAAAACACAATAACAGATACAAGGTGCAAGAAATTTTATGTACTGGTAACAAATTTAGGATATTTACACATCATAGAAAGCCAAGAATTCTTCATTGTTGCAAGTTTGTTGTAAGCTCAACAAAACCGATTATCGTATTCCAGGATATTACCTTGCATATGGATATCGTTATTGACTTCTAGAGTTACACTTTTAACTCATATGCATAAATAAAATAATTAAAAACATTTATATAGATATGGAATTAGTACTACCCATGTATAATGTGTATCCTTATTTTTCCCTCACAAATTTGAGCAAAAAAGTGGGCATTATACATGACAAAATACAGTATATAATATGTTTATTCCTACACATACATACCTATGATAAAGTTTAATTTATGAATTAGGCACAGTAAGAGATTGACAATAATAAAAAAGAACAATTATAACAATATACTGTAATAAAAGTTATGTGAATGGGTCTCGCTCTCAAAATATCCTTCCCCCCCCTTTCTTCCATCTCCCCCCCCCACTCCAGTTCAAGCCTTTGTTTCTTAGTCTAGTTGTGTTCCCTGAACCATGCTGGTATTATGAGCCTTGTGCTCCCCTCCAGCTGAGGCAGTTGGTCGCCATTCGTCAGTAGGCTGCTCACAGCAGCTCATAGCAGCTCTTGTCAGCTGCCAGCCACTCACGTTAGCTGTGGGCCACTCACGCTGCAGCATCTCTCACTGGCTGCCGGTCGCTTATGATGGTGCCGGCCACTCATAGCGGCATACGGCAGCCAGCGGCAGCACACAGCAGCCCACAGCAGCTCCCGCCAACCTCTGGCAGCTCACAGCAGCCCAGCTCCAGGGAGAGCTGTTGTTCACAATCTTAGCTGTAGAGGATGCAGCTCCCTGGCCCATGTGGGAATTGGGCCAGCGACCTCAGCATTAGGAGCATGGTGCTCCAACCACCTGAGCCACCTGGCCGGCCCCTCAAAATATCTTATGGTACTGTACTCACCCTCTTTTTGTAATGATGTGAACTGAAACGATGACTACATGAGGAGATGAAGTGAGGTGAATGACATAGGAATTGTGTGGTAGCATTAGGCTACTATTGATCTTTTGATGGTAGCAGGCACTTTATGGCTTCTCTTTGGCACATTTGAATTGCCAGCATCACTACTCTCGTGCTTTGGGGCCATTATTAAGTAAAGTAAGGGTTACTAGAACACAAGCACTGCTATACCTTGATAGTCGATCTGATAACTGAGATGACTACCAAGTGACTAACAGGTAGTAATGCTCTGTGTGGACACACTGGATAAAGAGATGATTCATGACCTGGGCAACAAGGAGCAGGACTTTCAAGATTTCACCACATTACTCAGAACAACGTGAAATTTACAACATATAAATTGTTTATTTCTGGAACTTTCCATTTAATATTTTTGGGCCACGGTTGACCATGGGTAACTGAAACCATGGAAAGTGAAACCTGCAGTAAGTGCGAGGCGGGGACTATGGTAATTCTTTTAAACGGAGGCACCACCGAGCCCCACAAAAAGGAGATTTCTTCTAAGAAGTCAGCATCCAAATTGACTGAGCTATGACTCATGTTTCATTGATGACACCTGTACTGAGAATGGTCAGATTGGACTATCTACTGAGCTCATTGTAGATCAATATTTGTGGCTTGATTGATCCTGGAGCTACCTAAAGATGTAGGTTACTCATAACTCAGTTTTCAGGGTACCCATTTTGCACCACTCTTTCTTGGCCATACATAGAATGTAAGAACTAGCACTAATTTAGTAAAGCCCTGGGAGGTGAGAGAATTGAGACACGGAGGTCAGGCTGGTGGTGGAAAATGAATTAGAATCTGGTTCTCCTGCATCCCGCACTTTGTCCACTGTAGCTCCTAAATCCCGCCCCCCGCTCTCCCAGCCTGTCTGTGTTGGAGCACACTATGCCCATGTTAGAGGCATCAGCATTACCCATAATTGAGGGCAGAAGCTGCGTCTCTTAAACGTGCCCTTGGAGAAAAAATCCTTATGGTGTTTGATGGAGCAGCCAACAGTGTGTTTTACATGCCAGGAACTGGCCATAGAAAGTTCTTCCCAGGGTTCAAGACATTCTCGAACAAAACTCATCCAGTAAAACATTGCCAAGTTCCCACAATGGACTCTAGTTCTCTCTGCTCACTACATGCAATTGCCTTAAGCTCAGAATGCATTGTGCAGCACGGAAGAGTACATAATGCTCCCTTATATCAACAGTTTCTGTGCTCTTCCCCTTTAAGGTGACTATTTGTACCCCTGGTTTTACGTAAAAAAACATGAGATTCATAATCCTCAGTGACCAGCCCAAGGACATGATGGACTAGTGCCCCATGTTCATATCACTGCTGGCTCAAATACAAAACTGGACATATATCCCTATTTAATGAGAATATGTAAAACTTGACCACTATTTTGGAAACCCATAAATGCAGTATATTTGCCATGGCATCAAATTTAATTTAGTAATTTTGGAAAGGGCATTTCCAGCAGGGGGAAAACTGGGTGTGTGGGGAATTATAAGCAGTTTATATTTCTGGAACATAAAATGGGAGTCAGGCAGTGGTGATAGCATAAGCTGGAGAGGTGGGCAGTAGGCAGCTCATGGAGGACAGCTTTGTGTATCCATGAAGAACTTGGATTTTTACCCCGTAACTAGCAGATGAGAAGTGGAGATTTTAAGCAAGGAGTAATATGAAAATATTTACATTTTACAAAGGTCATTTGAAGGGCCAAGAGGATGATGGATTGAAGGTGCCAGAATGAGAGGCAGAAGGCCCAGCTGGCAGGCTGCACATCAGCCAAATGAGAGATGGTGAGAAGCAGGGGTGCGAGGGAAGGAACACATGGCCCCAAGGTCCAAAGCAGAGAGCCCGGGGGAAAGGCAGATTTATTTGCACCTTCTTCTAATGTTATAATGTAGGATGTGGCACTGTTCTCTGGTTTAATTTTTATTGAGAAAAGTTAAGACATAACGAAATACAACCAAATGCATAAGTATTAATTGTTCAGCCAAATGAGTTCTGACAAACCTCTGTGACCACCAGGTGCGGACACTGTGAGAAGTGATCAACTTTTTTACTTGCCGTACAAACTAAGACACATTGCCATGGAAGAATGCAAGCATCAGTTTTCTGATTTCTTTCTTTTCTCCAGTCTTCTGGATGACCCAAGATAAATTACAAAGGGAGAAGGGACAGGAAAAAGCACTGGTTGGGCACCAGTGTAAACTGCATGCTGGGTGGTGACAAGTATCATGGCATTTAAGTCTCCCAGTGACACAGCCTCACAACCAAACAGTGAAACAGGAGTCATGGAGAAGTTGTCCTTGGAGGCCGTGTGTGTTCTTAGACAAAGCAAAGGAAAGAGGCTTCTGAGGAACCCAGAGTGATCAGCTAGAGGTCAAGTACAATGGACGTTTCTTAGAAACTTCCAGTTCACAATGCTCACCCATTAGCGCTCCTAGCAAGGACCTCTGAAATAGTGACGGAGCAATGCTCGTCATATCCCTTTAGCACAGAGATCAGGATGGAGCTTTGCCCAGGTCAGGTCAACAGTGGCCAGAGGAAGAGGCCACCAAGCAGCTTGTGCAAGGAACACCACTGGCGAGGAGGACTTCAGAGACAGATGGTTCTTCCATGAGACCCAAAAGGACACAGGGCTCCCTGCATAGGGTCCTTCGGTCCAAGGCTGCAGCGACTCTAATGCACCTCCTGGCTGCCGCTGCCATCAAAAAATTCTTCAAGAGCAGATGCTTAAAGCCCTAGGAGCATGACAGTTGTAGGCAGAAGCTGACTAAATGTTGTCTGAAAGGCTCATTTCTCTTGACAGCCCTATGAAATGGTTCAGTTGCGGGATCATCTTCACTTGAGTGATATCAGAGTGCTCAGAGTTTCTGTTTCAGTGTTTTGTCTTGATGACAGATTTGCTATTTCTAAAATGTCACAGAACAAATAGTTATGCTTCATGCTTTTTTTTTTTTTTGGCTCATTTTGTGTGTTTTTTTTGACAATTCCAATATGTTTCTGCTATTAAAAATTGGTTTAGGACTGAGAAAGTGAAATCTGTTGCTAGAACTCTCTGGGGACCTACTGGACAGGCAATAAATACCCAAGGCTAGAGCTGGAAGAACTCCAAGGAAGGCAAACCTGGGAAGAATTTCACTCAACTTTGAAGTTGGTTTCCGTGGCAGATGATTTTTTTTTTTTTTTTTTTTTTTTAGTAGAATGGTAGCAAATTCAACCTTGCTTTGTGATGACAGCTATCCAGAAGTTTGGGTAACTTGCAAGGAAATTCTGTAAAGTGTTAGTGATATTTAGGAGATTTGTCATAATATGTTGTTTTAAATTGCAGTTCAGTCTGATCCAGTTTTGTAAGAAAAAGTACATAGATTTGCACAGAGGAAAAACACTAGCGGAACACTGTATTGTTTGGGGCTGTGAAAAATGGAGACTCATTGAAATTTCTCAAGAAAAAGAAAGGTTCATTGCAAGGAGACACCTACACAAGGATACGGGAAAATCTGGGAACCATCAAGATTGAGGATTATTCTGGAATCAAGGCAGTCGGAGGAGTCAGTGCTACTGAGGGTTTGGGCTGCCATTGTTACTGGCCACCTTCCTCACAACCGCTTCTGCACCTTCTCTCTTTCTCACAGCTTCTACTTAGATTTTCTGTCCCCTCACAGTTTTGGCTTGCAGAGGACCCATCACGGCTACACTGGTGGGTCCTAATGTCCTTCTTTCAGCTGAGTCCCCACTGCTAGCCTCCATTTTCTCAGCAGCTCTTACATAGTTCTAGTACCCAGGAGAGAGAATCCATGGCCCACCTTGTTTGTGCCCAGCCTCATTATCGGCCCAGCTGACAGAAATTAGGCTGCTGTGGGGTAACTGTGCTCCCTGGTCCAGTTAGCAAGGTGACATGGGTTCCTGTGACTTAGCCCCTCAGCGCTGTAGCCAGTGGGACAATTTAAGCGGTAATCTACATGAGTAACACAGGAATATGTACAACATGCTAACATAACTGAAATGGGAATGACAGAGAGGGATGCAGTTCCCCACTGGTGATGTGGACCAACTTGGCTGCAGTCTTCAGGCTCTGGATCCTGGATGAGCCCTCAGGCATCCACTTCTGGCAGAATCTGCAATGATACCGCTTCCCACGTGTCCTGCTCCACATTAGTTTGGGCTTGAAATATGCAGAGAAGAGCCCCCACCCTGGCCTGCCAGGCCTGTCTGCTCAGTGTTCCTGTTTCCCAGCAGACATAACTGAATTTGAAAGTGATCGGATTATGGGCTGTTGCTTTTTCGATCTGTTTTATGAAAGCATTATTATCAGGAAAATCAAGCATTAAATGAAAAATAGATTTATTTCTCCCCTTACTTTCAGTGAATATTTATTTTTCTTTTTATCTAGATTTCAAAGAGAAAAAGAATGGGGGAGGGGTTCTTTGACAAGAAGACACGATGTTAGGTGATCTGTGTGCAAAAGCGCCTGAGTACCCCTCCCTTCGCTGACACGCACCTCTGTGCAGCGACAAGGGAAGCATCTGCTGTTTCAATTTTGTCTCCAGAATTGCTTAACACCTGCACCTCTCTAATTTCATTCCAAATTCCTAACCAATAAGAGAATGTGTTCCTTCAGATCCATTTCTGGAGCGTGCGTACTCCTGGAACCCTGCCACTGGCCCCAGGAATCACTTGAGAGAATGGGCCCTTTTGGAATGAGGTTTTTGTTCTGAGTTCTGTACTCGTGTAAAAAGGTCCCTCGGTAGAAATCTGGTGTGTCTATTCAGAACAATTCACAAAAGGGGAGCTCTATAAACACTCTGAAGATAAGGTTTGCTTTAATAAATTAACAATTACCTTAAAATGATTCCACTCTCGTGCTTCCTCCTCCTCCACACCCTGGGAGCACCAGGTCCTGCCAAGTGTGCTGAGCTCTTTATAAAACTGGCAACAGCAAGGAAATTCCGTATCAAGAATGTAATGGAGGCCCCATTATTGGGGCAGGAGGAACAGGGAGGCACAAAAGGCAGTAGTTTCAAAGATTATAAATGCAGCAACAGATGGAGCCGTTGGTCAGTGTATTTTATGTGATCATAAATAAGGTCATTTACGTGGAATTTAAAATCAAGGTTTGCAGTTTCTTGCTGATGTTTTTATTGTTCTAATTAGTTTAAGGAAGTGGAATGCAGCTATTTAAATGAATGCTATGGACTGAATTTATTCTCTTGAACTCCTCTACAAGGACAAAGAAGTAAATCCCATGGCAGTACAAGGCACAAACCACAGGACTACCTGTCCTAAAATCTTGTTGCTCAAATCTTAGATCCTATTTGGAAGCTGTTAATTACAATTTGATAACTGAATACATATGTCATTGTCCAACAAAGACAGGACCAGATCAACAGTGTAGAAGCTATCAGTTATGATCAAACTCCTGGGGCGCATTTTGTCTCCATCACATGTCAACATTTTTTATTAGAGACGATGGATATCTAGTTACTCACAGGGACCCATTTTTTGGGGGATGCTGCAAAATTGATACTTTTAGGAAAAATATTTCTGTTCCTGTCGTCTTAAAATTTTAATTTTAGTTATTTATTTTTTGAAAAGTAATACATTCTCATGGTTCACAATTCAAAGGCACAAAAGGATAGAGCACAAAGACTCCTTCCTATCCTGTCCCTCAGCCTGTTTCCCCTCCCTGGAGGTGGCCAATGTTTTTGTGAAAGATTTTGTGAATCTTTTCAGATATTTTACTTGTATACAAGCAAATATGAACATATTTTCTGTTTTAAACAAATTTAGAATATTATACATAGTCCTACTCCTTGCTTTTTTTCTGTTAACAATGTATCTTAGAGATTATACATTACTCTGCATAGTATTCCACTATAAGAATGTACTATAATTTATCAACTACCACTGTTGGACACTTAGATACAATATTTTGCATTACAATGCTGAGTTGATGCCCTGTACCACATGTGTGAGTAGTATTTGTAGGATAAACTCCTAGACATGAAATAGCTGGGTCAATACCTATGTGCCAAACGCACCCCTCCTTTCCCAAGTGGTTGTGAAAATTGCATTCCCGTAAATGTCGTATGGGAATACGTATAGGAAGGTGTGAAGTATGACTCGTTTCCCACAACCTCCTCAATGTTATGTGTTATATGGCTTTTTAAACACTATTGTAAAAAATAATGTAAACAGACCACTTTAACATGGAGTCAGTCGGAGCTGCCATCCCAGGGGAACTGCCTTACATGCCTTTGGAATGTTAAAACTGGGCAAAATACCCTTTGGATTGGGCCTAAAGCAACATTGTATCCCAAACAACTGTTCACAAAGCAAACAAGAAAGCAGATATAATGGACTGAAAATTAAAAATATTCTTTAGAATTAACATCACTGTTAGCTTATCTGCACTAATGGAAATGTCTTCCTTCCATTGATGTAACTTTCCCCCTTCATTGATATCAGTGTTTCTCTTCATTGGTGTAATTGTTCCCCTTCCCTTTCTTATAAATATCTCTTACTGTTGGCTCCTAACTGGAGCACTATTTGGGTTTCTGCCTGAATCCATGCTTCAGCTATTCTTTGGATCTCAAATAAATGCTTGTTCCTTCCCACTTCTTTTAAGGTTAACAGTGCCAATTTCATAGATGAAAAATGTTGACCATTGTCAATTCGACAGAGGAAAATCATATTTCCATGTTTTATTTTATATGCTCATATTCTAATTTGCATTTCTTAAATTTTGACAGAGGCTGAGAATCTTTTATAGTCATTGGCGTTTCCTGTTCTTTGAACAGTTTGTTTATATATTTCAACTACTTTTTTTTATCAGGTTGTCATTATTTTTCTTACTGACTTCTCAAAAAATAGTTCCCATTTTATCATGTCTTTTTCATTGTTAATGATTTTTAGTTCCAAAATTCATAATTTGGCTTTGTAGTAAAATGTATCAATTTTCTCTTTACTGGCTTTAAAAATTTTAAATTGTAATTCAAAGAGTCTTCCCTATACTAAAATTAAAAACCAATTCTCTTTTTTTGGGTAATTTTGTGGTTTCATATTTTTGTATTTAAATCTTTGATTGATACGGAATTTCGGTATAAAGTGTGAAGTATGATTCTAGTTTTATTTTTTTTAGATGTTTAACACTATAGATTGAATATTTGTGTTCTCCCCAAAGTTCGTATGTTAAAGCCCTAATCCTCAATGTGATGGTATTTGGAGATGGGGTCTTCGGAAAGTCATTGGACTTAGACAAGGTCATGAGAGGAGAGCCTCCATGATGAGTTAGATGCTCTTCTTAAAGGGACAGAAGATTACTTCCTCTGTGTGTGCACACCAAAGAAAGACCAGGTGAGTACATACCCAGGAAGAGGGCCCTTGCCAAGAACCTGACCATATTGGCATGCTGTTCTCAGACTTCCAGTCTCCAGAATTGTGAGAAAATAAGTGTTTGTTTTTTATGCCTTCCAGTCTACGGTATTTGTTATAGCCGCCCAAACTGACAAAGACAGTTATCCAGTTGTTTCCACGTTTATTTAATAAAAATTCCCCATTGGTATATAAACCACCTTTATCTTATACTTCACGTTTTATGCATTTGGAACTATTTCTGGACTTATTTATACCAGATATAGATATATCTGTTAATATGCCAGTGCCACACTGTTTTAATTACTATACCATTCATAACATGTTTTAATATCCTTAACCTGATTTTACATGTACTTTGTAAGCAATTTAGTATTGGTGCAAACAACAAAAATAGATTCTTAAGCAAGACAAAGCATTTAACTGGAAGGTTGTTGGGGGTAGTAGCTCTAAGAATCAAAGGAATCAAATTGGAAAGGGCAGGGAGTAGGTCAACTCCAGAGAATTTCATTGGTAGAACTTCTCTCCAGAGTGGCGCCATCAGTGTGAGTGGGTTGTGGGTCACTACCTTCAAGTTCCAAATTCTTAAGCTAGAGCTGGGCTATCCTAGCTCAGGTCAGGTGTCTTGTTCACAGGATCAATCAGCTGTGACTGGAATACAGGGTAATTACAATGCAGAGGAGACCACCGAGAGATCACAGCGAGAAGTTAGCCCAGTTAATGTCTACTACACATTTGAATTTTTGACACTATTCTTCTCTGAATCCTCAATTTTGCTTATATGTACATTTTTATAATGAAAAGTAAATGTTCAGACCTCAATCCCCAGCGATTTTTCAGCTTGGAAAAAAACTCCAGATAAAAAATAACAAGAAATGCTGATAAAACATAACCAATCTTTTTAAAAATGTACAGCTGAGCTTATGAAAAATTAAAGAAATTCCCCAGGTCAAGAAAAGAAAAAGAAAAAAAACAAAAACACCAAAAACCTGATGCTGAAGCTAAAAGCCAGGCTGGCACAGCTGTTATTCCTGCCCTGGGGGTTTTAGCTCATCTCAGTAACCAAGAGACTTTTAACTTAAATGAGGCAAGAGGAAGACGGAGGATAAGGTGTCTGCGCTCACAAAGTAGGGATTATAGTTTAGAGGCCCTCCCCAACCGCCCAGGAAGCCAAGACACTTTCAAGAGTCCCAAAAAAATACGAATTGGAAAAAACTCTCCCTCTGACAATGGGGGAAAAAAGGACCATTGCTGGTGTTGGTCTGGGCTCTGAACGGGGCACATGTCTCTCTTACAGTTCATGATCATGAGTGAACCTTCATATTGCTCTGGAGTTCAAATGTCTACTACTGTTGTACTCAAGTTCAAATACTTCTTCCTGTAAGCCAAGAATTTCACATCAGGGTTTCTGAGTTGGTAACACCCTGGAGCAGCTGCAGATGCAAATAAAAAGATTCCCAGCCAGTACATATCCACAATCCAGGTCCCTTAGGAATGGCACACAGTCCTGTTGAACACATGCTTACACTCCAAAAGTGTAAAACACGTGAAATAGACCATCATGAATGAACTAGACATAAAAGTTTAACCACTAAAATCAAATACATCAGACTGCTACTCTGGCAAAATCCTTAGCTATAGAAAGACCCCAACGTTGTGCCGCTAGTTAGTCAAAGCCATCTGAGATAACCCAAATCCTATATGACATCATTTTTAAAGAGTTGTATGATCTTTGGAACATGAAAAGATGCAAGATTCAATCAGGTTCAAAGTTCTTGAGAATTTTTCCAAAAGACATTTCCATTCTTTATGATTTCACCAAAGGGTACATAGAGAAAAAGACAAAAACATATCTTAACAGCCAAAGATATGCAAAGTCCAATTCAGTCATTAACCTAGGTGGGACATGCAGACTACTCTAGGATGTAGGGGGATGTAGGTAACAGGAGTGTATTTAATTTGGACCTAAAGGACTGGTTTATGGGGCTACCTGTTGAGAACACTTTTCCCCTAACCCTGATGTTTCTTTCCTGCGTGGGAAATCATTTAGAAAAAAACCTCTAGGCTTTTCTCTGCCCTGCATTTTCCTCTGCCCTACAACCCCTGGAGGGTGGGGGACAGAGGAATAACTTGACTGGCAAATTTAGGCAAAAACTGGGCATGTTCTTCCTTTTGGTAGTCAGCTGTCCATACAGAATACATATTTTGTCCTGCTCCTCCAGGGGCAGGCCTTTCTTCAGGCTGTGTTTGTGGAGGCATGTCAGGCTAAATCTCGGCTCAAGTCTTCTTCTAATTTGGCCTCTATCCGTTTTCTATCGGTTTTATCAGTTCTCTGGTATCCATTTTTACGGACGTCATAAGAAACCACAGTTAACTGTCTTGCTTAATTGGAGCCTGTTTTCCAGCCTTGGAAAGATTTAGAGGATTTAGGATAAGGGCATCAAAACCATATTATCAGTGTTTGTGTGAAGAGTTGGCATATTTGAACGCTGTAAAGGATGTGGCTTATTAGAGCACAGCCTCATAAATCCAATTTAAAGTATGTAATTGAGAAATTTCGTTAGACTTGATTTTAAGTTGCAAACTTCCTAAGTTTATGGCAGAATTGGAACTTTCAATAGGTTCACCTTATTAGTGAATTTAATTCATTGGCTGTTTAAGTACTAAGCTAGCATTGAATGAGGGCCCTAAAAAAGTGATTGTTAGATATATAGTTAGTTAACTGTCGTTAGATAAAAATATTTGTAAACTTTTTCTTTCCACTAAAATTAAGGCTAAGTTGAGGCCTTCATGAGTGGGTCAGCGAAAGAGATGAGGGGTGGACACAGAGGGAAGAGCGTCCCGTACTGAAGAAACGACATTTCCAGGGGGGCTGACGCCGCTCAGTGAGACTGCAATCGGACTGTGAAGTGAAGAGGTCTGAGATGGGCCTGGCGCTGAGCAGGACTGTACGGCGGGGGCCTGAAAGGCCTGCTGAGGACATGGGCTCACTCATCCATAACAGTTTGTGCCTGCCACATGTCACACACTTTAGGATTCTGGGGAACTGTGTTTACGGCAGTGATAAGCAAGAGAAACAAGGTCCCTGCTCTCATGGGCTTCACATGCTACCAGAGAAAGGATGATAAAGAAGTAACTAATAAATACTTTTGGAGAGTTACCTATTAAAAAAATAAAATAGGGCAATAGGATTGGGATGATGGAGGGAAGGGCTGCTACTTTAGAAGTCTTTAGAAATGGCGGTGGAGATGATATTTCAGCTGAGACCTAAAAAAGAACAAGAAACCAAAATCTGCATAAAAAGCAGACACAGCTGAGGAAACAACGCATGCACAATCCGAGGGTGGAATGAACTTGGTGTTCTAGGGAGAGCACAGCCAGCAGCCAGGGAGTGAAAGGAAGAGAGAAGGTAGTATGAGAACTGCGGTGGCCCAGGATGTGAATTGATAAGGCTAGGAATAGGAATAGAGCTTCATCAAACCCAGCGTGTCGTGCGGGAGACCCTGCTCGCTGCACCATTTGTCGTGCGCGGAGGCCTTCTCGCCGCGCCATCTTTCAGGTGGGGCGGCCTGCGGGGTCTCTGCTCCCGCTCCCCACACAAGAACGCAGGATATGGTGAGGCCGAAAAGGAACACCCATGGAGCCATAGGTAGGGGAGTCATACCACTATGGTCTCACTGGAGGCTGGGCCCACCGGACGCATGACCTGCCATCTGCCTTTCCGCCAACCGACCGACCGACGACTCTCCTCCACTCTCTCCGCTCTCCTCTTCTGCTCTCTTCGGCCCTCCTCTTCCGCTCTCCTCGGCAGTCCTCTGTAGTCGCAGCAGTAATACCAGCAGCCAATTGGCTAACCAGCCACAGCCAACGGCCAATCAGCCACAGCCGACGGCCATTCACCACCCGAGCCAGCACCCTTCCACGTGAGGCCGAGAGCCTGTAAACTACTTTCTGGGGCTCTGTCCCCACACAGCGGTACAACATTCCACACCTCACTGTTTTCTTTAAATCAAATAAAATCTGACCCTGAGCCTCAACCCATCCAATGTCTGCCATGAGAGAGGCTCTGTCACCTATCTTGCCTGGGTCTCACATAATCCTAGAGGCAAGTCTGAACAACGGGTGCTGAGTTGGGCTGCTAATATTAAGTTAAAACTTCTAGAAAAAGGCAGCTGCAGGCTTGGGAGCGAGGCCTCCTCATGAGATTGGAGTTCTACCTTCTTCTAGAGCATGCTGAGCTTTGGAGCAGTCCCCACAGTCTGGGAGATCCACACTTCCTCCTGTCTTCTCTCTCAGGGCTCCAAAGGCACTGCCCCACCCCCTCCCAAATGCCCTGGAGCTGTGAGGCTTCTGGAAAACAAAAGGCAGGTTGTCTGTGTTGTTTTTACTTCCTACTGAGTAACTCAAATCCTCTGAGGCCAAGGAGCACAAAGGCCATGTTATTTGCTCAGAACTGGAACTAGGGTTGGGGCAGTAAGACCTGCACACAATTATGGCTGCAGCGCAGACCAGGGAAATTAGGAGGGCAGGAGACACAATCATTTTTACCCTAAAGATATTTAGAATGATTGTGTCTAACTTCAGTGGCTACCTTCAATTAACTGAGGAAATTTCTGTGGTGGAGACTGGCGGGGTTTCTGTACCTTTCCAGGCTTCACTCTGAGTCACAGCACCAATGTGGGAGGGCAGAAATCTTTTTCTCTTTGCTTCTGCACTGAGAATTGCATCTCAAGAGACCTTGGAATTATTGCTGACTTCATCCTTCCAGCACAGGCTTCAAAGTAAAAGAATGTGAAATGAATTTATTTATTATTGGCTAGGAAAAACCTATTATAAAAGGTCTCAGTCATAACACCTAACACCCACAAGCTAAGGGCGTATCTATGGGTTTAGGAGCTCCAAACACGCCAGGGGACGGAGCAGCCTGATGGAGCCAGCACACCTTGGCGCCTTGGTGGCTGCTGTCTGATGCCTACAGACTTTTCGAGCTTAGAGGTATTTCCTCTCTGCATCCTCAGATTGACCTTCTGTCTCTCAAATACACATGTCTGACTACCATGGAACACCTTCAGCAAAAGAACAACTTTCCTAATCAAATGTACTATCTTTCTTGAAACTAATTCTACACCCCTGAATTCCTCAGATCTGTCATTCCCTTTAAGTCACTCAGGCTGCCAACCTGTTCTCTTGAATTTTTCACTCTCTAGATCCCCCATCCATTAGGCTGTGAAAATGTAGATACTGTGAATCAATGTTGATTTTACCGTGAGTGTACAGCCGATGGATCTCAATGTTAATAATATCATCCTGTGAGGATTTCTATGGGAAAGCTGGTAGTTATTTCCTGTCTTGATCTTTCGGTAACTCTTTCCAACCACCACATCGTTTTTCTGAGGATAGTTGGCATCACAAGACCAACAGAACAAGGACAATGGCTAATTATTTCATTTTAAAGTTTCCTCCATATTGGAATAAAGCATATTTTGGAAAAGCAGAGAACAAACTGCTACAAATTCTTTGTTTCAACAAAATTTGTAGGGACATGCAGCGAGAAGAGGACAGGCTTTGTCTGATCCTTTAAGCAATAACTTCACTAGATAGAAACGTCAAACTTACTTAGATGTTCTATGCTGAAGTTAACAGAAAACATGACATACTCATTTTGATTTTTTATTAAAATCTTTTTTTGTTTGTTTATAGGGGCAACCAAAGGGAAAAAAACATAATTTTATATATTGTAGATCATGTAAAATACAATAAACATAGACTCATGGGAATGCAGAATAGATTAAAAAATCTTCAAAGAGGCTTTCATAAAAACAACCTTTATATGTGGCTTATTTATATATTTACCTCATTTTTCAGACGTTTTTGTTTCTTTTCTCCATTTTAATGCTACTATGATTTACAAATAATTGTTCAAATATTCTAACATTTCATCAATTTTGTTTTCTGAAACCTTAGAAATCATATTTCTAAATGAAGCCTTTTCCTTTATAGCATTCTATGTAAACAAAGACTTACTTTATTTGAATTACCATTTGATTTGGAACTACTATAGTTTCAGTAATAACAAAGACGTTACGGGTGGGGGGCAGAAAAACTTGCTAGCAAGGACATGTCTTACTATAGGAAAGAAACTTTTATGACTTTTATAATACCTACTGATTTAAAATTTAGTGTTTTTTAAAATCTAGTTATAAAAAAGGTAAGAACCTAATTTTTTATTTACAAACAAATTTTTTAAAAATTTTATTTTATCAGAGGTAATATATAGAAGTGAATTGTGTTTAGAGTGGTACCAGACATCTAAATTTTAGTGGGGCTACTCGCTTCCCAAATGTTACACTTTTAATTTGGAAAAATACTGTTATTTAAAACCTGAAATGGAATCTTTCAGGTGAGCTCTTTCAACACCTTTATAAACCAGAAAATCAAGCAAAATTTGAATATAAAAGACCATTACATTTTGGGATAATTTGTATTGGGAATGCAGAAGTAAAAAAAATCAGTTAAAACATAATATGGTTGAAGAAATTATCCTCCCCATGTAGGGGGCAAAAGAGATAGTACATTTTAAAACATAATAACGAAGGCCAAAAAAAGATGATAAATGGAATTTGTTGGTGTATTTAAGGAAACATTAAGCATGTGGTCAATAGACACAGAAGCATTCCTCTATTCATAGGTAAATATGAAATTACTTTGAAAAACTGTCAAGTTGAAATGAACCAGCTGGCTACAGATTCATTTAAAATGTTCTGAAGTTCAAGAAAACCTTCAACTTTTTGAGAGTTAATGAAGAAGGGGAACTAAAATGTTTTCAAGGCACTTTTAAACAGAGGCATTCTAGGTAAAAGTAAGAAAAGGATATCCCAATGTTTTCCTATTAAAAAAATGTATCCATAAGCTAAGTTGCAACTTTTTAAAAAGCTAAAGTACCTTGAGTATTCATTATCGTTATCTGAAAGAGCAGGAAAGGTATCAAGTCTTCAAATTTTATGATAATCACGTATTACATATGATCTTTAACTACTGTTCTGAAAGTGAATACAAATACAAAGTCTAAGAGCATTACCTATTTTTATGTACTAAAATATTTAGACATATAGAGGTACTCCTAAAATGTTACATGAAATCAAATATGTCCTATTTGAGAAATCAATAATTTTGTAGAGTCTCTGTAATATAAATCTTTATGTTTTAGAGGCATGCTTGAAGATTATGATTTTATTACTATGAAAGGCACATAGTATTTAAGCTTATCTTTATAGAAACATTATATAAAAAGCTGACAAAATATTCTGTAGTGTATTTGAAGTTAACATCATCTTGAACAGAGATCTTTTTTGGTTTCATAATCTTAACCTATTGTATGATTACACTTGTTTAAAAACATTTGGTCCAGATGTAAATTTAAAGGAAAGATTATAAAGTAACAAAATAATTAATGTAAATAGTTTTAAGTTTGTTTCCTGTTAGAATCCTCAGAATTTTCAACCTTCCCAGTTCATATGGTAAATTCTCTTCTTTAGCCCCTCCTGTCATTTATCTGCGGGGGAAGGTCATTCTGTGCGCTGAGGCTGAGTGGGCTTACTTTTCACTGTCCAGTGAGCATGGCCTCCACTTTCAGCTATGCCACTTCTGTACAAGGGACGAGTTGTTTCCCTGCTGCTCTACATGGAGTCTGACTTGGCAGTTGTTTCCCAATCCTAGTGCTCTTTAAGCTGGTACCTTAAGTCAGAGAAATGCTTTAACTTCCTAACTGTTTATGCTAGCCGTATAGTTAACACAGTCTCACAGGTGTGCTCCAAAATTCTTGATAAAGATTCTTCATCACTACCTACATCAGCACTTTGGGCAAGGGGATGGAAAAGAAGGAGAAACTTTCCTTAAAGCTTTGTCAGTATGTGTATTATAGGATGGATTCTACTAGGTAAAAATTTTAAATTGTAAAATATAGTAAGAATTTACTTTCCAAAACCACATAAAAAGGTTTGAAATTAAACTTTTTTTGGTGATTTTAATGAGTCCTCAGGGAGATATATTGGATATCTACTCTATAGAACAAATAAACAATACAAGGCACAGTGAAGAATGGCATACAACTATTAAAACTCAGTGTCCTAAGAGGAGCACATGAAGAAATCCTGACTTATGTTAACATACTCTAACACTTCCAAAATAAAAGTCTTTTGGAATGCTCGAAGAAAATGATATCAGTCTTTATGTTAGAAACCTCAGGTCTTTCGAGGTATTCTCTATGCACGTGCTTCTAATACAACCAAAGTTGCACATGTATTTAGAAGAAAGGGCTTATTGCTAGCAGATGGTAAAATCAGTAAGAGCAGTTATAATCATAATTTAACACATTGCTGGATTTGTCATATTTCAGAAGTAACTTCAAATTCTTTACATCTTCTTAACCTGCTAGCATTATGATGCAACCAGTAGACCTCAGGGAATAGTTTCTCATACCTTTCTTAGTGACTGAATTGCTTTGGTTTGCACTTCTTTTCCTTCTTTAAAACATGCAGTTCATGCATTTGACAGTTTTACTACCATAGTCGATACATTCTGGACCAATACACTCGCAGCAGGCGTTATGGAACCAGCGGTATTTGGATGCCCCCATGGACTCACAGGATATTTTACACTGATGTATGGACATGCAGTCATCAAAATAAACCACAGTACACATGTGTTCTGAAAAATAAAAAATTAAGATTCAGAGCAAGAAATAAGAAAAGTATGAAATACGTTAGTACCTAGCTGACTATTATTAACAGTTATTTATCTTAGATTTTTTGGCTAGTCTACACCGGACAATGGATAAAGTATAGGAAAAGAGATCACACTTATTAACTACACTGAGAAGGAAGCCAGAGTCTCCCACTCCAGCTGAAGAACACAAAGGGCTTACTTAGTCACTTTATCAGATTTCAGACTTTGATATGAATGTTAGATTAGTGGGCTTAACTACATTTGCTGTTTGTCAGAACTGTGGTTTTTAAGCTGTGCATTTCTGACAAGATGTCCTATGAGGATAGAATTCTCCAGCTAAAAGAAGTGTGAAAAATACTGTTCTAAAGTTATACAGAGAATTTACGATAACATAAAACAAACTTAAGTCACATGATGCTAAGTAGTTAGCAAAGCTTGGCACAATTCAGCATTAGCTATTAGAAAATACTCTTCTTATTAATAACAATTCTAGTCCTGCTTTCTAAGGCAAACACTTTTGATTGTTTCAATTTTCAGTTCTCCTGGTGCTTAACCCCATATGACTACCCAGTTAGGAGGACAGGGTACATGAAATAAAGGACAATAAAATCCATTAATATCGAATATATATGACTAAATGTTAAGTTATTTTACAGAGCCATTTATAGAACTGATAGATCATCGGGGTATGAATAGTAAGGGAAGGCTTAATGGAAAAAAACTGGATGTGTATTAGGAAGAACGCAAAGCTACCAGGTAGCGACATAAGGAAAGTCACAAGGAGATGGGTGGAGTGTGCACAAGGATGGAGTGGAGACCAGTCCACTGCAGTGAGCTTGGCATGAGAAGACAGGAGAACCACCACTGAGTACAGAAGATGGGATCTGGTTAAAGAGGGACACCAGACCAGGCGGACTACAGGGGTTAACAGTAAGCAGGATGAGGGAGCATTTAAATCTCCAAGTAATTGGTACCTACGAAACTCACCTCATTATTTATTCAACTAGAATTTATTGTACACCTACTAGGGAATAGCCATTAGGGACTCAAAGAGTAATCAGAGAATTCGAGGAATTAAGTAGAAAATGGCAGAACTATAAGTTAAAAACAGACAACAAACAACTGTAAATGTGGGAGGAGTAGGAAGTGGTTAACTCTACCTGAGGGAAGAAGGGACACCTAAGGAAGGTGTCACAGAGGAGAAACTTTAGCTTTGTCTTGAAGGACAGTTGGTGTTTCCAGGAATTAACTTCCTACTTATTATTTCATGAATTGAAATAATCTTTGAGAAAAATTTATGAATTATTATTTAACATCTATTATGTTGATTATTTACATTATAATCATGGGTAAAATGGTAGCAAGACACATTCCATTCATTTATGATGTTTTCAAGATGCAGAATTTGTCTTATAAAGTATTTTAACTTAAAAGGAAATAGGAATTCTTACTTTGAGTGCTTGCTTTGGCAGCACATATACTAAAACTGGAAAGATACAGAGAAGGTTAGCATGGCCCCTGTGCAGGACGACGCGCACGTCCATGAGCGTTCCGTACTTTGTGCAGCGCCCCTGCCTGCTCACATCCTTGCTGATTAGCTCAGAAGAAACAATGAGTCACAACACAATGTATGGCACTCAATAGCAAAACTGTGACTTTTCACTATAAAAATATTTGTGTAAGGCAATCTGAAGTGAAAACGAAGCTGAGTTACACCTGGATATTTATGTACAAATATGTCAATTTGCATTTCCTTCATAAAAGTTAAAATCTCTGAAATCAACTTATTTTAAAAAAGAATTATTATTTGAGCATGATTAGCAAAAGCCATTTTGCTTTTACTATTGATGGCCAAAGTTCATACTATTTTAGATACCTAGGATTGTAATGGAAGGCAAAACAAACAAACAAAAAAACAAATTAAAAAAGAGTACAAATTATACTGTTAATGCATAATTCATCTATTTTAAGAAATAACTGTAATTTTCATAATTGCCTTATTTTTCCAAAGTAAAATTGTGTAGAGCCTTTTATTTGAAAATATCACAGACTTTATAAAAGTTATATGCCTTTTACATTCCAAAATTAAGGTATGATCTATCCTCACTAATAAATGTTCTTTAATATGTTCCTCAAAGTTATGTAAGTCATTCTCTCATTTAGTTTCCCTTTTGACGAACAGTACTCATTTGCAGAGAACTGGATGTTGTTAGTTTATACCTGGACATTAGATGTCTATAATACCACCTTACTCATAAAGAAATTTAGCTGATGACCTTGCATCATTTGTGGTACCAATGCTATTATAAAAACCTGACTTCCTAGGATACTTTGAATGTTATCTGACAGTGAACAATATTGTATTAGGTTGGTGCAAAAGTAATTGTGGTTTTTGCAATTATTTTCAACCTTTTAAATCACAATTACTTTTGCACCAACCTAATATTAGGTAAGCAGCATTGTTGGTGTCTTATGAAAAGAATAATTAAAGTCTAACACAAATAAATATCAAAATTAGGACCATGTATCTATCTTCCAATATAGCCTCTATCACTGACGGTATGAAGGAGTTGCCATAATATGTTTGACATGCATCCTGATCTACTCAGGGATTGGGGTTATTAGAGTCCAGAATTTACTTAAGACTATACAAACTCAAAACCAAAAAGCTGTTCTAAAAATCTAATCTCAATATAGGCTTCACAGACCACATAGAAAGTGAGGGGGCAGGATAGAAAAAGTCAACTGTTGGCAGTTACCTTTGTCACTGGAATAAGGTGCGTGAACGTTATTGCTGGGAACAGACACATTTTGGTGGTGTGGCTGGTTCACAGTCTCTAAAAATGAAACCAGATTCTCATGATGTGAAAGTTCTTCTGCAACAGGGAAGGAAACGATGTTCCAGTTCAACTGAGTGTCTCCTTCTGTGAGTGCCCGGAAGAGAGAAGGGATTGGCTCATGAAGCTCCTCCACTGTGCTCTTTGAAGTTGGAGGCGTGTCACTATAATTTCGAGGATTACACATACCTGGGGGAGGGGGACAAAGAGAATAAGTTTATATTTCTCACTGACTGAAATGTCATGAGCTATTGTTAGTTACTATCCTGCATTCAAAGCTCTAACATTAGCATTATACATAGATATTTTCCTAGCCTTTTTTGCTGAGAGGGCCTAAAAGTGATGACACCTCAGTAGCTTCAAGCACACTGAGTGCCCAGATCTTGTTTTCTAATTCCTATCCTCCACTACGGGGAACTAGAGCTCCTTGAAGAAAAGACTGATTCCAGGGCTGGGCCAAGGAAAGTATAAAATGACCCTGGAATACCTTTTTGTGCCAGAAAGTAAGGAATAATGGGACATGCTGAAAAAACACAGGAGACAACCTGAAGGGGCTCCCACTGGCCAAATCATTTTTAACATTAAAATAAATAATGATAGTTATAGAATACCACCAGGTGAATAAAATAGAAACTGTTGAGTCCTTATATGATAGATAAATTAATTAGTACATGGAGGACAATGGAAAGCTCTTCCTTTTACTAGAGTGCCAACTGATAAACGTAGAAGGAATGAAGGAAATATAAAATCACCATTTGGCAACCATAATAGAGGTATTTGATTCAGGTGGGAGTTATCAATGGATGCTAAGGCTAGTGGGTAGAGGTTTGATGAACATATTGATGTACTCTTGGAAAACTCTCTACAAAATACTAATCAATTACAAAGGGGTTAATGTGGAAAAATCTGGCAGAGAAAAATCTGACTAGGAGATCAAGGTTAACATCACCAATTATGGGAAAGTTTGATGTTGTATTGTATATCCCCTGATGTACTGCACAGCTTCATTTCAGTGATGTGGTTACCAAGAATGTGTGACTTAAGTATGGTCATTAGTCAACATCAGGTGGATCAACACTGAGGGTCATCGAAATGATGTAAAGTCTATACTCATTAAAACTGTCAAGGGAAAGACTAAGGGACTCTTTCAGATTGAATGAGTCTGAAGAGACAGGACAACTAAATGGATAGGATCCTGACCAGAAAGGAACAAGAGATACTGTTGAGACAGTTGGCAAAATATAAATGGGGTTTGTGGATTGGGCGGCAGTATTGTACCAGTTTTGGCTTTCTGATTTGCAGGGTTGTATGTAGGAGAATATCCTTGTTGGAAAATACAGACTGTTAGTAGTAATGGGACATCGTGTGTAAAGCCTGCTTTCTAAAGGTTCGAAAGAGATGTATGATCGGGGTGTGTGTGTGTGTGTGTGTGTGTGTGTGTTCCCACACACATCTAAGTGTGAGAGTGTGCGTGTGTGTCTGCACGTGCACGTGTAGGGAGAGGGAGAGAGCAAGGGGTACTAAAAATGGAGCAAATTTGTTAATGTTAATAACAGGAGAATCAGCGTGAGGAGATACAGGAGTCTTTTTACCCTTCTGGCAAATTTTCTCTACATTTGAAATTACTTTAAATATTAAAAAAAAATTTTTTAAATGAGAAAAGGGCAGTAGAGAATTAGAGATAGTAACCATAGAAAACTTTTTCAAGAAATTTTGCTATAAAACGGAGAGCTGAAAAAATGTTTAACCAGCCCCAGCTTTCGAGCTACATGTTGCAGAAAGGAGCTACCCTCAAAAAATCATGCCCAAAATGCAGGTTTGTGAACTAATAAATAACCATTATTGATTTAAACCAGTATGTTTTGGGGTAGGTTGTTTAGCAGCAATAAAAACAAGAACAAAGTTCTCTGGATTTCCTTTTGTGAACGTTATATTTTTAAAAGCTAAATTATGTTTCATTTTTGTTTAGCATCTATTAGGTCTAAGATGATGTTTTTCTTCTTTCTCAGATTAAAAGTTTGAAAAATTAGATGAAATTTATAAATTACTATATTTTATAAACTTAGAAAGAAAAACCATCTTGTGCATTTTCTATATTTTGTGAGTTTAAGGAACATGGCCAGGGCAGCCCAGTGGCTCAGGCGGCTGGAGCGCCTTGCTCCTAACAGCGAAGACCACCAGTTTGATTCCCACATGGGTCACTGTGAGCCGTGCCCTCCACAATTAGATTGAAACAACTACTTGACTTGGAGCTGATGGGTCCTGGAAAAACACACTTAAATTAAAAAAGTTAAAAAAAAATAAATAGGGGCGTCCCGGTGGCTCAGGCAGTTGGAGTGCCGTGCTCCTAATGCCGAGGTCACCGGTTCGATTCCCACATGGGCCAGTGAGCTGCGCCCTCTACAGCTAAAACTGTGAACAATGGCTCTCCCTGGAGCTGGGCTGCTGTGAACAGCCAGAGGTTGGAGTGAGCTGCCACATGCTGCAGTGGGCTGACATGTGCTACTGTGAGCGGCTGGTGGCCGTGCTGGCTGGCAGCAGGTGTGAGTGGCCGGCAGCAGACAAGAGCTGCCATGAGCTGCTGTGAGCGACTGACCAACGACCTGCGTCTGACTGCCTCACCCGGGTGGAACGCAAGGCTCATAATACCAGCATGGGCCAGGGAGCTGTGTCCTACAACTAGACTGAGCAACAATGGCTTAAAAAATAAATTGGGGGGGGGGGGGAGGGGAATTTTAAAAAAAAGGAACATGGCCAGAACTGAGGATAACAAGGCTGTGCATGTTCTTTGTAAAATCTTTCAATATGCCTAAACTTTTATGATTTAGATTGTGTGACAGAGTTCATGGAATAAATGATCAAATAACACTCCTTTGTTCAGTAAAGGGGAAATAGACCCAGATAAGTTAAATTATTTGTCCAATGTTATATAATTTAGGATTAGAGCCAAGATTATGATTCAGCCTGATTTCATGTCCACTGCTCTTTTTAATAATCACATTCTCTAAACAATCTTTAAGTGTCATTGAAAAGCAAATAATACTTAGAATATTTGTATTATACAAATATACATAATATATTCTTCTGTCAGATTCTATAATGAATAAAAACTAGTAATCAGAGATGAAAAGGTAAACAATTGAGTTCAACGGTTAGAAGAGCTAAACTCAATCTACTGAGACTTTAAAGAAACTCCGGTGCTCATTACCAAACATTTCATTACATTTGAAAAAATCTGTTTTGGAGTTTTGTGCATTTAATAAACTTAGGCCAAAAATATTTCTAATTTAAATCCCAATACATTGTACTAAAACCAGTAAGCATGAAGTAAATGCTTGCTAGGTAATATTTTTCTATTGCACCATTACAAAATTTTCTTTTATCTTCTCTTTTTAATTAGCATTATATTCAAATAGATCATCCCAAGAGACTCTTCCTAGGCAATGGTGATTTTGACCCTCCATTTCCTGCCTCAAGCACTCTTCTAATTCTTCATTCTTTCAAGATTGGTGAGCTATGAAATCTGATCTTTCAATGCTGTGTGAAGGCTATGCTGTTAGGGAAAAGTAACCTTTTGACATTTTTGTAAATTCTTTAGTTGTCCATATTCATTATGTACAATGGATCAATTTCTGGTTGGAAAGTTACTAGCCGCCCATAATTTAAATCAGTTAATAAAACCTTTCTGGAAGAATCTCACCATTGTCCTGAATTTTATCATTGTTGGAGAGCTTTTCTTTATTGACTATAGAGTTTACATTTCTTTTCATGATCATTTTCTTGAGATAGTTTGCTATTTTGTGGCATTCTCTCATTACATAGAAGATTAAATACTAATTATATTAAACATTTTAAAGAAATTGGCTCTGCACATGACAGTCAGGGAGGCCAAAAATCAGGCCACAAATGGCAACAATTGAAGGGCAAGCATTTCAAGTCCTTTCAGTGTGTAGAATTCCGATACTATTTCATTTACCAAGGCAGAAGTCACTATCATGCACTCAGTTTACAACTATTAAACACAAAGAATTTTTCTGCTCTATGCTTAATTCTTTTATATATCTGACTTGTCATCGTACATTTGAAAACTAAGGCTACATTAAAGTGGGTTATTCGATGAAACCATATTTTATTGTAGAAATTAAGACTAGGTAAAAAAAGTTACCATTTTCTTAAGTGAATATGCATGGTTAAACAACAACAAATAGTCCAGAAGAGTTTACAATGAAAAACAACATTCCTTTCCACCATTTCCACCTCCCAATTCCATTCCCCAGACACAGTCATTTTAAAAGTCTGCTCTTAAGTTTCTCTGGTGGTTTCCTCTACAAGAATTTAAATAAAAATAATTTACAAGTAGCAGTAAAAACATCTTTAGATATTAGCTATTAATCCACTTACATAAAAGATGGTGATTAAGTTCATTTATACTAACCCTATCTCCCATATTTCTAATAATTACATTATTCTAATACTGTAATTTGTTTCCTTTATAATCTTACATAAACTTTTAATTTTTATTCCACATCTCTTAATTCTCTCATTTGCAGATAAGGATACTGGCCTCTTTCCCACTTCTCCTCCCTCAACTGCTCCTAACTTTCACATCAACAAACTTGGTAACTACATTCTGTTGCCTATGCACAATGAAATCTTCTTGTCTTACTATATGTTGATTCCTAAGGTTGAAAACGAGTAAACAGCAGTTCCCTTCATATGACTCTATGAATATTGTTCACTGCAGAACAGATGTATGTCAGGATTTCCTTGTCCAATGAATGTCATTAGTAAGGAAAATATTTCTAATTTCAAGATAAAATGAACTTTTCCTCGAACTCCATAAAATACTGAAAACCATGCTACATTCATACAGCATTACCTATGAGGACTTCTTGCCAGAAAATATTACACCTGAATCTAATCGAACTTTTACAATTAGCTTCAAATTACTGTAAATACAGAAGGATAGAGGAAGAAGTTAAATGAAAATTCAAGGAAGCAAACAATCAAATCCTGAATGTAGGATATTCTATAGGAAAACTGATACCATTTCTTCAATATGTCAAATTGCAGAAGGAGGGTGGGGTCATTATGGATTAAAGGAGGACTAAAAGATGCAACAACCAGATACAATTCGAGGACCTTGTTTGGATCAATTTGAATAAACCAACTATAAAAACACATTTTTTGAGACATCTAGAGAAACTCGATCATAAACTGAATGTTAGACTATGCCAAGAAACTATTCATTTTGTTAGGTGTCATAATGGCATTATGATTAAAAAAGTAAATGTCTGCTTTTTTTTAGAGATTGATACTGAAGAATGCAGGGATAAAATTATTTACGGTCTGTAATTTGCTTTTAACTACTTTTGCGTAAAGAAAGAAAAGGGGGGAATAAAAGACAGATGGCATAGTCTTTTTTTTAATTCAGTGTTTTTTTTTTAATTGGGGAATGTTGGGGAACAGTGTGCCTCTTGAGGGCTCATCAGCTCCAAGTGAAGTCACTGTCCTTCAATCTAGTTGTGGAGGGCACAGCTCAGCTCCAAGTCCAGTCGCCGTTTTCAACGTGAATTGAACTGGCAACGTTGTTGTTAAGAGCTCCCGCTTTAACCAACTGAGCCATCCAGCAACCCCGCAATTGACATAGTCTTGATAACTGTTGAAGCTGGTGATGGGTATACAGGAATTCATTGCGCTATTCTCTGCACATAATTATATGTGAACATTTTCATAATAGCAAATGAACTGCCATATTTAATTCCTTTATGGACAAATACTTTCTTGGAATTTTTTTTTTCTTGTGGACCATAGATAACAAGCTTATAGCAAGTGTTGAAAATTTACTCTGCTTCTCAATTATAGACATGATATCCTATGGAACTAATTTTTTTCTCAGAGATACACTTCTCAGAGATCTCTCACTGCTTCAATCAGACTAGTTGTCTCTTAGGCCTCTGTATTATTTATATTTTTAATTTTCTGTATATTATGATGTTTTGACATCTTGGAAAAACCTGTCTGGATGGGCCAAGACTGCTCCTCTTGGAACTAGCCAATTCTTGGAGCTAGCAAAGGGCTCAGCTGCTAGCACACCTTTGATTAGCAAATTGACTGACTAATGCACACCCACAACTTTTCTATCAGCTCATACATCTCAGGATGCAATATTCCTCTGTCTTAGTCATCCCAAGGCCAGGTACCAGGCAACTAAAGACCACCTGTCATGCAGGGTGTCATGAGGGGTCTCAGCTCCTGCTCCCCACATAAGAACGCAGGACATGGTGAGGCCAAAAAGGAACACTTATGGAGCCATAGATAGGGGAGTCATACCACTATAGTCTCTGTCGTGTGGGAGACCCTGCTCACTCCGCCATTTGTCACGTGAGGCGGCCTGCGGGGTCTCTTGTCCCTCTCCCCACCTAAGAACACAGGATATGGCTAGGCCAAAAAGGAACACCAACAGAGCCATAGGTAGGGGAGTCATACCACTATAGTCTCACTGGAGGGTGGAGTCACATGACCTGCAACCTGCTGTCCACTTCTCTGCCTGCCAACCGACCAACTCACTCAACTCGACTCCTGACTCAACTCACCAGCGCAGCCACGGCAGTTATATCAGGGGCTAATTGGCTAACTGGTTACAGCTGATGGCCAACTAGCCACAGCTGACTGCCATCTACTACCCGAGCCAGCACCTTTCCATGTGAGGCCGAGAGCCTGGAAACTGCGCTCTGGGGCTCTGTCCCCACAGTCTCACTGGCGGCTGGGTTGGAGACACAGGAAGCAGGAGCCATACTATCCGCAACCTGCCGTCCACTTCTCTCTGCCAACCAACCTCACTTGCTAGCTGCAATCCACTCTTGCTAGCTCAGCCACCATCTTCTTGCTAGTACCCATTTTCTGCTAGTGTAGCCATGGCAGTTATATTAGTGGCCAATGGCTCACTGGTTACAGCTGACGGACAAATAGCCACAGCTGATGGCCATCCAATCACAGTTGATGGCCATTTACTACCCGAGAGAGCACCTTTCCACGTGAGGGCGAGAGCCTGGAAACTGCATTCCTGGCTCTGTCCCCACACTACCCTTATAAGCCCAAAGCTCACGGGAATTATTCAAACTAGCCATTCCTAAACTGTTTACTCTGCTTCCTTCACATTTCCTGTGGAAACCCCATTGAAGGCTCGGGCCCAGACTTTCCTCTCCCTCCTCTATTCTGCTACTTGACGAAATCCTGAGGCTTCCCGTGACCCTGTGTGGCATGCAGTGACACCTCTCTCTGAGACCTGTGAATACAATGAACTTTGTTTCCTGAGCCTCTCTTGTGGTCACAGCTGGCTGACCATCACATAAAAGAACAAAGAGCAGCTTCCTGCATAGTTATGATCCTATTATTATATTATCCTTAATTCAATTCCAGTTAAAGCTATCATTTCTTTCAACCCGTTTTTTTCTCTCTTGGTCTGCTCTATTATGTGTGATTGCTCTTTGATTATACCTTTAAAATATGGTGTGTGAGAAGTACACTTTGAGTTCTTGCTGTTTAAAAATGTTTTTTACATTCATATTCTTGATCAATAACTTGTCAGGTCAAAACAATTTTCCCATTGGCCACTTAATGCTTGGTCCAGCGGCACTGATGAGAAAGCAGTCTGATGTGGCAGTGTGATTCTTATTCCTTGTACATGAACTCTATTGCTCTTTCTGAAATCTTTTAGAATATTCTTTACCTTGGCAGTTGTAAAATTTTACGAGGATGTGTCTAGATACAGGTCTTTTTCATTAATTGTGCTCAGCATTTTGTAGACTCTTGGCTTTTTCTCAGCTTTAGAAAATTTTCTTCTATTATGTTTTTTGATAATTTCCTATTTTTTAATGTTTTGCTGGAGTATCTATTTTTTTCTATTAAATTTTCCATCCATCTGCTCTATATTCTATGACATCCCAATATTATTTTTAGCCCCTCCTGATCATTTTTCCAAATTTTAAATTTGCAAATGCTTTCTTGCTCTGTTTTTCATAATATAGAAGTAATATTATCTCAAATTTCTCTAAAATATAAAATCAGTTTTCTTAAAGATTTATTTCCTGAAGATTTCCTCCATGATATTTTACTTTGTTCTTTCTTTGAAGGTACTAGTTCTGCTTTTATTGCTTGTCTGGTCATTAAACTGGTGACACTGCCATCCCCGGCAATCCCTGAATAGAAGAGCCCGTGACTCGGTAACAACACACCAATGGTTCTTTCCAGTTACTTCCTTCAATTTCTCTAGAGAGAATCTCTCCAATTTTTTTCCCTAGATTATTTGGAACTTTTTCTGAAAAATGAGGGAGGGGCTAGGGTATAAAGTCAGGCAGCTATTCTACAGACAGGTCTTCAAATAATGTTGCTGTTTTCAGATCTATTTCTCTCCCTACACCCTATAAAAGCCAAATTTGAGGCTGGAGACTCTTTGGGGGTTTAGTTGGGAAGGTCACTCCTAATCCGACCATAACCTGCCCCTCCTTTCTTGTAAATTGTTTTGGTGTCTCTTCCAATCTGTTTACTAAATAGCAAGTATCTCCATCTTTCTTTTTAGGTATTTTTCCAATTATAATCCCTCCCTCTCTTTCTCTTTGTTGTTAGAGTTTAGTTTCAGTTGTATTCCTTTATTTCATTTTACCGAAGTCTTAAGTGCAAAGGAGAAGATGTGTGAACTTAAACTACTATGCTGAACCAGAAGTTATATTTACTTTAAGTGAAGCAGGGCCTGGTTGGGACCCATAGCAACATACTGGTCTCACCTTTCCTTGACCTATAGCTTAAAAAGAGATCATCCCCTTACGTCTTGAGCTCGGAATGTCCCCTGTCCCACCCAGTTACTGTTTTAGAAAATTACTCTGAAACTTACAATTAATTCCTTAGACTTATTGATCACAATCTCAATGGTCTAGCATTCTTTCCAGGCTACTCCCATTATTGCTTCGGAGTTGCTGACACCACAGGAGAGCCACATTGCCAGAGGGAAGGCTCCGTGCAGACCCCCGGAACCATCATGTAGCCTTTAGAGGAAGGCCCAGATTTTCCCTTAAATACCCTGTCATGCGGGGCACCCTGCTCACTGCACCATGTGTCATGCGGGGCGGCCTGTGGGGTCTCAGCTCCCGCTCCCCACATAAGAACGCAGGATGTGGCTAGGCCAAAAAGGAACACCCACGGAGCCACAGGTAGGGGAGTCATACCATTCTAGTCTAGCTGGCGGCTGGGTTGGAGACACAGGAAACAGGAACCACACCATCTGCAACCTGCCATCTGCTTCTCTGCCAACCAACCAATCCCACTTGCTAGCTGCAATCCGCCGTGCTAACTGCAATCTGGTCTTGCTAGCTCAGCCACCATCTTCTTGCTAGCCCCATTTTCTGCTAGCGTAGCCACAGCAGTTATATTAGTGGCCAATGGCTCACTGGTTACAGCTGACGGCCAACCAGCCACAGCTGATGGCCATCCCATCACAGTTGATGGTCATTTACTACCTGAGCCAGCACCTTTCTATGTGAGGCCGAGAGCCTGGAAAATGCTCTCTGGGGCTCTGTCCCCACATACCCCAAGCTGGTTTGAGAATATTAAGGCAGTTTTCGGAGGTGTTAACCTGCTGCCTTCTCAGACCAGTGGTGCTCTGATAATAAACGCTTATTCTAAATAGCCCAATTCCTGTGTTGGTGTGGGGGCAGAGCCCCAGAAAGTAGTTTACAGGCTCTCGGCCTCACGTGGAGGAGTGCTGGCTCGGGTAGTAGATGGCCGTCAGCTGTGGCTGATTGGCCGTCAGCTGTAGCCAGTTAGCCAATTAGCCGCTAATATAACTGCTGCGGCTACGGAGGAGAGGAGAGGAGAAAGAATGGGGCTAGCAAGAAGATGGCGGCTGGGCTGGCAATCGTGGATGGCGGTTTGCGGACAGTGTGGATCCAGCCTCCAGTGAGACCGTAGTGGTATGACTCCCCTACCTATGGCTCCGTGGGTGTTCCTTTTTGGCCTCACCATATCCTGCGTTATGTGGGGAGCGGGACCAGAGACCCTGCAGGCCTCCCCGCACGACAAATGGCGCAGCAAGCAGGGTCTCCCGCACGACAGTTGGTCTATTGGCTGAGCGGTGCAGGCAGCATGATCCTCGGACTTGGTTGGCTTCCGGTGTCATAAGGAGTTGGAAATGTAATGAATTAATGAATTTCTCCCCCTCTCCCTCTCCCTCCCTCTTCCATCTTTCCCCCCCAGATACTTGTATCCAACTTCCTACGGGACATCTCCACTTGAGAACCTTACATGCCCCTTAAACTTAACTGTCTCAATCATATTCCCCAACACACCTAGGCCGTATAACAGCATCCTCTATCTTGGTTCCCTGTCACAATTTATTCAGTCAGAAATCTAGAGGCTATTTTTGTCTCACTTCTGCTTAATTACCACTTCCAATGTGTCACCAAGTCTGGTCAAACTGACCTAATTATTTTTCCAATGAGGCTACATCTCTTCGTTTCTATCACCCTAGACCAAATCCCCATCAAATTTTGACTGGACTTGGAAACACTCTATTTTGGTGGATTTTAAACTCTATTTCTCATTCTCTTTCTTTAATTCCAGCTACTTTAAAATACATGTTATTGGATTTTACTATCTCCTATCCCTCCCTCCTTTTTGCTGTCATCTTCTCACTTACTAATCACTTCGATACCTGGATCATCATTTCATTTGTCATCATTAGACCCACTGTCATTCTTGACAATTTCAATATTCACAGTGAAGACCCACCCAGGCCATTTGTTCCTAGACCTCCTCAGTGATAATGATTTTTAAATCCACTCCACCTCAGTCACCCAACTCATAGGTCAATCATTAATTCCCCTCTTTTCTCATATCCTACGTCCAATTCAAACCAAACTCTGACAATTTACCTCCAAAATACTTCCTGAATCTGAGCTGTATCATTTCCACTGCTATCAACAATCCTAGTCTAATCTACCATCATCTTTTAAATTAAACTACAACTGCCTAACTGAGTCCATATCTCTTCTCTTTGTATTCTTAAGTTCTCCTTCCACATAGTAACCAGAATGATCATTTAAAAATGTAATTTAGATATCACCACCATAAACTCTCCAATGGGTTTCCATTATACTTAGGATACAATTCAAACTCCTTTCTATGGCCTCCAAGACCTGGATCCCTTGCCCACTCTCTCACTCATCTCTCTCTACCATTCTCCTTGTTTGCTAACATCTGGCCAGACCGGTCTTTCTTTCTTCAAACTTGACTCACTAGCCATTGCATTTAAAACACTTATTTTTGATATTAAGTGGTTAGCATCAATATTTTGTTGTTGTTAGTTAGTTAACTAAAGTTACTGATTTCTAGACTTTGTTGGCGATAAAGTCTTGTTAACTCTTCCAAATGTTAGAACTTTCTAGTGTTGACAAAAAGAAGAAACAAAACTCTTTGACATGCATGATTCACATAAGAGTTTTTTCTAAATAAAGAAAGAAAAAAAAAAGACCCAAAATATTATTAAAAGATGCCTTCTGATCTAAGTAAAAATAAAGTTCTTGTAAAGGTATCTTAGAGTTGGTTTATTATACTTTTCATACAATAAAATATGTGAAAAATATGTACTTCTTTATTGCAAGTATGTATGAGAAAAACCTTCAGGGAGAGGGACTATGGGCATAAGGAAGGGAGATATTTCATTATATATACTTTCCTGCATTATTTGAATTTATTGTTTTAAGTAATAATTTTAGTTTTTAAATTATATTTGAAAGAAAGATACATATGTATTAATAGTAGTAGATACTGGAGATCCTTCTTTTCTATAGTTTAAAAAAATCTGACACAATACTTTCACTTAACCTATTTAGATGTGCAAAATTATTACTTCATTAGTAGTTTTATTTAAAATAGTCAATATATTACTACAATACTCCAGATATCCAAAAAAGAACCTATTTGAATAGCAGTTCCCAAGGTGTAGTCTATGAACTCCTTGGAGTCTCCAAGATCCTTTCAGGGGGTTCATAAGTCAAAATACATTTTCATAAAATTGTTTTTTGTTTGTTTTACAGTTCTAACATTTGCATTAATGGTATAAAAGCAATGGTGGGTAAAACATTTGGTGCCTTAGCTTGAATCAAGGCAATGGCACCAAACTGTTATTACTAGTCACTGTATTCTTAACCACCAAATACAGTTTAAAAAAAGGCCAGTTTCACATATGAAAATGTTTAATGAAGTAATAACAATTATCAGTTGGGACTGCTGAACAAATGACTTTTTAACATTCTGTGTGATGAACTGGGAAGTATGCAGAAAGAACTTGCTACATACTTAAGTATAATGCTTATATCAAAGGAATAATTTATTGAGTTGCAAGCTGAACTAGCCACTTTTCCTTAGAATACTATTTTTATTTAAAATAACTACCAAACTATGATTATGAAGAGTTGTGTATGTGAAAGACAATTTATTAAAAATGAATGAAGTGAGCATGTTACTTCAAGGATACAACTCACAGTATTTGTTGATAATAAAATCTAAGTTTCAGGCCGGCTGGTTGGGCCAGTGGTTAGAGCGTCGGGCTCATAACACCAAGGTCACTAGTTCGATTCCCACATGAGCCAGTGAGCTGTGCCCTCCACAACTAGATTGAAAACAATGGCTTGAGCTTGGAGCTGAGGTGCTGGTGGGCGGCCGGCTGATTGGCTCAGTGGTTAGAGTGCAATGCTCATAACACCAAAGTCGTCGGTTCAATTCCCTCCTGGACCAGTGAGAGATAATGGCTTGAGCTTGGATCTGAGCTGCTGGTGGGCAGCCGTTTGACTCAGTGGTTAGAGGGCAATGCTCGTAACACCAAGGTTGCTGGTTTCATCCCCACATGGGCAGTGAGCTGTGCCCTCCACAACTAGATTGAGGACATCAACTTGACTTGGAGCTGAGCTGCGCCCTCCACAACTAGAATGAAAACAACAACTTGACATTGAGCTGATGTGTCCTGGAAAAACACACTGTTCCCCAATAAAAAAAAAATTAAAAAAAAAAAATCTAAGTTTTCAAGCAAAAATTAGAATTTTGGAAAACTTGTTATCAGCCACCATGACTTGACTGTTTGCCAATACATAAGTACTTTTCTGATGAGATTAGTGGTAAAGTTAACTAATGTGATTTTCGGGGATATTATATAATGTATCTGTCAATATTTGGAAGATCTGCATAACTCAGTGAACTCATAATTTCCAATGACCAATGCATGGTGTTACTAAATTATGCATGTGTAGAAGTTATTCCAAAGTTCACGACAGATCAATAGATCTTGATGTAACAGAGTTCTGAGGAGTTTCAGAATCTGGTTTTAGATTCTACTTCGTAACTAACCTTTAACAAGTTACTACTTGTCCAGTTTGGGTGTAGTATCAAAGAAGAATATTCACAATTATCTGAAAAGGCTGTTAAAATACTCTTCTCTTTTCCAATTACACAGCTGTGTGAGGCTGGAATTTCTTTGTATACTTCAACCATAGCAACAGATCACTAAAGATTAAAATTTTTAGAGTATAAAAGGATCCTGAGATTAAAAGAAAAGTTTGAGAACAGCTGCATTAGAAGAATAGATGGGAAGAGACTGTAGCCATTGTAACTAGATCCCTAAAGCAGACTATGTCCTACAATACAGAAAAGGCAATGGGATGCAAAGCATGTGATGCAAAGCATGTGATGTCATTTTGAGAAGGGTAGAAGCATAGACAGTTTTCATCTTTGTTCTTAGTTTTCCCAGCATAAATACAGGGAGTAAATCAGAACCTCCAATAGATATAGTTTTAAAAAGAATCAAATTAATACTATAATTGCCTTTTTCTGAAAACAAAACAACTATTGTTTTCAAACTACAAATTATCAAAAAAGGAAACAATTTGTCTGATGAAATATAGAAGATGCAGTGATGCAAAAAGGATACCACTGAAACAAATAATGACTGAAATTGAGAAATGAGGACATCCCATTGTCTAGAGTAGCTTTCCTTAATCATTTTAAACCCATGCCGTTTTTATAAACAAAAAAATCTCACCACCATCTGTCCTCTCATGAGTTATCACAGTTATAATGCATAATGCCCAGTAGGGCAGAGGCAATTTTAGGAAGGGCCACAACAATGCAGTCTAAGTATGCAGTTCTCAGATGGTCTGGCTAAATCCAAAGAGAATATTTAGAGTTCACGTAATACAGCTTTGTCCCCAGTCCCAATTATCTTTATAGAGATCATGAATAATCAGTAGTTGTAAATATCTATTAATTAAATCCAACATCATTTATTAGCTTGTGATATTTATAATGGCTACAAATGAAAGCTACTGTGTTGTATGATTTTAGAATGACACCATGTTCATCTTCACAAGAAGCTGAGTAACATATAACATATAACATATAACATACAAAAAACCATATAATGTAATGGGTCATAGAGCATGGATTCAATAGCCAGACTATTCGGCTTGAATCCTGGCTTTCCTCCAGACTCATTGTTTGACCTTACGGAGGTCATTTAAACTTTCAGGTCTCAGTTCCTCTTCTGATGAGGGATAATAACACCCTCACACATGGTAGGTTTGTTGTAAGGACTAAATGAATTAATATGTGAAACATGCTTGATATATAAAAGATGTTATATGAGCATTAGTTATTATTTTTACAAAATATCCCTTGACTGACTACATTAATGCAATTTAGACACTGCTATACTGACATTTTAAAGAATTGAAAATTGTTTCACTAGACAAATCTATAGTGAGTCACACAGTGTATATGGACTGCATGATCTAAGAATTTAGGATCTTGTTTTCTTTAAGACATCTTTAAAGAAGCACCAAGTTACAAACATCGATAATTAATTCATTCGACAGTAGAGTCTCATTCTGTTTTTCTAAATGTTTACAGTACCAACAACACTACTATCCTTTGTTTAATGGACTGATAACACTTTTGAATTTAATTTCTTTGTTTTGATAATGATAAATCTTTTCTGAAAGACATTAAGGACATAAAGATAGTAAAAAGAAAACAATATCATGCTTACATGTAAGAAGAGTCAATACTAAAACTATATCAACTCTCCACAAATTTATCTGTAGATTTAGTACACTTCTGTTAAAAATCCTAAGAAGGTTTCTTTCAAATAAGTCTTTATTCTGACAATAAGATACATTGGATAGATATTTCTTCTATATAGGATCATGTTGTCCGTGCTATATTTTCCCTCTATAATCTATTTTTAATAGACTTTTTAATATGTTTTACAGAAAAATTAAAAAGATAGTACAGAGAGTTCTCCTACACCCCCATGCACAAGTTACCCTATTATTAACATCTTATATAGTATGGTACATTCATTACAATTAATGAACCAATATTAATACATTATTATTAACTAAAGTCCATACTTTATTCAGATTTCTATAGTATTTACCTAGTGTCCTTTTTCTATTCCAGGATCCTATTTAGGATGCATTATTTAGTCATCATGTCTCTTTAGGCTCCTCTTGGCTGGGGCAATTTCTCAAACTTTCTTAGTTTTTGATGACCTTGACAGTTTTGAGTAGTACTGGTCAGATATTTTGCAGGATACCCAGTTTTAGAATTTGTTTGTTTTTCTCAGTATAAGATTTGGGCTAGGGTTATTGGGAGAAAGATCACAGAGGTGAAATACTATATTCATCACATCAGCTCAAGGTTACATGCTATCAACGAGATTTATGACTGTTGATGTTTACCTTGACCACCTTGCTGAAACAGTGTATTTCAGATTTCTCCACTGAAAATTTTCTCTTTCCTTCCCCCTTTTCCATACTGTACCCTTTAGAAGGAAGTCACTATGAGCAGCCTACACCTAAGGAGTGTGGAGTTACACGTTCCCCTCCTTGATGGCAGAGTATCTACATAAGTTATTTCTTATTCTTCTGCATTAGAGATTTGCTTCTTCTCCTCCACTAATTTATTTATTTATATCAGTATGGATTCATGAATATTTATTTTATACTCTGGATTATAATCCAATACTACTGTATTTTGTTGCTTAATTTTCCCAGCTTTGGACACTTGGGGCTCTTTCAGTTGGCTCCTGTGTAAATTTCACACACACACACACACACACACACACAATCAATAATCAATATGGGTAATTTTTTTAGCACTTCCTTACTTTTGGCACTATAATATATTCCAGGCTTATGTTGTGTATTTCCTGCCTTAGTGTTGGAAACAGAAATTTCTCTAAGGAGCTCCGATTCTTCTTCTTGGAGAATGGTATTAGAAACCAAAATCTGGGTATGAGGTATGCTCATTGCTACAGTGGCAAGATCTCTGTTTAAACTTTCTTTTTAAAAGGTAGAGGATATATAGACATATACTACAAATAATTCAAAATTCTTTCTTGGACAAGGAAGGTGAACTATGCATATGAGTGGTTTTTAAAAATCCTTCAAATCAAAACCAGCCTCTTGCATTGTCTGGGAACTCATATTTGACGTCACATACAAATACCAAAAGCAAAATAACTTTTAACTATTCATAACGCAATCCCAAAACCTGTTTTTATGACAAAATAAGGGACTTTTAAATAATAAGCAATTTACTTTAGAAATGTGGGACCACTTACCATTTTAAGAGTCAGGAAAGTTAAATCAACCTAATGGCTCAAGGGTATCATAAAAGGAAACTATTTTAAAGGTTAATTTGGAGTAAAGGTACTACTATTCAATTTCTCTAAGAAACACCTCAGAGTTAAGTGATTACTATTCCATTTTGGCTACTTAAAAAAAAATCACCTTAATTAAAACACAAACACCTAACATAGCTTATTTTGGGGAAAAAACATTATTAAAATTGTTCCTGAATATTATACTATGACTCATATTTAACATAACAACCTTTGGTAGGCTCAAGGTAAAGAAAAAGGATATTTAATGACTTGTCCTTGAAGAAAATTCACTGTAAGGAGAAACTACTATTAGTAGTAGAAAACACTTGTGACGGGTAATTTGGGGATTAGGTCCTGGGCTGTCCCAATGAATAAATTAAACTCAGTTTTGTTTCTTATCAGTTTTTTAAATCAATACATCAGCTTTAAAAGTGAACTCTGAATAAGCAATATGAGTCTAGTCTTCGGTGTCCTTAGTATTTGTTGGGTAACAATTATAAATATCTGGACCCAATCAAACATCTTTAGCAAAATAAAACCCAACAATAAAAAGTATATTTGTGTATCCTTTGGCATATCAATCTAGTCTATGTATTCAATCAAATGTAACATTTACAATGGTTGCATTTGGGGGAGACCATGATGTACCCAAATAATTTGCATAGTTTTCTTAAAAGAAGAACAATTAGTATTTTAAAAGAAAAAGAAAGGAAAATTATATTTGTTATTAAGGATTTAAAAGTAAAAATTTAGCATGCTAGTAGTTTAGTTGAACCCTTAGCACATATCTGTCCTTTAATATTAAAAGTAACAATGTGTTGGTGTGAATAAAGACAGAAATCTATTCTGTATGGAGCCAACTGGTATACCTATATCTGATCTGAGATACAAGGGGCAGAGTCATAACAAAAAGGCTGGATGTCCCTAAAGGAAGATGCCAAGACACAATCAAGTTTGTACTAGAACTGTAGCCATTAACTGAAAGTCAGAATTCAAGGAATTTGCAAGACAAATAAAGGAGCAGGATTAGAGAACAAACATTTGTTCAACAGGGTTCAGGGTTGTGTTCCAAGTATCAAGTACATAGCTGTGGGATCTTGTTTTTCTGGGTTTCGCAGTCACTGCCCATGACCTGACACCTCCCACCTTCTTTGGCCTTTTTCATAAGCTTCTGTTCTCCTCTCACCAGGGTATGGTCTGGGATATATGAGATGGTGTGGAAAAATGAGTCAACAAATTGTTGCTGCTAAGCAAGTTTTCATCAGGCTTCCCAGCCTCGTCTTGGAGCTTATAACGTGTTTCCCCGAAAATAAGATCTAACCAGAAAATAAGCCCTAGTATGATTTTTTCAGGATGACATCCCCTGAACATAAGCCCTAATGCGTCTTTTGGAGCAAAAATTAATATAAGACCCGGTCTTATTTTCGGGAAAACACAATGATACTTTCATTAAATACTGGAAGTGACCTTAGTCCCAGGAAAATTCTAGTATTTCCAAATCAACAGTATCCAAACAGTGCACTGACTTTTACTGTTCCATGAGATAGTGTTCCAAGATGAAAAAGTTGATGGTTGCTATGTTTTTTTATCTTCATTGGTGTTATTCATTTTTTTCTTATAATTTAACATGTACCATTAATTTGTTTTTAAATGTGCATTAAACATGGATCAAGTTATAATTTCTTAAATTAGTAGTCTATTATTAAATCATGCATCATTTCATGTTTTTCTAAAATGCATTTTAAGCTACTGAGTGGTACTATGTAATTCAATTTATATCAAATTACAGACCAGGTAAAATTATTCTAAGGGATTAAAATCAGAACAATAGCCATAAACAGGGAATTAAAAATGAGAAACTATAAAGCAGGCAAGTAAGTAAGAATAGAATCAAAACAGCAAGCCGGTTTAGTTTAGGTTAGGCTTGGTTTAGGTAGGCCAAGTTGTTGTTCTAGTTAGTGGCTCCTTTTAAAAGGTCAAACCCAGTTGTTTTTGTTTCACATTATCCTAAAAGTCCAGTCTAATGCCAGACCCAGGATACAAAAAAAAAGAGCATTTCAATTACACAAAAACTTAATATTGTCAAAGGTCTGTTTCTGTGCCTTAGAGCAGAAAATCTCAGGGAAAAAAACAGCTTAATTAAGAAAAATGAAGTCAATATTCTTTTATTTTTTAAAATTTTTTATTGGGTAACAGTGTGTTTTTTCCAGCACCCATCAGCTCCAAGTCAAGTCCTTGTCCTTCGGTCTAGTTGTGGAGGGAGCAGCTCAGCTCCAAGTCCAGTCACCATTCTCAAACTAGTTGTGGGGGGCGCAGCCCACCATCCCATGGGGGAATAGAACTGATGCTCACGCTCTAACCAACTGAGCCATCCGGCCACCTAAGTCAGTGTTCTTTTTGTTTAATATATTAATAATTTGTGGGAGAATTACTTTTCAAGAGCTAAGCCTGGTTGAGAAGTCCTTTACAAAGAACACATGCAAACCCAAAGGAAAGAAAAGAAACCTCTTATCAACCCTAGTTATATGTGTACACATATTTGAAAGTAATATACTCTGGGCAGAAGAGGAATGTGGGGAGGGGCCCTAACCCTACCAGATATTAAAACATTTATAAGAATTCTATAAATAAAAAAGTGTGGTACTTATACATGAATAGACACAGACTAATGGAATAACCAGAAATAAAGCTATGTGCATATGATAAAAGTGGCATCTCAAATCTGTGGGGGAAAGACAGACTTCTAAATAAACCATTTTAGGGCTTCATAAATAATATTTAAATAAATAGTGGTAGTTGTTTGAAAAAGAAAATATTGGATCCATAATTTACACATAAATTAGGATAAATTCCAAATGTATTAGAGACCTACTTATTTGTAAAAAATAAACAAAACCATACAAATACCTATCAAGGCGTGGGGGCAGGAACCTAACCAGGACTCAAAATCTAGAAGTAACAAAAGAAAACACCAGTAAAGATGAATAAATAAAATAAAAACCTTTCCAGGATCAAAAATAACACAGCAAGGTTAAAATAAAAACTGGGTGAAAAATATGTAATTTATAACACAGATATTAGGGTTATATCTCTAATATATATTTTTTAAACTTCTAAATAAATAAGTAAAAAAACAATAATTCATTAAAAAATGGGCAAAAGAGATAAACAATCCACAAAAAAAGTCAATATAAAAAGTAAGTAGTCCTTAAGCCTATGAACAGATGCTCAATCTCACTGGTAACAAGAAAAATGGAAATTACCATTTTCATACCATTTCTTATCTACCAGATTAACAAAAATCCAAAAGTTTGGTAACAACAACAACAAAAGTTTGGCAACGTAATTTCTTGGTAATGTTGGGACCAGGCATTCTGCTACATTTCATTGGTGGGAATGCAAATGATATTAACTCTTTTGGAGGATAATTTGACAATATCTAACAATATTGCATAGAATTAACGCTCTATACAAGGTTTGTTGTTATAGTGTTATCTGTAATGGTAAAAGATTGGAAATAACCTAAATGTCCATCTATGGACGAATGAGTACATAACATGTTACAGCCAACAACAGGGTTTTACATAGCTACCAAAAAAATGATATTTATATGGAAGAAGTCACAGGACATTCAATTAAGAAAAGAAAGCAAGAAAAGAAAGAAAAAGCAAGAGGCACAGAGTTTTATGTGACAAGTAGATGTTTTGTGTAACAAATACAAATGCTTCTTAAAGTTTTAAAAAATGGCTATAGATAGGATGAAACTATTCATCCCAGTTTTCTTGAGCCAATTCAGGTCAATTCTGGTTCAGGTTTATCCTACTGTCCTGGTTTCATTCTCAAAAGGGTCCTAATTTGGACAATAAATTATGTGGTCACCTCATCTATAGTTGAGGGAGGGAAGAGTGGAGGTGACAGATATGGAAATGAACCATCTGTTTTATCACTGTTATATACACTTGTCTTTCTAATTATGTAAATATTTTACATAATCAAAACACTAAAATAGATCAAAAAGGAAATTAATAATCACCTAAAATTGAAAATAAACTAACATAAGAACCCAATTTTACATCAAGTTGATCAGATAACCACTCAGAGAAAATTACTCCAACTAACCTTGGAAGACAGTATTTGGGCTTACTTCTTCAGTATATATTCAAGGACAAAGCAATCTTAACTGTCATTTAACAGTTGTATTTATGTATTGTAAATAAAATATATACATACTTATATTAATGCTGTTAGGAACCCAAAATTTCAGCATAAAAGAGTTACAGATATAAAATCAAAAGAAGTAAATAAAAGACCCTGTAATCTTAAATTTGAATTGGCAATATTAGCACAAACTCAAAGGTTTCCCCCTGTAGCTATTTATTGGCTCTGCTCACTGAAAAGAACTAGAAGAGAAGTAATAGCCACAAGTACCCCTAATGCTGAGATTGTGGTCTTTAACTACCATTTTCTTCTAACGGTAACCAAAGCTCCCTGGAGGAATGGCTAATTCCGGATATGAGGCAGAAACGTGTAGGATGAGCCTGGGACAGCCTGTCTGAAGCTAACAAAGATGATAGAAGTCATGTCAAAAGGACACAAGAGCCAAGTTGAAAAGGCTCCTAACTAACCAAAGATGGGGCAATTTGAGTAAAAAGAATAATGACAGCAAGTGATTAAAAAACTAAATACATTTCTAAAAGCCATGAGTTCATAATGATAGTTAAAAAAGAAATCACACACACCAAAAACAAAAACAAAAAACCCTACTGAAAAGTAAAGCAAAAATATATTGAGTCCTACTGGTATTTGCTAGGGCATGAAGACAATACTCTGAAAAACGATAAAGAGAAAGAATTTAGTATTTATCTAACATTTTGTTTATCCTTTATTTCAGGGTAATTAAAATGGGAAAGTTCTAGTAAATGTGGGAAAGTTCTTCTATATAGAATAATTCCAGCTAATACATACAGAAGGAATACTAATAATAGATCATTATTTAATAAAAGTGACAATGGCAATGGTCATCAATAAAGGATAAAGCCACTAGGTAAAAGACTCGTCGGGAACTTACCACCAAGGGATCAGACTTTCACCATCTGAATCCACCAATCAATCTTAGCATCATTAAAAGCAGGGCACCTAGATATTATTAACGTGCACACTATACCACTGTACCCCACTTCCACAAGACTCAACCTGAATCTAATCATCCTTTAGTTCTAACTTCCAGTCTACAGGAAATAGAGAGGATAGGGTAATAAGTTAAACAACCACAGGAAGCAATCAGCCAAATCCAGAATGTGGTATACTTCCCATCACAACTCACTAGTTTCCTCAACAAATCAATGGAATTTTAAAAGGTGGTAAGGGGAGGAGGAATTGTTTTAGAATCAAAGAAACTTAAGAAACCTAACAACCAAATACAGTATATGGACTTTGTGGGATCTTGATTTGACTAAACTATAAACAACATTTAGTCAATTCGGGTAATCTGAATATGGACTGGTTATTAGATTTAAGGAAGTATTGTTCATTATTTTAGGTGTGGTTATGACAATGTATTATGTAAGAAAGTTTACTTTTTTTTGAGATATGTAAGTAAGGCACTTTGGAGTTGTAGTGAAATTGTTTATGTTATACTCCATCAAAGGGAGGATAGACAGACAAATAGATGAACAGATCAAACAAGTATGGCTGTTGAAGCTGAGGAATATGTGCATAGAAGTTCATTGAGCTCTCTATTTTGCGTTTATTTGGAAAAGTAAAAACAAAACAAACTCTAAAAAATAAACCCCAAAAAACAAAACAACAAAACCTGTGGGTAAAGATCTAAGTTCTAAATACCACAGGATATGAGGAATATACTGGACAACAAGGATGAAAATGAACTATGGTGATTACTCTTAAGAGAAAAATGAGAAAAGAGAAACGAATTCTCTTACACAACAAAGCTGGAAGAGAAATCTTGCTAGACAAAGTCTACAGAATGATACAGGAAGGGAAGGCTACTCTAATTTGGAGATCTGTGCCCCACCCATGAAAAGTATGGGGAGTGTTTCAACTTAGCATCACTAAAAGTAGTTTCAACTTAGAAGGGAGGAGTGGCCACATGTTTGCAAAGGACATCAAGAAAGCCTAATGTGGAAGAGAACTGCCTAAAAGAAAGAGTATTGTTGTACAAAAAGAACTGGAGTATCTAAAATTTACCCTAGAAAATAGAAAGATTAACTGAATTTAAAATGGAAGATAAAGTTATATTATGAACTGACTTGAAGTTTAAAACTGGTATTAAATCCTTAAAGGTAAACATGTTTTTTAATGGAAACTGGCCCAGAAGAACATAAGTTGCTTCTAAAATTGTAGAGATATGTGCATGTATAATTATTCTTCCTCAGTAGAAGAATTACAGACCTGCTTTCCTAGAAGCAGCCAAATGGCAGTGCTAGCATTGTGTAATGGTTAACACACAGACACACACACACACACACACACACACACACACACACACACACTTTAGGCAAAGCTAAAAGTACATTTGTATATTTGGAATCCATGTTTAAATTAAATGCTTGTATATATTATAAGGGATTAATATGCTTATTTTCTCTTTTATACTTCCATTGTACATATTAAATTATAACTTACATTTAAAGCTGTAAAATAATTCAAAGCTTTTTTTATTTCAGCTAACATAATAAAAAAATTACAGCTATTGAGGGCATAAACTGTTCATCTTGGGAGAACAATGCATTAAGAATTCATTTATTTGACAGTAATAAAATACTGGAGTACCTTCTATGTGTCAGACACTATACTATCTGTTAGAGATGCCAAGATGAATCTAAGACAAGAGAGGAAAAGAGACTTCTGTCCTGATTCTTTCAGAATTCACTACAAAATAAGGAAAAACAAGAAACTGAAATCCTAACTCCACCTTGGAAGAACCTAAGAGCTAAATGTAACTGACGAAGCAGTCTCCCTCCCATGCAGATTAACCACAGAACTCTGGAAAAACTCTGGAGTTGGAGACACCAGGTATTGCAGAGGCAAGCTTATTTTGAGGGGTACATGTCTAGGTCCCTGTGTCTCTTCTCCCACAGCAATTATATGAGATGAGAGCACTATTCTCTAGAGAAATTAAACAAAAGAGGCCCTGGACTAGGAACAACAAATACTGTAGAGGGTGGAATTGAAGATGGAAATAAACAAGGAAAGTAAATGACAGTATGTTTACTGAATAAGGAACATCACCCCTCAGTATCCCAGAATATTTGCACCACCCATATTTTACTCCACCCCCACTCCAGGCAAGAAACTCAAAGATCCTTCTCTGAAAAAACTGTACAACCCCACAGGGAAAGATCTACAGCTTGATGAAAAAGCCAGCTCATCTTCCAATCATCTGAGAGTAAGGCAAACGAGAGTCCACGTCCTGGCTACAAGCACAGGGCTTCCAGTCAGCATTAGAGCGACAAACTTTTACATACGAATAGACTGCCCAGGATCACCAGACATTTGAGGAAATGGAAACAGTGCAAACAGTAGAAAGAAAAACTTCAACAACAACCAAACTCTATAATTAACAGTTCCAGAAAGATAAGAAAAATATCTACAAAACAAGAAAGTATGTTCCCCAAAAAGGAGTCAGAGAAGGGCTCTTGGAAATTAAAAATGAAAGCTAAAATTTTAAACATTAATACAAAGCCTAGAAAATTAGTAACTCTCTGAGGAAGTATTCTCTAATACAAAAAGACAAATAGGATTATTCATTAATAAATTAATATTTACACTGTTATACATAAAACTAGTATATAATACTAATTTATTCAATGGATTGTTAAAGTAATTACTGATTTAACTAGAAGTAGGGATAAAACTATATTGGAAAGATAAGAGGTAAGAGAGAGAAATCATCATCTCTCTCTCAAGAAGCCAACAGCTTCTAAAATCAAAGAATCAAGAGAATAATATGTAAGAATAGTATTTAGAATTATGGAAGTAATACAATAATGAAGAGATGAAAGTGGCTGTCTCTGGCACAAGATCAAAGGATTGGGAGGAAGAAGCAGGTCACAGGATTGTTTTAGCAGTATGTGCACGTATCCCACTTTGATAAAAATAGAGATTAATTTTAAAAGATCAATATGACACCAGATCTTTTCTTAGGGAGTTTATACTCTATTGGAAGAGACATGCGAAACAACAATTATACCGAGTTTCCCCGAAAATAAGACCTAGCCAATCAGCTCTAATGCGTCTTTTGGAGAAAAAATTAATATAAGACCTGGTATTATATTATACCCACTTTATATTATATTATATCCAGTATTTATATTATATTATATTACATTATTATTATATTATATTATATTATATTATATTATATTATATTATATTATATTATATTATATTATATTATATTATATTATATTATATTATATTATATATTATAGACCCGATCTTATACTATAGTAAAATAAGACTGGGTCTTATATTAATTTTTGCTTTAAAAGACGCATTAGAGCTAATTGTCCGGCTAGGTCTTTTTTTCGGGGAAACATGGTAGTAGCAGAAGCAGACAATCTGAATAGCATAGAGGATCCTATCTCAGTCAAATGAGAAAGGTTTCTGAGACAAGGAGTCACTTGAACTTTGGCTTCAAAGATGTAAAAGAGTTAACTGGTTGGAGAGACGATGATGAGTGTATCTCCCAGGAACAGTCTATGTAGGTAAGTTTTCTTTCTAAAATACAAATGATAGCATTCTATAAATACACTTTTACACCTTATTTTTTTTTAATTTAATACAGCTTGGAGGCTATTCCTCAGAAAGTCCATAAAAACAGCTTTTAGTTTCTCAAGGATCTTTTAGTGAAATTTTATCTAAAGGAAGATAATTTATTTTTAATGCTAAGTACCTATTTTTTATTCACAACTATAATACATGCTTCTTATAAAAAAATTCAACAGTATGGGGCGGCTGGTTAGCTCAGTGGTTAGAGCACAGTGCTCATAACACCAAGGTCACCAGTTCGATTCCCATATGGGTTAGTGGGCTGCGCCCTCCAGAACTGGATTAAGGACAGAGACTTGACCTGGAGCTGGGCTGCGTCCCCCCACAACTAGATTGAAAACAATGACTTGATATGGAGCTGATGGGTCCTGGAAAAAACACACTGTTCCCCAATATTCCCCAATTAAAAATAAATTCAACAGTATAAGAAATGAAAAATAAAAAGTAAATAAATCCCCTGCTGTTCTTCTACTCCTACTTCCCACAAATAAGTACTTTTAATTTCCTCCTAGACCTTTTTCTATAAAAATACACATATATGTAAATACCATCCAATACAAGCAAATGCAATAATATAATGTTCTATACACCTACTGTATCTTATACACACATTAGTCTATACATATAAAATCCATTTATATTCTTTGATGTCTCTTAAAGTCAAGGATTCTGTGATAAGTATTAAGAAACTTTACTACCTATCAACTTACCAACACAATCACAGCACTCATCCCAAAGGGTCCCAAGACAGAGCATACACTCCTTGCAGCAGGAACAATTTCCTTCACCAGGACGGCACTGGCAGAGCTCCTAGAAAAAAAGACAGATGTTCAAACTTAAAATTCCAAATAACTGTATTTAAAATTAATATTTTGCAGTAAAAAACCACAATATTTGCATTTATAGTAATTTACCCTTGATACACTTTTTAATTAAAGAGCATTAACTATTTGCAAAAACATAAATACCTACAATGTCAAGTAGATTTATATTTTCTTTTGGACACATTCAGTGAACATGTTCTGGATGCCTTTACCTTATTTTGAAACATTTCATGAAATAAAATATTGTATTTTATAACTCATAACTTTACCACCCCAAAACACCTCGAAAAATAATTTAATACAAGCACAAAATCTGCTTTTCAGCTATTAGATTCATTGTTCAAATTAATCTAAATGAACAGACAACTTGTAGAGGAAGCTGTAGTTTCTCAATATATAGAGTATGAACAAAAGCATCTTATAAAAACTGTTATTTTCATTGATCTACAACATACTAAAACAGTGTGCTTGGTGTGGCAGACTGTTTACAAAGAAGGCAGCAATTATTCCCCTCTCAATGTCCACTCTCTTGACAATGTAACTTTGTAACTTCTCTGATCAAGAGGCAGTGTCTATTTCCAGACCTCCTGGATATAGGGTTATCTTGAGACTTGTTTTGATCAGCAGAATTTGGTGGAAGTGACATCTATTTATTCTGAGTCTAGTCCTCAAGAGTATTGAGTGTTTCCATTCTTTCTCCTAGAATTTTGCCCCGCTGCCACGTGTAGCCTGGGAGAAGACCACATAGGCAAGTCAATCCACCTGAAGCACTCCTAGCTCATTCAGCCTCCAACCAATCAGTAGCTGACAACAGACACAGGAATGAGCCCAGAAAAACCACCTAGATGACACAGGCCCAAATTACCAACCCACAGAAACAAGAGCTAAATAAATGGATGTTTTAAGTCACTAAACTTTGGGGTGGTTTGTTACTCCATGAAAGCTAATTAAAACAGCTTGTTTCGTAAATGAAGATTCAAGATAATTCCTTTAGCCTTTGTCACCACTCCTAAACAAACTCAACCTAAAGGGAAATTCTGTAGCTACCATTGCCTACTTGGCTTTCCCTGGGTTATGAGATACCATATATATAATTTAAAACCTAAACATAAAACATAATATTTATTTCTATTAAATTCATCTTATTACATTTCTAAACTCCTGGAGTCATTCTAATATGACATGACTTTTTGTCACCGATATTTAATTAAATTGATAGTTTAATCACACTGATAATAAACACTGATATTTAATTCCTCTTTTTTTCCTTCAAAAGTCCACTCGCTATTACACAGCACTTTCGAGAATCAACACTTGTGCTATATTCTAACTCATTACTTTGACGTTCATGTACATCTGTGTGGGCACAGAGCCAGGAATGCAGTTTCCAGGCTCTCAGCATCACGTGGAAAGGTGCTGGCTCAGGTCGTAAATGTCCATCAACTGTGACTGGATGGCCATCAGCTGTGGCTAGTTGGCCGTCAGCTGTAACCAGTGAGCCACTGGCCACTAATATAACTGCCGTGGCTACGCTAGCGGCAAATGGGGGCCTAGCAAAAAGATGGTGGCTGAGCTAGCAAGCGCAGATTGCAGTTAGCATGGCGGATTGTAGTTAGCCAGGGGTTGGTTGGTTGGTTGTTGATTGGCAGAGAAACAGCTGGTGGATTGCGGATCATGTGGCTCCTGCTTCCTGTGTCTCCAACCCAGCCGCCAGCGAGACTATAGTGGTATGACTCCCCTATCTATGGCTCCATGGGTGTTCCTTCCTGGGCTTGCCATATCCAGCGTTCTTATGTGGGGAGTGGGACCAGAGACTCTCCATAACACCCTGCGTGACAATTGGAGACCTAATATGTGCAAGTTATGATATTTCAGTACTGTGGAGTTCTGTAAGTCAGGCCATTTTCATGTAACGCAGACTGTAGATAACTTTTAGAAAGAGAGGGACTACAAGGACACGGACTTTCTGAGAAGTATAGATGCTTCATCATAAAAGCATCTGGTGATGCTTGATTCAGATAAGTTCACACTTACTTGGAAATCTAGAACAACACAGTTGCCAAATCTATACTTTGTAACTTGTTTCTCCACAAAAACCTGTCTGTCCTGTCTTTGGAGTGAGAAAACATTTTCTGAGAATACATTTTTTTACAAATACTGTCAGAGTTAAGGATATTGATACTTTCTGGCTTTTAGTTTTATAAAGATTGCCACTTAGTCACAAGAAATAAAGCTTCTTCTAAATTTTAATTTACATTTTACATAAAAACACCCCTTATCTTAGTTGCTTATATTTACATTACCTATTTACCTCAGGAAAATTAGAAGAGTAACAAATTTATTCAAAGAACATGTTTCTCCTTTTTCCTATCACAGCTTCCAAATGGTAGCCTGTTCAATGAATTACCATATATTATGCTAAATCATTTTAAAATGAATGTGAATTTAATAGTTTCCATTAGAGAAATCTGAGTTTTTGAAGCATTCATTGTGCCTTTTACTGTCAGGTGTTTGTGAGGTGTTTTAAATTGGAATGAAAGGGTGAGTGATATCCTAAGATTATTGTTAACTAATGGAAGGTTAAACCTATGACTATTTAAAAGTTGCTTGAACTTGCCTGGATTATCTAACCCTCTAGATTAAATCTATTTCACATCCTCTTAATAGATGCCTGTACTTTTATATGTCAGTCTGATAGGATAATGTACAGTAGTAATGTACTTAATGATTATAAGTTACTGATAGACTACAAACTGAGAGGCTATAGGAAGCTGAGACATGGGGTAAATGACTTAAAGATAAACTTTATTACTGTACTAGTAAAAAGACTGCTAAAACTGGTTGAATGCCAAGTAACAATATGCTAGCTAATATTTTTTTTCCTTTAATCTTACTACAGAAAAGACAAAAAAATTTGTCTTAATGAAACTTAATCACATAAATTAAGAAATTTTACAAAGCAAATAAGTCTAGACTACATTTAAAAAATCTCTATTCTTCATTTAACTCATGTCAGCATTCTTTTTAGGAGATTGGGAAATATGGAAAATGAGATCTTCAAACCAACCTTTTAGTCACTATTTGTGCCTTTTCAATTTTTAAAAACACACTTAACTTCTCACTTTCCAGGAGAAAATTCCAGGCAAATTTAATATATGACATTTAGGATCTCAAAAGTCTAACTGCAAATCAAGAAAGCAAAAATATATGGTAATCATTTGCTCTATGAAGATTGTTAAATCAAAAAAAAAATGGAAACAATGCATTTCCATGGGTAAATAATTATGAATAACAGCTATATGCAGCTCTTTGAGTAATTAATCTTTTCTATTCAATTTAACATGTCTTTCAAAATCACACTGTTGAATGTTGGGTCATAAACATATTTGGAAATACATACTTTAATTTTTTGACAGCAAGCAAACTGTGGTTAGGATGAATGTTTCTAAATACCGTGTTTCCCCAAAAATAAGACCTAGGTGGACCATCAGCTCTAATGCGTCTTTTGGAGCCAAAGTATAAGATCCAGTCGTGTATTATATTAAAATAAGACCGGGGACAATAATAACTAATATAATATAATATAATATAATATAATATAATATAATATAATATAATATAATACCAGGTCTTGTATTAATTTTTGCTCCAAAAGACACATTAGAGCTGATGGTCCAGTTAGGTCTTATTTTCAGGGAAACACGGTATAAAAAACATTTCTAAAGTGCTTTGAATCTAAGTATTGGAAATACAAAAGAAAAAAAACTCAAAATGTAATTCTTTGTGATGAATCAAGAATCACAGAAAAAAATAACTTCATTTAAATTAGCAGAATGTGGATGATGTCATCAAAATGGCGGTGTGAAGTAAGCCTCTTGAAATCTCCCCTGGTATTTACAACAAATTGAACAACTATAACTCCACAAAGGACTCCCTGCACAGCAGACAGGCAAGACTACGAGGCACACTACTAAATTCCCCTAAAGGTGGGCAAACTGCACAAGCAGGGAGGAGGGAAGGGGGAAGTGCGGAGACAGAGCCATGCAGGCGCAGGACGCAGACTTAGCTCAGTGCTCCAAGCTCGCTACATCCCGGAACTACTGTAGCTGAGGGAGAGGGAAGAACTCGGGCTGCTAGGGCTCCATTTATGGCCCACAGGGTTGAGGGGGCAGCATATAACACGGCTGACCCCAAAGCTCACAGCAGAGACCTCGGAGCAAAGACTGAGGAAAGGAGGCTGAAAATGGTGCTTTAAGCCCTCACTGCCACAGAGAACAGAGGCCTTAGGCACTGAGACTAGCTGGCCCCTCCCTACCCTCCCAGAGCTCGCCCTGCTCCCACCTGCCCAGTGCTAGAAGCAGAACAGTAGCAGTGTCAGATCAAAAGAACAGAATATTTGCAGTTCTGAGAACTGTGGTCCGCACACACAGACTCACAGCCCAACTAGTTCTGGCAAAGGGGAGGGAGCTGTGGAAGCAGGACTAGCTGTAGTGGCGGTGGTTGGTGCCATTGCTCTGGGCCACCTCTCACAACCCACCCCGCCCCTGTCCCCACCTATCTGGATGGTTCCCTGCAGGAGTAAACAGAGCTGCTAAAACACACGGTGTCTAAAAACAGAAATAATAAATCATTAATTGCCATGAATAACCAAGGTAACAAGACAACTCAGGAAGAAAATGAAGTCTCCAGAAAATGTACTTAAAGACATGGAAATATGATGTGACTTAAATGACAGAGAATTCAAGACTGCAGTTCTTAAAAAACTCAATGAGATGCAAAACACAGACAAGCAGTTTAATGAACTCAGAAATGCAATCAAAGAACAAAATGAACATTTTACCAAAGATATCGAAACTTTAAAAAAGAACCAAATAGAATTTCTGGAGATGAGGGACTCAATAGAAGAAATGAAGAATGAAATAGCCAGATTAGGTAGTAGAGTTGACCAGATGAAGGAAAGAATCAGTGACATTGAAGATAGAAATCTGGAAATGACATGGATGGAAGAAGAAAGAGACTTGAGACTTAAAAGAAATAAAGAACTCTACAAGAACTTCCTGACTGCATCAAACAGAGCAATATAAGAATGACGGGCATACCAGAAGGAAAAGAAAGAGAGAAGGGAACAGAGAATATATTCAAACAGATAGATGATGAGAACTTCCCAAATGTGTGGAAAGAAATGGATCCTCAAATCCAAGAAGCAAACAGAACACCTAATTAACTCAACCCCAACAGGCTTTCTCCAAGGCATACTGTATTGAAGCTGTCAAAAATCAATGACAAAGAAAGAATCCTCAAAGCAGCCAGGAAAAAGAAGACAGTAAACTACAATGGAAAGCCCATTAGAATATCATCAGATTTTTCAGCAGAAACTCTACAAGCCCGGAGGGAATGGAACCAAATATTCAAACAATTGAAAGAGAGAAGTTATGAGCCAGGGATAATATATCCAGCAAAGATGTGCTTTAGATATAAAGGAGGAATAAAGAACTTTCCAGACATACAGAAGCTGAGGGAATTTTCTAACACACGATCTGCAATATAAGAAATAAGGAGGTTATTCGACCAGCATCAATAGGGATAGTTTGTGGCAACCAAAACATAAAAGGGGAGAAAGTAAAGGCCTGAACCGGAATATGGAAATGGAGAAAGTAAGCATACTAAAGAAAATGGAATACTCTAAATACCAAACTTTCTTTTCCATAAACTTAAGGGTAACCACTCAAAAAAAATCCAGAACTGAAATATACACTGTAATAAAAGAACAAACAGAGGGAAACATCATAGAATACCAGCACACAGAAATAATAGACAACAACAGAAAGGCAAAGAAACAATGGAGACACAGTCTTACCAGAAAACTAAAGACAGAATGATAGGAAATATTCACATATCAATAATCACCCTAAATGTAAATGGACTGAACTCACCAATAAAAAGGAACAGAGTAGCAGATTGGACAAAAAACTAAACCCGACCATATGCTGCCTACAAGAGACAGACCACAGCTACAAGGACAAACATAGACTCAAAGTGAAAGGGTGGAAATTGACAGTCCAAGCAAATGATATCCAGAAAAATCAGGTGTAGTTATACTGATACCAATTGAAAAAGACTTCATGATAAAAAAAGGTAGCAAGAGACAAAGATGGACATTTCATAATGGTGAAGGGGACTAAACAACAAGAAGACATAACAGTCATCAATATTTATGCCCCCAATCAGGGAGCAACAAAATATACCAACCAACTACTAACACAATTAAAGGGAGAAATTGACCAAAACACAATTATACTGGGGGACCTAAGTACATCATTGATGGCTATGGATAGATCATCCAAACAGAAAATAAATAAAGAAATAGCAGCCCTAAATGACACATTAGATGAAATGGACATAATTGACATTTATAGAGCACTTTATCCTAGAACACCTGACTATACATTTTTTTCTAGTGTACATGGAACATTCTCAAGGAAAGACCATATATTAGGATATAAAACTAGCCTCAGCAAATTTAAGAAGACTGAAATCATACCAAGCATATTTTCTGATCACAAAGGTTTGAAATTGGATATCAACTGCAAAATTAAAGCAGGAAAAAATACAAATACGTGGAGATTAAATAACATACTTTTAAAAAATGACCACATCAAAGAAGAAATAAGAGGAGAGATCAAAAGATACATAGAAACAAATGAAAATGAAAATACATCCTACCAAAATTTTTGGGATGTAGCAAAAGCATTTTTAAGAGGGAAATTTATATCATTACAGGCCTATCTCAAGAAACAAGAAAAATCCCAGATAAATTACCTCACATTACACCTTAAGGAACTAGAAAAAGAAGAACAAATGAAACCCAAGGTCAGCAGAAGAAAGGAAATAATAAAAATCAGAGCAGAACTAAATGAAATAGAGAACAAAAAGACAATAAAAAAATTAATGTGACAAAGAGCTGGTTCTTTGAAAAGATTAATAAAATTGACAAATCCTTGGCTAGACTCAGTAAGATAAAAAGAGGAAAGACACTAATAAACAAAATCAGAAATGAAAGAGGGAAGTTATCACGGATGCCACAGAAATACAAAGGATCATCCAAGAATACTATGAAGGACTATATGTCACCAAATTCAATAACCTAGAAGAAAGTGACAAGTTCTTAGAAACATATAGCCTTCCTGGCTGAATCATGAAGAGCTGGAAAATCTAAATAGACTGATCACCAGTAAGGAAACTGAATCAGTCATCTGAAACCTTCCCAAAAGCAAAAGTCCGGGACCAGATGGCTTCATTAGTGAAGTCTACCAAACCTTCAAAGAGGGTCTAATACTTGTCCTACTCAAACTCTTCAAAAAATTGAAGAAGAGACAATACTCCCTAACTCATTTTATAAGGCCAACATTACCTTGACACCAAAACCTGGTAAGGATAACACAAAAAAAGAGAACTACAGACCAATATCTCTGATGAATACAGATGCAAAAATCCTAAACAAAATTCTAGCAAATCAAATGCAACAATACATTTAAAAGATTATTCATCACGACCAAGTAGGGTTCATTCCAGGAGCACAAGAATGGTTCAACATATGCAACTCCATCAATGTCATACATCACATAAACAAAATAAAGGACAAAAATTATGTGATTATAGCAATTGATGCAGAAAAAGCATTTGCCAAAACATCCATGTATGATTAAAACACTTAATAAAATAGGTATAGAAGGAAAATATCTTAACATAATAAAGGCCATATATGATAAACCCTCAGCTAATCTCATAATTAACGGTGAAAAACTGAAGCCCTTTGCTCTACATTCATGAACACGACAGTGTTGTCCCCTGATTATCCTCACCAGAGCAATCAGGCAAGATAAAAAAAAAAAAATGTATCCAAATTGGGAACGAAGAAGTTAAATTGTCACCCTTTGCAGATGACATGATTCTATATATAGAAAACCCTAAAGACTTCACTAAAAAGCTATTAGAAACAATAAACAAATACAGTAAAAGTCCATTGCATTCCTATATCCTAACAATGAAATCTCAGAAAAAGAAATTAAAAAAACAATTCCTTTGCAATTGCAACAAAAAGAATAAAATACCTAGGAATAAACTTAGCAAGAATGTGAAAGACCTATATGCTGAAAACTGTAAGACATTTTAAAAAGAAATTAAAGAAGACACAAAGAAATGGAAAGACATTCCGTGCTCATGGTTTGGAAGAATCAACATAGTTAAAATGGCCATATTACCCAAAGCAATATACAGATTTAATGCAATCCCCATCAAAATCCCAATGACATTTTTTAAAGAAATAGAACAAAAAATCATCAGATTTGTTTGGAACCACAAAAGACCCCGAATAGCCAAAGCAATCTCAAGAAAAAAGAACAATGCTGGAGGTATCACACTCCCTGACTTTAGCTTGTACTACAGGGCTACAATAATCAAAACAGCATGGTATTGGGAGAAAAACAGACACGTAGACCAATGGAATAGAATTGAGAACCCAAAAATAAACCCACATAATATGGACAGATAATTTTTGACAAAGAAGCAAAAAACATACAATGGAGAAAGATAGCCTCTTGAATAAATGGTACTGGCAGAATTGGAAAGCCACGTGCAAAAGAATGAAACTGGACTGCTATCTGTCACCATGTACCAAAATTAATTCAAAATGGATCAAAGACTTAAGCATAAGACCTGAAACAATAAACTGCATAGAAGAATACATAGGTATTAAATTTATGGATGGACCTTGGTTTCAAAGAGTATTTTATGAATTTGACTCCAAAGGCAAGGGAATAAAAGCTAAAATAAATGAATGGGACTATATCAAACTTAAAAGCTTCTGCACAGCAAAAGAAACCATCGACAAAATAAAGAGGCAACCAACTGAATGGGAGAAGATTTTTGCAAACAGTGCCTCTGATAAGGGGCTAATATCCAAAATATACAAGGAACTCATACAACTCAAGAACAAAAAAACAAACAACCCAATTGAAAAATGGGCCGAGGACCTGAAGAGACATAAGAGACATTTGTATGTCCAAAGCGGACATACAAATGGCAAATAGACATGAAAAAATACTCAACATCACTAATCATCAGAGAAAGGCAAATAAAAACCACAATGAGATATCACCTCCCCCCATTAGAATGGCTATCATCAAGACAAATAGTAACAAATGTTGGAGAGGCTGTGGAGAAAAAGGAACTCTCATACACTGTTGGTGGGAATGCAGATTGGTGCAGCCGCTATGGAAGGCAGTGTGGAGGTTCCTCAAAGAATTACGAATAGAATTGCCATATGACCCAGCAATCCCTCTCCTGGGTATCTACCCAAAAAATCTGAAAACATTTTTCCATAAACACATGTGTGCTCCAATGTTCACTGCAGCTTTCTTTACGGTGGCCAAGACATGGAAACAACCAAAGTGTCCTTCGATAGTTGACTGGATAAAGAAGATGTGGTATATATACACAATGGAATACTATTTGGCGGTAAGAAAAGATGAAATTGTATCATTTGTGACAACATGGATAGATCTTGTGATTATAATGCTATGCGAAATAAGTCAGACAGAAATAGTAGAGAACCATATGATTTCACTGATATGTGGTATATAAATCAAAAACAACAAAAGAACAAGACAAACAAATGAAGGAACAAAAACTCATAGACACATACAATAGTTTAGGGGTTACGGGGGGGGGCTCTAGAAGAGGGTAAACGGGGTCTAATAGATGGTGATGGAAAGAGAATTGACTCTGGGTGGTGAACACATAATGTGATATACAGATAATGTATTACAGAATTGTACACCTGAAATTTATGTAACTTTACTAACAATTGTCACCCCCATATACTTTAATTTTTTAAAAATCAGCAGAATCCTTTCTTCGGGACATTTAAGAAATCTGTTAGTTGTTTTAGGTATGAGGATATAAATTAATCTTCTGTAACTGGGAAGGCTTTGCCAAAGGGGTAGAGTCAAGATAAAAGTAATGCCTTAAAAAATTGATGTATTTTTTTGAATTGTAAAAGACTTTGAAAAATATTTACTAGAGTACAAAAAAAACCACACCCAAATTCCTTCAACGCTGATTAAGTTCCTATGCATTTCTAACAAAATAATGATTGTATACTCTCCTGCTCTAAAAAAATAAGCTATTCCCTATGGTAAAAATCTGTCAACATAATTTAATAGGTCCATAATAATATATTCTAGATACCAAAATTCAGAAACAGGCCTTAAATTGTTGATTCCTTCCACACCTTGTCCACTTCCTCATTTTTTATCATGACCTTCAAAAATTCATTATCTTCCATTTTACTATTTCTTTTTTTTAAAATTTTTTAAATTTATTGGGGTGATAATTGTTAGTAAAACTACATAGATTTCAGGTGTACAATTCTGTATTACATCATCTATAAATCCCATTGTGTGTTCACCACAAAGAGTCAGTTCTCCTTCCATCACCATATATTTGATCCCCCTTACCCTCATCTCCCACCCTCCACCCCCATTTTACTATTTCAAGGTCTCCACTTCTTAAACAGAAAATATGGTTGAAATGTAGAATTTTCTGTTTGGACTGGCTATATATTTTACCTTGAGGAAACTTGAGTACTGCTCAGTTGTATGGAATACGTGATCACAATCAAACACAAAGTTCACAGAAGCCCAAAGTTCACATAAAGACTGATTCAGTATTTCCATTTATTTACTGCCACCACCTCCCCAAAGTTCCTAAGTAGGTTATTTATTTATTTATTTATTTATCATTTATTTCAGGTGTACAAAACAATGTAATTGACATTCATAACCTTCACAAAGTGATAGCCCCCCTCCCCCAACCTATTACCTCTCTGACATTGTACATAGCTGTTACAGTTCCACTGACTCTATTCCTTATCCTTATGGTGTATTCCATATATATATATATATATACACACACACACACACACACACACACACACACACACACACACACATATATGTAAAATTATGACACTCATTATTATTCAGCTTCGGCTTCAGGTGTACACTGCAGTGGTCAGGCACTAAGTAGGTTTTATTGATCACTAACACTAGCTAAGTGTTTTTTTATGCATTCTCTTGACTGTCATACAGCCGTACCAAGGTAGTTAATACCTTCATTTTCAAGTAAGGTTATGAAATTTGCACATCATTCAGTTAGTAAATGGCTGAGGTTTGATCCAAGTTTTGGTTAGATATTCCTGCTTTTTAAATACTGGAATGAGAAATACAAAACTTATTTCTTATTAATTCAGTGTTTCAATAATTATACTTATTACTCTTTCTTAGAGAGAATGAAACCATAATTAAATTTAGATAATCCTTTAGGTTGTTTAATTAAAGGCATTATATCTTTCACCTTCAGTACCTGAATACAATTAGAAGTGCTATTGCCCAAGTTTAATCATTGTTTGTAAAGGTAAAATAAAAGTCATTGGCTAAGAGTTGCAAAACCAGTGAATGGGAATTTAATAGTTAATTCTTTTGTTGCTTCAGCCAGTTAATGACCATATCATCTGCTTCCTTAGTCTGCAAGTCTCAGAGAAAGTGTGAGTGTTGCTCACAGTACAGAGGAAAAGGCTGAGAAGGAGTGGGTTAGTGATTCGTCTGAGTTCACACAACTGGGGCTCTGACATCAGGTCTTCTGACTCAAGGCTGTTCCTACCACCTCTGCTCTTATATGTTAGAGCCAAGTTAATAATAAAATAAGAAATCTGTTCTCTGTGTGAAGGACAATCATAAATGTTCTTTAAAGTTTGGTAATTACATTGTTCAATGATCTTATGATGGAAAAAATAAAAATTTTATACTAAATGGAAAACAGAAATTTATTTCTGGTCAAGAGGGAGGAATAGGTAAACTCTGTGCTTACCTCCTCTCATAACCACATCAAAATTACAACTAAACCATCATGTTGTTACAGAACAACCATCATTGAGAAGAGCCTGAAATCTTGCTGAACCAAAGCCCTACAACAAAAGACATACAGAAGAAACCACCATGAGACTGGGAGGAGGGGCAGAGACATGGAAAGAGCTGGTACCACACCCGTGTATGACCATTAAAAATCAGGAGGGTCCTCAGCTGCAGAGGACCCACCAGAGGGTCAAGAGGTCCCAGCTCCACACCAGGCTCCTCAGCTCAGGGTTCCAGTGTCAAGAAGATAAGTCCCCATAATTTCCGGCTGTGAAAACCAGCAGAGACTGTGGCTGAGTGAGACAATGGCACCTGCAGTCCCAGGCAATCCTCTTAAAGGGTCTGCGCACAGACTTACTCACTGATGGATTCATTCACTCTCAGCTCCAGTGCTGGGACAGCAGCTTGAAAGGGGCCAGGGACATATGGAGAGGAACTGAGTTATCTGGCCTCAGGGCGAAGGCTGGAGGGGTAGCTTTCTCCAGGATGGAGGAACTGGTAGAAGCCATTATTTCTTTAGTGAGCCCTCCCCCATCCTGGCCTGCAGCACAGACAGCACCATATCTGAATCTCCATTAACCTGGCTAACACTGTTCATTCACCCCACCCTGGTGATTTCCTGAGACCTCATCCCACCCAACTTGCGGGTACATACACCCAAGCCACTTCCAGTGACTTTCCTGTACAACCAGCCTTCTTGGCTCATGCTATGAACTTTCCTAAAATCTCTCAAAGGTTCACAAAACCCATGTTCCATACCTCTGACTGAGCATTTCCAAGGCCAGCACTAATGACAGCTGGCTTGTTAGTGGTTTGGTCTCTCAAGGCACCTCCAAGACCAGTGTGGTTAGCAGCCATCTGCAGATTGCTTTGTGGTTCATGCCAGGTGGCCTCAGACAGGGCATAAACTGTGAGTGAACTTGGCTTGCAGCAGATCTCCTGCCAGGAGGTCCCAGGGCTGGCACACTGAGTGGCCAGCTTTGGACTGAGCTGGAGCATCACCTGGCCACTTCCAAGGATGACACACTCAAAAAGGCAGACTGAGTAGGCACCAGAGCCCTGCTAAAGTATCCTGCACTATAGGGTCAATCCTGCAAAACAGCTTCTCTCCACTGTAGTCATGGCCAGTCCACACAACCAATAAGCCCAAAGTTCAATCCCTCCCACTGACATGCAAACAGCAACCAAGGCTCAACTACAATAGGAGGGCATACACAACCCACACAAGGGACACAATCTGCAGATGGCTGCTAACCACACCTGAAGCTCCTGGCTCTGGTGACCAGGGAGACTGTGTCACTGTGCCCCACAGGACACCTACTACATAAAGCCACTCTACTAAGACCAGGAGACATAGAAGCCCTACCTAATACATAGAAACAAACACAGGAGGGCAGCTAAAATGGGGAGACAAAGAAACATGTCCCAAATAAAAGAACAGAACAAAGCTCCAGAAAAACAACTAAATAAAATATATAAGCAATCTACCAGATGCAGAGTTCAAAACACTGGTTATAAGACTGCTCAGTGATCTCAGGGAGAACATCAACAAAGAGGTAGGAAACATAAAAATGGAGATAGAAAACACAAGAAAGAACCAGTCAGAAACAAAGAATATAATAACTGAAATGATGAATACATTAGAGGGAATCAACAGATTAGATGAAGCACAGGATCAAATCAGTGATTTAGAAGGTAGTAGAAAACACCCAAATAGAACAACACAAAAGAAAAAAGAATCCAAAAAATGAAGATAGCTTAAGGGGCCTTTGGGAAAACATCAAGTGTACCAGCATTCTTATCACAGGAGTACCAGATGGAGAAGAGAGAGAGCAAGGAATTGATAACCTGCTTGAAAAAATATGATGGAAAATTTCCCTAGCCTAGCAAAGGAAATAGATATACAAGCCCAGGAAGCACAGAGTCCCAAACAAGATGAACCCTAAGAAGCCCACACCAAGACACATCATAATGAAAATGCCAAAGGTTAAAGACAAAGAAAGACTTTTTAAAAACATTAAGAGAAAATCAGTTACTCCCCCGCAAGGGAGCTCCCATAAAACTGTCAGCTGATTTCTCAACAGAAAATTTGCAGGCCAGAAGGGACTGGCAGGAAATACTCAAAGTGATGAAAGCAATGAACTATAACTAAGATTAATCTGCCCAGCAAAACTATCATTTAGAATTGAAGGACAGATAAAGAGCTTCCCAGACAAGAAAAAGCTAAAGGAGTTCATCACCACCAAACCAATATTACAAGGAATCTTAGAGGGACTTCTTTAACACACACACACACACACACACACACACACACACACACAAGATAAAAAAATGAATAATAAAATGGCAATAACTACATATCTATCAACAATTACTTTAAATATAAATGGATTAAATGCTCCAATCAAAAGATAGGGTGGCTGAAAGGATAAGAAAACAAGACCCTTATATATGCTGCCTACAATAGAGTCACTTCATATCAAAAGACACACACAGACTGAAAGTGAAGGGATGGGAAAAAGATATTTCATAAAAATGGGAAAAAAAATCTGGAGTAGCAATACTTATGTCAGACAAAACAGACTTTAAAACAAAGGCTATTAGAAGAGCCAAAGAAGTACCCAGTAATCCCACTTTTGGGTATTTATCCAAAGAAACCCAAAACGCTACATCGAGGACATGTACATCCACTTGTTCATTGCAGAATTGTTTACAATGGCCAAGATGTGGAGGCAGCCTGGGTATCTGTTGATGGATGAGTGGATAAAGAGTAGGGGGTACATACTGGGGGGGGGGGGGGCAAAAAAAGTACACATTTTAAGAGATGTTATCATGTATTACTTTTCAAAGTTGAATTGAATTATGGTAGCAACGTGGAGTATGATGTTCGCTAAAAGATGGTGTTATACAAACAAATGCTACTGTCATTCATTGTATTACAATTTTAATACATTTTCCTTTCTTAAAATGTATAGACATTTTATTGACATCCTCTGTATATACAATGGAATATTTCTCAGTCATGGAAGGGAATCGGTTCTTGCCATCCATGGTTGCATGGATGGACCTGGAAGGTATTGTGCTGAGTGGAGTATGTCAGACAGAGAAAGACAGATGCAGTGTGATTTTCCTTATAGGTGAAATCTAAAGAACAAAATAAACAAACAAAATAGAAACAAACTCATAGATACAAAGACATTTTGATGGTTGCCAGATGGGAGGGGGTTAGGGGTTAGCAAAAAAGGTGAAGAGATTAAGAAGTACAAGTCAGTAATTAAAAAGTAGTTATGGGACATAAAGCATAGGGAATATAGTAAACAATATGGTAATAACTATGTATAGTGCCAGGTGGGTACTAGACTAGTCAGGGGGATCACTTCTTAAATTATGTAAATGTCTAACCACTATGCTGTACACCTGATATTAACATAAAATAATATTGAATGGTAACTGTAATTGAAAAATTAAAAAGGGGGAAAGATGAAGTGGAGTACAAGGTTCAAATTTCCAGGTATAAAACAAGTCATGGGGATGTAATGTACAGCATAGGAAATATAGTCAATAACACTGTGATAGTGAGGTACTGTGTCAGATGGTTGCTGGACTTATCATGGTGATCACTTGCTTAGGTATATAAATGTTGAATAACTATGGTGCAAACCTGAAACTAATACAGTACTGTATGTTAGCTATTTTAATAAACAAATCTTGAAAAAAAAGAAAACAGAAATTTATATTTGAGCTATCACATATTTACTAGCATGGGTATTTAGAGAGAATTTGGCGAGTTACTTAAAAAGCTTATATGAAATAAAAATCTGGCAGGATGAAAAGTTTTGAGGAAGGCTCTAATCATTTAAAATGTATTTTACTACATTTGTATTAGGAAAAACCTTGAATATGACAGAGAATTTCAATTTTTCAATGAGAGAAGACAGAGATTTTATATAATTATTCAATCATCTTTAACATAAAATCTTATTCTCTATACAATTAAGGTTGTGGTGAGATCTTTATCCTCTATGCAAAATAAATGGGGGCAGGTATTACCCATTTAAGATGAAGATTAGACTTTAAGAGTCAAAATTTATTTTATGAATTTCCAAATTTCCAGGCCAGAGATGAAAACTACTAACTTGAGGAAAAATCTTATTTACATTCTGAGGTTCAGTTATTGATAAATATTTCCATTCTCTGTTGCCAAGAGCTCACAGATTTGTTAGCACTGTTGCTAAAATAGGGAAACATCATCACTGAAAACATTATAGTCTAGTAGACAGCAAATGACTTGAACTTATAAGCTCTAGATTCAAGTCCTAGCCCATAAGCTACACCACGTAACACTGAGTTTTAGCTTATCAGTCATAAAAAGGGAATGGTATAGCTGGGTTTACCTTTATAGACTTTGGCAACCAAGTGAGATAATGGCTATCAAAATGCTTTGGTGACTCAGCAATCCCTCTCCTAGGTATTTACTTAAGAGAAATGAAAACGTATGTCCACACAAAGACCCGTATATGAAAGTAATTATCAACTTTATTCATCATCACTAAAAACTGGAAACAACCCAATGTCCATCAGCTAGTAAATGGATAAACATATTATGGTATATTCACACAACAAACTACTACTCAGCAATACAAAGGAAAGAACTACCTGATATAGTGCAATGACCTGGATAAATCTCAAAAGACTTATACTAGATGAAAGAAGCCAGACAGAAACAAAAGGCTACATATTGTACGATTCTATTTATATGATGTTCTAGAAAAGATGAAACTATTGGGACAAAAATCAAATCAGTGGTAGCCAGACACTCAGGCAGCAAAGGGGGCTAGTTTTGACTACAAAGGGTCATGAGGGAACCTTAAAAGTGATAAAAATATTCCATGTCTTGACTGTGGTGGCTATATGAGCATCTGTTTGTCAAAAATCACAGAACTGTAGACCTAAAAAGAGTGAACTATATATAGTGTATGTAAATCATACTTCAATAAATCTGACCCCCAAAAATTCATTGGGAGGTCAGGGAATACCTTATTTCACCTTTGAAAGACCAGTATGGTACACTGTGGTCCATAAATTTATTATTTTAATAAACCAGAATTGAAAAATATAAAGCACTGTATAAATACAAGCTGGTATTAAAGAGAGCAATATAGAAGATAGTTCTTCTAACTCTGAAAATATATTTCTCTATTTTATTTTTAAGCTAATACTAAACTTCTCTAAACTAATATAAATACTTTTTTTTACAAAGAAATATAAAATAATGCCAGTGAAAAATGCAGAACACAAAAATTGTATATATAAATAGTTGTTAAACATCATCTAAACAAAGAATAAAAACCTAGAAAGGATTATATCAAAATATTGAGTAGTCTGTGTTTGTAAAATACGACTATGAATGATTTACTTTCCTTTTTCTACTTCTGTGTATTCTGTCAATATTCTTTGAGTATGGAATATTTTTATAATGGCAAACATTTAATTTATTTGGGTAGTATGATGTAAGATCCAGTTTAATGTTTGTACAATTAAAAAAAAATACTCAAAACACAGAGGTTCCTAAATAGTAAATTAAGCAATCTCTAAATATTTATAATAGCTTGATCTAAAAAAACCCCAAAAAAACCCAAGAATATAAGAACAAACTAATTAAGTAAATGCATATTGCATAAGCATCAGTAATTAACAAAGCATTAGATTGTACCCATGTCAATACCACTTTCACAACAACCTTTACTTATGTCAAATGGATATTTAAAAACAAATGTAAAATACAAAATATCCTCAATTAGCCTTTATTTAAAAGAATAAACATAATTATGTTAGGTTACACAAATCTAGTTTGACATATTAATAATACTCTTTAAGGAGGACATCAGGCAAACATTCAAACTAGGAACAAAAGTATCTGAGCCGAATCATTATCATGTTGTTCTTTTAAATTCTGATTGGTAAACTTTTGCTCTGAAAATAATATAAACTTAAGTGAAACACTACTGAGAACAGAATTCATCCTTCTGGCTAAATAAATCAGCACACAAGTTCATATATATATGTGAACTACCCAGACATGTTGAATGGCACCCATTTCTTATATAAACCTAGTAATAAAATTTTAATCCTTACTTTACAAGTTCCCCAATGAATTTCTTTAAAATAATCCTGCTGTGGTAAGGTGGGGGTAGGTATAGATGAGACTGCATGGGCCATATGTTGGTCACTGCTGAAGCTGAGTGATAGGTTAATGGAGGGTTATTTTATTACTTATTCTTTTTATTTTATATTTGAAAATTTCTCCCTATTTTATGTTTGAAAATTTCCACACGTCCCAATGAAATCTTTATTTTTGTTTTAATATAATAATTCAACAGAGGAAACAGCCAGTGAAAAAAAATTGTAGTCTCCACTTACAAATTTTGGCAGCTATTCTAACTGCATTAAACATTTGAAGGGAAACAATGACTTATTCTTCCCTTAAATTACATCAGGCCTAACTCATTACTTTTGGACATTAATTTCAAAGATTTTCATGAGGTGCTAACTGAAGCAAAACAGGACAAAAATGAGTTAGAGTCACAATTTTTAAGAGCAGGGATGTATAATGAAGAGGAAAAAAACACTGTAAGAAAATAAGGTAATGTTTGTAAGAGGAAACATTGTATATTGTAAACCGAAATATTACTAGTATAGTAACAAATCAAGATAACTAGCAAGAAACTAATGTAGAATTTAATTAGCACTGATTAAGGAAAAAGGAAGAGAGTTAATGTTTTAGTTTAGTGTGATTAAGAAAGCCCTGAAATGATCTGAACTATTTATACTTTTAAGATAAAATACACTTTAGAAACTAGAATTATTAATAAAAACTATTCTGAAATCCCAACTTATTTCAGAAAAATCTAAGATTTATTTAATAGTTAAATCAGTTTTTAGAATAAAAAGCAGACTGTTGATTTAGTACATAAAAGTGCTAAATAACTATTCAGATAACCAACAAAGTGCTAAAATAATCCATCAACAATCTCTGAACCTAAGTTTGAATATTTTCATGAACTATAATATTTATATCATCCTAAATGTGACCATAAATATAGCCAAGTACTTACAAACCAATAAGGGTTTTTTTAGTTCTTAATACAAAATGGGTCTTGAGATTTCTGGGGTAAAAGCATAATATTGATCCAAATTTTAAATGTTATTTTCACAAAGCAGAAGAAAAAAACTAGAAAGATCCTATTAAAAGCAAAATCCTATGTTACCATTTTTTCCCCTAAAATAGGACAACTAAACCACTCATTATATGAGCAAGGGAATACACCAAAATGACAATTTTATTTTCTTCGTGTTTAAAGTTAGATTTCTTTCCTGTCAGAAACAGAAAATAAATATTTATATAGGGACCACCCTTATGCATAGCAACTTGTAGGAGTGGCAGGAATGACTGTGCTGCCTTGCTGGTAAAAAATATTTACATAACTATGAGCTTCCAGGGAAATTTTTTTATACTTAGTTATTCATGAGTTGCAGAGGACTCAACATAAACAAATGTTCTAACTTATCCTCATAGCACATCATTTCAACACTACAGATGTTTAAACCAAACCAAAATAACAAAAAGAAAATTTAAATTCCCTCTAAAAGGGAAGTAATATCTTTCTTTAAACTTCTATATAGCATTGCTTAAAGCACTTCTCTCCTACATTCTCTTCTGTACATGTTCTTCTTCTGTAAGTTTAAGGTGAAAAGCTATTATTGTCATCTAAAATGTCAATGTGCCTTGTATTTTGTTGAATATGAAAGCAGGATTTTAATAACTTAGTATGTGTAGCAATTCTTGGCACATGAAACATAAATAGTCAACCTGTTCTTCAACTGAAGAGAATAGGAAAAAAAGAGGGCATTAAAGTTCAAGTTTCTATCAGACCAGTCAGACTACCCTCCAACTAGAGCAAAAAGACAAGAACCAGGCATCTATTGACCATCCACCCACTCCAACCACAGCAAGAAAACCAACCAATCAAAACAAACAAGTCAAAAACTTCTCTTTAGGAAAATGATCAGCCTCTGAGCAGATAACATTCCAGCATGAAAGATCTCCTTGCACCTCAAGTGAAACCCTCTAGTCTGTGTATGTCAGGCCTGCCCAGATACAGTCTCCCGACCAGACTTTGAATTCCTCATTCTTAACTATAATGGACAACTTAAGTAATACTATACATTTGAGGAAGGGCTGCTACATGAAAGAGACATAAATTAAGAGCTAATATTGAAAGAAAAGACAAATCCAGGTAATAGAATTGGGGGTAGGGTGTGTGGGGTGGGGTGTGGACACACACACTTTCACCTACACCAATAAAACTTCCAATAAGTACCCTCAGAAATAGCTGAGAAAATAGTGCGTTCAAAAACAAGTAAAAGTGTTAACATAAAGAAATTAACAAGCAGAAAATAAGAGCTCCTAAAATTTAAAAGTTATTGCTAAAATTTAAAAACTCAATAGGAATAGGAAGGGTTCAAAGGTAAAATCAAAGAAATCTCCAAGAAAGCGGAATAAGAAGGTGAAAACAGATTTAAGATCTACAACACTATATAAAACCAAGGAACAATCTGAAAATGAAATAAAGACAACAATTCCATTTATAACATCATAAAGAATAAAATGCCTATGAATAAATTTAACAAAAGTGTATACTGAAAACTACAAAATATTGTGGAAAGAAATAACAAACATCTAGATAAAAGGAAAGACATTCCATGATCATGAATCAGAAGAGTTAATACTGTTAAGATGGCAATACTTCCCAAATTGAGCTAAGGATTCAATGCAATCCCTATTAAAATTCTAGCTGGCAATACCAAAGGCACAAACCATGAAAGAAAAAATAGATAGGTTGGGACTTCATCAAAATTAGAAACTTCTGCTCTGCAAAAGACACTATCAAAAGATGAGAAGACAAACCACAGACTGGGAGAAAATATTTGCAAAAGAATTGTCTGATAAAGGACTGTCACACAAAATATACAAAGAACTCTTAAAACTCAACAGTAAGAAAACAAACAACTCAATTTAAAAATGGGCTAGAGATACAAGCAAATACCTCACCACAGATGATATATATATGGCAAATAAAGCATATGAAAAAATGCTCAACATCATGTTATTAGGGAATTACAAATTAAAACAACAATGACATAGCAATACATACTTATTAGAATGGCTAAAATTCAAAACAATAACAACATCAAATGTTGACGAGGATGTGGAGCAACAGGAACTCTCATTCATTGCTGGTGGGAATGCAAAATATACTGCCATTTTGGAAGGTAGTTTGGCAGTTTCTTACCAAAGTAAACATACTCTTAGCATATGATCCAGAAATTGTGCTCTTTGGTACTTACCGAAATGAGCTAAGCTATGTCCACACAAAAACCTGTGCATGGATGTTTGTAGCAGCTTTATTTTTAACTGCCAACACTTGGAAGCAATTGAGATGCACCTTAATAGGTGAATGACAAACAAATTATGGTACATCTATAAAATGGAATATAAATCAGCAATAGAAAGTAATAAGCTATCATGCCAAAAAATAAATAAATAAATAAAAGACGTGAAGGAACTATAAATGCATATTGTTAAGTGAAAGAAGCCAACCTAGAAGGGCTACATACTATATAATTCCAACTATATGACATACTGAAAAGAGCAAAACTATAGAGACAGTAAAAAAGAGAAGTGGTTATCAGGGGTTTGGCCTGGGGGGCTGGGGGAAGGGAGGAAGAAGGGCCAGGTGGGGAAGCACAGGGGATTTTTAGGGCAATGAAACTATTCTGGTCACAATCTAATGGCAGATACGACATTATGCATTTGTCAAAACCCATAGAACTGTACAAGACAAACAGTTAACCCTAATTTATGTAAACTGTGGACTATAGTTAATAATAGTGTGTCAATATTGGTTTATCAATTGGAACAAATGTACCATCTAATGCATGATGTTAATAACAGGGAAAACAGTGGGTGTGTGCAGGGGAAAGGAATATATGGAATCTTTCTGTACCTTCTTCTCCATTTTTCTGTAAACCTAAATAAAACTACTCCAAAAAATAAAATCTATTGTAAAAAAAAATCTTAGCTGGCTTTATTGGCGCAATTGACAAGCTGATTCTAAAATTCACATGGTAATGCAAGGGACCACAAACAATCAAAACAATCTTGAAAAAGAACAAAATTGGAAAACTCATACTCCTGATTTCAAAACACCACAAAGCTACAATAATCAAGACAATGTGGTACTGGTATAAAGATAGACATATAGCTCAATGGAATAAAATTGAAAGTCCAGGAATAGACTCTAACATTTAAGGTCATATTATTTCAAAAAAGATGCCAAGATAATTCAATGGGGAAAAAAATAGTCTTTCAACAAATAGTGCTGGGACAACTGGATATCTATATGCAAGAGAATGAAGTTGGATCTCTACCTCACACTATATACAAAAAAATCAACAAAATAAATCAAAGACCTAAATATAACAGCTAAAACTATAAAATTCTTAGAAGAAAAATATACAAGTAGATCTTTGTGACCTTGAGTTAGGCAATGGTTTCTTAGGTACAACACCAAATGCATAAATGACAAAAGAAAAAAATAGATAAATTAGACCAAATCAAAATTTTAAACTTTCCTGTTGCAAATGATACCATCAAGAAAGTGAAAAGACATCTCACAGAATGAGAGAAATTATTTGCAAGTCATATCTATGATAAGGGACTTGTACCCAGAATATATAAAGAACTGTAACTCAACAATAAAAAGACAAATAAATCAATTTAAAAAATGGGCACAGGTTCTGAACAGACATTTCTCCAAAGAAGATATATGAATGGCCAATCAGCACATGAAAAGATGCTCAACATCATTAATCATTAAAAAAATGCAAATCAAAACCACTTCATACCCACTAAGATGGCTATTATAAAAAAGATAATAACAAGTGCTGGTAAGGATGGAGAGAAACTGCAACCCTCATACACTGGTGGTGGGAATGTATGTAGTAACTTCAGAAAATACTTTAGCAGTTTCTCAAAATGTTAAACAGAGAAAATATGACTCAGCAATTCCACTCCTAGGTATACTCGTATACCAAAAAAAATGAAAACGTGTCCACATAAAACCATATACACTAATATTCACAGCAGCACTATTCACCATAGCCAAAAAGTGGGAATAATCCAAATATCCATCAACTGATGAATAGATAAACTAAATGCAGTATATCTAGAGTAGAACATTATTTGACCATAACAGAATGAAGCACTGATACATATTATAACATGGATGAGTCATGAAAGCATTATGCTCAATAATAGAAGCCAGACATAAAAGACAACATATTGTATGATTCCATTCATATTAAATGTACAGAATAGGCATATAAAGAGATAGAAAGTAGATTGCCTAGAGGTGGGGAGGAAGAAATGGGGAGTCACTGCCAATGGGTATAACATTTTTTTTGTTAGGGTGACGGAAGTGTTCTAAAATTAGATTGTGGTGATGGTTGCATAACTCTGTGAATACACTAACCACCATTGAATTGCACATTTAAATGGTGAAATTTATAGTATTAGAATTATGTATCTCAATAAAGCTGTTTTTAAAAATCTAAAACATAGAGCATTCATCATAGACTCATACTAATCAGAATTCCAAAAGGAAAGGAGGATATTACATATAAAAATAATAATAAAAGGGAATATTCCAGTCTTCAGCTTAAAATAAATCCCTCCTCCCAAAAAAGAGTTACAAAGCTGGCACAGAAAGACTCAAACCAAGGATAAGGAGATAAAACCAAGTTTCCTGACAGAAGAAAGAAACTAACAAAGTCACCTACAGAGAATAAAAAACAGATTGGCATCAGACTTCTTACCAGCAATATGGAATACCAGTAGTAAGAAGACATTTGAGAAATGTCTTCAAATTTTCCAAGGAAAAGATTTTAACATATAATTCTATATCCAGGCAAATCACCAATCAGATATAAGGTGAGAATAAATACATTTTCAAGATAGGCAGGACCTATAAAGTTCACTTTCAATACTGCCTTTCATAGAAGATACTTTTAAGGCATGTTACAACAAAAATGAATAAATTAAGAAAGAACAAGATATGGAATCAAAGTAATAATGGAACGAATTTAGGGAAGTAACAACAGGAATGTACTACAGAGCAGCTTGGATGAGACCTAGGGGAAAAACAGACTAAGAATTTAAAACAATATAAGGTGTTAATGACTGATGATGCAAAATCAAGAAAGACAACTAGAAACTCAAGAAAAAACAGTCATTCAAAAAAGGAAATGTAATCAGTACCCTATGTGACTGACTATAGTCAATAATATATAATCATTACAATTTTATTCAGTTTTAGAACATACCTGTATATAAAGCATGGAAGATTCAAATATAGTTACAAAACAGAGATAAGGTTAATAATATTTACTGATAGAGTACCTATGTGCTAGGAACTGATCTAAGTACTTTACACCCAATGCTCACAATAATCACACACAGTAGGTATGGTTATATCCCTATTTTATAGATGAGGAAACTGAGGCATTGAAAGACTAACTTGCCCACGGTCATACAGCTAATACATGGCAGAACTGAATTCAAATTCAAACAGTCTGGTTCCAGAATTCATGCTCTTAACCATTACACTACACTGCCCCTCAAAACATAGATTGTTATCAAGCTTGACAATATAAAAGTATAGGTTACACTCCATTCCCCACAGACTTCAATACAGCCCATCAGAAGTCCTTCCAAAAGCAGAAAATTGGAGGGCAGTATTCACAAAGGCAAGGAAAGTAAGTTCCTTGCTTTCTATGATATTAAGTGGTATTTTCACACGATATCCCAAGACTGTTTGGAGCCCTCCCTTTTCTAGATTCCTAAAGAAATGCATGGTTCTTCTTAAAACTTAATTATATTTATCTACTGATAAAAATAAAAAATAAAATAAAAAATAAATTAAAAGGAAAGAGAAGAGCTACTAATATTCTCTTCTACCAGGAATCAAGTGATAGTGTTTCTAGATGATAGAACAGAAAGGTTTAACTACATTTTAGAAATTGAAAAGGTAACCAAGAGAGAAACTAAAAACAGTGAAACAATTACGGCACAGGAGGAGTGGGGGAAGAGAGGATGGTAAGTGAGTTACATCCTAATCTAATAAAGAAAGGTAGTTTTAGATACATAATATCTAGAATTTATAAATCAAGAAATATTAATATAAGCATATTATTAATTATCAATATGGCTAAAAAAATCACTAAAAGAAGTAAAAAATGGAAGCAGTTACTAGATCAAAAGTGGTTCTCCCTGGGTAACAGAATGAGGAGCAGGGAGAATTACTCAAGGGATTTTAATTTTCATTATGTACTCTTCTAACAATTTGACTTTTTAAAAAGAGGGCTTTATCACTCTAGTTTTAAAAAAGTACTTAACACATAATAGTTGGTTTCTTTCTTTAGAACCTCATAGAACTAGAAGGAAACTTTGAGATCACCTAGCCAGCCAATTCATTTTACAGTAAAGATGTGGCAGACCATATTTTCCAAAGATGGCCACACCACTATATCCCATCCACATGCTCTCTTTATAGCGTGATACCAATGCTCCTCCGTCAGAGGTGAGGCTTATGTTTCCACTTGAATCAGGTTGGCCTACGACTATGGCGGAAATAACACCATAACCTTTAACGTGAGGCCATGAAAGGCAATAGAGCTTCTCCAAGCTCTCTTTCATAAGACACTTATCTTGGAAGCTCTGAGCCAACATGTAAGAAATCTGACTAGTCTTAAGCTAGCACGCTGGAGAAGTCAAATAGACACTACTGAGACAAGGAGAGTGGGAGGAAGGAAGGGAGGGAGAGAGGAAGGGGAGGGAGGGAGAGAGAGAATCTTCCTAGCACAGATGTTAGACTTATTAATGAGCCTTCAGATTTATGATGTCCAAACAGGGCAGCCACTAGTTACACGTAGCTATTTAAATTAAAATTAATTAAAATTAACTAAAACTTTAAAATCTGTTTTTCAATCACACAGTCCTATTTCTAGTACTCAGCAGCTACATGTGGCTCGTTTCTACTGCACTAGCCACAGGGCAGATGTAGACCATTTCTATCATCATAGAAAGTTCTAATGATATATGTGCTCCAATGTTCATTGCAGCTTTATTTACAGTGGCCAAAACATGGAAACAACCAAAATGTCCTTCGATAGATGAATGGATAAAGAAGATGTGGTATATATACACAATGGGATACTACCCTGCCAAAAGAAAAGATGAAATAGTGCCTTTTGTGACAACATGGATGGATCTTGAGATTATTATGCTGAACGAAATAAATCAGATAGAAAAGGTCGAGAACCATTATGATTTCACTGATATGTGGGATATAAAACTAAAACGACAAAGGAACAAGACAAACAAAAAAGAAACAAAAACTCATAGACACAGACAATAGCTTAGTGGTTACCAGAGGGTAAGGGGGAATGACGGTGGTAGATGAGGGTAAAAGGGATCAAATATATGGTGATGGAAGGAGAACTGACTCTGGGTGGTGAACACACAATGTGATATATAGATGATGTAATACAGAATTGTACACCTGAAACCTATGTAACTTGACTAACAATTGTCACCTCAATAAACTTTAATTAAAAAAAAGAAAGACAATTGTAATCCACAGTGTAGCTTCATATAATTCCAGTCCCCTACCTTCAAGCTACCCAGCTAATGCTGTGTGATATAAATACATGGGCAAAATTAATGTTGTTGCTTTCAGCCATTGATATTTGGGGTGATTTGTTACATAGCCAAAGTGAGAGTAATACTAAGGAAAGTAAAGCTTAGAATGTGAAATAATCTGCTGCAGTCTGAAGTTCAGAAAGCCAATCAAATAGAACTAATCACATTTCATTTCAATGTCCAATAAGTGTTTACGAATAAACAAACAAGAAAATTCTCAATACTGGAGCCCTTGATATTTTTAACCTCAAATACTTTACCACTTATGCACCAGAGGAGTTATCTCTACTACACCAGAAAAAAAATTTCATGATTTTTGGCTCTGAAGGAACAACAGGAATCAGAAGTGTTAGCATCAGTAAATTAGTGGGAATAAAATAAAATAAAACAAACCTACCAAGTCCTAGCTTTTTTCCAATGAGTTTACTACAATTGCCATTTAACAGGTGAAGCTTCACTTAATTTTCCAGTTTTTACACTTATATAGTACTCTTTTACTTTTTGAAGTATTTTGGAAGTATTACAAATTTTTAAAATAAAAAGCAAAACAAACAAACCTTTGGAAGTGTTTAGCAATATTAACCAAAAGCTTTCTTTTTTAAATACTCTCTTACCAAGCAAGGATATTTAAAGAAAATCTAATTTTTCATTATTTGAACTAATGGAAATTATAGACTTGGAGAGTCAAAAAACAATTTGGAATTTAAGTGAATTTCCACCTAAACATGAATATAGCAATTGTTATGGTATTTTATTTATATTAATAAATAGTGAAGCTACATTGAAACAACCTGGGAAGTGGCCCAGAGTCCCCATCTGACTACAGCACAAAGCTGGACTTTATGTTCAGGCTATAAAATTTTCAGCCAGCACAAGCCTAAACAGACATGCCAATTCAAAACTTTCATGTAAAAAATTAGATGATATTGAATAGTTACTGTTAATTTTTACATTGCTAACAGCTATGTTTTAAAGAGCTCTTATCTTTAAGAAACAGATATTAGAATTATGATAAAATAGTATTAGGGATTTGCTTGAAATGAAAACAGAGCCGGGTGGTCAGTGTAGGGCAATATAGATAAAACAAAGGTACCCATGAGTTAATGACTGCTGTAAATACTATTCATTATACTCTTGTCTCTTCTATTTGTGCTTGAAACTGTCCATAGTAAAAAACAAAATTAAAAAAAAAAGAAACCAATCAACCGAAAAACTTCTCTTGTTAAATATTTTGGTTTGAAATTCAAAGTAAGAGTAAACAGTATGAGACAGTGGCACACTACACTCATGTAAAGGTCAGGCTTCCTAGAATTTCAACTATTAATGAGAAGGACAAAAATGTTAGAAATAAACACAAAATGCCTCTGATCTATTAAAATCATTATCACTTCTCATACATACACACAATTGCTCTCATTTCAGGATTACAGCCAAGAGGTAGCTGACTCATACTTACATAGGTAGAATTCTAGTATGTGTGGTTACTGAATTTCTTAGCCAACAGTCACTAACTAGAAGGGAGGCTAATAAATACAGACACACAAAGGGCACAACACTGCTGATGGTCTAATAGGATAGAAAACAGAGAACATCTATAAAAGACATAAAGTTCACCGCTAATTAACACAACTTTTTGAAGAGTGATAACCAGTATGATTAGTGGAAACGCCATAGGCTTTGGAGTCAAATACAGACCACATTCCAAAGCCAATTACTTAATTTCACTATTCTTTTCAGAAAAATGACAGTGGTAGCTAGCTACATCACTGTCTTGATAATTGAAAAAGATAACTGTCAAGCATCTCAGAAGCAGATTCTCTAATCCCAGTTAACAACTTGCCTGCAACCTTGTGAGAAACCCTGAGCCAAAACCACCCAGCTCAACTGCTTTCAGATTCCTAACTCTCAGAAACTGCATGAAATAATAAATGTTTACTACATTAAGTTGCTATATTTGGGGGTAACTTCTTACGCAGAACAGACAACTAACAAATTATATTTAGGGTAGAATTTGTCTAATATTTGACTAGCTAATTTTTTTTCTATAGTTACTGAGCCTCTTTGCTACATAAATTATATTATACAAGGGAACCCTTTAATTCACCTGAACAGAATGTTCATCATCTTGTAATGGCAGGTTTATATGATAGATATTATTTTCAGTACTGAACTTCTTGAACCTGACCTTGGTTGTATGCAAGAGAACTATGGGGTAAAAACCCAGACCAATGTGTCACGGTTCAGTAACTAAGGCCCCGACCTAATACGCAGTATTATATATACACTCTATATCTGCTCTACAATGTATTTTAATATTAATAAAAAGACTCAGTCCTACCTGAATGAGGCATTTGCTCACATCACTAGCACAGAGTGCTTTGTTACAACTCAGTGACACAGGGACCCATGTCAGGAACACCAGGATGGCTAGAGGAAGCATAACAACAAAATGTGACTTCATGTTTCTTCAAAGACAATCAGTAACTCCCAGGAAGCTAAACAAACAAACAAACAAACAAACAAACAAACACCTTTAATTCAAAGGCAAGTGCTAGAGTAAAAACAAATACAAAAATGAAAAACAAAACAAATAAACTAAGATTGACTGTGTTAAAAACTTTTGAGTAATCATTTAAAGACCACTCAATGAAAGCTTAAACATGCAAAAAAAAGCCCGTATAATTATATAGTAATGTCTTGTTGGCCATCCTCAAAGATCTAGAATACTGAAATTTCTCAGACTACTCAACTTTAGTTTTAGGCCCATTATTCAACTTTAAGCCTGTATAAAAACTATTAATATTGTATTGTAATTTGAAAACATTTAACAATATTTTAACTTTTAGAATTAAAACAAAATTGAAAAATGCAAATTATTCTAGTGATGATGACTATCTCATTGTCTCTTAACATAATGACTCAGAATGAAGCAGCTCAAAGAAAGGAGTTGACAGTCATTCCTTAAATAATTTAGCAAACAACAAAGGGGATAGTAAATTATTAACTGCATTAAGAAGTCTTACTAGACTGTGAAGATATTCTTTTGATTCTATACCACATGTACCATAGATTCTTCAAAGAAGAATTAAGAGGATATTACGGTTTAAATAGAAAAAGAAAAAAAAAAGACCAGCACAAATTTCGACAGTGGCTAAAAAACCAACACGGCTATTAAACTTTTGAAAAAGAGAAGATAAACTTCTTGGGGTTAAAACACACCCCTAAAATAAAATCAATTAAAATAAATAACTACTGATGTACAGAGATGCGTTTATAGGGCCCCTGTACTTTTACACTATTTTCTAAGTAAAATAGTGTAATGCAAAAAACAGTAAGAAGGTGAAAAGAAGAAAGGGCTTTGTACACAGTGTGACTCAATTTTTAAAGAGAAAGCCCTGGCTTGTTACCGGGGCCCACAAAGTTTCCCTAAAGACCGTTAGTAACCCAATTATCTAATTTATTTAACAACACAAACCAAGTAGTATGATTTTTGGAGCCACCAGTACATATTTCTGGAGGCCAAGGAAGGTATTTGAAAACGGATTTTTCCAGAACTAGTTTCCAGAACCAAAAATGGGATTTTCCCCCCTTCTCTTACAGTTGTCTTCATCTTTCTCCCAAAATCTTACTGAAAAAATATTCAAGTAAATAGGGCATGTACAAAGCAGATAACAGAATTAAAGGGCTTCTTGTTCTTTTCTAAGGAGTTAAGAACAATACCGCATCAAAACTGTTTTCTTACAGTGACCAGTTTCTCAGGCTCTGGCAACCCGTGTGTGATCCCAAGCGAGATGGCACTGACAGCAGCCTTTGTACCGCTGGGCCGAGACCCTGCTGCCCCGTAAGGAGGCAGAGGCCACCGCAGCTCTTCAGCCCCAGCTCACCGACTCGCCGCTGACGAGGACAAGGCCAGGACTGCGGGCACCAGCGATTCAGGGAGGGGGCAGCTGAGGTGCCGCCGGCTCGCGGCGCCGGGGCCAATCCCGGCCTGCCTGCCCGCGCCCAGCACCCACCGGCGGCGGTACCCCAACTTTGTCCTTTGCGTAGGCGGGGCTCCGGCTGCGAGCAAGCAGCTCCGCTTCTCCCGGCTCCGGAGAAGCCCGCCTCGGCTTCCACAGGCCCGAGCTCGGGGCCCAGACCCTCTCGTCTGCAGAAGCTGCCCCGGCCCGCTCTCGCTCACCGTGAGCCGCGGCACCGCGAGGCCGCCTGGCCCTGGTTCCCCGGCGGGTCGGCCGAACCCGTAGCGTGCCTCGGGGCTGTGCGAGGGAGCCAGGCCGCGCCTCCGCGCAGTCCCTCCGCGCTGTACCCGCGAGCCTCCGACACCTTAAAGAGACAGGCCAGCCTGCCGCCCTCCCCGCCCTGGCTCCCGTTCTCCACTGCCCCCTTTCTCTCCGCCTTCCTTCGGCTCCCCGCCGCCGTCAGCTCCCGCCAGGAGGCGTCTCTCACTCCCGGGACGCTCCTGTCAGCGTACGCCCCCCCCCTCCGGCCCCTCCCCCTCCACCGGGCCCACCAGGCTCATGGCCCCGCCCTCACTGTCCCCGGCCCGGCCCACACGAAGGCCCCACCCTCAGGGCCACACCCACCCCGGCGCCCACGAGAGCTTTCCCTCAGCCCCTTTCCCTTCCCGCATGGCTGGGTCCCTTGCCATCCTACCTCAGGCTCCAGCCAACGCTCCAGTCAGGCCCATTCTCTGGGCTTATCATGTGCTAGTCACGGAACTCAGATGTGACGTGCACGAGCTGATTGAATCCTCACAGCAAGCCTGTGACGGGGCTGTTATATGCCCAGTTATGGGGATACAAGACTGAGGCACTGAGTGGTCCAGTAGCCTAGACCGTTACCCAGGAGAGCTGACGTTTGAATCCGTGTTATTTGACGTCGGAGGCGGGATTTATTAAAATACAGGTTTCTGAGATCTGCCTCAGACCGACTGAATAAGGATCCATCCCCAAGAGTAGAGCCTTCCTTCAGCAGTTCACTAAAATTTTCTGCGCCCTTAGTGAGTGCCTTGCATTGTGCTTAGCTTTGGAAATGGAAGGAGACGCCATGGGAGCTAGCGCACAAGGAACTCACTGGCCTGTGGTGAGGATGGACAGACGGTTGGACAAGTGGCTACAGCGCACCACCCCAAGCCTCTGTAGGAGAGGGCTGCCGAAGCATGCAAGGCCCGCACTCATTTCAGCCTGTGTTTTGGAAAAATGAATTCATTCCACCAACAGATAGCATGTAGATAAAGGCAATTTGGAATTGCACTTAGTTCTTTCCCACAACCCTAGGAATTTGCTATTTTAAAAGATTCCACAGTGATTAAGTTGGAGCCCAATGGGATACATGATCCACAAGGTATTTTCCCCTTGGAAATAGTGACCTAGTGCTAGTAAAGCTAGTAGGAATCTTACATGCCTTACATTCCTCTTCGTTGATTGGAAGAAAACAGAAAGAATGGAAAGAATTAATTGGCTGAATGGGTGGATTGCATTATTGATGTTAGCCTATTTTTGTACAAGTAAATAAGTATACATCTTTAAAATCATCCCTGAAAAATTATTCTAAAGAAGTAATTGAGTGCATACAAATTAACTTTAAGGATCTTATTCTAGGCATTATGAACTGGTTGAATGAATTACCATACTCCAGTGCAATGGACTAAATCAGCTATTAAAAAATAACATTGTAGATGAGAGGTTCTCAAACTTTTTTGGTCTCAGAACCCCTGCTGTTGAAAATAACTGAGGGCTCCAAAGAGGTTTTGTTTATGCGTGCTACATCTATCAAACTTTTGAAATTAAAATTAAGATATTTAAGAAATATTTATTCTTTCTTTCATTTAAAACAGACTCCATTTTATGGTAACATGAATAACATATTTTATAAAAAATAAGTATATACTCTAAAACAAAAAAGAAATAGTGAGAAGAGTGGCATTCTTTTACATTTGTGCTATTCTCTTTAATGTTAAACTTAATAGAAGGCAGCTGGATTTTCATATCTGCTTCTGCATTCAAACTGTCGCAGTATCATATATTATGTAGCTTCTAGGAAACGACTCCATACTTGTGAGAGAAGAATGAAAATGAGAAATAATGTATTAGAATTAAAATAAAAATAGTTTTGCACTCATGACCTCCCTGAAAAGGTCTTGGGATCCCCAGGGTCTCCAGATCACATTTTGAGAATTAATGTTGCAGATGCATATTGTTGACATGGAAGGATATTCATAATATATCAAATTTTAAAGTTATGTGTATATTTTAGAATTAATATTAAAAATTGTGTATACATTACAGTTATTTTAAAAGACCTGGAAAGACAACCATGGTGTTAGCAGTGGTTATCTCTTGGTGAGATTATGAGTGATTTTTGTTGTTGCTGTTTTTTCTTTCTGTTTGTCTGCATTTTTTGATGTCTTTCCTTGTATTAATTTGGTAACAATAAAAAATATACCATTATTTTTAATTTAAAGATTGTCTTTGATATACCCTAGACGGTCAAATGGTGGTTGAAACCCAGGTGAATATCAAGTGTTCCCTGGATCTTTTTTGGCAGTTTGGGAATCAGAGCTGCAGGGGTAACTGTAGTGTTATTTTACCAAAAGACTTCATGATCAATGCAACAAAGCCTCTTAGCAGGGTTTGATGAAAAGGTCAAATGTCACTGATTCACCTAACCTTTAATCAGATATAGATGTTTTAGTGGTTAAGACTGTTGATATAAGAAGCTCCAAACCTGTAGAGAATTTTTACAAGTTTATTTGAGCCAAACTGAGGACATTGTGGGAAGCAAGATCTCAAATACTCCAGAGAATGACACTTTTGTAGTTTCTTTTATACATTTGGAATTAAGAAGGGAACTTAAAGAGATTACATGAAGATTGGAGAAAGCAAGGTACAGGATAGTCCCTTGGGGGTGGTTACGCCTTCCAGGGGTCTGGAAAAGAGAATTACTTGTGGCATTTCAAAGGTGTGTTAGTCTAGAGTCACAAGAACAATGGACAGAGCTTGCTTAAGGCAAAAATAACATTTTACTAGGGAAGTTATATACCTGAGGTTTGACTACTCACCATGATCTGCTCAAGTAGCAATTTATGACCAGATCACCCTGTAAGGTTACTTTCAGTTAGATTTATTATAGTATCCCTTTTTCGTTTACAAGACTCAGCCAACCACAGTAAGGTTGTGTATTAGTTTCCCACTGTTGTGGTAACAAATTACTGCAAATTCACTGCTGTAAAACACAAATGTATTATCTTACAGTTGTGGAGGTCAGAAGTCCTAAAGTCAGAGTATCAGAAAGGCTGTGTTCTTTCTGGAGACTCTAGGGGAGAATCCATTGCCTTGCTTTTCTAGCTTCTAGAAGCCAACTGCAATACTTGTCTTGTTACTGTAGGCAAAAGAATAGGGCTGTGAGGGAAAGGGGAGAGAAGGAAGGAGGAGGCAAGGCCAGCCATTAAGAATGAGGCGAGGCCTGCTGTTAAGGAGGAGGCAAGATCAGCAGTTAAGGAAAATGCCCACTACAATCCAGCCAGGACTGCATTTTGGCAGCCAATAGAGGATCCAGGACGCCATCTTGCCACTTTAGGGGAACTTTCGCTGATTATAATGGATTATAATATTAGCATGGCAGCCAAAAAGAAAAGAAATCTCCACTCCTGTGTTGTCATGACAGTTCCAAGAGAGCCAAATAGGGACAAAAATGCCTCATCCCAACAGGAAGGAGTGGTCAGCAAGGAGCCGCCTAGGAAGGCCTACAACACCACCCATAGGTCCTGAATATTCCACCCTTTCATTTTAAGTATAATAAATTCCTAAACCCCACTTCTCTTCGCAGTAGCTGCTTTTTCTCTGAGCCTGCCTGCTCTCGCTATCTTCAGAGTGTACTATCCTTTACTAATAAATCTACTGCTTGCTTGGCTTATTCGGTGCGTCCTTAAATTCTTTCCTGCAACCAACATCAAGAACCCATTTTTCTACAACAGTCTGGTGTCTCCTTCCTGTATCTTCAACGCCAGCAGCAATTGTAGTTTGTGAACTTCTGGTCTAGAACTCACTCTTATAGGTGGTGGTTTATATACTCTCACCTTGGCGCCTCCCCTTACCCAGCCAATCTACCCCAAAAGAAAAGGGGCAAAAGAGGAGGCCAAGGCATGGGTTTCCACCCTGCTAGTTCTCTAAAGGGGAGTGGGCAGAGCCCCAGTCCTAGCCTGCAGGAGGCAGGATGCAGGGCAGAGGAAGGGAAGGAAGATTGGGCCTGGTGAAGGAGGCTTCCATCTTGTGCATCTTACAGCCCAGTGGAGACAGGAAAACTACTCTGTCTCCCAAGGGAACTGCTGACTGCAGCTGGCTGGAGATTCTGGTTTGGAATCCACGGTCCCAATTCTTATCCTTTTCCACTTGGATGACTCGACTGAATTAGTTGATTTGGTTTTACAGATTTGAACTAAAATGACTCAGTGTATCAGCCTCTCTGCTCTCGTGGGAGAGATCTATTGGTGATGGAAGGTCCGTTTGAAGACAAACTTCCTTTCTCCTTCACTCTCTCCCTTTCTTCTTCCTTTCTTTCTTTGTTTTGGGAATTACCACTAAACAAAAGAATGGGGGAAAGAAAACGGATTATTTCCAAAGACCTCTCTTGTTTTGTTCTATTTGTTCTAAAGTCCCTTATAATTCCCTCTACAATGAACGGGTTATTAATCTACCAGGCAAAAGTAACACTTTTCGCAGACTCAGGGCCCTGGGAGCTGCAGGAGGCCAGCAGACCACCTACACCCCCACCACCGCCTGCTGGGAGAAATCGCTATTCCAGCAGAAGAAATTTGTACAGGGCTGCACAGAGTCTATTGGAATATTTATGAAGTGTTCTCAAAGGCCTCTAAGGCTTCCCCAAATCCAATATATATACTTGGCTCACTTTGCCTACCAAATTAAGTCCAAACTCCTTAGTTTATTAATTTATTTTCATCTGATCTTTTTCTTCCCTGATTACAGAAGTAATACATGCTTGTCTGGGGAAATTTTTTAAATTATGGGACTTTATAAGGAGATTCCCCCCCACCACCACCATTTTATCCCCTAGAGATTGTCCCTAGTTCTGTATATATTCCTTCTGCATTTTTTTAGCCATGTGTATTAACATGTTTGCAAAAAATGAAATTATGTTAAGAACACTTAACTGCAACTTGCTTGTTTCCATTTACATATCTAGAAACATCTTTTCATGCCAGTATATGTAGATATTTTTTGATGTTACACAAATCTTCTCCATAAGCCAATCTGCTCTAGTTTCATGCTTCGTTTCTGCACATTCTTTTTTTTTTTCAGGATTCTTACTTTTTTCCAAGCTATGTAAATCCTACCCACGCTTTAAACCCTGTTCAAATATCACCCTATTCAAATATCACCCTTCCATGACTCAACACAGTGCCTGGCACATGGTAAGTGATTAATCAATACTTATCGAATGAATTGATTAAATGAATGACTTCCCCAGCTAGTCTCTGGTCTCCTACAGCATTTATTTGCACTGATCTTTCCCTATTCGTGTATATGTGTTTTGTTTTTTCAACTAGTTGTGGAAGTAGGAATCATTTCATTAATGTGCCATTTTATTGTGTGCAAGGATTCTGAGGTTCTTAGACGATCTACAAAAACTAGAACTCATGATCTTACCTGTACTGGTCAAGATGACAACAGTAAAGAAAAGGTGAAACAGTTAGTGAAAAAGATAAGGCTGCATAGAGTCAAGAGCTTAATAGTTACTTAAGAGACTAGGAAAAGCAGTAATCAGTGGAGTTGGAATAATTGGAAAGGCTTCCTAGGTCTGAAAGGGAGGTTGGACTTGAAGGGGCAGAGGAGAGGGAGACTTTGGGGTGGAGGCAAAAGGGAGGGTGGCCGCTGGGAGAAGGAGTGTCCCAGCAGCAGACCACCCATGAAAACCACAGACCCTGAAGGGCAGAGCCACCCCTGTGAAAAGAGAGGTGCTCTAAGTACCCAGGGAACTTAGTGTGTGTGTGAAAATTTATAACATGGAATTCATAACATAACATAAAATTTACCATTCTAACCATTTTAAAGTATATATTTCAGTGGCATTTAGTCACAATGTTAAGCAACCATCACCACTCTCAAATTCCAGGACATTTTTATCTCCCCAAAAGGAAACCTAGTATCCGTTACGCAGTCATGGACACACCCAACTCCCACCCCCCACTCCTTGGCAATCACTAGTGTATTTTCTATCTCTATGGATTTGTCTATTCTGGATATTTTATATAAATGGAATCATACAATGTGTGGCCTTTTGTATCTGGCTTCTTCACTTAGTATGTTTTCAAAGTTCATCTATGTTGTAGCATCTATCAAAATTTCATTGTGACTGAATAATATTTCATGGCATGATATACCACTTTTTTTTAATCTGGTCATCAGCATGGACATTTGGGTTGTTTCTACTTTTGATTATTGTAAATAGTATTTCTATGAGCATTCATGTACAAATTTTTGTTTGAACACTTCTATTTTATTGCTTTGGGTATATACCTAGGAGTGGAATTGCTGGGTCTTAAGGTGAATTTACATTTAACTTGTTGAGAAACCAACAAAATATTTTCCACAGCAGCTGCACCATTTTACACTCCCACAAGCAATGTATGAGAGCTCCAATTTCTCCACATCCTTGACGTCTGTTTTCGTTTTTAAAATTATAGGCATTTCAGTGGATGTGAAGTGGTATCTTATTGCTACTCCTATTTATTTTTATTCCTGTGTTTATGCCTTTTCCATGAAGGATTGGAAGAAGCTTACAAATATAAAAATGATACAGCAAGGGTCAAATTAATCTTTAGGAAATTTGAAAGGAGGAAGAATAAAGTAAAAGGAATAAGAACACTGGGCACAGTAGCACAAAAACGGCTCATCAATACACCTGAAACCAATGTAACTTGACTAACAATTGTCACCCCAATAAACTTTAATTTAAAAGAAAAAGGCTCATTGAGACGAAGGTAACAAATTGACTAAGCATTCTATCACTGAAGGCAAAGAAAGAAAACACAATCCATCACAATGTCCATAGTATTTGAAGGCCAAAACCAAATTAGAAGTATTGCTTTTCCTAATACTGATGCTTGAGAGAAATCTCTCCCTTAGGTTCCCATGAAAAAAATTGAACAAATATGTATATTTGACAGATAGGTTGAAGTTATATTATGTGATGAGCACTTGGTTACGCACTGGCTACTGCTATGTGATTCTGGACAAGTAATCTAACATCTCCATGCTTCCGTTTTCTCATCTGTAAAAAATAAAGATAATATTATGTATTTAACATGATTGCTTTGAGGATGAAATGAGGTTATGTCAAGTGTCTGGGACAAAGTAGACTTCAAGAAATGTCAGCTATCATGATGATGATGATGACGACGACAGAGATGCCGTGTGATCTTTGGAGCTTATAATTTAGTGTGCATGTCAGGAGAGGAAGGAGACAAACATATAGTTAAGTCTATTAATTACAAAATAGGACAAGCTCTTTGAAGGAAATTAAGTGTGCTGGGAGAGAGAATAAGAGGGGGGCCCCCACTTAGATTGGGTCATAGGGAGAGTTTCTTTGGAGAGCGACATTTAAGCCAGAGCTGATCACTTGCAGGGTGAGGGAAAAGAGTTCTAGGCAGAGGGAACAGCATGTGTTGAGTCTCTAAGATGAGAAATAAAAATGCAGTTAAAAAGTCAGGCAGGAAGTGCCAGATGGTGCAGGCTTTGGAAGTGCTGGTAAGAATTCTCAATGGAAACATACTGTATTCGGAATGCAGTAAGGTGGTATAATTCAGTCTGAGCCTGAAAATCTCAGGGAAATGGGAGGCTGTTGGTGTGAGTCCCACAGCCTGAAGGCCCAAGAAGCAGAAGCTCTGATGTCCAAGGATAGGAAAAGATGGACATCCCAGCTCAAGAAGAGAGAGAGAGAATTCATACTTCCTCTGCCTTTTTGTTCTATTTGGGCCCAGATTGGATGATGCCCACCCACTCTAGTGAGGGCAGATCTTTATTCAGTCTACTGAGTCAAATGCTAATCTCTTCCAGAAACACCCAGGAATGATGTTTTACCAGCTACCTGGGCATCCCTTAACCCAGTCAAGCTAAAATATAACATAACTATCTTGGGGTATAGCCTTTCTATGAGCCCAAAATAATGTGGCTCAGATGACCCAATTCTCTACACTTGAGTTATCCACTTTCTAAAAGTCAGTTCCTTAGCTCATTACAGGTATTCTTTAAAAGCCCAGGTTTACATGGGGGAAAAATTGAAAATGGCAAAGTAATTGTTGTCACGCAGCAGCCTACCTGTCTGTCCCCTCGTACCTACCCCTAAAGAAAGGAGAGTCTGTGAGACGGATCTTTTCAGGGACTTTGCTTCACCTTTGTGTTTACACCTTATGTCTCCCTGTTTGGCCCCAAAGGATGGCTGGTCAGTCAATGATGGGTAAGATTCAAGAGAGGAACAACCTAAGACAGGCACAGTTGCATAGGGGCCATTTGGAGAACTCATGGGGTTGATAGAGGTGGGCATAGACCCCCATCTTCCCCCGTCTAAGGAGAGCTTCTGCCTCTGTGGCTATATTCCTTCCCACAACCTGCTTGGGAAGTGATTCAATGATGTGATAACATCAGTTCTCCATCTATTCATATCAGTAAGTTTCAGCACAAAGGATTTGTCCGTAGGAGAGGTACATACAACAATTACTCAGACACCCTGGGACTTTTGGTTTCTGGCCGCTTGCAGGCAAAGGTGATTGGTTTGAATCAGTTTCCTAGTATAATGTATGAAATTCACAGACAATGGAGAAAACAATGCTACTTCCTTGTGTGAACATCAATAAAAGCCACAGTGTGGCCCGATTTGGGGCTCTCAGTCCTTTGAGGCTGTGAGACCTTTGGCCCCTAGTGCATAAATCTCTTGACTTCTGTTTCTTTCTTAACCTTAGCCACCCCTTCTCGTTCTCTCACTGCCCGTGTTGCGCTAGATGCGACAGTAATGAAGCTAGAGACAAAGATATGAGTCAGTTGCTCCTGCTCCTACTCACCTTCTTTTGCCTTGTCGTGGGCATACGAATGTGGCCCTGATTGCCCATGTGTGGATCAGGTTCTGGGGATCTGCACTTATGGCTGATGAGCCCTTCTGAGTGTTGGCCTGGGAACTGCCTGCTTTTAGTTATGCTCCTGACTACAACGGGATATTGGACATTTTATCATCAGGAAAAGTAGGTGTCATTGGCTCCAATCCAACGCTAGCATACACCGAACAATGGTTGCAACTACAACTTCATGGGGATGAAAAGGAGTGGCTTTGAAGTAATTCCAGTGAAAGCACAAACACCAGTATTGCCTGCAGAGTGGGTGAGATGGGTCAGGAGTGCATAGGTGGTGAGGAACATCACAGGTGCTCACATGATGATCCAAACAACAGTACAACGATTTCATGGTTTCCAAACACATGGGAATGGAAAGGGCCCTCAGAGACCATGCAATCCAACCCCCTCACTGTGCATGCAGTTGAAGAAGTAGAAGCCAGGAGAGGTGGAGGGTTGGCAGTTGGCTCCTGAGTGTTGGCTCCTCTCAATGTTGGAGCATTCATGCAATACACATTCATGGAACACCAACTCTGTGTCCAGCACAAGCGAGGCACAGAGACTAGAAAGAGGAGCAAGACCAAGAAGAGAGAGAGAAACAGGCAGCTATTAGCAAATAACAAAGGAGAGAATGTGACAATCTCTCTAACAAAGGTGTAAATGCTGTGCTATGAGAACCAAGAGGCCCTCAAGCTCTAACTCTAAAATCTAAAAATCTCTGGGCCAGCCCGGTGGCTCAGGCGGTTAGAGCTCCATGCTCCTAACTCCGAAGGCTGCCCGTTCGATTCCCACATGGGCCAGTGGGCTCTCAACCACAAGGTTGCCAGTTCAATTCCTCGAGTCCCGCAAGGGATGGTGGGCTCCGACCCCTGCAACTAAGATTGAACACAGCACCTTGAGCTGAGCTGCCTCCCGGATGGCTCAGTTGGTTGGAGCATGTCCTCTCAACCACAAGGTTGCCGGTTCGACTCCCGCAAGGGATGGTCGGCTGTGCCCCCTGCAACTAGCAACGGCAACTGGACCTGGATCTGAGCTGCGCCCTCCACAACTAAGACTGAAAGGACAACAACTTGACTTGGAAAAGTCCTGGAAGTACACACTGTTCCCCAATAAAGTCCTGTTCCCCTTCCCCAATAAAATCTTTAAAAATAAAATAAAATAAAATAAAATAAAATCTAAAAATCTCCATCAGAGTCATGCTGGTACTTGGCCTTATTTTTATTTCACATAGAGAATATCACATTACAATCTTCCCTTTAGGCTGAGTCTGATGGTAGTTACTGCCCTCCAACCTGTATTGACAACCTTTCTTTGTATCTGTAAGCTTAAGTAACTGTATAGACCAATATATGGGTAGAAATATGTGGAAATGTTATATCCCATACTGGGAATGTACCATTCGTAGATAATGTGACCTACCGCTTCACACAAAATGGGTGCTCAAGTATTTTAATCAACTAATATCTCTACAAATGGACACATGAAACTTTCAAAACATTGTTCAAGTTTGGAAAATAATTTAAGCCCTCCCTCCCCATCCAAAACAAATCTTGGTGACATTAAAGAACTTTTTAGCATTTTGAGTTAGGTATAAATACATCTCTGCCCAAGTAGGATCTAGACCTATCTTTCTTTACCTTTCAAACTCATCTCAGAAGGTTTACTTGTTTGTATGTCCCACACTCATTACCATTGCTCTACAACAAACCACCCCAAAACTCAGTGACTTAATACAATGATAATCATTTTATTATCTCTCATGTTTTGTAGGTCAAGAATTCAGGAAGGGCTTGGCTGGCTTGTTCCTGTCTCATGGTCTCTCATGCAGATGCCTCAGATGGAGGCTGGAGCCAGTAGAGGGAAAGGGAAGTGGGGAGTGGGGAGCAGCTGGGGGTGAGTGGGGCATTGTTCTTGCTTCCTGCGGGTCTCAGGTCTTCTCTGCGGTGGCTGTGTGAGTTAGCTTGGGCTTCCTCTAAACATGGTCACCTCAGGGCACCTCAGAGTGGTTTCAGGGCTGCTTACATGGCAGCTCAGACCTCCAAGTGGGTGTCCTAAGAGGACCAGATGGTTGCTGTGTGACCTAACTTTGGAAATCACATAACATCACTTCCACCGTAGATGAAAGGAGTGTCGTTTTAAGAACAGCATGTGTAATGGGAAATGATGTGGCCATCTTTGTAAAATACAGTCTACCATATCTCACAACCCCAAGATTCTTTTATTATTTTAAAAAATTTTATTGGGGAAGGGGAACAGGACTTTATTGGGGAACAGTGTGTACTTCCAGGACTTTTCCAAGTCAAGTTGTTGTCCTTTCAGTCTTAGTTGTGGAGGGCGCAGCTCAGCTCCAGGTCCAGTTGCCATTGTTAGTTGCAGGGGTTGCAGCCCACCATCCTCTGCAGGAGTCGAACCGGCAACCTTGTGGTTGAGAGAATGCGCTCCAAGCAACGGAGCCATCCGGGAGCTCAGTGGCAGCTCAGCTCAAGGTGCCGTGTTCAATCTTAGTTGCAGGGGGCGCAGCCCACCGTCCCTTGAGGGAGTCGAGGAGCTGAACCGGCAACCTTGTGGTTGAGAGCTCATGCTCCAACCGAGCCATCTGGCCACCCGGGAGCTGAGCGGCAGCTCATTGACTTCATTCTAGTTGCGGAGGGCGCAGCTGGCTGGCCCATGTGGGAACAGAACCGGCAGTCCCGTTGCCCAGAGCTCGCGCTCTAACCAATTAAGCCAACCGTCCACCCCCCCCCCCCAAGATTCTTTTAAAAGGTACCTTTGCGTTTTTTGTTCTGTTTAGTTTAACTTAGCTCAGAAGTAACTTGAGTTGTCTGCTCTGGGTTGGCGAGATACAATCAGCATGTCCCCAAAACTATTCTGTGCAGCATAGTTTCGAGGGACATTACTGGATGTTACTTGAAAAAATTAGGAAAAGGAGGGATGTAACAGGTTTCTTCGTTGTAGAACTTTTCAGAGGCTTTACTATGCTAATGAACATTGAACACTGAATGTCCAACTAGATAAGACCCTTCTCTATATAGAGCAATATGGAACTCTTACAGGACTCGAGTTCCAACAACACTGGCCACAAATTGTTCTTGGAGGCTTATTGGACTCAACCATAATCTAAAATAACTATCTGTGTGTTCAGATTTTAAGGTTGGTGTGCTAGGTGGTCTGCAAGGTCTGACAATTAAGTTCGCGAACTCATCCTAGAAAAAGTGCTACATACCTCATTGCTGAATATCACTACAGTCACCTTCGAAATGCTCCCCTTGGGAAGCTATGCACTAATGCCAGCACCTAGCCCACCCTTCAAAACAATTTTAGAATTCTTTTTTTCTGGAATGGCCACCATAACTGTCATATTACCTTTGATGTCCTGAATGTCATCAAAATGTCTTGTTTCAATATTTCCTTTATCTTTGGGTAAAGAAAGAAGTCATTGGAGGCCAGATCAGGTGAGTAGGGAGAATGTTCCAATACAGTTATTTGTTTACTGGCTAAAAACTCCCTCACAGACAGTGCCTTGTGAACTGGTGCATTGTTGTGATGCAAGAGCCATAACTTGTTGGCAAAAAGTTCAGGTCGTTTTTCTCTAACTTTTTCACGCAGCCTTTTCGGCACGTCCAAGTATCATAGAAAACTTGGTTATCTGTTAGTGCAGTTGGTACAAATTCATAATGAATAATCCCTCTGATATAAAAAAAGGTTAGCAACATCGTTGCTACAAGTTTGCAAACATAATTGTCAGAGTTCCTACAGTACATGAGTATACTTAGTGGTTAATAAAGGGTGGTTTTATTACCGCTGTCTCCATTTCCTATTTACAGAAATCAAGATCTAATCTAATTAAGTTCATTCATCTCTGACCAATCCTTTGAGTTTCCTCAGTGTAGTGTTTTCCATTAATTAAACATTTGAGTGAGTACCTACTATGATCCTGATACATACAAGACAAAGAAGACACAGACAAAAGTGCAATAAATGGAGGTGGACGTAAAAACAGTAAAATGTCAGTTGGAAGTAGTGCATATTTTAGCTGCATGGTTCTATCTCCTCGATTTTCTGTCTGCTTTCTGTCCTGGTCCTGGTCCTGAGTCACTACTCTAGATGCTGCTGCCAATTGCCAACACCAGGCTCTGAGCCTGATCCCGTTCACTGGTGTGGCAGCGTTCAGAATACTTGGAATATTGATGGGTGAGTCAGGGTAGGTAATACGGTGGAGGGCCAGCTTTAGGTAAAGTGGGTTTCAGAGGCCCAGGAAGACCTTAGATGAAGACATACCATATCAGCCAGCTGGTGTCAGACTTGTCCCAAGGTCTTGGTTTCCTACTAGTTGTACTACTACCTGTTTAACTGTGGGTAATTCGACGATCTTTTCCAAGCCTGATTTCTCATCTGTGAAAGGGGATAAAAAGAGTACTTCCTCATAGCACTGCTGTGAGGATTAGCAGAGCTAATGAAAGATAAATGCCTGATATCATGCCTGCAGTCAACATAACCATTTTCTGTTTTAGAATCATTGTTCTCCATTCCATTTCCTTCACTGTCATCATTTCTCCCCTCTTTAGGTAAGCCAGGACACACAGACATTTTGTCAGGCCTCCCTAGCCAAGTTAACTTTCTGGAAAGAATTTGTTAATTTACATCAAGCTGTGCAGTGTCCAATGTGCTTCCCCTTCAGGGTTGTTTTCACCCGGTGTAGAAGAACTTAAGCCAAAGGAATAGCTGGCTAAAAGTAGAATTCCAGAATTTAAGAAGCAAATGAGAGCTTGATCCTTTTTATCAGAACATTCTTAGGACCTGTAGGCTGTCTGTAATGCCTCTTTGTGAGGCTTGGTGGGACCTGAGGCCCATGAAGGCCAGCAATGGAATGTCTTTGATTTCTTTAGTGGCCTCCTGTTTCCCTGCTGCATGGCTTGTTATCTACAGAGAAATAAGCATAAATAAATATTGACTTACTGCTCAACACTACATGTAAATAGTGGAATTCACAAGTTCATGACTGAAGATCATGTTATCTCTCATTTGTGAACAAAGTGAAAATTACAACCCTATCAATAAATCATCCTGACCCATATGACCTGGTCCCCTTAGGAGAAAACGCTGACATTCAACAGTACTCCACAGTGATGACACTAAAATTCTCAGTCTGTTTAACCATTATCCCCAGGCCCTCCCACCAACAACTAGCAATCCCAAAGAGTTGAGTTTACCATTCTCATAATGAGAGCTATGAAGCCATGACTAATAAAGATGTATATTGTCTTTGCAAATACTTTTCTCTGCAGATAGGTCATACACTAATTAAAAACAACTGATAAATAGCAGCACTAACACTGAAAGGAAAAGGTGGAGGGCCAGCTTTAGGTAAAGTGTTTCAGAGGCCTTAAATGAAGACATGCCACTACCTGTGTAACAATCATTGCTATTTCTTATGAGCTTTATTGAGGTACAATTTACACATGATAAATTCAATTTGATGAGTGTACAATTTCATAGGTGTTGATAAATGTATAGTGGTTTAACCACAGCCACATAGTATTTCCATCAACCCAGAGCTTTCTTGTTTCCCTAATTTCTAATCCCTGTCAACTACTTAATTATCTGCTTTCCATCACGTGTCTTTTCTAGATTATATAAATGAAATTATACACTATGTAGTCTTTTGTGTCTGATTTTTCATTAATTATACTGATTTTTTAGATTCATCCATGTTATTCCATGTATTAATTCATTTTTATTGCTGAGTCGTATTCCATTGTATGAATATACCAGTTTTATTCATTCATCAGTTGGATATTTGGGTTCATTCTAGTTTTGAGTTACTATGAATAAAGCTGCTATGAACAATGATATGTAAATTCTTACGTTAAGTTTTCCTTTTTTGGAGGTAAATATCTAGGAGTGGAAGTGCTGGGTCTTATGGTCAGTGTATTTGTTACGTAAGAAACTATCAAATGGATTTCCAAAATGGTGGCACCATTTTGCAATTTTACTGGCATTAGAAGAGTTTCAGTTGCTTCACACTCGCTAACACTTGGTATTATTTTTTTTGTTTAAGATTTTATTGGGGAACAGTGTGTACTTCCAGGACTTTCCTCCAAGTCAAGTTGTTATCCCTTCCCCTTCAGTCTCAGTTGTGGAAGGAGCAGCTCAGCTCCAGGTCTAGTTGCCGTTGCTAGTTGCAGGGGGCAGAGCCCACCATCCCTTGCGGGACTCGAGGAATTGAACTGGCAACCTTGTGGTTGAGAGCCCACTGGCCCATGTGGGAATCGAACCGGCAGCCCTCGGGAGTTAGGAGCACAGAGCTCCAACTGCCTGAGCCACCGGGCCGGCCCCAACACTTGGAATTTTAAATCTTAATTTTAGCCATTCTACTGGGTGTATAATAGTGTAACATTGTGGTTTTAATTTGCATTTCCCTAATGACTAAAGATGTTGAGCATTGTTTTGTTTTGCCGTTCATACATCTTCTTTAGTAAAATGTCTGCTAAAATTGTTTTTTGTCTTGAGTTGAAAAAATTTACTTTATGTAGTCTGGAATCAAGTATTTTATATGTTTTTAACTGATGTTTTCTCCCAGTGTGTGGCTTACATTTTCGTTTTCTTAACGGTGTCTGTCTTTTGAAGAACAAAAGTTTTCAAATTTAATGAAGTCTGATTTATCAACTTTTTTCTTTTATAGTTTGTACTTTTTAAATCCTAATTAAGAAATTATTGTCTAACTGAATGTCATTAAGACATGAAGAACATATGTTCATGAGAAATAGTCTGGTTTCCTTATATTTTTTTCTGATTTTTTTTGTTTGTTTTGTAACTTCTGTGGAGGTTTTGTACTTCCATTTTAGGTACAAAGGAGACTAGTCTCAAGAAACCACTAAGAAAATGAATTACATGATACTTTAACGAACCAAACTTCACACAAGCTTTTCCAAAGATTAGTAAGTATCTCTTATAACAATCTTTTTGCCTTAAATGTTTGAAAAGGATTTTTTTTTTTAAATCATGAAAATGGTTTCTTTAAAAAAAAGATAAAACTATCTTGTGAATTTTCAATACGCAATTTCCTCTCTAAAAAATTTTGGGTTTTTATGTGTCATGATATCAGAGACAGAGTGAAAAATATTGCTCATTTGTTGGATAACTAAGAAAAACATATTTAGCACTGCACTCAATTTCTAGAATTAACTGTATAATTCTTAAGTCCATTAAAATGAGCTTCATGGGGTTTTTGCTTGAGATTTTTGCAGTTAAGAAGTTTTTAGTATGTCTAATAGTTAAAATTCATTTTTGAGACATCACTGAATAGACTTGAATTTGAAAGGCTGACTCTTCACATGCTATTTGTTTCCCCCAAATGAATATTTCTGCAATTTTGCTAGTTGCCCAAGTAAACATCAATCATATGGAGTGAAAAAAAAAATTAGCACACATTTCACTCGTTTTTTCTATAAAAATATAACTCTTTATTAAATAACATGCACAAATATCAACTAGTCATTTATTAAACAGATATGATTTAGAACAAGACTTAAAGAAATACAAATCCTTAGGTACAATTTAGTCTCTTGTTCATGATATTTGAATAGTTAAAAAAAAATCACTGATTAAACTAACCATCCTTTATTTCTCTTTTAGAATCCTAAATCTCTTTAGGCATATACTTCACTGTAAGTTTATTCTAGCATTTCAGAGCTTCAGAGTATCTTTAACATCAGAAGCTCTTAACTACTTAAGTGTAAATTCTCACCGTGAAGGCATTCACTTTTCTTTTAAGCTATCTTGATTAGCTTTGAGTCATTTTACAAAGGAAATCTGCAGAAGCAGAATCATGGCAGAGAGGCTCCAGCAACTTGAGGTACCACTGAAGAGGGTGAGAACTAATTAGTGCTAAAAAGCTGGGATGACTAAATTACACCAGATTCCTGCTTGCTTACCTTTTCTCTTCTGCAGCTTTTTCTGCTTGGCCAAACTGTGATCTTCCCAACCCCTCCTCTCGGGTTGGACCATCAGAACAAAATGCTGCATAAACTTACCCCTCTCATTTTCTGTGACTTCACTGTGCAATAATCTGGTTTTTTATTTTTAGGCAAAAGTATAAAAATTTGCATTAAGTTTTTCATATTAAAAAGTATTGCTTTCATAAATTTGCTTTGAATGTTCCCAGCCTTAATAAACGTAACTTCAACAAAACCAGTGCTTCAAAATCTACCCTGCCTTTCTTGGCCCCATTTATCCAATAAAAAAGGCCAAAATCTCTCATCTAAATTTCTAAACACTACTACATCCCAACCTTTGTAATAAAGTCCTTGCACCGTGTATTTTTTACACGTGCTGCTTTATTGCGCATGCCAAGTACAATATGAATTAAAATATAAATTGACGTAGAAATTCAAAAATCCCTAAGCTTAATATGTACCTTTGCACTCAAAAACTTCAATTTTTACATTTGCTCCAATTTTTACATTCCAGTAGCTGGAATTTCCAACTTGAAAGCTGAATTTAAATCATTTTATTCCTCATATATTCTTTTTACTTTTCTCTATCAGAATAAAATATATTCAGTATTATTATTTTATAATTCTAGAAAGTATTATGGAAAGTTCTGTAAATTTTATCTCATATACGTAAAATCAATTTTACATATAACCTAATTTTCCTTTCAAAAATGTTTAATAAATTTAGCAGCAGGTTTCAGATCTGAAATTATTCCTGAATATTTCATCTATATCATGTTATAGGAGAAACTGGACTTTTTCTAAGTATATTGCTAATTATTTTAATTAAAAACAGCATACATACCAAATCTTAATTATAAAAATTCTGAAAATTATGTGTTTTGCTCTTGAGACAAGGAAAGAAATACAGCACATGAATGAATTTTTCATAAACATTGCAGAGTTCAATTGGCATATGCCTGTTTCTTTTACTTATTTTGATGATCAAATATCTTCTTTTTCATTTGAGTACTCAGTTTTTATTTTAAAAGTGCAAAGGTTATTAAGCTTAAAACGTTATATTTAAGCAATGTAAAAAACTTTTACAATGATTTAACATGACCAATAAAATTTATTAAACATATTTACATATATTCACAGATTCTTTCATACTTGAGTATTAAAATAGACATTTACAATTTCAGAATTTTCATTCAAAGGCATTTTTTGAGGGGCGAGGGAGAGAACAGGCTCTATTGTGAGATGAAAAAAGAGCTGTTTCTTTGTATGACTAATTCTAAATAATATGTGTAACATAGTAAGTCGTAGGTACAATACCAGGAGACCAGTATGAAACACCTTACACTACTTTCGGCATCACTTATGGAGAGTTAAATTATAGGAAGCATGCAATACAACTAAGTCACAATTTTTGCAATTATGATGATGAAAACAAGCTAACTCAAACACATACATGCCTTATTTAAGTTTTGCTACCTGAATACACTACTACTATACTCCATTCAAACTACAACTTTGGTCCAATAAAACATAGACAAAACAGTTTTACAATTATTTCTTTGTACATGTTTGACTACCAATCCCTTTGTATACATTCTGACCATTAATTACAAGATTTACATCTGCACAATATGTATAAAATAAGTTATTAAAAAGGAAGACAATATTAAAACTTTTGAAAAGAAAACTGTACAATTTACATATATAATAAACAGAAGAAATTTTGTGCCAAGTTTTTAATCCACATTAGAAACTATTTGGTAGGAACTGAACCTTTTAGTTTACTGATATATTTTCATAAAACTCAAAAGAGATTTGCATACTAGTGGTTATCTTGTTACTAAGAATGCTAACAACTTCCAGCGCCATTAGCAAATTCTCAACTTTTTCAATATCTACCACAGCCTGCCAACATGCTCCAATGCAAGTTACCTTTCACCAATATAAATAACAGTTTTCGGTTAGAAACTGTTTGGATTTAAGATCCAAAATAATTCTTTTCATTTTTTATAAAATGACAGTGTTTACTACATAACCAACTTTAGTTGAACTTTACTAAACAACTGTAAAGGCATAGTATCAGTATTTTTGTCAAAAGGCAGTATTCAACAGTGTAATACTCTTGAGCCTCATCACTTTAGGACACCGCAACAGAAGTAATGGCTGCTATATAGGAGTCAATTCAAAGTCATCATTAACATCAACAAGGGGAACATAAAACTCCTGGATTTCGTAAATGCTGATAGATTTATAGGTGGCAGGATCAAGTTCCTGGAGTTTGAGCTGCCATTCTAATCTCTGAACAGCATTTAAAGCTGCAGCTTCATGTTGTTGCCTCATTAAAAGACAGGTCTATTTAAAAGAAGAGAAGAGTTAATTATTCTATTAAATTTGCTTTGTTTAAAAATTAGTTTCATCCATAGTTTCTTTAGGGATTAACATAAATATATTAGGAGTATAAAAAGTTTACGAGTTACACATCCATTTCTGTTTTACCCTGTCTGTATATATACGCCAACCACCTGGGTCTGCAACTTAACACTCATCTTATCTTACAGACTTTAATTTGAAATTGTTGTTTCATATAATGAGATTTCAAATAATAAAATCATTTGATAATCAAAATCACAAAAACATTTGATAATCAAGTAATCAAAATCACGAAAGTCTAAGGAGAAGTGATTTGAAATTACTGAAAATCTAAAATCAAGTAATTTTCTTGACAGATTATTTGTAAATACATTCCTTCTCTTATTGTTTTCCGTTCTTTCACGTTAGAACTATAACCAAATGTGAATATTGGATGATAAGTATGAAGCGCCCCATTAGAAATTTCTTTTTCCGTGGTAGTTTCATCTTTTATACTACATTGGTCCTGAAAAATAAGACTTGTGGATTTTATTTTCCTTTATCTTCTAATTGTGGCCTGGCGTGAGGATTCATGACTAACCAGTATTTCTCTTCCGAATCATTCCTCTCTAATATAGCTGCAATATTGGTCATGAAGTGGGAAGCAACCATTTAAACAGAACTTCTCAACATACATACCTTTAATTTGTCAAATTTATCATCCACATCTTGTAACCAAGACATGAACTGTCTTGCATTAAAGCGATCCCTCACAGAAGTTTTACTGTCATCAGACTGAAAGAGAACATTAAAAGTAGCTGAATATCATAAAATACAATAACCCACTTAAAATCTACATGCCATTATGTATTTTATGGTATATTTAACTTTTTAAGGAATAATGGAAATATACTTTGAAAAGGATAAAAAATAATTTGAATATTTAAAAAATTTGATAAAGCATTTATTTCTATATTGAGTAGACAGATTTGTTATTAGAGTTCTTAGGATGCTGGGTTCAGTTAAGAATTAAATAGAATCCTACTACTCAGTGAGTCAGAGATATTTCTCAAAAAGGCATGTGATATGAGCTATTATGCCTGTGACATTCTTTTTAAAGTATAATTTATTTCGTATTTAATTTAATGTTATTACCATTAACATTAATGTAAGGAGAAAAAGTTATGGTGAGAGACAGGCCTTTGAGGCAGACATTTTTTCCAGGACTAACCAATATTTTAGAGTGCTCATAAAGAAACTCTATTATCAACTCTTAAGAGTACTAGTTTTGGAATTAAGAGACTATTGAACTGTCAGCTTTGTATCTTACTGTGTACTCTTGAACTAATTATGTACTCTCAATTTTCTATTCTGTAAAATGGGATAAAAATACCTCTTTTAATCTTGTTTTGAGAATTATGAGTCTCTTAATGCTTGGACAGATAGGGAGCACTCAAACCAAGAAACATTTGCTATAATTATTACTATTACTATTACTATCAGTGCTATCAAAGTGACATCCAGGTATCACATTTTTAGCCATTATCACTTCCTCCTTGGTCCTCAAGTAAGATGTTCTGACTACTTCACATTGTTTTGTTGAATCTTTTTTTATATTGCAAGTTTATTTTTAAAAGACAGAAGTAGGATAACAGAGTAGGCTAGTTTATGATCCAAGCTCATACTCAGGAAAGGCAGACTTTTTTAGTTCCTCAGAGGCTGTTCTCAAATGATACGCAACTCAGTCGAGAGATCTTTTACTCTAAAGCTAGCTGTAAAAGGATGTGTAACAGTTATAGTTTTCCTCAAGTGAATGACTATTCTGCCCTTTAATTATTAGGTGATTGTAGACTGATCTCTTTAGTCTCTGATTTTGGGATCATTCTGAGGGTTTCTTGGGAAAATTGAAATATTTTTGAAATTCTCTTTATAACCCATCTGGGGCCATAGATTCCTCAATTCTGCTGTATTTCATTCACTATCAATATGTTTTTATTAGTCTTTCATCAAAAATGTCTTAACGTCCTTGTACAGTGGCTTTCCATCTCTATTTCCAGCTCTGCTATGGATTTTATTTTATTTTTATGTCTTTTGTTACTTCAATAAGTTTTAGGAGGAAGAAAAAATAAACAGGTGTGCCTACAAAACCATTCATTCTGAATTAGAAATCTACAGAGATTTTCCTTATAGCTTGATTTATATTGCTCTAAAATTGGTTCATTATTCTGTAAGTGCATGAAACAAAAAGACCTAACAATATCACATGGTCTAGCCCAGCCTTTAGCAAGATGATTAAACTGTTCATTTTAGTTTAAACCGTTCATTTCAGTTATTAAAAACCATTCATTCTTCCCTTTAAAATCTTTCAAGTTGGAAAGTATGGAAAGTCTTTTCCATTGTCTATTTCCTTAGCGTCAAATATTGTAGTTCTTTCTTAAGATCCAATTATTCATTTTAATAGCTTTTTTCAGTATATCTGAATGCTTTAATTTAAATAAAAGTTGGTAGCTTCAGAAAGGTTGAAATCTACTGATCTAGTTTAATTTCCTTTATTTTTACTGATGAGAAAAATAAAGGAAATTAAACTAGATCAGAAGAAGTAACCTTCTCTGTAATATACCCTACATCCTTTTGTGTTTCTACTTTGTCTGATTTAAAACAGCAATTCCTAGTCTTTTATTTTTGGGATAATCCTTCATTGTCTGTGTTTATACTTGTTATTTTGTTTTTAAATAATTTTTTATTTTTAATTACAGACGACATACGATATTATATTAGTTTCAAGTATACAACATAAATGATTAGACATTTACATAACTTGTGAAATGATAACCCTAATAAATCTAGTCCCCATCTGACACCATACATAATTATTACAATATTATTGACTATTATATTCCCTATGCTACACTTTACATCACTAGGATTATTTTCTAACAATCTGTACCTCTGAATCCCTTCTCCCTTTCACCCACCCCCCAACCCCACTCCCATCCCGCAACCATCAAAATGTTCTCAGTATCTATGACTTTGTTTCTGTTTTGTTTATTCTGTTTTTCAGATGCTACAAATAAGTGAAATCACATGGTATTTGTCTGTCTGACCTATTTCACTCAGTATAATAATACCCTCTAGGTCTACCCATGTTGTTGCAGTTGGCAAGATTTTATTCTTTTTTATGGCTGAGTAATGTTCCATTGTACATATGTATTGTTCATTCATTCATTAATTCATTCAAACTTTTACTTATTTAAGTGTGTTTTTCCAGGGCCCATCAGCTCCAAGTCAAGTAGTTGTTTCAATCTAGTTGTGGAGGGTGCAGCTCACAGTGGCCCATGTGGGGATCGAACTGGTAACCTTGTTTTTATTTTTATTTATTTATTTATTTATTTATTTATTTATTTATTTATTTATTTATTAAATTTATTGGGGTGACAATCGTTAGTAAAATTACATAGATTTCAGGTGTACAATTCTGTATTACATCATCTATAAATCCCATTGTGTGTTCATCACCCAGAGTCAGTTTTCCTTCCATCACCATATATTCGATCCCCCTTACCCTCATCTCCCACCCCCCACCACCCGCCCCCCTTACCCTCTGGCAACCACTAAACTATTGTCTGTGTCTATGAGTTTCTGTTTCTCATTTGTTTGTCTTGTTCTTTTGTTGTTTTTGGTTTATATACCACATATCAGTGAAATCACATGGTTCTCTGCTTTTTCTGTCTGACTTGTTTCGCTCAGCATTACTCTCTCAAGATCCATCCATGTTGTCACAAATGTTCCTATATCATCTTTTCTTACTGCCGAATAGTATTCCATTGTGTATATATACCACAACTTCTTTATCCATTCATCTATCCAAGGACATTTTGGTTGTTTCCATGTCTTGGCCACCGTAAACAAAGCTGCAATGAACATTGGAGCACACGTGTCTTTATCTCTAAATGTTTTCAGATTTTTTGGGTAGATACCCAGGAGAGGGATTGCTGGGTCATATGGCAATTCTATTTGTAATTCTTTGAGGAACCTCCACACTGCCTTCCATAACGGCTGCACCAGTCTGCATTCCCACCAACAGTGTATGAGGGTTCCTTTTTCTCCACAGCCTCTCCAACATTTGTTACTATTTGTCTTGTTGATGATAGCCATTCTGACTGGGGTGAGGTGATATCTCATTGTGGTTTTGATTTGCATTTCTCTGATGATTAGTGATGTTGAGCATTTTTTCATATGTCTATTTGCCATTTGTATGTCCTCTTTGGAGAAATGTCTCCTCAAGTCCTCTGCCCATTTTTCAATTGGGTTGTTTGTTTTTTTGTTGTTGAGTTGCATGAGTTCCTTGTATATTCTGGATACTAGCTCCTTATCGGAGGCACTGTTTGCAAAAATCTTCTCCCATTCAGTTGGTGGCCTCTTTATTTTGTCAATGGTTTCTTTTGCTGTGCAGAAGCTTTTAAGTTTCATATAGTCCCATTTGTTTATTTTAGCTTTTACTTCCATTGCCTTTGGAGTCAAGTTCATAAAATGCTCTTTGAACCCAAGGTCCATAAGTTTAGTACCTATGTTTTCTTCTATGCAGTTTATTGTGTCAGGTCTTATGCTTAAGTCTTTGATCCATTTTGAATTAACTTTGTTACATGGTGACAAATAGCAGTCCAGTTTCATTCTTTTGCACGTGGCTATCCAATTCTCCCAGCACCATTTATTGAAGAGGCTGTCTTTGCTCCATTGTATGTTTTCTGCTTCTTTGTCAAAAATTATCTGTCCATATTTATGTGGTTTTATTTCTGGGTTCTCAATTCTATTCCATTGGTCTATGTGTCTGTTTTTCTGCCAATACCATGCTGTTTTGATTATTGTAGCCCTGTAGTACAATCCAAAGTCAGGAAGTGTGATACCTCCATTATTGTTCTTTTTTCTTAAGATTGCTTTGGCTATTCGGGGTCTTTTGTGGTTCCAAACAAATCTGATGATTTTTTGTTCTATTTCTTTAAAATATGCCATTGGGATTTTGATGGGGATTGCATTGAATCTGTATATTGCTTTGGGTAATATGGCCATTGTAACTATGTTGATTCTTCCAATCCATGAGCACGGAATGTCTTTCCATTTCTTTGTGTCTTCTTCAATTTCTTTCAAAAATGTCTCATAGTTTTCAGCATATAGGTCTTTCACATCCTTGGTTAAGTTTATTCCTAGGTATTTTATTCTTTTTGCTGCAATTGCAAAAGGAATTGTTTTTTGTATTTCTTTTTCTGAGACTTCATTGTTAGCATATAGGAATGCCATGGACTTTTGTGCGTTGATTTTGTAGCCGGCAACTTTACTGTATTCGTTGATTGTTTCTAATAGCTTTTTGGTGGAGTCTTTAGGGTTTTCTATATATAGCATCATGTCATCTGCAAAGAGTGATAATTTAACTTCTTCATTCCCAATTTGGATGCCTTTTATTTCTTTCTCTTGCCTGATTGCTCTGGCAAGGACTTCCAACACTATGTTGAAAAGCAGAGGTGATAGGGGACATCCCTGTCGTGTTCCTGAACGTAGAGCAAAGGGCTTCAGTTTTTCTCCATTAATTATGAGATTAGCAGAGGGCTTGTCATATATGGCCTTTATTATGTTAAGGTATTTTCCTTCTATACCCATTTTATTAAGTGTTTTAATCATAAATGGATGTTGTATCTTGTCAAATGCTTTTTCTGCATCAATTGATATAATCATATGATTTTTGTCCTTTATTTTGTTTATGTTGTGTATCACATTGATGGATTTGCGTATGCTGAACCATCCTTGTGCCCCGGGGATGAACCCCACTTGGTCGTGATGAATAATCTTTTTAATGCATTGTTGTATTCGATTTGCTAGAATTTTATTTAGGATTTTTGCATCGGTATTCATTAGAGATATTGGTCTGTAGTTTTCCTTTTTTGTGCTGTCCTTACCAGGTTTTGGTATCAGGGTAATGTTGGCCTCATAAAATGAGTTAGGGAGTACTGTCTCTTCTTCAATTTTTTGGAAGAGTTTGTGCAGAATTGGTATTAGATCCTCTTTGAAGGTTTGGTAGAATTCACTAGTGAAGCCATCTGGTCCCGGACTTTTGCTTTTGGGAAGGTTTTGGATGACTGATTCAATTTCATTACTGGTGATCGGTCTGTTTAGATTTTCCAGTTCTTCATGGTTCAGCCTTGGAAGGCTATATGTTTCTAAGAAATTGTCCATTTCTTCTAGGTTGTTGAATTTGGTGGCATATAGTCCTTCATAGTATTCTTGGATGATCCTTTGTATTTCTGTGGTGTCCGTGATAACTTCCCCTTTTACGTTTCTGATTTTGTTAATCAGTGTCTTCTCTCTTTTTATCTTAGTAAGTCTAGCCAAGGGCTTGTCAATTTTGTTAATCTTTTCAAAGAACCAGCTCTTTGTCATACTAATTTTTTCTATTGTCTTTTTGTTCTCTATTTCATTTAGTTCTGCTCTAATTTTTGTTATTTCCTTTCTTCTGCTGACCTTGGGTTTTACTTGTTCTTCTTTTTCTAGTTCTTTAAGGTGTAACATGAGGTTATTTATTTGGGAGTTTTCTTGTTTCTTGAGATAGGCCTGTAATGAGATAAATTTCCCTCTTAAAACTGCTTTCGCTGCATCCCAAAAATTTTGGTAGGATGTATTTTCATTCTCATTTGTTTCTATGTATCTTTTGATCTCTCCTCTAATTTCTTCTTTGACCCAGTCCTTCTTTAAAAGTATGTTATTTAATCTCCATGTATTTGTGTTTTTTCGCGCTTTCTTTTTACAGTTGATATCCAATTTCAAAGCCTTGTGATCAGAGAATATGCATGGTATGATTTCAATCTTCTTAAATTTGTTGAGACTGATTTTATGTCCCAATATATGGTCTATCCTTGAGAATGTTCCATGTACACTAGAAAAGAATGTATAGTCTGATGTTTTAGGATGAAGTGCTCTATAAATGTCAATTATGTCCATTTCATCTAATGTGTCATTTAGGGCTACTATTTCGTTATTTATTTTCTGTTTGGATGATCTACCCATAGCTGTCAATGATGTATTTAAGTCCCCTAGTATAATTGTATTTTGGTCAATTTCTCCCTTTAGTTCTGTTAGTAGTTGCTTGGTATATTTCGGTGCTCCCTGATTGGGCGCATAAATATTGATGACTGTTGTCTTCTTGTTGTACAGTCCCCTTCACCATTATGAAATGTCCATCTTTGTCTCTTTTTATCTTTTTCACCTTGAAGTCTGTTTCATCTGATATCATTATGGCTACACCTGATTTTCTCTGGGTACCATTGGCTTGGAGTGTCAATTTCTACCCTTTCACTTTGAGTCTATGCTTGTCCTTGTAGCTGAGATGTGTCTCTTGGAGACAGCATATGGTTGGGTGTAGTTTTTTGATCCAATCTGCTACTCTGTGCCTTTTTATTGGTGAGTTCAGTCCATTTACATTTAGGGTGATTATTGATATGTGAGGATTTCCTGTCATTCTATCTTTAGTTTTCTGGTAAGGCTGTGTCTCCATTGTTTCTTTGCCTTTTTGTTGTTGTCTATTATTTCTGTGTGGTGGTATTCTATGATGTTTCCCTCTGTTTCTTCTTTTATTTCAGTATATATTTCAATTCTGGATTTATTTTGAGTGGTTACCCTTAAGTTTATGTAAAAGAAAGTTTGATATTTAGAGTATTCCATTTTCTTCAGCACGCTTACTTTCTCCATTCCCATATTCCGGTTCAGGCCTTTACTCTCCCCCTTTTTGAGTTGTGGTTGCCACAAATTGTCCCTGTTGATGGTGGTCGAATAGCCTCCTTTAGTATTTCTTGTAGTGCAGGTCGTGTATTAGAAAATTCCCTCAGCTTCTGTATGTCTGGAAAGGTCTTTATTCCTCCTTCATATCTAAAGGATATCTTTGCTGGATATATTATTCTTGGCTCATGGTTTCTCTCTTTCAATAGTTTGAATATTTGGTTCCACTCCCTCCTGGCTTGTAGAGTTTCTGCTGAAAAATCTGATGATAATCTAATGGGCTTTCCTTTGTAAGTTACCGTCTTCTTTTCCCTGGCTGCCTTGAGGATTCTTTCTTTGTCGTTGATTTTAGACAGCTTCAATATAATGTGCCTTGGAGAAGGCCTGTTGGGATTGAGGTAACTAGGTGTTCTATTTGCTTCTTGGATTCAAGGGTCCAGTTCTGTCCACAAGTTTGGGAAGTTCTCATCGACAATTTGTTTGAATATATTCTCTGTTCCCGTCTCTCTTTCTTCTCCTTCTGGTATGCCCATTATTCTTATATTGCTCTTTCTGATGGAGTCAGAAAGTTCTTGTAGAGTTCTTTCATTTCTTTTAAGTCTCAAGTCTCTTTCTTCTTCTATTTGTGTCATTTCCAGGTTTCTATCTTCGATGTCACTGATTCTTTGCTCCAGCTGGTCAACTCTACTACCTAAGCTGGTTATTTCATTCTTAATTTCTTCTATTGAGTTCTTAATCTCCAGAAATTCTATTTGGTTCTTTTTTAAGATTTCAATCTCTTTCGTAAAATGCTCATGCTGTTCTTTGATTGAGTTTCTGAGTTCCTTTAACTGCCTATCTGTGTTTTCTTGTATCTCGTTGAGTTTTTTCAGAACTGCAATCTTGAATTCTCTGTTATTTAAGTCACATATTTCTGTATCTTTAAGTGCCTTCTCTGGAGATTTTTCACTTTCTTTCTGAGCTATCTTGTTGCCTTGGTTATTCATGGCGATTACTGGTTTACTATTTCTCTTCCTAGACACCTACAGGAGTGACTTCTGCAACAGGTTGATAGAAAGCGGTCTTTCGTTTGCCAGTACTTGTTGGTAGAATGTTTTATTATTTCTCCAACTGCAACTTATTTTTCTTCTCCCACACAGTAGTGATATGTTTTCTCTGCACTATTCCAACTTCTCACACAATGGGGGGATTCCCTGGGAGACGGGCTTCTCCTCTGTTAATAGTTCGTCTAGGTCACAGGGTGCAGTGTTCCGGTGGGTATGCGGAGAGCTTTTGATGTTCCAAAGCTCTTCCAGCTCCTGATTCAGAGCCCGTATATTTCAGCAGTTCTGTTTACTCCTGCAGGGATCCGCCCAGATAGGTGGGGTCAGGGGCGGGGTGAGTTGTGAGAGGTGGCCCAGAGCAATGGCGGCGACCACCACCACAGCAGGTCCTGCTTCCACAGCTCTCTCCCCTTTGCTGGTACTAGTTGGGCTGTGAATTTGTGTTTGCAGTCCACCGTTCTCAAAACAGCAAATTTCCTGTTGTTTTGATCTGACACTGCTACTGTTTCGCTTCTAGCACCGGGCAGGTGGGGGCGGGGCGAGCTCTTGGAGGGGAGGGAGGGGGCGGCTAGTCTCAGTGCCTAGGGCTCCGTTTTCTGCTCGGCAGTGCAGGCTTAAACCACCGTTTTCAGCCTTTTTCCCTCAGTCTTTTCTCCGAGGTCTCTGCCGTGAGCGTTGGGTTCAGCCGTGGTATATGCTGTCCCCTCAGCCCTGTGGAGCCCTGGCGGAGCCCTAGCAGTCCGAGTTCTTCCCTCTCCCGCAGCTGCGGTAGTTCCGGGAAGCAGCGAGCTCGGAGCACTGAGCTAGGTCTGCGTCCTGCGCCCGCGCGGCTCCATCTCCGCGCACTTCTCCCTTTCCTCCTCCCTCCACTCGCGCGAATCTCCCACCTGTAGGTGATTTCAGTCGGTAGTGGGCCTCTTCCTCTTGCCTGTCTGCTGTGCAGGGAGTCCTTTGTGGAGTTTTTGTTGTTCGATTCTTTGTAAATTCCAGGGGGGCTTTACAGAGGCTCACCTCACGCCGCCATTTTTCCGGAAGAGGTATCGGTAACCTTGTTTTTAATAGCACCATACTCTAACCAACTGAGCTAACCAGCTGCCCCTACGTATCACTTCTTTACCCATTCATCTATTGATGGACACTTAGGTTGCTTCCATATCTTGGCTATTGTAAATAAAGCTGCAATGAAACATACGGGTGCACGTCTTTTTGAATTAGTGTTTTGGGTTTCTTTGGATAAATACCTGTAAATGGAATTACTGGGTCCTTTTTTGTCTAACAGCCTTTATTTTAAAGTCTATTTTGTCTGGCATAAGTATTGCTACCCCAGTTTTTTCTGTTTTTCGTTTCCATTTTTATGAAGTATCTTTTTCCATCCCTTTACTTTTAGTCTCTGTGTGTCTTGTGATCTGAAGTGAGTCCCTTGTAGGCAGCACATGTAAGGGTCTTGGCTGAGGCCAGATGCTGCTTGTTTGGGGTTTGCAAACTTTTTAGAGGTACTAGGAAAGTCTGCAGCATGAGCCAAGACAGTCTCTTTGTATGGAAAAGCCACTGGAAGCAGCTTGGGTGGGCCTATAAGTTGGGTGGGGCAGGGCCTCAGGAAGCCACCATGGCAAGGTAAATGATGTTAGCCACGTTGACGTAGATTCAGACATGGTGCCCACCTGTGTTTATACACTGGGAGTGGAGAGGGCTCAACAAGGGGACAATGGCTTCTGCCAGCACTTCTGTCTGTGAGAAAGCTGCCCCTCTAGCCCTAGCCCTGAAACCAGGCAATTCAGTTCCTCTCCGTATGGCCTTGGAACATTTTGAGCTGCTGTCCCTATCCTGGAGCTCAGAGCAAGTGAATGTGTCAGTGAGTAAGACTGTACACGGGCCCTTTAAGAGGAACACCAGGGACTCCAAAACAGCCCTTCGTCTCACTCAGCCCCAATCTCCACTGGTTTTCACAGCTAAAATTATGGGTACTTCTCCTTCTGGCACTGGAATTCTGGGCTGGGACCCCTTGCTCCTCAAGGGGGAATATCCGCAGCTGAGAAATCCCTCCTAATTTTTAACTGCCAGATGTGGGTGTGGGACTAGCTCGTTCTGTGTCACTGTCCCTCCTACCAGTTTCGAGGTGGCTTCTTCTGTATATCCTCAGTTATATAGGACTTCTGTTCAGGTAGACTTCTGGCAATATTCAGTGATGGTTGTTCTGTAGTTTAGTTGTAATTTTGAGGTGGTTGTGGGAGGAGAGCACAGTGTTTACCTATTCTACCATCCTGACCACCCATGTTTTATACTCTTTAATCATTATATGAGGTGTGATCAAACAATACAGCGAATGTTTTTTAAAAACTTATTAGAGTAAAAGACACATTGCCATTAATCTACCTCAAAATACTCCCCCTCGCTTCGAACACACTTATCCCATCATTCTTGCCACTTTCTGAAGCAGTTCTAGAAGTCCTCTTTCGTGAGTGTCTTTAGTTGCACTGTCGTGGCTGCCTTGATGTTGGGAACTGATTCAAAACATTTACCTTTCATGGTCGTTTTGACTTTGGGGAAGAGGCAGAAATTACTCGGTGCCAGATCTGGTGAATCAGGTGGATGAGGACACACTGTAATGTTTTCATCTGACAGAAACTGCTGTACCAGAAACGATGTGTGTGACACAGAGCCTTTCTGTCGTGATTACAAAATACGGTGAATGCTGCTGAGTGCCATATAATGGAAAGGCAGGGATCTTCAATACTGAGAGCAGTGTGTGATAAGTTTCAACTTGCTCGGTGCAGTCAATCGGGTGTGAGCTATGGTTGAGAGAAGGTGTGTTTTAAAGGGTGCCATAAGTTATCCTCCATCATGACAACGTTTTGTGTCACACATCACTTCCGGTACACGGCAATTTCTGTCAAAAAAAAAACACCATTATGGTGTGTCCTCATCCACCTTATTCACCGGATCTGGCACTGTGCGACTTCTGGCTCTTCCCCAAAGTCAAAATGATTCAGGACATCAAGGCAGCCATGACAGCACAACTAAAGACATTCATGAAAGAGGACTTCTAGAACTGCTTTAGAAAGTGGCAAGAACAATGGGATAAGTGTGTTCAAGATGAGGGGAAGTATTTTTTGGGGGGTTAATGGCAATATGTCTTTTACTGTAATAAATTTTTAAAAATTTAAATGTTCACCTCATTTTTAGTTTGCACCTCATCATATTCTCTTATGACCAATGAATTGCATTCCTGTTTAAGAAGAACAAAAAAATTCTGAGAACAGATATAACTGTATCTGAATTCATGTAATTTATATGGGGCAGTAAACTCTGTTCAAGATGTTAACTACAGTTTTTCACAATTATTGTAGGTCCTCGAGTAACACTGTATTGTTCTATGTGGTTTCATTGTAATGTTGAAGGGATGCCATAGGCACTTCACTCTTGTTTATGCCAATTAGCCTATGGTAACACTAGTTTCATTATGTCATTTTGTTTAAAATCACAGAACCTATTGACTATGTTACATAAGGACGTATGGTATATTAATTTATTCCAACAATACTCAAGATCAAAACAAAAGCCTGGGCCTATTTCAGCAATGTCACAACCTAAAAGTTCAATCTGCCTGTATTGTTTTCCAGCTTACAGCAGCTTTCCAGTTGCTTAGAGGCCAGAATTGAACGTATAAATATCCACTTTAGAAACAAATTACAAGTTACCTACAAGGGCACTATCTTAAACACGTATCTGTTTTGTAATATCCTAAACACAACTGCTTTTATAACATAAGGCTTTATATTATAATCATTATTAGACATACTATATTAGAGGACTTTATAAAATACAGAATCAGGTGATCTGGGAGTACTTTGATCTGAAGGATTTGTTTTTATCCTTTGAACTTTACTGCTCATTGACTTTAAGTTTCTTCTATAGAAACTGATTACAAAAACACCCAAGTTTTAAGAGCATTCTAACTGTATCAATGAGCCCTTTACCTGAGCATCCAGTGGCACACTGTAGACTTCTGCATCCAGTAAAACAGTGCACGCACTAAATGGCAGTGTTTGATTTGCCAATGTTCTTGCAGCTCTGTAATGAACTCGTAGAACTTCCTGTTCATTAGATACAATGAGTTTTTCCTAGTTGAACAAAGAATTAAAAGAAAATAAGTCAATTCTTCAAGCACTTGTTTTCAAATAAAAAATCACTTAAAATACGCTAAAGAACCTGAATCTCAGAGCAGTTTTTTCCATATAGTAAGCCTGAGAAATTTGACAACTCCTAGCATCCTAATCCTAAACATGTAAGTAAATTTTCTTTCTAAATTGGCAGTCTCTTTTTAAAAATTATCTTTTAAAGTATACAATGGTGACTTTTAGTATATTCACAAAGATGTTCAATCATCACCACAAATTCCAGAACATTTTCATCACTTCAAAAAAGGAACCTCAAACCCATCAGCAATCACTCCCCATTCCCCTTCTTTCCCTAGCAACAACTACTCTATTTTTTGTTTCTATGGATTTACTATTCTGAACATTTCATATAAATGGAATCACACAATATGTGTTTTTTTGTGACTGGCTTCTTTCATGTTGCATATTTTCAAGGTTCATCTGTATTGTAGCATGTATCAGTACATCATTCCTTTCTATGGCTGAATTAACATTTCAGTGTATGAGTATATGAGTACATTTTATTTATCCATTCATCAGTTGATGGTCTTTTGGGTTATTTCCACCTTTGGGCTATCATGAATAATGCTATGAACATTCATGCTCAAGTTTTTGTTTAGATGTGTTTTTATTTCTCTTGAGTAAATAACCAGAAGTCGAACTGCTAGGTCATATGGTAATTCTATGTTGAACTATAAAACAGTTTGAGGAACCATCAAACTGTTTTCAATAGCAGTTGTTATCATTTTATATTGCCACCAATGTATAAGGGTTCCAGTTTTTTCACATCCTTTCCAACACTTGTTATCTTTTTTTTTTAGCCCCATCTGGATGGCTGGGACAATTCTAAGGATATGGTTGGTCTTCTCCCCACCATGTTCCCTATTCTTCCTTCATCTGACAAGGAAGGTGACTCTATCCACCTCCCATTGGAGAATGTGGCCACATTATTTCCAAATATGTACTGTTGTAGTTTTACTGTATTTATAATTTAGTGAAAAAAACAAAGGAACAGTCCTATTTAATCTCTTATAAATTCTTATGTGACAAATGATATTGCAAAGAGAAGAGGTAAGTCAACACCTATGATTTTTAATTTAAGTACAAGTTTAAGGTAAGACTTTAAGTGATAAATATCCCCAAACTTGATCAGACACTAAGAAAAAATAACTAGAAGTAAAAAACTTCCTAAAAAATAAGTTGGTTGTAGTCCTGCAGAGATCAAGAACAATAATCCAAAATCCCTTAACACCGTATGAAAAACAAATACACCGTTTAAAACAATGTCTTTTGAGAATGGGTTATGCGTGTCCCAAAGCACTGCTTCCACTTGGTTCTTGGGGAGGCTCTTGGGGTGATGGGCTCTGGTTGCAAGTTGTGTTCATTCATTTAGTGTATCATTCAAATATTATTTTCTATTGAAAAAATCATCCCAGAACAGTCATTCTTAACCTGGGTTCCTCATACTCACAAGAAACTTATGGACAGAATGCGGGGAGGGTCATCTGTGAACCCTAGACAGGAAAAAGTATGTCTTTATTTTTACTAACCTGCAACTGGCACTTCTTTTAATTATGAATGTAGGCCACAAGCCATAGCAATGTCAGAGAACTATCTATAACTTTGTCATCCATAGAAATCATAAATATTTTTCAATTTATATTATAGTGCTGCAGATACTGCCCCCAAATTTTTATACTAATTTCTTCTTTGAAATTCCAATAGCTATTAGACCTACTACTATATGACACATGATGGCAGTTTTTCTGTGTAGAGATAACTATGCAACATAGCTGGCCAACTATCAAGCAATTTTGCAGCTAATAGTTTATTTAGCCACCAAAATGGTAAAGTTGTTTCTTCTGATATTGGTCAGACATTTAAGATGCTTTCTAGTATTCTGCAATTCTAAATTTTTTGTTGGTCCATATGTGGAAGGATGTGAGTCATTTTCACGATGTTTAAGTTCCGCAAACTGCATATTTCAAATGACGATTCTTAACTGTCTGTGAAGGTGGCATGGCTTTTGTACATGCCTGACGGTTCAAACAGCTATTGATATATGTTAATATGACCTAATGTCTCACTGTTAACAAACTGCTCACTGCCATGGGTAATGCACAGTACTGTAAGTTCTGTATCAGTGCTTATTTGTTGTTCTTGTTATAATGCTTTAAATTTATTTTATTAATTGAAAAACATTATTCTGAGAAAAGGTTTTATATTTACCAGATTGTTACAGGGGTCCATGGTACAAAAAAAGATTAAGAACCTCTGCCTTAGGGAACCAATCATGTATGAATCTAAGAAACTGTATACAAAGTTTTGCTTGTATGCGTATGGGTACATCTCTGTAAAGAAGGATCATAGCTCGTATCCTATTTTCAGAAGTCCCTGACCCTCCCAAAAGATTAAAATTATGTTATATTTTTGTTAATCTAAGTGAAATAACTTTTATTTTCTATAAATAATCAGATAGGCTTTTTCCCCCCGGTCATTTCATGCTAAGACTAACCACCAGAAACTGGAATACTAAGGCAGACCTGTAAGATCAGTCAGGACAGCCTTTGTTAAGTTTTTCTGCACTAAAGTAGCTGGTACCAAGAAACAATTCGAAAATGTGGAAATCCAAATGTTCAACTAGGAATTCACTGGGATAGTTCTGCAAATTCAAGAAATGATAACAAGAAATTATTAGAGATTTTTATACATCAAAAATATACTCAACATGAATTGTAACATGGAAGCAGCTAACCTAAAACAGGCTTAAGAAGTCTCCATCTAATTGCATAAGCACAAGGTGGCAAACCATTTCCCAAAATGGTTCTAAATAAGGAAAATTCACTAATACAAAACTGCAGGCCATACTATTGCTACAATAGTTACTTTTAGCATAGCATAAATATAAATGTAAACGCTTCTTACCCTTTCAATACTGTGTTGCAAACGTAGTTTCATCCTTACAACTTCCTGTTGCCGAAAAAGCTCTTTAAGTGGATCTGACAGTGAAGGTGGTGGAGTAATCTAATAAAAAAAATACATAAGTAAAAGTATTAGGTTTATTTAAAATAATGGATGCTTATAAAATTAAACGCTTTTAGTGCATAACTTGATAAAAATGTAAATTCTAAAATTCTCTGTATTAAATAATATGGTAACAATTATACAACTGGTTGTTACTTCTCAATTTCAACTGTGAAACACAGCGGAGCATTCTAGCAAACCTGGATGTTTTAATTCTGAGACCACAGAAAATTTCAAAAAACAAATTAGAAGGACTAAGGAAGTTATTTATTAGACACATTTTAGAGCATCAGTGATAGCTCACAGACAGGGAGGGAAGAGTCACAAAAACAGAAAATCATCTAGCAAACAATACTAAAGATTAGAGCAGTCTGAGTGTATCAGTACAGTTAGGTGAAGACACGATCAAAATCAAACATTAAAGTGCTGAGTTTTACATTTAATGAATTGTCTTTTATAAAAATAGATGAAATATGTCCTGTACTAGATTTGTGATTCTTAAATTTCTTTATTACATATTACTTAGTCTACCCATACTCCAAAAAGCTATGGTCAGTTCATCTCTGATTGTTCTGGTGGACTGTGCTTTCTTGGAGACTAAGGAAGCTGAACCAATCTATGCATGCACTCTACCATTAATATAAAGAGACATTCAAGTATGGCAATAACTGTCTATGATCCCTGAATATTCTCCCTCCAGCCCTTGGAGTATCTATATTGTCCCACCTTCTCATCCTAGCTTGTAATTATTGTCAGCATATTATAGAGCAAAGTAAGATATCTTAGTATGTCTGGCACAGTACAGTAACTTAGTTGACTGTTCTGAAGGTGCAACAAATAGATACACGTGCTTCGTGATGTGGTACAACAGGAATTATACAATACCATATTTGAAAAGCAGCTGCCAAAGAATCAAACCTGGAGCTAATCAAGATTTTATATTTATAATCAGTACACAGTTTTCAGGAATTATGGGGGACTGAAAAATAATGTTAAATAACATAAGGATTCAATTAGTTGAATCAATGTGGAAAATACAAGACAAATAACTTATTGGGGCTGACCATTTTTCAATGAGCTGGCTAGTAACTGCAATAATACATTTGCTTGATTTCTATGTCCTGTAAACTTCTTTAAATTTAACAAGAAGAGTTAAGAGTAGAGTTTGGTGCTATTATTGTAGTTTTGCAAAGTCATACAGGCCTCCTTCAAGCAGCACAGAGGAAGAGTATATGTTCCTTTGAGACTGGGATGCCAGAGAAAGCTTCTTCCAGAGAAGCTTTTGACCCAGAGAATGCCTGAGTCCTAACTTAAAGGAAGAGTTAAGAGAAATGAGTTGTGGGGAAAAAAGAAAAGGAAAGGAGGGTGGGAGATAATTCCTAGAAGAGAGGGGGGTATGAGCAAATGCACAAAACAAAGAAACAGTATGGTGCCTGGAGGCAACTACAAGCAGGCTTGAGTTCCTGGAACATCACATTTGAGGGACATCAAAGAATGGTGGGATATGAGGCTAGAGAGATCAGCAGGGGCAAAGTAAAGGTTGTAGTCTATTTGGTAAACCAGCTTTTTAAAAACTATGTTCCACAGAACACTGGGTCCATAATGACGATTTACAGGAAATGGTTTCAAGAACAAGTTAGGGTTACCTTGTATATGCGTATATGTAGTACTTATTTGGGGTGTGTCCCAATTACCAAATTAAATTTTAATGATTCTGAGAAGTCCTGTAATGAACAAACCTATTCATTTTTAGATTAATGGTGTTTCCCAAACTTATTTGACCGTGAAACCTCAGCTCCCCTCCCTCCCCGCACCAAGGGATTTAATTAGCATGTGATGGAACAGATATTATGCATAACACATTAGGGTAAATGTTGTATGCGATGGGGAACCACTAAGAAGTCTTACAGCTCAACACTGTGTCCGGAGAATAGATGTTAGGGGAACAAGATTGTAGGCAAGGAATTAAGGAAGCAGACTGTTACATTGGTGTAAGATGGAGGAGGGAGTGGAGGGGATGGGGTATAAAAATAATGGGTGAGTGACTGACTCAGGATAAAAAAGAGGAAGCAGCAGAAGAGGACTTGTAGGTCCTTTAGCCTAAAGACTGGATGGCTCATACCAGAGAACACAGGAGGGGCGAAAAGAGAAGCAGGCTTTGGGGTAAGTTCAGTGCTGATACGTTGAGTTTGTAGAGCTTATGGACATTCAACTGGAGCTATCCAGTTAGCAAAAAAGAAGCTGAGGAGAGCGGTTTGAGCAGAACATATAAATTGGGGGAATCTTAGCATATAGTAATGTATATAGTAGTAAAATCACCAAAGGAATATATGGAAAACTGTCTGAAGAAACGTTCCCTTTGCTGCTTTCCTCATCTACCTTTAAGTAAATCATGCTTAGAAATTTTGTCTTTTAGTATCTGTGCATCCCATGAGTTTCTAGAATATACAATCTCTTGCCAGCTTTTCAGGGATGGATCCTTCGATCCTTTCTTCCTTCGATCCTTCCTTCCTTCTTCCCTCCCTCCCCTCTTTTTCTTGCTCTTTCTTAACCTCTGTAGGGTTTTTGTGTGTTGGTATCAGTGACCTCAGTAGGTACCAGGTAATGGCAAGTTTTTTTTCTTTGCCTCTCCCTGTTCATCTGATTTTGGGGAACTTGACCTGCAGTTTTATTTTTCCTGCCCTTGATTTCCTCTGGAAAAATGGCAGCATTCTGGTCAAATTATGAGAAAAATATTTGATACAATAATAAACAAACTGACTTTGGAGACATTTTACCACATTTCTAATGGGTTCTATAATCAGAGCACATAAATGTGAAGAGATAGCTTACATAAAATGGCAATTAGCTGACTGCGAGGAAACAAATGGATAAAATCATATTGGAAGGTAAGAAAAATAATGTAGCATCAAGGTGATTTTTGTTATTGAGATGTTTATCATTTTTTGAAACTAAGTTGTGAACGAATGAGTTTTAGGCTAATACAGTCAAAAGCAGAGCTTTTTAAGAGCAAAAGGTGGGGATTTGTATATTAGCTCCAGTAAATATGAACCTTAAAGTCATTGTGAGCTGGATAGAACGTTACCCCTTAAATCTGTACAACACTAACGGGCTATGGCATATACTATTTCAACCTGTTTTGAGGCAGGATAGGCATTATTGTTTTACAGACGTGAAAAATAAGGACCAGAGAATTATTCAAGATCACAGTTGGTTTGTAGCAAAATCTAGACAAACTCATGTAATGTTACTTGGAAATCCACTGCTTTTTCTACTATACTATGCTGTGTGTTTCTCTACTTTAATAATTCTCATTAAAACAAACAAACAAGCAAGCAAACAAAAAACTCCCCACTACATCCAGAAATTATTCTCAGCTCTGTTTACAGCCGCCTTTGAAATGACACTTGATCCAACTAAACTCTAATTTAATTAATGTTATATCCCCAGAGTTGCTGCAGGGGATTAAACTTATATTACCTCATCTCTGCAGGAGTAAGAAAAGGTAAACACAGGCACACAAAATGTATACACAAATATGTATCACACTGTATATATGTGTGTGTGTGTGTGTGTATATATATATATATATATATATATATATATATATCATATGAATATGAATACACACACACACACACACACACACACACACACACAGCAGACAGTGCAAAAAGACAACCTAACTAGACTAGAAATTGTTTTTGATGAAATAGTTTGTACAAAGTTCTAATTTAAATGAGTTTTTTATAGTTTTACCTATATTTCAAGCCTATGATACAACATATTTCAGTTAAAATTTCTTACTCTTTAAGGAGAAATAAAGGAAACAAGAAAATTTTTAGTGTATATTCATTAAATCATTAACAAATTATTTTGCTAAAAGAATTTGAAAGAATGACATATTTACTTACAACTCTATTCTTTTAAATCTAATACTACTGCTTAACTAGTAGGGTAATAAAAAAAATCTATCTTTTAAAATTTAAAAGGCACTAGTATCAAGTTTTGTGGATGTGAATGTGAGACTAAAAAAACCATCTTTCTTCGAATTTTTTGATCTTCTCTGAACTAGACTTTGAAAGAAGGAACATGTGCAAAGGCTTGATGTGAAACATCATAGACTAGCCTGGGGACCATCATTAGGGCAGTAACTACAGCCACGCCTAGAAAAGTATGGGAGGACCTGTACACGATGATGGGGACTTTGGTCTATAGAAACTGGGAGTTTCTAACGATGTTTAGCTGGGTAGTCACATAATCAGATCTGAGTTTTATATAAGGAATACAAACAATAAGAAGGCTTGAGATTGACAGAAGAGATTAGACTAGAACCTATGGCAACTGTTCAGAATGTCTGTGATGCTCATTTCTGATATCCAGTTGGCACAATGCTTAGCGCTGTTAATGAATTATTTGCATATGTGATATTTTGAATATTTGACTATGTAATATGCACATATGTGAGTGAACAGCTTAAGGAATTAATGAGGTCCTTGCTGACAGTGATAAGAAAGAGAAGGGGAAAGGAAATGAGATTAATCAATATGACTTAGTAACTGATGTGATGGGAAGGCAGAGGGGATGAGGTGAAGTTTGAATTTTGGGTTCCCAGACTGGGAAATTAGACAGCAGGTGATAGTAACTAAAGCAGAGGGGGCAAAAAGAGCGCTCTGAGATACAATTAAGTTTGGTATTGGACATAATGATTTTAAGGATACTGGGGGACATTGTCCAGAAGCAGCTAGATCCACGGTTATAGAAATCGGTAGTGCATTCAGGGCTGGAGATAAATTTGGGACTCACTCTACAATAGATAAAATAATGTCCTAACTCTTAATCAGATTATAGCTAACAGAAGCAGACATGTAAACAATGATATTATGGAGGAGGGGTATAAGAAAGACACAAGCAATTCTGCTTTGATAACATTCCCCACAAAGGTGACATCATAGCTGGAACAAAGGCATGGCAGAGAATAAAAAGGAGGGCCTGGCAAAAACACCATCTCAGGTAAAGGAAACAGCACTGCCAAAGTTCCAAAAGTAGTGAACAAGAAATTTCTGCAGAAGAGTGAGTTCAGTTTGGTGGAAATATTGGCTGAGTTTGGAAGTAGTGAGAAAATGAAGCCAGAGGGGTATACTGGGGTAAGACTGTGAAATGAATGGTTTTGCTATGCTTAGATGTGGATTTTAAACTGTAGGCAATGACAAGCCAGCTAATCACAGCTGACGTCTTTAAAGTTCTATAGTTTTTGAAGGGGTAAATTTAATAACAAAAGAGATTGGTCCAGCAGAGAGTAGAAAAAATAAAGTGAAAATAAAGTTGCTGCAATGTTCTAAGTGAGACATAATGATGAAGGCCCTAAACCTAGGCAGTGGTAGAAGGTACAGATTCTGGATAACATTCTACAGTAGAGAGAATGGTTAGAATTTGGTGACTGATAGGTTTCTACTTGGATATCAAATAAAGACTTGTTTTTTGAGAGAGTGAGGGATAAATCATTCCTGTGGCTGTGTGAAATCTGAGATCAGAGTGAATGCCATCGTGCATGGTTAGATTCCTACCCCCACCCCTACCTTTCAGGAATGAGGCACTCATCCACCAGTGCCTAGGAGTGTTGGGGGCTGACAGCTAGCTCTCACTGGAGTTAAGAATTATGTTTCAGGGAAGCATGTTGGAATGGCCAAGGTCATGTTTCCTCTGTGAGTGCAGGCTATTTATCAGAAAGGCAATCCTACTCCAGAGCTCCCATGGGTTCAGCTGAGGTCACTGTTGTAATTACATTTCAGTTCTACTTCTCACTGCCCAATTCTGCTTCCCTCACACACTTATATTGTTCCTAATAGCACTCACCAATAAACCTCTTGCACGTAATCTCAGCTTCCTGGGGAACCAAACCTATGGCAGGTGTCTGAAGGTCACTTAGGTGAAGCTGCCCAGGAGGCACCTATATTTGATTCTGGAGATCAACAGATATATGAGGTGTGATCAAACAATACGGTGAATGTTTAAATTAAAAAAATGTATTACAGTAAAAGATGCATTGCCATTAATCCCCTGTAAAAATACTCCCTCTTGCTTTGAACACACTTATCCCATTGTTCTTGCCATTTTCTGAAGCAGTCAGTTCTGGAAGTCCTTTCATGAGTGTCTTTAGTTGCGCTATCGTGGCTGCCTCGATGTCCTGAATCTTTTTGACTTTGGGGAAGAGCCAGAATTCACACGGTGCCAGATCCGGTGAATAAGGTGGATGAGGACACACCGTAATGTTTTTTTCGACAGAAATTGCCATGTACCAGAAGCGATGTGTGACATGGAGGGTTGTCATGATGGAGGATGACTTATGGCACCCCTTAAAACACACCTTCTCTCAACCGTAGCTCACACCTGACTGACTGCACCGAACAAGTTGGAACTTGTCACACTCTGTTACTAAGGTTCGATGCGCTGCTTTCTGTATTGAAGATCTCTGCCTTTCCGTTGGATGGCACTCAGCAGCAGCATTCACCATATTTTGTGATCACAACAGAAGGACTGTGTCACATATCGCTTCTGGTACGGCAATTTCTGTCAAATTAAAACATTATAGTGTGTCCTCATCACTTTATTCACCAGATCTGGCACCATACGACTTCTGGCTTTTCCCCAAAGTCAAATGAAAGGTAAGTTTTGAATTGATTCGAGGCAGCCACGACAGCTCAACTAAAGACACTCATGAGAGAGGACTTCTAGAACTGCTTCAGAAAGTGGCAAGAATGATGGGATAAGTGTGTTCGGAGCAAGGGGGAGTATTTTGAGGGAGACTGATGGAAATGTGTCCTTTACTGTAATAAATTTTAAAAAATTTAAACATTCACCATATTTTCTGATCACATCTCATAGATTTGGCTATATAACATTTTCTGGGGATTACCTGGCATATGGAAAACTGCTGAAACCGTAGTAATATGTAAGACCACAATGACCAAAAGATAACTGAAGAACTGATTCCCAGAGAACTTAGACAAAGGGTGGATAGAAGAGTCATTATAGTCAGTGAGGCAAGGTAACCAGACGACAGTACCATCATGAAAGACCGGGGCGGGGACAGAGGGGGATTTTATGAAGACCAAGATGGTCACAATGTCAAACGTGACTGAGATCAAGTAGAAGGAAAAAGAGGCCAACAAATCTGGCAATTACAAGCGCTGGTGACCACTGCCAATGGATGACAGTTAAGGGATGAATAGGAAGTAATACACAGGAAACATGAGGCACAGACTACTCTCCAAGAGTGCAACAGTGAAGGGAAGAGAAAGGGTGAGCTTGGCGAACTGGCAGTTAAGGGGTAACTTTTTCTCTCCAGAATGAAAGAGACCCAATAATTCAGAGTGGGTAAAGGCCAATGGGAGAGCGAAAATTGAAAACTACTAGTGAGAAGTGTTTTAACAGAGGAAGGTTCCAGAGAAGACTGGAGGGAATGGGATCAAAAACACATTTAAAAGAACTACCCTTTAAAGAAATAAAAACATACCTCCTTTGGGACACAAGGAAAAGCAGGTAAGGATAAACAAAATACTGTAGACCAGTGTTGTTCAATAAAGTAGCCACTAACCACACATGAGTGGGTACTTACTGAAATGTGGCTAGTTTAAATTGAGATGTACTATTAAGCACATCTTCAAATACTTAGTACAAAAAAAATATAGAATATGTCATTAATAATTTTTATGTATTGATTATATTTTGAATTATTATGGATATATAGGGTTAAATAAAATATTAATCTTAACCTGTTTTTTACTTTTAAAAATGTGGCTGCTAAATAATTTAAAGCTACATATATGACTTGCATTATATTTCTATTGTACAGCATTGCAGATGCATATCAAGTGATGTTACTTACTGTGGGAATGCAAATCTTGCTTAAAGGGTTTCCATCCAGGAGATATGATCCATTAAATGTCACATATTCATCATAATACTGAGGTGCTTGAGGAATAACACTACACAACAATTTGCGCTTTTCTTCAATTTTTTTCCTTATGTGCAAGTATTCAAAATATGGATTTGCTCTCTCTGAACTGTATGGTTGAATCTCATCTAGTTTTAGAGAATCTACAATGGCTGCCAGAGACTGCTGAGTTTTCTCTTTTGCTTGTAGTAAAGAGGGACTCACTTGCACAGGCTGTGGTACACGCGACACTTTCCTTTTCCGTGGGTGGTGAATTTGAGGATCATCTTCTTCAGTTAATCTTATTCTTCCTCTAGGAGATGAAGAGTCGCTGTCCTTTTCTGGTAACAGTGCACAGCTAGCAAGAATCTGCTTGCTTTGATTTGCCATTGTATTTGCTTTGTTTCTTGTCATCCTTTGAGGGATTTGGTTTTCGGTTTTATCATCTTCAGCATTTTCTTCTAATTCTACTTTGACTAACTGACCATATTTATGCATTTCTAGTTGAGCTGGTTGTTGTGAATGGTTTTCCAGACTTGATAAAGTGCTTTGTTGTGATTCTTCATCTTCGATGGAAAGCAAACACTTTTCGCTTTCAGGACAAAGTTTTGGATTATCTTGTTCATTTAGATTTCCTTTTGGCATCCCTATATTCATTTCACATAAATCAGAATCACACTTATCATTCAAATGAGTTAAAACCAAACTCTCCAGTTTGCTTTCTTTTTCATGTGCAATAACCTGAATATCAGAAGTACTATTTTCAACTTCATGGCCACTGGAAGACTTATACATTAGTTTGCTAAATGCATAATGTATATTTAACTGGGAAGAGGAATCACTTCCATTGAAGCCCTTTTCTGGTGGTACTACAGGCAAAGTATTAGCCTTCTCAAAATTTGGTGAGGCTTCTTGAATAGTGCTTTCAGAGTACACTGGTACAAAGGTACCTGTCTTCTGAACATCTGTTAGGGCAAAAATATTCTCCATATCTTTTGTAGATTCACTATCAGTATCTAAAACAGAATTGATAATTTGAACTGCATTTTTCTGTTGTAAAATACCTGGCTCTTGATTGGCAACACATGACAAAGACATATGTTTAGAAATAGATTCAGCATCTGAAAGTGATTGGCTGTGGAAAGAGCAAGGTTGCTGTGAAGGCAGAAAAGACGCTGCATCCTGAGCACACGAGTTTACTGGCAGTTCAGTCTGGTGCAGGGATAAAAAATCAGTATTCTGTTCTTTCAATATTTTGTTTTCAGAATTACAAAAATCCTGAACAGAAGAATCTTGATCAGGTGTACTAGAATTTGGGCAGATAAAGTCACTGGTGCTTAACGATTCCAGTTTATTAACACACGTCTCCCATGATTTATTTTGTATCACACCAACCTGGTTAGATGGCTCTAAATGCACAGGACTGTCCATTAAAGTGCCCACTGGAGCAGTACTCTTGATAACATTTGTATCAGCTGAAATACATTTGCTGTTTACAGATCTAGTTGGAGAGGCTGCAAAACTGGAATGTATGTTAGACACATTTGAAAGTTCTCTTTCAGGCACATGTGAGGATACCTCAGGTTTGGGAGAAGGACAATTATCTCTTGGCACAGCTAAGCCACCTTGATTGCTTTCTTCTGATATTGTTTGGAATTGTTTTGTATGTTCACAAATGACAGATGACATACTACACCTTCGAATTTCTACAGTTGGTCTCCCTTCATTTATAACTAGTTTAACATCTTCTACAGAAGATGATCGGAGATGGGGTGTTGGAAGTCTGCTTGTATATGGTGGTTTAATCCGCTCTGGTAGTTCAGCCAGGCTATCTAACTCCCTTTCATGAAGGGCAGGAGATTTGGCAATTGGCAAAAAAGGTGACTGGGAAAAGGACATTTGGGAATCTGAACCCTCTAACATAAAGTCAGAATCGTACTCAACTAGCGGCCTTGGGGTTGTCACTGTAGTATGACAGGAATCTTCTGAACTAGCAACCGAAATCATGGATACAGATCTGGAGCTGAGACCCGGCTTTTCACTTTCTGATCTAGGAGATCTGTTTAAGCTGTTATCTGAAACAAAGGATGACTTCCCCAAACTCATTATATTTTTGGTGTCGACAGATTGTGATCTGTTACTTACAGCATCTTTAGATTGCTTCTCCTTGGTATATGCATCAGTCAACTCTGAACTCTTTGACCTAGTAAGTTCTTTATTTTTGGACTCAGCTAGTATATGCTTTGTTTTCTCTTTATCTTTCATTTTAAGTTCTAAACAATTACGATTTCTCAATCGTTCCTTTTCTTTTTGCTTAATTTTTTCCTTATGTTTTTTGTGCCACTGCTCTATTTCTAGATCTTTCAGGCTTAGCATTCGCTCAAAACTTGTCTGCATTAAATCATCATTCACTAACCTCTTTTCTTTAGGTCGAGTATCTTTTGATACTGGCGATGACTTAGGTTTGGGCTTATCTGCTTCAGATTTTAGTTTGAGTAAACTATTTAGTTGAATTTTATCCTTATGTTTGTCTCGTTCTTTGTATCTGTCAATGTCTTTATCTTTTTTATCTTTTTCTTTTCCATCAGTTTTCAAAGGTTCATCTTTTGTCTTTTCTTTAAGGGATAAAGTTTTTTCATGTTGTGCTTTACTACTGTCTGCTATACTTGTTTTCTTCTCTTCCTGGAAGTGTTTGGAATTAGTTATATTTACAGTTTCTTTATCTTTAGATTTTTCCTTTTTATCTACCTCCCTGTCTTTATTTTTGCTTTTTTCTGATTTAGTGTAGTCACTATTATCTGACTGTTTGGTTTTTTTTTCCACCAAGTGCTTTTCTTTGCTTTCTGCTAGATGCCTCTCTTTTTCAGGTTTTTCTTTGTCATGTTTTCTATCCATCTTTTCTCTACTTTTCTCTCTGTCATCATTTTTTTTAATAGTAGTAGTATTTTTTATCTTCTCACTTTCTTTATGACATTTCTCTGTGTGATGTGAATATAGCTTGTCTTTTTCTTTTATTCTGTCAACACACTCACTAAGCTCTAATTTGTCTTTCTCTGACTTATGTTCATGCTTTGTCTTCTTCTCTTTTTCAGAATTTTTTCTTTCAGCCTTCTCACTGTCCTTTTCTTTACTTTGAAATCGTTTCTCAGATTTTTCCTTACTTTCTTTTATATGCTTTTCTTGTTTTTCAATTTCTATTTCCTTTTCCATTGAATGTAACCCTATAGAATCCTCACTGGCACTTATACCTAAAGAACTGAATTCTGTCTCTTTATCTATAGGTACATTCTCTCTTTCTTCTTTTAAATCTTTTATTTTTTCCTCTCTAAAGGATTTCTCACTTTCCTTTTTAATCTTTTCTCGTTCTTCTTTAAAGTTCCTCTCCTTTGACACATGCTTTTCCTTGGTTGATTTATCATCTTTTATGTTTTTTTCCAACTTTGATTTTTTTTCTAATGTTAGGGACTCGTGTTCCATATTTAAAAACAGATCTTCAGTTTCATCACTTTTAAAAAAATTCTCTTTCCAAAATTCTCTATCAAATTCCACACTCCGCTGCAGCTCTTTAGCACCATCCCTATTTTTGTATTTTTCCTTTTCACCTTCAAATTCTTTTTTATGCTTTTCTTTTTCCCTCTCTTTATGTTTCAATTTGTGCTTTTTTAATGTTTTACCTTCTTTATCCATTTTTTTCAGCGTGCAATCTGAATTTTCAAATGTTGGACTATGATCGTCATCCTTTATTTTAGCATTTGACTTTTCACCAAATTCTAAGTGAAAATCTTTATGATGTTTGTTTTTTTCCTTATGCTTACAACATTTTACACTTGAACTTTCTGGCAAGAATTCAGATTCTGTATTATCATATCGAACAAGATCAGGCTGTAAAGACATTTCAGAACTTCCTGGTGATAAACATGTCTTGGTATGTTCTTGTTTTAGTGGTATGGATTGCTTTTCACTTAGTCCACAAGAATGTTTGGGAGATTTACCAGTGGAAACATGAAATAAATGTAATGAAGTATCATCTTTTGGGCTAAAAGATTTCCTAAAATTCCCCTCCTCTCTGGTCTTTTCTGAACAATCTAGTGTAGTATTAACTGTCAAGTTTGTTAGTCTGGTATTTTCTTTCCCCTCTTTTTCTTGCTTCAGCTCTTGGTTCTCTTTGTTTTTATTCTGGTTCTTTAATTTTCTTTTAACTTTGCCTTTCTGTTTGTGTTCATTCGAAACACCATATTCCTTTTTGGTTTGTACATCGGAATTTGATGTTTCAGGGACTGGGCATGGCGTAGAAACCTTTTTGTTCTGAAGAATTTCTTCATCTGAACTTTCAGAACTTGAATACAAAACCCTAGATGGCTTCTGTTTTTTACTTTTAAACGATTTAGGATAGAAAGCTTTATCCTGTTTTGCAAATAAACTATTCTTTTCTACTTCAGATTCATTCTCTTTTCGTAGCTCTTTCCTAAGAATATGCCTATCATCAATCATTTTATCTATTTCTTCATCATCATCATCTTTGAACTCATACTCATCAAGGGCAGATGGAAGAGGTGCTTTACTGGGAATTAGCTGTTTACTTTCACAAATGAGAGAGTCTTTCTCTGTCTCCGAGTCAATATTTTCATCAACACTGGAAGGGTTTACAGACCGAGCCTCTTCAGAATCTAGAATAAGGGAGAAAAAAAAAATCTGTTGCTGGCCAAAAGACAATTATCAGAAAAATAAGACTGAGAGAGAAATATAGCACCCACAGTAAATATTTCAAACAATTCAGAAAAAAAAAATTCACATTTATATATGCAATTGAAATATGTGAGAACGCTGCTACAGTGTTGTGGAAAACCTTTATAAAGATTCTGCTTCAGGATGAGATCCCTTGACACTTCAAATACACATATACTGAATTTACAATACATATATCACAAATATATAATATAAAAATGAACAATATAAAGCAGAAGTTCACAACCCAGGCGACTGGGTGGATTCAGGGGAAACACTGGCAAGTAATGTTTTATAAAATTTTACATATATGTATATTTTTCTTTCTGGAGAGAATATTTAACTAGATTCTTTGATGCAAAAAAGATTAAGAACTACTAATTTAAAGGGTTAATCAAATAAACATCACAGATTATTTTATATGTTTCTGAATTTTTATTAGTGAAATCGTAAGGGATCAAGTGATTCCCATAAAGGACAGTAACGTAAGTAAAGCTGAATGGTTTTGACTATACAAGAAATGACGACTTGGTTTTAAGAAATCAGAAAAATCAAAATAAATATATCCCTTAATTACATAATCCAGCTAACAGATAAACAGATACACAATTTGAAAAATGCTACTCCATTCCTTAGTTTTCTTATCTATAGTAATGTAGACTTGATACTAATACACATTATCGTATAATAAAGGGAATAACAGACTCAATTCTTATATATTTTTAAGTACATGAAAATTTATTTTAAGTACATGAAATTTAATTGCATCAAAACTGTTGCATAAATATAGCCAAAGTACTGCTAGATTCTATTACATAGTATCATTTTTAAGAAAAAATATATTTTTTTTCTTTTTAGGTGGGCATCTTTTGTTAGCTGAAATGTATGTTGTATACATGGGGCCTCTCATTGAAAACCCAGGCCTCTAACTAAAGGAAAAGAAAACAGGCCTCTGACCAAGGGGGTAGGGGTGAGGGGAACTAAACTCATTGAAAAATGATAATTAAATACTTCATTTACTAAGTATTTAATATTAAAATTATAAATTTATTTTAAAACATTAAATTTCCTCTAAAGTGATCTAGCTCTCAAATATTCTCTTTGCAAGAAAATTCAAATTCCAGAAATATTTTGGAGTCTATAAAGTACTGGGCACTGTAGAGGAGCTCTAGAGAGATCACAATCTTGTTTTTCTAGAAGAGGTGGTAATATTCTAATACAATATTATTACCAGATGCCAATGAGTGATATAGTTGACATATTTAAAAAAGAACATTTTTGGCATTATAACTGCTTGTACATATGTAAAAAAATATAATTCTCCATTCCCAATTATCAATATTGCAACACACAGTATCAAACTATAAAACTTTGCTGCAAAAAAGGAACATCTATTTTGGGAGTATTTACTTTGGTCCCAATAAAATGAATACAAAAATGTGTACTTATACAACAGGTGTTATTTTGTCTGTTAATGCCTTATTTATATATTTGTTCTTAAGTACTTCTCCATTTGTAGTTTCCAAGGATTTAATTATTTATGGTTTTGTTTCTCATTTAATGATTAGTTTTACTGGAAAGTGGGAATGATTTTTTTTCCTTTGTGTATCCTACAAACCTCAGTTCTATACTTAGAATCAGTCTTCAATAAATATTTATTATGCTCCACAGGCAGGCACATAGTGCTAGGAGCTAGGGATGAAAAGATGAAAAAGACACAGTTCTGTTTCTTAACAGTTATATAACTTGAGAATTGCTAGAATGGCAGTAAATACTAGGTCCAAAGGGTGTGCCTGGGAAAGCGTCTGCTGGGGAACTGGAGAAGGAAAGCAGGCTTCTCAGAGAAGTAGCACTGAAGTTGAGGCATGGAGAATATATAGGAATTTCAAGTAGGATTTAATGGCATGAAAATATTATAAACATGCAGCTCAAATCACAGCATGTATACCATTTCATATATGGGTTTTTATCATTTAACAGATCACAGCCATTTTATTTAGAAGTTATATTTCCTTCATTACTATTTTTAAGGGCTGCATATTAAATTGAGTTAATACATAATCATTTAAACTGATTTTTTTACTGAGGGGACAGTCAGGTTGTTTCCAATTATTTGATGTTATAGATATTTAATAAGGTAGAAAAATCTTTGTATATATTATAACTTGAAAATGACAGTACATTCTTTTATGTCTGTATGTGGGTGTAGGAAAAAAGAGAAATGCATCAAAACAGTATCTAGTAAACTGGCTGGAGGAATTATGGGTGAATTTCTCTTCAAGCTTTTCTATCTTTTCCAAATTCAGATGCATTACTTTTACCTTCAGGAAAAACACGGTTTAAAAAATTCACTAATAGGTATAATATGGTATCACTTTTTTTTTTATTATCAATGTGGCTCATTTTTCTATGTGTTTGTATTTCCTCCTGTGTAATGCCACTTTATAATTTCTTCAGCCTATGTTCTTCTGGTCCTTTTTTTTCCTGCTTATGCACATTTATACATTACTTAAATTATACTACACATATAATCTTATGTATATTTCACTTATTATATCATAGTGCTTACCATTCTGAACATATGCATTAAAGGAGAAATGCAAATTCTGTAAGGGTTACACATACCGTGTTTGCTCGAAAATAAGACCTAGCCAGACCATCAGCTCTAATGCGTCTTTTGGAGCAAAAATTACTGTAAGACCCGGTCTTACATTATATTATATTATATTATATTATATTATATTATATTATATTAGACCCAGTCTTACATTAAAATAAGACCAGGTATTATATTTTATTAGACCCGGTCTTATATAAGACCTGGTATTATATTATTATATTATATTACATAAGACACGGTCTATTATATTAAAATACGACCGGGTCTTATATTAATTTTTGCTCCAAAAGACGCATCAGAGCTGATGATCCAGCTAGGTCTTATTTTCAGGGAAACACGGTATATATGTGTCCGGAGAGATGCAAGGTTTATTTGTGTTCCTGATTCAGCGGTTGAAGGTAATTAAGCAATGCTCTCTAATGCAGATATGCCTTTCTCCCTGTGGTTCTTTACAAAAGACTCGTACTTTTTAAAAAGGCAAAAGTGTCAGTTCTAAAGTGAATAAGTTACCCTGGTGCTAATTAATGTCCATGATAAGAGTATGGAATTACCACAGTGAAGGACTGTAATCTGGCTCTGGTTGCTGAGTCGTATGTACCCATTAGGCGCGCTCCTCTGCACGCTGGTTTTCAGCGCCAGCAGCAATGACCAGAAGCCAGCTGGTTTGTGATCTCAGCAAAGGTACTACACCTATGTGACGTCACCTCACTTGCGTATCAGGTTGAAATCCCTTTTCTTCCCTAAGCAGCCTTAAACCTTTTGATTTACTTTGCCCAGGAATATAGATCAAGCCAGTCTTGGAATTCTAATGCAGTAGTAACTTAAAAGTGTTTGTTCTGCCTTTCTTAGGAGATAATTGTTTATAGTGAGAAAATTACACAGAATCTCCATATTCTCAACTTCTTGTAGTCAAAATGGCCACGGTTATCATTATACTATTTCTCAATTTGTTTCAATTGTTTTAGTCTTTAATATCTATTTAATCACTAAATTTGAGTCTGTATTTAAATATTTTACCAAATTATTCTTGACAAAAAGTTCATTTAAAATTTTTTAATGTTTATTATCTCAACAATTTCATTTGGGAAGCTAGAAGGAAAACGAGAACAACACAGATTAAGCAATCACTAACATGTAAAATATTTCATTAAGGCATTTTACTTTTCCATGACTAAAAATGCCGAATAGTAAAATGGAGCTTAATTGATTAAAAACACTTAAAATACCACATTTTGCTGTGTATAACGCATCCCCAGGTACAATGCTCTCCCATGTATAATGCACACTCACATTTTTGGCCCAAACTTTTAGGGGGAAAAAAAATCTTTCGTTTTAATTTCTTAGTTTAAAATTTTTTGTCTACCTGTAGGTACTTGTTTTTTGTATTATAAAGGAATTTTAGCATTTATTTTTAACATATTTTGGTATGAGAAATTTTATGTAACAAATAATTATAAAACACAAGAACCAGATATAAGGTACAAGAAATTTTGCATACCAGTAATAAATTTACAATATTTACACATCATAGAAAGCCAAGAACTCTTTGTCCTTTCAAGTTTGTTATTAGTTCAACAAAACCAATTATCGAATTCCAGGGTATTATTTTGCATACAGATAATGTTATTGATTTCTAGAGTTATACTTTTAACTCATAAGCATAAATAAAATTAAAAACATTTATATAGACAGGGCATTAGTACTACCCATGTATATAACGCACATCTTTATTTTTCCTTCACAAATTTGGGCAAAAAAGTGGGCATTGTACACAGCAAAATATGGTACATTTGAAAGTTGCTCTGGTACATCTCAAGGCACTTTCAGATATTGGCAATTAACACTAGTGACAGAGAACAGCTAAATGTTATGTGAGATCACTATGATTTTCAGGCTTGACTTTTTCCTTACATGGCTACCAGAAATTTCCATCTTTTCTTTTTTTTTTCTTTTTCATCTTTTCTTGTATGGTATCCAAAAGGAGCAGTAAGCAAATGAAAATGTGACTGATGCAGGCAGATGCCAGTATATAAAATAAATCCTTCCTTCAAAATCTCTCCAAAATAATCAGCATACATTTGACAAAGCAATTAATTACATTTCACATGCCTGACCAATTAAAAAAGTCAGCAGATGCTGGGCTTTTAAAACAGTGTGAATTATCTTAATAATTATACATTTTTAGAAAACATAATTATCCTAGTAATGTCACATATACGTATCTCAGGAGTGGGTGATGATGATGCAAAGCTAAATATACTATGACCCTGAACATAAAGAACTTACAGTCAAGTCTAAGGCTCTACTTTTCCTCTGAGATTCAACTATCTAACTTGAAACTTCTTGGGCTTCTTTCAACCACCTTAACTCAAGATTGAAAACATTCAACTGATTACTTTCTCTTCCACAACTGCTTCCTCTTGCTGCGTAAAGCCAGTATATTCCACTTCTGTGATGTAACAAACAATCTACTTACTCAAACTAAAAACCTCAGACCATTTTCAACTCTCTCAATTCCTCAACTTCTAAATACAACTGTTCAAAGTTTCAATCTCTGGACTATCTTTTAAATCCATCGTCTCTCTATTCTCATGACCACTGTCCCAACTAGGGTTTCTCATCATTCTTGCCTACATCAATTATCAACTTAAACCACAATGTGGCCAGCATTATATATCATATTGTCTCTTTTCATCTGAGGGTGCTCAACTCTAGAATAAAATAAAAATTCCAAAGATAATGACTTAAGACTTTTCAAAATCTGAAGCATTATCTCCACTACTACCACCATTTATTGAATCCTACTGTTTGCTATGCATTTGATCTTCACAACAGCAATTATTATCCCTATTTAAGAGACATGTAAACAAAGTCACAACCAGTTAGTAGCTTGTCCAAAGTTACCTCACCATTAGGGGATACAGCCCAAGATGTTCTGTCTGATTTTATGGGGTATTCTACATGGTTTCCCATCTTTCATTCCTTCTTGCTATATACATTAGCCATACCAGTATACTACTTCCTCCTTCACAAACTTCCATGCACATTTATGTGCATTTTGATCAGTTGCTCTTTATTATTTTCCAATTACTTAACCAGGAGATATTTTAGAATAGTGGTCAGGGAGAGGAGCAGTTTAAGAGTTAAAGAATTTATATACAGGAATGGCTTAGGGGTAGTCATCTGCTATGGGGAGGATGTTGGGTAGGGGATTTGTTTTGAGGCTATGTTTGCATTGGTATTTACTTGGTAATATTAGTAGTATGTTTATTTGGAATTGTTTGGAAGGAGGTAAACTTAACTTCTCATTCATCCCTTAGGAATATCACTGGTTTGAAACCATTCTGAAAGGTCTGCGTTTTTTTATCCCTGTTATTTTGAACACTGGGATATGGGAGGTCAAAGATTGCCTGTCTCCCAGAAAAGGCAAGGAGCAAAAGGAAGGCTACCTGCTCCACAATACTCCCAAATGCATCCACCTATTCTAGATGAGTAAGTGCTTAAATATATGCATACGAGGACTGACAATTAAGTTCATGAACTCATCCTAGAAAAAGTGCTACATACCTCATTGCTGAATATCACTACGGTCACCTTCGAAGTACTCCCACTGGGAAGCTATGCACTGACGCCAGCACCTAGTCCACCCTTCAAAGCAATTTTGGAACTCTTTCTAGAATGGCCATCAGAGTCGTCGTTGTATTACCCATGATGTCCTGAATGTCATCAAAATGTATTCCTTTCAATATTTCTTTCATCTTCAGGTAAAGAAAGAGGTCATTGGGGGCCAGATCAGGTGAGTAGAGAGGGTGTTCCAATACAGTTATATGTTTATTGGCTAAAAACTCCCTCAAAGTTTGCAATGTGAACTGGTGCAAGAGCCATGAATTGCTTGTGAAAAGTTCAGGTCATTTTCATCTAACTTTTTCATGCAGCCTTTTCAGCACTTCCAAATAGTAAACTTGGTTAACTGTTTGTCCAGCTGGTACAAATTCATAATGAATAATCCCTCTGATACCAAAAAAGGTTAGCAACATCGTTTTGACTCTTGATTTGGACTGAGGGAACTTTTTAGGTCGTGGAGAATTGGCTGACTTCCATTGTGTAATCTGACACTTTGTTTCAGGGTGGTACTGGTACACTCATGTTTTGTCACCAGTGATAATACAGCCCAAAACATCGTCTTGCCTTTCCAAAAGGTCTTGGCAAACTTTGACTCGCTTTTGCTTTTGTTCATCGGTGAGCTCCTTCAGGATCATTTTTGCACACACCTTTCTCATGCCAAGATTTTCAGTTAAGATTTTCCTGTTTTTCTACCAATGTTTATTTGGTCTGCTATACTTCTCTCAGTCAGTCGACGATTTTGACGCACAATTCGATGAATTTCTGCAATGTTTTCACCAGTTCAGCTCATTACTGACCTCTCTTCATCATTGACGCGTTCTCTCCCCTCAGAAAAACGTTTAATCCATCTGTACACTGCCATTTTCTTCATGGCATTATCCCCACAAACTTGGACTAACATGTCCCTGATTTCACTTCCACTCTTGCAAAATTTAACAAGAAATTTAATGTTTGTTCATTGCTAATTCAAGCTCAGGCATTCTTGCAGCAGCACACAAAAACATGCAATAATGAACGCCCCTCAGCAAGACAGCACCACATGTCGACATGAACACAGCTGTGAGACACTGATATACCAAGGTTATGAAACCTTACTGAGCTGTTTGTACAGTGCTGCCAATGTAAGCGTAGCAAGTTCGCAAACTTAATTGTCACACCTCATACAACCACACGATTCCCCTTTCTGTAAACTTACAAAGGTATACTACTTAATTAACAGCACCTGCTTAAATCTATAGCACCCAGAGAATGAAAAACTTCTGTATTTTATATTTGTGGGATGGAGGAGGACAGGGTTGGTAGAGTGCTGAGAAAAAGGGCCTATTTTTGGAATTTGGAAGTTCTTTGTGGGAAGGTAACCTCCAGTGAGGTAGTAGTAATTTTCTGCTTCTGTTTTCCATATTATTCAACAGATACTTCAAATATTAAGTCTATATACTTAGGGACTTTCATAATTCCTAGTATATAGTAAGTGCTTCAAGTATAAGACTTATACTTAGGGACTTTCATAATTCCTAGTATATAGTAAGTGCTTAATGAATGTAGAATAAATGTATAAATAGGAAGTTTTAGAACTGTATTAAGAAATCAAGTGGGAGTGCTTATGTGGGACAGAAGAACTGTAGAAAGGGATATAAACATGAAGTATGAATTTATCCACTCTATAATTTTGTATAGTATCCAGGTGGCAAATGATGTTGCCATTCACTGCTGATGTCTCCTTTTAACTCAGCAATTTGAAGAGTTGGCAAACAGTCCATATACCTGCCATTAGTTCCCATATCACCTGCTAGGGAGAGCATAGATCTGTTATGATTTGCTTTAAGCCACCCTTGGCTTTCACACATTTCACACTAATACACCTACCTTCCTCTACTAAACCACCAAGGCTCACCTTATCTTCCTATACCAAGCTCAGACTTTTCTATTATCAGCTGCTGAACCTTTTTCAGTTAATCAGAAATTTATTTTTAAACAGTGGCACCATGTTTATATAATGGAGTTTGTAGAATTATTTGAATACATATGTATTTTGTTTGTATGTTATGAAAATGGAAAAAATTGCTGACACTAGTAATACAATTAAGATAAAGATGGAAACTGCTAGATGTAGTAAAAGTGACAAATCTTTACCCTCTTTCAGTTCACTGAAATGAAGACTGTTCAACTGTGAAGGAAAATACTAGCTGTATCTATATATGAGTATGTAGATATATATTTATACAGTGTGTCAACATTTTGAAAAGTAGTGATAAAAATGTTTTAAAATTATAGGCAAAATCAGCATGTAAAATATTTAAATAAGTTATATAGAGAGTTTATGTCAATACTAAGTGCTAGAAATTCATTTCAAAAGAAGTCTAATGTTCACCTCAGTCTTAACAACAATTAAGAAAATTGATCAGAACCATTAAAATAATCTCCTCCTCAACCTCCAGCAAAATCCCCTGGTAATCACTATAAGCAACTCTTTCTTCCCAACATTATAGTCAGTTTACCATTAAACTCATTGCAGGTAAACTAAGAAAATTTGAAATTGAGAAGAATATACTTGGAAAAATAATTGTCCTTACATGAAATACAGAGATGTAATGAGCAAAATCCAAACTTTGGGCAAATTTACTAGGCAAATGATCAGTTTATTTCAACAGAAAAATTGTAAGAACAGAAGAATGGAAACGGGATAGCTATAGATTAAAAGATACTCAGACATCACCTAATCACAATATACAGACATTATCTGAATACTGATTTTGAAAAAGTTAAAAGAATTATGATTTTATGAGGCAATCAGAACTTGGAACAATAAATGGATATTTAATAGTAAAAATTTTTAGTTTAGGCATAATAAAATTATTATGGTTAAGTTTAAAGTTTTTTAAAAAATCCTATTGTTTTAGAGAAACTTATGAATCATTCTCGAAAGAAATGACTTCAAAATGATGGGGTAGGGAAGAATGGAGAGGGGCAAATCAAGATTGACCATAAGGTGGTAATTATTAAAACTGGGTAGTAAGTACATATAGGTCACAATACTATTCTTCCTACTTTTGCATATTTGAAATTTTCTATAATAAAAGTAAAAACATTAATTTGCTTATAATTAGATTTTAATGTTTTAAAGAATGAATACATTCTGCAATGTACAGAGTAAAACAAACCAAAACCCCCAAACATGTACTGTATTGTTTTAAAAATAACTTTCTTAATTTTCTTAACAAAATCGGGTCACATATTTTCAGAAATACATTATATATAAACATGTATCTTTTCACTAAAGATTTTAAATGAGTTAATGGTAGTTTCTATGGCAAGAAACAAACAAAAAAACATACCAGCTACTTTATTTCATTTTCAGAACACTTTTTGTGCAACAGAAGGTGCTACACTCAAATATAATGAAGAGTTTAGTCATGGCACACTTCACAACAGGTATCATTAAGTCAAATAAACTTAATGAATAAAGTTCACTATATTCATATTACAGTTATATGACATCAGAATCATCTGATTCTGAACTTTTAATAATCAGTAACAATCAGTATGGTATCATGGAAAAGTACATGGGTTCTGCTATTAGCCCTATGTTCAAATCTTTACTCTGCTTAGGCCAGGAATGTTATTAAGGATTAACTCACAGGGCTGTTGTGAGGATTAAATAAACTAACTTATGTAATGTGCCTAGCATATCTTGGCATATACCATGCATGTGATAAATATTAACTTACTGCTTAGAAAAAAAGAGAAATGTTATCATTAAAAGTATTTAAATAAAATATATGTTCAAAATCAAATATTGCCAAATTCAAAAAAGCAAATATGTTCCTTTAAAAAGGCCAAAGCTGAATCCCGTTAACTTTTCATATTTGATTAACTTTGTATCGGAAGATTGAAGAGAAAAAAATTCAAGCTGACTCCCAGCACTTATTTCACTTATTATAGGGTTACAATAGAGGTATGTGGTTCTTTATAAAGAAGGTAGTGGAAATTACCAGTCTGTCAAATAAACAAAGAACACATGTAGATATATAGACTTTTCATGGAGGGGAAGGAGGAAGTCAGTGAGGGGGGAGAAGAAATAGAACAAACTAAGAATTTTCTTAGATTAGTGTCTAGTGGAATTTATATTTTTATAGATAAAGGCACTAGTCATAATTGACAACCACTTGTATAAAATATTTTTTAGTATTCCTCAAAGAAGGGAGAGGAAAATGGGAATGCAGGTAGAGGGGGAGGGACACAATTACATAAACTCTTGTTTCATTTGCTAACTGCAATTTAATGGCATTACATAATATTTTTTAAAAAGTTTCTACAACTTAACAAGTGGAAGACAACTTTTTGTTGAAAATTATCCTTGGCGAAAGCTTAAAATGAATACCGTCTTTATGCAAGTCTATAGGTTTTCCTCATCTTTATATCTATCTTATATGCCCAGAATACTACTATGTAACAATGTTAACAAAAAATTTGTCCATGACCAAACAGTTAACAAGCGGCAGAGTGAGATCTTCAAATCCAAGTTTCTGTGACTCCAAAACTGGTACTCACAATCATCATGCTATATTACTTCTAAGTACATCAAAGGTACTGAATATTATCAAGATAAACTATACACACTGTAAAATGGTGGCATAATTTGTGATCATTCCATAAGCATTCAACCAATGCCTGTACTTCTGTGTTCATTTCATGATTGAGTATACTGAGAAAATAACTCTGCCATAAAAACTAGCATCTAAAATAAAGTATAATATTAAATGATGTTTACTGTTAATTCACATGTAAAATTCTTTGAATAAAAAAGAAAAAAGCAGTAACATAATGCGTTAAACATACCCACCTGAAGTTAAAGGTGAATTTCAAACATAAAGTTGCCATTTATCTATTATTTGATCTTGAGATATTCACATCTTAGATATACATATCTTGATTTATATATTCCATAAATACATGAAATAAGATAGATTAAAAATACCTCATTCGTGATCATTAAGTAATACAACTTACAAAAAACAAAAAAAATCAGGCAATAGGCAAAATGGGTAAAGGTGGTCAAAGGGTTCAGTGATAAGCTAAAAAAGTTTTGAGGATGTTATGTACAGCATGGTGACTAGAGTTAATACTGTACTGTATATTTGAAAGTTGCTAACAGATTTTAAAAGTTCTCACCACACACACACACACACACACACACACACAAATGTAACTAAGTGAGGGGAGGGTTGTGTCACCTAACCTTTCTGTGATCATTTGCAATATAGACATATATTAAATCATTACATTATGTAACTTACTTATACAATGCTGTATTAACTGTACCTTAATAAAGCTATAAAAAAAGAAAAGCCTTGCCCTGACTATTTTAAATGACTATAAACCAGTTAACGTGATTCTATTTTCCAACATTACAATGGCAAACACAAATGATATTTTTTATTAGTTTCAGATGTACAAAACAAATGGTATTTTTAAAATTTAAAGATTATAAGGCTGCAATGTTATATAAAAGTATGGTTCTGAATATTTCATTTTAAACATTGGACATGTCTACTGTGATCACTTTATTTCAGATTTTTCACTATTTTTAAAGATAATAATTAAGTGCTTATTTTGTGTAAGTCAATATCCTATAATAACTCATTTAGCCTTTATTTACACACCTCCATGAGGTATGTACTATGTAATCCCTATTTTACAGATGTAGAATCTGAGCACATACAGGTTAACTATCTAGTCCAATATTAGAGATCCAGGGATCAAATCCAGAAAGTATAGAAGTACTAAAATCTGAGCTCTTATGATTAAGATAGCCATTTCAAAGAGAAGAATGGAAAAAATGATGGTTTATCACTTGATTTCCATTGTCAAAATGCCTACAATATCGAAAGCCTACTGTGTGTGTGTGTGTGTGTGTGTGTGTAATATACTCCATCAAATTTAAGTATTCTTTTAATACTAGGAATACTACTTTAAAACAATCTCTACATTTGGAATGGTGTTTATATGTTATTTTATTCAGATAAGCTAGTGCATAAAAAAGTCCTAAGCTACACTTCTTCAGTAATCTTTATTAAGATTGTTTTGTTTCATTTATTTTCAAATAGCATTTACTGTTCTTGTTATAAAACAGTTCATGTTAGAAAACCAGGAAAATAGAATGAGCAAAGAAAAGCCACCCATAAAATAATCCCACCAAATGACAGTATTTCATCTTTTCTTATGGCCAATATTTCACTGTGTATATATATACACCACATCTTCTTTATCCGATCATCTATCAAAAGGACACTTCGGTTGTCTTGGCCATCGTAAGTAATGCTGCAATGAACATAGGGATACATGTATCTTTATGGATAAATGTTTTCAGATTTTATGGGTGGATACCCAGAAGAGGAACTGCTGGGTCATATGGTAATTCTATTTTTAATTTATTTTTTGAGGAACCTCCATACTGTTTTCCATAGAGGCTGTACCAATTTACATTCCCACCAGCAGTGTATGAGGGTTGCTTTTTCTCCAAAACCTCTCCAACACTTATTACTTGGCCATAAGGAAAGATGAAATACTGCCATTTGTGACAACATGGATGGATCTTGAGATTATCATGCTAAGTGAAATAAGTCAGAGAGAAAAAGTAGAGAACCATATGATTTCAGTCATGTGGCGTATAAAACTGAAAGCAACAAATGAGACAAAGAAAGAAACAAAAACTCACAGACATAGACAATAATTTAGTGGTTACCAGAGGAGAAGGGGCGGGGGTTGGGAGAAGAAGGTAAAGGGGGTCAAATATATGGTGACAGAAGGAGAATTGACTCTGTGTGAACATACAATGCAAAGATGATGTATTATAAAAATGTACACTTGAAACCTGTATAATTTTACTAACCAATGTCACCCCAATAAATTTAATAATTAAAAAAAAATAATCCCACCACTCGAATCATTCTTTGTAACTTATTTTAAGTATTACATTTAATTTTATTTGAATTTAACTAACTTAGAAATAATAAAGTGAACAGAATTTCTGAACCTCAGGTCTGTCCTCTTGGATCTTCTAAATTACCTGACCAAAGAAGATCTACTATGGTCATTTCAGAAAATGTATTTATATTCCATGAGCCCCCCAAAATGTCCCATTTTTAGGTTGTTTTATATTTAGCCCATGACTTGCTCATATAATTTGTTTTCCCTGGAGTTTTTGCCTTTCTTCTTATTTATCAGATTAGACAATAGGACTTCATATAACCAATACAATGACCTCTCAGAATCTAATTCATACAATACGTGTATGGTCATATATTCTTTCACTGATAACATTTTTCCCAAAGATCTCTGACATTGTGTTCTAAAATATGCCAATTGCTCATTGCTGTCACAAGAATTTTTCATCAAAATCCTGAGTTAGTCTTCATATCTTCCTTTTAGACATGTATTTTTGTATCACTGAAAATATACTATTTGAATAATTTTTTTCAGAAAGAGAATAGAAAGTATGTCCAAGGATGTTTTTTCTTTAACCCTTACTCTTGAATGATAGGTAGTTGGAAATAGTATTCTAGGTTCAAAATAGTTTTTCATAGACAGTGTAACTATAGCTCCACCTATCTTCTAACAACATATTTAAGAATGAGAAATCTGATGCTAGTCTCTTTCCTTTGTAGGTAACATTTCCTTCTGATTCTGGGAGCTTGCAGTATGAGGTGTGATCAAAAACTGCAGTGAATGTTTAAATTAAAAAAATGTATTACAGTAAAAGACACATTGCCATTAATTTCCCTCAAAATACTCCTCCTCAGGCGGCCGGATGGCTCAGTTGGTTAGAGCATGAGCTTTTAACATGGTTGCTGGTTTGATTCCCACATGGGCCAGTGAGCTGTGCCCTCCACAACTAGACTGAAGACAACGAGCTGCCGCCGAGCTGACGGAAGGGTGGCCGGATGGCTCAGTAGGTTAGCGCACAAGCTCTTAATAAGAAGGTTGCTGGTTCAATTCCCTCATGGCATGGTGGGCTGCGCCCCTGCAACTAAGATTGAAAACGACGACTGGACTTGGGGCTGGGCTGCGCCCTCCACAACTAGATTAAAGGACAATGACTTGGAGCTGATGGGCCCTGGAGAAACACACTGTTCCCCAATATTCCCCAATTAAAAAAAAATACTCCTCTTCACTTTGAACACACTTATCCCATTGCTCTTGCCACTTTCTGAAGCTGTTCTGGAAGTCCTTTTTCATGAGTGTTTTCAGTTGTGCTGTCGTGGGTGCAGTGATGTTCTGAACTGATTCAAAACGTTTTCCTTTCATGGTCATTTTGACTTTGGGGAAGAAACAGAAGTCACACGGTGCTAGATCCGGTGAATAAGGTGGATGAGGACACCCCGTAATGTTTGTATTTGACAGAAATCACCCTATCAGAAGTGATGTGTGACATGGAGCACTGTCATGATTGAGGAGAAAGACACTCAAGAAAGAGGATTTTCAGATCTGCTTCAGAAAGTGGCAAGAATGATGGGATAAGTTTGCTTAAAGTGAGGGGGATTAATGGCAATGTGTCTTTTATATAATAAATTTTTCTTTAAGCATTCACTGTATCTTTTTTATCACAACTCATATTTTAAAAAACCTTCATCACTAAAGTTGTGATGTATCTAGATGTGACGTTTTTTACCTTGTCTTTTTTTATTTTTTTTTAACTTTCCCATTTGATCTACAAACATAAGTCTTCAGTTAAAGGACATTTTCTTCAATTAAAAAAACGTTTTTCTTCCCAACATTTGCTCTTTTTTTGGTAAGACGCTTACAAAGTATTTTTGTAAGACGTATATCCTGCATATGCTTTGTGTTTTTACCATTTTTCTCATATATCCAATGTCTTAAAAAATGTTTTATATATTCCTGTCTTAGACCTCTTAGATCTTAGCAACACCTAGTGCTGTTAAAATATTTACTTTCAGTACTGACAAATATTTTGAATTCTAATGACTTTCCTGGCCTACTTTTTCACAGCAGCCTTTTGTTGTTATGGTTAGTGGATCGACTGCCCACCAAGAATCTCCAAGAACACTGAAAATAACTTACCCCTCTGCTTCCTATATTATTTACATTCTCCAGGATCAATTGTTCTGTTTGTTCATCTTGACCCTTCTTATCTTTCATTTCAGTTGGTTTTCCTCAAATCTCTGGATTTCTTTTCATATTGATAAAGGGAAAAATTTGTTTCTTCAGCATTTTGTAGAGAATACTTATAACAGGCCTCACTCCTGAGTGAGAAGCCTATTTGTAGTGATTTGTGGTTCTCTCTAATCTCATTCTTTTGCTGAGACTGTTCCCTGAACAAGATGACTCTGAGTTTCAGAGAGTCTCTGAGGTTTCATTAGGATGAGTATTTCACAACGGCTGCAGGCCTTATGTCTATTTTGTGTTGTGCCTTTGCTTTGCAATAATTCACTCACCACAACTAATACATTTAATAATTATATAAATATAACTTATTTATGTTACTTACCCAAAGGAGTAACATTAGAAAAAAAGACATCTGCATTTTAGGAAACAAATCTTTACAGCTTTCACATCCCTAAATTTATTGAGAAATATAGCTTAAAGACAGGGAAATAAAATTCAGGTGATTTTATATAGTCTCATCTAAAGCTCCATTTCTAAACTTCAATTTTCCTAAGTAAAGGTTAGTTAGGTAGTTTAATTCTACTGTACAGGAGAAAAGTAATTATACATCTATTTGAAAATAAGTATGTCATATGAGAACATATTTTCACTGTATTTCTTCAGTAATAGATATAGGATAAGAGAATTACAGTTATGAGTTTAGAGGTTAGGTGGGGAGGTAAGAAAATATAATCAACAGTTGAAAATACTAAGTCTGAAAGCAAAATCTACGTAAGAAGTAACATCAAGTATCACAACATTCCATATACTCCCTCAATTAGTTATACACTGCCTTTTACGAAAATGTCAGTAAGATGAAATTCATTCCATAAAGTATAAATTAACCAAGATCTTTCCAACCTCTGAAAATACTGGCATCACTACAAACATTTTGATGTCACTAAAGGAAACTGACAAAAATCACCCAGTCTAGGCTATTCCATCATAAATATATATTATTACATGGAGGTCCTTTTAACCATGACTAGATAAAACAGTTTTCTGAAAACAGCATGATATAGCTAAGGGTGAACTCATTTAAACATATGCATATATAATTAATATTTTTAAAGTCAAAGGTCTGTTTTTTTAAGGGTTCTGCCCAAATGTACCCTTTGTAGAGTTTGTCTTAAATATTCAGCATTATCTCAACTACTGTAATTATGTGACAGACTCACTTTAAGTTGCTAGGTACTGGTAGAAATTCAGTTTTTAAGGAAAACCATTAAGCTAACATTTTAAACAAAAAAACCTATTAGTTTTGGTATCTGCAATAAATAATTTTACATATTTTCAGCAAACATACTTGAAATTTCTTAACTACTATATTTACATGAATTTCAAAGAGAGATATTTAGCAGACTACTATTTTATGTAACACAAAATTTAAAGACTTATTAAGGTGCAGACATCTAAAGAACATCTCAGTTCTACCCACAATTTCCCATTTATTTTTCTGATATACGAGCCAGTCAAAAATGTAGAACTATGTAAATTTTATGGATTCTGCTAAAGAGTGAATGCTTACAGTATACGGTAATTTAGATATTAATAACTTCTTTCCCCTTTTCTCCACTTAGCAAAATTTGACATAGATATTTTTCTTTAAAAAGCACTCTACCTAGAACTAAAAATTCTTAAGCTTTAGAATTGAGAACTAGGTTGATATAATTAATCCACATAAAACACATGATTAAATCTGATTTAAAAGTACTGATTTTCAAATAAGTGAATTGTAGAGATTTTGTTTAAGATTCAGGTAAAAGTGGCTGGTGATATTTAGAAAAAATTTGAAAAATTAAAATTCAGAACTGTATTTATAAAGTGCACCAAGTATGTCACAAAGCAGAGAAGAAAAAGCAGAGAGAACATGCATAACACTATAATGGAATTTCTTTTAACTGGTCATTAAATAAAAGAATATCTCATTGCCTATCATGCTATATGCTCAGTTCTGTACATAACAGTGCCTTTTCATTTCTTCTAAGCACTGATATCATAGGGATATGGGAAAAAAAAGTGCTACACACCAAACACAGTTCATGCTGCTGCTGAACAAGTTCCAAAATAGATTTAACCTGCTAACAGCTATGGTTAAATAAAGTAAGTTTTCTGGGTTATACATGGGTTACAATTTTCCATATTAGGCATAACCCGTTACCTAATGTATATACTGAAACTGATTTAAAAATGCCATTTGGAAAGCAAGAAGATATTCTTTACACGTTAAATAGAGGACTCTTTAATATACTAATATGCAAACTCCTTTCCCTTGCAAAATGCTCTACCAAGTCTAAATTCCTTATGATCAAATATGATACAGATTTTGACACTCTAAATTAAACACACTATATAACGTCTTTCTGCAGTTTTCATGCTTCTAATGTTAAATGGTTTGCTTTAAAACTTCCTTAGGTGATGATGTTTCTTCCTCCTTATATCACATAATCCATTTAATAACCATTTCTGTTATATTCTGGTAAACCAAAATACATAACTGTGTTTTTGGATCTCTTGCCTTATTAACTGTTATAAGTCCATATATGCATACAATAGTCATTATTTCATAACTCCTAAAACATGAAACTGAGGAAATGAGTTTCACAAATTATGACAATATGTTTAGAATAGTTAACCATTTACTGTTATAACATTCAGAAAATAAGGCTTCAAAATCTGGTCATTTTGTGTATTTTATGACACAGAAATGCACTCAGTAAACACCAGTGGGTAATAATATATCACTGTCTTTTTAAAAATTTCCTAATCTATTTTACAGTAGACTCTAAAAGTAGCTTGTGCATTTATTAGGACGGAGCATTTCCTTGGTTAAGATGAATTATGCAAGCGAGGAAGCTTATAGCAGCTGCTTAATAAACAAGGTCAGAGTACTACAGTCAAGGTAAGATAAGAAAAAGGTGAATAATTCTGACAATGACTGGCATTTTCAACTTTGTCCACTCGGCACTCTGTTTAAGTAATAAAATCAGTGTCTGCAAACTTTTAACAGAATCTCTACTCTGGTAACTAATGAGTGTCTGAAAGTATGGTGGGGGCACTATGTGACACAGAGTTACCCAGGTATCCATTACTATAATTATGTTTTATGAGCACCATTGGCTCTCTGATATAACTGAGTTTTCAGCAGGATAGCAAGAAGCAATTATTTGTAGCAAACATTACCATTAGATGGAATCTCTGACTAAGAAGGTAATGTGGAATAAATAAAACCATGGGAAACGGGCAGCAGTTGGGGAGGGAAAAAAAGGCTAAAGAATTTTGCAAATTTAAAAGTGTCACACATTCGTATACAAATAAGCTGTACTAACCAGGACATGTATTCCAACATTATTATAAAAGTCTGATATGCACGACCTAAAACTGCTATGCAGTGTGGTCCATGAACTGAGTCCCGTCTGCAAACTGTTTATTACTAATCCCTGATGCAATAGGAACTTGAACCAAAAATGGAAATCAATTACATCACTAGCACACTGAGTTCAGCTGACATTTTTTTCATTGCATTTTTTCCTTTTTGATGCAGGAAGCAGTATACTGATTTATGTTCTGGCACAAGCGTCTTATCTTGAGAACCAGTAATAGTTTGTGGAACAGCTACTCTGAGTAGCACTGTCATAAAGCACAATGGCTAATGGAATAAACCACATTTTAAATGCTACATATATAAAACACTCTTTTGCTCACTCCAAACTTGTTAAGTCCTGAAATTCATATTCTTGGTTATATTATCTAACTTCGCAACACACTTAAAGTGTATCTGTCACATGGATGACATGACATACCAGATGGGTAAAAATGCTATCAGGCTTTACACATACAAACATCTGTGGGCAGTTAAATTAATTATCTATTAAATATTAATACATTTTGAATTTAAACTGGATGACACCTGATAAAGTTAAGTCTAACAAGGACCTCATGTAAATTAAGCAATAAATTCGGGTATTTTCATCAGTCTTTTTCAGCAACTCCAAAATCTTTGCATGATACTTACTGATGATTTTTTCATCATTCCTTGAGGGACTTTGACCAAGCAATAATTCAGGTACTTTCACCATGTGGGAAAAAAATATTCTGAAAAATCAATACATAGCTGATGAACACATGAAACAATCAAAATCAGTGAAAATCAAAATAGGTTCTAAAAGATGTGTTCCACTCAAATTAAACATACTAACTCTAAATAAGATACCTTCCTTCCTCCATTAGAAAAATTTGCTGCAGCACTTATTTCTAAGAGAAAGTTTTATAACAAAAGCTGCTTTTCATGGCTACTGTTTTCTGAAGAATTATGGAGTTTGTAGCCATAATAAATGGAAAAATTAACATGCCATACAAAATTTTTGTTCTTAAAATCGTATTTTCTTGTTTTCTTATGAAACCAATATAATTTCAGCTATTAAAATCCTGATTTCACATAACAGAAAGATGCTCAAATGACTTTCTGCACGTTACTGGTAGATGGATTTATAAGTACTTTGATAATAGAAATTGACAGGGGTTAGTAGATAATTATGTTAGTATCTCCATTTTCATAATGAGCTGTATCCCCAAGTGCTTAAACAATGCCTAACATAATGCCTAACAACTCAAAAATAGTTGCTGAAGAACTGAGCTGAAGGGAGGAGGAAGAGGAGTTGTGGATGACTACAAAGTATATATGACATATGTATAGGTGAATGATGTTACCATTGAGACAGAAAAAAAAAAGAGGAGTGTATATGGAGAAAAGAGAAGTTCCATTCAGGCACACAGATTTCTGTGGGAATTCTATGTGGTAATATCCAGAGGGCAGCTAAATACAGAGGGTGCCAAACAAATGTATACACATTTTAAGATAATATCTCTTAAAATGTGTATACACTTTTTGGCAAAAAATGGCACCCCCCCGTATATAGTTTTGAAGCTTAATAGAGAAGTATGGAATAAAGAGATATTTGGAAGGCCTCACCATATAGATGGTAGTTGAAACTCTAAGTGTGGTTGGACTTTATTTGGGAGAATATATGGTATGAGAAGAGGGTCCAGAAAGTAAAATCTTCGGAAAAACCAACACAGGGTGTATGGGAAGGGAATGAGAAATAAATGAAGATGAGATTCTAAAAGGAAACTGAGAAGGATCAGTCTGGGAGATGAAAGCCAGGAGAGAATTATGTCCCAGAAACCAAGGCAGGAAAATTCTAGGAAGAACTTGGTCAACACTGTCCAATTCTACAGAAAGACTGAAAAGACAGCTAAGGGCCCCGGAAGAGAGAAGATCACATGGGATGTTGGTAAACATCAACTCAACAGAGTGCACTTTAAGTGCATTACAATGCACTTTAAGAAGCTCAGTTGTGAAGGGAAGAACATAAGGGATTAAATCAACAGGGATGCACAGCAAGAGATTTTTGCTGAGTCTTGTATATTTATGTGTACAAAAATATTATCACGATTGTGTCCAGCTCTAACTCCCTTCCCTCCACCCAAATCATCTCCTTTCTCTGCCACTTGCTCCCCGCCACACACCCTAATGTGCCTCATTAGCAGCCTGGCATAGATGCTTCCAGATTTCTTCCATGCTTATACAATTTTATATAAATATATATACAAATATAAATATATGCATTGGTTTTTAAAACACTGTTCATTTTACACAAATGAGGTATTATGATTATTCATCTTGATTTTTCTAGCTCAACAATATTTTATGAAAACCCCTCCAAGTTAATTGGTAGAGCATTAAGGTGTATTTTTTCATGGCTGTACAATAGTCCGTGGTGTGGCTATATACCTTGATTTCTGCAACCAATCCCCTGTACAACTACAGATTTTTTCTTTTGCCACTGTAAACAGTGCTATAACAAACATGGGATATTCCTAGACGTATGAATGCTAGATCAAGGAGCGTAAGTATCTTTAAAAACGTTTTTATAATAAGTTTTGAACTTACACAAAAGTAGACAGAATGTTATACTGGACCCCCATGTACCCATCACTCAACTCCAATAGCCATCACTCTTTGGTCAATCCATATCTTCTATTCAACCTACCCCTGTATCATTTTGAAGCATATCCCGTTCATCATATCACTTTATCCAGAAATATCTCAATATGTATCTCTAAAGGTTAAGAGCTCTTGTATTTTGCTAGCTGTTGTCAGACTGTTTTTCAAAGACTGTAACAATTCACATGCCTCCCTTTCCCCCATTCTATTTAGTAACCACCTTTACAAGTTGTTGGTTTATTCTTTCATTATTTCTTTTTAAATATATAAGAAAATATACATACTGATATACCTTTAAATCCTTAAATATCTGCAATGATCTTTCATTTACCCTGACAGGTGAACACTACCTACCTTGGTCAGGTACAGGATTCTCATGCTGCAGTAGTCTATCTTCCACTGTTGCAAGTTAGACATCCAATGCCAATGTGACAGTATTTACTTGCAGGTTAATTTGCTAGATTCAGAAGTAAGGAATTTGACCAATATATGTCTAAGGGTGTGTGTATGTGTGTTCTTATCAATCTACCTAGAGTTCACTGAGTTTTCTAATTGATAGACTCAGGCTTTCTTCAGCTCAGGAAAACTGTCTTCTATTTGTATTACTGTATTATCTTCTACTTGTTTCTTTATTTCCCTTTTTAAATTCCCATAAATAACAATTATTCGCGTTAGATCTGTTAGTTCTTCTAGATCTATTCCCTAAGTTTTATATCTTTTCTTCCAGGATTCTTTGTATTTTTGCTGTGTTGTGAGGATTTAACTGATCTTCTAGTCTATTAATTTAAGTTCCAACAGTGATCACTCCCCACTTTAATTCATTTACTGACTTGTCTAATCATGGGATTTTTTTGTTGTTGTTAGCTCCAAAAGTCCTTTTGTGCTGTATTTGAATTTTCTTAAGTGCTCATTTTTGTTGATGAAGTAATGTTTCCTTTAGTAGTTTTATTTAGCTAGGTTAACATTCTGTTTCTTCAAAATAATCATTCTCTTGGGTTTCTTGGTAACCTTGGAGGGTTGTCTTGCCTCACTGCAATCCCGTATTGCAAAAGCCCAAGAGGCAGACCTCCTAAAGGTGGTAGAAGGTAAAGTTGGTCTTCACATCTGTGATTGCCAGTTAACAGCTGAAGCACCAGAAGGAAGCTTCCCTGCTGACTGATTCTAGGTCTTCTCAAACTTTCCCAGTCTCAGTAATGGATGAACTTGATCTAAAGGTTCAGCTATTCCTTAGATTTGTGGGGGATGGAGAGTCCTGGCATAATCCCTAAGGGTCAGTAATCCCTCTCCACCAATTCAACAAATATTAATTGAGCAATAGCTATGGACCAAACACATAAGGAATTTACATTTAGTGGAGGACGAAAATAGATACTAAAAGGAAAGTTGCCACCTTTACAATTTTGCCTATAGTTTTAGCTCCATTCATTAACATTACCAATAACAAATACCGTTGTCAACCCTTTAACCAATGTTTTTCTCTCTTTAGTCACTGACCCCTCCACCCCTGGTCTCCTCTTCCTATAATTAGTCCCACTTTTGGATAGGTGATAGTTAAGTGGAAGCCCTGATCATTTCCTAAGTGAAATTAAGGAACTATCACTATTGCTACCGTGTTTCCCCGAAAATAAGACTTAGGTGGACTATCAGCTCTAATGCGTCTTATGGAGCAAAAATTAATATAAGGCCCGGTCTTATATTAAAATAAGACTGGGTATAATATAATGTAATATAACATAATATCAGACTGGTCTTATATTAATTTTTGCTCCAAAGATGCATTAGAGCTGATGGTCCAGCTATGTCTTATTTTTGGGAAACACGGTAGTCCCTTCTCACAACTATTAAAAAGAAAAAAAAAAAAGATCTTACTGCTAGCCAGTCACAAACCTATGTGGAGTCCAGAGCCTTCTGCTAAAGATTACTTTTCTCATCGGTTTAAAAAAAATCAGGTTTTCCCCCTAACATATAAGAATTTTTTAGTATTAATAAAAAAACCACAAAAACCCAAGATCTTGTATGTGCCACCTATCTTAACTAAGTATTATATAAAATTCCCCCAGAGAAGTATAAATCATTAGATACATACTTAATTTTTTAATCTTGCCTATTTTTTAAAGTTTGATATGTCTTTTAAGGCTTTTTTTTTAAACAGGTGCTTCATTTTCGTTTTTAGTTATTTTTAAAGTTAAAAGCTTCACCATATTTTATTTTACTTTTTAAAAATTAGTTTCAGGTGTACAAAGCAATGTAATAGGTATTTACATCCCTCACAAAGTGATAACCCCACAGGTGCTTCATTTTCATTTCCATACAATTTATCTCTTGAAGAACCAAAGCTATTTGGGTTTCCCATTCTGGATTTTGCTTGGTGCAGTTCGGCATGTTCCTCTGACTCTGGTATTGTCTGCAAATGGCAGCTGGATCCTGAAGACTGAAGAGTGGTGTGTAGTGTATTCTTTCATCAGGGAGCACGCAATGGTTTCTCCATTTTTATTTAATGTTAGCGATGTTGATGCTCAATAGTTATACATATTAACTAACTGGGGGCTGCAAAATGGTCCATTTTTTTTCATTCTTTTAGCTGGGTTAATCTTATAAAAATATCACTTTTCACCTATAATGAGGTTACCCAGTGATAGAGTTCATATAAGAAAAGCAAGATAAATGATTTCTTTTTTGAGTCTAATTTTTAAGGTAACAAATTGGTTCTCTGATGTTGACGAATAAAGTTAAAAAATTATCACTACGGACTCACAGATTTAAACACATTCTATGGGTTTCAAATTTTTGCAATTATTACCCTTATTGAAGCTCAAATTATCCCATTTTTGGCCAGTGGCAAACTGCTCTAAGTTGTCTCCTAAGGCCTCCTGACAAGACTTTAGATTAGTCTTTAATAGCTTTCTTGAAATCCACAATGACAATATGTTCCAAACTCATCTTACGTATTTCCCGTCCCAGACTTGAAATCATCATTTTTTTCCAAGAAGCCTTAGTTTTTAGCAGAAAATATTTCAAGGTTATGAACTGGGCACTAGGAATGATTATTGCTACTGTCTTAGTCATTGCTTTTAGATCTTCTCAACAGACAAAGCAAGAAAATTTTATGTATTTACATATATTCTAAAGTTTATTTGGAAATAATTTCAAACTCACAAAAATTAGACAAAGAAAAAATACTAAACACTATAGACCCTTTATTCAGATTTGCCTATTGTTTTTTACTCTCTTGCTTTATAATATGGTTTCTCTCTCTCAACACACACACACACACACACACACACACACACACACAGCCAAAAAACGTACACACATTTTAAGAAAGTAAACTGTATTAAAATTATAATACTCAACAGATACCAATAACAAAAGATGAATACAAGTCACGTTTGACTTCTGCAATGACAAGAGGTGCTCAAAGTGGTTACCATCAGCATCCAGACACTTTTGATTACGGCGAACTATTGCTTGAGCAATGTTGACCAGTGTCCACTTGTATACATTTTTTTGGCACCCCTGGTATAATCTGTATCTATATCTATTTATCTATGTCTATATATATACATACATATACACATACACGTGTGTTTACATATATATTTTTTTCTGAACTATATGAGGGTAAATTACATACATCATAGCTCTTTACCCCTATATACTTCAGTGAATATTTCCTAAGAAATAAGTATTTCTTAAGACATATGGATAGTCTCTCATCACCATCAATTTCATAAATTTACAATGAAATAATAGTAATCTATTGTCCATATTCCTTGTTAAATGACTTAATAATGTCATTTATAATTATTTCCCACCATCCAGTACAGTATCCAGGTTAGGAGCAGATATTGCCCTTTCTATTTATCATCTCTAGATAGTCTGGAACATTTCTATCACCTTTACTCGTTTTTCATGACACTGACATTTTTTAATCTTTCACTGTTTGTTTGTTTTTAAAAAACCAGATCATTCCTCATGATTATGTATTCTCAGCCAAAGTGCTACAAAAATGTTATATCCTTTTGACGATATTACATCTGGAGGCGTGTGATGAGCCTTTGTCTGTCTTTGATGTTGTTCATTTTGATCACACAGTTCAGGTGCTGCTAAATTTCTCTATTATATAACCATTGGTTTCCTTTCCCCTCCTCTCTTATAATGTGAAAAGGCAATGTAAATATCCTGCTCTTCATCAAAAAAGTCCTCCTAGATTTATCAGTTATTAGTGATTCCTGCCTAATAATCTTTACTTACCATGAAGAATGTAAATGATCAGGTAGGGGCAGGGATTGGATAAGAAGGGGTATAAGGAACTTTCTGGAGCAAGAGAGATATTCTGTCTCTTATTAAAGTTGAATTACATAGGTCTATGCATTTCTCAAAACTCACAGAATGTTATATTAAATAAAGAATTATTAACTTCACAAATATAAATATTACCTAAAAAAGTCATATACAAAAACTAAACTCTAGTTAATAAAATTCATGCTAAAGTATTTAGAGAGGTCTGCAACTTACTTTGAAATGTTATCAAAAAATAAGATGAATTAATGGGTAGACAGATATGTGATAATATAATAAAGGAAATATATAACAAAAAGTTAAGGATAAAATGTAGCTGAAAAAATGTGGGTTCAGGGTGTTCACTGTAAAATTCTTTGTATTTTGCTGTATGTTTGAACATTTTCATAATCAAATACTGGGATTTTAACTTCAGCACAGCAAAGGAAATCATTAACAAAACAAAAAGGCAACTTAATAAATGGGAGAAAATATTTGCAAATAATATACAGTGGTACCTCGGTTTTCTAACGTAATCCGTTCCATAAGACCGTTTGAGTTCTGATACGTTCAAAAACAGCCGACACCTAGGCCTCAGGATATTGCACTCAGTGGAAGCCGTGTGACAAGTTCAACTTCTGAGACGTGTTTGAAAACTGAAGCATTTACTTCCGGGCTTACAGCGTTCGTAAACCGAAATGTTCATCAACGGAGACGTTCGAAAACCGAGGTACTACTGTACTCATATATAATAAGGGGTTAATATCTAAAATATATAAGGAACACATACAACTCAATAACAAACAATCTGACTGAAAAATGGGCAGAAGATTTCAACAGACATTTTCCCAAAGAAGACATATAAATAGCCAACAGGTACATAAAAAGATGCCTAAAATCATTAATCATTAGGAAATGCAAATCAAAACCACAATCAAATTATCATGTCACACTTGTTAGAATGGCTGTTATCAAAAAGACAAGAAATAACACATGTTGGCAAGAATGTGGAAAAAAAGAAACCTTCGTGTACTATTGGTTGCAACAGTCACTATGGAAAACATATGGAGGTCCCTCAAAAAATTAAAAAGAGAACTCCTATATGATCCAGCATTTCCACTTTTGGGTATTTATCCAAAGAAAATGAAAACACTAATTCAAAAAGATATATGCACTCCCCATGTTCAGTACAGCATTACTTACAGTAGCTAAGATATGGAAACAACATAAGTATCCATAGATGGATGAATGGATAAAGATGTGGTAGATATATACAACGGAGTAATATTTAGCCATAAAAAAGAATGAAAATTTGCCATTTGCAACAGGGATTATGCTACGTAAAATAAGTCAGATAGAGAAACACCAATACTGCATAATCTAGCAGTCGACTCTAAAAATAAAAACTAAGCTCACGGATAAAGAGAGCAGATTGGTGGATGCTAAAGGTAAAGGTGGAGGGACTGGGGAAAATGGGAAAAGGGGGTCAAAAGGTATGAACTTCCATATAAAATAAATAAGTTATGGGGAAGTAATGTACAGCATGGTGATTACAGTTAATAATACTGTATTGCATATATGAAGGTTGCTAAGAAAATAAATCTTAAAAGTCCTCATCACAAGGAAAAAAAAATTTAACTATGTATAATGATGGATGTTAACTAGACTTATTCTAGTGATCGTTTTGCAATGTATACAAATATTGAATCATTACATTGTATACTTGAAACTGATATATGTCAACTGTATCTCAATAAAGGAAAAGTAAAAGGCAGACGTTTTTGCCTCAAAATTATAGATGTTTTATTACCTTCTGGCAATGACTGAGATTAAATTAGTACGGGTTGATTTTTATTCCCTAACATTTAACAGTGTAATTGTAATATTACCTGTTTGTAGGAATTCTTTGAGATTTTGTGGCGCTATGGCCAGTTATGAGACTTATTAAATTCGTTTTTATTGATATTTGTCTGATTCATGGTAGACCCTTCTTACCTATACTCAAAAGACTTTCTTCAACACAAGGAAGTTCTTTTCGTTAGTTTTTAAATTGTTTATGGTTTTTTTAAAAAAAAATTCCGATTTTGCCACGTTTTCTGAAATATTGCTTTAAATCTTTCCTTTTTAAAACCGTGCCCCTACCTTTCAACAACAACCAGAGTTTAACTACTATCCGAATGACAAAAAGTAAAAATGCAAAGATGACTCATTAATGCCAGAAAAAGACAGGAAGGGTTTGGTTAGTAGCTCTCTAATTTATAAAAGAATGAAGTCAGAATAACAGTGTTGGTAGCTATTAATGGAGGAGAGGTTCTGCAGTGGGCTTAAATGTAATATCAGCAATTTGTGGGGAAAAAAATAATGGAAATAGGGTAATAGCATTATGATTCCATTTACGAAGAGGATGTGTAGCAAATACTAGGTTAATTACTAAATTCACCATGCTTACTAGCTAGCTGCATTGTATTAAGGTTGTCAAGCATTTTATGTATTATAAAGTAGAAGCAAAATGTTCTAAACATGTCAAACGAAGAGTTGAATACAGATTATCTGAAACGAACCTGTGTAACTTTCATCATCATCAGATAAAGGCACCTCTCTTTTTAGCAGCAATTCCAACTCCTCTGTTTCTGCTACATCCACTGGACGCTCTCCATGTTTATTAGCTTGAAATGGGTTTCCACCATGACGAAGTAACAGTTTCACTATCTGAAACATTAAACAGTAGAAAGATTTAATCCCTTCACAGACTGTATCATTTCAACCATTTTCTTGATAACACTCATCATATCCTTCTGTCTCATCTACTCTGCCTCCAAGCCTCACAATGTCTCTTCTAAATCATTATCACTCTTCAAGTTCTATTTTCATTGCCATCCTGTCCAATGATCCTACTAGAGAAATTTCCTCCTTAAAATTTAAGCTGGGCTATTTTAGCACACAACCTCAACACTTTTCTTCCTTTCTCATCATACGAGTCCTGACAATTAAGTTCGCAAACTCATCCTAGAAAAAGTGCTACATAGTTCATTACGGTCACTACAGTCACTTTTGAAGTACTCCCCTTGGGAAGCTATGCACTGATGTCAGCACCTAGCCCACCCTTTAAAGCGATTTTGGAACTCTTTTTCTGGAATGGCCATCAGAGCTGTCACCTATTATCCCTGATGTCCTGAATGTCATCAAAATGTCTTCCTTTCACTATTTCCTTTATTTTCGGGTACAGAAAGAAGTCATTGGGGGCCAGATCAGGTGAGTAGGGAGGGTGTTCCAATACAGTTATCTGTTTACTGGCTAAAAACTCCCTCACAGACAGGGCCTTGTCAGCTGGTGCACTGTTGTGATGCAAGAGCCACAAATTGTTTGTGAAAAGTTCAGGTCATCTAACTTTTCCACACAACGTTTTCAGCAGTTCCAAATAGTAAACTTGGTTAACTGTCCAGTTGGTCCAAATTCATAATGAATAATCCCTCTGATATCAAAAAAGGTTAGCAACATCATTGCAACAAACTCGCAAACTTAATTGTCAGACCTTATTCAATAAATTATTGAGTACCTATTAACAAGCACTGCTCCAAGTTCTGCAGATAAATCAATGAACAAGAATAACAAGTTCCCTGGCCTCTTGGAATTTATACAGTTGACCTTTGAACAATGCGGGGATTAGGGGTGCTGACACTCTGTGTAGCTGACAATCCATGTATAACTTCTGATTCCCCTAAAACTTAACTACTAATAGCCTGTTGACCAGAAGCATTATCAATAAGTCGATTAATACATATTTGTATGTTATATGTATTATATACTGTATTCTTACAATAAAGAAAAGTCATGAGGAAGGAAAAATGCATATACTGTACTACCGAAAAAAATCCCCATATAAGTGGACCTGTGGAACTGAAACCCATGTTGTTCAAGGGTAAACTCTATTCTAGAGTCTCAAAAGTATTTCTGTACCGTTTAAGGCTAGTATCACTATCAATGCTCTTTATCTTATTCTTTTCCCCATCTCCCAGGAATTTAAACTATCATTAAGTGACATGGATTTACTTAGAACTAACGAAACAAACTTCAAGGCCCCTCAGTTTCACCGTCCCCTTACAAGGCCCTATATCTAACTTTGTATTCATTACTTAGAAATTTTACTTAAAGAAACTCTTTCCCTCCCACCAAATTATGTAAGCTTTGGGCTACATAAAACCAGGATCTGCCTGGTTAGTCATCATTTTGTTTCTTTTGTTTGTTGCTTTTTACCCTCTTCCTTTCTATATTTTAAACCTTTTTGATTGGCTCCCTTCTAGAAGCCAATCTTTGAAAAGCATAATGGTAGTAAAGAAATGAAATACAGATAAAACAAGAAAGTGTTCAAACATATATTCTCCTTCTCTAGCTAAATCTCTTTCCTTTACAGTCAAGCTCCTGAAAAAACGTTTACCTTTGCAGCCTAAATGACTTTATTGGCCCTTCACTCTTCTACCTACAATTATGCTACCATCTATCCTATGACTTTAGATCTGTGAAGATCTAAGCCAGTGATTGTTTCCCTAGGGCTCTGTCCTTGATTTACTACTTCATGCTCTAGTCTGTATCATCCCTTTGGAGATCTCACCCACTCTGTTAGAATGTGATGACAATTACACAATCCCTTCATTCATTTTCATTCACTTGTTTGCTCTCTTTCAGCCCTCTTTCTTGAGCTCCAAACCCAAATATCCAAATTTTCATTGAATACATTCAACTGAATATATTTGTAGCTCAATACAATAGCTGAAACTAAGAGGTCCCAAACAGAGTTCATAAACTTACACCCCTATTTTTTTTTTTTTTAAATCTATTTCCACTCTCAGTGACTAGCACCAAAATATACCCAGTAACTGAAGCCAGAAAGATGAGAGTCATCACTGCCTCTTGTTTTTCACTCATACTCTACATTAAACAGGTGGTCAAATGTTATTTCTGCTTCCTTACCATCTCTTCTTTTTTTGAGTTTTCCATTGACATTAGTACATTCTATCATATGTAAATCTTTACTATAATTTATTAACACATTTCTCACCTTATTCTAGACCATAAACTTCATGTGGGATCAAGTATTTATTCATCTTTGTATTTCCAACACATAACTTGATGATTTCTGGTAGTTAGAAAATACAGGCATACCTCGTTTTATTGCCCTTTGCTTTATTGTGCTTTGCAGATACTTTTTTTTTTTTTTTTTTTTAACAAACTGAAGGTTTGTGGCAATTCTGCCTCAAGCAAGTCTACTGGCATCATTTTTCCAACAGCATTTTCTCACTTTGTGTCTCTCTGTATCACATTTTGGTAATTCTCAAAATATTTCAAAACTTTTTTATTATTTTATTTGTTATGGTGATCTGTGACCAGTGATTTTTGATGTAATTGTTTTGGGGCGCCATGAATCATGCTCACATAAGATGGTGAACTTAATAAATGTGTGTTTTGACTACTCCACTGACCAGTTGTTCCCATCTCTCCCCCCCTCCTGGGGCCTATTCCCTACTGAAATTAGGCCAGTTAATAACCCCACAGTGGCCTCTAAGTGTTCAAGTGAAAAGAAGAGCCGCGCATCTCTCACTTTAAATCAAAAGCTAGAAGTGATTAAGTTTAGTGAGGAAGGCACTCCGAAAGCCCAGAGAGACTGAAAGCTAGGCCTCGGGCTAGTTAGCCAAGTTGTCAATGCAAAATAAAAGTTCTTGAAGGAAATTAAAAGTGCTACTCCAGTGAAGAGATAAGGAAGCATAACAGCCTTATTGTGATATGAAGAAAGTTTCAGTGGTCTGTAAAGAAAATCAAAGCAGCCACACAATTCCTTTAAGTCAAAGCCTAATCCAGAGCAAGGCTCTGACTCTATTCTATGAAGGCTGAGGTGAAGAAGCTGCAGATGAAAAGTCTGAAGCTAGCAGAGGTTGGTTTATGAGGTTTAGGGAAAAAACTGTCTCTATAACATATAAGTACAAGGTGAAGGAGCAAGTGCTAATGTAGAAGCCATAGCAAGTTACCCAAGAGATCTAGCTAAGGTAATGAATGAAGGTGGCTATATCAAACAACAGGTTTTCAATGTAAACATAATAGCCATATATTGAGAGAAGATGCCATCTAGGATTTTCACAGAAGAGACTTTCAGAGAAGTCAATGCCTGGCTTCAAAGCTTCAAGGACAGGCTGACTCTCGTTAGGAGCTAATGCAGCTGGTGACTTGAAGATGAAGTCAATGCTCATTTCCCATGCTGAAAATCCTAGGGCCCTTAAGAATTATGCTAAATCTACTCTGCCTGTGCTCTCTCTAAATGGAACAATGAAGCCTGGATGACAGTACACATCTGTTTACAACATGGTTTACTGACCATTTTAAGCCCACTAGTGAGACCTACTGTTCAGAAACAAAGATTCCTTTCAAAATATTACTGCTCATTGATAATTCACCTGGTCACCCAGGAGCTCTGAAGGAGACTGTTCTTATGACTGCTAACACAACATCCATTTTGTTACCCATGGATCAAGCTGTAATTCTGACTTTCAAGTTTTATTATTTAAGGAATACATTTCATAAAGCTATAGCTGCCATAGTAATTCCTCTGATGGATCTGTGCAAAGAAGTTAAAAACCTTTTGGGAAGCATTCACCATTTTAGATGCCATTAAGAACATTCATGAGCAGAGGTCAATATATTAACATTAACAGGAGTGTGGAAGAAGTTGATTCTAACCCTCATGGTAATTGCAGATATGGTGGAAATAGCAAGAGTACTGGAATTAGAAGTGGAATATGAAGATGTGCTGCAATCCCATAAAACTTTAATGGATGAAGAGTTGCTTTTTATGAGCAAAGAAAGTTGTTTCTTAAGATGGAATCTACTGGTGTGAAGATGCTGTGAAGATTGTTGAAACGACAACAAAGGATTTAGAACATTGCGTAAACTTTGTTGATAAAGTAGCAGCAGGGTTTGAAAGAAGTTCTACTGTGGGTAAAATGCAATCAAACAACATGGCATGCTACAGAGAAACCACTTGTGAAAGGAAGAAACAATCAATGGGGCAAACTTCATTGTCTTACTTTTAAGAAATCGCCACAGCCACCCCAACCTTCTGCAACCACCACCTTGATCAGTCAGAACCCTTCAGCATTGAGGCAAGGCCTTCTACCAGCAAAAAGATTATGACACTGAAGGGTTAGCATCTTCTTTTTCGCTTTTTTTTTTTTAGCAATAAGTGTTTTTAAGTAAGATATGTACATTGTGTTTTAAACATAATGCTATTAAGCATTTAATAGACTACAATATAGTGTAAAGATAACTTTTATAAGCATTGAAAAACCAAAAAATTTGTGTGACTTGCTTTATTGTGATATTCACTTTATTGTAGTAGTCTGGAACTGAACTTGCAGCATCACTAAGGTATGCCTGTACATCATGTCTTTTAAAAGAAATATTAAACAAGATGCTGTAAATTAGAAATTTCTAACAAATGAAGGTATTTAAGAATAATGAAGAATCACAGTGAATTAAATGTTTTCTAGACTATGAAAGAATAAACTATTAATGTAGAAAATTTGAAATGTAAGAATATATAAAGAAAATTACTCATAATGCCAACTGTTAATATTTTATTCCTTGTTGTTTACTTATTTTATCAAATTACATATGCTTATGATTTTAAAAGATCAACTAGCTTTTCAAGGATACTGGGTGAAAAACGATTAATTGTCCCTGATACTTATGGAAAGTAACCACACAGGGAGATCCGATTATAAATTCCTAACTGGGCAGGTCGTGGTGGATAGTCACGCCCCAAGTATATAACTTCTTTACTAAAAGGCTTATCTTTATCTTAAGCAAGCCCTGTGCATTGTTTCTGTGCATCTAGGTTAACACACCTTTGAAATACCCCCCCTTTCAGTACTCTCCTAATACCTGACAACCTTTTCAGACCCCTCCTTCTAAAGCATGTGAGACAGCATGCTGTAATCCAATGTCTTGCTTTCTCCCACCTTCATGGAATCTTCCTTATGTTGCCCTCCTTAATCTCAAATGCATAAAGAAAACTGCAAACTGCTATTCTCAGAAGCATTTTTTTCAGTCTGTTGACATATTGCTTCCCGCTGTATCCTATTTTAGTCAAATAAACTCTTATAAAAATTCTCTACAGGTTTGGACATTTCTTGCACCAACAATAGTTAGCTTGAGGCTTCTGTATTTTTCAGTTTTTAGGCACTATTGTTTTACAATGAAAGGCATGAATTCAGATCTCTTTTGTGAGCTCCCATCCTCTCTCCTCCCATACACATAAAATTCCCTTCCTCCTATCTTTCCAATAGTTATTTTGTGTGTGTGATTGTAATTAATATAAATGTTGAGCCAAGTAGTACACTGTGACTAAAAATTTCCATTTTTACACAACTTTATTTCCTCCCATGGAGTTAAATATCTTGATTTCGCATTTGCTCCGTTTTCTATATACTCATCTGTAATTCATCCCATATTTGGCTACAAGTATAGATTTAATTCAATTCAATATATTATCATTTTGTGTTAGAAGGCTTGGTTTTCTAACTTGCTCTAAAATGGACTGGTTGCTCTCTAGATTTGTTCCCAGTTGTCATATTGGCATCTTTATCCTATCATCCCAGAAATACATTCCCCACAATTTTGTACTGGATTCGTTAGATTCTATCTTCTTTCTTGGTTTATTCCCTCATTTTGTTAAATCACCAACTCCAGGAGATTCCTGAGAAAGAGTACATATTTTAAGATTTTTAGATGTCAGAAAATACTTTTGTCCTACTTGATTAATACTTAGTCTGGATATAGAATAATTTCCCCTCCAAATTTGAAGGCTTCACTCCATTATCTTCTATCTTCTAGTGTTACTTAAAGTCTGATGCCATTTTGATTTTTCACCTTTATATACAACTTGCTTTTTATCTCTGTAAACTCGAGGACATTCTTTGCTCCCATTGTTCTGAAATTCCAGCATAAAGTGCCTTGGATCTTTTTACATCCATTGTACTGAGCATTCAATTGCCCCTTCAATCTGAAGACCCACATTCGTTCAGTTCTGGGAAAGTTTCTGGCTTTATTTTTTGATAATGTCCTTTCTATGTTTTCACTGTTCTGTTTTCTAAGAAAGCTTGTCAAGAAGAAATCTCCTAAATTAATGTCTTTTTTCTCATTTCCCCTCCTCCACCTTTGTCTTTGTTTCCTAGTTTCTAGGAGAGTCCCCTCAACTTTATCTTTAACCCTCAATACTCCATTTTTACATTTTTGCTATTATAGCATTAATTTCCAAGAGCTCTTTTAAAAAAATTGGTTGTTCTTTTTTAATACATTCAGTTCTTGTTTCATGGCTACAATAAACTCTCTTATCTCTGGGGAAGTTAATGGCTTTTTTGGCAGTTCCTCCTGCCAAAATGTGGAGGACACATTATTGTGTCCTCCAAGTTCCTATTACTCAATGTATCTGCTTTGTCTTTTCCTTCCATTATTAGACTTTTTTCCAAATGTGAACTGGCTGTTCACATTTAAAAGTAAGGCACTAAAAAGACTTACTGAAAGTTTTGCAAGCATGGGTAGAACCTGTTGAGAGACAGTCTTACGCTAGTGTGATCTGACTGGGTCATTTCATTAGATCCCTCTCCCCCCGCCCCCCACCACCACCTTGGCTAGTTCAATTTCCTGTGGAGAAATCTTTCAACTCATGTCTAAAGCAATAAGCCTTACTCTCAGCATTCTGGCTGCTGAAAGGAGGCTGGGTCTTAATGTCCAATAGGTTTTACCTATTTAACTCACACTTAATCCTTACCTCTCAACTGTTCTGGTATGTCAGACCAGAATACATGGTTTATACTTGCCAGGAAATAAACTTCTAATCATCTGCCAGGGCGGGAGAGGTGCAATTATCTGGCTGCGTAGAGTTAGGAGGGGGATATGAGGATCAAAAGGCTTTTTATCCTCGTTTTCAGTTCTGTCTTAACAGGCACTTCCAGAAGTACCCAGTACCATCAATTCCAGAGCTCTAGTTTTTCTGTGATTATGTGCTGGAATGGCTTTGGTTTCAATTTTCTTGGATTTTCTAAATCAGGCATTGGTAAATTTAGTTTACAGGCGAAATCTGGCCTGCCAACTAAAAATAGTTTTTGTATTCTTGTAAAAGGGTTGATAAAGGAGAAGTACAGAGGAAAGAGAGAAAGAAGAGGAAAGAGGGAAGTGGGAGGAGGCGGCCATGGAGGAGGCATGTGGCTTGCAAAGCCTAGAATATTTATGATCTAGCCCTTTACAGAAAGTTTGCCAAACCCTGTTCTCAGTCAATAACCACTCATTCCTCTAATTTCCATCTCCCCAAATATTGCTTTTCTTGTTTCCTCTGTTCTCTGTCCTTGTGAGCCTGTGTCCTTTACAATTTCCCGTCATTTTAGGGATTTGAGAAGGTAAATGAAGTTAAAAAAAAAAAAGTAGTTATAAATTTATAGCTAATTTTATATTTATAATAACTAATTTTATATACAGAGGGTACCTAAAAATGCATACACATTCTAAGAAAGAAAAACTGTATTAAAACTGTAGCAATATATAGGTTGGTGCAAAATTGTGGTTTTTGCAATTATTTTTAACCTCTTACCCTGCAATTACTTCTGCACCAACCTAATATAGCAATAACAAAAGATGAATACAAATCATGTTTGACTTCTGCAATTACAAGAGGTGCTCAGAGTGGTTACCATCAATGTCCATACACGTCTGAATACTGTGAACTACTGCTTGGGCAATGTTGACCAAAGTGTCCACTTGTATACATTTTTTTGGCATCTCCAGTATTTATAATTTTTTAAATTTAATTTTATTATTTAATACCACAGTGAACATCTTTATATAGAGAAAATTTTTCCATTTTCAGGCTTTCTTCTTTAGGCTAGAGCTCTAGATTGAGAAAAAAGAACAGAGGATCTTGATACTGCTGAAAGCTTTCTATACCCATCAGGAAATAATAAACAAATACTACCTGCCTATGATCACTTAGGGGACAGTTGGTTCATTCAAACATGTTATAGAAACCCTAACCCAAATAATCAATACTTGATAGCTCATCTTATGCAAATAATTATTTATTCTAAAAAAGATTTAAAGTAACTTAAAGTTGCTTAAAACATAGAAGGCAATCAACTTAGCAGTAGATAAAAATGATCAGACAAGAAGAAAATAAAGATAGGTAGCTAAAACAGAATTAGGAATAAAGCTATTATAAAAATGTATACCATGAAATATTCTGCACTTGCAAAAGGTAGGCCAAAGATTAGGTTCTTACTAAACTAAATTAATCCTCTCTTGCTCTAAATAATTTACAACAGATTACAGAACTGCTATCTTTCTGCTTCTGCCCCTTAGGAATGTTTTATGGATGGCTGAAGTTGTCATGAGTATTCTGAGTAAAAGAAATCCAATTCTTTGGTAAAGACTCATAATACGGGGGTGCCAAAAAAAATGTGTGCACACTTTAAGAGATGTTATTTATGTATTACTTTTTGAAATTGAATTGAATTACGTAGCAATGTGTAGTACAATGTTCGCTCAAAAGATGGCGTTAAACAAATGAAGGCTAGCGTCATTCACTGTATTATAATTTTAATAGTTTTTCCTTTCTTAAAATGTGTATACATTTTTTGGCACCCTCTGTATATAGTACAGATATACACAAATGAGTTTTTGGTGGCTCTCTTTTCTCTCCACCCCCTTAGGCACAAGTAAAAGAACAAGGAGATAATAGTTCTCAATAGCTCTGAATTGACTCCTACTATCCTAGGCATGTTGGTAGGAGGAAAAGCAAAGGTCTCTTGAAAATAGCATACCAGTCTCCCTCTGGAGAGAGACTGGAAATAGTGTTTGAGTCCCTGTAAGTATATGAGCTCAAAGGTCAGATTCTGGAAATATTTTGCAGTTATGTGCATATTTAGAAACTTGTATTCACAGAAACATGTCTTACAAGTCACAATTCTTTAACATTACATTTAGAAATCAGGAAATCTTTATCATATTTAAAAGAAAACCATTTTTGATGAACTATCAATACTGGTATTAAAAAAAGGGCAAAAAGTATCATATTTAAAATATTACTGCCAGTAAATACTTCAGTTTCTGATAAAATCACTGGAAAGGAGAATGTACCCTACATATTGTCAGGCCTTATGAATTAAGTGTTTGGCATTCTGTCTATTCTCAGTCAGTTATCTATTTATCCATCAATCCATGTACCTACACATGCATCCATGCAGAGTTTAAGTGTTTCTTATTTGGTAAGTGTTTCTTATTTGGTTCTAGGGGGTTACTAACACAAAACAATACAAAAAGTTTATAGCATGGTACAGGGCGATGCAGGAAACAGACAAGTACATTAGCAAAAAATAATGTAGTAAGTGCTATCATATAGGTATGTACAAATTGCCAAGGGGGCACAAAAGACTGGTCCAATGGTAAGCAAGGACCAGTTTAGGAAAAATAACATTTATAGGCTGCATTTTTCTTCAACAATAGAACTTTGTGAATCATGAAAAATACCTTATATAGTATTTATTACATAAATTAAAGATGAAGAAATGAAGGTTCAGAGGTGAAAAGTATTTTGTTCAAGATCACGCAGTGGATAAACTGGCCAGGCCAGAATTGAATTCTTATCTATATATCTTTACTCCAAATCCCATTTTTCCCCCAATAAGGCAGAGAATGTTTGCTGCTAAGGAGAGGAGAAAAAGGGTGTTTTTCAGTCATCTTGTCCAGGCACACTACAGAGAAGACCACCAGTCAAAAAGTTCTGTAAAGCACAGATCTTGTCAACCAGGCTTTTTAGAGCTTCATTCAAATATGAGTAAATGGAAGTCAGCAGAAGATCTCTAATTTGAAAAATACACCAAAACAGAGAAGTAACATGAAGGATGTTGGGGAAATCCAAGACCATGCAGGGAAATAGAACAAATCATTTAATTAGTATCCTTGGAGAGTTAAGGTGGGCGCCAGGAAACTGGAAATCTCATGAAGAGACTGTGAGAATCCCACATGGGATTAATGGTAAAGCGATATCCCAAGATAGCATCTGTCCTACAGATCACAAGAACTAGTCCAAATCAGAGCAGGATACAAGAAATCTTGTATAGAAGGATATGAGAAATCACAGAGGTATTTCTCAAAAATAAAATTGATTAATGTGTTTGATCTTATTTAGACTCATTTTACAGTTACATCAGAGAGATTAAGGAAGAACAAAAATAGATGCATAGAAAACTAAACAAAAATGGAACAAGGCAATATATTAATCAGTTAATAAAGATCCAAAAAAGAAATAACATTTATGGTACTCTGTTTCTGAGCAGCAATCAATATTTAATAAAACCCTTTGCAGGAGGTCAATAAATAATGACTAAAAAGAAAAAAGTAAAATAGTTTGCATCTTGTTTAAAATACAGAGTTAACTACTAGAAGAAACACCTACATTAATTGCTTTTGGTTAAAGGTACTGGGAAGTGGGGAGGCATGAGAAGGAGCCAGCAGTTATCTTCAACTTTCTAAACTGTGTGCAAGTATTCTTTGATAAAAGTTAAAATTAAGTAGAAGAGAAAATCTATTTATTTGAAAAACAAAATCCTGCTTTAGAACCACCGCTAATAACGCTCCAGGTTGATAGGCTCTGGCTGTACGCAAGTTATAGCAATGGAGTTAAGCATTAAACACACTTAAAACATGAGCTTCATTACAAATAAGAATGATTTAGCTTTGATATTAACACGCCAGAGACTGAAAATGCAAATGGAATTTAAAACCCAGCATGGTTCATATTATCACAGCAAAACAAACACGATGTTTTAAAGATACCATTAATGTGTAAGCATATATAATCCTGTTTGATTATATCATGTTGTTACACACATAAGCCACCTGACTATATTAAATAAATAATGTCAGCTAAAATGCAGGAATAGATGTTATGTATAGAGGGATCATTAAATATTAACAAGTCTTAAAAAAAAGATACAGTAGAATACCGTAAAATTTTTACGGTAAGGAAAATTCACTTTAACCACTACATCTAGTTATCGGACAGAACGGCCTTCAAATAAAAATTCTGCCAACCTATTTAACTATCAAATTAAACAAATTTTATGAAAAGAAATTTATAAAAAAAATTTTATAAATCTGACTATGCTAGGACTTAGCAGTTTAAGGGCAGGAAAAAGAAACTATAGATGAGCTGATTAGGCAATGAATGAAATATGACATGAGATTGTATGACTAAGAGGTGAAATAAAGTACTCCGGGCTAAATTTATATTTTGAAAATGTGTATTATTGATTTTTCTATCATACTTACATCTCTGTGCCCACTACTAGCAGAATCATGGAGTGGAGTGTCATCATCTAATCCTTGTGTGTTAACATCTGCTCCAGCTGCTATAAGTATCTTAGCAACATCATAATATCCAACATTGCAAGCTTCGTGTAGTGGTGTCCAACCTAAAGTTAGAATACTAATTTAACCATATGGTTCACTTGTACTAATTCAATATATATGCTTTTTATATACATAACTATGTGTGAAATAGTGATTCTAAATGCACATAGTACATAGAAGGTAAAAGGAGTGACAAACAAGAACTAAATATCTAAGAATACCACTAATTTTACAGAAGGTTCATTCATGATACTATTTCCACTGACGCTAAATTATTTGACGAAAATATTAAACATTTAAACTTATCCAATAAGTATAAACTTGTTATAATTTATAATCATCTAAACTACGGAAAAAGAACGGAAAAAGGAGGCAAAATATTAGTAAATTTGTAAGGGTCTTTCAGTAAAAAAAAAAAAAATCCCCTATGTTTTTAAGGGCTTTCATCTGTTAAGTCAATACAATCTTTTCTGAAGTTAATACTTACTTTAATGGGAATAAATTAATCATTTTAGTTACTCTTATAATAAAAAAGTTGTATGTTCATGAAAGAAAAATTAGAAAACAAAACAAAACAGAAAATAAGCATTATCCATAATTCCACCACCTAGATAATTTAAATAATTTAGCATAAATCCTACTAGATTCCCTCCCTCTCTTATTTATAATTTTAAAACAAAACTGGAAAGACTGTTTAACCTGTTTCTTTTACTTACTACAGTGAAAATAATCCCGTGTCATTACAGTTTTCTACAACATAGTACTGCACTGATTGACTATACCATAATTTATTTCAACAAGCTATTACTGGGTATTTAAATTATTTCTAATTTTTAAATATTAGAAACAATCTGCAACAAATATCCTTACAACTAAATCTTCATGCATATCCATGATTAAACACTTAAGATAAATGCTAACAAGTGGACTGTTAGATAAATGGGTAAGTAAATTTTTTTTGTTTCTGATAGATAATATCAAGTATTACTCTAGAATGGATGCTGTGCATTTTAAGTCTCATTCTTTAAAATAGATCCTGTATATCACTCTTTCCCCCCTTCAAACCAAATAGAAAAATAAATTCCAGGTGTATTCTAGTAGGGCTATGTGTAAAAGCAAAACAAAAACAAAATTTGGACATTAGAAAATATAGGGGTATAGTTTTACGATACAGGGGCAGAAAAGGCCTTCTTAAAATACCAAAGAATCTATAAATGAAAACAATTAACTGATATGATTACTTAAAAAGACTTTAGTAAAATAACACTGTAATAAAATTCAAACACAGCCACAGCCAGTGCAAATCTTTACTTAAGACATTAAGTAAAAAAGACAGGTTGTAGAACTACAGCCTAGCATAGATAATTTGATTTTTTTTAAAAAGCCTATATATATAAATGTTTATTTTATACCTATGATAATAAAAATACACAGAAGTAACCTCTGAATTGTTAACAATAGTTGTACAGGAAAGAAACTGGAGAGAGGGAATGGAGGTTATCGTAGTATATGAAACTAAAGACAATTTCTATATTGTTCCCTGCAAACTTTTACTGTTTGAACAGTAAGAATGTATCGGTATGGTATTTGAGTAGTTAAAATAAAACACCACCACCATCCCCTTCTAGTCCTCATGTTCAAGTTAATAAATGTTCTTGAAAGATTTATGAATGAATTAACTACTCTGAAAATATTATATAACTCTAATTCACCTAGAATAGAATCTAAATTGGATAAAGAATTACATAATAATCTTTCAACTAAAATTAAGTATTTAAAAATTTGAGTAATTACTGACGGAATTGTAGCAGAGCTCAGGGTTTTAAGTACACAGTAAAATAATTTGGTAATAAAGTAGTCTTACAACTCTTTCATTTCAGCAGGAAGAATAAAGAATGTAGATTAAATTGCAAACAGAATCTGTTTATATGATAAATTTTAAATTTTAGTTCCTAAGTATTAGATTTTAATTACTAGTCTTACCTGCAAAATCTTTCACATTCACATTTGCTCCTAAACTTATTAATTCTTTGACTTGTTTCACATCTCCTCGAATAGCTGCCATATGTAAAGGAGTTTCACCACGTTCATTTCGTTTATTAACTTTATCTTTTTGTCGAGATGAGGAACTGGGAGTTTTCTTTTGGGCTGGTGTTGTTTGTGATGGATGATTTGGTGTGGAATCTATAAGAAAGAAGAAAGTTAACAAAAGCTCTAGGCTAAATATTTTGTATATTCATTTAAAGGCTTTTATAGGTAATGTGCTAATTTCCTGGAGCAGGAAAGTATCTTCTCAACCTAGCAATCCAAAACTTGACTAAGATGATATATTAATTTGATCCAAGTACATGGAGCAGATCTTCCTTTAGGTTTATCAAATGTTGCATGAGCCTATGTAGAAAAAATGTTTTATTCTGTCAATTTACAAAATTGGCTTCAAATGATAATAAAGTATCAAGTATGCACCCTAAATGTGTTTGCTCAATGAATAATTTGATGAACTGCAAAAAAAACGTATTTTTCATGGCATATTATATTATTATTCTAAGACATAGATGAAATGACAGTGATGGCTAGTGTTCACACCTCTGACTCAGACAAAGCACTGGGGTTCTATTCTGGTATTGAGTGCAAATTAAGGTCATGGATGAAAATGAAACTTAAGATCCACAAAAAATAAAGATGGTCTCGAAAAAGGCCTTGAAAAAGTGGGTGATAAGAAAGAAAAAAATGTGTTTTGCTTTGGTTTCCATCATTTGATTTTTGTTTCAGTTTCTATATCAAAAACAAGAAAGTTAAACTAGATGATGCCCAAAGTCCTCTCCTACCCATTGCAAAACTACCAGGGAAAATAACATAATAAAAAATTGGTTTCTTAATCAGTTAAGGATTCAAGACATATATACAGTGTTAATAATTAATTATCAAATTTACAACTATTTAAGAGAAACAATTGCTCTGAGAGAAATATGTCTCTGGAAATAATTTTCTAGTAGTATCATCCTTTACTCAATAAGAAAAAAAATTAAGGTTTACCTTCTGAATTTTAAAGTATATTGTGTCAGTGTTTCCTATCTATGTCTATAATGTACACTCAATAAGAGAAAGGATCTTATCTATCTTATCACTGTATCTCGACAGTTGAGAATTTCTCGGTACACAGTGGTACTCACGCACTATTGGTTGAATTAATAAATGAATTTTATCTTTATAGTCAAATTATTTATTAAGAAAATTAGCTGTTGAATTTCTTAAAAACAATGTATTTTTTTTAATTCACACAACTTGCAATATAGAAATTTTTGTTAGCCATACCAAAACAATATTCAAACACACAAAAGTACTACTATCCATGTGGCAATCAGGTTAAACAAAACAAAAACACGGAAAATTATGTAACAGATAAAACAATGAACCCTAAGCGTGCGCGCGTGTTCTCTCTCTCTCTCTCTCTCTCTCTCAGTGTGTGTGTGTGTGTGTGTGTGTATGTGTGTGTGTGTGTGTATATATATATATATATATATATATATATATATACACAAAATGGCGAACAGCTTGATATTTCAAAAGCTTTCCACTCTAGTTCTACATATATTAAAGTTGACTAAGATGTACCTCCAAATAAAAAGAACCAACTGCAGAACAGCATTATAGTATAATCTTAGTCATATTTAAAAATAAACTATAAATAAAGATAAATATTTCCATGTTTATAATGTTTAGAAAATTTCTAGAAGAAACTGTTAATGGTTGTTGCCTCTCAAGGCGGAGCGGTCACTGAGATGAGGGAGGACTTTAATTCTTGAATTTATTCTAAGGATAAAGGCTCATGGTAGAAAAAAATCAGTTTTAAAAATTAAGTCTTCTGGGGAGGCCGATGGCTCAGTTGGTTAGAGCATGAGCTCTTAACAACAGGGTTGGTGGTTTGATTCCCACAAGGGTCAGTGAGCTGTGACCTCCACAACTAGATTGAAGACAACGAGCTGCAGCTGAGCTGCTGGAGGGGTGGCTGGATGGAGCTCTCAACACAAGGTTGCCGGTTCAATTCCCACATGGGATGGTGGGGCTGCGCCCCCTGCAACTGAGATTGAAAATGGCAACTGGACTTGGAGCTGAACTGTGCCCTCCACAACGAGATATCACCTCACACCAGTTAGAATGTCTATCATCAACAAGACAAATAATTAGTGTTGGAGAGGCTGTGGAGAAAAAGGAACGCTTATACACTGTTGGTGGGAATGCAGACTGGTGCAGCCGCTATGGAAGGCAGTGTGGAGGTTCCTCAAAAAACTAAGAATAGAATTACCATATGACCCAGCAATCCCTCTCCTGGGGTACCTACCCAAAAAATTTGAAAACATTTATCTGTAAAGATATATGTGCTCCAATGTTCACTGTAGCTTTATTTACGATGGCAAAGACATGGAAACAACAAAAGTGTCCTTGATAGATGATTGGATAAAGAAGTTGTGGTATATATACACAATGGAATACTATTCTGCCATAAGAAAAGATGAAATAGTACCATTTGCGACAACATGGATGGATCCTGAGATTATTATGTGGAGTGAAATAAGTCAGACAGAAAAAGTCAAGAACCATATGATTTCACTGATACGTAGTATATAAAACTGAAAACAACAAAAGAACAAGACAAACAAATGAAGAAACAAAAACTCAGGCACAGACAATAGTTTAGTGGTTACCAGAGGGTAAGGGGGGAGGGGTTTGGTAGATGAGGGTAAAGGGGATCCAATATATGGTGATGGAAGGAGAACTGACTCTGGGTGGTGAACACACAATGTGATATATAGATGATGTATTACAGAATTGTACACCTGAAATCTATGTAATTTTACTAACAATTGTCACCCCAATAAACTTTAATTAAAAAAAATTAAGTCTTCCCATCTAACTATTAAATGACTCAAAGTCAGTGTTTTACAGAAACATTTAAAATTCTAACACTGTAAAGTATCTTTAATTTGGCCGCATTCTTTTCCAAGTTGGAGGTGGAAAGATGGAAGGGTAATCAAAACAAGATGCTCTACTTAAAAAGCAGGAAGCCCTATCATGTTTTCATTAGTGAAAGATATTAGGTACACTCATGTTTTAATGGAAACTATGACACATACAAACTCTAAAAATTTTACCATGTTGTCCCCGTTTTTTAAAAAAAGAGCCAACACAGGAAAAATTCACTGGAAAAACTGTCCTTTTCAATGCATTTCAACAGGGTCTGTTATGGCATCCAAAGATGCCTTGAATTCAGAGCCAAAAGAAATTTTTTCTTCTTTAGACAAGTGATTTACTTTCTTGTATCAATCAAAGAGAATTACACAACTTAAAGTTTTTCTCTTGTGTTGTTAGCTGCCAGAATGCATAGCTAAATTCAATGCTCAGTAGTAATAACTATCTCAGCCCAACTGTCTGGGTTTTATCTACCCTTTTAGCTCCTTTTAATAAATTAGCAAGTTGGTTGGTTTATTCCCATTTGATTTGGTCCTGCTGGTAAGTCATCTTCAATTAGTTTTGGAGGGCACAGTAAATGAATAAACACACACAGATGTAGTATAACACCTTAATTAGAAGGGTAAATGAAATATGAGATAAATTTACATAACATACTACAGATATTTTTCCTTTTATAATAACCAAATAGATCCTAAAGATTAAACAATAAAATAACAATAAACATGGATTAAACTCTTGCTTCTAAAGGAAATAATGTGATAAAATTGTCAGTTAATAGTAAGGTACTACAGAATAGAAAAGTAAACTATATACCTAGAACTATATACCTAGAAGCAGCTTTACAGAAACTGGGGTAAAAAAATTCTTCAGTGAGATAAAAGCACAGTTCTGCAACAGATTTCTCAAGGTGACTGACCCATTTTTAAATTACCCATTTAAGTTGACAAATATTTACTGCATGTCCACTAAATGCAAAAATCCCTGCTCTTGTATAGTCTCTAATCTAGTAGAGGATACAGACAATAAACAATCATCACACAAATAAATGTAAAATTACAAACTTATGTTACTAAGAAATTCTGACTAAACCCAATAAAAATTTAAAGTAGTTAAAAATAATTATTAAAACAAAGCTACAGTCTGAGGAAAACTAAGAATAAACACGAACTCAGTGGTGGTAAATGTCACCTGGACTGTTGTCTCTTGCTGTCATCTGCATAAGAAGTGCCATCTGCTTTCGCTCTGAAAGTGGATAACCAAAAAGAATGCTAACTGGCGTGGACTTCTTATTTCCAGCTTCCTTTTTTGTTTTCTTCTTTTCTGGACCTTCTTTCTCTGTAATTATTAATAAATATGAAAGAATTTGAAACAAATATAAGCACTCAAAAGCAAAACATAAGACGACTTTTTAAAAACAGATGTTAGACATGTATATGAAAAACATGTATATGAACTAGCAACAGAGAAAAGAACACTAGACTTTTATTGTATTACACAAGCAATTTTATTTCTGAATGTTTTGAAAAACATATTCTATTGTTTTCAGAAAATTAATAACATTTGGAAATTTATTCCTAGTAAAATTTGTATTTTAAGATTTGTTTCATTAAAATTTAATTTCTTCAACATTTCAAATGTTCCTCAGTGTATTACATCTTTGAAACTTCTCTTCCATTCATTACAATTTTATTCTTCTTAATTACTGCTAAACCTATATAGCAATGTTCCTTCAAATTATTTCCCTAATTCACTAATGAATGCAATCTTCTAAGAAATATTTTATAAGACAAGTCTTAAATACAGAGTAATTATTGAAAAAAAGCACCAAATTACTTTATTCCAGTCAAAGAAAGTTGAACAAGGAATGATATTAATTAAAGCTAAAAATAAGCAAATTAAAGATTCCGTGTGGCTGTGGGTGATGGTGGTGGTGGTGGTGGTTAACAGAGATCCTGCAAAGATCCAAAAATAACTAAGGATTTTTCCAAGAGGTTTGATCCATCAGTCAGCTCTCAGACTTAGCTATTTGAGAAATGCTTTGGCAATGCAGCCAGCATTCTCCTTTTATAATAAGCGAAAGGAAATTCAGATGAAACTGGATTCCACAGGTCAAAGAGATACAGATGTTTGTTCGTTCTTGAGGACTTCTCTGGCAGTTAATTCAGGTGGCCCTTGGAGAGCCAATGCAGAGAGTCTGCCTATTAACTGTCCAGGCATCTATTTCTTGGGAAACCTTATACAAATACCTGGGATTTACTGATCCATGTTTGAGGGTCCCTGCAGAAAGGGGCTACAAAAACAAAATTTAAGAATAAATGTAACACATTTAAAAATAAGTGGAAGAAGGGAAGGCTTAGCCGTCAATACTGTGGTGTTTTTAGGAAGATGTGGCCAGCAACTAGACTATTTACTCCAGGAGATAATCATTTATTAATCTAGCAAGTTTCAAGAAATTAATAAAAGTTTGATATTATTTAAATACTATGAAATATTATTTAAGGAATAAGAACTTAAAGTAGTAATTCTTGCAGTGTACCACTTAATTAGAATATACTGGCATCCTAATTGACTAAAGAAATCAGAGGTCCTAATATTTAAACTCTGCTGCTCACAAATCACTCAAAATTCAATAGCTCCTGAACTATTCATTTTTTGATACTTGATTTTACATAAAACAAAAAGTCAAGATTTACTTAAGTCAGTCTTTATTAACAATTAAATCTAATACATTACTTTATTTTAATTTTCATTTCATTATTATTAATGATCCAATTTAGTATAAATCCAGTTTCAGCAGTATTTCACCTAACTTACTAAATTTACTATAAAGCCCTAAAGAGGTCTTTTGGAGAAGCCCATTTTTTCCTGAAACATACTTTCTCCTAATAATGTTCTGTTCACTTTGGTTCTCTAGTATTTAATGAGGACCCACAACTGTTGTTTTAAGGGTTTTCCATCTGAGTAACGAATCTTTAAATATAATGAATGTACTTTCACTTGAATTTAAAATATTTAACCTTGTGAAACTTTTATAGAAAGTAGAAAAGATGCATTAAGGAAAATAAGTAAAATCTAGTAATTGGAGGAAACAAAATAAGAAAACTACATAGCATTAATCCTTAAAATTTATTTCTAAAGTTTTGGGAAAAATTTGTCTTTTATTTTCTTATTTGCAAAACAATTTTTTGGTTTTAATCACATTTTAATACAGTTTTAAAAAGAATATGCTCTAAATGGTATATATTCAGTTTATAGAAAAAGTGAGACACTTATACATTATTAGAATTCCTGCTGCCAAATAATTAAAGATAATCATTACATTTTGAAAACCAATAAACAAATTGGATATACTCCAAATATTCAAGCAAAAATTCAAATTAGATACTAGCATCCAATCCAAATTCTATTTCTTCTTTAATTGATTTTAGTTATTTGTCCAAGTTCATGTTTTACGTGAGATAGGAAAAGAAGGTAAGTGAACAGTAGCTGGTGTAAGATAGTTAAGTTAGAGATAACTATAGACCATTCTTCAAAATTGTAAGTGTTAGATCAACATGTCCCAAAGTGTGCTTTTCCAAGTTTAAAGCAGTCAACGAAACTTTGGCTATTTCGGATCTATCTGTAAAGAACTTATTTCCCGTGACCTGTCATAAGTAAAAAGTGATGATATACTACATATTTGAAAAAGTTAGGTACTTTTCAAGTTTCAGTAACTTAAATGTATTCATCTGTCTGAATAATGGGTCAGGATTTTAAAACTTAAACACAGAATACTGACACATGTACTCATTTAACAGTGTACTACAGACCTGAAATTCCACTCAGCCACCCTACAGATTTTAAAAGAAAAATCCAAGTGAATCACTTATGACTAAAGTAAAACAGAAATGGACCTTTCAACAATCCCACATTCTTTATTTCAAGGTCAGAGGTTCTTTAGAAATACCGGTATAGAAATGTCTAAGTCTTACAATGTTGAAAATAATGTTCTTTTCAGGTCTTGTCAGAATAAATAGGAAGATCAACATTGTCACATCCCAATTAAGTGTAGAGTATATTAAGGAGAAGAGACAAAATTGTTTTTCTTGGGGAACTGGTTTATAAATTTATCAGTGTCTCAAAAACTAAATATGCCATTTTCCCACAAAGCAGTCACTGTGTAAGGAATGAAACAACAAAGCTACAATTCAAATACAGATGAACGTAATTAAATCAATCATATTTGGAATGTGTATACTTCAATTCTGAGAAAAAAATGTTGCCATTACTCTCTGGTTCTAAAATAGCTGCACAAATCTCTAACAGTTGGGTGCTCGTATCATTTGATTTCCAGCAAAGATACTCAGATGATGGACGGCTTCATCACATCAGCTCTTTCAGGTACATCCTGACACTTATGAATCCCACTTTAGAAAAGTACATCTAACTCCAGAGTAAGTGTAAGTCTCTTAAATTTAATGCTGATGATAGACATGCCCCTACTCTCCAATTTTGATAACCAAGTACTACTGTCTTATCAGCTCAATTAACAGCTTTCAGAATAATTTTAAGAATAATTATTTGGTTCTACACCACTCCCACGAATTTATAAAATAAATACAAAGTATATCAGAAATAGAAGGTTTATTTTGGATTTTGTAACTAAATGTCGTATGCTGATACTTAGGGACTAAATAATATTTTACATTAAAAAACATTCAGAGATAAGAATATAAGTCCATTTAAAAAAGATAACACACTTAACTAGTTTTCACAAACTGGAAAATACATTTACTCTTTATTTTAAAATAATATTTATATATTCTCTCACATTCTTTCTATCTGGAGCAATTACGAAGCATAATACCTGGTGCCATGGCTGAATAGAGAGGTTCTAACACCGTTAATGTAATGGAATTTCTCCAGGGAATGTAGTATTTAAAGTCATTTTTAAATTCAACATGGGCAGCAAAGTCAATCAAGAGTTCAACTTGAAAAATTTCTAAAACTTGTTTTTTAAAAAAAACACTGCATAATTGAAGAGTAAGATGGCATGCTCAATCAAAACCAATACACTGCATACCTTGTAAAGACTATACAGCAAAAGCCTAAAGCACCCTGCGTATCTTCCCATAGGGGTCACTGCACTGAACAATTCCAAGGGGCAGACATTCACATTATTTTCTATGTGAACGGTGCCCCCATGTTGTGCTGTACAACACCTGAACAGCAGTATATAGCAGTCCTGCTTATAATGTTCATACATAGTATGTGTTGGATGTGATGCACTAGATATCTTAAGTAAAAGTTGGAAAATCTGGTGTCATCATGTAGTTCACTTATTCAACCCAAGAGACCTATGTACTGGTTTGAAAAGAAGTTATTTATATACAATAATTAATTGTAAGTGTGACAAACCACTGGCTAAACAGGAGCCCCTAATAATCTAATTACCTGAATATGTCCTGTAAGAAGATATAAGTCTCTCCCCCCAATTTTCACTTGTATGTCCTGGATCTGAATCTACAGAATGAGAAGAAACAGGAGAAAAGAAAAAAAGCACACGAAGGGAAATGCAGAATTCAACAAACCAACATTTTTCAAAAAGACCACTAGTTATTTAGTCAATGATAATTCATTGTTTTCCCAAAAGGTTATTTTTAGGGTAAAGCCAAAAGTACATTTAAAACATAGGTTTGGCCAATACCTAACATTTCAGTTTCTTCAACTGGAATAGTAAAGTTAAGAAAGTCAACCATATTGCAGTTTGCAATAGATATTACTAACGCTGCTTATTAAAACATATCATGGCCTTTGAGGATATACAGTTTTTCAATCCCTGAATAATGATAAAAGATGCAGTACTCTGTTTTTCTGTTTAGAATTTTTCTTTAGAAAACTTGAATAATGGACTTGAATCACCCTTTTTGTTATAAGAAGGCCAAAACTACTCAGAAGATAATAGAGTACTTTGGACTGAAGTATCATTCTAGACCACAGACCTCTCTATAAATTATATACATTTCAAATGGTATGAATTGCTGCACTGACCACTACTGAAGACCTGTTAGAAAGAACAGCCTGAATCAAAATAAGTTTATCAGCTAAGATAAGAATTTGGAATCTTGCCTAACAATTCATGACAGATAGAGAATTGACTTTTGGCAATATGACCAGAGCAGATACTTTTACTTATAAACAACATGCCACTTTAACTCACAATATTATTATTCTGATATTCATATTCTTAATTTACTGACATGCACTTTTCTTTCCAGGATCATTATTATAGACATGATTAATAAGTTCAATTAGGTATAAGGAAACAAAAGTGTTAAAAAAAAAAAGTTAGAGAACAAGCAACCCCTAAACATAGTATTAAAGATCCCGTAAGCCTAAAAGTTTAGTGATGAGAAGCCTCACTCAATGGAAAGGGGAATCATTACTAAAATAACATTTAGACCAATTCTAAAGCAAGTGGGTATATGGACTGAATGACAAACTTTTCAATGAACTTCTTTTTCAAAACTGAACGCATTAAATTAGCAACTAGAAGAATTCCATGAAGAATGTTTAAAATTTCATTCATAGTCAAGCAAATATACAAAATGGTCTCCATAGATCATACAGCAAAGAAAAAGTGGCAACCAGTATTGCCACTGAATTAAATGGATTATTAATTATTAATTCAGTATGGCAAACTGAATTAAATGGATTATTAAAAGGAGATCATATTATTGTGACAGATTAAAGCATAGTGGATAAACTGAACTTTGAATTATATTAATTAATATAAGAAAGTAGTATAACAGTTCATCTAAAATTTCCTTTGGAAATAATCAACCTACCCTCACTCCACACACCCTTTGGAGTTCACGCAAATAAGTATGTTTATGCTTGGGGCATTTGAATGTGTGTTCTGTAAAGATTAAATCAGGAGCTGGAAAATGCAAAGCTTCCATACTCTATCCCTTTACTCAACAATTTCTTCCTTCTTTGCTATATTGAGCCTAGACTATGTAACTATTGCTTCCTATTGCCGGTTTTGTAAAATACTGAGTGCTAAGCACACCTACCATGTTTTCCCGAAAATAAGACCTAATAGGAAAATAAGCCCTAGCATGATTTTTCAGGATGCTCGTAATATAAGCCCTACTCCAAAAATAAGCCTCAGTTAAGATCGTCAGCCAGACGGACGCATTTAGTACGTCTGTTGCAACACACAACAGATGTATTGAATTATAAAATAACATTAATACATAAATATAAATAAATAATATCATTGACATTAATACTTAAAATAAATAATATAAATTATAATTAAGTATTTGTAAATACCCAAGCAGGGGCCTTTGGACAAGAGGTAAACGCCTATGTAAACAGATGAACTCGAGACATATTGACAAATGACCAACCGGAGTACACACAACGCATGAATAATGTGCGTACTTGATAATAAACCGATGTGGTTGTGTCTAATGTTAATCTTTATAATTCAATACATTGTGTGTTGTAACGGACGTACTTAATGCATTCGTGTGAAATAAAGAAACATTTTCTGAATTTTGGAGCCTGCAATTTTTCGTCGCTTTTGTGTGGACCATCATTCTTTTTTTTTTTTATTGGGGAACAGTGTGTACTTCCAGGCCTTTTTTTCCAAGTCAAGTTGTTGTCTTTTCAGTCTTAGCTGTGGAGGGCGCAGCTCAGCTCCACATCCAGATGCCATTTCTAGTTGCAGGGGGCGCAGCCCACCATCCCTTGTGGGAGTTGAACCGGCAACCTTGTGGTTGAGAGGACGCACTTCAACCAACTGAGCCATCCGGGAGCTCAGCGGCAGCTCAGGTCAAGGTGCCATGTTCAATCTTAGTTGCAGGGGGCAGAGCCCACCATCCCTTGCGGGACTCGAGGAATTGAACTGACAACCTTGTGGTTGAGAGCCGGTGCTCCAACCAACTGAGCCATCCGGGAGGCAGCTCAGCTCAAGGTGCCATGTTTAATCTTAGTTGCAGGGGGCAGAGCCCACCATCCCTTGCGGGACTCGAGGAATCAAACTGGCAACCTTGTGGTTGGAGCCCACTGGCCCATGTGGGAATCGAACCGGCAGCCTTCGGAGTTAGGCGCGTGGAGCTCTAACCACCGGGCCGGCCCTGGACCATCATTCTTAACTGTCATCACTTTTGTTGCTACTCCTGTCTCGTAAGTCTTCAATTAACACTTGATTTAATGGTAGATCTAAAGGGAATAATATTTTGACCACCAGACAAGATGAGTGGAAAAAGAAAGCTATTCCGTCGAGTACAAGAAAGGAATCATGGAGGACTCCTGGGGCAAGAATCTTAAGGCTTTCTGCAAAGAGAAGAAGCTGGATCTCTGAATGGTCCGAAAATGGCGAGCACAGTACGATAACCTCAGTCAACAGGAGGATGAGTGAAATGCTAAGAAGCGCAAGTGTGGATCAGGTGGGCAACCATTATTTCCTGAGCTGGAAGACATCATTGGTGAATAGGTTGCTGACAGGAGAGCAAAGGCTTTGGTTGTGTGCAGGGCTGATAGTCAAGCATTTGCCCTCGCAATGGCACCACAGTTAGAAATATCCCCAGAAGAATTCAAAGCATCACAACACTAGCTGGATGGCTTCCTTCAGCGATATGAACTGTCTCTAAGATCAACAACACTGTTCAAGCTGGAAGATACTGACGTTATTAAACGTGCACTTGCATTCAAGTCCTTTGTTGATGGCATCGACTTTTCTAAATACCAACTCTCCAACATGATTGCTATGGATGAAGCTGCACTGTTTATGGGCTAAGGATCTCAAACGACAATTGATCCAAGGGGTGCCTCGTCAATCTACATTCCCTCCACTGGTTATGAAAGTGCACGTGTTACCTGTATTTTGGCAATTCGTCTGGATGGAAAGAACGCCCCATCTCTAATCATCACTAAGGGCAAGAAAGATAAGGTTGAACGTGTTTCAGGCATTTATGTTCTTGAAACCGAAAAAGCCTGGTGCACACCAGCAGTTATAAGGAAGTGGGTCGATTTAATGCTGCCACTTGTTTTGCAAGGTGGCGAAAGAGATCTGATAGTCTGAGATTCAGCCAGCACTCACCGCGCTAAAGACATGAAGAACTTCCTTGCAGAGAGAAGAATAGATGAAATAATGATTCCCGCAGGAGTGACTGCCTATCTCCAGACTCTTGATATTGCAATAAACAAGCCATTCAAGGATCATTAGCGCATGGAAATCAATGACTACATTGAAAATAGAATGGAGAGAAATCAGCGTGGAAACTTTGTGAAGCCTAGCCTCCAAGAGGTCGTGACTTGGGTGAAGAATTCATGGGATAAAATCACTGACAGCTGTGTTGCCAATGCACTACGAGCAGGCTACATGGACAAGAAGTGCTCCTTTAAGGAGAGCTCTATTGCTGGACATGAGAGATTGGGGCCAATGGTTCTACAGGAAATGGAGTCACAAGAAATTCAAGCCAGAATTCACAGTTTAGAGAGTTATGATGCTGTTTCATAAGAAGATGACATGACTGTATTTGAGTAAATGTAGATTTTTGTACATGAATAAATGGAGATTTCTGTACATGAAAAAGTAAGATATCCCCTGAAAATAAGCCCTAATGCATCTTTTGGAGAAAAAATTAATATAAGAACCCAGTCTTATTTTCAGGGAAATACGGTATTATTTCTCCCTGATACGTTCTGTACAGCAAGGCCAAGACAAGCAATACTTGTATTTTAAAAGCCATCTTTTTAAGGTAATATACTGTTCTAGGTTGCAAGAGAATAAGTAACAATACCAAGAATGACTAAAAGGGTTTGCATTGTATGTTTTTAAATTTTTATATTAAAATATCAGGGGGAAGGGTTGGAGAAAATCTGTAATAAATAATCTCTGTGAAAATCACCAAAATGTGATTAAGCACTGATTTCACCTGCTACTTTAACATTTGTTTTCTTATTTTAAAAAGTTTCTCTCTCCAAATTTGCTCAAATCATATTAAATAGGGTAAATTCTTTAATGGCATCTAAAGTCTCAGGAAAATAAAACTTCTAAGGATGGCTGGCAGAGAAGATTTAGTTTAAAACATTTGAACATGCTCTACAACTGTTACCGTGGACTTTGGAAACAGATAATATTGTGCCTCTTTGGATTTTCTCATACCACATTGTCTACAGATGCCAAAAGAAAAAATAAGTAAGCAAATAAATAATGCTTACTAAGAGAAAACAAATATTTTTAAAAAGTGAAAGGTGTTGTACCTTTCTAGTTATTTAAACATACACACTAAAATGATGAAGTGCTACTTGTTTACCTCTACAGAATATTAGATCTGTTAAAACCTAAAGAAAAACATGTGCCCCAATGCTATTTGAGGTTAAAGAATATTTATATACTGCTGGAGACTTTGTAACTAATTGTAATTATTTGGAGAAACATCATAGAAATGTTTAACTTTTTTAATCCTGCAACCATACTCCTGGGAATGAAAAGAAACAATTTATGGTATAACAAAATCTGCAAAGATGCTCTTGATGGCCATTACTCATAACAAAGTAACTGTAAATTTAGTGTGGAGGCCAAGAAGAGACTCCGTGTCAAGGGATACCTTTGGATACCATTAGACTAGGAAAGAACATATATGAGATTTTATGACTGATGTTCCGGAATAAAGTTCATTTAGGCAGAAACATTAATAACTATTAAAGATAACAGCAGTTATCAGTTATTAATTACTGTGCTAAAAACTTTATATTATACAATGGCAGTACTGTAAGTTACCTACTCAATATTCACTCGTCCTTTCTTACTAGAAATACTACAGTTTTAATTAAGGTGACAATATGCCCAACTGAAAGTATCTGACTTTTCAGACTCCCCAGCAACTAGGGTAGCCTAACCAATGAGATGAAGGCAGAAGTTCCTAGGGAGGTTGTTTCATCAGTAAAAAGGAAAAGTCTCACTGGGAGAAAGATACTTTTGTCATCAGTCCTTCCTCCTAATTTCTGCCCAGGAAGAAGACTTCTTGTGACTATAAGGCAAAATACTTAAGGACAAAGCCCATGTGTGAGCTAAGGGTGGCAGAGCAGAAAGATGAAAAGACCCCACCCAGTCCCTGATGGTATTATAGTACTGCTATATCAAGTGTGAACTATCTATGTCTGGTCATATTGCACTAGATTTAAAAAATCCCTATCTATTTAAGCCAGTCTTATTCACTTTTGTGTTTTAATTAATGCATCACAAACTTAGTTTCCACGTTATGTCTCTTAAAGGTAACGATTCTCTGAAGTTGGTATTATTTATTACATGCACTTTTACAGATAAAGAAAAACTGGGACTTTTATCTGTCTAGTCAACAATTCCTTTTCTAGAAAGTGTTATTGTTGAAAAAATTAATAAATGTTAAAAAATTAAGAATTTAGAAAGTTTAAGACACACTAGAGTAAATAAAAATGAAGATTAAGAATGACTTGTCACACTAATGGCATTATTACTGATTTTGGGGACCACGGGGCCTTCCTTGGACAATATAATTTTTTTTTTTTTTTTAAAGTAATGACTGTGCTCGCTTCGGCAGCACATATACTAAAAAAGTAATGACTGTCTTTTATAAAAATAAGTTCATTATTTTAAAAGTTCAAGTCATACGAAAGTATATAAAGAAAGTCACAAATCATCCCAAATCCTGGAAGTAAAATGTTAACATTTGATGAGTATCCAAGTATCCCTCTAAATACAAATACAAAGGAATTTCAGGGAGGGAGGGAAGGAGACAAAGAAATTTATGTAAGAATTGGAAAATATCACACACACGAGCTATTTTTAAATAAAAAGTTGTAATATTAATTTATTTAAAATCAAATATAAAAAGGGAAAAAAAGCCAAGGGAACTGTTTCTTCTCTATAAGAGATATCATATACTAAAATATAAACACACCTATATAAACATGTATAAACTAATTTTAAATAAGATTAAAAATTTTAAGCAATCATCTAAAAAATTATTTTAGATATCAGTTAATCCCTCGGTATGAGAGATGATGAACTGAATAGTACCATTAACACTTTCTCTTTATTCCCTACCTATTCTTTTATTTTTCACTACTTTAGGGTTTATAATATTTACATTTTTGTTCTAGACTCATAATACACCCACTGGGTTTAGGCTTAGTTTTACAATGAAACAGTCTTTTAAACCATCTTATCTTTCCATATGAGTGTTAATATTTGTCCTGTGTGCACATACAAATATATGTATTCAAACAGTACCTATTACTCTGTAAACCTATTTTTTTCACTTTATACACTATGAACATCTTTCTATACTGCATATTCTTCTACAATTTTATTTTTAAGGGTAAAAGCATTATTTCTTCATTGAATTTACCATACTTTAACAAATCCTATATTACTTGACACTATTTTCCTGTTATTTTTGCTATTATAAGGAAAGCTAAGTAAATATACTTAAAGATAATTTCAAAATAAGTCAAGTGTTAACAAACTTTCAGTTTTTGATATATGTTGTCATATTTACCTCTAATAAGGTACTCCTATAATTCAGACCTACTATATATAAAGCAAGTTCCTATTTCCAACCAGGGACCACTTGATATGATTTAGGTCAACAACAAGGTTGTTAATAGTTACAAATTGTATTTCTTTGATTATTATCGATTCCTTTCCATATATTTCTTTCCAACTGTAATTTTGTTTTTCTGAAATACCTGCTTGTATCTTTTGTCCATTTTCCCATTTTTGTGTTTTTCTCTTCCCATCTAGGAGATGTTTAAATATTAAATATATTAAAATAAGGGTTGTCATATGTTAATATTTCTCCCTTCTGTATTTTTATAATTTCATCTAATAACTTAAAATACAGTACACTCTAAAAAAGATCAATGTCAAATATGGGGTTTGATGCTATAATTATCTTTCATATGAAAAATACCACTTAATACCGTGTTTCCCCGAAAATAAGACCTAGCTGGGCAATGAGTTCTAATGTGTCTTTTGGAGCAAAAATTAATGTAAGACCCGGTTTTACTTTACTATAATATAAAACCCAGTCTTATATAATATAAAACCAGGTATAATATAATATAATATAATATAATATAATATAATATAATATAATATAAAATAAATACAATATAATAAACTATAATACCAGGTCTTATATTAATTTTTGTTCCAAAAGACACATTAGAGCTGATTGTCTGCCTAGGTTTTGGGGAAACGGTAGTACTCTGAATTCCACCTTATTTTTAATTATGAAAATAAGACACCTGGATTGTAAATAAGACATTCTGCTTTGGACCTGGGTAAATTCTTCTTAATGCTGTGTGTATGTGTGTGTGTACGAAACTAAAGCCTTCATCTGTTATTTACAAAAATTTATAAATTCAGCATATCAAAAATATAAATACATGTTTAAATCCATCAAAATATTGTTTAGCATTAGCATGTAACCTTTCCAAAAGAAAAACAAAAGTTTGTTATGAAACACTCTTAAAGAGAGAGACCTGCAACATATCACTAAATTAGGTAAGTGGAAAAACTGTAACGGGGGAAGTATATAATCCAATTAATAAAATATGACTTAAATTATGTTTACTCAGTGCCTAAAGTTCATGTCTTCCTAAGTAACATTTTCTCCTTTATTTTATTCTAAATAAAAGACAAATAATCCATCTGATCTAATAACAAAAGTTTCTATGGGAAGTTTATTATTTTGAAACCTTATTTATTTCTAAAAATGTTAACACTTTGAATTCACCTAAATCCCGTCTTCAAACTACTACCAGAAATATTACTGTCACTGGAAAACAAAACCTGGCTAATGTAAGTACTTCAAAAATGACTACCAAAAGGACTTCCAGGGAGGAAATACAAGTTAAATCTTATAAATCTAAAGACCCATTAAGTGTCTTCTCAGCTAAGTGATCTAAGTACTAGCTTGAGAACATTGCTTAAGGAGAAGGAGTCATGCTTCAGGGGAAAAAAAAAAGATTCTGCATCTATAGGAAAAGCCAGTGTAACTTAAAATGAGCAAAGCACACAATTTCTTAATTACTTCAAAAAAGAGTAATTTCCAAGATTTAAAAATGTCATGAGTGTTTAAGAACAATTTCTAGTTCAAGCTAAGAGACTTTACCTACTATCTACCTACCTATTACTAACAGTGTGTATTAAAAATTTTTTTTCTAAAGCTATGTTAGTATAGGGCATTTCAAAAGTCTTTGGGGTATTTTCGCCGATTCCAGAGACAAGGTAATTCCAGTACTGATGATTAAGATGGCTAGAAAGCTGTAAGTAGGATATAATCTCTGCACATAAACTCAGGATGGAACACTAACTTTCTGTGAGTGAAGCTAAAACATTCTTAAGAACAATTCATTATTAATATTTCAGGCAAGGGATAAAACAATTATGATAATTACATAATAAACATTCAAGTTTATATTAGTTTCAAGAAATTATTAGTTCAGGGCTAAAATACAATCTAGGAATTTATTAGATAGTGGTAATAGGTTCTAATTTATTATAAATTACTGGGATTGATGTGAAGTATCATTTCTGATATATAAGAATATTGAGAAAAAAAGTACTGTGAATTGGGCTTAGGCAGTTAGGATCAATATATTTTTTTTCTTTTTTTTTGGCACGGTGGGGAACATATTTCTGATTTCTGAATCTAAAATACCTACACTTCTTTCTTTGGTGGGATCAATAATGTGTCCACAAAAACTCAACAACTTTTTCTCACAACTACCACACCCTATGCTCCCTATCAATGAATAAATTTCATCATTGAAATGCTCTTTGAACAATTATGTTCTGAAAGTGATTTGTAATGAACACTAAGAGAGTTAAGGAAAAAAACAAATTGTTTTTATATCTGATTAGAAATCATGTTTAGTGAGAACTATATGAATTTCTGCCCCAAAGCGATAAATCTGAAATACTGAAATACAAATATTTCTTTACAAAATGGAGTGCAAGAATGATATGAGAAAAATCATAGTAAAAGATGATTAAGATTTTATCAGAAAAACAACAAAATATTCTACCTGTATCTGAATCTCGTTCTTCATTTCTTGATGGGCTAATGGTAAAAGGAAGTTTACGTTTCATGGATGATTTCTCTTTCATCTCCTTGCCCACATCACTTCGATCAATTTTTGGAGTTTTGCTATAGGATGCAATCTTGTCTTTACTCTATTAAAAAAATCAAATATGAATAGAGTTATAACAATATTAGCTAAGCAATACACTATTAAAAATACTTTATGAAGGACATTTTCAAACACACAAAAATGTGGAGCGTGTATTATAAACTATTACTGTCCTCAATGTACTCAAGACCAGATTCATTATAACATTTCTCTAACTTGTTTCACATTCCCATACTTTTACATAATAATAGAATTTTAAAACAATAAAACAAAGTATCTTAAATATGAAAGACTCTATGTCTAAGTATAATAGAAATATTATCACTAATGAACAAATATGAAGGTGAAAAAGTGATTTGGCATTGAATTAAACAAATTGTGTTTTATTAATATCATGTGCCCACTCACTCAGGTGAAGTATCCTACTGTCATGGTGTATAGCTGTTGTCAAGTTCACTCTTATAATCCAACATCCAAATTGGTGCAGCACATCTAAACTGAGCTATGTAGCAGGAGAGCTTAAAAGAATAGTCCTCAAACTACAATAAATAGATATAATTGTACAGATTCTCAGAGGCAAATTAGAAGTAGACTGAGATTGCAGGAGACACTAAGAAAGCTTTCAGCCCAAGACAGAAAATAAACTAAAGGAAGGATGAGGGGAAGAAGGGGTATTAAAAAAACCCCACAAAACTGAATTTTTTTAAAAAGTGGAATTCATCAATAAAACCAAAAGAGCAACAGAACATCTACACTTTTAGTGAGTCTAATCATGAAAATGCGAGAAGAGAAAAATAAAGATTAGAACTGAGACCTGCATACAATTCCAGAGATGTTAAAAAGTTACAAAAGAATAATACTGTATTCATTTTTATACCACTAAAAATTTAAGACCTGGAAAACGGATTATTTTTTTAAATAACATGCATTTTTACAATTAGTTATGAAAGAAAACCTGAATAGATTAATGATACTCAGAGAAGACAGTAAGTCCAAAGCCAAAGCTTTATGTTTAAAAAAGGTACCTAGCCCAGATTTTACAGATTTTTTTTTAAATAAAAAAAATTCAAGGAACAGATATTCTCCACTTCATATAACAATGCTACAGCACAAAAGAAAAGCTACCCAATCAATTTTATAAGTTTAAAATAAAACTGATACCAAGAAGAGTACCAAAAAAATTATAGACTATATTGCTTACAAAGTAAGTGCAAACATAAACTGTCCTAAATAAATTGTGAAATTTAACTTAGTGTCTTAGAAAGATAATGTATCATAGTCAAGCAGGGTTCATCCAAAGAATGTAAGAATAGCTCATTATTAGAAAATCTTAAGACAATTCACTGGATCAAAATATTAAAGAAAAACCACATGATGACTTTAATCGGTGACAATATCATCTGAATAGACTCTATATTCATTATTGAGAAATCTATTAGATAATTAGGAAGAGAATGTGACTCCCCTATGTTTTAACTGATACAGATACTGAAGAATAAAAGCCTCATGTTATTTATTTCCCAGTTATAAAGTAAAATCCTCTTAACCCTTTTTTTTTCCACTTCTGCCAATGAAATAGAGCTTCACAGGCATACATTTTGCTTATAAGGCTGCTTAAAAATGTAGGTTTTATTATTATTCAGGTATGATGAGGCCAACATATTAGAAGACCACTGCCACTGAAAGATAGTTTGTTACTCACAGTTCGTAAGAAGAGGGGGCACACCATACCACACAGGGCGACATGGGGATGTACCAGGGTGGGTCGGGTGGCAATAGGAGAGGAGGGAAATGAAGGCAAAAGTTTTTACTGTGGTTTCAGCAGGCTTAGGAGGTATATGTGCTGTTTCTCTTATTATCTGGTACCTGGCTCTGGGGTGATTATTAAGGCAGCGGATAGTGGCCCTGAGTGTGAGCTGAATCAAGTTCGTGGTTGGGGATGCACTGACAAATAAAAAGGCATGATTAATACCAACAAAATTCTAGAGACTTGCCTTAAAAATATGAATTTTATTAATAAAAGAATCTAAAAAAAACATGAAGACGTCCCTTCTCTCTCTGTTGCACCGGTGTAAGTAAAGATACTGTTCTGTGCGATAAAACAAATTAAAAGAAACCAACCTGATAACACGTTAAATGGAAAATGTTCACAAGAATATACTGATCATGCTTTCCTGTGTAATATGGTGATTAGTGTGAATATTTCTAACTGCTACCAACCTGTTCTGTTCTCTGTAAAATAAAACTGTCTTTGGAAGTGTAATTTAAAGGGTTTTGTGAAATTCTTCGTACTTTAAAAATTCTTTTTAGACCTGGGGAAAGTAACTTTGAAAAAATCAGTTACTTCTGATTGTCTTGAAATTTCTGTATTAACCAAATGATATAAATACTCTGTCAATTCAGGAGAGAATCACTGGCACATCCTTCCATATCCATGATATAAAAAAGTGTATGACTCTGTTAGGTTTATTATTTTTAAAATTTTAAGTCCTTTTCATTTAAATTAATGTTATTCTTTCAATAAACTACAATAGCATTCCTACACAGTAATGAATGGCAAGACAAGAATGACCTTCTGTCACTGCTGCTATTAAACAATGTACTCATAGTCTTTACCAACTCAGCAAGATAGAAAAAAGAAGAGGTAAAAATTTACCTAGAAAAAGAGAAAAAAATATATATATACATAAGTAAAGAGAAAACTCTTAAAGTAATATAAACCAAAATGTTAATGGCTATCTGTAGGTAATGGCATTTCAGGTATGTTGAGAGACAACTTTCTGTGGCTCTCTTGCATTTCTACGCATCTTGCAAGCAGAGGCACTAATTCCCTTTGTTCTGGACTACCTTTTCAAGGATATCTGTATAGAGAATAGCCTTGGAAGACACAGCATCTCCCTCTGGAGCAAAGGGCAGGTCTATTTACCCTTTAGTATAATAAATAATTTCTCCCTTTGGGGCAAAGGTCAAGTAGACTTACTGCCCATTATTAAAGATATACGGTTCCTCTCCTGTAATACAACCCACTATACGTGTAGTTGTCACTTGGCCCTCCCTGCATCCCTTTGTGAGTAACAGGGCTCAGGGAACAGCCACAAATGCTGATATATGGCTATTGCCATTGCTATAAGAAATAAACTTTCTTTTATATCTGACCCAGGAGTCTCACATCTTCTGCCAGCATCCATGAAACTGATTAGCTTTCAAGTAGGGTAGAGTAAATCTCAGCTCTTGCACAGTTTTTGACAAGACCATTTTTATTTTCATTATTCTTATGTGTACTAATTTTTCTACAATGACCATGTATTGTATTACTTGAATAAAAAAATGTCTCAAGGGGTGGCCAGATGGCTGTTGGTTAGAGCACAAGCTCTGCATAACAGGGTTGGTGGTATGATTCCCACATAGGCCAGTGAGCTGCGCCCTCCGCAACCAGATTGAAGACAACGACTTGGAGCTGATGGGCCCTGGAGAAAGTGTTCCCCAATAAAAAATTAAAAAAAAAAAAAAGTCTCGATTATCACTTGGATAGAAGATAATGAAGATCTGAACTACAATATATTGATAATGAAAAGGACAGGACAGAGCTACTTATTAGACGGTTAAATGATTAACATAAATTCTCACACTTTATGAATTACATTATCATAGGTTTTATGAAAGATTTTGCTTTCCAAGTTGTAAATACTAATTCATCACTAAAAACTGCAGTGGAAAAATTTCTCTTTTTTTTTTTTTTTTAATTAAATTTATTGGGGTGACAATTGTTAGTAAAATTACATAGATTTCAGGTGTACAATTCTGTATTACATCATCTATAAATCCCATTGTATGTTCATCACCCAGAGTCAGTTCTTCCATCACCATATATTCGATCCCCCTTACCCTCACCTCCCCCCCCACCCCCCTTACCCTCTGGCAACCACTAAACTATTGTCCGTGTCTATGAGTTTCTGTTTCTCATTTGTTTGTCTAAACCAAAACCAATAGGAAAAAAAAATCCGACAGATTAGCAGTGAAAGGATAAAATATTTGAAAAATTGTAAGTAGATATTTTTGGTGAACCCCTATTGAAATATTTAACGAGGTAATGAAAGCACTTTACAGAAAAAGTATATTGCCATAGAATGTATTATTTAAACTTATGCTCTATTTAAATGCATTTAAGAAATTAAATTTTGGTCCAGATTTTATTAATTTAGGCTCATAACAGTAACAGTCCTAACATTTTATTGGAAGAAAAAAACTCAGCAAAAGGTAGAGGCTAGCTTCAATGCCAATCACTCACTAAAAGATAAGCATGAGATTATGCTTTGTAAATATATAGGTGAATAATATGGTCACGCCTTCTTCTCTCCTACCCTCCCATCATTTTGTTACAAGCTGCAACAGTAACATGGTCTATAAGCAGGAAATTTGGTATGGAAATTATGGCCCTTCCTCTTTTAAGGTACAAGCAGTCAAATATCTATTAAAAACTGAACAAAATTATTTCTAACAACAACTTTTGATATCAAGCTGCTTGAAAATCCCAAAACAGGACAGTAAGCATCATGTATATTGCCTGAGAAGAGCATGTAATCTTGAAAAAATATTGAATGATTAAACAGATACTTAATAGTTAAAGAAATCCCTTTAGATAAGGCCAAAGTTAATAATAAATGAGGAATCTAGTAGTTTGTATACATCCTTCCTACTTACGTTATAAATCTAGTGATTAGTAAGTATCCTTAATTTACCTAAACCGTGTTTTTTGCTCTACTTTTTTTTTTATTGGAGAATATTGGGGAACAGTGTGTTTCTCCAGGGCCCATCAGCTCCAAGTCGTCGTCCTTCAATCTAGTTGTGGAGGGCGCAGCTCAGCTCCAAGTCCAGTTGCCGTTTTCAATCTTTAGTTGCAGGGGGCACAGCCCACCATCCTATGTGGGAATTGAACCAGCAACCTTGTTGTTGAGAGCTTGCGCTCTAACCTACTGAGCCATCCGGCCGCCCCTCCAGCAGCTCAGCGGCAACTAGTAGTCTTCAATCTAGTTGTGGAGGGCGCAGCTCACTGGCCCATATGGGAAATGAACCAGCAACCCTGTTGTTCAGAGCTCACGCTCTAACCAACTGAGCCATCTAGCTGTCCTAAACCATGTTTTTAATAGAAATATACTAGTGAAAAGTGTGTTGCTTTTTGCTCTTGTCTCTACACTTTTAAGAAATCACACTTTTATGACGGCAATGCTCAGGCACTTCTGTATATTTAGTGGAGGCTTTCAAAAGACATGTACAAAGTATTTACATAGTAAGAATAAAAGCTTCAGCAAGTTTAGCTTTATACATTCAAACTCCAAAAGTAACATCAAGCACCAGGTATAATTTCACAGATGTAACCTTTACTACATTTGAACATTTAGAAATACAAATTCTAATTGTTTCCTCAAATCTAACACTGTATTTTGTCCCCACGCTACTAAAATTACTTTACCAAGGTCATTTTAAGTTGTCTCAACTGACAACATGCAATGGCCTCATTTTTCCTATTAACCTCTGTGGCACTTGGCATAGATTCCCTTGGCCACTCTTCTCTGTGTAATCTCTCCTGTTTCTCTGTCCTCTTCACTCTGTGTGTCTCGATTCCCCTTAAAATAGTTGAATTCCTCAGGGTACACTCTCATCCACTCTTGCCCCACTCTTGGGGTGGCATCTCCATACCTATAGGTTACTCTTCCACAAATCCTCATATATTTACTTCAATCTAGCTGTTTTGAATGCTAGATTCATATCTAACTGCCTACTAATACTTCTACTTTGGTGTTCTGATGGTCAACTCAACTCGACAAGTACAAACCAAACATTCTTCTCAAAACAACCGGTTCCTTTCCCTGAATTCCCTCTCAGGAAACATCCAATCAACCTGAGTGGACCCAGACTACATATACCAGTAAGTTTAATTCATTCAACATTTTTTAGATCTGCCAACTTTTCTCCATCCCCACAACTACTGTCCAGACTGGCTTTTACTTGTATTTTTAAAAAACACTCTGACTGGTTTCTATGGCTCTTCCCTTCTAGATTGATGGCTACAAATAAATTCCAAGATCCTTAGCAAGGCACACAGGCCAAAATAAACTGGCCCCTGTTTAATGCTCATCACCTACTTTACACCCTTCATAGGCTACATTGTATCTCATAGGCACTACGTACAGATTCATGTCTTTTTTACAGCTTCTGCTTGGACAACCTTTTGTTCCTACTTTCCTATTGGTCATACACTCATTCATCGTGCAGAATCCAGATTAAGTATCTTTTCTATTGTAAGACCATCCCCGAACCTCTTAAAATTGACTGCTTTTCTCCTTTTTCTCTTATCATTGTACACTCAATACTTTCATTAGTATGCATCTTACAATGGTACAGAAATTCTCAAAGTACAGTCCCTGAGACCATTTTGGGGGATGTACAGGGCCAGAAGAACACAACAGGAATCCCATGTAAGGTTTGTTGGATAAAATGAATAAATTAATGATGTCAATCTCCTTAAGATTTGTCACATTAGAATACATTTGGGGAAACTTTATGGTGGAATGGAGATACTGGCAATTTATCTTCCCAAGAAACAACGATAAACCTGGACAAAACAACCATTTCAAGGCTTTAGAAATTGAAGAAAAGTAAACAACAAATTGAGAAGCATTTTCGAGAAAAACTGAACTACAGATAAGAACAGTGAGAATCTTTGGCTTTTTTGCCTGGGATTGCTCTTATTCCCTGGCCAATGTTTAGTTTACATAAAGTGCTACTACCAGGGTGGGGCTGGTGGTGAAAACCAGTATCTTTGCTGCGAGAGTGTCGACCTGGATTGGTGTTGGTGTTGAGGGCTAAAAACCCACATCCAGCAGCACTGTTGATAAAAATAGCAAACAAGGTAGGAAACAGAGGGTGGAAAAACAGTTCTATTACTCTAAGGTTGTGGTCCTGCTGTTGGGGAGCAGCAGCTGATGGATAAGTCAGAAATTTAACTGGGAGACTGCAGAAATGAGAGAGACATACAGAGTGCTAGATAAGATTGCCACACATCCCTGGCTGACCGGGAAGCAGCCAGGCATGTAAATATGCGGGGAAGACCTAAGCATATTAAGCTCTTCATATATCCTTCACTGACTAGGAGATTGCATGTACATCCACAGGAGATGTATACAATCTTAGCTGACTAGGAGGCTGCATAAGGAAAATCTGGGTAAGCCCAGCAGAAAGTAAATGCCAGGGTAGACATGAAAAATACCTGAACACTGAATGCACCTCCCAACACACACAGAGATCTGCCAGCAGAAGGTGAAAAGAAAGTCTTACTGGATCATGATGTCTGAGTACAACATCTGACCAATCAATGGCTGCTGACTTTTCTATGTAGCTATAAGGGCAATCCCTAGGAAGCAAGACTAAAAAAGAAAAAGAAAAAAACAGACACCGATGGTTGTGACAAATACTGTAAACACCTGACATTTTACTAAAAACAAACAAACAAAACAGAAACCTAGCAAAAATTACAACTTTCAGGTGGGAAATAATGAGAACCCACAACTACTACAATATATGACCTAAATTGTCCAGTTTTCAATGAAAATTAAGATATACAAAAAAGGAAAGAAAAAGTATTCAATAGAAACTTCTCTGAATGGGCCCAGATACTAAATTTGACAGAGTTGATAGAAATAAAGAAATTAAACAATGTTTAATGAATTAAAAATATGACAACAATGACATCATATAGAGAATATCAATAAAAAAAATTACAAAAAGGGAAAAATGGAAATACAGGATTTGAAAACAGTAACTGAAAATGTACTAGATATGTTCAATAGCAGATATGAGATGCCCCCCACCCCAAAAATTGGTAAATTAAACATCCCAAATCTCATAAAACAGCATTACTCTACAGATCCAGGAAGCTCAACAAACCTCACATAAGACAAACACAAAGTGATCCTAAACACAGTACAGTCAAACTGTTTAAAGACAAAAGAGAACAGCAATAACAAAAAATTTATAATCAGGACAAAGGTACAAAATTCTCATCAGAAACAGTTAAAGCAAGAAAGTGGGATGATATATTCAATTTAATAAAAGAAAAAAGTTAACTAAGAATTTTAGCATCCAACAAACTATCCTTTGAAAATAAAGGCAGCCATGAAAGACAAATCTACTGCATAACTTCATTTATATGAAATATCAATAAGCAAACCTACATAGACAGAAAGTAGATTGGGTGGCTACCCAGGGCTGTGGAAATTGGGGACAGGATGGGGAGTGACTGCTAATGGGTACATAGGGTTTCTTTTATTGGGTGAAAACGTGCTAAAATTGATAGTGATGATTGCACAACTCTGTAAATACACTAAAAACTACTGAATCATACACTTTGAAGGAGTAAATTGTATGGTATGGGAATTATATCTTAATAAAACTGTTTTTAAAAATGGCAAAATCAAGATATTCCTAGATCAATGAAGAGTGAGAGAAAACATGGATGAAGATGTCTTATAGTAAATACTAAGGAAAATTCTTATAGACTGTAAGGAAATGACACCAAACAATAACTTGAATCCATAGGAAAAAATTTAAATTGCCCAAATTGGTAAATTTGTAGGTAAAAACAAAAAACTGTATAAATATAATTTCTCTTTTCTTCTCTTATTTAAGAGGTAAAATTGTATAAACAATAATTATAACATTCTGTGGTTGGGTTAATAACAAATATACATATAAACTATATTACATAGATTAACACAAAGGAAGGGGAGGAAATGGAGCTATATTGGAATTAAATCAACATTAACCTGTAGTAATTAAGAGTGTATGTTATAATCCCTAGATCAACAATTTAAGATAATTCAAGGAACATACTTTGAAGAAAACCACAAAAATTTAAATTTACACTGAAAATATTTTTTAAAATGGTATCATAGATGTGACAGAAACAAAAAGATATGAAATAAAAGAACAAAGAGCAAAACAACAGATATAAATCAATAATTACATTAAATGTGAGTAGATTAAACACTAACAAAAAGGCAGAGATTACCAGTACAATCATCAAGAAATAAAAGTATCGATGATAGCCATCCTGACTGGGGTAGGTGAGAGGTTTTGGGAACGTACAGAGGGATAGTGGATGGGGGGAGGGGGGTTCACACAGTGTGAGGGATATAAATGATAAACGTCTAAGTTTTGCTTTGTCTTGTGCACCTGAAACTAATTTAAAAAATAAATAAATAAATAAAAATTAAAAAAAAGAAAAAAAGAAATAAAAGTATCCATATTGGGAAAGAAGTAAAATTATCTTTAGATGCAGATGACATCATCCTACATGTAGAAAATTCTCAGGAATCCACAAAGTTTTGGAATCAATAAATGCATTTAGTAAGGTCATAGGATACAAGATCACTATATAAAAATCAATTGCATTTCTATATACTAGCCATGAAAAATCCAGAATGAAATTACCTACTATAGTGTCCAAGAGAATAAAATATGAACAATTTAACAAGTGAAACGCAAGATTTGTACACTTAAAACTACAAAGCATTACTCAGAGAAACTATCTAAATTAATGGAGAGATATTCTGTGGGGATGGATTGGAAGACATATTGTTAAGACGGCAATACTACTCAAAGTGACCTATAGATTCAATGTACTGATTCAATACAAGCCCAGCAGGCATTTTTTTTGCAAAAACTGACAAGCTAGTCCTAAAACTCATATGGAAGTGTAAAGGATCCTGAATTGCCAAAATAACTTTTGAAAAGCAAGTTGAAATGTTACACTTCCTGATTTTGAAAGCAGATTTAGGATTGTCTGAGGCTTGGGATGGAACAGACTGACTATAAATGGACAGGAGAATCTTTTAGCAAGGATAGAAATATTCTAAACTGGATTGTGATGATGACTGCACAACTCTGTTAAGTTTACCAAAAATCACTGAATTATACATTAAATGGGTGAATTTTATGGTATATAAATTACACCTCAATAAAACTGTTAAAGAAAAGATTTGTATACACATGTTCATAGCAGTTTTACTCATGTTAGCCAAACACTGGAAGAATTTCAGAGTCCTTTAACAAGAAAATGGCTTAAAGGGAAAGAAGACTTAAAAGGAAAAAAAAAAAATCAAAGATAATGTGTAAGACTAACTAGATAAAGGAGAGACTAGCGATAGTGAAACCAGTTAGGAGACAACTGCAGAGTATACAAGGTTTTGAGAGTCGGAATCAAATGGGAGTGAAGAATAGATATAAAAAGAATCACAGGTCTTGCAACTAACAAAAACTGTTAACATTAACTGAGCACTGTGTACCAAGCATTGTATTAAGCACAATACTTATATCATTTGACTGTCACAACAATTCTATAAAGCATCATTGTCCTCTATTACAGGGATAGAGAGAAAGAGAGACTCTAAGATTGGAAAAGTTATATAAATTTACCCAAAGTTACAGACATGGAAAATGGAATTGCTACTGTGCATGTGTATTTTGCTCCTAGGGGTCAGGGGGTGGAGAAATGCCAAATGACTGTGAGGTCTTGTATTTCCCCCTATTTCAATGATTATCTCTTAAGTAATCGTGTGATCTTAGTAATTGTGTTATCTCAGGGAATGAAAAATAATCTTCATCCACAGGAATCGAATTTATTTCTAAAAGACTTAGACAAATGGTTTGGATTTATCTGGCATTCACACTGCTTATTTTATGAGTAATTACTAAAAATACTAAATTGGGAACTTTTCCAAGTTCCAAAAGGGTCAACAAATCTTTAGTATAATCATATACCTTTCTTCCATATGGTTTTTCTACCATATTGCTGTCACTGTCAGAATTTTCACTCTGAACTGGTTTTGTGAACCCAGATTTGGGCATCTTATAGCTCTTCAGCTAGCTTCTTCTTTTATCAGTCTTCTCATCGTGGATCTGTAAAGAATAGATATATAAGGATTATTTGTATACACACACAATAAAACCTACTGTTTATGCAATTTGCAATAGTGTAGTTTGGTTTTCTCTGTCTCCATAATTTATTTTCTCAGAGAGGCTATCGTAACCTATATAAGTTTTCACTGAACAATATGAGCTTCTAATTAAAGTTCTCTTGTTCAAGTCCACTCAGGTTGTCACTGAACAGGAAAAAAGAGAACTACTTTTATATTTCTTCCCACCTTCTTTAGACTAATAATCAGTTTTTTGGGTAATCAGAAACAGCCGAAGTGGAAGCAGTGGCAAAGGGTTAGTCATTCCAGCCTGGCTCTAGAGGTAGAAACTCCTAATAGATTCTCTGGTAGCTCGGCATTGGTCTGCCAGTTATTTGTAAACATCCAACCAAGAACCTGATAGGTTTGATTGGTAATTTTACATTTAATTCTATTTTTAATTAATTTAAATTAATTAAACCCTTCCTACTTAAAATCTCTGGAGTGGTTTATTATCCTTCACTGAACTCCCAGATATTCCCAGGCATTTAGTGATTCTATCAACCTACTCATTGATTTAATCCTTATCATATTGTACTATAATTATTACTTCATGTATCATTTTCTTTACAATTTGTTCAGCCTTCTGTCTCCTGCTCTGCAAGCTGACTTAATAGGACAAGAACCCTCTTAGAAGCTTATGCTTAGGTATAAGCTTTTACACCTGTGTTGTTGTATGATTACCTATAAACTACATGTGGTTGTTCAAAGTTAAAGTAATTAAATTAAGTAGCTACCACTCTATACAGTGTAGATGTACAATGTTTCTATTATCACAGAAAGCTCAGCTGCGCACTACTGGGCTAGACTGAGGCTGCGGGTCAACAGGAGCAGGACTTGAACCGTAACAACAAGCAGAACGAGAAGCCTAATTTTAACTATTTCATTCTATAAATTTCCTATAAATAGATTTATAGGTCCAAGAAAGCTACATTCTAGTATCTATGTGAATTAATACTCAGATACCTTGAACAGAGGATTAGTAAAATTTTGCATGTTCTTCAAATTGTTCTACTGGTGCTTTAAAATTTGTTTGGTTTTGACAGATAACCAAATATCCCTTAAATGAATTAAGTTAATCTGTAAATTATCAAAACTAGATTAATATGGATATAGCCAAATTAGATTATAATCCAACAAAAACAATGCCAGAGTTCAAATAGTTCAAACCTTTCATTTTTATAAAGGAAACCAACTTGAAGAAATAAAACTTTTTGACCCTACACACAAAAGGCAGAATTTACCTTGGGGTCATTTAATTGTTTCAACTATTACCATATAAACAGAATCACTTAAACACAGCACTCTGTCTAAAGCATACAGAGTAAGAGTTGAGTCATATATAACAGAAAAATTCTGACTCAAAGCAAAATTGAACTGTATAATGTCAACAAGCAGTAGCCTAGGCAACACTATGACGATAAAGCAGTATGTCCTTTGCACATCAAAGTTATTGGTGAACAAAGTTGTGTTATGAATATTTTTTGGAAAAAATTACACATGACAGTAATATTATATTAATAGAACGTATGTTTAAAAAAGCTTGTATTATTTTTCAATAACTTTACTTAGAAAATTTCAACATTAAGAATAAAAATCACAATTAGACTCCAAAAATATTACTTCGATCAACAAATATTAAGCATGTAATACACAGTTATGTTCTGGACCCACAACATACACTGTAATCACTAGAACAACCACTACACAAACTATACAAAGAGATAATAAAAACAACATTAAATATATTAAAATGGAATTTTTTATTTATTTACAGTTTTTATTAAATTTATGGGGGTGTCATTGGTTTAAAATGGAATTTTTTTGTAGGAAAGCGAAAGTGATTTACTGAAAATGAAAGTTCACACTTGAGAAGAAAGAGTGGGCCAACTCAGACAATTAGTCACGTAAAATAGAATATTTTAAGATGCAGAAATAATCCAATACAAGGCAGGAAATGAAAAATTGAGGATTGAAAAACAGATGGAACAAAGAAAACAGTAACAGGCCTAACAATAATCCAAGACAGCAGAGTAGGAAACGCTGGTTGCCTCCTCTTGTGACCACATTAAAATTCAACTAAATCTAGAGAACCATTTGAAAACTAACTCAACAGAAGTCCTATAACTGGGTATATAAAGAAGCCACATCGAGACAGGAGTGGCAGAAACATGAAACAGGCCTGCCCCACACACGTGTGGCTGTTGAGAATCGGGAGGGATATCTTGGCTATGGAGATCACCCCTCCATGAAGAGTGAAGAGACCCCGGCTCCACACTGAGCACCCCGAGTATTGGTGCGGGAAGAGGAACCCACACGATATCTGGCTGTGAAAAACAATGGGGATTTCAACCATCCAGGAGAAATGGAAGGCTGCCATAAACACAGACATTCTCTTAAAGGGCAAATTCCCTCTTTTGCAGGCCCTTACCCTGGGCTCCGGTGGAGGTATGGTGACTTGGGAAGAATCAGAGAAATATGGGAAGAGACTAAGTTGTGCAGCTGAAGGGGGAGAATGGGAAAAATAGTTGTCATTTTCCCAGTGTAGAATCTTCCTCCTGTACAACTAGCAGGAGGGCAGGCGGGCGCCATCTTTCCTCTGTTGAGCCCTCCCATATGTAGCCATATCTGACTCTGCATTGGCCTGGTGAACTCCACCCACTCCACCGTGGGACCAACGATATCCAAATCGTGCAAGCAGGACGATCCTTTCCCCCAATAGCCAGCCCTGCTCACACTGCACTGTTTCTTGGATAACTCTAGGGGGTCCGTGGGCTCCAGATGGGCAGTGACTGGCCTCCGTGTGCTCTGAGACTTTTGCTAAGTAGCTCCATACTCAGCACTGGGACCAAACCAGAATTTATGTTACCTTGGTGAACACCTCCTGTTTCACCCTGGTGACTCCCTCAGATACCACATCACCAAACTCATGCACTGCCCGAGGCTCTTTCAGCAGCTGAGCCTTATGGGAGCTGGAAGGCAGCAGCAGACCTCAGAATGTCCTGGGCTTTTTCTAGAACAACCCTAGGCCCAATATGGGTGGGAGCTGTCCTGCATTCACAGCCTGGCCTATCCGATGTGCCTCCAGGTCCAGCACACGGAATATAAAAAGGCACTTAGACAGAGGGATAGTGGATGGGGGGAGGGGGCTTCACACAGTGTGAGGGATATAAATGATAAACGTCTAAGTTTTGCTTTGTCTTGTGCACCTGAAACTAATAATAAAAAAAAAAGGCACTTAGAAACCATAAAAAAGAACCAATCAAAAACAAAGAATACAATAACTGAAACAAAGAATACACTAGAAGGAATCACCAGCAGACTAAATGAAACAGAGGATCAAATCAGTGATTTGGAAGAGAAGGTAGCAGAATACACCAAATCAGAACAGCACAAAACAAATAAATAAATAAAAATCCAAAAAATGAGGGGAGTTTAAGGGGCCCCTAGGACATCAAGTGTAACAACATTTGCATCACAGAGTACCAGAAAGAAAAGGGAGAACCTACTTTTAGAAATAACAACTGAAAACTTTCCTAACCTGGTGAAAACAATAGCGCAGAGAGTCCCAAAAAAGATGAACCCAAACAGGGCCACACCAATTAAAACGGTAAAGGCTAAAGACAATGAGAGAATACTAAAAGCAGCAAGAGAAAGGCACCTAGTAATTTATAAAGGAGCTCCCCTAAGTTTGTCAGCTGTTTTCTCAACAGAAACTTTGAAAGCCAGAAGTGACTGGCACTAAATATTCAACCTAATGAAAAGCAAGGACCTACAACCAATAATACCTATGAAGGCTATCATTTAAAATTGAAGGAGAGATAAAAAGTTTCCCAGAAAAGAAAAAGCTAAAGGAGTTCATCACCACCAAACCAGTATTACAAGAAATGTGAAAGGGACTTCAGTAAGAAGTTTGTGTGTGTGTGTGTGTGTGCGCGCGCGCGCGCGCGGTGTGTCGGACATAAAGATGAAAAAAAAATCAGTAACTATATACCTATCAATAATCACGTTAAATGTAAGTGGGTTTAATATTCCAATCAAAAGACATAGGTTAGCTGAATGAATAAGAAAACAAGACTCATACATATACTGTCTACAAGAGACCCACTTCAGATCAAAAGACACATACAGACTAAAAGTAAAGGAATGGATAAAGATATTATATGTGAATGGAAATGAAAAATAAAAAAGCTGGGTAGCAATACTTACATCAGATAAAATGGACTTTAAAACAAAGACTATAATAAGAGACAAAGAAGGTTATTACATAATGATAAAGGGATCAAACAAGAGGCTATAACCCTTGTAAATATTTGTGCAGCCAACATAGGAGCACAAACACTGACCAACATAAAGGGAGAGATCAACAGTAATACAATCATAGTAGAAAATTTTAACACCTTATTGACACCAATGGACAGATCTTCCAGACAGAAAAATCAAGGAAACAGTGGCCTTAAATGACACACTAGACCAGATGAATTTAAATTTTTAGAGCATTTCACCCCAAAGCAGCAGAATATATATTCTGCTAAAGTACACATGGAACATTTTCTAAGACAGACCAAATGTTAGGCCCAAAACAAGTCTCAATAAACTTAAGAATACTGAAATCATAACAAGTGTCTTCTCTGACTACAATGGTATGAAACTGGAAATAAATTACTAGAAGAAAAACTAAAAAACACACAAACACATGGAGGCTAAATAACATGCTACTAAATATTGAAGGGGTCAATGACAACATATAGAAAGAAATCAAATATACTTTGAGACAAATGAAAACAATGACACAAAATCTGTGGGACACAACGAAAGCAGTCCTAAGAGGGAAATTCACAGCAATACTGGCCTACCTCAAGAAACAAGAAAAAGCTTAAATAAACGATCTAACCTTACACTTAAAGGAACTAGAAAAAGAACAGCAAAGACAGCCCAAAGTGAGTAAAAGGGGGGAAAAAAAATGAAGATTAGAGTGGAAATAAAACAGAATCTTAAAAAAAAAATAAATAAATAAATCAATAAAACCAAGAGCTGATTCTTTGAAAAGATAAATAAAATTGACAAACCTTTAACCAGACTCACCAAGGAAAAAAAAAAAGAGAGCACCCAAACAAAATCAGAAATGAACGAGACCACAGGAATACAAAAAAATTTAAAGAAAATACTATGAGCAATTATATGCAACAAACTGGACAATCTAGAAGAAATGGATAAAATCCTAGAAACATACAATCTTCCAAGACCAAATCAAGAAGAAACAGAAAATCTGATCCAACTGATTACTACTAATGAAATCAAATCAGTAATCAAAAAAATCCCAACAATCAAAATCCTAGAACGGATGGCTATAGGTAAATTTTATTAAACATACAAAGAATTAACACCTCTCAAACTATTCCAAAAAATTCAAGAAGCTGGAAAGCTCCCAAGCTCATTTAACGAGGCCACCATTACCCTGATTCCAAAACCAAAGACATTACAAAAAAAGAAAATTATAGGTCGATATTTCTCATAAACACGGATGCAAAAATCCTCAACAAAATAATTAGCAAACCAAATTCAGCAATACATTAAAAAGATCATACACCATGATCAAGTAGGATTTATTCCTGGGATGTAAGGTTAGTTTAATATCCTCAAGTCAATTAATGTGATACACCACATAAATAAAATGAAAGATAAAAATCATGTCATCATACCAATACATGAGAAAAAGCATCTGACAAACTCCAGCATCCATTTATAATACTCTTAGCAAACTGGGAATATAGGAAACATATCTCAACATAATAAAGGCTATATAGAATAAACCCACAGCTAACATCATATGCAACAGGGAAAAGCTGAACACATTCTCCTAACATCAGGAACAAGACAAGGATGCCCACTTCCACCAGTCTTTTACTCAATATAGTATTGGAAGTCCTAGGTACAGCAATCAGACAAGAAATAAAAGGCATTCATCGGAAAGCAAGAAGTAAAACTGTTATTATTTGCAGATGGCATGAGACTATACATAGAAAATCCTTAAGAGTCCACCAAAAAAATACTATCAGATCTGATAAATGAATTTAGTAATGTGGAAGAATACAAAACAGTTTTCAGAAATCGGTTACACTATTATACACCAAAACTGAAATGTCAGAAAGAGGAATTAAGATAATAATCCCATTTACAATTGCATCAGGAAATTAAAGTAAAATACCTGGGAATAAATTTAACCAAGGAGGTAAAAGACCTGTACTCGGAAAACTGTAGACACTGTAGACACTGTAGGACACTGAAGAAAAAAATTGAAGATACAAATAAATGGAATCATATACAGTGGTCATGGATAGGAAGACTTAACATTATTAAAATGTCCATACTATCCAAAGCAATCAACAGATTCAATGCAATCTCTATCAAAACACGAATGGCATTTTTTATAGGAGGACAAATAATTGTAACATTTACATGGAAACACAAAAGACCCGGAATAGCCAGAGCAATCTTGAGACACTGGAACAAAATTGGAGGCAGCACACTACCTGATATTAAACCACTCTACAAGGCTACAACAGCATGGTACTGGCATTAAATAAATATCACTCACACACACACACACACACACACACACACACACACACACACACACACAGATTAATGAAACAGAATAGAAAGGCCAGAAACAAACCCACACCTATATGGTCATTTAGTCTATGACAAATAAAGCAAGAACACACAGTGGGGTTAGGACAGTCTATTCAATAAATGGTGTTGGAAAAACTGCCAGATACATGCAAAAAATGAAAACTGGACCACCTTCTTACACTATACGCAGGAATAAACTCAAAATGCATTATAGACTTAAATGTAAGACCTGAAACCATAAAACTGTTAGAAGAAAATATAGACACTAAATTCTGACATTGTTATTAGTAGTATTTTTTCTCATCTATCTCCTCCCGCAAAGAAAACGAAACAAAAAATAAACACATGGGACTACATCAAATGAAAGTTTTTTTCACAGCAAAGAAAACCATCAATAAAACAAAGACAGCTCAAGGAATGGGGGAAGATATTCATCAATGATACATCTCATAAGGGATCAATATCCAAAATTTATTTAAAAAATCTCACACAACTGAACACCAAAAAAAAAAAAAGATCCAATTAAAAAATGGGCAGAGGACCTGAATAGACATTTTTCCAAAGAGGACATACACATGGCCAAAAAAAATATGAAAAGAGGGTAGCAAGGGAGGGGGTGGTAGATGAGGGTAAAAGGGATCAAATATATGGTGATGGAAGGAGAACTGACTCTGGGTGGTGAATACACAGCGTGATATATAGGTGATATATTACAGAATTGTACACCTGAAATCTATGTAACTTTACTAATAATTGTCACCCCAATAAACTTTAATTATAAAAAAAGATATTCAACATCTTTTCATCAATCATCAGAGAAAGACAAATTAAAACCACAATGAGATGTGGCCTCACTCCTGTCAGAATGACCATCACCAATAAATCAACAAACAAGTGTTGGTGATGGATGTGGAGAAAAGGAAACCCTTGAGCACTGTTGGTGGGATTGCAAATTGGTGCAGCCACTATGGAAGACAGCATGGAAGTTCCTCAAAATATTAACAATAGAACTACCTTATAACCCAGCAATTCCACTACTGGGTATGTATCCGAAGGCATCCAAATCACTAGTTCCAAAAGATACATGCACCCCTATGTTCACTGCAGAACTATTTACAACAGCCAAGATATGGAAGCAACCCAGTCCATCAATACACGACTGGATAAAGATGTGATACATATGAACAATGGAATATTCCTCAGCCATAAGAAAAGAATGAAATCTTACCATCTGCAACAATACAGATGGACCTAGAGGGTATTATGTTAAATGAAATAAATCAGAGAAAGACAAATACCAAATGATCTCACTTATATGTGGAATCTAAAGAACAAAATAAACAAACAAAACAGAAACAGACTCATAGATACAGAGAACAAACTGATGGTTTCCAGAGGGGAGGGGGTTTGGGCAGCTGGTCAAAAAACATTAAGGGATTAAGAAATACAAATTGGTAGTTACAAAACAGTCACGAGGATGTAAAGCACAGCATAGAGAATATAGTTAATAATGTGCCAACAACTATGTATAGTGCCAGTTTGATACTAATCGGGGGATCACTGCATAAGTTATGTAGATGTCTCAACACTATGCTGTATACCTGAAACTAATATAAAACAATACTGAATACCAACTGTAACTGATAAAAATAATTTTAAAAAAGCAAAACTAGACAAGTGGCACTACATTAAACTTAAAAACTTATGCAACCCATGGAATGGGAGAAAATATTTGCAAACATGTTAATAGGCTTAATGTCCACGTATATAAAGAACTCAATAGAAACAAAAAAGCAAATAATCTGATTTAAGAACTGCAAAGGACTTGAATAGAAATTCCTCCAAAGAAGATACACAAATGGCCGATGAGCATATGAGACGGTGCTTAACATCATTAATCATCTGGGAAATGCAAATCAAAATGACAATGAGGTATCACTTCACACCAAGTAGGATAGCCACTATCAAAAACACAGAAAATTACAAGTGTTTTGAAGAATGTGGAGAAACTGGAACCTAATGCACTGTACGTGGGAATGTAAAATGGTAGAGTCTTTATGGAAAACAGTACGAAGGTTCCTCAAAAAATTAAAAATAGAATTACCATATGATCCAGCAGTATTACTTACTTTTTGGATATATATCCAAAAGAATTGAAAACAGGATTTCAAAGAAATATTTGCATACCCACCATGTTCACTGCATATTTACAGTAACCAAGAGGTGGAAGCAATCTAAATGTCCACTGACAGATGAATGGATAAAGAAAACGTGGAAATACATACAATAGAATACGATTTAGCCTTGAAAAAGGAGGAAATCCTGTCAAATGCTAAGACATAGGTGAATTTTGAAGATATTATGCTAAGTGAAATAAGCCAGTCCCAGGACATATACTGAATGATTCCACTTACATGAGGTATCAAAATCAAAAGTAGTCAAACTCTTAGAAACAGAAAGTAGAATGATGGTTGCCAGGGACTAGGGGGGAGGGAAAAAAGGGAACTTGCTGTTTAACGGGTATAGTTTCAGTTTTGCAAGACGAAAAATTTCTAGAGATCTGTTGTGCAACAATGTGCATTTAGTTAACACTACTGTACTCTAAGCTTAAAAATGGTTAAGATGGTAAATTTTCTGTTTTGTGTTTTTACCACAATATAAAAAGTATTGCAAATAACATATAATAGCCCTAAATCCAAATACAGCAATATTCATATGAAATGCAAATGGTTTAAACATACCAATTAAAAGACAGATTGTCAGATGGACGGGAAAAAATAGCCAGACTGTATGCTACTAACAATATATGGTTAAAAGAATAAAAAGGGCCATAAATGAATAAAAGGAAAACTGGAGAAACTATATTAATATAAGACATAACAGATCTCAGAGCAAAAAGAACATTAGATATCACATATTGAGAAAAGGTCAGTTCACTAACCGTGTATGCAACTAACAACAGAGCTTCCAAATAAGCAAAAACTGGCAAAACTGACAGAAGGAAAAAAAAACAAATTCATAATTACAGTTGGAGGCTTCGAGTGCTCTCACTAAGACAGGAAATGAGCAAGGATATAAAAGAACTGAAAAAACGCCAAAATTGATCGAATTTAATTGACAATTACAGAAAAATCTGCCCAACAGTTGAATACTCGTTCTTCACAAGGGCACACAGACTATACAACAAGACAGGCCCCATCATGGGGCATAAACAAATTAATAAACAAAATAATTAACATCATACAAAGTTTATTCTCACACAATAAAAAAATTAAACCAGAATCATTATAGAAAGGTAGTAGGAATATATCCAAATTAAAAATGAAAGACAAATCAATTTATCTGAAAACTGTTTTTTTAAAAAAGATCAACTTATACATCTCTAGCCAGACCTATTAGAAATAAAAGAAAGAAGACCTACACAAGTAAAATCAACAACGAAAGAGAAAACATCACTATAGATCCTATAAACCCATGAAGGATAATAAGGGAATATTATAAACAACTTTACATAAATAAATCCAACTAATTAAATGAAATTCCTTGAAAGGCACACTCTAATATTAAAGCTTACTGAAGAAAACATAATCTCAATAGCTCAATATCTGTTAAAGATATTGATTTCGTACTTTAAAGAAAAACCTCCAGGCCCAGATGACTTCAACGGGGCATTCCACAAAACATGTAAGGAAATTTTACATAAACTTTCCTGAAAAAGGAATGAGAAAGAAACGTTTTGAGGCCATCAATAAATACCATGGTACCAAAACCAGAATAAGTCTTTTATGAGAAACCTACAAATATACCTTATGATTATATATATATATATATATATATATATATATATATATATATATATATATAAAATCCTCAACAAAATATTAGCAAATCAAATCTAACTATATATAAAAAAGATAATACATCATGACCAACTAGGATTTACCTCAGGAACTCAAGGTCAGCTTAACGTGTGAAAATCAATCTAAGTAATTTACTGTCTTAACAGACTAAAACCAAAAAGAAAACAAACACCTCAACAGACATACAAAAAAAGTTTGATGAAATTTAACACCCATTAATGACAATTCTCAGGAGCCTAATAGAAGGAAGCTGAATACTTTCTTAACATCAACAATGAGGCAAGAATGTCTGCTCTCATCACTCCCCCCCATCTTTATTGAGGTATAATTGACAAAAATTACATATATTTAAGATGTACAATAATGAAGATATGCGTCTACACTGTGAAATGATTACCACAATCAAGGTAATTAACACATCCATCAACTCACATAGTCAAGTGGTGACAACACAAGATCTACTCTCTTCACAAATTTGAAGTACTACAATACAGCACTATTAACTAGAGTCACCATGCTGTACATTAGATTCCCAGAACTTATTTATCTTATAGCTAAAAGTTTGTGCTTTTTGACCAACATCTCCCCATTTCCCCCCATTTTCCATCCCCTGGCAGCTACCATTCCACTTTCTGCTTCTGTGAGTTCAATGTTTTTAGATTCCACGTACGTATGTAAGAGTGATCACAGTATTTATTATTTTTCTTTCTGTCTGGCTTATTTCGTTAGCATAATGTAGTAAAGATTCATCCATGTTGTCACAAATGGCAGTACTTCCTTTTTTAATGGCTGAAAAATATTCCACTGTAAACACACACACACACACACACACACACACACACACACACACCAGGGGTGCCAAAAAAATGTACACAAATGAACACTTAGGTCAACATTGCTCAAGCAGTAGTTCGCCCTACTCACAAGTGTCTGGACACTGATGGTAACCACTTTGAGCACCTCTTGTAATTGCAGAAGTCAAACGTGACTTGTATTCATCTTTTGTTATCGGTATATATTGAGTATTACAATTTTAATAGTTTTCTCCTTTCTTAAAATGTATATACATTTTTGGGCACCTTCTGTGTGTGTGCATGTATGTATGTGTGTATATATATGTATAGAAATATACATACATACATTATTTTATCTATTCATCATTTCTTCATCACACTTTCTTTATATATCCATCATCAGACACCGAAAAGTGGGACTGCTGGATCCTATGGCAGTATTATTTTTAATTTTTTGAGGAATCTCCATACTGTTTTCCATATTCGCTGCACCAATTTACATTCCTACCATTAGTGTATAAGGAACTCTTTTTGTCAGACCCTCACCAATGCTTGCTATCTTGTCTTTTTTATAACAGCCATCCTAGCAGGTGTGAGGTGGTAATTCATTCTGGTTTTGATTTGAATTTCCCTGATAATTAGTGATGTTGAGCACTTTCACATATGTGGCCATTTATATAACTTTGGAAAACTGTCTGCTTAGGTCCTTGGCTCATTTTTCAATCAGGTTATTTTTTTGGTATTGAGTTGTATGACTTCCTTATGTATTTGGGGTATTAACCCATTACCAGATTTATGATTTGCAAATATTTGCTCCTATCTTATAGGTTGCCTTTTCATTTTGTTGTTTCCTTTGCTGTGCAGATGATTTTTAACTTGATGTAGTCCCACTTGGTTATTTTGCTTTTATGGCCTGTGCTTTTGGTGTCAGATCCAAGATTAATGTGAAGGAGTTTCCTCCGTATGATGTAGGAATTTCATGGTTTCAGATTTTACATTTAAGCCTTTAATCCATTTCAAGTTAATTTTTGTGTGTGGCAGAAGGGTTCATTTTCATTCGTTTGACTGTGCACATCCAGGTTTCCCAACATCATACTGAAAACTACCTATTTTGTGCCCTTGTTGACTATATATGCATGTGTTTTTTCTGGGCTCTCTATTCTGTTCCATTGGTCTTTGTATCTGTTTTTATGCAAGTACCATACTGATTTGATTACTATAGCTTTGTAATATCTTTTGAAATCTGTAAGTGTGATGCTTTCAGCTTTGTTCTTTTTCCTCAGTATTGCTTTGGCTATTTGGGTTCCACACGAATTTTAGGATTTCACAGAATTTTTCTTATTCTGTGAAAAATGCCATTAGAATTTTGATAGAGATTGCATTGAATCTGTAGATCACTTTGGGTAGTATGGACATTTTAATAATATTCCTCCCCTATACTGAACACAGGATATCTTTCCATTTTTTTGTGTCTTCAATTTCTTTCATCAATGTATTGTACTTTTCAGGATACAGATCTTTCACCTTCTTTGTTAAATTTATTTCTAAGTATTTTTTTAAATGCTATTGTAAATGGGAGTTTTTTCCCCCCTTAATTTTGTTTTCAGATAGCTCATATAGAAATGCAACTGCTTTTTGTATGTTGATTTTGCATCTGGCAACTTGACTGAATTCATCTATTAGTTCTAACAGTTTTTAATGTGTGTGTGTGGAGTCTTTAGGGTTTTTAAAAATAGATATAAGATAATGTCATCTACAAACAATTTAACTTCTTCCTTTATGATTTAGATGTCTTTTATTTCTTTTTCTTGCCTCACTGCTGTGGCTAGGACTTCCCGTACAGTCACGTGTCACTTACAGATGGGGATGTGTTCTGAGAAATGAATTGTTATGCATGTTGTCGTTGTGGAAACATCGTAAGAGTGCACTTACACAAACTGAAATGGTATATAGCCTACTACACACCTAGGCTATATGGTACAGCAGCCTATTGCTCATAGACTACAAACCTATACAGCACATTACAGTACTGAATACTGTAGGCAACTGTAACACAATGGTAAGTATTTGTGTATCTAAACATAGGGAAGATACAGTAAACATGTGGTATAAAAGATAAAAATGGTGTATCTGTATAGGGCACTTATGACTGAAGCTTTCAAGACTGGAAGTTGCTCTGGATGAGTCACTGAGTGATTGGTGAGCGAATGTGAAGGCAGAGTACATTACTCCACGGTACTGTAGACTTTATAAACACTATTCTACAAGCCTTCCCTGCTTCCTTCCAACAGGGTGAGAAACAGAACATCGAAGCTATCAATGCTACTCCATGAAAAATGACGTAAGCTGGACTGATTGGAAAATACTGAGGAGAAACTGACTGGGTAAAGCACATATCGCCGTAATAGTGACTTGTCAGGAGGGAGTGAAAGAAAGGTGGTCTGAGGATCAGTAGGAGTAAGAAATCAAGATGGAGAGATAAAGGAACATGGGAATGTCGTGGCAATGAGGTTTTGGCTACTGCATGCTGGATTACTGGTCAGATTAAGGAACTTTGTGGTAGTCATTAAAAAAAGGAGAATGTTCAATATGGAGAGGGTGGAAAACTGAGGATTCACTATTTCAAATTTGGAAATTTGTTTTTGGGTCCATTGACCCTATGAGGCACAAAGGGCTCTCTCTGGCATTGATTTGATGGAAGAAATAAAACTTATTTTCTACATCATTACAACCTGAAAATATTTCTCAAGTACAGGGGTAGGCTGGCTCCACACTAGCACAGAAAGCTTTTACTAAAAAGACAGTGGCAGTTAATACTTGTTAAGGCAACTCCTGTGGACCTGTGTCCTTGTACAGGATCTTAGGTTATCAATAAAGACTTTACAGCAACGTATTCTGAAAGCCATCATGCTAGGTCTGGGAGTTCAGCAGCAGCTTCTGAATATATGACACTGGAGGGTGGGGGCAGGTTGTGCTGAAACAGGTCAGTGGCTAACTGACTGGGCTGTAACCTGTACACTCAAAATTGAGGTGCTGTGAGTGAGAGGGAATCTACTGTCAAGCCCCACAGATATTGCTCCCATCAGAACAAAAAAACATTCCTTCAGAACATATCCTTTCATTTCTTACAGGAAATTCAGCTCCATTATCAATCTTATGAGGCCATCATTGTATATATGGTCCATCCCTGACTAAAACATTGTTGTGCAATGCATGACTGTACTATGTCAAATAGAAATGATGAGAATGGACACCCTTGCTCATCTTAGAGGAAAAGCGAAAGTTTTCACTGTTGAGTATGTCAGCTGTGTGCTCTGTACATATGGCCTCTGTTATGTTAACGTACATTCCTTCTATATTCTATATTTAATTTGTTAATAGTTTTATCATAAAAAAAGTTGAATTTTGTCAAATGCCTTTTCTGCATCTATTAGATGATCTCTCACCACTTCTATTCAGAGTTACATTTATTGGTGGCCTTAACTAGTTCTATAAGGCAAAAAAAAAGAAAAAAAGAAGGAAATTAAAGGTATATAGCTTAGAAAGGAAGAAGTTAAAACAAGTCTTACGTATTTCCAGATGGCATGATCATCTATATAGACAAAGGCAAGGTATACACAAAGAAGCTACTAGAACTTAGTAACCATAGGAAGCATATAGGATACACAGTCAATACATGAAACCTACTTTTTTCTATACATTAGCAACATTAGAAATTGAAATTAAAAAATGCACTTTACAATAACATCAAAAATACTAAATTCTTAGGGATTAATATAACAAAATATGTGTAAGACCATGTAGTGACAAATACAAGACACTGCTGAAAAAAATTAAAGAAGACTTAAGAAATGCAGAGGTATTCTGTTTATGGCTTAGAAGACTCAATATTGATAAGAGGTCAATTCTCCCCGTATTGATCTATAAATTCAATGCAATCCTAGTCAAAAATCCCAGGATACTTTTTTATAGAAACCAACAAATTGGTTCTAGAATGTATATGAAAATGTTAAAAACCTAGAAAAGTACAAATAATTTTGGAAAAAAGAATTCATAGGCTTACATTACTTGATAGAAGTAAATTTTCTAGTTGTTCAGAGGTACCAAGTTAGTATATACAGGTAGATCAAAAACTCTAGTATAAACTAAACATCATTTGGGTGAAAAAGTTGTAAACATACACGTACAACTTATTTATTTTTAACCTAAGCACCTGACGAACAAAGGTGTTTCCCAGTTAGAACGGCCATCATCAACAAGACAAATAATAACAAATGTTGGAGAGGCTGTGGAGAAAAAGGAACCGTCATACACTGTTGGTGGGAATGAATATTGATGCAGCCGCTATGGAAGGCAGTGTGGAGGTTCCTCAAAAAATTAAAAATAGAATTACTATATGACCCAGCAATCCCATTCTTGGGTGTTAACCCAAAAAATCTGAAAACATTTATCTATAAAGATATATGAGCTCCAATGTTCACTGTAGCTTTATTTACGGTGGCTACGACATGGAAACAACCAAAGTGTCCTCGATAGATGAATGGATAAAGAAGTTGTGGTACATATACACAATGGAATACTATTCTGCCATAAGATGAAATAGTGCCATTTGCAACAACATGGATAGATCTTAAGATTAGAATGCTAAGTGAAATAAGTCAGACAGAAAAAGCAGAGAACCATATGATTTCACTGATATGTGGTATACAAACCAAAAAGAACAAAAGAACAAGACAAACAAATGAGAAACAAAAACTCATAGACACAGACAATAGTTTAGTGGCTACCAGAGAGTAAAGAGGGAGGGGAGTGGTAGATGAGGTTACGTAAAGGGGATCAAATATATGGTCATGGAAAGAGAACTGACTCTGGTGGTGAACACACAATGTGATATATAGATGATATATTAACGAACTGTACGCCGGAAATCTATGTAACTTTGCTAACAATTGTCACCCCAATAAACTTTAAGGAGAGGAAAAAAAAAGAACAAAGGTGTTTCTTAACTCAGTCAAAATTACACCAAAAACTTAAGCAATTTCTATCAGTGTGTGTCTGGGGATAACAGGTGGGACAGTATTTCTGGTTACCTAACATTATCTGGAAATGTGTTATACATTCAGTCTCTTCTTCCACTATTCCTCCTTCCTACATGCATGCTACTCTCAAAAACACGCTTAGAATTTTCACAGCTCTCTTATGGTCACAGAATATGAACTTAATATCAGTTAATTCACATTATTTGACTATCAGGTCAGAAAATCTAATCCCTAATAAATTTATCAGGCAAATGATAATATTCCAAAAGTCCTTGAGGAAAATATTTCCTGGAGTGCTTGTTAAAATACAGATTTAGTAGGTCTGAAATGGACATAATAATTTCTACTTTTAATAAGTATCCCAGTGATTCTTACCATTGGGAAAGTTTGAGAAATAAGTTAAATTAGGGAATATTTTGATTATAAAAGATCTCAGGAAAGGATTGGCTTAGGCTAAAATAGGGCCTTTCCCTACCATATGAAACCACATATATACACAACATACACATGTATGGTTATGTGGGGTATCATCTTAATTTTAAAATAATCACATTAGATAGCCTGAGATTTCATTTAAAAAGATATTTACTGTCATTTCTTTTGATCCTAAAGAGCATTTCAACACTGGTATCATGTTTAGTTTGTTTCTCTACTGATTGTTAGTTATGCCATAAATGCTCGATAGCTTTCTTTTCCTAGACTGATCTGTTTCCATTTTTTTCTGGGGAAGTATTAGTTTCTTGTCACTGCCTCTTAATTATAACCTTTAATTTAACACTGGGACTCAAATTTTCTCTTCTACTCTAACTTTTTTAAAGTTTTATTTATTTATTTATTTATTTTTAAAGATTTTATTGGGGAAGGGGAACAGGACTTTATTGGGGAACAGTGTGTACTTCCAGGACTTTTTTCCAAGTCAAGTTGTTGTCCTTTCAATCTTAGTTGTGGAGGGTTCTGTTCAGCTTCAAGTTGTTCTTTCAGTCTTAGTTGTGGAGGGCGTAGCTCAGCTCCAGGTCCAGTTGCCGTTGCTAGTTGCAGGGGGCACAGCTGACCATCCCTTGCGGGAGTCGAACCGGCAACCTTGTGGTTGAGAGGACACGCTCCAACCAACAACTGAGCCATCCGGGAGGCAGCTCAGCTCAAGGTGCCGTGTTCAATCTTAGTTGCAGGGGGCAGAGCCCACCATCCCTTGCGGGACTCGAGGAATTGAACCGGCAACCTTGTGGTTGAGAGCCCACTGGCCCATGTGGGAATCGAACCGGCAGCCTTCGGAGTTAGGAGCACGGAGCTCTAACCGCCTGAGCCACCGGGCCAGCCCCCATTTTATTTTATTTTATTTTTTTTAAGTTTTAAATCACCTCAACAGAAGCTTGCAAACCACAGTTTATATTTCTCTGTCTTTTAGATTATAAGTAAAAAATGATTTAAATTTTATAAAAATTTTTTACATTTAAATAAAACTTTGAGTATTTTCCAAACTTCATTTTTAAAGTCTCCTTCATTGGGATCTCTGGATCTTAGACCTTCGTGCTTTTGACAATGGGGAAGGGAGAGGGAGGGAATCACACAACTAGAAGAAAACTCCTGTTATCTCAAATTTCTGACCTATGTAAGGTGGTTAAAAAGGTCCTACCATCCATCTACCTTACCCAGTCTTCTTTCCAGTAGGGGAAACAACAAAATACAAGCAAATTTCTTGGTTTACATATGCATTTGCTTTAGCAAAAGGAACACGACCAACTCATTTTTGGGACAGAACGCATGCACAATGCAGTTACTGGAAATTTGCCAAAAACTACTATTGATAAAAATGCACATGACTACCCACAATGTAAAATTCAACCAAACAAGTATGACAAATTTAGTAATTAGCAGTGTCATAAACTAATGCTTAGTTATAATTTAATAACAAGAACAGGAGAATCAAACAACACAACTAATTCAGGACAACAGTGACACACAGATAAGTGTCCTTGAAAGCTGAGGTAACTAATGATGACAAGTCTTGCTGACATTCAGACTTCTTACTATAATAACTAAATTGACTCTACATTAAACATTAGAAAGTTTTTTTTTTGTTTATAAATTACTCTTCATCCCAAAGATAACAATTTGGAGGAAATTTTATCTTCTTAGCTAAGAGTACAAAATTACACATAAGAAGAGGCCAAACTGTTGGGAAGATGCTTTGAAAAGCTACTCAAAAAGGATTTCACAAGACCTTGTCTGCAGGGGGGAACCTACTCAACATAACAAAAGGATGGAAGGGTTAAGGAAAAAAAAAATCCAAGAGAGAAAACTCAGGGTAGACTATATGCAAGATAAGGACCAGGAGAAGAAAAACTATTCTAGTTGGCAGAACAGTTAGAGAACTTTGGAGACCATAAATAGATAAGAGCATTTGTGAAGTTGTATGCTATGGGCAAGCAGATTGCGTAAAGTCTAAACTCGAACTAAACCATCTATACTATATATATTAAGCAGAATTAATGGAAGAGCCATATGAAAGTTTTTAAAGCAAAGACTGATAATATGCAGGACTAAACAGAGACACGAAAAAATACTGAGTATGAAAGTATAATGACTGAAATAAAGAACTCCACAGATTTGATAAATAATAGAATGGCTATGCCAAAGAACGAATTAGTGACCTAGAAGATCAGGTAGAGAAGATAGTTGCAGAAGGCATCAAGAAGGGATACAGAAAGAAAAAGGGAAATACTAAAGAAATATGAAAAAGGTGGTCGTCACAGGATCATTATAATAAAATTCCCAGAAAGAAAAAAAAAATGGAGAAAACAAAATATTTGAAAAAAATAACCAATAATTTTCCAGAACTGAGGGAAGATAAAAGATCTTAAAGTGTCTAGAACACATCCTGGCACATAGCAGACTTCCAATAAATAAGTATTTGTTGAATGAATGAATAAATGAACGAATATGAATCCAACTGCCAAACATGACAAAAAAAGAACTATACTAAGACCCATTATAAACTGAAAAAGGCAAAGAAAAAATTTCAAAATCTTCTAGAGAGGAACTGCTGGTCACATGCACAGGAAGGGAAATCAAACTGACATCAGAACTTCCGAAAAGCAACACCAGAGGCAAGAAAACAATGTAGTAATATTTTCAATATGCTAAAAAGAATTTTAAACCCAAATCTTTAATCAAACTAAACTATTATTGAAAAGTGAGGGTTAATGAATGATGTTTTTAGGCATAAGAAAGGACTTAGGATTTTTACATATAAACACTGTTTGAAAATTGCTTTTAAGTAAGCACTCGAGAATTGAAATAAATCTATGAGGACACTATGGGTGGGATACACGGGAAGAAGAGTGAGTGAATAACCTAATGAAGCATATTTCATACAAAAAGTAAGAATGGATGCTTGAGGAACGCCCCTAACAATCAAGAACTAAAATTCTACAGAACATAAACACGACTACTGGGAAATTAAGGGGTACAGGTAGGAAGGAGGAGACTAGAAAAAAGAGTGAGAAACTGGTTAAAGTACCTGTCTTCTTTGGAGGCAAGATACACATTTAATTAAGAAACTGTGGAAAATGAATAGAAGTAAACAGAATGTAAATAATTTTCAATATATGTTATTACAATAAATGAAAATGGATTAAACTCATTAATCAAAATATAAGAGTCTGGATAAAAATAAGATTCAGCAATATACTTTGTAAAATAGACCACAAAAGGATACTAAAAAAGGGTTGAAAATAAAAGGATAGTAAGAAGATATATCAGGAAATACAAACCCAGGTTGATAGATGGGACTTTTTTAGGCCCCATTCATGAATAATTCAGCCTCTTCCTGTTCTGGGCTCAGCTCCCTGCCATTCCTGAACCTGTAGATTCCACTACTGCATTAAAGCTCACACACCAAGAGGCATATCTTTTCCTTTTAGGACTTCAATTTCCGTTTTCTGTTATGACTTTGAGTTCTTTTCCCATTTCAGGCACCTGCAGATTCCTCTTTCTTGCTTTCAAGCTCAGCTGTGTATTTTTAAAATGTTTTTTAATCTAGTATTTCCATATATTTGAAAAAGGGAGCTTCTCCAGTACGTCATCTTGTCCCGAAGTCCCCAGAACATTACAGTAAGTACAACTTTAGATTAAATACAACTGAAAACAAAATCCAAGTTTCTTAATTTCTTCATCTATGTTATGAAATGATAAAACTCTGCTGCTAAGGCTATGAGAACCAAAATGATATCCTAGAACAGTCCTCAGTGCATATAAAATATTCAAATGCTGGCCTCTAAAGTTACCAATTTTACATTCTACTTAACGAGATAGAACCATAAGGATGGAATGGAAATTCCTAACATTTTTCTTGTTCCAGCTTCCCTGGACTGCAGCTGTGTTGGGGGTAAAACTGCGTTCTCCAAAACTGTTGTGAGAAAAAAGGCAACTAGTAAAGGACCAAATCACAGCAACAGAATTCTATGATCATTAAGAGTTAGCAAAGTGACGATTACTTTCCTTGTGATTTGAGCTGGGAACCTGAAGTCCAAGATTCTATTCTGAGATCTACCACTGACTTTTTGATTGACCTTCATCACTTCTCAATATTTCTGTTTCTTCTTAAAGTTATAGCTAGGTTAGATGACATTGAAATTCTCCCACCATGCCAAAATTCTGATTCCAGAATAAGAGGTTTAGAAAAATTTCACTCACTCCAAATTCTATTTTTCTATGAATGTAAAAATGATAGCTTAAGTTATTAAACAATTATGACACTCTTATTACTGTTTTCCCATGCAAAAAATAAACCATTCGAATAAAAAATAAACTAAGTATTTCCTACTTAAACAAAGACCAAACAGCTTAATTCCCTACTTTAAAAATGGTTTTAAAAAAATAATGAAAAAGGGCTCAAAATATAGTCCTGCTTCTGGGATATCAACTGGACTTTTCTTCCCTCCCTTAACTACTTAAGCCATTCAAGTGAGAATTCAAACTATGAAAAGGGATCGTGCTATATCATACCTTTCCAAGTAAGCAATGGTTGCTTTTTCACCACAATGTTTTCTGGCAGCTATTCCACAACATTTTCCCATAAGAATATGATGGTTGTATGCCAGACCAACAAATCAGTATCATAAAATCACAAATTTAACCAATAGCATGCAAAAGGTGAAGATAAACATCCACATCTTTTAAAACAAACTATCCTCAACAATGTCCTTCAAACAATGTTTGTAAAAGTCCTTAAGGAATGTTTATGATTTATTTTATACAGTTCTATATTAACATTTATAATGAACATGTATTACTTGTATAATATTCAAATAACAAATTTTTAAATAACGAAATGGGTCAACTTCCACTTGGTTTGCTCTGGAGGACTACAGTGTTCTGGGTAGAATCCAAAGGGGGTAAAAATACTAAAATGGCAGGTGAGAGACTTCAGAAGGAGGTAGAGCAAAATACATAAAAGATACTTTTATATGTTTTATGTTTTCTAACCCAGCCACGAGAATAGGAAAGGAAGCAAAAAATTCAGGACAGAAGCTCAATCCAGTAAATACAGGTGCACATTGCATTGGAGCTGCTAAATTTTATATTCTTTAGGAACCTGAGCATAGATGATTCAGAGGACTATATAAATACATTATAAATGGTCACCTTGGTTTAGCTATACGGGTATATCACCTTCAAAATTCCACAAAGGTAAACCTACGGTATAAAATAGAGTAGTATTTAGCTAGTCCAATTGCTTAAAATATAAACAACCTAATCCTAGCCAAATCTAAGGCAAAATACATTGAGAAATTTAGCAAAGAAATAAATGTATTACAACACCTGGGTTCTTGTAACTTTCTAGTAAAATCTTTAGGTTTCAGTTTCCTCGTTTTAAAATGAGGTCCATTTCAGCTCTAAAATGCTACAATTCTTTATCTCCCCCTCTTTTCTTAATATAGGTATATTATGAAATAAGCATTGGTCTAGAAGAACTGTTCTCCTAACTTCAAAAAAATTGTGTGACATCTAATTATTTAACTATGGGCATTTCCTTTATCATACCCGTTTGCTCATGCAATTGTTGAATCATTCAACATTTACTAAGCATCTATATGCCAAGCAATACAACTAAAAATGAAAAAAAGACAATTCTAGCTTAAAGGGAATTTACAACTTTTAAAGGACAAAAGACAAGTTAATTATCATATAGAATAATGAATGTTACAGAAGTATGATAGCATCAGGACAAAGGGATCACCCAATTCGGGTGTTGCATATGGAGGTATGAGTGGGGAATTTCAAGAGGTAAATACTGAAAGAGAGCCTTAAGGATAATTATAACGCAGGTAGGTATGGACAGGGCTGCAGAGGGAAAAGGATAAGCAGGAGCACAGGTGTGAACACACATGCCCCACAAGAAAGCAGGCCAAATTAAAGGGATAGCAAAAATTGAAAAAACAGTGGGCTAGAAAATGAGGCTAAATAAAGTAGGAAGGGGTCACATCGTGAGTCATTGTGTTGTTTGATTGATCTTTATGACAAAAGCAATTTAAGTCTTTAAAAAAGGTAGTGACATAATTTGAGTAGAAAGATGCTGTTGGTGAAACTTTGGAAAAAAGACTACAGAGGCATTAGATGAGACACAAGATGACTTAAACCAGATTGTGAGGTGGGGAGAAACAGTAAACATGAACAAGGAGGCTAGAATGACACGCAAGTTTCTAGCTCCAGCAACAGGAAGTATTATAAAAATACTTTGAAAATAACTTGTAAGAAGCAATTAGCATTTACTTTTATTTATCTTCTAATAATTTATCTTCTAATAGTGTGTATGTGCACACACATACACACACACACATATATATATATATATATATACCCCGTCCACCCAGAATTGTTAAGGTGGATAGATAAAACACACACCTGCAACTGGGAGAGTTGGCATAAATGACTTCCAAAGTTCTAGGATTCTGAAATTGAGTTGCTGAGTTTACTGACCTCTCTTCTAGTTCTATGGGGTTCTAAATTGTGCAACTTCCATAGACCAGTAGAGGGCTGCAACCGCACAGAGAAAATGTTTAGGCATCTTTACTTGCATCTCTGGCACTGGGAGCTTAAACAATTTCCAACGCTGACGGTAGAAATCTAAGAGCCACTACATGTACACTTCACTGTCAAAAGACTCTAAAAGGGGTCAGGAGTAATCCCCCGATCCTAAAAACTAGAAACACCCGTAATTAAGCATTATGCCAACAGCTCTTTCCTTTCAAAACAGTCAAGTGTTTGGAGGCCAAATAAAATCACTAACGTAGGGTAATTAGGAGGAAAAAAGGTCCAAATGAGTCAGTAATTCTTCACTTCCTTTCAGACCTACTGCTCCACACTGCTGCTACCAGACTAATCTTCCTAAAATGATTATTTTGTTAGATTATGCTCACACCTACTTTATCAATTCTGTTCTGCACATATGCACCGGTGAAGTCTAACTTTCCTTTGCCTAGATTTTAAGACAGATTTCTACTTCTTGTATACAATCTTATTTTATTTTCAACTCCCCTAGTCAGACAGCTCTTACTGTTACAGACAATATGCAACAGTGTTAAAATGGAAAAAATCACTGAGGTGAACTCTGAAGAAACAAATCTACATAGGTCTAGAGAAAGGGAAAAGCCAATGTAGGAAAAAGTTTATGCAAAGAGAAAGAGATAGGAATTTCCCTGGGGGAGGAGTAAATGGATCAAGGAAAGGTATATAGGGGGTTTCAATTGAATTTGTAATGTTTAATTCTTAAACTGGTGATAGATACCCAGGTGCTCATTTTGCTATTTTCTGTATCTTTTAAATTATCTGAAATATGTCAAAATAAAAAAAGGTTTTGATATTGTAACTTTGCCCCCTCTTGCCTCCTCAAAACACAAAACAGCTGATCTTAGCAACCTATCACACCTCAGGTGCTATTCTAAGTACTACTCACAGTTTAATCCCAAATAATGCCCTAACTCACTTTTACTGCTTTCTTTAAAAAACAATCGGCACATAGTTTAGCCTTAAATGAAAGGACTTTTAATTGTTCAGGTAATTCGGTTAAATTTTAACAGTGGCACATGAAAATATAAGACATTCAGATAAAGGTCACAACATAAAAAAACAGAATAGTTTATCATGATCACTGCTTCTGCAATGTAAGCCCATGACCCTGAAAATCATCTTATTGCCCAAACTCTTTATGCAGTTAAAGATAGTAGCTGAAATCAGTCCCCCATGAGACAGCAATGTTAATGGAAGTATTATTCATAGCATACCCACTCTGACCCAACAACAGTGTAGGCTACACCACTGCTTCAATTAGAGCCACAATTGTAGCTTCCACATGACTTCTCACTAGGGTTGAATTGTTTGGGCCTTATTTTAGTCCTGATCTGTTACCTCACTTTTTCTGTATCCCACTCAATTTCCAACATAAACCTACTTACCGTAGTATGCACAAGAATTCAGTTTAACTTCTTATTTCAGGATATTTAAAAGAAAACATGCTCTAAACTGGCTGAGGATAGTAGTATGTATTATTGGTAGCTCTTCTGGCCAGAGTAATTTAGAATTGTAAAATGTTTCCCTGCCAAAGTATGCTAAGAATGATAAGGAGAAATATGGTAATGAGGAACCAGCACAGAGTAAATTCACTGTATTCTACTAGCTGTAAGAAAAGAGTGGTACTGTGAAAATTCCAACCCCAATGCAGAAGAATTATGGGTGTTATTTGGTTTTACTTAAACAAACAAACATTTCCTGATATATATATGTAACCATACAAATGCTACGAACTGGGGGGGAAAAAAAAGGCAAAGCCCACTGATGGTACCAATATTGAATAGCTTTATCTATTAAAGCAAATATACTGTAAAAAATAATGCCTAAAAACTTAAGTTTTGGACTATATAAGAATGGAACAGTTCTACATCAAAAATTGAACCTAAATGTCCAAGTCAGTCTTTTTTGGACAGATTTGTTTGAGAGCTTGAAAGCTACAGGTCTACATATCCACTAAAGAATTTGCAATATAACTTCATAATGTTTACAGAACCGCTCCCTAATTATTCACCTTTGTTTTAAGTAATTAGCTTTTTCTGCTAAATTTTAAGTTCCATGCAGGCAGAGAATTCTTCAGGTATATGCTTAGCATTGGACCTAAAACCATAAAATCTAAGAATCTTTTCAAGGATCTCCTTGTCTTCTATTTAAATTCCATACTTCTAGAATTATTTTCTAAAAAGAAAACTGTTATTACATCATTCTCCATTTTGGAAATTCATTTCTATTAAGCCCCTTATCCTAGTAATCATGGCCTTTCTCAAATCTGCTACCCATTTTCTCTCCCTTAGTCCCAGTTCATCCTCTTATACCACTCAGACCATTCTCCTGTCACTGACATTCTCAGTCATTCAATACACATATGCTGACCTCTGACAGTGTGATGGAATTAGGGGTGCAACAGTGAACAAGACAGACATGATCCATGTCCTTGCAAGGCTTACCATGTTTCTTTCTACCTCAGTTAGAAATTTGAATGATTGAAGAATGAAATTGTCCTGCTGTTACACGTCTGTTTTGTGTATAAAGCCCTAAAAAGACAAAGACTATATAATACTGTCTTTGTTGATATTTTCCCAAAATGCCTGCCTCAAAAATGCTAAATGGAATGCTGTTCATAGAAGAATTTATTTATAATTTGTTGCCTAATCATGCCGTGTTTAAAACCTTCTTTATTACATCCATAATACTTGTTCACTGTGGTAAAACTTGAAAATTCGTAAGTAAAAACATAAGAATTCCAGTTATTTTCAAATTTAACATCCAGAAATAACCCATCATGTTGTCAGACTGCATCATTTAAGAGCTTCACTCCTTGGGAAAATCCATGATACAAAATAATTATTTTTCCCCAAAAGGCTCAAAATTAATCTATCATTTTATCCTGCTTTTTTCTCTTAATATCATCAACTTATTTGAAGGTAGGTTTATAAGTAAGCAATATAGTCATTGATTTAAATTGAATCACATCTGGAAAATGTGACTAAGATAAACTTCACGAGATCACCCTGTGAGGTTACTTTCTATAGAACTCCTTTTTGGTCCATACAAAAAATATGTGTAAAGGGAGGCTGGAAAATTGTTAACCCATTTATTATATAGTTTTAATTTTAACAGTAAGCGTATATTAATTTTGTAACTTAAAACACCTTAATAAAAATGTTTTTAAAATTGTTTAAATTCATGACTGCCACTCTTAGAAATTTCGAGCAAAAAGGAACAAAGAGAGAAAAACAGCCAAGGATGTGAAGTGTCAGCATATAGATGAGAAAATGCAAATGATTATTTCCCCGTGTATTGGCTAATGATCCAAACTCCTATAGCTAAAAATCAAACACATTCATACCAAAATGAAAGTTAAAAGCCTTAAAATGTAAAATGAAAGTGGTAATATAATTTAATTTTAATAAACACAAATTTAAATTGTTAACCAACAGATAGGTATGGGTGTTTGCAAAGCAAGAGAACACTGGCACCTGAAGGGGAAGGAGAAGCCAAGTAGGGGGGGAAAAGGACAAAGGAAGAACGAGTAAACCAATTTGCTGCCCAACATTCCTGTTTACTTTCAACAACAGGAAGATAAATAGAAACTTGGTAAAGAAGTATTTTTTGTCCTGTTCAACTGTAGCTTAAAGAGAACACTCATCTTCTTTCTTGGGATGTTTTTATGAATCCTGGAAAACAGAGATAATTTCGGAAGACTGAGTAACCACTCGTGGGTGATCACCTCAATTATAAATCTATGAATGAACTAGGTTGATCTTAAGAAAAATTTTTTCTTAAAATAATAGGCTTACATTTACATAACACTTATAAATTTCAAGTTAGTTCTTGAGTATTAGAATCTGTAGTTGTAGATATACCAGTGACAACTTTTTAAAGTATTTTCATAACTAGATAATACGTAAGATAACTACTCATCATATATTAAAATAACATACATGAAAGTAACAGTACCTACAGTACAGAAACTCAATAAAAGTTCTTTGATCACCAAGTAACTTCCAAAGAGTCTAATTTAAATTCTGGTAACAAAGACTTATTTTTAACTTGACTATAGGACTCCAAAATACCAGCCAAGGCTTTATTCCTACTTGTAATATTTTTGTGCAAATTTTAGTAGGAAGCATTCTGTGAAATTTTAATTTTCTCATTTAACTCTTTAACATCATTAACCATCACCACTAATTAGTAAAGTGGTATAATGAATGATTTTAGTGTTTACTTCTATACTGCTTAAGTTTCAGAAGTGGTAGAACAGGATAAAAAGAAAGCTGTATATAATGTGGACTTAGTGGAAGAGAGAATAAAAGTTCATGTGTTTCTTTCCTCTTCCTTTAGGTTTACTAATGCTTCTTTCGTGAGTGAATTTCAGAGTCTAACATTACTCCAGAGAATTTTAACCTGGATTCTATTCATGGTTCAATATCATCAGATTAGCCGACGTTTTTGCTGATGTCACAGAGCAGTTGTGAAATTCAAGAGATTGGATGTAAAAAGTACGTACTTCATGAACTACAAAGCTCCATAACTTTTAACACACTATTGTCTTATCCTGAGTCAGTATAGCTATTTATAGGAAGAGAGAGACATGCACGGTTTTTGTTTTCTTTTAGAAGGCAGAATGCTGACAAACCGCCTATGTAGGAGGAAAATTTGAAATCTGAGAAGCTGCAGGGCTCTCTCACAACTCTTTCAAGCAATAAGGTAGTTTAAAAATATGGTATTTATCACTAATATTTATGGTATTTTCCCCAATTATGGCACAAATACAAACTGATAACCAGAAAAGTTAACTACATATTTTGAAACAATTTTAGTGTAATAAACAAATGTTAAAGAGTTTGTCCAAAGATAATACAATTTTTAAATGACAAAGGAAAAAAAACAAATTCTACCCTATAACTTGGGGCTTCATAATTTACCTGTTCTACTTGTCTCGATTTGGAAGCATTTCTGTGTTTAAACTTAATTTTCTAAGAACTTAAGTTTGAGTTTGAATTTCTTAAAATTTTGGACGGTCTCACTAATCAGAAAACCAAGTCTTAGATGCTGTATTTTAACCTGGACAATCTTAAAACTTATTGCTGGATCTATTTCTTTATAAAAGTCCTAAATGAGTTTGGTTAGTATCTTTTTCTTCAGTCACTCTGACTAAAATACGTTTCTTTAGAACAATGACAACCATATCAAGGTGTAGCTTGTTAGAATAGCCTGTTGTAATGTTAACTGCAGTTCTTCTGTAGCTGTGGAGCCTAATATGCTTCTGACAACTAACATTAAACAAAACCCAAAAACTGTATCAGCATCTCACAGAAAGGCTGGCTTGGCCTATCTTTCACGATTCTCATAAGTTCTTTCTTCTACTTTTGTGTTTTGGGTGGTTTCGGAATTTTTGTTTGTTTTTTGTTTTTTGACCAACACAGCAGATGGTATATTATAATAGCTGGCCCCCAAACATATTTCATGAAGTCTCAAATTTAAGAAACACTGCCTTAAACTTTTCAAAATCAGCTAAAACACTTGATCAGAGACAGAACACAGAGAAGTGGTTAAGAATGGGAACAACAGTGTGTCATTTTTTTAGGTCTGTGAATACCTATACATCACATAACTGTTCAAAGCCTCCGTTTCTCAGCCACATGTTAGAATAATAGTACCTGTTTCATAAGGTTATAAAAATTATCTGAAATGCTTCACTTAAAACTTTGAACACAGACATGTGCATAGTCTAAGTGCTCAATAAATGTTTTTCATAAACTTTAGCTTCAAAGTTACAAATAATCTACGTAATACTACAATACTGACATTGGTTTCCAGTATTACCAATTTAAAGCACTGCAAGAAAAGGTCTTTAAACTTAACAGCAAAAGCCAATAAACAAAAATTGTCTTAACATTTCTATGTATTTTAGATCTACAAGATAACCTTAACGTGAACTATTCAAAGCTGAGTTTATAAAGGAAAATTATCTCCTGTTATAGCCATATCTGGAAACTAGCAACAGACAAATTAACATTCCAACTAAGATACTTTCACTATTACTTTTAAAAAGCCACTGTTAAAGAAACAAATTATGCATGCATGAGTGTATATGTGAATGTTTTTAAATGCTATATGAAGAAACTCCATATTCTCCAGAGGAAGTCAGGCTCTAACAACAGCAATTTTTAAAATGTTCATAAGAGGCTTTACTAAGATTAGAACTAAGTGCGGATCAGAAAATGTATCTACTGGGAGTCATAATCTGTAAAACAGCAGGTGAAGAAAACAATAAAGCTAAGGCTAAGCAAAAACCAAGGGATCATGACACCTTGTTACACAGCAAGAACTGTATTTATTTAAAAAATAACTTCACCACTTTTTAAATGTATAAAAGTTTACGGTATACAATGAGCTATCCGTATGTAATCACATTTGTTCTACCCAACAATTCTGTAAATTATGTAAGAAAATATTTTTTGTAGATTAAAGAGGCAAAGTTCTGCCAGTTAATGTGATCTGTCAAAAACCAGTTAGGAAGTGACAAATCAAGAATTCAAACCCAGGCCTTCTCACTAGTTCAATGTTCTTTCCACTAATGCTACTTCTTAAGAAAGAGGCAATCCTCACAGAACGAGATCTCTAGCCCCAAACCACACACTGTTTTAAGTAGTTTTGCTAACTTCATTAAGTGATTTCACCTTAACTAGGTCTTTATTTTCTCATCTGCAAAATAAGGGAAATAGATCAGAAAATTTGTGGTCCCTTCTAGTTCTGAGGATAAATCTCCCAAGATTGTATGTACTCTTTACACAGTGAGGAATTTTACAAACACAAACTGAGGTTAGTTTTAGCAACAAGTTCCCAGTCAGAAAGTAGTGTCAATAGCTCTTAAGCAACCCGCTACCATTATTGGACAAATTCTTCATGCCTATCTGACAAATGTTATCATCGAGTTATCATTGAGTTTACATACAGAAAGTGGTCTAAACCTCTTATGGACTATGACAGAAACAATTAATCTCAAATAATTCTCTTTTTAGGCTTAAATGATGCTCTTAAAACACAACAATAGTTTAAAGAAACTTTAATATCAAGAAATTGATTATTTTTACTATTCTTCTTATTCTTTAGAATAAAAAGCCTCCTTTCCAATGAAGTGTTTCCCAAATATCGTTAATACCATTTCTCCAATCTACCTCAGAAGAGTATCAGTCACATTTTTCAACCACTTCTATAGGGAAAAAAAGTAACATATAAGCATCTTGATAAAAAAAACTGTCTTCCTTTTATATTCATTACACTGGTTGGATACTGTCTTCCCTCCTACCCTCCAAAAAATTCAAGCTTCCTCCCCACTTCCTGATATTAAAGAACTAAAAGCAGATAGCATACAATACATATTCACCTACTAAGTTCTTTCTTATCTGAATATTTTTGTCCTCTCTACTTTTCCTCAAATATTCTCCATGGAATACATACCCAAAGGTTTCCACTTTCCCAGCTCTGCTTGTTCATAAACCCATGCTAACAACTATGGCAACTATAGAGAGTAAAAACATGACAGACATCCTGCATTTTTTTTTTCTCGTTTCCTTCCATGAATACCACTTAACACTTAGGTTTTACTTCATTTTAACACCTTGCCTGTCCCTAAAATAGAATACATACCCTGAATAGTTAAGGGTGACCTTAGTTAGTCAAGCTGTCTGCAGACCTTTGGAAATTTAGTAAGTGCTTGGGCCAACTACAAAAGATCGTTAAGTAGTAAAACGTTTCTCCTCTTGCCTATAATCTCCTGGGGAAACATTTCGAATCTATTTGTTTTTGCGTATAGCCCAAATTGAAGACTTCTCCCAACAGCATGATTAGTTAATATAACAATTTGATCTTACACTGTCGATACTATCGCGTTTTGTTTTTAAGCCTTTTGGCACCAATAGAGCCTAAGTTCTGCCAGTTCTGAGCTAATCTCCAGGAAACCCTTTGTATGATTGAAGAAACTGAAACAGATCAGTGCCCAAGATTTTTAACAGCTTACTTGAGCATATGTTTTTAATAAACAGTCAATTTATTTAAAAATAGCTACTTTACGAGTTCGCCTTTCTTTACAATTTACATAAACCGTTTTTAAAACAACAAAAAAGGAATACATGATTGAGAACACAGGTTCATTTCAACTTCAAGATTAGAGATAGTAATTCCAAATTGTTACAGATCACTGGATCTGCAACCCATTTCACCCGCGTTAGCATTTTAACCGCGAGTATCCAGTGGAAATGACAACTTCGACTACACTGCTTAAAATGTTTCATACTGTTTCAACTGGTGCAATAATGTTAACTTCCAATCCTAATCTGTTTCTTACTGTTATTATTAAAACAGCTGTCAGCTGGGCTTCGGTAACCTCTTTGTACAACCGTTTATTCAACGCTTTGGGATCCTCCAGGATGCGTCACACCATATTACCCCTCAAAATAAGATCTAAGAACCTGACGCGCTCCAAGGGTCTACGAACACCATTCGAACGGGCACTCACAAAACGATGCAGAGACCCGACTACCCAATGCAGCAAGGACAGATTACACTGGCATTTAAGACAGAACCGCAGCGTGGCCGCTCACCTTACCCTTGAGACTATTAAAGCAGCAATCTCCCTTCTCCCTTTCATCCACCTCTTCCCCAGCCCCCAGTACCTCCGATGCTCCCTCCCGCAGGGGCCGCGGCGGTCTCCCGCGGGCCGGCAGGCGCGCGCGGCGGGCTTGGCGCGCCCCCACCCCCGTCCCGTCCCGCCCCGCCCCGCCCCGCCGGGTCCGGCCGCGGCACGCCAGCGGCGCCTTTTCGGGCCGCGCACACTCGCACGCACACGCTCCTCCCGGCCCCGCCATGTTCCGGGAGGCGGCGGCGGTGGCAGCCCAACCCAGGGAGCGGTGGCGGGGGTCGCTCCGCTGAGTCCACCGCCCCCACCCAGTGCGGCGTCCCTCGCCCCTAGTGCCAGCTGCGCCGTGGCTCCTCGGGACTCTTGGAGGGACCGCGGCGGGCGGGGCGGACTCGCGCCGGGGCCACTAACGGCCTGTCACCGTCAGCCTGGCGGCGCCTCCCGCTGGACGTGACTGGGCGGCGCGGAGTGGGACGGGGTGGACAGGGTGCGTCCCCTACCTTGCTCTGTGGATGGAGGACTGGAGCAGCGCAGAACTAAGGGGTCTCCTCCCAGGCGCCGGGGACCGGGCTCGAAACCGCGCCCCTTCTTCCTCCTCGCCTGTCGCCACGCCCCCCCTAGCCCTCACGGACCCGGGGCACGGTCGACGCAGGAGACTTTAGCCCCTGAACGAGTGCCTCGGCGCTGCCGTCGCGCTCGTTGTCTTCGTCACCACTGCAACCGCCACTAACGCCGCCGAAGCCAGGCTTGAAAACATCTCCGGTCTCGGTCCGTCTCTCACCACAGCCTCCTCACTCCCAGGGCAGCGCCGACCGGTGATTGGCTATGGCACAGGCACGTGACTCCCCGGGCACGGGACCAGCGGCGTGACCGCCCCGCCCCCTGCACTGGCCCGCCCCTTCCGCCGGCCCTTCCTCGCTGCCCCGCCTCTCTTTCAGCTCTGAGAAGCTTCCCGAGCCGCGGGGCGGGGTGTCGGAACCTACCAAGTGGGAGGCGGGGGTGGCGGTTCAGGCCGGAACTCCTCCCTGCAGTTTTGTCCCTCTCCCCACCCTACCCGGTTGTTACCGCTTCCCCTCTGCCGTCACCGGCCTGGGAAGGGAGGGGGAAATCAAAGGGTAAGCAAGAAAGCAGTGCAGGCGCCGCTGACAACTGCTGGGCCAGCGGGATCTGCAGTCGCTTTTTGTGGCGACCGTTGCAATGGATCGGACTGGAAACTTCTAGAAATGGCGGCGGGCGATGAAAATAGGTTCTACATAGGGTATTCACGTTCTTTTTGCGGGGCGAGTGGTTTGTGACCTCGGACCCTGGAAAACAATGCTGCGGTCTCGGTTTGAGGCAAAGGAAGGAACTCGACTGCTATACTGGGCGGACGCAGAAGGCAGGATCCCGAGCATCGGTGAGGCGAATCGCGGAGAAGCACCCAGGTCTGCGCCTCAGTGCGCCTGCGCGATAGCGCGCGACCCCGACGCGTGCTGGGAGCTTGGCGAGGCGGTGGCGTGCGCGCAGTCACCTGTGCCAGGTAGGGCCCTAATACCCGTTCCGGAAAAGAACGATAGTGTACACCTGCCGCGAGGGTAATACACTGCATAATACGTCCTCTCCCATTCACACCTTCGAATGACCTTTTCCGAGAAATTTAAGTATTTTTCCACATCCGAGATGGTATTTTAGAGGAAACTTCTTAAGTCCTGGAGAAGAGTGCGTTAGGAAAATTTACCGTCTCCTAGCAGCGGGTACCCTTGACTTCCTTCTGGACACTGTATTTACATTGTGGTTAATCTATGACGATTTGTACATGCTTTTACTTAACCACCAAAAGGATTACATAATTGGAGGGAAACCTTTTTATTCTGACTTCCTTCTGGATGCTTTTTATTTACATCGAGGTTAATCCTCGACAATTTGTGCATGCCTTAATTACCAAAGGGGTTACATAATTGGAGTGAAAGCACCTCCCTTGTTAATAGTGGCCTCTAAACTACAGCACCCCATTGACTTGATGAGTCCTTTGTCACCAATCACAGATGTGGCATTTCAGACTTGACAGCTAAATCCCAAAAAGTTACTACATAAAGCTTAAACTTGCATTCAAGATCAGTGTATTTTTCTAGCTTCTTGATTTCCCCACTCGAAAACTAAGTCCAACTGTGGGGACAGAGTTCCAGAGAGCAGTTTCCAGGCTCTCAGCCTCACGTGGAAAGGTGCTGGCTCGGGTAGTAGATGGCCATCAGCTGTGGCTAATTGACCATCAGCTGTACCCAGTTAGCCAACTAGCCACTGATATAACTGCCGCAGCTGTGCTGGTCAATCGTTTGGTTGGCAGGCAGAGAAGTGGACAGCAGGTTGCAGGTCGTGTGGATCCAGTCTCCAGGGAGAATATAGTGGTATGACTCCCCTATCTATGGCTCCGTGGGTGTTCCTTTCTGGCCTAGCCATATCCTACATTCTTAAGTGGGGAGCGGGACCAGAGACCCCGCAGGCCACCTCGCATGACAAATGGCACAGCGAGCAGGGTCTCCCACACGACACCAACATTAATAGAGAGCACCTTGTGGCTAGAGGTGGAACACTATTGCATTTAGTTTGGCTATTTAAGGCATGAAATACAAAGAAAAGAAACCCACTAAAAATTTAACCAACTCTGACATCTCTTCAAATCATTGAGATTGTTCCCATTTAATTCACTGTCACAGGGAGGTCAATTAGTATTGATGGCAATGGACATGGCTATTTCTGTAGCAGGTTAAGCACCTCAGTTCAAAATTGAAAGGTAATCTTGAATTTGCTGAAATAAACCATAATTTATGGTAACAGCTGTATGTACAACCTTATTACTTAAAATCACTGAACACATGAAAGACTCATATGGCAGTGGTGATCCAGGCTACTGTACTGACTATGCTCAATAGGATACTACCTATGAAAGTTCACAGTAGAAATCAAGTTGCAAAAAAATTTTTTTTAATGAAGCTCCTATTAAGATTATATGTGGCAAATTATAAATCATTAAAAATGTTATTCAAAAAGGCCTAATGAAATTTATGAAGACAAGAAGAGCTAATTTTCCTTTTTAATGTGCAAGTAGAAGTATAAATCAAGAAATTCTTATAAATATTATGGATAGGTTTCAAAAGAAGCCTGAAGAAAGCTAGTTTACATCCACGACCTAGTTGATTAGTAAGCTGCTAAGGCTTTTAATTGTACAGTGCTATCTTTCGTTGGCTCAAGTTCTAGAATCCATTTTCATCGAGTGGGTAAAATATGTTTTCTTAATAGTGCAAGGAGGCCAACAACCCCAAGCATTAAACATCACTCTTAGCCAAAGTTAAGTTTTATCAAATTTATTTAGGGTTATTACTAGCAGACACTTAAAATGTCTATATCTGATATCTGAACTAGAAGCCATTCTGCAAGATTTACTTGCCAACTTAATTTAGGTCTTCACACCTTTAGAATCAACTACTCTTATGTTTTGCTACATTAAGTCCAGTTAGATCATTTAAAAAATCCTGCCATATTTCAGCAAGGTGAAAATAAATGGAAAATACAATCTCAGATCATAGCTTATCATAAAACTTAATCTATGCAGATGTAAGGTCTTTGCAATGAATACTTATTATCATGTACTGTAAAATTTTCCAGAGCAGTGGCCCCATTACAGCAAGTAATTATGAGCAATCAGTAGTAGCTCTTTTTCCCTAGCAACTTTCAATAACTGCTCCAAAAAACAACCCTCAAAACAAACAAAAACCCAAACAGGTTTTAGATTCTTTGCCAATAGGGAGAATGAAAAGTTGATTTGTTGGTTTATTTTTGCCATTAGACAGCAATAAGTAAATTTTCTCCCCCAAATACCTTTTTAAAAAAACAGCACAAAGAACTGAGAAGGGAAAGTGAGGGAGTGAGTGGTGGTAAACAAATGCCTACCTCTCCCTTCTGGTTTCAAAAATAGGCTGGGATACAGCTGTCAGCTCCAGTTCCTGGAAACTGGCAAGAAAATTTTAATAGTATTCATATACATTTTGGAACCATCTTGGGTTACTGTAATGAAATTTTACTTGCCAGATGTTTTTAAAAGCTAGTTAGAGACACTATCACTAAAAGCAGTCCTTTTGTGTTAAAATTGTAATAGGATTTTCAAGAGAAATGGGCAAAAAAAAAAATTAAGTCAACTCACAATCCTAATATACCACTGCAGTACAATGTAAGTGATGATTTAAGAACTACAGAATATCTTTTGATAATGGTATAACAGTATGCCTATAATGACCTTAAATTAATTTTCTATTTCTAAAATGTTACACAAAAGTTGATAACCAGTGCATATCCTTAATATATGACTGTTTTTTTCACTCAGTATCTGAACTCCTAACTTTTCTTCTAGTTAAAAACTTTTTTTAATGTCAAAGTGTAAGATATTTGTATAAAAGTCAATAGTAGCATTAATTTAAAGAAATATGTTTTTTCATAATTTGAAATAAAAGGCTTAACAGTTAACAAAGAGAAAATAGTCTATCTGTCTAGACTTAAAAAAAGGGATAAGAAACTAGTAAAAGTAGTTGCCTACTGAAAAGTCAACAAGGCTCTAAGGTAGAAGAGTCATTTTCATTGTGTTACCTTTCTCTGCTACTTAAAAAATTAGTTATTGTTTCCCATCTAAGGTAAAAACTAATTTTTAAAGACATTCTTAAAAATAATGTTTTAAAGTCTCATAAGTTCTAAGTGTCACAACAGCAAAGCCAACCAGTGACTTTGAGAAGCCCTAAAATTACTGGATTAGATTTATCCTTGCATTCAAGCTGGCTATGATTTTTTTTTTTTTCAACTTGCAAAACGAATGTACTATAGCTAGCTTCTTGAAATGGATAAAATACACAAAAGGCTTTATGCTTTCTTCTAAGTTGTAATATGCATTTAACTGGAGTATATTTTGCATATCCACTGATCTTTCCAACTCAGACTGTACTTTCAATTTCTTCCCCAAATTAGTTTTTGTATACGTGCAGTGTCAGAATAGCTAAGGATAATGTCAAAGAGATCTGTACCTTACTTCTTTAAAAATGACAACCAGCTTATCCTCCTTACACCTCGTCTGCTTTAAGTGTCCCTTACCAAATGGAAATACATTAACAATTGTGTGCTATAAATGTAAAAATGTTTAAAGGGAACGCTGATATAAATAAGGTTTATAGAAAGATCATGGTAACTTAAGACTTGGCTATGGCTAAAGATGGGAAAACAAATGTATTTGAAATTTGACAGAATTTTTATTTCATAATAACGTAGTATTATTAATATAAGTGACCTGGCAGTTGAAAACAGGTGATGTTGGAGTACCTATTAACTAGATTACGAAATAATGTCTTCATAGTTAGCTATAGAGAGCAGACGACTTTAAAATGGAGCTCTGAAGTTTTGACACGTACTTACAGCTGCAAGTTGCTAGGTTACCACCAAGGTGTACACAGATTGACATGAACAATATTAAAAACTTATTTCGATAGGAGATTCACTTTATTTCCCCCGTGACATATTTACAGTTGAATATAAATTAAAGGCCTGCTTGTACACCAAAACCAGGTCCTTTGGGTGGTTCAGTCAAAGAGGTAAGACCCCCAGCTGGCTCACAAGAGAAGCGTCCACTCCTGAAAAGAAAAGGAAGTAATGTTAAATTGACTATTAATGATTACCATTTATAAATTTTTACTTAAAAATAATATAATTATTACCTCACAACAGCCCAGTTAAATAATTATTTTTCCCCAAGAACTAGCATAGATTATTTAATCAAAACATTTCAACTGCTGCAAGACTTTCTCTTCTTAAAGGTAAACATGAAAACTAACATGTCAAATACCAAAACTCACTATAAATATGAAAAATATAAAAATAATACTAATACTAGTTCCCATTTCTTGAGCACTGTACATACATTATTTGCTTATTTGAGCTCAATAATGCCATGAGACAAGTGATACTGTCCTTATTTTACAGATACAGAAAGCAAGGCTTGGGGGATTCAGCATCTGCCTAAGGATCAGAGCCAAACTATAGCAAAATAACCCAACACAGAGGACATTTTAAAAAACATGTTTTAATAAACCAAAGCACTACATTTATTTTTATATTTGAATTTTACTTAGATTGACATCTGTCATGGTGGACAGAAGAGAATATACATTTATACACTATATTTGGAAATAAACAGAAACTGGATTCCTTGAGGAAATTAAGCAGTAAAGACAAAAACATCTATTTGTACTTATATTTTTAAAGGCTGTATTAACTTTTCAAAAAACAGGTTCCAGGCCAGAGTTGCTACCATAACCACAAAGAAAACAAGAACAGGTCCTTATGTAGGAATCTGAAGAGAAGCAGCGGAGAGGTAGAAGAACCTGTCTAGTTTCAGCCCCACACATAGTTTCCCAGGTAATCACTCAACCTCTGCCCTGTCTGACCTTTGTTGCTAGCGTTCAGCTCAGAACCCACTCCTATTTCACCCCTCCTATTCCCTGGCTTTGTTAATTTACCTTTTTGCTGCCACAGATTTTAGCTGAAGAACTTGTTCAATTTACATCTTTTTATTCCCTCTGGCTTTGCCTTTTACATTCTGTCATCCATCTTATAGGTCTGTTTTTAGAGCTCTAGGAAATCTTTTTTTGTTGAGGGGACAGGAAAGTGACACCACATAATCATTTATAAGATCTTTCAATCTATTATATTACATAATGCAAATAACTAAATAGATTATTGTAACAAAGAATGCCTACAAAGTCAGAAATTTGTTAACACATTTGCATTATAGGGTCACTATGAAAACCGGATCAAAAAGTAGACACTGTACTATCTGTCAGAGCCTAAAACTGATGTAGGATTTAAGTGGCGCAAAATGACATTTAACTTTAATAAAAAATAGTATTTGGCTTCGTAATTCTTTTGTTAACTAGTACTATAGGTACACCTGCTGCTCTTGGACAGCAAATGAAATAATGAAATTTATTTTGGAGGATCTCCTCCTCTTTTACTAGGTTCCCTCTTGTGGTTTAAGCTCAGCTACCCTCTTTATCAACACAAAGGACCACTTTAAGAAGATTATAAAAACCGAAGTTTCTGGAACAATAAATGGAAGAATTAACCATGTACACTGCCTGAGCTCTTCACAGTATTATAGAATTTTATGTAAGACAGTTATTTTAAGAATATCCTGGTCCAGTCTTCTGACGTTTGTTCCATGAAATGACAGTTCCATGTCATATTTGAGGGGAAAAAAGAACTTCCAGGAATCCGTTGTCTGTCTGCAAACTTTCTCCTTCCCTCACCATTCACAAAATACATATTAAAATATTATAAAGGCTGTAAAACCTTCCAGTAAAGCCTATACAAATTGTATTTAATCTACTAATCATCTAACTTTTCCCCTCATTTTATCTGTAAACATGCCTCAGAACACTAACAGAGAGGCAGTTATCTAAGCCCTATCCATTCACCTGATAGCCACAATTTACACTAGGGTCCTTCACTTAATAAAAAAGAAATTATTTCCCTTATATGTTATGCTTAAAACAATTAACCTGTTCTTTTCATCACACTTCAAAAGGTAAATTAGACATTCCAACGCTATTTGTACATTCATCATTTTAATTCATTTGCATTCTAGAAAACTTGGCTTTTCTGTACAGTTCTTACAGCTTTAAAAGAAAGTACATTTTAAAGAAAAGCTACTTTATGAAAGCTTAGTGCTTATCTTTTTAATATCACTGAGCTATATTCACCACTACTGCCCCTATTTTTAGTATAAAAAAAAATTATCCATCAGCAACCACCTATGTATTTTTATATATACTTTGTAGCCTATGTTTCTTATACCTCAGATATTATCCGCACACCACAGAATTCTGCAAAATTTAAGATATATTTATGAAACTAAACATGAAGAATTCAAATTGGATTTAAAATTAGTTTTAGCTAATCCATACTGAAAAACAATTTATATATTAATTAGTAATTTGAAAAGTTTAGAAGTCATGTTCAGTACTTGAACTGAAAATAAGAACAATCTCAGCACGCAAATATCTGTTTATTAATGTCAAAATAAAGACTACTGTCTTGTCATCAGTTTAGTATTTTCTTTCTAGCCATCATTTACCAAAAATTAAAAAGTAGTTCTGAACCACATAGAGACATCATCTTTTACTAATTTTGGCCAGGGTACACCTCGTAGTGCTACTCAGAAATCAGTTACTATTGAACCACTTTAATATCTCTTATTACTCAAAGATTCACATTAAGTACCTGTTTCAAACAGGTGAGCAGAGAGCTTTAGTATAAAAATACAAATAAAAAAGAATTAGCCAGCTTTGGTTAATTCAAAGAATAATTATAACTGTATTTTGGGTATTACTATCATCACAGTGATTTTATCGTATATATCCAAGAAATTAACTTGGGGAAGGAGGGAAAGTTGTTCTCATATGCTGGGAAGACATTTTAGAATTATCATTTCCAATTACAATCTTCATATATACCATTGGTGGACCTTCTGCAACTATTGAAAAATAAAATTTCTGCTTTTTAAATAAGAGTTGATAAGTAGGAAATAAAAATAGGTTCAGAAACCAATAATTCTAGTTTTTGGCTCAAACCTAGAACACTAACAAAAAAAATCTCATTGAAGAACTATTTACAATTACTGATAAGCAACATTCCTACTATAATCAGATGTTAAAAATTCTTAACTGTGGTACTTAGTTCTTGTTTATTAATGTTAAAATACAATGATGTTATAGTGTCTCCTATATTAAATAACAACAACAACAAAGTCTAATTTTATCCCTGGTAATTTCATGCAGACTTCTGGCTTTAAACACCATCATAAATAACAACTGAAGAATCCCCAATTCACATTACCAGCATTACTCTATTCCCTAAGCTCCAGGCTCATATCTACCTTTTAGCATCTATCATGGATGTCTAACTTAACATGTGCAAAACAATGTGACTTTTCTTCCCCAAACTTGTTCTACCCCAAATATTCTCCATTTTATTTAAAGGAACCACTAAGGTGGTGCTCAGACCAAAAAGCTAGAAATCACTCATCATTCCTCTGCCCCACAACATCCACTAAATTTTAAAGCACTGTCCACACAACAACTAGGATAATAATTTTAACAAGATCACTCATATTCATTCCATACTGAAAAGACTCCAAGACAGCTTTTTATCTGTGCCCGTCTACCTCTCTGACCCCTTCCACCACTTTCCTCCTTATCACCTCACTGCAAACATACTGTCATCTTATTTTCCTTCCAAGACCTTAATATATCCTCTTTTCCCCTCCCTGGAACATTGTTCCTCCAGTTCTTTACATGGTTTCTTTGGGCTTTTCAGTCAGGTCACAGCTCAAATGTTAACACTTCAGACAGTCCTCTCCTGACTAAATGTATCCCCAATCATTCTCTATCCCCTAAACCAGCTTTTTCTTCATAGCATTTATTGCTCAGATATTACATTAGTTGTCTGTCTCCATCACTAGAATATATGATATTTGACAACTTTACCTTGTTCATAATTGTGAGCACAACCTAAAATAGTGCCTGGCACGTAGCACACACCCAAATATGTGTGTGAAATAAATGAATGGCAAGGGAATGCAATAAAGTACACAAAGCAACTATCTTTCTATTTGTATGGCAGGCAATTAATGTTGGATAAATGTTGTGATTGATAGAAGGGAAGTAGTAGGTTCTAAATGGCAAAAGTATGACTACAGAATTACAAATTACTGTGTTTCCCTGAAAATAAGACCTAGCCAGACCATCAGCTCTAATGCGTCTTTTGGAATAAAAATTAATATTAGACAGTAGGAGCAAAAATTAACATTATTTTAACATAAGACCGGGTGTAACATAATTATGATATAATATAATAATATCGGGTTTTATATTAATTTTTGCTCCAAAAGATGCATTAGAGCTGATGGTCTGGCTACGTCTTATTTTTGGGGAAACATGGTAATCAGTAGAAAAGGGGACATCTAAAGAAACCAAGTGGATTTTATGAGGAAATCTGTACTTGAAATATTGTGAACAAATATAACTAAAGTACCCAAAAGTTGAAAGAAGTTATGTGTTTAAGTACAAATACAAAAGTAGTATAAACTTATTTAAAAACATAGCTGAGGGCGGCCAGTTGGCTCAATTGGTTGGAGCGCAGTGCCCATAGCACCAGGGTTGCCGGATCGATTCCCACATGGGCCAGTGGGCTGTGCTCACAACTAGATTGAAAACAATGACGACTTGGAGCTGATGGGTCCTGGAAAATCACACTGTTCCCCAATATACCCCAATAAAAAATTTAAAAACAAAACAAAAAATCATAGCTGAGTCCTAAAAACAAGCTGAAGTTTGTGGAAAATATTATGGACTTTGTTTTGCAGGGGTGGAGGGTGCTTACATTTGAAGCAAGACTTAGTAAGGGATAGGACCAGTGGCTAAGAAAGATATTGTAATGTTAAATGACAAAACGCTTCACTTAAATAGCCTCCATAAAGAGGAATGATTTTTCACAATGGAAATGTTTTACCCCCAAAATATAAGTGTAGCCCACGAAAGTGAGGAACTAGGAACAAAATGCCAAACTTCTTTAAGCAAATTCAATTTAAAGTCTTAAAAGTAGTGTATGTTTCCTAGAAAAAAAAGTAATAGTCAATAGGGGCCAGCTTGCCTTTACTAAACTTCAGTTACCCCCAACTGACCTCTTTTTCTTATTAGGTAGTGTTATTAGTCTGCCAGAATAACAAGTGAATACTTTTAGAGTGCAGACTACAGAACCACTCCATAATCTCTGATTTAGTAATTCACCTTCAGGGAATTGTTATTTATAACAAAAAGTAGGAAAATGTATCTTAAAATGGGAATAAAAAGCACATCATAGTTCTTTTAATATATTAGAATACCATAAGACTATTAAAATCTATGTTGAAAGGAAGAAATTTTATACGATATAAGAAAAAAAAGAAATACTCACAAAAGGATTACAATTGTATACAACCATGCAAACATTTCCTGGTGTTAAGAGAGAGTTTTGAGTAATGTGAACACTTAGATATGAAACCGGGGTTTGTTTAGCAGCAAAAGTTCAGTTTCATAATTCAAAGAAAAGTCATTAGTATGAAACAACTGCAGGAGGAAAGAAAAATGGATAAACAGGGTTTAAGCTGAAAAATATCTAGGCATTCTAACGGACTATATGTGCAATTAATGGTGTAATGTACCTGAAGTGAGAGTTGATGTAATTAGGCTGCATTATTACCATCAAAATGTCTGGAACAAAGGAGACAGTCCCACAATGCTAAGCACATCTCTCAAATACTGTGATTAGTTTAAGTATATCACATTAAGAAAGTCATTAGCCAACTACAAAACCTGCAAAGGAGGAGACCAAAACTTTGTCATATAAGGAAAAAGAGTGAAACGACTGTGGATATTAAATCTGAGAAAAAAATATGGAGAAGACAAGATAACTACTTCAAGTAACTGAAGAGCTGTCATTTGGAAGTGTATTATTGTATGTTGGTTCAAAGGGCCAAATTAGACCTTTAGTCGGAAATTAGAAGAAGATAGACTTTGGGTCAATATTCTGGCAATGTGAACTTTTAAACAATGGAATAGATTTATATATGTAGTAAATTTCCCTTCTTTATAAACATTCAAGTAGATACCAGATGACTATCTGGGAGAGTGTCAGAGAGGAAAAAAAAATTTTTGCTTGAGGTGACAGACTGGTTTGGATACTATCCAAGGCTCCTCACAACGTGTGGGAACTTAGGCTATAAAGTTTTAAAAAGTGAGTTCATGTGAAAGACTACGTTAGGTTAAACCATTATAATTCATTATACAGAAATAAAAGCATACCTTGGCCCAGGTTTTGGAATTTTGCCAGCCTTGAGCTCATCAATAATCTCCTCAATATCCTTAGGTGTCAGATCCTCCTGCAAAAAAAATATTAAAATAGTCAGATTAAAATTTAATCTACTATTAAAATCTGTGTAAATCCGTAATATCACTTGGTTTATTATCTCTATCAACTCAGAAGTTAGTAACCAAGGTAGCAGCAACTGAATAACTCCCATATATAGTATACTGCTAAATGCAATATTCAGAGCAGTAGCTGAAGAGGTAAAACACAGTGCTTTGAAGTGAAACAGTTTTGCATTTGAGTCCTGACCCTAACACTTACTAGCCAGTGATCTTAGACAAGTTACTTATCCTCTTTAAGTTTGTTTCTTCATTTGTAAACCTACGTCAGAGTTTTTCTGAAGATTAAATGAGAAAATATATAAAATAGAACAGTGCTGTGGTACATGTTCAACAAATGCTATGTCTTTGAAGAAACACTGAGGTGGAAAAATAGAAGTTAGCACCAGCTAACTTAAAAGTAGATGCCTAATATCCATCCCTAACCTAAAGGTCTAATACCCGAGCGGTATCTTTTTTCTTTCCCAGGTGAAATTCACCGTTTCAAAATTCACTTAAATTTTGAAGAAAATGGTTAAAAAAATTCTTTTTGACACATTTATTTTAATGATCCTGAGCCTCTGATCCCCATTTTCAACCAGAACAGCCCCTATATTTTATACACTGTGCACTGGTGTAAACTTTTTACCTCAAGAAAGGGTTGTTATTTAAAATAACAAATACAATTAAAACACATAAACTCACACCCTTGTGTGACTAGCTGCTGCAACCTAGGTTTAATCAAAAGACAATCAAAACAGAATGAGCAAGATTAAACTAAGAGAAAAATGCCTAGACTACATTATATCCCCTCTCCCCATCCAAAACTGTTAAGTATGTAACAAAATGTTTTATAGGACCTTAGTATTATGTTAGAGAAATCATAATTCAATACTTCACTGACTAGCCACTTAAAAGGCCTTTAATATTTGTTGAATAATTAGACATTTATAAAAATAAAAACTGCTTTCAAACTGCTTAGGGTTTAACAGACGTTCAGAACTTCATAGCTAAAAGAAATCTTTAAACTCATCTAATGATATTATTCCTCCCCCAACTCTTTATTATGAGGATTTGAAAACTATACATAAATACACCCATATTCCTATCACCTAGATTCAACAATTTTTAATTTGCCTTATTTACATTATGTACAAATATGTGCTTTTTTTTGGCTGTACCATTTGAAAGCAAGCGGCAAACATCCTGACACTTCACCCTTAATACTTCGCCAGGCACCTCCTAAGAATAAGAAAATTCTCTTAAATAATATAATTCCATCACCACACCTAATTAACAATAATTCCTTAATAAAATCAAATGTTAAGTCTATATTCAAATCTGTCTAACCATCCTCAAAACTGATAGCTGTTTTTTTCCTAAGCACGATCCAATCAAAAGTTTGTAACTATTTCATTTTATCCACTCATCAACTGAGATCTGTAAGTTAATTGCCTTGCCAAAAACCATACCATTACTAACTTAAAGAATTTTCAGTTCTTGGATGAATCTGTACGCTATTATATTTAGACTTACAATGCTTCATACAAAGCCTTGACTGTCTAATTCCTGCTTAAATCGAGATCTTCATTATTATGGGTAAATTACAAAAATGTGGGAAAAGGGAAAGCTGTTGCCATATTTTTAAAGGACACTTTTTTTAAGTATGGGAAATAGGTAAGGTAAGAAATTTAAATTACTGATCATTAAAATGAAGAAAATCACTACAGAGAATGAAAATACCTTAGAAATCTAAAAGGCCAAAGAAATCAAATTTCAACTCAAAGAACAAACAAACAAACAAAAAACACAGAAAAAAATCTTGTACATATCCATTTGAGGCATTATGGCAGAGTAACTAACCTGATTGAACTTTCTGTTGTAACAACTACAAATACTAGGTAAAATAAAAAACGAAAAAATTTTTTTAAATTGCACCAATACACAATGCAGACAAAAAAGTACCCAGAGACCAAAACTGAACCCAGGTAAAGAAGTGGAATACCAAGCAAACTTGACCTCAGGGTTTCATAGCATAGAGGGGCACGGCTCAAAGCCCCAGGCCACAAGAGACATCCAAATCACATGAAATTAAGACTCCAAAAAGCTATACCCTCAATATATGGGTAACTAGCTATTAAACTGTCCCTCAAAAAACTGCTAGCCTGGAATCTTACGCATTGAGGGAGATGGGGAAGGTGTAAGGAGAGGTGCTTTCTTTGGGGCCTGTAGCATTTCCAGGAGCAAAGAGAGGAGCAAAACAAATCCCTTCTTGAAGAATCCACCTTTAATACAGGTCTCAAAAAATTTCCATAAACAAATTTCTAAGAAGTATGAGTTAACAAGATACTGTGAATGAAAACCATAATATAATTAGGGTAGCAGACAATTGGAAAAAAGAAAACTCCAGACACCTGGATATTAAGAACACTTCTAAAAAACATAGGTCAAAATGCAAATTTAAAAATATTTAGACCTAATCATGAAAATATTAATCAAAACTTGTGAGATCTGGCTAAAACAGTACTTAGAGAGAGGTATGATACTGTTTCTAAAATTTTTAGAACAAGCAATATAGTATTACATATTAGCATGGCTGGATACATGTATTTGAAAAGTTTAAAAACATGTACAGGAAGAATACACACTAAATTTATGATAGTGGTAACGTCTGAGAATGACTGGAAAGGAATAAGACTTTTGGTAGGAGTGGGAATAGTTTACCTACTACATCTAACTTATTTCTACAAATAATAATAATTATTATTTTTGGTAGGGGTGGGAATGGTTTACCTACTACATCTGTAGCTTATTTCTACAAATAATAATAGTAATAAATTTACTTAAGTGTGGGAAAACGTTATTACTGTGAAGTCTTGGCGGTTATTTTCTGTATTTATATGTAAATTATTACATTTTTCATAATTTAAATGTTTTAAAAACGTATCAGTATCTCCTGCAATTAAATGCAAAAATGTTTAAAGATAATTTTTTAAAAAAATCTTCTGGTGGACAATAATGTGGAAGCTAAAACTAACATATTTTTATGAAAAGTTTTCTATTTGATTTTTAATAAACTTTGGAAACCAGAAAAAAAAAAGAACCTTCTGGATATGTATGTCATATTTAGAAGAATATATCCATATTCCTCTACATGAGTTAATTCAGAAACCAACTTGTACAAAATGGGAAACCAAAGATGTTAAATATGACATCATACAACTTTATATTAAGTGAAATACTCACATAGTAGTTGTCATTTATTTGAACCATTGGTGCGTTTACACAGGCCCCTAAACATTCCACCTCTATAAGAGTGAAAAGTTTGTCAGATGTAGTCTCCCCAACCTTTATTCCTAAAAATATAAATGATCACCATGAGAACCAGGTTATATTTTAATAGCAATGGTTTAGAAGAAAAAAGAAAACACACCCAACATATTATAGAAGTATACAAAAAGTATTTAGAAGCATTAAATTTTTTAAGTAAAACAACTCTGTATAATTACACTAGAACATTCAAGGATTTCTCAAGTGAATTTGTTCCTTTAAAAACCAAATTTCAGGAGACTCATCAGTGTTTGTTGTCATACAGCAGTGCTTCAGGCTATATAATTTTCATTTTGATTGTGATAATTAACCTACTAAAATAAGTCATACTACCAGACTGGCAAAAACTCAGAAAACTGCTAATGTCAAACATTAAGACTGTGAGGAAAACAACTACGCTCCAATCTTTAGGGAAGACATTTTGGCAAAATATAGTAAAAATCTGACCCAGCAATTCTACTTCCTATAAACAATTTCAGTATACAATAGGATAAGTATGCAAAGGTAGGTACACATGAAAGTAACTGCAGAATAAAGTTATAATAGAAAAATGAGGCAGACAAGCATGTTGTAGCCAAAATAAAGTACATAAAGCAAACACAGATGTATTTAAGTATTTAATAATGAAAATAATTAAAATAATGTGAAACCTAAAACTGATATACTCAACTATTATCAAAATTTGTACCTTGAAGGTAGGGTGTGGGATTCTGAACAAACTTCAGCTTTCTGTTTTATATACTTCAATATTGCCCAACTATATTTACAACATGCAAGTACTTTATATTCAGTTAACAACAAAATTTTTTTAAAAACACCTCCTTTCACTTCATTTGATATATATGTATATAGTTATAAATGCAATAGCAGTTTTCTGTGGAAAAATACCCTTTTAATTTTGTAAATTCTACTATAATAACATCATATTTCAAATTTCCCTTCCTGAAGCATTCTTATTGTTCTCAGATCTTATTTTTCCCAAGGCTAGTTTGGAATAACACAAGGACAATATAGTCACTTTTTTACATACCACAAGATATCACAATGAGTGAAAACTTAATTTTCTAAACAATGAAAACTTTAAAACTCCTAGAAGCTTTTCAAACAAACATGACTAGAAAAAAAAAAGGTGAAAAATTCAGCTTTTGAGGTTGAGAACTAAAGAATACAAAATAAGAAATAAAGATAGACAAACAGTAAGACAAAAATTTACTCATGAAATACAGGTCCCGTAAGATGGCAAAAGTTGGAAAATTTAAGTAGAAATAGGTCAACTCTAGAAAGACAATTCTAATTTTCATAAAAGTTATAAATACAATGTGTCCCATACCAAGTTTTTTCTGAATGGCCTCCAGTATGCTGTCAGAGTTTCGAAGCATGCAAGGTGTAGTAGTGCAGACCTGAATGTGATACTTCCCAACTGGCTTTCGATTATACATTGTATAAAATGTTGCTACTTCATATACTCTCATTGGAGGTACTTGTAATACTTCTGCAACCTAAAAAATTAGAAAATTTTTAAATAACACAATTACAATCTTTAACTGAGCTTTAGGTATGTTATAAAAATCATATTTCAACATTGCTTCCATTTGGTAAAGGCAGAAAAGTTCTTCAAAAGCAGCAAATATACCTGTATTTGATATTTACAAGGTACAAACAAGTCCTTCATTTTTGCAGACATCTTACACTTAAACCACACAGAGCCCAGAGGCTAATGGTTACCCCACTTGTCTATGCAAAAAGATCTTTTTCTCTAAATCTTTAAATCTTTCACTATTAAGAATTTCTACTTTGATCATTCCAATTCTTATATTTTGTAATTTAAAATTTCTAACTGACAAAAATTTGGTGGCCAAACTCCAATAAATTAAATTATACTTTTCAACTTTTCACCAATTTTTCAAAACAGCCTTGATGTTACTGGTGATATATAGTGCGTGCAAAAGGTATGATGACAGAAAATGGTTGAGAATCAAAGTTTACCTACTAGCCTATATTGGTGTACATAGCTATAAACACACACACACACACACACACACACACACACACACACACACACACACACCATTTCCTATTGCAGCATTCTTCACAAAAGCTGATCTTATAGACCAGTACTTCCCTACCTTTCACATCAAGGTATTTACAGAAAATATTTGTTTTGACATTCAATGGGGGGCGTGGGGGGGGGAGGGGGGGGAGGTTCAAGACCAAGGGATTCATTATCTGAGCACAACTCTCTTTGTCAGGGCAACTGTGGGAAAACAACGTTATTTTAGCTGTTTGCTAAGGCTGGTCCAGGTGATCAAATATCATTAATCAGGTCTTAAGATTTGATATCTGGCATTCTTAAAAATTATGCATATATCCATGTTTTGACATGGAAGAAGAGCTCATTAAACAGCATTTCAGATGACAAATATGTTGACCTTTCTCATATCAGGGAACCTAAAGGAAATGTATTCTCAAAAGACATCCAATAACAGCTCACCTGTGAAAGATTAACTTGATAATGGTCTAGGCTGACAGACCAAATAAAATTTAGAAAATGAAGTCAAAATTTAGAAAGTCAGTCAAGTAGAAAACACACTGAATTGGAAATGGTTCCCAGCTCTTATCTCTTAGAAAGCATACCAATTAGAAGAGATCTCCCTAGTTCACAATCTTCAATGCAGATGAGGAAGTAGGTCCAGAGAAAAATCAGATCTCTTAGCTCGAAGTCAAATATATTTTTCATTATATCACATTGACTTATTAATTGTGTGATTCGCCTAAGAATCAAATAATGTATGATTTTGTATATCACTTTGTAAATTATACACTGTAACATAATACCATACAAATGTAGTTATATTAATAGAATATGACTAAACTTGATATTTGGATTACGGCTGAAAACACAATTAGAAAAAAATGAATCATAAAGATGTATGAATAGACTAACTTCACTTAAATGGGTCACCCATAACATTTATGTAGGTTGTTGATTCCAAGGTGCCATAATCAATTGTTGTATACCATGTAATATATAAATTTTTGTTAAAGGTGGTAACCAAAGATGCAAAATATCAAAAAGATTCACATTAGCTGTGAGCAGATCCTTTTTCCTCGTAATTCTAGTGTTTAAATCACACATTAATTTTCAGAATATCTTGACAGCAAATTATACACATCGGGGATCTTTTATCTTTATTATGGTCATTTCTCTTGAAAGGAGGGTGGGGCAGGGGCAGGGGGTGGGAAGAAAACCTCTTTCACTATAATGCTTTTACTATTTCCTGCAAGGATAAAAAAAACTCTTCCCTTTCAGTTCTCTGAATTATTAAGGGAACCAACAAAAGCACAAATGCAATTTGAAGAAACATGAATGATTAAAGGACTTCAAACTCTTATATTCTGACATATATATATATATATATATATATATATATATATATAGTGACTGTCAGAGGAATTTCTACGTAAGGAAGTTACCATACACAATCTCTTCTCTTTTTGAACCAAGGAAAAAATGAATTCAGTACCTTATTCATCGCGGAGATGGGCAGCCATCCATTCTGTCTTTGGGCTAAATCCAGAACTGGAAGTACAGCTGCTGCTTTATGCCCTTCTGGATAGTTTTTCACAATCGCCTCTATCCTCTGTATCAAAGAAAAAGCACCTGTTTTTATACATCTGGAAGATAGATAAATATTTTGTGCATTAATTATAATTTAGTCATACCTTATAGTTTTCTGGTGTGAAATCAAATGGAGTATCTGGGTTATTCTCAGGTGTATCTCTGTGCTATACAAAGGGAAAAAAATGTTTTCCAAAATTATCAAAATTCCTTCAAAAGGTGAATAACTTTGCACATTACTATACTATTACTGATCGTTTAATCTTTTCATTTTATTTTCAACATGATATATATCAATCTATCCTTGCATCAAAAAGAATGACTAAACTAATTTTTAAATACACATTTGATGAGTATGATTACCAAAGTAATGTTAGCAGAATTCAAAATTTTAGAAATCACCATTTAATGAGAGAAGTAGCTTTAGGACCAAAAAACAAAGGGTTACCCAACTTGATTATAGGACAGGATCTGCTAATGTAATTACCAAAACATTATGAATTATTGGAAGCCTTAGGAAATTTAAGACAATTTTGAGTGTGAACATATGCACATTTTTCCAAAAGAGAGTGTATCAAATCGTCAAAGGGACTCAGTACTTTAGGAAAGGGACAAAAGCAGCATATCTTCTCCACATTACAGAAACTAGCCAACAGCAAGAAGCTTTATTTTTTTCTCCATAAAAGAGTAGGCCCTCTTTAAAAACTGACAAGAAATGGCATGTCAACAGGAAATCAAATGAGTCACATTGAGATTAACACTTACACCGATTAATGTTTTGTATATATAGTGAACATGGAACTGAATCCCCCAGTGTGTTAACTCTCAAGAGTTCTTTTTTTAAAGACATAAAAGAGGAAAGAAAATGGAAATTTTGGACAATGATCTCAAATATGTGGCAAATCTGATGTTTTTAGACAAAGATGATAAAATATAAAGCAGGAGTCTATCAATAGTACGGCTAACTTACTTGTTAAGATTCAGCCTGGAAATAACTCAGTTTATAAAACTGTACCACTAACTCTAAATCATAAAAGTCCACTAAATTGCCTTTAAACACCACCAGATTAATCCCTGAACACTGTACCTTATCAGAGAAAGGGGACACATTATCTTATCCTTTCTGAATTGTGCATTTAAGCTGTGCATGAACTCACTGACCTCTCCCTATAGTTAAACCCTGAAAACCAAAAATACAAAGGCCAACTACCAATGTATACACTCTATTGCTAAAATCTATGAGTTTCAAACTAGTGCCATTTTGGAATTCCCCAAGTTGCAGCCTCAGAATCTTCAGTGAGCCAACATGACTAATTTTTAAGAACCCAAAATGTAAAATCAGATTAGGGCTCACAGTAATTTCACCAAATAATAATCTAAATTCTTATTCCCAGAGTTGCCCTGGTATCAATTTAAACTTGAGATGTTCAGCTGAAACCACACATCTTTTGAAATGCAGTAAATTCATTTAGCTATACTTAAATTTCCACAATGGCCAGGATACACCAAAGACAATGGTATTTAAGATATTTCTGGATTATTACAACAGATTTACCCAAATTTCCAAGTTTTTTCATTCTAAAGAAATCTAAGTAATTACTTACCACAAATAAAGCTCCTCCAGCTCCATTATGCACCACTGTCTTATGCAAATTCCTTATATGTCTTCCCTAAAATTTTAAGAAAATTTAGTAAATCACAAAATTTAAGAAATTTTTCATATGGAAATACTTTAAGATCTATAACTAAAAACAACAGAATCAACTTACAGAAGTAAAAGATCTTAAGAGATTTGGTCTACTACCCTACACGTGCCCATTCTATTTCAGGAAAGGAATAAAAAATGGAGATCCAAAGGTTAGGTTACTCACATGCCTAAGGTCACACATAACAGTCAGTGGAAGAACCAGAACCATAACCCTGATCTCCTGAGTTGTGTATCCTTTCTACGATACTCTGTTGGCATACATTTGGAGAGTTAATGTAACGACAGTCTGTTGGCTTACATCTGGAGAGTTAATGTACCATTAACTTACTGCCTTTCACTTTTGTCTGAATCAAGCCGGATCCCAGCTTTCATTAAGTGTGGACCTTCATAAACATGTTTTCATTCTGTACAAATGAGTCATATAATCTGTACAAATGAGTCAACTGTATCCTCCTTTTCATTCTTTACTAATTTAGAAACTCCAGCCATAACATTAGTTCCAGAAAGCTGCTTATGATGCTATGCTGACTGACCATACTCAATTGTTTTGAAAGGAATCCATTTGATTACCCTCCCCACCTCATTTCATTTTTCTTTGCCCTGTTGCTCCTCCCCCCATTCCTCCGTTCTCCACCCTCACCGCCTCCCAAAAGCAATTCAACTATTATTCAGACAGAAATCCTGTGATTTCCGGGTTCGCCTAACCATAGATGGCAGAACACTGGATTAAACCAAGCATGGACTGGCAAAGAGTTGGACAATTCAAAGGCGGCAAACGTAACAGAGAAGGAAGTAAAGACAATAATAGAACACAATCATATATTAACTTTCCCCTAGGTCCAAAAATAATATTTCCACTAAAGAAATAAGTTTACATAGGACATTTCCTTTAATTAACAAGAAAAGACTCAGGTACAGAATGTGAGACACAGGTATAAAATATGGGAGTGATAAATATCAGTTTCAGGATAATGGAGGAGGGGAGAATTCCATCAGCTAGTGGTACACAGAGGGCTTCGACTGTGTTGGTTTTCTTTCTTAGGCAGCAAGTGGATACACAGTATTTATTATATTTTTTCTTTTTTTGTGTCTGAAATATAAGTTTTTAAAAAAGAATGCAACACATATCAAGAAGACAATTTATGTTCTTATACTTTTATTCAATGTCTCCCAAATTGCTTCAGGGTTATCTGTGAATTAAATATAAGGTTATGCCTAGATCCCTGATTTGCCTGTCCAGAACAAGGACTGAGAAAACATAAAACTAAGGCCACAATTCCCAAATAATACTGTAAGAACAATATCAGCATAAAGTTTTGAAACATTAACTGAAACTAAAATTTAGAAGACAGCACCTGCACCCACTTTACCTGAGAAGATACAGTATATATTTTTTTAAATCAAAGAACAATTTTTGCCTAGTAACATTAGTGAGTTAACTAAATTGTGAGAGAAAACAAAGGACTTCATAATAAAATAAGGAAGGATTAATTTAAAAGAAAAGTATCCAATCCTTTCTTAACTTCTGAACCCTAACATTTTTCTGTTTACTGGCTTTTTATCCATTTCTTCAGAGTGGGTGTTCTCAAGGCTCAGTTCTGTCCTATGTTCTTTATTCTATAGATCTTTTGCCTGAGAGCTAATCTGTTCTCGGCTATTAACTCTATGCTGATGACTTAAATTTTATACACATTTAATAACAAAAAGTTAATAGCTTGGAGATCATAAATGCACATAAATCAATGAGAAAAATGAGCAAATATGAACAAAACTATCACAGAATTCAAAGTTAATAAACTTGTAATTTAAAACATGCAATTACTAATGAAACATTTCCAGCTATCAAATTAGCAAATTTTTAAAAATATAATTCAATTCTGTTGAGTGTATGGAGAGGTGGGCATGCTTATACATTAGGTAAAAATTGCTGATCTTTTAGGATAGCTAATTGGCATGGTGTAGGGACATACTAAAAAAAGTTTCCATCTTTTAGCCTAGTAATTCTACTTTAGAAATTTATCCTAAAGAATAGTATGAGGATAGTGGTTTATATAAAAGTGTTTTCTGTAATGTTTGTTATAGCAAAACACAAGCAACCAAAAAGCCTAGCACCAGGAGGTTTTAAATAAATACTAACAATTCCAACAAAAATAATATTATGTAACTAACAATTATATATCCTAAATATAATAACATAGAAAGAAGTATTTGTGCCACAGTCATAACTGGAAAATAATGAGGGTTAAACAAAATACACAAAAAAAGCATAAACTGCCATCCCAATTATATTCACTATGGACACTAATGAAAAGACTGGAAGGCTGTAACAATTAAAAGGGCTTATCTGTTATTCACAATAACAAAATTACAAGTACCTCTTATTTTGTTTTGTTTTTTACATTTTTCTCTACTTTCCAGGTTTCCTATTTAGCATGGATTAACTGACAAACTGAAAAAACCAAAAAATTCATTTAAAACAAAACATTCATTAGGTATAAAACTTACCACCTCCACTGTTACTCTTATTTCTCTTTCAAATTTCCCTGTACATCAAATTAAAGATCACCAATCTCTAAATTAGAATAGCTTCAGTTTTGGGTCAACATTTGATCCCCTCCTCATTATTCCAGGATCTGCCACGTACTTTTATTTAACATTAAAAAATACAGAGATGGGGCCGGCCCGGTGGCTCAGGTGGTTAGAGCTCCGTGCTCCTAACTCCGAAGGCTGCCAGTTCGATTCCCACATGGGCCAGTGGGCTCTCAACCACAAGGTTGCCAGTTCAATTCCTCGAGTCCCGCAAGGGATGGTGGGCAGTGCCCCCTGCAACTAAGATTGAACACAGCACCTAGAGCTGAGCTGCCGCTGAGCTCCCGGATGGCTCAGTTGGTTGAATTGCGTCCTCTTAACCACAACGTTGCCGGTTCGACTCCCGCAAAGGGATGGTGGGCTGTGCCCCCTGCAACTAGAAAACGGCAAACGGAGCTGAGCTGTGCCCTCCACAACTAAGATTGAAAGGACAACAACTTGAAGCTGAATGACACCCTCCACAACTAAGATTGAAAGGACAACAACTTGACTTGGAAAAAAGAAGTCCTGGAAGTACACACTGTTCCCCAATAAAGTCCTGTTCCCCTTCCCCAATAAAACCTTAAAAAAAAAAATTAAAAAAAAAAAAAGCACACACACACACACACACACACAAAATACACAGATAATCTTGAAAATTGGTCTTTAGGCCTCTGTAGCTACTACATATTGGAAATTTTACATTGAAGCACTCTTTGACGTGTAATTCTGAATATGCACATAAGTTTACACACACAAACACACGGAGACACTTGTTTTTCAAAATAAAATATTTTTCAAGTCCAAATCGTTGAAGTCACATTACTGATTGAGAACAGTCAGGAAAAAGCAGCTAAATTATAGGAAAAAAACACTGGTGTTTCAGATTAACTTTTTTTTTTTTTTTTTTAAGATTTGTGTTTAGATCACCACTCTGCCACTTACTAACATGTAATCTTGCACAAGTCACTTAATTTTTTTAAGCCTCAGTTTCTGCACCTGCAAAACAGGGATATTTACTTACTAAAGTGTTTTGAGGTTCAAATAATCAAGTTTCTCTAAAAGTACTATATAACCTTCTAAAGCATTATCACATCTGCTTAGCTGACATGGGAATAAAACATTTAAGAACTGAAAAATGGAAGATTTAAACAACTGCATTTTAAGAACAGATAACTTAAAATCATGCTTTCTTAGGTGACTCTAACAAAGAGTCACTGTCAACTGACACAAAAGAACAGATTTTACTGTTTCTTGCATCTGCACATAATTATTTTTATTATTTGTATCTACATAAGACTGTCAATTTTTCTGGTGAAAGTGTACTTTAGATAGTTGAAAAATACCACTTCCTTTTCCCCCACTGAAATTAACATATAAATTTCATTTTTACCTAAAGTGGGGAAAGAGGAAGAAGTAGTGCTGGTATTTTCCATGGGTCTCGGGTTTCTGCACATCATCTGAGCAGAGGCACTAGGCACTACAGTTTTTGTTCCAGACTATTTTTTCAAGTTTTGTAGAGAATGTCTCACTCTGGGGCAAAGGTTGGGCAAGTTTTCTTGCAGCTGGGCTTGGGTTCCTCAGTGTGATGCACTACAGTCACCTGGGCTGCTCCATATCACTCACATGGGATTCGAGGGTCAAAGGGAACCGACATGAACATGAAGCTCATGCTACCTCCTGAGCCCTGAGTAATAAAGTTCTCTCTGACCCAGAAATCTCAGCAAGCATCCATGAAACTGAGGCCAGTTAACTTGTTAGCTTGCAAATAGAGTAAAATCTCACAGCTTTCAGTTTTTTGTTTTTAACTGGGGAATATTGGGGAGCAGTGTGTTTTTCCAGGATCCATCAGCTCCAGGTCAAGTCGTCATTTTCAATCAAGTTGTGGGGGGCACAGCTCACTGGCCAATGTGGGAATCGAACTGGCGACGTTGGTGTTATGAGCACTGCGCTCTAACCAACTGAGCCAACTGGCTGCCCTCTTAGAGTCTTCAATTCAGTTCTTGACAAGGAGGTCAAAATGTATAAACAACCCCATCTCCATGTCCTAGTAATTTTTTAAAATATAGAAAATATTATAATATAGAGAACACCATATAAGGAGTAAAGGAATAAATAAGATGAACATAGAGATATTATAAAAGAAACCAATTTAACAGTGGCTGGCTGTGTCTAGAGAATGGGACCAAGGAAGGATCTGGAGAGGGAAGAAAATTTACTCTTTAATATACACAACATATATTTACCATAATATATATAGTTTATCTCTATTGCTCACTCCTAATGTATTTTAAATTTACTATTATATATGCCCAGGGAGCCAAAAAAATGCATATACATTTTAAGAGATGTTAACACTTTGGTCAATGTTGCTCAAGCAGTAGTTCGCTGTAATCAGAAGTGTCTGGACGCTGATGGTAACCACTTTGAGCACCTCTTGTAATTGCAGAAGTCAAACTTGTATTCATCTTTTGTTATCGGTATAGATTGAATATTACAATTTTAATAGTTTTCCTTTCTTAAAATGTGTAACATTTTTTTGGCTGTGTGTGTGTGTGTGTGTCTCCCGTTGCATACTGTTTGAATTTTGGGCCATGTATATGTATCAGTCACATTTCAATTTTTAAAAACCAATGAAGTCTTTAGTCTTTTTCCTCTCTTACTACCATGACTCTATTTCAGGCATTATTTCAGGTCTGTGCATTACTCTTACCAGTTTTCTAGCTGACCCTTCCCCAATCCAAATCATCCTAATGTTACCAAACTAATTTTAAAAATACTGTACTGTTGATGGTGATTGTGATGTTGAAAAGAACCGACACCAAATAGGAAGTGTCAATTTCATCGTTTCTAAAAACCAAATTTTTCACATTCTAACACCCCGGAAATTGGGATGTACCACTGGTATCTAAGATTCCATAAATACCGTACATGCAGAGAAACAATTTAGCAAAATTGTAAAAGCCCAGCTCCCCAGCCACTTTCCTCATGTGTAACTGGAATGACAATACTATTAGGTTGGTGCAAAAGTAATTGCGGTTTTTGCAATTTTTTTTTAACCTTTTAAACTGCAATTACTTTTGCACCAACCTAATACATAGGTTGTGATTATTAAAAGAGATAATCCATATAAAGTGCTTAATACTTTGCCTGGCATGCAGTAAATATTGTATTACTATTACTTATCATTAACTATTATTATTAGAAGTAGTCCATGTCAGGCACTAAGCTTTTTACATATTATTTAATACAACTTTCATAAAGGGTGGGTACAGAGATTTAAACAAGTTATGAACACTTATCAAGGTCACACCACTAGTGCCAGAACTCACATTAGATCTTAGGGCTAATGACAACAAAGGTCATGATCTTATTATTAGCCCCTTAAATGGAACTATCTGATATCACAGCTCTAGAAAAAACAGACTAGAAATGGAAAGGCCTGCCTCCCTTGGCTCACTACGCTGCTATTTAGAGAGAAGAATGCATGTACATGCTCTTTTTAAAACAAGCTATTTCCTGTATTTAAAAAAAAATTTTAAACAGTAAATGCCACTCTTTGATTCCTACAGAAATCCTAAACATGTATACATTATAAACATAGCATTTGAGCACCCTAAACTTCAATGTCTAAAGCCCAGTTCTTCAAAATAGTAGAAAAAGGGCTCAGATAATTTGCGTACAAAACAAAAGCAAACAAAATAGGGTAAACGGATAAATATCAGCCCTCTTTTTTTTCATTTGGCACAAAGTTATTCATAGCAAGTTAGTGCACGGCCGTTTTCGAAGCTGCTGTATTTTGGATATTTTTAAGAACTTCACCGATTTTACATTCATTATAATATTTACATCAAACACTTTCAATAAAGAAATGAACAAGATATCAAGTTTGAATTAACACCCTTACACTACTTAATGGAACTGCTACAGGAACTGCTAATGGAATACACTACTCCAACTGAATTCAGTTTCACTTTAAAGAGGCATTCCAGGACCAACAGGTCTTAGAACCAGAAGAAAACAATTTAGCTGCGTAGCTAGGCTGAACTGATTCGAAGAGTAAACTAAACTTTAGACTCTGAAATGTTTGTATGTACTTCAGTGAATTCCAATTGAATTCAGTGAACTCCAAATGAAAATTCAAGTAACTTTTTTAAATACACAAGGACATTATCTAATATACACCACAGAATTCATAGTAGGTTCCAATTCTAGCTTATTCTTTTTTTCAGTGTTTCAGAAGGAACAGATTTACAGCAGGCAAATAGTGGCAGTGTTTTCTTTGGATTCAAGTAACCTTGAGTACTTCATATCTTTTTTGACTTCTCAAAAACCTATGGTTAGTTATTTCCATTTTACTCTTAAAAAACAGGTTCGGAAACAGTAATCTGCCCTATACCACGCAATTAGTGACAGATGGATCATTTGAATCTAAGTCCTCTGCTCCTTCTGCTCACCCTTCTCTTTAATCACTATTTGCAACATCAATACCAATACCTCAAGTGACAAAAATTAAAATTTTATATTCCTCCACCCACTCCCCAAGAATAGGATTTTTTCCCCATGTTTTTTTTTTTTTTAGTTTCATCTGTAGTTCGACATTAATATTATCCAACTCTGCTCACCTTTCAGTTCTATCTGACATTTGCACTATAAAAGGCTACATCCAGCCAGGGGAACTTAATTAATAAAGCTGTAAAACAAAACTGACAGAATTATTAACCTAATTAATCAGAAAGACAGGACTAAGGCCAGGCAACTGAAAATGTCTGTTCCTTTATGAACAATCAATTCAGGCAAGGAATATACCTTTTGGACCACCCCAAACATTTATAGTTAAAATCCCCAAATATGCGTGCGCCTGCAGAGGGGTCACAACTCACATGTGAAACATATGGTGAAGAAAAAGTGATACTGGTTCCTCCTGTACATTTTTCCCTCTGTTCACCAGTACCTACTTGCTTATTACCTACAGCCTCCCCCAATATCAGCTCAAGCAAAGACCATTTCTTACAGCTGTCTAGAGCCAAGATATGCAGAGAAAACTAAAAGCTCCCTTAAAAGTCTTTGTCCATGATACACTGAGTAGGTATTTTCACATTTTAAAAAAATCCTTGAGAAATAAGTTTTTAAATGAATTTTAGTTTAATAAAGTAGATGATGGGTTTATATTAACTGTGAAATCTATTTCAAGGATGAAAATAAATACAAATGCTTACTCTGCCTCAGATACTGTGCTACAAAGTTTACAAATACTGTAATTCATTTACTTAGTACCAACCAAATTTGTTTACAACATTTTTCATAGTCTAAAACATACTAAAAGCCCACCACAGTGTTAGGGTACTATACAAAGCAAGCAAGGAATCAATGAACTAAATCTAAAATCTGCATATGGGATTCCATTAGATAAATTGAGGACATTCTATTCTCCAAGAAAGATGATAATGGTCTAGCCTGATAGACCAAATAAAATTTAGAAAGTGAAAAAAAAAAGAAGTATAGCAGAATCTTTGCAATAGTCAAGTAGAAAATGCATCCCCTAGATCACACAGCTAAATAAATGAAAAGTCAAACACAAGTTTTCCTGACTTGAGTACATGCCTTAATCACTAAAATTAAGTTTTGTTATATTTGCAAATATACATAAAAGGGCTTCTGCAAATGTTCTCCAAGTAAAGTTCCATAAATAATTTAAAAATGTTATTTCAATTAAATAAATATAAGTGATTTCCCCCCCAGCACTATGAGAGAATTAACAGTAAAATTTGGCCAAATTTTCTATTATAGAAAAGCTACACAGACAGCCCAGGTATTAAAGGAGCATTACAGATTAAGGTAACCATATTAATGGCAATAATAGTAATAATTATTTTCAGCCACCTTGACCAAACAACTTAAAGCATTCTTTAGATATCTAAAATCCAATACATATACAAACAACACTCTACTGTCCTAAGGACAGAAATACTTCACAGAAATGAAATGTCCAAATATTAGTCAGTGGACCTAGGTTCAGGCTCATCTTCACCAATTACTGTAACCTTGGGAAAGTTGCTCTCTCTCCATGGTTTGCTCATCTTTAAAGTAACAGCAGTACCTATTTTAAACTGTTAAAGATTAAATGAGATAGTGCTTAGCACATTATCGTTATAAGTATTCATGTTAGCCACTATTATTATTATTATTATTATTATTGGAGCTTTAATTAACACTTCAGTAGCACTTTTAGTAAAGTGCTTAAGTAACATTTTAGTTTCCAATTATCTCTTTTTGTGTCCTAAAATGCTACTGAAGGAAATAAAAAGGCCAAACAATGGGCCTCAATAATCTCAAAAACGGAGAACCTAAATAATTGAGTTGATTATAAATATTCATTTTCAAAAGCTTAAATGATTTTGAGAGCTTTTAGCCTAAAGAATTAACTAGTCAAACTTAAACACAACTTTTTAAAATTTGAAAATCAAACACAAATGCTGTATACATTTAAACTGCCTTATTTCTAGTCCTATGACTAATAGTCAAATAAGCATATATTTATTTAAAATTTAATAAATCTACCACTATTAGGAGCCCAAGTATCTGTATTTTTCAAATTTTAACATTTTTTTATTTTTCAGTTACAGTTGACATACAATATTATATTGGTTTCAGCTGTACTCGTACAAGATAGTGATTAGACGTTTATATAATTTACAAAGTGATCACCCCGATAAACCTAGTACCCATCTGACACTATACATAGCTATTACATTATTGACTATATTCCTTATGCTATTCTTTACATCCCCATGACTATTTTGTAACTACCAATTTTTACTTAATTCCTTTTCCATCCATTCCTGCAACCTCCCTCCCATTTGGCAATCATCACGATGTTCTCTGTATCTAAGAGTTTGTTTGTTTTTTGTTTGTTATTTTGTTCTTTAGATTCCACATACCAATGCAAGTGAAATCAAATGGCATTTGTCTTTCTCTAACTCCATTCAGCACAATACCCTCTAGGTCTATCCATGTTGTTACAGATGGCAAGATTTCATTCCTTTTTATGGCTGAGCCAAATATCTGTATTTTAAAAATATACTATGTGATTCTTTTGATCAAGTTTGGGAATTGTTACTTTATGGTATATGATATCTATATCCTAGCTTACAGTTTATGGATGGTATGAATAATCTTCAAAATGCTAATGACTCTAAGAATAAGAAATGCTAGGCATCTTTTCCTACTCAGGATCTTTGGAAGTACTGAGGAATATTAAGGAATAGTCAGTGACAATAAGGAACTATCTTCTCCATACCGCAAAATATTAGACATGTAACTACATATCATTACAAATATAACCATCTGAACATAGCATGACATTATTTGTATTTTTCAAATTGCATCCTTTTCTTTTTCAGGGTACTACCATGACATCCCCTTAGAATCAAAATTGCATTCTTTTGACTCCACAGTATTTTCTTTAAACATCAACTACTATTTTGTAATTGAGTTAACAAGTCTTTTTACTCATTCATTCTTCTTTGCAATTTATTCTTCACTTCCTCTTTCTGAACCTTCTCCTCAGGAAGCCGAAGTATTGTAAGTCTAACCTCACTCAGGAGTTGAAACACTCACTGGATTTCAGTTACCATTTTCAAGACATAGTCTACCTTGATTATGTTGTTCTTGAGGGAAAGAATAAAATTGTGTGCAGTATTCCTAGTGCTGTATTATAAAATGGTTAAGACAAGGACAAAATCATGTTCTGCTATTGACTCTGAATAGTCTTAATATGTCTTTATTTTACTATCAGCACATTAAACTGATGTTAGTAATGACTTTTCCGGGTTGCAAATCATGGCTCAGAACATCAGAACCTTAACTTACAAGGAAATTTTTCAAAATTTCCCAAAATGTATACTTTTACTACCCTGATAAAATTAAACTTAATAACCATCACAGCTATGTAATTCTGCAGTTTAATCCCAAACAATTGCTTCTCTACAGAAAGAACTGTCATGTACTCTACAAGTATGTAGGTTTTGTACCCTTTCACCTCTGAAATTATCAAGTATGTTCGCCTACTATACTGATCCCCACTTCATGCAGAGAAACACGATTTTATAATTACATTTTGTTTCCTATCTTTATGTCAACTTGCTATTCATGACTTAAAAAAAATTATAATAATGAAAAACATCCCCGAGTCCCCTTTTCTCTCACTTACTCTCTCAATGTAATAAGTCACCAAGTCCTACCCATTCTACCTTAACAACTTTCAAATTGCTTTCCTGCTACTTCACGTTTCCTGCGACTATCCCCAGTTCCAACTCTTCTCATTTCTCTCCTGGATTGCTGCAAAAACCTTCCAATCTCACCTTCTCTACATATCCTGAGATTCTGTCCTAAAACTATGATGGGGCAGGGGGAGGAGTTGGTGGGAATCAATCTAACTATGCTACTAATCTACTTACAATTGTTCACTGCCTACAGAATAAAATCTAAAGTCTGTGGTATGACATACGCGTACCAAAGCTTTATGACCTTTCCCAGCCTCATCTTCCACAACAAGTTATCCCTGTGCACCCTGCTGTGCTCTCATAGGTCACCATCCTTGTACATGGAGCTACCTATACCTATAACACTATGTCACCCTATACCTCCCTCCCATCCATCAGTACCAAGGTTAACCTCCCCCTCTAATCCCTCTAAAGCCCCTGAACCTCAATCTCTTTTCCCCAAGCAAAGTGAAATCACTTTATAGCACCTATTAAATTTAAATCTTCACCACGCATACCAATTTCCCTCAGTAAACTTAAGCAACTTCAGAAAGATAGGTTAAAATTTTTTTTTAAATAAAAAAAACTACCCGCAAACAAACCCAGTTTAGCTCATACTACATAATTTGGAGCATATTTGCCTGGGACTCTTCAGATGTCTGACCTACAAAGTGGGATAACACCCTGCAAAATATTCCACAGGTAAAGTAGCTTTCATTCTCCAACAAGGCAAAGCAAAAGGTGTTTAAACATGGTAAGTCTTTAATGTTTATTGAATGAAAGAAATTTCCAACAACTGGTTTATAACATGCTTCCTGAACTGACTCAAAAAATGGTGAGTCAAGGTTTCCCAATGGAAAACCAGAACAACATAGTCAATGAACCTATAATTTATTACCCAATGCACTGGCCTGGTACTAAACAATGCCCAGAGAAGGGAAGTTCAGCTATCTGTATCTTTGAAATGGAGACTGAGTTCACATCTTTAATATAAAGATGTGAATTTGTAGTGTGCCAATAGTGGCATACTGAACCTCACCAAATAAACTTGAATATTTGTTCATTTTCTCTTTCCCCTAAACTGTTTAAGGCTGTAGCAGGTAGAATAATAATGCCCCCAAAATACCCACGTCCTAATCCTAGGAAGCTGTGCATATGTTAGCATACACAGCAAAAGAGAACTACGGTTGCAGATGGAATTAAGGTTGATAATCAGTCAACCTTAAAACTGGGAGATTATTCTGAATTATCAGGGTGGACCCAAGAAAAATCACAGGAGCCCTTAAAATTTGGAAGAGGGAGCAAAGTCAGAGGATATGTGACAAATGACAGAAGCAGGGTCAGAGTGCTGTGATGTGAGAGTCTGACCGGCTCTTGTTAGCTTTGAAGACGGAAGAAGGGAGCCATGAGCCAAAAATAAGGGCAGCTTCCCAGAGTCACCAGTCACCATAAAGAAATGTAGCTCTCGTGCTCGCTTCGGCAGCACATATACTAAAAGAAATGTAGCTCTCGCTATAGTTCTCCCCTAGAATCACGAGAAAGAAATGTAGCCAACACACTGATTTTAGCCCCGTTAGACCTATGCCAGACTTTTAACCTACAGAATCATAAGATAGTAAATTTGTGTTGTTATGTCACCAAGTTTGCGATAATTTGTTATAGCAGCAATAGAAAACTAATGCAAATGCCTTTTTAAAAAAATTTAAGAACTCCTTTCAAGTCCGCAAGCCAAAACAGAGATACCCTGGGCCATCGCAAAATTAGGTTTAAGAATCTCTAATGGAATAGTCTACAAAACTTAAACTTCAGAAAGAAAAATGCCACCACTTCTAGTATGGCTGAGTAGCTATTATCCAGCCAAACCCTGTAGTAATAACCTCTAAACTCTGGACAAAATATTTTTTAAAAAATTAGGGGAAAAAAAACTTTCTGAAGGCACTGGAGAACAACCAGGTGCACACAGTATAGGAGGGGTGCCTATACTTAGGAGAAGCAAATGAGGGTTTTTGTTTTCTTTCTTTACATGTTTAAGCCTGAAGGGAGGCCCCAGGCTATCTGGTGCCAGGCAATTAAAACTCTTAAGAGAAAACCAGCAGCCCTAATGGCTTGAAGAACCACAGGCAAGTTTGGGACAATCACAGGCATGGGATAGCGGGAAATCCCAGAAAAGGAAGTGCCAGAGAGAAGAAGCCCCAAATACTGACTCCAAACCATGCATCCATGCACAGGTGGCAGACTCCAAGCAGCTCTGCTGGAACTGAACCAGTTTTTGAGTTGCTGCCCATGAGGGAGTTGGATTGTAGTTTGAGTTCAATTAAGTTAACTGCCAGCAACACTATCGCCACCACCACTCTTTGGAAGAATTAACGGAATCTAGAGTCTCTATGACATATCATTCACAATGTCCAGGATACAATCCAAAATTATTCAACATAAAAAAAAAAGAAAAAAAAGAAAAACAATCCATTTTCAAGAAAAAAGACAATGAATGGAGATTACCGAATAATTTCAAAGCCGCTACAACCATGCTTAAGGACATAAAGGAAAATATTATCAATGAATATGAAAGACAGTTTGAGGAATATAACCAACAGTGTTGTAAAGATTTTGCAGGGTGTCAGATGGGCACAGGTCTTATTTAGGGAGACCACTTCATGGATGGTGTAGATGCTTGACCACTGCACTGTACACCTGAAGCTGAGTAATATTGTATGTCAACTATAATTTTATATGTATATGTGTATATATACACACACACACACACACACACACACAGTCACAGGATATGGAGAACAGCATAGAGAATACAGTCAATGGAACTGCAACAGATAGATACGATATCAGAGGGGCAACAGATTGGGGAAGGGAGGTTATCACTTTGTGAGGGGTGATATGTCTAACTATTACATTGTTTTGTATACCTGAAACTGATTTAAAAAAATGCTGTGCGAAAAAAAAAAAGATAGCAACTATTAAAAAAGAAAAATGAAAATTCTAAAACTGAAAACACAGTCCTTTAAAATGCCACAACCCTCTCAGCACTACTAAACTAAGTAGTGGCTTGGGAGTGAGGCACTGATGAGTTGTACAGGGATGTCAACATTACAGAAAGCCACGGGTGATTACTGAAGGAAAGAAGGAAATAAACCTATTCTGACTATCTATTGCTCCATAATTCATCATTTTAGGCAATTCTTGACAATTACTTGATTGGCTATTACTGCACTTTACAGAAAGAAAAATGGGGATCAAAGAGATTAAGAAATATGCCTGAAGGTCACACTAGTGTATTCCAAGCACTTACACAGTATTAAGTTCTTGATATTTTTTAAGCAATGAAGAGCTGACAAGCCTGTGGCTGAAGGAAATGGCAGCTAGCTAATAAAGCAGAAATTATAAGAGAATAAGCAATTTCTTTGAAAATGTAAATGGTTTCTTTAAAGGTTTCTCTTTTAGGAAAGGAATTTTATCAGTGGGACCTCTTTATTTACACTTTTCCTGATTTTTCCTAGGTCATTCTGATATCCCACTATTTGTAAAAGGTTAGAAGATGGGCCTGATTATGTAAGTTATAGAACATCCTCACAATGTAATGCTATGCAGCCTTAAAAATGGCAGTATAGAAATGTTTACTGATAAGGAAAGATGATCAAAATGTGTTATGGGAAAACACATTACAAAACTGTGAACAATTATCATCTGATTAAAGAAAAATTCTGTGAAGTCTGTTAATTGCAGACATCAGAATGTTAACATTTTGGTAATTTCCAAGTTGATGAGGCTATGGGTGATTTTTATTTTTTGAGCTTATTCTATTTGCTGTTGCTAATATTGTTTTTCCTACAATGTATTACTTGTGTAATAAAAAATTAAACTCGTAAATCAAACCATCATGCCATATACCTTAAACTTATATAGTGATATGTCAATTTCTCAATTAAACTAGAAAAAAATGAAAATTAAACTTATTCATCAACTCAACAAATATTTATTGAGCACATATTACATAACAGGTAATGTTTGTTAAAAAAGATAAGTTGCAAAAACATAAAACTTGATTAAAATTTTCTTCCACTACGTGGTTATTGTTCTTTTTAATTAACACTGATTTTTTGCACCTCAATTTGCACCTCTAACCTCTCTGCCTCAAAAACAAAATAAACTAAAATCTATCTGTTCTATATTTCTACACTTCCTACTACCTACCGTTTCCCTGAAAATAAGACCTAGCTGGACCATCAGCTCTAATGCGTCTTTTGGAGCAAAAATTAATATGAAACCCGGTCTTATTTTACTTACATAATATAATAAATATAACATAATATCTGGTCTTATATTAATTTTTGTTCCAAAAGATGCATTAGAGCTGATTGTCCGGCTAGGTCTTATTTTCGGGGAAACACGGTAGACAAGGTCTGATCCTCATTTTCTCTCATCTGGGGTTCTGCAAGAGCCTCTTACCTATTTAGTCTCCATACCTCTGGCTCCAATCAAATCTATTCCACCTTCAGTCCCATACAGTGATTCATCCAAAACAGAAACTTGACCATGTCCTTCTGCTCCTCTGAAATCCTTCACTACCTCTAAGATAAAGCCAATTTTTTTTAGCATGGCATGCAAGGAGCTCCAAGATCTGGATCCTGCTCACCCCTCTCATTTCATCTTGGAACTCACCTTCCTTCATCAAAGGAGTCCAGCAACACTATGTGAAGCTTCTCATACCACCAAGCTTTTTCTTGCCAACTATCAATAGTCTTTTCTTATGTTGACCTTTCCACCTAGAGTACCCTCTCCTCAATTGGCTCTGACCTCATCGCTAATGTCAGTACTGTCTCCAGGAAAAAATCTTACACCACCTTCAAACCAAACTGACTGACCTTATTCATAACTCTAACACTGTATGATATTTCCCTTAATTCAAAGTTCCTCTTACATGAGACTATTAACTATACAAGAACAGGGATTGTTTAAATTTATTTCATATCTGTAATATGGGGAAGAGTACCAACCTCATAATGAAATTTAGAATGTAAATATTTAACACAGTGGTTGGCACATAGCAAGTAGTCACCAAATGTCATCATTATCCATACTGTTACCTGGAGTCCAGCAGTGTACGACCCACAGTAAGACCTCAAACGTTTATTAAAAAACTAAACTGCAAATTGAAACGTTCCCATTTTACAACTGAGGAAACTAAGTGAGAAAAATAACCAGTCACAAAGCTAGAAAAGGCAGTGAAGTCACCACGCACACTCGGGTCTAACTCTAAAACCCTGAACTCATTCCATGCTACTATGCACTATCTCCCTCCCTTCTGCTGAAAACTGGCTCAACCTTTCTATTTTACTGCAAGGACAAAAAGGCTTCTTTCTTTCCAGTAAATGCCGTTATAATCGTCATTTCTGGAATCTGCATTTTTAAGCTAACTTGAGTGTTTCAAACTCTGAGATTCAATTTCCTTGCTTAAAATGAGATGTACTTGGATCTCAAAAGACCAAACTAAAATCCTGCTATGCAGTATTTGTGGTGCTGTTCTTTCATAGTTCGATAGGTTTACCAAACTTTTCCCATATGAAGAGCGCAACTGCAGTAAATGAAGTACTGTGGTTACCTTTCTCTTGGCCCAAGGAAACGCTCATAAACCAAGCAAGCCAGAGCCTACAATTCCTGAGTTCTCTCCAGTAGGCTGAACCTGACAAGGTCACTAGGCTTGATATGCAAGGTGCTTCCTTCCGGAGCGAGGATATTGGAAACTGATCTGGCCGACTTAGGACAGGCGTTTGTTCCGCTCTAGAGCGAAAACAAGATACAACAGACCACCGAGCAGCCCCTCCTTCATCCTCTCCCTCACCAAATTAGGCGTAAACTTCCCAGTCCTGTGGGGAAGGCCATGCACCCGCCGCAGTTACATTTGCTGACCCTCCCGCGGCGCTCCTCGCTCGCGGTGGAGCTGCAGCGGCCTATCTGGGGAGAGGGCGAAGGCCGCAATGCCCTTGCCGCCGCCTGCAGGCCAGTCCAGAGCCCAGGGCTCTCCTGTGCTCACCACAAAAGAAGGCAAAGAGAGAGGGAGAAGGGCGGCGGCAGTACCCGGGCTCATTCCGAGCCTCCTTACCCAGTGTGTGGTGAGGCGAGTCGCCCGGGTCCGGAGCGCCGCAGAGAAGAACATGGTGGACCAAACCCTTGGCCCTTCCCCGAGGCTCCAGGCGAGAATCCCGAGAGCCGGGACGCACGACGTGCGCGCTCCCGAACCAGGCCTAGCGCGTCCGGTTGCCTTCGCGGAAATGGCGAGGGCGCGCGGGGCCTGCTGGGGCCCAGTGGGCGGAGACTTTGCAGGGAAAGGGGCGGAGCGAGGGCAGCCAGGGCCGTAAAAGGCAGGGCCGTAAAAGGCAGGGCCGTGCTGCGGTCCCGGCCTTGAAAGGAAGCGTCCTGGAGCTGTCCCTTGGGCCCTTGGGGGATGAAGCGCCGATCTGGATTTATAAAGTGAGCTTCCCTCCTGGAGAGCCTTATGAGAATTTAATCACCTCCTTTTTTTATTGTGGTTATTTTTAAAATTCCGTTTCAATCCTCCAAAAATCATATTTTACCAAAATATCGAATTGAAGATACAGAGGGTTGCCACCGTGTGAGCTAGGCATAGACCTTGGTTCCCATTCTTTTGCTTTAGAGATGTGTGCCGACATATTTAGAGATGAAATAATATAATATCAGGAGTTTGCTTTAGAATAATGCAGAGTGGGAGATATAAATGAAAAAGGATTGGCCGTGAGTGATTGACTATCGAGGCTGTGTGGTAGTTCTCTTATTATTCTCAGTACTATTGTACATGTTGGAAATTTTCCATAGTAAAACAAAAAAAAAAATCCACTTCCTTCTTGATGTTTGTTTGGTCATCTCTGGAAATTCCAACAAGTACTTATTCAGTAACAGCTGTAATATGCACTGCTGTTTCCTGCTGTAGAAAGTTTACCAGGCACTTACTGCCTCTTGATTTTTCCCTTCTCTGGCTTCTTTTCTTGTGTGTCATGTCCTGTACCCACCCCCTTTCTTTTGCCCATTTTCTTTGCTATAATAAACTTGTGAATAATTTCTGGAACTTACAGCTGTGTAGGGATTTTTAAAATGTATCCCTCATTATTTAAAAAACTCTAAAATATTCCATTGCAACTCCTTATGAATCATTTTACAAATAATGGAATTCAAGTCACAGAGGGCTGCCACCGGAGAGCTAGAATAAATACCAAATGCCTTGGTTCCCATTACTTTGCTTTATCGTTTACGTTAGTTTGTTTCTTCAAAACTGGCTGCAGTATTTCCCTTTAAAAGGGAAAAATATCCTGGCCCTCAATGTTGATTTAAATTATTAAAAGCTACCTAATATATATAAACCCAACACTGTTATAATACTGTACTTACGAGTATAGTTCTTCTACAAAATCAAAATATATCACAAATTAAATACTTACAAACTTACAAATAGATGATGCTGACTGATATGGCATGGATTCTTTGAATCTGGTTTGCATGCTTTTGTTGGATTCTATTAGGGCCTTGTCTGACCTACTCTAGATTAGTTCTCACAATATCTTCCCTAAATGTGCCTGCCTTTACTTTCATTACCACATTTACCATGAGGTTATAACTTACATTGGTGCAGAAACCTGCCCTTCCCAACCCTTCAACAACTTGCAGTGTAGCTGACACATGGAAGGCATTCAATATTGGTTGACTGAAAATTTTGCACATGGTGCAAATATCTGGCCTCTCTAAAAGAGTTATAGTCTCAGGTTGAATTTATGCTTATATGTACATGTATCCGTGAGTGTATTTTGCTGCAAGTAACAGGAGAGATCATTAAAGTAGATCGAACAGTATTGGGTACGTAATCTCACATGAAAAGAGTTGCAGAGATAGAACAGTTCCAAGAATAGATAATTCAGATAATTCAGGATGTCCTCAAAAAATTGAGTGCCTTCCATCTTTATATTCTGCCATATCCAGCTGTGACTCACAAGATAGCTGCAGTAGTAGTTCCAAGGAGTATATGTAGATGACAACAGTCCAAGAAGAAAAAAAGAAATTCTTGCTTCTCAGTTGTCTCAGATGTTACCCCAGCAGATTTCTTTGTCTCATCAACATACCTATCACAGTAGTTAAGAGAACAGGCTCTAAAATCAGACTGATGGTTCAGATGCCCCCTCTACTCCTTTCTAGTTGTGTGATTTTAGGCAAGTTAGTCTCTCTGGGCTTCAGTTTAGTATGGTACATATCTTCCTCATAGCTTTATTATGGGAATGAAATGAGTTAAAAACTGTAAAGTTCTTTTAAAAGTACCTAGCAAAGTCAGTGCTCAGTAAATATTATCTTGGGGTCTTCCACAGTAGACTAGCATCTTTGGAGTTCACAATCTGCAGACAAGATATATATATCTCCTTAGTGTCTGTGGGGACAGAGCCAGGAGTAGTTTCCAGGCTCTCGCCCTCATGTAGAAAGGTGCTCACTCGGGTAGTAAATGGCCATCAGCTGTGATTGGATGGCCGTCAGTTGTAACCAGTGAGCCATTGGCCACTAATGTAACTGCTGTGGCTACACTAGCAGAAAATAGGGACTAGCAAGAAGGTGGTGGCTGGCAAGCGCAGATTGCAGTTAGGACAGCGGGTTGCAGACAGTGTGGCTCCTGCTTCCTGTGTCTCCAACCCAGCCACCAGCAAGAATATGGTAGTCTAACTCCCCTATGTATGGCTCCGTGGGTGTTCCTTTTTGGCCTCACCATATCCTGCGTTCTTATGTGGGGAGCAGGACTAGACACCCCAGAAGAGATCCCGTCTGTCACCCTGCATGACAGTGTCCAATGGGAAGCAAGAATTTAGTAGGTGTCCCCAATTTCTGTTACCTAGGAGCAGAGTGCAAAGAGCAATATTTAAAACATTAAGAATCAAGGATAAGGGAGTGTATAGCCTGTTAACAATTTCTCGAATATGACACAGAAAGTTAAATGCTTTTAGTTCAACAGTCATTCAACTGCCAGTAAGTATGACAGCACTCTGTTCACTGGTCCAAACAATGTGTTAATGTCCAGCATGACTGGCTTATCCTTGACCCAATAACTCTCAAGTGAAAACAGGATTGATATTTCTCACCTGGTAATGTGAGTTCATTTCTAGAACCACCCCACTTATAAAATAACCCAATGCACAATCAACTATTCTTCTCAGAGTCCATAGGACAGAAATGGGGGTACTGTTTGGAAAATTCCTCTTCTTCCTCCCACTCTCAAAGCCATTGTTTGAACACAGAGCAAGATGGACATCAGTGACTTCATTAACCCTATAGGCTTAGTTGAAATGGCTTGATTACATATATGTAATGAACATTACGGCTGCCTGGTTAAGAATATTTTACTATTTTAAATGAGTGCTGTTACCATAAGCCCAGAGAAGTTGACCCTAATCATAATGGTCAACCTTAATTAAAGAATGTGTGTATTGGGGTTGGAATGGGGGACTCGGAGGTAGGGGAGTGTCATGCAGGAGACCCTGCTCGGTGCGCCATTTGTTGTGCGCAGAGGCCTTCTCGCCGCGCCATCTTTCAGGCGGGGCGGCCTGCGGGGTCTCTGCTCCCTCTCCCTCACAAGAACGCAGGATGTGGTGAGGCCAAAAAGGCACACCCACGGAGCCATAGGTAGGGGAGTCATACCACTATATTCTCTCTGGCGGCACTATACTCTCACTGGAGGCTGGATCCACACTGTCCGCAAACCGCCATGCACGCTTGCCAGCCCAGCCACCATCTTCTTGCTAGCCCCCATTCTCTTCTCTCAATCTCTGCTTGCCAGCCACAGCAGTTATATTAGTGGCCAATGGCTCACTGGTTACAGCTGACGGCCAACTAGCCGCAGCTGAGGGGCATGCAATCACAGTTGATGGCCATTTACTACCTGAGCCAGCACCTGTCTATGTGAGGCTGAGAGCCTGGAAACTACTTTCTGGGGCTCTGCCCCCACAGGGAGCGAGAATAATGACCAAATATGGGAACTTTGGCTCTGTATCCCTCATTTCTTTTCCATTTAAACCATCACAAATAGATGCTATTTACATGGTATAATGAAAACCACGAGGTTTGTAATCAGAGGGACTTGGATTTGAATTTTGACCTCATCACTTACTAGATTTTGTGAAGCTTTGATTCTCAATTTCTGAAAGTACAATTAGAACATTAAATCATTTAGTTTATGGAAAATGATTTACATGGTTCCTGGCATGCAGTTCTTCCCAGTACTTAACAAGGTGATCCGCTCTATCTGTGGAACGCTTTAGTCAGGTATTCTAACTTATAATTATGTCCTAGGCCACATCCTATTAATGAAAACAGCCTCAGGTGGATCACAGTATACTCTGCCTCTCACATGCCTGCTCTAACAATAGTGACCGGCCTGCATTACCGGGTTTTCTAATGAATAATGTGAAATGCAGACCCAATCTTGCTTTGAGGGAAGAAGAATAATTAAGAGGCAGTTGTTATAAAGTCAAAACTCGAAGGGGTAAAAGGAAGAAAGTTACTGTTGGATGAGTAGGAGAGAGTTTTAGGTGGAAGAAAAAGTACTTCAAGAAGGAAATTGAAAGATGCGAAGGAGTGTGATATGGTCACAGTGGCACACTGAAGTGTTAGACCTGTTTCATCCTATTTCACACTGAAATGAGGTAGGATGTAAGGGTAGTGAATAACTTCAAGAGTCTTCCCAATTCTTCTCAAGTTAACCCTGGATATGTGTGACCAAAAGGGGAAATGGAAATCAAATGGCCAGTAACTTAACTATATAAACCTCAAGAACAGACTGTTTAAAAAATAATAGCAGAATGTCCTCTAAGCCATTATCAGATTCAGGTCACTTATAATCTACTGTGGGACTGAATCTAGTGGCTTCCATGGCTCAAGTGAAATTTTCTCTCAGAATTTGATCAGCTTCCCTAACAAGTAATCAAGGTAATTAAACAACAATGAATACAATTTTTGCCTAACAGATTGGCAACATTTTAAGATTTCTGATTGATAATATTGGTAATGTGTGGAGCAACAATTATTCATCTAGTGACCATAGTAATTTAAATAAGATTAGCCTCTCCAGAGAGTAATTTGGCAACGTGTATTCAGTTTGTTAATATGCATACCCCTTTACCCAGCAATTTTACTCCTGTGAATTTATCCTAAGGGAATAACTGGAAAAGCATACAAAGTTGCATCTACAAATATGTTCATCACAGTGTTATTCATCCTGAAATGCTGGAAGCCATGTAAACAATTGTCATCAACAGAGAATAGATTAAATGAATTACAGTATAGCTATACAATGGGATGTTGTTCTGTAGAGTTAAAACTAATAATGAAGATTGGTATTTATCATAAAGGAATAATGTCCAAAATATGTTGTTTAATTTTAAAATTTTGCAAAACATGTAAAACATGACCACATTTTTTGTATGTGCATAGAAAAAAATATTGGAAGGTACACATCGAAATGTTAACAAGAGTTCTCTCTGGGTTATGGGATTAAAGGTAATTTTCATTTTTTCTTTACATTTTTTGTACTGTCTGAATTTATGTCAATTAACATGTGTTATTTTTATCACAAGAAAAAGTAGAGCTACATTCATTTTGAGAAACATCTAATGAAGGAAAAATAAAAGTGAAAAATTAATACGTAATTCTTTTCTATACTCACTTATTTTTAGTAGATGAAAGCCTCTTCAGAGTGTATTTTCTTTTACTGCTATTAATTTTTATTTCAGGTTTTAATTTAGGGCATCTATGAGTGTGGGCTGGGAGAAGGGAAATGGGCCAGTTGTAAGGCATTTGTGGCAGTTTTAATTCTAGGCAGAAGACGCAGCTCAGGACTCCCTCCCACGAGGCCCTCCCACTGCTTCTTAAAGTCTCTGTGCATATCTGAGTTCATGTCTTCCTTGACCAGGAACAAAAAGATTCATATAAAATTTCTTTAAATAGCCAATTCTCCTTGCTTGCATCTACTGAGATGCCAAAATTATATTGCATCTCAGTAGTTCATTTGCTTTGTATACTTATGTGTTGTAGTATAAACAGCCTAAGCTGTATAAAGAAAGAGTGATCAGGACATGGTGAAATTGGTCAGAAGAGACTTTCATTCATTCATGTACTGTACAAATATATTTTCAGCCCCTGTTATGTGCTAGGCACTAAGGCACTGGAGATCCAAAGATGGAAGATCACAGTCCTTTCTTGGGAAGACTTTACACACTGCAGAGAAACAATTATAATACAGAGTGTATATGCAAAATGAAGTGGGAACTTAGAGGAAGGAGTGCCAAAGTCTTAGTGGGGGGTGTTAGTATTGGGCTGACACTTGAAGGTTACATAGGAATTTGCCATAAATAGGGTTTCTGGGAGATAAGTTTTCACCTGAAAGAATTGAAATATAAGTATTGTTGGAGAACAGCTAAAAGGTCAAGGTGGCAAATAACTAACCTCCTAAACTGATTCTGCTAATAAAAATGGTTAGAGGAGATATTTATCCCCTTCCTTTGAGACCCACTTCCTATGAGGTAATTTCAGTGCATAGTAACAAAGGCACTTGATGTTGGTGCTGGAGCCTTCATTATCTTTTATAGAAGCAAGAAGCTTTTAGCAGGGACTTGCACACTACTATGTGTTAACTGTTGTGTGTTAATGTCAAGTGATAGATCTTTTAAGCCAGTTTAGAATAAGCTGTGGTTACAAGGGAGGTGGAAGGACAGGAATTGTATGAATTCTGAGCTAGCCTGATTTGAGGAGTCCTGGTATCAGCATTTTAGAGGAAGAAAAACTAGAAGAGATCTGGTCCACTTTACTCAATAGGTTAAAAAAAAAAAAAGTTACTGAGATTGCTAAGATTTTAACAACCGCCTTCTATAGTAATACATTTACTAAAAAAAGTGTTCTGCGTAATAGTGCTCTAGTACTATTACTAGACTTAATGGGAAAATTGATTTTGTTCTTCTAGAGAGTAGAGAAGTAGTAACATTTTTCCTAGCTCGGCCTTATGTGTTTCATGTGTTTATATAGTCAAAGGTCAAAAGCTGACTAAGAACAGATGAGCCCTTTCCGTTTGCATCATTTTTCAATTTTTCAAAGGACTTAAAATAACGTATCGTTTTCCATTATTTACTTAAGGGATCTGTTTTGCAGAATTTGTAGCTCTTGGGAACCCCCCTGTCGTTCTTAGGAAGTACACAATCAGAATCTTACTCATCTATCAGCATCTAAGGAATGCTAGTATTAATATGTATGGTTTAAATTACCCAAAACAGAACAAGAAAACTGAATTGGCCAGTAATATTTGTGACTTTCCACAATTATCTTATGTGTATAGAATCAGAAAATCTATTCCTTGAACTAGAGGAAATGATAGAGATAGAGAGGGAGAAGGAGAGGGTAAGAATGTATATCAGTTCTGAGACCAAGGATTAATTTCTCTGAATAAAAAAACTTCCTTTACTAACCAGCATTTTATCTAATGTAAATAATGACATTCTTAAAACCTACTTCAATTGTAGACTTTTAAGAGCTTACAAAAATGTACAGCTGACATCATGTAAAGAAGGATTTGCACTAATTTTGATATAGATTCACTCTTCTCCTGAACTCCAACTTGAAATCTCTGAGATGCCACTCTCTAGAGTGGCATCATCTCTCTAGGTGCCACATGCAACACCCAAATCTTTGTTAGTCAACATCTGTAAATAAATCTAGATTCTAAATTCTACTTGCCCAATTCCTTATTCTGACAGTAATGGCAAATGTAGATTTTACTGCATACAGTTTCTATTTGTCCATCTTACAGGTTTTCTCAGATTAGCATTTTGGAAGGTATTGAAAAATGAAGAAACCAGAGCCAATATGTGCAGTGCCTTGTTGACATTTGTTTGATATTCCTGCAATAGCAAAGTTTCAATTTTTCATGACCACTTTCTAAATTGGCATAGTATTTTCTTAAATGCATAACCCAAGGACAAAACAGTCCTAAGAGGTACAGACTTTTCATTCATTAATCCATTCCTCAATCCGTTCATTGTTTGCCAACTTCCTTTCACATGTCAGAGACAGGTCACCAAATGTTGAAATGTTGAGATAAAGGATACAGTCCTGTCCTCAAGGAGCTCAGAGTCTAGCTGTTATTACATGACTGTGTTCTTAGGTGGATTTGTCCACTAATAAGAATGGAATGTACAACCTCAAACTCTCTTATGTATTATATGATCTGCCCCCTCTGAAATCTAATGTTCTTTTTGCTGTGATGCAATTTTGCAACTTGTTCTGTTGTCTTAGGAATAATAAACCTTCAAAATAACAAACATTATTGACACCTACTATAATCTGGTGGGAAGGACATTGTGATAGGTACACTAATAAGATGTCCCTCCATGATCCCCACTTCCTTGTATTCATGGCTTTATATAATCTCCTCCTCTTAAGTGTGCGCTGGATCTAGTGACTTTCCCCTAACCAATAGAATATGGCACAGGTAATAGAATGTCACTTCTGTGATTAGGTTGGAAAAGACTGTGACTTCTGCCTCTACTGCCTCCTTGGCTTGCACACTTTGGTGAAGCAAACCCCCATGTTGGAGAGGCCCACCTCGCAAGAGGGTGGCCTCTAGCCAACACCAACCTAGGAACGGACGCCCTCAGCTTATCTGTCCATGAGGAACTTAATCTTGCCAACAACCACGTGAGCCTGGAAGCAGATCCTACCCTAGTCAGACCTTTGGAAGAGACTCGAGCCTTGCTGACCTCCTGATTTCTGCCTTGTGAAAGAATCTGAGAGAGAGGAGCCAGTTAAGCTATGCCAAGATTCCTGACTCACAGAAACTGAGATAATAAATATATCTTGTTTTTAACTGTTAAGTTTTGGGGTAATTTGTTCTGCAGCAATAGATAACTAATATGGAAATTATCCTGTTCTTAAGGAGTTGACAGTAAAGCTGGAGTCAGACAGAACAGTAACACATTGTTAGAAGTCGTACCATCTGTGGTAATGTGGGAGAGGTTTAAACAAAGGACTCAATTCTGTGATTCTGGCATTTCAATTCTGGTCTCAAGTTAACTTGATTTCTGTTCTTATAGATTTTCCAGCTTATCCCTTTAGTTCTTACCCTGTATTCCTCTTTCAAAGAAGAATAACAATACATATTGTAATTGCCCAACTAGACAACATGTTCCTTGAGGGTAGGAAGAGAATTTTATAAGTGCTTTTTCCTAAGGCCCTAGTTCCTGCCCTGTCATATGAGGGGAGGACTCACTAAATATGAATAATCAACTATGTTCTCACAATTAGTGAAAAAGCAAAAAACACAAGGAAGACCATCTGAATTTCCTGAAAGACCTGAGAATTCTGGTGCATGTACTGGAGATGAGGGGAGTGCGGATGGTATTGCCACAACTGTCCTATGTGGGCTCTGATGCACAATTAATGAGACAAACATAAGAAACTTTGGAAGATTTTCACAGGCTATATTCATTGTGACATTGCATACTTCCTCCAGAATCACTAAAACAGCTTTAAGTGTTATTTTCACTGACTATATCAGATGCTGCCTGTGCTCTGCCTATAACCCCTAGGTATTCGCCATACCTGTATATGCCAGAGCAACCAACTGCGAACACCCACAACTCTCGACTTGAGGGCTTCAGCCCAAAGTGCAGGGTGCAGCCCTCAGCCAATGATCATGAGAATGGGAGGAAAAATCCCCAAATTTTCTTGCCTTACTTCAGTGGGATGACACAGAGATGAGTTCTATGTTGTCATCCGAAGTTCCTCAGTGGCACTGAACCTCAGGTACTCACAGGGGAAACCCTTTCAATACACTTCCTTGGATCACACCAAAATAAATGACATAGACTCAAACCTTCATCTCAAAGCTGCCTTCTGGTGAAACCCAACTTAAGAAACTAGTGAACAAATAAAGATAGGAGGCTTATGTCGCAGTCTTGCTGAATTAGTCCCGCTGAAGCTGTCCTGCTCAGTGCTTCAGGAAAGAACTAGCTATAACTTGTTGACATGGGATCCAACGGAGACGGCTGGGGGAAGGGGAGCAGGACTTGTAGGTGGACTTGCTCACTGGAGTGGGGTGAACACTGGAAGCTCAGATCCAACTGTTGATGCTGAGAGAAAACTAGGCTCCAGGCCAGTAGCCAATGGGTGTAGAACAAGAGATTGTAGTTTCTGTCAGCAGTTGGCTTCCGAGATCTGGCCTGCAGGAGTCCAGCACCCTACCAGACAGGGGACCATGGTGATATGGGTTTGGGTTGCATTTGGATATCCAGACAGCTAGGCAGTGAGAGGGAACAGTGTGAGCAGAGAGCGGGATGCAGGCACTCTGTCACGGTTAGAGGGAGCCTTCCATTCATGGAGGATGAGCTGCCAGAACAAAGCAGGGCCCTAGTCCTAGAGACTTTGGTACTGACCGTGAAACAACACATGGACTCAGGCAGTAGGAACAACAAAACAAGTGAGTCTGAGACCAGGTTGATGGAAATAGCAATGAAGAGCATGGGCTGTGGAATCTGAGAATCTTTGGTTTGAATATTAGCTTCCCAAGTTTCCAGAAGGGTGACTTTGGTCAAGTTGTTTAGCCTTTCTGAACTCAGTTGCTTCATCAGTAGAATAGGGATAATAGGGACAAAGTTGTGGGAGGATTTTAATGATACCATGTAAAGTGAGAGTACAAGGTAAGTGTATTACTTCTACGATTGGGGAAGCAGGGGCAGCCCTGAGAGGCCATGCTTTCCGCTGGAACCAGAACTTGCTTTGAACACAAAAAGAAAGTAATAGTATTGTAAGAAACATGAATGATCAAGGAACCCTATTATATCAGCCAACCACTTTTGCTGAAAATGATGCTTTCCAGGCAGAGGAAAGAGGAAGCAGGGTGACTGAAGTCATGACTGGCATTGTTAAACAGGCTGGCACATCCTGAGATCAGCCGTGTGTGTGTGTGTGTGTGTGTGTGTGTGTGTGTGTGTGTGCGCGCGCGTGTGTGTGTGTGTTGACAGATAGGGACAGGGTGCTAGGCACAGTGTCAAACCCCTAGTAAGGTTCAGATACTAACCAATTAAGACGGACCTTGGCCAGTGTGCTGGATGGTGTCAGTGCCTCCTGATGATCGGCCTTGTCTCCAGGGGTCTGTCAAATAGTGCTGTAAGTGCATATCTGTGGGTGACCCAAGTACTAATTAATATGTAGAATTTGTGGAATGTTCTGTCTCCAAGAGACACTCATCAGGCTAAATTTGTATTAAAAAAGGAGGGGAGGTTACAAAAAAAGAGGAGTCTTCTGAGAAATGTAGCTATTTAATAATAACACCTTATGGTGCTTGTATCAAACATCAAACAGTTTATCCTTAAACTGACCTAGAAATCTAGAGGGGAAAAATATCAAGCTGTGCTTTTTTCTCAGAAGAAAACTGCTTGCCTTGTCTTTGGGTTGAGATATATATTTTTTTAATCATGTAGACTTCTCAATAACTTTTTAGGATATTGACAAATAAAAATAGTCGTTAACAGCTATAAATCAACACAGAGCTTGGTTTCCTTCAGCAAAGCTGGGGAAAGATTTAAGTCACCCCACCAAGCCACATCTCTGTCCAAGCAATGTCCAATGAGATCCCAGAGGAGTGGTTATGCTCTTGCTTTGGCCTCTTGACTTCTTAATGTGAGCTCTCCCAGCTCTTGAATGGTAAAATCCAAAAATATGGTCACATCCATTGCTGCAACTGGGTCCAGCTATAATCACCCAAACCAGCCTGAAAGGTCCCCCAGTAACACTGGGGAAGCACAAATGTTTATTTTAAAATAAATTACCTTTTTTAATGGTTTAATAAAAAAACTCTGATAAAGTTTAATTTTAAACCATATTCAAATATAGTAATCTCCGAAGGATTTGGCAAAGATTTTTTTTTCTATTTCCAGTTTTATGTTTGTTTTTTTTAAACACCGATTTGCTTAGACTACAGCTGATTCTAAGAGCCCCCAAAAGATCAGCACAAAGGATAATGTTAAACAGAGCAACGTACACTGTTGAAGAGTCTGAAACCGACTGAGCACATACCTCAAGACAATGCCCTTTTTCCTCATAATGTGTATTCCTCATGCTGAAAGAGACTTTGTATGTGTACAGGTGTTTAAAGGTAGGTGTTTTTGGGAAGAAGATATTTTCAGACTGACTTGACCAATCCCATATCCAATCTGAGTTTTCCTTCAAAATGCTTTCAATTTGTTTTCTCAATATAATCTTCTTCAGGCTGAGAGATGTTTTTTCCTTGAATGCTATCGGTTTGTACTTCAGAACCTCTTATTCATATCTTGTGGTGTCCATGTGTGAGGTAGGTCACGGTGGGCACTCTTGGGGTGACATAATCTAGATTCATGCTGGGCATCCAGTAGTGTTCTCTCCATATCATGACTGTAAACAGATATTGAGGCTGGAGCACTGACCCATTCCCATTAGTGCTAAATTGCAGTCCCACTCAAGGGCCTTGCAGGTTCTCTTCTTGTATCATGGGCGCTCTGTGATTCTGGTCATCTGGTTAGATGTGTGACCAGAGGTAATGAGAGTCTAAGTATACTACTTTTATGATTTGCAATTTGCTTTATAAGTACTTTTAATAACTAATATAATATTCAGATAATTAAAATTCAGGTCCATTTTGCTCCCCTCCTCAATTGCCTTCCTCCACTTTTCTCCCAGAAGACAACCCTGTTAGTATCCTGCAGTACATAATTCTATTTATTATGTATATATGTATCTTCAACATATCCAGTGGTTTTTTTTTAAATTTAAAAATAATTTGTGTCATACTGTTTAAATATTCTTACAACCTGTTTTTTCCCCTCTCAATGGTATGTTTTTGTGATCTATGTAAATAACATTAATGGAAACCTATATCATTTTTTAAACTGCTATTTTAATGTCCTTGGGAATACAATGTCATCTAGTTTTCATTCCCCTCTGATGCATTTTAGATTGTTTCCATTTTTTTGTAGCTGTTTCTGTGTACATCTTTTCAAGTTTCTCTAGAGGAGGACTTTCTAGGTCACGAGGAATGTAAATTTTTTGCTATACTGTATTGTTAATTTGATATCAAAATTTTCACTCTGACTAGTAGAATCTGCTAGTTCCTATTTTCTAAATCTTTCCAACATTGCATATTGTCAGGTAAAACATTTTGTAGATAATCAGAGGGATATAAGGTGGTATTTAATTTAATTTGTAGTTCTCTAGGTATGATGAGAAGGAGCATATTTTTGTGACTTTTGGTGATTTTATTTTCCTTTTCTGATTTCCGTCCATATTTTCAGCCAATTTTTTTTTTTTTTAAATTGAGGGTTTTGTTTTGTTGCTTATTAATTTTAATTCTTTGTGTATCTTAGATATTTAGATACTTAGTACATATCACAAATATCTTTTCCTAGTCTGTGGCTTGTTTCTTAATTAAATTTTTAAGTTAAGCTTTAATTTTGGTGTCACTTAAAATTATAAGCCAATTTATAAATCTTGCCATTTATGATTCATGCTCTATCTTGTTTTAAAAAATTCTGCTTAACTCAACGTCATGAGGATAATCTGTATTTTTCCTTTTAATAGAATAAAAGTTGTGCTTCACATATTTTGGTCTTTATCCTTTCTATAACTTATCTGTGAATAGAGTGTTAGGTAAGGATCTCATTTTATTTGTTTACATATAGGAAGCCAATTTTTTCAATATTGCAATTTTTATAATAGATACAACTTTCTGGTTATATAAACAATTCGTGATTATTGTTAAAATTTAAACAAGTATTTAAAATATAAAGAAATACATTAAAGTCACTTGAAATCCTACTGCCCTAAGAATCATCATTGATGTGGAGTAATACATTCAGAGAATAAATTTAACAAGTATACTGATCTACTGTGAAAAAAGAAAAAAGAATCATCATTGATATTTTCAACATCATTTGTTGATAGTCCATCCTTTTCCCACTTGTTTGTCATATTACCTGTCATACAAGGAGAGGACTTTCCTAGCATTCAGGCAAACTTAGAGAATTAATGCTAAATCTGGATATAATTTATAAAACTTGAAGTATCAACTTGAAGGAGTTTCAAGTGAGAGTACATCAGGTAATTGCCTGATTTCATTAAGTTGTATAAACAAGTAAAAAGGATAAAAAGGAACATTACATGAGAAGTAAGGATTTCCTAGGTATGGCCAGTTCTTCTATGGTTTGAGAAGTATGACAACTAAGAACTGCAAATTTATGAAACTGAGGCACAGTTCTCTTAGGATCACATCCAGCATGCCAGGTTCACCTTGCTAAATGTTTTCAAACCATTAATACTTCCCCTAACAAATAATTTATCTTTAATTTTGTCACAGAAATATGCAAGGAAACACAGAACCAATTCCTAGAAAAGTATTGTCTAACTAACTTTGATAGAATATGAAAACAGTAGTCCCTCCTCATCCGCAGTTTTGCTTTCCGTGGTTTCAGTTACCTGCGGTCAACTGCAGTTTGAAAATATTAAACGGAAAATTCCAGAATTGAACAATAAGTTTTAAATTATGCTTCATTCTTAGCAGCATGATGAAATCTCACAAGTCCCACTCTGTCCTGCCCAGGACATGTGTCAGGCGGGAGACCCTGCTCGCTGCGCCATTTGTCGTGCGGGAGACCCTGCTCGCTGCACCATTTGTCATGCGGGGCGGCCGGCGGGGTCCCTGCTCCCCACACAAGAACGCAGGATATGGTGAGGCCAAAAAGGAACACCCACGAAGCCATAGGTAGGGGAGTCATACCACTATATTCTCTCTGGCGGCACTATACTCTCACTGGAGGCTGGATCCACACTGTCCGCAAACCGCCATCCACGCTTGCCAGCCTAGCCGCCATCTTCTTGCTAGCCCCATTCTTTCTCTCTTCTCTCTTCTCCTCTGCTAGCGTAGCCACAGCAGTTATATTAGTGGCCAATGGCTCACTGGTTACAGCTGACGGCCAACTAGCCACAGCTGATGGCCATCCAATCACATTGATGGCCATTTACTACCTGAGCCAGCACCTGTCTATGTGAGGCTGAGAGCCTGGAAACTGCTTTCTGGGGCTCTGTCCCCACAACATGATTCATCCTTTTGTCTAGTGTCTCCACACTGCATACACTCCCTGCCAGTTAGTCACCTAGTGGCCATCTTGGTTATCAGATGAATTGTGGCTATACTGCAGTGTTTGTGTTCAAGTGACCCTTATTTTACTTAATAATGGCTCCACAGCCCATGAGTAGTAGTGTTGGCAATTCGGATATGCCAAAGAGAAGCCATAAAGTACTTCCTTTAAGTGAAAAGGTGAGTACAGTATCATAAGATATTTTGAGAGAGAGAGAGACCACATTCACCTACCTTTTATTATGGTATATTTTTATAATTGTTCTATTTTATTATTAGTTATTATTGTTAATCTTTTACTGTGCCTAATTTGTAAACATTATTATAGGTATAGTGTGGGGACAGAGCCCCTGAAAGCAGTTTCCAGGCTCTCAGCCTCACATAGACGGGTGCTGGCTCAGGTAGTAAATGGCCATCAATGTGATTGGATGGCCATCAGCTGTGGCTAGTTGGCCGTCAGCTGTAACCAGTGAGCCATTGGCCACTAATATAACTGCTATGGCTACGCTAGCAGAAAGGAGAGAGGAAGAATGGGGGCTAGCAAGAAGATGGCGGCTGGGCTGGCAAGCGTGGATAGCGGTTTGCGGACAGTGTGGATCCAGCCTCCAGTGAGAGTATAGTGCCGCCAGAGAGAATATAGTGGTATGACTCCCCTACCTATGGCTCCGTGGGTGTTCCTTTTTGGCCTCACCGTGTCCTGTGTTCTTGTTTGGGGAGTGGGAGCAGAGACCCCGCAGGCCTCCCTGCCTGACATATGTACATGTAGGAAAAAACAGTACATATAGTGTTCGCTACTATCTGTGACTACAGGCATCGACTGGCGTTTTGGAACGTATCCTCCATGGATAAGGGGAGACTACTGTACCTGCATCACTCTATTTTGGAGGTTCTATGGAAAGAAGTCATTTATCATATTCCTCTACCATTGAGAAACAGGTGATCATATCTTTCCTCTGCACATACAAATATCACCCTGCAGTATCTTAATACTTGCTATTCTTCATGAAATTCATATATAAATTCCTCCATGGGTACATTAAAAATACATTTGATTTGTGAGTTAAAAAACTCATTATCACCACTTATAAACCATCTTTATCAGCATGTACGATGAAAAGCGTCCTTCTGTTTTCTGCCCTTCGGTGTACTTAATGTCAAATGAACACCGATGAAGTCACTCAGTTTTATTGTAGACATTCTAATAATATATATAGCATGGAATTTTTGCAAATGTATTCAGTCATTACTCATTTCTGTTGCAAAATGTTTTAAAATGTTTTTAAATGATTTGAATATTCCATGTAGAGTTCAGTTATAAATTGCAATACTATATAAAAAGATTTGGTAGAGCTACATAAGGATTAAGTCCTTAATCCCAAATATAGCCATGTAGAGAGAGGTTAAATAATAAGATACTTCTGTTATTATTTTGCCTTGTCTCAGTTCTGCATCTTCCTCTTTTGCTACAATCTAAAACCAAACTGGTAGAAAAGAAAACAACAACCCAACACCTAGTCAGTGTAAGTGGAACTGGATTCCCTGTGCTCATAACTTGTGAGTTTGCATAGACTCGGGTGAATCAGAATGACCTTTTTTCAGGTGTGTGTGCTTTAGCCATGCTGACAAACTCCAAGTTCTTCCTGATCGCGTGCTACCTTAATACTCAGGGTGTACTTGCTGCTTACTTCAAAATTAACCCAGGCTGCTAAACCGTTCTACTGGTCCAACACTGCAGATTTGGAAAGTTGTTTCCCTTGAGGACACTCCTACAGAGAAAAGAGGAAATTGTCTATATGTGTGTTTCTGAGGCAACTTCAAGGGGTTTTTAGTGGGCAAAAAATTTCCAGTGTGTGGTTTTTTTGCCTCATCTGAAAGATACTGTGGTTTTCAACTAGCTTGGTGCTGTTACTACAGTCATTTTACCTGACCTCTTTTTTAAAACAGGCATAAAACAAGGCTGAGCTCATACTTTCATGAAAGCCACTCTGCCATCTAAGCAGAACTAACACTGTTAGAAGAGCATGCAAATTGTAATTAAAAAAAAAAAAAATCCATAAGCCAGCAGTTTCTTTTGACCACAGTGGTTTTTTTCCTCCTGCTCATTCTGCTGAAGCAGCAGCGTTGGTGTACATTGCAAAGCTTTAGCTTTCTGCTCTAATTTGCTGTTCTTCTGATGAGAATTGTACATTTGAGGACGTTTTGTTTTGTGTGTTAAGTGTTGTACATCCAGCTGGATTTTAAGTTTCTAATGACATGGACCCCTCCCTTCTTTGCCCATCTTTTCTCTTCCATAGGATCCAATATGGCATTCTATTGTGGGTGCTCGATTACTGTATGTTGAGTGAATATATGGTTGAATAAATGAGTGACTGAAGAAATACTTCCAGGATAGAGAAAATAGAGGAGGATCTGTAGCAAAGCAGAAGCAAAAAGATGCAAATTAGAACCCAACAGAATGAGGTAGGAGCTGGTCTTCACCAATCCCATAGTGGTTTTGATTATGTAGATGAATGTATGTAGTAGGGTATATATACGCGTATGTGTGGGTTTGTATTATATACAATATGTATTATATATTTAATTACACACATATTTATGCAATTAGTTATATATTTCTATGTGTTATATAATATACATATGTATGATATAAGCATATATGTATTATGTCTGTGTTTCTGTGCATATATATATATATATATATATTTTTTTTTTTTAAAGAATTTACACCAGAGTTACACTTAGAGAACTATATTTGTTGAGAAAAATATCTTGATTATCCACTTGTGGGTGGAAAGTAAGGCCTTGGGGCCATGGATGGAAAATATTAACACAAGGAAATAAAGTCATAGCTAAATCAATCTGAATCTAAACATCAACAGGAATTTGGAAATGGGGATACAACCATCAAGAAAGCAGAAGGCAGAAACATTAAAGAGAGAGAAATGGGATTCCACAAGACTTTGCTTAGGAAAGTTGTTTTGGGGGAAATCAAAGAAAAGAGGCTGAATTCCATGTCTGGGTTGGCTCCGAGCAGAAAAAAGACGACAGCAGTATACATGGACCCCAAGAAGGACGTTCCAAAGAGCAGGACTTTGGAACTAGAAATGAACACGATTCTGTAAAATCTCAAGAACTAATAAGTAAATGCGGAGAGATCATTAGACTTCTCATAGAGCTTGGGAGAAGGCTCAAGAAAATTTTAATTAAATCTTAAAAGGTGCTGCTACCTCACTCAACTTGAGGTAGCTTAAAACTTCATTAAAACCAGGTTTAGGGTGAAGTGATTGAGAAACCCTCTCTTCATCACAACAAATCACTCTTATATACGATCTTAAATTCCAGGGTTATAAAGCAAAACACAAGCGAGAAAATAAACAAATAACTGACCCCACAGCCTCTTTCAGGGGTTGTTAACTATAGATATTTGAACGGCAGAGATCAAGTTAGCAACTTCAGTCCTCATTCTGCTGCCAAATCTGAGCAGGTACAGCAGTCCACACAGAACGTTTCTGATTCGCCTGTAGTCCACAGGCCTTGCCGTAGCAATGTAGGGAGGATAGGGCATCAATCCGGCAAACAGTGAAAATATGTCAGCTGAGTCAAAATGTTCACAACCTGATATTGAAGTCTTTTTACCTTTTATCCCCCACAGGGCTATATTAGTTAATATATTAAAATACCAAGGTAATTTTTATACTTGTATGATACAGATGGTTATTGTTCTAGTTTTATAAATAAGAGGACTTTGATATAAGCTTCCTTGCTCAGCACCCACAGAGCAGAATTCTGAGTGAGGAATTATGATTTCCTGAGTTGGGGTTGGTTCACTGAACACCATTGTCTGCCTCTACAAAGGGTTTATTGTGAAATGTTTACAATAGCACTTTTAGGAAGAGTTCAATGTCTATTTCTATCTTGGTGAAAATGTGGGTGAATCTATATGAGTGGTGGTAGAATCTGTTGGCAAAAAGGAGAATGGCATAAACACTTGCTGTGTTCTTACCATGAGTCCATCTCCAGGATTCCTTACCTACATTACCTACACTTGCCTAAAGATAAAGCAGCAGTGACAAACTTTCTGGGGGTGATGTAATGTTCTATAACTTAATAGGATGGGTACACAAGGGTATATATTTGTCAAAAAGCATCAGTTGGTACACTGAACATTTGGGCATTTCATTGATTTTAAATTTTATCTCAAAAGAAAAAGAACCATAAATAGATATTGAACTCTAGTTAATGACACAGATGCTAGAATGCTTAGTTATGAAATATTCTTATGTCTATATTTACTTTTAAATTCGTTAAGAAAATAAGATGGATTGGTGGATGCATAGAAGTCTGGTTAGATGGATCGATATGTGATAAACCAGGTATATCATGATGTTAATTATAGAATCTAGGTGATAGATACATGGGTAGTATTCATGGCATAGTTCTTTCAACTTTTCTGTATGTTTGAAATTTTTCATAACTAAATATTAGAAAAAAGTGATACAATCAGTTTGTACTAATCTGGCTGTTAAAGAAAGCCCAGAAATTTGAGTGCTGTGAAATCAAATATTCTAGTCAGGCCAGTTTTATAGTGATGTGGGTAAAAGGTCCTTCTTGAAAGTAAAAACGGATACCAGCTGCTTCTACTTGAAATTGCATTTTTTATATGTAATGCTGTCCTCTTTGAACTACTGCCAAGTGCTTTTCCAAGACACAGGTTATGGTCCGCGTCTTATTTGTCCTATCAGCAGCATTTGCATCCTTGGCCACTTCCTCCTCAGGAAGCTTCTCTTCTCTGCCTGGTTAGACACCACACTCTCCTGGAATTCCTCCTACTTCTCTGGTAGGTAAAGGTTTCCTTCTCCTTTACCTACTTTTAAATATAGCGGTTTCTGTAGAAGGTTGGATTCTAGGCCTTCCTTTCTTTTCCTTGTACTTTCTCCTGAGTTGGTCTTATCAGTTCCATTGGATTTCATTCAGTATCATCTATCTCTAGGACGACCTTTCCCCAAAGCCATGGGTTCAGCATATTCCTCTCCTTTCAACAATGAACTCTTAAATCCAAATGCCTTCTTTGCATCTCCACTTGAATGTCTTCCATGCATCTCATCCCTAATAAGCCCACATCTGAACTCGTGAGCACACCCCTTCCACAGTCACCAGACTGGCTCCTCTCCTTTTCCAACTCTAACAGGTGACAGCCTCATACCATTTTCCTCACTCTTTAGATGCTATTCACCCTCAAGTTGGGTGTTTCTCTTTCCCTTCACCTCCCTGCCACCACCCTACTGCAATGGCCATCTGTTCCCAGACTACAGTAGACACCTCTGAGCCAGTGTCCCACTGTGACTCTCACTTGTGTAAGCTGCCAATGTCCTCTTTTAAAAACATAAATCTGATTCATGTCTTCTCTACTAAAACTCATCAATGGCTTGCCACTGTTGTTAGGATAAAATACAAAATTCTTAATATGGACAACAAGGTCTCAGTGCTGGAGCCCCTGCCTGCCTCTCTGTCCCGTCTCACAACACCTTCCTCTGCTCACTCTACTGGGGCCACAGGAGCTTCGGTTCCTCCAACCAGCGAAACATTTTCCTACCTCAGGGCTTTTGTATAGGGCGGTCTCTCTTCTTGGAACATTTCCTCCAATCTTTCCTAGTAAATCCCTACTTGCTCAGCTTAAATAATGCTTTTTGAAAGAAACTTCCTGACAATACCTATCCTTATCTAAATTATGTCTTACTCTGTTATTGACTCTCATAAAGCCTTTACTTTTGTCTTGCAGGGTTTAATGATTATATGTTTGTCTGTGTGCTTACTTTGTTAATGTCTGTCTCCCCTGCTAGACTTCAAACCTCATGTGGGCCGGGAGTTTGTCTGCTGTGCTCACCTCTGCATAGACTGCTCCTGACATAAGTCCCTGGCACTCAGGATGTGGTCAATACATACTTATCAGCTGAATAAACACAGTTATGCCTCAGGGAGCTGTAGTTTGAATGGTGATGGACAAGGTCACAAATTAACAAGGCATCGGGATTCAGCATCAATAAGACCTGCATCATCTACCCCACAGGTTTTAGGAAGAACCCGTTCAACACGGGTGTGAGCATGACAGACATACATGCGGCCTATTCTGAATTATTCCTGTCTCTCCTTCTGGCTTACTCCCCACATGCAGTTGGAGAAAAAGCAAGAAGGAGCACCCAATACTTTAAATATCTGCTAAAAGGATTTCTTCTTCCTCATCTGCAAGTAGGGAGCATTTGTGGGCACAGTCTTCAAGCCCACAAAAATAAAAAGCAAATAGCTTGAGCTCAGAACCACTTGGTTGGCCCTTCCTTGGCTCTAACTCATTCAACGTATGCCTTTATGTGCAGAATTTGATGTGCTCCACCTATGTCATACACTATCAGGAGTACAAAATGAGCTAATGCAAATGAAAGTTCTTCTTGTGCTCTAAACCTGTGGACCAGCATGTGGATGTGGGCTACTGTGCAGCTTGAAGAGTAGTAAAATATCAGATACATTGATTTTGCTGTTTTAACAACTAAAGGTGCAACTACCAGTTGTCTTATTAATTGTTTTACATTAAGAATAATGAAAAGCATAATATTCTTTCCACTGTAAGAAAGATACTTTTTTTCTTTTTTTGAACAGGACTTTATTGGGGAAAAGTGTGTTTTTCTGGGACTTTTCCAAGTCAAGTTGTTGTCCTTTCAATCTGAGTTGAGGAGGGCGCAGCTCAGCTCCAGGTCCAGTTGCCATTGTTAGTTGCAGGGGGCGCAGCCCACCACCACTTGGGGGAGTTGAACTGGCAACCTTGTGGTTGAGAGCCCACTCTCCAACCAACTGAGCCATCTGGCCACCTGGGAGGTGAGTGGCAGCTCATTGATTTCATTCTAGTTGCAGGGGGCGCAGCTCACTGGCCCATGTGAGAATTGAACCGGCGACCTCGGAGTTAGGAGCACGGTGCTCCAACCACCTAAGCCACCAGGCCAGCCCAAAATACTTAATTATAGATAAGAAAACGGTGGAAATGACCTAAACTAAGAAATATTATTTCCTCAATCAACAATTCACAATCAAAATTAACCTACACAGCACTTAAATGGTGTGATCATTCAACTGACCTGTTAGTACTAGCTTTCTAGGTTATGACATACTAAAATCCATGTTTTTCCTCAGAGTTACATATTATTTTTATAACAAAAACATCTTTATTTTCCTGTTTGTTAAAAGTAATATGTACTCATAAAAATTCAAATGATATACAAATATAATAAGTAGCAAGAGAAAATCGTTCATAGATATCTTCTCTTTACCTACATCAAAAATATCATAAAAATAAGTAAAACTTGAAAGCAAATATAAATAAATCTTATGAACAGGCATCACTAGATGAGAATTTTAAAAACCTCTCGTACATGATGTTTTTTCAAAAGATTGTTTCCATATTACAAAAAAGCATACGTTTTTGTTTATCATATATTTCCAACTTATCAGCTATTAGTTCTTTCTGGAGAAATGGCTTGCTGATGTGTGTTTGAGGAGACAATTTTTAATTGAACAATAAAAACTAAAATGTCCATTAAATATTTCCAGTGACTACAATATGTAGAACAACTAAGACAGAAATTGTTGGCAATGGGAAATGACCCCAAGACCCATAGTATTTCTTAAATGTTACATGGAAGAGGCAAGAAATAAAACTTAATGGCATATGCTAACTTTGCAGATTATTAATAAATACAGACATTATGATGGCTTTGACTTTTTATAGCAGCAGTTTATCTGTACTACCACAAGGAAATAGCCAAGAATATTACTAATTTTAAATGCCAGCCTGTCAGCAAGAATGAAACTGAAATCATGGGGTACTCCAACAAAAGGCAGAAACATGCCAGGCACATTGAGTAAACTTTCAAGCTAAACTCATGTGAATTACTAGGTAACCCTGGGTCTCTAAATTCTTTTGCTGCGTAGATCAACCTACTTGTCAGTAACTAAGGATAAGGAAAGGTCTACTCCTGTTCTATATCTCCATCTAGTGGACAACGATATCCATGCTCTTTGGTTCATTTGTCTCATAGAGAGACTTGCCCTAGTTAGGAAGCGAGCTGATGAACATTATTTGAGACATGGCAGAAGAATTAACCTTTGAGTTTTAGTTTCCTTTGGACTTTAAAATGTCTGCTTAGTGAAGCAAATCTGGTATTTCATCATCTTTGATCAACCTGTAGGAAAAAGTAAGCAGCATTTATAAGCGGCATCTCTTTCTCATTTCAAGAATTAAAAATGCATAAGGGTGTTAATATTTCCATTGAATTGCCATCAGTAGTTAATTTTTAAAATCTCTCTATCCCCCTGCCCCCATGTCTTCCTACTTACTTCACAAGTCTCCAATATCACTTTTACTGTACCGTGTAATTTAAGCAAAAACCAGTTCAAGTTCCCTTGCAGTGAATGTATTTCAAATTCTATCATCAACGTATGAGTGCATCCTGACATCAATACAGTGGGTCTTGAACAGTTGTTTTTAAAAAAGAAAATACCTATTTTTCATTTCTGGAGAGTCTTCATACTGTTTTCCACTGCAGAACTCCATTTATGTATAGGAGATACCTAACACAGTTAAACTCACAGAAGTAGGAGTAGAATCATGGTTGCCAGGGACTCGGGGGAGGGAGAAATAGGGAAATATTCAACGGGTGTAAAGCTTCAGTTATACAAGATGAATAAATTCTAGAGGTCTGCTAAACCACATTGTGTCTATAGTTAACAGCACAATTATACACTTAAAACTTTGTTAAGAAGATAGATCTCATGTTAAGCATTCTTACCACAATAATTTAAGAAAGGATCATTAAGAAAGACTATGATCAAAAAAAAAAAAAAGAAGAAGAAAAGAAAGACTAAACTAGAATCTAAAATGTCAGAGTGCTTCTCACATGTATAGTGAGTATTGTTCTGTGAAACTTCTGTTACACATGTGTGTATTTGTGTGTACTAGGTCGTGATGTAGAGGGCTTTTCATCCTGTGGGTCAAGTTCAAAAGAGTTCAAAAGACTGCTTTATTGTTCTCCAAAAAATCAAACTAAAGTGAAAATTTGTGTTGTATTTTAAATGAATTAGATTTCCTTTTATGTAAACATGCTTTTTTTATTTCTAAAAAAGACAGTGTAAGATGCCCCAAGGCAGTAAATGGGATAACATTAAAGGCACATAAATGGGAACTCTATGATTGACAGCTCAGTCTATTCTTTTCTCTTTGATGTAAGGATAAGGTAGGACTGATCTGGAGGCTTTGTTGAGATGAGGAATAGCCTTTGGATCTCAATACAGAAACAAAGAGTTTTCAAACAGTTTTAAATCTCAGTACAGAAACTTCTAGCTGTATGTTAGCCTTTCTGAGTCTTAGCATCCTAATCTGAAAATAAAGCTAATAATTCTTACTGCTTGGAGTTGTTGTGAGAAACAAATGGGTAATATAGATGACGTGCCCATTATGTGGTAGGTACATAATCTAAGTAGCTATTAGAAATATCAAGTCACCAATTCACTGACACCGTTTTAAATAGTTCTTGTCGTCCTTTATTATCCTAGATTTCTCTACCTTGGAATTGTAAATATCCCTAAAATAATTTAAAACCTATGATCAAACCTGAACCCCAATAAGGATTTTTTTTCTTTTTTAGGCAAGTCCCGTGAGAGACTTAACATAACACTTTCTTTTTCTGTTTACGACTATGTTTCATCTATGTTAAATCTCAGTGGAAGTGTTTTCCTTGCTTCTGTAGTGCCTTCTACATTTTACACAGAATATGGGTCTCTCCTTCTCAAAGTGAGATGCTGTCCTGGGGGACTTATTATCCAAACATAACAATAGCCTTTTGTGTGAGCAGAGCAGGTCCCAGGAGAAGAGTGAGGACCCAACTTCATTTTCTTTGAATTGACATACAAGATTATACTAGTTTTAGGCATACAACATAATGATTTGTTAGTTTTATATACTGTTAAATGATCACCACAATAAGTTTAATTAATATCCATCACCATAAATAGTTACAATATTTTTCTTGTTATGAGAACTTTAAAGATCTGCTTTCTTAACAACTCTCAAATATGCAACACAGTATTATTCACTGTAGTCACCATGCTGTACCATTATATCCCCATGACTTATTTATTTTTTAACTGGAAGTTTGTCCCTTTTGACTCCTTTCACCTATTTTACCCTCCCAGACCCCTGCCTCTGGCAACCACTAGGCTGTTCTCTGTGTGTATGAGTTCAGCTCTATTTTGCACCCTTTCCCTTCAGTTTGGTCTCTTCTTGGTCCCTTTCTGCTTCTTCCTCTTTCCTTCCCCAACCTGCCTTATCCCAGAGGAAACTGAATTGACAAACTATTGCTAAAAATATCACCTATTTTGCCTTCTCAAGGGGGTACCCTGATGAGGAAATAAGAAAATGAATGTATAAGCTATAAGAACAATGGTGGTTATGCCAACATCAGATGTTATTTTTACATTATGAGTCCACTCCCATAATGTTAGGGAAACAATGATATAGTGAAACTTCTTGAGTCTGCCACTTACCAGATGTGTGACCCTGGGCAAGATATCAAACTTTTTGAAGAATTGGTTTCCTCATCTCTGAGTTGGGGAAAATAGTACCTCCCATGCACAGGGTTCTTTAAGAATCAAAACATGTAATGCACATTGACACCTTGAAACAGATCCTAACAATAGTAAATGGTTGCTATGGACTGAATGTTTATGTCCCCCTAAATTCACATATTGAAGCTGAATCCCCAATGTGGTGGTATTTGAAGCTGGGGCCTTTGGGAGGTGATTAAGTCATGAGAGTGGAATCCTCACAAATGGGATTAGTGCCTTTACAAGAACAGACATGAAGATGGCAGATTAGGTAAACACTGTGCTTGCCTCCTCCCATGACCACATCAAAATTACAACTAAATTATAGAACAACCACCCTTGAGAACCATCTGAAGTCTAGCTGAACATAACTTTTATAATTAAGGATATAAATAAGAAGTCACAACAAGACTGGTAGGAGGGGCAGGCTAGTTCCACACCTGCATGTGGCCGTTGAGAATTGGGAGGGATATCTTGCTTGCAGAGGTCCCCCTGGAGGAGTCAGGGACCCCAGCCCCACACTGGCTCCCTTGCCCAGACCACCAGTGCTGGCAAGAGGAATCCCCACAACATCTGGCTGTGAAAATGAGCCTGGATTCCTTCCTTGAGGGCCACTATAGACCCAGGCATCTTCTTAAAGGGCCTTCACTCAGACCTACTTGCTGATAGACTCACTTGCTCTGATCTCCAGTGCTGGGCAGCAGCTTGAAAAGTCAGAGACATACAGAGAGGAATTGAACTGTCTGGCTTCAGAGTGAGGACCAGTGGGGCAACTCTCTCCACCATTTTGTTCCTTTGCTGAGCACTCCTTCAACCCAGCCTGCAGGCCCAGGCAGGCGCCAAATCCGAATCTCCATCAAACTCACCCCACCCAACTGACGTACAGACCAGAACCTCTTTCAGCAACTGATGAAGTGTCTGGCCATGGTCCATGCTGCAGACTTCCCTAAAATCTCTGAAAGGTTCACAAACCCCAAACAAGTAGTGGCTGGCATGCCTTGTACTTCTTGCTAAGCAGCGTTAGTGGTAGCCAGCCTCAGTTCACAACATAGCCTCTTCCAGGCACTTCCAAGCCCAGCACTATAAACCACAGCTCACTTTGTGGCTTCTCCCAGGTGACCTTGGGCTGGGCACAGGCACTGGATGACCTGGGCCTGCACCAAAGCCCCTTCCAAGAGACCCCAGAACCAACACATGTAGTGACTGGCTTCAGACCATACCAGAGCACCATTCAATTAGCTCCACAAATGATACACCCAAAAGGTGGATTCGACAGGCACCAGAGCCCCACTAAGCAAATCCCACTCTGTGGGGTCAGACTCCATACAACAACTCCTTCATTGGCCAGTCCTCACAGCCAGTCAGCCTGAGGGTCAATCCCACCCACTCACATGCCAACAGCGATCAAGGCTTAACTACAACAGGAGAGCACACACAACCCACACAAGGGACACCCTTGGAGCACCTAGCTAAGGTGACCAGAGAGACTGCAACACTAGGCCCACAGGATACCTACTACATAAGACCACCCTGCCAAGACTGGAAGATGTAGCAGATCTACCTAATACATAGAAACAAACACAGGAAGACAGCCAAAATGAGAAAACAAACAAAAAATATGTGTCCCAAATAAAAGAATATGAGAAAACTCCAGAAAAAGAACTAAACAAAATGGAGGCAAGCAATCCACCAGATACAGAGTTCAAAACAGTGGTTATAAGGATGCTCAATGAACTTAGAGGAAGACTAGATGAAGTCAGTGAGAACTTCAACAAAGAAATAGTAAACATAAAAAAGGACCTATGAGTATAACCCATAAAAAAGAACCAGTCAAAAATGAAAAACACAATAACTGAAATGAAGAATACGTTAGATGGAATCAACAGCAGATTAGATGAAGCAGAGGCTCACATCAGCAATTTGGAAAACAAGGTTGTGGAAAACACCTAATCAGAACAACAGAAAGAAAAAAGAATTTAAAAAAAATGAGGATAGTTTAAGGGACCTCTGGGACAACAACAAATGTACCAATATTTGCATCATAGGGGTACCAGAAAGAGAAGAAAGAGAGCAAGGGATTGAAAACCTATTTGAAGAAATAATGACTGAAAACTTCCCTATCCTGGCAAAGAAAACAGACATACAAGCCCAGCAAGTGCAGAGAGTCTCAAACAAGATGAACCCAAAGAAGCTCACACCAAGGCACATCATAATTAAAATGCCAAAGATTAAAGAGAGAATCTTAAAAGCAGCAAGAGAAAAGCACTTAGTTACCTACAAGGGAGCTTCTGCAAGACTGTCAGCTGATTTCTCAACAGAAACTTTGCAGGCCAGAAGGGATTGGCATGAAATATTCAACGTGATGAAAAGCAAGGACCTGCAACCAAGGTTACTCAGGCTATCATTTAGAATCAGAGGACAGATCAAGAGCTTCCCAGACAAGAAAAAGCTAAAGGAGTTCATCACCACCAAACAAGTATTACAAGAATTGTTGAAGGGACTTCTTCTTCAAGAAGAAAAAAAGATAAAAAACATAATAAAAAAATGGCAATAACGATATATCTATCAATAATTACTTTAAATGTAAATGGATTAGGTTCTCCAATCAGAAGACATAGAGTGGCTGAACGGATAAGAAAACAAGACCCAAGTGTCCATCCATAAATGATTAATTAAAGAAGATTAAATAAAGAAGATGTAGTACATATATACAGTGGAATATTACTTGGCCATAAAAAAGAATGAAATTTTACCATTTGTGACAACATCGATGGACCTAGAGCGTATTATGCTAACTGAAATAAGTCAGACAGAAAAAGACAAGTACTATGTGATTTCACTTACATGTGGAATCTAAGAAACAAAATAAATGAACAAATAAAACAAAAACAAACTCATAGATACAGAGAACAAATTGATGGTTGCCAGGTGAGGGGGCTAGAGGCTTGGTGAAAAGGGTGAAGGGATTAAGAAGAACAAATTGGCAGTTACAAAATAGTCATGGGGATGTAAAGTACAGCTTACGGAGTGCAGTCAATAATATTGTAATAACTATGTATGGTGTCAGGAGGGTACTAGACTAATTGGGGGGATCATTTTCTAAGTTATATAAATGTCTAACCACTGTGCTGTATACCTGAAATTAATGTAATGTTGAATATCAGTTGTAAATAAAAAATTAAAATAAATAAATAAAAAATAAATACATGAGATTGCTCTCTCTCTCTCTCTCTCTCTCTCTCTCTCTCTCTCTCTCTCTCTCTCTCTTGCCATGTGAAGACACAGAGAGAAGACAGCTGTTAGCAAATCAGAAAGAGGGTCCTTATCAGACTCAGGTCTGCCTGCACTTTGATCTTGGACTTCCAGCCTTCACAGAGATAATAATCAATATATGTTGTTTAAGCTACCCAGTTTATGGTACTTTTGTTATAGCAGTCCAAACTGACTAAGACAATGATCAATGAATACTGTTATCATCATATCTCCCAGATTTTTTGTCTTTAAAGGACCAGAGAGGCAATTCTTAAATTAAAGTTAGCATTTTCCTTAAGTTAAAGTTAAAATTTCATATCTTATAAAATATGTGTTGTGGGGAAAATGGGAGAAAAGCAAGAAATTTGGGCCAGAGAAGCCTTCTTGACACTCTCAAATCACACCATTTAAGCAACTACCTGGGCTCGATAATGCCCTCTATTGGAAGCAGTGAATTTCCATATTTATTTAAAATTTGGCTGCAGCGTGGGCAATGTAATGAGTGTCTCCATGAATGGTCCATTATTCTGTTTTGCTTTTGAAACCACAGAGGCTGGTTATTACTTTATAATTCTAATGATAATATTATCTGCTCAACTGTCAGTAATCACCTTTCTCCCTTAGTGTCCTGCCCTCAGAGTCATAGAAGGCAGGGGGAGATTGGGTACAAAAGGGCCTTGGTGGTGAAGACATGGGAAGGAGAAAAAATAAAGGAAGGGAGAAGAAGGGCAGGAAATGGGAGAGAGTGTAGAAGAAGCACTTTCTTCTTATTTATTTATTTTTTTTTTAAAGGGAATGTTTCTCAGCACATACTATGTGTACCATGCATAGTGTATGAGATGATTTTAGGTGGTACACAGTTGAACATTTTAAAATTTCATAGTTGCTGACTGAAAGTTCCTAAAAGACCATCAGAAAAACCCATACAGCAAACAAAGCTTTTTATTAGACTTACTGCAAAAAGAGATCACCACTTTGACAGTCTTAGTTGTACCTCAAAAAAAAAAAAAAAAAACGTTCAAGGAAGAATATTCTCAGGGTTTTGAGGTCTGTGCTGAAGCAGTTGACGGTAGGTCTTTTAAGGCAGAGAATGAATTGTGTTCGGGCACAGTTTATGACATAATGGTTCAGGACTGGAGGACACAACAAGGTGAGGGTCTGGAGGAGTAAACTGCTATCTCATAACAAATAAGTTTTGATAAGCAAATTGTTTACCCGGATAAAGTCATTTGCAGAAATTTCCTAAAGCAAACAGCAAAATTATTTACTGGTGTATGGTCTTCCTGGGAAAGAATTTCCTGGAATAAACAGTTGTAGCATGATGACACAGATGGGCTCAGTTCTTACAATTATGTGTTTAGTTAATGCGTATTCAAAAATATATAATTAGCACCTCAAAATACTACTCTTGAAAGTCATATGATTTAGGACAACACAGAAGTAAATTAATTTTAAAGTTAAAAGCTGAGTTGATTTAAAGAAATAAAATGAGTAGTATAGGTAGTACTCAACCATGACAAAAATTGTGACTACAGTAAATGAGTATGAAAGACTGGTGTGAAAAATACTGTTCTATACTGTGAAAGTGTCCTGGTAGAGACTAGACTGGAGAACAGTTCTCTCAATGGGGAAGACGTATAATCCATAGATGAATCATTAGAGAGAGCCAAGGAAGGGTGGGTTTTGTCACCTGGGCTGGAGGGGCATGGGAACTCCTGGGTTTAAGTGTCATCTCTGTTATGCAAATGAGCTGAGAACTGGACATTTTCTCCTGGCTGGAAACTCTGACTTAGTGGTGGGTCTATTTGGGGCTTGAGCTTTCAAACAGGAAGTAACAGCTGCTGTTGGAAGATCCTATGCAAAGCAGATGGGTTCCCCAATAGTGGCACCTGCCATTGTGGTCACCAGGCTCCATGGCCCTGGATGCCAACTGATCAGTATAGTAAAGAGGAGCCAAGGCTTGTTTAAATGCCAGAATAATTTGGTGATGAATATTTTGGACAAACTGAAAAGAATAGGGAAAAAGGGCAAGGGCAGCTTCTGGTTTTCTAGGAGCCAGAGCCATAGCAACTTCCAGGCTGGGGTTGTTACAGGGGAAGGATGATATATCCCAGTCAATTCAGAGCAAAGTTAGCTTGAATTCAAAGAGAGGAACCTCCTGGACCAGATAGACAGGGTTTTTTCTTAGGCAGAAAACCCGGAGACCAGGGCAGCATCTGTCGGCCTCAGGAGACAAAGTAAACCTTGGTCCTGAGTTAGAGGAATGATGAGGTGGGAAGGGAGGAGGCATGAGGAGGCAGGTCCTGCAAGTTGCTGAGAATCTCACTACAATGCTCATCAGTGATGCCAGTTTGAATGAACTTGGGACCTGAATCTGAGGAGATTTACCAGTATTCTAATCAAATCAGGTGGGCCTCAATCCAGAGCAAAACAAGAAGACCTAGGAAAAGAGCCCTTCTAAAAGTAACCCTATTGTCTTTCCTCAAAGCCAAGGACCTAACATTGCCAGTATTCTACAAGTCAACAATTGCTAATGATTTCTTGTGACAGCTGCAGTTGTGCTCACTGCTTTATTATCCCTTGTCAGCTTCCTGGACAAGTATTGTATGATTTAGTAACATCAGGCTCCCTACTCACCTTCACTGTCTGCAAGTGACCTAAAAAATTAATGACCATTCAAAAAAAATAAAGCAAAAAGTAGACCAAGCAATAAAGTGGAAGACTAACCAAGATGTAGACGGTAGAATGCTTAATATTGTTATTTTTTTATTATTAGTTTCAGATGTACAAAACAACATAGTGATTAGACATTTACACACCTCACAAAGTAATAACCTCAACAAGTCTACTACCCATCTGACACTGTACATAACTATTATAATACTATTAGCTATATTTCCTATGCTGTACTTATATCCTGTGACTATATATATATATATATATATATATATATATATATATATAGTCACAGGATATGTACATATATATATATATATTTAAGTATAGTTGATATTCAATATTATTTTGTATTAGTTTCATGTATATAGGGTAGTGGTTAGGCACTTATACCAGGGGTGCCAAAAAAAATGTATACAAGTGGACACTTTGGTCAACGTTGCTCAAGCAGTAGCTCGCCGTAATCATAAATGTCTGGGTACTGATGGGTAACCACTTTGAGCACCTCCTGTAATTGCAGAAGTCAAACGTGACTTGTATTCATCTTGTGTTATTGGTATATATTGAATATTACAATTTTAATACAGTTTTCCTTTCTTAAAATGTACATACATTTTTTGGCACTGTGTGTATGATTTATAATGTTATCCTTCTGATAAATCTAGTATCCATCTGACATTATACATAGTTTTTACAATATTATTGACTATGAGTATACTCCCCATACTGTATTTCATATCCCTGTGACTATTTTGTAACTATCAATTTGTACTTCTAATCCCTTCACCTTTCTCACCATCCCTTCAAACCCCTGCCCATCTAGCAACCATCAGTTTGTTCTATCTATAAGTCTATTTCTCTTTTGTTTGTTCATTTATTCTCTTCTTTAGATTCCACATATAAGTGAGATCATATGGTATTGTCTTTCTCAGTATAACTTATTTCACTTAGGATAATACCCTCACGGTCCATCCAAGTTGTTGCAAACGGTAAGATTTCATTCTTTTTTATGGCAGAGTAATACTTCATTGTATAAATGTACCACAATTTCTTTATCCAGTCATCTATTGATGGCTATTTTGATTGTTTCCATACTTTGGCTTTTATGAATAGCACTGAAGTAAACATAGTGGTGCATATATCTTTTCAAGTTAGTGTTCTGGATTTCTTTGGATAAATACCCAGGAGTGGAATTGCTGGGTCGTAAGGTAGTTCTCTTTTTAATTTTTTGAGGAACTTCCATGCTGTTTTCCATTCCAATTTGCAATCCCACCAACAGTGCACAAGGGTTCCCTTTTCTTCACATCCTCACCAACACTTGTTTGTTGATTTATTGATGACGGCCATTCTGACAGATGTGAGGTGATATCTCATTGTAGTTATTTGCTGTTCTCTGATGATTAGTGATGTTGAGCATCTTTCATATATCTATTGGCCATGTGTCTTTCCTCTTTGGAGAAATGTCTATTCAGATCCTCTGCCCATTTTTTAATTGCACTGTTTGGTTTTTGGTGGTGAGTTGCATGTTATTGTTATTTTTTTTTTTTTGATAAATTTTGGATATTGACCCCTTATCAGATGTATCATTGGCAAATATCTTCTCCCATTCAGTAGGATGTCTTTTCATTTTGTCGATGGTTTCCCTTGCTGTGTAAAAACTTTTTAGTTTGATGTAGTCTCATTTGTTTATTTTGTCTTTTCTTTCCCTTGCCTGGGGAGATACATCAGTAAAAATATTACTAAGGGTAATGTCTGAGAATTTACTTCCTATATTGTCTTCTAGGAGTTTTTTTGGTTTCGGGTCTTACATTTAAGTCTTTAATCCATTTTGAGTTTATTCTTGTATATTGTGTAAGAAGGTGGTCCAGTTTCATTTTGTGAATGTATCTGTCCAGTTTTCCCAGCACCGTTTATTGAATAGACTGTCTTTACCCCAATATATATTTTTGCTTCCTTTGTCATAGATTAAATGACCATATAGGCATGGATTTATTTCTGGGCTCTCCAATCTGTTCCATTGATCTATGTATCTGTTTTTACGCCAATACAATGCTGTTTTTGATTACTATGGACTTATGATATCATTTGATATCAGGGAGCATGATACCTCCAGCTTTGTTATTCTTTCTCAAGATTAATGTGGCTGTTAGGGGTATTTTATGGTTTCATATAAATTTGGGGATTATTTGTTCTAGTTCTATGAAAAATGCCAATGGTATTTTGATAGGGATTGCATTAAATCTATAGAATGCTTTGTGTTGTATGGACATTTTAAGTATATTAATTCTTCCTATCCATAAGCATAGTATACGCTTCCATTTATTCATATGATCTTTAATTTCTCTCTTCAATGTCTTACAATTTTCTGAGTATAGGTTTTTTTGCATTTATTCCTATGTATTTTTTTGATGTAATTGTAAATGGGATTGCTTTCTTAACCTCTCTTTATAGGTAGTTCATTATGGGTGTATAAAAATGCAACTGATTTCTGAATATTAATTTTGTGTCCTGCTACTTTACTGAATTTATTTATCAGTTCTGATAGTTTATTGGTGGAATCTTTCTACATCTATCTACAGTATCATGTCATTTGCAAATAATGACAGTTTTACTTCCTTTCTAATTTGGATGGCTTTTATTTATTTTTTCTTGTTTAATTGCTGTGGCTAAGACTTCAGTATGGTGTTGAATAAAAGTAGTGAAAGTGGCCATCCTTGCCTTGTTCCTGATCTTAAGGAGAATGCTTCTGGCTTTCCCTCCATTGAGTATGATTTTAGCTGTGGGTTTGTCATAAATAACCATTATTATGTTGAGGTATGTTCCTTCTATTCCTACTTTGCTGAGAGTTTTTATCATAAATGGATGCTGGATTTTGTCAAATTCTTTTCCTGCATCTATTGATATGACCATCTAATTTTTATTGTTTCATTTTGTTTATGTGGTGTGTCACATTAATTGATTTGCAGATATTGAACCACTCTTGCATACTAGGAATGAATCCCACTTGATCATGGTGTATGGTCTTTTCAATGTATTGCTGAATTCAGTTTGCTAATATTTTATTGAGGATTTTTGCATCTATGTTCATCAGGGACATTGGACTGTAGTTTTCTTTTTTTGTAATGTCTTTGTCTGGTTTTGAAATCAGGGAATCGTGGCTTTATTAAATGAGCTTGGGAGCCTTCTCGCCTCTTGAATTTTTTTGGAATAGTTTGAGAAAAATAGGTTTGAATTCATTTTGAATATTTGGTAAAATTCACGTTTGAAATGATCTGGTCCAGGACTTTTGTTTGTTGGGAGCTTATTGATTACTGATTTGATTTTATTAGTATAATTAGTCTGTTCAAATTTTCTATTTCTTCTTGATTCAGCCTTGGAAGATTGTATGATTTCAAATTTATCCATTTTTTTTCAGATTGTCCAATTTGTTGGTGTATAGTTACTAATGGTAGTTTCTTAAAAGTTTTTGCATTCTTGTGGTGTCCATTGTCACTTCTCCTCTTTCATTTCTGATTTTCTTTTCTTTTTTTTATTTCTTTCTAAAAATAATAATACCAAATTATGTCATAAATAGAATAGGTGTGTGTTTATGTATTTTTCATCGAGTTGCAAAAGATATAAATATGAAACATTTAAATCAAAGCAGCTTCTATGGGCTCTTCCTCAGTGCTCTGTGCACTCATAATAAAGTCTTATAATTTATTTTTAAAGGCAGGGCAGGCAGAGTTTAAAAGTTTAACGAGGTTTCTGCTTATAGAGGATCATACATAGGAAACCAACATAACTGCTGTATCTCACACCCCATAGCAATTATGGCAAAAAGTAGGTAATTTTTATCATAACACTTTCTTTCTCAGAAAACTAAATTAGTTCAAATTATGTATTTTACATTCTGTATTCTGTTTGATTTTAAAATTTAACAAGTTGCTCAATATTAATCATTGAATATAATAATAACATATGCATTTGCTTCTTTGGCTATTTCTTTTAGTGGTCTTAATATTGCTATTTAATATAATAATGATAGACATATTTAGCACAAAAAATAAATTGATTGCCTGAAAACAATAAGACATTAAATCAGAGAATTCTTTATAATTGTTTTCTATTATAATATATGTAAACCAAATCTTTGGGGCACAAGAAAGATTCATGGATCTTGGAAATGTATCAATCTTTAGGTCAAAGGGCAATTTCCTCATGTAATCTGGGCTTTGATATAAAAGAGCTGCTTAGAAAAAGATTACTTACTAAGACAAGGTCTATTCAAATGCTTTTTATATTACTCAAAATATATTCCTATTTATGAATCATAATATTATATACTTAAATGTTGTAATTTTCATACTATTCACATCCTATAAATCTAGTCAGTTATTATCTCAAAGTTATATCACATGCAGAAACAAAACAAAACAAAACAAATACCAGGGTGCACAATAAAACAGTGAAAAACAGAAACTACTGAATAGAAGGCCCAGGTTTTAGCTTTGACCCACTATGGAACTGTGGGAACTTGGGCAAGCACTTAATGTCTTTTGGAGTCAGATTTTACATCTGTGGTATCAACTGTATGAGTTTTAGATTCAAAGATTTTTCTAAGATTCTGAATTACCATTTCCTACTTAAACATTGTTGACTTTTTAAATTTTTTAAATGAGAACTACAAAGGTCATGAAAATAATGCTGAGTCATTTTACATTAGTATTTCTTGTTTATATTAAAAAAGTAACCTGTGTACTTTAAAGCATTTATCGTTTGGTTAGGACGTTCTTTTTCTGGCTCAAGAAAGGAAAGTTACAAGCAGGGTGTATGCACAGATTGTAGGGTACAGTATGCTACATTTATGTAACTAGGTTAAAAATATTTTTTTCAAGCATCTGAACACAGCCCAGACATTAGTAATCTATGGAGCACTGCCATAGAGCCAGAAGCTCATCAGAAGAGAACATTTAAAAAAAAGAGAAGGAAAGAAAAGACTTTCCATGTGGTTGCATGAAGGAGGGCTGACAACTTATAGCTTCCTCTCACCTCAAACATCCATGGAAGGGACTCTAGAGTTAAAACTTCTGGTCTTTTTCTGTCAATCCCTCATTCCTCCCCCTAAGAGGAAAGGTGCATTATTTCATCAGTGATGTTGGAAGAAGGAATGATCATGTTGGCTCAACTCCCTCCTCTGCAGATTTTTATGCACACAGCGCAGACACTCTCATGGACAACCTTCTTTGCACTACAGAGTTTGCACCTGTAACCTGCAGGCCTTTGTGTAGCACAGCTTTAGACAGTGACTGAGTCCAAGAGAGATACATCTGCAGAGCAATATGGCCCTTATCTTCATTCTAGCTTTTATCAGTAATGAAAGTAACATAATGATGTCTTTCTGCTGGACCTTTTTGTAAATCTTAAATGTTTCCTGGCTATTTCTGGCTTTAAAGATGGAGGAAGGAGCCATGAGGCAAGGAATTCAGGCTGCCTCTAGAATCTTTAAGACTTCCTGTAGCTGCAACTTTTCCAAGACAGATCAGAACTACTCTTTGAATCTTCTCATTCAGCTAGTTTTCACTTCTCACCTGGGAATTTTACAAGGCTGAAGTTTATTGGGAAGTTCAGAAGTTTTGGAGCAGATCAGAGTTATGGTGAAGTCACAACTCTGTCACTTAATAGCTTGGAGACCTTGGGCAAGTAAATTTAACCTCTCCAGGCCTATCTAGCGGAATAACATTCCCCTCAAGCTTGACTAAACTTAGACAGAATTCTTCCTGACCATAGGCCTTTCATCTTCCTTTTGTTAGAAATTTACTTTAGAAAACTCTCAATTATAAATCCTTTTTCTGCCCTATGAGGTATAAACATTCTCTTAGCCTCTTCCCACTTTTTACAACCCAGGAATGTCTTTCTCAACCTGGAGCCATCCTATTGAAATAGAATCATCAGGAAAGACAGCCCTCCTCCCCCTATTTCCCAGTCTCGGAGGGAGGGGAGGAGCCTGAGTCCAAAAGCCCATTTCTGATTTCATTTATTTGGATCCTCTCTCTTTTATTCTTGACAAGTCTGGTTAAAGGTTTGTCAATTTTGTTTATCTTTCAAAAAACCAGCTCTCGGTTACATTTATTTCCTCTCTAATCTTTATTATTTCCTTCCTTGTGCTCGTTTTGGGCTGTTTGCTGTTCTTTTTCCAGTTTCCTTACGTGTAAAGTTAGACTGTTAATTTGAGAATTTTCTTGTTCCTTGTGGTAGGCCTGCATTGTGATGAATTTCCCTCTTAGGACTGCTTTTGCTGTGTCCCATAGATTTTGAGTCATTGTGTTTTCATTTTCATTTTTATCAAGGTATCTTTTGATTTCTTTTTTGATCTCATTTTGACCTATTCATTATTTAGTAGCATGTTATTTATCTTCCATGTGTTTGGGTGTTTTTCAGTTCTTTTTTTTTTCTTGTAATTGATTTCTAGCTTCATGCCAGTATTGTCAGAGAAGACGCTTGATATGATTTCAGTCTTTTTAAATTTATTGAGGTTTGTTTTGTGACCTAGCATGTGTTCCATCTTGGAAAATGTTCCATGTGCACTGGAAAAAAATGTACATTCTGCTGTTTTGGGTTGAAACGCTCTCAAAATATGAATTAAATCCATCAGGTCTAGTGTCATTTAAGGCCACTGTTTCCTTGTTGATAATCTGTCTGGAAGAGCTGTCCATTGATGTCAGTGGGGTGTTAAAGTCCCCTGCTATGATTGTGTTACTGTCAACATCTGCCTATATGTCAGTCAACATTTGTTTTATATATTTAGATGCTCCTGTCCTGGGTGTATAGAGGTTTACTAGGGTTATGTCCTTTTGTTGGATTGATCCCTTTGTCATTATGTAATGTACTTCTTTGTCTCTTATTATAGTCTTTGTTTTAAAATCTACTTTGTCTGGTATGTGTATTGCTACCTCAACTTTTTCTCATTTCCATTTGTGTGAAATATCTTTCCATATCTTTTTTTAAAGTCTATGTATGTCTTTTGAGCTGAGGTGAGTCTCTTGTAGACAGCACATGCATGGGTCTTGCTTTCTTATCCATTCAGCCAGCCTATGTCTTTTGATTGGAGCATTTAACCCATTTACATTTAAAGTGATTGTTAATAGGTACATAGTTATTGCCATTTTATTATTCATATTTTTATCTTTGTTTGTTTGTTTTCTTTTTTCTTCTGCTTAAAGAAGACCTTTTAACATTTCTTGTAATACTGGCTTGGTGGTAATGAAATCCTTTAGTGTTTTCTTGTCTGGGAAGCTCTTTATCTCTTTTTCAATTTCAAATGATAGCCTTGCTAGGAAGAGTAGTCTTGGTTGTAGGCCCTTGTTTTTCATCACTGTGATTATTTTCTACCACTCTTTTCTGGCCTGCAAATTTTCTGTTGAGAAATCGGCTGATAGTCTTATGGGATCTCCCTTGAAACTAGCTAGTTGTCTTTCTCTTGCTGCATTTAGGATTCGTTCTTTGTCTTTAATCTTTAGCATTTTATTTTTTAATGTGTCTTGATGTGGGCCTGTTTCGGTTCATCTTGTTTGGGGCTCTCTGTGCTTCTTGGGCTTGTATGTCTATTTCTTTCACCAGATTAGGGAAGTTTTCAATCATTATTTCTTCAAATAGTTTCTCAGTCCCTTACTCCTTCTTTTCTCCTTCTGGTATTCCCATGATGCGAATATTGTTATGCTTGATGTCTCAAAAGTCTTTTAAACTATGATCATATTTCTTTTCTTTTCTTTCCTTCCCTTCCCTTTCTTTCCCTTCCCTTCCCTTCCCTTCCCTTCCCTTCCCTTCCCTTCCCTTCCCTTCCCTTCCCTTCCCTTCTCTTCTCTTTTCTTTTCTTTTCTTCTTGTTGTTCCAATTGGGTGTTTTTTTCTACCTTGTTTTCTAAATCATTGATTTGATCCTTTGTTTCATCTAATCTTGTGTTGATTCCTTTTAGTGTATTCTTTATTTCAGTTATTGTATTCTTTATTTCTGATTGGTTGGTTTTCTTATGATTTCTATGTTCTTCTTTTTTTCGTTTGAGACAACAGAAATTTATTCTCTCAGAGTTCTGGAAGCCAGAAGTCAGAAGTCAAGGCACTAGTAACAGTTTCCTTCTCCCCTTGCTCCTGGTGCCTCTATGTCCTTCTTTATGCTTACTACTTCTTTATTGAAGTTCCTACTATGTTCATTAAGCATTCTTATAACCAGTCTTTTAAACTCTGTCTCTGGTAGGTTGGGTGCCTACATTTCATTTTGTTCTTTTTCTGGAGGTTTCTCCTATTCTTTTATTTGGGACATATATCTTTGTTTCCTCATTCTGACTGACTGTCTGTGTTTGCTTCTATGTATTAGGTAGATCTCCTATGTCTCTCAGTCTTTGTTGGGTGCCCTTATGTAGTATGTGTCCTGTGTGTTCCAATGGCAGAGGTCTTCCTGATCTCCTGTGCTTGTTTTCCAGGAGTGTCCTTTGTGTGTGTTGTGTGCATTCTCCTGTTGTAGTTGAGCCTTGATTGCTTTTGGCTCATCAGCGGGTGGGGTTGATTCTTGGGCTGGCTGGCTTGAGGATTGGCTATGCCCACATTGTATGAGCTGCTATATTGGGGCTGACCCCTTACAGGGGGATTCAACCCAGTGGGCTCTTGTGCCTGTTGAGACCACCCTTTGATGTGTCACTTCTGGGGCTAACTGGGTAGTGCTCTGGTGTGGTCTGAAGCCAGCCTCTAGGTGTGTTGTTTCTGGTGTCTCTTGGATGGGGCTCCTGTGCAGGCCAATGGCAGCCTTTCCTGTGACCAGCCTGTGGCTACCTGGTACGAGTTAAAAAGCTGTATATGGTTTGTTGCTGCCTGTGCTGGACCTGGAGGTGTGTGTGGGTGGCTCACTGTGAAGCAAGACTGGCTTCCAGAAGTATTGGGCCTGGGGCAGCTTAGCAAAAGGCCCAGCACTTTTGTAGGCCTGTTGCCACCTGCCAGCTGCCCATAAGTCTCAGCCATTGAAAGAGCCTCCTTAGGTGCATGTGCTGACTTGATTTATGTGGTATTGAAAGTGTCCTTGGCAATTCAGCAGTAGCTGGGCAGGGCAGGGTCCCAGGGAATCACGAGATGTGGCTGGTGGTTTTTACAAAGTTAATGTAGATTCAATTCTTGCACCACTGCCGGACCTGTGACCACTTTGCAAAACATGCTGACAACACCACGGTCAGCCACTGCTCACTCAGACCTGTAGATCCTCGAGAGCTTCCCAATTGAGGTTACAGTGCAAGTTGTGGCTGACTGCCACCAAAAGTTCCCCAGGCTGATGTAGGCCATCTGCTGCTGTAAAATGCTTCTGCAGCTTGTGGGCAGGGTCAGTCACCCAGGAGCCAAGAGTGCCTCCAGTGACACAGCACTAGGTAGGCGGGGCAGGGCCCCTGGGTGTCATCAAGGTGATGGCCACGCGTGGATTTTACCAGACCTATCTGGTCTCAGATTTGGCCCTTTGGGGGTGGATTCAACATAGAAGAGTTGGTGCCCTCCTGTAGGCTATATGTGAGGCAGCTCCACACAGGGACAATAGCGGCTGTCCCTCCAGCCCACACCCTAAGGCCACACCACTCAGTCTTTCCCCATATGCCTCTGCCGCCTCTTGAATTGCTGCCCCTCCACCAGAGCCCAAGTGAGTGTTTACAAGTGAGTGAGTCTGTGTGCAGGCCCTTTAAAATGATGTCTAGGTGTTCAGCTGCCTTCTGCCTCACCGGGTTAGTTGAACAGAGTCCTCACTAATGTTCCCTGCCAGATGTTGTGGGGACTCCTTTTTCTGACACAGAATCACTGAGCTGGAGAGCCCAGGGTCTGGGGCTGGGATCTTTCCCTTCTCAGGAGGGACCTCCGCCACTGAGGCGTCCCTCGCATTGTTCAACCACTCCCTGTGGATTTGGGGTCAGCCCCTCTTACATCTGCATCCCTCCTACCAGTCTCAGTGTGACTTCTTCTTTATATCCTTAGTTATAAAGGTTCTGTTCAGCTAGACTTCAAATGATTCTTGAGGTTGATTGTTCTATAATTTAGTTGTAATTTTGATGTGATCCTGGGAGGCAGTAGGCATGGCACTTACCTAATCCGCCATCTTGTACCTTTTGTTTACTATTATCCTTTATGAAAAAAACAACTACAAAGGGAAAATGCCAGCAAATTTTTGTGGCAAGCTTAGATCCCAGGAATGCCTGCACAGAAGACAGGCTTAAGTTTATATTTTTTCCTGTTTTTTCCTGTTTTGGTAATATGAACTGAAAGAAGAAATATTAATACCACATGGGGAGTGCCCCAACCAAAAACTTCTAAAATATATAGTAAATGCTTTCCTCCCACTCCCATTTTTGTTCATTTTGGATGTTGGTACTAACCATCTAAGTGTTGTGATTTAAAAAGAAATTTTATGCCCTTCTTGTTTATTTCTAGGATGAGGGGAAGATAACATTTTTGCTCGCTTATGTGATTGTTTTTGAAAACGTGCAGCATGAATTCCCTCAAAAATCATTAACAAAATTTTTACCCTTAAATGAAAAATAAAAAAGATTGTTCCTCCACACAATACTTGGATCACCTCAGACAAGGTATTAGTCTTCCTGAGCCTGAGGTTTTACATTTGTGCTGACCTTGTGGTGGTATTACGAGGATCAAGTGACAGAGTATGTATAGAATGTTTGGCACATTGTCAGTACTTAGTACATATTAGCTGTTAGCTATTACTTTTTATAAATATGAAGGGGATTTTTGTTTTGGGATTCTTGGGAGAAGAGAAAGATAGGCCAAAGAGTAGGTGGTGACAGTGAAAGAGGCATATAGACAAACCTCCAGAGTTTCAGGAAAAAGAAATAATAAATTGCCTATGTCACTTATATTGCCCTGTCAAAAAAAGACAGCAAACCCCACAAAGACTTCAACAAAAAAACAACAAAAATACACAAACATTTAGGAATGGAAAACAAAAGGAAAGCGATGAGGAAAGCTAATTTTGTAAGCCTGGGCCTATAGAAAAATCTTCCATTTGATGACTTATTTGAACCAATGCTGATAGAAGAAGAGAAATATCCAGGAAAAGCCAAAAAATAGGGCAAATGAAGGAGTGTGAGAAAGCCACACCATGCAATGGAATGGTATGTGGAAATGAAGTCATGTTCCATGAAAAGGTATAGATTTGTAAAAGGTGTGTAGGTACATAAAATTACAATTTTGTGAAACAGATCCCCGCAATAATAATAATGAAGACTAATAATAATGAAAAGAGAACTTGACATAAGTAGAATATATTGTTTAGTAAAGTTTTAAAGGTACTTATATCCAACGTAAAAAGTATACAAAGCACTGCAAAATAATTTAATATTTAAAAATTGTTTTTGTTTATTAGCATTGTTTTACTTAATTCCCAAACCTTTACTTTTGATAACTAAATGTTCCCACATTTTGCTATTACTTACACAGGCAATAATGCATGCATTTATAAGCACAATTTAAACAAAATCACCAGAACTCCTTGGGTGGAATAGGATGCTGGGTATATCAGATTGGGATATGCTGGATTTCAGAGGGCCTTCTTTGAGCATTCTTATTTTTAAAAGAATCCCCATCTGGCTCTCCCCAATCTAGTCTTCCTTTATGACATTGGACTACCTTACACTTCTCCAAATGTAGCCCTAAACCCACTGTACTTTAAGTTCCTATTGATTTTTGTCTCTGTCCCTTACTTGGACTACAAACTGAAAACGTACATGATAAATATTTGTTGAATTAATGAATTCAACAACTATTTATTGGTGCCTAGTGTGTGACAGGCATTGGAGATATTGCAATGAGCATAAGCACAGAAAGAATCCCTGACATCACAGAGCTTTCTTTATAGTGGGAGGAAACAGATAATAACAAGGAAATAAGCCTCTGTAGTGTATCAAATGGTGGTAAGTGCCATGGATAAAACTAAAGTAGAGAAGAGGTGTGGGGAATGCTAGGGTAGGGGTGAACAGAGACCTGAAAGAAAAACGGGGGGTAAACCCTGTGGACATTTAGGTGAGGAGCACAGGGCAGAGGGAATAGCACTTGGTGTATTCCAGGAGCAAGCAGGAGGCCAGAGTGATTGGAGGGGAGGAAGTTAAAGATTAGTCAGCGATCAGGTTAGAGAGGTAAACTGGAGTTACAGATTGTATAGGACCTGGCAGTTCACTGTAATGACCTTTTCTTTTAAAATCCTGAATGATTTGGTAGTCAACGGGAGGTTTTGAGCAGAGTAGTGATACCATCTGGCTTTTCACATTGAAAGAATTACTCATGAGAAAGCAAAGACTAAAGTAGCAAAAACACCAGGCAATTTTAATAATCCAGGCAAGAAATTATAGTAGCTTCATCATAAAGGGAGTGCACAGGGTAGGGTCTGGATTTACTGAGCAGGCTATGAAATGGAGAAAGGGGGGGGGGGAGAGAGAGAGAGAGAGAGAGAGAGAGAGAGAGAGAGAGAGAGAGAGAGAGAGAGAGAGAGAGAATGAATGAATGGCAGCAAGCATGAATCTAACCTGTTGACCTGAGTGATGGGAGGACAAATTTGCCTGCTGTTGTACAGGGGAGGCCAGGAGGAGCAGGTGTAGGGTGTGCGGAAGACCAGAAGCTTAGTTTTGGACATAATTAAGTTTGACTTGCTTATTGGACATGTATTTCTTTTTCATGTTGAATTCTCCATCCAAACTGGACAGTAGGTGGTGTTTCTTTTTCACTATCACAATCTGGCAGTAATTGATTGTTTATTTAACAGTGCAGGAGGAACTGAAACCATGGAAGGGTTGGGGGTATGTTTGAGTGTTTCTGTTCAGATTTATATCCCATAGTTCTGTTTTCTCCTTCAGCAACAAATACAACACTGCAGTCTTGAACAGCCAGCCCAGGGCTATTAGGGCTCAGTGTTGTGGGCTTTTAGACTAAGATAATTCTGAAGGGGAGCTTGGAATTATAAAATATATGTGGACCATGTTGGAGAAGCAGTCTGCCATGGGCCCTGACTGTCCCCGCATGCTCTTGCTGAGTGCATGAGCATGTTAGGCTGGTCTGTCTTTAGTTAGTCACATAGGTGTTTAAGTAGGTCACAGTGGAGGAGGAATGGCTTGTTTGCTGCCTGTTCAAGTGCTGGGCCTTTGACCCTGGGCTCCTTTCCTATAAAGCAACCCACTGCGTGTGCAAGTGTCACCTGGGACCAAAACATCATCCCTGTGTTAAGTGGGGGTAAGGTGTACTGATGCAAATATGCTGATGTTGTTGGTTGTGTTGTTAATAATACATACAGTCTTTTGTCTCTAACCCAGGAGTCTTGTGCCTCTGCCAGCATCCATAGAACAGTAACAGGAGAACTTGTTAGAGTGTAAGTTGGGTAAAATATCAGACCCTCCACATTTCTTGGCAGGCCTCATATCTCTCAAAGGCAAAATGAAAATAACATTTTCATGTTGAACTCTCCATCCAAATTGGACAGTAGGTGATGTTTCTTTTTCAGTATCACAATCTTTACATAGAGCTGAAAGTCTTAGGCTAATTTTCAATGTGTTTATATTCCTTTACTCATCACGTAGTGGTAAACGTGAGTCCTCGCTACAATCCCTTAGGGTTGAGTAAAGGATGGGGACAGTAAAGAATGAGGAAAGATCATTTTCAAGGTAAAAGTAGCAGATAATGGCTGCTTAAAAATGAAGGAAATACTATTCCAGTTTTGTTTAGGGATAGACAGGTAGCCAGGACACCAAAAAAAAAAAAAAAAAAAGAAAAAAAAAAGGACCTTTATTTTTACAAAGAGAATCCATTTGCATTTATTTTTAAGAAATGTAAGACTGGCTATGCCACTGGACTGCTTAACCTTCCCCATTTACATTCATTGTTCTAGAGGCTACCTCCTTCCCCTGTGGAGCTGATGCTCAGAGAGGGACCAGCCAGCAAATACCCATGGCAATTGCTGGAAGGAGTCCAAAGACCTAGAAGAGGTACTGATTGTTTAAGGGAACACTGGAATGGGGAATCATTTCAATAAGAGTCAACCTTACAAAAACGTACAGTTTTTGTACATTAAATGTACCTAATTTAGTAAGGTACTGAATTAATGCAGTAAGTCTAATCATTATACTTATGTGCACTGTAATCCCTCTTCGTTCTATTGGAGCTCACCTTTTTGAGTTGGTATCAATGAAGGCAAAGGGAGGGAAAGTATGATAGTGCTTGTGTAGAATCATCAACACCAAGACCTCATATTGCAGCAATAGGTTTGTGTGAGGTATAGTGAGATTTCATTTTCCTACCAGTGATTTCCTCAGTTGTTTATCTGATGTCCCCCCTAGCTTCTCCAACTCTTCTGGCTGGCCAAAATCTGTTCTTAAAGGGGTAAAAGAGAGAGTAAGAATGGCACACTGTGACAAATGATACATAAATAAGCTGATGGTGACCTACATAGTCTGTGCTTGAGTCTTTTTCCCTAAGAAAGTAGGAAATACTTGAATCCAGAGCTTCTCTTTATCTGAACCATGCTGCCATCCCAAATAAATAACAAAGTGGAAAGATGGTACTTTTGTTTTACGCAGTGTGTTGGCTGAATGAAAAAAAATCTGTATCTTCTCCCATACAAAATAGTCTACCTCATCTCAATTTGCAAAATTTCTTATCTACTCCTTAACTGTTCCAGAGGTTTAAATAAAAGGACAGGTGTAATGTCTCAAACTGAAATCTAGATCACTGACATTCAAATTAGATTCTAATTACTCCAATCCTATTTTGCTGTCATGACATACAACAACAACAAAAAAATACATTATCATTCTTTGAATCAGGTCTCCTGCAATAGAGTTGGAGAATGAATGGAAATTTCCATGTCATTTACAAAATGAAGAACACTAATAAAAATGCTTATTGTTTCTACAGCATGGATTTTGTGGATAATCACAATCTGCCTGAATCCAAAAATAGCGAGATAATTACTTTCTTCCTCAAGGAATGGTTTGTTGAGAAAAACACTTGGTTTTGTTGTAGAGAAGCAGCATTAGGATAAGGAAGGAAAGAAATACCACTTTCAAGCGTTCTCAGAAAGGATGAACTAATGGCTCAAAGAAGGAAACAACTGCACTGAGGAGTTTTGAGTAGAGACATGTTCTTTCAGGATTTGAGCCTTTTCTGTGAACCCTTCTCCAGGTTCTGGGACTGGGTAATTCAAGTGGGCTATTTTTCATAGAACCTAGACTGTAGAGAATCAGCACTCATCAACAGGACTCTGTGCACTGTCCTCTCCTGGTCATAGGATCTTCCAACACACGTGACTGTTTGAGCACTGAAAATATGGCTAGTTTGAATTGAGATGTATTGTAAGTGTAAAATATACACCAGGTGTCCAAAGACTTTGTATAAAAAGTCTATAAACTATCTTATAAATTTTTACAATGATGATATGTCAAAATTATATTTTGAGTATTTAGGGTACATAAAATATATTGTTAAAATCAACTTTACCTGTTTATTTTAAAACATGTGGCCACTATAAAATTTTTAATTAAATATATTTCTATTGGAAAGCACTTCTATAGAAATTGAGAATGATGACCACATGTCAAAAAGGGAGAAGGAATACAGAGGATAAAATAGGCATGTTGAGTTTTCTTCCTTCTCTAGATCTAGAGTGATTCAGTGGAAAAAAATCATTATTAGCAAGGCCATTAGAAATAATCTAGTCTGATATTTCTCAAACTAGAGAACTTAGGGACCTTTGAAAATGATCCATAGATGTAAAGATGTCCTCAGACCCCAGCTTGAGAAGCAATGACGGAATCCAACAAATTTGTTTTGTAGATTAGGAAAGCAAGACTCAGGGAGACTACATGACTTCAGGGCACCCAGCTACTTGGTGGAGACATATGACTAGACACTGGCCCATTCTACACACTCTACTCTCTGACACCCAATGGAAATGTGTGTGTGTGTGTGTGTGTGTGTGTGTGTGTGTGTGTTATAACAAGAACTAAATCCCACTCTTTCATCTGCAAAAATATGTCAGTATATGTGGAAAAGTGGTATGTGTTTCTACAGCAAAAGGAGAGTATCAGGATAGACTCAAGGACATCCAAGTAAGTGTCAAATTCAGTTCACTTCCTTTCACTCAACTACTAGGACATTTCTATATTTTCCTTTTTATCCAAAATATCCCTAACATCCTCATTTGGGTTTTATACTCTATTTTCTGCAACCTTGATGAGCCTTTTAAAAAGCTTATTTTGATATCTTCCTTGCTGGATCCACACATGATCTGAGGGGATTATATTTCCTTTCCAGAATCCTTTTCTCTTCAAATTCACAAGTCTCCTCTTAAGTGTACATGCCCTCTACCTACCTACTCCAAGTGTTTTCTTGAGGACCTCTGTTAGTAAAACATGTGTCGTATAGCAACACTGTCTATAGCTTCCCTGTAGCAAAGAGGTAGGCGGAGTTTACCCTATGGTAAACTCAGAGCTTCCTTCCATAGTAGCACAGTGTTTCCTTAAAAAACAGAACATTCCTGGAATGTGCCTATTCCCTGCCCAGACTTTCTATATTTTTTCTCTTGCTTGATGTAAATGAAACCCTGCAGTGGGTATCTGGCAGCTTCTGCTGTAACATTTCCTTGTCTAAAGAAGTCCAGGTTTTCACTCAACTTCCTGGCCCCTGCAATTGTGAAAATGGCTTTAATGATTAAACAAAAAGTTCTCCACTTCTCCTCTATCTTTGTTTGCTCAGAATGTGTGAGAATTATTAAATATAATTAGAACTGTTAGCAGTCTTTAAGAGAATTTAAACAACCCACTACCTTTCTCTCTGTGTCTACTATTAAAGGAAAAATTAGATTTCAGAATCTTTGTGATTACTTTCCAGAAGAAGCATATTATGAGGAGATGGTCTAAAGAATTGACTCATGTCAGATAAGTACGTGTTTCTGTTCACTTGATGACTAACAGCATTCTTCTGGCTATTAAGTGTAACAATTTAAAATTATTATATTGTGTAACCAAAAGATGGCAGTACTCACTCTTCCTGTTTTCTGTTTTACGATAAAATTGAAAGGTCATCTTAGTTTTATTCCATTTTTCCTTTACTCACCACAAAATGAAAATAGTGAGTAAGTGTTACGTATGTAAATAAATAAAGTATATCCTGAGCCTCTTTAGCACAACATTAGTGATTTGGTACATATACTTCTATAGCAAAAGAATACAAGACATTTTCTTTTATTTACTTTTCCAACACTGGATGGTTGCTTCTATTTCTGAACATTTAAAACAGTGTCTCCAAAAAAACCACTATGATTCTTCCAACATGAGAGAGAATGGGTAGGTTTCATTGAATGGTAGTTCATGTCTATACATGACAAGAGAATATTGAATGAAAATAAAATTCAGCATTGGTGGTAGTTCACGTCATAGAAACCTGTAATCTCAGAAAGCCTAGAGTTGTTTCTAAAGGATATGTTTAGGAAAAGCCATGGGGTGACCTTGATTGTTAAGAGATTAACTCAATTGAGAAATTGGGAGTGGGCAAACAAGAATATATCTAAATTTGGTGAGGGCAGCAAAAATTATATGAGAAATATTGGGAATCCCAGTACTGGGAGATTGCTCATCTTGAGACTGTGAGTGACTTTGGATACATTTCTTTGTTCATTGAGATATTGTGGGACAATTATTATCCTGCAAATGCCTACACTCTCCATTTTTCTGTGAGTAGTATTCATTTTCACCAAAAGGTGAAGGTCTTTTCGACAAATAAATAGCCTCCTCCCTTTCAGCCAGGGAGCCAACTTTTCAGGTATAAGATAATAACCTTGCTCCATATTCTATTTTCAACCCTGAATTAAAGCTAGTGAAGGCTGTAGGTCTCAGTGAAGGTTGTTTGGACCTAAAACATTAGTTGAGGCCCTAATTTTCATGGCCACAAGTCATTGCTCTACCAGTTTTATTACCAGCCTTGATGTGATAAAGCCTACTTTGTTTCATTGTATTCTGCCAGTGTTGTCCAAAATGCCAGTTTTCCTAGTCTTCCATTTCCTCCTTTACCCCATCCCCTTACTGCTGTGTTTTCTCCCTGAGTGCCTCCTTCTTGTTGCAGACCTCCTTCCCAACACTTTCCACAGTACTTGCCTAGAATCCTGGTTTCATTGTAAACTTCCACCTTATCATTTGAATTTTACTATGTTAAAATATTTTTTTTAATTGACAAATGTTATTTAGTCAAATGTAAAGAGTTATTTTGTCAGTTTTTTCCCATTGTTTTTATACTTAGGAAGTTGGTAGATCACTTTGAAACTCTCCTTACTTTTGTTCTATAATAACTTTTTTCTCATGATGGATTGCCTGGGTGGTTTTAGAGCTAACAGAGAGCAGAACTATGAAATCCATAATAGCTACTTAATGTTTATATAGTAGATCTAAATGTTCATATGGCAAACGAAACTATATGATGGTATAGACCTACTTTATACATAATACCTTTACTATTTATAACATGCCTTTGTATACATTAACTCATTTGAATCTCACTGTGGTCTCACAGAGGAGATATGGGCAGACTGTCTCCATTTTACGGATGAAGAAATAGAAGTTTGGGAAAGTAAATCACATGGCTCATGTAAAGCACATGAGCCAAGGTCACTCATAATCTGTGGATTTGGAACACAAATCCACATGTTTTGATTCTTATGTGCTATGCTTTATAAATTTACAAAACGATACCAACTTTACTCAAGATTTTAAAAAATATTTTAAAAAATGACTAGACCTGCATTCCCTGTGCTGTTGGTGAGAATGTAGACTACAACTACATTTAGGAGGGCAACTTAGCACTGTCTAATCGGAAATCGAACAGCATACGAAAGGTGGACAATCAAGCTTGCAAACTTTCCACCATGTAAGTGCACGGTGGAAACTTTGCAAACTTAATTGCCTGACCTTTTTGTATATCCCATGACCAAGTAATCTCACATCACAGAATCTCTTCTTTAGAAATACTAAGATGAATGTATTAGCTATATGTAATTAATCATAAGATCAGCAGTATCTACTTAACCCTTGCTATGTGGAATACAGTATTCAAATTCTTTACATGTACTAAAGAATCTTTCCAACAACCCCAAGTGGTACATATTATTAAATCCCCATTTTTAAGGATAGGGGAATGAAGGTACTAAAAGATTAACTGCCCAATGTCACTGTAGCAAATAGTATTTTTCAGAAATGGCTGCAACAGTATTTCCCATCACAGATGTTATTCCAGAAACTTGCCATTTTCCCACCAAGAGGTAGAGTGTATGTCCCTATAGGGAGACAAATCTCCATGGATCTCTTACATTTCTGAATGTCTTGTGAGCATTCAGACAGCTCTTGTTCTAGGCTATCTTTTCAAGGATCTTGGGAGGTAAACCAGAGGGCAGGTTTGTTAGCAATCCAGTATAATAGTCTCCTCTGGGGTAAAGGTCAGGTATATTTGTTTGCAGCTTGTCATTCCTCAGCTGTGATGCAAACTCACTGTGTATTGTAGCATCCACTTGGGTTCCTCCATGTTGCCCTTGTGGGACTTGTAGGCAAGGGGAACTGACGTAAACCTGAAGCTCTAAGTGCCTGCTGTGCCATGAGTGATAAAGTCCTTTGTCTCTGACTCAGGAGCCTTGAGTCTTCTGCCAGCATCCATGACGCAGTAACAGGCTAACTTGATAGCTTATAGTCAGGGTAAAATCACAGACTCTTCTCAGTTCTTGACAGTTTGGTTGTGAAGATAGGATTTTGATAGAGGCATGGCTTTCTGGAAGAGTAATGAAAAAGGTCCATGGGCTGGGTTAGGCAACATGAGAGTCTTCTTGGAATTTGGTAGTGAATGCTCTTGCGAAAGTAGTGCTGACTGGGGAGTAAGGATCTTTAACTGTCTTAGCTCTTAATGAATATGTAAAGGCTGAGTGGCAAGAATTGAAACAAGCCTTCCAAATGATGCTTTGGTGATAGCTTACTCTCCTCCAGGCCAGAGGAGGAAGAGATGTTATGCCCTGTAATCCCAGCCAAAGGCCATAATGTGGCTTGGCTGCTGAGTCAAATGTTCCCAACACTAAAATAAATGGTGTCAGCAATGAGGACATGGAGCTTGGCGTGGGCCAAAATCAAAAGTTTCTTGGTTGAGCCTGACCAGGCAGCAACTTGCAATGGAAAAGAAATGTGCCTTACTTACTGACACTGAGAAGCTCTCTCCTTTTGTGACCTCTGATCCCCCATTTATGTCTCCTTGGCACTTGGTTGCTTTAAGGAAAAAAAAATTATTAGAGATGGGGCCAAGATCTCCTTGTCTCCAAGGAGAATGGAGGTCATACACATCCGTGTAAGTATGCTACAGAACTTTGGTGGTGAGGCAGGGAGTGCCTCAAATTTTTAAGGCTCTTTTGAATACAGGCACCCAAGTGACCATCATACCCTCTCTTTTAGGGAGAAGGGCAGAGATCTCACGGGGAAAGGAATCTAACATGAACTTACGGATGGGGCCTCTGGGCCAACTCAGTGTCCTGTTGTTGCACCTACATTTGAATGTATAGGAGGAATCGATTTGTTATGTGCTTGCGCTTCCTCATCCCATAGGAAGTGCTGATCTGGACAAGCCATTGTTGAGGAAAGTTTTCCCGCCATTTGACACCAATGAGTGGGTCAGGATTTAGCACAAGTGCCTTTATCCTCTGATTTCCAAATTGTTCACTAAGTAGATAAATGTCCTGTTGTTTGGGACAGTCAGAAGTCTTAGTCTCAATGGCCCTGACTGCCGTGTTATCACACCTCTGTCTACAGAAGTGTCTGATAAACCTCAACAAAATTCAGAGGTCTACTCACCAAGAAAAATTTCTTGGGATTATGTGGGTAGACTCACAATAATCAATATCTCCAGTGATCAAGTAAAATTTGCTGTTTGGCTGCTGGGGTACCACAAGAGGAGGCCAGTGTGTTGGAGGCAGTATATGTCACTTTAGCATTCTGCTTGGTCCTTTACATGGGCTGTGGCAGGCAGAGTTCTAAGATGGCCCTATGACCTCCTGTCCCTGTTTTTACTCTCATGATTATGTTACATTACATGGCAAAAGAGATTTTTCAGATGTAATTAAGGTTAATAATTGAAATTAACATAGGGCAATTATCTGGCTAGACCTAACCTAACAAGAGCCCTTGAAAGCATCAAGTTTTCATCAGCTGTTAGCAGAAGAGGAAGTCAGAAAGAATAGAAGCAGAAGGATTTGACGCCATTTACTGGCCTTGGAGATGGAGAGGCAATGTACAAGGATTGTAGATTGGCCTCTAAAACTGAGAGTAACCCCTGGCCAACAGCCAGCAAGCAAACTGGGACCTCAGGTTTAACAAATTCAAAATAAGAGCCTAGCCTGGCTCTCACCTTGACTTCAGTCATGTGAAACCCTAAGCAGAGAACCTAGCCAAGCTTACGCAACCTTTTGGTCTACGGAAAAGTGAGCTAATAAATGGGTATTATTATTATTATTATTATTATTATTATTATTATTTTAAATTTATTGGGGTGACAATTGTTAGTAAAATTACATAGATTTCAGGTGTACAATTCTGTATTACATCATCTATAAATCCCATTGTGTGTTCACCACCCAGAGTCAGTTCTCCTTCCATCACCATATATTTGAAATGGGTATTATTTTAAGGCCCTAAGTTTGTGGTAATTTGTTCTGCAGCAATGGGAAACTAACCCACAAACTCACATTCTTCAAGTGGGGCCAAATAAATGTGCTGCATCAGAAGCTGTTCAGCAACTTAAAACAATTATTTTCATTATATAATATTAATTTTTTAATCAAAAATGTAAAACACTGCCACCCACTTTTACATAAATTTATGAAACCATTTTCTTTTGTAGAATACTCACTGGCATTGAAACAGTGTAAAGAAATGTAATGAGTGTCTACAAAAATTAGCTTTGATTATTGAGTTCCCCAAACTTTGTGTCTGAATATGTGAGAGAAAATTAAATTTCTCAAACATTTTATGTGCAGTGATTTTTTAACAAGTGCCTGTTTTTCACTGCTATGGTGTTCATAAAGGACTTGGCTTAAAGTTTCAAATTAAAGAAAACAAACCTAAGGTAGTAGAAAAACTTTGCTGTATCTTTTAACAGCATTTTTATATAGAACAATTTTGAGTCAGCACACAAGCAACTTCCCTTGTTGTCACATACCCGCATTTACACCCATTTTTGCAAATACAAACAAATGAAAAAAATAATACATATGATGTCTGCCAATTAAGTTTGCAAACTCATCCTAGAAAAAGGATGCGTTTACATACATACGAGTATATTTCAGTAAGCTCAAACCAATGTTAAAAAGGCCAATGTGAATGGCACAAAATATCACATCTGTAGAAATTATTAAGTGAATTCCTGATCATGAAGTAAGCGCAGGGAGATCCAGGCCTTAGGGGTTCATTCTCTGGAAGAACATCTTTAAATAATTTTTTCAGATTAGCGTCATGCTCTGAAATGCTTGTCAAGAGTCTGGAATTATTTCTGGAGCTACTTGCAAAGAAGGCAGGTGTCCTTGTTGAAGATACTGAATACTGGCCCTCCTTTGAGAAGGATCTTTTTCAGTGTCACCACACACTCAAATAGCCTGTAATGTCCTATGTGCCTAGCATCCTCCAAGTAGAGGTGCTAGGAAATCTGTGGGACCTCTGAGATTCTACAATCATAATGACCTCTTTGAGCTGCAAGTCTCTCTGAAGGATTGATTTTGCCAGCTCAAATTTCTGGCAAAGAGAGGCAAAGGGAGGCTAGCCTGAAAGGTCCATGACAGCATCGTTGTTCCCTTCAAGGTTAGCTGAGGCCTCTGTTACAAATGAATTACATTGGAACTGCTCCCAAAGGTCAAGGGGGAACTTGACTTTTGGCATCAGAGGCATATAACTGTAATGTCTAAGCCCCTGACCACTATTATTTACTACTTCTATTCTCTAAATACTGGCCTCAGTTTCAATAATTGGGAGCAGTAGCTCAAAACTGAAAACCTGAATGGGGCTCTGCCCAGGATTGTATTTTAAGATACAAAAGGACTGACTCCAAGTTTGTTGGTAGTCTTTGATTCATCACATGATAAATCGCTGTCTTCTACGTGGGCTGGGTGGAGAGAAGAACTGAGTTTTGAATTTTGTTGAGTAAGGGAGTGGTTGTGGGATAAAGAGGAACAGGGAGGAGGTCATAACTAAGGCTTCATGAAATTGAGATCAATGTTCTATAAACATTTTGGAAGCAACATTACTGAGGGAGATGCAAATAAGGCTAGAATAACAATGCAGCAGCTGTCTGTCATACTAGGCAGCTGGTCTGGAGACGTGCTTCCTTTGCAAAGCCATCTAGTGACATGGTTGCTATGGCAGCAGTAGTAGTCCTCTACTGCAGACTCAAAATGAAAAACACTCCTGTGAATTTCATTCATTTTTATCCCCCCAGTAGTTTGAGATATGCTTTTGAACTAAAATATTCAGGGCTGGTAACCTTCATTTGGTATGTAGTAACGCAATGCCCTTTCCCTCTTTTATCTTTCCTGCATATTTAAAATCAATACTTTAATACTTGTAATTTGTGTGGAATTTTAAAAAGAGGGTTTTATGTACCTGTGGCCAAACAATTAAGTGAACATGAATGACTATGTCAGAAACATTGAATACCTCCTTAGCTGTCTAGGTAATGGTAGAATTGGATTTCTTTTTGCACTTTGACCAAAAGAAATTAATTAATTTATTAGAGTGTTATATGTCTTATTTCTCCCTACATCATTAACACATTTTTAAAAAATGACTTTTTATTAAATATTTTGCTTAAATAAATCATTTTAAATCTGAAAGTGAAAGAGATTGAACGATTATAAACTAATAATTGTTCTTGTTTGGATAGGCAGATCCATTAGTAAAGATACTTTTAAGGGTCTTTTTTGTAGGCAATAATAGTTATAATTACCATTTATCGAGGACTCACTCTCTTCCGGGTAGTTTGCTAAGCACTTTCATACATAATTCTGTTTAATACTCCATATGGGTAGGCCCTAATTTGATAGGACTAGTATCCTTATAGGAAGAGAAAGAGACACTAGAGCTCTTTCTTCTTCTGTGTGCATGTGCAAAAAAAAAGGTCATGTGAGGACACAGAGAGAGGATGCTTTCTATAAGCTGAGGAGAGAGCCCCACCAGAAACCAAAGCTGATCTTGATCTTGGACTGTATGCCTCCAAAACTGAGACAATAGATTTCCATTGTTAAAGCTACCCAATCTGTGGTATTCTGTTATGACAGCCCAAGCAGACTAATACAAAGTAGACATAACCAGTATACGTCTTAAGATCTGCTTAACCAGGCACCCTACTATACAATAGTAAGTTCTCTTATCCCAGAGCAAGGTGTAGCTTTTTTTTTCAAAAATTAATTAATTTTTACATATTAAATTTTATTTGTTTTTTAATTTTTAAAGACTTTTTTTAAAAGAGCAGTTTTAGATTCATAGCAAAATTAAGACGAAGGTATAGAAATTTCCCATGCTTACCCCACACAGCCTCCCCCATTGTCAGCATCTCCCACCAGAGTGGCACATTTGTTACAATTGGTGAACCTACACTGACACATCATTATCATCCAAAGTCCATAGTTTACATTAGGGTTAGCTCTTGGTGTTGTACATTCTATGGTTTTGAACAAATATATAATGACATGTACACATCATTATAGTATCATACAGAGTATTTTCACTACCCTAAAAATTCTCTGTGCACCTTTTATTTTTTCTCCCCCCATCCCAGCTGCCCCCAGCCCTTAGCAACCACTGATCTCTTTACTGTCTCCATGGTTTTGCCTTTTCCAGAATGTCATACGGTTGGAATCATATAGTATGAAAAGTAGCCTTTTCAGATTGGCTTCTTTTACTCAGTAATATGCATTTAAGTTTCCTCCGTGTCTCTTTGTGGCTTGATAATTCATTTCTTTTTTATGCTGAATATGTACTACAGTTCATTTATCCATTCACCTACTGAAGGACATCTTGGTTACTTCTAAATCTTGGCAATTATGACTAAAGCTTTTCTAAACATCCATGTACAGGTTTTTGTGTGGACATAAGTTTTTAACTCATTTGAGTAAATACCAAGGAGCACAACTGCTGGATCATATGGTAAGAATATATTTAGTTTTGTAAGAAACTGCCAACTGTCTGCCAAAGTGGCTGCACTAGTTTGCATTCACACTAACAATGAATAAAAGTTGCTGCTGTTCCACATCCTTGTCAGCTTTTGCTGTGGTCACTGTTCTGGATTTTGGGCATTTTAATATCTAACAGGTGGGTCATGGTAATTCATTGTTGTTTTAATTTACATTGCCCTGATGACATACAATGTGGAGTTCTCTTGACATTGTCCGGCTTCTCATATGCTTATTTGTCATCTGTAAAACATCTTTGGTGAGGCGTTAAGGTCTTCGTTAAGGTCATCTCTGTTAAGATCTTTGGCTATTTTTAAATTAGGTTGTTTGTTTACTTATTGCTGAGTTTTAAGAGTTCTCTGTATATTTTTGATAACAGCCTTTAGTTAGATGTGTCTTTTGTAATTATATTCTCCCAGTCTGTGGCTTGTCTTTTAATTCTCTTGATATTGTCCAGCTTATCAATTATTTCTTTCCTGGATCATGACTTTGATGTTTTATCTAAAAAGTCATTGCCATGTCCAAGGTCATCTAAGTTTTATAGTTTTGCATTTTACATTTAGGTCTGTGATCCATTTTGAGTTAATTTTTATGAGGGGTGTAAGACCTGTGTCTAGCTTAATTTTTTTTTTGCACATGGATTTTTAATTGCTCCAGTATCATTTATTGAAAAGACTATCTTTGCTCCATTGTACTGTCTGCTTATTTGTCAAAGATCAGTTAACTATATTTATGCATTGCTATTGTTTTGAACAAACTGTTATCTGTTAGATCAATTAAGAATAAGAAAAACAAAGTTTTTATTTTACCTTCATTATTCCTTCTTCAGTGGTCTTTTGTCCTTTATGTAGATCTAAGTTTCTGCCCTGTATCATTTTCTTTCTCTCTAAAAAATTCTTATAATGTTTCTTTCAAGGCAGGTCGACTGGCAACAAATTCCTTCAATTTTTGTTTATCTGAGTTCTACTTCACTTTTGAAGGAAATTTTTGCAGGGTAAAGAATTCTAGATTGCTGTTTTTTTTTGTTTTTTTTTCTTCTCAACACTTTAAACATTTTACTTCATTCTCTTTTTGCTTTCATGATTTCTTATCTTTGTTCCTCTGTAGGTAAGCTGTTTTCCCCTTTGGTTTCTGTCATAATTTTTTCCTTTATCTTTAATTCTCTATAGTTAGAAAATGATATGCCTCAGTATAGGATTTTTAAAAATTAATTTAAAATAATTTTATGTATCCTGTTTGGTGTTCTCTGAGCTTCCTGGGTCTTTGGTTTGGTGTCTGACATTAATTTGGAGAAATTCCCAATCATTATTGTTTCGGTTATTTCTTCTGTTCATTTCTCTTTTTTCTCTCCTCTTGTTATTCCCATTATGCATATGTCACACATTTTGTAGTTGTCCCACAGTCCTTGGATATTTTGTTCTGTTTTTCTTTTCTTTTTTTTTTCTGTTTTCAGTCTTTGTTCTTTTGCTTTTCAGTTTTGAAAGTTTCTATTGAGATACCCTATATATAGCTCAGAGATTCTTTCCTCAGCCATGTCCAGTCCACTAGTAAGCCCATTAAAGGCATTCTTCATTTCTGTTACTGTGTTTTTGATCTCTAGTATTTCTTTTTGTTTCTTTCTTAGGATTTTCATCTCTCTGCTTACATTGCCTATTTATTCTTGCACACCATCTACTTTATCCACTAGCACTCTTAGCATATTAATCATAGTTATTTTAAATTTCTTGCTGATAATTCCAACATCCTTTCCATGTCTGGTTCTGATAATTTCTCTGTTTCTTCAAATTGTGTTTTTTGCCTGTCAGTATGCCTTTTTATTATTTTTCATTTTTGGTTACCCAGACATCATGTACTAAATAAAAGGAACTGCTATAAGTAGGTCTTTAGTAATGTGGTGGTGAGGTGTTAGGGGTAAAGCATTCTATAAGTCCTAGGATTAGGTCTCAGTCTTTTACAGCCTGTGCCTCTGGACTGTGAACTTCACAAGTGTTTTTTCTCTCAGTTTTTTTCTCCCCACCTTAGGTGGGACAGGATGGTTAGAGATGGCTGAAGTTGATAATACCTCTGCAGGTTAGGCTTTGGTTAACTAATTTCTCCTTAGGGCAGGCATTGTTAAGAAGTATGAAGTGCTCTGGTGTATTTCAAAATGGTTTCTTTCCCCCTCCCACTGTTGGAAGCATGAGGAGATTTCTCTCTGATGTTTACTGGGGGAATTAAGTTCCTGGAGGCAAATCTCACAATATTGTGCCCCACACCCCATGATTGGATCCCCTGGAGTCCTTAACTCTTGAGTTGTCCACACTGAGCCTCCAGCGATTTGCCAATTACAGTTCACGTTTTCCTACCACGCTGCTAATTTCCATGGTGGTTTCTGCTCATGAGTGGCTGCCCCACTAAGTTATTATTCTCTGTATTCGCCTATCCATCTCTCCAATCTTGAGGGCATGGTTTGCCCTTTTTCCCTCTCTTATGAATCTAAGAAGGGTTGCTGATTTTTCAGTCTGTTCAGCTTTTTATTTGTTGTTAAGATAGAGTAGTGACTTCCTAGCTCCTTACATGCAGAACAAGAAACTGAGCTTTTCTTTTATGTCTTTCAGTAAAATGGACCTCAGTAGGATCTCATCCATGTTTGTTTGATTTGATAAGCAAGCCAACGATATTTATTAAATGTTTGCTGTGTGCCCAGCTATGTGCTAGAGGAAGGAGGAAGCTACAGAGTATAGGAGAGTGAAAGGTAGTTATGATTATATGAGGGGGCAGAATGGCTGCTTCTCTCGGTCTCTTAGTAAGGATCCTGGATTTCAAAGAATCTTATAGTTATTTGGTTGCAGGCAACATTAGGGACCACCTAATCCAGATGCTCTCCATGTGACAATTCATAATGACCCCCTTCAGAGGTCATGGACTTTTTATCGAGCTGAAACTATGTTTCCCTGTAACTCTGGTTCTGTTGTCTAGACAACACAGACCAGGTCTATTTCAGGAAAAGAGTGTTCCACAAAAGGGACGGTAGTCTTAGTTAGGATAACAGCTAATATAGAATGATTGCTTACTCAATGCTAAGTACTATGCTTAGCATTTTAAATAGTGTATTTCTTTTAATGTAACAGATCTTCTCAGGAAGCACAGTACTATTATTATTACCCCCACTTTATAGCTGAAGCTGTTTCTAAAGGTCGTTGACTAAGCTGTGGAGCTTGTCTTCGCCCTCTCGTCTATCTGTGGTGGCTAAGAGTCCTAGCCCTTACCCATTAGGCATACTGCCTTTTAGGCCACTGGGACAGCACCTCCATTGCTCCCAGGCTACATGTTAAAAGAAAAGAGGAAAAGACCTAAGATTTTCCTTGCCTCCCTCAGTTTTGCCCAGGACTTAATCTGGAGTCTTAACTGCTTTTCGAGTTCCTGATTTAACAAGTACTGAAAGATGATGTTTAAAGATTGTTTAAACCCTGGGTCTGTGGAGTGAGCAGTTTCATAGATTGAAATTTCATAGTTTCAGTGAGCAGGCCCATGTTCACACTCAGGTATTTTTGGATTCTGGTGATATTGGTATTTTTGCTGAGGTCTTTTCTTACTTGGGGAAAATATCCAGATGAGGTGGAAAGGGCTCCGTGAAAGTTTAAACTCCTGTTGTTTTCTGGGTTTCTGTTCTATATATGTGGTTCCTATATTTTCGTTGACAGGTGTATGTAAATCCTTGCCTCTTTCTCTTCACTTGTCTTACGTTTTCCCTTGCTGTGTTTCTCTACTATAACCTTTCTTAACATAAAAACAATATGTATTTTAACTTATACAATGAATTAAGCTTTAAATAGTTTTTGTTATTCATATAAAAGGCAGATAAGTAGGAGTTATTATATCTTCCTCTTAAACATAAAATTACTTTAAAAAAATGCAAAAACAACAGAACCAGGTGTCTTGTATCTGTTTTTTTCTTTCTCTTTGTTTCCTTTTCCTGTAGATTACTAGTCCTTGATTTTAAAAAAGCTAAAGTTCTACAGACCTGTTTTAAGAGATAATTAAGCCTGAGCTGTTTTTTTCTTTAATCTGGGACCTGGAGAACTCAGAAGGGTTGGGGAGAGATTGGTAGAATCTATTCATTTGTCCTGATCTTTAGAATAATTCTAAATTAAAGAGACTATCTGAAAACAAAACCTTCAGGTTTTACTCCAGATATTGAAAAAGGTTATTAAATATTCAATCTTTTGGGGTCTAAAACCCAACTTAGTTGGTGATGTGGGGGTAGGAAAAATACTTTTCCTCTATCCATCTTAGGCTCTTGTCTGGTCTCTGAACAAAAGACAGATTAACAAGAGAAAAACACAAGAATTTATTTAATGTAAGTTTTATGTGCCCCAGGGGCCTTCATAAGGAAATGAAAACTCCAAGAAGCAGTTAAACTTGGGTGTTTTTATGCCGGGTTTGAGAAGAGCGCAAAGTCATGGGAAAACGTGCTAGGACAAAGGGTATGAGCTAAGTGTAGTAAACGGGCAAACTGAGCAAGGCCTGCATTTAGATTACTCTTGGCCTCCCTGTCTTTGGAGAGAAGGATGCTCCTTTCCTCTGCAAATAGGGAGGGCACGTCTCACATGAGTGTCTTATAATCTGCTTCAGGGGATGGTCCGAAAGCCCTTTCTGCACCTGTTGTTTCTCAGATGCCTTCAGCTTGAGATACTCAATATACCAAGTTGCCATATTTTGGGGTAGTGTTTCTTGAATTCCATCAGTGATTAAGAGAAAAAAAATGCCCATTAGAAAAATATTAATGAACATGCATTATCCAATTTTATTACTATCACTGGTAGCTGTCCTATCATATGTAGCTCCTGAATAGAATTAATTATACATGTTTTATTCTGAGTGTTTTTCTCAGAATTCCATAGTGAGATTTACCACATTTTGGAATAAAAAGCCAAGAACACTCAGATATGTGTAAATTTTGCTTCTGAGTACTTTGAAATATATCCTACCCTGTTTTTTGTCTGTATCATTTTGTTGTTAACCTTTCCAATTTGGTATAAACAACAACAGCAACAATGCAAAAATTGTATTCATGCTGAAAGTTACTAAGTAAAACCTGCCAAAATGGCACCTGAGTACTGTTGCCATGGGGACAGGATATAGGAGAGGAATGAGTGAATCTTGAAATGGTAGAAAGATAATAAGTGAATTGTTCTTCAGAAAACTTTTGTGATTAAGACATGTTAAATTTGTGCTTTTTTTAAAATTAAAGTTTATTGGGGTGATAATTGTTAGTAAAGTTATATAGATTTCAGGTGTACAATTCTGTATTACATCATCTATAAATCCCATTGTGTGTTCACCACCCAGAGTCAGTTCTCCTTCCATCACCATATATTTGATCCCCCTTACCCTCATCTACCACCCCCTCCCCCACTTATCCGCTGGTAACCACTAAACTATTGTCTGTGTCTATGAGTTTCTGTTTCTCATTTGTTTGTCTTGTTCTTTTGTTGTTTTTGGTTTATATACCACATATCAGTGAAATCACATGGTTCTCTGCTTTTTCTGTCTGACTTATTTCGCTTAGCATTACAATCTCAAGATCCATCCATGTTGTCACAAATGTTCCTATATCATCTTTTCTTACCGCCGAATAGTATTCCATTGTGTATATATACCACAACTTCTTTATCCATTCCTCTATCGAAGGACATTTTGGTTATTTCCATGTCTTGGCCACCGAAAATAAAGCTGCAATGAACATTGGAGCACACATGTCTTTATGGATAAATGTTTTCAACTTTTTTGGGTAGATACCCAGGAGAGGGATTGCTGGGTCATATGGTAATTCTGTTCATAATTTTTTGAGGAACCTCCACACTGCCTTCCATAGTGGCTGCACCAGTCTGCATTCCCACCAACAGTGTATGAAGGTTCCTTTTTCTCCACAGCATCTCCAACACTTGTTACTATTTGTCTTGTTGATGATGGCCATTCTAATTGGGGTGAAGTGATATCTCATTGTGGTTTTTATTTGCATTTCTCTGATGATTCGTGATTTTGAGCATTTTTTTCATATGTCTATTTGCCATTTGTATGTCCTCTTTGGAGAAATGTCTCTTCAGGTCCTTGGCCCATTTTTTAATTGGGTTGTTTGTTTTTTTGTTGTTGAGTTGCATGAGTTCCTTGTATATTTTGGATATTAGCCCCCTATCAGAGGAACTGTTTGCAAAAATCTTCTCCCATTCAGTTGGTTGCCTCTTTATTTTGTCGATGGTTTCTTTTGCTGTGCAGAAGCTTTTTAGTTTAATATAGTCCCATTCATTTATTTTAGCTTTTACTTCCCTTGCCTTTGGAGTAAAATTCATGAAATGTTCTTTGAACCCGAGGTCCATAAGTTTAGTACCTATGTTTTCTTCCATGCAGTTTATTGTTTCTGGTCTTATGCTTAAGTCTTTGATCCATTTTGAATTAATTTTGGTACATGGTGACAGATAGCAGTCCATTTTCATTCTTTTGCATGTGGCTTTCCAATTCTGCCAGCACCATTTATTGAAGAGGATGTCCTTTCTCCATTGTATGTTTTCTGCTTCTTTGTCAAAAATTATCTGTCCATATTTGTGTGGTTTTATTTCTGGGTTCTCAGTTCTATTCCATTGGTCTATGTGTCTGTTTTTCTGGCAATACCATACTGTTTTGATTACTGTAGCCCTGTAGTACAAGCTAAAGTCAGGGAGTGTGATACCTCCAGTATTGTTCTTTTTCCTTAAGATTGCTTTGGCTATTCGGGGTCTTTTGCCGTTCCAAACAAATCTAATGATTTTTTGTTCTATTTCTTTAAAAAATGCCATTGGGATTTTGATGGGGATTGCATTAAATCTGTATATTGCTTTGGGTAATATGGCCGTTTAACTATGTTGATTCTTCTAATCCATGAGCATGGAATGTCTTTCCATTTCTTTGTGTCTTCTTCAATTTCTTTTAAAAATGTCTTATAGTTTTCAGTATATAGGTCTTTCACATTCTTGGTTAAGTTCATTCCTAGGTATTTTATTCGTTTTGCTGCAAATGCAGAAGGAATTGCTTTTTTATTTCTTTTTCTGAGATATCATAGTTAGTATGTAGGAATGCAATGGACTTTTGTATGTTGATTTTTGTAACCGGCATCTTTACTGTATTTGTTGATTGTTTCTAATAGCTTTTTGGTAGAGTCTTTAGGATTTTCTATATATAGCATCATGTCATCTGCAAAGAGTGATAATTTAACTTCTTCGTTCCCAATTTGGATGCCTTTTATTTTTTTCTTGCCTGATTGCTCTGGAGAGGACTTCCAACACTATGTTGAAAAGCAGAGGTGATAGGGGACAGCCCTGTCGTGTTCCTGAACGTAAAGGGCTTAAGTTTTTCACCATTTATTATGAGATTAGTTGAGGGTTTGTCATATATGGCCTTTATTATGTAAAGGTATTTTCCTTCTATACCTATTTTATTAAGTGTTTTAATCATAAATGGATGTTGTATCTTGTCAAATGCTTTTCTTGCATCAATTGACATAATCATATGATTTTTGTTCTTTATTTTGTTTATGTGACGTATCACATTGATGGATTTGTGGATGTTGAACCATCCTTGTGCTCCTGGGATGAACCCCTCTTGGTCATGATGAATAATCTTTTTAATGCATTGTTGCATTCGATTTGCTAGAATTTTGTTTAGTATTTCTGCATCTGTATTCATCAGAGATATTGGTCTGTAGTTTTCTTTTTTTGTGTTGTCCTTACCAGGTTTTGGTATCAGGGTAATGTTGGCCTCATAAAATGAGTTGGGGAGTACTGTCTCTTCTTCAATTTTTTGGAAGAGTTTGAGCAGGATTGGTATTAGATCCTCTTTGAAGGTTTGGTAGAATTCACTAGTGAAGCCATCTGGTCCTGGACTTTTGCTTTTGGGAAGGTTTTGGATGACTGATTCAATTTCGTTATTGGTGATCGGTCTGTTTAGATTTTCCAGTTCTTCATGGTTCAGCCTTGGAAGGCTATATGTTTCTAAGAACTTGTCCATTTCTTCTAGGTTATTGAATTTGGTGGCATATAGTCCTTCATAGTATTCTTGGATGATCCTCTGCATTTCTGTGGTGTCCATGATAACGTCCCCTTTTTCATTTCTGATTTTGTTAATTAGTGTCTTCTCTCTTTTTATCTTAGTGAGCTTAGCCAAGGGTTTGTCAATTTTGTTAATCTTTTCAAAGAACCAGCTCTTTGTCACATTAATTTTTTCTATTGTCTTTTTGTTCTCGATTTCATTAATTCTGCTCTGGTTTTTATTATTTCCTTTCTTCTGCTGACCTTGGGTTTCATTTGTTCTTTTTCTAGTTCTTTGAGGTATAACGTAAGGATAATCTTTTTTGCGATTTTTCTTGTTTCTTTGAGATAGGCCTGTAATGAGATAAATTTCCCTCTTAAAAACTGCTTTCGCTGCTTCCAAAAAATTTTGGTAAGATATATTTTCATTGTCATTTGTTTCTATGTATCTTTTGATCTCTTCTCTAATTTCTTCTTTGACCCAGTCGTTCTTTAAAAGTATGCTGTTTAATTTCCATGTATTTGTGGTTTTTCCTGCTTTCTTTTTGCAGTTGATATCCAATTTCAAAGCCTTGTGATCAGAGAATATGCTTGGTATGATTTCAATCTTCTTAAATTTGCTGAGGATGGTTTTATGTCGCAATATATGGTCTATCCTTGAGAATGTTCCGTGTACACTAGAAAAGAATGTATAGTCTGATGTTTTAGGATGAAGGTCTCTATAAATGTCAATTATGTCCATTTCATCGAATGTGTCGTTTGGGGCTGCTATTTCATTATTTATTTTCTGTTTGGATGATCTATCCATAGCTGTCAATGATGTATTTAAGTTCCCTAGTATAATTGTGTTTTGGTCAATTTCTCCCATTAGTTCTGTTAGTAGTTGCTTGGTATATTTAAGTGCTCCCTGATTGGGGGCATAAATATTGATGAATGTTATGTCTTCTTCTTTTATAGTCCCCTTTACCATTATGAAATATCCATCTTTGTCTCTTGTTTCCTTTTTCACCCTGATGTCTGTTTCATCTGATATCAGTATAGCTACATCTCTGGATACCATTTGCTTGGAGTGTCAGTTTCCACCCTTTCATTTTGTGTCTATGCTTGTCCTTATAGCTGAGATGTGTCTCTTGGAGACAGCATATGGTTGGGTTTAGTTTTTTGATCCAATCTGCTACTCTGTGCCTTTTTATTGGTGAGTTCAGTCCATTTACATTTAGGGTGATTATTGATATGTGAGGATTTCCTATCATTCTATCTTTAGTTTTCTGGTAAGACTGTGTCTGTATTGTATCTTTGCCTCTTTGTGGTTGTCTATTATTTCTGTGTGGTGGTATTCTATGATGTTTCCCTCCATTTATTCTTTCATTACAGTATATATTTCAGTTCTGGATTTTTTTTTTGAGTGGTTACCCTTAAGTTTATGTAAAAGAAAGTTTGGTATTCTTCAGCATGCCTACTTTTTCCATTCCCATGTACCATTTCAGACTTTTACACTCCACCTTTTTATGGTTTGGTTGCCACAAACTGTCCCTGTTGATGGTGGTCGAAAGCCTCTTTTAGTATTTCTTGTAGTGCAGGTCGTGTATTAGAAAATTCCCTCAGCTTCTGTATGTCTGGAAAGGTCTTTATTCCTCCTTCATATCTAAAGGATATCTGTTGGGTATATTATTCTTGGCTCATAATTTCTCTCTTTCAATAGTTTGAATATTTGGTTCCACTTCTTCCTGGCTTGTAGAGTTTCTGCTGAAAAATCTGATGATAATCTAATGGGCTTTCCTTTGTAGGTTACCGTCTTCTTTTCCCTGGCTGCCTTGAGGATTCTTTCTTTGTCGTTGATTTTTGACAGCTTCAGTACAATGTGCCTTGGAGAAGGTCTGATGGGGTTGTGGTAATTAGGTGTTCTATTTGCTTCTTGGATTTGAGGATCCAGTTCTTTCCACAAGTTTGGGAAGTTCTCATATATTTGTGCTTTTGGTGGCTGTTTTTTGACAAAACAAAAAAGCAGTAGCAACAACAAAGAATATCACTAAATTCCTAAGTCAAATAACTTCAACTTAAATGACCGTTGATTTGTGTGTGCCCATTGGTTGTGATAATTACCTAGATTTCTCTGTAAAGAAGTGTTCCTGGGTTAGATGACATCTGACATGATTACAAATTAACATCGTGCAATCTCATTTTCTACTCCTGAAGAAAATATGGGATTTATCTGACATCTTTTCAAATATTGTGTATTAACCTAGAGGAGAAAAGGAGGATTTTTCATGTAAGCTGAAGCTGGCACAAGAAACGTGTTCATTCTATCAGAAAATACTTCTATGTTTTACCCTTGCAATTTCTCTGTTCTACAGTATTCCTTCTCTCAGTCCATACTATTTGTCTTGTCTTGAAGCAGTTTATACGGGCAGTGGAAGTTCACTGAGTTGCGTAAAGTGAGTAATTTGGGGTTATGGTTACGACTTTATCATTGCTACTGTGCAATGTATTTGAATATGACAAAGAAAAAAATACGAACTTAAAAATATCTACAATTTTCAGTCCCTACATTCACAGGAGGTAAGGTCCTTATTCACTACAACCAGTGAAGTTTGTATTATGCAGATCAGCAAAAGGGTGGAGCTGTGAAAACTGGATGTTGCTGAGGGCTCTCAAAATCAATTTACATTTAAAATGAATGAATATAATATTCCTCAAAAAAGAATAAGGCATCAGGGAGAGAGGAGTAAGGGAGAAAGTTAAAGTAAGCTGATTTGGGGAGAAGGGAGATATAGAAAAGAGAGAATTTCTTTAAATTAACTTTATTGACTTATAGTTTTTAAAATTCTTTTTTTTATTATTAGTTTTAGGTGTATAAAACAACATAGTGATTAGACATTAACACATTTACACACCTCACAAAGTGATAACCCCTCCAAGTCTACTATCCATCTGACATCGTACATGCTATTGCAATACCATTGACTGTATTTCCTATGCTGTGCTTTACATCCTATGAATATATATATATATATATATATATATATATATATATATATATGTATATATATATATATGTTGATATTCAATATTATTTTATATTAGTTTCAGGTGTACAGCACAGTGGTTAGGCATGTATATAATTATGAAATGATTTCCCCGATAAGTCTAGTAACCATCTGACACCATATGTAGTTTTACACCATTATTGATATTATTCCCCATACTGTATTGCTAACCTTTTTTGATATCAGAAGGGTTATTCATTATGTATTTGTACCAACTGGATAAACAGTTAAACAAGTTTACTATTTGAAAATGCTGAAAAGGCTGCGTGAAAAAGTTAGATAACCTGAACTTTTTGCAACAATTCATGGCTCTTGCATCACAAAAATGTACCAGCTCACACGGCACTGTCTGTGAGGGACTTCTTAGCCAGTAAACAAATAACTGTATTAGAACACCCTTCCTATTCACCTGACATGGCCCCCCATGACTTCTTTCTTTACCTGAAGATAAAGGAAATATTGAAATGTCTTCCACATTTTGATGACGTTCAGGACATCAAGGGTCATACGACAACAGCTCGGCTGGCCATTCCAGAAAAAGAGTTCCAAAATTGCTTTGAAGGGTGGACTAGGACCTGGCATTAGTGCACAGCTTCCCAAGGGGAATATTTCGAAGGTGACCATAATGATATTCAGCAATGAGGTATATAGCACTTTTTCTAGGATGAGTTCGCGAACTTAATTGTCTGACCTCGTGCGCACACGCTTTTTTGTGTATTCACACATCTTCTTTATCTGTTCATCAATTAATGGACACCTACATTGCTTCCATATCTTGGCTATTATAAATAATTCTGCAATGAATATGGGGGTGCATTTATGTTTTTGAGTTAGTGTTTTCGTTTCTTTGGATAAACATTCTGAAGTGGAATTGCTGGATCATGTGATAGATCATATTCCAGTTCTAATTTTTTGACAAACCTCTGTATTATTTCCCATAGTGCTTGCATCAATTTTCATTCCCACCAACAATGAACAAAGGCTCCCTTTTCTCTACATCCTTGCCAACACTTGTTATTTCTTGTCTTTTTGATAATAACCATTCTAACAGGTGTGAAGTGATATCTCATTATGGTTTTGATCTGTATTTTCCTGTTGATTAGTGATGTTGAGCATCTTTTTATGTACTGGTTGGCCATCTGTATGTCATCTTTGGAAAAATGTCTATTCAAATCCTCTGCCCATTTTTAAATTGAATTGTTTATTTTTTGAAAGTTTTTTATATTTTGAATTTTAACCTCTATCACATATATGATTTGCAAATATTTTCTCCTGTTCATTAGGTTGCCTTTTAATTTTGTTGATTATTCCATTGCTGTGCATAATCTTTTTAATTTGATGCAGTCCCACTTGTTTATTTTTGCTTTTGCTGCCTTCACTTTTGGTGTCAAATCCAAAAAAATCATTGGCAAGACCGATGTCAAGGAGCTTACTGCCTATGTTTTCTTCTAGGAATTTTGTGGTTTCAGGTTTTACATTCAAGTCTTTAGTCCAACTTGAATTAATTTGTGTGCATGATGTAAGATTGTGGTCCTGCTGATAGGCAAAGAAGGTATGATCAACAAGAAATGTTATGGAAAAAAAAAGTGTGTTAGAAAGATTAATTAAAGAGATATAACAAAAAAAAGAAATGCTACAAAATGGCCATTTGAGTTAATTTTTATTTTGGTGTAAGATAGTGGTCCTGCCGATGGGCAAAGAAGGTGTCCATGGTGGTATGGTCAACAAGTAATGTTGTGAAATGACCTTCCACCTGCAGTATTCACATTACTGACCTTGTTTGTTATTTTCCCTCATCATTCACCACTGCTTTTGCACCCCTCTCCTTCCAATACACACACGTACACCATTTTCATTTTGGGTGCTATTATCCCATGGCCCTTATTGCTGCTCAAATCACATGGATTGGGGGTTAAAGTTGGATGGGCAGACACCTCCCCCTACCCAAACCCCTTCTGTGTGTTGTTGAAAAACCTCTTCTGTTTTTTGGATTTTTTTCTGAATAAAAAGATTCTACTAACAAGCTAATAACAACAACAATGACATGCCATAATAAAGACTATATATGACAAGCCCACACCTAACATCATCCTCAATGGTGAGAAGCTGAAAGCTTTTCCTCTAAGATCAGGAACAAGGCAAACATGCCCATTCTCATGACTTTTATTCAACATAGTATTCGAAGTCCTAGCCAGAGCAGTTAGGCAAAGGAAAAGATGTCGTTAAAATTTGAAAGGAAAAAGTAAAACTGTCACTATTTGCATATGACATGATATTGCATATATAAAACTCTAAAGATTCCACCAGAAAACTGTTAGAACTAGTAAGTGAACTTAGTAAAGTTGCAGGATGCAAAATGAATATACAGAAGTCTTTCCATTTCTATACACTAATAATGAACAATCAGAAAGAGAAATTAAGAAAACAGTCGCATTACAATTGCATCAAAAAGAATAAAATACCTAGGAATAAATTTAATTAAGGAGATGAAAGACATACACACTGAAATTATAAGACATTGATGAAAGAAATTGAAGATGACACAAATAAATGGAAAGATATTCTGTGCACATGGATTGAAATAATTAATATTGTTAAAATGTCTAAACTATCCAAAGCAATCTGCAGATTCAATGCAATCCCTATCAAAATTCCAATGACATTTTTCACAGAAATAGAACAAACAATCCTAAAATTTGTATGGAACCACAAAAGACCCCAAAGCAACCTTGAGAAAGAAGAACAAAGCTGGAGGCATCATGCTCCGTGACTTCAAGTAATATTATAAAGCAACAGTAATTAAAACAGTATGACACTGGCATAAAAACAGACACATAGATCAACAGGACAGAATAAAGAGCCCAGGATAAACCCATGCATATATGGTCAATTAATTTTCGGCAAAGGAGTGAAGAACATACAATGGAGAAAGCACAGTTGCTTCAGTTAATGGTGTTGGGAAAACTGGGCAGCCACGTGCAAAAGAATAAAGTTCACTCTTATAAGTCAATTCACACTCATCATGAAGGATGCCTTTGAAATGTGGGTAATGATTATTTTCAGAAACTGTTTCTTAGATGATAGATGTCTGCAGGTTCCAGAATGATTTGCCACCCAATTCTGCCACAAAATTGCTCTTATACACTTTCTACAATGAAAGCTACTCAACAATGAATTGGCACGCCTCATTGTCATTGGAAATGTTCAAGAACAAGATGAACAACCCACTGTTTTGGATGTTATAGAGAAGATGCCTATGCGTTTAGAAGCCATCACCACCCAGGACTTTTCAAATTCAAACACTCTATAACTTAAGGTAACTCTAGTTTTTCTGGATTGAAGCATAAAGTCCATGTCATAATCTCTCATTACAATATATGCTAATGCTTTCATCAATAGTTCATGGAGTGTGATGATAGAATGTCTGTACATGAATTTATTGGCTAATCTAGCAGAAGAGAGCTAGTTATCATGAGCAGTCAGATGGAGAAAAATGATTATAAAGAAGGATTTTTCTGCTTGAATAAATGAATGTCAAAATTAAATCACTTTTACTAAGAAAAGCATATAAAATTCAGAAAAGATGGAGCCAAAACAATGGGAAATGAAGACTAGCCCCTAGTATAATGTTTTAAAAAATTTTTTAAACCTCAATTGAAATACATTTTACATCATGATTCAATACACACACACACACACACACACACACACACACACTTAAATGTAACAAACGTTTCACAGAACAACACTTACCTGTATTACAGGCAATGTACTCTGACATTTTCTATTCTATTCTAGTTTTTAATAATTAATTTTTTATTAATGCACAGCAAAACATAGAAAAGCACATTATCGTAGGTGTAGAGCTTGATGAACTTTTGCACAGTGAACACATCCATGTAACCTATATTTTATTCTATTCTGTTTCATTTTATTACAATTATTTTTTTATTGTGGTAAAATATATATAATAAAAAATTACTATTTTAACCATTTTAAAGCATACAGTTCTGTGACTTTAAGTACATTCACATTGCTGTGTAACCATCACCACCATCCATCTCTAGAACATTTTTCATTACCCCCAACTGAAACTCTCTATTCATTAAGCAATAATCCCTCATTTCCCCTTTCCCCCAGCTCCTAGCAACAATCTTTCTATTTTCTGTCTCTATGAATTTGAAGATTCTAAGTACCTCATATAAGTGGAATCATACAGTATTTGTCTTTTTGTCTCTACTTATTTCATTTGTCATAATGTCCTCCAGGTTCATGCATGTTATGGCATGTGTCATAATTTCCTCTCTTTTTATGGCTGAATAAAATTCCTTTTCGTATATATACCACATTTTATTTATTTACTTGAACACTTGGGTTGCTTTCACCTTTTGGTTATTGTGAATAATACTGCTATGAACAAGGGGGTATAAATATAATTTAAAAAATGCTAATTCCGACACCTTAAATTCATTTTCTTTACCTTGAAAAACACGGGCGTGCTAGTTCACAAATTGAAATCAAATGCACTCTTTCCTTTGAGTCAGATTAAGCTAACCAGGGTACTCACAGACTCTGTATTTTCCTTTCTTGAACTGAGAGGAGCTTCAGTATGTTCCAGAAGGGATAACATAAGAGTTTTCCCTTTAACAATATAAATTGCCAAGCACTGATGACTCCTGGAGAAAATTCCCCTAATTTAGACACCACTCTGACACACACTAAACTTTCTATTGCCTCTTTCTGAAAGTGAGCTAGTTTGGTGGTTCAGCCAGTTTTTTTGGCATGCTCAGGGTTGAGGTGTATCTGAATTGTTACAATGCATACCACTAACCACAATACCAGCCTAACTGGACTTGCTTAGAAAACTTCAGAGAGTCCACATACTGTTCTAAAAGTTGGTTATTGCTTTGCTATGACTAACATATTGTACATCCTTTCAAAGTAAGTCTTTAAAAAACTTTTTTCAATTACAGCTGACATTCAATATTATATTAGTTTCAGGTATACAGTATAGTGATTATACATTTGTAACATACAAAGTGATCCCTCTGATAAGTCTACTATCCCCCCTCGACACCATAAATATTTATTACAATATTATGGACTATATTCCCTATCCAGTACTTTACATCCCCATGACTATTTTGTAACTGCCAACTTGTACTTCTTAATCTTTTCACCTTTTTCACTTTGCCCCCTAAACCCCTCCCATCTGGCAACAGTTTGTTCTCTGTACCTATGAGTTTGCTTCTGTTTTGATTATTTGTTTATTTTGTTTTTAGATTCCACATATAAGTGAAATCATATGGTATTTTTCTTTGTCTGACTTATTTCATTTAGCATAATACCCTTTAGGTCCATCCATGTTGTTGCAAATAGTAAGATTTTATTCTTTTTTATGGCTGAGTAATATTCCATTGTATATTTGTACCACATCTTCTTTATCCAATCATCTATTGATGGATATTTAGGTTGTTTTTATATCTTGATTATTGCATATGAAATGTCCTTATTTGTTTCTTATTATAGCCTTTGTTTATTTTGTCTATTTGGTCTGATATAAATATTGCTACCTCAGCTTTTTTTCATTTCTATTTGGCTTTACTTTCAGTCTCTGTGTGTCTTTTGATCAAATGTGGGTCTCTTGTAGGCAGCATATGTATGGGTTTTTTTTTTCTTACCCATTCAGCCATCCTATGTCTTTTGATTGGAGCACTTAATCCATTTACATTTAATTATTGAGGTATGTAGCTATTGCCATTTTATTATTTATATTTTTGTTTTCTCTTCTTCCCAAGGAAGTCCTTTTAACATTTCTTGTAATACTAGTTTGGTGGTAATGAACTCCTTTAGCTTTTTTTCGTCTGGGAAACTTTTTATCTGTCCTTCAATTCTAAATGATAGCTTTGCTGGAAGAGTAATCTTGGATGTAGGTCCTGACTTTTCATCACTTTGAATATTTCCTGCCAATCCCTTCTGGCCTGCAAAGTTTCTGTTGAGAAATCAGCTGTCATTTCTATGGGGGCTTCCTTGTTGGTAAATAACTGCTTTTCTCTAGCTGCTTTTAAGATTCTCTCTTTGTATTTAACCTTTGGCATTTTAATTATAATGTGTCTTGGTGTGGGCCTCTTTGGGGTCATCTTGTTTGGGATTCTCTGTTTCTTGGGCTTGTATAGCTATTTCCTTCACCAAGTTAAGGAAGTTTTCAGTCATTATTTCTTCAAATACGTTTTCAATTCCTTGCTCTCTCTCTCCTCCTTCTCGTACCCCTACAATGTGAATGTTGGTGTGCTTGATGTTGTTCCAGTGGTTTTGAAAAACTATTTTCATTTTTAAAAATTCTGTGGTCTGAAGCTTGACACTGATTGTGTTGGTTTGGGGACCTCTTGGGAGGGGTTCCAGTGCAAATCTAGGTCAGCGACTGCCTGTGCCTGACCTGGGGCCACCTGGTAGTAGCTACAAAGTGATCTGTGGTTTATAGATGGCTGTGCTGGGCTTGGAGGTACCTGAGAGAGGCTATACAATCCAAGGCCAGCTGCCACTAGTGCTGGGCTTAGGGCCACTTAGAAAAATGTACAGGAACACCTAGGCCAGCTGCTGCTTATTTGTGGGTTTGTGGACCTTTGAAAGATTTTAGGAAAGTATTTAGTGTGGGCTGAGGCCAGCAGCTTATAAGGAACAGCTGCTGAAATGGGTTCCACCTGGTGTGCAGGTTGAGTAAAGTGGGTTCTCAGGGAATCACCAGGGTGGGACGAGTTTGATGGATACTCAGATTTGCTCCCGTAGGCTGGGTGGAGGGAGGGCTGAACAAAGGAACAATGGCATCTGCCAGTACTTTTGTCCTGAGAGAGCTGCCCCTCCAGCCCTCACTCCAAAGCCAAATAATTCATTTTCTCCCCTGTATGTCTCTGATGCTTTTTGAGCTGCTGCCCTAGTACTGGAGCTCAGAGTAGTGAGTCTGTCAGGGAAAAAGTCTATTCACAGGTCTTTTAAGAGATATTCCTGGGATTCCAGCAGCCCTCCAGCTCATGAGGACAGAATCTGCACTGATTTCCACAGCTAGATATTGTGGGAATTCCTTTTCCCAACACTGGTGGAAGGCTGGTGTGGAGCTGGGACCCCTAATTCCTCAAAGGGTCTTCTGCAGTTGAGATATCCATCCCAATTCTTAACAACCACATGTGGGTGTGGAACCAACCCATTTCACATCTCCATCCCTCCTACCAGTCTCAGTGTGGCTTCTTTATGTCATTACTTAAAGGACTTCTGTTCAGCTAGTCTTCAGGTGGTTCTCAAGGGTGGTTGTTGTAATTTTGATGTGGTTGTGGAAGGAGGTGAGAACAGACTTCACCTACTCCACCATCTTAACTGGAAGTCTCAAAATAAATCTTGTTAAGAGAAAATATTTCCCTAAGCCATCAGTTGGCTATTGTTGCTTAATAAATCACCAAAAAATGAGTAGCTTTACACAACAGTAGGTCTTCGGGTTGGTGATTGGGCTGACTTAGCTTAGTATTCCTGCTATCTCTTCTGGGGTCACTCATATGTCTGTAATCATCTATCATCTCCACAAGGGTCTTCTTCATATGTACTTACTGTGTTGTGCCTCTCTCCACCGGTCTCACCACCTCATGGAGGCTAGACCAGGCTTCTTTACATGGAAGATTCAGTGTTCTGAGAAAGAGAGAAGGAGCTATAGGGCCTTTGGAGGCTTAGGCTCAGAAGTCCTGCAGTATCACTTTGTCCACATTCTATTAGCCAAAGCAAGTCACAAACCAGCCCAGATTCCAGGGGAGGAGAAATGAACTCTACCTATTGATGATGAGAGCAGCAAAGTTACATTGTAAAAGAATGTGGACACAGAGATGGGAGGAATTACCTTAACCACCTTTGCCAACAATCTCCATACCCTACTCTTATTGCTAAAAGGTAAGGTTTGACCCCACGTCATGACTTCTGATAATGTGCCCTACAGATCCAGCTGCACACATACAAAATGATGTACATACAAGATTATCCACTGTAGCACTCTTTGTGATTAGAAACAACCCAAGTATCCATTAATAGGAGACTGTACACCAACATGACAGGATAGCATGCAGCTATAAGAGGAATTAGGAAGCTTTTGTTTTGACACAGAAAGATCTCTAGGTTATATTGTTGACCAACAAAAGTCAAAGTGCTGAAGAATATATACTGTGTCCCAAAATTCTTAGTGCAGTTTTAAACCGTAATATCAGAAATAGAAATGCTATAAACTTAAAACAAACAAACAAAAAAAAAACAGGATTTGAAAACGTAATTGTGTACATTTCTTGTTCACTTATTTAGTCTTGTGAATTTAGAGTAATAAATCTTAACTTTAATGCTTTTGTTTCAGTCTGTATTTGTTATCTCCAGCCAGAGATATTGAAACAAAATTGAAATAAAATTTATTATTTAAAATCCACATGGCTAAATAAGTATAAAAGAGATTCAAATAATAAAACTTTCAAATCACTATTTTGGTAAGTTTCTAGTATTTATACTTCCGAGGTTTTTAAAACCTAAAACTACACCAAGACTTTTGGGACACCCTATACAGAGTGTGCTAACTTTTGCTTGTGAAAATAAGTTGTGTTAGTTTCCTGCTATTTTTGTAACAAATTACCACAAATTTATTGGTGTAAAACAATACAGATTTATTTTCTGCTAGTTCTGGAGTTCAAAAGTCTAAAATGGATCAGTAGGCCTGTGTTCCTTCTGGAAGCTCTAGGAGAGGATCCATTTCCTTTTCCAGTTTCTGGAGGGTGCCTATATTTCATGGCTCATAGCCCCATTCTCCATCTTCAAAACCAGCAATGCAGTGTCTTCCAATCTTTCTCTTTTTTTTCTGTCATTGACCTTCCTGCCTCCTTCCTGTAATGATGCTTGTGATAGGATTGAGCTCATCTGGGTAATCCAGGATAATCTCCCAATCTCAAAATCATTCACTTAATCACATTTCCAAAGTCCCTTTTGCCACGTAAGTTAACATATTCACAGGTTCCAGGGATAAGGACATGGACATCTTCGGGGGCCAATATTCTGACTACCACATAAATATATTTATTTTTGCTTGTATTTGCATAAAGAAACACTGGAAGAATATATAAGAATGTAATAAAAATTGTTACATATGCGGTCAGTGGGGAATGAGAACAGGGTAGAAATGAGAATTCTAAATGTATATCATTTTTATATGAATTTGATACCTGAATATACGAATGTATCAGCTATTCAAAATAAAATTAATAACTATTCAAAAGGTAGGGCCTATTGAGTTTTATTTTATTTTATTTTTATTTTATTATTTTTTAAACTTTTTTTTAATTAGTTTCAGGTGCACAAAACAATGTAATAGTTAGACATTTATCATTTCTATCCCTCACACAGTGACAACCCCCCTCCGCAATCCACTACCCCCTAATATTGCACACGGCCATTACATTTCCACTGGCTCTATTCCTAATGCTGTACTCCATTTCTTGTAATTATATATGTAAAAAATTGTAGTTGACATTCATTATTGTTCAGCTTCAGCTTCTTCAGGTGTACAGTGCAGTGATCAGGCATCTACATCATCCTTGAGGTGGTCTCCCTAACGAGACAAGTGTCCATCGGATACCCTCCAAATTTTTACAACATTATTGATTACATTCCACAAATTGACTTTCATATCCCTGTGGCAATCTTGTGGATACCAACTGTGCTTTCTAATTCCCTCACCTTCCTCTTTATCCTCACCACCCCTCCCATCTAGCAACCCTCAGTTTTTCCACTATGTCTCTGAGACTGTTTCTGATTAGTTCATTCATTTATTCTTTTCTTTAGATTCCACATATAAGTGAGATCATATGGTATTTGTCTTTCTCTGTCTGACTTATTTCACTTACCATAGTGTTCTTTAGGTCCATCCATATTGTTGCAAATGGTAAGATTTCATTTTTTATGGGTGCGTAATACTCCATTGTATAAATGTACCACGGTTTCTTAATCCAGTCATCTACCGATGGGCATTTCAGTTGTTTCCAGGTCTTGGCTATTGTGTATAGCGCTGCAATAAACATAGGCGTGCACAAATTTTTTTAAATTAGAGTTTTGGATTTTTGTGGATAGATACCTAGGAGTGGAATTGTTGGATCATAAGATAGTTCCATTTTCAAATATTTGAGCTACCTCTATACTGTTTTCCACAGTGGCTGAACCAATCTGCAATCCCTTTTCTCCACATCCTTGCCAGCACTTGTTTGTTGATTTATTGATGATAGCAATTTTGACTGGGGTGAGTGGTATCTCATTGTGGTTTTTATTTGCATTTCTCTAATGATTAGTGAGGTTGAGCATTTTTTCATGTCTGTTAGCCATCTGTATGTCCTTTTTAGAAAAATGTCCCTTCATGTCCTCTGCCCATTTTTTAATTGGGTTGTTTGTTTTTTGGAGTTGAATTGAGTGAGTTTCCTTATAAATTTGGGATATTAACCCCTTATCAGATATATCATTGGCAAATATCTTCTCCCATTCAGTAGGCTCCCTTTTTGTTTTATTGATGGTTTCCTTTGCTGTGAAAAAACTTTTTAGTTTGATGTAACCCCACATGTTTGTTTTTTCTCTTCCCTTGAGCGAGGGGATATATCAGTAAAAATCTTACTCCGGGTAATGTCTGCAAAGTTTCTTCCTATGTTTTCTTCTAGGAATTTTATGGTTTCAGATCTTACATTTAAGTCTTTAATCCATTTTGAATTTATTCTTGTGTATGGTGTAAGGAGGTGGACAAGCTTCATTTTTTTTGCATGTGTCTGTCCAGGTTTCCCAGCACCATTTATTGAATAGACGGTCTTTACCCCAGCGTAAATTCTTGCTTCCATTGTCGTAGATTAAATGACCATATAGGCATGGATTTATTTCTGGGCTCTCTATTCCATTACATTGATCTATGTGTCTGTTTTTATGCCCGTACCATGCTGTTTTGATTATTGTAGTCTTGTAATATAATTGATGTCAGGAATCGTTACACTCCCACTTTGTTCTTGTTTTTCCAGATTGCCGAGGGGTCTTTTATGGTTCCATATAAATTTTAGGATGATTTGTTCTAGTTCTATGAAAAATGTCCTTGGTAGTTTGATAGGAATTGCATTGAATCTGTATATTACCTTAGGGAGTATGGACATTTTAACTACATTAATTCTTTCTATCCATGAGCATGGTATGTGTTTCCATCTATTTGTATCTTCTTTAACTTCTCTCTTCAGTGTCTTATAATTTTCTGAGTACAGATCTTTTACTTCTTGGTTAAATTTATTCCCAGGTATTTTACTGTCTTTGAAGCAATTGTAAATGGGATTGTTTTCTTAATTTCTCTTTCTGATATTTTATTATTGGTATATACAAATGTAACTGATTTCTGAATATTAATTTTGTATCCTGCTACTTTACTAAATTTATTTATCAGTTCTAATAGTTTTTTGGTGGAGTCTTTAGGGTTATATATATATATATATATATATATATATATATATATATATATATATATATATACACAGTATCGTGTCGTCTGCATATAATGACAATTTTACTTCCTCCTTACCAATTTGGATGCCTTTTGTTTCTTTTTCTTGTCTGATTGCTGTGGCTAGAACTTCCAGCACTATGTGGAATAGAACTGGAGAAAGTGGGCAAACTTGCCTTGTTCCTGATCTTAGGGGGAATGGTTTTAGCTTTTCCCCATTGAGTATGATGTTAGCTGTGGGTTTATCATATATGGCCTTTATTATGTTGAGATATAGTCCCTCTATTCCCCCTTTCTTAAGAGTTTTTATCATAAATGGCTGCTGGATTTTATCAAATGCTTTTTCTGCATCTATTGATACGATCATGTGATTTTTATTTTTCATTTTGTTAATGTGGTGTATCACATTCATTGATTTGCGGATGTTGAAAACCACCCTTACATACCAGGAATGAATCCCACTTGATCATGGTGTATGATCTATTTAATGTATTGCTGGATTCTGTTCGCTAATATTTTGTTGAGGATTTTTGCATCTATGTTCATTAGAGATATCGGCCTGTAGTTTTCTTTTTTTTTGTAGTATCTTTGTCTGATTTTGGGATCAGGGTGATAGTGGCCTCATAATCCTTCTGGATTTTTTGGGATAGCTTGAGGAAAATAGGTGACAATTCTTTTTTGACTGTTTTGTAAAATTCACCTGTAAAGCCATCTGGTCCAGAGCTTTTGTTTGTTGGGAGCTTGTTGATTACTGATTCAATATCCCTGGTGGTAATTAGTCTATTCAAGTTTTCTGTTTCTTCTTGAGTTAGCCTTGGAAGGTTGTATGCTTCTAGAAAATTGTCCATTTCTCCCAGATTGTCAATTTGTTGGCATATAGTTGCTCATAGTAATTTCTTAAATTTTTTTTGGTATTTCTGTGGTGTCTGTTGTCCCTTCTCCTCTTTCATTTCTGATTTTATTAATTTGGGTCCTCTATTTTTTTTGATGAGTCTGGCTAAAGGTTTGTCAATTTTGTTTATCTTCTCTAAAAACGAACTCTTGGATTCATTTATCTTTCGTACTGTTTTTCTGGTTTCTATTTCATTTATTTCCACTCTGATCTTTATTATCTCCTTCCTTGTACTCCCTTTGGGCTTATTTTGCTCTTCTTTTTCCAGATCACTTAAGTGTGAAGATAAACTGTTGATTAGTGATTTTTCCTGTTTTTCTTTAGGTAGGCCTGCAATGCTATGAATTTCCCTCTCAGGACTGCTTTCGCTGCATCCCATAGATTTTGGGTCGTCATGTTTTCATTTTCGTTTGTCTCGAGATATCTTTTGATTTTTTCCTTGATCTCATGGTTGACCCATTCATTATTTAGTAACATGTTATTCAGCCTCCATGAATTTGTGTGTCTTCCAGTTTTTTTCCTGTAGTTGATTTCTAATTTCATAACACTGTGGTCAGAGAAGACAATTGGTATGATTTCAATTTTCTTAAATTTATCAAGACTTGTTTTGTGGCCTAATGTGATCTATCTTGGAAAATATTCCATGTGCGCTTGAGAAGAACGTGTATTCTGCAGCTTTGGGGTGAAATGCTCTGAAAATATCAATTAAATCCAAGTGGTCCAATGTGTCATTTAAGGCCGTTGTTTCCATATTGATTTTCTGTCTGGAAGACCTGTCCCTTGTCAGAGGTGTGTTGAAGTCCCCTACTATGATAGTGTTACTGTTGATCTCTGTCTTTATGTTAGTCAATATCTGTTTTATATATTTAGGTGCTCTTATGTTGGGTACATAGATGTTTACTAGGGTTATGTCCTCTTGTCAGATCGATCCCTTTATTATTATATAGTGCCCATCTTTGTCTTTTAATATAGTCTTCATTTTAAAGTCTATTTTGTCAGATATAAGTATTGTTACACCAGCTTTTTTCTCATTTCCATTTGCATGAAATATCTTACTCCAACCCTTCACTTTCAGCCTGTGTGTGTCTTTTGATTTGAGGTGAGTCTCTTGTATACAGCATACACAAGGGTCTTGTTTTCTTATCCACTCAGCCACCTATGTCTTTTGATTGGAGCATTTAATCCATTTACATTTAAAGTGATTATTGGGAGGTACATAGATATTGCCAGTTTTTTTAAGTTTGTAGTTAGATTGTTTTCATCTTTCTTCTGTTTACAGAGCCCTTTTAATATTTCCTGCAATGCTGGCTTGGTGGTAATAAATTCCTTTAGCTTATTCTTTTCTGGGAAGCTCTTTATCTCTCCTTCAATTTTAAATGATAGCCTTGCTGGATAAAGCAATATAGGTTGTAGGCATTTGTTTTCCATTACTTTGAGTTCCTTTTGCCACTCCCTCCTGACCTGCAATGTTTCTGCAGAAAAGTCATTTGACAGTCTTATAGGAGTTCCCTTGTGTGTAACATGCTGTCTTTCTCTTGCTGCTTTAGGATTCTCTCTAACATTTGCCATTTTAACTATAATGTGTCTTGGTGTGGACCTGTTTGGGTTTATCCTTGTTGGAACTCTCTGCACTTCCCGCACTTGTATGTCAGTTTCCTTCACCAGGTTAGGGAAGTTTTTGGACATTATTGCTTCAAATATGTTCTCGATCCCTTGCTTCCTCTCTTCACCTTCTGGTATCCCTATGATTCGCATGTTGTTGCGCTTGATGTTATCCCAGAGGTCTCTTAAACCATCTTCTTTGTTTTTTATTCTTTTTTCTTTTTGTTGTTCCATTTGGGTGATCTCTGCTAACTTGTCTTCTAAGTCGCTGATTTGATCCTCTGCGTCATCTAACCTGTTGGTAACTCCTTCAAGTGTTCTTTATTTCAGTTATTGTATTCTTTAGTTCTAACTGATTGTTCATTATGATTTCTCTGTCCTTCTTTATGTCGTCACTAGGCTCCTTAAACATTCTTATCATCAGTGTTCTGAACTCTGTCTCTGATAGGTTGGTTACCTCTGTTTCATTTGGTTCCAATTCTGGAGGTTGCTTCTGTTCTTTTATTTGGGACATATTTCTTTGTTTCCCCATTCTGGCTGACTCTCTGTGTTTGCTTTGATGTATTAGGTAGATCCCCTAGGGTTCTAGGTTTTTGCTAAGTTATCGTATATAGTATGTGTCCTTTATATTGACTTGCACCACTTCCTTCTTCTCCTGTGCATGTGCTCCAAAGGTGACTCTTGTGTTGTGTATATTGTCCTGTTAAAGTTGATCTTTAATTGCTTTTAGCTTGTGAGTAGGTGGGATTGACTCCTAGGCTGACTAGTTGTGAGACTTGGCTCTGCTCACTGTGGATGTTCTGCTGCATGAGGGTTGACCACTCAAATGAGGTTTGGCCCCTCTGGGCTCTTGTGCCTGTAGAGAATTCCCTCTGGGTGTGTCGCTTGTAGGTCAAACCTGGTAATACTCTGGTTTGTTCTGGAGATGGACTCTGAGTGTGTTGAATTTTGTGTCTCTTGAGCTGGGCCCTTCAAATAATCCTCATACGAGCCTCTTAGCTGTTCTTTGAAATTCTCCAGGTGAAGCAGCATGGTTTTCTCTTCTACTCTGTTCTTGACCTGGAATCCTTAGCGATGAAGTTCCTTCTCAGGGAAAATGCACATACATGGCTCTGTAGTGCTCTCCGAACTCCTTTCCCAAGCACCAGTCTCAGCACGTCAATGCTTTCACCAACCCAGACGTTCTAGGGAATATTGAGTTTTAGATATCCCCAGATAGATTACTGTAAACTCCAAACTTTATAGAAATAACAGCATAATTTTTTTCTAAAATGGCTAAATTGATTCTATAGAATCAGAATCATATGAGTTTACTTACATACAATGAACTCTACCTTCTACAAACAGTAAGCTCTGAAACCTGTCTGCAGTTCATTCTCACTAAGGAAATGGTGAGGAGCAATGTGACTTAAGGGATAGTTCTGGTCCAGCCTGAATACTCTCACTGTGAGCCAGCCACCCACCTCTTTGAGCGTGGGGAGCATGGTTGTTCCTTTTCTCGTGGATTTTATGACAAGATGCAGCCAGTTCTTGGTCTTCGCTTGTGCACTCCCCTCTGCTGGACAACTTGCATTTAAAGGTTTCTCTCTCACTGTGAAATGAACTGCACTGGCTCAGGTTTCAGGAATTGTGGGCCCACTGAGATGGGAGGAGAAGGGATGGCTCTTCATGTGCCTTTAAGCATTTTATTCCCTGGGGCTGCTGCGTGGTGTTTGTGCGTGAGCTAGCCCTGACTCACCAAGCCCAGAAGAGAAAACTTCCATTGAGGACCATCTGCTCAGGACTGCACAGAGGCTCATATCTCATTTCCAAGGGAACATGAGACAGAGAGAGAGAAAAATTGGGGAAAAAACTCAGAGTGCCAACTTAATTGTGCAGAACTGCTGTTTTGGCCACATGTGATTTGGAAGGTTTTTCTCCCTTTGTGGCTGGTCCTTTAATGGAGACATGCCAGGCTTCCCAGGGGGCAGCTCCCACCTCCTTCTCTGGGCAGGAACATACCATGTTTTTATCTTTGGTTGAGTCAGAGGGAAACTGCACTTTGAGGAGGAAAAAGATTGCTTATTGTTTAAAAGGAGCAGTCTAACAGGAGACTGCCTGTTTTCTGCAGATAACAAGCAGGGCACATCCTATGCTGAGTAACAAATCATCCCAGGGGCAGCCTTAAAGTATTTCAGCCTGCTGGCCTGGCTGAATCATGGCCAGCTCAACGTGATTGGGGCTGATGCTTCTGGCCATGTCTGTGTCATCTGAGCCGGAAGACCACTTTACTTCCATCCCATCAGATGCTCCAGTCACTTCCTTCCTTTCTGAGGTGTAGGTGACACTGTGAGATGGGGGTGGAGGGGACCAGACATCCTTCCATGTAGGTGATGAGACATGGGCTGGGAGGGACAGCAGCTGGGCGAGCGCCACCACTGAAAAGGGCCCCTTGGATTCTGAGGGCTGGGCTGCCTAGAGCACTGGGCCCGACGCTGATAGTGTGTGTGAGCTGGGTGTGCGCTGTCTCAGGGCCACAGACTGTCCCCCTAGACCTTGCCAGCCCTCTTTCCAACACATGCCCTTGGACTCAAGGTCAAATGGGGTAAGAAGGTATGGATGAATAATAACAACAACGAAAGTAAGAATAGTGGTAAGTGATTTACACCTGGATCATGATTTTTATTAATCATAGCCCTCTGTCCCCTCTTTTAAGGAGAAATGATCTTTTCTTTAAATATACTGCAGGCCTTTCTTGGCGGTTGGTAGGGAAGGGAGTAATTTGAATGATATATTTGCGTAATAAAGGGATAGCAGGAGAAGGGAAAGCAGTTAGAGAAGAATTCTTGTTTAGTGGGAAGAAGGATTTTGAGAGACTGGAGCTATCGGAGGGTAAATTGAGCAGCTAGAGTGGGGAATCAGACTTCAGGGCATAAGTGATACGGAAATGGGAGTTTTAGGAGTTTTCCATGTGGTGTGTAGTGCAATTTCCCTTCTCTTTATGAATCCTCAAAAGCACTTCCTTAAAGACCCAACTTGCTTTTCAATGTGTTGGGATCCCATGTGTGTTTCTATGTATGTTTTAAAATGCACACTGATTCAGGGAGGTTATTAGACCACTCATGCCAGCCTTGGCCCAGATTTCCCAGACAATAGTGCCACCTTACTGTATGGGTGGGAGGTGGGCAGTCCCAGGGCATGGGGGTGAGGGGAAAGGACTGTGAAGAGGGGAAAGAGGGAAACAAATAAAAGGTGGTGTGATTCACGTTGGCCCCAGTCTCAGCCCCAGCCTCACAAGGAAGAGAGCATATTCATAGGACATTTGGGGGAGACTGTGTGGAACCATTGCTCTTGGAATAACTCCTGGAAGTGGGGAAATGAGTGAGCAATTTATCTGTCAGCTCCATCCATCTCCTGACTGTCGCTGTGGAAGTACTCCGTAAGGCATTAGCCCTCCCATGTTTGTACGTCTGTTACTGACCTCCTCTAGGCAGCCAGCCACTGGGCAGTCAGAGCCTCTGGGGATTCATTTAGCTCACCCTGGGTGATGGAGCTGTGGTCTCACCCACAGTGAGTGTTATGGTGGTTGTGCTGAAGCTCAGCTCTTCTTGGCCAGGGAGGCTAGGCAGGAGACAGTGTTGGGCTGTGGTGTGGCAACTCTGGCTGTTCTGGGAGCAAGGAGCTGGGGCCCAGGAGTCAGGACAAGCAAATCTGGGGAGGTGCACCAGCTGGATGCACCTTATGCTAATGGGAAAAGGTACATCTTCCTCAATGAATTTTATTTCTATTTGTTGCCAAATGTCACAACTCTTTGAATTTTGTTAGTACAAGATCTATACTTTCATTGCCAGAAAATTGTCATGATAAGTATACATAGGAAATGCACTCCCCTGTACTGTAATCTCCATGTGTAGTATGCAACATGTGAAACTGTCCATGGCTTTGAACTGGCCTTCTGGGCGCAGGTCAAGAGCAGGTCAGCATAGGAAGACCTTCATAAAGTCCTTTCACATTATATGAAAACATTGACTTGTTAACACTGAACACAGGTTTGCTGAAGGATCCTGGAAGGAGACTCTTGAAGTGGGAGTAAATGCTGAATGAATGAGTGAATGAATGAATGGAATAATCTAGTCACAGAGATGCTCTTTTTCCCACTATCCACCCCCTTCATCTCTCTCACTGCACTCCAATTAGCTCCATTTTATATATTGAAATTCAGTGTAACGTTTCATCTTTATAAGATTCCCTTGCTTAGAAATATAAATTTAAACACCATTTTTCTAGCACATAGCAGGAATGGAGTTAACATCAGTTACTTACTAGATTGGCTTAGACCTGCGTGAGCGAAACAGCAATACCGTGTGGCAACTTTGGGTAGTTGTGTGGAAGATACATCCACAGGAGGCTGGACAGGCTGCCCCATTTTCCCCACTGAGGACTGTGGGTCTACAGTCTCTGAGGAAATTACCTCTGGAGGCTCTTCCTTTTTACATATACTGTAGATTCCTTCTTCCTTTATAAACATCCTCTGGCTCAATGCTGAAGACAAAAATACTGTGACAAAGGGATCTCATTGATGTAGTTTTGAAGGTACATTGTTTAAAAAAAAAACCCAACCGAGAATGAGGTTGTTTTGGAATCAATCAGGTGACTGTTAGCTCTCAGACTGGGAGTGTGTATTCAATTCTTGGACAATTCTTGGATGTAATTGTTTCTGAATCCAGGGGAAAAGAGATGCAAAATTGTCAAACTAGAACAGGCTCCTAAGGGATCCATGACTGTAGATACCAAGGTGACTCAGTAATTTTCCATACCAGAGATGTGTTCCACCAAGCCTGTATTACACACAGGAAGAAAAATAGTATTGACTTAGAAAAACTGGGACATGAAACTATCTCTGTTTGTATGTTTAAAAAAATTTGTTTCTATCCCATTCTTGTTCCAAAAGTGGTTTACGGAAATACAAAGACTATAGCAAGAAGACATACATTGAAGTAGGAGAGAAAAAACAAAAACAAGGATAAAAGTATGAAATGGAGCCTGAGGTTAATACAAAAATGTGCACTGATGGGCCATACATTTGACTCTTAGCTTTTCTTTTTTTTCTAGAAGAGAGAAACCTGATAAATTGGTAAGATCATGTTCAGAATAAGAGGGACAGGTGCTTAGGGGAAAAGGAAGGAGTTCTGAGCTGCACTTGTATGAAAAGGAAATGGGGTGGGCCGGGTGGCTCATGGTTGCAGCACCGTGCTCCTAACGTGGAGGTGCTGGTTCGATTCCCACATGAGCCAGTGAGCTGCGCCCTCTACAGCTAAGATTGTGAACAACAGCTCTCCCTGGATCTGGGCTGCTGTTGGCTGCTGTGTGCTGCCATATGCCGCCAGTGTGCTGTCACGGGCTACCATGAGTGGCCAGTGGCCAACGTGAATGGCTGGCAGCTAGGGAGAGCTGCCGTGAGCTGCTGTGAGTGGCGGACTGGTTGTAACGGACTGCCTCAGGCGGGGGTAGGCAGTGGGGGGGGGGGCGCAAGGCTCATAATACCAGCATGGGCCAGGGAGCTGTGTCCTACACAACTAGACTGAGAAACAATGGCTTCAACCGGAGTGTGTGTGTGTGTGTGTGGGGGGGGGAGGAGGTAGAAGAAGGGGAAAGAAAAACTAAAAAAAAAAAAAAAAAAGAAAAGGAAATGAGTCAGTAGAGGAAGGCCAACAGCAGGACAGGAAGAAGCAGGAGGTGACAGAACATAGTCTGTGCCCATGGAAATTTCCAGAGAGGCCACTAGCAAGGCATAATTAGGCCAATCCTAATTGGCCTGTTGTAGTAATGGGGTGACTTATTGGCTCTGAGAGATCTGAGGAAAAGATAGAAAAACAGTCTTGTCTAATCTTAATACCACCTTATGTTTTAATTTTGCTACATGGTCTATCCAATATTTCACACATGTCCTCTTATTACTTGACTTTTCAGATGGATTAGCCAACATTGCAAAATATTCTCAAGTCTGTTCTTTTCTTTTTGATTGGGCAGCCTTATTCTGGGCATTTATATTATTTTCAATAAACTTTATGAATTTTTGAAGGGTAATATATGCAGTGTAGTATATTAGAAAAGGCACTGCTTTGGAGTCAGAAGAACATGGATTTACAAATCCAGCTCTTCAACTTAATAGATATATGTGAGTGACCTTAACTAGAAAATGGAGATGATGTATTCTATATAACCCTTGTCCAGGGTATGTTTCATAAGTTATTATTACTGAAAATAGCTTGTAATGTCCTCATTACTTCTTTTAAGGACCCAATGTTGAGAATCATTAACCTATATATTTCCTCCTATAGAAATAGGAAAGGAAATACCACTAACTGGTGGAAGGAGAATTATTTACTCATAGCAATGTGGTCTAATTCAGTGCATCTTAAACTTTTTGATCATGACCAAGAATATGAAATACGTTACACTGCTACCCTGTACACACATACCAATTTGTAACTGAAAAAACAAACAAACCCTGAAACAGAACTTGGATATTTTCTTTACCATTCCATCTAATGAAAAATGGCTCACTAAATTATTTCATGATCTACTAGTGGGCCTCAACGTATAGCTTCAAAAACACTGGTCTAAATAATAGCTTTGTTCTATAAATATATGTAGTACCTGTGGATTTAGTTCTATCACAACCTTCAGACCACGATACAATGGATTATTTCATTTTCAAAAACCAAAGTAAGTTAACTTCCAAGCTCCCATACTTTAGAGATTATTAAAAATGTAACCTTGGTCATCATTGTGGTTATTTCCCCTGACCCTTTCAGACAGGGTCCTGCAAAGGTAATTGAGTTCAACTTTTGGGGAGGGCCTTCTGCCTTTAGGTTTGAGCTCTAATGGTCCTTAAAGGATGGGTGGAGCCATGACTTCCATAGCAAGCCTGCCCCGGGCAGGCTTTCTGAAGCTGGGATCCTGGACCCACAGTACACACCCCCTAGGTGTTCCATGCAGGCCATTCTGCTGAGGTTCTGCTCCCATGTGGGGTTCTGCAATGCAGTAGGTCCCTTTACTCCTGGGCTCACTCTTCACCCCCTTCCAGAACTAGGAGAGTCGTCTTCTAACCATGGTCACATCTGTTCTATCACTATCTGAGCAATGTCAGAGCCTCTCCCTCATCCAGGACTGAGACCCACTGCTTCTTATATCTGCACTGCAGTCCTGGAAGCCCAGGTCTCCTGGAATCACATCCTGTGTGCCTTGAATATGCACAGATAGCACTATTGGGGCAGAGCGGGGCAGTGGGAAAGGCCCTAATTTGGTAATTAAGATGATGGATTCCAGTCTGGAATTTGCCTGCTTAGTGTGGTCTTGCAGATTTTGTGCAGAACCCAGCACAGAGTGATGCCCAAAAAATATTTGCGGAATGAATAAATGATTTGGGGCAAGTCATTTGACCTCTCTCAGCTTCAGTTTCTTCACACTTCTACCTTCAACTGGAGGTTAAGCTTAGAGTAGATGGTTCATGGGGCCCATTTTTTCAGGTTGCATATACCAGGGAAAGCAAAGACTCAAACCCCTGCCTGCTCTCCACATCCAGAGTGGGGAAAAACTTGATAACTAAATGGAATCACATTTGTTCTTACTGAAGGGAACATACATTTTTCTCCATCCATTATTTGGTGGCATTAGCTGTGTTAGGTTAAAAAAAATAAAAGCAATGCTGTTTTTGGTTTTGTTTTTGTTTTGTTTTTTAAAAGCAATGCTGCTTTCCAAGGCATTAGCTTAAGGAATAGGTAGATTTAGTGATTTCTTTCTATGTCTATATTTGTCTTTTTAAGGAAGTGGAGAATTAAAGGACTTTTACTAAGCTTTTTCCTCTGCTCCCCAGTTCTCTCTCCCCCACTGCCTACAACTGACAAACAGCCCATCCTGGAGGTGTGCACAGCAGCATGATGGCAGCACCACCTGCCCCAGAATCCACAAAGGCCTTTGGAATGCATGGACCAAATTGTACTTGTGTGAGAACTGGAAACTTACTAATGGCCATGAGTTTGCCTTAGATCTAAACTACAAATAAACCCCAAACCTAGATAGGCTTGGACAGTGAAGATGGTGTTTATTTTCCATGCCTTCTGCACATTGTGCAGGTAAGTGTATAAAGTGGGTATTTCCTGCCTTAATTCTTCTCTTTTTCTTATATGAACTCTGTAATTTCAATCACTTATGACTCTATCCACATCAACATACCTGGAAAATTCTATTATTGTATTCCTTTATGTTCTTATACGTTGTGTATATCTCTATTGATGTAATTATCATTTGTGTTAAAAATTATTCATTTACATATCTATCTTTCTAACTAGGTTGAGATCCTCCTTGGTGTAGGAATTATGCCTTTTTCATCTTTGTATCAACTTTGTATTTAACAAGGGGCTACACATACAGTACATGACCAATAAATGTTTCTTGAATGAATGAATGTAAACATTTTACCCAGGGTTAGCTAGTCTGTAACACAGCCCAAATGCTGACATCTTCAGCTCTGTGTTCATAGCAGGCATCACTAACGGATCATTGATCACAATGTTCTTTTCCTCTAAGCTGGAACATAACCACTACAGTTTTTCTCAACACAGCACTCTAGGCAGATCATGATTGAATAGATCATGGTTTGCACACAAGAGGAAATCTGTCACCTAACATTTAACCTTAATGTTACCCTTGTTGTAAGCTGCATTAGCTGGCACAAGACAAGGCCTGGTCAGGGACAACGTTCATTGGTGTGCCCAGTATGACCCACTGATTGTTTACAGCTTGCATCCGTTCTTACTAGTCAGTGCCCATGCCAGGCCTATGATTAAGTATTCTGAGTATCACCGTTGGTCATTGTCATACATGTTCTTATCCCATAACTTTCGGTTTACTCTTCCCTGGGAAGGTTCAGATCTCTTGGATCCACCCAGGTCTGACAGGGGGACATTCCTTTAGTCTCCTCAGTGCCAGGAGGCACTGTTCCTGCTTCCATTGTAGCCTCCTCTCCAGGGTACCTTTCTAGATGTGAGAACGCTCTCATCCTTGCTGCTCCTCCTGCCTCATGTGGTTTAAGTTATGAAGTTCCCAAGTGCCCCTTGATCCACAGTGGCCTTGAAAGTGGAGATCTTGCCACCTTAGTCTCCCATGCCCCTCCTGCTCTCTAGTTAGCACTAGTGTTGCTGGTTCCCATAGCCCTCACCAGGAAGCTTTGTCGGACCACGCTGATTATGCCCAAGGACTCAAGAGTGTCACTGATGTTGATACTGGCCCTTGGTCTTGCCTCCAATCTCCTTCTAGCTTCCTTTGCCTGACGTTAATCTGCTACTTCCTGCTACTAATACAGTTGACTCCCCTGCTGTGACACAGAGAATTTGCTTCATGTTGTTATTGCTGTATAATCAGATTTCAACCATACCACCTTGCATCCTGTGTCTCTGTGGTTCAGGAAAATAGTCTTGCCTCTTTTTGGAGACAGAAATAAGACATTATATCAGATACTTCTTGAGTATCACTTTAAGATCCCATAGCTTTCCTTGATTTTCATTCCAGCTACTGTGACTAATTCTCATGGGCTCAAAGTAGTTTTATATGGGTACAACCTGTGAGCATCTTGCTTCAGGCACATGCTATGGTTTCTCACTTAGTGTCCTGGGGCTTTCCTTTTGACCCCATGGTATAGAACACCTCAGAAATGTTCAGTGTCCACATATATGCAACCTGAAAGCATGAATAAGTTAGTGCCTATAGGGCAAACCTTTAACCAGTGTGAGATGGGGTCTGGAATAAATGCTTCCCCTTTCTGACAGCAGGTCCTGAGATGGTGTAAGAATTTCCAGACTATAATTATGTTTATATGTTTATATATGATTGCTTAATCTGTCTTATATATAGTCTTTTTTTTGTATTTGTTGTTCAACATATAGTCAGAAACAATTGTCTATGTGCTTAAAACAATGAACTCACTCAATACACAAAAAATAATTTAAACTATATCATAGATCGAAATGTAAAAACCAAAGATTTAAAAATTCTAGAAAGAAACATAGAAAATCTTTGTCTTCGACTAAACAAATTTTATTGTACATGATACCAAAAGCATAGTCTGTTAAAGAAAAAATTGACACATTAAAGTTCATCAAAATAAAAAACCACTTTTGTTCTTCAAAAGACACCTTAAAAATAAAAAAATAAGACTGGGAGTTAATTTTTGCAAATTATATATCTGACAAAGCACTTGTGTCCAGAACATATAAAGAACTTTTATAAATTGATACTAATACAAGAAACCCAATTTTTTATTGGACAAATATTTGAATAGTCATTATAAAATGATATATAAATGATTAATAAGTACATGAAAATATATTCAACATCATTAGAGAAATGAAATGAAAATCAAAATAAGATACTACTATACATCCACTAGGATTGCTCTACTCAAAAACAAACAAAAAAAACAGACAATAGCAAACGTTAATGAGGATATGGAGAAACTGCAACAAGAACACATTTCTGGTGAAAATGTAAAATCATAACAACCACTTTGTAAATCATTCTGGAAGTTGATTACATAGTTAAACATACACTTAAACCATAAGACCCTACAATTTCACATCTAGGGAAATGAATAACTCCAAGAGAAATGAAAACATGTCTACACACAAAGACTTGTACTGACTCATAGTTGCATTATTCATAATATCCCTGAAGTGGAAACAACCCAAAGTCCGTTAGCTGGGCAATAGATAAACTGTGGAATACTATATAACTTTACGATGGGATACTACTTAGCAATAAAAAAAACCTACCGATACACACAACAAGAATGAATCTTGAAAACATTCTGCTAAGTAAAAGAAGCCAGACACAAAAGACTATCCATTTTATGTTTCCATTTATATGAAATTTCTAGAAAATTTAAACTATTCCATAGTGACAGAAAGATCAGTGGTTGTCTAAAACAAGTAGGGGAATGAAGGGGGAGGGACGCATTACTTTTAGTTTGTGCTGTTGTGCTCTATTTAAGAAATCTTTGCCAAACGAATGACCGCTAATATTGTCTCCTGTATTTTATTCTGGAAATTTTATAGTTTTATTTCTTACATTTAGGTCTCTGACTTTTAGTTCATGTATATAGTGTAAGTTATAGATTGAAATACTTTTTTTTTATTGCATAGAGGTATCTGATTGTTCCAGCACCACTTGTTGAAAACATGATTTTTTTCTCCTCTGAATTGCCTTTGTACTTTTGTCAAAAATCAATCTACCATATATGCGTGGGTCTATTTCTGGACTTCCTATTCTGTTCCATTGATCTATTTGTCTTGATTACTATTAATCTATAACAAGTTTAGAAATCAGGTAGTATAAATCAGGTACTGTAAGTTTTCCGACTTTAAAAAAAAATTTTTTTTGGTTATACTAGGTCCTTTTCATATTCATATGAATTTGAGAATAAGTTCATCAATCTCTTGGGGATAAATGCCACTGTAATTTTGTAATCAAATTGCTTAAAACTAACAATTAAAAAATCTTATAAGCAGCCGAAGGAAAAAACACACATCACTTACAGAGTAACAAAGACAAGAATGACAGCAGACTAATTTCTCATTAGTAAAAATGTAAGCCACAAAGAGTTGAGCAACACCAAACTGGATTTGTAAACGGAGTCTGTATTTTAATAGACAAATTAAATGTATTTACATTTATGTTGCTTAGTGATACATTAGATTTTTTTCCTGTCATATTCTGTGTTTTCCATTTACCTGACTTCTATTGAATTGATTGGGTTTTTCTTTATTTTCCTTGCCTACCCTCCCCATTAATTTAACAAGTTATCTTTTTGTTATTCTCATTTTTTTAACACAAATATTAACTTAGGTTGTAAGGTCAATTAATATTTCTGTCCTTTTCTTTAATAATACAAAGACCTGAATTGGGGAATACCAAGATGGCACAGTAGGTAAACGCTGTGCTTACCTTCACTCATGACCACATCAAAATTACAATCAAACTACAAAACAACCATCACTGGGAAATGCCTAAAATCTTGCTGAACTGAAGCTCTACAACTAGATATGCATATCTAGTAGATATGCGTACCTACAAAAGATATGCAGAAGCTACTTCCAGACTGGTAGGAGGGGCAGAGATGTGGAGCGCGCTGGTCCCACACCCACATGTGACCATAAAGATCGGGAGAGATATTTCAGCTGTGGAGGTCCCCTCTACCCCCCAGAAAAGCAAGAGGTCCCAGCCCCACCCAGCCCAGGATTCCAGTGCTGGGGAGAGAAGTCCCCATAATTTCTGGCTGTGAAAACCAGCGGAGATTGTGACTAAGACTGAGTGTGGCTGCACTCCCAGGCACTCCTCTTAAAAAGACTGCACGTGGACTTACCCACAAATGGAATCACTCTCTCTGAGCTCCAGCACTGGGGCAACAGCTAGAAAGATGGCAGGGACATATGGTGGGGAACTGAGTTGTCTGGCTTAGGACGGTGGCTAGAGAGGTGGCTTTCTCCTGGATGGAGAAGCTGGTGGAAGCCATTGTTTTTTTGTTGAGCCTTCACTTCCCAGTGTGCAGACACAGGTGACTGCCATATCTGAGTCTCCACCATTCATTTGCTATGCCCTGGTGATTCAAGACCCTACCCTGCCCAACTTTCAGGCACACCCAAGCTGTTTCCAGTGTCTTTTTCATACAAACCACCTGCTTTAGCTCATGCTGCAGACTTTCTTAGGGTCTCTCAAAGGTTTGCAGAACCCAGACAAGCAGCATCTGGCTTGAGCATGTCCTGTACCTCTGGCTGACCAGCCCTAAGCTCGGCACTAGCAGCAGCTGGCCTTGGTCTGTGGCTTGGGCTCTCAAGGCACTTCTAAGCACAGCACAGGCAGCAGCATCTATGGATTGCTTTGTGGCTTCTGCCGGGTGGCTCCAGATGGGGCATGGGCTGTGGCTGAACTTGACCTATAGCAGATCCCCTTCAAGGTGGTCCTGAGGCTGGTGCCCTCAGTGGCCAGCTTCAAAACGAACTGGAGCATTACTCAGCTGCCTTCAAGTACAACATACCCAAGGGGAGGATTGGGCAGGCACCAGAGTCCAGGTGAGGCAGATTCTGCTCTGCAGGGTCAGCCCCTGCACAACACCTTATCTACTGTAGTCAAGGCCAGTCTTCATAGTGAGCCCAAGGGTCAGTCCCTCCCATTGATGTGCAATTATCAACCAAGGCTCAACTACAAAAGAAGGGCACACACAACCTACACAAGGGACAAGAGCCACATGGAGTATGTGGCTCAGGTGACCAGAAAGATTATACCACTGAGCCCCACAGCACACCTACCACATAAGGCCACTCTACTAAGACCAGAACACATAGCAGCCCTACCTAATACATAGGAACAAACACACGGAGGCAGCCAAAATGGGGAGACAAAGGAAACAAGTCTCAAATAAAATAACAGAACAAAGCTCCAGAAAGAGAACTAAACAAAATAGAGACAAGCTATCTATCAGATGCAGAGTTCCAAACACTGGTCTTAAGGATTCTCACTGATCTCAAGGAGAGCTTTAACAGAGATAGGAAACATAAAACTGGAGATAGAAAACATGGCAAAGAACCAGTCAAAAATAAAGAATACAATAACAGAAACGAAGAATATATTACAGAGAATCAACAGTAGATTAGATGAAGAAGAGGATAGAATTATGATTTAGAAGATAAGGTAGCAGAAAACACCCAACTATAATCGCAAAAAGAAAAAAAGGATCCAATAAACTGAGGAGAGTTTAAGGGGCCTCTGGGACATCAAGTGTACCAACATTCACATTATGGGGGTACCAGAAGAAGAAGAGAGAAAGCAAGGAATTGAAAACTTATTTGAAGAAACAATGACAGAAAATTTCCCTAACCTAAAGGAAATAGACATACAAGCCTAGAATAGACAGAAAGTCCCAAACAAGATGAACCCAAAGAGGTCCACACCAAGACACATCATAATTAAAATGCCAAAGGTTAAAGACTAAGAGAAAATCTTAAAAGCAGCAAGAGAAAAGCAGTTAGTTACCTACCAGGGAGCCCCCATAGGAATGGCAGCTGATTTCTCAACAGAAACTTTGCAGGCCAGAAGGGATTGCAGGAAATATTCAAAATGATGAAAAGCAAGGACCTACAACTAAGATTATTCTACCCAGTGAAGTTATCATTTAGAATTGAAGGACAGATAAAGAGCTTCCTAGATAAGAAAAAGCTAAAGGAGTTCATCATCACCAAACCAGTATTACAAGGAATCTTAGAGGGACTTCTTTAAGATGGGAGGGGGTTAGGGATAGGTGAAAAGGGGAAGGGATTAAGAAGTACAACTTGGTTGTTACGCAGCAGTCATGGGGATGTAGGGTATAGCATAAAGAATATAACCAATAATATTGTAATAACTAGGTATGGGGCCAGATAGGTACTAGAGCTATCAGGGTGATAGATAGGAATGGGGTTGGGGGCAGGGTGAAAAAGGGGGAGATATTAAGAAATACAAATTGGTAGTTATAAAAATAGTCATGGGGCTGTAAAGTATAGGGAATATAATCAATAATATGGTAAAAACTACGTATAGTGCCAGGTGGTACTAGTTAGGGGAATCACTACCTAAATTATATAAATGTCTAATCACTAGGCTGTACACTTGAAAGTAATATAAAATAATATTGAATGTCAACTCTAATTGAAAATTTTAAAAGGAGGAAAAGATCAATAATACTGTGGTAGCATGGTACAGTGTCAGATGGTTGCTGAACTTATCATGGTGATCACTTCTTTAGCATAGGGAGTAAAATCAATAATGTAGTAATAACACTGTATAGAGCTAGGTAGGTACTGTTGAATACCTATGATGTGCATCTGAAACTAATATAATATTGTATGTTAGCTGTTTTTCAATAAAAAATCTTAAAAAATATACAAAGACCTTAGAACTCTTCAAAACCAACCTTCTATCTGCCACATTATCCTTTTCTGGTACTTTAATTCCATCTTATTTTTACCCCTACCTCCACCTCATTAGTCAGTATTATACTATCATTATTATTTACAGTATATGCTGATTTAGATTTAGTATGTATTTACCATATACTTGCATACAACTCAAATCCATTCTACCTATCGTATATGTTTAACTAGTTGTTTCAGGGAAGACTGTGAATAGCAGTCTTTCTTGTCTGTAAACATCTTTCTTTTGTTCTCACTCTTGAACGATAGTGTAAATGGAATAGAATTATAGGGAGACATTTTTTTTCCCCCTCAGAACTTTGAAATATCACTGCATTGTCATTTGATTTCTACTATTGTTGAGAAGTCTTCTCTAGTGTGATTGCCATTCTTTGATAAATAATCTGGTAGTTTTTAAGACTTTTTTCATTGTTTTGGATGATCTGCTATTTCATTATAATATGTTTTGATGGAACTTTGTTTTTATTTTCCCTGCTCATGTCCTGATGTGTTCCTTTAATCTGAAGACAGATTCCTCCTTCAATTCAGGAAAATTTTTAGCCTTTAACTTTTCAAATACTGTCCTTCCCTCTATTTTGCTTTTCTTTTGTAATTCTTACTAGACATATATTGGGGTTTCTCATTCTATCTTTTATGTTTCTTAGCCTCTTTACTATTTCACCCCTATGCTACTGATTTTTTAAGATTTGTATTTCAATTCACTAATTTTCTTATTAGCTGGGTTTAACATACTATTTTCCCACCTATGCTTTTAATTCAATGATAATAACTTTTATTTCCACAACTTATATATGGTTCCCTTTCAAAAATACATGTTTTTCCCCTATATTACCTTGTTTTAACCTTTGGTTTTTGTACATTCTTTTGTTTCTAAATATTTTAAACAAACATATTTTATAAACTCTTTCAGCTATTTTATTACTTTTACTGCAAATTCTCCTGTTTATTGTTGCTGTGACTCTCTCTTTCTTTGTGAGGTCTATGAATTTTTCTTGTGAATATATATCCAGTGAAGATACTCAGGATATATCCAGGAATGTTTTAGTCTTCTTGGGCTGCCATATAAAATACCACAGACTGGGTGACTTAAACAACAGAAATTTATTTTCTCACATACATGTAAATAAATATGGAGGCTGGAAGTCCAGGATCTGGGTGTCAACAGATTTGGTTTCTAATGAGGTATCTCTCCTTGGCTGGTAGATGGCCATCTTTTCACTGTGTCCTTGTGTGGTTTTTCCTGTGTGTGCATATCCCTAGCATCTCTTCCTCTTCTTATAGGGACACCCGTCCTATTGGATCAGGACCCCACCCTTATGACCTCATTTAATCATAATTATCTCTTTAAAGCCCTACCCCCAAAAACAGTCACAGTGGAGGCTAGAGCTTGAACATAAGAATTGTGAGGGGTCATAATTCAGTTTGTAACAGGGGGCAAAGAAATATCTCTATGGAACAGTTTTGCGTGGACCTCTGCTATGTTTCTAATGAATTTTTGTATTAATAAAATCTCAAAAGAATTTGATATTAATTTCTTAGCTTGGGGGTTTTCTCACCATATCCAAGTTGTAAATTCAGATCTCCATTTTGATATATTTGGTTCTTTTTATCCAGGCACCAGAGTAGATTGCAATCATCTTGTTTTTTTTCTCTAGGAAAATAAGAGTTTTTCAATGCATACATTCATGAATGGGATGGGATTTTGGGATTTTTAACATTATGTAAGAGCCTCCTTTTCCCCATGGGCCCTAGGACTAATCCTCCTATCTCAGTATGTGTGTTAACAACCTCAACTTGCAGCCGATAAGATTTTTATTTGGGTATGATACCCACTGGACCATGCTATTTGAGCTCTTAATAACCACTCTGGCTTTGGTTTCCTTTTATTTTGGACTCCCTTCCAAAATCTTGTAAGATGAGCTATGCATTTAAGTTTATTTTTAGTGGGTTATATGTGTTTTGAGAAAGATGGTGGAGGAGAGCAATGAGTCGCTTCCATGTCCACTCAATCCACTATATTGACTAAAAATCATAATTCTGGAAAACCTGTCTTTAGAATCCCTGCTAATTGACAATAACAGTCCTTCAGTTTCAAAGCTCATTTGCTTTCTTGTATGTCACACTACTTTCCTGTTTCCTGATAGACACCTTTAAATTTCAGCTTATATAGTAGATATTAATAGAGGTGAATGGTCAACTTTTTCATGATTATAATTTTACATTTTATGTACTTTTCCTCTTTGGGAAGATCTATCAGATTCCTCCACTTGCCTTCCTTGATGAAATAGCCTTTCCCCCCACATCAGTTACTTTAAAATTACAAGCCCAACAAAAATTATTGCCACAAGGGGAAAGGATTTTATTCCCTTTGTGGCCATTAAAATGTGGCTTGTCATGTTTCCATAAAAGAGGACGAAAAATACACCAAGACTGGCTATCTTCTCTGAGATGTGTTTGTAAGTCAAAAGCATCCCGAAGTGTTTTGGTGAAGCACAGCTGCAGTGGGGACTGTAACAATCAAGCACCAAACAAACTCCTCAAGTTCACATTTCCTTTTTTTTTTCTGGATGGACTCTCAATAAGGTCTCCAGGGAGCTCTGTACTCACAGCAGCAATGAGCTGATCATGATAGAAAAACCATCCCAATGGTATTTGCATAATAGATACTTCACAATAGAGGAAGAGAACAATAATTACAAAAATGGAAAAAAGCCAAGAGCAAATGGATTTCTCTGCTATGTTTTCAGCAACACGGGTAGAAATATATTTTAAGATATTTGATTCTATGCAATTTAAAGATCTGCTGATTTCAACATTGGGGGTCTCCTATATTTATTCTGCATAACTAGTTCCTTCTGAGGGAAAAAAAAAAGATGACATCCCCCCACTCCCTCTCAAATTACTTAACTGGAAAAGATTCACTTAGAAACTAAGAAAGATTCTACTTTTTAAAGACAGTATAACAGCATCATTTCCTTTCAGATGGAAAACTATTGCAATTATAGCTTTAAATTTCTTCTGGTTGTAGCTAGAAGTGACAGAAATGCCATAGGTGAACTCAAATATGAACATGGACTGTGCTTTGATGATATTCTGTGCGCTTAAGTTATTTTCTTGTGTTAGTCCTTTCCATAGAAGAATTGAAGAGTGGCTGTTGCCCATTTTACTGAATCTCTGCATTGACCCATACTTTTCTACCACCTGTCATAGAACAGTGTTAAGGTTAATGTCAGCTTTTAATGACTAGGATAGATGGCAAAAGTCCTAGCTCTATCTCAGGTCTCCTGTATCATATTTACTTACCTTCTCCAAGTTTATTCATCTTTAAATAGTCTGACCAAAAAATATGAGCCAACCACATTCCAAGCCAAAGAACTAATAATGCTGGGGAAAATCCAACCCCAAAGAGGATAAAATAAAGCAGAATTCACTGAAATCTGAAAGCACCCAACATCAATTGGTGAATAGCAGCCATCACAGAGGATTAGTGACTGTGAGGTTTAGGGGACTGGGCACAAATCTGGGATTCTAGAAGCTTGGGCTGTAACCAAAAAATAATACACACCTCACCTTATACCAATGAAAATGCTTTTAAGCAGCACAGTATAGAGGCATCTACAAAATGAGGGCATTCAGCCATCTGTTACCGTTCCTGATTCCCTGAACACAACCTTCTTGTGAGCTCCCCTGAAGCTATGTAGTCCTGCAACCTGCAACAAATAGTGAGGCTAAGGAAAAGAAGGGAGTGAGAAGGTTTCCAGAGTGGTCTGGATACATCTGTGCACATATAATGAATATTTTGGGTAACTTGTGTATGAGGCAAGTTAATACTATGCTTCATTTTCCTGAAGAGGAAGGCCAAATATGTCACTGGTCTGGATATGTTTTATCCACCTTTGGCCCTAAGTACTTACTCATTTATTTGTCTATCCATTTATCCATTCAGTCCATATTTATGAAACACCTATTGTATGTCATGTTCCATTCTAGGTGCTGGGGAGGCAGACATAGATATAAAAGATATTCAAATGAAATGCTATGGAGAAAAACAAAGCAAGATAAAGGGGGTAATGATGACAGGAACTATATCTCTAAGTGAAGGGGTGGCTTATATTTGGAGGAACGTAATGTAGATAATGGATTTAAATAATAGCTATTAGAAAAATACAGTGATTTTTGATACTCAACTGGATTTTTTTTGGTACTCAATTTTTCAATCTTTCATTCCAATGATCATTCTATAAAAGAACCAGTTTCCACTATGATAAAAACAAAACACACTATTTTTAAGGATAATGTATTTACATGTAAAGGTATATATTATGCCAATTATTAATTAAGTGATTAAGTTACAAGATAGCACAGGTTGGTTTTTTCAGAAACAGGTACTGAGTTGGAGTTTGATGTGTACGGTATTTTTTAGAGATCAATATCTGGAAAGGAAGTGAAGGAAGAGAGATTTCTTCGAGGGAGAAATCAAACTACAATACAGGTCAACGATGGTAACCAGGCGGAGAGCTCTGGAACAGAAATGGCTTGTTAAGGTGGTCTCATGTTGGGCTGAAATGGCTGGATTTTTGTCTCCTAGCACAACTGGTCAATGGATATGGGTCCCCAGGAAGAGCATGCCCTTGGGCAAGTTAGCTCTTTGCAGCTGAGGCAAGAGGATTCTGGAGATGCCTACTGAGAGCTGGCATGAGTCCTTCCTTGAAAGGGTGCAGGCACTGTATCTTCATGTCCACCACACAAGGATATCTACACACTTGTAGCCAAGCTGGGAGAAATAATTACAACATAATAACAGGCAAAAGGTTAAAACAAACTTAGGAGCCAAAGACCTCAAGGAAACAGTGAACAAGAAAATTAATACCACAATTAAAAATATATACTAAGGATACACCTGCTCAAAAAATTCACAAAACAGGCAATAAATATGAAAAAAGTTCAACCTCACTTGAAATTATATAAATCAAAATAATAAAACAATGAGATACCAATTTTATTATATTGGAAAGGATAAAAGTAGAATTTAACAAGAGTGAGGATTGGATAAATGAGCACTACTGTGCAACTACTGGTGGGAGTGTAAATTGCTATAACATTTCAGAAAGGCAATTTTATACTATACATGAAAAGCCTTAACATGTGCCTGATAAGCCAGCTGAATACATTATGTATTGCTGTGCAACAAATTACCCAAAACTTAGTCATTTGAAGCAATAAGCATGTATTATTTCATGTTTCTCGTGCACTTTAAGAATGGCTTAGCTAGTTTGTTCCAGCTCAAGGTCTCTTGTGAGGTTGTAGTTGAGACCTCAGTTGGTGTTGCAGTCATCTGAAGGCTTGACTGGGGCTGGGAGATCTGCTTCCAAGATGGTTCATTCTCATGACTGTTGGCAAGGGTTCTTCATTCCGCAATGGCCATTGACAGGAGGCCTTGGGTGTTGCTACATGAGCCATAGGATTGCTTGAATGTCATTGAGAAATGGCAGCTGACTTCACTCGGGAAAACTGATCAAAGAGAAAGATGGAAGCCACCGTATTTTTTATGTCATTTATGTCACATTCTGCTCATTTGAAGTGAATCATGAACTTCACCCCACATTCAAGGGGAGGAGAGTCAAAGAATTTGTGGACATATCTTAAAAACTATCATAGTTTGTCCACTGGTCACAGGTCATTTACATTCTTTCCACGTGCAAAATACACTCGTCTCCTCTCAAGACTCCCAAAAGTCTCATCTCTATAAAGCATGAGTCAAAATCTAGGATGCTGACACTTAAACAGTTCCAGGTACAGGTGAGGCTCCCCAAGAAAGTAGAGTCTCTTGGGCACAGTTGTTCTTGATCGGAAGATATATAAAGTCTGGAGACAAGTCCTACTTCTGGGGATGCATTCTGTCAAAACATAATTTTCAAAATGTTGAAAATATGACTCACAAAATTTAAAATGAATTTGGTCAAATATTTATTAATTAGTATAATAAGGGATCCAGTAAGATGGTAAAATTGGTTCAAAGGACATTTTGAGGATCTGGGTATTTATAGGCATTTTGAAAAAAGGATTTTTAAATAAGATTGTTAGGTTAGGTAAAATATTACTTCATATTCTGCAGGGCAATAAGAACTTTGGGACAATCTTTTCTACTGGATAGAATTCTATAAAGTAACATATAACTTCACAATGTCTGGGCTATATTCAAATAGTAAATACCAAAGGCAAACACAGGAACGTTCTCTAGAAAATTAAATAATCCTCAATGCACTTGTTAAACCATGTGCCAGTATGTTGTTGAAAGGACCAGTGTGCTCTCTTTTGATTTCCTTAGAACAGAACAATTTTAAGAAAACGGTTACAGTGTTGCACATAGGTTGAGATTCTAAGGATGTTTCTCATGGCTCTTTTTGCAAAACACCATTTGAAATATGGCAACCTGACTATATCTGCTAGGACAGGACATCTTTCCTAATTTGCTAGCTGGGAACTCTCTCTGGAATCCTCTCAGATAAAGTAGGAGGTTAGAGACTGACCACCTAATCTCATCAATCTATTTTCTTTATTTTTGCATCTATCATTTTACAAAAAGGCAGGGCATATGGACAGAATGATGAAAATGTGTGTGTGTGTGTGTGTGTGTGTGTGTGTGTGTGTGTCAAATGTTAGATTTGCAGATCTCCTTCAAGTCTTAAGAAGAAAGAATATGACTGGATGTTTTCTCATCCATACCTGAGAGAGGTTTTCTCCCCATTTACCAGAGAAAGAAAGGCTAAGATTCATTCATTCTGTAAATATTTGTTGACTTTCAGTTTGACATTGGGCACTTTCTAGGCACTAGGGACACAAAATAAATAAGAAAGCCTCAAGGCCAACAGAAACTAATTACAACAGTAGACATAGTTCCCCAAATTCTTGTCATCAGAATATGGTGGTCCCTGGACCATCAGCATGGGTGCCACTTAGGAGCGTGGTAGAAATTTGGAATTTCCGGTCCTGTCCCAGACCTACTGGATCAGAATTTTCATTGTAACAAAATCCTCAGATGGTTTGTATTCACATTCAAATTTGAGAGGCACTGCTTTAGTGTGCTCTGAACCTACATATATTTTCTATTATAACCTCTTATTTAACAAGCAGAGAAGAATCTATTTATTTTTCAGTGACAGCAGAGTCTCCATTGCTGGTCTATCATTTTTTTATTTATTGGGGTGATATAGGTTAGCAAAATTATATAGGTTTTAAGTGTACATTTCTATAATACATCATCTATACATTGTATTGTGTGTTCACCACCCAGTCATTTCTCCTTCCGTCACCATATATTTAACCCTTTTTGCTCTTCTACCACCGTCCCTCTCCCCTTATCCTCTGGTAACAACTAAACTGTTGTCTGTGTCTATGAGTTTTGGGTGTTTTTTGTTTGTCTTGTCCGTTTGTTGCTTTCAGTTTTATATACCACATATGAGTGAAGTCATATGGTTCTAGACTTTTTCAGTCTGACTTATTTCACTTAGCATGATAATCTGAAGATCCATTCATGTTGTTGCAAGTGGCAGTATTTCATCTTTTCTATGGTCAAGTAATATCCCATTGTGTATATGTACCACTTCTTTTTTATCTCATCATCTATTGAAGGTTACTTTGTTTCCATGTCTTGGCCACCGTAAATAATGCTGCAATGAACATAGGGGTACATACATTTTTATAGATAAATGTTTTCAGATTATTTGTATAGATACCCAGAAGAGGGATTGCTGGGTCATATGGTAATTCTATTAATTTTTTGATGAACCTCCATACTGTTTTCCATAGTGGCTGTACCAATTTACATTCCCATAAGCAGTGTATGAGGGTTCCTTTTTCTTCACAGTTCCTTTCTTGCCAACACTTATTGTTAATAGTCATTCTAACAGTTGGGAGGTAGTATCTCATTGTGATTTTGATTTGCATTTCCCTAATAGCTAGTGAAGTTGAGCATTTTTCATATATACCTGTTAGTCATTTGTATGTCTTATTGGGAGAAGTGTCTCTTCAGTTTCTCTGCCCATTTTTAAAATTGGATTGTTTGTTTTTTGTTGTTGAGTTGTACAAGTTCCTTATATATTTTGGATATTAGCCCTTATGGAGGTATTGTTTGCACATATCTTCTTCCATTCAGTTGGTTGTCTCTTTCTTTTGTTGATGGTTTCTATTGCTGTGCAGGAACTTTTTAGTTTGATTCATTTATTTTTGCTTTTACTTCCCTTGCCTCTGAACCCAAGGTCCATAAGTTTAGTACCTATGCTTTCTTCTATGCAGTTTATTGTTTCAGGTCTTACCAGGAATGACAATTAAGTTCACAAACTTGCCACCATGCACTTACATTGGCAGCACTGTTCAAACAGCTCAGTAAGGTTTAATAACCTTGGTATATCAGTGTCTCACAGCTGTGTTCATGTTGACGTGTGGCGGTGTCTTGCTGAGTGGTGTTCATTATTGTTGTTGCGTGTTTTTGTGTGCCATTGCGAGAATGTCTGAGCATGAATTAGAGCAACAAAAAAAACAATAAATGTCTTCTTAAACTTGACAAGAGCGGAAGTAAAATCAGGGACATGTTAATCCACGTTTATGGGGATAATGCAGTGAACAAAATGGCAATGTACAAAAGGATTAAATGTTTTTCTGAGGGGAGAGAATGTGTCACTGATGGAGAGAGGTGAAGGTGGCCAATGACGAGCAGAACTGGCAAAACATTGCAAAAATTTGTCAAATTGTGCATCAAAATTGTCGGCTGACTGTGAGGAGCATAGCAGACCAAGTAAACATCGATAGAGAAACAGTTAGAAAAATCTTAACTGAAAATCTTAGCATGAGAAAGGTGTGTGCAAAAATGGTCCCAAAGAACAAAAGCAAAGGAGAGTCGAAGTTTTCCAAGACCTTTTGGAGAGGCAAGACGATGTTTTGGGCTGTGTTATCACTGATGATGAAATAGGGGTGTACTAATACGACCCTGAAACAAAGTGTCAAAGTGCACAATGGAAGTCAGCCAATTCTCCACGACCAAAAAAGTTCTGTCAGTCTAAATCAAGAGTCAAAATGATGTTGCTAACCTTTTTTTGATATCAGAAGGATATTAATTATGAACTTGTACCAACTAGACAGTTAACCAAGTTTATTATTTGGCAGTGCTGAAAAGGCTTAGACGAAAATGACCTGAACTTTTGCACCTCATGGCTCTTGCATCATGACAATGCACCAGCTCACAAGGCACTGTCTGTAAGGGAGATTTTAGCCAGTAAACAAATAGCTGTATTGGAACACCCTCTGTACTCACCTGATCTGGCCCTCAGTGACTTTTTCTTTACCAGAAGATAAAGGAAATATTCAAAGGAAGACATTTTGATAACATTCAGGACATCAAGGGTAATATGACAGCTCTGATGGCCATTTCAGAAAGAGAGTTTCAAAATTGCTTTGAAGGGTGGACTAGGCACTGGCACTGGTGCATAGCTTCCCAAAGGGAGTACTTCTAAGGTGACCATAGTGATATTCAGCAATGAGGTATGTAGCACTTTTTCTAGGATGAGTTCGTAAACATAATTGTCAGACTCGTATATGTTGATAAATGTTATGTCTTCTTGTTTTATTGTTCCCTTTATCATTATGAAATGTCCATCTTTGTCTCTTGTTGCTTTTTTATCCTGAAGTCTGTTTCATTACATATCAGTATGATTACACCTGCTTTTCTCTGGATGCCATTTGCTTGGAGTATTGTTTTCCACCCTCTCAATTTGAGTCTATATTTGTATTTATAGCTGAGATGTTTCTCTTCGAGGCAGCATATGGTTGGGTTTTGTTTTTTTGATCCAATCTGTTACTCTGTGCCTTTTTATTGGTAAGTTCAGTCCATTTACATTTAGGGTGATTATTGATATATAAGGATTTCCTAGAAGTATTTTATCTTTTGTTTTCTGGTAGTTCAGTGTCTTAATTATTTTTTGCCTTTGTGTTTCTGTCTGTTATTTTCGTTTGGTGGTATTCTATAATTTTTCCCTCTATTTCCTCTTTTTTATGTTATGTGACTCACATATGGATTTTTTTGAGTGGTTACCATTAAGTTTATGTAAAAGAAAGTTTCATACATACAGCAGTTCTTTTTCTTCAGCATGTATCTTATCTCCATTCCCCTTTGCAAATTCAGACCTTTACTCCATCCCCTTTTGTTTTTGTAGTCATAAATTATCCCTATTTATGCTGTGAGTTCATTTATGAGTTGCAGTAGCAAATTTTCTTCTTTTTTAAAATCTTCTTTACCCTTTATGTTATGTTCAAGTGTATAGTGCCCTGTTCTGTTTAGGGGTTGCCATTTCCTGCTTCTGTCTGTCTGTTAGTAATCTTGCTCATAGTTTTATATCCTTTTGACTTTTTGTTTCAGGTCAAATAGCTTCCTTCATTATTTCTTGTAATGCAGGTCTTGTGGTGGAAAATTCCCTCAGCTTCTGTATATCTGGAAAGGTCTTTATTCCTCCTTCATATCTAAAGGATAACATTGCAGGATATATCATTCTTGGCTGGTAATTTATCTCTTTCAATAGGTTGAGTATTTGACTCCACTGCCTCCTGGCTTGTAGAATTTCTGCTGAAAGTCTGATGATAATCTAATGGGCTTTCCTTTATATATTACCATCTTCTTTTCCCCGGCTGCCTTGAGAATTCTTTGTCATCAATTTGTGACAGCTTCAATATAACATGCCTTGGAGAAGGCTAGTATTGAGGAAATTAGGTGTTCTGTTTGCTTTTTGGATTTGAGGGTCCAGCTCTTTCCATAGGTTTGGGCAGTTCTTGTCAACTATTTATTTGAATAGACTCTCGGTGCCCTTCTCCCTCTCTTCTCTTTCTAGTATATTGCTCCTTCTTATATTGCTCTTTCTGATGGAGTTGGATAGTTCTTGTAGAGTTCCCTCATTTCTTTTAACTCTCAAGTCTCCCTCTTCTTCCATCTGTGACCTTTCCAGGTTTCTATCTTCGATGTCACTGATTCTTTCCTCCATCAGGTCAGCTGTATTTCCTAAGCTGGCTATTTCATTCTTCATCTCTTTTATTGAGTTCTTTAGCTCCGGAATTTCTATTTGGTTCTTTTTAAAAATTTCAATGTCTTTGGTAAAATATTCATTTTATTCATTGATTTTATTGCTGAGTTCATTAAATTGCCTGAGTTTTCTTGCCTCTCATTGAGTTTTTTCAGAATTGCAATCTTGAATTCTCTGTCATTTAAGTCATATTTCCATGTCTTTAGGTTTATTTTCTGGAGATTTTTTATTTTCTTTCTGAGCTGTCCTGTTACCTTGGTTATTCATTGTAATTAATGGATTATTTTTCTCCCTGGGAATCTACATGAGTGAATTCTTCAGCACGTTGATATGAAGTCTTTCTTTTGCTTTCCAGTAGGTAACAGTGGACAATTTCATTTTCTCTTGTGCTGGAGCATTTCTTTTATCTTGTGCTGTTCTGGCATCTGACACTGTGGGAGATTTGCTGGGGAGGTGGGCTTCTCCTCCGTGACCAGGTTGCCTCAGTCTCAGGGCACCATCCCCATTGAAGGATGTGGTGGGTGATGGGGTTTTGAGCCTCTGACATCCCAGTGCTGCCCTTGCAGCCAGAAGCATAGCTGTGTGCCTCAGCAGTCCTGGGCGCCCCCATTGCAATCAGCCATGAAAAGTGCAGGTGGGGTGTGCTGGGACAAGTATCTTCTGTGCTTGTGGCTTTGTTGTCTTCCAAGAAATGGTGACTGCCAGACCACATCTGCTTTGCCCTGTAGCTCCTTCCTTGTGGCTGGAATTAGCCGCACTGTGTGTCTGCTGCTCAGGAACTGTCTCTCCAGTTCTCAGGACTGTAGATATTCTGCTCTATAATCTGACACTACTACCATTTTTCTTTCTGGGGCCCACTGCTAACACTGGGAGGGTATCGAGGAGGCAAGCTCTGGGAAATTGGGGGCTCCATGACTTTGTTTTCTGCCTGGCAGTGAAGGCTATTAGACTGCAGTTGTCACACTCGTGTATTTGGTCTTAGCCCGGACATCTCTGTCTCAATCACTGGATTCAGCCAGATTATATGCTGACCCCTCAGGCAGAATTGATGTGGCCACAGAGAGAGTACCTGCAGTCTCAATTCTCCCCTCTCCCAGGACTGCAGTGAGCTCCAGGCTGCATCCCACAACTCCTGTCTCTGTACTTCTCCCTTCCCTCCTCCTGTTCGCCATGATTTGCCCACCTTCAGATGTTTTGATGCGCGGACCTCTCAGACATATTTGTGTTTGTGTAGGGAATCCTCTGTTGAATTATAGTGTTCAATTTATTGTAACTTCAAGGAGAACTATCAAGGAGCACCCTTCACACCACTGTCACTGGGGTGACACCACTGACATCACTCTGGTCTATAATTTTAAAGCTTATATTTGGACATGGTAATACTAGCATGTCTTACCAGCATATTAAAGCAGGAACTTTCCCTTACCTTCCCCAAGTTAATTTCTTGGATATATAGGTTAATGAAAGCGACTGGGAAGATAGCAATAACCACAATGCAGTTATTAAGCTTAATTTTCTATGAAGTCTTTAAGAAGAGCTGGATAATTTATTTAATTGTTTTTTTTACAGACTATTTTTGGGGGCAGTTTTATGTTCACAGAAAAATTAAGAGGAAGGTACAGAGATTTCCCATATACTCCCTGCCCCACACATGCATGTCCTCCCTCATTATTGACACACCCCACTAGACTGGTACATTTGTTATAATTGACGAACCTACATTGACATATCATTTCACCCAAAGTCCATAATTTATAGGGTTTAATTTTGGTGGTGTATCTTCTACGAGTTTGGTTAAATGTGTAATGACATGTATCCATCTTTATGGTATAATACAGAGTATTTTCACTGTCCTAAAAATCCTTGTGTTCTGCCTACTTATCTTTCCCTGTCTACCAACTTCCGGCAACCACTGCTCTGTTTACTATCTCCATAGTGTTGCCTTTTCCAGAATGTCATATAGCTGGAATCATACAGTATATAGGCTTTTTATATTGGCTTGTTTCACTTAGAAATATTCATTTAAGTTTCCTTCATTTCTCTTTATGAAGGAGCTTCATTGCTCATTTCTTTCTAGTGCCAAATAATATCCCATTGCCTACTGAAGGACATCTTGGTTGTTTCCAAGTTTTGGCAATTATGAATAAAGTTCCTCTAAACATTTGTGTGCAGCATTTTGTGTGGACATAACTTTTCATCTTCTTTGGGTAAATACCAAGGAACATGATGGCTGGATTGTATGTTAAGAGTCTGTTCAGTTTGGTAAGAAACCTCCAAACTGTCTTCTAAAGTGGCTGTACCATTTTGCATTCTGTTGAGTAATGAATGAGAGTTCCTGTTCCACATCCTCACCAGCATTTGGTGTTGTCAGTGCTTTGGATTTTGGCCATTCTAATATGTGTGTGGTAGGTCAATTCTTTTTAAATTATTTTTTTCTGAAGCTCCCTGCCCACATAATTGAAAGAGGTCCTATTTCTGAGTCTTTGAGTAATGAAGAACTGAAGAAATTAAACTGCTTCAATAATAACCATTTTCTGAGTACCACTAACAGGTCTACTATGACCAAAATTAATAAAAGATTCATGGTTTAAAACTACTTTTTAAATTATTTTTGGTAAATGATAGTTAAAGACAAACTATTAAACCAAATGATAAAATACTATTTCTTAATTTTTATACCCATAAAAATATTTGTGTGCTGGGATTGTTAAATTCAAGAACTAAAATAATTCTAAAGCTGCTTATCAACTTACTAATTAATAGATAGAAATTGCTTTTGGTACAGAGTAGATAAAATTAATTATAAATCTGATTTGAATTCTTCATATTTAGTTTTTTAAAAGATACTTTAAACTTGGCAGAATTCTTTATGGGTGTAGTTGTAGTGTCAGAAATATAAGAAAACATCTGAAGGTACAGTTCTAGTGTATTTGTTGAATTCCAGGGACCATGAGTCTGCCTCAAGTAGGAATGGGGTGGGGAGATAAAAGAGAAGACCTATTAGAAGAGATGACACTGACCTGCATCTTGAAGAATGAACAGGATCCTTGGTCTTCTCTCTATACACAGACAGTGGGGGATAAAATCCAGGATTTTGGATTCTTGTTCCCTTTACCGACCTCTACACTGAATATGAAAATGTTGCTTGTAGAACTTTAAAAGCATCTCTGGTATTCCTTAAACACACACACACACACACACACACACACACACACACACACACACTTCTCTTTTCTAGATTTTTTTCCTAACTAGGGAAGACTTGGAAAGATAAAAAGAAGAGGAAATGCTAAAAATAACTTTCCCCAATTAGTGATAGTGAAACACATATGGGAAGACAGAAATAGTTTCTCTGGCCCAAAGCAAAACTGTGATGCAAAGTGAACTCCCCAAGTGCATGGAGTAATTAGAAACAGCCACAAAAATATACTCAAGACACTAATGGAACAACTGCTGAACTTGGTATTAATGACACATGGGGGACTTTGGAGAGGTGGTTATGGTCTTTTAACATTTTAGAATCTGTGGATATTGAGGAACTGACTCTGAGAATGATTATATCTGTTATTTTTCACAAAGGCGTGGGTGCTGCGTTCTCTTTTGGAAAGTCAGAAATTCTGGATTTTTAAAAAGAAATTCCAAGGAGGGGACTGTTAACAGAATTGCACATTTCATGAAGCCCAGAGGCAAATAGTTAGGTCCTCCTCCTCAGCTGGCAGAGATTTTGCTTTTGATTCCAACATGTAGAGAAGAGTCACCTGTGGGCTGTGGGCACTGATGAGAGGGCACAAGCGACTGCCAAGATCAGACTGCAAATCTCATCACTTTGGCTTCAACCCAACTGACCAGCTGGTTACCCTGCCTTGGAAATTTGGGCTGCAGCTCAGCCAGCTGGACAGGTGCTTCTGCCAGGCTGCTTTCCCTGACCATGGTGGCCGCCAGACCCACTGCGTCGGAGGCGAGATTGCATCCCCTGATCTGACCTGAAGGGCATCTCCTCAATGCTGTTGCCAATTCCCCTTTTCTCACTGGCTTCCATGTTTGTTTATGATCCCAAACATTCAAGTTTCTCTTCCCTCTTTCTTATTCCCAGTGTAGATATCAACCAGTGTATATGGATGGGAGTAGTGGTTGATGAAATGCTACACTATTCTGTACTGGTCTATAGCTAGTGCCTGAGCCCCCGAGTGACCGTTCACTGCCAGGCAACTCTCCAGGGGCTTTTGGACCTTCATAGAGTCCAAGGGGTGAAGGGTCATGCCTGGCATGGCAGGGACTTCAGGCCCTCAGCACTGTCTGTCAGATGATTGGCCTGCGTCTACCCCACATGATTGTTCAATGTTAAGAACTTAACCTCTGCCCACACCTATTATTTCTTTCTTTTTGTTTCCCTTACTGACTCTTAATTTCTTACCTACTCACCCCAAATTCTGCTTTTGGCCATCCCCCTTTCCCACAGTGGCTCAAACAACATGCAAGCCAGGACTCCTTTCTCTCAGAATCCTGTGTTTACTCTTCTTCCTACCACACTGTTGGACAGCCGTCTTCCTCTGCCTTAGTCCGGGCAGCCCATGGTTAGGCAACACTCACCACCCAAGGGGCACTCTGGGTGGTGCCGTCTGCCTTCCTCGGGTGGAGGACCCTGGGGATGTTAACCAGAAAGCCTGTCACTCACAACACAGCCAAACTCCCAAGGTTTTTGAGAATTGTTTTCTTTAATGCTTCTACTCAGACTGCTCAAAGATGCAGCACCCACAATGACCCCTTTTCTTCCTGCCTGCCAATCAACTTACAAAAAAAAAAAAAAAGTAAACCAAGAGTGTTGTCAGATGTGTCTGCTTTCAGATGGTTCACAGCTCTCTTCAGATATCTATGCAAATCACTAACTAAAAGTCTCAAATTATTCTGATGCTAGGGATCCTTAGATCCCATCTTTGGAGAATATGAATTCAGAACTTACAATCTTTTGGTAACTGAAGCAGTTGCAATTTCAAAAGTGAAGTAAATGAATGAACACACATTTCCTGAGTGGGTACACCCATGTGTGAGATTCTGTGTGTACTTAGATGGCACAGTAGGGGATGATGTCTCTCATGGAGTTTGAGTTTAGAGAAAGAGGAACTATAATCTAACAGGAGGCTTGGAGGAAAGTCAAAAATGGCAGAAGAAGACAGAAAAAAATCCTGGCAGAGGAGGGAGATAATCACTTTGGCTGGGGGAGTCAAGGAACATGTGATGAAAGGAGGTTCTAGACTGGGGGGAAGCGGCCAAGTGAATTTGACTCTTAGCTTTACATACGACAAGTTGTGTCAGCTCACTATATGAGTACCTCAGTTCCCTCGACTGTAAAATGAAAGGAATCATGCCTACCTCATAGGATTGTCATGAGAATTACATGAGACAATGCTCATAAAGCCCCTGGACCGTGGAAAATGTGGAATTAGCAGAAGCCACTGTTGTGTAAGTTTCATGGAGGAGACAGCATTTGACCTGACCCTAAAGTCAAGGTGGGATATGGACGTGTGCACGTGGGGTGTTCATGGTAGCGTTGGGGTCCAGAGATGAACAAGGCACAGTTCTTACCAGCAAAATGCTTCTAAAGAAATGACAAAACCCACTTTTGGGGGCTGAGAAGGCTTAGTGATGCCAATCCTCAGTGATACCAAATTTTTATATTTCTCTTTAAATGCAGTACGCCTTGGAAACAACTACCAAAGAAAGCTCCTAATGAAAAAAGACAAAGCACACAGGCGTGCATTGTGGGAAGAACTGTTGACCCATGGGTCTAAAGGTATCTATTTATAGGTGCGCAAATGACGTTTGTGGAAAGACAGATTTGCTCAGAGAGACATTTCTCCCCAAGATGGCTAGATGGCGATAGAAGCACACAAAAACAGTGAGAATATTTGTGTCACTGTTGTCTGTGCAGCTGACAGGCGGGGCTGGGGCCTGCTCTGCTCACCTGTAGCATGCATTTCCCATTCCACTAAGTACCCCACATGCTCATCGTCTCGTCCCTTCCTGCCTTTCTCTTTTCAAGTATTTCCTGAAAGACTAACATATTTCAATCTTGCAAGGCACTAAGGAGCAGAAATACATGGAAAACTATAGAAATACCATGTCTTAAACATATAGCATTAACTTGTTAGGATGTCACGTTTAAGAAATGTGTATCTGTTGAACCCTTGAAGGTCCCCTTATAACTCATATCTATCTAAATACTGTTCAAAGTTTTGGGGACTAGCCTCAACTTGAGGCAAGAAACAAAACAAAACAAAACAAAAACCAAAAACAGCTCAGCAGTGAAGTATGGAAAGAGGATGGTGTTGCCATCACACAATTCCGGGTTCAGTTTCGAGCTGCAGCACGAACAACTGCATGACCTCACACAAGTTATTTAATCTCTCTGAGCATTGGGTTCTACAACTGTAAAAGGTAATAAATAATTGTATATATGCAGTATATGGCATTTAGTATGTGTTCCACAGATGTTAGCTCCTTGCAGTCTGTTCTCGAGTGTAGGAAAAGAACTGCATTGTGGAGAAAGGAGGGAAGTGTCTGAGCCAACATGCAGCCACGTTCTTCACTTGCTTGATGGGGCAGATGCCAGTGGACAAAAGGCATTGTCTATATGGACACAGCTCTATACACAGGGAACATCAATTAACTAAAATGCCTCAAAACACTTGAAACCTTGTGGGAAAAAAATCAAGATAGTCTGAAATATGCTTATGACTAGGTGAGGAGAAGTGTTTGATCCAACAGATATTTCTTAAGTGCTCAATCCATGTGTGGCACGGGGCCAGGGAAGAGAAGAGTTATGACAAACTGGGACAGGAAACTGGCTGAGTGCAGAAGCTTCATGAACAATGGTGTGACACCTGGGCAAAGACAGTGAGGGGAGGAGAAAAGAGACAATGGAGTAAGGATGTCTGCTCCCTTGCTTCATATGGCCTATTAATAGTTTATGTCAACTGGTTGCTGGGTAATTGGGTTTGATGGCTCAGCCTGGAGTTGATTGACATGTGAGCTAAGAGGGGCTCCCAGGGGAATCTTAAACTTGATTTAATCACAGTGAATTATACAAGTAGTATTTTATGAACTGCAGGTGCCCCAGATGACTTCAGTAATGGGTTTATTTTGAGGATGTTAAGTTTGTTCTTAGAACAAGGGTGGGATGTGTAAGAAGGGGCTTGGGCTCTGGACAGTCAGTTGACTGCAAGTCCAATTTTGTTTCTTATTGCAGGTAGGACTTTAGATAAGCACCTTATGACTTCTAAGACAGTGCTTGTTACAGTTTTAGGATGCCACCTGTCATGTCAGGGACGGATGCACTGTCACGAAGGCTAGCTTTTCCATCTCGCCTGGGGAGCAGAGAATGTTGTCTGCCCCCTCATCCCATAAATGTAGTAGCCAAGCCGAGACTGGCTCTCCAGGGCGCTGTCTGTACCGCCTCCCCAGTTCCTGCAACTCAGTGGGAGTGTAAGGGGTGTAGGTTGTGAACTCAGTCACAGCTGGGTTGCCGGCAGCAACGCCCCCGGGGCCCAAAGGTTGCTCACGTTTTACCCGTTTTACCCTTTGCTTCATGATGGGCTGGGCTTGGGTGTTGGGAGCTACAATGTCTCCACTGGAGTCCTCTGCCTCTGCCTCAGAGTCTCCACTGTGGGGCTCCTCCTCTAACAGGTGGACCCGAGGTTCCAGTGCCTCCCACTGGGACTGCTGATCCGGTACCTGAGCTATTTCATTAAGTGCATCATCCATGTTAGGATGCAAGGTGGTGAGGAACATCTAGCCCACGTGGCCGGCTGTACCCTTTGCCTCCTCTGGCAACAGCTCAGCTAGAACCTGCAGGGTCCTCTCCACGCTGGCCGGAGAGCCATCCATGTCCTCCCACCCCTCCTTGGGGGTCCAACTCCTGAGAACAGTGGCTAATGGGTACCACACACTGTGTAGGGGCCGCATGTCCTCCTGCCCAGAGTCAGATGCCATTCCTACATGGCTGGAATCCTGCTCGCCATGCCAGGCATCCGACTGTGTGGAGACCTCGGTGTAAAATGTCCGCAACCCTTGGGGCCTATGGCAGCAGCAGACTACCAAAGAGCAGGTGACACCTGTCATGGCCAACAGGGTGGCGTGCCATCCAGAGGCTCGAGTCTCCCAGGCAGATGGTGCCTTCCGTTCCCTGCGCAGCTCCTCACGGGCCTCCTGAAGCTGAGCTTTCACACGCACAAACTGTTATACCATCCTTCGGAGAGCTTTGCCCGGTACCATACTCTGCTCGCTGTGCCATGTGTCATGCAGGATCTCTGGTCCTGCTCCCCACACAAGAACGCAGGATATGGTGAGGCCAAAAAGGAACACCCACAGAGCCACAGATAGGGGAGTCATACCACTGTATTCTCGCTGGAGGCCGGGTGAGACACACGAAGCAGGATCCACACGATCCACAATCCGCCGTCCACTTTTCTGCCTGCCAACCAACCAACCAACCAACCCAGCCACGGCAGTTACATCAGTAGCTAATTGGCTAACTGGTTACAGCTGATGGCCAACTACTACCTGAGCCAGGACCTTTCCATGTAAGGCCAAGAGCCTGGAACCGCTCTCTGGGACTCTGTCCCCACACCCCCCAAGATTTTTGCTCCCTGGTGTGCACTCCCTGGATAATCCTCTTCCCTGAGTGTGGTGGGACCTGTGAATACAGTGGAACACAACACCTGTGATTATCTTATGTTTTATGGCAAAGGTGAAGGGATTATGCAGAAGTAATCAAGATACCAAATCAGTTGATTTTGAGTTAATAAAAGGGCGAATATCCTGGGTGGGCCTGACCTAATCAGGAAATCTTTTGAAGGGTCTAGAGGTCAGAGACAGAAGTCAGAGTCTCCGATGGCCTTGAAGAAGCAAACTGCCATGGTGTGGAGAAGACCACATGTTATAGAACAGCCCCAGCTAACAGCAAGCAAAAATAGGGACCTGAGTGCAACAGCCACAGGAAACTTTGGCTGTCATTTCAGGGGCAGGCCATCTTGGAGGGGCCACAAGCAGTGGGCTTGAAAGAAGACATGGATGAGATGACATCACAGCCCAGCTGACATTTTGACTGCAGCCTTGTGAGGCCCTAAGCAGAGGACCCAGTTAAGCTGTGCTGGACCCCTGACCCCTGGAAATGTATTGATTTAGCTGTTAAGTTTGTGGTAATTCGTTCTACAGCAGTTGAAAACTAACTCAGGACTTATATTACTTACTTTGCAGGGTTGTTATGAGGATTAGAAAAGAGGTGCATAAAGCACCTGACATGTAGGAGACTACTAATAAATGGTAGCTTTTAGTCACATAATGCATAATTATCCCATTCTTTTTTTTAGGAAACATCTCTCTTGTTTGAATGGATCTTGTAAAATGCTAAGAATTGTTGAGAGGGTTTAATAAAGTAATGTGTGTAACATGTTCTAGGGCACCGTCTGGCATACTTTGAACAGTAAGTGAACAGTGATGATGGTAATGTCAATAGTCACTGACAATGATGATTATTTTATCCTGGTGAAAATTAGGCACATTTCTCATCAGGACATAGATCTATTTCTTAAAATCACTTTTGACTTGCTTCACAAGTAGCTCTTCTTGCAGAAGTAGCAGAGACCATTACTGAATCATATAGTAAGTAGACATGAACCTTAGATAAAATCTGGTCTAATTTCTTCAGTTTCCAAATGAAAACAACAACACCTGAACCTGAAGTAGGCTTGTTGAATGCCACAAAGCATATTAGTCACAGAATCAGGAAGAGGATTCAGGTATCTTGATGCCACAGCCATTTCCATGAAACCATACGTTGATTTGTCTTCTGAAATTTTTCCTCTATGTAAGAATTAGTGCCATCTCAGCTCACAAAGTATCAGTCTTCCCTTGTAAAACTCACCCTGCACATAATTTATTAGTCATTCAGTAGTCATGAACATTTATTTCCAGCTGCCTCTTCTGAAGAAGTTACTATTGATCTTAATTCATTGAATTAATGAGTGCTTACTTCGTGCTACATTTGGAATCAAGCTTGCTAACCTGCAGCCCTGAATTGCTCTAAAATTATACACAAGTTCATTGTAAGCTTATTTGCTATAATAGCCCTATAAGTAAGTGCTGCTGTGACTACCATTTTATAGGTGAGGAAACTGAGACATATAGAAGTTCAGGGACTTACTGGACCAAACAACTACTAGTAAGTGATGGAGTTGGGATTTGTACAGAGCTGGCTGGCTGCCACTGTGAACTTCTTTCCACTTTTAATTAGACTGCTACCCAGAAGCAGGTTTGGGATGATGATGATGATGATGGGACAAAAATATCTCCCTTCAGCCCCATCACTCATAACTCTGCAGGGTCTGGGCTCATGTGTCCTCCATCCTCAGAGCCAATAGCATGAAAGTTCCCAGCTAGAGGTGAGTGAGTGCGGAAGTAAATTTTACCTTCAGGAAAGTGGTCTTGTTGCAGGGCCTCCTGAAGGGCTATTCACTGTTGTCCAGAGTTGCCTCAGTATTTTCCCCTTCCCCTTCCACCTGCAGCTTTGAAGAGAGAAATCTTAAACCCCTTCTCTCATCTACTGCTGTGGTGTTGAAGCCCCTGAGATGGTCCTTGCGGTGGTGCTGCTAGCACCCCAGCTGGTCTCAATTTGGTGTTGAAATAGTTTCGCAGATTTTTAGCTCCCTTCTCATCAGAATTATCCTTTCTCTTTGGCAGATGTCTCAGAAACTCGGTCAGACACTGACAGCAGCCTAGATCCCAGCGATTGCCCCCCCCCCCCTTGGTCCCTCCCCAGTAATGACCATGTCTCTCCAGGGCTCAGCTAGGATTTAGCTGTAAGGAGGGTTAAGCTTGTGAGCAGGGACAGGTGTTTCTTCGGGGTTCCTGTATTTGTAGTGAGAACAGGAAACAAGCCCCCAAGGAAAGACAACTGAGGATAGAGGAGAATCTTGTAGGCAGCACAAAGTATAAAGCCCCGCAGTTTATAAACTCCCTCCTACCATAGGGCCCGTTCTCAGGGACACCACATGCAAGTCCTGGATTTATGGATTTGGAGCCCCAGGAACAGGGAGAGAGTGTGTGAAAAACAACTGAGATGCTCTTGTTCTGTTAAGTTGGGATGGAAAAACCTATGCTTTAAGAACTGCACACTGAGAAATGCCAAGTGAATGAGTGGTCTCTGCAGTGAGTACATCAAAATGAACGTCCATGAGAGAGAGACCAGGTTGGAGGCAAATATAAGAGCCCAACCAAAAAAAGAAAGCTCAGGATCATCACTGGGACAGAGTTAAGGTCAGAATCCAGCTGCAGCTGGATATTAGATCAGTTTTCCATATGTATTAGCTTTAAATTAACCATTGGCAAATGGTAGTTTGCTCATTCCATTAGGTTGTAAAATAATCCCCATGCTGTTGTTAGCAAACCCTGTGTCTGAAGAACCTGTGCAGACCGTCATGTCGAGAGGCCCACCACGCATTGTCTGTAGACTGAATTGTACACAATATAAGAGGGTGCTGCTGTGATCTATACAACACAAAATTAACTTTAAAATGTTACCAAATTTAGTTTCTTGTCCAAAGTATTTTTAAAATAAACGAGGCAAGTACTATTAATGGGGTCTAGGAAAGTTTCTTGATGTGGTGATGTCTCATACCTGAAAAGGTAAGGAGCCATTGCCTCACAGGGCTAGTTGAGCAGGCTCCCTTAACCAGGTAGATTGCCATTTGCCATTTGGGCAGCCGCCACCACCACTGCTAACCTATACTAAGGACAAGCTAAGCCACCTCTCCCCTGAGTTTGCATCTATATCTAACAGCTCCTTAGCAACTGGTATAACCATAAGGTTAGCCTCCTTGCATGGCATCTGATACATCTGATTCCCCCTCCCAGGCCTAGAAGTTGCCAAGATAAGCCATAAAAGCATATTTTTAAATGACATAATTAAAATGAATTTATAAAATTTGTTATACAAATAAACAGAAATATATTTCTATGTTAATGTTCAATTGATTAGTTCCCTATGATACTTGTGATAAGTAAGCAGTTAGTGAAAAAAACAACAACAAACACATTAGCATTGAACCTAAATAGCTTTGGAACTAAAACCAAGGCTAGCCTACAGCAGGTGGGGTAAAGTATAAACTGGCCTGGATGGGAGATAGTTGGAACTACCAATAGGCTGTTTTTCTTTTCAACCATTGCACACCAAACATGAATGTGAGGGGAAGCAGAGTTTGCCACCCCAAAATATATCTTTTTTGGGTATTATTTTAAGCTGATTATTTTTATGAAACAAACGATTCAGGAAAAAAGTTTGGCCTTCCCCCTAACTGCCCAAAAGAATTTAGGTAGACTTCCTGTTCCCAGAAGGGAGATATCATTACAGATAACTAAAGTTTAATGTGAGCTACTGTGATAGGGGGAACCCAGCAAGGCCTATTTGATTAAAGTCTTCTTCATGTCCCATTATTAAAGATGGCCCAACAAACGTTTATCCACCAAACAGTGCTTTTCTATCTGCATGTGAATTGCCCTCCTGCCCTTTGACACCACAAACCCCTCTTCTCTTGTAGCTCAAAATGGCATATAAGCCTCAACTGCCTGATTTGTCCTTGGGTCCCATATTCATATGGAATCCCCACATGTACATATGGAATAAATTTGGTAATTTTCTCTCATCAGTCAGTACCATGTCAGTATGATTACTAGACCAGCCAGAAGAACTTATAAAGGTAGGAGGAACATTTTTTTCCTCCCCCACAAATGATACATTTTTAGTTGTTTCTGCTCCCAGGGTATAGCTCGTATCTTCCATGTAAGCTGTTTCTCCTCTCCACACAGTCCATGAGACTGAGCAGGCCCTTGACCTTTACTGAGATTCCCCTAGTTCTGCCCTGTACCTCGAAGTCTAAGCTTTTGGGCTAGACTTGCCTATATGAGGTATTTCATTAAACAAACTGTTACTGAGCATCTCTTGGTCAGGGCATTTGGAAATAGGAAGCTGCTAAGACTCTGGGCCTTTGCTTCCCATCGTTCCATCCCCTGTTGGTATCTCCTCCTCCTCTTGCATTCAGGCCTCCTGTGCTCTGTCATCTTCTTCTCATCCAGCCTTACCCTCCTCCACCAACAGTGCTGCAATGAGTAAAAGAACCAGGAGTTCAATATCTATGTTTTTTATCAAAGGTATTTAATTTAAAAACTTTTTCTATTACTGTGGATAAAAATGTCCTTACGCTCAGTTGTGCCGGTGGGAGAGAGAATGTAATCTCCACAATTACTAACTTTCTCTTTCTATGTGTCCAGTGTATAAAACTTAAGTGAATAATAGTGAAGATAATGACTTTGTGGGTGTTATTCTGTCCTGAGTATGTGAACAGAAGGTTTTATGTCGGTCTCAGCCTATCCACAGTGATGCTATCAGCTAGGAATGCCTGGGGCACTTGCCTGGGCCCATCCTACTTGTGGCAGCCCAAACAGACATTTGGACCAGCACTTGCAGTTCTTATGATTGCAAGACACAAGTCTACAATAACCACCAGGGAACTTTGAAAAAACAAGGTTATTACTCACAGGTTCTGGAGGTTCACACAGTACGCCTGGGGCCACACAGCCAGATCACAGGTAGAGAAAGAGGGAGGGAGCACAGACCTGGGATTCTGCTTTTATTGGGGTTGAAGATGGGCTGCCTAGGGATTTGTAGGTTGGTGAATTTAAAGCATAAAAGTGGGAATGAAAGTGCGGGAGGGGAAAAGCAGGGTCACTCGAGTGATCAGTTATCTTGGTCACCAAGGACTTTCTAAAAGGACAACTGCATGGTGAGGTGGCCTGGCTCTTTATCTAGTTGTCTAGTGGGCAATATATTTAATGATATATTGAAGTAGAGGCCTCCGTAATCAAAAGCATAATGTTAGGCACTCCTATCACAAACAAAAGTTAATTGTCAGGTGTTACACATTATGCTACACAGCACACCTCCTTCCTTCATGGCTGTGACCCTACAAGGCAGGCATTACCTCCATTTTATGGAAAAGGAAGTGAGGCCTAATGAGGTTAAGAATGTGCTCCAAACAACCCCAGGATTGGAAATTGCAGCTGCCCTACCCTGCACTTCTAGTCCTCTTTGAATTGTTTGTTTCTTGTCTCAGTAGTATTGATTGCTTTCTCATTACTTTTGTAGCTTTCTTATTTATTAGGTTTATTGCATATAGTCTGTCTCCCTGCTTCTTCCCCACCTCATCTCAAGAATCTACCTGTCCTGGAACGGGAGAAATTTTTGTTGGTTATACTCACTGGCGTATCCCAATAGTATAGAGGAGTGCCTGTCACATAGGAGACACTGAATAAACATTTGTAAATGAATGAACAAAAGCAGCTAAGGCAAGATTTCCATCAAGGTATTTTACTCCAACTTTAGCGCCAACTTAGGTATCACCCAAAGCCATTTAAAAAATTTTAAATATAAAGACAGTCAATTCATCTCTTTTGTGTTCTGTGAGCAAACAGTGTTTGGAGATTTAAGCAGACACAGCAAGCCATGTGGCTTTTATCTGAACCAACTCACTGGGCGGCTTAGGATTCCTTTTTATCCATCTGATGCACGGGGATGTTTAGGTGCGGATAGATGCAGAAATCCATACTCATTACAAGAGTTGAGCTACTCAAACACCATTATGGAATGCATTAGTGCTGCTACCTAGGGAATCACATCAGTGTAATCTTCAAGACACACTTATGGGTATTTCCTTCATTTTGTCAATGAATTTTCCACATGACTGCTGGCTTCATCTATGTTTCTGCTCCCAGACAGTCACATTTATAAACACCGACACGTCCGTCACTTCTCCAGCCCTCCCTGCCAACTGCCTTCCAAAAATGAACCTGACTTTGTGATTTAAACACATGTTTATTTGCATGCATATCTTGTGCCATTTTTCTGTATGCTCCTTATATGGAGTTGTTCTAGCATTTTTCTAGATCTCTGTATGTGGGATTCTATGTCTGCTTCAATGCTGTCTTACTCATACATACCTAATTATTTCCTCCATTCATACAGTAGTTTTTTGATCTCAAAAGATCCACATGCTTTCTTTCATACAACCCTCCTACCAGTCCAGGAGGTTGGCAAGACAGGCATAATTATTGGTGATAGTTTACAAATTAGTAGCCTGAGACTCAAGGAGTCTGTGTCTTTTCTAAGGAAACAAACTACTGAGAGGCAGCAGTGGGACTAGACCCAGGTCTGCTGGGACTGTGCTCCCTGCCTTTCCCACTATGTCAAGCTGGTCTGGACTCCTGTCAGCTGTTTCAAGTGCAGTGCCACGTATAAGTAGGTGCTTAATAAATGCTTTTTAAGGCCGATGTTCCCTGGAGCTGAATGAAATAATAATCCATGTGAATAGTGTAAAAATAATTGAGCTAAAGTGACCAAAAAAATAATCCAAGGCAATCAGAGGCTAGAGGGTATCCTGTGAGATATGAGGAATAGATAGATCAAGTGGAGAGAAGATAAATTTTGAGGTGACCCACCAGGGACAGACTGGGAAAGGAAAAAAGTCTTACACTGGTACAGTGTTTTCCACTTTCAAATAAATGATCAACTTTGTTGAGCAAACTCAGAGTCTGAGGCTTTTCTAGAAACAAATGATAAAGATTCAAGGATCTTAGGGTTTGCAAACTGGAAACACAACTGGGCAATACCCCGAGTGTTCTGAAGAAAAAACAAATTTAAGAGTTCTTATAGTAAAAAGTACATTCTTGAGAAGAATGAGTCCTGCATTCTTAGTCTCTGGATTGGTCTGAGATGGGCATCCACTAGATGACCGGTAGTCTGAATATTGGATGTCAGGTGGTCTGGATATAAAAAACATTCTTTCTTTAGTCTTCAGGGGATAATTAGAGGGTTATCTGGAGGTTTGCTGTATATCCAGGCATTGATGCAGGACTGGAAATTTTGAAAGTTTAAGTTCCCAGGCTAGTTAAAACAAGAATAGAATCTTTTTCTCATGCCTCAACCTACTTGATGTTAGTAATTTAGCAGCTTGACTATAGTGACTTCATTTTATTTCTTCATTCTATTCTTTGCCTTTATTCCTCACACCAAACTTGTGAAGTAGATGTCATTAGAGTCTCCATTTAATTGATGACGTTATTGCAGATAAGAGAGTTTAGTGTTTTTATTCCTCCAGCACCATTTAACTAGTAATTGGTAGAACTGGGATTTAAAGAAGCTCTTCCTACTCTAACGGCTGAATTCTTTCATGGGCAAGACTTAGATTGCTTTTCCCCCTGAGAATGGAAAGTAAGTCTGGGTCCTTGAGTTGTATCTAAGTTGTTCTTCTATTGTGAAAATGGCCACCCTTTTGTTTTCTCCCTTATAGTCAACTCTAGAGGGACTAGTAGCGCACGTGACAAATATGAGTTCAAACCCTTGCTCCGTCACTTACCAGCTGTGTGAATTTAAGCAAGTCACTTCCTTTATCTGTGCCTCAAATTTGTCTGTAAAATGGTGATAATAGTGTCTCTAGCACATTGGATTGTTGGAGGATCAAATGAGATGCACATGAAGTACTCATCTCAGAGCTTAGCACGTAGAAAACCTTCCTTAAATGTCATTTGTCATTGTGTTGCATAATAAGGCATTTGTCCCAGGTTCCTGGGACAGAGCTCCTAAATCCTTGGAATTTTCTGGATGATAAGGGTGTCTTTGAGCAATCTTAACAAAAAAGAACAATGCTGGAGGTATCACACTCCCTGACTTTAGCTTGTACTACAGGGCAAAATAATCAAAACAGCATAGTATTGCCAGAAAAACAGACACACAGACCAATGGAATAGAATTGAGAATGCAGAAATAAAACCACATAAATATGGACAGATAATTTTTGACAAAGAAGCAGAAAACATACAATGGAGAAAAGACAGCCTCTTCAATAAATGGTGCTGGCAGAATTGGAAAGCCACGTGCAAAAGAATGAAACTAGACTGCTATCTGTCACCATGTACCAAAATTAATTCAAAATGGATCAAAGACTTAAGCATCAGACCTGACACAATAAACTGCATAGAAGAAAACATAGGTACTAAACTTATGGACCTTGGGTTCAAAGAGCATTTCATGAATTTGACTCCAAAGACAATGGAGTAAAAGCTAAAATAAATTAATGGGATTATATCAAACTTAAAAGCTTCTGCACAGCAAAAGAAACCATCGACAAAATAAAGAGGCAACCAACTGAATGGGAGAAGATTTTTGCAAACAGTGCCTCCGATAAGGGGCTAATATCCAAAATATACAAGGAACTCATGCAACTCAACAACAAAAAAACAAACACCCCGACTGAAAAATGGGCAGACGACCTGAAAAGACATTTCTCCAAAGAGAACATACAAATGGCAAATAGACATATGAAAAAATGCTCACCATCACGAATCATCAGAGAAATGCAAATCAAAACCACAATGAGCTATCACCTCACCCCAGTTAGAATGGCCATCATCAACAAGACAAATAGTAACAAGTGTTGGAGAGGCTGTGGAGAAAAAGGAACCCTCATACACTGTTGGTGGGAATGCAGATTGGTACAGCCACTATGGAAGGCAGTGTGGAGGTTCCTCAAAAAATTACGAATAGAATTACCATATGACCCAGCAATCCCTCTCCTGGGTATCTACCCAAAAAATCTGAAAACATTTATATATAAAGACACGTGTGCTACAATGTTCATTGCAGCTTTGTTTACGGTGGCCAAGACATGGAAACAACCAAAATGTCCTTCGATAGATGAATGGATAAAGAAATTGTGGTATATATGAACAATGGAATACTATTCGGCGGTAAGAAAAGATGAAATAGGACCATTTGTGACAACATGGATGGATCTTGAGGTTATAATGCTAAGTGAAATAAGTCAGACAGAAAAAACAGAGAACCATATGATTTCACTGATATGTGGTATATAAACCCAAAACAACAAAACAAACAAGAAACAAAAACTCATACACAGACAATAGTTCAGTGGTTACCAGAGGGGGTGGTAGATGAGGGTAAGGGGGATCAAATATATGGTGATGGAAGGAGAACTGACTCTGGGTGGTGAACACACAATAGGATTTATAGATGATGTAATACAGAATTATACACCTGAAATCTATGTAACTTGACTAACACTTGTCATCCCAATAAACTTTAATTTAAAAAAAAAAAAATAAATTTAAAATAAATTAAAAAAAGAAAAAAAAGAAAGAAAAAGAGTGTCTTTGGTGGGCCCTTGGACAACACCTGAGTTTATGGTAATCAGGTGACTCAGGATGGGGGTTTGACTACCCCACTTCTGGGGAGGGGACTAGAGATTGAATTCACTCACTGGCCAATGAGTCGATCAATCATGTCCACATCATGAAACCTCAGTAAAATCTCTGGACACCTGAAGCTGTCCCAATGTGGTGAACCAATTGATGTGCCAGGAGGGTGATACGTCTTGATTCCACAAGGAGAGGGCATGGAAGCTCCGCATTCAGGACCCTCCCAGACCTCGTGATATGGGTCTATTCTTTGGCCATTCCTGGTTTATGTATTTTATAATAAAACTATAATAGTAAGTATAGCATTTCTAAGTTCTGAGAATTATTCTAGCGAATTATCCAACATGAGAGGATATGGAACCCCAAGTTTGTAGCCAATTAGTCATATGTGCAGGTGGCGTGGGGACCCCCAAACGTGCAGCTTGCATCTGAAGTGAGGGCAGCCTTAAAGGAGACTGTGCCCTTCGCCTGTGGAGTCTGAGTAACTCCATGCATTAGCAGCAGAATTGAATTGCAGTGTTGCACATTCTTATCATTGGATGAGGCATCACCTGACTGTCAGGAGAAGTTAGATTGTCACAGAAAAAGAATCTCCTCCCAGAGGGCCAGATTCTAAGTCATGGGGGCTGGAAAAATAGGCCATGTTCAGTCAGAAACTCAAATCCCACAGCATCAAGTCCTCAATCTTCTTTGGACTAAGAAAGAGCGTCTCTTCATGTACATTTCCATGAATGGAGGTGAGAGGAGGGGCCAAAAGGGGGTAAGAGTAACAGACTTAGCACCACATCCCAATTTAATTTTCCCTTTTGTTTGTATGTAACTTTTACGCATTCTGAGGACACATCTGTTCTTTTTCTGGGATTAAAATAATAATAATAATAATAATAATAATAATAATAATAAAATAATAAGAACAACAAAAACAAAATTAGTAATAATGTAAAACATTCCAGATAATCCTCTAAGTGGCTTATTGAAAACTGACCCTATTTTGAACAATCCTTATTTTTCCTGGCCATTTGGGGCCCTTCTAAGCTCTCTCATCTTAAAAGCAGATTCTTTTCCTGATGGCAATCTCAACCTCCTGGATGCTTCCCAAATGCTCCTAGTTGTGCATAATTGTGCATATTTTCCAGTCAAGGCTCCTTTTAGAGACCTCGCTCTTGCCCTTCCAGTCCACAAGATGCTGTCTGTGTCAGCACGAGGCGACACTGGGAGCCTGGCTTTTTCCCCACAGTGGGTATCTTTTTCCCTCACTCATTCTTTTCACAGTTTCAGATCTGCTCTCTTTAGCTTTTTGCCTCTGTGTAAAAGCCTTCTGCTGTTTCTTGCCAAGACTTCTGCCTTTCCTCTAAATCTTACCTTAAGATGTAGAGCTTCTCTGAAGTCTTTTGTGGAGATTTTTCCACTGGAGTGTTCTCATGATTTTCAGCAGCTGAACGAATGTTTCCTCTTCTGGATTTGTCTTGGAGGACAAGGAACGGCTTATGAGTCCAGGTAGAAGAAAAACTCACTGCTAAATGGTGTTATTTATTTCTGCAGTTCTCTAATAAAAACAAGGTTTTCCTGAAAGATAATGATATTTAAAATTGACAAACTGTGAATTCTAAAGCCAGCCTGAGTTCCCTGACAGGTTGTTTAGCCTGTAGCAGCTGGGGGCTGGTGGGAAGACAGCTGACACCAAGAAAATGTGGTCAGATACGGGGATGTCCATTCTCTAGCCCTGAAAACAGATGCTTCAGTTTTGTAGAGAAGGATGTCCCCAATCTTTAGGTGCACACGAACAACCCAAGCCTGCAGTGACCTGAGCCTGCTTAGTCTTAATTGCACAACCTATTTGGACCTGTTTAACAATAGCCCGTTTGTGGCAAAAAGCAGAGCAATGACCAGTTCCAAAGGAGACTTCACAATTCAAATGACACCCTTCAGAATCCCATCTTTTTGGAGCAAAACCTTTTTTTCTTATCCTATATCCAGCCTTTCCCTTTAACTAAGGGAGACTCACTGAACACACCTTTGAGTGAGTGAAGCAGCTTTCCCTTGTCTGGCAAGTAATCAATGTAGCTTTGTTTTTCTAGCCCTGGTTATCTTTATACAATTTAAAAGCTGTCTCTGCTATTGAATGAGACATGTGACCTTAGGTAAACTTACTGAAACTCAGTCCTCTCAAAGAGGATAAGAATAGTACTATCCTCAGAGAATAATTTGAGGATTAAGTAAGATCATCCACATAAACACTTGACACAGTGCCTGGCACAGAGTAAGCATTTTATAACTGTTAGGGGGAAAAATGAAATGGCCAGTAAATAGACAGAATTCCTTAGAGCGACTGGCTGAATTCCACACCTGGTTAGCTCTGGAATTAGCAAGTACGTGATGCTTAGTTATCCATTGCATCATTTGATTCTCATTGCACCTTTCAGGAAATTCAGAGTAGGCATTACTACCATCATCTCACAGAAGAGGAAATGAAGACAATGAGATCTTATGGGTCTTAACCTAGTTAGTGACAGGAAGTGCCACTAGTGTTGACTAGTGTTGCCAACGAAAGGCCATGGGACGTCATTCTTACACTTTACATGGGAAACTAGAGACCGGAAACTGATGAACAAAAACGTATAGATGAGCAGGACAGGGTTGACCCAGCAGGCTTGGGTTGTTCAAACCCTGCATGTTCCAAAGAAAGGTCTAGCCCTTGATTGGTTCCTGAGAGATAACTCCAAGCCCCTGAAATACCATGGCCAATCAGAATGTCTTTATTTACATGGGGCACTGGATCACACTAGAGTCTATGCAACAATGTGATTTATGGTGGGGTCTGGGCCATGCTGTATCAGTTTGGAGAGACTAAAATCTGAGTAGCTAAGGTTGGTCATGAAGGCATGCCATGCCTACATGACCGATCCCAATGAAATCCCTGGACACCAAGGTTTATGTGAGCATCCCTAATGGACAACACTTTATACCTCTTGACGATACTTTGTGCAACTCTTTCCTGTCCGTAGGATCCACTACGAGTAGACAACAGGAAGCTCCCGCCTGGAACTCTCCTGGGCCCTGCCCTCTGTGTTTTGTTTCCTTTGCTGATTTTAATCTGTATCCTTGCATTGTAGTAAATCATAACCATGAGTACAATGGCTCTTCTGATTTCTGTGAGTCCTTCTAGTGAATCACTGAATCTGAGTGTGGCCTTGGGGGCCCCTGACACAGAAAGGAACCAAGAATCTGCTACCCAGGATACTGCATTTCTATACGGGACCACTTGCCTCCTTTGATAACACCGGCCTCCTCCCTCCCTCCCCACCACACCTAGGTTACCACTGTTACCCCAATGTCAGGCTAGATGCAGTGAATCTGAGATGCAGCCCCGTTAAGGTGGTTTTCCTAAGAATGACCACTTTTCCAAAAGGTGTTATGCTAGGTTGGCAAGTCAGGAAGTCTGCCTTTCTTCCATCATATTTGGTTTCCCTTCAGGAAATGGGCTCAGTTGAATCTGGAGGACATATTCTGTTTGATTGTTGAGTTAAACCCTGACCCCTGTACAGGTATAGAGAGGCTCCTACACCACAGGCATTTTGGTAGCTCATGTGAGAACTGACCTATGACCCTAAGTTGTGAGACTTTTATCCCTGACTAATTTCACTCCTAAATAAAGTCTAGTAAAAGAAGCTATATTATCTATGTGCTCGGGAGCCCACTCTGTAATTACCTTGGAAATTAAAGAAGGGCAATGAGGATTGGGAAGGGTTGGAAGGGAAGCAGGGAAGATGGATGGCAGGGAAGGGGAGGAAGTTGTGAACCACCGCACAAGTTTAGAAAGTCACTTCTCAACTAGTTTATTTCAATTCACTATTTTAGATGAAAAATAAATGTGTTACAGTCTTGGTTTTGAACAATTTCATTCTTTGGGAAAACATCTTTTCCCTTTTTGTTCTCATTTCCTTTTAAAAATATAAAACTTTTTTAGACAGCGTCTGTTTTTTAACGTGATTCCAACACTCGTGGGAAGACTCTCTTCACTCCATCTGGCTGACTTCTGCCCATCCTTTAAGCCTCAGCTTAGATGTCATTTCCTCCTGGAAACCACTCCTAAACCTCTAGTCCAAGATAGGTTGCCACTGCGGTGGCTTTAAAATCTGTCATCTTGGCTAGGCAGAATCACATCTCCCAAAACTCCCTTCCCTCTGTTTCCAGTCATGATGAGCCACCAAAGAGATTCTTGTAGGAGACAAGAAGAATGGAGATGAAGTAGTAGCTATTCTGGAGTTGACACATGTGGTCTCTCCCCTGCCACTCACCTCATTAGCATGATACAGGGGCTGGGCCTGCATTGCCCCACCTCCCAGCGTCCCTCCTCCAACCTTTCCCACTGCTGGGCCAGGTGTGTGTTCTGATTCATGGCAAAGGGCCTGGCTTGTGCCTGACATCCACACCAAGGACAGAGGCAACAAAAGGGCTATTTTATCCCCCCAACTTTACATCTGTCGTCCCTTCCCTGACTGTCTGCCCTATGGACTTGGGGCTCTAGCATCAGATGTGAAGACAATAGCATTATAGAGGCTGCTTAGCCATTTCTCACAATAGTGTGAGGCCAGTTCTCATAATAAATCTATCTATCTATCTATCTATCTATCTATCTATCTATCTATCTATCATCTGTCTGTCTGTCTGTCTGTCTGTCTACCTACCTATCGCCTATGTATCTACTTATCTACCGACAATCTTAGTTAAGGCTGCTGTAACAAAATACCACAGACTAGGTAGCTTATAGACAACAAAAATTTATTCTCACAGTTCTGGCAGCTGGGATGTCCTAGATCAAGGCTCCAGTAGATTTGGTGTCTTGTGACAACCCTCCTCTTCATTGATGGCCATCATCTCACTATAACATCACATGGTAGAAGCAGTGAGGGAGCTCTCTGGGGTCTCTTAGGAAAGGCACTAATCCTATTCATGAGGGCTTCATTCTCATGACCTAACCAGCTCCTGAAGGCCTTACCTCCTAATACCAACACACTGGGGTTAGGTTTCAACATATGAATTTTGGGGGACACAAATATCCAGACTATAGCACCACGTATCTCTGTATGTATCTCCTAGTGGTTCTGTTTCTCTGAGCCCTGATACACCGTCCTACTGCTGCTCTAGCTATCCAAACTTCCTCATTGGAGCCTTTACAACACTGGACTGTTGTAATTTCTTGAAATTCCACAGGTGTTCCCCTCACTATTCATGCTTTCCTTTGTGTGTTGTCCTGTCCTTGTCTGAGTACTGCATGAGGGCAGGGACTAAGCATTACTTGTTTTCAGCTATATTTTCTGGGCAAACATAGTATCTGGCATATAATAGGTACCCAAGAAATATCTGATGCATGAAAAATTGAATGTTTTATTTCCATTGAGTCTCTCCCCACCCCCTCCCCATTCGGCAGGAATTTGTTTTGACAGTTAAGAGCTAGGAAAGAAACTCATTTCTTGTGTGTACACAGGGGTGAAAAAGTTCGATGTGCAGCAATTGTAGGAAGAAATACGCATTTGGTTCTGGAATCTTTTGGCAAACAAAACTGATTTAAATAATTTAATTGTATGAGAAGCTCATGTATAAATCATTCCCATGCTTTTTACCTTTGGCTAAGTACATGTGCACATGCACACACCATTCCATTCGTTCATTCTCTCCATTTCTTTTTTTAAATTATTTATTTTTTCATTTACAGTTGACATTAAATATTATTGTATATTAGTTTCAGGTGTACAGCATAGTAAATAGACATTTATATAATTTATACAGTAATCCCCCAGATTACTGTACTACGTACCTGGCACTATATAATTGTTCCACCATTATTGATTATATTATCTATGCTGTATTTTACATCCCCATGACTATTTTGTAACTACTAATAATCTTAATCCCTTCATCTTTTTCACCCAGGTTCCCAACCCTCTTCCCCTCTGACAATTTTCAGTTTGTTCTCTGTATCTATGAATCTGTTTCTGTTTTTTTTGTTCTTTAAATTCCACATATCAGTGAGATCATATAGCATTTGTATTTCTCAGTCTGACTCATTTCACTTAGCATGATACCCTCTAGGTCCATCCATGCTGTTGCAACTGGTAAGATTTCATTCTTTTTTGTGGCAGAGTAATATTCCATTGTATATATGTACCATAATTTCTTTATCCAATCATCTATTGATGGGCATTTTGGTTGCTTCCATATTTTGGCTGTTGTAAACAGTACTATACTGAACATAGGGGAGTATACATCTTTTGAAATTAGTGTTTTGGATTTCTTGGGATAAATACCCAGGAGTGGAATTGATGGGTTGTAAAGTAGCTCTACCTTTAATTTTTTGAGGAACCTCCAAACTGTTTTCCATAGTGCCGTCACCAATTTGCCACCCCACCAGCAGTGCACAGGTGTTGCCCTTTCTCCACATCATCGCCAACACTTGTTCTTTGTCGATTCATTGATGATAGCCATTCTGACAGGTGTGAGGTGATATCTCATTGTGGTTTTAATTTACATTTCCCTGATGATTAGTGACCTTGAGCATGTTTTCATATGTCTATTGGCCATGTGTATGTCCTCTTTGGAGAAATGTCTATTCAGGTCCTCTGCTCATTTTTTAATTGGATTGTTTGTTGTTTTGGTATTGAGTTGTAGTGTTTTTTTTTTATAAATTTTGGATATTCACCCCTTATCAGATGTATCATTGGCAAATATCTTCTCCCATTAAGTAGGCTGTCTTTTCATTTTGTTGGTGGTTTCCTTTACTGTGCAAAAACTTCTTAGTTTGATATAATCCTTTTTGTTTATTTTTCTTTTGTTTCTCTTGCCTAAGAAGATAGATCAGAAAAAAACATTACTAAGAACAATGTCAGAGAGTTTACTGCCTATGTTTTCTTCTAACAGTTCCATGGTTTTGGGTCTTACATTTAAATATTTAACAAATTTTGAGTTTATTCTTGTATATGGTGTCAGAAGGTGGTCCAGTTTCTTTTTTCTTTTTCTTTTTTTTTTTTTGCATGTATCTGTCCAGTTTGCCCAGCAACATTTATTAAATAGATTGTCTTTACCCCAATGTATATTCTTGGCTTTTTTGTCATAGATTAAATGACCATATAGGCATAAGTTTATTTCTGGCTCTCTATTCTGTTCCATTGATCTATTTGTCTGTTTCTATGCCAATACTATGCTGTTTTGATTATTATAGCTTTGCAACATAGTTTGATATCAGGTAGTATGATACTTACCTCCAGTTTTGTTCTTTTTTTTTCTCAGGAATGCCATGGCTATTCATAGTCTTTTATGGTTCCATATAAATTTTAGGATGATTTGTTCTAGTTCTGAAAAATGTCATTGGTGTTTTGATAGGGATTGCATTGATCTATAGATTGCTTTGGGTAGCATGGATGTTTTAAGTACATTAATTCTTCCTATCCATGAGCATGGTATATGTTTCCACTTATTTGTATCTTCTTTACTTTCTCTCTTCAATGTTTTATAATTTTCTGAGTACAGCTCTTTTACTTCCTTGGTTAAATATATTCCTAGGTATTTTTTTGATGCAATTATAAATATATTTTTTCTTAATTTCTGTTTATGATAGTTTATTTGTGTATAAATATGCAACTCATTTGTGAATATTAATTTTGTATCCTACTACTTTACTAAATTCATTTATCAGTTCTTATAGTTTTTTGGTGGAATCTTTGGGGTTCTTTCTATATACTATCATGTCCTCTGCAAATAATGCAGTTTTACTTCTTCCTTTCCAATTTGGATGCCTTTTATTTTTTTTTCCTGTCTGATTGCTGTGGATAGGACTTCCAGTACAGTGTGGAAAAAAGTGGTGAAAGTGGACATCCTTGTCTTATTCCTGATCTTAAGGAGAACACTTTTATCTTTTCTTTGCTGAGTATGCTGTTAGCTGTGGGTTTGTCATATACAAGGTTGGACAATTAAGTTCACAAACTCATCCTAGAAAAAGTGCTACATACCTCATTGCTGAATATCACTACAGCGCCTTTGAAGTACTCCCCTTGGAAAGCTATGCACTGATGCCAGCACCTAGTTCATCCCTCAAAGCAATTTTGGAACTCTTTTTCTGGAATGGCCAGCAGAGCTGTTGTCAAATTACGCTTGATATCCTAAATGTCATCAAAATGTCTTCCTTTGAATACTTCCTTTATCTTTGGGTAAAGAGAGAAGTCATTGGGGGCCAGATCAGGTGAGTAAGGAGGGTGTTCCAATACAGTAATTTGTTTACTGGCTAAAAACTCCCTCACAGACAGTGCCGTGTGAGCTGGTGCATTGTCGTGATGCAAGAGCCATGAATTGTTGGTGAAAAGTTCAGGTCATCTAACTTTTTCACGCAGCCTTTTCAGCACTTCCAAACAGTAAACTTGGTTAATTGTTTGTCCAGTTGGTACAAATTCATAATGAATAATTCCTCTGATATCAAAAAAGCCTAACAATATCATTGCAACAAGTTCACGAACTTAATTGTCAGGCCACATATGGCCTTTATTATGTAGTGGTATGTTCCTTCAATTCCCAATTTCCTAAGAGTTTTTATAATAAATGAATGCTAGATTTTGTGAAATGCTCTTTCTGCATCTATTGATATAATCATATGATTTTTTTAAATTAAAGTTTATTGGTGTGACAATTGTTAGTAAAGTTACATAGATTTCAGGTGTACAATTCTGTAATACATTATCTATATCTCAAATTGTGTGTTCACCACCCAGTCAATTCTCTTTCCACCACCATATATCAGATCCCCCTTTAACCTCTTCTAGAGCCTCCCTTCTCCCTTACCCTCTTGTAACCCATAAATTATTGTCTGTGTCTATGAGTTTTTGTTTGTTCATTTGTTTGTCTTGTTCTTTTGTTGGTTTCAGTTTTATATACCACATATTAGTAAAATAATTTGGTTCTATACTTTTTCTGTCTGACTTATTTCACTTAGAATTATAATCTCAAGATCCATCCATGTTGTCATAAATGGTACTATTTCATCTTTTCTTATGGCAGAATAGTATTCCATTGTGTATATATACAACTTCTTTATCCATTCATCTATCGAGGACATTTTGGTTGTTTCCATGTCTTGGCCACTGTAAATAAAGCTGCAATGAACATTGGAGCATACATGTCTTTATGGATAAGTGTTTTCAGATTTTTTGAGTAGTACCCAGGAGAGGGACAGCTGGATCATATGCTAATTATATTCATAATGTTTTGAGGAACCTCCACACTGCCTTCTATAGTGGCTGCACCAATTTGCATTCCCACCAAGGACATTTTGGTTGTTTCCATGTCTTAGCCACCAGAAACAAATCTTTAATGAACATTGGAGCACACGTGTCTTTATGTATAAATATTTTCAGATTTTTTGGGTAGATACCCAGGAGAGGGATTGCTGGGTCATATGGTAATTCTATTCGTAATTTTTGGAGGAACCTCCACACTGCCTTCCATAACGGCTGCACCAGTCTGCATTCCCACCAACAGTGTATGAGGGTTCCTTTTACTCCACAGCCTCTCCAACACTTGTTACTATTTGTCTTGTTGATGATAGCCATTCTAACTAGGGTGAGGTGATATCTCATTGTGGTTTTGATTTGCATTTCTCTGATGATTAGTGATGGTGAGCATTTTTTCATGTCTATTTGCCATTTGTATGTTCTCTTTGGAGAAATGTCTCTTCAGGTCGTCTGCCCATTTTTCAGTCGGGGTGTTTGTTTTTTTGTTGTTGAGTTGCATGAGTTCCTTGTATATTTTGGATATTAGCCCCTTATCAGAGGCACTGTTTGCAAAAATCTTCTCCCATTCAGTTGGTTGCCTCTTTATTTTGTCGATGGTTTCTTTTGCTGTGCAGAAGCTTTTAAGTTTGATATTGTCCCATTCATTTATTTTAGCTTTTACTTCCATTGTCTTTGGAATCAAATTCATGACATGCTCTTTGAACCCAAGGTCCATAAGTTTAGTACCTATGTTTTCTTCTGTGCAGTTTATTGTGTCAGGTCTTATGCTTAAGTCTTTGATCCATTTTGAATTAACTTTGGTACATGGTGACAAATAGCAGTCCAGTTTCATTCTTTTGCACGTGGCTATCCAATTCTGCCAGCATCATTTATTGAAGAGGCTGTCTCTTCTCCATTGTATGTTTTCTGCTTCTTTGTCAAAAATTATCTGTCCATATTTATGTGGTTTTATTTCTGGGTTTTCAATTCTATTCCATTGGTCTATTTGTCTGTTTTTCTGCCAATACCATGCTGTTTTGATTATTATAGCCCTGTAGTACAAGCCAAAGTCAGAAAGTGTGATACCTCCATTATTGTTCTTTTTTCTTAAGATTGCTTTGGCTATTCGGGGTCTTTTGTGGTTCCAAACAAATCTGATGATTTTTTGTTCTATTTCTTTAAAATATGCCATTGGGATTTTGATGGGAATTTCATTGAATCTGCATATTGCTTTGGGTAATATGGCCATTTTAACTATGTTGATTCTTCCAATCCATGAGCACGGAATGTCTTTCCATTTCTTTGTGTCTTCTTCAATTTCTTTCAAAAATGTCTTATAGTTTTCAGCATATAGGTCTTTCACATCCTTGGTTAAGTTTATTCCTAGGTATTTTATTCTTTTTACTGCAATTGCGAAAGGAATTGCTTTGTATTTCTTTTTCTGAGATTTCATTGTTAGTATATAGGAAAGCAATGGACTTTTGTATGTTGATTTTGTAGCCAGCAACTTTACTGTATTCGTTGATTGTTTCTAATAGCTTTTTGGTGGAGTCTTTAGGGTTTTCTATATATAGTATCATGTCTTCTGCAAAGAGTGATAATTTAACTTCTTCATTCCCAATTTGGATGCCTTTTATTTCTTTCTCTTGCCTGATTTCTCTGGCAAGGACTTCCAACACTATGTTGAAAGCAGAGATGATAGGGGACAGCCCTGTCACGTTGCTGAACATAGAGAAAAGGGCTTCAGTTTTTCACCATTAATTATAGGATTAGCAGAGGGCTTGTCATATATGGCCTTTATTATGTTAAGGTATTTTCCTTCTATACCTATTTTATTAAGTGTTTTAATCATAAATGGATGTTGTATCTTGTCAAATGCTTTTTCTGCATCAATTGACATAATCATATGATTTTTGTCCTTTATTTTGTTTATGTGATGTATCACATTGATGGATTTGCGTATGTTGAACCATACTTGTGCCCCGGGGATGAACCCCACTTGGTCATGATGAATAATCTTTTTAATGCATTGTTGTATATGATTTGCTAGAATTTTATTTAGGATTTTTGCAACAGTATTCATCAGAGATATTGGTCTATAGTTTTCTTTTTTTGTGCTGTCCTTACCAGGTTTTGGTATTAGGGTAATGCTGGCCTCATAAAATGAGTTAGGGAGTACTGTCTCTTCTTCAATTTTTTGGAAGAGTTTGAGCAGGATTGGTATTAGATCCTCTTTGAAGGTTTGGTAGAATTCACTAGTGAAGCCATCTGGTCCCGGACTTTTGCTTTTGGGAAGGTTTTGGATGACTGATTCAATTTCGTTACTGGTGATCGGTCTGTTTAGATTTTCCAGTTCTTCATGGTTCAGCCTTGGAAGGCTATATGTTTCTAAGAACTTGTCCATTTCTTCTAGGTTATTCAACTTGGTGGTGTATAGTCCTTCATAGTATTCTTGGATGATCTTTTGTATTTCTGTGGTGTCCGTGATAACTTCCCCTCTTTCGTTTCTGATTTTGTTAATTAGTGTCTTCTCTCTTTTTATCTTAGTGAGTCTAGCCAAGGGTTTGTCAATTTTGTTAATCTTTTCAAAGAACCAGCTCTTTGTCACATTAATTTTTTCTATTGTCTTTTTGTTCTCTATTTCATTTAGTTCTGCTCTAATTTTTGTTATTTCCTTTCTTCCGCTGACCTTGGGTTTCACTTGTTCTTCTTTTTCTAGTTCTTTAAGGTGTAACGTGAGGTTATTTATTTGGGAGTTTTCTTGTTTCTTGAGATAGGCCTGTAATGATATAAATTTCCCTCTTAAAACTGCTTTCGCTGCATCCCAAAAATTTTGGTAGGATGTATTTTCATTGTCATTTGTTTCTATGTATCTTTTGATCTCTCCTCTAACTTCTTCTTTGACCCAGTCCTTCTTTAAAAGTATGTTGTTTAATCTCCATGTATTTGTGTTTTTTCACAATTTCTTTTTGCAGTTGATATCCAATTTCAAAGCCTTGTGATCAGAGAATATGCTTGGTATGATTTCAATCTTCTTAAATTTGCTGAGACTGATTTTATGTCCCAAAATTGAGAATGTTCCGTGTACACTAGAAAAGAATGTATACTCTGATGTTGTCCATTTCATCTAATGTGTCATTTAGGGCTGCTATTTCGTTATTTATTTTCTGTTTGGATGATCTATCCATAGCTGTCAATGATGTATTTAAGTCCCCTTGTATAATTGTGTTTTGGTCAATTTCTCTCTTTAGTTCTGTTAGTAGTTGCTTGGTATATTTCGGTGCTCCCTGATTGGGGGCATAAATATTGATGACTATTATGTCTTCTTGTTTTATAGTCCCCTTCACCATTATGAAATGTCCATCTTTGTCTTTTGTTATCTTTTCACCGTGAAGTCTGTTTCATCTGATATCATTATGGCTACACCTGATTTTCTCTGGGTACCATTTGCTTGGAGTTTCAATTTCCACCCTTTCACTTTGAGTCTATGCTTGTCCTTGTAGCTGAGATGTGTCTCTTGGAGACAGCATATGGTTGGGTTTAGTTTTTTGATCCAATCTGCTAGTCTGTGCCTTTTTATTGGTGAGTTCAGTCCATTTACATTCAGGGTGATTATTGATATGTGAGGATTTCCTATCATTCTATCTTTAGTTTTCTGGTAAGGCTATGTCTCCATTGTTTCTTTGCCTTTTTGTTGTTGTCTATTATTTCTGTGTGGTGGTATTCTATGATGTTTCCCTCTATTTCTTCTTTTATTACAGTATATATTTCAGTTCTGGATGTTTTTTGAGTTGTTACCCTTAAGTTTATGTAAAAGACAGTTTGATATTTAGAGTATTCCATTTTCTTCAGCACGCTTACTTTCTCCATTCCCGTATTCGGGTTCAGGACTTTACTCTCCCCCTTTTTGAGTTTTGGTTGCCACAAATTGTCCCTGTTGATGGTGGTCGAATAGCCTCGTTTAGTATTTCTTGTAGTGCAGGTCGTGTATTAGAAACTTCCCTCAGCTTCTGTATGTCTGGAAAGGTCTTTATTCCTCCTTCATATCTAAAGGATATCTTTGCTGGATATATTATTCTTGGCTCATGATTTCTCTCTTTCAATAGTTTGAATATTTGGTTCCACTCCCTCCTGGCTTGTAGAGTTTCTGCTGAAAAATCTGATGATAACCTAATGGGCTTTCCTTTGTAGGTTACCGTCTTCTTTTCCCTGGCTGCCTTGAGGATTCTTTCTTTGTCGTTGATTTTAGACAGCTTCAATTCAATGTGCCTTGGAGAAGGCCTGTTGGGATTGAGGTAATTAGGTGTTCTATTTGCTTCTTGGATTCGAGGGTCCAGTTCTGTCCACAAGTTTGGGAAGTTCTCATCGACAATTTGTTTAAATATATTCTCTGTTCCCTTCTCTCTTTCTTCTCCTTCTGGTATGCCCATTATTCTTATATTGCTCTTTCTGATGGAGTCAGAAAGTTCTTGTAGAGTTCTTTCATTTCTTTTGAGTCTCAAGTCTCCCTCTTCTTCCATCTGTGTCATTTCCAGGTTTCTATCTTTGATGTCACTGATTCTTTCCTCCATCTGATCAACTCTACTACCTAAGCTGGTTATTTCATTCTTAATTTCTTCTATTGAGTTCTTAGTCTCCAGAAATTCTATTTGGTTCTATTTTAAAATTTCAATCTCTTTTGTATAATGCTCATGCTGTTCTTCGATTGTGTTTCTGAGTTCATTTAACTGCCTATCTGTGTTTTCTTGCATCTCATTGAGTTTTTTCAGAACTGCAATCTTGAATTCTCTGTCATTTAAGTCACATATTTCTGTATCTTTAAGTGCCTTTTCTGGAGATTTTTCACTTTCTTTCTGAGCTGTCTTGTTGCCTTGGTTATTCTTGGCAATTACTGATTTACTATTTCTCTTCTAGACATCTACAGGAGTGGCTTCTGCAATAGGTTGATAGGAAGCAGTCTTTCTTTTGTTTTCCAGTACTTGTTGGTAGAATGTTTTATTTTTTCTCTAACTGCAGCTTATTTTTCTTCTCCCACACGGTAGTGCTGTTTTCTCTGCACTATTCCAGCTTCTCACACAATCGGGGGATTCCCTGGGAGACAGGCTTCCCCTTGTTAATAGTTCGTGTAGGTCACAGGGCGCAGTGTCCCGGTAGGTATGCGGAGAGCTTTTGATGTTCCAAAGCTCTTCCAGCTCCAGATTCAGAGCCCGTATATTTCAGCAGTTCTGTTTATTCCTGCAGGGATCCGCCCAGATAGGTGGGGTCAGGTGCGGGGTGAGTTGTGAGAGGTGGCCCAGAGCAATGGCGGCGACCACCACCACAGCCGGTCCTGCTTCCACAGCTCCCTCCCCTTTGCCCCAACTAGTTGGGCTGCGAATTTGTGTCTGTTGTCCACAGTCCCCAGAAGAGCAAATATTCTGTTCGTTTGATCTGACACTGCTACTGTTCTGTTTCTAGCACTGGGCAGGTGGGGGTGGGGCAAGCTCTGGGAGGGTAGGGAGGGGGTGGCTCGTCTCAGTGCCTAAGGCTTCCGTTCTCTGCTCAGCAGTGAGGGCTTAAACCACTGTTTTCAGCCTTCTTCCCTCAGTCTTTTCTCCGAGGTCTCTGCCGTGAGTGTTGGGTTCAGCCGTATTATATGCTGTCCCCTCAGCCCTGTGGGCCATAAGCAGAGCCCTAGCAGTCTGAGTTCTTCCCTCTCCCGCAGCTGCGGTAGTTCCTGGAAGCAGCGAGCTCGGAGCACTGAGCTAGGTCTGCGTCCTGTGCCTGCGCGGCTCCGTCTCTGCACTTCTCCCTTTCCTCCTCCCCACCTCGCGCGAATCTCCCACCTGTAGGTGATTTTGGTAGTGGGCCTCTTCATATTGCCTGTCTGCTGTGCAGGGAGTCCTTTGTGGAGTTATTGTTGTTCGATTCGTTGTAAATTCCAGGGGAGCTTTACAGAGGCTCACCTCACGCCGCCATTTTTCCTCCAGTCGAAATCTATGTAATTTTACTAACAATTGTCACCCCAATAAATTAAAAAAGAAATCTATATCCAGAATTTTTTCATCTTCCCAAACTGAAACTCTGTACCCATTAAATAACTCCCCATTTGTCCTTCATCCCATTCCCTGACAACCATCATTCTATTTTCTGTCTCTATGAACTTGACTATTCTAGGAACCTCATATATGTGAAATAATACAGTATTTTTCGTTTTGTGACTGGTTTATTTTACTTAGCATAGTGGCCTTGAGGTTCATCCCTATTGTAGTACGTGTCAGAGTTTCCTTCTTTTTAAAGGCTGAATAATATTCCATTGTATGGATATACCACATATTGTTTATCCATTCATCCTTCAGTGGGCACTAGGGTTGTTTTTACCTTTTGGCTATTGTAAATAATCCTTTTGTGAACAGTGGTGTATCAAATATCTGTTTAAGTCTATGTTTTCAATTCTTTTAGGTATACACCTGGATATGGACTTGCTGGATCATATGATAATACTACATTTAGTTTTTTTTAGAACCTGCCAAACTGTATTTCTAGCTCCTAACTTTTTAAACTATACCATCTGTCGTGCGGGAGACCCCGCTCACTGCGCCATGTGTCATGCAGGGCGTCCGGCGGGGCCTCTGCTCCCGCTCCCCACAGAGAACGCAGCACACGGTGAGGCCAAAAAGGAACACCCATGGAGCCATAGATGGGGGAGTCATACCACTATATTCTCGCTGGCGGCTGGATTGGAGACACAGGAAACAGGAGCCATACAATTCTCTAGCCTACCACAGCAGTTATATTAGTGGCCAATGGCTCACTGGTTACAGCTGACGGCCAACTAGCCACAGCTGATGGCCATGCAATCACAGCTGATGGCCATTTACTACCTGAGCCAGCACCTGTCTATGTGAGGCCAAGAGCCTGGAAACTGCTTTCTGGGGCTCTGCCCCCACACTCCACCCCTACAGGCTCTCGCCTCACAATCTATGTGACAAGCGTCTTCTGCAAGGGGCCCTGTGCGAGGAGCCTGGAGGTGAATGCAATATCCTGGACATAGCCAGGCTCTCTGGGCACAGCCAGGGTTTCTCAGGGGACCACCAGTCTTCCTGGGCTTCTTAGGGTACCACTAGTTTCCCTGGGCACAGCCAGGGTTTCTCAGGGCACCACCAGTGCTTCTGGGCACAGCCAGACTTCCTGGACTTCTTAGGGTACCACCTGTCTTCCCGAACACAGCCAGGGTTTCTCAGGGCACCACCAGTACTTCTGGGCACAGCCAGACTTCCTGGACTCAGCCAGGGCTCTCAGGGCACTGCCACTCTCTGTGGGCACAGCCACACTTTCTGGACACGGCCAGGGCTCTCAGGGCACTGCCACTCTCTCTGGGCCTCTCAGGGTACCCTGCGGGAACAACAGCGACTCACAATCAAGGTGCTTACATATTCTCAATGGCGGCCAGTCAAGACACAAAAGCAAATATCCCCCAGTTCCACTACATGGTGGTATGTTCCCAAACAAACAGTCAAGCTGTCCATTAAATTAGGGATGGAAGGCAATTCCCCATAGTCCATAGTCATTTGCCAGGGCTGTCCTGGGGGTGAGAGATGACCTTGACCTCACCCTCATTTCCTATGGAGGACTCAGCAAGTGTTTCCTCCTGGGACTACAAGTCCTGCATCCGGGCTGCCTGAGCAGGAACTTCCCGGCCCACAGGGTCGCAACGACCTTTGCTTTCTCCGGCCTGTGCTGGTTGGGGAACCGTCCACATCTTTCCACCCCTCCACGGGGGTCCAGCTCTCCGGCATCTGCTCCTCCTGGTCTTCCTCAGACTCATGCACAAACTGCTCCACTGCACATCGGAAAGCTTTGACCGGCACCATACCCTGCTCGCTGCGCCATTTGTAATGCGGGGCGGCCTTGGGGGTCTCTGCTCCCGCTCCCCGAACAAGAACGCAGGATATGGTGAGGCCAAAAAGGAACACCCACGGAGCCATAGGTAGGGGAGTCATACCACTATATTCTCTCTGGCAGCACTATACTCTCACTGGAGGCTGGATCCACACTGTCCGCAAACCGCCATCCACGCTTGCCAGCCCAGCCACCATCTTCTTGTTAGCCCCCATTCTTCTCTCCCCTTCTCCTCTCTTCTCTCTCTCTGTAGCCGCAGCAGTTATATTAGCGGCTAATTGGCTAACTGGCTACAGCTGACGGCCAATCAGCCACAGCTGACGGCCATCTACTACCCGAGCCAGCACTCTCCACGTGAGGCCGAGAGCCTGTAAACTGCTCTCTGGGGCTCTGTCCCCACAGAGCCATAGATGGGGGAGTCATACCACTATATTCTCACTGGTGGCTGGATTGGAGACACAGGAAACAGGAGCCATACAATTCTCTAGCGTAGCCACAGCAGTTATATTAGTGGCCAATGGCTCACTGGTTACAGCTGACAGCCAACTAGCCACAGCTGATGGCCATGCAATCACAGTTGATGGCCATTTACTACCTGAGCCAGCACCTGTCTATGTGAGGCTGAGAGCCTGGAAACTACTTTCAGGGGCTCTGCCCCCACAATGCTTTAGAAAGAGACGTGCATTCAGGTTGTGTCTTCATCACATCCCACCTAATGACCTTGGAAAAATTATTAACCACCTTGACTGGTGTTTTCCTTACTTGTAAAGTGATCATAATGCTTTACCTCTGAGGATCACCAAGGGAATTAAAACAGATAAAAATACACAGAAAACATTTTGTGTAGTGCCTTGCATAAAATAAAAGTTCAACGAAAGTTTATACCTTTAGTCCTTTGCATTTCATATCCACACCTTCTCCACCTGGAAGATCTTTCTCTCTTCCCTCTGCACCCCATGAAATCTGTCCTTCTGCTACACTGTTCTCTAAAATACCCATCTGCCTTGGCCCATCTCCATTCTTCCAGGCTTCCCTCTTTGTAGATACCACTTGGAAAAGAGCTCTCAGCACACTCATGCCAAGGGAGTCATAGCCCATAATTTAATGCATTGGGCTCCCTGGGGTATTTTGTTTTTAACAGGGATCGAGTTTTCAGCCTAAAGATGAAACCTTAATCACTGTGCTTCAGACACTTGGGACAGAATCCTGGATGGTAATGACTGCATTTGACCCTCACTGTGGACTTTATATCCCGCTGTTGGCTTGCTCTTCCTGGACTGAGAATAGTGCTGAAATAGAGGGAACAATCAGCCTGAAAAACTGAACATGACCAGAAACAGAGGCAGCACACATTTTTCACCAAACTGCTCAGAAGCAAAGTGATACTTCCATGCTTGAAGCGTTCATCTCATGAAAGCCCTGGAATACGCTAATTAATGTAAGCACACCAGAAACCTTTCTGCTAAACAATGGTTGATACCACTAATTGACCCAGTGAGATCACATTCTGAAATGGGTACTCCAGACTAAGGTGACTCGATATGCTGCCTTTTTGACTGGAATTTTCTGAGGCAGAAATAAACCTCATCATCATATATTTTGCTGGTATATGAAAGCAAAGTGAATTAGTTTCAACCAACAATTGAGGTACAGGATCTAAAATGAACTTTTTATATTGCTTCCCAGTGTGAAAAGTTGTCTGATAGATATAGTTTGTATACTAAAATATTGGAAGTTCTGGGGCATTTTCATGGATTACAGAGACAAGTAAAATATCACAAACTGGGATGGTAGCAGAAACATTAGAACATATGGTACTCATCCTAGTGGAATTCACTGCCAGGATGGGAACCAAAACCAATTGTAATTTTTTGTGGGGTGAATTTGGAGATACTGCCAAAAAATGGACTCTTCTTGTACCTATCCCTACTGCCTGCATTCCTTGGCCAAATGCTGTCCATAGGTGAAAAACAAGGTCTCCCAAGAAGTTGCTTGCTGAGTGGATGACACCATGCAGTAGAGCTGGGTTCGCCTCACTGAGCATGCCACAGATTTGACAAGGCACATATGGTGCTCATTCTTACAAATGTCAGCTCTTCATTTCAAAACCTGAAAATGTGGGTGGCCAGTTTTCTCAGTGGTTGGAGCACAGTGCTCATAACACCACGGTCGCTGGTTCAATTCCCTCATGGGTCAGTGAGCTGTGCCTTTCACAACTAGATTGAGGACGACTTGACATGGAGCTGATGGGTCTTGTGTGTCTTGCATATTCCCCCTGATAATCTGCCTTGTTCTAGCTTGCAGTGTATCAGGGACTGACTCACTGTAATTAAAAGGCATTATGCCTTTCAGCTCTCACACAAGTGAGACTGAAGATTGAGTAGCCTTCCTCAGGTGGTTTTTAAACTTTAGATCCTGCCTGACTGATAAGAGTGAGGTCACACAACAACCAAAGTTTGGACAGGAAAATATCCTCAGTAGCATTTATGAGTATAAAATATACAGCCTCTTTGTCTTTACCTTTATGTGGCCATTGGCTGTATTAATCAGGATAGGCTAGGTTATGCTGCAGACCAAAAATCCTTCAACAAAGGCATATTCCTTATTCATGGTATATATACAACACAGGTCAGCAAGGGTGGAGGAGTAATCTGTTCCACACAGTCACTCAGGAACCCAGGCTAACAGAGGTTTTGTCATCTATAATGTGGTTGGTGGCTCAGGCAAGAAAAGATCCTGCATGGAGAGTGCACATATATGGTTCAGAATAGAAGTAACACATATCACTTCTGCTTGCAGTCTAGGCTAGGACTAGTCATAATGCCCCCATTTAATGGTAAGGAGGTTTGACATGTAGTCTTTTATGTACCTGGAGGAGAGGAGACTTGGAAGTGAGCACTAGTAATATCTATCAGATTTTAAAATTTCATTCATTCAATCATTCATTCATCAATCTAATAAGCCTATACTAAATGCAATTCCAGATCCTGTGGGGGTTACAGGCACATATAAAATACATTCACCTTCAAAATCAGGAGACCATAGTTCAGGCTGGGAAAGGTGAGCTTTGACATTTTGACCACCCATATTCAAACAATTACATCATTTGGAATATCTCTTCTCTAAAAGTTGGAGAACAATTGCCCAGAGGAAGGATATGTCAGACAGTACCTGACATGTAAATGCAGGAGTTACAACTGACCCCTATCATGAAAGACTTAGCAACTCCCCTCTCACTATATCTGCCAGAGCCCCACTCCTGGGCCCTGGCAACCAAAATTAGATGGGAGGAGGTAGTGTTCAAAAAAAATGTTAGAAGACGTGAAAAGCAAGAATATATGGTTGATGATTTATAGTAGTCTCTGAGGCAGGGCTAGATCTGCCCAACATGGTGGCTTATCTTAACACTGTCTCAAGAATTTCTTTAGATTTAGTTATCATGCCTGAAATTCAATGGATTTGAGATTCACTTTGGTTATTGAACAACTTCTTTCAAAAATATATATACTGCCCAGAGGATTCTGAAGCTTATAGTCATTGAGTGTGGGTCCATTCAATCAGATATTTTCCCTTTCTAATGCCTACCTGACTTGGGGAATGGGCTTGACTGAGGGCTAGAGATAGCGCCACTAGTTGGTAAATGGCTTGGGACACCACTCATAGACTTGGGTACTTGGTGAAGAAACACACTCATCCAAGGAAAGAAGTGACTGTTCAGGCCCCTGTCTAGGGATGACTGCACTAGGACGGTGGGGAAATGAGGGAGAATAGTTCACTGAGTTCCTGTTCAGTGCCAGGCACACTGCTAGGCACTTCACATACATTTAGCTCATTTTATCCTTACAACAGCCCTATTGGTAGTTATTGTTATCTCCATTTATAGGAGAGCAACTGAAGTTAAATGATGATAAGGAATTTGTTCAAAGGGCTGGCAAGAGTCAGAGTAGAATTGAAGGCTCCACGCTCTTTCCCTGATGCCACTTTCCTTTAGGTCACTGACCTCTCCCTTACTATGGCAGTGGTGGCCTTCTGGTGTCCAGAGAGGACTAAGGAAAAGTCTGGAGGTAACCATAGTTCTCTGACTTTGTAGTCAAATAGGCCTTGATGGGCTGGCTCAGAATTCTCCCTTCTATAGTTGATACTTTTCCTATGGCAAAAGGCACATTGAGCTCCAAGTTACTTGCTTTACAAATGTATTTTTGGGAGTAAAAAATCTAATCAATCATGGAAGCCTACTCATGAAATTAATCTCCTTAAAGATAATCAAGTCGTCTTAAGGTGTTATTTTAACAGACAGTTCTGTGATGTGTGACTGTTAAAAATGTCACTCTTTATTCTCAACTAACTTCTTGGGATGGAAAATTTGGAATCTGACTTAATGAATATTTAAACTTTATTGAGTTTGACAAATACCACATACTTTTATATGATAGATTTAGTTGGTTCACGTCTTCCCATGTTATCTATTGAAATTGCCTGGGAGTGGGTAATGGTTTCTGAAATGAAATTATAACAGAGTGAAATACTCTCTTTCACTGACTCCATCTTATTCAAGCCTTCAGTTGTCCTCATCACCTTCAGGTTAACAGTTTCTGCTCTGTCTTGCATATAGACACGCTAATCATTCGAGGAATTTTGCTTGCAGCCTGAATTTTTACAAAAGCAGCCCTTCCCAACTTCCCCCTTCCCTTGATATAAAAGAAGCCTGAACTCTGTATTTCCTTAAGATGAATTTGAGGATTACGTCTCCCATCTTTTCAGTTGGCGCCTTCTCTATCAATAAACATTTTCTTACTCCAAACTCTGACATTTTGAGTTTTGGCCATGATTTAACATGGGGCACACAGATTTTGGATCTTTTTTTTTAAATTGTTGGTTTGCAAGTAGAACACCTGGGTCCACCTGGGTTTCTTCTAGAAATGGTCTGGAACTAGTTAGTGGTGAATTAGTGGGAATATCATTTAATCTGTCTGTGTCTCAGACAGTTTCAGTCTCAGCCTGAAAAGTAAGTGTGATAAACTGCAAGATTTTTGAGTTTGTTCAGCACTCTGTGATTCTAGGATCTGGGAACCGTGGGATCACTGAGAAGACTAGTTCAGAATTAACATGAGGTTAATTTTGAATCTTTTAAATTAGGAGATGCAGTGTTTTGCCAACTTCCTGCTGACTGGGTGGACATCTGGCATGTTATTTTCCATTTGGTAGTTGATCAAATATTCTAGACAGAATAATTTCTCAGAGCAGCATAAAGGTTGTCCTTGGTTCTCCAGGGACTTGGAAGGTAACAAAAACAGGTGCACGGAGCAAATAAACCATTTAATGTTGTTATGGCCTGTTCTCTGAGAGGACTTGATCACCATTATGTGGCCTACTGAAACATCCTCTGAGAGCAAGAGTCAAAAGAAGGTGACCTCTAGCAACTGCTTGTTCAAAGAAGAAGCCAACGAAAGACTCCTTTCATGAAGATCCAAGAGTTTCAGATTTAAAATAAAGATAAGAATTTGCGGCTGCTGACTTTTCTATACCTATACTTCAGTTCTTTTGCCTTGAAACCTTCGAAACCTTCCTGCTCAAAGACAAAAATCTCCGATGCTACGTGAAATTCCCTTAGTTTTCTGTGACTCTTTCTTTTGGTCAATTCAGGCTGTTTTAAGATCCCCAAATTATTGCTTACTTAAGTCAATTCAATAATTTTTTTAAAAGTTAAACTAATTATTTGGTGTTTTACAGACAAAATTACCTATAACATGAATTACAGACCACTTCTACTTTCTAAATGAAATGGATCCAAAGTGGACACTTGCCTTCCTAAGGGAGGAAAAATAATTTTCCTCCTACCCTTCTAGGTTATTGGCTGAGATCTCCCTGTAATAAAAAAATATTAACAGGAGAAAAACAAACAGAAGTTTAATACCATGTAGACCTCCTGTATACATGGAAGATACTCAGGAAAACTGAGTAACTACCTGAAATGGCCCAAGACACCACATTAAATACCATCTCCAGCTAAAGACAAAAGATGAAGTTTGGGGGTAGGTAAGCCATTATGGAGATGTTCAGGCAAAGCACAGTAAACAAGGATATGATTTTTATGTAGATTTAAATCAGTGCCTTCTCCACTGATAAGAATTCTAGACATTTGGTCATCCATTTAGAAGGGAGACACCTTTACAAATGAAGATTTCCCTTATAAATGTAAATATCTCTTTTAAAAAAAAGGGTAACTTCTACTTGGTTTACAGAGCAACTCCTGTGTCTGCAGTTTAAAATAACCAGCTCAAACTAAACCTTATCCAAACGGACATATTTTGCGGTGGGAAATTTTGCTCCTTTTTCCAACTTTCGGTAAAAATTGAGAGAGGGAGTGAACAGGAAAGCAAGTTGGTGATCCACACATGTGACTCTGCTTCAACAGAGTTTGACACTTACTACAGATAATTACATACGATGATTCTCATTACAACTGTGTTCTTCAGATTGCAAAAAAAATTTTGCTCTTTTGTTGCTTTCCTTTGGTGTTGCCTTACAGCTGCCAAACCGTTTGTTCCCCAGCGCTTTTCCCAGGATTTCACAAGGGAGTGCCTCAGCAAACTGAGGCCCGAAGGAGAGATATCGGGAAAGCTCCTTTGAGGGGAAGTCTCAGCAAACTGAGGCCTGATGGGATTATATCGGTCCCTCCCCTTCAATGGGTTCCTTGGAGATGTGCGTGTGTGAAGGCACAGTACAAGCTGGAACACAATGGGAACTTTCGGAAAGACAGCCAGCAGGCTACTAACACACAGATCTTGGGATTATCAATGTTTTACCTCCTTAGAAGTTTACCAATAAAAACTACATGTTGGCCCGATTCGGGGCTCAATCCTTGAGACTTGAGACCCTTGGCCCCGCTTACACTCTATTCTTAACTACTGTCTTTTCTTAGCCCTGCACCGCCCTTCTCGCTTCCCACAGCTCAAGTCATGCTGGATGCGACACTTTGGTTGATTCAATACGATGTACTATAAGCAAAACCCTCTGCTAGGAGATGTGGGAGTAGAGAAGCCTGTGAGGCGTGATCTCAGCCCTTAAAGAACAGATGAGAGAGGAACCTAAATACTTACAGAATATGTGTATGTGTGAAGGCCATATTACCATATTACTGGTCACAAAGAAAGTCCATGGGAATCCAGTGGGGGAGGGGAAGAGCTGGAATTGAAGGAGGGGCTCTAAGTGGGCAGAGACAGAACAGGCTGAACACAATCAGGTGGTGTTTGGGGGTGGGAGGCAAGAGGAGCAGTCAGACTCCTGGAGCACGTTTAAACAGTTTTTAAGGTATGTGTCACATGACCATTGTTAAAAAGCATGAGTAAAAAGATGTTAACAAACTAAGAAAGCAGGAGAATGAGACAAGTAGAGAAAGAGGTCTTATGAGTGATGTGTTTTTATGTTAATTATCCTACCCCAACTGAAGTGCAGGGCCCATCCTCTTCCTTATGGTTTTTAATAAACATTACACCTGACTGAACCTCTGAGGCAGGGAAGATGGACACGAAATGGTGAAAGAGATCAACAAAGTCCTGGGGTCAGAAAATGCCAAGAATGTGCAGGGAGTATTGACTATTCTGTTTGGTTGGAGTCTCTGGATTGCAGAAGAGAACAAAAGATAAGCCTGAAAGGTTAAATAGGGATTTGATTTTAGAAAACCTGAAATTTCAGCCTAAGGGCTTTGGACTTTTATCAGTAGACAGTGCAAAGTTTTGACCAGGGGAATAATACAATCAAAATAGTTCTTTAAGAATAGGAACACCCTGGGTATATTTAAGAGTATATTTACATATAACTTGGCAGAAAATCTTGGGTGAGCAGAGATGAGGTAGATATTCAAAGCTAGAGGGTAAGCAACTCCTACTAGGACCTTCGTTGGCCAACTGCTCACTTGGCATTGATCATCTACTCTTTTGAACTATAATTACCATCTCGTGTTTGCTGGGGGCAATGACAAGATAACTGCACACTCACTGGGATAGTCAGTGAATAATGCATGGTAATTGCTCGGGACATATTTTTTATTAGAAATGATGAAACAGGAAATTATAATGGAGATTGAGGGGGGAAAGGACCAGATTTGGGAACCCTTGATTGTATTCAACTTTAAGGGAATATGTATTGAGCAGGGAGTAGAATTAGTGCAGAACTGCAGGTATTTAAGACTATGTGTGAAAAGTTATGTCTGTTTCTTTTCTTTTTTTTCTTTTGTTTTGCTCCCGCCGCCCCCTACCCCCCGCCCACCCACCCACACCCACCCACACCCACCCACACCCACCCAGCAGTTTTTGTTTCTCAGTCTAGTTGTAGGGCACAGCTCCCTGGCCCATGCTGGTATTATGAACCTTGCGCTCCCCCCCTCCCCCGCCCCAGGCAGTTGGTCGCTGGTCATCGCTCACAGCAGCTCATGGCAGCTCTCGATGGCTGCCGGCCACTCATGCCAACTGCCGGCCACTCATGTCCCAGTGCGGCCACTGGCCGCTCTTGGTAGCACACGTCAGCACAAAGCATCCCGTGGCAGCTCATGCCAACCTTCGGCTGTTCACAGCAGCCCCGCTCCAGGGAGAGTGGTTGTTCACAGTCTTAGCTATAGAGGGCGCAGCTCCCTGGCGCATGTGGGAATCGAACCAGTGACTTGGGCTTTAGGAGCACGGCACTCAAACTGCTTGAGCCTCGGGGCCTCCCGTTTCTTTTAATGCCCATTAAATTATGAATATTTTTTAAACCCATAAAAATACATTTAAAAAGTCTGATCATGAATAACCACCACCACCACTACAAACTCATAAATCTTCTGATAGATAATAAATAAATCTAAATCTCCTTTATTTGCCAGAGTAATCACAGTGATTCTCAAATGACTAACTTGGACAATGAAAACGCTTGTTATGGGGCCAAAGTCTGCATCCATTAAAAGGGACTCCTATCCAAATTTGATCTTTCCTCTAAGTGCCCAAATAGTCCAGGTGTACTATGTGTTGTTCTTCAAATTTCCAGTACATTCATTACATATTTGGCAACTATTTCAGAACCTGGAAAGGCCAGCCAAAAGTTAGCCATTAACTAATCAAGATAAATCTTATTCAGCTGAATAAATGCAGACAAAGCATATGACATTTAAAGTAAAATAAAGAGGGTAGGGTCACCAAGAAACTCTTACTGGAGTAAGAAATTCATTAATATCAGTCATTACTTCCTCCCTCCAGTGAGGCAACTGTTTCCTTGAACTTCAAATGTGAAGTGCATTCACTGATGTATTTCCTGATTCGTTTCTTAAATGTTTCTTACATTTTCTCTGTTTAGAAAAGGGGTGGGTTTGAACTTTCTCAGGTCAGACACATCGTAGGTAAACAAAGTATAAAAACCAATTTAGCATCAAAGTAAGAAATGTCAAATGTGCTAAATTTATTCTATGTTACTATTACCCATGTCTATTTTGTGTTGACAGTTGTCTTCACAAAGAGACCACCAGAAATACTTGTTGATCAAGCAAAGCTAAGTGTATTAGACCTGTAACAGGCAGGGAAAACAGCACATTGTCAGTCTACTATTGTCTCAAAATGAAGACATTAGGAAAGGGTATTACAGAGGGCGTTATGGCCTGGATTGATTTTAAGGTGTGTCTTGCAAGGCAAGGAATAAGATGAGATTGGGTAAAGTTTAAGATGTAATAGCTTTGAATCTTTTCCACACTGAAAGTCTTTGCTAACACACATCCCTGAAGCCTGGAGAAGAGGTGGGGCACCTATTGTCTTATGGAGGTGGGGCCTCTGCAGCATCTGCCAGCTCACCATTAAGTACTAGACCTCACTAGGGCAGGGTGGGTCACATTTTAGGCCTAGGGGGCCCAGGGAGCAGTGTAGAATCAGCATCCTCAGGGCCATCCATCTAGATGTTCCTGTCCCACATTTCTGGATCCCCGGTTTTCCCCACCAGGGCCCTGGCCTTTGCAGAACAGACTTGCCTTGCCTAAGCCTTGAAACCACCTCTCTGGGGCTCCTGGACTCTAACAATGTGGTCTTCAATCTACATCTAGGCTGTGTCTGTCCTTGCTCTGAAGGAGATAAAGACCCATTGTAAACTGTCACAGAAACCTTAGATTAACAGACCTCTGTCTCTTCTTGTGGGCATCAAATCAACTTAGCAGTATCCAGCCCATGCTGCCATCTTAGTAGGCATTTTTTCTTGTATTTTAAAAAATGCCTGCATTGTGGCACCTACCACAGCATTCCCCTCCATCAGAATATTTCTCAGGTCACTACTGATGAAATCTTAAGCAATTGAGCCGCTACCTTACACCAGCTGACCAGTTGGGCAAGCTCCTCCCTGCTGGGAGGCGGATGGGCCAGTCTAGATGGATGACCCTGAGGATGCTGATCTTACCACCTGTTTCTCAAACCATTTCTGCTTCACTGTGTTATTTTGAGTCCTCCAAGAAGTAGATGCCATGACAGGGTTAATTGTGCCAGAAATTTTTTAGGAGAAATAATGGGGAGGGAGGTAGGAGAGAAAGAAAGAGCCATCAGGCCACAGTACAGGTCTGAGCACGAGTGGAGGAAGGTGGAGGGAAAGACGTACAGACGCAAGCTTCCAGACTGCTTTGAAATTCTCAGGGAAGTTCATCAAGGCTGCTGACAAATTCCTGAGTCAGAGTTGCCCATTAGACTCCCAGGAAGGGCCTGCTTTAGTGCCCTGCTGCTCTCAGTCTGTCAGTTGTGAGCAGGCAGCAGATCTTGAAAATGAAGGCCTTGGTACAAACTCAGTAGTGGATTTCAGAGCTTGGTATCTGGGTCCCTTCACTCTGGACAGTTGGAGATACGAGAGAGACTCCCTACAACTCTCTCTCTCTCTCTCACATACAGAGCATCACAGTGGATAAAGGGATATGTAAGAAAGTTTTTCTTTGGAGTTCTTGCTGTCATTTAAATATCAGCTTTATCTGAGTAAAGAATAAGATTTAAGTTTTAATGATAAGGTACTCTACAATTGCTAAACTGGAATTTAAATCTGACTAAATGCCCTAGTTTCCTATTCAATTTGGGGAAAAATGTACATGTGATTAATTTAAAATATTAAAATATTCTCAGCTTAATGATCAATAGTCTCCATGATCTAGTCCGAAACTACCTTGTCAGGTTTCTCATGACATAACATTTTCCAGTGAAACCTACACCATGGCTGCGTGATCTTACTTGGGGTGACTCTTTACCTTTGCTTTGTTCTTCCTTTTCCTTTCATTCTCCACAAAGAAACATCCTGCTAATTATTCAAAATCCAGATGACATACTACTCTCTTGCTTTTCTGGTCTCTGAGTTGGAATGAGTGACTTCCTACTATGACTGTAAGATTCCCTGGAAAGACAGAAGGGGAAGTGTCCACTGGTGCCTGGAATTGTGGTGGCCATTCTCATATATCTCATGTCATCCTCACATCAACCTGGCAAAGCAAATGCTTTTATCCTTATGTTTACATATTCTACTTGTTTTTTATGTTATGTAGCAAGTCGGTGGCTTAAAAACACACACATTTACTATGTCTGTTTCTATGGATCAGGAGTCCAGGCACAGCTTGGTTGGTTCTGGAGGCTCTAATAGAGAAAGGGTCTGCTTCATGCACATTTTTGGAAGGATTTAATTCTTTGCAGATACAGATCTCATGGTAACTTGCTTCTTCAAACCTTTTGAGGAGAGCAAGCCTCTAGAGCAAGTCTTATACAAGATGAAGTCTTGTATAACATAACAATCGTGGGACCAACATCCCATCAGCTTTGTCATATCCTACTGGTTGGGACAAGTCATAGGGTCATGGCAGACACCTTACAGTCTACCTGCACACAGGTAGAGACTTACTCTCAGTCATATTAGGCAATATTCTAACCAGTAAGAGGCAGACGTTACAATTCCAACTTTATTCTAATTGCCACATTCTTGACACTAGATCATATCCATTTGTTTCATTATAGTTGGACGATGTGAAGGGATGGAGTTACTGTGACGCTAAGGAAGCTTCAACTTGGGGATTCCTCATTCGTATGGCCTCTTCTGAGGCCTTGGGAGAGCCCAGGGTGGATCCCAGTTATGTGGGCCCCAAACTTTGTACATAAATGCAAAATAACAAATAAGATTACTAGGGCCCCTCCCAAGGCCTCAGAAGAAGCCCTGCAAGTAAGGGGCCCTGAAGCTTACGTGTCATGGCTTCATGGTAAATCTGCCCCCTGCTGACATGTCATCAGCATTAGACTTTCACTGGGATCCTTTATCTTTTAGTCTATTACAAGGCCTGGGGAATAGTAGCATTCAAAAATATTGTGCATCATTAAATCAGCAGAACCACTCTCTGAGCATGGACTCTTCTTCTGCACTTTGCGTGCTTACCTCCCTCCCCACAAGGACTCCTTGCTCTCACCCGGCCTCCCAGTGCAGTGGCCGCTCTACTTCTTCCATTCTATCAGCTCTCCTTTCTTTGCTTTTCCTTCAACCAGCTTAGCTTTCACAGAACAAATTCCCTAGCTCTTTTTCCTTTTTGTTGTACCTATTTGGCAAAACCCCAATCATAGATTAGACAAAAAAAAATTATATATAAAAATATTATAAAATAAAAATATTAATTATAAAATTATATCTATATCTATCTGTCTGTCTATCTATCTGTCTATCTATCTATCTATCTATCTATCATCTATCTACATATATATATATATATATATATATATATATATACATACGTACTCGTGTATACCCTCTGCTCTGGAAGAATTTACACACCAGAGCCTCTTGGTCCCACCATGCACTGGGATTACCATGCTCCATAGAATGATTCTCTGGTTACCTCACCCCCTCACTCTTCTGATGATCATTCAAACACCACCCCTCCTCAGTCTCAAATGCCCACTCCTCCTCCGCCATTTTGGTAGATAACTGAACATCCCACTTCACAGAGAAAATAGAAGTCACCAGATGGATATGCCCTTGTCTGTCTGCTACTGTCTCTGCAAACATCCTTTAACCTTTACCATTCTGATCTTTCTACGTAGAGAATCTAGTCTTCCTCCAAGCATGGGACCACTCCCCACCTGGGCTCTGGGTGCCAACTGCCCCCCACCCCTCTGGCCATCCAGAAACCTCACATCCTGGGTCATTCTTTGTTTTTTTTTGCTTTGCACCCTTCCTTTTATCTTTAGTATACGTGCTGCCAAAGCGAACACTCCTGTCATCTTTTATATTCCACCCTTCCTTCCCAAAGGGCTTTTTTATCATCAGTTTTTAAATATCTGCAAACCAAACCAATCCAAGTCAGACGGAAAAAAAAGGAAACCCCCCCACCCCCTCCCCCAAAGCTGCTGCTGCCCTATTTCTTTCTTCTTTATAGCCAGTTTTCTCAAAATTCTTGATTATTCTCACTGGCTTAATTTCCATCCTTTGCATTCAATTTTCAACAGCTCCAATTCTGTGAATGCACTGGTCAGCTCTTGTTTAGGTAACCAGTGATCACTGAGTTCAAGAAGTGCTCTCCAGTTTTCATTGCACTTGTTTTCTTGGCATCATCTGACACCGCTCACCTAACCACTCCCTCCCCCTGCTCTGTGGAAGATACAGTGGGTTGGCTCCCGCAACATTCATTCCACTCCCCTCTTCGCATCCCTTCTTGGCAGAGGATAGAAAGCTATAAACAACATTTTCCATATTCCCTTGCCACCACTGTTTACAGATGGGATTTAGGTTTCACCAATCAGACGTCCTCTCAGAGAACTGCCATTTGAAACTGAGAAAATGGTAGACAGGCAGTCTTGAGGTTTCTGTGCTGGTGTGCTCTGTGGTGGTGGCAGGAGGGTTCTGAGGCCAGCAGCTGGGTGTGGCTTCCCCTCAGCACGTCCCTCACAATGTGGGCACGTCCTCCTTTGGAGGACCAACTCTGCAATGTGGCTTTGGGAGCTACTCCTGGAAGTTCAGCTTAGAGTCTGTTTCCTTGCCTTTCCTAATAATTCTGAGTTGCCTGTGACTTTCAATAAATCTCTTTTATTTATATCATCTAGTATGAATTCTGTTGTCTGAGACTAAAAACATTGCAAAAACAGCACTCTATTTTTTTTAACTGATGAATCATTTATTTGGACAAGATGAAAACATCTCCACATTTTATTTTTATACAGAAAGTGGAACATTTCAAATATATTAGTTTTTTTTTCTCTTTTCAACACAATTCATTTTCTTCTGGTCCCAGCGACTGGTTCTCATTTTAGGATTCACGTTTAAGTAACACACATGAGCCCATTACAGCCACAGAGCATACTTGAATTCTGCATAGTCATTCATTATGGTGACTATAACAATATATGGTAAAAACAGTCTGACTTCATTTTAAGTCAGTTCTGGCCTTCTTTGTACAAGCCTCTATCAACTGCATTATTATCTCCTTCCGTCAGAAATTTGATGTCTCCATTATCTTTCTCATGAATTTTGATTGCCCTGTGAACTATTAGAATGTCTCTTCCTTCAACTTTAAAAACAACTGTTTCACCAGCTCTCATAGGGTCTTCCAGGAAGTTTGCTAGGAACAGAAGGCCTACCCTGTGAAAGGTTGGCTCCACACTACCACTGAGTACCACCACCGGCTCTCGCTACCATGGACAATGACCAATTACAATCCTCCTTTTCCTTGTGCCTCATGGCTCCTCCTCCTGTTTACATCTGGCCACCAGCGGAAGCAATCCCTGGGGCTCCATCCTAGGCTCCTTCATCGTCTTGCCCTCCCTGCTCCTTTGGCACCCACGATCACATTGTACTCAGTCCCTCTATAAAAATGATCCAATGTATTCGTCTAGTGGCTTAAAATAATATCCATTTATCATCTCACAGTTACGTAGGTTAGAAACGCAGTTACAGTGTGGCTCAGCAGGGTCTTCTTCCATAGGGAAGGCTGAAATCAAGGTGCAGCAGGGTCACATTCCTCCTGGAGGCTTGTGGGATGAAACTCCTTCCTGCTTATTCAGGTTGTTGGTACGATTCAGTTTCTTGAGGGTGTAGTCCTTGAGTTCCCTGATTCCTTGTTGGCTGTCAGCTGGGAGCCTCTCAGCTCCTTAAGGCCTCCTGCATTCCTTGTCATGCTGTCGGGCTGCTGTCTCCCTCTTCAAACCAGCAACGGTGTATTGAGGACTTCACATGCTTCAAATCTCTGGTTTCTCCTTCAGCCTCACTTTTTTTCTGATTGCAGTCAGAAAATTCTCGGCTTTCCGCCACTCCCCACCTTTTTATTTTTGCAATTTTTTTTTCTTACTGAGATAGAATTCACATAACATGAAATTCTCATTTTAAACTATACAATTCAGTGGTTTTTAGTATGTTCACAATGTTGTGCAACCATCACCACTACCCAATTTTGGAACATTTCCGGCACTCCAAAGGGAAGCCAGTACCTGTTATCAGTCATTTCTAAGTCTCCACTCTGCCTGTTCCCTGGCACCCACAAATTTGCTTTCTGTCTCTATGGATTTGCCTGTTTTGGACATTTCTTTTAAATGGAATCCTGTAATGTGTGATCTTTTGTGCCTGGCTTCTTTCACTCAGCATGTTTCACCGATGTTGTATCACATATTAGCTCTTCATTCCTTTTTATGGCCGAATAATATTCCATTGTATGAATGTACCAGATTTTTGCCATTACATTTATCAGTTGATGAATATTTCAGTTGTTTATACCTTTGACTATTGTGAAAAACGCTTCTGTGAACATGTGTGTACAAGTTTTTATATAAACATATATTTTCATTTCTCTTAGGTATATGCCTAGGAGTAGAATTGTTGGGTCACATGTTTAACTTTTTGAGGAACTGCCAAAATGTTTTCCAGTGATATACAAGGATTCCAGTTTCTCCATATCCTCATCAATACTTGTTTTTCTTCCCCCACAATGTAACCATCCTAGTGGTATTTCATTGTGGATTTAATTTACATTTCCCTAGAGACTAACAATGTTAAACATATTTTCATGTCCTTATTGATTTTCTTGGTGAAATGTCTATTCAAGTCCTTTGCCCCATTTTTAATTGGGTTTTTGTCTTTTTATTGTTGACTTGTAAGAATTCTTTATATATTCAGGATACTAGAACCTTGCAGACATATGGTTTTCAAATATTTTTTTCCCATTCTTATCACTTTCTTGATAGAGTCCTATGATGTACAAAAGTTTTTAACTTTAACTAAATTCATTTACTCTATTGGAGGGGTGCTTGTATTTTTGGTGTGTCATAGCTAAGAAAATCTCTTTGCTTTTAGGGTTCATGTGATTATGTTGGGTTCACATAGTAATCCAAGACTATCCCTTAAAGCTCTAATCTTAATCACATCTGCAAATCCCCTTGCACCGTGTAAGGTGATGTCTATCCACAGGATCCACGGATCAGGATGTGGCCATCCTTGGGGTCATTCTGCCTACCACAACCAGCTCCTTAGAATCTTCTTTCAGGCATCTCACGCCTTTCTGATTCAACACATCCACAGTCTGTCCTCTTCTGGTATTCCTGATCCTAGTGAGCAATGTAATCTATCCATTTCAAAAGACAAAATGTTCAAAGTCATCCTTAAAATCTCCTCCTTTCTCATTTTCATTGCCAAGTTTTCTGATTTGTACATTATAAATTTCACATATACCTGTCCACTGTCTCCACTTCTACCAATCTTATCTACCTCTTGCTAGGTTATTTTTTTTTCACTTTTAATAAAAAAGATGTTACTGTAAGTGTAAAATATCTCTAAAGCCTTCAGAAGTGTGCCTGATACATAGTTAGCTTTCAGTAAGTATTAGCTACTACATAGCTGTCGTTAGTTTCAGATAGAGACAAAATTTCTTAATAATGCCTGCTAGCCCTTGTGTGGTTTGGTCCCTCTCTCTCTCTCTAACTTCATCTGGCAGTGTCCCCCCTTGCTCTCTGCGCTACTTCCCGGCTCACCTTGCTTCAGGTCCTTATACTCTCTGTGTTTCCTCCCACTCTGTGACCTCAGCCTGGACCTTATTTTTCCTTCCTTTTCTTAACCTTGTAAACTCTTATCCTCTTCAAATCTCAGTATATATAAGTGCCACTTTCTTTGAGAATTCCTCCCTTTTTCCATTGACTAGGCCAATTACCTTAGGCTCTCTTACCATCATGCATGGGTCCTTGTCACAGTTGCAATTTTACATTTGTTTGTGTAATTGTTTGATTTATGATATTCTCCATCACTAGACTTGAAGCTCACCAAATAGCTCTGCAATCTAGCACAGCTCAGTAAATATTTGTTGAATGAATGTATATTTTTATAAGATCCAAAAACATTTAGCCTATAGAGCAATCATTTGGTCTACGCTTTTCTCATGTGAAAATAAATTAAGACCACTAAAATAAAAACAAGCAAAGGCTGTTTAGTCAGAGCTTGCAAGGAAGTCAGCCACCGTCACTCCTGTTTTGTCAGAGACTTGAAGTCAGGCAGAGGAGTGAAAAAAATTTTTTAATGAAATAAGGAGAGAGTTTCAAGGTATACCCTGACCATAGGCTGTGGGCATGGGGGAGCTATAGGAGGGTTAACTAAAAGTGCGACATCCTATGTGATTGATTAGGGGGGCATATTTGGCTTTCTCTGGTTGGTCTTAAGTTGGAAGTAGGCACCAAAATCAGCAAAACTGTCAGTTATTAATCAAGTCTTGGCCATTTAGGGGCCAAAATTATTACAGAGGTTATTGCTTGGCTTTCTGGACTCTTTGCTAGAAATAGTGGTCTTACTTACTATAAGTCTTGTGGTAGATAGTATGTTGGCTTCCTAGGCTGGTTGTCATCTATAATAGGTTATTTCCTGAGCTAGATGTTGCAGATATGGGTCAGAGTTCTATTTTTATATATGGTCTGGTCATTGTCCATTTGTATATTCAGTTTCTCACTCATATGTACCACAGAGGGGATCTAGGAGTGTTAAGAGACTTTCCCCAGTTCGCACAGCTTGTTAAGAACATCTGTCTAGCGATGTATACCTTACCCACCACTTCTCCCACTCAGGTAGAGGGCAGTCTGTGCCTGTGATGCAAATGATACAGTTTTGTCCCGTAATGTATGAACCAAAGGCTGAGGGTCTTTTACAATACTCTTAAGGAGACTGAAGAAAGACTATAAGATAAGGTTTGAGTTGAGGGCAATAATATAGCATTTAGTCCTACCGTTACGAAAAGCTCCGCATCTTCCCTTGACAAGTGAGTTAGCTTCCATTTTTCCCTGGTGTGGTAGTAGGGTTCAGATTGACTCATTTAAATGTGGTTTTTCTTAAAGAATTTAAAACTTGGACTGGCGGATGCAAAGGGCAGTGTTGGCATATATGCCTCTTAGGAAGATAATCGTGTCAGACATGCGAATAGAGAACTATAATTTGTAGATCTAGGAAAGGATCATTTTTAGCTTCAGGGAATTTCTCAAGTAAGCTCTTGTCTGGAATTAGACTGACTGAAAGATGAGTATATTGAAAATCTCAGTTCCTGTGATTATCATCAGAATACAAGTGGCTTCTCAGTCGTCCCTGTGGCCTGGGTGCCCTGTGTGAGCCTCATCACTGAGTGCATCTGCAGTCTGTGTTATTGAGCTCACTGAGGAGACTAAGGCATGGTGGGAAGAGACCTTTGAGGAAATTTCTCTTCAAGAGTGTGCCTGGGGTATGGTTAAGCCACTGCTGATGATTTCAGCCTGAAATGGCTTGTACGAAGGCCTAACAGAGATAAAAGTCCTCCAGAACTACAAATACTCTCATTTAAAAACAAATATCCTTTTAAATTTTAACTTATAATTTAATTATTATATGTAAATAAATACATACTATATAAATATAAACTTGTAATAAAATTTAAAAATAAATATTTTAAACAAAAAATACTGTCAGATGGTCTATTAATATAGTCAAAGGAATTGTGCTATTTTAAAGTTTTCCAACATAACAAAGAAAGTTAGTAATACTATCGCAGGAGGGTTTATCTGCAGCAGTTTTGAGGAGAACAAAGAGAACAAAGGGTGAAAGGAACCAAAAGCTACTTTGCATGATAATGGTCTCACAGACTCCTAGACAGGTGGGGTAGACACTATTTCTTAAACCATTTAGTATGGAAATTTTTCAAAGGAGTGTATTCTCTGGAATATTTTAGAGCAAATCCCAGAAATCATGTTTTTTTGCCTGTAAACATTCTGTTGTGTTCCTTTAGCAGATGAAAACTTTTTAAACACAACAAAGATACCATTACCCCCCACCCCACCGAAAAATCAAAAATAATTTCTCAATATCATCTAAACCTCAGTCTCTGTTTAAACTTTAGATTGTCTCAAAATTGTTTCATTAGGGTTGGTTTCTTTAGATCGTGAACCAAACAATAGCCACATACTGCATTTAGCTGACATGTCAGTAGGATCTTTTGTATTAAGGAAAACATTTTTTAAATAGTAGGGTGACACCAGAGATGGAAGTTCATAGGTATTTTGTGTGTTAAAAATCTAGGAATATATTTCACTTCCAAATAAATATAAACTCCCCACTGTACCTCCCAATCCTGTTTAAGGATGGGGTTCAGGACATGCTACCCCCAAAGATGGCACCGTGGCATATTGACTATATTAAGCTGGAAGAGTTTGAATTAACAGCAGAAACAAGTCACTCTGACCTTCCTCCATCCTTCTGTCCTGAAACAGGTCATAAAACTGTCATGTGAGATGTGCCCTCTGTATACCCAGAGAAAAGGAGAATCTTATGTCTGAAGACAGAGGACTTGAGAAGAATCCTAACAAACAGACCTTCCTAAGGTTCCCCAGTTTCCTACACTTACCTCATACTCCTTAACCTGTCATGTTCCTCCACCACTGTGCACTCTTCGTTAAACACAGCAGAAATGTACTCAGGTCTCACTGTTTCTTTAGCTCTTCATTTCCTTATGAGGGTCCTGTGTCACCTAAAACTTATATTCAACAAATTTGTATATTTTCTCCTGTTAATCTGTCTTTTGTCAGTTTAATTTTTAGACCCAGCTAAGGACCCTAAGAGGGTGGAGGAAAACTTTTCTTCCCCTACAATGATGTATTTTGGTTTTGATAGAATGTGGGTACAAGATTTATTTCATTTCCTGATAGCTCTGTAAGTAATTAAAAAAACATGATGACCACAAGATAATTAGCAGTTGACCTTTGCCTCATGTGGGAAGACCATGGGTGGTTGGACCATCATGATGAAGGGGAGACCATCTAATAGGGTGACTGGGTTCATGTCCATGGCCATGGCCATAAAGACCATGTGACTAGGTCTTCCTAATCTTCCAGAAAGATAAAAATCTAGGGATCTGGGGAAAACTCTTGAATTGAAATGCTGACAACTGATTAAATTGAAGACAATATAGACATGCCCACTCATTATCTTTTGGTAGTGTTTCCAATGAGAGTTTCCCAGTGCCTGCACTAAAAGTGAATTTTCCAAAGTAAATCCCCAAATGGAGTACTGAATAGTCTTTGCATCACTGCCATCAGCCTAATGATGAGTCTCCGTATAAAATGCTCTTTTCCTGTTGAGATTCAACATGTTTTCACTCTTTCTCAACCCTTCCTAGAATTGTTCAATTGCTTAAAGTTACTATTATATCCTCATCAGTGTAAACCCACTTACTTACACAGCTTAAAGAATCCAGCTACTTTCAACCTTCATAATCGTGAGCAAATAAAAATGTGGTTTTGCATATTTAAACCCAGCAAGTTATTAATTGAAATGACACAAACTCAGTTTTTTGGTACCCTTATATTCATATTGTGAACAAACATAAATTTCACTGATTTCTACTTGGTGCCTTTTCTGAAAGTGTTCGTGTTGTAAAAGGCTGGTCTCTATCACCAATCCAACATATATTGCAATGTTGTCAAAATCCTCAATTCATGTTTCACTAAGTTGATGTATGTTGTGATCTAGGGGGAATGAGGTAAAGTTTATATTTGAACTGTCTGTGAGGGAAGGGATTGCTTAAGCAAGTAGTGGAGTGATTGTCGAACAAGATGTCTCTATAAGTTATTTTCATGCATCCTGGAATCATTCTTTTACCTATGAGTAATTGTGCTAACTATAAATCATTTTATCTGCACATTAAATCAGGTTCTCTCAATAATGCAACACTCGGTTAGCCAAGCCCAAGTTATTGTTTTTACTGGAAAAATATAAATATGCCTTTCATTAAAAAAAAAAGAAAAGAAAAACGATATAGAGCAAAGACTACACACTGCTCCTCCAAAGTAAAATATATTGTAAGAAGCATGTATTTGTCTGGTTTGTGTTGTTGAAAGATAAAGTGAGGCATGCTAAAATTTGAGCAAAAATCGGCTTGAATGGGGCAGCACCAAACCGGAAGTGCTTAGCGTTCTGCCAGCAGGAGTCAGGGGAAAGACCTATAGAGAAAGTGCTGAAGCAAAGTAAGGAAATTATTAATTAGCTATAGCCTAAATCCTAGTGAGCTGTTTGTGATTGGTTGTCCCTAGAGTTCTGACATTGTAACCTTGAGGCATGTTACAGGCTTAGATTTTGGTTTGCTTACATAGAATACCATGGCATTAAAGCCGCTTGGGTCTAATGGTGTCCTTGTTTAATTAATTTAACAGTGCCCAGGTCCAATTTGCTGCTTCAGATTTGACTTCTGGTGCACCTGATAGAGAATACAATCCCATCTACACCCTCTAAGAGCTCCTCAGCCTGTCTCCGGCTCACACCTGTGGTAACAGCTGCAATAAGGATTAGAGACATCCTCCTCCCTGCTTTCTGGAGGCTACTTCTGGAAGGAGGAAAGTTATAAGGAGAAAAGTTGAAGAAGAGTCATCCTCCATTTCTCTAGCTGAGTACTTGTCAGTAGGTCGAATCTCTTGGATACCTATAGGCTCCAAGTGAAGCTTCCGGATGACATGGAATGAGAGTCCTGTTACTGACTGGCTCTGAGCATTGCCCTACTCACTTTGAGTGTATGCTGTTCCCCAGAGAAGGTATACGTTCTTGTTTCTTGAAGAGGTCAGGTAACTGTCCCAAAGCTGCACATGGACTGGGTGGCTCCTAGCTCCCAGTCTGACTCCAAGTTCCCTCGCTTTGCTAGGCTTCCTAGGCTGGCACTTACTCCCCATTTCATGGTTTTCTGAAGTCTTTTTCTGTTCAACCTTATCTTCTACCAGCATTCCCCTCGCCCTTCTTCCTGAGATGTGTGCCTTCCTCACCTAGAAGAAATCCCAGAACCCTAGTCTGGTCCAGTGTCTTTCAGATTCTGCTGCTTCAGGTGTTTGCAGAAGTTCAAAGGCTTATTTTTCAGCTCAGGAGACTGGTGAGATCTGTAACCATACTTATTCGTGGAGTTTATGTCTCACCTTGTAATAAATAAATTTCTTCCCTCTAACCCTTACTCCTCAAAAGTGTTTTCATAAATGAGCAGTATTGGCTGGTCTAATCCAGAGCTTGTTAGAAATGCCAAGTGTCAAACACCACTCCAGACCTACCCAATCAGAATTTGCATTTTTCGCAAAATCCCAGGTGATTCATATGCACATTGAAGTTTGAGAAACTCCCCTCTAAACAACCAGATGAGGCCATCCATGTTCCTGATGACGTGGCAGAGTTGTGAGGCAGGAAGTAGATCAAGATAGAACTTCTAAGACTGCAGCCTTTAAAGAAATTGCTCACCCCACCCATCACTGACTTGCACCAGCTCTTCAGCAAGTGAAATCTCAGTAAGGCCATGGACTTCAGTCTCAGGAATCTAGACCCAGCTTTGGGTTGTGGGTTTGATGGATGGGACAATAATAGACGTCAATGCTCTCATGTTGAAACATTTCTTCCAATTAGTCCTTAATCTGAAAATGACACTAAATTGACCTTGACTGAGCAAACATTTAATTCTGACAAGCAGGCCCTCTCAGTGTCTATAGCAGCCCTTCCTTGTGATCTTGGTTCTATGGGAACTGTTTACAATTCTTTGTGTTGTCCAAGACTGATAGAGATGCAAATTATGTCCTGTCTGGTAGAGGTTCAATTTACTTCCCTCCCCCACTATGGAAAATGAGTTTTGCCTCAGTTTGCATATTAATTTCAATACACCTGATCTATAAATTTGTTCTTCAGATTCCCCTTGAACTAGCTTTAAGATTTGTTTTCTCATGAGTTAAATAAAATGTTTATCATGGGTTCCTTTTTTATCTGTATGAGAGTCACGATTTTATTTTATTTTTTAAATTATCATTTAACATTAAGTGACTACCTTTCTTCTCCTGTTTTAATTTACTTGTACAGTAGGATTTCTCGACCTCCGCACTATTGACACTTTGAGCCTGATCATTCTTTGCCCAGGGACCATCCTGTGCATTGTAGGATTTTTAGCAGCATCCCCGGCCTCTGCACGCTACATACTCGTAGTACTTCCCTCCCCCACATTCATGACAACTAAAAATGGCTCCTGACATGGTTAAACGGCCCTTGAGGGGCAAAATCCCACCCCCAGCTGAGCACCACTTGTTTATAGTTAATAAACAGACATCTTGTCACTATTAAACCGACAGAAAGACAGAATAGAAGTAACATTATTCTCTTGATATTTTCCTAAAAGTAGGAGGGATGACAAAATCTGCTGGGAATATCATGTTTCAGATATTATGAAAGGTCATGGGAGCTTTGGAAAAAACAAACATCACTGAAATCCAAAACGGAAGCCAAGAGGCTTTTTTTTTTTTTTCAGAAATTCTTTGGTTTAAGGGTGACTTGCGAGGTTTCAGTGTTCTGAAGTCCCCAGGAACTGACTCAGGGTGGCTATCACCTGCCAAGAAATGGTGAGTGTTTGCTTTGGGTTTACTTAGAATTAAAGAGACTTAGTGCCTATCTGCTTCTATCTTAGGAGGGCCCCATGGACAATAGGTTGATTCAATATTTATTCATTCACTCACTTGCTCATTCATTCATTCACTGGACCAGGAATTGTGTGCACTGCGTGAGGAGAGAGTGGAGGCTCAGATATATTCCCTCCCTCCCAGGAGGGTTCAGTCTTCTAGTAAAATGGAGATGTGATCACCACAGCCATGGCAGTAGGTTCTATTTATTGAGTGTTGTGTGCTCATTACGGACATCTATTTATATATATATATTATGCTCATAATAACTCTAGGGGGTAGGAATGATTGCTTTCCAAGGGAGGAAACTCAGGGAGTTTAAGAAACTTGTCCCCAGTCACGCAGCTTCTGGCAAAGCAGGGCCTGAAATGCAGCCTGTGTTAGGCCCAATATACAGATCATGCTGCCTCCCTCTCCTCCACCCTCTGCTAAGAGCAGTAACAGACACTACCTACACCAGAGAACACAGCAGGCAGGCTAAGAGAGACGGCCTCTCAAAGGAGGTGACATTTGAGCGTGGCCTTGAAGCAGGACTAGGACTGGATGTTCATGCCTGCTTGTTCCCATTCATCAAACATTTATGGGGTATCTGCACAGGCTCAAAGACTCTGCATTGTGAATTTAAAACTAGGCTTCACCTCTGTCAGCTTTTTACCATTTAGAAGCCCATTTCCTGTCCTCTATTTTGTGTTTAACCAAGGTTCCCCAAGTTCTCCAGGCTCAGCTGCATGACTGCAAGGAAGCTCCCTTTTGTGTGTCTGAAGCTCCCCGGTGTTGGGATGGGGTGCTAACATGTCCTGGCTACACCCATTACCTCCTGCTTAGAGCTGCTGCCCCCACTTTTCCTGCATTAGCTCTGGTGTCTGGTCTCAACCCCACTATGCTCACCAACTCCCTTCAGGCTGACTCACCTGACCACGTGGACACACCCTCCTCTGCCCCGCAGGGAGGTGGGAACACATGTCTGCCTCACAAGTGCAATAGTTACCATGACTGCTGAATATGAGTGAGGGAGGGGAAGGGAGAAGGCTTTCCGCACAGCACAGGAAACAATGTGAGATGAATTTGCAGGGTTATTACTATGTTTATGTTACCGATTAATATGTTGAATTTGATCATCAGTGTTCTTATGCTTTCTTGTCTTCAGCTGGAATTAGACTAAGAATAAGAAAAACTGAGACTGCTTATTAACTCATGAGAGCTGCTGGGCCGTGTGCAGTGCTCATCTCACCAATAACCAGACTCTTCTAGCTGGGCTCGTGCTCCTTATGGAAGAAGGGGAAACTTTTAAAATGCTAATTTATATTTTACAAAAAAGTGAGAACAGTTGCCCCTAATGTTTTGTTTAATGTTTTGTGTTTTTTCTTTTAATTGTAATAAAACATGCATAACTTAAAATTTACCGTTTTAACCATTTTTAAGTATACAGTTCAGAAACATTAAATACATTTACATTGTTGTGTAACCATGACCGCTCTTCATCTCCAGAAATTTTTCATCTTCCCAAATTGAAACGCTGTACCCATTAAACAATAACTTTCTATTCCTCCTCCCCTCAGTCTCTATGAATTTGACTATGCTAGGTACCTCAGGTAAGTGGAATCATTCCAATTTTGTAATTGGCTTCTTTCACTTAGCATAGTGTTTTCAAGTTTCATACATGTTGTAGCATATATCAGAACTTTCTTCCTTTTTAAGACTGAATAATATTCCATTGTATAGATATATCACTTTTTGTTTATCCATGTATCCGTTCATAGACATTTGGGTTGTTTGCTGCACTGAACATTGATGTACAACTATCTGAGTTCCTGCTTTTAGTTCTTTGCGGTACATAACCTGGAGTAGAATTGCTGGGTCATATGGTAATTTTTTGTTCACCTTTTTGAGGAGTCTCCCTACTGCTTTTCATGGTAGCTGCACCATTTCACATTCCCACCAGCAATGCATGAGTGTTTCAACTTTTCACCATCCTCGCCAATAATTATTTTCCATCTTTTTAAAAATAGCCATTCTAATAGACGTAAAGTTGTATCTCTTAGTTTTGACTTGCATGTCCCTAATGACTAGTGATCATGAACATCTTTTCATGTGCTTATTGGACAGATGTATATCTTCAGAGAAATATCTATTCAAGTTCTTGGCTCATTTTAAAATCAGATTGTTTTTCTGTTGTGGAGTTGTATAAGGTCTTTATATATTCTGGATATTAATACTTTATCAGATATATGATTTGCAAATATTCTCCCTCATACTGTGGGTTGTTGTTTTTCATTCTTTCATTAATGTCCATTGATGCATAAAAGTTTTTAATTTTGATGAAGTCCAATTTATCCTTTTCTTTTGTTGCTTGTGCTTTTGGTGTCATATCCACAAATTCATTGCCCAATCTAATATCACAAAGCTCTTTCCCAATGTTTTCTTCTAAGAGTTTTATAGTTTTAGCTCTTATGTTTAGTTCTTTAATCCACTTTGGGTTAGTTTTTGTATATGGTTTAAGGTAAGGGTCCAACTTCATTCTTTTACATGTGGATATACCGTTTTCCTAGCACCCTTTGTCAAAAAGACTGTCTTTCTCCCATGTAATGGTCTTGGCACTCATGTCAAAAATCATTTCATCATGTATGCAAGGATTTATTTCTTGGCTCTTTATTCTATTCCACTGGACTATACATCTGTTTTTATGTCAGTACCACACTGTTTTGATTATTGTAGCTCTGCAGTAAGTTTTGAAATCAGGAAGTGTGAGTAGTCCAACTTTGTTTTTTTTCCAATACTGTTTTAGTTATGCGGAGTCCCTTGAGGTTCCATATGAATTTTAGGATGAGTGTCACTACTGGTTTTAATGGCACAATTCCTAGAGAACTTTCTAGTATTCAAAAGTTTAGCTTCAGTTTGATGCTTTGAATTCTCTCTACTTAATCATCTGACCAGTAGTGTACATCATTGCTTTTGATTCCTTATTCTTTTAACAGAAAAATTTCACATATTTTGAAGATTATCTCTTGATTGAGAATCATTGTTTTCTATGTATCTCTAGAATCTAGATGTTTCTCATTGACTTATTTTATTTCCATCTTGAAATACTTTTTTTTCTGATTTTTAAATAGAAAACTATGTTCTAATAATAAATATCCTTTTAAAAATGATATCCCCTTGTTCTGACTCAGTGATTCTTTGCCCCGCCCCCGTTTAGAATTGCTGACCTGTAGTGATAAGATGGACCCCACAGCAATTCTTGTCAGAAGGTTCTTCCATGTTCTCAACCACCTGAGAGCTGTACACTTAAATCACAATGTTTTGCTGGCTATGAGGTACTTTTAAGGAAACATGTAGGAGACCCAGAAACTGCTCCAATTGGAAGGTTTCCATGGGTGTTGATAAAGATTCTCCCTTTGATCAAACTCTAATGAGGCTCCTCCAAGCTCTTCTTTAAATAGGCATTGAATTTTGGGCTTCTATGTTCGTCTCTGCATTGTCCAATTTTAGCAAGAATCCTGCTAAGTCAATTTAGCCAGAATCTCCTACTCTTGATATCTGATCACCCTCGATATTGTTCCTCATCCCCCTGTACCCCCAGGTGATAGCTTATCACCCTGGTCTGCCTTCAGCAAGAATCCTGTTAGGTTGATATAGCCAGAATCCTTCTTAACCCTGAAATTTCCTCTCTGTAACTTTCTATCCACTGACCCCTACCCTGCTTCTTGTTATGTTTGAAGTTGAGTCTGATCTTTCTCCCCACTACAAAAGCCCACTGAAGCACTCTTTATAGCCATTGCGATAGTTCCCTGAATAGTCTGCTTGATCATGGCTTAACAAGTGTCATGAATAATTTTTTCTTTAACAGCACCTCTTCATGGGGAGGCATAAGAGGCATTTCCCTCAGGACCTAGCATCAGAATAATTTGTGCTTCTTGTGAATAACTGGTGTGTTTTAGCTTCTGGAAGAAATAAGCATCTTGCAATATAGCATTTTTTTTTCTCTTCCAAGTATGCTATATGGCATGCATTTTTTGTGTTATTCTCACCCTAGTTTTATTATTTTCATACTTATTGTTTTTCTAACATTGATTCCCTCAAATATTTATCTTTTAAATACTGTATGTATTCTCTGGTAAGCTGCCTCAAACCTTTGGGGAACATGGTTAATATAAATAGTTTTTAAAATAGATTGAATTGGTGCTATCCTCAATGAAACTTAGTCTCACTTTTGCCCCCAGACTGTACCAAACCCATCTAATTCTGCATCAATTTGAAAGGTGGCTATATGTCAACCCTAACCTTTTCTGGGCTGAATTTTAGTGAGTAAAACTTTTAATCTATAAATAAGGAAACTTAACTTCCAAAAATTATGTCACATTGATCCACTTGTCAGAGGGGTCAATTGAGAGACCTATTAAGTATTTCTAATCTTGTAAGTACATAAGTGGCCCTGTGCGTGTTTAAACACTAAATTGTTAATGTTGCTGGGCCTGCCTTTTATTTCCACAGAAAGGTGCTTGTTTGGAGGGAATCTTGAGGCATTTGAGCTCTTACAAAACAATGTAAAAACAAAGCATTCTTAAGCCTGTCAGGGTTTTTAAATAGAATAAAACAACCAAATACAACTGCGGTCTTTGGCTAACTTTCTAGAGAGAAGAAAACAAACCATCTGCCAGTAACAGGCTGCTTTGGGGACGGCTGATCACAGGGCCCAATGAAACATTCATAGTAATTAGTAGCAGCACCAGAATAGAAACTTCTGCAGTGCTTTTCCTGTTGTTATGGTGACAGCCCCCAAACAGCCCATCCCCTCCGCCTCCAAGGCACTCAGCTCTTTCTGTGGCCTTCCATCTGGTGTGCATTCTTGTCAAGTGCAGTGAAATTAAGTTGACTGCTCATTTGTCACCCTGGAGTTGTGTGTGTGAGTTGGGTTGTGGGGAAGAGGAAGACATGAATTAGAAGAAATGGGAGCTGGGGGAAGACTGTCCCCTGGGCTCAGTAAGATGGACAGGAGAGCAGCTGGCACATCCACCCAGATCACCAGACAGGTGCTGTCAAAGGGCGGAAAGCTTGATGACGACTGATAGCGCCTGGGCAATGATGAATTAGAGCAGGACTGGAGATCAGCAGGTTCTTAACCAGGAGGAAAAGTGGTGCCAAGTCCCTTGATTTACCACACCCTCTGTAGTCACTCTCTATTTCTATGTTGTTGAGTAATTTCCACGAATTCTTTAGAAGTTGTGAAGTGCAGGGAATTCTTGCTGATACGCTAAAAAATCTAAGAATTTGGCCAGAAAGACCGGTTTGCTCCCATTCAAAGATTATAAAGTAGGAATTGGGCTGCTTATTTTTCCTAGGGTATTGTTCATTTTGCAGCTGGATGGTAAGGACATTGATTTGATTACCAATACTTTCTGCTGTTGTCAACAGCACCATCTCTCCAGAGGCCCCAGGGGCTGCACATTAAGGGACCTACTTAAGATGTAGCTTCTCTGTCATGACCAGGAATTACAGAGATGGTACATGGAAGTGCTTTGGAAGAAATGTGTGCTGTACTCAGGAAAAGAGCATGGTTTCCCTGTGTCATAAAGTCTCTATGGTTTCAGATATTTTATTCCCTTAATAAATCTTCCCTATATTGTTCTGCCCGGTGGACTGTAGTGCCGTGTAATGGATAGGGTCGATATCGTTTGTCCGGGCTACTTAGCGAAGAGATTTCCTGAGATTTCTGGGTGGAGGCTGAGCTGATAAGAGTGAGACTCAGCTAACAGGGAACACACGCTGTCCCTGTACGTATGAATCGCAGCCTCAGGGTCTGCCAGTTAAAAGGCTGGTGTCTTCCTTGCCAAGCTTATGTGATGTTCATAGCCAAGTTTGAGGCCCCTGCACTTGATGCAAACATGTTTATTTTAATTGTTTATTTTAATATTTCCTTTTCTGGGAGCCAGACTCTGCCATTCATCACACATACTGATTTCTAAGGGCATATTTCTAGTGTGACATTTTTAAACAGAGCCTAGTTGGGGTTGATAATCTCCAGTAAGGCTGGGTATCGTCAGTCCTGTGGTATAGAATCATTTGGAGCAGCAACTCACTGAATCGTAGACTGTTAGAGCTGGAAGGTCTTAAGGGTCAACTAGTCACGTTTGGCAGAAAAGTCAACTCAGATCAGAGAGTTGCTGCATAGTGCAGGGCTGGGCTCGAGCCCGGGGACTAGCTCCCATCCCTCTGCAGTCTAATTTCATCAGAGATGTTTGTACAAGTACAGTGGGGGTGGGGGACTGAAAAGAGAGACGATGTGGCAACTTCTGATCTAGTCAGAAAGATGAGATTCAGGATCATGCCCAACTGCGGAGCATTCTATCGCTGTGGGAAGCGTGTGTACGATTGGGGGTGCCCCTGTGTCTGTGCATGTGCTGTGCACTGGGCTCAGACTGTGTGGCTCCAATTGTCCACTCACCCCTTGCTGGCTCTGTGTCCCTGGGAAAATCAGTTGAACTGTGTGACTTTCATTTTCTCAATTGTAAATTGGGATTAAGAACACCTTTTTAGGAGCATTGCTGTGAAGATTCAGAGAGATACCACAGAGAGTGTGGGCACACTGCCTGGCACACGGTAAGTGACAGCACCATTATCTCTTCTCGTTAGGCAAGTAAATCCCCATTGCTCCTTCCTGCCTGCCTCTCCTCACTCATTTCTTAGACCTCAAGCTTCCCCATCAAGCATTCAGTAAAGAGACCTAAGCCTCTCCCTGCCAGGCAGCTGTTCAGGTTCCAGTGGCAGATGGCCAGCGTCCTCATGCCATTAACATCTGACAGTCTTTGTGAACACTAGTGGCTCAGGCCTGTCTTAACCAGCATGACCCACAGCAACAGACCCATTGTTTCTGTTGGCAGTTTCTAGCACCATAGAGGTGGATCCAGCCTCACCCCCTGGGGAGGGAGGCAGCCTCAGGAGGCAGGAAGGCAACATGAGTCCCTGGAACCTTGCTGTCCAGACCGCCAGCCAGCCTTCCTGGAGGCCTCCAGGCTTAAGCCTGCTTATCTTTATTTTTCAGGATCAATTCATATAAGAAACGTGTCAGCACTAGGCTCAGTGCTAAAGACACAAACTGAATAAGGTAGAGTCCCTGTCCTTGACTTGCCCATGTTCTAGGGAGTTGGATGCCTAGACAGAAAGACAGGGAAGATAATCAACCATGGAAATTGAGTGGTATCATCAGAGAGGGAAAAGTAAATACTGCCACATTTTCAGGGCTGACCCCACTTCCAGTGCTGTTCCTAGAAGATGTTATATCATTTAGTCCTCACCACATGGCCCTGATGTAGGTGTCATTATCTTCACTTTACAGATGGAGAAGCTGAGTCGGGGGTGGGGTGGGGTGGGGGTGTTAACTACCTGATCAAGGTCACCCAGCCTGTCTCTGTGTGGTCAAAGCTGAAATTTACACACTACACTCAGATATGCAAAACCTGCATTCCTCTCACCTGTAATAGAGCTCATCTCATACTGGATGGGATTCTTGCTGATTGTAGCACAAATTTAAATGTGTTCCTTATACATATCTCCCCCTCTTCCAGCCCTTTTCAGTTTAAAATGGTGATTTGAAATTCAACTCCCTACTGGGGCTCTTTTCTTCACCCTTCTCTTACTTAACATGCATCTGTGTTCAAGGAAGAGCTCTCAGCCTTAGTATTTGGGTGATGGCCTGGGGTCTCTGCGTGGGTATCAGTGTCCAATTGCACAAGTGCTGGTGCTGGCGTGTCTGCAGCTGACCTGATCTGAGATCTGGTTTCTTAGCACCGTCGGAGTCTAAGGTCTCTACAACTCACCCCATCCCTCAATCCTGCATCTCCTCCCTCCTCCCAAGCCAGTTTTGTTTCACCTCAGCTCTGGCTCATGCTGCAGGCCTTTCAAACTTCTGCCCTGTCCTGCTCTGACCCTAGGGGTGGTGACCATTCCGCTCTCCTGCTCCCATCAGAGCCCCTCATTTGGGAGTTCTATGAGAAGCCAGTGGCTCTCAACTAATGGCTCCCTGAGAGGCTCCCCTAGAAGTCATCTAGGACTACCTGGACCCCAAACTGTCTAGTTCTAGTCAGCCAAGCTTGACTGTTCATCATCAGTTGGAAAGGGAAGTTTTTGGAATTTAGAAAGCCCTTTCTCTCTCCATAAGTCTGAACTGTTTGACTGTTATCTCACTACATGACTCCAGAAAGTCGGCCTTGAGGCTCAGAGCACAGCAAGGATCTCTGTATTCCAGGCAGCACCTGCTCAGTCATCTTAGTTGAGTGAAAAACCCTCCTGGTTGAGCTTCAAGGGTGGAAAGGCTGCAGGGAACCAACCTGCAAGGGGATGAGGGAGAAAACATTAGGAAGCACATCAAAGAAATTATTACTTCAAAATACAGCAGAGCCGGGACTTGCTTTCTGTCTTCACACGCTGTATTTATTGTGCTATAGTGCCTCTCTCTATGCATGACTGCGATGGGATAATAGAGGAGGGGCCTTAATTAACAGGCTGGGGATGGGGCGCAGGGGGACCCCTTGGAGAAGGTGACTTCCAGCTTAGTCTTAAAGGTAGAGTTAAGCTAATCGATCTTGAGTGGGATAGTGTGAGGGGTAAAAGAGCCAGCACGGGAAATGGAAATGTGAGAATACAGAACAATTTGTGGAACTATATATATTCAATTACTCCTTCAATAAGTAGTTTTTGAGCAGGCACAATTGCCAGGCCTGGACCAAGCACTGAGGCTATAATGATGCTGGTATCATAGCTTAAAATTTAACGAGTTTCCCCTTCTCATCCATGGTGCCACTGGACTATCCTGTGGATGGTGGTGTAGTATTTGCTATGAGGAATATAGGAAGATGGAGAACATGGGAAAAATGGTTGGCTCTGTGTAGGCAAATTTGCCATGTTAGTGGATAATAAGGCAGATATGCCTAACACATTTCTGGTGGAATTGGTCTAGGTCAACGTCTCAGTTATCTCTTGCTGGGTAACAAACCATCCCTCAACTCAGTGGTTTAAAACAGCAACCATATTATTATCTCTCATGATTCTGATTGACTCAGCTGGCTGGTTCTTCGGTTTCTTATGATGTCAGCTGGGACTGCCGTCATCCAGGGCCTTGATTGGGCTGCAACAGTCTGATGGTTCACTCCCATGAAGCCTTAGAGAAGATGATTGGAAATATGGGCTCAGCTGGAAGGCAGCCAGGCCTCCTTCTCTCTCTCTCCCTCTCGTTCTCTCCATACAGTCTTGGCACTTTGCTCTTTCCACATGGTATCTCCATGTAGTCTCCCCAACGAGATAGCCAGACTTCTCACATGGCAGTTTCAGACTCCTAAAGGCATGTGATCCAAAAGACAAGAAGCAGGCTCTACACACCTCTAAAAGCCTAGGCCTGGGATTGGTACAGTGTGGTCATTTCTACCACATTCACCTGGTTGATGCAAGTCACAGTCCAGCCCAGATTCAATGTGGGAGGGGACTTTGCAGGGCAGGAATACTCAGAAGGGTGGTTCATTGGGGGTCATCTTTGCAGACTAGCTATTCTGTCAGTTACTATGGAAATGCACAGAAAATGTGGAATGGGTTGTAACAACATTTTATTTTCAGGGTTAACATATTACACACACACACACACACACACACACACATGTGGTCTGATAATTAAGTTTATGAACTTTTTGCTATCAGAAGGATTGTTTATTATGAATTTGTACTAACTGGGGAAACAGTTAACCAAGTTTAGTACTTGGAAATTCTGAAAAGACTGCATGAAAAAGTTAGATGACCTGAACTTTTTGCCAATAATTCATGGTTCTTACATCACGACAATGCACCAGCTCACACGGCACTGTCTGTGAGGGAGTTTTTAGCCAGTAGACAAATAAATATTGGAACACTCTCTCTACTCACTTGATCTGGCCCCCAATGACTTCTTTCTTTACCTGAAGATAAAGAAAATATTGAAGGAAGACATTTTGATGACATTCAGGACATCAAGGGTAATACAACGACAGCTCTGATGGCCATTCCAGAAAATTGTTCCAAAATTGCTTTGAAGGGTGGACTAAGCGCTGGCATCAGTGCATAGCTTCCCAAGGGGAGTTCTTTGAAGGTGACTGTAATGATATTCAGCAATGAGGTATGTAGCACTTTTTCTAGGATGAGTTAGTGAGCTTAATTGTCAGTCCTTACGTGCATGTGTGTGTGTGTATATACACACACACACATACACACATGTATAAAATCAAATTTTGGGGGGATCACATTATACTTACTGCTTTTTAACTATGTTTCTTTCACTCAACAATATATGCCAAACATTTCCCCAAGTAATTCAATATTCTTCTACGAAAGCACTTAAAAATGTATTAGGTATACAGTAGAGTACACAGATCTTAATTTGTGTAGCTTTGTACATTTTTATGTAAGTATCCACCTGTGTAGTGTCCCACCCATGTCCACATGCCTCTTATGTGAAGTTATAGGACATTTCCAGGACCTCAGACACTTCCTTGTGCTACTTTCCTATTCATACCAGTCCTTCTTCCTCTCACTGAGGTTACCACCATCTTGACTTCTAACACTATCAATAATTTTGCCTGTTTTTGAACTTCATATAAATGGACCATATAATATGTACTCTTTTGGGTCTGGTTTCTTTTGCTCATCAAAAGTCTATTAGATTGACCCATATTGTTTCCTGAAACTATAATTCATTCTCTTTATTGCTATATCATAGTATTCTACTGTATGAATAAATCACCATTTAATTATCTGTCCTATTCTTAATGGAATTTAGGTTGTTTACAGAAGCATTTTAATGATTGCATTCATGTGAATCTTCTACAATTAATTAAACCAATCCCCTTTTGCTAGACTTTTAGTTTGTTTATTTTTTTTTCCTTTATAAATAATACTGTGGTAAATATCCTGGAACAGACTCTCATGCACGTTATATTTTCTTTGTTTTCCCTTTTTATTTATTATTTTTTAAATTGTGAAACTATTTCAAACATATAAAGATGCAGGAAAAAATATAACACACATTTATGCATTTACTGCTAATATTAAACTGATACCAGTAGTTTGCTATATTTGTTTCAGATCTCTCTTTTAAAAAAAGGAGTGAAAGATTAGAGGAGTAGTTAATACCTCTCTCAAACATTTCACTTTTCCATACTCTCCAGCGGGATCAATACCTGAAAGTTGTGTTATATTATGTTTTTGATCATTTTACGTTTTTGTACATTCACTAGACTATTGTTTAGTGTGTTTAAATATGTTATATAGATAAAGTCTGCTACGTATATCATTTTTACTCAACATTATGTTTTTGAGATTTATTCATGTTCATAAGTCTTGATCTAGTTCAGGAGTCAGCAAACTTTTTCTGTAAAGAATCAGATGGTAAAACTTTTTGGCTTTGCTGACCATGCAGAGTCTTTCACAACTATTCATTGTAGTGAGAAAGCAGCCATAGACAATATATAAACATGTGGATGTGGCTGTGTTCCAATAAAACTTTACTTACAAAAACAGAAGGGGAGCCAAGATTTGGCTCACACGCCATAGTTTGCCTGATGCCTGGTCCAGTTCATTCATATTAACTGCTGAATACACTGTATGAATAAACCAATTTATTAATTTGTTTTCCTCCTGAGGGAATATTAGATTTTTACTTTTTCATTATTTCAAAAACAGCTGGAATGGACATTCTCTTATATATCACTGTGTATATGTGAGAGTTTCTTTAGAGTGGACACCTAGAAGTGGAACTGATGTTCTCTCTCTTAAACAGAAAATAACCTTTATTTGCTACAAGTGGACCACATAGGCAAAGATATATGGCCCTCTTTCAGAAGGTTGCTTGTATTCATGTAGTTCCAATTTCTGTCTATTTGGTGACATGAATGGATGCAATGGACGTAAAGATGGGCTCATTCTGAGGTCTTTAATATGTTTCACTAATGTCCTCACTATAGGAACCCTTCTGATTGCTGAACATTTGAAAGAGAAATTAGACAAGGGGTCCTGAATCCCTTCTGAGTAATATTCTAATAGTCTTCTAATTTATCTAACACATTGCAGTTTACAGGGAACTCTCATGTATATTACCCCATTTCGAACTCAGAATAACTTTGCAAGAAATCTTTCACAGATATAGAAGCTCAGTCTCAGTGAAATCAATGAATTATAGAAAACAAGTATCAAATGTGTCAAAATATACTTATTCCTGGTCCATTCCACTTCCTGAGGTTGACCATAGTGTACACACACACATACACACACACACACACACACACACACAAGGATATATACATTCACATACAAAAACAGGGAAGACTGTTTGGCTAGAGCTTTATATGCATGATCTTACTGAGTATTATAACAACCTATTGGAGTAGGTGACATTATAACACCATTTTACTGATAAGAAAACTGAGGCACAGGGAGGTGATGTAATTTGCTCAAGATCACACAGGTAGTCTGTGACAGAGTCAGGATTCATACCTAAGTCTGTCTGAGTTGGGAGATAGAGCTTTCCCTATCATCTTTCTGCCTTACCATGTAGTGATTCTCATAGGTTGTAAATAATATATGTTAAATACTTGAATGAATAAATGTTATTAAATTCTTCAGATACTTTTGTCAACAAATAAGTTCATCAATGTCATTTCCAAAATAAGTTACCACAATGCTATGTTTGTCTTTGATGGGCAAAATGAGGCATAGCAAATGCACACACATAATGTTTTTAAAACTCCATTTTCCTGGTATTCTAAAAAGTGACATGATGTCTAGGTATCACTCATGATCTTCTAGTATGGAAAATAAAATAATCTTAATAGATGTGCTCTAAAGTCCTTTTTTCTGGCTTTCAGAAATTTGGAGGTTACACAGGATTTCTTAGAGAACAAAAGATTGAAACCACTAACTTTCAGAGCTTGTGTCTAGGCTAAGCCTAGAAGTAAAGTTGCTTTGGTTAGTTTATATTATTTCCTGAGCAAGGTCCTCATCTCTGGCTAGTCCACAGGCAACTCAAGTGAATTTCTGTTGTTACAATTACAATCATATCCTTCAACTGGTAACCAAAGCTACAGAGTGAATATTCTCTGTAAGTCAGTCTATTATGCTGTTCTGAGAGGATGGGCTGGAACCCTGTCAGGTCGTCAGCACCTTGGAGAGAGACTGTGTCTGACTTGTAACACTCTGCAGTGCAGATTGCTGAATATTTAATTCTTGGGGCAAAGAAGAGCCTCTTCATGTTCAAGTACTACTGTCTTTGGATTCATTCTGTCATGTACTTAGGTTTTGTGTTGTGTGGGGTTTTAGGGTCATCTGTGGGTATGCACTGATGTGATCAGTAGCATAGGTAGAAAGTAAGACACGGTTTATATTATTAAAGACATTATAATATTAGTATAATGCCTCTTTGAGGATTTGTTGTAAGAACTGTTCTACATATTTCCCATGGTAAGGATAAAATGAGATGAACTATGTGAAAATGCTTTGCATACTGCAATTACCATTGATAATCACTCAGTAAATAAGTGGCCATGTATTATGTAGGAGATTTTGTCTTCTCTTGTGTGCTTGTGTGCTTTTTCACTTCATGTTTGGTCCCTGAGTCACATTTTCTTGGTACTTGGGCAGACCCACTGACCAATTTGAAGTTGGACCAATTTCTGTAAACTGGCAATATTTCTTGATACAAATACCAAACAAAGAGCCTTTGAATTGCAATAAGACTCAGAATTAATGCTTGCCATTTTCCTGCTACACTGACTCGCATTTTTCATCTATAAAATATGAGTCAAGTTTTACACTTGAAAGAATAGTTGCAAAAGATAAGTGAGCTATATGTAAAAGTGCTTCACAAATACATAGCACTGAAAAATTGTACCACTTTACTAGTTGCTATTATTATCCCTCAAGATATCCTGGGGTTTATTATTAGCAGTCTTATTGTCTATAGTCTACATCTTTTTAACTTTTCAAGAGATGTTGGGAAATTCAGTTTTAACACTGAGATTTATTAAGGCACAGCTTTATTTTACCATCTGATCATAATACAGGACATAATATTTCAGCTATAACTAACTTATAAAACTATTCTTCAATTACACATATCTTAGCCTAAGTGAACATACATCATTATGCTATATACCTTACTATTTGTAAAATAGTTGTCTGCTACAAATACATTATCTTATGAATTTAAGTTAGTTAATGCTATTGCCACAGAAAATTGTACTCTGAGAATAGATAAATGTCCATATGCTTGTTATTGAAACAAGAAACATTCATTTTATGGCAACATTGCCTTCCAGTAGCTTTATTTCCATTACATAAGTATCAGGCAGGCAGTTCTTGTCCTTGAAGAATGTAAGGACTAGTTACTTCATCAACAGAGAAACAGTCTTCCCATTAAATGTCAGATATGGTCTTAAGTCCTAGATGCCAGTTCAACTTCTTTTTTCCCCTTCTTTTTAATGATAACACTATGGTTTATTAAGCTGTGCCTTAGTACAGGTCAATAAGTACTTAGTAACAGGTGCTGGGGCTTTTCCATGGTGCTCTTGATACATAAAGCCCGGACATTCTTTCAGTGCTTTTTGAGCTATGACACCAGGAAATTGACAGCTAAGTGGATGTTGTACACAAGCTCATCTGTCATTTTCACGTGGCCAAATGCCACTGCCAGACACAGTACCTTCTTCATCTGAAATCTGATCGTAGGAATCTGAACATGGGAGTTTCAGACATCTTTGGTTAAGTCCTCGCTAGTTCACAATTAGTTGAGTGGAAATAAACCCCATAATAAGGATCTTTCCCTGCCCTGATCTAATAGGTTCTAACAAATTAAATTTGTGCTTTCAAGGAACTTATTTTTTGCTTTAGAAAATGCTTTTTGACCACTGTTGCCTCCTTCTTCTGCCATTCCTGGTGCTGCTGTATGCTAGTTTGTTGCCAACCTGGTACTTCTTTGTGAAGCGGTAGCTGAGAGACTTCAGTACTTAGTATGGCAAAAAAAAAAAAGCCCAAGGAAGGATTCAATACTGAGAACCACGATCATGTTAATTTGAAGATGGTGGGGAAGGATGATTCTGTGAAACAGTTTAACATTAAGACACTACTTAGTAAACTAATGAAAGTCTATTGTGAATGACAGTGTTTATCAATGAGGCAGATCAGATTCTGCCAGTTGATTGACAGGCAACCAATCATGACAGACATACCTGCACAGTTGGAAATAAGAGAATGAAAGTACAATTAATGTATTCCAGCAGCAGACAAGATGTCTACAAAAAAGGAACCTGCTGCTTTATTTCAAAACTCTATTACTCCAGACTAAGAAGACATCAATTAGAAAACCACAATTTGGTTCCACCACATCCTGACTACTACAGTATAGTTTTCTTTATTTTTTTCATTTTCCCCTTCCCCATTCCTTTGTTGTATATAAAGTAATTGGTGTGTGTGCACAAGCATACTGCTTTTATAAAACTAAATGACCAATGGTATGTTTTTATCAATCTCAAGTGGAGATGGAATGGGGGACAATACTGCTTCTGTGAAAATACCCCCTTTCTCCATTAGTGGAATGCTTATTCAGCTCTTATCCTTTTATTCCAGTAAGTTATTTTGCTCTCACTGTTTAAAAAGAAAAGAATGACATAAAAATTCTTGCATACTTTGTTTGATTGGAGAATTTTAATATTTTTCATTCATTATTGTAAAACCAAGGACAATTTTATAACCTTTTTGTAGGTAGCTATTATATACAGGGCAATCTGTCTTTAAGTGGGATACATTACTCTAAAAGAAATGAATCCTAAGATAGTTTTCCCTTCAAGTCAAGCATCTTGTTGCTTATAAACTTCTCATTTAAAAAAACCAGAAAATTCTTTTTTTACTTTTGTTTCTCATTGACTTTGGCCACCATGTTCTCATTGTGTGTCAGCAAGGAAGGGAACTTGCTGGCCTTATTCCGCCTGGGCCCAGGACTCGTGGGATCTCTTGATCAGAGACTCTGAAGCCAAAAAGGCGTCATACTTCTTGGCCAGCTTTTTGACCAGTTTCTGATTCTTGTTGAGTTTCTTCAGCACCTCAATGGCCATGTGGGGGACATCCACAGCCTGGGCCTCGTCACAGTGCTGCTGGTCCCCAGAACACAGACGGAGAACTGGGGACAGGGAGCAGATTTAAGCCTGGTGGTGCCTGAGAATCGTTTGTCCTTCTGAAGGTCGTAGTTCCACAAGCTGATCTGCAGCTCCACTGTGTCCAAAACCTTGCCGTGCTCATGCTGGTTTCTATGCAGGACTTCCTGGACCACCTGGTAGAGTGTGTCACGGGAGACTTTGCTGCTCATGGTGCCTCGTGCCACAAAAACCAGGAAAGAGCCCAATTCAACTTCTTGATTTAAACTTTTTAAAATTTGTATATTCTTTTGATATATAACATAAGTAATGATACAAAAACAAAAAGTCAGACGGTTCTAAAGGGCATATAATGAAATGTTCCCTTTTCTTCCCCATCCTCCTGCCATTCAGTTCCCCTCTTTAGAGGCAAATAGTGTTGATGGTTTCTTTTGTATATTCCATAGGTATTTTATGTATATACAGACATATATATATATATATATATATATATATATATATATATATATATATATACCTTTATAGCTACCTTCCTTTTTTACCTTGTTATGGGCTAAATTGTGTCTACCCCTTAATCTACTCATAAATGTTGAAACCCTAATCGCAAGTACCTCAGAATGTGACAGTGTTTGGAGATAGGGCTTTTAAAGAGGTAAAATGAGGTCATAAGTGGCCCTAATCCAAAGTGAATAGTGCCCTTATAATAAGAGACAATTAGGATACAGACGGAAGAGCATGTGAAGACAGAGGGAGATCTACAAACCAAGGAGAGAGGTTCAGAAGAAACTAACTCGGCTAACAGGTGATGTAGCCTCCAGCCCCTGGTGTACATACACCTTCTCCTGAGAGGGTATTGTGCAGATGTAATTAAGTTTCCAGATCAGTTAGTGTCAAGATAGGCAGATTATCTGGGAACAATGGGCAGTGTTGGCTACTTGATCACAGGAACCCTTTAAGAGCTGAAAGTTTTCTCAATCTGTTCACAGAATGGCCAGTCAGAAATTTGAAGCATGTGAAGGATTTGATGCACCCTTATTGACTTGAAGATGGAGAGGGTCATGTGGCAAAGACATGGTGACATACAGATTCTAAGAGCATCTGCTAGCTGACAGCCAGCAAGGAAGCCAGGAACCTCTGTCCCACAACCAAAAGGAATTGAATTCTGCCAACAACTAGAATGACCTTCGAAGTGACTTTTTCCCCAGAGCCTCCAGACAAGAACTCAGCCTGGTTGACACATTGATTTCAGCCTTTTGATACCCTGAACAGGGAACCTGTGCAGGACGTCTGACCTACAGAACTGTGAGCTAATAAGAAAGTACTGCTTTAAGCCTTTAAGTTTGTGGCAGCTTATTATATATGCAGCAATAGAAAACTAATGGGGAGAGGGGGGAACAATGAAATAGGAGGGTCTCACGATAAGCTCCCTCCCCGATAATACAAAACAGCATTTAAGTGGGTCTGTAACATCAGCTTCTAGGAGAAAGTGGGGGTAAGAGTGTCTTGAATGTGACTAAACTTGAAAACTCACTGAACCTAATTAAATTTAACTGAGACCAGACTGAGTTTACAAAAACAGACAGAATGGAAGCTCAAGTTAAAAATTAGTAAAATGAAGTTACATTTTCACACTTCTGAGCCTATGCCGTGTGAAATTTATACTGACTGCTATTTTCATTTAGTTGTTAAAAGTGTTTAAGAATTTCCTTAACCTACAGTTTCCACAGGACAATGATGACATTTATTTTGGTTTGTTGCAGACTATTCACATGGTAAATAGTATTTCCCCCTGTGCCTGGATCTTCATTAAAAAACGGATTAGAAGATTTTAAGAGAAACATCTACCAATTTCAATATGTGGACCTTATGTGGATCCTGCTTCAAATAAACTTTAAAGAAAAAAATTGAGATAACGAGGAGATTTAAACCCTGATTGAATATTTTATGTTAAAGAATTATTGCTAATTTTCAAAAGTATGATAATGGGTATGAAATGTATACGGACGTGTACATGCATAATGAACGGTTTATGGGTGAAATAATGCAATGCCTGGATTTGCTCCCAAATAATCTGGGGTGGAGTTGGGGAATTAGTAACTTTATAGAAAACAGAAGTTTGGCCTGATGATGACTGTTGAATCTGGTGTGATGGGCACCTGGAAGTTCATTATATTTTGTTTATTATAACAAATACTTACTCTTTTTTATTTTGTGTATTTGAAATTTTCATTACAAAGAAGAGAAGCCCACTTTGACTCCATTCTCGTTTTGACTGAAGCAAAAAGCAGTGCTGGGCACCACCGCTTCTCAGAGGGCCACCTCCTCACCACACAGGAGCTGCTCCAGGTAGAAGAGGCCTTTCCCTCAGCTCCCTTCATTCCTCTCAAGGCTTCTTGGCAGAATTCCTACTGCTCTTCTTTTATATAATCTCTCTCTTCTATTTCTGAACTCCATTTCATGCTATTTCTCATTATTCCCAACAAAGAAAGAACAGCATATTCACATATACTGCAAACTGAAAATCTTGTTGCTAAAAGGGCACACAGAAATAGAGTGGAATTCTTCCCCAGAAAAGCATCTGGGAAAGATTTCTGCCTTATTTTTCTTCATAATAAGGTTATTTAACATAGATCTGAGGGAAGCATAGTGAGCCACATTTTACTTTCTTGTTGATTACACTTGAGCTGAGAAACAGAAGTAAAAAAAGAATTTTCTGGTTTTTTAAACAAGATGTTTATAAGCAACAAGATGCTTGACTTGAAGGGAAAACTATCTAGGATTCATTTCTTTTAGAGTAATGTATCCCACTTAAAGACAGATTGCCCTGTAGATAATAGCTACCTACAAAAAGGTTATAAAATTGTCCTTGGTTTTACAATAATAAATGAAAAATATTAAAATTCTCCAATCAAACAAAGTATGCAAGAATTTCTATGTCATTTTTTTCTTCTTAAACAGTGAGAGCAAAATAACTTACTGGAATAAAAGGATAAGAGCTGAATAAGCATTCCACTAATGGAGAAAGGGGGTATTTTCACAGAAGCAGTATTGTCCCCCATTCCATCTCCACTTGAGATTGATAAAAACATACCATTGGTCAATTAGTTTTAAAAAATCAATATGCTTGTGCACACACACCAATTACATTATATACAACAAAGGAATGGGGAAGGGGAAAATGAAAAAAATAAAGAAAACTATACTGTAATAGTCAGGATGTGGCGGAACCAAATTGTGGTTTTCTAATTGCTGTCTTCTTAGTCTGGAGTAATAGAGTTTTGAAGTAAAGCAGCAGGTTCCTTTTTTGTAGACATCTTGTCTGCTGCTGGAATACATTAATTGTACTTTCATTCTCTTATTTCCAACTGTGCAGGTATGTCTGTCATGATTGGTTGCCTGTCAATCAACTGGCAGAATATAATCTGCCTCATTGATAAACGCTGTCATTCACAATAGACTTTCATTAGTTTACTAAGTAGTGTCTTAATGTTAAACTGTTTCACAGAATCATCCTTCCCCACCATCTTCAAATTAACATGATCGTGATTCTCAGTATTGAATCCTTCCTTGGGTTATTTTTATTTTTTTTTTTGGCCATACTAAGTACTGAAGTCTCTCAGCTACCGCTTCACAAAGAAGTACCAGGTTGGCAACAAACTAGCATACAGCAGCACTAGGAATGGCAGAAGAAGGAGGCAGCCGGGGTCAAAAGCATTTTCTAAAGCAAAAAATAAGTTCCTTGCAAGTATAAATTTAATTTGTTAGAACCTATTAGATCAAGGCAGGGAACGATCCTTATTATGGGGTTTATTTCCACTCAACTAATTGTGAAATAGTGAGGACTTAACCAAAGAAGTCTGAAACTCCCAGGTAACTGAAATACCTGTGTATGATCAAGCTCTTAGCAAGGAAGGGCTTCTCAGCACAGCCAAAACAGCAAGAACTGTGCATTTACAGTAGCATCAAAAACACTGAAATACTTGAGAATGAATTTGACAAAAGAAGTGCAGAGCTTATAGTCGGAAAACTACAATGCTGTTGAAAGAAATTAAGGAAGACAATTAAATGGAAAGATATCTCAAGTTCAAGGATCAGAAGACTTAGTATTATCAAGATGGTAACAACCTCCAAAGTGATTCAGAGTCATTCAATGCATCCCCATCAAAATTCCAGCTGAGTTCTTTGCAGATATCAAGATGATCTTGTCTTCAAGAGCTCCTCTATTCATGAGTTTCTCCATGGACTGTTGTTCTTCCTCGCAGCATGGTGACTGGTTCCCAACAAGGAGGAGCATCCCAAGAGACAGGAAATAGAAGCTGCTACTGTGTTTCCCCGAAAATAAGACCTAGCCAGACCACTTGCTCTAATGCGTCTTTTGGAGCAAAAATTAATGTAAGACCCGGTCTATGAGACCCAGTCATTTCTCATAGACCAGGTCTTATTTTAATATAATATGAGACCGGGTCTTGTATTAATTTTTGCTCCAAAAGACGCATTAGAACTGATGGTCCGGCTAGGTCTTAGTTTCTGGGAAACGCGGTAGATTCTTAGGGTCTGGGTCCAGAAACCAGTACCATTACTTCTGTTGTATTTTATTGGCTAAGCAGTCACAGATTCAAGAGTGGGGAACACAGGCCTCAGCTCCTGACAGGAGGAGTGCTGAAATTTGGATGACATGTTTTATAACTGTCACACCCCATAGTAATTTCTAGAGCTGGGATGTGAATCTTATTACGTCTGAATCGTAGAGTTCAAAGTCTTAAAAAATTAGAATTTCCATTTCAAATAGGAGGGGTGAGAGATCCTGGGATGAAATCATGGGGAAGCTACTTAAAATATTTTTGGTTGCATTGAGAGGGGTGGTGGTTGTTGTTATATTACTCTGCTGGTAATCATGACCATTTTGAAAAAAATTTGCGTATTTATGGCAAATTTCAATGATGTCATTTTAATATTGAGTTTCTTTCTGGAGGTGGAAAGGTCACTTATATTAGAGATGAGGCTATTAAAAGAACAAACAGGAGAAGGGCTTATTTCCCTTTTAGCAACAGATCTAAAGACGGGACTCGCCATGAGCAAAAAGCTCTGCTATGCTTATTTTCGACAAAGAAGAGCAGTGTCTTCACTGAGGGCATGCCTTCACTCAACCCCAAGTTACTGAGCTGGGCTTTAATCCTGGGGCTACAATGGAACAATTCAAACCCCATTATTATACCTGACAGATGTGCCTGCATGATTTGAACCTGGTAGCACATCAAAATGGGAAGTCAGTGCATCATTCTGCTGTTGGTTTTAAGATACAAAGATCCAGCTTTTTCCCCATTCTATTCTATCATTGTTCCCAAAAGTTCCTGCCCAGAGGATAGGCCATTCCAGCCATTGCCCACATTTGCTCTGGGGATCTTAGATTTTGATACCACTAGAGATGAAGATTTGCATAAATAACAGCTGCTAAAAGATGGGCGTATATGAATACAACATGGTAGGTAGGCTCTTGCTGCCTGGATACGAGGTGCTCTGGGGTGAAACTGATGTAATTTTGTGTGGTATTCGAGCGTCACTACTAAAACGAGTAGGTCTAGGGGTCATTATTTTCCTGTGGTACTCATTAACAAGGAGAAAAACAGTCATTTTTGCTAACCATCGAGCTTATTTTCCAGAATAAGTAATCCTGATTAGGATGCCCAAGAGCTGCCCTCCTGGACCACAATGGGATGACCCTGCACAAAGCACAGCAAAAGCTGTACCTTCCCAGGTGCTACCTCTGGGATCCTGGTCTTCAGAGTGATCTGCTTAAAGGGCTCTGTGAAGATAATTCACAGGAGTAGCCTGCAGTCTTGCAGAAGGATGACTGCTTAGACAGTTCTACAGAAGATACAGGCAAGAAATCTGCTTCAGGGGGTGAATCTCTGCCAAGACTTTTCTCCTTGGGACTAGGAAGGATGAGGAATCTGGCACAGGACCAAGAGGTCAGAGGGCCCAGAGAGAAGGTTTTTCTTTCCACTGTTCCCTGTCCTGAGAGCTAAGGGAACTCCCAAGAACATGCCCAGAATCTTTGCCTGGTGGGGATAATAAGCACTGTGGGATCAGAGCCCCAGAAAGCAGTTTCCAGGCTCTGGGCCTCACATAGAAAGGTGCTGGCTCAGGTAGTAGATGGTCATCAGCTGTGACTAGCTGGCCATCGGCTATTACTGGTTAGCCATTAGCTACTGATATAATTGCCGCGGCTAAGCTAGCAAAGGGTGGTGTAGTGGCGTGGCATGGTGGAGTGTGGATTGCGGATTGCAGAGAGGCGGATTGCAGCTAGCAAGTGAGGTTGGTTGGCAGAGACAAGTGGACGGCGGGTTGCAGATCGTGTGCCTCCTGTCTCCTGTGTCTCCAACCCAGCCTCCAATGAGACCATAGTGGTATGAATCCCCTACCTATGGCTCCGTGGGTGTTCCTTTTTGGCCTCGCCTTATCCTGTGTTCCTATGTGGGAAGTGGGACCAGAGACCCCGCCTGATGCCCCGCGTGACAGCACTTTGCTGCTGCCTTGTGCAGGCTGGAACCCTTCTGTCCCTAATGGACCAGAAGCCATTAACACCATTAGTCGCTGGCCAGAATACAGCCCAGCCCTTCTGAGTGATTAAAGAAACAGGTGCCAAGGCAGGAGGACTGACTGTCTTCCCAAGTTGTGGTCCAGACTGCACTAGAAGCCTTTCAATGTGAGCCTTTAATCAGGAGCAGAGACATCAAAAGTTGAAGGGAAAAAAGCCGGACAGAATTTGAGACTGACAATTTGACATCAGTGATGGTGTGAGGCAGCATACTTGGAAAAGCAGCTGGGGGGTTTAGGCGAACATGGCTGGGAGGAATGGGACCATTGCAAGAGCAAATTTTTGGTTGAGGAGTTCATCGCTGGGGAAGTCAGGATCAGGAGTAAAGGCTTAAAGTTCAGTCTTGCTTTCTCTCTGTGGCCTCTGCCTTCCCTACTTCTTCTGGATGATGGTTTGCCTATCACCTCCAGAGTCAGCCCTGTGGCGTGTCTGTATGTCTTCACTGGGCAGAGAGCATTGCAACAGCAGCCTTATCCCCTGAGAGATCAGAGATTTCCTGGGGGCAGGGGAGGTGAACTTTTAAGTATAAAGTTCAATGGCATTAAGCACATTCACATTACTGTGCAACCATTACCCCCATCCATCTCTACAACTTTCTCATTTTCCCAAATAGAAACTCTGTACCCGTTAAATAACTCTCCATTCCTCTTTCTGCCAGTTCCTGGCAACTACCATTTTACTTTCTGTCTGTATGAATTTGACTACTCTGTGTACCTCCTATAAGTGGAGCCATATAATATTTGTCCTTTTGTGATTGGCTTATTTCACTTACCGTAATGTCTTCAAGGTTCATCCATGTTGTAGTATGTGCAGTATTTCTTCCTTGTATGTTTATGTAATAATAATATTCCATTGTATGTTTACACCACATTTTGTTTATCCAGTCATCCATTGATGGACATTTAGGTTGTTTCCACCTTTTGGCTATTATGAATAATGCCACTATGAACATGAGTGTACAAATATCTTTTTGAGTCCCTGTTTTCAATTCTTTTGGGTATGTTCATATACCCAGAAGTGGATAAATAATTATATATTTAATTTTTTGAGGACCTGCTATATACTGTTTTCCACAGTAGCTGCATATTACATTCCCACCAGTAATGCACCAGGGTTCCGATTTCTTCACATCCTTGCCAACACTTGTTATTTTCTGGGGGTTTGGTGGTGGTGGTGGTGGTTGTGTTTATTTTTTATGCTAGCTATCCTGATGAGTGTGAGGTGGTATCTCATTATGGTCTTGAATTGCATTTCTCTAGTAACTCCTCATGTTGAGCATCTGTTCAGGTGCTTATTGGCCATCTGTATATTTTCTTTGGAGAAATGTCTATTCAAGTCCTTTGCCCATTTTTTTTTTAAATTGGGTTGTTTGTTTTTTCATCTTTGAATTGTAGGAGTTCTTTATGTATTCTGGATAATAATCCTTTAACAGATATATGATTTGCAAATAGTTTCTCCCATTCTGTGAGCTGTCTTTCACTCTGCTGAAAGTGTCCTTTAATGCACAAGTTTTACATTTTGATGAAGTCCAATTTATCTATTATTTCTTTTGTTGCCAGAACTTTTGGTGTCAAGTCCAAGAAATCATTGCTAAATTCAATATAATGAAACTTTCCCCTATGTTTTCTTCTAAAAGTTTAATACTTTTAGGTCTTCTGTTTAGATCTGTGGTTCATTTTGAGTTGTTTGTTACGTATGGTGCAGGGAAGTAAGGGTCCAATTTCATTCTTTGCATATGAATAACCCGTTTTTCCAACACTGTTTGTTGAAGAGACTGTCCTTTTCCCACTGAATAGTAGTACCCATTCTTTTTTGACTAACGGTAGATTTTGGTCTTCCAAAACCCTTTAGATTCAATGTAACTCTAGGTAGATTTCAGTGTCCCTGTTGCAAATCTGACTGTGCTTTTAACCTTTGGGGTCTGTGAACCACTCCCCACATTCACAGGAACCAAATGTAGAGTGGACTTACCCAGGATTGAGGTTGTCTGGTCAGTACATATGAAAAAACTTGCACATAATCAAAATTTGCCTTTCAAATCCCTGTATTACCCCCAAATTACAGCGTGATATCTCTCAGTGAGTCAATCATTGCTGGTTTCCTCTCCTGTGTTAGAACTGACTGCTTTCTTTTTTAGGGGGTGGGGGTTAAACATCAGATGCAATGGTTGACCTGCATTTAGCAGCTATTTTTCATGAAAAATATGCATCTCTACTAGCAAAATCACTTCCACGATGGCAAGATGCTCAATAGGTGTGCTGCTACAGACACAGAGATTGTCCGTGGGAAGAGCAGAGCCCTTGCTTCCATTCACTGCTCATTCTAAGGCACATGCCAGCCAAGTTAGAATGTGAGATGGTAAGAAGGTGTGCTATTGGCACTAGTACATTGTGTTTTCTCTCACTCTGCAGATCACAAAAGGTTTAATTTGCATAAGTTAAAAGGTATACAGTATGGATATACTCTATGAGTCATTGACAGCTGAGCAGGTTCCAGAGTCATTTCCGGTTTATATCTGTGCTTCTCTTCTTTGGGTCCTGTAGACTGAGAGTACCTTGGACTTCTGATCACAGTGTGGCTTTGGCCTTGACTCCACTCCTAGATTGACTGCTTCTTGTGATTTTGCTTCTGGATGACTGGAACTCTTTGGTTCTTGGATTATTGTCTATTGAAACTTGGTTTGTTTTAGGATTCACTTCTAGTATTGGACTGCTGGACTGTGGGGATCAGGTTCACCATTGAAAGGTCTTTCCTGTCCTTGCCCCTGTGTATACCAGGCCACTGCCCAATGTGCACTTTTCCTACCCACCCCCACCCTCTCCACTAGAGTGTGAGATCAGACACTGGAGCTCTCCCACTCTTTTGGAGTCTACTTTGCAGATTGGCCCTGGATACAGCTTGGAATCTTGGGTTGTGGCTGAGCTGCTCTTTCTCTGGGATGTCCTGAGCAAGAAAGGAAATTTTCCATATCACTTCTAAAATACCATTTGGGATCTAGGTGGTCACCATGAACCCTGAGCCACCTCCTTCACTCTTCTCTGGATGCTCCATCACCCTGAGTCTCTGAAAAAATGTCTTCTCAATTCTAATTTCCCTTTGCTCTTGATTTACAACTTAAAGGTCACAGCTGGCTCTTCAGGGAAGATTTTCGGTCCTGCACCCAGGAATTGATTAGCATTTTCCAGTGCTGGCCACAATCTTGAGGCTCTCTGGGTTGACTGGCTCATTCTTCAGCTAACTCCGAGGGAGAGATCTTTCATGGTCCTATCACCACTGGTTTACAGGAGGACACCAAACTGAACAAATCAAATCATAACAATATTTTTTTACACTGAGAGGTCACAGCGATTTCTACCAATGCTAAGAGGGTCTTCCGTCCCACACATGTCCACTTCGGGAGCCCGTGAGGAAGACAAAGACACAGCTGATTGAAACATAGGCTTCCACTCACCACTGCACAAGCAGAGTTAGACATCTGTTATCTTTTCCCATCTCCAGTGTCCACAGACTTCGTGATGGAGTTTTTGAGCAGCACATGAGGTGTCATTTCTTGAACCTGTCCATGTGCCATCTCTGTGCTAGCTACTTTACCTATATGATGGACAGACAATGGTCACCTTTATGACCAATGGAGGGAAGATATCAAAATCTCAAATTTGTGGTCAGTGACAATAGAGATCCAGAAAGGTCAAGCAGTTTTCCTAGGGGCACACAGCTGGTAGCCACAAAACTTATCCTATCTGATTGCAAAGATCTTATTTTTAACACCTCACCACACAAGTGCCCAGAAAATTCTGAAGTAGGTAAATCTCATCTGTGTTGCTTTCAGCATGTTTCCCTTCCCCTACAGAACTTCCACGAAGCCACAATTCACTATGATACCTCATTTGGTCCTGGGTTTTTGAGTGGAATCCTAAAGTACTGTTTATTGTCTAATTTTTCTCCTCATTCCAAAATTATTGGCCCTGGGGCCATCCCAGCAGGCTTGGCGCTGGGTTGGGTGATGCATAATATAAAATGGCTGCAATGTTAATAGGAGACAATGGCTCCACATGTCTCCCTCATTATTAAAATGTTTGCACTTTTTATTTAACAAAACTCTAGCTCAGAGGACTTGTTGGTAGGAATTTGTGGTATGTAATAACCCAGGAATGGAAAATATTTTTGGATAGGCCTTGGCAATATCCTGCTAATCTCAAGCCACACAACAGAGGCCACAGCAGATGGGTGGGAACTCCAATGCTGACCAGCCCCTTGGCAAGGACAGGGAAAGGCACCATTCTTCCTGACTCCCTTACTGTAAGTGCCGTGATGAGACAGAAGGACTTTGTGGTCAGCACTTTAAGCACTTTGATGGGATATATGAGCTCAGAGGCATTGAAATCACCTTCATGGAGCCAGCCAGACAGGCAGGGCGACAGAACAGTAGGGAACCAGCCTGGAGCAGACAGATGGAGTTTAAATCTGAGATTTGCCACATGCCTTATGCAACCATCACCCTCTCTATACCTTAGTTTCATGAGAAAGGGATAATAATACTTAGTTCAAAGGTCTGCAAAGGTTAAGAGAGTGGTCTATCTGATGAGTTACATATCTCCTAGAAGAGCACTCAGCAAATATCTCAAATAGTGTAAGATGCCACTGAAGGGTACAGTTAAAAATGGTTAAGGTGGTAAATTGGATGTTATGTATATGGTATGGACTGAATATTTGAGAACCCCCCCCCCCATTCATATGTTGAAAACTTAATCACTAATGTGATGGTGTTTGGAGGTGGGCCTTTGGGAGGTGATTAGGTCATGAGAGTGAGGACCTCATGATGGAGTTAATGCCTTTATAAGAAGAGACAGACGAGAGCTTGCCTCCTCTCTCTGCTCCTCACCATGTGAAGACACAGCAAGAAGATGGCCATCTGTAAACAAGGAAGAGAGTCTCAATAGACAGGGGATCCACTGGTCCTTGATCTTGGACTTCCTAACCTCCAGAACTGTGAGAAATAAATGTTGTATATTTGTTATAGCAGCCCAAATGGACTAAGATATTTAGTCCAAAAAAATGGACCACAATTTTTTTTAAGTGCAAAATGGCACAGCACTGACCCTCTGGCTTCCTTTCCTTGTTCTTCCTAGATTAAGTAATTCATTGGGCAGGGTGGGAGGGAGTGTGATATCTGGCTCCTTCTCTCACATGCTAGCCAGACATCACAGTGTCAGAGTATAGGCTGGATCTCCTTTTCTGGAGCAACAGTTTAAGACTTGTCCAGTCTGGGTCTCATTCCAAACCTATCCCACGAAGGCCTGATGTGGCAGTTTTGACATAGACCACAGCAGACTTTATACAAAGCATGAGAATAAGCCCTTTGTAGGCATTGCACTGGGAGGAGGCAGTGCCTGGGGTTGTCTACCCAAACATATACTGAAACCTAGACTGAGGGAATCTGTCAGCCATGGATTGCCACCATTAATGCCATTGCTGGTCACCTGGCAGGTAGGAAACAGTCCATCATCATTGGGTGCTCTCACCTGAGAATTCCCAGGATGCAGCCGGTGAAGACCATTTCAGGGCCAGCAGCCTCCCTTTGCCAGCAGCTCTAGTCACACTTGCCTCCTGGTGAAGAATGGACATGAGCTACAGCAGGACATGAGGCCAGACACCACTGGACAGGTGATTCTGGCTAAGCCTTTATGGAGCTTAGCCCCACCCTCAAAGAAGAAAAATGGATTTGCAAAGAAAGATGGAGGTCCTCCCTGGAAGCGCATAACCTGGGAGCTAGACAGCAGCGTCTTGGAGACATAGCAGGGAACGCAGTCAGCAGCTATCTCCTTGTTGCAGATAGCTGGGAGGCACAGAGGCAATGTGGAGGAGGCAGAAGTACCAGCAACAAAGAATGACAGAGCTTTAAGGGACTTCAGTGATTTTGTAAACAGCCTGAAAGCAGGCTGGATGCAAGCACAGAAAGTCCAAAATGCCACAGACTCAGGAAAGTGCCCAGGCTGGTGTGACTACAGTAAAGCAGGACTTCCATTCCCACCATCAGTAGATTCTTTAAGAAGCTATTTCCAACAGGTAACGTGGATGAATCTCAAAAACATTATATTGAATGGAAGAAGCTAGACAAGAGAGTGCCTATGGTATAATTCCATTTATATGAAAGTCAAGAAGAGACAAAACAAATCCAGGGTGGTAGAAATGTAAGCAGTTATATTCTGGCTAGGGACAGGCGCTGTTGGTGGGGATTGGCTAGAAAGAGAAGTAGGGAACATTCTGCGGCAATGGAAATGTTCTCTATCTTGATTCGGTGGTGGTTACCTGGGTGTAAAACTCAATGAGTGGTACGCTTAAAATCTATGCATTTTACTGATTTAAATTACACCCCAATAAAATTAAGTAATAAACACACATACAATTATGTCCAAGTGTACAAAGCATTGTGCTAGGTGTCTATAAGCTACAAGCATAAATCAAACAAGAACTTGCACTAAGGAAATATAGAGCAGATAATAGTATCAACAAAATGAAAGACACGATCCCCAAAAGTCATAATATGGGATAGATAGTAATAATGTCCCTAAGAGAGATAGGTACAAAGTGACATCAGAAGTCAAATAAAGGAGGATGACTTCTAGCTGTAAGAAATGTGTTGGGCTTCACAGAGAAGGCAACATTTGATCTGGACTTTGAAGGAGTTGGGCAAGGACATTCTAGGTAGAAGAAATAGCAGAATAATGGTGAGAGTATGTCTAGAGAGCAGCAAATAATTCCATTGGGCTAAGATGAAAATTATGAGAAGAGAGCAATGGAAAAAATATTAGAAACAGACAGAATAAATTTGTACAGGATCTTGCGTGTCAGGGAAAAGAGTCTGGAGGGTTTTTGAGCAGGGATGTAAGACTGGTATAATACACAGGTTAGACTAGGGGAAGCAGAGTCTGGATGGTGGAGACTGGTTTTTATAGCCATCTTGTATCTTGCTACCCAAAGAGTGATCCACGACCAGCAGCCCTGGCATCACCTGGGAGCTTGTTAGAAAGGCAGACTATCTAGTCAAGCAGACCTTGTAAACCAGAAACTGTATTTTAACAAGATCCCTAGGTAATTCTTGTGCACGTCAGAGTTTAAAAAGCACTGGTCTATAGTTAGATAATGGAATAGTGGTCTCGTGTGAGGACACTGAGTTCTGAATCAATCCTTCGTTACCTGAAATCCTGAGCACAAGGGGGTATGTATGTAGATATTGGATCTTTATGTTGCTGTTTGACATGACTGGAAGAACAGTTCATTTCTGGAAACTGCAGAAGAGCAAACGAAACCTCAGGGTAAGGAAGGGTTAAACAATCTAAAGCAGAAATGCAGTTGCTCCTCCATTTCACACTGGCATTTTACAATGAAGACCTCTGTGTGTTAGTAATGTTGGAATCAATATTCTTGCACTACAGTGAGTGGAAGAAATGATTATTTTATTTGAATAATTTATTATCCCCCAGCATTAGAAATGGAAGATTTGCCAACTATTGAGTTCTTTAAAAGGTTGTGGACATCCTTTCCTGGCTGTCATTTTAAGCCAGTTCTCCATATGATTTGCCAGACTTTGTCAAGGTAATTCCAGTTTTTTTTTTTTTTTTTAAAAAAGGTCTTCTTTGAATTCTACTGCTATGGATCTCCACTTGGCTAGCAGCATAATTTTGACTTGTTAATGAAGAAGAAGCAAGAGGCAAGGAAAAGACAGCCTCACCCCACTCAAAGACTGACTTTCTTCTCCTCCACAGTGGTTCAGCCTCACTGGTAATCTTACATTTCCTTCCCAGGGAGTGATGGAGAAATGACAGAAAGGAAGAAGAGGGGATCATTGCAAGTATACTAAGAACTTAGTGAACATGTAGGGATGTACACCTTTCTAACCTACCCAGACTCACAAGATATATTTGGGAGATAGGTCATGCTGTTTGTAAACCCAAACCTGCCATCAGGTCTCAGGGAATGCCTGACAGTTCCAAAATAGGTCATGAATCTATATAGCAACAACCTAAAAGGCCGAGTACAGACTCCCAGGTTATTCTTCTGGTGTATTAGGAAGAGTGCTTTAATGGCTGGATTTGGGTAAAACAGAAACCCAAGTACCATGGTGAAAAGAACACGCTGACAGGCAGGACGCCTTGGGGCTCAGCACTGCTTGCCTTGTTTTTCCTTCCAGCTGGATGGTTTTGATGAATTACTTCATCAATTTGAATTTGAGTTCCTCCTTTGCACAATGTGGATAAAACAACACCACATCATAGGGATTTGGGGAGAACCACTGAGATAGTGTTCTAACACCAGAATCTACTGACAAATTCCAGGCCTGTAGGAGCATCTGTGTAGCCCACGGGGCCCTCAATTAAATGCCATAAGGAACCTCATTCCTCTTGTACCAAGAAGCAAATAGGCTTCCACCTCATTCAAAGAGTGGTTTGGGAGCACTGAATGAAGAAAATGAAATGGACATTATTCTGAGTGTATCTTTAGGGGAGGTATTCTTTTCCATGACTCAGCCCATCAAATATGTCTGTCTGTGGAGGAGGCAGAAGTACCAACAAGAATGAGTGACAGGGCTTCAAGGGACGTGAACAACCTGACAGCAGCCTATCTTCAGAGCACTAAGCATATCAAACCTAGAGTCAGCTCAGGCAGGCCTGTCTTCACGGGAACGCCCGGAACCTGGACCACAACCTCCCGGCATCTCAGAAAGCTCCCCAGCAGCTCTCTCCTCACGGCTTGTGAACATACAGGGAGAGGTGTTTGTGGTCCTCATCATGCCATTCCTGTCAGGTTAGAACCTCCTCAGGAAAGAGGGTGAAAAATAATTAAAAGACTGTTCTACCTCCTATATTTGGTAAGTTGCTAACCCAAACAACCTCTAAAGATCTAAAAGTCAAGATTTTGGGACTGTTTCAGAACTCTTCCCAATTTCCTGGTCTTTATTAGAATGAGAAAAGAATACCTCCAGCACCAGGAAAAGAAAAAAAAATCTTTCCATGGATAAGTCACTCAAAAACAATTACATTCTTTTAGAAAATCTCAGGGTCACAGTTTGAGGAGGAGTAAGACTGATTTAGAAAGATGATTTTTTTGCATTTGTGTGGTCACATTACTGCTTGTAAATTTATAATGCCCTGCTTGGATTCCTATTTTTGTATTTATTTATTCATCCATTTGGTAAGTGTTTATGGAGTGTCTGTGTTTGCCAGGAACTGTGACAGCAAAAACTAGAGAGAGATATGGTTCCTGCCCTCATTAAAGCTTACCCTACAAGACCTCAGGCCCTTACAGCCTTTCCTGAACTCTGTAGTCCACCCTTTGCCCAATCAGAACAATTTTTTTTTTTTTTTTAATCAGAACAAATTTAAAGCCCATGAATACTTTGATGACTCATCAAATTATCTTCGCTGTCAGCCCCATTCTAAACTTGAATGCTGGTTTGAGTAAGCAGGCGCTTTTCTTCCCAATGGATGTAGCACAGGAGGGTCAGCTGGTGGAAGAGCCCTGGGATCTAACAGGCTAGCTCCAGCCTTGGCTCAGCTCCTTACTAGCTCTGGGGTGCGACTGTGAGTCAGTTACAGAAATCCTCTTAATTTTGTGTCTTGGATATAAAATGGATTTGTTGGGAGGCTTAAAAGAGTTTGCTTTTGAGAAGTGCTCTGTTCTGGGCCTTGCACAGTGAGTATCCCATAAATGATGGCTACTGTTGCTATCACACCCCTGTGCTTATTTAACTTGTTCCCTCCTATAACTCAGGTGCTTGAGACTCTGCCCTAGTACTCTGGCATTTTGCTTGACTCATTTAACAAAAATTTCCCCATCAATTTATATTGTGAAATGTTCAGACATAAAGAAAAGCTGAAGGAATTTTACAGTGACCAACCATTTACCAACCATCTAGACTTTGCTATTAATATTTTACTCTTGCTGTTTTATTACATATTTATCTATTTGTCCATCCATCTTTCCATCCATCAATACGTTTACATTTTCAGATGCATTTCTGTCTTTTTTTATTTTAAGGTAAAATTTACAATCGATGTAACTCAAATCTTTTAAGGTCATCGTTTGTTGAGTTTTAACTGCCTGATTCTGTGTAACCCAAACTCCTACCACCAAGGTACAGAACATTCACATACCGCAGAAGGCCCTCTCTGGCACTTTTCCAGTTGGTTCCCAGCTCCTCCCTCCCCAGTGGCACCACTTATCTGTTTTTTTTTCTATCATAGAATAGTTTTTTTTAATAAATATTGCTTGGGCCAGCCCTGGTGGCTCAGGTGGGGGGAGCACCATGCTCCTAACAGTGAGTTCGCCAGTTAAATTCCCACATGGGCCAGTAAGCTGCACCCTCTACCTGGAGCTGGGCTGCAAATAGTGACAGTTTAACTTCTTCATTGCCAATTTGGATGCCTTTTATTTCTTTCTCTTGCCTGATTTCTCTGGCAAGGACTTCCAACACTATGTTGAAAGCAGAGGTGATAGGGGACAGCCCTGTCACGTTGCTGAACGTAGAGCAAAGGGCTTCAGTTTTTCACCATCAATTATAAGATTAGCAGAGGGCTTGTCATATATGGCCTTTATTATGTTAAGGTATTTTCCTTCTATACCTATTTTATTAAGTGTTTTAATCATAAATGGATGTTGTATCTTGTCAAATGCTTTTTCTGCATCAATAGATATAATCATATGATTTTTATCCTTTATTTTGTTTATGTAATGTATCACATTGATGGATTTGCATATGTTGAACCATACTTGTGCCCCTGGGACGAACCCCACTTGGTCATGATGAATAATCTTTTTAATGCATTGTTGCATTTGATTTGCTAGAATTTTGTTTAGGATTTTTGCATCGGTATTCATCAGAGATGTTGGTCTGTATTCTCTCTTTTTTTTTTTTTTTATGTTTCCTTACCAGGTTTGGTATCAGGGTAATGTTGGCTTCATAAAATGAGTCAGGGAGTACAGTCTCTTCTTCAATTTTTTGGAAGAGTTTGAGCAGGATTGGTATTAGATCCTCTTTGAAGGTTTGGTAGACTTCACTAATGAAGCCATCTGGTCCCGGGACTTTTGCTTTTGGGAAAGTTTTGGATGACTGATTCAGTTTCGTTACTGGTGATCGGTCTGTTTAGATTTTCCAGTTCAGCCTTGGAAGGCTATATGTTTCTAAGAACTAGTCCATTTCTTCTAGGTTATTGAAGTTGGTGGCATGTAGTCCTTCATAGTATTCTTGGATGATCCTTTGTATTTCTGTGGCATCCATGATAATTTCCCCTTTTTCATTTCTGATTTTGTTTATTAGTGTCTTCTCTCTTTTTATCTTGGTGAACCTAGCCAAGGGTTTGTCAATTTTGTTAATCTTTTCAAAGAACCAGCTCTTCGTCACATTAATTTTTTCTATTGTCTTCTTGTTCTTTGTTTCATTTAGTGATTTTTATTATTTCCTTTCTTCTGCTGACCTTGGGTTTCATTTGTTCTTTTTTCTAGTTCATTAAGGTGTAACGTGAGGTTATTTATTTGGGGTTTTTCTTGTTTCTTGAGATAGGCCTGTAGTGATATAAATTTCCCTCTTAAAACTGCTTTCGCTGCATCCCAAAAATTTTGGTAGGATGTATTTTAATTGTCATTTGTTTCTATGTACCTTTTGATCTCTCCTCTAATTTCTTCTTTGACCTGATCATTCTTTAAAAGTATGTTGTTTAATCTCCATGTATTTGTGTTTTTTCCTGCTTTCTTTTTGTAGTTGATATCCAATTTCAAAGACTTGTGATCAGAGAATATGCTTGGTATGATTTCAATCTTCTTAAATTTGCTGTGGCTGATTTTATGTCCCAATGTATTGTCTATCCTTGAGAATGTTCCGTGTACACTAGAAAAAAATGTATAGTCTTATGTTTTAGGATGAGGTCTCTTATGTCCATTTCATCTAATGTGTCATTTAGGGCTGCTCTTTCTTTATTTATTTTCTGTTTGAATGATCTATCCATAGTTGTCAATGATGTATTTAAGTCCCCTTGTATAATTGTGTTTTGGTCAAATTCTCCCTTTAGTTCTGTTAGTAGTTGCTTGGTATATTTTGGTGCTCCCTGATTGGGGGCATAAATATTGATGACTGTTATGCCTTCTTGTTGTATAGTCTCCTTTACCATTATGAAATGTCCATCTTTGTCTCTTGTTAGCTTTTTCACCCTGAAGTCTGTTTCATCTGACATCAGTATAGCTACACCTGATTTTCTCTGGATACCATTTGCTTGGAGTGTCAATTTCCACCCTTTCACTTTGAGTCTATATTTGTCCTTGTAGTTGAGATGCTTCTCTTGGAGACAGCATATGGTTGGGTTTAGTTTTTTGATCCAATCTGCTACTTTGTGCCTTTTTATTGGTGAGTTCAGTCCATTTACATTTAGGGTGATTATTGATATGTGAGGATTTCCTATCATTCTATCTTTAGTTTTCTGGTAAGACTGTGTCTCCATTGCTTCTTTGCCTTTTTGTTGTTGCCTATTATCTCTGTGTGGTGGTATTCTATGATGTTTCCCTTTGTTTCTTCTTTGATTACAGTATATATTTCAGTTCTGGATTTTTTTTTTGAGTGGATACCTTTAAGATTATGTAAAAGAAAGTTTGATATTTAGAGTATTCCATTTTCTTCAGCATGTCTACTATCCCCATTCCCATATTCCGGTTCAGGCCTTTACGCTCCCCCTTTTTATGGTTTGGTTGCCACAAATTGTCCCTGTTGATGGTGGTTGAATAGCCTCGTTTAGTATTTCTTGTAGTGCAGGTCGTGTATTAGAAAATTCCCTCAGCTTCTGTATGTCTGGAAAGGTCTTTATTCCTCCTTTATATCTAAAGGATATCTTTGCTGGGTATATTATTCTGGGCTCATGATTTCTCTCTTTCAATAGTTTGAATATTTGGTTCCACTCCCTCCTGGCTTGTAGGGTTTCTGGTGAGAAATCTGATGATAACCTAATGGGCTTTCCTTTGTAGGTTACCGTCTTCTTTTCCCTGGATGTCTTGAGGATTCTTTTTTTGCTGTTGATTTTTGACAGCTTCAAAAATCAACGTGGTTGAGGTAGTTAGGTGTTCCTTTTGCTTCTTGGATTTGAGGATCCAGTTCTTTCCACAAGTTTGGGAAGTCCTCATCAACTATTTGTTTGAATATACTCTCTGTTCCCTTCTCTCTTTCTTCTTCTTCTGGTATGCCCGTTATTCTTATATTGTTCTTTCTGATGGAGTCAGAAAGTTCTTGAAGAGTTCTTTCATTTCTTTTAAGTCTCAAGTCTCTTTCTTCTTCCATCTGTGTCATTTCCAGGTTTTTATGTTTGATGTCACTAATTCTTTCCTCCATCTGGTCAACTCTACTACCTAAGCTGGTTATTTCAGTCTTAATTTCTTCTATTGAGTTCTTAGTCTCCAGAAATTCTATTTTGTTCTTTTTTAAAATTTCAATCTCTTTGGTAAAATGTTCATTTTGTTCTTTGATTGTGTTTCTGAGTTCATTAAACTGCCTTTCTGTGTTTTCTTGCATCACATTGAGTTTTTTCAGAACTGCAGTCTTGAATTCTCTGTCATTTAAATCACATATTTCCATATCTTTAAGTTCCTTTTCTGGAGACTTTTCACTTTCTGAGCTGTCGTGTTGCCTTGGTTATTCATGGCAATTACTGATTTACTATTTCTCCTCCTAGACATCTACAGGAGTGGGTTCTGCGACAGGTTGATAGGAAGAGGTCTTTCTTTTGTTTTCCAGTACGTATTTGTAGAATGTTTTATTTTCTCTCCGACTGCAGCCCTTTTTTCTCTCTCACACTATAGTGTTATGTTTTCTCTGCACTATTCCAGCTTCTCACACAATGGGAGGATTCCCTGGAAGGCAGGCTTCTCCTCTGTGAACAGTTCGCCTGGGTCATAGGGTACCGCATCCCTGTGGGGATGTGGAGAGCTTTTGAAGTTCCAAATCTCTTCCTGTACCAGATTCAGAGGCCGTGTGTTTCAGCAGTTCTGTTTACTCCTGCAGGGATCTGCCCAGATAGGTGGGGACAGGGGCAGGGTGAGTTGTAAATTTTGGCCCAGAGCAATGGCAGCAACCACCACCACAGCCGGTCCTGCTTCCACAGCTCCTTCCCCTTTGCCGGAACTAGTTGGGCTGCAAATCTGTGTCTGAGGTCCACAGTTCTCAGAACAGCAAATATTCTGTTCTTTTGATCTGACACTGTTACTGTTCCACTTCTAGCACTGGGCATGTTGGGGCTGGGCGAGCTCTGGGAGGATAGGGAGGGGTTGGCTAGTCTCAGTGCCTAAGGCTTCCGTTGTCTGCGGCAGTGAGGGCTTAAACCACCGTTTTCAGCCTTCTTCCCTCAGTCTTTGCTCCGAGGTCTCTGCCATGAGCGTTGGGTTCAGCCGTGTTATATGCTGTCCCCTCAGCCCTGCGGGTCATAAGTGGAGCCCTAGCAATCTGAGTTCTTCCCTCTCCTGTAGCTGTGGTAGTTCTGGGATGCAGCAAGCTTGGAGCACTGAGCTAGGTCTGCGTCCTGTGCCTTCGTGGCCCTGTGTCCACACTTCTCCCTTCCCTCCATCCCTGCTCGTGCAATTTGCCCACCTTTAGGTGAATTCAGTAGTGAGACTCTTCGTCTGCCTGTCTGCTGTGCAGGGAGTCTTTTGTTGAGTTACAGTTTTTCAATTTGTTGTAAATTCCAGAGGAGATTCCAGAGACTCACCTCACACAACCATTTTGATGACGTCTCCTAACAGTTGCTTGTTGAGCATAAATTTTAAATTTTGATGAAGTCTAATTTATCCCTTTTTTCCCCTTTTATGGTCACTATTTTGTTTCCTGTCTTAAGAAATGCTTCCCTACTCTGAAGTCATAAAGATGTATGTTTTTCCTTAAAAGATTTATTACATTTACAATAACATTAACGTTTAAGTTTATGCACCATTTTTAGTAACATTTTCTGCCTATCGGGAGGCAGGAATTGAGGTTTTTATTTTTTCCATGTGAGTATCCCGTTTTTTCTACACCATTTGTTGAAAAGGCTCTCCTTTCTCTACTGTATTACTTTGACACCTGTGATGAAAATCAAATGAACTTTGGCTTCTGGCCAAGATGATGTAATAGGGACCAGATTTACCATTGAGCCATTAAAACACTAGAAATCTGGACAAGATCTATGAAGCATTGCTTTCAACATTGGACAACAGGCCGCATAGGAAATTCAGTCTTGAGAGAGAGAAGACAAGTGAGGTAATCCCTACAATAGCTTCAATGGATGTCCTGGAGAGTCTCCAAGCTGCAGCACAGGAAGGGGAACCCAAACAGGGCTTGGTGGTTTCCCTGAGTTGAGGAGTCAGAAAAGAGGGTTTGAGGAGGTCAAAGCAGCTCGAATTTCCAAGGCAGAATGCCAGAGAGGTTAGAGTTGCCAAGATCCATCTCTGCAGAGCTGCAGAGGGTCCCGGGTGTGGGTGCTCCACTTTCGTCAGGGGGTGAGTGAGACTGGGGACCAGTCCATGTAGTCAGTAGTCGGTTAGATTTGGGTGTTGGTTGCTCTGGTTACCCTCAGGGCACCATGGTGCATTTCCATTCCCTCCAGTTGTGGGCTGCTGTTGCCTCGTGCCTTGTGTGGGGCTTGTGGTGCTAGAGGGATTCCTCAGTGTTCCTTCTCCACCTCAGCTTCCTCAGTCCCTGTGTGCCCACCAGGGAAAGCCCTCTCTCCATGCTCATGTCCCTGCTGCGAAAGACTGCTGTGGCTTGTGTGGGGAGATGGGGGTTCTCAGTTCTTCGGGTCCTTCGTGTTAGGCAGGGTCTCCTGCCTCGCCCCAGTTTTTCTTGTGATGCCTGATGGAGGCCACGGAAAAGAGCTGGTACGTGAGTATGGACCGCCGCCCCTTGTGTCTGCAGCTTCCAGTTACTCTAGATTGTTGTACTTAGGTCACACTTAAGAATTTAATATTTTAGCTATTTTCCTCCTACCCCCTTTTCATGGTAGCCGTGTATTCCCCCACTTCCACCAATGGTGAATCATCAGTGAGTCGCATCTTTCCTCAGAGGGGCTTGTCACCCTTTGGAATTATGTCCACTTCATCAGCTCTGGCCTCATGTCTCTTATGGGCTCAAAAAAAAAAAAAAAGATGATTTTTTAAAAAGAGTATCTGGCTTTTTCTTGTTTTTAGGGTGGGAGCCATGTTCTTGCTGAGTGAAGTGGAGCTCTGCCTCAAACTCTTACTGAGTGCCTTGCTTGCAACTCTCTGCACGTGCAGAGAAGATAAAACACTGGCTTTCCTGTCTGCTAGCTGAGCATGTAGAGCATCAGGCCAGTGGCAATGACAAGAGGAAGTGTTCACTGCTGGTATGCACGACAATCACTGGAAACAGAGGAGGCAGCACCAGGGCCTGCCGGCAGCCTTGGGAACTTAAGCTTGTGCCAATGTCTCTTCTCACAGAGGAGCAGAGATTTCCTGGTGGGTGAAGTATATGAGGACATCCTGGGCAGAGAAGCATCATGCCTATTGTCATCTTGGGATGTAAGAGCTTGACTATCCTTGAGGGGTCCTGGCCCCGATCCCCAACTTTCCTCCCTGACAGTCACTGCCTCAGAGCCCAGGCCTCTCTTAGATACCATCCAGTTATCTCGATTTTCTACCAAACAACACCCACACACAAATACAAGCCTAGACAATTGGGCCTCCTCAGGCTCCCGTGTCCCAGTTATGCCACTGTTACACATTCCCAGGCTGCACGATCCCCACGTATTTCTCATGACCCCACCAGACCATAAGCCCCTCAAGGGCAGTGGTGGTTTTTGCATCTTTGCATTCCCAACACCCAGTCAGTGCCTGGCATGGTACTGATAGACTATGTAGAAAGGTAGAAACGAGCAGGAGGGCAGTAACCCCAGATAGGAGGCCCCTTGCAGCTGCTCTCACTTGGGGCACAAACACCTTGCTTGCTCAGAAAGATATTAAGAACAAGATATGTCATTAAAAGAAGGAAAACTGCTGGAGAGAGAGAAACCATCCTGCTTATCAGAATATACATCCTGCTTCTCAAGACCATTTTTAATGAGCTTCTCAAATAAATCAAGGGAAATTAACAGGTTCACGCTTATGCTCTGAGAAAGAACCTTGAGAACCAGAGTGGGGGACAGGACACCTCAGCAGAGAAAGAGAAAGATAACAGAGAGGAAGAGGGGGAGACAATTCTACCCATAGAGATAAAAACCCTCACACAATGTAGGGAGAGGCTGCTTCCCTCTCTTGGGTCAGCCTGCTCCATGTCTGGGAATGTACTTGCTTTTACTAATAAATTTCTTGCTGTCCTATGCTGCACAAACTCTGTCACTTGAATGAATTCTTTCTTTCAAGAAGACAAGAGCTGAGGTACAATGTCATTCCTAGTAACAGTCCGAGCTCTGAAAGTGGTGGAAAAACTGAAATAAAATAATGTTCCTCCTGTATGCCCTGTCAGGGTGGTTGGACCACTCCCTGTCTCTCAGGTCTGAACTGTACTCCTACCCAAAAAGTGGGGTGTCTGGGAGGTTAACATACAGATTCTGGAGTCAGTTTGTTTATTTATTTTTAATTGAAGAGAGAGGATAATCTTATTCCAGGCTGTCAATACCTCCTGGAATTGGCAAGTCTGGTCTGTCTAAATGTTACCTTTTAGTGAGCTAAATTATTCATTCATTCCTCTAACCCAGTGACATTTTGATTGCTGCATTCACTGTTTAAATTTTGAATGATCTGAGATTCTATTTGAGCCTGTCTCGACAGAGTGATAACTTCAACAGGAGGGTAAGGAATCGCTTGTTCTGCAATACTGGTTTCAACTGTAATTTTACAGAGAAAGTAACTTATGCTTGAACTGAGAAAACAATGGAGGCATCTGTTTTCAAATGTGACATTCTTTCCCATGGGAAAGTCTTTCAAATGTGTTTTGTTTCTGCTGTTTGCTTTCGCCTGCCTCCTTGTCTCTTACCAGCAGAACAATGTCATAGTTTTCCAGAAGATAGCTTAATCTTGGAAACATGGGAGAAAAAGATGACTTGAAATATAAACCACTAAAATTTTCTAACTAGTAGTTAAGTGTGGAGAAGTTTAGATGATCAGATGACAGTGTAAAGAACATTTTCTCTATATATGTGCAGGTCAGTAATTACTCAGTTGTTTAAAAGAAATAAAGCAACACATACTTGTAGTGACACTTACATTCATAGTTTTGGTTGCAGAGCTGAGAGAGAAATGAAATCAGCAGCAGTAGGAAGGGAAGGCTTGGAAATGGCTTCGGAGAAATCATTGTGAAACTGGCCCTTGAAGGATGAGTGAGAGCTGACTGGGGACGGCCTTCCTGATAAAAATGGCATGTGCTGGGCCGCTGGATTAGCTGCTGTCAGAAATTTAATTCACCCAACTGTAACTAAATGTCTCTTTTCTTTGTATCTCCGATTTTATGTACCCTGTATTTTTCCCTGTTTTTAAATGAAACTACCCCATCCTCTAAAACATGAACTCTTTCCAGATTAAATGATCATGTTATTGTCTTCTTCCCCAATTAAACCTTCCATCTCATTCCTATTTGACGTCCATTCCTTTGTAATTTGGCGTCACATGCCTCCCACAATGCTCCTGAAATCCTTCTCCTCTTGCTGTCACGTGGCCCCTCTGTCCCTTCCTGTCTGCTGGTGTGCAGTGAGCCAACAGTTGGAAGGCTCCTTTTGAAGATGAAATTGTCCGAGTCTGAAAAATGTGGAACAAATAAATGCACAAACCTCTATCTTTCATCACTAACATACATTTAACAAATGTTTCTTTTTAAGATCATTACTAAAATATAGCTAACATACAATATATTAGTTTCAGGTTTACATCATAGTTATTCAACAGTACCCATTTGGCACTATACAAGGTTATTACAACGTTACCGATTATATTCCCTATGTCAAAGAAGTGATCACCATGATAAGACCAGCAACCATCTGATACTGTACCACAATATCTACCCCAGTCACAATAATATTGACTATATTTCCTATGCTGTATATTACACTCCCAAGACTTATTTATTTTATATTTGAACTTTGAAACTCTTATTCTTCATTCTTTCCCCCCTTTTTAAAATTTTTCAATTAGAGTTGACATTCAATATTGTTTTTATATTAGTTTCAGGTGCACAGAATAGCATTTAGACATTTATATAATTTAGGAAGTGATTCCCTTGACTAGTACCCACCTGGCACTATACATAGTTATTACCATATTATTGATTATATTCTTTATGCTTTACTTTCCACCCCCATGGCTATTTTGTAACTACCAATTTGTATTTCTTAACTCCTTCACCTTTTTCACTCTGCTCCCAAACCCCCTCCCATCTGGCAACCATTAAAATGTTCTCTGTATCTATAAGTTTGTTTCTGTTTCATTTGTTTATTTATTTTGTTCTATAGATTCCACTTATAAGTGAAATAATTTGACATTTGTCTTTTCCTGTCTGACTTACTACACTCAGCAAAATACGTGGCAGGCCCACCCATGTTGTCACGCATGACAAGATTTCAATCTTTTATATGGCTGAGTAATATTCCATTGTATATATGTATCACCTCTTTTTTATCTATTCATCTATTCAAGGATACCCAGGTTGCTCTCATATCTTGGCTTATGTAAATAATGCTGCAATGAACATGTGGATGAGTATGTTCCCTCTAAATAGCATTTTGGGTCTCTTTGGATAAATACCCAGAAGTGTGATTACTAGGTCCTTCTTTGTCTCTTGTTATAGTCTTTGTTTTAAAGTCAATTTTGTCTGGCATAAGTATTGCTACCCCAGATTTTTGTTTGTTTAGTTGTTTCAATTTTCATGAAATATCTTTTTGCATCCGTTTACTTTTAGTCTGTGTGTGTCTTGATCTGAAGTGAGTCTCTTGTAGGAAGCATATGTAAGGGTCTTGTTTTCTTATCCACTCAGCTCCCCTATCTTTTAATCGGAGCACCTAATCCATTTCCATTGAAAGTAATTGATAGGTGTGCAGTTATTGGCATTTGATTATTCATATATATATATATATATATATATATATATATATATATATATATATATATATGTTTGTTTGTTTGTTTTTTCTTAAAGAAGTCCCTCTAAAATTCCTTGTAATTCTGGTTTGGTGATAATGAACTCCTTTAGCTTTTTCTTGTCTGGGAAGCTCTTTATCTGTCCTTTAATTCTAAATGATAGTTTTGCAGGATAGAGTAATCTTGGTTCTAGGTCCTTACTTTTCATCACTTTGAATATTTCCTGCCAATCCCTTCTGGCCTGCAAAGTTTCTGTTGAGAAATCAGCTGACAGTCTTATGGGAGCTCCCTTGTAGGTAACTAACTGCTTTTCTCTTGCTACTTTTAAGATTCTCTCTTTGTCTTTAACCTTGACATTTTAATTATGATGTGTCTTGGTGTGGGCCTCTTTGGGTTTATCTTGTTTGGGACTCTCTGCACTTCCTGAGCTTGTATATCTATTTCCTTCAACAGGTTAGGGAAGTTTTCTGTCATTATTTCTTCAAGTAAGTTTTTGATTCCTTGCCTTCTCTCTTCTCCTTCTGTGATACCCCTATAATGTGAATGTTGGCATGTTTGAGGTTGTCCCAGAGACCTCTGAAACTCTCCTCAATTTTTTGGATTCTTTGTTCTTTTTGCTGTTCTCATTGGGTGTTTTCTGCTATCTTGTCTTCTAAATCACTGATTTAATCTTCTGTTTCATCTAATCTACTGTTGATTCCCTTTTACTGTGTTCTTCAAATCAGTTATTGTAGTCTTTATTTCTGACTGGTTCCTTTCTGTTTTCTATCTCCATTTTTATGCTTCCTATCTCTTTGTTGAAGTTCTCCCCGAGATCATTGAGCATCCTTATAATGAGTGTTTGGAACTGTGTGTGTGGTAGATTGCTTGTCTCCATTTTGTTTAGTTGTTTTTGTTGAGATTTGCTCTTTTCTTTTATTTGAGACATGTTTCTTTGTCTCCCCATTTTGGCTGCCTCCCTGTGTTTGTTTCTAAGTATTATGTAGGCTGCTATGTCTCCCGGTCTTAGTAGATAGAGTGGCCTTATGTAGTAAGTTTGTTGTGGGGCTCAGTGGCACAGCCTTCGTGGTCACTTGAGCCACACACTCCAGGTGTGTCCGTTTTGTGGGTTGTGTGTGCCCTTCTCTTGTAGTTGAGCTTTGGTTGATATTTGCACATCAATGGGAGGGACAGACCCTCAGGCTCATTGGTTGTGAGGACTGGCCTTGATTGCAGTGGATGAACTGTGGTGCAGGGGCTGACCCTACAGAGCAGGACTCTGTGGGGTTCTGGTGCCTGCCCAATCTGCCCCTTGGGTGTGTCATCCTTTGTGGTGGCTGGGTGATGCGCCAACCTATTTAGAAGCTGGCCACTGGGGGCGATAGCCCCAGGGTCACCTGGGACCCCTCTGCTGCAGGTCAAATTCAGCTGTAGCCTGTGCCCCACCAGGGGCCACCTGGCAAGAGCCACAAAGAAATCTGAAGCTGGCTACCATCCATGCTGTGCTTGAAAGTTCCTTGAGAGGCAAAGCCACTAACCAAGGCTGGCTGCCCCTAGTGCCGGGCTTAGGGTGGCTCAGCCAGAGGTATGGGACACATTCAAGCCAGATGCTGCATGTCTGGGTTCTGCAAACCTCTGAGAGACTCTAGGAAAGGCTTCAGCATGAGCTAAGGCAGGTAGTTTGTATGAAAAAGCTATGTGGCTTGGGTGTGCCAAAAGTTGGACCTGGTGGGGTCTTGAATCACCAGGGTGTGGTGAATGAATGGTGTTAGCCAGCTTGATGGATATGACAGCCGTCTGTGTCTGCATGCTGGGAAAGGGGTACTCAACAAAGAAACAATGGCCTCTGTTAGCTCCTCTGTCCAGAAGAAAGCTGCCCCTCCAGCCCCTTTCTGAAGCCAGAAAACTCAATTCCCCACCATATGTCCCTGCCACCTCTCCAGCTGCTGCCCCAGCTCTGGAGCTCAGAGCCAGTGATTCCATCGGTGAGTAGGTTTGTGCACAGTCCCTTTAAGAGGAGCACCTTGGACCACAGCTGCCCTCCATCTTACTCAGTCGCAATCTCCGCTTGTTTTCATAGCCAGAGATTATGGGGACTTCTCTCCCCAGCACTGGAACCCTGGGCTGGGGATGAACAAGCCACCTCTTATTCCTCCAGGGGGGCCTCCACAGCCCACATATCCCTCCCAATTTTTAGTGGTCACACGTGGGTGTGGAACCAGCCTATTCTGCATCTCTGCCCCTCCTACTAGTCTCAAGGTGGCTTCTTCTGCACGTCCCTAATTGTAGGGTTTTGGTTCAGCAAGATTTTAGGTGATTCTCAATGATGTTTCTCTTGTAGTTTAGTTGTAATTTTGATGTGGTCACAGCATTTGCCTACTATACCATCTGGACTAGAAATGCCAACAAATGTCTGTTGACTACCTAATATTGAGAAAGACGTATGAACAGAAATCCTTGTATAGCTCGTCAAATCAGAGGTGAGCTGGTAAGCCATACTACAACAAGGCATAAAGTATCAGATGTAACAATAAAGTGCTATGGGACCCAATAGGGCTTCCCTTTGGGGAGGTCATGAAAATCTTCACAAGAGTCGTGATCAGGGGCAGATCCAGGCTTGGAGGAGTCTGAAGTTTATACAATTTGAATGGACCTTGAACAAAAAATATCTTAATCCTGTCATTTCAGAAAAAGAACAAATGTCCATGTGAACACATTGCTAGAACCCCTCCTTTGCTCTTAGCAGAGGCCTATGCAAATACAAAGCCTGAAGCTTAAATTTCATTGGTTTCACAGTAAATCTGCCTCTGAAGTTGATACTTGAGTTGGGTTTTGAAGGTTGTCTAGGAGATTGCCAGACAAAGAAGAAGGGGATAATCCACCTGGCAAAGCTATTGGTATTTGTAAGGGCCAAAGACATGAAAATGATGTGCATCACAGCATTGACTGCATGGGATTGAGTGATGGGGGTGATATCTGAGCAATGGTCCTGGGGTCAGACTGAAAATGACCTTGATATACTGAGGAGTTTGATTATATTCTATATCACATGCTCAAAAGAGTTTTACAACAACAATAATAATAATAACAATATCAACAGATTTGTTTTTTAAGACAACTCTTCTGAGTAGGATGAATAATAGCTTTTCATTGGAAGTGCCTAAAACACTTGATGACTGATTCATCTAATTACTGAGTCCTGACTTACTATACTGAAGTTTCAATGAATAAATAAGATCTATATGTTTTCATATGAAATAATCTTAAAAACATACAATTTAGTGGATAAAGCAATGATAGACTGGAACAGTATATCATTTATATAAAAAATGTATAAACACTGCAGAACCATACCACACTTTGTTTATGGATAAACACACCAGAGGCTCCCAGGAACCTACCCATATTTCCCCTCAGAGCAATGATTCAGTATTTGCTAATTAAGGGTTCACAGAAACTTGGTAGAACATAACTACCACAAATAATGAGAATCAATTGTAACTTATATAATATGTAAATGTTAACAAATGTTAACTATTCATTTTAAATAATGGATTCATAAGTATCATTATACTATTTTTTGTTATCATCTATCTATATTTTGCTGTTGAACAAGATAAGAAACAAACAATTTGCCTTGGAGTATAAGCACAGGATAATTTAAGATTTTTTTTATTTCCTGTTACCATATTAGCTTGATATATACACTTACAATTCCCACACTTAAAAAAAAGGGGGGAGGGTCTTCCTAATCAAGGATTTCAAGGGAGAAGACTGCTAAGGCCATCTTCACCATCCAATAAACATTGAAAGTCTCTTTTCCTTTTTCCTTTTAAACAACAATCATTTTATTAGATCTCATGATTTTATGGGTCAGAAATTTGGGCAGTTGCTTAGTTGGTCAATTCTTCTGTATAACTGAGGTTACCCAATGACATCCTGCTGGTGCCTGGTCTGGAGGATCTCAAACTATTTCACTCAAATGTCCGGGCATGGCTGGAAGACTGCTCACCTCTCCCTCCCTATGTTGTCTCAGGGCCTCTCCATGTGGTCTCCTCAGCAGAATAGCCAGACTTTAACATAAAAATTTAGGGCCTGAACTTGAGGGAGTATCCCAAGAGATGAAGCCACGTCTACTGGTAAAGTCTGGGTCCATAAACTGGCACAGCAGTACTTCTACTATATTCTACGGGTCAAAGTCAAAGTCTGCCCAGATTCAAGGGGAAAGGATGTGGATTCCACCTCTTGATGGGAGGAGTACCAATGAAGGCTCTTTCTCAGTTACTGCATTAGTTTCAAATTAGACCTGGACCCCACTTGCTGTAGAATCTATGTTTAGATTTGCATGAGCACATTTCAGGGTTCTAATCCATCTCAGCTAGCCGAAACTTACCTGTTTGTCTTTCTAACCCCAACATCCAGCAGATGAAAGCCAGTTGGCCTGAGGGGCAGAGGGATCCAGCTGGAGGAGGAGAGAGAAGCCAGTTATAATGCCCTTTACTTGGGCACCATCTTAGTTGGACTGTGGAGTCACGTTGTCATCCAGACACAGAACCCAGTCCCTCTGTACCTCCAAACCACTTGGATGGTTGCCTTTAAGTGCACGGTTTATACAGAAGCCAGTAGGTTTGCTTTTTATTTTCATAGAAAGGACAAAGTTGCTCTCTCCTTCTCTTTCCAAACAGCAATTCTTTCTATTATTTAATAAAGCATATAGGAAGTGAATCCCCTTCTGTTTGGCTAATGTGGCAACAGATGCTGCACTGTAATTCTTGGGCTTATTCTCAGTCTATTATAACAACACAACACATAAAATGTCCTTATTTACTCTTGTTTTATATATTTTTTTCCTAAAATATTTTTCAGTCTTCAAAGAACAAATGGGTTGCCTGTTAAGCTGGGCAGTTCACCATAAAGCTGCACCAAAACAGTGTTTATTATTTCTCTAATGCTGAGCTGGTGAAGGCTTTGTGAGGAAGAGGACAGATTTGGTTATCTTCTGAGACCCAGCAAGTGTTTGGGATTTGTTCGCTCAACTTGTTTATTGTGTTCAGTGTCTCCAGTACTGAAGGAAATCAAAAGAGAAATAGCAAAGAAGTTTCCTGATTCAGTAAGTTGCATATACATATAGTGAGACAATTAGATGAAATAATTATAGAATAAACTTAAGCCAAAGATCCATGTGCCTTCAAGGTCTACCATACAGCTAGTATTTCATCAGTGGTCTCAAAATCTTTCTCTTCACCCTAATTCCTTCAGCCAGCTTGTGTGGCTTCATCCTCCACATTATTAATGATCCATCCATGACATAAGCCTCACTGTCCATTACTTCAATATGTTAGTGACCTTCACCTTGACTACCTTTCAACCACCCATGCCTGGCGCAATAGTCTTCATTGTGTAATCAGAAGTGCTCCATCTCTGAGATCTTAAACTTTAATGTTTTACTCAGGCTCTTTGCAGAGACTGCTAGAAAGCTTTCAATCACCATTGAAGAGCACAAGTTGTTCAGGATGAAACCTATATTTTCTAGACTCCCAACTAGGTATGGCAAATGTAACTAAGTACTAGTTTGATTGGGTGTAAGCAGAAGGGATACATGGCAACTTCTGAGGACTGTTCTCATAGGAAGGAAACAATCCCTTCTTTACTCCTTCCTCCTTCTTGCTGGGTAGAATAAGGATGTGACAACTGGGGCTTGAGCAGCCATGAGTTACAATCTATCATGTTGAAGGTGATAGAGCTACATTATGGAAGCAACTTGGATTCCTTATGATTGTGGCGCTCCATCCCAGCCCTGCATTGCCTATGTTTCCATAGTTAAAAAACAAACCTCACTCTTGCTTAAGGCAGTTTGTTCTTTTAGGTTTTCTGTCCTTCACAGACAATCTCAATCCTAATACTTAAGCTCTCTTTTCCCCATTATGTTTGTGTTTCAACCTCAAGAACTCAGTCCCATTTCTTCCAGATTCTCTCCTGGTATTATTTCCTTCACTATCTATGCTCTCTTTCCAGCCTCTGTAGCTCATGCAATATACATCATGAAGTGACTCAGAGTTACATGGTGACCTATTAATCCCCAGGATACACAGAAATTATTTTGCTGTCCTGTGTTTGTGGGAGATCTGTTTGCAAATAAGATTCCAAAGGGAAGCACTGCTTCTCTCATAGCTGCAGCTATAGCCCAGAGGACAACAATTTTACTAAGACCACTGATCCTGAGTGAAAGCAATGACACTGAGCAGAACACTTGGGGTGGGGAGATGTGTGCAGCTTTATAAACAGTGTCTAGTAGAGCCCATAGAAGGATACATGCTTGTTCAAGACCAATGGATAAAGGTGGTTCTTTTATTAATACAGCAGAAGACTCTGAGGCATCAGATAGCTGGCAACCCAGAAAGAGAAGCACTGCAGAAAATGAGATGGAACTAGACCCTGCCCAGCCACACTGGTTGGGAGGCATTACCATGTCCTTAATGAGAAAGAGGCTGTGATCTACAACCAGTGTTTATGATTTACAATTTAACTCTAATATAGATGTTATGTTGCAACACCTCTTAATTTAGGTGTGAATTCAGTCTCAATAAGTCCTTTTGCCATTTTCATTAAGTTCTGAATTAAAGAACCCAGCTAGATATTTTTATAATATCTAGAAAAAAATGAATTAGAAAGGCCCTGAGTTAAGAATCTCATCCCCAAAGTGGACTAAACTGAAACAATGATATTTCATGGGGTTCACTTTTGTTTGCATTTGCCTCCCCCGAGGCAGAATTAGGCCCACCCTCCTCTGTGGTTCCATAGTGCCCTCTGCTTCAGTGAAGGCAAGTATGCCTTGCTTTTTCACTGGACTATGAGCAGTTCCTTCATACAGGGTCTCTATTTACTCATCTCCATATCCCTGTATACAAAACTGGGATGTAGTAGATGGCTAATAAATATTTGTTGACTGACTGAGTGAAAGAATCTTGACTACAGTATGGATATGTAATTAGACTTCACACTGAAAACATAATCACATAATAATAATAATCCAGTTGACTGGATTTATTGAAAAGGGAGACTACATACAGGCACTGTAAGATGGATGCACAAAGCAATTCCTGGGGTAATTTAGTAAGAGCATGTGATCAGAGTTGGAAGGAGAGTAGGATTATTGTCAGACTTGCGTTCTATGTAGATTTGTATTATAAATAACAGAATGGCACTAGAGGCCTTCGTGAGCTGTATTCACTGCTATTTCTTTTGTGCTTCATGCATATAAGAGAGAGCAAGTTGCCCAAAATAGCAAGGCTCCTACCCCAGGAGATCCTGGTGTACAGCCAACAAACAGGAATGCCTTGGAGGGAGGAGACAGGTTTGCCTATCTGCTTAGTGTAGGGCAGCCACCTGGCCCAGACCTATGACTTCCTGAGAGATGAGCTGGCCCACTCAAGGGGGAAGTGTGGCTTTGGGGTGACACAATCTCTGGAGGGCGTCTTAAGTGGGGGATGACTGCTAGTGCCCAAGTGTAGGTTACCAAGCAGCTCTTCCCTTGTGGGAGTCATGGATCTTTTTTCAGACAGGGCTTTTCAGAAAACATCTTCTCACAAGTCGCATCCATGTCCTTTTATTACTCATGCAAGCTTCCCCACTACAATCTTCTCCTGCAAAATGATCTCTTATTCTGAGCTTGGAGGAGGCATGGGGATCTCTTAATAACTAGTGCCTTGGCGTGATCAAGAGTGTGAAATGGATGGAAGATAAACAGATGGATGGATGGATGGACAGAGAGCTGATTAGACAAACAGGAAGAAATGAGTACTAATATAATAATAAATATTTATATTAATAACATCAATAATGTATTGAATTATTGATTAATATTAATTATTATTAATATTATTTAAAAAAATAAAACCAGGAATTGAGGAAGAGATACTGAACATCTCTTTATCATCTCGGCTTGGCTGGCAGGATAGGTACCTAGAGTTATCAAAATCCAACAGGAACTTAAAATACACCCTAGACCAAGCCCTGCTCATTTGCTATCCAGTAATTATAAATTTCATGATGGCTTAGCTTGCACAATTAATAGAATGGACATTGGAAGGTAGTGAGGAAGGAAGTATGTGTGTATTATATTTTCTGGAAGACTTTGAGACGTGACTTATTCACAGAATCACCTATTTTTGATAGAATGTCATGTTACAGAAGCACAGTACTTAACAAATGCCAGCACATTAATGCTCGGCCCTAGGCCACTGCAGATACTGGCGTGTGTTTGTCCTCAATAACCCTGAGCGTCTGGTGCCATGGCTCCAGTTTAAATCAGCTTCATTTGCAACCATGTATGTGTGCCAGCATTTCCAGGTTGCACAGGAGTAAATCTCAATATGTGTTGATACTGTAGCAAATGTCGGGCTGGGCAGTTTTCCGATGTGATAGGTCAGGCAACAAAGCTGTCAGCTCTGTGAGGGCAGGAAACTGGCCTGTTCTGGCCTCTGCCATATGTCCAGTCCCTAGCAAAGTGCCATGCACATGGTAGAGGTCAAATATTTGCTGAATGACTGAATAAAAGTGACCACTGTGGGGAGACTGGGATGGGACTTGTCTTTTGGGGACTAAGGCAGATGTCTGTTCATAAGGTCTCTGGGTATGAGACCCTTGTATACCATCTGTGGGGTTTAAGCAGTCTTATTGGAAGACGACCACAAAGGGTTGAGCTTCTCATCTCTTCTCTGACATCATTGCTGAGCCACTAGCAGAGCAACCACACCTCCCTGTGTCCCATGTCACTCAGACCTGTTCCTGTCCTGTTTAGCATGATATTCTGAACATGTCTGTCTATGTGTCTCCTTTCTTGAGGGCAGGAACCAGGTTTTATATGACTCTTGTCCAGAGTTTAGCAGAGTAGCCTATAGGGGTGGTACTCATTATGTGTTTGCTGAGTGAAAGGACAAATGGACACAAAGCCTTATTTCACAGATAGCCCTCAAATGGTGCATGGATAGGGAACAGATTACTACAGATATCTTTCTGGAGATATTCAGAAAAACTACTAGGGGATTTCTGCACCGAGCCAGGGGTAGAGGATAAACGGTGCAGAAGGAGCATGTGCTGGTTGCTGGCTGCGGGCTTGGGCTTTGGGCCAGATGACCTAGGATCTGAACTGCTGGCTCCACTCTCGCTGCCTGTAAATAATGTAACCTCTCTGAGCCTTGTTTCTTCATCTATAAGAAGCCTAGGGTTGTTGTATTAAATGAGATAATACCTGGCATATGATCAAGTGCTCAATAAATTATTGTTATTATGTTTATTATTACTTTAAATTCTTGGACATATTAGGCACAGCCAATAACCATGGAGCCTAGAGGAGGGAGGAATACAAATTGGAGGCAGAGGGTGGAGGCGAGGTTTCTGACACCACTCTCTCCCTGTCAGCCCCTTCCTTCTTCCCCTGACATAGCTGAGGATCTGTTTCAGTGTCTTCTGGAGGCCCTTCTCGGGGCCTCTGAGAGGCTCCCAGGGAGAGCAGTTTATGGCTTGGGGAGCAGCCAAGAAACCAGAAGACCTGAACAAGGGAGAGCTATGGAAAGGGTTGAGAAAGGGTGACTAATGGGAAGCAGGCATTACATTCAGGCCCCCAAATACTAAATACATTAAAGGAATGATGTGTGTGAAAGCACTTTCTGAAGCCATGAATATGCATGCAAACTAGCTATTGGTATTTCAATGTGCTTCTTATTGTACTATGTGTGTGTTTATGCTAGGCAATGTGTCTTTCGGGCTGTGTTCCTTAAATATAGATTAAGGCTATATTCCTTAAGTTTTAATGCACTTCTAAAAAAAATGGAAGGAAGGAAGGAAGGAGGGAGGGAGGGAGGGAAGAAAGGAAGGAGGGAAGGAGGGAAGGAGGGAAGGAGGGAAGGAAGGAGGGAAGGAAGGAAGGGAGGGAGGAAGGAAAGAAAGAGAGAAAGAAGCCACACACATTGGAAATGAGGGGACTGGATCCAACAAGCATTTCCGGTCTACTACTTTGTGCAGAGCACTTTGAGGTTAGAAGGAAAAGACCCCTCTGCCTTCTTGGGAACCACAGCCCAGGGTGCCTGTGAAGCCATGATGCATTAATTCATGGTTCCACTGAGGCCTGGAAGAAGTCCCCTTAGCTTTTGTTTCACTGCAAGTGGCAGAGCAGAGCTAGACGGAGGAAGCTATAACCATAAACCAGCCTTTCTTGGCGAGTACACAGCAGCCTGCCAGGAGGGCCGCCTGCCCGGGCACCCGCAGGGTGCGCTCCCGCCCCGGATAAAGGAGATCCGGTGATTTCACAAGCAGAAAAAGAGGCAGTGTTCGGCCTCCAGCGCACATACCGCATCCGCTGTATCTCCCACCTGCGGCAGTGAAGTAAATCCCATGTTACGTTTTGTTGAAACGCCAGAGTAATGTGCTTACCAGATGCGGCTACTGAGGCTCCTAAGAGTGACGTCTACCCAGTGTTGCTAGGCAACGAGGCGGCGCCCTGCGCATCCCTGGAGCTACTTGCATGCGTCACTGTCGCTCCCCAGCCCTCCCCTTGACCGCCACGGAAGCAGTTTGCTGCCCATCTGGTCTCCCAGGCGGCAAGTTAATACTGGATCGAACCTCCAAACCCGTCACTGGCTGCTTTATGGGGCATCGGTGCCTTGAGCGTAGCGTCCCAAATTTCATTTTAAAAGGTCTGCTTGGTTCTGGCTCCTCCCCTAACTGGGTCAAGGTAAATTGAGACAAGATCTTTAGTAGCTCTGAGAATTCAATTCAATTTGGACTTGACTTTTGAGGACACAGTGTTCTCAGGGGGAAGATGTTCCTGCCTTGTTGTTTTGGGTTTTTGCTTTAACAACTATGGTCTAGGATTGACCTCTTTCAGGATGGAGGTAGAGACAACAAGGCAAGAGGTGGCCGGAGAGGTCCCCTCTGAGGAGAAAGGTGGCTTTTCACACCAAGAAACTCTCTGCTTTCTCAGAGCATCAACATTGCCAGCACAGGCAGCCCTACAACCCTGCAGCTCCTAGCCATGGGGGCGAATTCTGCCTTAGCAAAGCTGCTCTAGGATTCCTATATAGGAGCGACTTAGCGGCTTTGTTCTGGGTGAACAGAAACTAGGAACATTTTAAAACTGCTTTCGTGTCACCGTACACAGCAGTTGCAAGTCAATTTTTCGTCTCTAAATAAAGTAAGGGGAGTAAGGGGATAAGGGAGACGAGAGGAGGCGGCTCGAGGCCCTGCCCCCCACGCCCTGGCCCATAGCGTGGGGTGGGGGGTGGGGCGGACCTGGGCCAGTGCACAGACAGCCTCTCCTTCGTGATGGACATACGTTTTATGGAAGCAACATACACCTGAGGCCATATCTGAGGGTGTTAGGTGCCCCATCTAGTCTTGTGGTTCTATATTTTTCTTCACCTGTTAGGTCAAAGTATTACAAAGCGTAGAGGTGGTTAGGCAATTTCTCTATCTTCTCCATAGTCCATGTAGCAAATAGAAGTAACGCGTCCCAGTGCCTGGGACCATCCTTCTGTGTCAGGAGTTACGTCAGGATTTAACATGCCACAAGCCCTTTAGAAAGGGTATCATATTAATAAAAGAAATAGTGATGGGTGACCACTGCTTTTCTAGAACACACCGAGAAAAGGATTCTAGTCAAATAGGTCAGTTAAGGCTATTTTACAACCTTAAAAAGAGATGAAGTCACTGCAATTCAAGACATGACAGTCTATTAAGCTCTAAGACAGAAGCAGGTGAGCTAAGTTGGGCCCAGGTCCACCCAACAGCCTAAATGTATAGCCCACGGTGGGGTTAATTAACAACATGGGTTGGCCCCATCTACTCACCCAGGGCAGGGTGGCTAATGGAGAGGGCATGGGGCAGCTGCAAGTGTCTGCTCAGTAAAGCCTTGTGGTGAGTCCCACTTTGCCTGTTATTACCATGTAATTCTGAGGCAGTCAATGACCTTTCCAAATCCTCTGTTCCTTTAGTTATCAGCTTAGAAAAATAACCTTGATTCATAGGATTACTAAGAAATAATAATTAAATGAAACGATACCAACTTGCGTTTCTTGAGCAAGTGTCATATGACAGGGTCTGTTATTCTCGTTTTGTAGACTGAGAAAACCAAACTCCAGAGAGGGTAAGGACCATGCCCACAACCACACAGAATGGTACGGTCAGATCTGTGCCATGTCCGTCTGACTAGACCTTGGTCTCTTACATCTGGTTAAAACCATGGCTCCCAATTAGTGATGCAAAATGGAATTAATTCGGATGGGGATTATTTCTTTTTAAAATTCTGATGCCCAGGTCTCACCCCAGACCAAGTACACCAGAAGGTCTGGAGTGGGAAGCAGGCCTTAGGTGTTTTAATCCCTTCCCCCAGGTGATTCCAGGCTTGGGAAACACTAAGTTAAGAAATTCTGCTCTGTTGGTAGTTCTCAATCTTGGCTGCACAGTGCAGTCACAAGGGAAACATCTAAAATATACTGATGGCCACGCCCAAGGAAATCTGATTTATTTGGTCTGGGGTAGGGCCTTAAGTTACTCAGGGTGATTCTAAAATGCACCCAGCTAGAGACCACTGTGCTAAGTTACAGGGAAAGCCCCTTCTGCAAATGGTTGTGTTATTAAAATTATACCAAATGAAGGCTTGGTAAAGATGTTCTTAAGGTCTTTTCCAACTTGCCTATGTAGTTCCCTAGAAAAATCATTGTTCACCTTTGTCTCAGCTTGCTGGCTCAAGGAAGGAACTCAGTCTGTACTTTTCCAACAAGTATAGCTAGAGAGAAGGGAAAGCATAGGAAGCAGTACCATTGGAATAGTTAGCTCATTTGCTTTTGCTTCATACATGTAGTCAACTAGTTCAATAATAAGCACAGTTCTACCTTCACCTACCCTCTTAGCTAAAGGAACTAGAAGTTTCTTTTATTATGAATTCAAATAATTCAATAAATAATAACTGCATAGCTTTAAATTATCTTACCTCTTTGGTAACAGGAAGTAACATTTTTACATGCTGTGAAAATTTGATCTTCTGTTTTGACTTCTTCGTATCGTTTAAACATGTAGTTCCATTTTATTTTTTGGACAGTTAGTCTAGTCAGGGTGGGCTAACTTATGCTACATTAATGGAAAACTCTTAAACATCAGTGGCTTAACACACCAGGACTTAATTGTCCATCATGATACATATTTAAAGTGGGTCTGTGTATGACTGTCACTCACGGTCCTAAATGGATGGACACGTTTCCATAAGTGCCAAGGCAGAAAAAGAACGTGGTAAATGGCGTATTTATTGGCTTTTAAAATTTCCAGCAGTAAGGGACACATGTGTTCTTTGTTCACATTTTATTGGCAAAGAGCCATACCCAGCTTCAAGTGGGGGATAGGGAAGTGTGATTTTATTATGTGCTCAGAAGGAGTACATAATAGGAAGAGTCATGAACAACTCTAATGACAACACAACAAAATCCATATGTATCTCATTTTTATTAACAGTACTTTGAGAACGTTAGCACCTGTCCATAGTCTAACTCACAAGGAAACAGGCATGAACACAAAATAAGAGTGCTGGTGTCACTAGGAACACATTGGAAGTGACTCTTCTAGTGGAACAAGAATAAAAGTGACTCTTCCTACAAAATGCCATAGAAGATGGTGTGCCCAGGAAGAAGTAACTGTGTTCCTGCCAGGGCAGCCCTTTTAATGGGATTACTATATTGGGATGGATGGCAGGGTCCTGGGGGTGAGGATGGATGAGCTACTTTTCCCCTCTGGTTTTCTTTCCACTGAAACTTAGCATGGTGTCACATTCAATAGAAGCACCAGTGCAGTATACAAAAGTAATTGAAAATGATTTTGAATCTCCCTTCAAAAAATCCCAAAGGAGTATTACATGCATAATCTAGGCAGTACTTCCTGAATTTTTCTTTCTCACTCTCTCTTCCCTCATCCCTGGAGAAACCTTATGCATCCTTCAACACTCTTACCACACAAGTCGCTGTGAGGTCTTCCTAGACCATCACCCAGGCGGAATAAATCCCATTCGTGTGCTCATTTTAAATTCACATGTACTATTATAACACTATCATACTGTATTAGAATGTGCCAGGCATTGTTCTAAGCACATAACAAGCATTAGCTTATTTAATCCTTATCACTTATGTATTAGGTGATTACTGTTATAATTTTTTTTGCATAGGAGAAAACTGAGGCTCATAGGGCATGGGTAATTTTCCCAGGGTGTTAGGTTAAAAAGTAGTGGAGCAGGATTTGAGCCTAGATAGTTGGATGCCTTTGACCACATCATGAGCCCCATGGAAACAAATATATCATATTTATGTTTGCATTCCCACAGGTCTAGCCCAGTGCCTGGTCATTAGGAATTTTTTTTTAGGTGAACAATCACAGTATTCAAACCTGTGGGTGAACCATAACTTATTCAGCCTTTTCCCAAATTTCACTGTATGTTTTGGGCTACTATGAATGTATTTTACAAATTACATTAGTTTCGTTGGTGTTAATTGGGGTAAATCCCCCAAGCAAAATGAAATGACTCAAGAAGTATAAACAGTTTTATAGATAATTAATTGCCTATTGCTTAATCACTCTCCAGAAATTTTGAATTAAAATTTTTTAATTCCACCAACTAATTTTTAGGTGCACCTATTTCATTATGGAATCTTCAGTGCTTTGTTTTTATTTTAAACAGTTAAAATTGTATTTATAGGGGACCAGTGAAGGCCCAGGGTTCATGAATGATTAGTGATGAATTTGTTCCAAGATCACCACGGGGTGTATGAGGTTTGGATTCATGGAGACTGTCTTGGTGTAGAATTAACCCCTGGTCATTTGCAGAATGCAAAAGAATTTAGGAGACTCTACAAGAGTAAACAAAGCTTTATTGAAAGTCAAAAAGAGAGAGAGAGAGTGTGTTCTGTGTGGAACTGGCAGAAGTTTGCCAGAGCAGTCTGAGAGGGAGAGCTGCGGAGACAGAGGGGTAAGAGAGAGATACCGGCAGAAGTTTGCCAGGGCAGTCTGATGGAGACAACTGCACCAATGAGAAGGTGTGCTGAGATTTTATATTTTTCCATGCAGGCTGTAGGGTGCTTGTCAGCTTGCCGGGGGGCAGGAAGGGGGGCTGCCGTTACAATTGTCTTCTCCTGGCAATTGTCCTGTTCCCGTCTATGATGGATGTCAGCTTGCAGGGGATTGCTGTTGTGATTGGGAAGTGTTGTTCTGTTCCTACCTATGATGGGTGTTTGTTAGTTTGCAGGGGGTTACTGTTGCGACTGGGAACTGTTCTGTTCTCACCTATGGCGGATGTGAGGTGCTTGTCAGCCTGCAGGTGCCAAGCAGTTAATGTTTAAGCTCGTTCCTTAGCCCACAAGCTCGCTCCTGTTAACTCTTTGCCTGTTTCATCCTGTCAGCTCACAAGTCCTCTCCAGTTAACTCTTCATTTGTCTCAGCAGAGACCCGTTGAAGTTTATTAGCTTACTGGGAACTTATAGAAGCCTCAGTGTTTGAAACGGAGGGGGTTCTTTCAATCTAATAGACAGAACTTGGCCTAGGAAAATCAAAGTCAGCACTCATGTGTTCCCACCCCATTCTTTTAGATTAGGTTGTGCAGTGCCTACAGCTGTGCCTCTCCAGCCATCCTCCATCATCCCCACGCCCAGAGCCTTCAGTGGTCCCCCTATAAAGACAACTTTAAAGAGCCCACTTTAAAGGAACCCACTTTTACTAAATTACAAATGACTAATAATAGCTCGGAAGGGCCTACTTCCTTTTGGAGAAAGGTTGGACCATAAAAACCAAATAAGACAGGAGTCAGAATCTTGCTGTGTGATTTGCTCCCTGAAGGGAAGGAGCTAAGAGGGGGGACCAGTCCTTCTGGCCTCTGTCCATTGACAAGACTGTTGGCCCAGCTTGATAGGGCAGCAGAAGAATAAATAAAGGCTTGGTTCAGTTTTTATCTGAAAACCTGGGGTAGATTCTAGAGTTCAGCCCTGGGGCCTGCGAAATCCTCAGTAGATTCTAAAGCTCAGTTCTGGATGAGCAGCATGTGGCAAGCTTGGGGGTGGTGATGCTAATAACAGCACAACAACTGCTCAAGCCACCATCAAGGCTTCTCTGGGTCAACGTAACAGCCTTTCATCAGGAAGCCTTCCAATCTTGCTCCTTCTTGTCCTTACGTCATAGTAGTCTTCTGAAAAATAACTCTTTTGCTTAATATCTTTCCAAGGATGCGCCCACCCCCCACTTCCCTCCATAAATACACCTAGCATAAAATTTAAACTCTTTCTTGTGGACCATGAGCCCACTCCCAAGCTCCCTGGTCTCTCGCCTGAGCCGTCTCCCGCTTGCTTAGGCCACAGTGGCCTTCCTTTGCTTCTTGGAACACAACAGGCTCAGGCCCACCTGCTCATCCCAACTTTGCTTCAGATATTCCCTCTCCCTGGCTGACAGTGGCTTCATTTCCAGGCTTCAGCACAAATGGTATCTTCCCAGGGAAGACTTTTAGTTCCTCCCCATCACACTTACAACAGTTTACTATGAGTGAAACTGAGGGTCCTTATGACTTTGATTAAATTTAGTTTTAAATCCTAGCTCTAGAAACCATATCCCTCTCTCTATATATACCCCTCAGAGACCTAGCCTTTCACCCGGATAATAAGCAACCCCCAAGTCAGCGAAAGACAGTAGCTGGGACCTGACTAATGGTCTGGACCTCTGCCAGGTTAAAGATAACATCTTGACCTAAGTTATGTTTCAGTTCCTGAGCCCTAAGGTGGAACAACCCCCTGGCTACTTCCCCATGAGAACAGACGAGGAACTCCCCAAAAGACCTCAGAACTGTCCTCAAGACCTGAAGGAATGATTCATTACCCTTACCTCACCTCCAACCAATCAGTACCCAACACAAACCTGAACCCCTAACCCATCCTGTCTTGTGATTTGCCCTACATAATCTGTAACCTACATGCCAGGTCGTAAGAGAACTAGCTCACCTGTGCCTCCGGGCTTGGTGCCATTTCCTGAAATAAACCTCTACTTTCTTAGCTGCAAACTTCTGTTCGTGTCCCCATTGACTTTGATGTGTGCAGGCAAAATGAACCCCTTGAGTTTGGTAACGTGTTCCTCATCACTAGTGTTAAAAAGAAAAAAAACAGGCCAAGAATGGAGTCACTTGTGCTAAGCCCCACATCAGCCAATCAAGACTTAATAGCTAGCCTAATTACAGTCTCAGCTTCTCCCAGAAATGTAGCCTTTAACAGGTCAACCTGGAATTACCTGGTCAGCACAAGTGAGGTAATTTACCCAATAAACCCCTTCCATTCCTCTTAGGAGGGTACTCTTCACTAAAACAATGCATTTCCTGCTAATAATTTCCTTTTTCTGCCCCCTTTCTGTCTTTAAAAACTGTCCATTTGTACAGCCTTTTGGCGCTTCATTTGCTAGACGGGATATTGTCTGATTTGGGATTCCATAAAGCCAATTAAATCTTAAAATTTACTCTGTTGAATTTTTGGTTTTTAACATTGCCTTTTTTTTTATTTTTTTAACAATTTTTTGTTTTGGTTTTTAAAGGTCTGGGAAAACAGGGAGTTTATCTTTACTGTTCATCTCTGCTGTTCGCAAGTCTTAGCATAGTATCTTGCACACAGTACATACATAGTAAACCTTAATCCTTATAAGCCTGAGAAGTAGGTATTATTTGTTGCTGTTTTTCAAATTAGTCTTAAAGAGATGGCCCAAGGTTGCATACTTTAAGTGTTCAAACCAAGATACTGAAGGAGGAATATGTCTCTGTGAGTTCCCAAGTGAAGGAAGAATATGCCTGTGGGGGCAGAGCCTCAGAAAGTAGTTTCCAGGCTCTCGGCCTCACATAGACAGGTGCTGGCTCAGGTAGTAAATGGCCAACTGTGATTGCATGGCCATCAGCTGTGGCTAGTTGGCCGTCAGCTGTAACCAGTGAGCCATTGGCCACAATATAACTGCTGTGGCTGTGCTAGCAGAGAGAAAAGAGAGAAGAATGGGGGCCTAGCAAGAAGATGGTGGCTGGGCTGGCAAGTGTGGATGGCGGTTTGCGGACAGTGTGGATCCAGCCTCCAGTGAGAGTATAGTGCCGCCAGCGAGAATATAGTGGTATGACTCCCCTACCTATGGCTCCGTGGGTGTTCCTTTTTGGCCTCACCATATCCTGCGTTATGAGGGGAGCGGGAGCAGAGACCCCACAGGCAGCCCTGCATGACAAATGGCGCAGCGAGCAGGGTCTCCCGCATGACAATGCCTCTGTGAGTCCCCAAATGATGTAGGGGACTTTGGAGTGAGTGAATGAGTGTCGGGATTGTGTCTCGTGAGACCGAAGAATGGAAACACGGACCCAGGAGAGGCAAAGAGTTTTAAAGAGAGGATAGTTTATTGAAAGCAAAGGGCCAGAGCTCCCGAGCATGAGGGGGTACCGAATGGGGGTGCCCTGTGACTGAGACAAAAGCTCTTACTTTTATACCTTCCCTTGACTGCTTGGGGAAGGGGAGCTGTTTGAAGAAGGGAACTGTATGAAGAAGGGAACTGGCGCCTTCTAATGAGATTCGTCTACCAGGTTTGTTCTGCTTGCCCATCCTGAAGGAATTAGCTAAATAACCCACTCTTATCTATCAGATCTGCTCTGTTTGTCAGGCTAAAAGGAATTTTATGATTAACCTCAAGGCCTTGTTACAGTATGTCCTGGAGCGAAGGAGTGATTTCAAAACCTGGAGTTTCAGGATATGGCTGTCTTGGTTTATTCCACCAGGGACCTCCATGTCTACCTAGCTAACCTGTCTCATGCTAATAATTTCCTTTTTCTGCCCCCTTTCTGTCTTTAAAAACCGTCCATTTGTACAGCCCTTTGGAGCTCCATTTGCTAGACAGGATGCTGCCTGGTTCGTGATTCCATACAGCCAATTAAATCTTAAAATTTACTCGGTTGAATTTTTGGTTTTTAACATTGTATTTTTGTTTTTAAACAATGTTCGGGTTTGTTTTTTTTAAAGGTCTGGGAAAACAGGGAGCTTATCTTTTCTGTTCTTCTCTGGTGTTCGCAAGTCTTAGCATAGTATCTTGCACACAGTACATACATAGTAAACCTTAATCCTTATAAGCCTGAGAAGTAGGTATTATTTGTTGCTGTTTTTCAAATTAGTCTTAAAGAGATGGCCCAAGGTTGCATACTTTAAGTGTTCAAACCAAGATACAAATTCAGATTTTTCCACTCTCAGTGCCACACTGGTTCTAATAACTCAGAGTGTATTAAAGACCCAGTGTCATCCAATTCATTCAAGTAGCCAACTTGTTTACGACGCAGCTTGATTCCTTGCTATACTGGTTTCCAATGCACCTCACATTCAAAGAATGATGCTGAAAAGACTAAATGCAATTCAAAGAAAAGCATGACAAGCACATGTATTAATGGGCTCTTAAAACAACTATTTTTAAGACTTAAAGACACCGAAGTGCCTTAGTTGTGTAGATTGACTGATGAGTCTCCTGATTATCCAGACACTCCTTTGGGGGAATGCTCAAGGCTGTCTAAGGTAACCAATAAACATGTTACCATCAACTGATGAGTGGATAAACAAAATGTAGTACATCCACACAGTGGAATATTATTTAACTATAAAAGGAATAAAGTACTGATACAGGCTATAATATGGATGAACTGCAAAAACATTATGCCCAGTGAAAGAAGCCAAAAAAGGTCATATATTGTGTGATTCCATTTATACGAAATATCCTGAATAAGCAAATCCATAGAGACAGAAAACAGATTCATGGGTGCTACGGGCTGGGGTAGTGACTGCCAGGGATTGACTGCTTGATGCATATTTCCTTTTAGGGTGATGAAAATGTTCTGGGACTAGACAGTGGTGATGATTGCACAACACTGTGACTGTACTAAATGCCACTGAACTGTATGCTTTAAAGTGGTTAAAATGATAAATTTTATGTTATATGTATTTTGCTACAGTTTAAAAAAATCAATTAATTAGAAAATAGATAGTTGTACTTCTCAGTTACTTTTTGAACAAAGTAAGTACACATAACTCTAGCAAACCTAATTTTAAAAGGTGAGTGCAACACAAATGTACTAAATAAAATTTAGAATTACGATATGCCTTATTTTAAAAAAAGACACGTAATATTGAAAACCTTAACGTAACATGTAACCTCCTCGTAAGGAGGAAAAAGGAAAGGGTGGAATGTGGCTACTGTCCAGATTGACTGCAGTTTGATGAGAAATGCCTCTGGGCTTCTGGTGCTGGCCATGACCCATTGGGCAGGGCAAGCCCTGTGTGCAAGGGCTGTTAGCTGTGTTTGAGGAATCTGCTCGTGCTTCTCTCTTTAGGACATTAAAGCAACGGCACATTAATGCCGGCTCCTGGAGACATAAACAGATATTTCTTGTAGGCCATCCCCTATGCAGCTGCTCTGACTTGAGCCCTGCATTACCCACTTAGCTGTCTCAGCATTCATTTGGACAGGAGTGTAGAAAATGATTTCATTCTACCATCTTGCCTTTGCAAAAGTTGGAGTGGTTCCACAATAAATGGACTGAAGAATACATATGCTCAAATATTAGAAAATTGAGTGGTCGGAGAAGTTCCAAACCAGCTTTCAAAGCACAGACACTGTATGATGTGGCTTTGCTCACTGCAGGTCCCACTCCTAGCCCAAGTACCTCACTGCCCTGGTCAGATATACTTATTAGCACTTCCTCACACCACTCACACCTCTGCTCCTACATTTCGGTTCTCCCATCCAACCACCTCTTCCTGCTTTCACATTGAAATCCTGCTCTTCCTTCCAGGTCCAACTCGTCCTTTAACTTAGGATTTACACTACACCTTTTTTGCATTTTGTTTTTGAGTTTGGGAATTCCATCACCCCAACCAAATAGCAAGTTCTCTCTGATGATCGGAAACTCTCCTTGTCCTTGTATTCCTGGAGTGCCGCACAGTCTATAAGCAGCCTCCCACACATCTTTTCCCCTCTATTCTAACAGCTCCCTGGTTTTCCTTTGCTGGGCCTGTCAGCGGTGGGCTCAGGGCGAGACATGTGAATTAAAGCAGACGCATGAGCTTCATCAGTCCTGAGGATTCTGTGGGAATTACTGGTAAGAGACTCTTTCTTTAGGAGTTGCTAAACTGATAGGAGCCGCTGGGGACCATCATTGCCAACTCTTGAGATGCCTGTCTGAGAATAAAGCCACAGAGGAGATAGAGCAGGGTCCTGATGGCATTGTTTGAGGCTCTGGATTGTAACCGTGCGAGACGCTAACACTTTTTCAGTTATGAGTGCCAACAACTTTCCTTCTTGCTGCTGGCTGGGTGCTTCCAACTGAAAGGATGGATATTAATGCAAACCTTCCAGCATTTACTGAGGGTCCAGGGTAGGCACACACAAAAATATTTGTCAATTTGTTGATAGTTGTTTTGTAGCTTTGTCTAGGGTGGTTAAGTGGAATGTTTTGTTTTTTTCCTTTAAAACATTGTTATGTGGTAAAATATACATAATGTTCACCATTTTAATCATTTTTAAGTGTAGAGTTCAGTGGCATAAAGTACACGTATATTGTTGTACAACCATCACCACTATGCATTTCCAGAACTTTTTCATCTTCCCAGACAAAAACTCTGTACCCCATTCTTCCCTCTCCCCACCTCCTAGTAACCACTATTTTACCTTTTGTATCTATGAATTTGACTACTTTAGGTACCTTATATAAGTGGAATTTCACAATATTGTTATTTTTGTTACTGGCTTATTGTACTTAGCATAATGTTCTCAAGGTTCGTTCATGTTGTAGCATGTGTCAGAATCTCCTTTTCGAAGGCTGAATAACATTCCAGTGTACGGATAGACCACATTTTGTTTATCCATTCATTCACTGATGGACATGGGTTGATTCCACTCTATAGTAAATAATGTTGTTATGAACATGGGTGTACAAATATATGTTCAAGTACCAGCTTTTAATTCCCATAGGCCTATAACCCAGAAATGGAATTGCTGTATCATGTGATAATTCTGTTTAACTTTTTAAGGAATTATCATGTTTTCCACAGCAGTGGCACCATTCTACATTACCACGAACAGTGCACCAGGGTTCCAGTGTCTCTATATCCTAGTTACTTTCCATTTCTTGGAAAATATTTAAAGATGGAACTGTGGTAATGCTCGGAATAGAACATATTCCATTAACCCATCTGGATAAGAAAATTGTTGAGTTAATGAAACATTAAAGCTAGAAGCTTCAGCCTGAAATAGTTCTTCATGTGCTCTTGGCAGCACCACATCTTTATAGACTCCTATTCTATCAAATATATCTCAGTATCAGGGAGCAAAATGTCTGTTCTGGAGTTACTGGCCACTCCCACTTTCCAAAGGAAGGGAGAGGGAGAGGCCAGGCACATTTTTATTTGTGGATAGCCAGTTTCCTCACACCCCCACATCCACCGGTTTTGGCTTTTTCAATACGAAGTTGCTTTTTATCTAGCCCAGGACACTCTTAGGGAGTACAATGAAACTGCAACGTAGTCATGCATTCACAGTGCATTCCCAATTAGATATGTCAACAGCTGTTGCCTTTTTAAAGATCTCCCCTTTCCCGCCTGCCCCTGGCTGCAGCCTTTCCACTTGAGCCCTTAGGAAAAGATGACGGGCGCATGAAACACAAGAGGCGGGAACAGGCTGTCATTTTGTAAAGGCTTTATTTCTACTTCATCATTGTCTCATACAGACTCTGAGGCACCATCCTTTGTTTCAATTTGGTATCCTCATGATTTTTGTAGTATTTTTTCCTTAAACAGAAAATTTTGAGTAAACACTGCATATTGCCAGTTAATCTTCCAACAATAACTTAAAAATGTCATTGCTGTTGTATCATCAATGCAATAAGACAACAAAAATACAGTACGAGGGATTTCACAATGTATCACAGTGGGACAGACGACTCACACTTAGGCGATGGTAAGACCACAATAGCAGTATGTACATGCACCCCAGTGCTTCGAACCCGAAGACGTGCAAGTAGAGTAGAATATGTGGATTATACAGAGAATTTGGTGAGCCCAGCTAAGGACTCTGTACCGTTTCCAAAATGCTGACATGTATCCCCTCCAGTACATAGGATATCTGTCTTGTCTACTGGCTTCATGGCTTTTTCACTATATAGAAAGTTCACTGAATCAGACAGTCTGAACATTTCAAAAATTGTGAAAAACCAAAAACACTGACAAAATAAAATTAACTGAAAACACTCTAATTCAACGTGGAAATAAACCAAAATAAATGTAACAGTGCAAATTTAACAGAGAGGCAGTCAGTATTGAGACGGTGTTCAGAATCTCTTAAAACGTACATCTTTAAAACTTTTATTTTTTAAATTTATATCTTATTTACCTTTTTTGTTTAATATATTGTGTGTAAAAAAGATGGAGACAAAAATAGTTTTCTGAGCTATGAAAAAAATTAAGTTATTACAGGCACATTTACTGTTTCATTCTAGAAACATCTCAGGTTCACAGGTTGAACATTCAGCAGCTGTTTTTTTAAAAACATTCTTTGACCTTGGGAAAACCGGATCTCTCCTTAGGGGTGGAGTTTGGTTGATGATGATGGTGTGGTTATGCAAATTACAGTGAATTATTCCGTGATAATCCATGCAAACTTGCATCACGTCACAGCTGTAGCTTCTCCCCAGGCAGTTCTTCATCACCAAGCTCCTCCAAGGAGGTCGGGTCTCCGTGTGACTGAGCCGGTGAGACAGTGGGGGAATATGGGGCCCAACGGGATGGAGGGCGACGGTTTGCTGGTCTCTCGGGCCTGGAGAAGCAGGGTTCTAGGGATGGAGCTAGTGCGGAACAAGGTAGTTCCTTCAAAGCCGGAAAGAGAAAGACAGGGTTACTCAGACTGCCAGTTCCTCCAGGGGATGATATACCCCAAACACACTTCTCGACAGACTCAAGTTAAATGCAATAGACCAGGGGCAACTTCTGAATGTTAATTTATATTCTGCTCATGGAGAATAACTTAAAATGATAAGTAAAGAATTCAACACGAATGATCAGTGACGACAGTAATGTGAAATTTTCAAATTAGGATCAAAAACGGCAATGGCATGAGATGGGTATGTTTACAGAGCACCTTCAGACCTGCGCTGGAGCATATGGAAGGTGGAGAGAGCCACAGGCCACGTGTGGTCTACACAGGCCACATGGTCATATTCCGACCCAGCTGATCCTATCATTTTGGCCCTCCTGAATGATGTTTTTAGCAACAGTGACAGGTCCTAAGAGATCAGTCTCCCTATGCCTTGGTCTTTTGGGGGGCATGAAGAAACCTATGATTTCATCCAGCTGTGTTAGCAATGAGACTCACCTTAAACTCTGCTACTGTTTATTCCAAAACGACTGGCAGTAGGTTAAACAAATTCCCACAACATGGAAAAAATGCCACAGGCAGAAATTTTAATTTAGGTCTAGTTTTCTTTAATGACTCTTCCTTGCAATGGCATTTTAAAAAGGGCAATCAGAGTGCGCTTGTGCTTTTGTGTTGCATACATCCCACACCGTCTGAGAACAGATAATGCAAGACACACTCAACCATGCTACAAATCACCTATAATACTTCTCAAGGGCCACTGCTCATTTTTTGGTTTTAAAAAATGTTTAGCTACTTGTCCTCAGTCTATACAATAGGAAAAAAGGACACTCAAACCTGGAATTTGCTGGCACAGAGAAATGTGAAAAGCTGTAGCATGGGGAAATGATGATTTCTACAGGGTAGAACTGCCCAAATGACACTCAGACAACAAAAAGCTGAGATGGTAAACCACTGCAATGAAGGATGACACAGAGCAAAGATCCTCAGAGTCAGTCAGGAAGTAGATGAGAGGATTTAAAGAGAGGTGACAAGCAATTGCAAAGACCAGAATGAGGAATGTTTAGTCAGCGGAGCAGGGAGCAACGGCAGGGAGGAGATAGCCGCTGTGTTGAAGGACAATGTGACAAACAATGTGACCAGGGAGGAAGAAGATGGAAGGCAGAACACGTGATGATTCTGAAGAGTGATGGAGTGAGGTGGCTGCCTCCCTGTAGAGTCAGCAGAAAAAGAGCATTAACACTGCAGACTACTTCTTAATGTTCCCTGCCTCTTTTGTGGTTGGCACTTTATATGACAACAGGGAAGCCTTCATCAGCAAAGCACTTATGCTAATAACCATGACAACCAGAGGCACCTCATCTGTGAAAACACCGTCAGCACTTGAAACAGCTGAAATGTGAACTAACACAGCGGTGAGCTCTGTCCTCACCGCACCTCAGCCCAGGGTGTGAGGGAACATATGGTTTGGGAAATCTGCTACTGTTTTTTGTCTTGTGGTGTCACTGCTCCTGGTATTGTAAGGTGTGTGTGTGCGCAAGTGAGGCTGCTTCTATGTGTCTATTCAATACCATGCAGCCCATTTCCACCTGGCTGATGCTGGATGAGAATGGGCTTTCCATTACTTTTGTGCCACCTCTTCACTAGCATCTGTTCGTCTCCTCTAGGAAGAAATGTTGAGACCATGAGTTCAAGGAAAAACACTTTTTCTTTAGTAACACACCAGCACACGTAAGCAAATAGTGCTGTCCTTTTCTGACAAGCCACTGCAGTGTGCGATTGGAGCACCTATTTAGTCTTTGAGAGCCAACTGTATTTTGGTACTCAGCACTTTGAGTTAAGACCAGTAGATGAGGTGGGTGATTGACCATATCCTTGATCAAAAACAAGGTTGGTATTTTCTCATGTGCCTCAATTTAGGTTCTGAAGGCAATTTGTGAGAATACTTTTTTGGAGCAGGAATGGTTTTATTGTTTATTCAATCAACAGATATTTATTGAGCACCTACTAGTTCACCTACAATGTTTGGAAGGACAAGATGCATTTGCTTTTATTCTTTCTGCTGTGGTTAGAAAAAAGAGAGGCGCCTCATCGCATTATGGTCACACCTCATTACAGCATGTGGTAGTGCACACATGCTACCAAATACTGGTTGCAGGTCCTGGCTGACTGGCAAAATGCTTGGCTCTGGTAGTCTGTGCCAGAGACAGTCCCCTCTCCTGGTCAATGTCCCTTTACCCCTCTGAAAGCATACTGGCTGCAAACTGCACAAGGAAGCGGAAATCTCGGCAGGATCTCTATAACTTGAAAGTCTTTCTTTACATGGAGCCGTCAGGACTCGGCAAGTGGGATTATCCAGGCGGCCCCCGGACCAGTGCTGGCAGCTGCCACTAGGGAGCAGATCGATCTGGGATGATTCTGCCTTGTTTCTTAGTGTCAGATGCCAACCCCAAGTTACACAAATGACCTCTTCAGAATGTTTGGAAAGAAGGAAGAAAGCACTTACGGCATGAGGCAGGCAGGGCTAGAGTCCCCAGGGGGCAGTTAGTAAGACAGTTTGGTTCTGTACAGAACAGACAGAAAGAAAAGAAAAGCAAGTAGGTTGGAAAGTATTTTTTAAAAAAGAACAGTAAAGACTTAACGTCTATAAGCAGGGTGCCAGCTCCAGGGACAGGTGTTGGAACTGTGGGGTCCCACAGAAGCGGCATGTGCACACAGATCTCTCCTCTGCCTCAGTCCAGAGGAAGGAGGGACCCTCACTGCAGAACAGCAACAGGCCTCTCCCTGCTGGTTTCTATTTCTCCCTGAGTAGCTCTTTGGTTTTTAACATTTCAAACACCTTTTGGCACACGGAGAGATGGAAGTCACAGGACTCTTGTATTTGAAACAGAGAGCATAGAACAGCCAGATTTGATATAGTTACAATGATCAAACAACCGCTGCCCATACCAAAAATTTCCCCTCTCAATTTCCACTTAGACACAGGAGGAAAGAACAGCATTATATTTCCAGATCATTCTCATTCTCTTCACACCAGAACTCCTTCTTGCAGCTTCTCTCTGCATTACTGCATTGGTGCTATGGCTTCAAGAGAAACAGAGTAAGTAGCTTGCAAGGTGAGAGTGAGGGGAGAAAGGGAGCTTTCCTGTTATGCACAGTCCTAGCCAGGTTCCCTGTGTCACCAATGTCTACGTTTCCCACTGAACATTCAGGGCTAGAGGCCACACAAGGTGCTCAGAGCAGGTCGGGAAATCAGATTTAGTTCTAGTGACTTTGGAATGAAAACCTAGAACTACTGCATAATTTATGGAGTGATTAGAAGGGCTCTCCAATGGGCCTAATACAGTAAATCAATTCAGACAAGGAATAATTATATGGGAATCTAGAACAAGCAGATCCAACAAAAAAAGGGAAAAAAAAGAACCCATGACATTTGAACAGTGCCAGGGAGTGCTCCATGCAGGTTCTGAACCCCTGAAACTGTGCTATGCTTTCCTCAAAGTCGCAAATTGTGTCTCGTGGTAGCAAACACACTAAGTAAGAAGGAAATCTAAATAGACACTTTAGAAAGGACCAAAGGGGGCAGTGTACAGCTTTGTACTGATAAAACCATGTTCAGGCCTTAGAGCTGTGCTTCAGTCATTACATCATTTTCTTTATATCACCATAGATTGCTTGGAGCATTCACTGTTAGTAACAAAGCATTTTTTGGTTCCTAAAATTTAATTCCTATTTAGTCTGTAATATAAATGGGCACTACAGACACAGCCAGGTAATGCTTTGGACAAAGCCCTGATTTCAGCTGATTGCTCCAGAGCCCTGGAAAGGCAGGGCCTTCACACAAATAGACCCTCCGCCGCAGAAACTCACTTACCTGAGGGCTCCGGAGGGATGGGCATAACAGAAGCCCGCAGAAGAGCCCATCTGTCACCTGAGAACACTCAATCATGGGATTTGTCCTTTTCAGAGCATGTAAACCACTCAATCACAGACTCGCATCTTCAGAACACGTGGGCCATGCTGTCAAGTTAGGTTGAACCACATGGCATCGACGCTTCCGTAGGTCACTGGCAACTTCACATGGTCTAGTCCAGATTTAAACTTTGTATTTTGAGTTAAATACCCTTGGTGGGTTAGACTGGGAACCTGACTCTCATTGCTCCCACTGTGGGAAATGTGGGGCAGAAGGTGGAATTACATCTTCCTCTTCTCCTCACTTGTGAAGTCCATGGTGGGTGGGAAAGCAGGGGCAGCTCAGGGAGTGCTCCTCCTTTTCTCTGACCCTTGTCATCTGCTTGGGCTGCCCTTGGAGAATGCGTGTGGGTATCTGGATCCCACTGGTGTGGACTTTGTCCATCTGGGCTACTGGTGGGTCAGGGCTCATTCTCAAGTCTACACGTGGGATCACTCCTGAACAGTGACTGACCAAGGGCTGGCTGGGGACCATGTCCTCAGCACCATGTGAACAGTGAGGCCAGTATCACCCCCCACATTATCATTGGGCACTTATTATTATTATTTTTTTGGTCATTCTTGAAGTGGAAATGGGGACTGTCTTTTAAAGTGGTATGGTACAACTACACCATGTGTGGATATGCAGCAGAACAGAATTCAAGGTTGACTGATTTGAGAATAATGTTAAGGGGGGATATAGAAATAATCACATAATAATAATGTGATAATACGTGAGGTCATATGCAATGTGATAATATGTGATGTGTGAGGGAAATAATAACAATCACATTGTATGGAGGCAAGATTTCAATTGTATCTATTTGCCTCACTTGGTTTTATTGTTAGGGGGATTCATGGACAAAGAGATAGTACATGATTTGTGAGATGTAAGACTACTACTTTGCACTGAAGCCAACACTGGAATCCAGCTGTTCTTGTAGTTCCTCATGAGAGATGTTCTAGAATCCATACTCTCAAACCCTCTCCAGCATACCTCTTGTGTTGTCACACAGAAAGATCTGGAGCACGCAGAAAGCCCTGACACAACTCTTACATACTTCACACATACATTCCTAGGACATAAATTCATCTAGAAAGGTCAAATTATGACTCCAAGTGAAAAGCCCAGATAAACACATGAGCATCAATCACTTAGAGTAGAGAAGGTTTGTGTCTCTGCCTATTCCATTCTCCTATAAACCTGGTATCTCCCCAGATCACAAGAACATATTATGGACCAGGATTCTTGAAATCAGGATTCTTGACCTAGGACAATCCCAGGTTCAAACTTGTTTTCCCAAAATTTAAATGGAAGAGCTGGTAGAAGAGGGTGTGGAATACTCAACCTTCATTACCTCAATGGACCCTGATTCAGCTTTGGCTGTTTCTCCCATGTGGCTGTCACTGTTGAGACTTGGGAGGCCCTGGGGGGCCTGCCTCCTCTCCTCCTTTAAGGCATGCTCCAACAGCTTCTTGTTGAGGATTCGGGCTACATTCTCTGTGAGCGTGTAGCCAGGGGGAGCAGATAAGTCCTGCCTCACAGGTGTGTCCTCTCCCCCTTCCTCCCTACACGTCTCTGAGCCAACCCCAATGGGGCTGGGTGACCGTCCCCGGGAACTGGGGCCAGTGTCCTGGCCTGGACCCAGCTCTGGCCGGGGTTCTGCCGAGCGAGACCGACTCCCAGCCCGCATCCCCTTCTGGAAGGGGTCCTGCACCACGGGGCTGTGGTCGATGATGTTGAAGAGGCTGGAGAGGCCGTCATTGATGGCGGTGTGCACAGGGCTCTCGCGCGTGGTGGTGGAACGGGCCCAGGCTGACTCGCTGCACCCCTTCTGGGCCAGCCCTGGGGAGGTCCTGTTATTTGGCTGGTCAGCTTTGGAGAGGGGCTTCCTCTGCAGCTTGGGAGACCCATACTTAGGGGAGCAGCATGTGCGTTCAAACTTGGCCTGCACCTTCTCAATGGCGGGGGCCACCTGCCTGCTCCTAAGGCCACGGGATGGAGACGATGCGGGCGTGGCACCACCCCCCGCCTTTGGTGTGAGACACTTGTGGGGGCTGCTGGTGATGGCACTGCTACGCAGGGCTTCGGTCTGCAGGCCGACGCTGATAGTCTGGACAGTCTGCGTCCCAGTCGTCCGGGACCCATTGGTCTGACAGGCCATGTCCTTGACCGGGGGTTCAGGGGAACTAGAGCAGATGGCACTCCTGACGGAGAAGGCCACCTCCTTCATATCGTCACTCATGTTCTTGGACAACTCCAAGCTGTGCAGTGGGGAGGTGAAACCCAGGGGGGTGCATAGAGCACTATCGAGGGGGCGCAGCCCTCCCTCCCCATAGTCTCGGGGGTGCCTGGAGGGGCCACAAGGCCACCTGCTAAGCATGTGTTCTGAGGGGCCTCCTTTTGTGTCTCCTGTGCCCCCTCTGGCTCTGTTTGCAGAAAACGGGCCCTCAGGCTCCGGCCGGCCCGAGCCCTCACCGCCCGCCACCACGATACTGTCCAGCCTGCGGATCGCAGGCGGGCTGTGCAGCACCCGCACCCCTGTCGGCTCAGTGCGAACGTGGCTGCGCAGGGGCTGCTTCTGGCAGTGCTCTGGGCTGGTCATGGTGTCCGTGGTCATGGTGATGCTCGTGGTGAGGTACCAGGAGGAATCAGGGAAAGGCTCGGCACTGGCATCGCTCCCTGCCTGCGCCCCCTCAGTCCTGTCTGCCCAGGGGCCCGGGGGCTTCTCATCCCAGCTCTTGCCGTTGTACTCCTCAATGTACTTCAGGTCATCAGGAGACAGGGGTGGAGTGACATCCTCCTTGCTGCTGGCAGCAGGCAGGCCTTTCTCCGGCAGGAAGGGAGAGACGTCCATCAAGCGCTGGAACTCAGACATGGAGGACACAGACACTGCCCTGGGGAAAGTGGGAGAAAAGACAGTGTCAGCTGCCCATTAACCAGACAGCCCGCCGATCTGCGAACCCCTGACCCAGCGCAACACGTGTCCTGCCCACACAAGAAGTGTCTGTGTCAGTCTCCACCTGAACTGTTAGAACACTTTCCAGTTGCTTGACGTTCTCTACTTCTGAGCTGACTCTGTGGATGTTTAATGGATGTTTCATTGCTCTAGAATTGTTCCAGGGGCTTTGAATTGGTCAGAATATAATACAGCCAACCCTCAAACACTGTCGGAATAAGTGGAAAGGTGGGGCTACCAGGCAGTCACAGCTAAGCTCTAGACCTACTTTGGATGGTTTTGTTTTAGCCTATGGTGCTCCACAGGAAGAAGGGAAACCCAGCTGTGGCCTGGCCTCTCCATCTACTGACCAGTGCCTTCAATTCCATCTGGCCCTGCCCAAATCCACCAATGGGGCTCAGCTCTCCTTTTCCCTCTCTTTATAGTCAAGGTTTCTCTTTGTTCTCGCTCCTCCTGTGTTCCCGGACAAGAGGAAGACTTCCGTAGCACACATGTACACAATGAAGGGTGATGACAGGTGAGCTAAAGCAACAGCCAGTTTGGGTAAGCTGCTGCCTGATAGACGTGGATTTGGATATAGATTCCTCAACCTATTAGCACTTTAACTTGATATGTTTCTATTTGACATGAATTTACTACCTCCTGTAGGGGTGGGCAGGCTGGGGATTCTGACATGCTAAGACAGGAAGTTTACTGGAGTGCTCGGGCAGCTTGTCAGCCCACCCAGGGCAAAGAAGCAGTGGTCAGGAAGGAGGCTTGCGGCTGGCCATGCCTGGCGGTTCAGGCCCTGGACCCGCTGGCCTGGAATCCCTCCAGATAGGGTGTCGGGGAGGTGAGGTGTATGCAGACTCACTGTCTCTGCAACGAGACCACCTTCTCATAGGACATATTAATATCTTCCCACCCCCCAAACACAGGCTTGAGAATACCTAGGGTTCTAGACCAGCCCAGACCCTGCTGAAGGGGTCCCAGATGGAGTCCATGGGCCACTCCACCATAGGACCCATTAATGATGGTGAGGCCAGAATTGGGGGTCTGTGTATCACATGGACTGGCCCACAGAACCAGCAAAGCTCTGTTTGTCTTTGCCCTCACCCCAGGGCACATCCTCTCGTGGTGGTTGTCACACTGGGGTAAAAGAGCAGGCTACAAATGCCATGGGGCATCCCACCTTGTTAGTTCTCACTAGAGGCGAAAGTCAGTGGTACTTTTTTGTTGTTGTTAGAAATAAGCTGCAAACTGTCCAGTGGCCACCTGAATAACAGAAAGCTGGCTATCACCAGTGCTGGAAATAAACGGATAGGTCAATTTGTCACTAGGTCTTAAGCTTTCCAACAAGAGTGATTTTTCCTCTTCTTGTCTCTGGTCCAGTCAAGGAATTGCTGAAGTAACAATGAGCTTCACAACACTGTTTACTGGGGGCTGCAAGTGCTCTGCAGATACCGAAGCCCTGAGCCTTCCACACTGTCTGTATGTAGCTCATCTAACCCCGGCTTCTGCTCATAGAGGATCTACTCACAGAGTTAAATCAGTGGCATCTGTGTGGGGACTTTTGCCTTCAGAGTTTGGATGGATATAGTGGAACAGAGACAATGTGGACAGAGAAAGGAAACACATCAACCTTAGCAGCATCCGAAGTGAAACAGAACTACAAAAACCAGGATGCATTTGAAACATGTGTGGGTACATCAAGATACATATAAGAAAGTAGGGAGAGAACACACGAAACTGCATGAAGCTAGAAGGAAAAGGAAATGATGGGGAGGACACATGTACTTTCTTACTTTGGACATTTTGATATTGTTTAAATTTTACAACCATGGATTACTTTTGAAATTAACAGAAGCAATTAAGATAATAAACAGCTGTAGCTACAGTGCATGGAGTAGCTCTGCTAAGAAAGGAAGAAAAGCGGAGGACATAATGATAGCTAAACTTTGCTTGCTGCTTATTCTGTGCAGTCATTGCTTTACGTGTATTAATACATGTAGGTGGTAAACAAAAACCCTAAATACCTCCTGTGTACAGATGAGGAAACTTATGCACAAATCAGTAACATAACTCACCCAGTCACATGGCTAGTAAGAGGCAAAAATGGATTTGTACCCAGCCCATTTGCCTCTTGAGCCCAAGCTCTCAAGTGCTGTCCTGTACAGTCTGAGAATGACCAGACAAGACAGAGCTTGAAGGACAGAAATGTACCATAGGCAATTCTAGGTTTTGGGTGAATCTGATAAAGGGCAAAATGGGAAGGAGAGGGTAATTCACGTACTCAAAGTTCATAGAAAAACCAGGGATAAGGAGATCTGAAAATATCAAATGGGCCAGAGGAGAAATTTTATGTATGTAGTGGAAATAGTACATATTCATCTATAAAGAAAAAGGCTGTGTGTGGGGGTCGGGGGAGGAGGGTATGGGAAATCTCTGTACTTACCTCTCAGTTGTGTATTTTTAATGTTTAAATTTAAATAAATTTGCTTATATGTGTCTTTTTAGAAACGTCCCGTCATACAGATGACCTAAAATATATGATTACTAACATCGACGACATCAAGTACTTTATATCTACTTCAAGGATTGTTTCTGGGAAATATTTTAATAAATCCTCTAGTAGAGCTTTTAAATGTACAGTATATAAAATGTCTCACAGCCTATCAAGACGGAGTTTTTTCAGACTTTACGTTAGAAGAGAGGGGTTTCCATGGACTTTCCAGAAACCAAAAAACCATTTAAGACAATTATTCCTTTATATACACAACACACAACTACAACTGCAAAGTTCTTACCTTAACACTAATACACACATGAACACCGCATGTCTATGGAGTTTTTGTTGCTAATTTTGGAAAATACCATATTTATGAAATAAAAATAATAAAGCAACTACTTATTCAGAAGTCTTACTTGAAGAAGTCATTTTGAAGAGTGTTACAATAGACCGCCATGACAAAAAGGATTTTATTTCAGGTGTCTACTATTGTTCTCATCAATCTTACTTACCTTTGAAGATTTCCCTTGTGATTTTCTTCTTCCTATAAGAAGAAACAAGTTTCTCTGAGTCAGTTAATATTGGTTGTTTATGGAGCCTTTAGTGTGCAAGTGATTTGTTTTGCACTCCTGCCCTGGGAAAACACTATTGAAAATGTACTTGGAGCCTAGTTTTGGTTCCGAGTGCTACTGCCTTTCACCCCTTTGAAGTACAATAATAAAACCAGAATCCACAGTGTGATGACGGGTTGGAGCTTCTGCAGTCCAGGGAGGAGCCCATAGGAATGAGAAAAACTGGCTATAAACTTTGTCATGGAAGAAGAGGCTTCCTCAAAGGACTTTGCTGACTGCATGAATTTCAAACCTGGCTTTGTAATGACCTGGATGTCATGTGTGTATGGTGGTGGTGGGGAGGGGGGGACAGAAAGGAGGTGGGAGAAGGAAAGATGAGGGTGACCGACTGAGTTAGCAGGCTGATGTCCCTTGGTCTAAGCCTCGCTTATAGAGGTTGGTGTGACATCCTTAGGCTTGAGCGCTTTCTTGGTTTTAAACATTGCCATTTGGAATCAGAGATCAAGTTACAGTGACTTCTGCTTATGAGGAATGACAACTAAGCTGGCAGAGAACAACATGAACACAGGTTGTCTTGAGAAAACACCCACACGCTGACATGGTCTTGAAGAAGGAGAAAGGATCCTTGCAAGTTCTTGGCGGTAACAGAAATGTATTCGTCAGTACAGTAAACAGCCTGGTGAGCTTCCACTTAGTGAGCTTGGCCAAGTCTCTGCCATGCAGGTCAGTGTGGGGTCCAGGCCACTGCAGAGCTGGCACCAATCGTCTCCTGATCCCTGGCTGCCTTCTCTCTGCTGTGAAACTGGATCATGTGAGATTGACAACAGATCCAACAGGGTGGCATATTGGCGATGTCACATCAACTGGGTACAAATCGCTAAAGAGAGGGCACCAAACCTTGCTGGCACATGACTGAAGGTTGGTGCAAATAGCAGTTTAAAAGGTTAAAAATAATTGCGAAAACTGCAGTTACTTTTGCACCAACCTAATATAATTTCCCTACATTTCAACACTATTTAGCGCGAACTCTTCTAAGTCTATTAAGTACTCAGGACAGGTTAAACGACAGGTATAGCAACTGTTAAATTAACTCACAGATAATTATGCTTAAAATCCATTTTTAAACCGTGCTTTTAAAAAGGACATAACCAGAAAAACCTAATGCTGTGCTATGGAAATTTCAGCACAGAGTTTGGCTCACCTATTTGCTGATCTAATTTATATATTGTTAATACACGTTGGGTTTTTTTCCCTTTCACAGAATGAGTTATTTATGGTATGTCATTGTTTGGTGACATTCGTTCCTTGCAAATGTGAGGTACTTTCTATAAAACTGAATTTTTTGTTGTTATTAGTAAGTTTTCTAGGGTCAGAGAAGACTGTGTTATGATTGTTTAAAAAGTTGAAGATCTACACTTCCTAGAATGATGTTTCCTCCTGTGTGTTTCACTGGATGTGCCCATTTGTGAGACCTTTCTGTTTACACAGGACACGAGCCCTGTATTTCCAAACCCAAGAAAAGGTGGCAAAGTGAAATTGACTGCAGCACATGCTAGGAGTTTGGGGTCAGACCACCAAGCAAAGCTCTTAGCATTGTGACGGTTTCATTTTTACTCAACCTTGCTCTACACCTACCCTGGAGCTTACCAAACACATGTCTCGATTTCCCAACAACCCATTGGTTCTGTAGTAATTAACTGGACCCAAAAACCCAGGCCGACCTCAGGGAGGCAGTTCCTGAACTCCCTCTGGGGTTCATGGGCCGGAGGCTCCTCTGGCTCATCATCCAGAGACAGGGCGTCCAAGTAGAGGTTCTCCCGGGCTGAGCACCTGTCCGATTCCTTCAGCTTGGACAGCGGTCGGTCTGCAAATGGGGTGGAGTCTGCGTCCGCGGAGGGCCACATCCCCACTGGATGGAGCACTCGGGGGCTTCCAGGGAGGGCAAAAGGGTGAGTATTGTCTTCGTTTTGATCACAGAGGAAACTGCCACCTCTCCGAGGACTGTTTTCTTTCTGTAACTTAAGGGTTTTAAAAATGAAAACAATTTTTTGTTACTCTCCTAAGACCACTCTCCACAATTTATAATTACAGATGGATTCATCTATAATTCCACAGCTCACATCTCAAAGAAGTAAATGTTCTTAAAATTCTGACCTTAAATTCAAAATGTAACCCAACATTAAAAATGTGATGTTTTTCTTTTTTACTCACAATTTTATCTGGACTGAAAATATGCATTAACCAGACACAAGCCAACTCCTTCTGACGAAAATCTGTATGTTATTGTATATAATTTTGAGTTCTCTACTCACATAAAAGTATACATTGTTAAATGACATACTTAGAACTCTCTTTTGTAATTACCTTCAGAACTTAAGGAACACTCAATGGAAAACCATCAGTGACAGCAAACTTCTAAGGGTGAATTTAATTTTCCTAACCAGCAGAGTTTCATAATTCCACAGCACTAATTCCAGAGCACTAATTCCAAATCATGTGGAATGGGCCCTATGTATAACCTGAGTGATCAAACTAGGTTATAATCACTGGGTGTCAAAAACAACTTATAGTTTGCTTGAGATGATTAAAACTTTACTATAAAGGTAATTAAAGATCTGATATGACTGAAAACACACACACACACACACTTTATTTTTGCCTGACTTAAGCTCAAGAAGTGTTGGTGTTAGGAAGACCTGAATTGGAAACATTGTTTCATGGCTTGCTGGTTTGCTAGCAGGTGTAAAGTCCATAACTCTTCTCAACTCAGTCTCCTCACCTGTAAATGGGGATAGCACACCTCTCTTCTAGGTTGAAGGGGTGCTACAGGGGCTGGACATATTGTGAAGCTCATTGTTTGTCAGTGAAACTACCACTGACTTCCCTCTGGCCTGCCTGATTCCAGGACACACTGATAACCATTTTGCTTATATACACCACAGAACCACATGGAGGCCCTTCAGGAAGGGAGCCAACGGACAGGCAGGGAATGGTGTGAGAGCAGACTCTTGCTCGTTAAGAAGCCCAAGTGGACGGCTTTCCCTAGGTCTCCCGAGCTTTCCTCACTGCCTCCCTATCAAAACATGCACAGAAAGCACAATTGAGAGAGAGCTGAGGATATCTGCACCTATATATCCTAATGGGGTCTTCAATGGATGACATGCTCATGCACTCTACACATTGGTTGCTCTTTTGAATAAGTAAATTATTGGAATGACTAAAGTGACATTTGGATTTGCCCTGAAGGGGTAGCAGAAGAAAGATTTTTAAACCTCAAGTTCTGGGATGGTGTCAGGAAGTTCTAAAACTCCCTTGGAAGCACACTAGTTTATTTTTTAACAAAGCATCTTTCATAAACAATACCTTTGTGTCCCAATTTAAATCATTCACAAACTGGATATAAGTGTAGTCTGTGTATCAGGAACAAAGCCACGTGAAATAATGGGGATAAAAGACTTTAACTCATTTTTCAGTAATTTCTGAGGTGGTGGAACCAAAGTATCAGAGTATTATCTTCATTTTACGAGAAAGATGGAGATTCAAGCAGCCAGAGCTTCAATGTTTGAGTTTGAGGCAGGATCACAGTTGAATTAGAGAACAAGCAAGTCACTCTGGATTTTAGCTCCGCCCTCTCTTCTCTTTATCCCTCCCTCCCCATGACAGTTCTTTACAGTTCTCTTAAAGATGCTACATGCTTTCTTTAAAAAAGAAAAAGAAAAAGAAATGCTTTTTATTATGTTCATCTAATGCATGTTAGCACAATTTAGTTTCAACACATGATCATCTCCGAGCTATTTTGGGCAAGGAATTAAAATGCGAAGATCACATCTGAAACAGTAAACGTGCACTGAGGGTGTGTGTGAAGAGGGGGAAGAATGATGAAAGAGGAGTGTGATGAACAAGCAGGTTCTAACTCAGTAAAGTGGGATTTCAAAAATAAACCCCCACAGCCAGGAGCAATGTACACTAAAGCTGGTAAGTGTTAGGTTTCCTAAAAATGAACTGGAAGGGTTTTAGCTGGAGGTATCTGCTGCTAAGATGCCTCTGGGGTGTTGTAATAGAATAATGGGTCCTTAAAAGGATAGGGTTTCCTAGGAGAATCATTTCAAACCAGGCATCAGCAATTACTGTGCTTAGAATCCTGCAGCAGAACAACTTGTAATGCAAATAGAAAACTTAAAAGATTTGCATTTCAAATAATACAGGAAACAATAAACCCTCAAGAGTGTCACCTTATCTGAACTGGTCAAAAGAAAAAAGGTCACTTTGTGAACAGGTTTTAAAAGAATGGCCTTTGTATAGTAGAGGCAATTGATCTAAGGACGTTACTGGAAGGAGAATGGAATGATACAGGAACTTTCTTTCAGCTCTTTAGAGCTGCAAGTACTATCATCTATACGTTAACTGGGAATTTAACAATTCTAAGGAGAAATTTAGTGTGACTCCATAAAAGTTAACTATGACCCAATCAAATTTGGATTGAGACAAGAGATGCTGATAAGATAGATGATATGTGTTATATGACCTCAACCACACTCCCACAGTCATTCATCATATAAAATGCCTCACGTGGCACAGAAATTGTGTAGGAATTCAATGACACGACAAGTATGAAGCATGTGTTCTGAAAGTGGAAAATGGATTTAGTGTTACTTCTTTCACCATCTGTATTAGGTTGTCATACTAAGGTAGACACATATCAAGAGTATACATTATTAAGAATGTTCACCTATAATTCTTGTTTATCTGTGGAATGTGTAACTAAAAGTTAAATAAGTGAGCAACCCACTAACTGATAAACAATATTTCTATACACACATACACATTTTAGCCAATTTGCTCTTTCACAGAGAATGCCTATAACTGCTTTACCTAATTTTCAGGATAGGGCACTGAGATTTATAAAATCCTCTTTTAAAATCTTGAATATTTTGGGGAAAAGGCCAGATTTACTTTTGAAAGCCACCATTACATATCTGAAGCATCATTCACTGGCAACAAATCCTCTTCTAAAAACAGCAGTGAAATCATTGTACAAAGCCTGTGGGATACACACGCACAGATTTCAGGAACAGATGAATGCCTGGAATTCATTCTGCTCAAAGATGTTAACCTGGAGGACTGAATTCTGGGGCTGTCACTTTGGTGGCATTGTTGCAGAAATGGGGTTCAGCTCCTTCCCCCTCTTTTCTTTCAAAACTATGGAGGCAACTGTTCATCCCTCAGTCTTCAACTCTTCGAAAGATGAATATCATTGGATGTCTTACCAATTTTCTCTTTACTAGAAAATCCTCATTTTCAAAAGGAAAAAAACACAAACAAACAAAAAACTAAAAGACTTGCTTAATTTATATCCAAGGTATATCTTCCAAAATGAAGTTGTGACAAGACCAACAAGCCTATGGCTAACAGGCAAAGGGGAACCAAAAGGACATAGATCATGATGGCATTGCTGGGGTACGGGAGGGACAGACAAACTGAGATCCTGGAGGGAAGCTGGCCAAGAGGGAACCTCCCTGGTAACAAGGTGCCTAGAGTTACCGTGATACTGTGATACTGGTTAGCTAAAGTTGGATATAATAAATCTGTCACCATTTCATAAGAATACATCATCGTTTGCCCCTACAGTATCCACTGAACAACGGATCACAGGCACACAGAGGATTTAACACAGAAGATTCTCCTCAACTCTGGTATTTCTCGGCCATATAGGAAGTGGGCAATTTTCCTTTGATAGATTTTAGGGAATTTTGAAATGAGCCATATCAAATATCAATACAGTGACTTAGTTATGTGAGTGTGAGTGTAATTCAGCCTAGGAAGAGCTTCAGCTCCTTTCTCTGCAGTGCACTTCCTTCTTCTCAATGCTTTCTGAGCAAAAAAGGCTCCAGGTCTCTTAGTTCATTCTCCCTCTCTCACTCCCCTAGGGTTTGCAGAAACTAACCTTTGCCTCTGTATCTGCATAACACAGGCACCATGTCTGAGGATAACGGAGCACATTTTTCAAAGGGCTCCCACATAAATGCAGGCAGTATGGGTATTTGTAACAGAGTAATGAGGTTATTTTCCCTGAACTCAGTTTCTTATTGATTAATACATTTCCTAGAGGCCTCATGAATTAATAAGTGTGACGGCTGAAAAAATAAAAGGTATGCATGCTATGTAAATATCTGGCCAGGGAGGAATTCTAAATCTTCATCAATTTAATGTGAAAATGTAATCTGTGCATCATTCAGGCAAAACCACAGCTATGTAAACTGCTAAATCTGACGCAATGCAGAGAATGATGATCTGGGCAGTAGAAAAACAACTCCCCTCATCTCCTGAATACATCTGAGTTTTTCAATGGTTTGTTTAGCTGAAGACAATGAGTTACCAGCTACCTCCCCTGACTATGGTTCTATCTAATTACAGCTCAGCAATATCCACAGCAGGTGCAAATAGCCTGACTTCTAACTTAATTCAGCAATTTCTTTACTAATGGACAAAAATTCCATTCAAGCTGGAGCAGTCACTGTGACCACGTCTTTAGTGGCAAACTTAAAAGTTAATTTGCTTTTTGGCAGAAATCACTTTACAAGACCTGAAATAACCTCATCTTTCAAGTTTAGTATTTAAATTCCTTTTAAAAGTTACCCCCCCACACACAGACACACAGCTCTGAACATATAACCACCACACGTAGAAACACACCGGGAAGCTACCTATAAACTTTGCAATGAAAAGATCTGTGTAATGGAAGGGCTGAGCCCAGGTCTCCAATATTAAAAATTCTAGGATTTCTTCCTTTTCCTCTGGAGGCCCATGAAACATCCTGAAGTAGTAAGGACCTCTAAGCAGCCCAATGTTTTTTTTCCCTCTAAGTCCTCTGATTTCCAGGTCAATTTAGCAGTCTCCACTCTCTTCCCTAGCCTCTGGAGTCCGAGTGCTTCCTTACCTGTTCTATTCTCCACAAGAGTTCCTTTTTTTGCTGCTCCCACTCCTGCCGATCTCTGTCCAGGCGGTCGAGAAGTTCTACCTTCTCCCGGTTCCAGTTCTTCTCATTGTGATGGATCTGCCACCGCAGGTCCATGACCAGGCCATGACTGTCAGCGAGGAGTTTCTGGTGTGTCTCCCTCTCCTTCTTGAATGCCCCTTTGCTGTCAGTGGTGGAGCCTGGTTCTCCCAAGTTTTTCTCGGTCTTCTCTTCCAGCTGTCAAGGAAAAAACAATTTAGGAACTTCATCCCTGCCAAGTCTTACATTAGCAGGTAAAGAAAAATCTCAGCGTACTAATGTATTATCCCTGGAAACATGTTTAAACCAAGATTTGACCAATCGCATAAATGAAACAATTTTCATTTTTAAAATCCCAATTATGCACACAGAATGTTAAGCTTCCCATACTCTGCTTCTCAGCTCCACTTCCCTACTCTGAGCCACCAACTCTTGCCTGTCCCTGTGTAGAGCTCTTTGAGGACAAGTACCTGTCTGTCCCTATAGCCTTAGCCCCCATATGAAACCAAGTGATGGGGCAGTGTTGGAACCTGGGCATCTACAACAAATATTTGTCAAACACCTAGGAGGTAACAAACAAACAAACAAACAAAAAAAACAAGCAAAAAAACAAAAACAAACACCCATCTAGACATATACTCAAACTGCCGAAAGCCAAAGAGGAATCCTTGGAGACAGAAAAAAACACCACATACAGAGGCACATAGACAGGAATGACAGAAGACCTCTCCTTGGAAACTATGCAACTCAGAAGACAACAGAGTGACATTGTTAAAGGGCTGATGGGGAAAACAGCAACCTTGATAGAATTCTACGCATCTTTTAAAAAATAAAGAAAAAAATATTTTTTCAACAAATAAAAATTGGAAAAAATATTCCAACCAGACATGCGCTTCAAGAAATGATAGACGTACTTTTCAGGCAGAAGGAATATGATACCAACAGACACTGATCTACACAACAAATCAAGAACACTGGAAACGGCATAAATAAATGCAAATATAAAACTCATTTTTCCTAGTTTTAATTGCTTCAAAAATCATTGAGTGTCTGAAGCAAAAACAGTTGCAATGTATTGTGTGTTTATAGAACATGTATATGTAAACTGTATGACAACAATAGCAGAGGACAAGAGGAAGGAATTGGGAGTATGCTGTTGTTGGAGAGCATAAATTTTTGTTACAGATTAGTGAAATTACAGATGTATTTTTTTCACTATTCCAGTTCAGCAGATCACTGAATTCTACCCACAGACCCATGTTAATCCATTCAATTCTAATGGTTTCTAATTCATTCCTCACCTTGAAACCAGAATAACCTTTTTAAAAGCAAATCAAAATGCTTTAGTTTCATTATAAAATTAGGATTATCATTTCAATTCTTTGAACATTTTTCTTTCTGTCTCTCATAACTGACTAGGTGCAGCTCCTCAAATGTGGCATGCTCCTTTCTTCACAATGGTCCTTTTCAGTCTGTTACATCTTTTCTCTCCTTTTCTATGTATCCACTCCTATTCATCCTCTGAGATTCATTCTAACCCGGACTTTCACAAACAACCCTTCCCTGAATCCTCAAGCCGAGGAGCATGCCCTGCATACTCCTATTCTCCGACAGCAGTGTCGAGGCCTGGTGGGGCACTGGTCATGCTATTACAAATTATAGCCCTTGTCTGGGTCTCACACTGCATTGGGAACCCAGTCAAGAAATGTATGTGTTGCTGAGTCCTTGGCAGTTAGAATAAGGACTGATTTAGGAATCAGTTGAAGGAATCACAGACTTGGGAACTGACACAAAATGGCCTCCACCGAAAGAAAATACTTAACTTTTAGTAGAATTCACCTGTTTTGCTTTTAAGTAGAAGAGGATAAAGATGGGACTATTTAAACGCACTAGCATTTGCCCACATTCATTGTTTCATGGGTTGCAAATGTTTAATGAACTTCTTAAATTATTTGGGCAGATGAATCTTTACTATTACCACCTGGATTCTAGGCTTGAAGTCCTAGCTTTATTTCACAGTATTAAATGACTCTCCCTGAAACGTGTGTGTGTGTGTGTGTGTGTGTGTGTGTGTGGGGACTTCCACAGCGGCTCGGCAGGCCCGCCACACCCACGCAGAAGGAAACATGTGGGTGGCAAACATGTGGGTGGATACCAGGTTCCTCTAAAACAAAGATGAAATGTTTTAAAACTGGCTTGCATCAAAGATTATGCTTCATTTCTTCAGCTACACTTACATCTTTGAAAATATTTAGCTTTTTCTCCCATAAATATGTTTTTAAATAGGTTTAAAGGCAGCTCATTAGAGAGTATCCTTACTCATTTCTCCTCTGCTGCTGTCTGGTCAGGCTGTGTGCCAACATAAATAGAGCACCTAGTGAGAGACTGCTACTAGGCAGTGGGCAGGATTCATAACTGGGTCAGTGGCTCCGTCATCTGACCAGCCTGGCCTGACACTTTGCTTTTCCTATGCCTTGCAGCTTCCTCTGCAGAGAAGACTGTGTCTCTGCTCTTCCCAGGGCTGTAAGCCTGATACGAGTGCTCCCTTGAGCCAGGTGGCAATGCAGGTGAACCTGTGGGTACCAAAGCTGTTGTTTTCCTTTGACATGACAAGCCCTTTCCTCTTTTATTAAGGCCAGAAGATGTCTCCTTTCTGGGCAATTGTGTGTGTGTGTGTGTATGTGTGTGTGTGTGTGTGTGTGTGTGTGTGTGTGTGTGTGTGTGCAGGACTGAGCCAATTCACATAAAATTTTAATTATTTTGTGTTTTGCCTCAAAATAGGGCTTAGAAAATAGATTATCAAAGATGCAGACCTTTCTTCCCTTATCATGATCAAGGGGGTGGGAAGAAACCTGGAGAAGCAATTGGAGCAAGCAGAAACTGCAGAAAGTGACAACGCTTTGAGGATTTCCAGAGAGAAAATTTTTCTGAAAACATAAAAAAGAATGGTTTCTGGCTAAGTCTGATCTTAACAATCATGCCATGGTCTAAAATCTCCCAGGAGGCTCTACTCTGTTGGGAGTGTGGAGGCAGGAACGCATTCTCTTCTCCACTTGAGCACTAAAGGCTCTGTGATCCGAGACCAGCCACTTCTTCTGGGCCTCCATTTCCTATGGTGTAAATGACACTGAAATTGATTAGATTTTTAGGGCATGTAATGGAAGGTCTACAGCTCTTTCCAGTATTTGGAGAAATCTAAAGGAAAGCATGTGTACCTTTTTCAGAGATAACTAAACCACAACTTGCTTTTTCTTAGCTCCTGTCTGAATTATGTCAGTGTACTCTGATCACCATTTCATGCTGCCTATTCTTCAATGGGGCTAAATACAATCTTGCTCAATGCAGAATGAGAAAATAAATGCTATTTTAAAAATACTGCTGTGGGCTGCTGGGTGCTGCCGTGGGCTGCTGTGGGCTACCATGTGCTACCATGGGCTATCGTGTGCCCCAGCCCCACACCAGATTCCCTAGCCCTGAGCTCCAGTGCTGGGAAGAAAAGTCCCCATAACTTCTGGCTGTGAATACCAGCAGAGATTGTGACTAAGTGACAAAGTGACTAAGTGAGTTGGTGAGTGGCTGGAGTCCCAGGCATTCCTCTTTATGAGCCCTTGCATGGACTTACTCATTGACAGACTCACTCTCTCTGAGCTCCTGCACTGAGGCAACAGCTCAAAAAAACCAAAGATATACAGGGAGGAACAAATTGTCTGGATCAAAGTGAGAGCTGGAGGGTCAGCTTTCTCCCAGATGGAAGTGAGAAGTGGTGGCAAAAGGCATTGTTCCTGGGCTGGCCAGTGGCTCAGGTGGTTGGAGCACTGTGCCGAGCTGGCCGGTTCAATTCCCACATGGGCCAGTGAGCTGCGCTCTCTACAGCTAAGATTGTGAACAACAGCTCTCCCTGGAGCTGGGCTGCCGTGAGCAACTGGAGATTGGCATGAGCTGCTGTGGGCTACTGAGTGCTGCCATGGGCTGCTGTGTGCTGCCGCGGGCTGCTGTGTGCTGCTGTGGGCTACCGGGTGCTGCCATGAGTGGCCACAGGCCAGTGTGAGTGGCCGGCAGTCCGTGAGAGCTGCTGTGAGCGGCTGACTGATGACTGGCAACCGACTGCCTCAACAGGGGGGAGCACAAGGGTCATAATACCAGCATGGGCCAGGGAGCTGTGTCCTACACAGCTAGACTGAGAAACAACGGCTTGAACTGGAGGTGGGGGGGAGTGGAAGAAAAGGGGGAGAGAAAGAAGGCATTGTTCTTTTGTTTAGCCCTCCCCGCACCCAGGGTGCAGACACAGGCAGCCAGCATATCTGAGTCTCCATCAACCTGGCTAACATCATTTGTCCATTGTGCTCTGGTGATTCCGAGATGCTGCCCACCCAAATCACTTCCAGTGCCTTTTCCATACAACCTGTCTTGGCTCATGCTGTGGACTTTCCTAAAATCTCTCAAAGTTCATAAACCCCAAACAAGCAGCATCTGGCCTTAGTGTACCCCGTACCTCTTGCTAAGCAGCCCCAAGTCCAGCACTAGTGGCAGCAGGCCTCGGTTCACAGCTTAGCCTCTCCCAGGCATGTCCAAGCCCAGCGAGCATGAAAGACATCTGAAGATTGCTTTGTGGCTCATTCTAGGTGGCCCCTTGCAGGGCACAGACAGCAGGTAAACTTGGCCTGTGGTAGGGCCTTTCCCAGGAGGCTCCAGGGCCAGCATGCCCAGTGGCTGGTTTCGGACCACACTAGAGCGCCACCAGGTCACCTCCACAGATGACACATCTAGAGGGAAAACTAGGCAAGCACCAGAGCCCCACTAAAGTGAATCCTGCTCCTGCACAACAGCTCCTCCACTATAGTCACAGCCAGTCCTCACAACCAATCAGTCTGAGGGTTAATTCCTCTCATTGATGTGCCAACGACAACCGAGGCTCAACTACAACAAGAAAGGACACACAACCCACACAAGAGTTACACCTGGAGCACCCGGCTCAAGTGACCAGGGAAACTGTGCCACTGGGCCCCACAGGACACCTACTACATAAGGCTACTCTACCCATACTGGGAGACATAGCAGCTCTACCTAATACACAGAAACAAACACAGGAAGGCAGCCAAAATGGGGAGACAAAGAAAGATTTCCCAAATAAAAGAATACAACAAAGCTCCAGAAAAAGAACTAAACGAAGTGGAGACAAGCAATTTACCAGGTGTAAAGTCCCAAACAGTGGTTATAAAGATGCTCATTGATCTTAGCAAGAACTTCAACAAAAAGGCAGGAAACATAAAAATGGAGATAGAAAACATAAAAAAGAACCAGTCAGAAATAAAGAATATAGTAAGTGAAATAACGAATACATTAGAGGGAATCAACAGTAGATTATATGAAGCAGAGGTTCAAATCAGCAATTTAGAAGATAAGGTAGCAGAAAATACCCAGTCAGCAAGAAAGAAAAAGAGTACAAGAAAATGAGGATAGTTTAAGGAGCCTCTGGGATAATATCAAGCGTACCAACATTCGCATCATTCATACCAACATCCAGAAGGATGTTGAGAGAGAGCAAAGACTTGAAAATGAAGTTGAAGAAATAATGACAGAAAACGTCCCTAATCCAATGAAGGAAATAGACATACAAGCCTAGGAAGTGCAGAGAGTACCAAACAAGATGAACCCAGAGAGTCCCACACCAAGACACATCATAATTAAAATGCCAAAGGTTAAAGACAAAGAAAGAATCGTAAAAGCAGCAAGAGAAAAGCAGTTAGTTACCTACGAGGAAGCTCCCATAAGACTGTCAGCTGATTTCTCAACAGCAACTTTGCAGGCCAGAAGGGATTGGCAGGAAATATTCAAAGTGATGAAAAGCAATGACCTACAACCAAGATTACTCTATCCAACATAGCTATCATTTAAAATTGAAGGACAGATAAAGAACTTCCCAGACAAGAAAAAGCTAAAGGAGTTCATCATCACCAAATTAGTATTGCAAGAAATGTTCAAGGGACTTCTTTAATAATAATAAGAAAAAGGTAAAAAACATGAATAATAAAGTGGCAATAACTACATATATATCAACAATTACTTTCAATGTAAATGGATTAAATGCTCCAATCAAAACATGGGGTGGCTGAACGAATAAGAAAACAAGATGCTTACATATGCTGTTTACAAGAGACTCACTTTAGATCAATAGATACACAGAGACTGAAAATAAAGGGATGGAAAAAGATATTTCATGAAAATGGAAAAAAAAAAAAAAGCTGGGGTAGTAGGACTTATTATATCAGACAAAACACGCTTTAAAACAAAGGCTATCACAAGAGACAAAGAAGGACCCAGTAATTCCACTTCTGGGTATTTATCCGATGAAACCCAAAACACTACTTCAAAGGGACATGTACATCCATATGTTTGTTGCAGCATTATTTACAATAGCCAAGATATGGAGGGAATCTGGGTGTCCATCAATAGATGAATGGATAAAGAAGAGGTGGTACATATATGCCTATACAATGGAACATTACTCAGCTGTAAAAAAGAATGAAATCTTACCATTTGCAACACATGGATGGACCTAGAGGGTATTGTGCTGAGTAGAGTAAGTCAGACAGAGAAAGACAAATGCCATATGATTTCACTTATATGTGGAATCTAAAGAACAAAATAAATTAACAAACAAAATAGAAACAAACTCATAGATATAGAGAACATTTTGATGGTAGCCAGATGGGAGGGGGGTTAGGGGGATGGGTGAAAATGGGGAACAGATTAAGAAGTACAAATTGGTAGTTACAAAACAGTTATGGGGATGTAAAGTATAGCATGAAGAGTATGGTCAATAATATTCTAATAACTATATATGGTGTCAGATGGGTATTAGATTTGTCGGGGTGATCACTTCATAAGTTGTATAAATGTCTAGTCACTATGTTGTACACCTGAAACTAATATAATATTGTATGTCAGCTATAATTGGAAATTTTTTTTTAAATATTAAAATAATAAAAATAAAAATGCTGCTTGTGTTTCACACTTAGAAGAGGGCATATGGGGGGAAAGAAGGTGCCTTGGAAAGGTTGGGGACTTTAAAAAGAGAGAGCAGGTGCCTGCTCCTGATTTTCTCCTTGGAGCCCTCTTTCTCTTCGATGGGGGTCACTATGGATCTGAATAAGTGTGACTCCTCGCCACCTGTCCCAGGGGAGACTGAGCAGGGCAGGTACCTGTTCCAGGCGGCACTTGAGCATGGCCCACTCCATGTCCCAGGCAGCCTTGTCGCTGGCATACTGCTGCTGCAGCCGCAGCCGGGCATGCTCATCCTCCCGCAGCTCTAAGCGTAAGTCCTCCAGCAAGGTCTTCAGTGCTCTGAACAGCTGCTGGTTTTCCACCACCTGTGGGAACAAGGGAGTCAACTCTGGTACCTCATGTAAGGGTAGGCTTTAGGTCAAAAAGGAGAGGAGCTTGGAAATCAAGATGGGCTGTTTCCAAGGTGCCATTCATTGGCAATGGGTACAGAGCCAGGGTGTCCCCATGCCGGCCATCGGGCCCTGAGGCTGAGACTGCTAAGGGCCTGTTGGAATAGGAGGGAGGCCAGAACACAGGCTGCTATGGAGACCTGGAGCTGAAGGGAGGAAGCTGCAGGAGGCCACAGGGAGCCCCATAGTCCAGGGCTGCTAGGATGCTCTGTGTGAATTCAGACATCCAAAGCTCTGGCTGGGGCTGTAGATATAACAAAATACAAACATTTACCTATGTATGCTGTCATTTTAATGCCAGCTGCTATACCAGAAGGGAACTAATAAAAGTCTAGTGTCTCTTATAAACATAGAGTGGTCATCCTCTGACTTGTAGTTACTAAGAGGTCATATATGTAACAAGCATGGCCATGGACCAGAGGGGACTTTTGAGGTTTAATAATTAAAGCCAAAGGTAAATGCTTAACCTGTTCATGAAAGCTTCCTCATGGTGCCCTGAGATAGAATCACTGCCGTCTCCTTTCCACTTCACTAACAGCACAAATAACCATCGCTCATTTATCTGGTACCCCTCCCCTCACTGTGAGTGCCCGGGAGAGAGACAAAGCCTGACCTACCCCCACACTTCCAGTGTTTCCCACAATGTTTGGCTCATGTGAAGTGTGCGAACAGGTCTAGTAAATGAAAAATGGAGTTTTATTACTAATCTGCTTATATCTAATTTAAAAGATTTTGTATGTTCTAAAACATGTCCTGCCCTTTGAAGGCACGATTTCAAAACTATGAATGCTATCTTAGTACGTTTCAGCAAGGGTATTTTATCAGAAAGATTTGTCCAAATGAATTAAACACACTGAATTAATTCTGTACCTGAATAACAAAAGCCACATAAGCCCATCTCTTCCAATCAGACAGAAAACACAAAAGTGCATCACGAACTCTCAGATAGTCTCGGGGCAATCTTGTTTGATACATTGATGAGGCAAAAGGAATAAAAGCTCTCTCAGTCCTACTGGATGCAGATTCTCTCTACTGTGGGAAGACAGAGCCCTTACTGTCAGGCAGAATCGCCGCTACTTGTTAAACCTCTTATGCCAAGGGCAGCGAGGAGAGTGCCCTTTGGCTGCCCAGCTTGGGAGCCTCTCCTCCATTACTTCGAGAGTCAGTTGTGCTTCTAAAACTAGTTAATCCACTAAACATACACATGTACACAAAGATGCGAAGAATTTAAGACACTCTGGACATACCTTTGGATTTAAATAAAGTTGAATTAGAAAAGAGAAATTCCTTAACATGAGCAAATTTATTACTGAAAACTCCATAGTGGCCCTCATAACTTATATGAAGAGTTATATTAGATACAGTAGAATTTTGATCAAGTAGAAAGGCCTATTGGTTAGCATTTATTGCTCCTTGATTTTTCTCACCTTTAATACCAATTATCACTTTAACAGCTCTGAGAAGAAAGGCATTAGGAATACAATTCAGTAAACATTTGCAAAGCTCAGGAGGTAACCTTTAAAAATCCTACACATTCTTTCCAATCATCTGAATATAAATAAATTACCACTATGCTCAAAGAGATGCTCAAGAAATATGTGAAACTGTAATAAATGCAGAACAGTTTCTTTAAACTCTATACCACCAGTATTTAAAAATTACATAAGTGCAGGTGAGTAAGAAGAGGTGTTGCAACAACTTTTTCAGAAATACACGTCTTAAGTACAGAATTTACTGAAAATTATGTATATTTTATGGTAGATTTATTTGGTATTTTCTTTCATCTTTGGATTTAGATTTCTAAAAATATGACTAATTTTTATGTCAAAGTATTTTTGAGCATAAAATAATGGTAATAATTTTGATCCAGTCATTGTAGTCATCTAATTGTCACTGAAAAATAAACACAGAAAACCACATAATAAATTTTTATATGTATTCAATAGCTCCCTATGAACCCCAAGTCATCTATGTGGCCAGCCTATGGGGTTCTTAGCCCTACACCAAACAGCTCTGACAACATCAGGACCAGTACTTTGTACTCCTCAAAAGCAGAGGTTCACGTGCCAGGCCTTTTGCAAATTAAAAATTTGGGAGCACTTATTCTGAAAGTAAGCACTTTTTGGCATTAGCAGATATCAGATTAAATAAAATTAAGCTTTAATATTTTCACATACATTTGGGTCAGAGTAATCAACATAATGTCCTATTATATCAATATAATATTAATCACCATGGAATGAGTTCAAAATCGCTTTGGGGTAAAGGTGGCCAAGGGAGCAAGAAAGTTCAGAGAATCCACACTATTGGTACTCGTTACTATAATCACCCAGGAGCACATGTGGCATGGCAAGAAGCCACACTACGTCTCTGCCTTGACGCAAAACGACAAGAACTGATGTCCAAGTAAAAATGTCTGAAGATCCAGAATGAGCCGTAGAAGCGTACAATCCTCCTAAACAGCTAATTCACACACAAAAATCCCAGGAATGATAACTAATGTTCTTTTCAATAGGCCAAGGGGTGTGCTAAATCATTCACCTACATGACCTTGCACTTCACATCAATCCTGGGTACGTATTGCCATGTTGCCCATGTGACAGAGGAGGAACACAGTGTGCAGCAATGCCAACATCTTGTTGCTAGGAAGTGGACGCCTGGACTGCAACACAGGCCTGTCCCATCCAAGGTGGACAAACTGAGCCAGGATGTTTGGATTCTGACACAAATCCTTGACCAGGAATTTTTTTTTTCTTTTTCTTTTTCCTTCAAAGGAAATAATAATAGTGAGGCACCACAAAAAAAAAAATACCTACCGTAGATGTTACTTCTCTCACTTTTTATTTGGCGGGGGCCCTTGTTGGACTATATTTTGGATAAAAAGGTGGCCCAAATCAAGTTAAAAATGGAACCAAGACTCTCTGGTTCATTTAAAAGTCTTCAGGTGAAAGTCTGCTCAGATATAGAACTCCTGAAACTTCTGTGCCAGGGGCCTAGCTATGCAGCCTTTTAACTTGTGTATCTGTTAAGTATAGGCCAATTTCAATTAAAAAGACTGACTTCTCAATCTCTTCAAGATCAGCGGGTTGGTTTTCTGGCAAAGAAACAGGATATAATGGCTCCACTATTTCTTCTCACCAGTCTACGGCCATTTCAGCCTTTCCAAGCTCATCTTTGTTGGGTGAGGCTTAAAATAATCCCCAAATTGGGCTCAGGAGATAACTGTGCTATAAAGTGTTAAACTTCATAACAGGTTCAAGATTGGGCATCAGCCAATAGAACTACTATCCAAGTATATGATAAACATTATTAATAGAAAATGAAAAGGAAGTTTATGGTAAAGGTAACATACAAAGCTATTTGTGATACAATGCCAGCAATCGTACAAAATCACTCTTGCCTAAGATTTCTCAGACATATGCATCATAATTCTGTGAAAGAGCTAAACTACCACCATCTACTTTTCTTGCATCAGAGCCATTAACTTTGGAAATGGCTTTAATCTAAAGTTGGAACAGATATATTCACCTGCTGTTATAGCCTGACCCACAAAAAGCCAGTTGTAAAACAGAGGTGATGGCCTCCACTTCCTATTCATTTAGGCTATTAGACACAGGAGAGTTCTGGGATGCTCTGGTAGTTGCTCCTGACGCCCCACACATACTGCATAATTCCTATTTGATACATATAAAGAAGGGGACCTCATGCAGGAACTCCTCAACCAGCAGGAGTCCCCAGGTAAGACCTTTTCTGTGAGATTAGCCAGAAAAGATACATTTGTATATCCAGCAACATTTTAATAAGTAAGCCATTGGTCATTCTTACCTTCATTGTTACATTCAGATTAATTTTAAGATTCTTTTCTAAAACCATTATCCCCCCACAGATAAAAGACAATGATTCATTGAAAACTGGCCGTGAAAATATAATCCACAATGGAGGTTTACAGAGATGACAGACTCATTTATGTACAAAAATCATTTGTCCTCTGGCTGAAAACATACTAGATGATTTGGGCCATGAAGGCTCTGTGCCTGCAGGCCATCATAATTTTCATTTCCCAAGAATAAATGTGGGTGTGTGAAACAATTAATGGGCATATATTTAATAAATTATAAACCAAGAGGTACCAGACAAAGACTTCAAAGAAACAGGGCAGGTCTGATGAAACTCAAGTGGTCACATGGGAAAAAAATCACTCATCAGCGAGGTTTAGAGTTTGTTACACACTTTGAAAGGTATGCCGTAAACTGCCAACCACAGCTAACTCTGGGAGGTGGGAATGGGGTGGAGAGAGTCCTTTTCTTAAGTCCCGTTTAGTACTTATAACTTTTTACCTCCAGCACGTGCTATTTCTACAGTAACATAAGTAAACAAACTAAAATACACAGCAAAAATAAAATGTTTCATAATTATAAGCTCTGGTCTGGTTCCGTTTGTATAGAGTTCCGTATCTCCTAGGTGAGGATATAAAGTTGCAGAGTCTAAAGAATAAACGATGGTACAACATACAAAATTGAAAAGTAAAAGCTATCTAGGTTCAAGAGGAAAGCTTGATTATTACAAAAAAAAAAAAAAAAAAAGGCAGATCACAGTTCTGATGTGCAAGCCTTGTCTGTAGGAGGTGTTCTTTCTGGAAGTTTCTGCATCTTGGGCAAAGCAGAAAGGTGGGCAGCCAGAAAGCAGACTGTTGGGCACCCAGGTGAGTCGAAGTCTAAGAGGTCCAGGGAACCAAAGGTACTTTGTCTGTAGGAGAAAGGTGGACTCTTACTTAGGCTGCCCCTGAAGAACCTAAGCTTCAGACGAGTCCCGGATCAGTGGCAAAGGCCCAGGGAAGCAGATTTCACTCGGTCCTAAGGCTGGATCCTGAGTGAGACACTTCAGTGACCAGTCTTAGCTGAAGACTTGAAGACTAATATGAAACATAATTTCATTAGATCTTTCTCTGAATTTTAAATTATTTATTTTATTCTTAGATGCTTTAATAAAGAGTATTATGTCACATCCCTAAATGAAAAAGTTATCTTCTCTTTTAATAAATTAATCCAGTTCTGGGAAGACAGGGTCATAATTCTGGCACTATTAATTACCTTGTGTTAAAAAAACAAAACTTGATTTCTGGAATTACTAATGAATATAAAATGCATACACAGCTTTAGGGGTGCTGGTCTCAAAAGCTTAAGGTAATGGCAAGCGGTAAGCGTCTTAGAGTTCAATGAGAACTATGCAACATGCCCTTGCTTTTTCCAGCCTCTGCTCTTCCACAGGCCGGGCAAACTGAAAGTGCTTACTGTTCTTGAGGACAATCAGGTCACTGCTGCTAGAGCGCCATGTAACTAAAGATCAGTCACCAGGGAACATTGGCAGAACCAAATATTTTCCAACTTAATGATTTTCATGAACTATTTCCAAGGTTGATTCAATATATGAATTTTTTTCTTTATGTCTTTGGACATGATAAATGTTGCCATTTACTGTGTTCAACTGTGAGAATGCTCAATATGACACAAAGCAAAGACCAAGGCCTGGGAAATTTTGTTACTTGTGAATATATCCTGGGGAAAGAAGTTAGGCCTCCTTCCTCATTCTGCTCATCTATCACCTTGGGAGGCTCTCAGAGTTTCTGAAAAGGATGCAGCTCTGTATGGCAGCTCTGTGAGACCCAGGCTGCCAACTAATACCCAGGCCACTAAAGGGCAGGCAAATCTTCTAAGGGAGAATGTCGACTGCCAGGAAACCAGCTGTCACTTACAGTAGAGCCCATTAATCTTCCATTTTGGGATAGATGACATTATACACTTAATTACTATGGAGATAGGGGTCCATTAAAGGCAGACTTGATTCTGCTCGACTGGCCCCTATCCTGTGAGCATATTCATGTGTCTCTACTGCACACTGTGTGAAGCGGAAACTCATGGGTCCACCTCTACTTTAAGGGGAAGAGCTAAAAAATTACGTTGGAAGAGGAGGAACAGAGAGATGATATTAAAATACGCTGAATTTGAGGTTCCAGCTGAGTGACTTTATATTATTTTCCACCCCAAGGGTAAAACTTTCCATGACAATTGTTTAGAAAACCAGATGTGTTACATTTTTTTCCTTTTCCAAAGCATTTGGACATACGCGTGGGAAACACCCTACAATTGATCTTAGTGCAGCAGGTTTACAACCAAGTGGCAATCAAGGAATATTATGAGTTAATCACAGATACTTTATAGTATTGATTGCCAGTATCTCTTTTAAAAATAATAAAACTGGTAGATTTTAAAGGATTATTTGCAAAGTAGCATTTTATTTTCTGACTAAGTCATTTCTAGAAAACTCATTCCATGAGCTAAAATCTCCCCTTGGACACTGGCATTATGATGGACTTCCTAATAACTGTAATCAAAAGCTTCTTTGAAAATATAACCTCTTTCTTGAGTCATATTATTCAAGGATAGATGATGGTGCATAGAAAATAGCTCCTTAGTTGTGAAAATCTGATTTGTACATGGAGTGAAAGCAGTAAGGGGAAAATACACTTTTCCCCAGGGCCTGTGCTCAAACATCACCACTTTTCCTCATCTGGATCTGAGCCAAAGTGCTGATGACAGCCCTCTCCCACTTGACCCTCAGAGGCTCTGGGCTGAGGGAGGGGCCGCAGCTGTGGAGTCCAGTGCAGAGGGAGTGCCCAAAAATGTTGTGGTTGAGCGGCTGCAGCCTCACCCACCTGCCCAGAGTGACTGCTGCATCTAGGGTCATCCCAGAGCCAGGGGTTCAAGGCTTGGGAGCTCAGGCTCTGCCCTGTGGAACCCTCAGAGAAGCAACACAAGGTCAGAAAAGAACCAGACCAGGAAGTCTGGGAGTGAGAAAGCTTTCACACCAGTTGCCTCCCAGGGTCTCAACACTCCAAACCCACCACAGCTACTTTTTTATATAAAAGTGCAAAAAAATCTGGCTGGTATCAATAGTATATTTTGGTTTATTAAGTAGGGTCTATGTGCTTAAAAATTAATAAATGTGACATCTGTCAACACTAATAATTACTGAATATTACACATTGAAATCCAACTTCTCTTTATACATTTTAAATTTTTAAAAAAATGTCAAATATTTTTATTTGGGTCATTACGTTTCAAGTGGCCCAAAAGAACCTGAAACACTATACATGTTTGGAGATTTAAAAAAACAACAACAACTTGTTCTTTCCTCCTTACACATTATGTTACCAAATTAGTGATATTGCCTATGCCCATTTAGCTAAACATCAACAAAAAAAGACCAGTATGTTCTGTTTTCAGACCATGATCAGAGCGCTGCTTCCATGTGCTCTCCTCCTTGGAAGAATGGTCAACCTTTACAAGGCCTCAGACCTCTCTCCAGAATACCTTTTTTCTTCTCTTTCTGCAGCACTTTTGCTGGCCTTGAGGAGATACACTTGATCTGATCTTATTACGGTCCTTATTTACATGTGTAAACCAAATAAACTAATCGGCCGACATTAACACGAAAGCTTTAATGATGTGATTTCTAGCAAAAATACAGCAACAGGCAACCTCTGTAAACCAGAAAAGTTTCTTCTCCCCAGAACACCAGTCCATGATAAAAGATGACACAGACCTAGACTAGGAGTCTCCTCTCCCAAGTGTGGGCAGAACGAACGCTGGGACCTTGGCACCCACCTGCCTGTGGAGCTGTTCTCCATCTGCAGGCTGCAGCCGAGATCCATGGTCACCGACCTGCACAGGGGAGTGTGGGCGATGCTCCCCCATGGAAGGGCTGCACCCTGGGCCGTTGTCATCGTGCTCTGGGCTGTCCCCCTTTGGGTCCCCTTGAACTCCAAGCTCACCAAGCCTGGGGTGGGGCCCTGGGTGCTCGCTCTGAAAACAGCAGAGATAATGATCACAGCTGTACCTGAATCCTTCTCCTATGCAGTTTGATTTTTATGGATTGAGGATAATTATCCACTTATGGGTTATCAAGTTTTCACTTCTCAGCCCTTTCCCCTAATATGCTCATTTTGGCCATTTCACTCATTGGACACCTACTCCATTTAAAGAGCATACAGTTTAGTAAATACAGTTCACTAAAAAAGATTAGGAAGTTTACTATTTCTAAATTATTATTGCTTACAGTCACAGTTTTATAAATTAGAGAAGGAGGAACCCCAATGTATTGAGCAACATGAAACTTTACAAATATTCCTAGGTTTTGCTTAATGATGATTTTCTATGTCATGGATATTTGGAAGCAGACTGAATTAATTTTTGAAGACTTTCTTCACCTTGAGGAAAGAGAATCACCATATCTTCCCATTTATAGGATGGTTAAAATTACATATGCTGCTCACCAGAGTGAAAAGCAGATGAAAGGACTTTGGGGGCTAAGAGGAAACCAACATTCACAATGCCTTGAGGCTGCTGACTCAGTGGCCAGCCACACCGGACACAAGTGGTTCCAGCCCACCACTCACCAGAGAGCAAGGCCAGGAAGGAGCCTGCTGAGCTAGCGGTCACTCTGACTTAATCAATAAAATTTATCAAAAGCAAACAACCGTTCTGATTCTGCTATAACTCCAGGAATTGAGGCATGTTCTCTTTCTTACAAGAACATACACACATTTCAGAGGTGGCAAAAAAGTGACCCATCCGGAGCTTAAGAGAGACCCTTATAAAATTGCATTGGCAGAACGGGCTCTAGCCTTTAGGAACAAACAACTGAAATGGAAAGAGGAAACAGGTTTTACAAAAAAACCAGGGAAGTAGAATGAGATAGTCAAGCATCTCAGGTGGGTGATCACTTTAATGAATTCATAAGTCAGCAATAAAAGAGATGGCAGCAAAAGTTTGTTGCAGAATGGAGATGTGTACTCTTTAAACCAGGTCAAAGGGCAGCACAGAATTCTTGGTCTTTGCATTTCCATTGCCTGGGTTGGATTTGACAAAATCATCTGAACAGAACATGACTGTGTGTATGGGGAGGGGCACAGGAGTGTCTGGGGGTTAAGAACAAAACCAATACAAATAAAATGAACTCTTCCGGTAGAGGTACCTCAGTGAAATCCTCCCCTTCCTCCTCCATCTGTTTTCCTTGCCGCCAGTGCTTCAGCAGCCACCTGAGCTTGACGTAGAAAAGGAAAATGTTTTGTTTCAAGGACCGGAGTTCCTGCTGCATCACATTCCTCTCATCACTCCAGGTTCGCTCATGGAGGGTGTTCTGCAAAGCCAGGCTGTTCATTTCCAGTTCTTTCCACCTCAATGCATAGAGATGCTCCTCCTCCATCTTGAACAGAAGAGAGAATGTGACAGGCAGCTATCCCAAGGTGCCACCCAAACCAAACCGAGTTTTTGCAAACTGCCATTCAAGCTATATCATTTTGCATACGGGAAATGAAACACAGAAGCCACCAAAAGTTTATTAAACCTCTTGAAATGTTTAGTATTTATAAAACCTCATGAGCTTTCTGATTCAGAAGCAAGTGCTCTTTCAAGGTAAGGTATTATAATAATTTTTCATAGTCAAGTCTCTCACAATGTTTTGAGATATCTCTAAATGCCTTCAGGAGAATTGCTTCTTGGATGGATGGCTACAGCTGACTTAAATGCAGATTCCATTTGCCCTCTGAACCTGAGCTTGCACACAAAGGCACATGCGATTGTAAAGGGGGAAGAAGTGGAAATCCTTCTCTTTGACTTCCTGGCCCTCTGGTCCCCCCAGCTCCCAACTGAAAGCGGAGAACAGCAAGCTGATGGAGAGGCTGACAGAGCCTGATGGTGAGAGCTGGGGGCCAGCAGGCATTCCTTCTGAATGTGGAACATGCAGTAAGTACTCTACTGCATACAGTGGTGAGCAGACAGGAAAGGAAGTCCATAACCTACTTCCGTGCTTACGACTTTACATTCCTATTAGATATGGGTAACTCTAGGGAAATGAAAGCATTACTGAAAAAGAAATATTTCTCATCTCTATATTGAATTCCTGCTTTTTCAACACAGGTATAGGCCCTCTTCCAAGCAATAAACAATCATGTGTCAATAATGACTAAGCAAAATGTGTGAATAAAATTGCAGCTTACAGACAAGGGCACAAAAATACTATCTACAGTAGCTAAAGTGGGATGAAAACTTTCTGTTCCACAGTCCAAAAAAAGGATTAGATTGCCAGCCTTATCATTATCAGCTGTCCTCTCCTAATTTAACACTCCCTCTTGTGCCAAAAACCAAGGCAGTGTGTCTTGTTTCCCTAAAGTACTAAACGAATGCTCAGAAACCATGGGAACATGACTAAGGCTGCCTGAGGTGGACGCTGCAACACGACTGATGTGCTAACAGCCAGTGAAGAGTAAGAGCCAGCTCTGGGAAGCAATCCGGGTCTGTGCATTGATTTGCTTGGTCACTGTCCTCATACCAGATTTTGTTTGCACTTCAAGGTGAAATAACATTAATAGTGGTGATTTAATTCACCATCTCAGCAGCCCTCAGAGTCCCACCATTGGTTCTCTCCCCTGTGGACACAGGAGTGGGACAGAGTAAGGAAAGGGGGCCACCTAGCATACCAGAAATCCAGTGTTTGCAATTTACTTGCAGTGCCATCTTAGGCCATGGACTCTGGGAAGGCTTCTGCTTCCTCAGCAGCAAAATGAAGCTAACATGAGATGCTGTGCAGAGCACCTAGCTCACGGTAGGAACTCCAGGTAGATACTCCAGAGGTGCTAGAGAATTAGTTGGTGGAGTCACAGCACTGGGGGAGGGGGATGTTCTCTTAGTCCTTTCATCTGCACCTCCTGGAAATGCTCTTTCCTGACTCACACCCTCTGATCTCTCCTCCTCCACTGCCTTTGCTGTTTCTTGTTCCAGGGCTCCAAGCACTTCCCTAGGCTCAGAGCTGATCCTATGCCCTGGGGTGTGTTTGGGGACACCCTCCCTTCCCCTATGAATAAGTCTGGATGACATCTCATCATCTCTGATCAAGGTCTGGGAGCCCCTTCAACACACTCCTTTATCCTGAATCCAAGTACTGGAAACACCTGGGACCCTGCTGTTTTGCGATCAGCATCTCCAGGGATAAACTGACTTCCAAACATGATTTTTGGTTCAGCGCAAAAAAAAAGAAAGTTATATTACTTAGGAGTTTACCTTTTAAGTGATAGGAAATTATTTTCCTTTTGCAATAATATGTGAAACTTGACATAAAAATTAAATGTTTAAAAGGGGAGGGCATCTAGTGGTAAAGGTTAGCAGAGCACATTGAGATCTTGGCATCCAGCTTTGCTCTACCCAAGCTACAAGGTGCAGAAGGCGCTTCCTTCTCCAGGTTTGACCTATTTAGATGAGCGTGACCACGGACAACATGGGGGCTTATGTGTTAAGTTCTTGGATACCTTATTTTACAGAGGACATGCATTTTACAACATTGTGATGTCCCATTCTAGATCAACTGGTTTTCGGTTTTGTTTTTTAAAGATACAAGTATCTTTCGAGAACAACTATAAGAGGGGAAAAAGCAGCAAGGGCAATTCTGAGCCTGGATATCTGTTTACAACCTAATTAGATTCGGGGTGGCAGGGACTGCCCAGTCCACAGGGAGGCTGTGGTGATGAGTGCCTGTGTCTTCAAATCCCTTCAACTAGGCACTCTGGGAAAGGATTTAACAGATAAAAGATAATTAGCCAGTAACAAGTTATTCTAAAATAGCAAGAAGAGCTAATAAGGCCACAGCTCAGTTAATGGCAGGTATTTTTTGTTTTAAGACAATGATTTAGAAGGAGTTGTTGATGCTTCTATCAGAAAATTTACCTGGCATTGACAAAACTTACGAATCTGCTGGACAACAAAAGTTGCTGGACACACTTTCATCCCCAGTTGCATTTAGGGCCTTTATTTTATGTTACTTTGCTGGTTCTGGCTGCAGGGAAATTTAGACTAGATATTAAGAAGAACTTCCTGAGACCACATGATAAATATTGAAAAGCATGCTTTAGAGCAGAAAGGGAAGCAGTTATCTTTATGAGATTTCTGCGGCGGGCAGCTCAACTGGATGGCCTTTCCATATGCCCTCCAGCCCTGAAGAACAGGAGTCTGTGCCCAACAGACAGCATTCTTTTACAACACATCTTGTCATCTCTGTGTCCCCAGGGACTCTGCAGTCAGAGAGCCGGTTGTGCTGACATCCATGTTACATATTTACCTTTCGGATCCTGTTTGTAAATTTCTCTGTCTCCTCTTGATGCAGTCTGGTCGCCTGTGCAAGCTGACCCTGTAGCTCCTCTATCGATACACTCTGTTCAGATAAAACAGGGGGGCCCCTGAGCTGATCAGTGGGATAAAGGAAGGGGGTTTAGTGGATGCAAGAACTCTGCCTGAGGTGAAGACGCAGGACAGACATCTGCACAAGCCAGGGACACACATGGAGTGACACAGCACGTGCGGGCACTGCAGCAGTGGAGTGACTCTGTGGCACCTCCCCTGAGGTTCTCGCCCTGCACCCTTGTATTGTCTGGAAGGGACAACTCCGCCTGCCCTTCACCTCCCACCTAGGAGACAGGTAGGTGAGTGGTGCCTGTCACCTGAACTTTGCTCACCACAGTAACCACAAGCCAGGCCGAGAAGGGAGCCAGGGTACACCAGAGGTGTCTGCTACCGCAGCAGCTTCTAGACAGTCTTTTAAAACGCTGGGGCCGATCAGAGCTGGCGATTATGACAGAGTCAAGCATGACCACCTCACACACAGTGGGCCTTAGATTCACTGCTCAGCTCACACATGTCTAAGTTGTGTAATTAATTAGTTCATATGCTTTCTTATTAGTTTTTCCTCCCTCCTTTTCTCCCGCAGTCTTGCCCTGGATGCTCAGTGTGATTGGGGTGGGGGCTCTTTCAACTAACAGACACATTGTTTTGGGCCTCTCAACTGCACACAGTGCCTAAGAGGAATTGCACAAAGATCTGCTCGTTACATTTTAGGTTAAAAACATTTAAAGGAATCTTAAAATTCTTTTTATTGGTAGAGGCTATCTTTTATGTCTTTAATGTTCAAATGGCAATGATAAAGGAATCAGAGCTACTACTTTTGAAATGTGTTTTTTTAGAGATGGAAACATTGTTATATTAAAAAATCTCAGGCATATTAAAATTGAAGCATGACATTTTACCCACTGATTTATTTTACTTGAAGACAGGAGATTTATAAAGCTAGGAATTAAGAGTGGATTGTTGCAATAAAAATCAGTGTCATTTCACTAGTTCATTCTGATTAGCTTTAACTAACCTGTTATTTCTCACTGAGGATATTGTTTGCTCTTCCTAATCAGGTGTTACCTGGGTTGTCATGAGTGAAAATCATACCCCAAGAACAGGAAATACAGAAAATAAAAGGGCAGTTCACTTCCCTTAGCACGGATAATGACCAAGAGAGTTTACAGAAAGGATGGAGACAGAAAAATCAGAGATGCTGGGGATTCATCAACTTTGGGATAAAGTTTCTGGAAGTAAACATTTAAGCTCATCCTATTTTCAAGAAACTTGAGAACATTAATAATTCCTCTTTGATTTACTGGTTATTAGAGATTATTATTATTATTATCGTCTTTTGTATTGATTAGGCAGGGTTTTGGGTTCTCTTTGAAGAGAAGCATTTCTCTACACATTGAATTTACTCCAATGACTAATTTGTCTTTCTAAAAGTTCTATCTTATTGTTTAATGTGTGGTTCTTTAGGATAATGACTTACTCTTTTTCTACTGTTTGCTTCCTTTTATAGTTTTGAACACATTATTTTTATCACCTCTGATAATTCTAGAATGTGAAGGTCTTTAGCGTTGAATCCTGTTGTTGGACATTGGCTGACTCCCGCTCCAGGTGCGTGCTTTTGGCTAGGGTGTTTGCAGTTTTGCATTGTGAGGTCATCTTCGATGGGGAGTTAGCTAGTATGATCTCATATGTGACCTGGGTTGAGAATGTGCCTCCAGATGGGCTTTGTTTGCAGAAGCCGGCCAGAGAACATAAAATTTCCTTTCCTTTGGGATTCCTGGACCTCCAGGTGACATCAGTTCAAAGCCCGATCCTGGCAAGGCCGGCTGTGCTTACAGTTACTCGGGGAGACTCCACACTAGTGGGCAAGCTTCCCCGTTGCCTCCCTCTCCCAGTAGGCAGATGTTTCTCCAGTTTGGCCTTTCACGATGTGCAGCCCTTCGAGGGTCCTGGTTCATTTTTTTCCCTGCCTGTGTTCGGCCCAAGGCTCTGTCTCCTGACCTCTTGGAGCTATTAAAAAACCCATGACTCAAGGGTACTAATTCAGGCAACTATTCCCCCAAAACCCACCTACCTAAAGGCCACAGATACTGCTCTGGTTTTCAATTCTGAAATCAATTCCAACCCTTGAAGATTTTCCTAACTTTGTTCGGAATTCAGCTATACATTTAAAAGGACATTACATATTTTAGGCGGCATTTTCTTCAATAAATCTTTATCAAGCACCTGTCATGCTAGATACTATACTGGGGATGTCGAAGTAAAGCTGCCCCAAATCTCTGCCCTCCTGGGGCTTCCCTTCTGGCACTTTAGGTGTTTTGTATAGTAATATTTTCAAGTTACCCAAGCTGCTCAGCTACACACTGCTCTATACATTTAAAATGTAAAAATCCTCCATGTTTTAACATATTTGGTACTACCCCAAAGCTCCAATTAGATGTTAAAACAGGCATCCTAATCAAACTTATCTTTTAAGAAAAGCAAAGATCTATTAATTTAGTTTATATTTATTATACTAAACTATATAGTTCAATTTTAATCTTAATAAATAATTATATAAACCATTTTTATTTTAAACACATCTATGAGCCTCGTACTTCAGGCCTCGTTTGAAGGGACAGAGGAGAGGACCCTTGAAGCCCTAAGAGCGTGTCCTTCTGCGGCATCTGATTTGCCTACAGTGACGGCCATGGCATCTGTGGAACGCGGTCAACAGCAGAAACTTTTAGATCCTCCTCATCTATTAGAATTTTTACTTTCCTGTATTGTCCCTTTTTACTAATGGGATATTAAAATTATGGGCAGCTAAGTGCTCCTAGTCGGGATGCCATCACTCCAGTGTTCCAAAAACAAAATATAAACACGCTATGGTAAAAGTTTCTGTCCAAAATTATCCTACTGCCACACAACCTCATACGATGATGTACATCTGAAGAACATTTTCATGTAACACACAGATTTCCTCCATAATGTAAATATTTCCCTTCATTGCCAAGTTCCCAAAAGTTTGATTCTAAAGCCATTCTTTGCCCACTTACCTAAGATTCTGGTTATATATCAAACAAATTCATCTTGATGTCCCTATGAAGGCAGTTGGTTTAAACAAATAAACAAATACCATCCATACTTGATTCTGAGGCCGTGGAGGCTTATTAATCTCGACGTCATAAGCACCTTCCCTGTTCATGTCCTGACACGCACCACCCATGCTTTCCCCTCATGGTTGTGTCTCATACCAATTTACTCTCTAATTTTCTGGACATCTTCAGAGAAAGTGGCTTATAAGTACTGTCCACACTTAGGATAACAGCACTACCTGATTCCACAAAAAAAGGAATGCTTTTCATGATAGCCACTCTAACACCTAGCAAGGCCACATCCTTCATGACTTCATATTCTGGTGAGTTCCATTTTGTTCTGGCTAGTTTTGTTACTGCGTCTTCTAAAAGTGGTATATGAGGTCAACACATGTGTACACATACTTGACATAAAATCCCACATCATTTTATCATGGCTGGTATGTCACAGCTGATGCATAAGTGATTGCAAATGCTTCGTGTGCTTCGTTGATTAAAGGATAAAGGGGGAGCTAGGGGAGAGAGCCCTTTGAGATTTCTGACCCAGAAACTCAATCCTCTGGGTACAGGCTTGGTTTCATCTATATTTGAAATCTGACCAGTGCCCATCTTGGCTACTTCTCATTCAGAACTATTTTTAAGGTGCCCTGCACATTCCAAACCACATATTCTATACATTCTCTCTCCTAACAAATGGGAATCTCTCCGCAGACTTTTTGGGAGCTGTAGGGAGCACAGTCAGGGAAAAACCTGGTGCATGGTATGAGAATCTTGTTAATTATCTACTGAGATGAACAGGCAACAGGAATACTGTCCTTCTGAAGTCTGTTTATTTAACCTGGCCAACATATCCAAAGCTTCCAAAACAGAACTTATCATTTTCCCTAAATATGAAAATCTCTTAGGCAAATACCATGGAAGACATTTCACAGATGGAACTTGAGGAAATGATTCTGTTATAAAACTTCAGCTGAAATTCAGAAAGTTGTTTTCTTCTTTTAAGCTGCTGATACTAGGTGTCCTATCAGGCCCTCCCCCACTCCCCGCCTGCCCCGAGGAACCAAAGGCAAAGAGCTGAAGGAAGTTCCTATGCGCATGGTAGTAGTTGGCTTGTACAGGTGATTACTGTAAACTTCAAGTGCAGTGTAAGAGGGAGTCAAGAAAACTGCCAACAGTACATCCAGCTACAGTCTTTTCCTCATTCTAGATGAAAGTGTCGTTTGCCTTTCCCCCAATTACGGCAGCGTCTTCAACAGGAGCAGCTTCTCAGTTGGGCTGCCCTAACTGACGAGATAGATCTTTGTGTGCTGTCTCCATATAGCCTCATAGGAAAGCAGTTGTGAGCAATGAATTTGGAGATGCTTTCATTAAAAGGCTTTTAATGGAGTTCTGCTCCCTAGAGCTGTCCACTGTGCCATTCTTTAACACAATGTAATATTCAAAGACCAAACTAAGCTGTCAGGGTGACATCCACCCAAGGGACAGAGCAGCTCCCCAGAGAACCACACTTTACAAGGGTCTACCTTCAGCTTCTCAAAGAAAGGAAGAGCTACGGAGCTATCAAAGTAGTCCTAGAATGTGTATTATCTTTTAAAAATATTTTTAAATATACTGTGTTTGCCTAGGTAATTGGGTTTTCTCTTCTGTGCGTAATGCCTTTGTGAATACAAAAATCACAACAAAGGATATTTAGCTCCTGATTCCCCTTCTTGGAAATTATGTTCCCTAGACCTTGCCTTTCACTATGACGTGTTTTTTTTTTTTTTTGGTTTGTTTTAAGTTTCTCATTAAAATATATAAAATTAAAGGAAACCAGACAGATGTTCACAAGAAAAAACATGGCAAGATAGCTGGCCATCCAATTAGTCCACCTGAGTGATACAGGTTTAGAAACATCCCCCAGCAGGTGAAGCTCTTGTTGGAGTGTTTGGGCCCGGGAATGGGGATGGGGATGGGGGGACGGGGGCAGTGGTCAACATGAGGGAATCAGTCTGAAGATCTGACCTTCCATTCTGAGCTGTATTGTTCAATGATCCTAAGTCGCCATACGGCACCAACTAACTCATGGAGGTTTGTTGTCCTAGCGCATTCAAAGGATTTTTCTCTCTCTAAAACTGTTGCCGGTTTCTGGAGCTATGCAATACATGCATGTATGTGGCAAGCAACAGGAAGACTTATCAATGCCCTACTGTTAACACTTTATCAGAGTTTAGCTAAACAGGTTCTGTGTGACGTGCCTTGAATGACAGAGCACATGGGAAGGGAGCTGCAGTTCTCCTCCAACAGTATATCAAAGAGAAGAGGGCTGCCATGTTCAGCCAGAACTGTGCTTCTGGTACAGGACCAGGAAACAGCCAGTAACAAATGAGAAAGGGCTACAGTAGGCAGAGAAAACTGGTACCATGACCAGGGTGCTGTGACACACCCTCTCGCCTGGTAGTCTTCAATGGCGAGGCATATTTCTCTCTCTTTATTATTAATGAATCATACTTGATGTTTGCAAAGCATTTAGCACTTTTTAGTGCACTTTTTCAATCAACAGCCCATTGGATCTGAGAATCATCCACATATAAGTACATGAGGCAGGCAGGGAGTATTTTTACTCCCGTTTTACAGACAAGAAAACAAGGCATTTGCCTGAGAAACAGAGCTAGTAATGGACACAGTGGGACTAGAGCCCAGTGGCCCAGATGCCCACGCCAGCCTTGATTCCAGCTCAGCATGATGGCCCTGTTATACGTAGCTAGCGGTACAGTGTGAACTGAATGCTTGGAAACATGTCTTCCTGAGGTTTCCACCCTGGAGATGGATCATTCAATGCATTTGAAATGTACATAAGTATGAGTTTGCTACTGCCCAAGCAACCAGCATTCTCATACGAAGACCCTGTGTGGGGCATGGGCTGATCAAAGGGGGTTACTGTGAAAGTTCTGCAGAGTTACAAGACACACTAATCACTAAATCCATATTTGGGGAAAACCCAAATATGTGGTGCTATGTTTTAATTCTGGTATAAAACCTAAGGACATCTTACCTGCAATTTTGGAATGAGAATACACTGAAGACGATATGCTATCATATATGTCCAACTCCATGTCCAAAACCCGTGTTCAGAAAACATTTTTAAAAATCATAAATGCTTATTCTGGGCACTGTAAGCTCCTGACTGGGAGGGGCCTGTGCATCCTGCTGCCCTGTGGGCTGCCCGCAACAGCCCCATGTAGTACGCTGGGCTTCTGCTTGTCTTCTGGGAGTTAGGCCCTGACATGTGCTTGGCCCTTAGCATGCGGAACCTCTCCTTGTCACACTACACAGACAGTGGGGCTACACAGGATGTTCCTGAAAACTGTTTTTGTTTTACTTAGGCTTTGAGGCAGTTTTCATGCTACTGTGTGCCCAATTAACAAGGGCAGAGATGTGACATACTCTCTTACAGGACAAGGGAAAAGCCCGACTGGAGATACGTGAACTCACGTCTGGTAAGCCAGCTGCCCCACCCACCCACCTCTGACCTGCAGCCTAACTGAGGCATTCGCTGCAAGCTGAGCCGAAGGGCCCAAGCACCGCTCACCCCGAGTATCTCTGTGCACTTCATTTCCTAGTCAAATGCCTGACTTTCTAGTGGAGGGAGCTTCTGCTTGCTTCCAGGTGTGAGAGAGCCCCCATTCCTCACCCTGCCCTTTGGGAGCCACTGGGAAGCCTTGGAACTGAATGGTAACACCCCCACTGGGACTGATACATTAAAATTCTTTATCCAGATATTTTCTAATGTGGAATATATTGCTGTAACCCTGCAATAACCTGCCTTGACCAGCAGTATCAGAGTCAGGGACTCACTCCTCAGTGACACCTGTCTTTCTGTCCTGGGTGGAATTACTTGGATGGAGGAGCTTTCTCTGGCAGGACTGCTGACAACTGTTTCATACAACGGAGAGTATCTATGGTGCCTACGAGCTTTGTTGACAAGGGGTTACTAGGGTAACAACAGAGACTGCTGAAGAGCCCCAGGTCAGGAGTGCACTCCTCACTCTGCCCAAAGGCTGAAGCACTGTCACCAAGCACGTACAGGATAGGCCACATGACACACAGGGAAGGGCATTTCCTCCAGACCAGCAAAAACAGTGCTTGGTGTTACCCCTGCATTCTTTACCATTTGACAAGAAGCCAGGATGATGCCCGTCTGACATGGGGTACTAGCAGTTCCCTGCATTCACCCTGTGTAGACTCTCTAGTTCCAGTTGCATGCAGTGGGCTTTGCTTCTAGCTAAGTGCCTCTGGTACCATATTTTCCTACCATGTTTCCTAAGGGCCTTGGACCCAGGTAGGAAACGTCACACAGCCAGACACACATCAAAAGGAGAGGCGGGGGAAAGTGGCCGGTGGGAGCAGCCAGCGCGCTGACCTCTAGATTGAAACAGCTCTGGCCTCCCGGCTGGCAGCTCCTGGCATCCCCGTCGGCTCGGCGGTGCAGGTCCCGTGCGGCTCGGAGGTGCAGTTGCTCCCGCTTGTCCCCTCGCTCCTGACCCAGCTGCCACTCCATCTGATCTCTCAGTTTGGACTGTTAGGTGCACGGGAGGGATTTGTTTTTTTGTTTGTTTGTTTTTAATTTTAAATAAAAAACAAAGGACAAGGGTAGAGGTGGGGAGGAGGGATAAAGAAAACAAAAATGGGTAAGGTAGATGACTGAGATAACTACCAGACGAAGAAAAGCATGAATAGAAAAAACAACTTAAACACAGTGACATAAGAGGGTGAAGAGAATAGAACCAAAATGAGGATGAGCAAAATAATGGGCTGAAAGATCTGAAAAGCAGAAAGAGAGAGGGGAGGGAAGAATGCCAAACACTGATGAGGCGCATGCAATGAGGATGCATGAGTCACAGACGCAACCGTAAGCACTCTACCCATGAAGGATACGGAAACAAGGCTCCTCCTTCCTTGCTTGTGGTCGAGCAGCCAAAGCCAGAATCCAGGGCAGCAGCTGGGTCATGCACCCAAGGGCGATGAATAGGAAAGCAGTCCTGGGACAGCTACTCCACGTTGCCCTCACCCTCGGCTTGGGGAGGGCAGCGGGAGCAAGACGGCAGCGAGATTTTCCATCCACACCATCCTTCTCTCAGCACTGTGCTCCTCTCCCCCATTCTGGCTCATCTGCCAGTGGGAGAGGATGGGCCTGGCTGCCTAGGGCCTTTCCAAACTGTACTGTGTCCCCTTGGCAATAAACCCAGGTAGAGTTGCAAACGCTCCTGAGCGAGTCTGCTAATTATCCTGACTGAGAAATGAGTTTGTACTTTGTTTTAAACTCCTCTTTGCTTCTTCATCGGGATAGCTGGTCGTTTGAGACACCAAAAAAGAAGAAAGGATGGACTGCGTCGATCCCTACCATTTCCATTGGGATTAGCCTTGTGTCATGAGGGAGGACCTCTAAGCCAAAAGCAACAGACAGTTAAAAATAAGAGAGGAAAAAAGGAAAAAGAAACTAGGAAATAAAAGAGAACTTAAAAAAAAAAAAGGAAAAAAGAAACCCAACCAATAGAAAGGATTTGGTTGTCACTTGAGGCTTTAGTACAAAGCAGGTTTGAAATCATAACCAAGCAGCCGTGAGCACGATGAGTTCAAGTGCAGCAATGCCAGCAAGAAGGAGGAAGAGCAAAACCGAGCAGGGAGGCAGAGCCAGGAGCCCCCTTACCTGCAAGTCTGGGACCAGCTCCTTCCCCAGGTTCCCGATGGGGGAGTCCCGGGACACGGAGGTCACAGTGGAGAGGAAGCTGGAAGACTCCGTGAGGTGGGGCAAGGGGGACAGGCCTTCCAGGCGCTCCCTCAGGCCATCTCCGATGTGATTCACCTGCTCCAGGAAGTCCTGGAGCTCTTTCCTGAAAGCCTTCATCCTGGCATTGATGGCCCCCAGCAGCTGGGGCTCCTTCTTTCCTCCCTCCCCCTGGACACCAGGCCCCAGTGAGGCCACGTTGTCCACAAAGGCATCGGTGTCCGTGATGAGGCTCTCCATGGTCCGCTCCAGCCGCTCAGCCTCATGTTTTATGCTCACCAAGCACTCAGAGTCTTCCCTAGCCCTCAGGACCTCCGCCGGACATGGCTCGCTGGCCTCTGACGGCTTTCCACTGCTGAAGCCCGATGTCTTCTCGAATATCTCTTCCGAGTCACTCTCACCACCAATAGGGCCTTCCCGCTTGGGCTGGGGCTGGCGGCCTTCCTCCCCATCGCTCTCCTTTTTGCCCGTGTCGCTGTCGGCATCGCTGTCCCGGGGACTTGGGGCACGCAGGCCCAGGTGGGCGGCCAGGTCATAGCGCTGGACATTGGACAGCAGCACCCGGTTCTCATACTGCAGCTTCAGCACCTTCCCACTCAGCTCGCTGATCTGCAGCCTGGCAGACTTCAGCTCCTCCTGCAGGGGAACCCCACCTTTGCCCCCACCGTCCGCCAGCCACCCGGGCTCCGGCAGAGGCTCAAACTTGAACTTGCTCAGCTCGTGAGTGAGCTGCCGGTTGTGGTCTTCAATCTCAGATATGGACCTTCGAAGCAGCTCCGCTTCCTCCTCCACAAATTGTAGGTGTCGGCGGAGCTCTGTTGAGGACTCCAGGGAGTCCCCAAAGGGTGAGGTAGGAATGCTTGGGATGTGGTCCCGGCCTGAACTCTCTCGCTCATACTGGCCCCGCATGTCCTCCATCTCTGCTTTGAGGCCTCGGTTCTCCACTTCCAACTCCACGATCTTCCGACCCAGGATGTTGGCTTCTTCCTCCACCAACTTCAGCCGCAACTTCAGCTCGGCCTCCCTGGTGCTGGGTGGCCCACCTGCTTCCCCTGTGGGCAGGGGGCTGTCCACGTCACCATACAGGGCCTTGTACTTCTGGAGCTCCTGCTCCAGCTCATCCTTCTCCCTCCCCAGCTTGGCCATCTTTTTACGCATCAGGGAACCTTCCTCTTTGGCAAACTGAAGCTGGCACTTCAAATCGGCACTGTCCTCCTGCCAGGAAAGAACAGCCCGAGAGAAGGGTTATTTGAAAATACCAAATGTTCATGTTTTTGATGATTTTTCTCGCATCTCGCCCCCAACACACACACAAACACAAAACACCAATCTTTCTGTCAGTGTGTTGGTTTACATGTAGAAGACACCAAAACAAAGCCAAGGGGAAATGGGACCGTCATGGAGGGGACTTGGCCAAGACCTGCAGTCTGTTGCTGAAACCAAACAGTTAGTTTGGAAAAAAACGTGCACACGAAAACCATCATACAGGTGATGAGTGAAGAGGGAGAAAATGAAATGAAACCCAGCACCCACAGTTATGCAATTGCTCATTACTTTGTGGTCCAATCTGACTAATCACCAGCACCAGTGGGAGACACCAGAACCCCTCACTAAGCCTGGTGCAGGCAGACAGCCTCCAGTGGCCACTTCTACCTGTTGCCATTCACTTTCCCCACTGTGCAGACCTCCCTCATCTGAAGTGGCCAGCAACTCATGTATTACCAGGAGAGGGAGGCCAGGTGACCCCAAATCAGAACCCAGATTTCGAATAATTTGCTGAGAATCTGAGACATGGCAATTCGCCTCTCCTCCTCCCCTGTCTCTCCATCCTCAGTATATCACAAGAATGACATGAGGGCAAAATTATGAGATGATAAGGCATGAGGGTGCTTTGGGAATCAAGGTGCAGAGTAAGTACCACGCTCTGACGGTTAGTATGAATTGGTTACTGCAAACCTAAACCCTTGGGTTTCTCATAACCTTCCGCCATGCAAGTGCAACTTCAGAGCTCTGGGCTACATTCCACTCCCTTTAGTTGCTATAACACAGCAGGAAAGTAATCTCAGAAACGCAAGGCAAGGAGGTAAGTGTTTCAAAACCTGAGAAGTGGTTCTCTGGTATTGGACTACCAGAAGATTTTGGAAGGTCGCCGAAGCAGACTCTCTGCTACTAAATGCTCACACTGCTAGGCTGAGGTCAAGAGGGCACTTTCTGGCCAATTGGAAAGTTGATTCTGCCTTCATAGTGCAGGTTTCAAAGCCTTGAAGCCACATGAACTCTCTGATTTGGACTGGCACAAAGGTTTTCAATCACATGCAGTGAATGGGAAAAAATGACCACTTTCATAAATCATTCCTCTTTGATTGGCTATCAAAGTTTCAAAGGGCTGTCATGGGAACAAAGACTCCAGCAAAGGCTTCCCCCATCACACAGAGAAATTCAACATCACGCTCGAATGTACGATCCCCAGGGGAGGGAGAGTTATCAAACTAATCTCTGGAACAAGTCAGAGAGAATGAACTCTCTGAGATCACCTTTTGTGCTCAAATGGTCTAGTAGAGTTGACGCAGCTTTCACACTGATTCTCTGCCATATTCTTGCTGCACTCACACCATTAGTCAGACAGATACAGAAAGACTTCCCTTGGTGCCCCCAACTTTCCTCCTTCCACACACCTAGACCCCCAATCCCCGCACTACAAACCCATGGAAGAAAAAAAAAAAATGCGACGGAAGACTAAAGGAAAAATCTAAGTCCAATTGTGAGCCAGTGCCACCTGGAAAGCAGGCCCTGGCACTATCTGTGTGTCTTCTGAGAGACAACGCTCCCACTGCCATCCTCTTGGCAGAGGAAAAACCAGTCCTGCTGGGCCTAGGGTCAAAAATGCTGCTCTGAGTCCCACTTCTGCCCCTTTTGTCCATGGCACCATGGGCTAGTCACAGAGCCCTGGCAAACCCATCTCTTCATGTTTAAAGCAGGATCCTCACTTAGTCACAAGGTTATTGTGAGTAAGGTACAAATGGAAAAATGTATAGCAAGGTGGGCACCAGAAATTAACTTTCCACTTTGTCTGAAACGCAGTTAGTATGGGGGAAAGGAACAAATAACTCTGCTTCTTTCTTTTTTTCACCCTCTTTGCACATTAGAGAGTAACATAAATATCACTAGTAGGAGAGCATGGTCTTCATGTTCTAAGAGCTTATCCCACTAAGGAATTCGTTTGTTTTGGTTAAACAGACATAAAAAGGGTTTCTGTGACTAATTGGAAATAAAGTTGTCTGCCTACTCACACTGACCAAAATGGGTTATCATCACTGCTTGGGGTAATGATATATATATTTTTAAAGGGTTTGCATGGATAGATGGGCTGTGAAAGACAAAAATTGTAGTCAATTCTAATACTAAAGGAAAACCACTCTTATTTGTGGATTTATTTACTCTTTCCATAAATACTGAGTACCTACTATGTAGCAGAAATTGGCATTTTACTTTTAAATGACCCCAACTTTATAAAACTTTCTAAAGTAAGACAATCAAAAGCCCCTTTTCAATTTTTTGTTAAACCTAGATTCCTAAGATATCAATGGAGAGAGACTATCAATACTTTGCAAATGGATTCATTTCATAGTAAAAACCCTGGGTCAGGAAGACAGGGTAGAGCCCTTAACCCCATCATTAACTTGATAGCCAGCATTTATCCTTTGTCCAAAATCACCTAAGTGATCCTATTTCCACCTTGAAGCAGAGAAATTCACCTTCATGCCTGAGGACAACAACAGAAGTCATGGAAGACAATGTCATCTGCGGCCACAAGGGACCTCTGCCCTCTGCCCACCTCAAGCAGGACCACCAGCTGTGACCAATGCCCTGACCCTATTTCCATGGAAACATGCAACTAGGAGGCCAGGCCCGAAAAGAGCAGGTAAGGGGCAGAGTGACCTGCACAACTCAGGGAGCTTTTGTCTCAAACCAAGTTCTCTACTAAGGGTCTTCACCCAAAAGTTGAACTGAGAAATTGAGGAAATGAGTAGGATCTCTGAGAGGTACATGGAACCTGGGCTTTCCACAAGGGTTCTGAAACAGTTGGTTATAAATGCTTAGGGCAGAAAATCCTAAAACGTCTTCAAATCGCCTTGATTTCTGGAAACTTTAAACTTTGCATCATTCTTCTTCCATCTGCCATTCTCCAAGTCTGACTATAAACCAGAACCATTCTCCTCTGTCCCCCTGAACCTAAACTCAGGTCAGTTAAAGAAGCAAGACTCTGTGACATACCCTAACAAGTATCTGATTTGTAGAGTACCTAAGGTTTGATAAAATATCCAAAAAGTCTTCTTGTTCCTTAAGGAAGGAACTACACACACACCAGGAATTCAGACATACCGTGTTTCCCTGAAAACAAGACCTAGCCAGACCATCAGCTCTAATGCGTCTTTTGGAGCAAAAATTCATATAATATCCAGTATTATATTATATTACACCCGGTATGATATGATATGATATGATAATATACTCAGTCTTATATTATATTAAAATAAGACCAGGTCTTATATTAATTTTTGCTCCAAAAGACGCATTAGAGCTGACGGTCTGGCTAGGTCTTATTTTCGGGGAAACAGTATTATTAAAACATGCTGTCATTTCTGCTCAATACCCATGTGCTACTAGGCCTGACACCAAGACTAAAGCAGGTCTTGAAAGAATGATAATCTTTGAAGCCAAGGGTGTGTGTGCATCCAACAAAGGGGTCAGACTTTTTCACTTTGTTAAGGCAGCTGGAGAACGCACTGTGCCTTCTGGTGCCGGTGTGTGGGAGAAGGGAGGCCAGGGGAGCTGGACTCAACCTGTTCTGGGAGCGGGAAGTTACTCCTTCTAACAAAATGGAGAATCACAGCCTCAGCTAAAGCTGTAGAAGGCTAGCTACCCATCTTATCTTGTAACTGTAGACTTTCTAAAATTCTGCCAAAACTCCGGGGGAGGGGGGGGGTGTCCTAGGCTGAATCCTAAGCTGAAGGACATCAAGCTCTGGTTTCAAGAGATCATCAGATAGCTCCAGGAATGCAGTACGAAAGCAGAAGGTTGAGTCCAACTTTCCACATGACATGGTTCCTGTTGCAGGCAGAGAAGGCAAGCATGGCATGGAGGGGAGGACACACACAGAACCACCACAACCGCCGCCACCACCACCACCAGCCAAAAGGCCTTGTCAAGCAACAAAAATATATCGCTATGGGTATATATTCTTTGGCTTGCAAGTCTGACGTCTAGCCAGCACCCCAAGCGCTGACTGCTCCCATTCCTACCTTGCGCCGGGGTGCCAGTTTCCTTTGAGTTTTGGTTGCAGACCTGCAGTTCCCAAGGCGCTCCATTCCACCACTCTGCTGGACAGAAACTCCTTTCTCAATGATACTGCAGGCTGAGGGGGCACTGAACACATTCCCGGTGCCCGGGGCTTCCCAACCACTCCTGAGGGGCAGCAGCGGCTGTTCTCAGCCTGATTTACCCACAGGTGAAGGCAATGCCATGCTGTTCATTTCAGAACAGGGCAGCAGTTATCCTTTTAAGGAAAAGATCTTCCCTGGTCAAGAGTCAGTACATTGAAACATACTCAAAGCCCAGGAGGATTCAAGCACCCAGCAGTGAAATGACCGGTTTTAATCTCCCTGTTATTAGGGGATGCCAAAGTGAGACGAGGGGAGTAGAGAGGGTGGAAGGGAGCAGTGAATCTTTGGCATTCCTGCTGTTCACATGGCCTGGCCCTCCTTGAAGGGTACTCTGGGGATCAACAAGTTTGGAAAATGAAGAAACCAAAGGGAATCAGTGTGGAATTCAGAGGCAGGCTAGCAGAGCTCTTAGATACCCAGACTTACTGTGTCTAATTACTACTTGCTCTGAGAGCTTGGGGAGCTGATATCCCAATAATGCTTTTGTTCTCTCCAACACCTAATACTAGCAGTAATTTTTTTTTAAAAGGAAAAGAAAAACAAGGAATCCAGTAAAACAAGCGTTCAGAAAAGCTAAAAAAGTTCTGAAGATCACACCATGTACATAGAAAGAGCTATGCTTTTACCATCTTTCAGCAAGAACACTTAATTTTCCTTTAGGACAATTTAAGATACTGTTCAGCTTACTCATTTTAAAAAAACCAACACTCAAAACAGTGCCTTATGAATGACCCAACATTACAGTAGCTGTACTACTTTACTGTGTGAATGACTTTGAAGGCCAAAACGCTTTTTACCAGCTATGAGTACTGCCACAGCCTTGAACTGCACCAAATTATGTCTCCACACAAAGCTAGTCTGTTCTTCTCTTTCTTGAAGGAATCAACAGCTTATCAGTATGAGAAACAAAAGAGAGGAGCTGTTGGTTTGGAAAGCAAATTTTCACCATGGAGGTTTTGAATGAGTCCAAAGTTTTGGCAGGTAGTGTCAAAGACAATGCTAACACTTATTGAGAAAATTCAAAGTGAGGTGATTGCCTCTTGAGGAGATGTAACATTAGAATGAAACCTCTGCTTACCTGGTTAAAGGTTTTCTTTTCTTTGTACGTTTCCCGACTGCCTCTTCTTTTCAGGGAACTCTGAAACAGATCCACATGACATTATGTTATGGAGGAGTCACATGCGGAACCTGCACTGGGCAGACACCATCCTCACTGGTCAGGGACACACATGTGAATGGAGGCTCTTTTCCTCACTGGAATCAATAAACCACTCAGAGTCACATTTAAATGCAGTTAAACAGCTTGGTGAGGTCTTTGAATCCTAAGAGGCTTTAAATCCTAATTATTATATTTGGGGTATTCCTCAATTATTCAGTTTAATAATTAAAAAGGAGGGTAGGTTGGATAATCTGTACCAGTGGAGGGAAGACGAGAAGAGAAAGGTAGTAAGTTTTGGAAATAGATATGTAATATTTCTGGGGCTGCCTTACCTTCCTAATTATGTTTTGTTTGGGCTAATATTAAATTTAATTGATGTTTCCTGAATGCCTACAGATAAAAGGCCAGATAAAAAAAGTGGTAGGGAGGGAGAAAAGAGTGGCCCTTGTTTATGGAGAAGACCTAACTTAAGTTGCAACACTCTCCATGAACAATCCATGACAAAACCTATATCTTAAAGCTCTAAGAGTTCATAATTGATTCATTCATGAAGTAATCTTGGCTGTGTCCTTCAGTGGGCTGGTTCCCTGCCTAGTTTTACATACATTACCAATGTACGTTTGCCTGCTATAGGCAAGAAATGTGTCTGAAATACAAACATGACTATAAATAAAAGGGTTAAGGGATGTCTGAAATGGAATAACAGGGAGGCAATGCAGTTCATGCTACAGTAAAGTATGAAGACAGAAAGAACTGACTGGCAGAAGAGTGAGAAGCATCCTAGAGGAAGACAAAGGAACTCGAAACTTGAAAGGATTCGTGTTCCTGTGACAAGTTGGAAGAAAGCAGTTTGGGTAGTGAAGACTTGCTGGTTATCACTCAGACCTTGGCAAGCCTGTGAATGGGAAGAGATTCTCCTTGATGGCCACCCCCCTTGCCTCTGAAGCTTCGCCCTAACTGAGGCGTGGACGTGAGTCCTCTGGGAGCTCACCTTGTGGCGGGGCTCAGAGCCCTCTCTGCTTCACTCCTTTGCTGCAACCCACATACCAAAACAGCTGGGGAAGGAGGCCCTTACACAAGTCACTTACATCACAGTCAGATCTTTTGTTAATTAACTCAGTTGTTTACTTTTTTTTTTTTTTTAACAGGATTTTATTGGGTAACAGTGTGTACTTCCAGGACTTTTTCCAAGTCAAGTTGTTGTCCTTTCAATCTTGGTTGGGGAGGGTGCAGCTCAGCTCCAGGTCCAGTTGCCGTTGTTAGTTGCAGGGGGCGCAGCCCACCATCCCTTGCGGAATCGAACCAGCAACCTTGTGGTTGAGAGGATGTGCTCCAACCAACTGAGCCATCCGGGAGCTCAGCTCAAGGTGCTGTGTTCAATCTTAGTTGCAGGGGGCAGAGCCCATCATCCCTTGTGGCAGTTGAGGACTCGAACCAGCAACCTTGTGGTTGAGAGCCCACTGGCCCATGTGGGAATCAAACCAGCAGCCTTCGGCGTTAGGAGCACGGAGCTCCAACCACCTGAGCCACCAGGCCGGCCCATGTTTACATTTTAAGTGTCTCACTCACAGAAGAAATGGCCATGCCATTTCTTGGATGAATTTCAGGGTTAAGAAACAATTAAAATTCTAGCCATCCCTTAGCCTCTAGGAGGCTGAAGGCCTGGGGAGAAAAGGTAACTGAGAGAATCAACATGTTATAGAACCAACATGGCATGTGGGTGCTCCCTAGTCCATCAAGAGACCAGGTATAGAAGCTTGTCTCTGATCCTCTGCAGCAGAAGCAGCTTTGTTTCCTTTAGTCTTTTTGGTAAAAGCAGGGTCAAACTACAAAGAGAACCAGTCTTCTCTAACAGGTTAAGTTAAGCAAGTCTTAAGAAGGGCTTGAGTTTTTCCACCCATAATAAGTAGGTTTTCCAAAATTCTTCACACTGCAGTGAAGGAGTTTCTGTAATTTGAATGAGCTGAGTGAGATGAACACTTCTGACGATCCACTATGGAGAGGAGTTACAATGAAAAGCAGGGAGAGAGACTGTTCCCAAGGCTTTAATTCTGGGACTGTGGTGGCAATCAAGGTGGCAAGTGCGAGAGCCAGCCTTCTGCCTGCCACCCGGCATGTATCACATTCTCTCCGTGAATGGAAAACAGACTGTGCACACTCTGCAAGAAAACTACCTAGACGTGAGATGAAAGCTAGAAGTGGAGACAGTAGTTTCTGAAAATCGATGCACAATCATGGTTACTGCTTTTCAGCGGTAGAGGAAAGAGCACATGCGGAGTGAGCCCTCCTGCTGAAAGGGAGCCAAATGGGTGCCTGTGCACAGATTCCTCGGGCCCATCGGATCGGTCTTTTCCCCTTGCTGAACCCTGAATGCAACTGCGTCTGAGTCCTGTGATCCTTCTAGCGAATCAGGGAAGAAGTTGGGGGCGGTCATGGGACCGCCAACACAGATCCCAGTCACAATGGCAACTACGATGAGAAACACTGTAAGGATTAAAGTTAGCCAGAAATTTGCAGGACCTACATGAAGGAAACCATAAAATTGTTCCCAAGGTGATAGACATAAAGGAATGCTTGATGGTGTCTGATGGGAAGACCTTATGTTACAAAGATGTCACATTTCTCCCAAATCATTTTATAACTATGATGTCATTTTAACCAAATTCTTCTCTCTCTCCATATATATATATATACACACCACACAAATACTCACACACACAAATACTTTTGGTGTATTTGTGAGGGAGGTAAGGGGATGGAAGAACTTGACAAAATGATTCAAAAATTCATCTAGAACAGGGTTGGCAAACTATGGCTCTCAGGACAAACCAACCCACAGCTTCTTTCGTTAAGTAAGTTTTACTGAAATGCAGACTCCTTTACTATTGTCTGTGGTTGTTTTGTGCAACGAGAGCAGAATTGAGTAGTGGTGACAAACCATATGGCCTGCAGAGCTGAAAATATTTACTATCTTGTCTTTTCAGAAAGTTTGCTGATCTCTGAGCTAGAAAAACAGATTAGTAAAAACAGCCAAGAACACTGAAAGTGAAGAATAATAACAGTGGGTTTGTACTATTTGATATAAAAATATTAGATGATGGCTTGGTGCTGGTACAAGAATAGACATATCAATGGAACAAAACAAAGCTCAGAAATAGATTCGAGGGTATATTTTAACAACTGACAAAAGTAGCATTATAAAACAGCGGGGGGAAATGGGCTATTTGGCATAGGTTGGGGGAATAACTGTTTAACACAGGAGAAAAATAGTGAGATCCACATCATTTTTCAAAAAAAAATTTCCAGATGAATTTTAAAAATCTAGATGTAAGTAAACATAAATGAACTAGAAAAAAAGAGATGAATTTCTATTTGTTCTTTGTCTTTATAAACACTGAAACGAAAGCCAAAACATCCAAGGGAAAAATTAATAGAGTAGATTGGTGAGAGTTTTAATTTTTATATATCAAAAGAAACTATTTACAGTATTAAAAAGTAAATGACAAAATGGAAAAAAAATTTCTAACACGAGACAGGCAAAAGAGTAATATTTTGCAAGCAATATGAAAACCACCTTAATAAGAAAATAAACAAAGGGCCAATAATCACGATTAGCAATTAAAACCAGATACCACTTTTTCCACTTAGAGATTTACAGACCAAAGGACGTATGACACCCAGTGTTAGCAAGTGTCCACAGAGGCGGGCACTTACACACAGATCAGTGTGAGTAGGGGTCCTGCAGCATTTCAGGTGGGTAACTCAGCCTGACAAGTATATATGTCATGACCCAATAATTCCATCTCCGGGAATGTAGCCTAAAGAAAAATGCAGAAATATGTGCGAACACTTATGGGTAAGAATGCTCATCACAGTACCTTTTATAACAATAAATGAATACTGTGGAGGTTATTATAATAATGTTTTTGAAGAATACTTAAAAATTCAGGAAGTGTAACACATTAAAAGGAAAATATGGGTTACGAACAGCATGTATTTTGTGACTTCAATTTATAACTAATAAAATATAAATATATGTATGTGTTACATGTGTTAGAAAAGTAGACTAGAGAAATATAGATCAAAATGTTAATGGTGATTATCTTCAGGTGATAGAATTATGGGTGATTTTACGGTTCCTTTTTGTGGTTTTTCATAGTCTCCAGATTATCAACAGTGCATACTATTTCCTTTACAAAAGCAAGAACAAAAGCAACCAGGAAATTAAAATTCATACTTTAAAGAGGTGAAAGAAGAGGCAATTACTAATCTAGGTCAGATTGCAGTGGTGCTTCATCAGAAGTTATTCACCAACTTCTTGGGCCTTTTGTCATAAGTAGACATTGTTTTCATTAGCCTGGTCCTTGAGATACAACCTATACATACACTGTTGGTTAAAAAGACCAGGAAGCCCCTTAAGTGTTGGGGGGAACTGGCCAGGTACCCCACTGCACTGCAGGTCACTGGCATATGACTCCCTCACCAAGTGCCAAGCAGTCACAAGGCCCCCAGCCCAGGGTGCAGTCTTCTCCCTAGCTCACCTGCTGAGAGTGCTTTGGGCATACTGGGCAAGGAACCCTGGGTGTAGGGATGATCTGTGTGAGTGTTATTCGTGGCCAGTTCATTCCTCTGGATGACTCAGATCCAGTGGACAGTCTCAGAAACAATTTCCCAGAAACAATTAAGAGAAAGGGGAAAATGTAGACTATCAAATAAATGGAACCCATAATGCAGGATTTTCCCTCTGTTTAATTCTACTTTCTTTTTAGTCTGGCCAATTGCCAGCAAATTAACTCTAAATTCCTATTGAAAAGGAAAAAAAAATTGAGTCTGTGAATCCAAATTGAATCCATCTAAGGCTGGTACATTTGTTGAGTATTAAAGATGATTAAATAAAATATGAAGTTAGGCAATTATTTGGAGTTTCAGGTCAATTCTTAATGTTTTCTATTTTAAGTTAGTCAGTTTCTTCCAAGCAATTTCAAAAAATCTAACAAGCTCTCAATAGCTAAAGTGTCTCAGAGACAGACTTCAGGCTTAAAATTTAGATTGGTAATAAAGGAGGCAAATAAAAAATTAGGGTGCTGTAAATTATAAGTCTATATGGAAAAAGAGGGTATAGATGTAGGCAGATGATTTTCAGAATTCTTATAGATTCTTATAATTTAGAAAGTTGTTTGGGTTTGGAGGGCTGACTTACAGCACACACAGTTATAAAATCAAAATAAGAAAATGGAAGTGCATAAGTCGTCTTCCTTTTAGGAGGAAGTTATCAACATTCTTTTACCTGTATTCAAGTTCTCATTTAAGTGTTATGAGATGTGAAGAGTAAGAATTATTAGCTTCTCCTTCAGCGTGAAGTGACAAGATCCTGACTGGAAGATGCCTCCTCCTTTTCCTTCCTCTCAACCAGCCCCTGAAACAGCTCCCAGGGAGACGGGTCCCCTTCACACCCGGAATCAGCACTCGGCTGAAGTCAGCTGCACCAGTTACACTGCAGGACCCAACAAACATAAAGACCCCTTGGATTCAGTGGAAAACCATCCATGGCCATAAAGGGAAGGAAACCCTCTCTCCTTGGCCCTGTTTGAGAGGATAATATGATATTAACAACTACAATTTTTTGGGTACTTACAAGTGCCAGGCACAATGCTAAAAACTCTTTCTTTGCACATCTAATCTAATTCTCAAGAGAGCCCTGAGAAGCATATATTATTATCACTGGTTAACAGACAAGAATACAGTCAGAAATTAGGTAATGTTTCAAGGTGTCCCAAACTCGGAGATGGGGCACCAACCTGACCCTGACTGCAACCCTCACTCCCAGTCACAGCCTCTGACCTCACAGCTGCCTTCCAGGGCTTCCACAGCCCAATCTCCGAGTTTGGGCTGTTTTTGTTTTCTCAAGGTTGCTAAGCCCAAAGTTGCTGAGTTTTCTCATCCAAAGAGTTTCTTCTTTCTTTACTGCTTTCCTTTCTTTAGTAAAAGAGCACAAAAGAACTATTCTAGGAATGGTTGCAAACTGCTCTGCTCATGAGATACTTCATGACCATAAAATATCTGTTGGCACTCTGCTGATTTCTGAAAGGATCTGAGGCTGCAGGCAGCAAAAGTCCTTACTTGGAAAAGATAGAAAACTATTATCAGAGGACAAAATACCACAAAGTAAATGAGGAGAAGAACAGGAAAATTATACTGAGACATTTTAGCTAAAGAAAGGTACAGTCATAAAAGTCAGAGCTGGGCTGGGATTCCCAGTAGCCAAGACAAAGAGGGTGAGGCCACAGCCACACTGTCCAGAGCATGAGGCCCACCTGAGATGGACAGAGACCACCAGCACACTCAACCTATCAAACAGCACCTTCTCCTGGTAAAGAACATGATGATAAAAATTACAGGTCGCTGCACGTGCACATTTGGGGAACATAACATATATTGCTTTGTAATATGGGCTGGTCGATTCATTTTAAACCTTAGAGACATGTATCTTGAAGCCTGGTGATGGAAAATTGCTGACTAAAACACACTACAACACACTAGACCCAACTAAAACACGACAAAATAAACAAAACTTATGATGATAAAGTAAAACTGTAAGTTATCACCAGTATGCAAAAAGAAAAATGGAAAATCATGAACATTGTAAGACCATAATGATGACTACACCAAAAACAAAGTGTCCTTTCCCGGAACTGTAGGAATCCCAACTCTCAACACGCACATCCACGTAGGCACTCAGTAATACCACCAAGCATCATATCAAATGTCGTATTAGAATCCACATTGCAGAAGCCTCTACTGACTTACTTAGCAGTGAACAACAGTGGCAATTGGACATTCAGAAAAGTTGAAAATAGATAAATATGTACGCCATTTGCCTGTCAGAATTGAAGATAAGGCTTGGGTCTTTTTAAAAATAATCTGTTTCTGGCACTCACTTGTCTAGTAGAAAGAAATATATCAGTCCATCAAAAGAGGCAAATTATTTCCTTAATCTAATGAAATAATACAAAAGAAGTACTTTGAAAAAAAAACACAAGCAAAGCCAAAAAATACACACATATATATATATATACACACACACTCTCATATATATATGTACATATATATGTGTATATATGTATATATGTGTGTATATATATATGTATTTTTTGGCTTTGTTTGGCTTTTATATATAGCCCACTTTTCAAAGAAAATTCATCACTCATTTTTTTCAGGTGCATGTAATATGAGAAAATATTTATTTTAGTACTTTGTTTAGCTTTCAAACAAAGAACATATACGGAAAAGTTTTGAATTGTGATATTATTTCATAATAATCTGCCATCACACCCTTTGGACCTTCTAATTTGATTTTCAATATTGTTCTAAATAATAGAGTGCACTATTTTACTATAAAATTTATGCACGCATTTGTCAAAACTCATTGAATGTGAACCTAAGATCTGTGCATTTCAGTATATGTAAATCAACTCAAAAAAATTGCAAGCAAAAATGTGTATTTAAGGAAAAGTGAATTGGTGTCAACAATTTATTTCAATGTGTCAAAAAATAAGATGGGTTAATAGGTAAATAGATGGATAAACAGACATTTGATAAATCAAATATAGTAAAATGTCACTGTGAAATTTAAGAGGTGAGTATACAGGTGTTTGCTATAAAATTGTTTAAGCTATTATTATGTTTGAAAATTGTTGTAATGTTGGAAAGAAAAACATTATGCACACAAGTTTTTAATTTCACTGACAACAGTTAATACTGTATAACCATTCAAAGTATGATTACTACATATTTTAAATGACATGGGGAATTTTTTATTATATGCCAATCTTTGAAATGCAGGATAAAAACGTTAATTTAATCTCATCAAGATTAAATATTTTCATCTTTGAAATGTTTGGAAGCAAATACACTAAAATGCTAACAGGTCTTATCAACGGTCAGTAGAACTATGGATGACTTCATGGTTTTCTTTATAGACCTTTTGTATTTCTCCAAAATAATAAAAATTAATATATATTATTTTTTCAAATCAGAAAAAATGTTGTATTTTAAGGACAATAGGATTGACTCATAATGCAAACATTCCCACTAAACTTAGTCTTGTGTTGTCTTTACCTAGCCTCCCCTGGAAGTGATGTACAAGACGGATGGACTGTGCAGAAACGAACAGGAAATTCAGCTGGAAGATTAGCCCCCAGCAGGATTAGCTAGCTCTGTGCTACTGGGGATCATCAACTACATCTTCACACAGATGACAAAGAAGGGCCTAATGGACATTTGGGGACAGCAAATGGATCTGAGATTCTAATCACCCTCCCAGCCTGATGGCTCCAATTCAAAGAGGCTCCCCCACCCACTAGCCATAGGCTGACTTGCTGACCCATGTCTGGCTGAGGAGCCCTGTTATCTGGAGCCACTGCTCAGCTCCATTAATCATCTACCAAAAGGCTCTGAAATCTCAAAAGTGTCCCTGGCTAGCATTCTGCATAAAACCATTACTGTCCCTTGGGTAAATCTTCAGCAATTCTTTTCTCCAAGCCATGGCAACTTGAATTCCCACCTCCAACATCAATGCACACTCTCATTTAAGGGGAGAGTGGGAATGCCTGCCCACAGTTTCATGATTCCTGTGGAACAAAAGCTCTGTCAGTTGTCCAGTAGCCTCCACCACCATTCAGGGAACTGCAGATGATGTAATTAGGCAAGACCTGTAACTAAGCTGCAGTGTGAGGGACCGGATACTACTTGTTCTTGCAGCCTGAGAAACCCCTAGAGGCCAAGAGCTGCTGGGACTCTGCAGAAGGGGCTGGCAAGCCCTGCTTTCTGAGGTGGGCCAGCCAGTGAGCACTAGGAAATAAACATGCTTCCAGTAAGAGGTAACCTAGGCCCACAAGAACAGCCTGGCAGGAACAATAGCTGCCTTGGGCTAAGGATGGGTACAAAGCAGAGCAGAGGTAGAAGCTGCCCTGCTCCGCCCTGCCCAGTGTGGCCTGAAAAGGCCCCAGGAAGGACTGCCGTTACTAACAGGCATTTTGTGGAATAATGAAAACAGCCCTGGGTTTAGGTGATTAAAAGCAAGGAAGCCAGTTTTATCATCTATGGTCCTGTCTTTTGTGAACACACAGGCTAAGAAGCTTTACGCCCCAAACCATGGATATTTCTGCTAGCATGTAATGTTGCTGAGACAGAATCTCTCAGACAGTGTTTAAAAGCACAATCAGCTGCCAGACCGTGTGTTTCCACTGCAGCCCCTCAACAGCTACAGCACAGGAGCCAACATGAGAGCCCAAGCAGCCCTGCAGCATACTCTCCTCCCCCCCCCCCCCCACACACACACTCACACACACACACTGAGGGAGACCTGCTCTTCTCCCTCAAAGAGCTCCAACAGCTTGAACCTTCCTGAGGACCCAGCATTGTGGATTGGGGTCATGGGACAGAACTATGCTGAGGTTTAAGGACGTGGTCCTGTTAGGTATCACTTCACAGCAAAAATGCAGGGCTGCAGTGTTTATTAATGCATGTTTCTTGTGTGCAGAATGTGCTGTGTGCTGTTATAGCCACATCAGTCTAGTTTTTTGTCTTCTGAATTACACCAAATCTATAACCGGTTTCTTACAGGAAATACTCATCTGAAAAATGCAGATGTTGTTATATCTTTATGTGCAAGCTATAACAATTTAGACCTCATCTAGATATAGAAAGGCAAGGGTGTTCTTTATTCAGACTTGAGGCAGCACTTCATGAGGATGGCTCCTCCCTGGGCTGTATGTGAATCCATTTGTGCAATCAAGCTGGACTCTAATGGTTTCTGAGTTGATGGTAAAAGGGGCTTAATCAGGAAGTACCTTCTGCCTGAAAGCTTTGTCCTGCTTCCTTCCCTGATGCAGCTTCTGTGGCCATTCCCTGCTGGGACAAATCGCTCCTCTCCAGCAAGCCTGCATGCCTACTTTTGTGTCATCGCCTGTCCAAAGATGAAAGCATATGTCCCAGGTCCTCCAACCCTCGGATTCGCTGAATTCTACTGTTCAACAAAATCACTCCCACCCAGAGCAGACGGGGCTGGAGACTGTGGGAGGAAGGAAGGACACCCCATGTGTGTGCAGCGTCTTGCCATTTGCACTTTCTAGGATGGACAAGAAGAATCGTGGTCCCTCACTAACCAGGAGCAAACAGAGGCTTGTAAAGGTACTTTATGCATCCAAGGGGGTGCAGGGAGGAAGTCACACCCCTCTGAGGTGTTCTGCTCCACCACACCAGGCTGCCTCTGAAGCACTGTGATGAGGCCACCAAGAGCACAGTGACTTAGACTTGAGGTATCCTTGCCCTGCCCCTCTGCCACCTGTTCTGTCAGTCATCTCTCGCCCCTCAAGTTCACCAAAACAATACACATGTGGCTGCACCGTGTTTCCATCCTTCTCATGCCTCCATCCCTTTTGAGGGTGTCTAGAAGAAAAGTCGGCAGCCAAAGGCTCGCTTGTCCCCTCCACTGCCACCTCCTCTGCTTCCAGCTTACTCGGGTGCATGTGCTTGGTCATGGCAAACATTTACTTGGGGATGCAAAAGAGCTTCGAAAATTTAACTGGTGTTCAAAGAAATAGAGTCCTTTGGAGATTTACGTAGCAAACAGCCTACAAGTAGGAAAATGCCAGTGAAAAGGCTTTTTCCCCTCCCGTTGGATGTCCACTGACATTTTCTGCTTGCCACGCAGCTCATGCTTCATTCTGGCACGACAGTGTTTGGGCCACACATCTCTGTACTCCACTCTTTTTGCTTTGACTCTTCTTTTAGGCACTTTATTTTTTCTCTTTTTATTGTCTAGGGAGTTCTAGCACTTGAGATCTCTCAGACAAATTGTAATTTCAACTCGTTTTTAAAAGCTTTCACAGTATGGCTTTAGAGAAATTTTAAAAATTCAAATTATAACTTTTTTTGCATTAGATAAAAAACTTCACTCCAAAACTGGACCAACATCTTCATGAATTTTTCAGTTTTCCAACAAGCATGTGAATACATGTAAACCACGTGTGTAAACGAGAAAGGAGAATAGGAACAAGGGCATTTGTGTCCAAATCTAGGCATAATCACTCATGGCCTGTGACCTTAGACGAGTTCCTTGAGCTCGTCCTGGTGCCTCAATTTCCTTATTTAAAAGTGGGAATAATATTAATACCTACTTTATGTAAAGGGTTCTTGTAAAGACTAAATGAAGTCATATGCTTAATAAGTGATAGCCATAAAAGGCAAATGTTGGCTTGCTAAACAATTATAATTCTTTCCTGGTTAATTTTTTCAAATGCTAATCACCCCACCCCACCCCCCTTTTTTTTTTTTCAAAGTAGAGAGTAGGAGCCATTATTAATCATTCCAGCTTTCTTCTCTCTCTAGGAAAAAAGAAAACAATGTTTACACAAATGTCTTTTTCACTCTGCATGGGAAATGTGTGTTTGAAGTGTAAACTTATTTATCTGTGTGGCTTCTGTATATTCTTTTTTGCATATGGAATGGAATTTGGATTATTTAGAACTTTAAGTTCATATCACGAGCCACATAAAATCTATTGTGTAAATATCTTACTATTGTCTGTTAATAATTCACAGGAGAAATTTTAGCTTAACAAAAAAAAGTTCTCTCTCACATTAAGTGAGCATTATTTCTATCATTTCAAGGAGATAAGTAGGTCAGATTTTCCACAATGCAATTAAGTATGCCAAGAGCCAATGGCAAAATTGGCTTCACATTCAACGTCTAGGATGAGTCAAACTACAAGGAGAAACACGATGACAGCACAGGCTTGTTCCGCTATTAGATCTTAGCAGATCCCAATTATCAGAGGAGAGGCACGTGTCTTTGTGACTGACAAGGCTTTTCTTTAACATATTAACATAAAGTGAATAATAAGGTTGAGGGAGATTGGCTGAACCAAAGGATAAGTAAAAGCATGAGACAGAAAAAGGGATATAAAGAGAGTAGGAAACTTCCATACAACAGCTTCTGTCTGCTTTTAGGAAACTGAGAAGCACCCAGAGTGTGAAATGAAATGTGCTAAAAAGACCTCCACTTTGGTCATGGTGTCAGCCAGAGGGCAAATACATGAAATCTTGTCTGGATATAAACTAACATCCAACTGGAGTAACTGAGAAGAGAGTTAGAGTATGCACTTTTCATGCTTTTATAATCAGTTGGACCTGAGTGTCCTAGGTTGGCCCCTTGTAGGAGCCCCCGCTAGCTGGCCTCATGTGTGTGCTGAGAGGGCCCCTCCACGGTGTGGTTCTTTTCTCGGACATTGTTTTCCTCATTCTTTATTTCTAATCACCCTGATAATTTCTGGGTGATAATTTCTTCCACACGACTGAAAATGGACACAAGGTCTTGTCACAAGGTCTTCTTCACTCTGAGCAGATACTATACAGTTTATTAGAAATTAGGACATTTTGAATGGGCTTAAACATCCTTGGATAAAGATGTTTTTTGTACAGTTAGCAGGTTATTTCAGGCTATAAAATGTAGAGAAGACACTTAGCTACTAAAAAATAATTAAGAATGAAATTGATAAAGAGGAGAAAGACTACACAGAAACTGAAATGTAAAGCAGGACAGAAGCAGCTATTGTTGACAACAGGTGGGCACAGACATATCCCTCCAAGCACTGAGAAGGGGCAGGTTATGCATATCCCACTTAGCCTCCTGTGCCATCCCTTCTTCTCACATGTCTCTCCTACTCGCATGTCTCCTGTAGAGCCTCAGATCTCACTGAGTCTGCAACCCACAGAGTCCCCACTTGTTATCCTTCTCATTCCACTGTCCCCCATCTGCTGATACCTTCTCATTCCTCGGTTTCAGCTGCTATTGACATTGCTCCCATTTCCATCCCTGTAGGGGGTTACTGGCAGCCCCTTCATCTGTCCTCAAGAATAGAAGACACGTAGTTTTCATCATCTCTTCTCTCCTCACTCCACACTTGCAACATGCCATCCACTGCACATAATCTTTTGTATTTGTTGTCTCTCCTGCAGCCAAGAGTAGACTTGATCACCTTGATCATTCTGTTGGGTGCCTCCATGGTGGTAATGTCCCCCCATTTCAATTGATGCTGAACTATTTAGTAATGATTTCATGGGGCACAGAGATATCTCCATCTCGTTTACATGTCACTGTGCATTTGCCAGGTAGTTGCCTCTGTCTGAAGGACACTGTGTTTTGTGTTTGCAGTGGCCGCAGGCACATGGTCAGCTTTAACTACCAAGATTTCACAATACAGCTCCAGAAGCTGGTTTTCAAGATAGCATGTGGATGACATTCATTGATGTACTCTTTTACCTTCTCTTTGAAAATCTCACCCAACACAAAGATACCCTTTAAAAACTAATTATTGGAGACTCAAATGAATACTTGCACAGTAGTGTTCACTGAAGCATTATTTACAATAGCCAAAAGGTAGAGACACTCTACGTGCCCATCAACAGATGAATGGGTAAACAAAATATGGCATAAACACACAATGAAATATTATTTTGCCATAAAAAGAAAGGAAAATCTGATACATGGAGGAAACCTGAAAACATTATACTTAAGTTAAATAAGCCAGACCCACCCCAAAAAGGACAAATATTTTATGATTCTATTTATATGAGATACCTAGATTAGGCAAATTCATAGACAGGAAGTAGAATAGAGATTACTGGAGATTGGGCAGGGGATAGAAAAAGTTACTGTTTAATGGATGCAGTTTCTGATGAAAAGGTTTAAGAAATAGATAGTGGTGATGGTTGCACAACACAGTGAATGTATCTGACGCCACTGAATTATATAGTTAAAAAGTGGTAAATTTTATGTTATGTATATTTCACCACAATAAAAATAACTAATTATAACCAAATTAGTCTATTTTTAGAGCCATAACAAAGCACATCAAACAAAATTCTATGGACTGTTATAGCTTACATTTTGGATGTCACTATAAGATCCCATGACTCATTTCACTTTCCATGTGTATAATATCATACATTCCTTCTCTCCTTTTATGGCCAAGAAGCTAAGGTTAGCTAGTACTGTTTTTAATCTGTAAAATACACATTCAGATGGATTCAAACTGTTTATAAATGTTTTGAAGGCAGCTTTTAAACAGTGACCAAAGCTTTAGCAAGTTTTCTCTCCAAAGGCCTTACTTTTTTTAAACAATGGCACACATTTTTAAGTTTTATTTTATTATACCTCTAAAAGTAGTTTCTCCTCTATTTATGTTTCAAGTCAGTATATTTTAACCAACTATTACACACATGCTATCTTCATAAGAAGTAAATAATTTTTCTCAGTGATCATAACTTACTTGTGGAGAAAATGTGTATAATTTACCACAAAATATTAATGGGAGAAATTTTGATTTTTTTTCCTAGAGGTATAAAATCTTAAAACTTGTTGGAAGCAATGCAGGAAGATCTTCTACAATATTTTATATTTGCTTTATTTACATACACATGCAAATACATTGCTTGTTATGGGAGAAAAAAGAATGAAAGGAATAAAGGAAGTTGAAAATAATGGAGGTTAAGACGAGAGGGAAGTAAAAAGAAAAAAAGTTCCAAGCTTTATGTTCTATTTCTAGATATAGCTCCAGGTGACCATCTATCAGCTTCTGTGTCAGCTGAGAAGCCAAGATGATAACACCTGCTTTCTGCGGGGTGCGTAGGGCAAACCTGGTGAAATGACTATGCACCCACTTGAAGACCATCGCAAGAATGCCAGGTAAGTCAACAAACACGCTGCTTGCATTTTGCATCTAATAGCTTGTTCCACTATATCCGGACATTTTATATTCAAGATCTTTCCTCCTCACAATATTATTATTATTTATTCTCATTTCCTGTGTGAGGTATTATTGTTCTCATTTCCTATGTGAGAGAACAGGTTCAGAGAAAGTAACTTGCCTACTACTGTAGCACAGGCAGGATTGGAACCCAGTCTGTCCCCTAATAGGGGACTTTCCACACAACTGTGCTGGCGCTCTGATGAGGGAGCTGGGGAGACACCAGCTCAGATCACTGGTGGGTCGCTCACCTCCATGCTGACTGCTCTCACGTTCCAGGTTGACCAGTGAGGTTGACTCATGTCCCAGGAGAGTATAAGACAAAGAATAGTGCTGCCCTTGATATTTTGGGGGCCCCAAAGGGGGCAAAAAGCACTCCTTGTCTGACTCATGTTTATGCGTCTTTTATAATGGGAGAAAGGACTACACTCTGCAATGTACCAAGGTGGAGCACACCCGATCCCACAGGACACTGAGGCGCTATGAGCATGAGCCCTTCAAGGTCCCTGGAGAAACCTGGAATTTCAAATCATGCTACATCCTGTCAGCCAGCACACACACAGCGTACCAAAGTGTGTCCCACTCTACCCTCTTCTAGGGTTTTGTGGGTCATGGGCTAGAAACTATGATAATAATAACAAATCGTCATTTGTGGATATTATACTCTTCTCTAAAAATTTATGCCAATTATACGCTTTTCTAAAAATCCTGATCTTGAGAGGACAACCTCCTTTTAATAAGGTTCTCATTTTAAACATGTTTTATTCCCAGGAGATTGTTTTCATATTGCAACAAAGAGAACCTCTTCAACTGCCTGATTAGAAGGGTCTCAAGGGTCCTGGGGAGGGGAAGCAGTTTCACAATGAAGCAAGAACAGAGAAGAAACCTCTCTTATGTATTCCTGGCTGTGTGGAAGAAATCGTTAGCAGCTCTTCAAGCTCCAGGAGTTAGTGTTCAGGAATCTCTGAGATCAACAGCATTCTTTCAGAATCCCTCCCGAACTCAGCTCCTCAGTGATGCTAGAGACTAGGAAGGAGCTAAGGATGGATGAAAGTATGTAGCTTGAGAAATAAATGTCACATTACTCTTCTGCTTTGAGAAGCAGCATTCACTTTTAGACCTTAAGCCACAAGATGCACTTTACAGAAAAGTATGTTTGGCGACCTGTCAGACACTATCGATGAGTTTAAAAGCACAATTTGTGGTGTGATCTGCTACGTAGGTCTTTCCACTCAAAGGCAATTTTCCTCTAAAAGTGATCCCCAATGCAGAATTAAACAATAACAACTACCCCTACAACACACTCCCATCCTTTTTGTCATTTTATTCTTCTGTTCCTCTCCTATCACTATCCTAGACAGATATTCTGGAGGAGGTATTTCGATTGTATTTTACTGTCTAATAAGTGGAGGAAAAACTAGGAGGAATCTTTGAGAGAAATCTACAATGTTGTCTCATTCAACCCTCTTCATCTCTATTTTGAAAACCCTACATCTGGTTTCCTTGGCTATCAGCACAATTTGCAGTAACAGAGTCCTTGTGCCACTTACCATTGTCTATCTATTGTCTGATAACAAACACCTGATAACCAAGAATTCTCAATTCATTGAGGTCCCCTGGCCCTTGAGATGAGAACATGCCTATATATGTAATGAGCACTAACAATTTTCAGGAAAACTTCAACAGCACAAAGTAACATAATAGCTCATGTAAGATCAGACTCTTACAGATTTATCAAGTTATATAAGCTTAACTAGCATCCGAAGGCAGAAGTGCCAAGCTCATCACAAATGAGATTAATCAACCTGAAAAATTTATCTTCTGTCTTTAATTACCCAAAATCCTATGGACTAAGGAAAACCCAAGTGACAGGCACTGCTGTAATCTAGAGAAGAAAATGTTACACAAAATTATCTCCAGCTAGGAAATTTGAAGAGAGCCACAGTTACGATAACTGGGAAAATCTTTGCAGTATTGTCTGGCATAATTCCTGAGGGAAGGATTAGTGGAGTGGGTGTTACTGTCTCCAAAAATACCTTTGTGTTTGCATAGATGTGGTTCCGCAATGTCACATGGGTTAGAATGAGGAAGCATAACTCTCCTGTTACGTAGCCTGCTGTGACTTTCTTTTTTAATTTACTGGGGTGACATTGGTTAACTAAACTATAGGATTCAAGTGTACATTTCTATAATACATCACCTATACCGGGGGTGACAAAAAAAGGTATACACATGACTTATATTCATCTTTTGCTATCGGTATATATTTTAATACAGTTTTTTCCTTTCTTAAAATGTGTATACATTTTTTTGGCACCCTCTGTATACTGCATTGTGTGTTCACCACTCAGAGTCAGTTCTCCTTCTGTGACTTCTGATGGGCAGTAATAGTCACACTTGACCTCTTCACAGGTCTTTTTGCTCCCTGGCCTTCTTAGTTTTGTCAGTGCCCTGTATTTCATGTGAATTGCCTGTTACAAAGTCTGTTGGGGGTTTTCTTGGTCGCCAGGACACACATCTTTTGGCCCTACAGTGCCCGTTTGCTGATGAGGCATCCTCAGGGAAAGAGGAGTTCCACATATAATTTCCAGGGAAATAAAACTTTTCCCTGTAGGAGCTAAAATTTAAAATAATAAATAAATGGAGTTAACCATTATAGATGACTATGAAATTCTAGACATCTAGAAGTTTGGAATCTAGTAGGAGAACACCATGGTGACCCACAGAATTCAACAGTGGGAAGGCCAATATTTCTAATTCCCAGTTACTCTTTTAAGAAATATATCGTGCTTTTTCCTGCCTTCTTAAATGGAATTTATAGGATACAGGTCAACCCTGACCTCACGTCTAGGGCTCCATTACCAGCGTTCGGGAGGCTCTGGGATGGGCTCTCTGGCTGACTATCCCTGGGGCCAGCACTAGCCCCTCTGTCATCATTAAGGTGTCAGTGGAGCCTTTCCTTTGCCCTGCTCCAGACTTACCCTGCTGGTGTCAAATTGATTAGGGGCTGGGGTACTGGATGACCACAGTCATTAGAAGTAGGTAAAAAGCTGGATACTATCAGGGGAAGGGCTTAAAGAGGAAACTTTACCCACTAAATGCATCACTTGGGATTCACAACAGCTCCTTTGGGGCTTCAGAACCTATTTTTTAAGGACTCCAGGATGTTCTCATTGCTTAAAGCTGACAGCATCTGAATTCCAGATAAAGACATACTCTCATCATTCATACTTTATCTTTCTCCTTTGCCTGTAAAGTCTCTAAATTTTGTTTTCTCCAAAAAGTTTGGTTCTAGCCTTCAACATTCCTGAAATCCTATCTGTATGAGATTTGAATCTCTTGCCTTTGATATACTCATATACAATTATTTCTCAAAGCTAGCTAAGGCTGAAATCTCACACTGTTCCATAATGGAAATGTGACAAGGGCCAGAAGTCACCAAACTACCTTACAACCCCTAGAAAGGTCCGAGACCCTACAAAAGAGACCACAGCACTCATGTACTAAAAGCTCAGCACCCTACCCCTCAGACAGAGCCTCTGCTGTCACTCCAGGCCTGAGAATTCTCATTATGAATATGAGCCTAACAAAATAGATGAGAATAATCATATTTGTGTGATGTTTTATAACTTGCTGTATAACCTTCATATCAAGACCTGCTCCATGCACAACTACCTGTGAGCAAAACTTCTGTGGACTTTACAAGTGTATTCTCTCACAGAAGTGACAGTTTATCTTTCAAAGGTGGTTTAGACATTAAAAATAGTCATGACCCATCACTAAATAGGTCAGGTTATCCTGGGGGCCCTAGAGAGCTGTCCTGGAATCTAAGAAGCTCTGCAATGGCTTCAGGAGGACTTTTCTGGGGCAGAGCTGGTCCCAAGAAAGTGAGGGAAAAGGTGTGAGATGCCCTTGAAGTGTGCTTGGTAGAAGGAAGCCTTGCGTGGCTATCACTCTTTCACAGCATGACAATCCCTCATGTTGCACGTGTCAAAACTAGATAATTATCTCACCACCACCCCTACCACTTATTAAATTTGAGCTTGAATAGGGGAGATAATCAAAGACTAAGCACCATTTTTTTGGCACTGATGTGGTAGTTTTCATATCTAATAAATCCTGGCTTACAAGCAACAAAAACCCAACTCCCCAAAACCACTAGTGACCTTGATGTCAGAAGGCCTGAGTCCTAGACCTTGCCCTGTCACTTGCTGTGTGACCTCAAGCAAGTCCCTTAGCATTCCTGAGCCACATCCTCCCATGAGTAGACCAGTTAGCTCTTAATTCACAAATTGGAGGCAAGGATCAAGACTGTGGAACGGAAGCACTCAGCATTACTCAAACATGCTATATCGTTACCTAGTCAACTCAACAGAAAAGTTACCTAGGAACTCTAGAGTAATGTTTTCAATGATTTCAAGTTAAGTGCCACCCCCACGTCCAAATGGGAGCAAACATTAACTGGCTAAGCAGCCAGGTGCTCTATGACACTGTCATGTGGAAAAGACCAAAGCTGGTGCAGCACCGGGGAGATTTTTCAGGTGAGTCCAACCTGCAAGCTATTTTCTTCCCACCAAAAAGCCTGAAGAACTAAACTCCTTTCCATGAATACTCCTACACTTCACAGAAACAGAGGCAGAGAAATTGAGAACAAGAGAGATACAAGACCCAGAGAACTGCGGGGGGGTGGGGAAGGGAGCAGTATCAGACAGCAGGCATTTTGCTGAACTGTAATGCTTCTGTTCTATAGGTAGCTATTAGGAACCAGTGTGGCTATGGCTATGGAATACAGACCAATTAAAAATACGTAACCATTCTTGATAGAAATGTTATGAAATGATTTGGTTCACTTTTCCTTCTGACATCATTAGTCTTTCATTATCAAGCAATTGATGGATTTACTTCGATCGTTTCATGCAAGCCTGTCTCGTCATTCTAATATGTTATAAAACCAAGGTCATTGACTGAATCATATACTTCTTCCATATTCCCAACAGCACCTGGTAGAATATTACGCACAAAGGGATTGTTTAAAAATAAGGGGGAGAGAAAGGAAGGGAGCAAATTTTTGAAGAGATTGCTTATCACAGTGTATAGGAAAAGCGATGGGATTTTTCAAATAGTTTGAAATAGGAATTAATACCTATTTGAAATTTGAAATAGTCCAATTATATTCTGTGAAATGGTAGTTTACTAAATAAACTCAAATTTTAACACTCCTCTCAGATTTTCATCTGTGACACTGTGCTATTTATATATTTATATCATTAGGAGATGGTCTCCATGGGTCTTTCCCATTCTTTGCTGGGTGTGCCAAGGACACAAGGATCGGACCAGTCTTTACCTGGGCCATTTCTCAGGACTATGTTTGCAGTGAGCACCCTTGAAGGATGAGGTAGCGTCTCTCTCTACAGCAAAGAGCAGGCATGCTTATCCCAGCTCAGTGTTCCCCAGCTGTGACACAGGCCTACTGCGTGCAGTGTCCATCTGGGCGCACTGGGTCCTGTTCCTTGGACTTGGGAACAAGCAGAACTGACTGTGCTGATGCTGCCTGCTGTGCCCTAAGTAATAAAGTCCTTTGTCTCTGACCCAGGAATCTTGCGTCTTCTGTCAGTATCCCTGGAACAAGGTAAAATCCCTTAAGTAGGGTAAAAATCAAATCCCAGATCTATCAATATCTTATTTCAAATAATGATTGAAGGTTTCCAATTGACTATGGAGTTTAGTCAAAGGAAAACAACTCGAGTCAAAGTGAAATTTTGAGAAAACCAGATCACTCACCTTGGGCTCTTCTACATCCAGTTCTGAGTGTGCAAGAAGATTCTATCTGTGACAAGCACTGACCTAGTCAGGCACCCTCAATTTCTGACCAGGCGTTTGGCTTATTTACTTCCACTTGCATCCCTTTCTGTGGCCCTGAGGCTCTGCTGAAGGCAACTGGTTTTATGGTCTAGAGAGCAATAGTAAAAACTCAACTGCAACCAGCCTCTGCCTTTGGCCCAGTTCCACCCTGTCTCCCTGCAGTAGTAGGTCACGGTGGCCATGCTGGTACACATGGTTCATGGTTTGCCTTCCGTATACTCGGAGGCTTCTCATGTCCTAGTTGTCTACAGCTCAGTGCTTATGCCTCACTTATGGTTTATGGTTTGTTTTATGAAGGCCAGGGCCTCCCCATCTCATCCCTCTTGGAGCGCAGGGCCCTTGAATAGCCTATGTACCCAGAAAGAGAATGCCCAGTCGCAACTCCATAATACTTGATGAGTGAATCAATTAATCATAATTTCTAGTTCTCATTTGCAACAATACTTTTCAACATTATTCTATTGGGTTTAAAAAGTGGGAAAGTAGCAAGTATGATTTTTAAACAATTTACCCCAAAAGCTTTAGAATTAATCTGTGTGTCTGCGATAAAAAGTGCAGCACACCTTAGACTGGAAATGTTTTTACTCTTTGTTTAATTTGCTATTCCATGTGGTTTTCTCTGAGGCAAAGAGCCAGACCAGGCCTTTCTTAAATTTTCTTCCAAATCAAACCTAGAAAAACAAGTAACAATTGCTAAAGAGTCATCAAACGTAAAAGATATTCTTTTTTCTATTTAAAATTTATCAACAATCAGCTCTCTTTCAGTTATAATGCAACTAGCATATGAAACCTTAAATATTAAAAAAGAAAAGTTTAATGAAGTTTACAAAACTACTACTCAGTACTTCTAATATGCACGTAATTTTTATAAAGTCATGATATTTACACATTTTATTCAAAATAACACTATTTAGATGTTCCCATTTAAAACATTAGATGATGTTTAATTTTACCTCATTCTGCACATAGACCCTGACCTTGTCATCTCTGCCCCAAAATCAGGCCTCTGATTTTTCAAGATGTCCCAGATTCAAAGCACTGGAGTCCTCTCAACCTGTCCCCTTCCCTTCCTTTTGGTCTTATTCTCCTTTCAAGATACCGTCACAATTATTGTTCCTCTTCATTTTCAGCATGTCTACCGTAACCTAGGTATTCAATATCTAATGCCTAGGTTAATGAAACAACTTTCCAAAAGAATTGCATTGACTCCATCTATTCCAACTCAAAGTATTTCTAATCTAATTTCTCTTTAACTACTTTTTACTGCAATATTCCCCTCTTCCAAAAAACCAACGGCTCTCTTTGAGCCAGTAGCTGACCTTGCTTGCGCTGTGCCTGCCCCATATCTCTCCCCAGCTCCTATGCCATCCTGCACTGGATCCGTGGGGTTCAGAACCATGAGGAAGTTTGCCCCATGTCTCCTTGACTGTTGAAGGGCATGCAGCAAAACTCCCAAGAACAAAAAGCAATTGTTTTTAGTGTTGGTATATGAGACATGAGTGTCAAAAACTGCATCCCAGTGAGAAGTTACAGTATTTAAGTTATCTTGTTCCAAAATTTAAGTTACCTTGTTCCAAACAACAGCAACCTATGCTAGAAGGACTGAGATAGCCAACTTTTGAGCAGCAGCCCAAAACAGTAGTAGCAGCATTACTCGTATCCTCAGAAGAAGAGATAAAACATCACGTTGCACTCCTGGGTGGTCACTGGAAGAGACATGTTTAATGTGTCTGCATATAAAACTTACAACAGAGAAACAAGCACCCAGTGGAATACTCTTCTGAAGGCTTCTTTTTGACAGAACACACACACGCTATGTCCAAACATGTTCAAAATTCCTCGTAAACATTCAAGTCAAAGTGCAGAGTCAGCAGAAGCTTCAGCCTTATAAGTCTCTTTTTTGCACATTTTCTTTCCAACAGACTCCAGACACACACAATTCATGTGCTGTGAGATATGCACATGAAGCATGAAAATGCAGAGTCACATGTCCACACCCACTTGTCCTGCTTTGGGTCTGGGGCCTAGAGCATCTGCTTATCCAATTCTCCTGGGCGCCGAGGGCCAGCGTGGCGACTCACAGGAGGGAGCTGGTCAAGGGGCACACTGAGCAGTGACGCAGCATACTGCCCCTGCAACTGCTCAAAACGCTCCCCAGTAACTTCCTTCCACTGCACGTCTAATAGACCAACATATTAATAGAAGGCAGCTCTGCAGGCCGCAGCCCCAGCAAAGCCAAAGGTAACTATCTTGTGACTCCCTGAAATAAATTTTTACTGGCAAGTTGCTTCACTGTAGTGAAGATGAAGCACTCCAATAAGCCAAGAATTCCCTCAAATCAGATGGATCATCTGATTATAATTGCAATGAATTAAAAAAGCAGGATAATAATCTTGTTATGACTCCTCCCATGCGCAGAAAAAACCTTCTCAAGCTTTTTGCAGAGCTGCGTCCTCTGGTTTTGTGAAGTTGGGGTCCAAGTTTGTAGTCCCAAGGAAAGCTGTTGGCATTCTACAGTTTTTCTCAGCCCTCCATCTGATTAGAAGACAGAAACTTCCTTCCTTCATCCATCCAGCCAGGTGACAAGTACATGCTGCACTGGTCCTAAGTGTCCGGACCTCTGCAGGGTGCAGGGGACACAAAGAGCAACAGCTGCAGCCCTGCCCTTGAGGAGGGCAGGCCCCAGGTCTGGGTTCTCTCCAGGCCGGTCCGGCTCTGACAGTCACACACATGGCCCCCCCAGCTGACAACAATTTAAGTATTCCCTATGGATTAACAGAAAGAGATTCAACACATTTTTTGTGTGTGTTAGCCTGTACCTCTGCTTAGAGCAAAGCTTTATCTCATTTAAACATCAGAACAAGCTTATGAGGTAGGTATTGTTGTCTCTCCTATAGAGTTGTGGACACTGAAGTTCAAATAATTCAGAAACCTGCCCAAGTCACATAATTATGAAGGGACAGAAGAGGATCTGATATCTGAACAATGTCCGACTCAGGCATTACAGCACTATACACTGAGCTCTATCTAGTGTCACTGCAAATGGAAGATATTGTTCTCATGGGGATTTATCAGGTGGCATAATCCTTTACTAGCTCACAGACCTATTACTACTGTACCTGCTTTAGTTCAGGCTCTTTGTTCCCAGTTAGATTACTGCTAACAGTCTCTTAACCGGCCCCTCTCTTCAAGCTTCACTGTACTGCCACTTACCTTCCAAAGATACAATTCTGATCATGTCATTCCCCTTTTAAAGTCCTTCTGTGGCACCCCACTGCTTTCAGAATAGCATCCAACACTCCGAGCCCAGACATTAGATTCCTGTGGTCTGTCCTTAGCCAGCCTGACCTGGCTAATCTTAACTCTTGCACTCCACACACCGAGTCCCTTGCAGTGGTCACATTGCATGGCTTATGTTCCCAGGTTGTCTGACCCTGCACCTCTTACTCCAGTGCTCCCCTGTTCTGCTGTGATTTAATTACTGCTATAGCCTGAGCCTTGGGCAACTGCATTTGGATGTACTGTGCTCCCTCTGTTATTTTCTAATGGCTTTTCAATGCCTTTATGAAATGAGTTTGGAGATACTGCACAGGGAAGAATGTCCCAGAAACTGAAAATGCCACTGGTTGATCAAAAGCTCCACCATTTACTGCTGCCAAACAAATAAGGTAAGTGAACAAATATTTCATAAGGTCATCTAAGGCAAGTCCAGGGTCTCCATTTATAACAGAACTAAAAGTAGAGATGAGGCATGACGTTGTGAGGGTGGCATCATGTGTTAGTGGTGCTAACAGAGGACACTTCATTTGTCCTTGTGTGTGAGAAAGTGCTTTGAAAAACCGAACCTCTTAGGTGACTGTGACAGCCCCTGAGAAGGAGCCTTGATCACCTATGACATCTGGCTGTAACAGGCAGGGATCCTGTGTCAGTCCCAATTTATAAACCATGTGGCTTCCTATCAAAGTCTTGCATATAGTCCAATGATTACATCCCAAAAGACAGAAGTAACTGACCCTGAACTAATATAAAAAAAAAGGCTGCAGAATCTGTACTAATATATCAATATATTCCCTCAAATCTAACAGAAATAGGACATATATGTGTGTGTGTGTGTATATATATATATATATATATATATATATATATATATATACATATGAGAGAGGCTGCCAAAAAAAACTATACACATTTTAAGAAAGGAAAAACCTGTATTAAAATTACGCTGATGGGAACCACTTTGAGCCCCTCTTGTAATTGCAGAAGTCAAACATGACTTGTATTCATCTTTTATTATCGGTATACATTGACTATTACAATTTTAATAGTTTTTTCCTTTCTTAAAATGTGTATACATTTTTTGGCACCTTCTGTATATATCATATATGTATCTTATATGTATATTAAAATACCTTAGGATCTGAAAAATGTGAATCAGTGCTATTTCTCTGTAGGTCTAAATTTTAATTCATCCTCAGTTATAAAACAAGTTTCCATCGACTATTTTAGTTTTCTTACTCTTGGTTATAAATGTTTGGTTTCATTAAATTTGTTGACATTTTTGTTTAGATTTTTCTCCAAATGGGGATTTATCTCATTCATTATTTTTACTGTACCAGTTACAAAATATTTCACAAATTGTCAATAAAAAGCAATCAGAAACCATGGGGAATTTCAAGGAAGTAGAGTAGGAATGTTTATAGTTCCCAAAATTATTTTTTATCACTTAGTGGGTTTGAACCAATGGCTAATCTACTGGTGATGCCACAAAGTTCCTGTGTTCTCAGCCAGGAAGAAAGAAGGACTATGACCTGCCTGCTTGGGATGCACGTGCCCAGGGCCACGATCTTCCATATGACTGGTTTAAGCTGCTTAGCTTTATTGCATGCAGCTGGTAATTCATTCATTCATTCAAGCATTCGCACAGCAAACACTCACTAGCATTTTACTATGTGCTAAATAATACTCCACTGTGATGGAGATAAAAATGAATAAGACAGTGCCTGCCTTCAATGAGCTTAGGGTCTGGCAGAGATCTTGAGACCAATACCCTAATTAAGAACAAAACAAGGCAGAATGTGATGAGTGCGAGAGGAGGAGAGAGAGCACTCACTTCCAGAAGGCTCAAGGGATCCAGGAGCCTCAGCGGGTAGGGACTAGAGTGGAGAGGGCCCTGCAGAGGCAGCCGGTCACGTGAGCTGCAGGGTGTGTGTGGCATGTGGCCCAGAGCAGTCACCAGGGCTCCTGGGAATGGGGTGGAAGACAAGGGCGGAAAGAGCATGGGTCAAGGGGGCCTAATGCCAGGCTAAAAGTTTTACTTCATTTACCAGAAAATGGGGCCCCAGTGACTTGAGCCTAGGAGTGACCACATGGGGCCTCTTTAAGAAGACCCATCTGGCAGGCAGCTTATATAGAACTGACAGGAAGAGTAGGACCAAGGCAAGGGTCAGTCCTGGGACCACTGCCACAGTTCTGGTGTGAAGCTCAGAGAATGGAACAAAAGGGGTAGAACCAGGAGACACTGCAGTTCTGAAGGTTGTACTTTAGGAACTGAAGACCAGTGGAACCACCAGCATGATGTGAAAGTGAGGAAGAGGCACTCGTGTGTGTGTGTGTGTGTGTGTGTGTGTGTGAGAGAGAGAGAGAGAGAGAGAGAGAGAGAGAGAGACAGAGAGAGAGAGAGAGAGAGAGAGAGACAGAGAGAGAGAGAGAGAGAGAGAGAGAGAGAGAGAGAGAGAGAGAGATCCAACCTGCTCCTCTTACTATCAGCGGGAGGCCTATCTCTCTCAGGGGGACGTCAGCATGGGGTACCTGAGGGAGGGGCAGTGAGGACCTGAGACCCAGAGCAGTGCTGCTCCAGACATCTCTCCAGGAGCAGTTTAAAACAAATAAAATGAATTTCTGAAAAATGAAATAGAAAATGCAAGCCCACGGATCCTGTGCTTGGATGTCAGGGCAGTGTTAATTTCCTACAAGAATTTCTGAGAAGTTTCTCTCAATTTCTGTGCTTGCCTCTGTTGTGGGTTCAGTTGTGTCCTCCAGAAAGATAAGTTCAAGTCCTAAGCCCCAGTACCTGTGAATGTGCCCTTATTTGGAAATAGGGTCTTTCAGATGTAACTGAGTTAAAAATGCGGTCATCTGGAGTAGAGTGGACCCTAATCCAATATGACTGGTGTCCTCATTAGAAAAGAGGCAGAGAGGCAGACACACAGAGGGAAGACGCCCTTGTGAGGACAGCTGAAAACCAAGGAACGCCCAGGAATGCCAGAACTAAAGAGAGGCATGTATCAGATCCTCCCCAGAGCCTGCAGAGAGAGCACGGCCCTGCCAACACCTTGATTTCACACTTCTGGACTCCAGAATTGTGAGAGAATAAATTATTGTTTTCTCAGCCACCCAGTTTGTGGCACTTTGTGATGGCAGCCCTAGGAAACCCAATACGTATGTTGTCCGGCAGTGCTCACAGACCCGTTAGGGAAGGTCTGGGGCTCTGGACCTACTAGTCACTCCAAAGGAGCTGACCATTCTCTCTGATTTCCACTGAAGAGCCAGGCCAGTATGGGACACTCAGGAAGAAAGACCGTTTTGATTATAAACAAGCCCCAGGCGACAAGGCCCAACTAGATAGAGAGAAAAGAACTGGCAATTCCAGGTTCCCAAGCTAAATCTTAAACTGGCTACCCCTATCCATTCAGCTTTTGTCTCCTTTCTCTGAGAACAGAAAAATCCCCCTTTTTGCAGTTAGAGTGAATCCTACATTTTAAGTCTTATAAGGGGAGCGTTTTCCCATGGGAAACCCAGAGAAGTCAGCCCAATTAAAAAAAAGAAAAAAATCCCATTGTAGTATGTATACCCAATCCTCAGGTATTTATTCATTACTACTAGATAGAATGAGATAATTATCTGTTTAATCATCCCACATCAATAACCCACACCCATCAATCCAGGGGCTCTGGGCTCAGCCACAGTGAAGCCTCCATTCTCTAGAGAGTCAGTGGGTACAGGGGAGCCTGCCAGCAGGGTCTGCAGACCCCTAAACACACCTTGAGAGAAAGGCCTCGTCGCAGGAAGGAAAACCAATGTATCCCCAACCTTATTTTTACTCCAAACAGGACAAGGATTCGTGTGGGAGAGCACTCACTTTAACATCTCCAGGGTTTCTTGGATTGAAATGACATGTGGCACATACCCCCGAAATAACAACTCTGATGACAGCAGTGACGGCCCCGTGTATGTATCCTCAGTACTTTGGACATGCTACCGCAAGTTCTCATAACCTGGCTAGGTCAGCATGAATGACTCCATTAAAAAAGAAAATGCAGACCTCCTAGAAAACATCATCTCCAGTGGGGACATGGGGGAAAACAGTTCAAGAAAACACCTCCCAGGTGGGAAAACCAGTGCTGTCACCCCTTTACTTACAGACAGCATGCTGCTTCGTTACCCCCACCTCATATTACCAGTGATAAACTTGCCGACCACCTCTCTAATTCTTCAGAACACAGATGTGTAAAAGTATATAATACAAGATAAGGTTGCCAGGTCTGACCCTAAGAGGGTGCCAGTTAGCTCTGAACAGAGCTAAAGAACAGTTTTGACTAATAAAACTATACAGCACGCCTTTGCAACCTATAAACATAAAGCATTCCCTTTCCATGGCAGTGTTCCCAGGGAGGAGCAGAGAGGTCAGAGCAGTCCACTGGAGTCTTTTCTCAAAAACATACACACTCCTTTCAGAATTCACTCGTTAGAATCGGGGTAAGGGAGTAGAGTTTGCAAAAGCTCCCCGATAATTCTGGGACATGCCTGCTCCAAGTTGAGAGTGACTACTCTACAAAATGATTCAGTGAAAGGTGCTGAAATGACTGGTCATCCATATGGGGGAAGATGAAAAAGGCTCTCCACTCACACCTTACCATAAAGATAAAATCTCATTTGCCTCAAGAAGTTAATTGTGAAAGTTGGCAAATGTATAAGATTATAGGAAAATATGTTGATGACCTTGGGGTATGTACCATAAAGGAAAAGACTGATACATTCAACTACATTAAAATTTAAACTTCTGTTCATCAAAGATACTACCAAAAAAATGGAAAAGATATGCCACAAAATCGGAAGACATTTTGCGGCATCTGCAAACTAAAACCATAAGGATATATCACTTTATTCAGCAAACTGGCAAAAATGTTTAAAATTTGACCACACAAGACTTGGCATGGATATGGAACAAAAGAAGTTTTCATAAACTGCTGGTTATATGTACTGCTGATTAATAACCACTTTGATAAACCACTTAGCATTACCTAGTACAATTAAATGCATACAAAGGACTTGAATAGATGGTTGCCCAAAGAAGATATACAAATGGCCAGTAAGTAAATGAAAAGATGCTCAACATCACTAGTCATTAGGAAAAGCAGGTCAAAACCACAATGAGATAACTCTTCATATCTGTTAGAATGGATATTATGAAAAAATTAAAAAATAAGTATTGGTGAGGATGTGTAGAAATTGGAACTCTTGTGCATCGTTGATGGGAATATAAAATGGTGCAACCATTGTGAAAAAGAACAGCAGCTCCTCAAAACAGTAAAAACAGAATTACCATATAATCTAGCAATTCCATTTCTGGGTATATACCCAAAGGAATTCAAAGTGGGACTTGAACAGATATGTATACACCCATGTTCATAATAACATTATTCACAATAGCCAAGAGGTGGAAGCAACCCAAGTGTCTGATAAATGAATGGATAAACAAAATGTGGTGTATACATACAATGATATATTCAGCCTCAACAAGAAAGGAAATTCTGATACATGTTACAACATGGATGAAACTTGAGACGTGCTAAGTGAAGTAAACCAAATATAAAAGGACAAATATTGTATGATCCTATTTATATTAGGTCCTAGAGTAGTCAAATTCATACAAACAGAAAGCAGAATGGTGGTTGCCAAGGGCAGGGGTGGGGGTGGGGGACCAGAGGAGAGAATGAGGAGTCATTGTTTAATGGGAGTTTCAGTTTTGCAAGATGAAAAAGGTTCTGGAGATGGATGGTGGTGATGGTTGCACAACAATGTCAATAAATTTAATGCCACTAAACTGCACACCTAAAAATAGTTAAAAAGGTAAAATTTATTTTACCACTTTTAAAAATTAAAAATTAAAAAATTAAGTTGAACATATGCACACACTATAGCCCAGCACATTTACTCCTAGGAATACACATCATAGAAGTTATGGCACATGGGAAGAAGGAGATGACAAGGTGTATGCACAGAAATATGGTTTTATAATAGCAACAACCTGGAAGCAACCAAAAAAACCCAAAAGATAAGAGATCCACACAATGGGATAATAAGGAGCAGTAACAAGGAACGAACTACAGCTACATGCATCAGCATGAATGAATATCTAACACATACTGTCAAGTGATAATATGTCACAGAAGAATATCTACAGTATGACTCCACTCTGTTGCTTATTCAAAAGTAAGCAAAAATGAACAATATAGTTCTTTGGGATACATATATAGTTGGCAAATTATAAAGAAAAGCAAGAAAAAAGTAAACAAAATTCAAGATAATGTTGACTTGAGAGTAAGAGATAGCCATACATGGATTTTCAAACCAACTGGTAATGTTCTATTGCCTAAGATGGGTATTATTTTTCCCACTCTTCTTTAGAATATATATGTATTACATATGTATATATATATATATATATATATATATATATATATATATATTATATATATATAATATATATATACACACGTATATATATACATATTTAAAATATATTATTTTACATATAATGTACATATTTTTAATCATTTAAGAAATTAAGGTCCTGAATTTGATTTATAACTGAGAATCTCCAAATCTCAAATCCTCTCAAATATGAGGAGGCAGGAGGCGAATTTGTTCCTCTGATTCTCCATTTGCAGCCCAGGCCACTCCCCAGCTGTCATCTCTTTGTGGATCACGGGATTAGTGGATATCACAGACAAAACTTCAGTGGGATTGGCTGCCCTGTTCCGGGCCACCGACTCCCAGACGCTCCCTGCACAGGTCTTTAGCTGTCATCAGAACAAGGGCACCAATGAGTAAGAGGCTGGGTGGGGGAAAGAAGGACTCTTTTACAGAATTCAAGTACAACTTAGATCCTTACAACAAATAGATGGAACAGAAAACCATACGTGAATGTCCTAGTCTTGAACAAAGGGGGCTCCTATAACTATTCAGAAAACCTGACAGCTACCGTATCACACCACGGTTTCAATAGGACATACACATACTGGAGTTCATACGCTCTCATAAAAAAGTATCCAAACTTGTTTAAGGAAAAAAAAAAAATCAAACAGAAAGAATGTGTCAAAGACAGAAAGGAAAAGAAATATGGGACTCAGTCCTAAGAAGCAGCAGGCAAGGAATGGAAACCAGGTGATGTTTATATCTTAGAATTTCCACATAAATCTTCTAACGTGTTTGAATTGGGTAATCTACAATAAAAATCATGCTACAAGTGGATGAAAAATATATAGTGTCCCTCAGAGAAGGAAATCCGAAGCTACAAAAGTTAAAAAGGCTTGAAAATACCAATGATACTTAAATCTTCCTTCAAAAAGGAACTTCTGGAAAAAGTATTATTACTCCTGTCACTGGAGGAAAATGTGAGCTGGCAGGATCGTATAACACAAAAAAGAATACAAGAAAGAAACTGGACCTCTGATATGTAACTACACACACCTAACATGGGGAAGAAAGAGTATGGATGGGCTGGGGTACCGGACAACTCTGGGTATGACATGCGTAGTTCTGTCACTTACTACTTACGTGACATAGTGCAGGTTTGTTAGCCACTGTGAACCTCAGTTTTCTTATCATTAAAGGAGAAATATAAAAATGCCTACTTCAGAGAGTGGTCATAAAGATTAGACAAGCATTTGGAAGCATTTACTACCCAACACTGCATAATAAATATCAGCCCCAGGCCTCAGTTTCCCAAGTATACAAATGCAAGAAGGAATAAATGAGCTTTGAAATTTTGTTTCCCGACTGTGAAAGGGAGACTAATTCTCCTCTCTCCCCCCAAATGTCCACTTCCTTAGTCCATGGAATCTGTGATTGTATTGTGCCATACGGGGAAAGGTAATTAAAGGTGTTAATCAGCTAACCTTAAAAGAGAGGAGATTATTCTGAATTATCCAGGTGAGCCCAATATAATCAGAGTCCTTAAAAGTGGGAGAGGGAGGCAGCAGAGAGAATCAGAGAGAAGATCTCAGTCTACCATTTCTGGCTTTGAAGATGGAGAAAGAGCCCTTGAGCCAGGAAATGTGGAAGCATCTGGAAGCTAGAAAGGGCAAGGAAATGGATTCTCCCCTGGAGCCTCCAGAAGGAATGCAGCCCTGAAAAACCTTCATTGTAGCCAGTGGGACCCAGTTCAGACTTCTGAACTACAGTACTATGAGATAATAAACTAAGTTTGTGATAATGTCTTACAGCAGCAGGAGCAAACTAATACACCTGTCTGTAGTACTGAGATCTATTGTGCTCAGGACTAGACCCTATGCTGCACTGGGGGGAGAAGCAAGCAAAAAACAGAACAGAAAATAAAATTACTATAAACACTAATACACCAGTAAGGTAATGTGATTACAATTACTAATTCATTTATGCATGTGTTATACATTTACATGTGGCTATATAATTTTACAAAATTGTTTAGGCCTTACTAAACTGCTAGAACAATGTTCTATACTAAAGAACAGGAAGATATCAATGAATCATGGTTAGAGTATCTTCTCCAGCTTCTCCACCCTGTGCTTGTCCACCCTGGGCTTCTCCACCCTGAGCCTCTCCACCCTGGGCTTCTCCACCCTGGGCTTCTCCATCCTGAGCGTCTCTAGCTCTGGCATCTACCCAAAGCAGTTTAAAGTAACTCATTCAAATTTCCCAAATGGTTTTAAGTTAAAAAGGCAAAATAGTATCAGGTATAATTAGTTGAAAAGTAATACTAATAACCTCTATTACCAACACCAAAGGAACCACCTGAGGCATACAGGTGAATGAGTAGCATATGCGTTTTGAAAATCCATAGCATTACAGCTATTGTTATACTTGCTCCCCATAAATTTCAGGTTTTGTGGTCTTTATTAAGGGAAATTGCATAAATTATGGATGCCTTCATTTATTACTACGTGCTCTACATTTTTTGTTTGAAAACAGGAATTCAGAAGTATTAAATGTCATGTGTGTAGATATTTGGGATTTGCTTTAAAGTACTCCACATAGAAGAAGGGAGGGAGAACAGAGAAGAAACAGATCAAACGAGACTGGCAAAATGTCAATAGTGGTTGAAGCTGAGTAATGAGTATTTGGAGGTTCGTTATACTATTCTTTTAAATGCTATCTATGTTTGAAAGTCACCATCATTAAAAAAATAAATAAATCAGGTATGCTTCTTACCTGCCAACATACTCCCACCTAGCTGGGGCTGTGTATCCTGTTGAGAAGTAGCTTTTCGCCTCTGCACATGATTAGACTGGCCCAGTACAGAGTAGTTTTCTGCGCTGCATTAGAGCTTCTGAGGAAACAAAGGCTGCAGATCCACAGAGGCAGAGAGGAATGAAAGCAGCTCCAAGTGGGGTGAAGGGAAGCAGGTTCTTCCTTGAAGACATAGCTTAACTGGTTCCCACAGCTTCCCTCAGACCTCGGTGCCCCCTAGAGTGCAGCCAAGCCACAGGAGCACAGGCCGGGGCTTCCAGCTCCCCAAGCCGGCTTGTTTCAAGAGCCATTTAACTCTTCATTAATTGGACTTGATGAGTTCCTGGATGGCCACCAAGCACACTGAGAAATAAACTCCCAAACAGCAAGCACATCGCAATTTACTACACTCATTAACTGGTATGTGAATCTGTAATGCTTGGCACAAAAGTAAATCATTTCTGTTTTCTCATTTCCCCTCACGTCCTTCCTGGTTTGTTGTGCATTTAGTTGGCTCCTCTTATCTCTTGCAGTTTTCTATTTCGCTGCTACTTCATTTATTTTTCCCATCCCATAAGCTTTTACTGAGTTGCACAGTTTGCTGTTGCTGTCCATATAATTTTTACAGACCTGACCAAAGTTTCAAGGCAAAAGTCTCACAACCCTCAAACTTTCCACTCATCCCACTTCAAATGTTCACCAAGACCAAGGAAATCTTGGCCACATTACTTAACCATTCTGTGCCCTGGACTGTTCTGTACAAAGGGAGACAGACAGCTGCGGTTACTTACTGGAGAGAACACTGCATCTGTGGGGAGAAGACCTAAGAAGTAAAAGATCTGGTTTGATGTTTAATTTTCAATTCCATTCACCACATATAAGAGCGACCACAGTCCAAGGTGCCACGCTGGCACTATGGCTACAACAGTGACCACAGTCCTGCCCTGAAGAAGCTTACAGTCCAGAAGCTATGTGGCTTTCTCAATGAATTAGCTAACATGATGTCCATTAATCTCCTCGGGGTCTAATGGAGATGATAAAACAATCAGCTTGCCTCATAGGGCAGTAAAGTACAAATAAAACCAAAGCATGAAGCACCAATAAAACCAATATCCTGAAAAGGCCATTATCTTGTTTCTCAAGGATTTTTCATGCTTGAGCAGGTTCTTGCATCACTGAATGCATATGAGTAACAGAGTTCTAAAGATTGAAATTTGATTAGTGGAAGAACAACCCAGATAAAGGTAAGTGACTAAAAAGAGCAACATACAACCATTTCTTTACTAAACCAATTACTAGCACATACCTACTGCCACGGCTCTAGGGGACATTACATGCTTTCCGAGGAGACAATAGTTGTTAAATCAAAACCTTGCAGGGCAGCTGGATGGCTCAGTTGGTTAGAGGCATGAGCTCTCAAGAACAAGGTTGCTGGTTCAATTCCCTCATGGGATGGTGGGCTGCGCCCCCTGCAACTAAAGATTGAAAACGGTGACTAGATTTAGAGCTGAGCTGCGCCCTCCACAACTAGATTGAATGACTTAGAGCTGATGGACCCTGGGGAAACACACTGTTCCCCAATATTCCCCAGTAAAAAATAAAAAAAATCCTTGAGAAAAACACACGTTACTCTCATCTTCTTTCCCATCACAGGTATTTGCAGCAACCCTCTTTGTACATGTTAAACTAAGCATGCACACAGACCGCCCTCTGAGCAGAGGCTCTGAGCAGAGGCTTGTGATCAGACACTGCTATTTCACCATATTGATGTTCTCCCTGAACTTGTCAGTTCTTGAATTATCCTGACCTCTCTGAATATAAGACAGATGCTGATGTTGATCTCTGCAAAATGTATCCTTAATAACAAAGGGAAGAAACGTCCTGGGTAGGGTAGGATCTCTTATAAACACCACAGATACGCATAGGGGCTTATAAGGGAAAGCACATTCATGTTTCTAACAGAACACCTTCTGTTACTGCCTCTCCCCACTGTGCACACGGTACACACACACACACACACACACACACACATGCACGCACGCACACACACACACACATACACACACACACACACACACACACACACACACACACCCCAGTCCTGCTGGAGGACATGCTTCCCAGTGGAGCAGCCCCCTGCCTGTCCCTTACTGTTGCACTCACCCTTTAGCTCCCCACATTTCAGGGTATGTTTTTTGGATGAACAGGACATGCACCAAAACATACCAGTTCCAGACTTCAGTGATGTCTTCTATGAGTTAGGTGGACTCTTGCCTCAGTACAGTAACTACAGCTCAGGGTTTTAATTAGTGATTTTTCACTCTGTTGAGCCTGTTTTGCTGATGTGTTATAGTTGCTACAGAACCATTCAAGGTGGAAGTTAGCCAAGGATTCCATGAGCCTCCCTTTTGACTCTTAAAGCAGCGTATTCTGACTTATACATGGGCCAGGTCAGTCTAACCTGACTTTAAAAGGCAGTTTTTGAGAAAAACTGTATTCTGTGGAGGGAAAAGAGGGGAATCTCAAAAGAGATAGCTTTATTTCCTATTCTGAAAGCAAAAGAAATGCCATGCCTTCATTCTCCGCAAATCGTATGAGGTCAACTAGACCTCCAAAATCTTCCCCAAGGTAGTTTTCTAATTATTTGTGTTTATTGGCCAACATATCTCAAAATGTTAAAGACCATCACCTCAAAAATTGTGCTATAAATCCTCAGGGCTTCACATTAAGAGTACCTAATAAAAATAACTTTGTAAGAGAAGACAAAAATCACCTACTTGCTCACTCTTTGAATTTCCTACTTTATTTTACATGTTTCAATCAGATGGGTGCCTGCTCCACTGCACAGCTACAGAAGAGAGGAAAGTACTCTAGTGTAGGATTGGGAGACCAGGTAAAATGCTTTTGGAGGGAAATGCTGCCATAAAATTATTGCCTAAGCTGTTATTTCCTGAATAGTATTGAAAGAGAAATAAGAAAAATGAAAAATATGTTTATTCTTTTAGACCAACACACCCCAGTAAGATTACATGTTGGCCACCTCAGACGGCCTGTAGTTAGTGAATACAGATTTTAATTTCTACAAGCTCTGACTGAGATCTTTTGCTATTGGTCTCTGTGTCATCAGATATGCCTGACAAACATTGCCAGACATCAGGCAAATGTCCCCTGAACCAGACAGGCTGGGTCACTATATTCAACATGATCCTAAACATAAATAACGAGGAAAACATACTGCAAGACCCAGAAGGGATAAATAAAAAGAAATCTGCATCAAGACACATCATAATGAAACTACAATGGTTACAAGAAAATCTTAAAAGGAACCAGAGGGAAAAGTCAGGTTACCTGCAAAGAATGACAACTAGGCTGACAGCTGCTGCAGTGACAATAGATTCCAAAAATTAATGGAACTTTAACTTCAGAAGTGCTGAAGCAAAATAACTGTTAACCTAAAATTCTCTACCAAATTAAATTATCACTGGGGAGGGCAAACTGTGGTTAATTTTTAGATATACCAAGGCTTCTCTAAAGAGATTACCTCCTACTAATGCTTGCTCAAATAACACTAAAAGATGAATTCGCAGGAAGAAAAAGAACCCAGAAAGAAAAGTAATAATTGCAGTTGGTAAATTTAGGTCTAAATGGTGAATCCAACACAAGTATTTATAATTTTTTTAAAATGGGAGCTTAAGATGGGGGAAGAGAGTGAGGACGATGACACTAAATGACTGTCAGTAATTCAGTGTCATAGGAGTTTATTTTGTTTAGGAGAATGGTAAATATCCTTTAAGTATATTTGCTAAAATTCACAAAGGCAATCAGTAAAATAACAGAGAGAGGAGATATTTCTTCTAAGTCCATAGAGGGAATGAAAAACAAGCCCAATATTTTTGACAGAATGCAGGAAGATTTTAAAAAAGAAGAAAAAAGAAACATGGTAGCAGGAAATGTAACATAAAATAGTAGAACTAAATCCAATTACAACTTCAATCACAATAACTCTAAATGGAATAAACTCACCTATTAAGATAAACTTAGAGTATCTCACACGTAGACACTCAGATTTAAGCTGTTTAAAACAATGATACAGAAAAATTGAAAACAAAGGAGTAGAAAAATTATACAAGCAAAAAAATACCTAAAAGAAAGCTGATGTAGCAACACTGATATGACGCATAGCAATATCAGACAAATTGGAATATAAAACCAAGCATTAACAGGGATAAAGAATGCATTTAATAACAGAAAAGATACAATCCACCAAGTTATAACAATCATGAATTTTTATGCCCCTAATAATAAAGCAGCAAACACTTTCCCAAATCAAATTCACTTTCTTTATTTTGATAAAATTTAGCCCAAAAAAGCAACAAACAAGAAAGTGAGCCCACTGGTCTGTGATGGACCAGTGGACCGGAACCTTGACTTAGTAGCAGTTTCTGTCCTACAGTTGGATATGGAGCCCTGTGTGGTCCCAATTCTTGCACAGTTCTGAACGTAGTCAGGGGCAGTTTTCCACCTCCATGTGTGTCCTGGGACTCAAATCCAACAGAGTGGTTAGCCTGGATCATTTAGTATTTGCATCCCCTGAGTCATACTCTCAGCTCCGAAGAATTTGAGGGAGACACCCCGGAAGCCAGCTGCCATCTTGTGAGGCACCTGCTTGGTGTCTTCAATGGTTTCTGCTCACTTCATCTGCTGTCAACTAGGTTCTAAAGAGAGCCCCAAGAACACCCGACCTCATGGTCACACAGGCCACCAAGCCATGATGTCTGCCTCACGCTTCTGTGCACCATCCTTTGTTACCATTTCAGTTGTTTAAACCAGCCCCAGTTTTTAAATACAGCTGGGAAGTGCCATTACCACAGAACACTTCTTATTGCTTTCTCAAAATTTATCCTTAAAACTCTTTAAACTTCTCTGTTTAAATTCCTTACGAAATGTCAAAATGGAGCCTAGAAGCCTAGTGCAAGAACTAAGTAAAACTCTATAATGAATGTCAACCACTCTACTAAGTTTAGTTCCATTTGTTGTTTTTAAGATGAAAGTAAAAGTCAGCCCCAGGAACATTTATGGGAATGTCCTGCCTTCCAGAACTTGACTACCTTGTAGAAGAGAACCTGAAGAGTGACAACACAGACAACATTCAGCACACGTTATAGGAATAGTCTAAAAAGGTGCTACGGAAAATCTTCCTTCACCTGACATGGCAACAGATAACTCCAGGAATGTTTTAAGATCCCCTCACGCTTCCTTCGGTACCTACCTCAGGTGGGAAGTAATTTAGGCAAGGGACTTAACAGGGTTATCCAAAGGAATTTTAAGAATAGGTACATGCCATATTTCATTGACTTTAAGATATACATTTTCATATTTTAACGTCTCTGCACTCAGACTGCATAATATGATCTATGGCATGTCATAATTTAATTGACAGTGTTTTCTTTTCTCTTAATGTTTTACCTTTTCATTGATGAGTCAGTGGAATATAGTTTACCAATGGAAACAACTATACCCAGTCTGATTATGTGACACAGGATTAAAAAAGGAGGGGGACTCAATCCTTTATCTTCTTTATTTATTTTGCATACACACAGCCTGAATATATAATAGTAGACACAATTATACATTGCACACACAAGCCCTCAAATTTTTCCCACTTCTTTTCAGAAAAAAGAAAAGCATTTTGATAATAAATAAATAAATAAATAAATAAATAAATAAATAAAAAGTATTTGCTCTGTCCCTTATGAAGTCAATGTTCCCTACTGGTGTGAGGTCCTGTGTGCCATGTACAAGTTGTGTGACCTGGGGCAAGTCACTTCCTGTCACGGAGGCTCCATTCTCTCCACTGAAAATGGGTCTGCCCCACCCAGCTCAGTGGGTTGCTTTAAGAATGAGACAAGGTGAGGTTCTTAGACTGACGCTCGTACCCAGGAAACCCTCCATCATGGTTGTAAGGGGGCCTCTCACTCATACTGTTCACGGGGCTCCACCTCCTGCTCCTGCTTCTCCAGGTCACCCACCACCACGCCCACACCTGCCCCCACCAAAGGAATTCTCAGAAATAAAGAAGAGAGTGAGATACCCTGGCTAGCACATCACCCTTCATACCTCCCATCCTTTTTCTGGCAATGTGGTCTGTTATTCTGAGAGTGACTGAATAAAACAAAATCCCAGCACTTGTGTGGGGTGGTTTCAAAGGCCCATGAGAGGCTCAGAAGCTGCTCAGGGGCTGGCAGGAGAGACGGACCACGTGGTCACTCTGCATTCTAATTTGGATTCCTGTCCCACTGGTGAGCTGGAGCACCAGAGCCACACAATCAGCACAATCCACAGTTAGAAGAATGCGCTCCTTGGGTGAGTAAAAGGGGAAAATGATAGAAGGGGCGGTGGGGGCAGGGCAGGGGGACACAAAACTACGATGGCAGAGTGGGTGGAGCAATTTGGAGGAGTGGCAGGTTCAAATGAACCTTAGACAGATGCAGGCGCTGTCATGAGTGTGCTAGAATCTGGCCTCTGATGTGTTTTAGGAAAACTATAATGAATAGACTGGAAGCCACATCGTCACTGCCCTTTACCGCTTCTGCAGTCATAAATATACACCAGACTGTGAAGTGACTAACTCTCTAGATCAATTATATGTTGTAGCTCAATCGTCTGGGGCCTCTGTTCTGATTGAAAGAGGTCACTTCAAGGCTTCATCTTCCCCAAACATCTGTTTTGGAAACTTTTATTTTGCTCTTCATTAGGCTAACCAACTGTCAGCACTGCTCCTGAGTGGGAAATATGTAGCTACAATCATGGAGATGCTTCAGAGACACCATCCCACCACAGCAGGGGCCACTGCCGATCTAAAATCACCGGGAAGCTTTAAAAACACAGATGCCTGGGTTCCCCCCTCCCCCCCCCCACACCTCAGAAGTTCTGAACATCAAGATTCTTAAAAGCTCCCAAGGGAATCTAATGTGCATCCACAGCGGAGCACCACAGGGCTAAAAGAATAAAAGTGGTGCTGCAAGACGTACCGTGTCAAAACCCTCTCTGAGCACTGCTATTCTCTAATCCTCCTGCAAGGAAGGCTCCAAATATCTACACAATCATTTCAAACAGCACCTCTGAAGATGTTTTCCAAGAGGCTGAAAGCAAAGGTGAATATGTAGGGCCTACCTCCTACCCTCCTCGTTGCCACGTTAGAAAACACAGATCCTTCGCAAAATAAAATAATTTACCAAGCTCTAGACTTGTAGGAGTTGAGCCCAAATATAGTAAAAAGGGAGACAAGAGAGCTGCCTGAGGTACCAGAAAAACCTTGTGCAGCTCCCTCATAATCATGTCAAACAAATCCTCCTTTAAGATAAAAGAGCCTGACACCGTTGTCAAGGCCAAATACAGGTCAACACTGCCACATGCTTACCTGGTCAACCAGTATTCTTCCTCAAAAGCTTCAGGGCAGGTGGAGGGAGAGATGTCCTGCTAGCCTTTGCACTTGCTTGTCTCTCTAAGTCAATGGTGCTCAACTGGCCCCTCCCGGGACATCTGGCAATGCCCATAGACATTTTTAATTGTCACAAATGGGCGGGGGGTTGTTTCTTACATCTAGTGGGTAGAGGCCAGAGATTCTGTTACACATCCTACAATGCACAGGATAGCCACCAACTACAAAGAATTATCCAGCCCAAAGTGTCTGAAGTGTGGAGGTTAAGAAACTCTGCTCTAAGCAGATTACTCAAAAGTGATTTCTTAAGCAATCCCAACATGTGATGTTTCCATGAATATTAACATGAGTATAACATCTGGGCCCCCATCACTTAGGCGACCCCATGAGTAACCTTGTTTAAAGATAAATCCAAACCCAAACCAAAAATCCTACACAAGAGAACCCTTGGAAACAAATAAGAGCCTCCCAGTGTTACTTCAATATTGAAAAGCAAAACAATGACCTGGCCACGCCCCTCCATCGAATCAGTCAGCCAGAGGGAAAATCATTTTAGCTCACATGACAGAATGCTCCTGCAATTCTCCTCTAGTAGGAATATTTAAAGCTCTTGATCATTAAAAGTGTTTTAAACACACATATTAGACCAAAGCAGACAGGTCCTTGTTGCAAAAAATTACATCATCTTTAAACTGTAATATTTCCCATGATTTATTTAAAAAATAATACTCGTAAATGAAAGATTTTTCAGAAATGATTTTGCTTCACTCATTTATGAAAAAAAGTTGTTGCTAAGCCCTGTGAATAAACACAGATGACCAAGCATTCATAATCTTCTTCACATCCCCACTCCGTGTGGTGGTTCCCACATCCCAAGTCCTGGGAGGAATGCCTGGTACCCTGACGTCCCACCACTGGTGGACCATCTCCCAGTCCTGCTCAGATTCCAGCCAGAAGAGAGGAAACCACATATGACGGGAAAACAATGACAAGGGCCTACTCCAACTGTTCAGAATTAAATAATAAGCACAAATATGTATTTGATAAATAAATATTGCTCTGCCTAGGCAACCAGCTCATGTCAGCATCCAAAGATGAATAGCGTCTATATTCAAATGCCAACCATCTGATGAGTGCACCCCACATTTTCTACATTCCCTTGTTCCAATAAAACTGCTGAGGGTCACAGGAAAGAGCATCGAAGACACTAAGGAACAAAAGAGAACCTAACCACCCCACACAAACATTCTTTAAGTAAAAGAATTAACCAACCTGTACAAATAAACCAGGAGAAAAGTTCCCTAGAAGAGCTTAGGATCTCTCTCCGTGAGGCTCATCTTTAGATCAAAAATTGAAATGCTACTTGATCAACTGCTCAACCTTGAATAAAACAAAATCCCAGCACTTGCGTGGGGTGGTTTCAAAGGCCCATTAGAGGCTCAGAATGGTTGTGTAATACTTGTATAACTTGCTGAATAATTTTTGATTAGTAAGGGGAAAACATGAAAACTGCTTATTTGGTTCATAATCGTACCACTCAGTGTATGACAGCTCTTACTTTAGTCAGAGAAATACCAAGAAAAGTGTACTCAGGAAATAGACAATACCATGTAGTACTGTCTAAGTATTTCTATTTCTCTGACTCTTGATTCTGTATTTGAAGATAAACGTTACCTAAATTATATTATTATATTATGTAAATAACACCACTTATAGCATACAAAGATAACAGACTTCAAGAATCAAATGCATATTTTGAAAAGGAAATAATTTTTACTTATTACCATAGCACAAGCTTGATGCAGTCAACTGCTTCTGAATATCTAAATTATTCAGAAACATATGCTTGGTCTACATTTTAATTATTTTTTTTTTAAGAAAAGCAACGTGTGCATTTCACTAAAATTCACAAGTTCCATTCTAACGTTTAAACAGCAGTAGATAACATGTTGAAATGTTACTTTCCACATTATAGAAGACTCCCAACTTCCAAAAAAGGTTGTGCTGAAGGAAGAGGATGAACAGCCGGATCTTAAATCTCTGGGCAAGTGAGTGTGGCCTGTAAACCAACGGCTGCTCGCACAGCGTCACTGCTTCTGATGTAGCCATCCCAAAGGGGCCATCCTCTGCCTGCAAGGCCACCTGAGCACCCACAGTGTCTGTGGGTGAGATGCTACAGGAAACAAATAAAGAGGAGAAGGCCACCCAGTTCACAGGGGACAAATGGGTGTGGTAAATCCCAGCAGTGGCCACTCTAAGTCTGGATGAATGTTCAGGAAGCCAGGAACAGAAACTTTCCTTATCACTAACCCAATAGGATGATTTTTTGATCCATGGTCATTGTCAAAATACTTGACCTAGATTAGTATTACTGATATTTATTAACTATCCTGAGGTAATAATTTAGAGAATTAGAAATTCCTCACTGAGATAATTTTAAATAATGTCATGGCTATTTTTCAAGGAAAAATAATGATGATAAAACCTTCACTCATTCAACCACTATTTATTGAATGTTTGATCAGAACAGGGATGTGTAGACACACATACGAGGTCTGACAATTAAGTTCGCAAACTTGTTGCAATGATGTTGCTAACTTTTTCTGATATCAGAGGGATTATTCATTATGAATTTGTACCAAATAGACAAACAGTTAGCCAAGTTGACTATTTGGAACTGCTGAAAACACTGCGTGAAAACGTTAGACGACCTGAACTTTTCACTAACAATTCATGGCTCTTGCATCACAGTAATGCACCAGCTCACAAGGCACTGGCTGTGAGGGAGTTTTCAGCCAGTAAACAAATAACTATATTGGAATCCGCTCCCTACTCATCTGATCTGGCCCCCAATGACTTCTTTCTTTACCTGAAGATAAAGGAAATACTGAAAGGAAGACATTTTGATGACATTCCGGATATCAAGGGTAATACAACAACAACTCTGATGGCCATTCTAGAAAGAGTTCCCAAATTGCTTTGAAGGGTGGACTAGGCGCTGGCATTGGTGCATAGCTTCCCAAGGGGAGTACTTTGAAGATGACCATAGTGATATTCAGCAATGAGTTATGTAGCACTTTTTCTAGGATGAGTTTGCAAACTTAATTATCTGACCTCATTTATATCCCATAAGGCAGCGATGTGAGTGCCATGGAGGGATCAGATGAAACTCTCAAACTGCTGGTTGGAGACACTGTACCGAGAAGGAAATTTAAAGATTTATATAGCTAAGTAATCATGGCTGTATTGGCAGAGATCAATGGAACAGAGAACCCAGAAACAGACCTACACAAATATGTCCAACTGATTTTTGACAAAGGTGCAGAAGTAATTCAATGGAGGAAAGACAGCCTTTTCAACAAATAGTGCTGGAGCATTGGACATCAACAGGCATTAAAAAGTGAACCTTGACCTAAGTCTCATGCCTCACAAAAATGAATTCAAAATAGACCATGGATTTAAATGTAAAACATGAAACATTTCAAAAACCATAGGAGAAAATGTTCAGAATCCAGGGCATGGCAAAGAGCTCTTAAAATTGATACCATAAAAGGCAAATATTTATAAATTAAACTTCATCAAAATTAAAAACGTTTGCCCTGAGAAAAATCCTGTTAAAAGAATGAAAGACAAGCTACAGAGTGGGGGAAATATTTGCAACAGACAGAGAAAGACAAATACTGTATGATCTCACTCATATGCAGAACGTAAAAAAAAAAATGAATAAAGAAAACAAAACAGAAACAGACCCATAGATATAGAGAACAAGCTCATGGTTGCCAAAGGAGAGACGGTGGGGGATAGAAACTTTAAAAAAAAAAGAAAATTTAGGAAATAGAGAAAAGCTAGATAAACTCTTAGGCATAAAAAAAAGAACTCTCAAAACTCAACAGTAGTAAACAAATAAACACCAGTGAAATCAACAATTCAATTAGAAACGTGCAAGAGACATTTCAGCCAAGAGGATATACAAATGCCAAATATCCCATGAAAATATGTCCAAAACCATTAGCCATTATTAGGGAAATGCAAATTAAAACCACAGTAAGATAATCACCTTTCAGAACAGCAAAAATGAAAAAAAGAGACAACATCAAATGCTGGTGAGGAAGCAGAGAAACAGGAGCACTCATGCACACTGGTGGCAATGTTAAATGGAAAACAGTTTGGCAGTTTTTTAAGAAAACAAAATATACAACTACTATATGACCCAGGAACTGATGATCTCTGGGGCATCTATCCAGAGAAATGAAGACTTAAGGTCCACAAAAACCTGCACACAAACATTCACAGCAACTTTATTTGTGATAGCCCCAAACTGGGAATAACCCAGGTGTCCGTCAACCAGGAATGGTTAAACACACTGCGGTGCATCCATATTATGGCACACAACTCAGCAATAAAAAGGCACAAACTACGGCTAGGCACAACCTGGATGAATTTCCACAGACTGCTGCTGAGTGATAAACGTCAATCCCAAAAGGTTCCATATTGTATGATTCCATTTATATAACATTCTTGAAATGACAAAAATCACAGAAATGGAGAACACAGCAGTGGTTGCCAGGGGTGAAGGATAGGTGTGGGGACAGGAGGGAAGTGGATGTGGCCAAAAAAGGTCAATATGAGGGATCTTTGTGGTGATGCCATGTTTCTATAGCTTGATTGAATCAATGTCAGTCTCTTAGTTGTGATATCATACTAAACTTCTCAAGATGTTACCATTGGGGGAAACTGTGTAAAGGGTAAATAGGACTTCTCTGTATTTTTTTTTTTTTACAACTGCATGCAAATCTATAAATATCTTAAAAAGTTTAATAAAAAATAAAAAATACTATGCTAAGAGGTATATATAGTATACTTCCAATTTCATATGAAAAGTCACATGTATCTCTGGGATATTAGCATGATGGGAACTTTCTCCCTCTACAATTTTCTTTAGTTTTCAAACTTTCTATAGTACCATGTAATGGTTTAATCGTAAGAAAACGTTTGTTCAGAGTTCAGAAAAGAGTGCTGTAGAAGACTTCAATGAGATGGTGTTTCCGGGAGCATCTTCAAGAACGGACAGCATTTCAGTAAGTAAAGGTGGAATCCTGGTCCTATATTGTGTTTTATAAGAAATATGTATAGTTAGTCATTCAGCTGACAAAAATGTATTTCTCAGATATATTTTGTCTTGATCAACAGTTCCTGGGTCACAGCTCTCAAAACCCTTGGGATTTTTTGAGTGGTAAGAGCAATGGGAGCAGCTTTTGTCATAATATTCAGTCTTCTGCCCTTGGTTTCTAAAAAAACTTCAGAATCATACTGATAAAATGGGTGTCTTTTTATTCATAACAAGCCTTTTCTACCACAACTGGGTTTGTGTTAGTGAGGTGACTTTTGCGAAACACCTAAAGATAGGGGCTGGTTGCCAGGGGAACCAACCGAGGGCTGGAACGAAAGTTCCATGAGGACAGAAGCTCCTTTGCTTGGGACCTCGCACTATGTATGTTTTCATCTGGCTGTGGATTCATATTTTTTAACATCTTTTGCAATAAAACAGTAATCTAGTGCCTGAATGAATTTCCCTGAGTTTTGTGAGCCTTCCTAGCCAATTAATTGAACCCAAGAAGAAGGTCGCGAGATCTTCTGATTGATAACCAGTTGGTCAGAAGTACAGGTAAAACCCTGGACTTGCAATTGGCATCCTGAGTTGCAGGGGGGTCGCTGAAACCTCCAATCTGTAGCCAGTTGGTCAGAAGTACAGGTAACAACCTGGGCTTGTGACTGACATCTGAGTGGAGGGAGATCTCATGGGACTGAGCACTTCACCCGTGGAAACTGATGCTGTCTCCTGAAACACAGTGTCAGAACTGAGTTGAATTCTCAGACACCCTGCTGGTGTCACACACACACACACACACACACACACACACACACACATAAACACACACACACACACACTCACAGACAGTGGAATTGGGTCCAGGAACCCTTTCACCTGGGGAAAAAGTGACAGGGACCAAGGAGCTAAATGGGAGGGAGAAGAGGCATGAGGGCCCCCATGGGGCAGGGTGGGAGGGCCCATGCTTGTTCTCTTCAAAGGTAAATGCTGCCCTCCTCCTTCCTATAATTTTCTCAGTAGAGAGGAAAGAAGAAGCTTAATAAATATTTCTAAAAGTAGAACTTAATTTAATAGAGAAGCATTAACGGGTCCGAAAAAGATAATGGGTCCAGGAGCCCTTCCTCACTGACCCGTCAGAGCGAAGAACCTAGACTTGCTCACTCTTCCAGCAGCTTCCCCTGAAACACGCTCCGTTCAAGCTGGCTCCATAGTGCTTACCTCCAGCTCTGACCTGCTAACTGGCTCCTTGCTTCTAAGTCTGCAAAGAAAGGAGGAGGTGGGTCTAGAGCTAAGGTCTGAAGCAAAGAAAGAGAGGAAGAGGGTTGCTGAGAGTCCGTGGACCTGGGGCAGATAGAGTCCCAGCTCTGCTGTGGATGGGCCACCTGACTTAAGGCAATTTATGACCCACCCACACCTTGGTTTCTTCCCAGAGGTAAAGAGAAGCTTGGCTAACTCATCTCAAGGATTTTTCTGGCTCTAATAATCAGTACGCCTGAGATTTCAGGTCTAGATCTGGCCTCACATGCCTTCACACTGATCAGAAACAAGCCATCAAAGTTACTCCTTCCAACGTCCTCCCGTGGTCCTCACCACTATTTTCTTTTTCCCCAACGTAACAGCTACACAAAGTAAAATACTCCCTTGACAACAGAACTTTATGAAATGCATAATGTAAGAAATGAAAGCATTTCAAAACTTGAACCTTGGCAAGCCCGTAACTCCTTGAGCCTCCGCCACAGCTCACCACAAAGAAGCAAAAGGCCAGCCCTACACATCCCACAAGGCCTGGTGAGGCCCATGATCCAGGCCCACAGAAGAGCACTAGGACTTGCTGAGTCTCAGGACTGGACTAGCCTAGAAGACCTCAATATGGTTCTAGCTAGATTTTGACAAGAAATGGCTCCACGGGCATGGGTTCCAAGTGACCAGAACTGACTGTGATAGGCTCCACTCATCGTTTCCAGCAACAGTGTGAATCAGTCATTAGTGCTATTTATGGTTGTTTAACTAAACACATACCCCCTTCCCAGACACCAAAACCATTCCATTTACAGCTTAAGTATAAAACTATGAGGTCTGATAATTAAGTTCGCGAACTCATTCTAGAAAAAGTGCTGCATACCTCATTGCTGAATCACTAGGATCACCTTCAAAGTACTCCCCTTGGGAAGCTATGCACCAACGCCAGCACCTAGTCCAGCCTTCAAAGCAATTTGGGAACTGCTTTTCTGGAATGGTCATCAGAGCTGTCATCATATTACCCTTAATGTCTTGAATGTCATCAAAATGTCTTCCTTTCAATATTTCCTTTATCTTTGAGTAAAGAAAGAAGTCACTGGGGGCCAGATCAGGTGAGTGGGGAGGGTGTTCCAATACAGTTATTTGTTTACTGGCTGAAAACTCCCTCACAGACAGTGCCGTGTGAGCTGGTGCATTGTCGTGTTGCAAGAGCCATGAGTTGTTGGCAAAAAGTTCAGGTCGTCTAACTTTTTCACATAGTCTTTTCAGCACTTCCAAATAGTAAACTTGGTTAATTGTTTGTCCATTTGGTACAAATTCATAATGAATAATCCCTCTGATACCAAAAAAGGTTAGCAACATCATTGAAACAAGTTCACGAACTTAATTGTCAGACCCTTTATGTATGCCAAATCTTTCTGCAATTGCTGCCCTGTTCCTAATCCTCCCCAGCTTCTGATCTCTGGATTTCCAGGCCTGGTATTTGTACCTTGGTTGATGTGGCTCTAGTCCAATCCTATCCCTGCCTTCCTGGTCTAGGCAGAACACACAAAAGGCCATTTCCATTGAGATCCCACTGCAGACACACTGCATGTACATACACACACACACACACATACACACACACACACACACCAGATTCTTCTCATGTTTCAGTGTTTGGGGAAAAGACTTAACCAGACACCCCTGATTTTTTTTTTTTTTCTCCCATTTTCATTCCATTTTACCTCATTATGAACTTAGCAGGCCACATAACTGGAATATCATTCAGGGCACCAGATTTCTTACCCCCTTCCTATTCTCAAGCTAGTCACTCTACCCTACCTCCCAACTCATGATTAGCAACTGAAACCAGATGCTACTTGTTCTTTCTGCAGTATCTTAGAGAGCCCACGAAGCTAACACACATGGCCTGCCACTCCTACTGTCCACTCTTGACTGGGCCAGGTGTGAGGCCCTGACCTGCCCCCCAGAAGCCACTGACAACCTGGTCAGCGTCCAAGAAGATGCACTGGCATGAGCACTCAGCCCAAATATGCTTTACACTGGCTCACACAAACACATTTTTTTTCTTACAAGAGGGACCATAAACTCTGAAAACATAGATAATATTATTTTATTAAAGTGTAGCATAATAGCAATCAAACCATTTATTACATTTGTACACCTATATTTCCAGACTTTATGGTTGTCTGATAGTTTGAATATGACATACAGAGAAAAGTATTTGCACACTGATTGAGAAAAAAGTACCAAGACAATCTTAATCTGTTCTAGCTACTGTAACAAAACAAAACAAAACAAAACAGATGGGGGAGGTGGGGCTTAAAGAACAAACATGTATTTCTCACAGTTCTGAGGCTGAGAAATTTAACACCAAGGTGCTGGGAGATTCAGTGAAGACCCACTTCCTGGTTCACAGACAGCCACCTTCTTAATGTGTCCTTACATGGTGGAAGGGACAAGGGAGATCTCTGAAGACTCTTTTACAAGGGCATTAATCCTATTCATGATGGCTCCACTCTCATAACCTAATCACTGCCCAAAGGCCCCACCTCATAATAGCATCTCATTGGGGATTAGGATTTAACATATAAGTTTGGGGGGGGGGGGGGAGAGGGCACAAACATTCAGTCTATAGCAGACACCGACAGAGAAGACAGTGAGTAGCAGCTGCCATAATGTAGATAAGCCATGAGTAAAAAGGGCCCTGAGGTAAATGGGAGCTAGTGAGTAGCAGGGTGGAAGGAACTGAACAGACAGAGAGGCAGGGATGAAAGTACTGAGTCATGAACTGGAAGTCAACTGGGGTTACTCCTGGTACTCCAGAGCTGCTACTGGGGAGCTTCCATTGAGCCCTGAAGGGTCACATCCTGTTTTGGCAACACAGCACATTGAGCTATCATGAGCCCTCCCTAAAATAAGCAGCAAAAATTTATACACAGCTGAGCTCACTCACACAATAAAGGAAAATTCCCAACTGTCAGAAATGTATAAGATATTGAAAACCAGAGCAGTTAGCACAAGGGTATGTGTTAAGTTTTGTGGGGTAGGAGGGAATAATGGAAATTACCAGATGCAGAAATAGGCCCTCATAGCCAGGGGTATTACCAGAGGCTTCCATGGACGCATCCAGGCAACTCACTGAAGAGATGCATCCCCGTTGAAAGGAAACTAAAAATCACCCAGGGAGGGGAAGAGCGCATTTCTTCTCAGGACACTGGGTGAGGGAGAAAAAAGTCTCCTTTGAAGTATAAAAATACTCTAAGCCTATGTGACAAACAGAAGGATTAGTAACACCAAGAACTAAGGATAACAGAACAAACTGAAAGAGAGTATGACTTTAAAATGTTTAAGGATTTAAAAGAAATAGATAAGGAAAGAAGACATATTATGAAAAACAAGCAAATTTTTAAAAATTCCAGAAATGAAATGTAAGCTCATTGAAATAAAAAATGTAGTGGGTAAATGAAACAGTAAGTTTTCTGTAAAAAAGGAAATTAGTAACTTGGACAAGAACTGAAGAAATTATCCGGACTATAGCACAGAGAGATAAAAAGAAATTTAAAAAAATAGGTAAGATGCAAGAAGAAATAAGAATGGCCAACATAAGAAGATCCTCAAATAAAACTAATAGGAATTCTAGAAGAAATGCAGAGATTAGAGAAGAAACACTATTCAAAGAGATAATTTCACTACTGAACACTATCCAAAGAATGAGAACTTGCCAGATTTCATAAAGACATAAACACTCATGTTGACAATGAATGTTGATCAAAATAAAAATAAATCTAGATACATCTGATTAAAACTATGGAATAACAAAGAGAAAAGTAACCAGGAAGTAAAGATAGATTAACCACAAAAATTATAATTATCTGACAGCAGACTTCTTGATAGCAAAATGAGCCAAAAAATAATAAAAATATTATCTTCAAAGTGTTATAATTCTATGTCCAACTAAATATCTTTCATGACTGAGTATGAAATAAAAGCATTTTTGGACAACCCCAATTATTGAAAATAACTACTACAGGATAATTAATAGATCAGTGAGAAGGAAACTGAACTCAGAAGGAGTAACACTCAAGCAATGATAACAGACTGGAAAACATGCAATAAATGAAATAAACAGTAATTATGAAATTAGTCAACTTGAGGGGATGATTTTAAAAAGATGAAACTAAAATGATACTAAATAATAGTATGAAAGACAGGAGTTGGAGTTGAAGCTTTCTAAAATACCTGTATTATTCAGAAGAATGGAGGTGATGATTAGTTTTAAACATTGCCCCATTCCCCAATAAAATCTTTAAAAAAAACAAAAAACATTATCTAACATGCATGTAAAATATGTAAGAGTAACCTTTAAAATAATAGTAATGGAATGTATAACTTCCTAACCAAGGAACAGAACATGAGAATTAAAAACTCAATCAAAAAGAAATCAACATAAAAAATAGAAAAAACAAAGAAAAGGTATGGAATATAAAGAGCATAAAACACAACAGAAAAAATGCAATCAATAACCACAATAATATAAATGTATTTCACAAGAAATACACCTAAAACATAATGACACAGAAAAATAGAAACTAACAGAATCACCAAAAAGTTATACAAGGCAAATACTAACCAAAATAAGTTTGGTATAGATGATAGCAAAAAGCATCACATTAGAATAAAGAGGTCATTACCAATGATACAGTGAACAATTCATCACAAAGAACATCCTAAATCTATATGCATTTATATTCAAAATATATACAGCAAAATTTGACATTACAGAAAGAAAATTTACATGCAAAATGATAATGGATGATTTTTAACATAACTTTACCCCAAATAGATGTACTTAGTGGACAAAACCAATCTATAAAGGACACAGAAAATTTGAACAACACAATTGACAAGTAGTCTGATACATTATTCCCAAACTGTAGCAATCCACTACAAATCAAACTTTTAATAACATTAAAAAAATAAAACTAAATAGAATTGAAAATGTCAGAATGTATCCCATATGGAAAAGATAAGCATTATTTTGTGAAACCTTTGTATTTGTATGTAGAGTGCTGCTATAAAGTGTACTTGCTATGGGTTAAATTTCGAAAATCTTCAATCTAATGGATTTAAATTAAAGTCTTCACCTCCAAATTAGATTATTCTAAAGCACATACATATTATTCTAAAGCACTCAAGAAATATTTACAAAATCTGGCCATTTTCTAGGCACAAAAGAAGTCTCAATAAAACCCACAAAATCAATATCATATCCTGAATGGTGATGAAAGATGTCCCACAAGAGCTATCTGACTGCTAGTTGGTTCCCTGAAGCTCCATTCAACAATCCTGGGGGTAGGTGAGTGAAATGAGTAAAGCAGGTCAAAAGGTACAAGCTTCCAGATATAAAACTACTTAGGTAAGAGGATGTAATGTACAGCATGGTGACTATAGTAAATAATACTGTAGTATTCTATGTTTGATAGTTGTTAAGAGAATAGATCTTAAAAGTTCTCATCACAAGAAAAACAAAAATTTTATAACATATGGTGTTAGATATTAACAGACTTACTGTGATGATCATTTTGCAACATATGCAAATAGCAAATCATTAGGTTGTACACCTGAAACTAATGTAATGTTTAATGTTAATTTCACCTCAATAAGAAAAAAACAGGGGCCAGCCTGGTGGCTCAGGTGGTTGGAGCGCCGTGCTCCTAACACCAAGGTCACCTGTTAGATTTCCACATGGGCCAGTGAGCTGCGCCCTCAATAACTAAGATTGTGAACAACAGCTCTCCCTGGAGCTGGGCTACAGTGTGCTGCCATGACCGGCTGGTGGCTAGCATGAGTGGCTGGCAGCCAGCGTGAACTGCCATGTGCTGCTGTGGGCTACCATGTGCTGCCTTGAGCGGCTGGTGGCCAGTGTGAGCTGCTGTGAGCAGCCTACTGCGACCAACTGCCTGGGAGCGGGGGGCGGGGGCAAGGCTCATAATACCAGCATGGGCCAGGGAGCTGTGCCCTACACAACTAGACGAGAAACAACGGCTTGAAACGGAGTTGGGGGGTGAGGGAGGCGGAACAAGGGGATAAAAAAAGGAAAAAACAAAACACTAATCCTAGTTTCCTGGACAGATCTAGAACATGTCTCTGTCCCTTGAAAGTGCGACTAACTTGGTAGTTATTTGTGTCAAGCATATAATAAGTACTCAAAAATTTTTGATACCAAGATTTCAGAGTAGAAGCAATTGGGCAATCTTTCAGAAGTTGAAACTAAGCTAAGATTAACCATTTTCAACCTTTTGAGATATTCTACCATGGAGAGAGTTGAGTACTAGAAGAAAGAAGCACCCCCCCAACCAAAAAAAAAAAAAGGCAAAAAAATTTTGAGCTTGCAGAACTGGAGGGGTTTATGGGTGTTTGGGTACAAGGACCACAGCGTGAACAGTCACAGGGAGCAAGCAAGCAAGCTGGCTAACCAGTAGGGACAATTCCAGATAGGTTAATATCACCAGCCTTCTTTAATCATCTCACCTATCGACGGAGAAAGTGACTTTTCCAAGACACTCATCTATTAGTTCAAAGAGGACGCTTCTCATCTTTCTCAACTGCCTTTTACTTCACTCCAGGGTTTACATTCATGGGGTGGGAAACCCAACTGGGAGATGGAGATGGGCCAGGCAGGAAAGATCTTGTGTGTCATGCTAGGGAGTTAGACAATTGGGAACCAAGGCAAGTCTGTTTGTTTAAGAAGACAGTGACACAGTCAGATTTGGGGAGGTGTAGAAGATAAAACAAAAAAGGGAGAGACTAGAAGTAGTACACACCTCTAATGTGGGGACTGCACAGTATCAGCCCTCAGATGTTCATTTGAGAGGAGACGGGTGAAAGTATAGATAGACTAGAGAAAGCAATTTAATTGAGGTTAAAAATTAACCATTTTAAAGTGCACAATTCAGGAGCATTTAACACATTCACAGTGTTGTGCAACCATCACCTCTGTCTAGTTCCAAACATTTTCATCACCTAAAAGAAAACCCCACACCCATTAAGCAGTCGGGCCCCCTTCTCCGCTCTCCTCAGCCCCCTGAAACCACTAACCTTTTATCTGTCTCTATAGATTTACCTAGACTGGATATTTCCTATAAATGGAATCATACAATATGTCTGGCTTTTTTTACTTAGCATATTTTTGTGGTTCATCCATCTTGTACCATGGATCAGTGAAAAAGAAAATTTCTAAGACTGCAAAAGCAGAACAACTGAACATAAAGCACATGGCAGGCGACTGAGGGTGGGGAGCAAGAGAAGTAAGGACAATGGCCATTGCTTAAGCCTAGATGACTAAAAGGACAGTGGCACCACTGACACAAATGGGAAAGACAGGAGAAGGTGCAGGTAGGGGTGAGATTGATAAGTTTGTCTCTGGACACACTGAGTTTGAAGTGCTAAGAGAAATGCATTTTGGAGAAGTCACCAGGAAACTGAAAATACAGTCTGCAGCTTAAGACAGAAGCCCCAGCAGTGGCTACAGAGCTGAAGAGGCACAGAGATGAGCTGTTTTACTGTCCTCTGAGGCCAAGGGGCACATATACACCTGCAACTACTTCTATCACTTAGAGACATACAATGCACAACTGTCCTTGCCTTTTCCAGAACCTGATGCATCCATTCACAACACTGAACAATAATAAGCAGGATCAGGGGAGAGAAATATTATCCCCACCCTAGAGCAAAACTAATGGTGTATTTTCTTCTGGCTTTCATAAAAAGAACCCATTCACAGAGACTACAGTCGGCATTTTCCAATAAATATCTCCACCGCTTTTTAACCTTATCATTGGGTTCCATCATTCTCTGCTTCCAGCGTGGCCCACCAGTGTTTAACCCTCCACAGACTCCTGCCGGTTTTATGGTTCGTTTAGAAGTGTGGTGTAAATATACAGTTCCACCAGTCTGACTGTAACTCTAGAGGTAAAATACTTATTGTGTCCCCACTGAGCAAACCCTCTCTGAGTAATTTTCACCCACAAAGGAAGGGAGGGGCTGACCCCTCTACCTTCTCTCCTCACGTCCAGCCGAGCCAACATCCCGGCTCTCTGAGGAGCCTTGCATCACACTTGCCTGGCTTTGAATGGCAAGTAATCATTTCTTTCCCCAAAGAGTTATTATCCATGACCGTATGCCAAGTCCTACACAATCCACTTAAACGTATACAAAAGAATTTTGGTTTGCTTAAAATATATGTATTCGTTTACTAATGTGTATATAATTTAATCTTTATACACAAACATATAAAATTTATAAAATATACTTCTAAGTTGTTTTCTATACCTTCAAGGTCAGACTCAAACGGGAAATTTTGAGAAAAGAAACCATTATGACATACCTTCTGGTAAAGTTAGACCAAAGGAAAAAGAGGGAAGTAAATTACTAGGAACAACAGTAAATGCAAAGATAAAAATATCCACAATCAGAGGAGAAATTCCTCCAGTCCTGGGTTAAGTACATGTGTAAGTTAAGGGGCAAGGGTTATTATTCAGAATGAAAGAATGTTCTCAGCATCTACCTCTTCCTCTGTGAAGCTCACAGAGTCCCCCAGGCAAGCTGTGGTCCCCACAGCTCCACACCCTCACCCTTTATTCATTCCCTCACCCAGCGACCCTCGACAATGCATATGTGCCAGACACAGTTCTGGGCGCAGAAACCCCACTGTGAACTGGACCGACGAGAGCCCCATCCCATAGAGCTCCAGTTCTAGAGAGGCATTAGTGGGGGGGGGGGGACTGATGAGAGACAAAGAAATAGAACACAACAGCATTTTCAGATAAGTGGTGACAAAATACATGTAATTTACCCAACTCCATAATGTGTCAGATGAGAAGGCAGACAGGGATGGCCACGGTGGGGACAGGGACAACTCAGTGTGTGAGCACTGAGGGGAGGGTGGCTGACATCAGACATCAGCAGAACCCAGAGGCTGAGGGAGTGAGTCGCAATGGTGCACGTGTCTAAAAAAGAATGTTGCAGGGGGAGGGCAAGCTCAAGGCTGGCATGACTGTGAGGAGAGGAAGTCGGGGAGGAACGAGACAGGTCATAGCACTGGATCCTTTGCTATAATTTGTTTTGTTCTCTGTGTGCCAAATTGAACTGTAAACACCTTGAGATCAGGGCCTGTGCTGCCATTCACATCTGCATGGCCCACTGTCTAGTGCAGGGCCTGAATTCAGTTGGGTGGGTGGAGGGGTGGATGGATGAGGAATCACTGGGTGAATCAGGAAGCTTATCAAAAGGAAAAGTAAACTGCTAATTGAGGCTCTTAGCGGCTAGGGCTAGTAGGATGACTTTAACCATCATCTTAAAGCCCTCACCAACTGTTTTTAATTTCATCAATATGCATGATATTTTCCAAGAAAATACTCAGCTTTAATCTTACAATAGAAATCAACAACAAAACAGGATTTGCATTACTGGATGCAAATGAGGAGAAAGAACGAGAAAGAGAGACGAATACATATGCATGTTCATATATATTCATTTTCTAGACCACTTTGCTAGGAAATATTCACTCCCTAAAATTAAAAAAATTAAAAAGCCCTATATTTAAATCTTATTGGCTAAAAAATAGATAATAGGTAGTATACACACATTGTCTGTTTACACTGCTTAAACAGACAACCGTTTTCCAACTCATTGGAAAAGAAGACTCTTGAGAAAAAAAGCTAACACTTAATGTTGTCTTCTAGTAATAATACACCCCATTTAGACACATAAAAAATTAATGGCCAGCTTATTTGAAGAGAAATTATTTTAAAAAATAGCTTTAAACTAGGGTTCAACAAGCCTTTTCTTTTCAGTAAAGGATCAGACAGCAAATATTTTAGGCTTTGCAAGCAACATACAGTTTTTGTCATGTAGTTTCTTTGCGTTTTTAGGTTTATTTTGTGTGGTGGTGGTGGTTTTATAATACTGTAAAAAATGTAAAAATCACTCTCAGTTCCCAGGCCATACACATAAGCCATAGTTTGCTAATTCCTGCTTTAAACCACAATAAGAATAGGACACTAGGAGTCCCAAGTTCTTCGCAATTAAACCTAAGGGAGAAATTCCCATAGGTTTCCGGATTACCTCTTTCAGTCTCTCCAGCTCATTTTGGAGGGCCTGTTTGGATATTTCCACTTCAATCATCTGCTGTCGTAGAGTTTCATTTTCATCTTCGGCTTTAGCACGCTTTTCCTCCACAGTTTCAAGTTCATGGTGCAATCTGACAGATACATCTTTGGCTACCTACAGAGATAGTCACCAAGATACGAAGGCAACACTCAAACAACTTCCAAGGCAGACTCATTAAGGGATATGGTATTACACCAAAGAACGAAGACTTTGGCAATATTAGCAAACTTATTTTTAAAGAAGGAGGGTATTAGTTTAAAACATGAAATCCACTTTATGAGGGAGAATACGACTTTTATCTGAATTAAAAGGTCACTTTGGATAGCCCTACTTCCTTATAGAATACCACCAAGAATGTTACTTCTGCCCAGCTGCACGTACTTTAAGTGATAAATCAGAAATAAAAATAAAAAAAACAATAATAATAAACAAACAGTTCTGTGCCCTAAGGAAATACTAAACCTACCGGCTAAAAAACAAAATTAATTCTATATGCAGTAGATGTTTAATGTAGTCAAGTTTTAGAGGGTCTCCTGTGTTCAAATATTTGAATGTTAAAAGCAGTTAAACATTTTTACTTTATAAAAGGAAATGAGAAAGAGATTTTGCAAGAGAAATATAAATCAGTCTTTTATCACATTGAATGACATTTCGTTAGTGGTTTATAAATTTGATAGAATTACAAAGATTCTTTTCCTGTTATCATAATGAAAGGCTAAATGAGGTTTCATAAGTACTCCCATAATAAGGAAGACATTGTACATAATTCATCTCTAGATGAATGATTTGATAATTGGGGCATATGAGAAGCCATGCTACCCATGGAGAGAGCAAATGGTTTAATGTCTGGGATTTCTTTACCTGATTCCTACTTCTGCCAATGGTTCTCAAAGATACTTTCGACAATTAGTTTTGACCCTACTTCTCCCCTTCAGTTAAATCACCACTGCACAAGTCTCACTTGGGTTATGGTAATTTCAGGTTTTCTGCATCCTAGAAACTTAACAACAATAATAATGTTAAGTGACTATGGTCAACTTTTAAGAGTGGTCTTTGACTATAAATGAATTAATAATCAATAGAGTTCTTAAATATTTCAAATATTTAGAAGGAATTTCTATACAGTTGTCAGACCAATTGCCAGGTAGTAATTCTTTTTCATTATAGATCTATAGATGGTTTCTATTCATTTCTTTCTTTCTTATTTTAAGTTTAAAGATTCCAGTTCATATAACAGATTTTAATCTTAGGCCATCAAAGCCATATAACAACACACACGCTATGAACTTTCGTTCATAAAGTGAACAAAAATGTTCATGTTAAAATGTGTTGAGGGAGAGACACACTAACAGAACATTAAGACCACAAGTAAGTGGGGTCCAGGATCTGTGATTCTGTCCACAGGATCTCTTTCTGGGAATGCACGTCCCATTAGCCCTACTCGCTCACCTTTAAGTCTTGTTCCAGACTTCGGATAAGCTCGCCGTCCACTTGACCAGTCTCAGCCACTTTCAGGCTTTTCTGCTCGGCTTTCCTGAGGCGGTACTGCAGGATTCGGCAGTTTTTATTAGCACGGTCCAGTTCTCGCCGAAGCTCCTGCAGCTGGTAAACATCTTCCTCTAAATAACTGTCCCTCATCTCTTCCATTTCAGCACGAAGTTCATCCAACTCATCCTACACAAGTCAGACAGAGTAGATTTATAAGCCAAGTACGTCAAAAATGGATGATGTTTTCCCTTCACAACCACCACCCAATCCGTGATACTAGATATTAACTATCTGCACACTTATCATCGGCTTATGGCCGCACCTTTGTGATATGGCAGAGGGACCTCTGGAAATTCTTACATGAGAGCACATCACCAGATATCTGCTCAAAACTTATGGGTCTAGAAACTAAAATCCATCCTGGATTATTTATTTTGGCCTCCCAGCATTTATTCCACTACCAATATTTCCTTATGTAATCACAGATAGTTAAATCTTTAGATTCAAACCCAAATTGACCCCATCTCTAAGATACAAGCCAGGTTCAAAGATGAGCCAGACAGACCCTGTCTTCAAAGCATATGGACTTGAGTGGGATCACAACTGTGAATTGCCCTGGAATTATAACATACCTGCCAATGTCCCTAATATTCAGTTCCACAATACATATTTCAGCACTGACTAGGTGACTCGCAATGCTAAAGATAAAATGTTGTGCATCACTTCAAATACACACTGGGTTTGCTTTTTTCGATTCACCTATCCTTTATTTCCCATCTCCATTTTACTTTGCTGTCAACATGAAGGCTCTCAGGATACAGGAAAACCCCAGGCGTTGTCCCTGGCTCCCCTCCACCCCTCCCATTCTACAACCAATCCCAGTGCTATCAGCTCAGCATCAAAATACCTGTGGGCGCTCTCTTCCCAAGGACTACACCTCCATCCCTTCTCAGGGGGCAGCTGCACAAACCAGGTATGTCCATCAAGGAGACTCCCCTATTTCCCCTCTCATCCTCTCCTCTTCCATAGTCCATTCTCTACCCAGAATTATCCTTTTAATATGTAACTCACACCTCCTCCCATACTCAAACCCTCCAGGGGCTTCCCATCACAACTAAGAATTCTTCAAAGTCCTCCCCAGGGCCTCCGAGCTGCCCCTCCTTCTCTGGTCACAAGGGGGATAGGACTGCTACAGGCCTTTCACCTGTTATGCCCTCTCCTTAAACACTCCTCCCAGCACTTTGCAGAGCTCCTGTCACACAATTTGGAGTGCACACGATGCCTTCCCTGACCACCTTCCTCCCCTAACCCCACTGTTTCTCATCCCTTGCCCTGCTCCATTTTCTTCCCACCTCTCATTACTGTCAATTTACCATCTGTTGCCCAAACTAAAAGGTAAGTTCCACGAGGGCAGAAACCTTGAGTATTTTGTTGCTCTGTGTATTCACAGCACTCCGAGTAGTGTTAGCCACACAGCAGGCCCTCAATAAATATTTGTGGAATGAATGTATTAATAATACAATAATAGTCAACACGTAGAAAGACGAAATCATAAAGATGACCAAAATGAGACAAAACTGCACCTTTGCTTTGTTCCAGTCTTGTAACCTAGTTGTGAAAAACTCTTCCCAAGTCCCTAGACATAGCTGCAATACGTGAGACACAAATTCTACTAAAGTATAAAAGATCTTAACAAGGAGCAATTTAGAAGGAGGGAGATTAAGGAAACCATTCTAGGAATTTTCTTGATTCATTTGACAATTGATGGTTTAAACGCCTCCAGAACAGGACACACTCTGTCATTCCCATTGTTTTGTTCAATTAATATCAAGATTCAAGGAAAAAAACTCTACCATACTTCACCCTAAATTGTCAGCTCTCATTCTCACATTCAATTTGTTCCTGGATTCTTGCCACTCTTGTTCATCGTATATTTGTTCTTAAAACGGGGGGATTTACTTACAATAAAGCTCAAGAGTTTCCCAATATCAGAACCTCAGGTAGACAAGAAATTGAACAGAAAGAAACCTCCTGAAGAATATTTTACCCTGGATAAGATTAAGTACAAAAAAATGTAACAAATAAATTGGGAAACTTTACGGAAAAATGGATTTGTACAAATAAGGTGAAGGTAGTTCTCCAGTCAACCTCAAGTGTATGCAGTGGTCTTCTGGAAAGAGCAAGATATGCCATCTCATGTCCCCAACCCTTCGCCCATAGCTTCTCCCCACTCTGTCCACACTACCCTAACCAAGAGAATGACCTCCTCAAGTGACCATGCCTCCAAATGGAGACTGTTTCAATGGACTACAGGGAGAACAAATGTTCAAGAAGAAAGCTTTTCCTAGGGGTCAAATGAATAGACTGTTTTTCTTTTTGGCTTCTAAGTGTTCTTACAGAATTTCTGTACCAGTGATGAAAACATCATTAAAAATATAAGATGTTCTAAGAAAGGTCTTAAGAAAGGTAAATCTTAACATTAAAAATGTTGTATAAGTCTGACAGAAAAAGCAGAGAAACATATGATTTCACTGATATGTGGTATATAAACCAAGAACAACAAAAGAACAAGACAAACAAATGAGAAACAAAAACTCATAGACACAGACAATAGTTTACTGGTTACCAGAGGGTAAATGTGGAGGGGGGTGGTAGATGAGGGTGAACGGGATCAAATATATGGTGATGGAAGGACAACTGATTCTGGGTGGTGAACACACAATGGATTTATAGATGATGTAATACAGAATTGTACACCTGAAATCTATGTAACTTTACTAACAATTGTCACTCCAATAAACTTTAATTTAAAAATATGTTGCAAAGTATAAGCAAGTTTCATTTCTTTTCTTTTTTCCTTCATGGAGCTCTCTCCCTATAAATCTTGTTCCTAGCAGGAAAATTTGCTGGGACTGGTAATTACTGGAATGAGTATAAAAGCCGGTCAGTCGAATATACATGAACAGAATGTGATACAGGAGAGTTAGCATATTCCTAGGTAGACAGGGCGGTCCCTGGTGGAATAAACAAAGACAGCCATATCCTAAAACTCCAGGTTTTGAAATCACTCCTTCACTCACTCCAGGACATAACGTAACAAGGCCTTGAGGTTAATCACAAAATTCCTTTTGGCCTGACAAACGGAGCAGATCTGATAAAGAGTGGGTTAGTTTGCTAATTCCTTTAGGATATGCAAGCAGAACAAACCTGGTAGATGAATTTCATTAGAAGGCACTAGTTCCCTTCGTCAAACAGTTCCTTTCTCCAAACAGCTCCCCTTCCCCAAGCAGGCAAGGGAAAGTATAAAAGTAAGAGCTTTTGCCTCAGTCATGGGGCACCCCCCATTCGGGACACCTTCCTGCTTGGGAGCTGCAACCTCTTCTCCAGCCTCTAATAAACTATCCTCTTTTTAAAACGTTTTGCCTCTCCCTGGTCCGTGTTTCCATTCTTCGGCTTCACGAGACACGATCCCGGCCCACACTCAGAAACTGCCAGCAGATCAAACATCACCTACATCAAGTGTACTGGCTGGGCTCTTCAAGGGACTCAAGAACTCAACTATTTCAGTAAGGTCTTTGCCAACCTTCAGCAAAGAAGAGGTTGTTGCTGATGCTGGATGCCCACACTGTGGCTTGGATGATGCCACGCAGTAGTTGTGCCTCTGACCCACCCCATTGTAGAGGAGACCAAATTGTAAACTGGGCCTTGTGGATATCGTTCTTTTGATAAAGACAGTATCTTCAAAAAAAGGTCAAGTTTCACTCAGGTTCCATCAAGGAATATGATGGATCTTTGAGAAGAGCCTAATCTCCACTCTCGTGTCTGAGTACAGTTAAAAGGCAATTGTGTCTTGTAATAACTATGTGTGGTGCTGGGGGCGGGGGTGGGTGGGGGAGTGGCGCGGTACTAGAGTTATCAGGGGGATCACTTCATAAAATATATAAATGTCTAACCGCTATGCTGTATGCCTGAAACTAATATAAAATAATAATAAATGTAAAAAAAAATTTTAAATAAATAAATAAAACCATTTTGCAATTTTTATTAAAATTCCAAAATAAAATACTTTGGAATTTTAAAAATGTAATTGTATCATTGGGTAACTAATAAAAAATAGTTCAATACAAGCAATACTCATTATATGTATACATATAAATATACAGTGACTGTGGCCATTCTGTTCTTGGAAGTAATTGTTTGTGATTGCTCTTCCATTTGTGATTGCTCTTGTCCATAAAAGTCAAAGTCATTAATACCTGGAATTACTTGCTTGTTACTCAAACCAAAGTTTTTAAAATGTGATATAGCCATAGGAAGATATAAAGTACAACTTCCAGGCATAAAAAATGTTCTCTAGTTTTCAGACTCTGTAATAGGAGGGCCCTCATCGACCGTAATGTTACGTGCTGGATGTGTTATATAGATGTGTAATCAGCTGCAGGCTAAAATAAACTGTTTAAGGGCTAGATGAGCCCACACCTCCAAATCATTGAGTAGGCCAGATATAAACAGCTAATATTTTTTGGCATAAATAATTACCAACATTAATTACAGGGAGGCAAAATTAAGGAAAGACCATAATATGCAAGTATTTGAATTATTGTTTTTCTAACTCATATTTTAACTAAATTTGTAGAACAGAAGACATCTTTTGTTAACCACTTTACTGTCATTACTAACCCTATAATAACCCTTCCTGGAACATTAACCCCATTGTGTAGACAAGGAAATCAAACCAACGCTGGTTAACATGTCCAAAGTCCCTGCTAAGAAATGGAAGCTAGACTGCCAACTCAGGTTGTCTGGTTCCAAACACATGCTCTTTCCAATAAATATTATAAATTATTTGCAACGACCAGGACAAAGGAAACAATAATAGGCATTAAGTTGTACTTTGAAAAGCCCACTATCTGTGTAAAATAATAAAATCAGGCTAACATTTAGAGCTTGACAATTGTCAATGTACAAGTATATACATTATCACAATTGGGCCTCAGAAAAATATTGCAATGTTCAGAAAATATATTAATCCCCCGTTTTTAAAATTATGAAATTGAGATTCTAAAAGTTTAAATAGCTTCCCAACACTAGTCTTTCTCAGAGATGGGACGAAGCCAGGGTTTCAACTCTTAATAGAGCCTCAAAAAAAGCAATTTTCAGGTTCAGTGAAAAGAAGTTACAAGAAAAGCAAATTATAAGCAGTGTAGACTGGCAGCAGACATTTGGAAAGCAAAAACTGATTATTCAGATTAGGGTCATGATGGTTAGTAATTTTCAAACTAACATTACATTAATTTTCTGACAGCATATTCTAATTTAGAAAACATTGTATTAAAGAACCGTAAAGATGTTGGCCATTTAAATGTTTAAGAAAACCAAATCAAGCAGAACAAAAAGTTTCTGGCAGATACAGTTTAGACGTAGTAAGTAAAAGTGAAAATTTGCTGTTATTTTTTTTCCTAAACAAATTAATAAGAAAATAACTGCCCTTAACAGTTTTATACTGAATTAACATCAGGTCTATCAGATACTTAAATTTTAGATCATTATCTCATTGAAAAGCTAATCTAGTTTTAATTATATCTATCAAATTTTGTGTGTAAAAGGAAATATTGTAGTATGAATCTCTTCAACTATTCCCCTTCGCCTGCAGATAACAAATTGAACCTTATAATTTTATAATATTCCCCCTTTGCCTGCAGATAATGTATATAAAATTAAAGGAATAATGAGGTCCATGTGTACACTAGAATAAACCAGGATTAAAATGAAACGTTTCAATGAAAAACCTCTGTGAAGACAATTTTAGCCACAAATGCAAAATAAAAACCATACCCATGGTTTCTCAGTATAAGTGATGAAAACTCTTGATCATACTGATAATTTTATTCAAGTCTTAATCTCCTTTCAACTACCCAAAATCAATTACTAGTTCTATTTTAATAACCCCTCTTTAAATAGACCCAATTTGGACAGTAGGAGGAGTCATCTGGCTACTGCTGTAATAATTCCGTCTCCTGGGAGTTATAGAAAGAAACTGTTGTCTGCTGTAATACACAAATAATCCACCTCATTTCCCTCCGGACAATGGAAATGTTCTCAGCAGAGCCCCAGCTGTAGCTAAGAAGGTGCAGGGGCTGCTAACCATTGTTTACCAAGTGACAATTCACCCAGCAGCTGACGGGCTGTTTGCCCTATTCTACATGATCTCGTCACCTAAGATTATTACAGTCGTTCTTTCACAGGCTGAATAAAGAATGGATGTAGAAAGTGGAATGTCGGGGAAGAACAGGAATGCTGTCCACTTTAACCCTTCTAAAAGAAAGGGAGGAGGAGCAGGGGCTAGAGGAGAGGAGGAGCAGAAGCACTTCAGAACTGCGTGGTCTTACCTCACAGTGCCCCCTCTCTCTGGGCCACATTGAGTGCCTAGAATCCAGGCAGCCAAATTTAACAAAACATTTCAGAGCTTGAAACTCAAGAGATGACCTCAAGTGAGGAACAGGATGGTAAGGCTGGTTTAGTGGTGATGCACTGCAACTTATAAAACCGTAAAGACCTTCCCAATGATCTCCCTTAGGAAATCACTCCTCTCAAAGAATCCAATGTTATCTGCCCTTGTAGCTAGCACTGACTCCTTTTGTTTTAAGCAAAAATAAGTCTTATGAAATAACAGAGAAAGCAGAGAAAAAAAAAAAAAGCAGCAGCCCTTCCCTACACCAACCCTCAGCCATCCTACAAAACGTCAGCACTTAGGAGTACACCATTTGGGAGCAAGGGGTGGGGGTGTTGTGAGTGCATCACCAGTAATGTGAAAAGCATTTTCAAAACAGGCCAATTAACTCAAAGTGATTAGATCCTTCTGAAAAGCCTGTGGAAATAGAGAACATAATTAATATGTTGTTCACAATGAGCACTGAGGCTTGTCTGATTGTCTCAGAACACTTGAGCAAAACACAGTGGTGGCAGGCAGGAAACACACCAGCCACATTCTGTGGAAGTCTTCATCATTAAGAAACATGCCTGGGTTTGGTTTGAGAAAAAAGCAAAGGACTTTGGGTAACTGAGCTCAACTGTTCACCCTAATTTCTGAATACTTCCAAATATATTCAAGTTCATCAGAGGTAAAGGGAAAACAAAAGAGTGCTTTTCTGTGCTTTATGCAAAATGCCCACTACTTGGATTGAGGAATTTTTGCATTTTTCATTGAGTCACCTTGATGCCCTTTGATGAAGGCAGAGAAGGAATAGAAAGCAGGGCCAGGGATGGCCCCATATTGCACTTCTCTGTTGACATTTGCTGTTTTTTAAAAAAATACAGCAGTCTGGCTAAAAACCCAGAGAATTCCACTTGAATTTCCCGATCAATAAGACATCCTCCTATGGTTTTGCAGGCCTTATTTTTCTGCTTGATTACCTCTTGGTCATTCTAGCTTAGAAGGTAGGACAGTCTTATACAGTAATGATGACAAAACTGTGAATGTTACACTAAATTTGGTCACAATCGTCCAGAATATATCAAAGTAAAATTTCTGGGCTCAGTCTCTTCTTGTTAGATAACATTTGAACAGAGGGATGCGCTATCCAATCGCCACAATACTGTGCAATATTCCCTAAGAAAGCAGTAGGTCAGGCCGACCCAACGGGGTTGGGGCACTGTGCTGCTAACCCCAAAGTTACTGGTTCAATTCCCACACAGGAGGTGAGCTGCGCCCTCTACAGCTAAGATTGTGAACAATGGCTCTCCTTGGAACTGGGCTGCCGTGAGCTGCTGGATGTCGGCGTGGGCTGCCACAGGCTGCTGTGTGCTGCCGTGGGCTACCTACCATGTGCTGCTGTGAGCGGCCGGTGGCCAGCGTGAGTGGCTGCCAGCTTGGCTGGCGAGAGCTGCCCTGAGCTGCTGTGGGCGGCTGACCGGCGACCTGCGACCGACGGCCTGGGCGGGGAGAGGGGCGCAAGGCTCATGGTACCAGCATGGGTCAGGGAGCTGTGTCCCACACAACTAGACTGAGAAAGGGCAGCTTGAACCAGAGTGGGGGGTGGGGAGGGAAGGCAGAAAAAGGGTAAAAAAAAAAAGCAGTAAGTCAAGAATGCACTTTCACCTGCCATCTAAAAAAGTACTGCTAAGCAAAAAGAGTAATAAAAAGAGAAGTTCTAACTTACAATGTACATGTTCTAAATACGACATGTGAAGGCATGCCTACAGCCTCTACCCCATGAGGTCATCTATGCTCCCCACCCAATTTTGCACAAGTGGCTGACCTTTAGAAAAGTCTACCAGGATTGTTGTTTCTTTCCCAAATTGAACTGTTTTAATTTAAGCTTTTGAATGACCAAACACACAACTCACACGTATATTTGTGATAGTTTATTTGTGATCATTCTTCTGGTCCCCTTCAGACCTCTTCTACCCATTTGTCTCTCCTGCTGTCAGAGGAATCCCTGGGAGATCGCCTCAGGCATAGTAAACAGTTGGCCATGACACTTGCTCCACAGGAAATGGCAACTGAACATTTCCCACAAATTAAACATTGCCAGTGATACTTATATGACCATTTGTACACAGGCTAGTGGAGAGATGTTCATTATGGCCCTTTCACCTAAAAAAATATAAATAAATAAAAATAGGCCCCCTAGGGAAGTTAAGCACTGGGAACATTTTGAGCTAATACGACTCTAAGGCAAGCAGCATACTCTCAGAAAAGCAACCTTGCTGGAAAGAGATTGCAGCCTGGTGCAGTGAAAAGAGCAAAGGCTCTGGAGGCAGGGAACATGGAAGCTGTACCACTTATAAGCTGTATGACCTTGGGCAAGTCATTTACATTTTCTGGGTCTCAGCATCCTTGTCTGTGAAATTTGGGTTATGATAAATATAACAACAATCACTCCCTATTTGTTGTGAAGATTCACTGAAATATCAAATTGACCACATCAGCCTCCAGGGTCAGGCACCTATTTCATTCACTGAGAAACTAACAACATGAAAAGATAAAGCAAATAACCAGTTACCCAGAAATTAACCCTGAAATGATGTTGGACTGCCTACCTTAAGATCCAAGATGTAACGAGAAACATCTTTTCTCAAACAAACAAAAAAAAATGTTTTTCTTCCTTAGCAGTCATGATTTGGATCAACATCAATCAGAAACACTGGGTCATGGATTATGCTAAGAGTTGGGGTTACAAAACTGATCAAGATTATCTTTCTCACTCTCAGGGAGTTTACATTTGTTGATTTACCAAAGTGATGCTTTCAGATAGAGTCCCACACGATAGAGTTGCCCTTTCTCTTCAACACCTTTGAATTTCACTTTGTTGTCTATTATTACATAAGAGTAGTAATATACCATATACTAAATAGTAAATATATACTAAATACCCTGTTTCCCCGAAAATAAGACCTAGCCGAACAATCAGCTCTAATGCGTCTTTTGGAGCAAAAATTAATATAAGACCCAGTATTATATTATATTATATTATATTATATTATATTATACCCGGTCTTATAAAACCCAGTCTTATATTAATTTTTGCTCCAAAAGACACATTAGAGCTGATTGTCTGGCTAGGTCTTATTTTCGGGGAAACATGCATCTCACTCCAAGTCCCAATCTATTCTCTTTTATCAGGTTTCTCCTCTGTCCCACTGTTACCTTTCTACACAAGATAAAACATCTACTGGGTTCAGTTGGTCAGATAAAAGGTTTAGGAAACACCCCGCAGTTAACTGATTCCAGTTTACACTGCGCACAACACCACTACTCACCATTAAAGCCCACACCCTTAGTCCCACCTACCAGAAACTGGGCCTCAATCAGGTAGGTTCAGCATTTGCTAACAAGTACAAATCATAACCAACTGATAAAGGAGAGCCTCCCCAAATGGTTTGGGGGGATATATATTCTTAATAGAAACATGAATAGGTTTATACCACTGGAGCTATTTACTAAACTGAGGATTACAATAAATTAAAACCATTGCCCTCAATATAATCCCCCTTATTTTCTCTCAGGTTACCTTGGCTTGACTACCCCAGCATTGGTTAAAACCCTCTGTTCTGCAGCGCCAGCCCTCCTCCTCCGAGAAAAGATGGAGTCACATTGAGTGCCCGAAAGCTAACAAGACTGAGAGGCCATGGCTCGCAGGCCCTGCCGGAAAATACTCAGAAACCGGGTGGCAGAGGTTGCGATTCCCTCGAAAGTGCTGGCTGGCGTGTAGAGGGAATCAAGTGGCCTCTCCTGACTAGGAATAAACGGCTCGTGAACGCTTAGAGGCCTGAGCTTACAAACACTGTAGTCCCTAAACTAACCCTAGGCCACACTCAAAGGACCCCTGAACTTAAGGTTTATCATGGGAAGCTGCCTGTGCTTTCTGAACCCCGGAGGAAGACACAGGGCGCCTGGCTTTCTGTAAATGCGAAAAGCAGCAGGCTGGTGGGCACCATGGACCACCGCACACTCCGGAACTGACACACCTCCGTACGGAGCGGGGACCAGACCTTCTTGGCAGAAGATAACGCGCTCCCACAGGTGAGAGTGGGCACGTAAGGGGGTTCGGGGATCGACTGTGCATCCAAAATGTGATTATAACCACCTCTCCCCCAGCACATCGATAGGGGCAAAGGCCTCAGGCGAGAGAAGCAAAACTTTTAGAAACAAGAAAAGCTAAGTGGGTTGAGAATCTGCCCGGACCCACAGATCTTGTTGCTCCTTCCAGAACTTTTAGCTTAAGTTCCCAATGACCAGTGTGTTCAGGAACAGGAAAATGAAAGGCAGAAAGGAGAAAGCACTTGTCAGGGCCAGGAAGGCGTGGCTCGTGGGTCCCTGCCCGCACCCAGCCCCTGGAGAGTCGCCTCCGGACACCCTCGGCAGCCGGCTACTCACCTTGAGATAGTCGTTCTCCGAACGCAGCTCTTCCATCTCCCGCAGCAGTTCCTCTTCCTCCCCCGCCGGGACCAGCCGGGACTGCTCCCCCGGGCCGAGTTCCTTGGGGGTCCCGGGGGTCGCTCGTTCTGAGGGCGCGCGCCACCCGGCATCCTCCGCTCCGCCCGGGCTGCTCCGACCCCCGAGGAAGGCTCCAGCGGCGGGGGGCGCGGTGAGGAGTGCGGGGTGCTCCGGGCTGCCTGGCGGCGCCCCTCGAGCTACAGGGCTCGTCGCGGGGGCTCCTCGCAGGGGTTCCCGGTCGCTGGAGCCCGTGCCGGACTCGGCGTCGCTGCTGGCAGCGGGGAGCAGGCGCTGCTCGTCCGACAGAGGTTCCGAGGGGCAGTCCGAGAGGTCCGAGCTGCTGTCCGTGTGACTGATGCGCGAGCCAGGGGCAGGAAGGCTGGCCGAGGAGGTCACGGCGAGGATCACCGCCGGGACCGGGGCGGCGAGGGTCGGGGGACCGGCGGGGCGGGCTGGGGTCGCCCCGGAGCCTCGTTTGGCTTTGCGGCCGTTGGCTGCGACGGGCGGCGGCTCCGCCCCGACCAGAGGCGGAGGTTTCCCAGCCCGGGGCAGCGGCTCGGCGGGCCCTGCGCGCACTGCTTTCCTGGGGCCCGGAGCGACCTTGGCACCGCCAGCTGCCCTGGCCCCGGAGCCCGGCGGCGGCTTGTCCTTCGCTCCAGGGGTACCGCCGCTGCGCCTGGAGAGGCGGCCGGGCGCGGCCAAGGGCGCCGGCGAGGGCGGCGCCTTGCCCGCGAGGCTGGGCGAACGCGGGGCCGCGGGCGCCGAGGATCGGCCGGAGGAGGTGGCGGCCGGGGCTGGGCTGGGCGCCGCTGGCCTGCTGTGCAGGTCCTTGAGGAATGGTCTGGCCGGCGAGGGTGCGCGGTGCAGCCGCCTCCGCTCCGCCAGGGGGTGAAGGTGGTGGCGGTAGTGTTGTCTGGGTGGCTGTGGTTTCGCGTCCGGGGCGCCACCGCCTGCGGGGCCATTCAGCGTCTCCATGGCCAGGGCTGGGACCGTGAGCAGCAGTTTGGGTGGAAGATGCTCCGCGTAGCGGCGGCAGTGTGCAATCTCCCCGCGCGCTCGCTCATCACTGTCCCCCAGTCCCGCCCGGTCTGCACCCCGCGCTCCCGCGCTGCCGCCCGCCCCCCCCCCCCCGCACCCCGGGCCCCGAGGATCCCGCGGGGCTCGCTGTCGTCGTCGCCTCGCTCTCCCTTTGCTGAGGTCACAGCTGCCCGAGTTCTCCCGGCACAGCAGCGCAGCAGCTCCCTACCGCTCGCATCCCCTGGACGCTGCGCTCCGGGCTCGCGGGTGCGCTGCCGCGGCCTTGCACACCCGCACTCGTCCCGCGGCAGCGCTGGAGGCGCGCTCCCAGCTCCCGCGTCCTGCTCCCCGCCCACGGCCGGCCGGCGCTCAGCAGCGGGCGCCCGCTCCGGTCCGCGCCCGCTCTCGGCGGAGAGAAACTGCACGCGCTTTCCTCCGCCTCCTGGCGCTCTGCGCCGGGCCGCCGGGTGCGCATGTCCCGCCTGCTGCCAGCAGGCGCTGGTGGTGGGGGAGGGAGGGCAGAAGGGCGGGGCCTCGCTACCCCAGGCTCGCTCGCGGGCTGCGTCCCTCAGCCCTCACTGTCTTGGGACCCTCCCTGCCTTTTGAGTGTTCAGAGGCAGTACCAGGTGCTGGGAAGGGAGGGCAGTAGGAGAGGTGAAGTGGGGGTGGGGAGGAAGGGTGCGGGCACTGGCCACTTGGGGGAGACTGGAGGTCCGGGAGTCGTGGGTGGGCCTCCCTGTGGTGTGTACCTTAGAGCTCCGCTTTCCCTCGGTTGACCAACCAGAGAACCCTCAATCCAACCCCTGCCTCTCAGGGCCCGTTAGTTCCCGCCACTGGTGTCCTCTCAACGCTGTGCCCGTAGTCGCTCCACACTCCATTAAGGATTGCTGGTACCTGATGCAGCTATCGCGTCAAAACAGACTGCTCCACAGTTGGCAGGCACCCTCAGTGGCCTCCAGAGCTCAGAGAAGGGGGAGCTGCTGTAGAAAAGGGAGAAGCAGCTCGCCAAACTTGGGGTCAGAAAGGGAACGCACATTTATAGTGCCAGCAGCGGGCCAGGCACTGTTAGACACTTCACAGGTATTGTTTTATTTCATCCTCATAACAAGCCCGAATTGGAATTACGTCTTCTGTAAGGATGAGAACACAGGAGCAGGGAGGTGCAGTTGGTGCATTAGCCAGTACTTGACTGAGCGGGGATTCACACCCATGTCTGTGGAATTCTCAATTCTACATGCGATCCTCTCAGAGAACCAGGAGCTGAGTACTGTGTCTGCCACTTGAGAGTCTAATGTGGGCCACTGACCTCTTTGGGCCTCAGTTCCCTCGCCTGTATGGTTAGAAAATACTGACACCTGAGTGTTTGTGGGATTAACTGAGCAAATATGAGATAACGCTCTGTAAACTGTAAAGTACTTTTCAAATACCATTGAGCACAGTTTTAGTCCTAGGCATAAGATGTTGGGCAATAGTTAAATGAATAAGGCACAGCTTGTTGTCTAGACTCGGCTTTGCGGGGAAGCTAAGGGGCAAGCAGGGGCAGTACGTGAGATGACTCAGGAGGGTGGGTGGGACCACATTTTTTGCTGCGGATTTTGGGTATTTTCACCAGGAGGGGTGGGGTAGACGCGTTGGAGGATCGGGAGCATGACTGAACTTATTTGCTTAGAAAGATTCCGCTGGCGGCAGCAGCAAGGACAGGAAACCGGTGGGGGGAGCTGTGGCAGTAAGCACAAATGAGGAGCAGTGGTAGAGAAAAGGGGACAAATCTGTGAAAAGGAAAAGCAGACTTCAAAATCTGTGATCTTAACCACAAAGTACTCTACTTAGCCACCTCCTTCAAAAAACGCATGATAAAATGATTTTTTAAAAACCTCCTGTAAGTCAGGAGCGCCATTCTCCCAGAAGACATCCGGTCAGCTTTCTCCTCAAATCCCCAAGGAGATGCCAGCCGCGGTCCTGTTACTGAACTCTGAGGACACTGAAACTTCCGTGCTCTGCTGCTGTTTTACGTTTTTTGTGAGTGGTTAATCTGGCAATTCCTGTCATTGTGTGACAGCACACACAAAATATAATCTGTACTGAATCTCCTTTGATGCAAGATCTAATAAGACCACGGCCATATTTCAGGGAGATTTTGGAGAAAAAAAGACCCTGGTGATGACAACACTGCAGAAAGGCTTTAAAGGTACCAGCCACCACGCTTGTCGTGACCAGCTCTCCCCTAGAGGGCGCTCAAACTCTCCCCTTCCGGCGACTGCCAGTTAATCAGAAAAGTGATAGCTGTCAGTCCCCAGAGCACAACTGACTGGAATTCAAGCCCCAGAACCTTCACCTAGAACTTCCTCCAGAGACTCAGAAGTCTCGAACACCCTCACATTTCTGAAGAATTATGTCCAGGACTCTTAGCACAAGCTTGCCAGCTCCTCAGACCGTATGTAATCATGTAAAAGGCCATCTTAAAAATATTTCAGTAAATTTGTCTTCCAAAAAATATGAGCCAGATGATCACACTATTTATAGCCAGCTTCCCTTTCCCTAGTGCAATAAGTCAAACAAAATTTGTACTCCTAATTACCCTGGTACCTGTTTCTGCTCACCCTTGGCAAGGAGGTGTACAATAATGCTTTCCTTGTTTTCCAATATTCGGTGAGTTACAGGTGGTAGAAAAAGATACCTGCTTGCATAACAGATGTTTTCAAAGTCACATGTGACTTTAAAAATTTCTGTTGTTCAGTCAAGTCAGTCTAAAGGCATTAGGGGTGTGACTATTTAAAGGAGCCTTAAAATTTTTTATTGTGGGAAACAACAAAATCCAGTGTGGATATGCCTGTTAGGGTTTGTCTGCCCTCAGACCCATTCCTTGCCCTTCCCTGACTGCACTCTGTAGAGAGAGGAACCACCCCTAAAGGTTGGTTTTTCAGGTTCCTGGGTTTGCTGATTGGGTTGAGCCAGTAGGAGGCGCTGTCAGGAGCCTGGAGTATGTAACAGCAAAGTAGAAACCAGGGTATTTCTTCTCTCTTTGCCCCAAGTGGCCACTTCAGAGTGGCTGGGTGTCCTTTATGGACTGGCTTATTGGGGTTCCAGCTTTCACTGAATGACCTACATCCTCTGATAACTTCGCCTCCTCCTGTTGCCTCTCAGTCAAGGGTGGTAGTGGCTTCCTGTGGTTGCACATCTCTCGGTTACTCAGTTGCCTCTTGACTCCTCCCTGACCCCTGTAACCAGTTCCCTGCTTTTTAAGCCCTGGTTGTTCCAATTTTCTCATTCCTCTGTAGAAGCCTAAGTACAGGCCCAGGAACTGTATGCAGCAGCATTGGTTTAAGAAGTAATTTGCTATGACTTACATTCCTGACTTCCTTGTCAAAGAGCAGTGTGGTATGATTACAGGTGCTGAGGCTTTGACACCAGGTAAATAAAGTATGGGTTCAAATCCTGCCTGAGTCACTTGTATTCTTCATGGCCTTGGGTAAGGTACTATTATCAATATCATCATTATTATTTAATATCAGTGGAATAATCTTCAATATTCTTTAAAATGTGAGCAAACCAAACTTGGAGAGAGAGTTAGAAATCTAGTCTGTGTCTATACATTTATATAAAGGGAAATGATTTTTTTTTTTACTTGGCTTGACTCATAGAGGGAAAAAATATGATTTAGGACTACACTTCCCTTACTGCTCTGTACTCACAGGCAAAATTTCTACAACCTCAAAACCTTGTCCAAACCTAAGCATATAGCTATTTTCCAGTTTTATTCCCCTTAACACAAAAGCACATTTAGAATATAAAATCATTCCTGGTTTAAATCATAAGAAATCATCTTCTTTGAAAAGAGTCGAAAGGAGGTGTTTTTTTTAAGAGAATGGGCTATTATTTTGGTGCTTCAGGAAAGTTAGGGGTTTAAAAGAGACAACCTGAAGTCAGGTGGCCCTCCTGAGGTTGAAGCTGATACATCTCACCCTGGGGGTGGGTGGGTGCCTCCAGCTCCTCTGGCAGGGTTACTGCCAAAATGCCATATGGGATCTGAAGCAGGCCAGTCCTACAAGGACCCACTGACCCCTCCTCATACCCAGATTGGCAGCTGTGCGAGGTGGTGATGGTGGTAGTGACTTCAGAGACTCTTAAACCTGAGTACCTTAAAATCACCTGGTAAACTTGGTAACAATGCAGGTTCTATGGCCACATCTTTACACACAAAACAAGAATAGGTTTATATGGAAAGCAAAAGTAGAGCAATGGATTTATAGAAGGTTCCATAGCAGACAGTGCTTATGAAATAAGTTTCCTGATTAATTCAGGAGATAAGACACTGTATAAGATCACACATAAAAATACATTTTAATTATTATTTCTATGTAAAATTATGTCAAGAGAATTTTACCATTGAGAAGATAAAACAATGTTGGTTCTATGCCTGGTCACAATGATTATTCACTTGGACAAAACAGTTCAGTCTTCCGGGGACTACGAGGCCTCATCTATAAAATCAGGGTGTTGAACTTAAATAAGCTTTAATGTATGTCCCAGCTTAATGAATCTGAGGGTTGAGGGGAACTTGCAAGTGCCATTTTATTTATCAACCTTGGATTATTCATAGTAAATTGCAGGTCATCTCTGTTCATTCTCTAACAAAATATACTAAATACATAAATGAATGTTAATAGAATAGTATAATTAAGAAGGTTAATATGACAGAATAAGTGCGACAAATGTTATACATATTCCTGATTACCCTATAGGGGCAGACTCTTGAGAGTTAATCATGTTTTTTAAGTGGTCCTCAGTATTACTGCTTAGAATAAGCCCATTTCCTATTTGCCTCTTTAAATATTGCCTACAGGGTCTAAGAATTTGAGAGCAGAAAGAGGCCTTAGAAAGCATTTGCATTCCTCTCATTTGTCACCCCTGATTTAGGAACCCCCATCACTGGTATCCACAGGTTGTTATTCTGAAGCAGTCCTCTCTTCTATAAGGACTGCTTTCGGATGATCGTATATTTTATCATCAAGACCACAGAATATTTGAATGAAAAGGGGGTACTATTAATAATTACATGAGACAACAGGCATGAACTGGACCTGAACAGGCAGCTCGGACTGTATGGTCACCCTATGATTAATGTACATTCCTCAAGGTAAGACTGTCTCCCAACTGGATCTGACTGACTCATGTTTATATCCACTAAAAAGACACAAACTCTTTTCATTTTGTTTAACTCTTTTAAGTATAATTGAAATAGAAGACTGTTAAAGAATATCCATAGCATATTTATCTACTCACTCATTTATACACTCATTCATTTAAAGATTATTTATTTATTGAACACCTGCTAAAATACTAGGCTATATATAAATATTGGGCATAGCAGGGATGAAAAAAGTGTGGCATCTGACTTTATAGGATTTATAAGCTCATATAAAAAATATTATGAACTGGTTATTCAGTGTTTCATTATATTGTTTTTCTTAGCTATAATACTTGTAATCCATGGAGAATTACACTAATATAAATTCCTCATGTATTTTCTTTCCAGTGAAGTGTAAACTTTATTTTTGTTGAAGATTGTATGCTAAATCAATGTTATGTTCTCATACCGAAGGTACTGATCTGAAATTGTATATATATATATATATATATATATATATATATATATATATATATATATAGATCGATAGAGAGAGAGAGAGAGAGAGAGAGAGAGAGAGAGAGAGAGAGAGAGAGAGAGAGAGAGAGAGAGAGAGAGAGAGAGAGAGAGAGAAAACAAAACCAAAGCTGCCCCTGATATCCAGAGCTGGCCTCCACTCTCACCGAGGCCTCCATGTTCCTAGGATCTGGCCTGGCTCTCAAAGCTAAGCCTTGGCATTCTCCTGTTAAACATAAAACAGTGTCACAGAACCTCAACATCAGACAAAGAAGCCACTCTGGGACTATGATGGATCAAGACAAAAACAAGGCCACTCCATAGTCATGTCTGAACACAGATAAAATACGAACATTTTCTAAACCTCAGAAATAACCAAACATCTCTCTCTCCCAGCTAGTTTGAGTGACTGCTGCTTCTTATCCATTACAATTTTAGCCTTGCTCCCATCATCCCACCTTTTAGATAAGATTTATTAAGATCCCCAGTCATAGAATTACCCCTTCACTGAACCCTCCCCAATATCATCTAACACAAGTCCAAATTCATGTCCTTTCTAACACTCTTATTGAGGGCTCTCATGGTGTCATTCTCCCTCACTGTCATGAGCAGTATACCGACTAACTCCACCAGAGGTGTGTGTGTTCCCGGTGTGATGATAATTATGACTGTCAACATAAGGCAAGGACTCAGGATGAAACTGAGTATAGCATCCATTCTGTTTTACACATCTATGAACATGTGAAAGATAGTTTTTGTACTTAAATGGGTCTTATTTCTCCTTGAAAAAGACTACATAAATATTAAAAAACATTATTGATATATTTAAAGGCTATATGTCTCTGAGCAAATAAACCTGCTTAATACTTGCCCAGATCAAGCCTACTTTGGAGATGACGCTGAAGAGAAAGTCTTTAGCTCCATAAATTGCTTTTGTTCCACAGTGAAGCAAGGACCTTATCTTTTGCACCAACACAATGCCATTTTATAATCTAGGATACAGCTTTCAGCTATTTCCTGCACTCCTAAGTCCTCTCTGCCATGCGAGAGAATTGGTGTTTATTTCTATTTTCTCTGCAGGATGCTTCTCAAATATAATTAGGGAGCTACTAATGTGAGTCTGGAAATGTATAAAGTAATGAAAAATGAAATAACCATAGAAGCATAGAAAGAGGAGCTAAAATAAAAGTCACTTCTTATTCAACATCCAAACGTTCTTTGTTTCATTAACACAGTATGGGAAGGATATAATTGTTTTCATCCCTAAAAAGATAAGCGAGATAAAATGGAATGGCCATCTCCAAAAATATAATTGCAAGTGTTCTAGAAGGGTGTTGTCTAGGCTGATGGCCATCTTTCAAGGATGCGATAAAGATTCTTATCTGGGCAAAGGGTTCTTTCTCAACTCTCAATAGTCATATTCTTGCACTTCTCTATACAGTGCAACCTTCTCTAGTCCAGAGCCACAGGGCAGTACAGAAATCCGTACACAGTAGTTAGTTAGGATTTGGTGTCTGCCAAAACTCTCTGTAAGGCAATGGAGCAGTTTACGCGTATGAAAGCTCAGTTTCAGAAGGCCCATGAGGAGCTGCACTGGAACGGGAGGCACAGTCTGCCTGGGCCATGTGTCATGCAGGGTGTCACGTGGGGTCTCAGCTCCCGCTCCCCACATAAGAACGCAGGATATAGTGAGGCCAAAAAGGAACACCCACGAAGCCATAGATAGGGGAGTCATACCACTATATTCTCGCTGGCAGCCAGGCGAGACACACAAAGTAGGATCCACACGATCCGCAATCTGCCGCCTGCTTTTCTGCCTGCCAACCAACCAGCGTCATCATGGCAGTTACATCAGCAGCCAATGGCCCACCCTAATATGCAGGGGCCGGAAGACAAGCGTTTTACAACTAGTATGAGAGATCTGGTTTTGGATACTGCCCCCGCAAGTGCTTTTGGATCTTTGGTTGCCATTCTTATGCACTATGTGGGGCAGTGGATCCGTGAGGTTACTATTGTCATCACCACCCTAGGTGACGTTGAAAGCCAACGGCAAAGAGAGTTAAGACAGGAGGTCCGAGAAGTTAAGACCTAGAAGCCCAAGTCAAAAGTGAGGGGGCGAGGTTGAGGGCCTCAGAGAGTAACATGCGCGTAGATGTGGCGTGATCTTGTGGCAGCAGGAGTCGATTGGGAGAAGATAGACCGACAACCCAATGCACTCTTGTTGGAAATTTGGAAAGAGTCGTGTCCAGACCAGCAATTCCAGCGAAGCCTAAAGGAGAAGTCTGGGAAAGCGCTACCAGTGTCCCTCCAGGACTTCATGTGGCCGCTTGAGGCAGACTCCTTCCAGCTTGATTAGGGGTGGGGCCAAGGTACCCTACCCGGTCAGAGGGGATGAGCTAGGGACCGGAGGCCCCATGTGGAACTGTCCATACATTGGTCACCTTCTAATGTACAGAGGGCTTGGCCATAGTTGACACTGGCTCAAGAAGGACTGGCGGTGCCCTGGGAGCTCTGGCTGTGCCCAGCAAGTAGGTGGACATTGAGGGACACCCCCTGGGACATTACTTGAACGGGACTGGGACTTTTTTTTTTTTTCGTGAGCTGGGTTCCTGACACAGGGCCCCTCACAGAAGATGCTTGTTGCGTAGATTGTAAGGCGAGACCCTGGAGGGGTGGAGTGTGGGCACAGAGTCCCAGAGAGCAGTTTCCAGGCTCTCGGCATCACATGGAGGGGTGCTGGCTCGGGTGCTGGTTGGCTGTTGGCGGTAGCTGGTTGGACAATTGGCTGCTGATGTAACTGCCATGACAGCACTGGTTGGTTGGCTGGCAGAAAAGTGGACAGCGGATTGTGGATCGTGTGGATCCTACTTCGTGTGTATCGCCTGGCTGTCAGTGAGAATATAGTGGTATGACCCTCCTATCTATGGCTCTGTGGGTGTTCCTTTTTGGCCTCACCATATCCTGCATTCTTATGTGGGAGCAGGAGCTGAGACCCCGCATGACACCCTGCATGAAACCCTTCCATCTGTTTGCTCTGCAAGATTCTAGAATCTTAGACAACAGTCTATCAAGTAGAACATTCTGGATTTCATTTTTGCTTTATTCACTGAAAATTATGGAGAGACCAAAGCTTTCCTTTACACTACTTCTACTTATATTTCCAGGGGGAGAAGATGGGCCAAAAGTATAGTTCTCTTACAGCTTTTTCAAATAGAAACTCATTTTAGTATCAAATAATGAAGTGTAGAGAATTCAAAATCGAAAGCATCAGCATCACGTAATACCTCCTAGATGCCTGGAAGTTTTCAAAGTGAACTACAAAGCAGATTCATACCCTTTAAAGAATTTGTAAATTCAGGAACTGCTGAGAGCAGACAAGTGCTCTTGCGAATGTTGAGGGGTATGAGTAGCACAAAGAATCACAGTGTGTAATTTTATATGAATTTTGTGTTTTGTACTTCCAGAAATGAACATAAAGTGGATTGAAGGATGCAACTGTGAGGTAACTTTCTTAACTAAACTACAATTTGTATTTTCACTACTACTTGGCCCTTCTGTAAAACTTTAAGATGCCCAGAACACTTGCATTTCAATAGGGAATCCACCAATCCTAGTTTCCTCTTGGGGATAAAAACAACAAATCTAAAAAAGAAAAGAAAGTAACAAAAATTTAGCCAAATTAAGACAACAAAACCATTTAAAATTGACAAAAGCGGACCAAAGTGGAAAATAGAAATACTGAACAAATTGCCCTGGTGTATGTGTGTGTACAATTACATACACTATTGAGACTCATCGATAGACTTTTGGCTTTGTTAGCGGGTCTCTGAGGCCTGTTGATAGGAAAAATAATTCTGTTACCTGTTCTTTAAATATTTGTTACCTTTCATTCATTCATATACACTTTTCATTTATTTTTTCAAAAGAAATTATTATGACAGACACTGAATATAAAAGATGAAAAGGCCTGGGACTGCCCTTGAGAAGTTTACGAGGAAATAGACATTTAGAAAATTAAAATATTGATGCAAAGTTGCTATGCCAGCAGTAGCCAGGGCCAGCTACATAATTTGCGGGGCTCAGTGCAAAATGAAAATGAAGGGTCCCTTGTTCAAAAAGCAGGGCAAAAAGTGTTACTAGGTGTTGTACAACAAGAAGTTTTTCCTTTCACTCATTGTCTCTCTGTCAACTTGTCATGCTGTTTTTATTTGCTATTTAATGTTGCTCTAAGTAAAGAAAAATTAAGATTTTTAAATTATTAACATGAATTTTGCCATAAGTCTTTACATTGAGTAATGCCACTCTTTAACACACAAAAAATGATCATTTAGCTTGTATGTTAAATCACAGAAATTGCACAATATGTGGTTTAAATCTCGTACATTTATATGTATTTTGTTCTTACCAGAACAGTAGAAATGCTACCTAAAACTAACTCAACTACTTTTATTTTGCTGCTTGATAGTTGCACATTAGCTGTTACTAGTGGAGATGAACATATGAGGCAATGTATCATTGCTTCATAATACTAGTATCTCTGAGTCCATACTCACAAAGCAACTTTCTGATAGTAATTTAGCTTCCTATGTAAATCTGCTTACAGGCAAAGATTGTGCTTGATAATTTATTTCTCCCTGAAAAATAATAAATAGGTATTCTGTTTTGCAAATTAAGAAAACAAGAACAAAAATATATGGGGGGTGCTGGGTGGCTCAGGTGGTTGGAGAGCCTGCCGTGGGCTGCTGCGCTGCCGTGTGCTGCCATGAGCGGCCGGTGGCCAGTGTGAGTAGCCGGCAGCCGGCAAGAGCTGCCGTGAGCTGCTGTGAGAGGCCCACCAACCTCCGACTGATGACAAACTGCCTCAGCCAGGGGGAGAGCAGGGCTCATAATACCAGCATGGGCCAGGGAGCTGTGTCCTACACAACTAGACTGAGAAACAGCAGCTTGAACCGGAGTGGGGGTGGAGGGAGGTGGAAGAAAGGGGGGAAAAACATAGAGGGAAGTAATTAGGTTTGGTAGAGATAGCAAATGAGCCTTATCAAATGGAATAATGAGTCCTATACATTATTTTTCTCTTAGTTTTACAGATGAAGAAACCAAGGCACAAAGAAAAGAAGTAGTTCACCAAACCCACAACGCTAATTGGCAGGGCCAGGTTTTGCACTCAGAAGTGCTACGTCAAAGCAAACCCCACCACCATGCTTTGAACTACCTTCCAGCACATGCTACTGCAGGAATCCGGCAACCATCAGAGCTGCTGTGGGCCTTTCCTGGGAGTGAAATGGAGCCCACTTCGCAAAATGCACAGAGGTGAGAGCTGCTAGAGAGGCAGCTGGAAGGCAAGAACTAATGGACACCAGGCAGATGATACCCATTAATATCTTGCTTCTTCACAGGAAACTTAAAGCTAGATAACTACTCTCCGGATTCAGAAAGCCAAGAGCATTTTTGGAATTTCCATTCATAAGTGAGATGTTAAAAGGAAAGTTTTATATTTATCAGGAATCATAGGCCTTCGGGGGTGCATGGAGTTGCTACAGGAAGGGTGAATTCTGGTCAAACTAATTTTATGTAAGTTAACATTTGAAAAGGTGGAGAAGCAGTTTTTTAATTAAATTTTTGAACAGGGCCATTGAATGTGAAGCAGCACAAACCTATGTGGTGATCCAAGGACAGGCTGGTCTTGAGCACCTAAAATAACTGGTTGTCTTTAGATCCCTTCAGAAATTTAAATATGGCCCTAGGAGAATGTTATTTGAGAGGATCAAAGAAGAGAGCAATTAGATTTTTTGAGACTTGAGAAAACAGAGACCATTGGGGCATAAGGGAACCTACTTGTGAATTTGCAGTGTCCATTCAATGACATTAGTGTGTTTCAACCAGTTTCGCTTTGTGCTACATGATGAAATAAACAGCAGACAAGGGCTAACCTGCCAAGAATGCTTTTGGGTTGTACTTATGTGCTGTAGCATGACATTGATGCATGCTTTCAAAAACTGTAAGTATCTCAGTCTCAGACATTCATTTGAGCACAGAGACAATGTGATGGAAACAAATTCTGATTTAACAAGATGTTTTAGGAAAGCCCCTGATAATTATAATACTGTCATGGATGCAAAAATCACATCATGAGTGTGCATGATGTTATTGCGTGTGTGTGAAATTGACTTAGCTCATTAGGTCACAGATTTAGACGTTTCCAGCTCTTTATCTCCCATGGTAGTTGTTCCACATTAATGATTAAGGAGAGAGTTACCACAATCCCATTCTTTTTCTGTTTGTCTGTTTTGGAGGACATTGAGGTTTCATTGGAGCTATGCTCTGTCTGAGGGTTTGTCTGAGGAAGAAACGGATGGCCAGGAGTATGCTTCTGAAATTCTGATAGAAGGCACTTTTAGAGGACAAAGGAACAGACAGATGCTTAAAAGAGAAGCCCCTTCTCTGTACTGCTTTCCTGGTCCTTTGTTAGTACAGACTCCAGAAGGTTCAACTTTCTCCTTCAGATATCTAAGCCATCTATTCAGAGAGAACTTTTTTGTTGAGCATCTACTATATACCAGGCATAGCCATCACCCATCTCTTTCACAGTGTTCCTACCTCAGCCACTCAGTTCCACGCTGCACACCATGCAAGCTCTCTTAAGGCCTCTGGGTCATGACTGAGTCCCAGTTTCCTATCATTACATGCTTGGCCAACCTCAAGTCAAAGCACAGGGGGAGAATGCCTCAACAGGGTTTGTGGTACATGAATCACGACATTCCTGTATTTATGAACACCCAGGACCAGAATGTATAAAAATTTCAGGATAAGTCTGAGAGAGGCCCTGCCAATTGCTGAGGGATTTCTTGAATAAAAGAGAAATGTATCTATGTATTTTGCTATGCAAAGGTATAAATACTCCTCTCCAACTATGTAAACCTGAATGTTTATTTTTTTATTTTTTTATGTTAAGAACAGAGAGTATACCACATCTATCACTGTTAGATACACAGCAAATCTCAAGTGAGGGAGAAAACACACGCATTTTTTTTTGGTTCCTAATTCAAAATGTTTATAAAACCTCTGTTGCTATTTAGACAGCTTTTGAATGGAATAAGGCAGAAATAGCTTGTTAATAGTAAGGTTGGTCAGGAACTGACTAGAAGGCTAACTTAAATTTACAGATTATTTTTTCTGATTTAAGAAACCCATCTTTAATGCATAATAATGGGGACTAGGCAGCGTATGTTCTTTGCTGGTTTAAGAATTAGTATACCCAATCTTAGCTCTGTGTCTAGTAAGCAAAGAATAACATGCAAATGTCCTGCTTTGGGACCAGACTGATCTCAGCTGAAACCTCAGTGGGCCTCAGTGGATCTCTCACCACTAGTGAATCTGGGCAAGTTGTGACTTAACTTCTTTCCATGTGGTTTCTCTTCTTTACCAACTGCAGGACAATAATAGTAATAAAATACTCACCCAAGAGTTGCTGAAAGAATTAAATGAGATATTGTACGCAAGACCTTTTGCACATTCAAAACACACAGAAAATTTCCAATTAATCAGCCATGTGACCTTTGGAAGTTACATAACCTCACAGGGTTTCAATTCTCTCCAATTCTAAATTCTCTTTCCAAACAGCCTACCTGGATTATAGAGTATTGTAATTGGCATATCAAGCACCAACCTAATCTATGACAGCTCCTCCTATCACTGCAATTACACTGTTTATATGTAAATGACACTCCAAGTCCCTGAAAGGTGCCAGCGCACTCAACTAAGAAAACAGTGCCTCATCTTATAGACACTCCTCCTTTTTAAGCAACCTCTTATTCCCTGAGAACACAAAGGTACATTTCCGACTAGCCCCTAAGGAACTGACAAGGTTGAAAAAATCCAATTTGAATTCTCAAGATTTTTCTTTATTCAGGGATGGGAACAAAAATGACCCTGCACGTGAGTAGTACATTCCTTTAAGTGATGTGTGTTATCTGGAAGTAAGGCAGTGGAAGCTGATTCTATTTGGATGGACTGTTGCAATTAGCTATGCTAGCCACTGGAAGATGTTTAATCTGAAAGGAAATTTTAAGTGACCTGATATCACCATCAAGGTGTGTGTGTGTGTGTGTGTGTGTGTGTGTGTGTGTGTGTGAGCATGCATGCGCGTATACCTGTGTCCAACATCTGTAGAGTCAGGAATGTTTGACTGCATTTCTCACTGAAACCTCTGTCTGGATCAGCCTCATTAAGGTTCATTCATTCAGCGAATAAATTGTGCCAAACACAGAGAACACAAAGATGAGTAATTATTGCTTTGGCCCTTAAAGAGACTTGTTGATCCAGAACATGTGCAAGAACAAAGTACAATGCGGTGTCGGGGGAGATGGGTGCTGCACTGGACACAAGGGGAAGAGTAAACAAACAGCTTTCCCTTAACGAAGGTGGGAGGCTGGTAGGGAATGGTCTAGAAAGGAGGTGACCATTTTTGTCTTTCCCAAATTTTGTTCCCCCAATTATTACGGCTCCTTCCCTGATCCTCATTCTACAGAAAGATGCTTTTGCCATCTGTCAAGTTTGAAGCCTCCTGTTTGGGGACATGACATTATCCCCAAGCTAAATGTGTCAGTAAGGAATTGGCGTGGCTAATAGACTGCAAGCAAATCCGAGTTATTGCTGAGTTGCTTGGGCTTGTTCCCTGGGAGGAAAGCTCAGCAGGGTCTACTCATTAACCTACTCCTGAGTGAGGAAACCAGAGCCAGCCAACAGCTTGGGGTTGCCATGGGATCAGGTAGAGCAGTAATTGGTCATGTTCCCTAAACAAAGCCCCACAGTCTACAGTTTAAACGGTAGTTGGGTTTTTCACTGGGTCCTGAGCCCCTAGCTTCAGGAAAATGTACCCATTGAAATGAGGGCATTTTTGAGCCAAGAAGAATATGGACAAGTGGTTTGTGGAAGGGTCCTCTCCAAATCCTGACAACCGAACTCAAGCTTCCTTAAAGGTTTCTAACCTTTCTGAGTTCGGAGTCCTCAGGGCAGTGCTTCTTAAATTTCCCATGTACCAGCATCACGTGGAGCTCAAATTGCTGGGCCTCACCCCAGAGTTTCCTACTCAATAGGTCTGGGGTGAGACTTGAGAATTTGCATTTCTAGCAAGTTCCCAGATGTGACCACATTTGACCACCACTGTGGCAAACAGTGACTGCTCTTGCTGAAGCAAACTGTTCAGGTAATTGAGGTATGAGATTTAGTGCAATCTTGCATGCAGAGGTAAAGGCCTCTAATAGAGCAATACAATTTACTCTTGGTAGGGACATTTTAAAGGAAAAGAAAAAAAGGTTATTAGGTGATCATTATTAAACCAGATATAATAAGATTAAAGAAAATTTTGTCTCCCTTGACTGGTAGGTGGGTGACAGGTTTCCCAGAACAAGTCTTAATCCCATTAAAGTTTATCATCAAATAGTTTTATTTAAAATAAAATAAAGAATGCTAATTTCTCCCAAGAAGAATATTGGGAATTACATCTCACAAAATTAGGTTCCTTCCCAGACTGGGTTGTAAATCATTCTGCATTTAACATCATAGATAGGTTCTGCAACTTTAAGTGAACAGGTATAATGAAACCAGTTTTACCATAGATTAATTGATATAAACAAAAGTTTCTATGGCATCTCAACATTATAACAAAACTGCATCGAAAGAAATAATATTATTTGAGGACCTGCTGCCTATTTTTTTACACCAGGAACACAAGCCACTTACTTAATATAAGTAAAAGGTGATTTTACTAAGGATTCAAGAGCTACTCCCTCAGGCCTCTACAAAAGGAAAAAAGGTTAAGCCACATTGCACTAAAAAATCTGCCTTCTGCACAAGAACGGAGTTCATTGTCTCTACTTCTCTTGCAAACTACCTGTCTTGGCTGACTTATGGCTTTACTTCTCATTAGTATTTTCTCTGTATGTGGATTTGGTCTCTTGCAGTGGTGGCTTGGACTGTGACCACAGTGAAATGGCAGTTCTGTTCCCCACAGCTCCCTCCTTTTCTCATCACCTGTGTTCTGGAACAACCTGGAAAGAAAACCTGATTGACCCAGCTTGAGTCAGGGTCAGACACCTGGAGGGCAGCTATCAGCTGCAGGGACAGTGACCAGCTTGGCACCCCTAAAAGAGGAGCCAGGGTGGGGAAGCAATGATAGATAGATAGGTATCATTCAGCTGCATGCAAAGTGGACCACATACCTTATAGCTTTGTCATATATCGGACTTCAAGTATAAAACACCTAGCCAGACACACAGTAGACAGTCAGTAAGATTAGTTTCTTCTTCACATCATTCTTCTTCCTCAAATTTATCAGGGATTAAGGGTGTCAGGTAGAGGCTTCTGGTTAACCTGCTAGCAGGATAGCATAGGTCGGATGGTCTTCTGAACCCTTGATCCACCCCCTTACGAACTGCACAACTAGCATCCTCTCAGGGCTCCGGCAAGTTCTCGGCCCCACCCCTCCTTGGAGAAGTGGAATCTTCAGGTCTGTGAGCTCAGGACACCAGGAAGCAGTCACACACCTCTCCTTCTTCACACTCCAGAGAAGTGTGACCATTTGTCAAAGATTTTTTTTTTTTGGCAGAAAAGGTGACAGAAAAATTATATATGTGTAAAATTGGACCTTGATCTCAAGGGCCTAAACCGTAACATTAACTGTAATCCAGATGCTTGATTGAATGTATGAATTTAATAGCATATATGTTATTTTGTGCCAATTTGTGGGAGAAAAAGCATTTGTAATCCCAACAGCAACAATGGCTTTTAAAAATTAGTGTGAAGGGTTTATAAAGATGTGGCATTTAATTCAGTCTTTGTTTGGTCATATTCACTTCAGGGAGATTTCTTTCCTTTTCTCCCCATCCCTCTGCTTCCCTCCCCTTCTTCTTTCTTTTGTTTGTTTATTTTTCAATTTAAATTTTACCAATATTTCTAGGACTTTCTGTCAACACAAGTTATATTTTTATTGATAAACTTTTGATCCATCATAACCTTACATAGAAATGTTAGATGGGCATTTGGTGCCACAGTAAAAGATCACACAGGATGTTTTTGCCCCACTGTGTGCACTTGCAGCCCCTCACTGGGAGTCTAGTGTAAGACAGTGTTGGAGGAATGACAGCACCCCAAAAGTTCCTGTCCTCACAGGAACTTTCTGGCCTCAGAGGTCTGTTCGCCATGGCAGGGAGTAGGCTCTATGGGAAGAGGCTTCCTGGTTTATCTTCATTTCAAAGTACTTGCATTTCTACCTGTAGTATAGTAAACTGTACATTGGTTTAGCATTTATTGTTTCCTGAAGGTAAAAAAGAAAATTCTTCTTTCTCGGATTTTTAGCGATGAGTAAACTATTATTATTTGCCACGTGTCAAATCAACCATGACTAACTAGGCACCATAAGATCGTAGTGAAGTTATCTCCTTCGGGAGTTCTGACTATTGTTTTTAATCGTTGTCATGTTGGGAAGAAAGAAAGTCCCAAAGGTATATTTTACTGTGTTTATACTTATTAGATTTTCAAATATTTACACCAGTGCTTCCTAGAAGAATGTGGACAAGGAAAACTGCATAATGAAAATTTCTAACTAAAAAGTAGCACTTTCCTTTTGGATTAGCTATAGTTTTTCAAATTGTTTGACCAAGTTATGGAAAATAATACTTAACCCACCTAACATTTGCTTACTTGAGGTGACCTCCCCTCTGCATTTATCTTCTCACACATTTTAGGAAGAAAAGCTTTTATCCAGCATTATTCCCTATTGTGCTTTGTTTTGTATTTCTGCTTTGAACTGGCATCCAGGGATGCTCATAGTGCCTTCTTAATTTGAAAATAATCTTTTCTTTGGAACTATGGGGTGATGGCTCTCGAAGACTACGGTCCATCAGAATCACCCAATATCTTTGTTTAAACACCGATTCCTGGGGACCTATCCCCTAAGTTTCTGATTCAGCAAGTCCGCTGAGAACCTGCATTTCTAGTGAGATCTCAGGCAATGCTGCAGCTGCTGGTCCAGCTGGTCTAGATCTGGCTGCAGCATTCACTTCCTGCCTAACTGCCTGCCCCCTCCATCATGAGCCCCTGTCCCACCTTCTAGGACTTGGCACTGGGGTCTTCCGTAGAAGAGGAACAAGAGCCTCAAATCTGACATCTTAAACAGGAAATAAATCTCATATGTAAATCCACATTTCAATAGCTTACAAACACTCATTAAATCATAGAAAAAATATTTAAAAGATTTTGTACATCATGTTGTGCCCCCTACCTTTTAAAAACAAAAGAGAGGTTTTCATAAACCTCTTCACAAGTCCCCCTATCTCTGTGCAACTTTTTTTCACCACATCTCGCTGTGTCCCATTCATTTATAAATACAAGTTCAGCCTCTCATTAAGGAGTCCTGTTTTCTTAGCATTGAGAAATTCCTAAAAAAAAGGGCGGAGGGGGGACTCTTGGCTATTGCATCCCATGGTCAGAATTCCAAGGGACAATGAAAACTATAAGTTTGGCCTCCAGAATTTAGATATTTTTTGAAATTTCCCTTTCCATTTTATAAAGGAAAAATGGCAATTGTGCAAATGAAGGAGTAAAAAATTTTATAAGTTAAATATTTTGTAACCAAATGAAGTTTAGTCAACTATTGATTTAAGGAAACACTTCACGTCCTATTTTATACCAGCTGGAGAAACTGCACACGCATATTTTTCATTTATGAGTGTAACAATTCAGCCGTTCTTTTCTCAATCTTATTAAAGTTGAGAACTTTATCACTATCACTTTTTAGATGAAAACTATTACCACTCAAAGATGAGACAATTAATTAACCAGTGAAAATTTACAGCATTACAAATTTCTTTAGTTCAGAAATGGAGACAGAAGAGTGTGAAAGAGGTGATCTTCTTCTACCATGAATTCCAAATGTATAGAATAACAGTCAGTTGAGGGATACATAAGTAAAAATGCCTTTCTGATAGTTTAACTTGACAAAAATATCATTAAATAGAGGACAAAAATTCTCCCCAGAGTTTTGCTTACATTTCAGGACAATAAAGAAAAGGTCTTTGTCTGGAGGGGAGAATGGGTAAGTGTGCCAGGAGCCCCTTCTAAGATTGAGGGTCTCCTGAGCTTAGGGTTCCTCAGCTGTTACTCAGATCCCCTGTGTGTTCCATATCCCTAGGCCGCCATTCAGCACTATGTGACTTGGAGGGTAAGAGAAACCAGTTCCCACATGAAGCCTGTGATGAGTGCTGACAAATCTACTGTCCAATCGTTGTCTTCTTCCTGCCCAAACTGCAGAAGGATGGCAAGTCCCCAATAGCTCCCATTGTGCCACTGTTTAGGAGCTGTGTGACTGCTTGTCACTCTTTTGTGAAACTACTTTTCATTTATTTTGCCAATTTTTTTGTTTTATGTTTGTAACAATTCTGTATATATTGTGCATGCAAGAGCTCATTTAAATGTAATTTAGTATTATGGGTTTACAGATACACTAGCAGAAATTTTTTTTTAAATTAGAGCATAGTATTTAGGGATAAAAGTACACAAACATTAAGTGTACATCTTGATGAATTGTCACAAATTGAATATACTGAAGTGCCAAGAAATGGGACATTACTAGCACCCCAGATGCCTGCTCATTTCCCTATAATGGTGGCCACTCTCCTGACTTCTAATGCTATAGTTTAGTTTGGTCTGTTTTGGATTGTATATAAAGGGAAGCATTCAGTGTATTTTTGTGTGTGTCTTGTTTCTTTGTTCAATCTTATGTTTATGAGTTTCATACATACATATGTAGCTGTATTTTATTCACTTTCATTGCTGCATAGAATTCCATTATATGACTACCACAATTTATTTATCCATTCCATTGTTTGTGGTCATTTCATTTTGGGACTATTCAGAATAATGCTGCTATGAACATTCTTTGATACACATGTATATGCAGTCTGACAGCTATAATTTTAGTAGATAATGCAAAATAATTTTCTAAAATGGCTGTACCAAATTACACGCCCAACAAAGTGTATGAGAGTTACTGTTGCTCCAACATATGGCATTACTCTTCCATATAAACTTAAAAATCAGCCTAATTTCCAATAAACACACATGCACACAGAATGCACACACATCATTTAAAATTTGCACTGAACATACTGATTTCTCTCTCTCTCTCTCTCTCTCTCTCTCTCTCTCTCTCTCTCTCTCTCTTTCTGTGTGTGTGTGTGTGTGTGTGTGTGTGTGTGTGTGTGTATGTGTGTGTTAGGGTTAACATAATCAGTATTTGTTTTTAAAATTATTTGTTTTTAAAATATTTAAATTCCTACCTAGGTTTGGAAGGAGAGATGTTCCTGAAATGTTCTGTTCTTATAAGGTAATTGTTTTTCATTGTTAGGTTCATAGACCCCTTTGAGAATAAAACTTACAAACATTTTCATCTGTAGAATACATTTATGCACAAACACCCATAAAATTCTCCCTGAGCTTCTGCGGAGATTCACAGCCCCCAGAAGCCCTTCAGTTCCTGAACTGTCACGTCCCATACGACGAGGGTTGTGGGGAGCCAGGAGGGTGGTGTAGGGTTAAGAAAAGACAGTAGCCATGAATAGAGTGCAAGCAGAGCCAAGGGGCTCCAGCCTCAAGGACTGGGTCCCAATTGGGCCCACGCATTAGCTTTTATTAGTTAGGTGAGGATAAAGCTTGTCAATCTCAAGATCTGTGAATCCTATACATTATAATAGGAAACTGATTCAAGCCAATCACCCTTGCCTGCAGGCAGCAGAACCATAAGTCTCAGGATGTGTGTACCTCCCCAAGGGACAAAACTTTATGTATATGAATAGATGGAGAGCTCATCATTGAATCTCTTTACTTGCAGGTTGTGGGAAGGAATGCAGCCACAGGGACAGAAGCTCTCCTTAGCTGGGGAAGGTGGGGGGCTGTGCCCACCTCTATGAACCCCGTGGGTTCTCCTGTTGGTCCCCACTCGACTGTGCCTGGCTCGAGTTGTTCCCCCGCCCCCCACCCCCGTGGGGAATCTTACTTGTCATTGGCTGACCAGCCATCTTCCTGGGGCCAAACAGGGAGACATAAGGTGCAAGCACAAAGGTGAAGCAAAGTCCCTGAAAGGATCCGTGTCACAGACTCTCCTTTCTTTAGGGGTAGGTACGAGGGGACAGACGGATAGGCTGCTTCTTGACAACACTGAACTCCAAATCACAGACTCCCTCTTAAGGCACTGATCTTAGCAGAATACCTAAGCCCAAGAGATCTTCCAGTGCTATTTCCTTCTTTGTTCATTTCCTCCCTTAATTCCAGTGGAGAAAAGTCCCAACTTCCTACTGTGAAAGAGTTATACCTCATTTCGAGGAGACAAGGGTCAGCCACATGCGCATTGGCTTTGAGAGCTGGAAGACCATGAGAGATAAACTAGTTTTCTTTTGCTGGTAATCTTCTTCATTACTCTCTCGGCTCTTCACCAGCCCTCTGCTCTCTCACAGTTGGTGTTGCCCACAATACTGAGACACACATATCCATCCGGTCCCCAGTCCCAACACTCCGCCCACTAGCAGCTGACTCAGTCTTTCTTCCCCTTCTCCACATTTCCAAGAGAGGAATAATATTCCCAATTTCCACATTTCCAGGAGGAAAAAGTAGTCAGAAATCATGAGCTAGTGGAGAGGGTCAAATGGTGCAGAGCCCATGCACGCGGCCAGCTCTGGCTGCCCATTAGAATCACCCAGAAAATACTGATGGCTGTCCTCAACCCAATCAAATTAAGTCAGTATCTTGGGACAGGGGCAAGGTATTGGTGTATTTTAAAAGTTTCCTTGGGTAATTCTGATGCTCAGAGAAGGCTAGAACCAGTTGTATCAGCAAAGTGTTGTGGACCATCTTTATGTGAAAAAGTATAAATGATGGGAAAGCATTTCTGCCAAATCTAGAAAAGAGTTATCTTCAGGGGTCCATTAAATTCAGAGTACTTGGAACAATGAAGTCCTTTCTAAATTCTATACAAACTCCCCTCTAGCCAAGAATCAGAGACAAAAACTGCATCCTCGCCCTACCACTGGTTTATTTTGTTTCCTTTTAAAAATTAAATCCTGGGTGGGCCGGTGGCTCAGGTGGTTGCAGCACCGTGCTCCTAACGCGAGGTTGTAGGTTCGATTCCTACATGGGCCAGTGAGCTGCGCCCTCTACAGCTAAGATTGTGAACAACAGCTCTCCCTGGAGCTGTGTGGCCTTGAGCAGCCAGAGGTGGGCGGGAGCTGCCGTGGGCTACCGTGTGCTGCCATGAGCTGCTGTGAGCAGCCACCCTACGACTGGTGACTGACTGCCTCAGCTGGGGGGAGCGCAAGGCTCATAATATCAGCATGGGCCAGGGAGCTGTGTCCTACACAACCAGACTGAGAAACAATGACTTGAAACCGGAGTTGGGGGGGTGGAGGCAGAAGAAGGAGGAAAAAAATGAAATCCTTAGTGTTAATGTTTTTGTCATTAAAAACAAAGAAACCTCTTAGAATACACATTATTCCATATTTTCCCCCTTCCTTCCGCCTCCCCCCCACACTCTGGTTCAAGCTGTTGTTTCTCAATCTAGTTGTGTAGGACACAGCTTCCTGACCCATGCTGGTATTATGAGCCTTGCACTCCCCCAGGCTGAAGCAGTCACTCACCGGTCATCAGGTCAGCTGCTCACAGCAGCTCACAGCAGCTGTCACCGGCTGCTGGCCGCTCACGATGGCCACCTGCCGCTCATGGCAGCATACAGTAGCCCGTGGCAGCACACAGCAGCTCACAGCAGCTCATGGAAGCTCATGGCAGCTCACGCCAACCTCTGGTCGCTCATGGCAGCCCAGCTCTAGAGAGAGCTGTTGTTCACAATCTTAGCTGTAGAGGGTGCAGCTCACTGGCCCAGGTGGAAATCGAACCAGTCGCCTTTGGCGTTAGGAGCACGGTGCTCCAACAACCTGAGATACTGGGCTGGCCCTCCATATTATTTAAAACATCAAATTAAAAGAAACTAAAAGACCTGCTGAAAGAAATGCTATTGTTATATAGTCCCCTCAACTTTTTCTGTTTATATGACTCTCATTTTTTTTTTCAAATGTAGTCATTCTCACACTATATTAATTAAGTATTCTGCTTTTTCCCTTAAATTCTAACGTAAGTGGTTTCTCTGGCTATTATGTAACCTAAAAATATCACTTAAAATTGTGTTTGTTTAACATTATTTTTAAACATTATTTCTTTAATAGGAAGCTACAGGAAAGAGGGGACTCTTTCTCTCCCAGTATTGAAAGCTGATCAGAGCCTCAGCTAAGCCCTGGGCATTGCTTAGAATCTGAAAAGCTTTTTGTTCTTTCAATTTCTCCATATCTCACTTACTTATTTTCTCTCTCCTTTCCTGTTTCCTTTGTATAAGACTGGGCTACCCAAGCACAAGGGCCTCTGTCTCTTACTAGCATGCATCTTTGGGCAACTTATTAACCTTCTCTGCGCTACTTGAGCTCTACTTGAGTTCTTCCACCATAAAATGAGGATGATAATAATAATACTCTTTTCAATTTATGTGTTTATTTGATTTACCAAGCAAATATTTAGCACATAGGATGTGATGCACCAGGTACTATTGTAGACACTTTACAAATATCAACAGATTTAATCCTAACAGGGTTGGGAAGATGAAATAAATAAAGTTATAGCACAACACGTGGAGCAGAAGGCATCCTTACCATCCATCTGCTTATCCATTTCTTTCCTCTAGATCCATGTAACCTCCCCTGACACCTATAAGAAGGGCTTTCCCTCTGCCATTGTGTGTGTACATTCTGCATGAGGGCTTAGTGCTTTTCTGATGACTTTCCACCATAATGAGACATAGATTTTTTTTTTTCCCATTTGTTCGTGATACACCCTGTAACTGAGGTAAGTGACACTTTAGAAGTAATAGTGCTAGGAGAATGAAAAGTGAGACTAGTAGTAGGCTCCTGGTTGACCAGGGGCTTTGAAAGATGTGTAGGATTCTCCCATCCTAGGGAACAGGAGAACCATGGTCTGGGACACAGAAGATGGCACAGCCCCATGTTTGAGGAGTGGTGAGGACACCAGTGTGACAGAGCATAGAGTCTAAATGATGAAATTAGAGATGAACACTTTTTCAGAAATGGGGAACTTTGCAGAGACTGGAAGCTTGCTTGTGATGGCTGAGGAGAGCCCTCAGGTCCACATCAAGCAGTATGTACTTCACTGTCTTTCTTCTTCAAAGCTTTTCCTTAAGACATTTTTTAAAATAACAAAAAAAAACAACAAACAAAAATGAAACAGATTTACTGAAATATAATTTACATACCAAAAATTTACTTCTAAAATATACAATTCAGTGTTTTTAAGTGTGATATTCATAGAGTTGTGCAACCATTATCACAACCTTAAGGTTAGAACATTTTCACCACCCGCAGAGGAACCCCCACACCATTAGCTGTCCTTCCCTATTCCCACCCTCACTCTCAGCCCCTGGCAATCACTAATTAATTTTCTGTCTCTATGGAATGCAGTTGCCAATTCTGGACTTTTCATATAAACGAAATTACATAGTGTGTAGGTCTTTTGTGATTGACTTTTTCACTTAGCTTAATGTTTTCAAGGTTCATCTATGCTATAGCGTGTGTGTTTTTTTTAAGGCTGAATAATATTTCTTTGCATGACTACATGGCATTGTGCTTATCCATTCATCATTTGATGGATATTTGGGTTGTTCCTGTTTTTTGGCTTTTATAAATAATGCTGCTATGAACATCCATGCTTTTCTGCAGACATGTTTACATTTCTATTTAGTATATATCCAAGAGAATAGAATTACTGGGTCATATTGATATGGGAGCCCCCTCACTATAGAAATTTTAAGTCTCCTTTTCCCTAGTTTCTTAGCTCCTTAGCCCCTGGCTTTGATTACTCTTCTAATCAGTTTCTATATCCTAGACTAAAGATTGCTCCCAGCCTGAATCACAGAATGTCTCTCAGGTAACTACTTGAAAGCCTGTGACTTCCCAACATCCCCCAAGCCATTCCATACATAACTCTTGGACATTTCCATCCCAGAGACCAAATAGGTTTTAACATTCCCTCAGATCAGTATACTTTTTGATTGTCATCATTGAAGCCTAGTGTTCTTTCCAACCCATTCTGGGCCCAGCTCCTGGACTATTGAGGCCACCTAAATGACTGGTTGAATGGCCACAGGCTCTATAGAGCTAATGAATTTATTAACTAAAATCTATTTTTCCTCATTTAGGGGCTTTGGGGACACAGAGGATACCCCAGCAAGATTGCCAGTCACAACCAAAGAAGCCAGCACGGTCTTCCAGGTGGATCTTGAGATGCCTTCCTCTCATCTAAGATCTGATACGGTGAGAGTTCCATGAATCCCCCAATAGGTAGGGACAGCTCTACACCCCTACAGAAGAACAAACCCCCTGTCCCTTAACTTCCCATAGAGATTTTATGGGGATCACAGCTCTCAAGGGAAAAACAATGCAGGTAGTTAGAGACAGACATCAGGTCTCAGCATTACCGCTCAGAAGACCTCTCCTCTCTGTCCAAAACTTCCCCTTTTCACTGTAAACAAATGGATACAAGATACCCAACTAGATCAAACTGGTCACTCACACCTGCACAGTCTAAAAAGATGAGGTAATAGCCTCTTGTCAATCACAGGTGTCAATAAAGTGGTCCCACACCTGGAAAGGAACAGCCCATTCTAGAGAAAAAGGATAACAACTCCAAGTACTCGCCAGTGAGGCCCCTTGTTGAGCCTGGGTCCTTGGCCCTTTGGGCTGTTTTCCCTTTTGAACCTCTTCTTTTGCTCAGCCTGCTCCAAACTCTTTGGAGTGTACTTTTTCTCCTAATAATGCCACCTTTGGCCCTTGAGCCATTTTCTACTGCTCGGGTCCACTCCTATTTCCTTGAAGTGCACTATCTCTTCTAATAAATTGCTTTTTCACTACTTTACTTCGGTATCTCATTCAATTCTTTGCTTGAGACACCAAAAACCCGGACACCGCCCTGAGGAGGGCCCACTTTCTGGTAACAATATAACTATATGTTTAACTTTTTGAGGAACTGCCAAACTTTTTTCCAAAGTGGCAGCACCATTTAACATTCCTGCCATCGTTGTATGAGGATTCCAATTTCTCCACATCCTCACCAACACTTGGTATTGTGTGCCTTTTTGAGTATAGCCATCTTTATGGGTATGAAGTAGTACTTCATTGCGGTTTTGGTTTGCATTTCCCTAATGACTAATGATATTGAGTTCTTTTCATGTGTTTATTGACCATTTGTATATTTTCGTTGGATAAATGTCTATTCAAATCCTTTGCTCGGTTTTAAATGGATTATTTGTCTTTTCATTATTGAATTTTAAGAGTTTTTTACATATTCTAGGTATAAGTCCTTATCAGATATGATTTGCAAATATTTTTATATGGACATCATTTTGTGGATGTCTTTCACTTTCTTGATGGTATTGTTTATAGCACAAAAGTTTTTAATTTCAATAAAGTCTAAATTACCTTTTATTGATTGTACTTTTGGTGACATACTAGGAAGCCATTACCCAAGGTCATGAAGATTTACTCCTAAGATATATTCTAGGAGTTTAATAGTTTTAATTGTTATGTGTCTTACATTTAGGTCTGTGGTCCATCTTGAGTTAATTTTTGTGCATGGTATGACGTAGGGGGTCCAATTTCATTCTGGACATCCCGTCTTAATCAAAGACTTGATTGGTTATCTATTACTAAATGAAAAATGTTTTAGATTTTTGACAACTGTGCTTGGATTCACAGAAGGAACTTGGGCTCATTATATTTGAGACAATTAACAAAAGATAACAGATGATTACTCTTCATAGTAAAAACAAATAAAACCCTGATCTCTTAATTTGCTAAATATTTCTTCTTTTCTATCTTTAGTTTTGTCTGTCTCTTTTTCTCTCTCTCCCAAAATACTTAACACTCCAAATTCTTACCATTTCTTTATCCCCCTTTTCTTCCCATTATTTATTATGTTGTAATATTGAAAGCACATTAAAATATTATCCCCACTGCCCCCCACCCACACACACATATCCTAGTTTTTCCTTTATCGAGCCTTTTCTTCTCACTCTTTAGCTTGGCCCATAGCCCTAGTCTGCTAATGGGCCTAATGACATGCCTCTCCCATTCACTGTTTATCTCTTTATATCAAGCTGGAACACCCACCAAAGTAACTGTTAAGTTCAGGTTCTGCCGTGTACTAAATGTGTAACTTAGAGAAGGTAATATCCACATCAGGCCTTATGTATAAAAGGGAGGATAAGATAAGACCAATCACATATATAAGAATGATTTCATCAAGTTTAATAGAAATTCAAATACAACACTCTTCAAAATCAATCACGTTTGATTTACCTTCCTCAGCAATGCCTGGCCCATGGAGGATGGTCAATAAATGCTATTTGTCCTCATAGTGTCACCCTTTGCAGCTGCAGTGTGGGACCAAGGACCACTAGTTGCTGCATGGACCCAGCAACTGGACTCATTGCTGAGCCCAGCATGTGAGTGCAGGAGGCTGGGCAGGCTCAGGGGTGATGCAGATAAAGTCCTGACCCATAGGAAGCACTATTTTTTAATCTAGTGCTGTGTGTCAACAAATGTATATGCATAACTATATTTAATCATTACAACAAACTGCACAGTAGACCCTTCACCACCCAGGCTGTTTTCCTTTCTCTTAGGTGAATAACTGCATTTAGAATGGGGTGCAGACCCTTATTCTAGGCCTTCAAGGACCTATGTTAGTTGTTTAGCTCACTTCCTGCCACTGTCTTCTGCTTGGTCAGTACATCTGGTTCATTCCTGCTCCAGAGCCTTCCAAGGACCTGTCCCCAGGTCTTCTGGAGGCTGCTTCTACCCTTGTATCCCAGCCAGTGCCCCTTTTGTTGCGGAAAAAGGGGCGAGGACTGAGAGACTCAAGTGACATGCAGAGATCAGGGAGAACACAGCTTAATTACGCCGGTAGGCTCAGCAGGATTGTTCCCAAAGACTGTGCACTTACCGGGGTTGGGCGCTTTGTTTTATAGGGTTAGGCCTCTGGGTTGGGGGGGAAATCTGGCCGGGGTGCCAGGGAGGTCCGTCCCTAACAGCTGTGATTGCTCAACATTGTTTTGACGGGGAGGCCTCTAACTGCGGTGCCCACCAGAGACTGCTCTGATTAGTATCGGAGGAGGAGGGGGATGGACCTCCTAGCGGTGCCCACATGAAAAAACGTCCCAACATCCCCCCCCCCCCCCGTTGAGGATCGGAAGGGGAACCCTGAAGATCATCATCTAAACTGAGAGGGCGATAGCCCCATAGGGCAAGGACATGGGCAGTGATCAGATGGGAGACGGCACTTTCGATGAAGCGGACAAGGGCATCGAAGATGCATAGGTGGATGGTAGCAAGGAGGAAAATGGAGAGTAAGAGACCTGCCAAAGGGAGGAGCCAGGAAGTCCGGGACTGAGAGCCAAACCCTCAGGAGGTGATCTCCTCACGGCTGTTCTGTATGTGGCCCCGGAGCTCACGGACCTTGGTGGCGACCATCCCAGACAGGTTTATGTAGTAGCAACATTCTTCTTGGAGGAAGAGACAGATCCCACCCTTTTCGGCCATGAGCAGGTCTAGGACTTGCCGGTTCTGGAGGGCAACTGCCGCCAGGCTGGAGAGTTGGGTCTGAGTGACGTGAGTGAGTCTGTGACCCGCTCCATGTCATCATTGATTTCTTGAGAAAGTTTGTAGTAAAGTCGATGGAAGTCCCAAGGCCAGAGGCACCAGCGGTGACCCCTGTAGAGATGCCAGCACCTATGAGGAAAGGGATGACAGATGCCCAATGGGCATGATGAGAAGGGGAAATCCAAGACTGGAACTGTGAGTCAGTGTACAGGGAGGGGGAGGGGAATATAAAGGTGAGGATGCAGGCAGTGTCAGTGTCATTGGTGCCTCGGCATCTGAAAAGTAAACCACCTTCATAGGAGAGGAAAATGCCAGAAGGAGTGCAGAAGGGTAAAGGTGCAGAAAAGCTCTGGCAGAGGGGGTCAGGAACCTGTGGCGGCCAGGGGTCAGGTAACAGACCAAGTTCAAGGCAGGAGCTAGGGGATGCCAATTGGGCCGGAGACAATGGAGGCGTTGAGCCGCCGGGCAAGGTCCTGGGCATCCTGGAGTGTGACCCTGCAGAGGGAAGTTAGGCCGAGGCGACGACAGCAGGGCCTGGATAGTGCAGCCCGAGCCATCGCAGTAATCCAGGCCACCGCAATGTCGCGGAGGGCAGTATCCTGGACCCCACCGCCATCGGAGGACCCGGCTTGGGACAAGTATGTCCAGCAGACAGACCCGCGGGGGAAGAGATTGCAGGGGGACTGGGAGGTCTGAGGCTCTTGTTCTGGACCCCCGGAAGCAGGGACATTTTGAGGAGAGACTTAAGGGGGAGAGGCAAAAGAGACTCAAGAGCCAGAGGGCTGCAGGCAGGTGAGCATGAGCAGAGGAGAAACCCATAGCAGAGATACGAACAGGAGGGGACCCCTCGGGGTGGGTGTCCAATCAGACAGGGTTGCAGAGATAAGAAGAAAAGAGGCTAAAAGAATCAGTAGACAGAGGGTTGAGATGGTTAGGGAGAAGCAGATCAGAACTGGCATTCAGGCGGTTTTTTAAGCATGTTCTTCAGTGGCTCGTTGGGCACTGGATGAGAAGTCCAGGCAGGCTGGTCCGACTCTGCTCATTTGACTCGGGAGTGGTGAATCCACGGTGTGATTCCGGAGACCTTAAGAGCAGTGGGGGCGACAAGGATTACTGTGTGTGGGCCCGTCCGTATTGGGCGGAGGGGCTCACGTCTCCAATCTTTGACCCAGACCCTGTCACCTGGAAGGTGGGGAAGGACAGGGGTTCCTAATGAGATAATAATTCTTTCTAGTAGATGTGAGTGCAAGCTCATAAGGATCTTTCCTAGGGCAATAAGCTGACCTGGGAGTCCTGTGAGGTTACCTGGGATGGATGATAGCAACAGGGGAGGCCAGCCATAGAGAATTTCAAACAGGGAAAAACTATCCTTTCGAGGAGTACACCAGGAGCAGAGGACGGCTAAGGGGAGTAGATCCGTCCTTCCCAGGGTGGTTTCTTGGCATAGCTTAGACAATGTTTCTTTGAGGGTACGGTTCATGCACTCTACTTTCCCTGAACTCTGAGGTCGGTAGGCCGTGTGAAGCTTCCAGGAGACATTGAGGGCCGAGGCCAGAGTCCGTAGTACATCTGAGACAAGGCTGGTCCATTGTTGCTGTGAATGGTGAGGGGAAGCCCATACCATGGGATGACTTCATGGAGGAGAACTTTGGTGACTTCTCTGGCTTTTTCAGTTCGGGTGGGAAAGGCTTCTACCCAGCCCGAGAAGGTACAGACTAAGACAAGAAGGTATTTTGTCCCTCGGTGAGGGGTCATTTCTGTGAAGTCTACCTTGATATCCTAAAAGGGGCAGATCCCATTCATTGGACCCCTGGTGGTGGCGTCGGTCTGGTCTTGGGATTGTGCTCAGCACAGGTAGCACAGTGCTCTGTGATAGAGCGGCATAGGGCTGTATGCCTGGCTATATAGAAGTTTTTGGCCAGCAGCTTTTTAAGTCCAGTCTTCCCTAGGTGGGAAGTAGAGTGATATTCTGAAATGATGTGGGGAGCGAGGGCGGCCGAGATAAACAAGCGGCCATCATGCAATATCCACCAACTCTGAGGATGTAAGGTGTCTTCCTTATTCTGTGCCCAGCTGTCTTCTGCTGCGGTGTAGGTAGGGCTTGGCGAGCCTGGGGTGGTGGAAGCATTGATGGCTGTGTCTGTGTCCTGGGCGGCTGCCCTCATGGCTTGATCAGCGAGGCAGTTGCCAGCAGCCGGCTTATTGTTCCCTTTCTGGTGCCCTCAGCAGTGGATGGTGGCTAAGTGCTGGGGTGCCCAAGCAACTTCCAATAGCTGTAGGACTTTGCCTCTTTTTTTGGATGGTCTTCTCTTCAGACATGAGGAGGCTACGTTCTTTGTTGATGGCCCCATGTATGTGCACGGTGGCAAAAGCATACTTGGAGTCTGTGTAAATATTGGCCTTTTGTCTCTTGAAAGCTGCAGTGCCTGTGTGAGAGCCCAGAGTTTGGCCCATTGGGCGGACTACCCGGCAGGGAGTGCTTTTGCCTCCAGAACTTCCGAGGCTGTAGTCACAGCATAGCCAGCTCTATGCAGCCTACCCTGCAGGAAACTGCTGCCGTTAGTATAGAGTGTAACCTCTGCATCCTGCAGAGGGGAGTCCTGTAGTTCCGGCAGTTTGGCATGAACCTCAGTGATGAATTTTAGGCAGTTGTGTTCTGGTTTGCCTTCGGCTGTGGGGAGGAAAGTTGCTGGGTTTAAGGCTTGAACAGTCTGGAGGCTTATGCGAGGATTTTCCAGAAGAAGTCCCTGGTATTGGATGAGCCTGGCATTGGAGAGCCATCGTGGACCCTGACAGTTTATGAGCATAATTACAGAATGGGGAACTTTGACTGTGAGTTGTTGCCCGAGGGTGAGCTTGTCATCTTCCCTAATGAAGAGTACTGTAGCGGATAAAGCCCACAGGTATGGGGACCATCCAGAAGCGACCGGATCCAGTCTTTTGGCTAGGTAAGCGATAGGTCTCATCCAGGGCCCAACTGTTTGAGTTAGGAGCCCCAATGCAGTTTTGTCTTTTTTATGGATAAACAGGCAGAAAGGTTTTTCCATATTGGGTAAGCCTAAAGTCGGGGCTCTTCCGAGCAACTCTCTGAGTTTTATGAAGCCTTTTTCCTGTGTTTCTCCCTATTTCCTTTTCTCTCTCGCATTACCCAAACAAAATTGGTTTCACTGTAGTTTGGGGACTGGGCAAGGCCGAGGCTGCACTCGCGGAGCATGGGGGCAACTGGGGTGGCCGCCGGGGGTGCTCCCGGGTCCCCAAGCCAAGCTGGGGACGAGCCTACCAGTGGCAGTAGTCAGCCCGCAGTTTCACCTAGGTTAGCAGCGCGGGAGTGCGCGGGGCGCCGTGGCAGCGGGGAGCCCGCAGGCTTTCTCAGAGGTGGCCGAGCAGGGAGCAGGGACCCCAGAGCACCGGGGAGTAGCGCCCCTATCGCTGCCTTAAGGCTCTCGGGTTTCTCCCTCTGCCCCGAGGCCTGCTGAGCTTCCACTGCAGAAACGCTCTCGGTGTTGAAAAGGCAAAAGAAAGGCAAAAGTATTACTCCGGGCGCACACCCTGGGAGCCCTGTGCTCCCAGTTTGCGCCGCCCGTGCCTGCATCCCAGGGAGGGTGCCCCTGTTCCGCGCTTTCCAAACACAGTGGATCGCGGCTCCCTGGAATGTTTTTCTGGCACTCAGACATCTGTCCTCAAACATTCAGTGGAGTTTTCTTGTGTCCTCTTGGTGAATGGGCTTTCTCGGAGGGGCATTAGGAGTTTCTTTCAGAGCCTGGGTTACGAGAATCCTGCACTGTCCCTTTTAACTAGAGCAGAACCGTACCCAAGGTGGGAGGGTCCTGGCAATTTCCGACCAGGAGTCAATGTATGGAAACTGTCCCGGGTAACCAGGATTGCCGGTCACCACAATATAAATGCGTCAGATGACAGCTAGGTCTAGGGTTCCTTCTGCTGTCAACTGACATTAAAAGTGGGCCATTCTAATTCATAGAGGTTCTTAATTTTCCTGGGGTCATGCGGACTCCATAATCTCCACCAAAACCCTTTTAAAATTCTTTAACATGCAGTCTAAGACTGTGGGCTTTTCCCTCCCATAGTGTACGATGTCGCAGACGGTGGGGAGGGGGATTTACTCAGGTGCTGCCCGGCTCGTGTCCCTCATGGGAACTTAGGAGCATCTTTGACTGCGGTGTACAGAATAATTCAAACACCAGGCCACTCCGTGGAGTGAATCATGGTTATGCCAAATGACGCTCCACGAGAATCAGGGTGAAGCATACTCAGGTTTCCATAGCCAAGGCTGCGGAAGCAAACATTCAGGCACACAATCAGTCACTCACACAATTACACTGGGTGGACACCCTCCCAAAGGCGTCCCTGACTGGGTAGGTTATAAGAACCTACCAGGAGGTGATCAGGCTCCCCTTCTGTCACATGGGACAAGACTGACTTGGACAATGGCCTCGAGGCTTACCTGGTCCGATGGGAGGATCCGGCTGGTTGTCCCCGGTCCCTCTCAGTGGGTCCAGCTGGGGCGGGGCGGGCTGCGGCTGCCTGGGGAAAACCCGGTCCGGGGTCCGCCAAAATCGGCGGGGAGCGCCTACACCCTTCTCCAGCCTCCCGTCGCTCTGTGGCCCGCCTCTCGCCCCACACCGGTGGCGCAAGGGGCCAGTGCGGTTGGGTTTCCTGGTAGGGGAACCAAAATGTTGCGGTGAGGACTGAGAGACTCAAGTGGCACACAGAGATCAGGGAGAACACAGCTTTATTACATCGGCGGGCTCAGCAGGATTGTTCCCAAAGACTGAGCACTTACCGGGGTTGGGCGCTTTGTTTTATAGGGTTAGGCCTCTGGGTTGGGGGGGAAATCTGGCCGGGGTGCCGGGGAGGTCCGTCCCTAACAGCTGTGATTGCTCAGCATTGTTTTGACGGGGAGGCCTCTAACTGCGGTGCCCGCTGGAGACTGCTCTGATTAATATCAGAGGAAGAGGGGGATGGAGATCCTAGCTGTCCCCGCAGGAAAAAACGGCCCAACACTTTCTCTGAGAGGCATTCTCTGAGCATTTAATGGAAGGCACCACTTCACCTCCACTTCATTCTCTGTCCTATGACCACCTTGACTTTTTCTCATGCCTCTTGGCACCTCCTTTGTTTATTTACTGCATGGAAAGGTCAGCCCATCGGGCAGGGACCTCTTCTGCCTCTTTAACAGAGCAGAGCTGGGCACTGGCGAACGTTCACAAAACAACAGCTGAAATCATTAACTGGCTACAGTGGAATATTCTTTTGCCATAAAAAAGAAGGAACTCTTGCCACTTGTGACAACATAGATGGACTGTGAAGGAATTATGCTAAGTGAAATAAGTCAGACAGAGATGGACAAATACAGTATGATCTAACTTATATGTGAAATCTGAAAAAGAAAAAAACCCACAAAAATGAGCTCGTAGAACAGATTGTTGATTGTGAGAGGCAGCGGGTGGGGTGAAGGAATGGGTGAAGCGTGTAAAAAGGTACAAACTTCAAGCTTCCGATTATAAAATAAATAAGTTATGGGATGTAATGTACAGCATGGTGACTATGTATTGCATATTTGAAAGTTGCTAAGAGTAAATCTTAAAAGTTCGTATTACAAGAAAAAAACGTTTTGTAACTGTGTATGGTGTTGGATGTCAACTAGAATTATTGTGTTGATCACTTTGCAATATTGAATCATGTTGTACACCTGAAACTAATATAATGTTATATGTCAATTATAACTCAATACAAAATTAAATACAAATTTTAGAATAAAAAATTATTAACTAGTCAATCATTTTCCTGGGTATAAGATATACAAAAGCCTCTCTTTAGACAAGTGTCTTTTCCCTTGGATTCCGATTATCTCACAGAGAGCACTACATACTGGTGCTGCCCTTGGCCTTGTACGCAGGCCTGCTACAGTCAAGAGGGAACAATAAAGGACCGAAGAGTGCCAGGTGGGGAGAAGGCGGTAATTCTTCCTTCAGGCCCTGTCCAGTCACATTATATAGCGGGGACAGAAGGGGAGATCACCCTGGCATGTTGGGAAGAGCCAGCCTGGCGGGTGGTAGCCTTTGACTCCCATTCTGGGCTGAACCTCTCTCCCTGGCTGTGTGTGCCGGAATCCGGGACGGGGTGCTGAGGGTCTCAGAGCCAGGCTGCTCCCTCGGCTGGACACCACTCGCTCTGGGGCCAGACAAATCACGACACTTCTGCTCCTGTGGGTCCCCATGTTCGAAGTTGGAATACAAACAGTGCCCATGTAATAGATTAAGAATTAAGTCATTTCATGCATCAAAGTGCTCAGAATAGCACCTAGTAGCTAAAGGTGTTAGCTAGCTGTCATTACTTAAAGGAAAGATGAAGGGAGGTGAGGAAGTAATGCCCAGGGCTCCCACCCTTGGGACCCCGCACTTTGCATACAGCTGGAGCAGAGTCTCTACCGAGTCGCTGAGCCAACTGGCACACAATGGGGCAGAAAAAGGAGCTGCTGTTGCCAAAGCCACAGAATAAAGACTTAGCCTGCTGACAAATGCAGCGGGATCCCTATTGTCTAGGCACACTCTCACTCCCCTTTTTAAATTAGCATAACTAAACTGGGAATCCAAGGTCTTTGTCTTCATCTCATTCAGTCTCTAGTTCAATGCCAATCTCCAGGCTCTTTGAGAACATGGTGAAAAGAAAGGTGGTCAAAGTTAGAAACCACAGGGCCTTGTACAGTTAAAATCTAGAGAGCATTATTATTATTTTCAAATCATTTCCAAAATACTTTGCAGCCTCCTTCTTAAGGGAAGAAATGGGAGTGTGTTTAGCAGCTTAAACAGGCTCTTGCCGAGGCAGATACCCAGCCTTCTCAACCAGCATGATCGGATTAGTTTTGTTCTCGGGAGAGGTCATAGGGAGCCCAGCTGCAAAAGCAATTTTGTAATGAGAAAGGGTGTGGTCTCCAATGTCTACCAGCCAGTGTGAGAGCCAATTTCCTAGGTGACAGGTGGTGCCGTTTTCCTGGGTAAAATCACAGGGAGGAGAAGGAAGTAAATATAAAAAAGAACCCAAGTAATGAATTAATCCTCTTAACTAAAGGCTGGCCGCCAGCAATCACTGAGAATTGTGCACCATATTCGACTCTGTTCTGCCTCCCTGATCCTTCTTTAATCAAATACCATCAATGGCAAGTTTGGTTATTCATCATTAATTATTCAATTGGTATTAATAGGCAAAAAAGCAAAGCAGTGCAATTTGTGTTTTCACAAGTGAGTTACATTTGCTTTCTGAGTAGCAATTAGTGCTAAATTCTCAAGTTACAACATGACAGTGAAGTTCTTATGGGGGTAAAGACTTCTCTTTCTGTCTCAGAATTATAGAGAAATAGCAATTCTTCAATAAATTTGTAAGTTTGTGGTTTAAATGTATCTATGTGTTGTAGGAAGCTTGGTTCTTCTTGCCAACTCAGTGAAGAATCAGAGGTGGGCAAGCTGATTGGTACACAGGCAGGGTTTATTAGTGAGACATTCTCAGGGAAGAGAATGGGCCTCGCCAGGTGGGGGAGCAGCATAGGCCCAGGTCCCCTTGTCCTGAGAACTTACATAGTTTGCTGGGTGAGGAGTTACATATTGATTTGGCGGGGAAAAGGTGGTGCTTACTCCTCCACGGGAGGGCATGATCTCCTAAGATGGATGCACATCTGTTGACTCAGATCCGTATCTTGCTCCCCACCACCTCTTCTCATCTGCTCTTGTAACAGATTCGTGGCTGGAGGCAGTTAATCAAAGCTATTTATGAGCTTTTCCTGTAGGCAGTATGGACCCTCTCCCACCCCTACTACTTCTACATTTTCTAACTTCTACCTAACACATATATCCATCCATGCTCCTACACGGAAACACCACAGCTATATACAAGTACATTGTATCAAAGGAAAAAACACAGCTTCATGAATTGCTTAAGGAAAGCCAATTACATCTTCAAATTTACGTGGTTGAATTTTTTTTTTAACAATTGCTTGCTTCCCCATCCTCCCCCAGCTTGGCAGGCACATTCATTGTCAACATACATTCATTGACTGTTTGCTGTGGGCCAGAGACTCATTTACAAAGACTGAAATGTCCTCTGCCCTCAAGTACTTCACAATCTAGTTGGGAAGACAGACATAAGTAATTATAACTCAAATATGAAGCAACCTTCTGTGGAATCAAGAAAGTCACATTCTCGGCCGGCCAGGTGGCTCAGGCGGTTAGAGCTCCATGCTCCTAACTCCGAAGGCTGCCTGTTCGATTCCCACATGGGCCAGTGGGCTCTCAACCACAAGGTTGCCAGTTCAATTCCTCGACTCCCACAAGGGATGGTGGGCAGTGCCCCCGCAACTGAGATTGAACACAGTACCTTGAGCTGAGCTGCCTCCCGGATGGCTCAGTTGGTTGGAGTGCGGGCTCTCAACCACAAGGTTGCCGGTTCGACTCCCGCAAGGGATAGCGGGCTGTGCTCCCTGCAACTAGCAACAGCAACTGGACCTGGAGTTGAGCTGTGCCCTCCACAACTAAGACTGAAAGGACAACAACTTGAAGCTGAACGGCACCCTCTACAACTAAGATTGAAAGGACAACAACTTGACTTGGAAAAAAGTCCTGGAAGTACACACTGTTCCCCCAATAAAGTCCTGTTCCCCTTCCCCCAATAAAATCTTTAAAAAAAAAAAAAAAAAAAAAAAAAAAGAAAGTCACATTCTCAACCCCAAAATCCTGTTCTTGCCTCCACCTCTGCAGAGTCTCTATTGGCTTTCTTTCCCTCCCATGTGGCTAACAGCTAAAGCAGGATTGACAAAGAAGTAAACAAATAAATGAATGAAAACTGCAAACATAAACACCAGGGGTGCCAAAAAGATGTATACAAGTGGAGACTGGTCAACATTGCTCAAGCAGTAGTTTGCCGTAATCGCAAGTGTCCAGACGCTGAGTTTGGGTCTTTGAGCACGTCTTGTAATTGCAGAAGTCAAACGTATTCAGTAATCAGACTTGTATTCATCTTTTGTTATCGGCATATATTGAATATTACAATTTTAATACAGTTTTCCTTTCTTAAAATATGTATACATTTTTTTGGCACCCTCTGCATGTTCCAGTGAGTTATGTCTTGACATATGTATGAATATGTTCCTGAAAATTGGTTCAACTCATTTTAGATCACATATTTTAAAATGCAGAGAGGGAGCTTACTACTTAAAGCAACCTGAGAGTGAATCATCATTTTGCAAACAAAGCAAAAGAATTACCATCATTTTATAATGACTTTGATCAACCAACTTTATTTGGTTTGGATTTTTCACATATGGGTTTTTCTTCCTCCCCCTTTTTCCGCCTCCCTCCCCCCACTCTGGTTCAAGGCATGGTTTCGCAGTCTAGTTGTATAGGACACAGCACCCTGGCCCATGCTGATATTATGAGCCTTGCGTTCCCCCCCGCTGAGGCAGTCAGTCACTGGTCATCGGTCAGCCGCTCACAGCAGCTCACAGCAGCTCTCGCCGGCTGCCGGCCACTTATGCTGGCTGCTGGCCACTCCTGGCAGCACACTGTAGCCCATGGCAGCACAGCATCCTGTGGCAGCACTCAGCAGCTCACGGCAGCCCAGCTCCAGAGAGAGCTGTTGTTCACAACCTTAGCTGCAGAAGGTGCAGCTCACTGGCCCATGTGGGAATCAAACCAGTGACCTCAGTATTAGGAGCTTGGCGCTCCAACCACCTGAGCCACAGGGCTTGCCCTGGGTTTTTCTTAGAGCACAGTTTTCATACTCTAAGAAAATCATCCAGAAAGCCATGTAGAATCTGAGATAGTAGGAGGCCAAGCTCAGAGGCCCACCTGAGTATACACAGTTCCCATCAGGCATTTGGTAGGAAAGCTTCCCCCCCGCCCCTGGCCCCCCGCCTGCCCTCGACCCCCCTCCCCCTCCAGGTATCTCTATCCTGAAGTTGGTCTTGACTGTGATGGCAGACAGGTAAAGCTCCCTGAGTAGGGAGCTGACCAGCTTCCAATACCAAAGCTGATAGAAACAGCCGTTTTTGTAAAAGTCCAACAATAGGATACCGTGTGTGCATTTGTATGGTATTCAAAACTACAAAGCTGGTCTGCGATGGTAAAAGGCAGGTAATATCTTTGGAGGGGAGGGAAGAGCTATGCAAAGTGGAACTAGATAAATGCTTTCACAGAAGTGCTAACTGCTGAAACCAGCCTTGAGGTTACTATTACGTGAGGTTAAGGAAGAAAGGAAGCTGGGACTCAAAGCAACATAGGAGAGGAGTCTGGGTCTTGGTCACCACGGGGGCCCTGGGCAAGGCGATGAACAAGTTGGAGTGTCCTCCTCTGTGAAGTGGGCTATGCTACCTATCCACAGGCTCTCTGGAGGACTTGGTGACAGGAAGAGAAGCAGAGAGCCAGGGAGGCATTGAGAGCACTTCCAGCCATGCTTGTGGTTCCACTTCCAGCTCCAACGAAGTCATATGTTGTTCCTTTTCTAAAACTTCAAGAGTCATTTTTGAAGAGCCTCCACATGGCCAATAACGAATCCTTGAAAGCTAAGGGCTGACTCCAGTTTCTCCTCCAGGAGAGGGTCTGGCCCCACGAGGAGGGAGGGAAACATGCTGAAGAAGTCGTGGGGCATGCAGGAAGAGGGTTTGTGAGGGTAGATGGACAGCAAGAATGAAACATGACTGCTCTGCAAGTTTGCGTGGCTGTCAAGGAATAAGCCTTTCTTTTCAGCACAAATGAGGGGAAACTCCCAACCAGTGTTTGTCTCAAGACCTCGTATATGCTCTTCTTCTCCTCACAATCTCATTTTATAGATGAGAGAAAATTGAGGCTGCAGGAAATCCAGTATATTTTCCAAATTCATAATTAGTAAGTAGCAGTCATAAAACTAAAATCAGAATCTGCTGACATTCAGGGCCTCTTCCTAGTTAGTCAGTGGATGTTATGGGCTGAGCTGGCTTTACTCATCCTCAGAAAAACGAGCTACATCACCAGCCACCCTGTCTCCAGTTGCTATTTTTCCTTCCATTTGCAGCCTGGAAAGAAATTGAGTTTCAGTTTGAGCATGGTTATTAATATCAGCATCATTAGTAGCAAAGTCACAGGCAGGAAAGAATAAGCCCTTTTTTACTTCATGAGCTGTAAGTGCCCAGACAACCACCGATCAATAGGGTTTTATCTTAAGGTCAGACTGTCGGCTGCTCCTGCAGCTGAGGCCACACAGGACCCGCACAGTTGTGGATGCTCAGGCAGTCTCCCTTCCCCCACTCTCTCCCTCTCTCCTCCAGAGCTCAGGCCTCTGGGAGTCAGCTCTCCTGGAGATCTTTTGTTACAAAGTGGTTTATAAATGACTGTGGATCCCTCCATGTTGTGTTCAAGCTAGTTTATAGAGAAGCATTCAAGAGAGAAATTCCACAGGGCTGCCATAGGAACCCTTCCTGTTAAACCATATTTAGGCCAGGAGCAGAAACCATATCTTAAAAGCCATCTTGTCTTACTCCTTGGGGCCTGTGATCCGTGGGCCTGGGCGGTCCAGACAGCGACCTGGGGTGAGAGTATGGAGCTGGAGGGCTTGGTCATGCCCTGAAACCCATTGTCAACAAAAAAAAACCCCCTGAAGCATTGAAGGGAGAACAAGCTCATTTACCCCCTCCTCTAAAACTCCATACCCCTCTTTGCTCAGGGAAGTTATGGTCTTTTCTAGCCTGACCTCCTGCAGCTCAAACACACCAAATAAATTCTAATAGACCAATTTTGGTCTCCCGCGACTCATTCCTCTGGCCGTGCTTAACAATTTGGTGGCCCATACGGGGAGCCACCTTCATCCACCCTTCAGGGGACGACTTAGGTAAGTCTTCCCTCTTTAGCCCTCCGACTCGGTCAGATTTGCCCTCCACCAGACCTGAGGAAACTGACAGCGGGACACCCTCCACTCTCCCTTGTCCTCTGGGTGATTAAGAGGGTCTAGACTTTACCTTCTTTTGCCCCCTATTCCCTCCCTTCATTACTATGGGCTCCGGCTCCTCCTTTTGGAGATCCTTTTGGACCACATTAAGAGAGGACTTTACCCCGTTTTAGAGGCTAAACACCTTATTTCCTTTTCAACTGTGGTCTGGCCACAATATAAGCTTGATAATGGCAAACCCTGGCTGCCTATCGGAACTCTTCACCTTGATATTCTCTGAGATTTAGACAACCATCTCCACCGGCAGGATAAATGGAGTGAGGTCCCCTACCTCCTGGCTTTCTTTGAGTTGCAATGGGACTTGTCCCATATCCCACCTAAGGATGAATCACGCCTCTTAGGTTTAGCTTCTGCCTCTTCTTCTCCCTCTGCTCTGGACCCCCCTGATTTTTCCTCTCCTCCCCAACCTCTGCTAGTTCAACTCCCCCCACCGTATCAACCCGCTGCCTCCATGTCACCACCAGATTCTTCCTCCACTACTGCCCCACTTGCTCCCGACCTTTCGTCCTTTCCTCATATCCGATCCGGGCAACCTTATGCACCCCCAGCCACCCAGATGCCTCTCCGGGAAGTGGCAGGGACTGAAGGCCCTGTTAAGGTCCAGGTCCCTTTCTCAATGATGGACCTGAGTCAGACTGAATCTGGGCAGGGCTCTTTTTTCTTCTGGTCCCTCCTGTTTTACTAAAGAGTTTGAATACCTCACCCTTGGTGGTGACCTTACTTGGTGGGACATCTATGTTATTCTCTCCACTTGTGCTGACTGATGAGAGGGATCATATTGTTTGAAAGGCTGGAGGAGTGACAGACTCCATGCATCACCAAATGGTGGTGCCTGTCCCCCTGGGGAGACAGCCATTCCTGCCCAGGATCCTAACTGGAGTTGCCAGACTCACCCCCAGCCCAGTCCCGACCACCTAGAGAGAGACCATATGGTTGATTGTCTCCTGCGGGGCGTGAGGGCAGCCATTCAGAGGGCTGTCAATTGCGAAGGGGTTGGGGAGGTCTACCGGGACTGCCATGAGAACCCAGCTGTTTTTCTCTCCCAACTTTCAGAAGCCCTACAATCCTGCACTAGTGTTAATCTTGACTCTCCTCATGGCAGAGCTGTCTTGGCCATGCGTTTCGTCTCCCAGTCAGCCCGATATTCCCAGGAGGTTTCAGAGGCTGCGGAGGGGTCCTCACACCCCCCAAGCAGATCTTTTAGAGCCGGCCTTTTGGCTCTTCAGTGGTCAAGGCAAGGAGAGCGTACGGGCCCATGCCCAGGCCTTGCAGATGGTTGCTGTGGCAGTTTTCTGGGCTGTTGGGCTGGGCCGGCCCCAAGGGGGAGAACTGGGACCCCAATCCTCTGTGCAATCTAATCAACAAGAATGAAGGGGCCCAGTCTTGTCACAGGCCTCCACCTCCACCATACGCCTGATGGAACCGCAGGTAACTCTTCTAGTTGCCGGTAAGGCCATTTCTTTCCTTCTAGACACGGGGACCACTTACTCAGCACTCCCTGAATTTTCGGGCAAGCTCGCTCCCTCTCTCGTCTTGATTGTGGGGCTCAATGGGATACTTTCCCATCCCATGGCTACTCCACCCCTTTTATGTTCCCTAGAGGGACACCCTTTTAAGATTCTCCGCCCCACTTCTTCCCCTTACTTCATTTATACACTGCAGGGGCCACCAAAGTGGCTCTGGCCTTGTTGCCATTGGTGACAACAAGGATGACAGGGAGGCACCCCGAGCTACCCTCCTCAGCTCTCGAAAGCCTGTTACCAGTCAGGGAGCCATTTGGGAGGGCCCCTGGCTTACCTCTGCTGGGAAACTACCCCCACTATCCATGTCCCTCCTCCCTATTGCCCTTTTCTGCCTCCGCGCTGCCCCCCCCCCATACTCCAACTTTCCTCAGCCCATTTTGATACCCTTACTTAGGTAAGTCTTCCCTCTTTCACCCTCCAACTCGGTCAGCATTTTAGCTGACTAATCGTTCTCTAACGCCAGCTCTGAACTCCTCCCTCCAGGACGAGAGGCCCCCCTTTTCCTTGACGGTTCGTTTGGGAATGTAACCCAGCCCTTTGCTCCCGACTAACTCCCTTACAACGGAGTCTCCAAAACCTGTCTTCCAACCTCGGTATGTCCCCTCCGTCCTATATCCTTCTGAGCTCCCAGCCCCTCTGGTTACTCGCACTCACAGGCCCCCTGATCACCTTGTTGCTCCTCTTACTTTTTGGCCCCTTCTTGCTCCTTCTGCCACGCTCTTACAAGAGCACCTTTACAGCCCCCTCACCCAACGCTCTAATTATAGACTCTGATCGACACCCCCGCTCAGCAGGAAGCAGTTACAGACTGACAACCACCCCTTTTGCTAACAATAGTTTCCAAACCCAGAGGGGGAATTTGTTAAGCCATATTTAGGCCAGGAGCAGAAACCTTATCTTAAAAGCCATCTTCTCCTGATCTTGTCTTGCTTTATACTCCTAGGGGTCTGTGATCAGTGGGCCTGGGAAGTCGGGACAGCGACCTGGGGCCAGGGTGTGGAGCTGGAGGGTTTGGTCTTTCCCTGAAACCCTTTGTCAATGAAAAGCCCCTGAAGCATTGAAGGAGGAACAGCCTCGTTTACCCCCTCCTATAAAACTCCGTACCCCTCTTTGCTCAGAGAGGTTATGGTCTTTTCTAGCCTGACCTCCTGCAGCTCAAACACACCAAATAAATTCTAATAGACCAATTTTGGTCTCCCGCGACTCCAGCCATGCCTAATGCTTCCCTCGGAGGAGGAGCTACTCATAGTTGAAGAACGGTAAGATATTAAAAATACGATAAAAACCACCTCTACAAATGAGATACAAAATCTGTCTGATTTTCCTCCCTCCAATTTCTTAGTCTTTTCCCTGCCTCCAGCCATCAAGACCAAGTGGGGATCATCATTTCAGCTTAAAACATTAATTCTTGACTTTCAAAGAAACCTATTCTGAGGGCAGAGTGATGACTGATTTTCCTGCAGAGAAAATACAATTTCTGTGGACCCTTAGCCAGGCTGTGGAGACAGAGCCAGGAGTACAGTTTTCAGGCTCTCGGCCTCACGTGGAAAGGTGCTGGCTCAGGTAGTAAATGGCCATCAACTGTGATTGGATGGCTATTCGCTGTGACTAGTTGGCCGTCAGCTGTAACCAGTGAGCCATTGGCCACTAATATAACTGCAGTGGCTATGCTAGCAGAAAATGGGGGCTAGCAAGAAGATGGTGGCGGAGCTAGCAAGCGTGAATTGCAGTTAGCACAGTGGATTGCAGCTAGCAAATGAGGTTGGTTGGCAGAGAGAAGTGGACAACAGGTTGCAGATAGTGTGGCTCCTACTTCCTGTGTCTCCAACCCAGCCGCCAGCGAGAATATAGTGGTATGACTCCCTTATCTATGGCTCCGTGGGTGTTCCTTTTTGGCCTCACCATATTCTGCATTCTTATGTGGGGAGCGGGACCAGAAACCCCGCATGACACCCTGCATGACACAGGCATAAACTTAATAAGTAACTGCCAAGAAAGACAGGTGAGCACAGAGAGCTCGCAGATCCTGCCAGGACTTGGAGGGTGCCGAAAGGGTTGTTTCCATAATACCAATGGAGGGTCTGGTGGCTGGGCCAGTGCCCAGGCCACAGCAAACACCCTGAACTAGCTGACTCAGCGGGTTGCTGGTTGCCATGGCAACATGACAGCACCCCCTTTTACCCTCCCCACCTACCTCCCCCACCCCCACCCTAGGATTCTAAGAGGAGGATGGCCAGGCAGTTGTTAAACTTGCATCCAGGGGCATGATGGGCTCAGCAGTTCCAGAAAGAGTTTCAGGTATATGTAAGACTTAGAGTATTTTTTTCCTCTAATGAATAAAAAAAATCATAAAATGATGATGATGAAGAAAGTTGCAGAAATGGTGGAGAAAAGAAAAGGTAACAGTAAAAATCTCAAAGGGACCAGCTGCTGGACATTAAAAATGAAGGTGTGGGATAGTGAGAAAACAACAATCATGGTGGAGTTAAAAAATCTTGCCTAAGGAGAAAAGGCAAAGGAAAAAGGAAAAAACCTGAACCTTTTGTGCCAAGCACAGCCTGGGGCAGTGAGTGCCCAGGGAGGGGCAGGGAGTAACCTTGGCAATGACAAAGCCAGGCTTGTGTTGGAAATTGAATTGCTGTAGCCACCCTCAGCATCCAGGAGCACACCAACAGTTTTATATCAGTGCTGGTGATGGCTAAAGATTTTGCACAGCCTTGAATTTAAAATATTTCTTCAGACCTTTCTTGTAATGTGAAACTGGATTTAATTTAAGTGGAAGTTTGGGCCACTTAAATTACACCAGGCACGAAAAGCAAGAAAGTGTCTAGCTGGTTTTGAGCAGGCATAATTTACTAGTTAGGCCAAAGTAGCAGGTGTTCATAGTTCTTATCAGGTCTGCTTTCCAAGTGACCACTCCTATCCACCTGGTGAAAGATAAGATTCCAGGGTGCCAGTCCGGGTGAGCAATTGGCATTCACCGTTGATGTAAGAGGACTCAGGGTGATATAGGAATATGTCTCTGTGACTCCCCAAATGACATAGGGGATTTTTGAGTGAGTGAGTGCAGGAATCGTGTCTCGTGAGACAGAAGAGTGGAAACACGGACCCAAGAGAGGCAAAGAATTTTAAAAGAGGACAGTTTATTAAAAGTAAAAAGTAAAGAGTCGCAGCTCTCAGAACGAGAGGGGTTCCCGAACGGGTTTCCCAGTGACTGAAGCAAAAGCTCTTACTTTTATACCTTCCCTAGCCTGCTTGGGGAAGGGGGCTGGCACCTTCTAATGGAATTCATCTATCAGGTTTGTCCTGTTTGCCCCCCCAGAGGGATTAATGAACCCATCCCTATCTATCAGATCTGCTCCTTTGTCCGGGCAAAAGGGATTTATGAGATAATTTATTAACCTCAGGGTGCATTCTTATATCTTTGTCCTGGAGTGAAGGAGCCTTTCCAGAACCTGGAGTTTCAGGATATGGCTGCCTTTGTTTATTCCTCCAGGGACCTTCTTGTCTACCTAACAACATGCTAACTAACCTGTCGCAATGGAACATCCTGCAACGAGTTGCAGACATATGTGTTACAACCTGTCTCTAGCCTTCCTGACTATTGAAGCTGTGGATAGAAAAGGGGCCACATACTAAACGTGACAAGGGGAGGCCTGCAGGGCAGGCTTTAACCAACTCAGAGATGGAAAGTAACCAGATGGGATGGTCTGAACATAAAAATACCTAACTGAAATCGAATCATGGCAGGTAGTCATGTTCTTTGTCAAGCTTCCTACACAAAGGTCAATCTTTACCTTAAGTGAGCCTGTCTGTTGTCTTTTTGCATCTAAGATAACACACTTGAAAAGTCCGAGTAATCTTTTCCAGACCCCCAAGGAACACCCACTGCACTACAGAACCCCTCATTTTTATCTTGTTCCCAGAATACCCTTTCTATGTGCTGTGAATGTTAATTATTAACTGTCCTGTGCCCACCAATGTAAAAGAAGTGTCTTTCCATTTTACTTTTTATCCAATCCCAGTGATTTCCCTGCTTTGTTTTATTCCATCTCCTTAATCTACTACCAGTGGATTTCATTTTACCTTCCTTTTATTTTAATTATAAAATAAACTGCAAAACTGCCCTTCTGCAGAGCATTTTCTAAATTAGTTGAGATTTTGCTTCCTGACAATTGTCAGTTTGGCTCAAACTCATAAAAATTCTATACAGGTATAAGAAATTCTGTACACTTCTTATGTCAACAAAGGGAAACAGAGTTTGCCACCTCAAAATATGCCTCGTTGGGATACTGATTATTTTAGGCTGGTTAATTTTAAGAAACAACTGATATGGGAGAAGCTCTGGAAAAACCAGTAGAAGTTACCCTTTGAATAGACATTTGTTTGTAAGGGAAATCTCCATTTGTAAGGGTGTTTCCCTCACTGTACCAGGCACTGTCAAAGGAGAAAGCAGGGACTTAAATCTGTGTAACAATCTTACCCTTGTTGTGCTTTTCCTGGTAATGTCCCATAACTGATTCTCTATCCCCGACATCTTTTGTCTTTAGCTGAAGGTAGTATTTAAGGTGATGTCTTTCACCACTTTGCAGAGTTACTCAGTGTTCCAGGGTCTCTCCCATGTATACAGGAGGCGTACATGTTATTAAACTTTAATTTGTTTGTCTTCTGCTAACCTATCTCCTGTTAATTTAATTATTATTAGTCCAGCCAGAAGAACCTTGACAGCTATAGGAAAATTTTTCCTCCCTGACACTATCTCACACAGGCTAACCTGAAAAGCTCTGACTCTTGAGTGACAATGGCTAGTGTATACTTTATAAATTCATCTGAATTTATAAATCACCAAATTCATTCAGTTATTACCTACAATTGAACCTTTCTTGTTTTGCTAATAAATCATGGGGGCCACAATTTGAAGGAATGCCTCTGAGAATGGAAAAGGGGCCAGAGGTTAAAACTGACAAAGTCAGGAAACTGAAAATAACCACATAAGATGGCGTGAACATAAAAAAATTCATAGCTAAGGTGGTCCATGGCAGGAAATCATGTATTTAACCTGAAGCTTCCTTCATAAAGTCAGTCTTCACCTTAAGTGAGCCTGTCTATTGTCTTTTTGCACGTAAGATGACATCCTTGGAACGTCAGTCGCCCTTTCCCCATCCCCCACCAGAGCAGGAAACTACGGAATCTTACATTATTATTATTGTCCCCTAATTAATATCTCTATGTGCTGTAAAAAGTAAATATTAGGGGCCGGCCAGGTGGCTCAGGTTGTTGGAGCTCCGTGTTCCTAACACAGAGGTCGCAGGTTCGATTCCCACATGGGCCAGTGAGCTGCGCCTTCTCCAGCTAAGATTGTGAACAACAGCTCTCTGGAGCTGGGCTGCTGTGAGCAGCCAGGCATTGCTGTGTGCTGCCCTGTGCTGCCGTGAGTGGCCAGTGGCTGTGTGAGTGGCCAGCAGCCAGTGTGGGCTACCGTGTGCTGCTGTGAGTGGCCGGCAGCCATCGTGAGTGGCCGGCAGCCAGCAATAGCTGCCATGAGCTGCTGTGAGCAGCTGACCGACCAACGACTGTCCACCGACTGCCTCAGCCCGGGGTAGCTCAGGGCACATAATACCAGCATGGGCCAGGGAGCTGTGTCTTACACAGCTGGACTGAGAAACAACATCTTGAACTGGAGCTGGGGGGGAGGGGGAAGAAAGGGGGGCAAAGCGAACTATTAACTATCCTGCGTCCACCTACCATGTTTCCCCGAAAATAAAACCTAACTGGAAAAGAAGCCCTAGCATGATTTTTCAGGCTGCTCGTAATATAAGCCCTAATGCGTCTTTTTGACCAAAAATTAATATAAGACCAGGTCTTCTTTTCGGGGAAATACGGTAGGGCTTATTTTATATTACGAACATTCTGAAAAATCATGCTAGGGCTTATTTTCCAGTTAGGTCTTATTTTGGGGGGAAAATGGTATGTGTAAAAGAAGTACCTGTCTCTCCAATTTACTTTTATCCAATCCCAGAGATTTCCCCACTTTGCTTTCTTCCAGCCCCTTAATCTCCCACCAATGAATTTCATGTAATCCTCCTCCTTTGATTCTCTATATAAAATAAGCTGCAAACCGCTATTTTTGCACAGCATTTTCTCAATCTGTTGCAATTTTGCTTCCCGGCAATTGTCAGTTTGGCTCAAGTAACTCTTATAAGCTTTCTCTTAGGCTGGATGTTTTTTTGTCAACACCTCATTCCAGAACTTACTCTTTGGAAGATGTGACCAAAAAAATTGTCCAGTAAAACACAAAGTCACATATTCTTAGATTAATTTATGCTCTTTTTTTTCCTGGAATCGACCCAATCAATGGTGTTGGCATCTGCTACTTTCTGAACCACAGTCCTGGGAAGCTCAGTAACTGAGCAGAATTTGTCTACCCAGCATTACAGATAGACAATTACACTGACACTGGGTGCAGTGAAAGAAAGTGGTGTTTATTGTATCCCGCTATACCGTGGAGAATGGGCAGTTTGAGCTGGAAAAACACAAACTCCCCAATGCAGGGTCCTGACAGGTATGTGGAAGTGCTGGTGGGGCAAGTTTTAAGTGAGGACCTTGGTCATTTATGGTAAGTGCCATCAACACTGGATTTTCCTGATACTCTGCTTCTGCAAGTGTTCTGGTGTTCAAGTTCCAATTATGTCCTGGTCTTTGGGTCCATGTGTATATGTGATGCATGTGTGTGTGGGGGGTGGGGGGTGGGGTGTGAGTCTTTGGTTCCAGGTACAGCTGGAGGTCAAAGTTCTCTCCTCTGCGCAAGCTTCAGCTGCATGACTTGTGGTTTTGGTCTGTAGCCTCTGAAAAGCAACTCAGTATCTTGTTAAACAGGCTAGGACCATTTTGAGCTGGTTCTGTGGTTGCATCAGCAGCCACCAAGTAAGGGCTTATCATCTATGATTTTCTCCCTGAGGTTTATCTGCCCAAAGACATTGGTTTCTCTGGTATCATGAGTTAACATTTATAAGACTACTTCAAGAGTATTCTCTATTAGAATATCTATCCAGTATATGTAAAAAGTGTCTACAAATCAATAAGAAAAAAAAGCAGGCAACTCAATAGAAAAATGTGCAAAAGATGAGAAAAAACATTAAAAGCACAATGAAGTACAATTATATACCCTTTAGAATTAATATAATGAAAAGGATAGGTAATTTTTAGTTGTTTAAAAATTATATTAATATAATTCTAATTAATAATTATATTTATTTAAATATTTAGTTGATTATTTGAATAATTCTAGTATTTTATTATAATATAACAGATTATTGTTGCTTTAATAATATTAAATACCAGCAACTTAATGATAGAGCTTCTGGTATATACATACACTGTAAATAGGTACAACACTGTGGGAAACTTTGGCAGTATCTATAAAAACTGAACATACATACCCTACGATCAAGTGATGCTACTCCTAAGTATACCCAACAGACACGCATACCTATGTTTACCAAAAGAAAGAACAAAATTTTCATATCCGCCTGATTTTGAATAACCCCAGACTATCCAAATGTCCATCTACACAGAATGGATAAATGATGGTTTATTCACATAGTGGATTATTATACACCGTGAGAATAAATATACTGCAACTTGCATCAACAACATAGAAAAATCTCATACACATAATGTTGATTGGAAGAAGCTAGCGCAAAAGAGTATCTTATGAATGAGTCATTTATATAAAGTTTAAAACCCAGGCAAGCTAGTCTATGGCATTGGAAGTTAGGGCAATATGTGTAGAAGAGAACTTCTGAGGCTTTGTTGCTACTTTTTCTTGTTCACTTTGAGATAAATCTATCAGCTATACAACTTATGACTTGTGTTCTTTTCTTTATGTATGTCGTACTACAGTAAAAATGACTAAAGCAGAACAGAACAGAAACAAATCAAAAATCTCTGGGAAACTACCCCTGAAAATCTTGTTTTGTCCAGTCCACAGGACCTTTGTCCCTCTGTAGCCACAGCTGGCCATCTTTTGGTGATCCCCACCTTCTAAGAGGCCAGAAGAGAATTGCCTTTTTCTCATCACCTCCTATTTCTCCTGTTTACCTCAGAATGGCCTCTCCAAGCTTTCTCTCTACTTAACCTCAGATGACAAGGAGAGAAACCAGAAGAAAGCTAGTATGCTTCTCTTACATCCTAAATCTAATCATTACCTAACACAATCATATAGCAAGAGAAATCATACTGTGCTTCCAGCAGGTATAAATTAGATTATAGCCTGTCATTGCCAGGTTACATACTTAACAAAATTCATTACAACATCCACTCCAATCCCCCTTCTGTTTTCCTCCTTCTCAGAGAAGTTTTTCTATTCTCAGCCTCCTTGTTCCTCACTCTGACATTGTGTGTCCTCTTTAAACTCTTTTTCTAGTCTTGCTGGGACTATGCAACTTTGTGGAAATTGGTCCCTTGTTACTTCCCTTTCACGCTTCTGTGGATTCCTTACCCATCGCCCTTCTCCCTGTGTCACTAGCAGCCCCCAATCCTTTCCTCAGCTGGTCCTGCAATATATGCCCACAGCCATGACTCACAATCTCTGAATGGGGTCCATGGCTACAATTTTAAAAGCAAATGTCAAGTAGATTTAGTAAATAAAGTACAGTTTTGTCTTCCTTAAATGACACCTAGATTAAAAAGGAAACAATAAATTTTACCAAAAGACTTATCTTTAAAAATATTATTGTACTCTGTTCACCTCTAACACTTCTTTATGCTTAAAAATCTTTAGTCTTCCCCTTAGGAAAATTCCACTGAATTTAAACTGAATTCATTACGTCTGTTCAAATTACTGCTAAAATGTAGAGCATACATAATTTGAAAGATTTATGTTCCTCTTCTAAATTGTACCATATATAGATATCAAGTGATACCTTTTAATTATGTATGCCTTTTAGATATAATAGAAAGCATTAAAATAATAAAGACTAATTTAGAAATTGTACAGTTTGTAAATGTTTTAACCTGCCATGTTTTTATCATTGGTGCTCTGGCTCCTCCTAATGGACAGTTTGCATTATTGCAGAACCACTTCAGCGATTGTTATATCTCATTGCATTATAGTCATATAATTTTCCCAAGGGATTTGAGGTGGCTTGATGAATACATACTTTACAATAAATTTTAAAAATATATAAATAGAAATTCATGAGTACAATGTACTCAACAACATCCTTCATGAAAGTAATAATGGATTCCACAAGAGTTTTCCCAAGGTCATTCCATGTTAGCTGAAGGCATGATATCAATGCGCCGTGAAGACAATTCCAGGAAGTCAAGACCATGGGCTTCTTTATCCAGCTCTCCTATGAACTGTTCTGACCTGGGGAATAATACTAAAGAAAGGAATAGAGACTGTGACTTTTGAAATCCGCACCACAGAATTTTTGATAAAGTTGAGCAGCAGATATTTGAAGCTTGTGTTCAATTTTAACAGCTTGGACTGTGGGTCATTTGTGTAGCTGATTAAGAGTAATCCATATGTTTTAAAAAGCACCAAGCAGATGGTTGGCCTGCCTTCATTTTTGTGAAAAATAAGCCTAATGAAAATGCTAGACTGAATGGATGAGCCAGCCAGCTTGTCCCATCCAGCATCATTCTTGGTATTCAGCTTATGCCTAATCACTTAATACTTCTATTGGCTTTTCTAAAACAGGCTGTGATAAGTTATTTTGGGATCAGTCATAGGAGAGATGGAGAAGAGACGTGACGAAAGAACCAATATTTAAAAGAACAGGGACTGCGTTAGTCACCTTCGTTTTGCTATTTCATTTACTCTTCACAACAATCCTGTCAGAGGCTGAGAGGGGTTAGGACCTTGCTGAAAGAAGATTTGTAGTTTTAGGTGTCACATTTATGTCTACAATCTATTTTGACTTAGTTTTTGTATAGGGTAAGAGTAATATATAATAGATTGAGGGTTTTTTTTTTGTTTTGTTTTTTTTTTGCATGTGGATATCTAATTGTTCCAGCACCATCTGACAAAAACAAAACAAAGACAAAACCCAAACAACAAACTATCTTTTCTTCATAGAATTGCTTCTTAACACATTTGTTGAAAATCGATTCACCAAACATATGTGGGCCTATTTCTTGACTCTATTCTGGTCCACTCATTTATATGTCTATCGTCAATTCACACTATGTCTTGATTACTGTAGATATACAGTTAAGTCTCGAAATCAGGTAGTATGAGTCTTCTAAATTTATTGTTCTTCAAAACTGCTTTGGAGACTCTAGTTCATTTGATTCTGCATACAAATTTTAAAAATCAGCTTGTTGGCTTCTACAAAAAGTCCTATAGAGATTTTTGGTTGGATTAGTGTTGACTCTATAGATAAGTCTGGGGAGAGTAAACATCTTAACAATACTGAGTCTTCCAATCCATGAAAACGTCATATATTTCTTTATTCAGGACTTGTTTGATTTCTTTCATCAGCATTTTGTAGACTTCAGCATACAGAACTTGTTTACATTTTGTTAGATTTGTACCTAAGAATTTCTTGGGTTTTGTGTGTTTGTGTGTATGTGCTAATTAAATATTACTATAAAAATTCAATCTCCAAATGTTTATTGCTAGTAAATACAAATGATTGATTTTTGTTTATTTTGTTTCTTGTGACCCAGCTAAACTCACTTATTAGTTCTAATAGTTTTGTTATAAATTCTTTGTGAATTTCTATGTAGACAATCATGCCATCTGTGAACAGAGACAATTTTATTTATTTATTTCCTTTTATTCCTTTTTCTTGCCTTATTGCAGGCTAGGACCTCTAGGATGATGTTAATTGAAGAAACAATTATCCTTGCCTTGTTCCTAATTTTAGAGAAAAAGCAATCAGTCTTTCATTATTAAGTATGAGGTTAGCTGTTGGATTTTTGTAGCAGACCTAGAGCAGGTTGAGAAAGTTCCCTATTTCTTTCTTTTTGAATGAGATTTGGCAGTTTGTATTTTTCAAGAACATTGTTCATTTTATCCAATTTGTTAAATTTATAGGCATAGAATAGTTTATGGTGTTTCATTATTTTCTTTTAATGTCTTAAGTGTTTGTAATGTTGTTTCCTCTTTAATTCCAGATGAGTAATTGTGTCTTCTTTCTATATTTCTTGATGAGTTTGTCTAGAAGGTTATCAGTTTGTTGATCTTTTCAAAGATATTTTTCCCCCATTTCTTTTTAATATTTTTTATTGTGGTAAAATATACACATCATAAAATTTACCATTTTAACCATTTTTAAGTGTATATTCACATTGTTGTGCAGTCATCACCACCATTCATTTCCAGAACTTTTTCATCTTTCCTAATTGAAACTCTGTACCCATTAAACAAAATCTCCCTCCCTCGCCCCCCAGCCCCTGGCTACCAGCATTGTACTTTCTGTCTCTGTTAAGGAACATGTTACTATATATTTAACACAAAAGGTTAGTAAATCTTCTCAAAGATGGTGAGAGAAGACAGCAAGGAGTCTAAAGACTTGGACTCTCATAGCTGTACAGCTTGCTGACTCTGCAGATTTGGACAAGTTCTTAATCTCCCTGAGACTCGTTTAAATAGATAATATACCTTCTACAAACAATTAGAGGAGGTATCTCTGAATCTTGGATAGAGTTGGAAGAGAATCTCTTGATTTTGGGAAAATGCTCTTGAGATGATAGGATTTCTGAATGTGTTTGTATAATAAAAGAAGATTTAATAAATAGTCATAGTCAACTTGAGAGTATTTTTTTAGACAAGGAGAATAATTAGAATATATATATATATATATAAATCAGTGATTGTTGTAAAAATGCAAATGATGAACTATGAGGTCTCAACTAATGCAGACAACTGGGGAGAAGATTCAATTTAATGGGGTTTGACGACCATTTGGATATAGAGGACAGAAAAGGACAGGTCTAGGATCACTTTCAAGTTTCAGAATTGGGTAACTAGTAAATGGCAGTTCCTTTCACTGAGATATGGAAAACAGGAGGACTAGTTGGAGGGAGCTGGCTCATAAATATTAGGTTGGTGCAAAAGTAATTGCAGTTTTTGCAATTATTTTTAACCTTTTAAACCTCAATTACTTGTGCACCAACCTAATAGAAGATAATATCAGTTTCAGTTAATGCTGATTTTTGAGGTGTGTGTGGCAAACAAAGGTGGAGGTGCCAGTAGGTGGCTTGATCTATGTATTTGGAGCTCACGAGTGGTCTGGGCTAGAGACTTGGAAGACCCTCGTATACAGGTGAAGCCATGGGTATGGGTGAGTTTATACACTGCAGAGGCTGAGGACAGAACCTTGAGTGAGGATGCTTCCAGCTGTTAGTAAGGACAATCCCAACTAAACGTGGGGTAAACTTAGCATCTCACATAGCAAATTACATAGTTAACTCAATCCTTCTAAAACGGGGTAACTTGGATTCTTTTGATTTTTCTCACCTACTTTCTTTGATATTTTGACTGTCCTTTTAGGCAGAATTCCTTTTCACTTACAAGATGACTGCTGCAGCTCCAAGCATCCCATGAAAATGATTAATTCCAGAGGCACCAGAGTACCGGTGTGTGTCTTTTTAGGAGTAAAACCCTTTCTCAGAAGCCACCTAGTTGACTTGAGCTCATGTTTGTTGGCAAGACGAGGGTCACATGCCTGTCTCCAAACAATCACCGTCAAATGGATGGCGTTATCATGGTGGGTGTACACCAGTCAGGATCTGCCCCCATGACTGCGGAGAGGTGCAGCCTCCCTGGAAGCACATGGCCATTCAATCCCTGAACAAAATGAGACACGTGAGGAAATGACTTGGATAGAAACCAATAGGATGTCCCCTCCCTGAGGAGCATCGCACCTAAGACAAGCAGAGGAAGAGATGCTTAGAAATATTCTGAGGACACTGACATTAGGGGCCACAGAAGCCAAGGAAGAAGAAAAAATTCTGAAAAGATAAAAGGATTACAAAAAAAATTAATTGGTGAAGTTGGATAAGGTCTGTAGTTTAGTTAATAGTGCTGTACTAACCAATTTCCTGGTTTTGATAATTGTACTATAGTTATGTAAGATACAATCATTAGGGGAAACTAGGAAAAGGGTATATGGTGACTGTACTATTTTGCAATTTCATGTCAGTCTAAAACTATTTAAAAATAAAAGTTTTTAAAAGTTCACAACAGTAACAACTTATTACTGAGTATTGGTTACGACAAGATTGCTACAGGAAGCTTACAGATACTCATGTAATCTCCACAACAACCCTATGAAGTAGCTAACATCTAATATCATCCCCATTTCTCAAACAAGGAAATTGAGGCACACAGAATTAAATTACCTACCAAACAATTACACAGCTGGGAAATGGTTAAGATTTAGGCTCACACAATTTGGCTTTAAAGACCACTGACCACTCTGCTGTACTATTGCTCAAGAAACAGTCTTATTTTAAGGTCCAGCTAGATGCTGAGGGTTAGTACAAGGTCCCTAGGCCCAAAAGGCTCTCTGGGTGTTCAGTGCTTTTGAGACATCAAACACGTTAAAGCTCACCCACTGGGTTTAGCACAAACAGAGCGTATTTTGCTGAGTTGTGGTTGGGAGCCAGGCAGCAGTGAATTGAGAAATGAACCTGAAGTGTGAGAGCAGATAGTGGGTGTGAATGGATCCTTCAAGACTAGAGACCTGTGGTGGGTTCCAGCGGAGGACAGAGGAGAGCTTTCCCAACATGTGGAAATCTGAGCTAATTTAGGTCCAGGGGTGAACTTGAACATACAGGAGATTGGGTGGACCACTCCTGGGGTCGTGAGCAAAGGCTTCCATTCAATGCACTTAGAGCACACATTCCCCTACAGTGTTCCCCGAAAATAAGACCGAATTGGAAAATAAGCCCTAGCATGATTTTTTAGGATGACATCTCCTGAACATAAGTCCTAATATGTCTTTTGGAGCAAAAATTAGTATAAGACCTGGTCTTATTTTCGGGGAAACACGGTAGGTGCCTGATGTTCTGTGCAGCCATCTGAGTGAGGGGCAGCAGGGCCTTGGGGAGACCACCTGTGTGGTAATATCCGATAGTCTTGTCCCAGGCTGGCAGAAGGCAGACTGAGCCAAATGGAAGTTGGCACAGTCGTCCTTGGGTTCATTTTCTTTATAAACCATTTTCCTACCTTATTTTCATGATTCCCTTTCAGGGACCCAATGACCTCTGCTCCCAGCTCTCTCCTGTCCAGTTCAAGGCATGATCTAATATCCAGTTATTTGTACTTGTGAATGACAGATTACAATTTGATGGGAATCCAAACTAACTAGTTACTTATACCGTTTCCCCGAAAATAAGAAAGACCTAGCTGGACAAATCAGCTCTAATGCATCTTTTGGAGCAAAAATTGATACAAGACCCGATCTTACTTTAATGTAAGACCGGGTATAAAATAATAATAATAATAATAATAATAATAATAATACCTGGTCTTATATTAATTTTTGCT